>NW_026138062.1:7110000-9610000 GCF_025592945.1 Manacus candei
AATAATTTCCATTGCTGAGTTAGTGAACACCCGTAAATGGGGTGATTTGTTATTGTAGAAGTAGAAAGATTTGCTCCTGACTGGGAGAAATGAGACCACTAAATCTTCAGGGATACATCATTCTTTTGTATTTGCTTTGTTAGTGTGAAGTTTCTTGCATCACTCATATGACTTTCAGGAAAGCTTCTTTTCTACACATAACTCAAATCTAAAAAAATTTTGACTTGATGCCTAGAAAGCAATTTAGGAAGCAATTTAGTTTTTGAAGGGAGCACTAAAGTTATCCTAAAGCTTTTTGTTCTCAAGAACAGAAAGAAGCCAAGTGGAAGACTGTCACATTTAGTTTCAAAAGAGGACTCCTCAAGGTTCTGCAAGGCAAAAACAACCTAACAGTGAACTGATGGAGAAGGGAGTTAAAGACTTTCTTCTTTTTTTCCATGTCTGTAATTTTTTGTAGCTTAAGTTTCATTATTGTATTGTTTGTTGACTGGATGTCACAGAAAGAAATTTCTCTAAGCTGCTAAAGCTCAGAATGAGAAAATTACCAGAAAGAAGAGAAATACATCTGATACTTAGACAGAGGGATTTCATATAGAAGATAATACCACAATAATTTAAAAGATAATTCTCTAGACAGGAACAAAGAGATTTTAAAGATAATTGGACTTTTTTCTTACTGTCTGACAAAGCAATCTGATAGCATTTTAAGTCCCTAAATGTCAGGTGTGTTAGCTGTTGCCAGAAGCAAGTCTGATAGCATGGAGAGTCAAACCCATAATATAAAGAGCCTGATTGAACAGATAATTTTTATTTTTGAGGGTTTAGTTCTAATGGTTTAGCTTTTGATTCACTGAATAATATCTTAAGACAAAATTTAGGTGTATCACCAGATTTCAACCACCTGGTTTATCTTGTTTTGAGAAGAAATAATTTGGATAAAGTAAGAATAAAAATATTCTATAGATCTAGTAATATTAATTATTGGAATTTTGTTAACTGTAAAGACAGAGACAAATTCCCAAATATCAACAGCTTCACAAAACTATTTACTAATGCTGCTAGTATGTAAACCCAGATTTTAAGTAGGTCTTAGCAAACTCCTTTTACTGAACAGCCTCAATTCTGTTGGAAATATTTCCAAATCTAGAAGAAAACAAACAGCTAATGACCCTTCAGCATTGATATACAGAAGACTATAAATCTGCTCCACTGTGATGACACGCCACCTGAAGTACTGCATCCATCTCTATGGTCCAAGAAAGATGTGGACCTGCTGGACCGAGTCCAGAGGAGGTCCACGAAGATGGTCAGAGGGATGGAGCACCTCTCCTACAAAAATAGGCTGAGAGAGATGGGACTGTTCAGCTCTCAGGAAGCTTCAGGTTAACCTTTCTAGAAGCCTTCCAGTACATAAAGGGTGCTTACAACAGAGCTCCAGAGGGTCTTTTGACAAGTAAGTAGTGAATAGGACAAGGGTTTACAGCTTAGAACTGAAAGAGGGTAGGGTTAGTTTAGGTATTAGGAGGAAATTTCTTTGCCGTGAGGGTGGTGAGACACTGGAAGAGGTTGCTCAGAGAAGTGGATGCCCCATCCCTGGAAGTGTTCAAGGCCAGGTTGGATGGGACTTCGAGCAACTTGGTCTAGTGGAAGGTGTCCCTGCCCATGGCAGGGGGTTTGGAACTAGATGATCTTTAAGGTTCCTTCAATCTGAACCATTCTATGATTCTGTGATATTTCTATAAAATAGAGTGTTGGAATCTGTTAGTTCAAGTTAGTTGTCTGAAGTATACTCTGTTTTACTCCATAACGATGACAAAGAACTATCAAATACATAGTAAAATTTAATAATAACATTATTGAATTAAAGCAGAAAACTTTTCATATTGGAAACTTAAAAAACAAAGCAAGGAAAACATTAGGTCAAATAACAAAAAGGGCTCTCCTTCTGTCTCAGGCAAAGTGGAAAACAGCACTACGATTAACATGAACATAAATATTGCAGGGCAGAAAAGATTAAAACTGCTTTATAGGCACATAGGACAGGAAGTTTTAAATAAAAAGAAGATTGCATCTTTCAGCTCCACACAAGATGCAGCTTTATCCTTATTTTTCTCCTCACCTTTCCGTGATTTAACGGTGCGCTCCATTGTCCCTTGTCCTGGGTGACTGGTGTACCAGGACTGCTGCTTGCTTTAGGTACAGCACAACAATGCATTATTGTAAAGGTACTTGGGAAAAAACTAGTCTGTGAGATTTCAAAAGATTCCCAAATATAGGAAAAAGAAGACAAGAAAGTAGTAGAATAATAAAGACAATAGAAACTTTGCAAGATACATATTCGTTGAATAAAATGTTAATAGTTATTCACAAATTACTTCTTAATAAATCAGAAAAAGAGTGCTCAAGGAAATACCAAGAGGCTTTCTGTCCATCCATTAAAACTGCACTCTTTAATTAAACCAATAAACCAACAGGTAATATTATTTTCTACAGACCTAAATGTGCTTTTTGCAAGTAAAATAGAAGACTGGCATCCACTTATACACTAATGCTATTGCATTAAAAATTATTACCTTTCTTTTAAAGAACTGGTCATGTTGTTTATTGAAAGAAATAAATCCACTTTACTTTCATTACTGGGCATTTAAAAATTCTTGAAGTCTTAATAACTAAGGAGTCATAAACCAGATTGAGAAACCCTGCAGCTTGTCTCACTTTTTCCATCTGAATGGTCTCTTCATGTCCTAACTCCTCTTCAAAACATGCCAATTCACTGGATTTATTCCTCCTCTAATCCTTGCATGGTTAGTTGGGGGAGAGTGGGGGGTGGAGTATTATATTGTGCATCTTTCAAGCACTATCAGTGAAACCAGAGAAAGGAAGTGGGTTGTCATAGAAAACATTAAAATTTCACCAAAGAAATCCAGGTCTGGGGAGAAAGCAATCCCACCACCATGCACATCATTCTAGGTAAGCCCTCAAAACAGTGGTGACTTCTTGAAAATCCACTTTCTCGCTTTGGTTCTTTAAAGGACCAGTGAAAGGTTGAGCATAGCATCCAAAAATAAGAGTAAATAATTGAAAGTTATGCATTAAAATAATAGTTGTTCTATTAATGAGGCATTTCTCTATTAATTATATCATATGCATTGTTAAATCATTAATTGGTCTAATTTGTGTCTCTGTGTATAGAGTGTGTTTCCTTTTTCCCGGAACAATAATCTGGATTTAACATAACTGAAAATGTGAAATAGTAGAGTGGAAAATTCAACCACTGTTGTAAAGTTGAATAAGAGTAAGACTACAAATCAATTGTGCCTTATATCAGACTGCTCAAAACAGAATAAGACACATTAGATAAGTGATCAAGTGTACTACACAAAATCTCCCTGGATGACATCTCAGATTTCAAATTAGTGACATGATAACTCCATTATTGATAGTTTTGAATTTGTGTTTCTGTTTTGATTCTGTAAAAAATTAAAAAAAAAAAGCCAACCCCACAATTGTTCTTATCTCATAAAAAAGCAGGATTTTTTAAAGTTATTTTTTATTTCAAAAATTATCAAAGTAAGAAAAAACATTCTTCCTTTCCACTAGCTCTGATTAGCATGCGTAAGCAACAAGAATCTAGTAAACTGTCCAATAATCTCTGTATACTAAAACCAGAAACACTAATGATTTATGAAGAGAATATGTGAGACTATCTTGTAATTTTGGTTCAAGGGAATCTTGAAATTGTCCTGTTTACTGAGGTCTTGGTTTGATTCAGAGAGTAGTTTTCAATATGAGTGGATTAACTGGATGATGAGCTCCGATAATTCCTCTGATGACTCCACTTTTTGACGAATATTCAGTCTAAACCAAATATTTAAATTTCTACCATATGCATTGGGTGCAGATATTGAGTCCTTGAAATTGTGTTTGTCTACAACCACTTTTATTGTGCCACAATATATGCTAATTTAGATCTAGCAGTGTTGCACAAAATGTTATTGCAAAAATGTGTTCATGAAACATCATAAAAGCAGATTTTTCCCTAAGCTCTTAAATAGATATGTTATATTTAAAAAAAAAAAAGTTCCAGAACTCATCTGCTATGTAAGTTTTGACTCTGCAAAAATTAACATAACATTGATCTCTTAGGGCTTGTCTGAATGAAAATTTCCTAATTAATCATATTGTGGGCAGCCTGAGGTACCATTGCACTTTTCATAAATTTAAGTTTCACTGAAACATGAGAACATACTTATTCATTTCCTGAAAGTCTTCATGTGTTTTAAGGAAAATTAATTGATTAACAGAAAAACTGATGGTCAGCCACAATGTGGTAAAATTTACAAAAAATACTTTTCTAATATTACTACCCACAACAATAACTGGAAAGCACCATATTTGAGTTTCTATGGGTTATCATTTGGGAGGCAAAGATATCATACCATTTTTCGTAAAAAACCTAAATGGAATTATTGTATTGATTTCAATCTTATTCAGGCAGAAGAATAATCTTTCATTTCCAGTATTATTCCCATAAATCCCATTTTAATTAGAACCTTAAAATATAATAGCCTGATCTATAAAACATAACAAATTTCACTGAATTCCCCATCTTCAGATTCCAAAGAATGGGTTTCATGGACAAATATAACTCAATATTTTTGGAAGTCTCTCTTCAACTCTGTAGTTGGAAGTATAGTAATTAGCTATTTTTTTTTCTTTTCTAAAGCAAGACTCTAGAAAAATCATATGTACAAAAATAGTTAAAGACTTTTTAAATATATTCTCTATGATACATATTTCAGCTTTAAGTCGCGTGTCCAAAGTTCTTAATGGAACTACAACAACACATAGCATAAGGGAAATCCCAAGTAAAATCCCATGACCTGTCTAAAGTAAGCTCATAAGAAAAAATAAGTATGGGAATATGGGTGTATTTCTGATCTGTTGGAAGTTTTTTGGAGTAGGGATATACAGACTGTAGGACTGCTCTGAACCTATTGCTCAAAACTGAGAGTGAATCACTACAAATATTGTTTAAGATGACATAAATTTTCTGTATTTTCTTTCTTTTTCCCTTCAAATATAGACTATTTTCCTTTAGTTTTAAGATCCATTGCCCCAGGAGTAGGAAAAAGATCAAATTCCATTTTAGCCTTGTAACTTTCAAATTCACAATTCTAACTTTCCTATTCCCATATGGATTTCCTGATCATCAGCACATGGTCTATGAGAGATCATGCGTCATAGCTTCTGCTTTAGCTGATTCATGGTAAGGCAAAGAACAAAAATAATAGAGTATAGGTCATAGCGGTTGGCTGAGGCTCTGATTCCTGCTATAGATCTAATAGTTCTTATTTAAGTGTTCTGGCTAATAGAACAAATCTAGAAAAAATTAACGATGAAAAATTCTTTCTTTTTAGACCTGAAAGTTAATGCATTCCATAACTTCAAGCTGATGCAGAATAAGCACTTTTCTGGAAAATTGTGAACGCGGTAGAAAGGTAATTTTTTTGCGATTATTTGTCTTAAATATTGATTCAATCTTATCGACACAGAACTCTGGAATCTCATTCATGTTATCCAGCTCTAACCTAGAAGGTCTTTCATGGCCAAGACCTTGAGCATGGGGACTCTGTACCTACACTTGTCATCTTCATAGAATCATAGAATTCTAGAATCATAGAATAATTTGGATTGGAAGGGACCTTTGAAGGTCAGCTAGTCCAAACCTCCTGCAAGGAGCAGAGGCATCATCAAAACTCTATCCAATCTGACCTTGAACACTTCTAGGGTTCTCATGGGCCCACTTCTTGACACATCCTTCAGTTGTGTTGACCATACCATGCAAGTCTGTGTAATCTGAAAACTTGCTGAATCTTCCAGGTTATAAGCATGTAGATAGCTCAAAGATAAGCTATGGACACAGTGGATTCTTATACTCAGTTGAGTGTGTTAGCTTTATTCCTGTGGAGTTGGAAATAAAAGGGGGAAGTATAAAAAATATCTCTGGATAATATAGCCTGACAAACTGAAAATCAAGACCTTCTGATAAAGCCATAGTAGTTGAAATATAGGAAAATTAGGGTCCTATCTTACCAATTAATTGTGTTGACATAGGCATGTAAATCAGAAAACATTTGTCAGGCCCAGGACCACCATCACTGGAGCTTTTACATTATTATAACTGTATCAAGATTTTGGATTATGCTGGGTTTTCATTTAATTCCAGGTTTCAATTTAAGTTAGCAAATAGCTTTAAAGACAATATCTAAACTTACTTTTCTTTGTAGTAAGTTTCAGCAAGTAACCCAAATAGAATTGGGTGGTCTATATGGTTTTCAGTAGGAGAAGATGAGACACATTACAAAAACAGTTAAGATCATCTGGAAAAAATATGTTATCTTGACAAGGAATTTCTGATGTGATCAAAGAGAAGCAAATTGTAATCAATGATATTGTAACACTGATGATTTACATTGATTGATATGTCAAAACAAGTTCTCAGCAAATAATGAGTCACATTCATGTCAATCATTTTTTCTTTCTTTCCCTGATTGTAATTCCTCAACTGCAAAAGCAAACTGTATTACAACAACCAAAGATATTACTGTTCCTTATCGAATATAGAATAGAGGTGAATGAATGAATCATCAAATAAACTTATTGCTGAAGACATGACGGACAGGATTAAATTTTACTTTAAATTTGTGTATCTTACACAAAGCTTGTGCATCTGATTTAAGTCAGAATTATTACATGCTCCTGAACTGCATTATTGAATCACAATACCAAATATTGCTACAGTTGAAATGCAGCAGTCTATGGATCAAAGTAAAAAGAAACAGGTCATCTCTAAATCTCCAGCTGTCAGATGAATTGTAAGGGATTGGTAAAAAGTAAATAGACAAATTATGTGTTGTGAGAGGTTTTTGGGGAAACAGTAGGTATCAAGGAAAACTTCAAGGTAAGGCTTTGGCAGTTTCAAAGGTTGTTTATGAAATGAAAAAGAAACACATAAAATTTGATGATGTTGCTATTCCATTTTGTAGCTTAGTTTTCTGCTCAAAATCAGGATATAGAAAATATAGAATGCCTGAATGAAACCTTGGGACTGACTGTAAGGGAGTTAATTTTCCCCATAGTGCTGTGTTTTGGATTGATAGTTAGAAAGGTGTTCATAACACATCCGTTTTTTGGCTACCACTGAGCAGTGCTTGCACAGCAGGAAGCTCTCTCTCCAACATTTTCCCCTCACCAGTAGACTAGGACTGAGCAAGTTATTAGGAGGAGACAAAGTCAGGACAGCTGACCCAAACTGACCTAAGAGATATTCCATACCATATGGTGTCTGCTCAGCAATAAATGCTAAGGGGGCTGGGTGGTGGTGTGTGGGGTGCACAGCTATGTGTATTAAAGTGTTATTTCCTAGGAATCAGGTGGGCATCATCTGCTTATGGGAAGTAAAGAATAGATCTAGAGAATAAATATTTTGTTTTTCTTTGATTCTGCACTTGGTCTTTGCTTTTTGTTTATTTATCTGCCTTTATCTTAATCCATAGGTTTTTTTATATCTTATTTTCTTCCCCTCATCTTGCTGAGAAGGGTAGTGATAGAGCAGCCTGGTGGGTTCCAGGAGTTCAGACAAGGTCAACCTATCACAAATCTCTAGTTAGTATTGCAATAAACACCAATGTATCACATTTTTAAACTTGAAGAAACAAGAAACACAGAACTGTAGTTTCATTTTGTTTTCCTACAAAGTATGTGTGCTCCAATCTCAGTAGTGACTCCAGCTGTGCACAAAAGGCACAAAAATCTTCAGGCCTAGATTTTCAAACATAGATGAAAAGGTCAAGAACATTTTATGCACAAAACAATTGTCAGAAAACATGAATTTCAAAATGGTTCTGATATTCTATTTGTCAATTTCTCTTTTAAAGAATATTTTTAATGGAAACTGGTTTACTATTATAAATGTACTAGTTAAGTATTTTCTAAGTCCAGCACTGACAGCATATTCTCACAGTGCCACACGTGTTTAGAAGTAAATATCATAAAATAGGATGTAAAATATATGATGATGGGTGTCTGCTCACCACAGTGGTGATTCTTGACAGTCCAGGACTGCAGGATTCTTCCAAGTCCTGGTCCTGGGATTTACAGCACAAAATTCACCTTACTCCAAGGAGAATCAAGGCCTTCTCAGTCCTCAATAATATCTTACAGGAAAGAAATCTTTCTCTTTGAAGACACCAAGGTTCTCAGGGTCAAACTATTTAAAAGGATAATGGTTACATATTGACCCCCTAGGGTCATCACCTTGAGTCGTCAGTGTGGAACTTATACCACCAAATTGACTAGAAATTTAAGGTTGGGGACAAATCATAGAATCATAGAATGGTTTGGGTTAGAAGAGACTTCAAGATCATCTAGTTCCAAGCCCCTTGCCATGGGCAGGAACATCTTCCACAAGACCAGGTTGCTCAAAGCCCCCTCCAACCTGACCTTGAACACTTCCGGGGAAGGGGTATCCAGAACTTCACTGGGAAACCTGTTACAGTGCCTCATCATCCTCACAGTAAAGAAGTTCTTCTTAATATCTAGACTTACCTTTTTTTCAGTTTAAAGCCATTACCCCTTGTACTATCACTAAATGGCCTTGTAAAACAACCCTCTCTGGTTTTCATGTAGGCCCCCTCGTTCTACTTGAAGGGGGGTATAAAAGGGGCTTCCCATGGAAGGGATGAATACCACAGACTTCTCAAAGTAGAATGCTTTTGGCAGCCCACCCCTTCCTTAGCCAGCTCAATTGTAGCTCTGCTCCAACTGGACCTTCTATACCTTGTGTCTTCCACAAACCTATCAGTGAACTTGAGGCTCAATCTCCTTGACTCAGACTTATCTCAAGACCTCCAATTATTTCTCTGTTGAGCAAGACAGCTCAACTTTTCTTTGAGTGGCCCTTCTACAGACTGAATCTAACTCTCCAGGTTTTATGAATTCTATTGTCTAACCCTTATTCCGGATGAGTAAAAAAATGCCTGGATGGCCATTTCTTTTGAGAGGGGCTAGGTGAAAAGGGAATGGGGGTATGGTTAGTTCATAACGGTTCCTCTCTGCTGTTCCTTCCTCTTCACATTTTTTCACTTGCTCCAGTGTATGTTGTCACCATGAACTGAAACCCTCAGGAAAAACCTGCTCAAACATGGATCCATCATGGGCCACAGTTCCTTGGGTAAATATCTGTCTGCACCACTGTGGTCTCTCCACAGACTGCAGGGAAATGCCTCCTCCAATGACTGAACTACCTCCTCTCCATTCCTTCATCTCTGATCTTGCTGTCTGCAGGACTGTGTCTCTTGGTAAAGAGCTGCAAGGGGGAGAGGAGGTACATCATTATGATGAAAATTAGGACCCTCAGCAAGGCTTCATCCATATTTTCCTTAGGACCTTCTTCTAAGCAGTGACTATCACCCTCAGCCCACACCTGAGCTACAATTCAGCTGTGTTGTAGTCATGTCTGGGTCTACCCACGCACGTCACTGATCTGCACTCTGACATGAGATTGGCTTCTCACCACAAATATACTCCATACTCTGGCTGGAATTCCTCTGCCTGTCTCCCTGAGGAGGCTCCCCTTGGTGGGAGCACCTTTGCTGCTGAACCAAGCATCCACCACAGCATCTGTCCCCCAGGGAGCAGCCAGCCTGCACTACACAGTTTGCATATCATTGTGTACATATAAAAAAAGCGCATTTAACCTCCATACTGAGATTTACATTCCAACAAAGAAACAGATACAACAGACATCCTAAGAGAAAAGTTAAATGTGATGTTAGACTGCTCTGTATAGATTTTGCAAGTAGCTGTTCCGGAACAGCTGCATTTCCCCACACATTTTCTAAGTAGTCAGAAGTCCATTCAGGCTGAATTACCCACCAGCGTTATGGGGTCTTGGTATGTACCTTAAGGGAGTCCATTTAGACTGAGTCAAAGACCTATCATTGTCCTGGGAAAGCCAAATGACAGTCAAATGACATTGTTAGAATGGAAGAAAAAAAAGGGTAGGTAGTCCAACAAGGCAATCCCACTGTTTACTTGAGTATGAGAAGCTCTCAGTTTTTACAATTTTATGTTTTTCCACTACTAGAATAAAAGTTCATGTCTATATGTTTTACTTGCTGCAAAAAGAGTTCACTTTCAGTGATGGATGGGGGCAGCAGGGAATCCATGCCTTGGGCTGGAGAATTTTAAGACCTTTAATGTGCCAGTTTTACTATTATTCCTTCTATTTCTGTGGATATACACTGGTGCTCTAAAATGTTCTTTGTTTCTTAGATACCTTCAAGGACCAGACAAAATACATCTGTGTTTATCACAGTAAAGAAAAGTAACATGTCCTCATGCTGTTAAATAGATTTGTGTCGAGCTAGAGCTATGTGAAAACAATCTCAGTATGAAATGTTCAGTACTACACCTCATTCTAGTATGGCAGATAAACTTACATGGTTTTAGCCTTTCAGTGGTCCGAATAGTCCCTGAGAGCTGTCAAAAATGGACTGACTTTCTAGCATCACCTTTGACAGCTATTTTTATGTTAAGTGAATGAAATTATGTCCTTCCCGCACCTGTTACTACCAAATGTAATCAAATCCAGTATTTTTATTCAGTCTATTCATTATCATACTGCAGCCCACCACTCTTGCCTCAGGATAAGGGAACGGAGAGTAAACTGCAGCTCTGCTTCACACCTAGTTAGAGCTCTGCTAGGCCTTGAGAGAAAGCCTTTTAATTTTATTTGCATAAAATGCTACTGAGAAAGAGGGGAATGCTATGCAGTATTTATATAAGTTCCCTACCATGAGTTTTGCTATTCATATTCACTAGGTGAAAATTATCTTTACAGCCTTTTGAAGCCTTAAAAACCCTTAAGATATGTCTGGTTTCAGCTGCAGCTATTTTTTTTTATTAATCTAAGCTTTTTTTGACTTTGGCTTCTGTATATTATCTAAAGCTTGCTCAGCCAGCTGGCCTGAGGAATAGAGCAAAACTCATTAGAACATGCAAAGTATATGCCTGGCATCACCATTTCAATTCCTGCATGATCAGCTCATAATCTACAAAGAAATTTCAGAAGGACTTTGTTGCCAGGACATCCGCAGGAGATGGGAACTGTGCCACAAGAGGTCAAAGACAATCTAGCTAAGGGTTAGTTTTCTGGGTACAAATGAATAATTTGCTGATCCCACTAATTTTCTACTCAATGTTATTGTAAAACCTCAACCATCAAACCTTTGCCTTTGAATTACTGCTTTTAGCAGACTCATATGCTCATTCTCCAGCATGTGGATAGTGAAGATATAAAGGTGTTTCTGGGCTTTAAGAAGACTACTGAAGATAATCATGTGGATTCAAGTAGTCACTTTATTCCTGGCAACTGAGCCAAGATAAAAAAAAATATAAAGGGTGAATTCTGATAATCTTAGAAAATTTTCTGGATAGAATAAGAAAAAAAGTTTAAAAATAAACAAAGATGCTGTTCTTATTCACTTGAACCCAGCCCCAGCAATTTCCACAGACAATAAAACAAGGTCTAAGCCTTGAGAATGATTTTGATTAAATGGGACTTTTTGGGTTTTGTAAATACAGCTTCAGGCAACTACTATTGAGAGAGATTGAGACTATCTGGTTCAACACAGTAGAGGTGGTTATCAAGCTGTTTCTGAGTGTCTGTGAGAGCTTTACATATTCCATTAATTTCACAATCTTTCATTGTGTCTGTGCTACTAAATTAAACAGAAGATGGGGTTATTCCTGGGCACTGGCATACTCTTTTTTATACTGCTTATTTATGGAAGAGGAATATTTTATCTGTTCTTGGCATGGAATTTCACTGGGACATTCAGTATTCTCCTTAGCACTTTCCAGACATGATAAGAGGGGAATTGGCACTGGTCAGGATTATTTCTCATACTAACTTTAGAAAGAGTCTATTTTGGATGTAAAGGAAGAAGTGTAATCTGTTCGCAAATACAATTTTGCCATGTTTGCCTCTATCCAAAGCCATATTTTATATTGGGGTTTGGGCCTTTACAGTTCTCTGAGCTGATGTATGACTCACTACAGTCACTGAAAAACTGATGCATCCCTGAATGTTTCTATTCTGATCCCCATACCTTGGCCACATGTCTGAAACTTTCAATGCTAATAGTTGTAAAAATGCACATCCTTCAGTTCCATTAAAGAATGTTCATTTGGAAATTTCACAGTGAGGTTTTGGGCGTTTTTGTTTTTTTTTGTTGGTTGGTGGTTTTGTTTGCTTGATTTTGGGGTTTGTTTTGTTTTTCTTCCAGTGAACCAAAAGGGTAGGCAGAGGAATTTTCTTTTTTTTTTTTATTAGTTCACTAGCAATATCATTTTCATTTTTAGATGAAAAAACCCCACAAGAAAACAAACTCCAAAACCTAAGCAGCACAACTTTCCTTAAAGGGGAAGGTAGGAGAATTCCAATCTGAAATGTATCTATTTTCCTCACTTACTGACCCTGTTTTCAACACAATTTCAAAAAAACTCCTCCCTATCCTCATGTATCTTTCCTCATGACTACCTTAGTACTATGCTGGCCATAGACAAAGCATTAAATTAAGATCATAATTTTATAAATAAAATTACTGCTAGAAACATATTACCTTACAGTTTCCGTAAATGTGAATTAAATATTCTTTTACGTGTTAGATTGGAAAACTCTGTTTATTCCTTTTGCACCTCATATTCTTGGGGTAGGTTTTCCACATTTCTATAACTTCTTCAAATAATTCATAAAACCTTCCATTTATTCTCATTTACTTCAGAAAATTAGAGGACTTTGATGTAGAATAGAATTCGTGCTAATTTTCAGACTTACACTTATTTATCTAAATCTAAAATAAATATAAAGGAAATCCAGTAAAGATAAATTGTTCCCTTTACCTCGTTCATTACCCATTTGATTTCTTCACTTCCTTCCTGTTCAAATGGCATGAAGGTAATGTGATAGCTACCTCCTGGTAACTCAGTAGCTGTGCAGGAGCACAAATCAGAATTTCTTCTGGTTACACTAAAAGTACATATATGACTATATCTGTAGCATCAACCCTGTTACTGATTATTGTTTTTCTGCTTTAAAGGAAAACAAAATAAATATATTGAAAAATTTTAATTTAAAATATTTTGTTGTCATTTCCAAAATGTAATCACAAAATATCTTTTTTAAGAAATGGCTTGTAGCATATTACAATCATTCAATCAAAATGTCCAGGCTAATTGATTTTCTACTTAATTGCACATAAAAATAATCCTAAGAGTGTTGACAATATTAGTGTGGAAGTGTACTATGTACAAGCAATGTGGAGGCATAAAGTTGAAAATATTAGAGAAAGAGAACATATGTAAGGGTATGGTTACTTGTGTTTTTGCTAAGATGTCTCTTAACATCTATGGCTTATCATCCTTTAAGTTAAGGATGTCAAAGGTAAAAACCCCTAACAAAATTAGATGGTAATTGAGCTCTAATTTGAGAGGTTAATAAATCTCAACACGGCTTTTATAATATGTATACCCTGAATACTTAGGTATATATATATAGGAATACTTAAGATAACTACTTCTGCCTTTATGGAATAAAAGTGAAAGGATAACAGAGAATTTAGTGATGCCATAAAGGCAGAAGACATGAATTTACAAAAATTTGGAGATCAGAAGAAAAACAAGTTGGGAACTTGCCATAGTTCAGGATGTTTTTATTAGAGAATGAAATAAGGTACAGTCTTTTTTTTTTTTCTATGTTAGTATTTAAACCCCAATAATATTAACTGCAAGGTTTTGGTATCCCTCATTTTCTCTTCTGTCTCTCTTTGTACCAAAAGCATAAGGAAACATGCTTCCTCACTGCAGACAGTAATTCAAACAATATATCAGACAGCAGTGAAAAAACCACCAAACAACACAGCACATATAAACCGCAGAGATGGAAATGCATATAAAAATATTAAATTCAGAAAAAACTAATTGTGTGCTTATATTGCAAGTCTGAAGTTTCTGTCAGGAAAAAAATTTTGCACCACTCACTTATCTTCACAGGCATTGTTATATACCATTTTCTACAGGTGCACCACAACTAAAGCTGAAGGAGGTTCCCTTTAGAGAAAAGTTCTCTGTTAGGATAAGGATGTGCTTTTTTGAGAGATTTAGCAAAGTTTACTAACTTTAATGACAGGGTTAAGGAGCAGTGGTAATTTCTTGGTTAGTATGTGACTTCAGCAAGGCAAGAAAGGCATAAGAACAAATGTACACCCTGTAAGAGAAAAGCCCAAGATAAACAGAAGGAAAGCTTTTTTGCAGTAATGATTCCTTAGATTGCTAAGCAGTAAATATTTGGGTTTTTTTGAGACCTGAGAATAAGAGATTCACAAAGAACTTCGCAGCATGAATACAGGATCATACACAACACTTGTTTAAGTGCATCTGCATTTTCTTATTCTCCCTGTGAGGTGATCTGAGACCCCACCCCACATATCAGTAGATCCCTACAGGTTGAATGGGAAATATCAAACAGAAAAAAATGTGAAGTAGTAGTTTTGGTATTATCATCACTCACAGATGTTTCAAGTGGGCAGCTGGAAGCCAAAGAAAAAAGTGAGACAGAGGTGACTATTCTCATAAGTAATACTACTGCAGGCACTTACATTATTTGATTTAAATTGTTACTTTTTGTACATTCCCTGCCCTCATGTTAATACTCTAAAAAGTACCATTGTCTGTTCTACTTCTATTATCTGTGTAAATAGTTATTGTAGTGTCAGATGGATAAAGTAAACTGTTATCTGTTAAAATACTCAATATATTAAAATAAAACTACTTCTCAGGCTTCAGAAATTATTTTGAGTCTTACAGATATGCAGTAAGTCATTGAATCGAAATTCAGTTTGCATCCATGTGACTTTTCAAAATAAGTTTCTTCTGTAGCTGATTTAAAGATATAAGGGAGAGAGCATAATATTATGCCCTTGCATGCATTTTCCTGAGGCTAATCAATATTGTGGAATGCCATTCATTTTGCATTTAAAACAAGAGACCTGTGATGTTTTATGCCATTCTTTTGTTTTAAGTATTGACTGACTATATGAAATACCTAGCCAAGGTTGTCTTTGTACAGGTGAACCCACCTTTTAAAACAAAAAGGAAAATTTTGGTGTCTCTGCTTTAAGTATGGACAATTACCCAGAAAATACTTTAAATTGTAAAATTTGAATGAAACTGTCAGAATAGAACATTAAATAAAAGGAAGAAAGAGAGTACTTGAACATTTTTAGAATACCAAGCCATAGAAGAAGTATTTTTGACAGAATGGTTTCTGACAGCACTAAATAAAGTGTAAAGAGATCTCCCAATAACACTTCTGTAGGCAACAATAGGATCAGTTTTGTTTTTTTTTTTTACAGTGAATAAAATTAAATAAAGCTAATGGTCACAATATGTGCAAATGAAAAGATAAATAAATGTTCTGACAGGCTTATAAATTAGAGTAGAGTACATCAAGTTCTAAAATACCCATTGGCTGATTTTCATAAATGGACTGCTATTGTGATGGCCTTGTAGCAATCTTCAGTATCAGCTTCCAGAGACTGGCTAAATATCTGCTGTTGGAAAAATCAGGTGGCCACTCAGCAAAATCTTAGGAAAAACTTGTATCTGCACAAGTGGAACCATTGTATGTTCAGTGTGGAAGATTGTATCCACATCCATTTAAAATCAGTCAAAAGAAATAAAAAATTTAAGGATGCAAATCATCAGAGTCATTTTAGACCCCTACCTTAGGCTGAGTGAATTCTTGACCTAAAGTGGCTATCTCTCCCCATTAATTATAAGTAGAGGTTAGCACAAACAGCTTAAAGATCTGGTTCCTTAGTCTTCTCGTTCCATAGTCCTCTCATTTCACATCTATGAAACATCATTTTCCCAAATTCCATGATAACTCTTCATTTTAAAATACTCCCTGCATTCCCCAACCATACCTCTTTGGGTTATCTTGTCAATTCAGAGGTAACATATAAAAATTTACCAGATGTTCACAATTGGGCAAACCATCAGGGAAAAAAACTTAACTGTCCACGTAAGTATGTAGGCATTCAGAAATACAGAATTTTACTTTCAAAAAGACTCAGCATGAGAACGAAATTTCTGACTGAAAGCAGGGTGAAGGTGTTATTGCCAGCAAACTGAATTTATGAACATAGACTCCTTGTTGGGACTGCAAGCAGGCAAGCAGCCAGTTCCGCTAGAGGTTTACAGCTAGGCACTAGTGGGGAGATAATTCTGAGCTGGCATGGAAATCTGGATCCAGCTCATCCTCCTCTGAGAACCTTTGCCAACTATTTTTATAGCTGAATGGTAATTGTTGGGGAAAACTTCAGGACAGATCCTTCACAAACTCACACGGGACTCTGTAAAAAAGATTGTTAGATGTTAGCATGCTATTTTTGGGTAGCACCTTGCTCTACCTTTACAGCCACCAGAAGGAAAGTAGCAGATCATATTTTCTAAACACTCTTTCTCAATTATGTCTCTCTGCTTGGCCAGGACATAGCTTTTGATAAATTCACTCTTTCGCTTTTCAGGCAAAATGTCAACATAAGAGAAATATTCCTGCCTTTCCTTGGAACTCGAGGCATCTTTGCAGCACCTCTAATTTTGAATTTCTCTGACTAGTGACAAAAACCATACTGCATTTTGGAAATCAGTATAAATCCCTAATAGGAACATGAATCCTCTGTACTATAGGGATTAGACATCACAGTAGGGAAGACTGATAATTACTTTTCAAAAATTATATTTTGAATCTACTTTATTTAGCGTAGTTACATCATAAATATCTGACAAGAAAATGAATAAATCTTGGGAGATTTAAGAGAAAATTTTAACTAAGAAGAAACTAAGTGTTGGAAAAGAAATACGAGTCAAATTAATTGACTGCAGTTCTCATGGCTAGTGTTTGTCTTCAAGTGTTTGATCCACATTGTTTCCTGATATGTGCCAGTGGAATTAAAGAATATTTTGCTTTTTCAGAGTCAGTGAAATGTAAATAATAAGAACTTTCAGATGTATAAAATGTGATAAGCTTAAATACAGCAGCTTTAAATGAAACAAGTTCTTAATATAACAGTTTTTAATAAAGTGGCATTAGTTTCAATCAGGAGCTGAGACAGCCCAAAGGAAGAATTCCCCATTCCAGGAAACAATTAAGGTTAGGTTGGACAGGGCTCTGAGCAGCCTGATCTAGTTGAAGATGTCCCTATTCGCAGCAGGTGAGGTTGGGCTAGATGGCACTAAAGGTCCCTTTCAACCCGAACCCATCTATGATTCTATGATTGAATAATCAGAAAAAGAGGGAAAAGAGGAACTATCAAAATACACTTAAAATGACCCAGGCTTTTTCCCCTTCCATTGAATCTATTTTTTTTTCTTCTTCTTCTTGATTTATAAATTTATGATTAATAAGTGCTGCAGGCCTTTGCTTTGGGTTCATCACTTCCCACTATCACCAGAACAGCCCACCAGATGAGGCTGTCATAGGAAGGGCCATGCTGTGTAGGGAGGATGAAAAGGTTGCTGTTTTCATTTGTGTCGGGTACTCATGCTCAATGGACCATTAACAATGGACCAGCTCCTCTCTCGGCTCTTGCCTGGCATCAGTGTGCCTTCAAGGGAAGAGAATAGAACAACTCCTCTGTGCTGAATCAACAGCTGAAGTGTCCTGAAGAGAAAATGTTTGTGCTTGGACCTGACATAGCAACCATTTGACTCGCAGTAAGAATTTGGGCAGAAAGAACAGAATAATGTTGAAGTAGATATGAGATGAGCCAAATGGTTTGGCTTCTGATTTTTCTGATTCACAGTCTGATTGTTTGAAACAATCTCATTTCAGTATGCAAAAGCACACACTATGGAGGTTTCAGTTTTCCTACATAAAGTACATTTGTACATTTATTCCTTATGCTGTCAGGAGTTCTATGTCAGCATGCCAAATTCAATGAAAAATGCATAAACTTAACATTGGATTTTAATCAAATGGGAAGTCAGTATTGTATTATGGAGAAGTTCCAATCTCTTTGGATCTAACATGAAACTTTCCATTAACATCTCTAAAATTTGGCTTTCAAGTTGAGTTAGGTTTCTTTGGTTGGTTGGGTTTTTCTCTTCAGATAATCTTTAATGAAATACAGTTTTAATGGGATTCTTTTCCATGGAAAAATGTATTATAATTCATGTAAAATTAATTATTTTTTTTCAGTAACTCCATTAGCAAAAGTTTGTAAAAGTATAGGACTTTGAGGACTTCTGAACCCAAAAAATTTCCACAACTCTTTGCATCTTCCCTTCACTCTAAAAAAATCAAGATGTCAGAATAAAGGTAAAAGCATCACAGAATCATAGAATATGCTGAGTTGGAAGGAACCTACAGGGATAATCAAGTCCAACTCCTGGCCCTGCACAGAACCATCCCCAAGAGTCACATCATGGGCCTAAGAGTATTTTCCAAATGCTTCTTGAACTCTGTCAGGCTTGGTGCTGTGACCACTTCCCTGAGGGGCCTGTTCCAGTGCCCAATCCCCCTCTGCGTGAAGAACCTCTTTCTAATATCCAACCTAAACCTCTCTGACACAACTTTGGGCCATTCCCTTGGGTCCTGTCACTGTCACCACAGAGAAGAGATTAGTGTCTGACCTTCCTCTCAGGAGAAAGTTGTAGACTGCAATGAGGTCTCCCCTCAGTCTCCTCTTCTCCAGGCTGAACAGAACAAGTGACTTCAGGCACTCCTCATACGGCTTTCCCTCGAGGCCCTTCACCATCTTTGTTTTCCTCTCTTTGGATCTCTTTTCATCTCTTTGGATGCTCTCTAATGGCTTAATGTCTTTCCTATATTGTGGTGCCCAAAACCACACACCATATTCAAGGTGAGGCCTCCCCAGTGCAGAGCAGAGCGGGACAATCCCCTCCCTTGACCAGCTGGTGATGCTTTGCCTGATGCCCTCCAGGACACAGTTGGCCCTCCTGGCTGCCAGGGCACTGCTGACTCAATTCAACTTGCCATCACCCAGGACCCCTGGGTCCCTTTCTGTGGCACTGCTTTCCAGCATCTCATTCCCCAGTCTGCAGGAACATCCACGGTTATCCCATCTGAAGTGCAAAATAGGTTCTAAAGGTTCTAAAGTTTACAATCAACTTTCTTGCAATCAACTCTAATTTTAGATCTAATCTTTATCTGGTCACTTATGTACCTACATACTTTCAGGTTCTGTCTTCCTCTAACATGTTTACCAATGTAGGTGTACACAAGATCTTTTCGTATCTTTTCCTGGATCAGAAAAATGTCTTGGATTTGAAAAAAATGTCCAGTATAAGGATTCTATGGTCTTTAGAGCTCAGTGCTACTAAAATAATCTGTGTTACTAGAATAACTGAATTTCTAGGATCAGCATTTTTATTTGATGAGTGGTATTTACAGCCTTACAATATTTGTTGTTTCAATAAAAGCAAGAAACCCCCTCCAAATACACTGAAGCCTCACAGGATAGGCAACTATAACCAGCCAAAAGCTTATTTTTGAAAATCTTGGACTTAAACCCATACTTATTTCCCTTAATTAAATCATCCTAGTTGTGAAAGTTGCTCTCAACATTCTGAGACTCTGAATCATACAGTTTTTAAGAATGAACCTCCAGTCAGAGACATCTAACCTGGAGTTCAAACTTCACAGTTAGGGGGAATAACTATGATGACATCTAAATAACCAATCTGTAATTACAGATCTAATATCTTAATAATTATTGATTTAGGATCCTAATAGAAACCATCTCACAATTTGGTCCTAAAGGCAGAGCTTCAGTATAGGTCATTCAGGTGGTGCACTTCTGAAAATCAAATTTTAAGTGTAAAAGTCAGGCACCTGAAAACTAAAACAATAAAATAGAATAAAAAATAAAATAAAAAGAAATAACATTAAAAAAATTCTCACTATCTGATCTACCAGATGGAACTACATAAAACACAGCAAACATATGACTCAAAAATTTAGTAAAAAGCATTATCAACAGGAGAAATCTATAATTATTCATGAAAATTGTTTAGCTTATCTGTGTTCAGATTCTGAACCTGAATACTCCTTCAAAATAGCCACCTAAACTAAGTGCCTCAATTTGATTTTAATATTCTTTACCTAAGAGAATCTCATATGGGTCCAATTACTCCCTGAAATTGTTGTCTTTTCCCATTAACTACGGAGGAAACAGTGTAACTATCAGCTTTTTAAATTGTCAGAATGAATCCAAGGCTTGGCAGGATGAAACTGTAATTCTACATAAGACCAAAAAGGTTTTGTTTCTGACAGAGATGGACAGCTGGATTTTGTCTCACAACCAGCCCTATTTATGATTAAGAAACTATGCCTACTTGCTAGCAAATACCTATTTCTGGGCACTCCCAGTTACATATCTGTGCTAAAATTATTCTTTGAATAGAGTGTGAGCTAGTCCTTTTCCACATGAACTGAGGTACTAATTGTAACCAATGTCCTTTTCTGGATGTGTTCCAATGTATCTGGTAAAGTCAAGAAATACATTTCTGCTAGAGAATGCTGTAGTGCTCTCTTTCAGAGGCACAAAAATACCTAGTAATATGCTGAACAGACCCAGTAGGTGTGGAGCTGGAGGTGTTGGCACATCGGAATCTATAGAAATATATAAGGAAATAAATTATATCAGCACTATACTAGTTATAGGCATAGAAAATAAATTATTATTTATTACTGCAAAATAGTGTCCTGAACACAGTGACTGAAAGACAGGACCTGCTCTTTGCCACTTCTAGGCTTAATTTCTGAATTACAGAGACAAGTCCTTTTCTCTGCATTCTCTTTTGCTGTGGAGTATTTTGAATTTCTTCTTCAATGTTGCATAGCTGCAACAGAAATGTAGAGTGACATAATGCCAGAGAAGTTCACAGTCTGATGATTATGGAATAATGTCATAAAAATTTGGACTCTTACAGGTCTCTCATTCAATAAGTGAATATTTACTCTGTAAGATATTCCATAAAAGGAGCAGGAGTCACCACTAGCTTTTTTCAGAAGCAAGAGTTTATAACTATTATTAGTCATAATTCTTCTTGGTATGTGTGTATACCGTGAGATCAACTGAATGTTGGATCAGTATAATTTAAAAGGGAAGAAGGATTTTAAATATTCAAAACATGGAAGTTTTTCACAGGTACAGAAACATAAGTCTTGGTCCCAGAGGATTTCAAAGTCAGAGAAGTGCTACTTATTTTCATAGAGATTTTCTGGAACATAATTCTTTATTTAAGTGCCTACGTTCTACCTAAGATATTGGATCTATGCCAGTGGAAACAAAAATAAAGAGAATGAAAACAAAACTTTGAACAAGATAAGTGAAGTTTTCTTTGCAATAAAGAGAATTTTACTTCTTTTCTAATAGTTTACAAATTCCATAAGGATGTAGGGGCACATGTCCTTATATAATAAGGAAAATACACGCTCCTTGTGAGGTGGTGAAACAAAGAGGTTTATTTCAAATTCGGCGCTTCCCTTTTTACCCTGATATCTTGTGACTTTCTTAACGAGTAGGGTTATCCATTTAGACTCATGCTCCTTTGAGCTTCTCTGCCCCGGGACGTCCCCCGTGCCTTGGACACGCCTCCTACATAAGGACATATTCTGTTTATAATTTATAGTACTATTTATAATAGTCACAAAGTGGTTCATCCAGCTTTAATGTAACTTTATATATATGTAAATAAAACATTGCTGTACTTTGGGAAAGTTTCTTTGCAGAGGGGTTTTTTAATACATTTAAATATTTAAGTTCTACATGTATTTAAATATTTAGGTTCTACATGTGATGAATCTGTTAAGTTGAATAAAAATCATTAATAATACAGTTACACTATGAAATCTTGCATCATTTCACTGACATATTTTCAGATTATTAGCACAAGACTGTTGTATTTTTACCTTGAAGACAACCTTAAACTGCAGTGGGTCGTATATGACTGTATTGGATCTGGCTGAGCTGGAGTTCATTTCCCCACAGTAGCCCTCACAGGGCTGTGCTTTGCATTGGTAGCTAGAAAGGTATTGATAACACACTGGTGTTTTGGCTGCTGCTGAGCGCAGCATCAGCACTGTAACATCTCTCCCCCCAGTCAAGGGCAAGATCCTGGGAAGCGACACAAACAAACCAGCTGACCCAAACTAACCAAAGGGATATTCCAGACCATATGACATCAGTTCAGATATAAAAGCTAAGGAAAGTATGAGGAAGGGGTGTAATTTGTTGTTTCCAATGGCTGTCTGCTGAGAAACCATCACACATGCTGAAGCTCTGCTTCTTAGGAAGTGACCAGACATTGCTGCTGATGGGAAGTAGAGAATAAACCTTATTGTTTTCCTCTTTGCTTGTGCGTGTGCAAACTTCCACTTTTGCTTTAGTAAACTGTCTTATCTCTTATGACCTATGAGTCATTTCCCATCTTATTCTTTCTCCCCTATCCATCTGGGAAGGGGAGGGATAGAACAGCTTGGTGGGAACCTGGCATACAGCCAAAGTCAACCCATTTACAATGACTTAATGAGTAGTCTTCTATAATCCAAACATTAACTTAAAATTATTTTAAAATATTTTAAGTACTTCCTGGTGAAGAGTAGCATTACTTTAGGAGACTTAAGTATGCTTAAAAATATCAATTGAAATTGCCTTTTCATCTCTAACTTACATAAATTTATGGAGTGTGGTACCAGAGAACCTGAAAAAGTGAAAAGAGTGTGCTTCTAGTCAAGATTCTTGAGGTACTACATGCATGTTGCCCTAGATATCAACACTCCAATTAACTTACCTTTTTCTTCAATTCTAAAGCATGCATGCATTCTGAAATTGTTTCTCTAAATCTGAATAGAGGGCAACATTAAGGAAATTGGTCTAATGAGTAAAGGATCAACAAAGGTATTTATTTAATAATATTTTTTTTTCTTTCTGAATTGATTAATACTGACATGTGATGCATTCTTCTCATCTCTATGCATGATAAGTAATAAAAGTGGAATACATGCTCTTTTTCTCAGAAGTCCTCAGAACTCTACATTTTTCCTTTTTTTAAGCAGTTAAGTTTACTGATGGGAAATGAAATGGCAAAACTAAAAAGGTAATAGGCCAAATGCAACTAAAAATGGTGCCTAAAATATTATCTACTTTTGATGTAGAAAGGTCATGTGATGGGGAAACTAAACAACATATAAAACCAACAGTCTTGCAGCTCAATTAGTGTTCTACCACCAGGTAGGCTGTATTTTGATAATTATGTGAAGATTGGCATTAGTATCAGTACACTTCTATATTTTTAACATGAAACAACACGATACATGAAAAAACATTGTTATAATTCATTAAATATTAGTTCTAATAATAAAAATAAGTACATTAACAGGGGAAAAATGCACAGAAATGTGCTTCAGGTATGTTCAAATGTGATTATATGATTAAAGCTAAGAATATGTTAATTTCTTTCCCGAAAGACAATTTTTTCTTGAATAAAAATTGTTAATAAATCTTATGGTTATAGCCTGCCATCATAAAGTTTTTTAAACAAATTCCTGTTTTTCCAAGATGTTGTGTCTTTCAGCTAACATAAAGCAAGTAGATGGATTGCTTCTGTTTACGCTATCTTTTGAAGCTTTGAGTGAAAAGTAAGATGATATTGACATCAACATGCCTGTGTGGCTAAAACCCTGACCTCACTCTAAAGAACACCAGACCAGTGGCAAGCAAATACACTTTCAGTGATTTTTCAGTTTTCTGTTGAAGTTTTTCTCCAAAACTGCATGCTAGTACTTTAAAAAACATATTAAGTCTGGGAGCTGGGTGTAAACATGAGCTATGTAAAAGAAGCCTAGTGCAGCCAAATCAGAAATAGATGCCTTCATCTGAAAACTATTATGCATCTTTGGAAGACTGCGAATTGCTTGATTAAATGTTGCATTTAGTGTCTAGTATCTCATCAGAATAAAACACGTAAATCTGTATTACAGAATAGCAATTTTATATGTCAAGTGTCAAGTATTCACTGATTTACACATTACTATGTCAGTAACAAAGTCATGTAGTAAATGTCACACTACTTAATGTATCCTGTTGTCCAAGGAGCTCAGTGTTTCTCTCAGTGTCCCAGATGCTGTGTTACTTCTATGTGTGAATCATATTCAGCAACTAAGTAGGCCTGAGAGAGGCAGTGGGAGAGAGAGAGAGAGAGAGACTTAACAACAAAAAATAACATACATGCAGATGAATGGTTTATAAATAAAATACCATTCCAAGACAATACTGAAGGAGAGAATAAATTCTAAGATGGAATTCTCTGTGCAACAGCATTATGAAATCAACATTTCATTTTCCCTCTCTTAGATATATAACACATTTTGTGAACTTCTTTTTTTTTAACTTCTTTTTCCCCCCACTTATGCTGACATCTTGATATCTCTGTTCCTGTGAGATTTAAAACTTGATACACTGAGAAAGTGGAGTTTTAGTGCCATTGTTATTTTTACTGTAGTGTACAAAGAAAATGTTAATGTACCTCAGTACAGTGCCTCCTATATATTCTGAAAAATTCCCTTTAGAAATTAAATTAACACCCTTTAAAGGCTAATATTATGTTCCCATCTGCTCTTCTAGTGAAAAATTAACCCCTTTATGTCATGATTTTCAGACCTCAATAACAATCTTCCCACGTTCTGCACTGTCTCAATGTATTCCTCCTGTTTCTCTACTCATTAGCAGAACTGGATTTTGTTCACCAAGGAAATACAACCTGGTATTTACATATATGTATCTGTACATATATATATCGATGCATACATATATGTATAATCCCACACATTAACATAGCAATAAGCACTTGCAATGTTTATATATGAAGTGTTCGATCTCTTTTCAGTTAAAGAATAGCTGGACTGCATTTTAATTTTAACTTGAAAAAAACATTCACTGTATTTTAGAACGATATCAAAGACTGAAATAATAATGCTCTATATATCTAATTTTCCATTAAATTCACTTCTTTCCCTGTTTCCTCTTTTCTCCTCTTCTTAACAACAAGGAGATTCGAGTCATTGTGAAAGAAGCTACAGTAGTGAGAGTACATGAATGTGAGAGTTACTACACACCACAGAAGAACAATAAGGCTCCAAAAGTTAATAGAGCTTGTTAATATACAGGGTAGAGTAGAATTTAAGGTGCAAATAAGAATAGTTACTGTGTGTTAACCTAACTTTTAAGTATTAATGAATGTAAAATTCATTAAAATAGATTCAGTCCATCCAGATCCTACCAAAAGTAAGGACAAGAAAAGAAAATTCCACCATCAACTTGACTTCAAGGACCCTTTCATGTCTTTATTGCTGAATAGCCATTACGAATTCCTTAACCTATTAAGAACATAATTTCCAAGTCTTATATTCTGTGTTCAAAAAGAGAGTGTTCAAGAGTGTTCAGAAACACTTGTTATGGGATTATGATGATCATCTACTGCCTATAGCTTCATTGTGATAAGCATTAGGATGAATTTAGGTTGCCCTAAAAAAATTCTGAGATACCAGTGGTGTTCCCAGCATTAATAAATAGTGAAATCATTTGAAATGTCCATGCACAGTAAATTGCTCAGGAGTTTAGCAATTACAGCATTTCCCTGAGGAAGAGGTGACACAGGTACAAGACTCCTTGACTTCGAGTGTGCATTAACCTGGATTACACCATTCTCCACTCTCTCCTTTAAACTGTGTGTGGTGCGGGGAGACAGAAAGAGGGCAGAGGAATTAGAAGTGCGTTATTCAATTAGGGTGAGCTGTGGATCTTCAGAAGCACCTTTCTCTCTGCAGTGGTGGTATGGAAATATTTGACAACTACCTCAGAACACTGAATTACTTCCTCATTGTACTCTAAATAGATATTTAAGTCATTATTTTAAATAACGTCTTTAAAGTAAGTTGACTTCTGTTTGACCAATATCACAAATATTGGTATTCACACTATCTTGAAAAATATCTATTGGCTGGCATATGCAAACAATCTTTCTTTGTTGTCTAAACGAGGACTCTGATTCATCAAAATACATGTAGACCTAAGGACAAACTATGAAATACTTATGTTCTCATGATCATCCAGTTGTAATTAGGTGTTTGCATCACTGATTTGAGGGAAACTAAATTTCAGAATCGTGAGGGTTTGGAAAATGAAATATACTGCCTATTAATTATAATATTTTTTCAAAGATATTTCCAGTAGACTACATGTTGTCTCTATGCTTAGCTCCCACTGAAATCAATAGTGGGACTTTGGATTGCATGATTAGTTGGATGACACATCACCTATAGTCATAAAACAAGATTAAAAGATAAAATTTTTTAAGTTATATTCATTACTGCTAGAGGTTGATGGAGCACTATCTTCTTCAGGTGTTTTTTGGAGGAAAGGGGGCAAAATTTTGCCTGTTTTTTTCAGAAATTGCTTCAGATATGTATCCTGGCTACAAAAATCAACCATATACTGGGAAGCATTAGGAGAAGCACACTTACAGGTTGAGGGACATGATCCTTTCCCTCTACTCAGAATTGGTGAGACCACATCTGGAGCACTGTGTCCTGTGCTGGGCTTCCCAGCTTGAGAGAAACATGAATGTACTGTGGGGAGTTCAACAGAAGGCCACCAAGCTGGTCAGGAGCCTGGAATACTTAAAACAAAGAGGAGGGACTGGAAGAACTTGAGTTGTTCAGACTGGGAATGAGAAAATTATGGGAAATCTTCATTGTTGTCTGCTCCTACCTAATAGGAAGGTGTAAAGAAGATGGAAGTCAGACCCTTCTTGAAGGTGCAGAATAAAGAACTAGAATTGACACACACAAATAATACAGAAATTTCAGTTTCAAAATAAAATTTAAAAAAATTATCTCAAGGTGATCAAACACTCACACTCAAACACAATTTCTCATAGAAATTTAGGAGTTGGCATCCTTGGAGATACTCAGACCTGACTGGACATGGAACTGACAAGCCAGCTTGAGTTGGCCCTGCTCCGAGCAGGAGATTGGACATGACCTCTTGATGTCCTTTGCAACTTACATGATGCCATGATTTTATGGTTTCATTTGTTTGATTTTCTGACCAGAAAATAAAAGTAAACCTTGCAGAGCTCAAGAAATCACATGTAGTCTCTTTAAACAACATCATAATATAATCGTCCCTCTGGTTCAAATCTAGAGCCGTTCCTTATACCTAACTTCTCTGATTACACAACTATCAGTTTTTGAATTTACTTAGTACTGAAGATTCCTTGTCAACATTCTTATTTTTATCAATTCTGATGATAACATCTGTCCAGTTCCAAAATTCTGTACTGTCTGTACCCAAGTCTGAGGGGTCCTCCAAATGGTTTCAGAAATAAAATCTTAGTAGTTCAAAACATATTTGATTATGCCAAGACACTGTGACACTTATTTCTACACTGTAATCATCTCTCTTACATACCTATATGTCTCCTTCTTCAACGCCTATATGTTTCCTTCCTCTGTCTAACCACAGAATCACAGAAATGTTGATGGTGGAAGGGTTGCAAAATCCTTCTCATTTTGAAATTCTTCAGTTTGCAATTATGAGTTGGTATAGGAAAGGGACAGGCCTAATTTAAGTTTTACCAAGAAAAAGATGCAGTTAAAAATTCAGATTTGAATTTGATGAGGGAACAAGTTTTTGAGCAGTAGAACATATGGATATGCACCAGACTATGGGTAGTATGGAGTAGTGGAATGAGTTACAGGCTAAAATTAAGTCAGGCTGCTTTTCTCAGAGGCTTCTACTTACAGAAAAAAAAGAACAAAATGGTTCCAGAGGTTTTCTGAATAGTAGTCAATAGGTATGATCTTAGACAGGGATCTTATGGAAGAGATGTAGAAATTTCAAATATATTGCCTAATGAGTTTGTTCAGTCTAAAGTGGTATGACTTGCTATGCAATATGGATATGAAGCTCACTGTGGAGATTGAGGGTGTTGAAAAGAGTAGTCGATATTAATTTTATGTATATTGTATCCTTGGACTCACAAGCACTACACACAAGCCCTAGATCTTTTCAACGGTGTCAAAAAAATACCCTTAAAAAACTTATGTCAAGATCTTATTGTTACCTTTGCCTACACTGCATTCTCTAACTCACCACAAGGGATCTGACATGGTCCGTGTAACATGAGATGAGGCCAAGATGTTAATGAAGCTAGGTAGTGTGGACCTACCTAATATAAGCAACATAAAGAAAAAAAAAAGCCTTTAGGCATTCATTTTTCACTTTCACAGAATAAATCAAGTTTATTGTATTTTGTTGTGCAACCACTTTGTTTCTTCACTCAGTATTATTTAATTCTTGTGCAGTCTTTGCTGTACAGAAGCAAGTAACTCTCATCAAATGTAATAGTACTGCTTTTACATCTATAGTACCATAAAGCGTAACAGCTACTTAGTGTTGATATATGTTCTCAGACACCTCTGCAGACTTTTATAAGTTAGGAAGACTGCATGTCTAGTAAAACCAAGACTTAGTGAATATAAAAATGCCACCCTATCCTATAAACCAAGTTTGCCATTTGCAGCATATTTTACAGATACTTCTCATAATATTACCTATAAAAATCTTCTTTGTGTGGCACAGGTTTATCAGGTTTTAAGGAAGAAGGAAAAATAGGCAAATGTTCCTTCTGCACTTCAAAATCTGATTGCTAAATAATGAGCAACTAGCAATCCTCCAGTTTCATGAGTTATGAAAATGTTTTATCCTTTCTCCTGAAATTATTGAATGAGATACATTACTACAAGTATCTGTCATTATTCTTGCAGATACTTCAACTGATCATAGCGCTGTGTATGATCAAATTTAGTTCTTCTTTCTCATGTAGTTCAAAGTACCAATTAAAAACCTTTCACAATTAACTTCAAAAAAGACCAGATAAACAAAAATATTAACATCTTAGTTCTGTGAGCAATGCCAAAGCAAAACCTTTGATGACACACACGTAGTGGAGAATAAGTGGAGGTAGCGGCAGATAATTGGGAGAGCCTACTGAAGAATTAGAGATGTTCCATGTGTTTTGTACATTTTCTACTCTTCCCAGTAATCCAGCCTATATACAGTCAAGTGTACAGCTGTTAACACCTTGACTGGCTGATGCTACATAAACTTTTTATTTCAGGAAAATGAAGACCAGAAAAACCTCTTCCAGTAAGCGTTTCTGACTGTTCTAGGCAGCTTCCCCATAGCTCTTCTAAATCACTAGTGATCAAATTATATCTGCCTTTGGTGCTAACTGTGTGGGAGGTACTTTACACGTTCCAATGTGGCCAATAAAAACAAAAGAGGTAGATAAAAAAGAAAACGGAAACTCAGTGAGAAAATCAGTAACATGGATTCTATAAACTAACTGTTAGTAATAATAGAACAATGTTTAGAGCAGCACTCCTGAGAGACAATATATTTTCATGACATGTGTGTACATTAGAGACTATTAAGTTTTACCTCTTATCAACTCTGACAATTTAAATTGTTCTAGGTCTACAAAAATGCAGTGAGATGATAGAAACTTATATGAGAGACAAAAGCACAGAAGGTAAAAACCCACCCAAAGAAAGAAAAATATTGCTTTGCAAAGGCAGATGTTTAAAACTGTGTGTAGGGAGGAAAAAAATGTGAAAAGCTGTTCAAAATTGAGAAGTAGATTAGGACTACTTTTAAAATTTACTTATAGCTGCTTATATCAGAGAAAATAGGACAACACATGAAAATATATTAGGGTCAAATGTGAAGTGTGGGAGATCTAGAATGATGGAGATGTTGTCATGTGGGAAAAGGAAACCTGAATTTGCTTCCAAAAAGGGAGAATAATTTGAGGTAGAAATCAGTTGACTGAGATAAAAGGGAGGGAGAGGAGGAGGAAATTTGGCTATGAAATTTAGACAGATGGGACAAGTGGGAAGTAAGGTGTGAAGCGTAAAGCGAGGTAGTATTTGCATTTGCACCTATAATTGCAGATGTTGAGTGATAACCTCTCATGAAATAGTCTTAGTAGTAACCGGAAAAGCTAAATAAGCAAACGATAGGGATTTTTAGTGGGATCATGGAAAAGAGGGACATGATTCTAACGTTTCCACCACTTTTTCTTTTTTTTTGGCAAAAATATTGAGACTATGATTATATAGTTACTTCCTATGACCATAAAACTTAATATGCTGTTTCAGAAATTCTTTTGTTACTTGGTGATGTTCATGTGACTGTCTCCAAGACAATAACCTTTAGAATTATTGTATAAATGCAGCTAAATCTGGAAATCATTACTCACAGTAGGTCAAGACTAAAACGGGCTTGCATATTGAAAGTCCCTTAACAGTCATAAGAGATGAGACTTATAAAAGAATATAGACTAGAATTAGATACCAAGGTTTTTTAAACTAAGACTACTCACAAGTCACTGGACACAAAATCTAGTCAGAAGCAATACAATGGCGTTTCTAAGCTTGTTCCTTCCTTAAGAATTTGATGCTAGACACTATTAAGTCATCAATTCCCTTGGGAGTATTTTAATATAAGTAAAATTCCAGAAGACATCTGCTATCTGAGTAGTAAATCTGACTGTGCTCCAAGTAGCGGTAAGAAGCTTGGTTTACCTGTAACAGGATAGAAGTCCTCTTACGGATTACTATGGCCTAAAGGCCTTGATTACCCTAATTTTGGCCCTGCAGCGTTCATATTATTACTTTTTATTTTATCGTAAGAATAGCTTGACTGTTGTTCATATATTATAGTCCAAAAGGTGTGAAATTGTCATACTTAAAATAGGTTTTGTATTTTATTCCATTTTTCCAACAGTTTTGGAAAAAAGTGGTCCTTTAATAGTCAATCCCGTGCCACAGCTGAGCAGGGGAGAAGAACCACATCCTGGTAGTCCTGGCTGCAGAGCGGAAGTGGAACTCTCTCCATGTTGGACTATGTGGCTGGTTGGAGGGGCAGATAGAAAGAGATACAGAGAGAGACAGACACAGACTGTTGGAGTCTCACCTGGGAGCCACTTCTACACTGGCATCCTCCCCTGCGCGCCCGCTGGGGACTTCTCCAAAGGGAGCCTCCCAGAGCCACCTCTGCTGCAGCCAGAGAGAAAATGAATGTGAAACTAACTCTGGCTGTCATACTGTTTTGGAGTGTCTGCCACTGGGCACACACCACCCAGCTCCACATACTTCAGTCGCTGCCACCGAGCTGGAACGGATCTGAGCCCAGCTGAGCATCACCAAGAAGCGGCTGTTGCCATCTCACAAATCCTGCTCCACAAAATCTCACCGTGGAGTCCTAGCCAAAGGGAAGCTGCCCAGATCCTCTGCTGCTCCAGGGCTTTTGCCCCACCATTTACCATTCCTTTAGTCCCCACTGGTTATGACTGTTGCCACCTGCCTCCTGAGAGAGCCAGAGGAAAGGAGAGAGAGCCTTCACCCATACTATTGCAGCCAAAAGAGATAGTTTCACCACCTTCCCAGAACACCATATTGACTGTATTAAAGCCCCTTTTTAGGGGTTGAGTTTATTACTCAACAACAGCAGCAGTAGTAATAGTAGTAGTAGTGGTGGTAGTAGTAGGAGTAGGAGTAGTAGCAGTAGTAGGAGTAGTAGTATTTGCATTTAGATTTCTATCAACAGTCTAACTCCACCTGCTGAAATGTTTTATTTGACTAAATTCTTGCCATTAAATTTTGGGCAGTTCTCCTTAATACTTTGGGGCACTTTTTATTCTTGATTCAAGACCACAGTATTTTGGTGTTATACATTTAATGTACAAGGTCACTGACTGGATTAAAATCCTTTTTGTTCTTCAGACTTTACAAGGAGCCTGAATATCAAGCAAGACCTGTGATGAAAATTCTTTGTATATTGCTTTAGCTCTTGTATATTAATTCCATTATTTTCATGCATATCTTTTACAGTCTTTAAAGAATATTTTAATTCAGAAGAGAGAAATAATAAATGTAAAAGTAATATCATACAGAATATTTTTCTATAATATTTATTCTATTTTGAAGGGGAAGAGAGTTTAGAAATAGCTTTTCTCTTTTACCATAAACCAGCTATGCAGCAAGAAAATCAAGGACAAACTACTCTCTTTATACTATGTTAATGACACAGTATTTCAATATCGAGTATGGTAACTCATACAAAAAGAACTAATGTATAAAATACACTAGTCATTGACTGACAAAAAAAAAGTTCAGCAATATAGAAGCCAAAAGTTTAGCATAATTTAAAAATAGATATCATCGATATTGTTTGACAGCACAAAAGGGCATAATTTATACCAAAATGCTATGGAGCCATTATTTAAAAATTTCCTCAGGTGAAGACAGTACCTGAGGAAGTGTTTGCTTCTGCTCTTCACATTTAAGCTTGCAAGCAGTACTTTGAGATATTTCTGTATGTTTTGTTGAAATTGTCAAATAAATCTTGACTTACTTAGCTTTTTCAGAAGCAGGTCATTCAAACAATGTGGATAGGTAAGCATAATGTCCTAGAAGTTTTGTTGACTTTGTAAACTTTGGACTCAATGTCAGATTAGTTAAATCAGCCAATGCAGTCATGGCATTTTAGCTACTGCAATACCTCCATTAAGAATTAATTTAGTAATGTTTGTTTTCATGGAAACTAATTACTTATCTTTAACTGGGACATTTATGAAAGCATTCCTATTTGATTTAAATATAGATTTAGATGCTGATTATTTTTCAGAGTGTGAATTGATTAGTATTTCCAGCAACTCTGTCTGCTGCAACGACCTGTGCAGACTTTTTCCACCAGTATTTAGAAAAGCTTTGTTTGCATAATGTATGGATTTCATGCTGATTCCTAAATGAATATCTAGGTAGGCAGCAGTGATTTTCCATGATACACAACTCCAATGACAAGAAAGGACAACAACAGGTTTACAGACACGCTTTTTCTTTTAACTCTTTGAGTGAAGAATTAGTTCTTTTTTTATGCAAGCAAAGCTCATACACAAGCTCTGAATGTACTCCAATTCTTTATCTAGTAATACTTAATCAAATGTCTCCAAAATACTTCCAACCAGGATTTCAAAATAGTTTTTAACTAAACTATAATCCCTAACCAACTGTTTTTCATATTTCTGTAACCTCTAGGTACCCAGTCAGAATCAGATTTTTATTATCTTCAATTCTAAGATGAATATCTCCAAGAATGCCAAAGTGCAGCAACTACAACAGTCATCACGAGAATGAGACGTGCAAGTCCCTTCTTGAAGTAAAGGAGGTCTTATAGTAAAAATGTTTTTCTAAAAATTTTCTACAGTTTTTCTGATTTTTAGGAGTCTATACTTAAACATCAGGTATTTAACTTGAGGTTGTATTTTTGAGAAGAAGAAAAATGGTAACAATTACATTACAACTGCACATCCTTTTGTGAATGCAGCCTTTGAGGGTTGAGTAACACTTGATATGAAGCTTATGCCAAAATGAGAAGTGACAACCCAGTTTTCTAAGACTCGATCTGGAGCAGTAGTAGCAGACCTTTCTCTTTTATTGTTCTGTGTGTATCTGACTGCAACTTCACATTTTATAGAAACCTGCTGCTTATTTGAAGATATCATTGTGAAAAGTGAAAAGGCACTGGTGTTCCTGTATCATTCCTGCCCATGAGACATATAAAAGGGTGAAATCCTAATCTGGCAAGCTAATACTAAGATTTTACCATTGAGTTCAGAGACAAGCCTACAAGAAAGATGGGGAGAGACTATTTACAAGGTTATGTAGTGACAAGGTAAGGGAGGAAATGGTTTCAAAATGAAAGAGAGTAGGATTAGATTAGATAATATAAAAAAATTCTTTACTGTGAGGATGGTGAGGCACTGGAACAGGTTGCCCAGAGAAGTTGTGGATGTCCCATTCCTTGAGGTGTTTAAGGCCAGGTTAGATGAGGCTCTGAGAAATCTGGTCTAGTGGACGATGTCCCTGTCCATGACAGGGGGATTGGAACTAGATGATCTTTAAGGTCCCTTCCAACCCAACCTATATTATGATTCTATGATTCTATTACTATTATGTCAACCATAGTAGTGTTTATAACGATTTTTTAAAATTTAGTCTTCTTTGTATATTTTATTTAATACAAACTGAAGGTCAGTACAACCTGAATGTTCTTCATGAATGAAAATATACATTCTATGAAACATTCACAAAATTTGTCTCGTTCATTCTTTTTCCATCAAGATGAATATAGCTATATTTAATTTGGGAATATTCTAGGAAAATATATTTTCATTTGTAATTGGAGAAGAGAGAATACAAGAAAATATTATTAAATTTTCTAAACTCACTTTTAGGAGATTATCTCCTGCAATCTGTGTTTTTACATAGGTATTACTCCCTAGTCCAGCTCCTTTAAGTCTCAAGGGTTCTTTCATTAATTATTTTTTTCATTTATAAATATGAAAAGCTGCATGCAATCAGAGAGCAAAAGCAATATTCTGTTAAGGGTGATCATTTAAATAGTCCCAATAGCAAACCACTATTATTAACCACATCAAGTGACTAGTGAGAGACTAGACATTATTTTACCAAACAAGTTCTTGAATAACTGCAAACAGATTTCAAATTTTAAGAACTATTTCATGCCCTTGAACATTTACCTTTCTAATAACAATCCAGTCTCCTATATTTCAAGACATAATTTACATTTGTAGACAACAGGCTAAAAAAGAAAAGAGTTAAGTAAATCTAATGAGTGTTATTTCAATTTATTTTTGTTCAGCTGAAGTCTCTGGTAACTTACAATAAGATGATTTCTAGATCAGAATCATTAGTACTACAGTAGATAGGAATAAAAAAAAAGTTATTTTCACACAAGTTATATTTATTTATTTTTACTCAAGCAACTTGAACATCATCTTCCTGCTATTGCATGCTACTTAGAAGGTGATGTGATGATTAATGAACTGAAGTTGGTAACAGGGAATTTTTCTTAAAGGTCTGTATTCAAGTCAAGAATATATTTCATGTAATTTCTTTTCAGTTCACAACCCACAAGGTTCATCGAGTCCAACTCCTGGCCCTGCACAGGACCATCCCCAAGAGTCACACCATGGGCCTAAGAGTATTTTCCAAATGCTTCTTGAACTCTGTCAGGCTTGGTGCTGTAACCACTTCCCTGGAGAGACTGTTCCAGTGCCCAATCCCCCTCTGGGTGAAGAACATTTTTCTAATATTCAGCCTAAATCTCCCTTGACACAATGTCAGGCCATTCCCTCGGGTCCTGTCACTGGTCACTACAGAGAAGAGATCAGTGTCTGACCTTCCTCTTCCTCTCAGGAGGAAGTCGTAGACTGCAATGAGGTCTCCCCTCAGTCTCCTCTTCACCAGGTTGAACACACCAGCTGACCTCAGGCACTCCTCATATGGTTTTCCCTAAAGGCCCTTCACCATCTTGTTTTCCTCTTTTTGGATGCTCTCTAATGGCTTAATATCTTTCTTATGTTGTGGTGCCCAAAACTGCACACCATATTCAAGATGAGGCTGCACCAGTGCAGAGCTGAAGTGGGACAATCCCCTCCCTTGACCGGCTTGCGATGCTTTGCCTGATGCCACCCAGGACACAGTTGGCCCTCTTGGCTGCCAGGGCACTGCTGACTCAATTCAACTTGCCAGGACCCCCAGGTCGCTTTCTGTGGCACTGCTTTCCAGCATCTCATTCCCCTGTCTGTATGTACATCTAGGGTTGCCCCATCCCAGGTGCAGAATCTGGCATTTTTCCTTGATGAACTTCATATGGTTGGTGATTGCCCAGTCCTCTAATTTGTCGAGGTCTCTCTGCAAGGCCTCCCTGCCTTCGAGGGAGTCAACAGCTCCTCCCATTTTTTGTCATCTGCAAACTTGCTTAGTATCCCTTCCAGTCCTTCATCCAAGCAAGGCATGACCAGCTGGTCAAGGACGGTGATTGTCCCTCTCTACTCTGCACTGGTGCAACCTCGCCTTGAATATTGTGTGCAGTTTTGGGCACCGCAATATAAGAAAGACATTAAACTATTTGAAAAGTGTACCACTCCAGCCATGTGGCCATAACCCCCCAGGTGGGGCCTCTGATCCACTGGTCATTCTGGGGCTCCAGGGTAGGATGAGGTGCAGTGTTCTCACTGTCCCTGCCAATCTGAGACTTGGTTAGGGGCTTCAGGAGGTGTGGTGGGTTGAAGTTTTCCTGCGCTGCTTTTGACTGGCTGCTGCTCTGGGACTTCCCCATGTGGCTCCAGGGACCTGCCATGAGGGATGCAACACCACTTCACCTCCATGAGGTTCAATCCACCCCTTCCCCCTGCACACACACTCATGCACCTCCCCCGAGGTAGTTCCTACCGAACAGTTACTGGCCTGGTGTCCAACAAAAGGATCCAAAGAAGAGGTCACTTGCCTTGTTCAGCCTGGAGAAGAGGAGACTTGATGTGCTACAGTTCTTAGAGTTCAAGCTCTAAGCCTCCGAAGAGGGACCCCATCTGTTAATTGTTAATGGATTTTATAGTCTCTATAGGTCACTTGATTTCCCAATGACACTTCTACTCATCCAATCCTCTTTGCAGAGTCTAGGGTCTTCTTATCTGCTTTCAGTCTCCAGCACTTTTCTGTCTGTGTCTTGAGGCATTTCCTTGTCTTTTGTTACAGAATATTCTGTACCTGAGGTTTAACTTAAGATTCTTCACCTACCATTTACATTTTCGTAGATAAAACTCAAGACTAAAATACAATTCATGCAGCCGAAGTCTTCATTTGCTTTAGACATGATTGCTAAGTTCTGGCACAACTTCTTCTCTCACTACATTTTCTCCTCTCTGCACAAAACTATGGCTTTACCATACAATGATATGGAAAACAAATTAGCCACGGACACCTGATCAGAGAAAAAAGTGTTATAACAGTTAAACCAGGTAAAACAAAGCATCAGTCGTGTCAAGAACAGATTGCGCATGTTAACACAGATTGCGCATGACCAACCTCAGCTCTGAGGCCTTGAAAAATCAGTACAAAAGTTGTGGTCTGTTACTGACCACGGGGGAAGAGCTCACTAAACTGCTCTCCATCAATTACCAACAGTCCTGGCTCACTGGGGAGGTCCCAGATGACTGGAAGTTGGCTAATGTCATGCCGATCCACAAAAAGGGCTGCAAGGAGGACCTGGTAAACTACAGGCTTGTCAGCCTGATCTCGGTGCCTGGAAAGGTTATGGAGTACATCATTCTAAGTGCAATCACACAGCACCTACAGGATGGACAAGGGATCAGACCCAGTCAGCATGGATTTAGGAGGGGCAGGTCCTGTCTGACCAACCTGATCTCCTTTTATGATCAGGTGACCCGCCTGGTGGATGAGGGGAAGGCTGTGGATGTGTCTACCTGGACTTCAGCAAAGCCTTTGACACCGTCTCCCACAGCATACTCCTGAAAAAGCTGGCAGCCCATGGCTTAGACAGGGGTGCTCTCTGCTGAGTTAGGAACTGGCTGGATGGTCGGGCTCAGAGAGTGGTGGTGAACGGTGCTGCATCCAGTTGATGGCCGGTCACTAGTGGTGTCCCCCAGGGATCATGTTGGTTCCAGTTCTGTTTAATATCTTTATTGATGATCTGGATGATGGGATTCAGTGTACTATTAGTAAATTTGCAGATGACACCAAGTTGGGGGAGAGCGTTGATCTGCTGGATGGCAGGAGGGCTCTTCAGACGGACCTGGACAAACTGGAAAGTTGGACTGATTCCTGTGGGATGAGGTTCAACAAGGCCAAGTGCCAGGTCCTGCACTTTGGCCACAACAACCCCCTGTAGCACTACAGGCTGGGCACAGAGTGGCTGGAGAGCAGCCAGGCAGAAAGGGACCTGGGAGTTTGGACTGACAGGAAGCTGAACATGAGCCAGCAGTGTGCCCAGGTGGCCAAGAAGGCCAATGGCATCCTGGCCTGGATCAGGAGCAGCGTGGCCAGCAGGACCAGGGAAGAGATTCTTCCCTTATACTCAGCACTGCTGAGGCCACACCTTGAGTACTGTGTCCAGTTCTGGTCCCCTCAGTTCAGAAAGGATATTGAGGTGCTGGAGCAGGTCCAGAGAAGAGCAACAAGATTGGTAAAGGGACTGAGTGCAAGTCCTGTGAGGAGAGGCTGAGGGAGCTGGAGTTGTTTATCCTGGAGAAGAGGAGGCTCAGGGGAGACCTTAACACTCTCTACAACTACCTGAAAGGAGATTGTAGCCAGGTGGGGGATGGTCTCTTCTCCCAGGCAACCAGCAGTAGGACAATAGGGCATGATCTTAAGCCCTGCCGGTGGAAATTTAGGTTGGATATTAGGAAGAAATTTTTACAGAGGGAGTAATCAGACATTGGAATGGGCTGCCCAGAGAGGTGGTGGATTCACTGTCCCTGAAGATTTTTTAAGATGAGATTGGATGTGGCACTTAGTGCCATGGTCTAGTAACCACGGTGGTGTTGGATCAAGGGTTGGACTTGATGATCTCGGAGGTCTTTTCCAACCTGGTTGATTTTATGATTCTATTCTATGGTATATTAGAACTCATTTGTTTCACATTGTTTAAACAAAATCAGGACTGAAATGGTGGTTTTAGACATCATACATAAATGTGACTCTTTAGCCTTGCAAAAAATGAGTTGCATGAATCAGCATAATCCCTCCCCAGAGATGAAGCAATATTTGGGTCCTTGTGTTTTAAGTGACCCACTGGTACTTTCACTTCTGGATGTTTTTGTCTCTAGGTACACAACTCAGTTTATATTTCAGATCATACTATTTTACCACTGAACATTTTACAACTAATAAATGATTTCTACCAGAAAGAAAAGGCAATATTATATTTTTTCCATAAAATTTCAGTATTCCGGAGAACTCTCCAATGCATAACAAAAGTTTGTAATGGATATTGCATGCTGAATGTATGCCTATAACACAGAGATTATTTAGAAGTAATCTTTTACATAATATAGAACAGCATGATTGTAATGCAACAGAGACATTTATTGCTACATATTTCAATTAATGAGCCTTGCTATAAGAGACTTCTCAACAGTTCCCAGATTGTCTGGTTAATAAGGGAGGCATTGTACAGTGCATTGTGGATAATACCATCAGATTTTCAACATCTAAAAGGTGAAATTTCATGTCAGCCTCTACTTTTATATTTTTGAAAAAAGAGTATATTTACATGTATTTGTCAATACTTACCATGATTTTAGAGATAAGAATAATCAAATGGAGTATGTTTGTACAGGAAACATCCTGAGGAGAGGAAAACTTTGGATATTAAGGCAGTTCAAGCTGAAAAATGAAGTTAGGACTCAGAATCTGATTTTTATTTAAGGTATTCCTTTGCTTTAAATTATATACTATTAATATGCAGTATTTTCAATTTTGTATGCAAGTTGTTTTTGTTCTTTTTTTAAAAAAAAACTAAATATGTCATAATTCTGTGACTGATGATCCACAGTTTTAAACATTTTTATTAATAAATAATACCTAAATAAAACATGAAGTAATAGAAATGCTTTGTCTTTTACAGAGAAAAATCCATATGATTCTGAGTGGATTAAAACATTTAAATCTGGATCTTGATTCACACAGCAGATTCTGAGTTGAAAGGGACCCACAGGAATCATCAAGTCCATTCACTCTTATGTGAATAATCTGTACAGGGATGAAACCCACAACCTCAATATCATTTGCACTATGCTCTAAGCAAATGAACTAATCTCAGGGTCTGACTCTGTCCCTTTAGATTTCTGGTTAGAAAAAAAATGCACTAGAAAGAAGAACAGAAGGCTTTGAAAACAAACCCCATGTTACAAAGATTACAAAGAATTCTAAACATTCTTACCAAAACCACTGAGGTTGTGGCTTCTTAATGATTTTTCTGGTATAAAAAGAAGTTGTGGTAGTATTAATCTAAGTATGCTAAAAGCAAGTATATTATATAATATTAAAAAAAGAAAAACTATCTTTCAAGATCTTTATTACTGTCTTTTAAATATGAAATTAAAACTTCTTTGTCAGCTAAAACAAATATATGGCTTTTATTTTTGCAATGAATATCAGCCATGTTTTATTCTCTTATAGCTATTGCTACATGATAAAATTATGGATTAAAACCTGTGTTCATTGCACTTGCTCCTTCTCAGTTTTATACATTATCCACAAATATATTTAATTCCACTTAGAATTAGAATATTATACCACTTCCATTTTTTTGTCTCTGAGGAAATGAAGCAATTTGGACTTTTATAAGCACTAATAAAAACATTTTACTTCTGAATGATTCTAGCAATCCTATTTGATGTTTACAAGCTGTTTTAAAGAAAGAGTTGTTAGTAATTGGTCGATGTTATCACTCTTCACAAGCCATCTGGAATGTATTCTATTTCTTATTTAAGGTATTTGACATACACACAGAAAAACATGCCTGGAGGAGCTATGGAAGTTTCCTTTGTTATAGATATTTAGACAGGCTCATCTTCAATGAGTAGACATTAGTTTAAACTTGGCCAAAACCAGAGCTATCCTATAATGCCCGGTAATTTTCAGAGGATGAGAAAAAAGAACATAAATTAAGTCTTGTTTTAAACTAGGTCTGCATTTGTTCACTGTCATGGTTTGAGAGCCCCAAAATCCAATTCCCTAGTCCAAACCCCCTCCCACATCTCAACCTAGTGTGAGATGGTTTTTCCAGACACCACACAAGACTCAAAATGGGGGAAAGGGAATTACAATGACTGTACAAAATAAACACCACAATACATTACATACAATCTTAGCTATCTCTACCATGACATAAGTATCTACAATGGATCAAATCTCTTCTCCCCTCCAAATAAAAGTCCAGGAGGGAAGAAGGGAAGATCCCTTTCCACTTTCAAAGCAGCAATGTCTCTAGGGCAGCAGGTCTATCTGTTTCGCTCTTCTTCTCATGCAGCAGCTGTAGCTGGATCTCTACCAGTACACACGAGGGGGTATCCAAGCCCCTTGGCCCATCATCTTCAAGCGAGGGTCTTCTCTTCCGTGGACTGCGTAGCAGGGACAAAACTCGTGTCACCACGTCATATCATGGGGCGTAAGACCCCCATGAAGGTCCCTTCCTCAGGGGATTCACCCCTGAGTCAAAACATCTCAGGCAGCTTTCTGTTGAAGGCCTTTACCTCAAGAGTTCTATCAGAGCTTCTGTGCTCTGATAGCAGCCTGGGCTGCTAACATAGCTTGGCAGCAGAGGCGAGGGGGGGGCCAAGGTCACCCCCTCCACATTCCATCTGGTTGTCCTGGTTCAGTTTTCTAGGACTCCTGAGCTTCTCAGGCTCCTCTCTTTGGTGCATGCTGCACTCTACGACTCCTCTCAAACCGGAGTCCATCTCCCTCCTCCTAGGAGGGGTCTCAAAGGGATTTGGGGGGGTTTTTGGTTTCAGTTCTTACCTCAAAAACTCTGCCTATAGAGCTTAGGTCTGCTCTCTCTGCTGTTGGCTCTCTTTCTCTCAAACAACTGTGTTGCTGCATGTCTGTTGTTGCTGCTCGGTCTTATCTCTCCTGGCTCTCTACCACCATTTCTTTGGTCAGTGCAGTTCTGTTGCTGCTTTTCATTATCTCTTGCTGTGGCTCACAGTGGAGAAACACCCCCTGGCTCAGCTACAGACACTTAGTTCAGTCTTACACTGTTCCAAGTCTCTGCAGCCCCCACCCGGGGGCTGGGGGGGCCCAGCCCCCAGTGGGGCTGCTACTGCTTCTCCTCGTGGCTTTACGACATGGCTACTTCTTCAACAACAACAACAACTAACCTTCTCTTCCGTTCTGCTTGTGATATGTTTATATTTTGCAGAAGCGCTCACTGGGTAAAACCTCAAAACTTCAAGGGTCACCACCCCCTGGGGTTTTACCATTTTATAACTGCAGGGGGAAAACTGTTTCCCCCCACCACATAATTTATTTTGCTTTAATTTTCCACACTTCCAATGTTGAAACTAAAATATAGAGCTTTAAGTGTGTCAATTTTTGCTTTGACAACATGAATAATTTTCAAGTTTCCCTCTTAGTTTAATGAAATTAGTGAGGTCCACAAACCCTTGAATGTAATCATGGTGGGAGTCTGTTATAGACCACCCAACCAAGATGAAGAGGCACATGAAATATTCCCTAAGCAACTGTGAGAAGTCTCACAATTACTAGACTTTGTTCTTGTGGGACACTTCAACTTACAGATGTCTGTTGAAAGTATAATACAGAGAGGAAAGAGTCTAGGAAATTCCTGGACTGATATGATGCTTGGAGACTGTCTTGGGTATAGAAACCGTGTAATTATCAATAGTCTTCCATTTTCAGAGAAGTAAAGAGTGGGGTCCACAGAACTGCTACCTTGGACTTCTGGAGGGCGGACTTTGTCCTATTTATGAGTCTGGTTGACAAAGTCCCTTGGGAGGCAGCCCTAAAGGGCAAAGGATACCAGAATCTATAGGGTGGTGGTGAATAAAGTTAAATCCAGTCATTGTCCTGTCACATGTGGTATTCCCCATGGCTCAGTTCTGGGACCAGTTCTGTTTAATATATTTATCAGTGGTCTAGATGAGTGAGTGCACCCTCAGTCAGTTTGCAGGCAACACCAAGTTGGGCAGGAATGTAGGAAGGCACTGCAGAGGGATCTGGACAGGCTGGATTGATGGGCTGAAGACAACTGTCGGTAGTCCAACAGGGCTGTGTTCTGAGCCCTGCCCTTTGGTCACAGCAACCCCTCGCACCCCTCCAAGTTTGGGGGAGAGTGGCTGAAAAGCTCCCTGGTGGAAAACAACCTGGGGGTGCTGACTGACAGCAACCAAATGTGAGCCAGCAGTGTGCCCAGGTGGCTGTAAGGAGTCAAAGAGCACAGTTGCCTGTCTCAAACACTGTCAAGGCCACAGAATGAACTTGTCATAAGGTTAACCATCATAACAGGAACTTGAGATAATGGATTTGTGACCGTAAGGTACTAATTCCAAGCCTGGCAGAGGCAAGATCTGGTTAGCACATCCTGGTTAATGCACCTGGACAGAAATTCCCATTGTGGAAATCTATGGGAAAGGAAAAAACTCCTTATCCACATATTACCAGTCAAACACAGACCATCCCATGTTATGGGACAGATGGCATCTGTGTCCACCAACAACCGCCAAAGCACCTCCAGACTCATTTCTGGGGCCTTCCACCAGAGGAATGCGCATGATTCACAGTGTGAAAATTCCCCCCATCAAGTGGGCATTCTTACCTGAACATGACTGTGAATTAACCCATTGAACTCTGTGGTTTGTGGGCTTCTCCCACCCCCAATGTATCAAGACTGTGACCATCACTTTGACCAATGAACATCTGAATTGCAACAATTAAGTCTCATTGCTAGGTCCATGGTTGGTGGTATCCACTTATCCTTTCTTTCTCTTTCTTTTCCTTACGTATATTCTTAGGTGATATGTTCATCATATTACTATATTTCATTAGATAATAATAAAAATAGTTACACACCTCCTTTCCACCGCAACCAAATTGTTCTAAAATATACATATATAAATATATATATATACACACACATATATATATATACTGTTCATTCAACGTCATTTAAGTCTAATCTTCCCCAAGGGATCTACTAACAAGAACCTCAGTTACCCCATCTTCAGAGGGGGGTCATAACAGTGGCCAGGAAGACCAATGACATCTGGTTTGTATCAGAAATAGTTTGACTTTCAGGACCAGGGCAGTGATTGTCCCCCTGCATTTGGCATTGGTGGGGCCACACCTCAAATCCTGTGTTCAGTTCTGGGCCCCTCACTGCAAGGAAGACATTGAAGTGCTGGAGTGTGACCAGAGAAGAGCTGGTGAAGGGTCTGGAGCACAAATCCTGTGAGAAGTGGCTGAGGGAGCTGGGATTATTTAGCCTGGAGAAAAGGAGGCTGAGAAGAGAGTTTAATGCTCTCTACAACTATTTGAAAGGAGCTGGTGGTCAGTCTCTTCTTCCAAGTTACAAGCAATAAGATGAGAGGAAATGGTCTCAAGTTGTGCCAGGGGAGGTGTAGATTGGATATAAGGAAAAATTTTTTCACTGAAAGGGTTGTCCAGTATTAGAACAGGTTACCCAGGGTACCAGTTGCCTCACTGTCCCTGGAGGTACAGTGATGGTACGACATAAGGACATAGTTTAGTGGTGGATTTGGAAGTGTTAGCAGTTAAACTACAGTATCTTAGAGGTCTTTCTAACATAAATTATTCTAGAGTACTATAATTCTACAATATATATGTAACTTTCATTGAAGTCAACGAGAAGGCAATATGATTTAATATATAAAAATAGAATTTGGTTTTACATTGAACAAATTTTAAACTAAAAAAAAATTTGGCATTGTGTAAGTAAGGTTAATACCAAAGATTCATAAAATTACACTATTTCTGTGTTCTTAGCTTATTTTCACTGTTATGTAAGAAGAGCTGAAAATCTCTGATTTATTCATTGCATAGAGAAGTCAAATGAATATTTGTGATATATTAATTCCATTTGGTTTAGTATTATATAGGAATGCATAGAATTGTCTTGTAGTTTCAAAAATTCTTTATGAGCCTGTGAAGACTGAGCCATTTATCTTCAATGAGTGTTCAACTGTTTGGTCTTTGAAGATCAAACATCATCTTTAAGCTATATCCTTTATTTTATTTAAACCTAGTGTGATAAAATGCAATTATAGAAGGTAATAGGGAAAACTATATTTAGGTGTTGCATATGGCTTTCTGAAGCAGTATAATTTAAGATATATCCCTTGCTTGGGTAACCTAAAATATACCCACATTCAGATAACATGCAGTTGGTGCAGTGCAGACCATGAAGTTGCTGTACTAGAATTTGTAATGATTCAGAACTGCACGAGTGAAGAAGTAAGCAGAACCCCCCTCCCCGCCACACACACTCAGAGTTCTTTAAAAGATTAACTTATTTAACTCTTACTTATAATAATAATAATAATTGCTGATCTATTATAAGATAGGTAATATACATTGCCTATGATGCTTAGTTGCAGGAGGAAAATGTGATGAATGGCAAATTAAAAGGCAAGGTTCTTTTCCTGCTGGAGAGAAGGAAGGGCCTGGCGTTGGTAGGTAGTGGTTCTTATTTGGTGGGATATTCTTAGCTGGGGTACAATGTTGAATCAATTCCTCTATGTTCTTTTAATCCCATTTTGTAGGAAACATCCTTTTTACTACCTATGTATATTTACCATATAGAGGACATTTTATTTATGTTGTATTCATGATTTCCATTCTCACTTCTACTTGTTCCACTGAGTTCTCATGGTTTATTTTGTTAATTGACCAATAACTGAACAACTAGGATTTGAGTTTCTGCTCTGGGAGCTCTTGATGACATCCTGTGGTTGTACTTCCAGGATTTCCTGCTACATTATTCACTGACAAAAAGCTCCTGGACATTTTTCAAAGATAAAGACTAATTTAAATTATTCTACTACCTCACTTCTATGATGTTTCCCAGGGTACTTGCAGAAAGAATTGGACTATCATATGAAGCAACAAACCCAAAAATAAAAGAAGCAGATATTTTTCTCAATCTATTCTCCCTTTCCCCCACTCATTAATTAGCTTCAGCATCCTCTAAGATTGCTTCAGAAACCAATATGTTACCACATTAGTTTATATACAAACTGCAGTTTCAGTAGCCATGGAGGAAAATAACTAATTTCACTGTACGCAATTTTGAATGGTCATGAGTTTGGTGAGGTTAAGCTTAATGTCTATGTTGCAATTGTAGGAAAATCTAATATTTAATTTTATTTGCCATTGTTTTCTGCTCGGCATCTAATAACTTGGGAAATTTTAATTTCTGCACAAGCATATTAAATTAACTTGTATACAAACAAATCTACAGAAATCTACTTTTTGCATAAGTCATACTTCTGAACTCAGTATAAATATGCTACTGGAAAAATGGGGAAATAAGTGATAAAACTATCTCAGTGTTAGATTTGAAGTGGGTTATGTCTGTATGGAAAAGCATAAAAATTAATTTGTATGTCAAAGAAAAAGTCCCCTTCCTCTACCACAAAATAAATTGTCTTATTTTGTAACAATATATTACAAAAGTTTTCACACATGCACATTTAAAATGTGCAAGTATGTATGTGCATAGTTAATACATAGTCTTCTGAACTGATAAATTATACATCTTTGAAAGAAGCAGAGCACATCCTACATGAGTCTGGAGAATATAATTCCCTCTTCAAACACAACAACAAAAACAAGAAGCACAGAATAAATTGCAGAACACATCTCAGTCCAGAATAAGAAAGCTATTCTTGATTGTGCTGTTCCCAGAGGCAGCTTGGTTTATTTCTCGTAATAAAACAGTGCAGATAATATTGGAGTGGCAAGGGTCATTTTCACAATGTGAAATTCCTTCTTCATCTGATGTCAGTATCTTCACCAAGACCCCTGATGTGAAATTAACTCCCACTGTGTCATCAGCATTTAATAATTCTTTAAACATATGAGGCAAATTTTACCCCAATACAAAGGGCAAGAACAGAGGTTATACAATACTTCAGTACTGAGTCACAGAGATTTTAAACACATGTAATTGATACACTGAAGCAGCTCTACATGACAGCACATAAGCAAACATCTCAAACATATGGAAGGAAGAACAAGATTTGGGCATTGGAATGGGCTGCCCAGGGTGGATTCTCCGTCCCTGGAGGTTTTTAAGATGAGACTGGATGTGGCACTTAGTGCCATGGTCTAATAACTGCAATGGTAGTTGATCAAGGGTTGGACTTGATGATCTCAGAGGTCTTTTCCAATCCAGCTGATTCTATGATTCTATGATTCTATGATTTAAGCAACCGGTTTACTTAGACTAAAATTATTTTAAGAATAGCAAAACTCTTGGGAATATTTTAGCAATAACACATTACTGAAGACATCTCTTCCCCTTGCATTGACTGCCACCTAACATGTAATGTTAGGTGTAATGCCTCTGTACGTCTTCTGTATTCTTGGTCCCATGCAGAGCCATATGACTTTCTGTGGCACCCTCAGCTGCAATCTCCTTGTGTGACTGGCACATATGGGAGTGTCCTTCCTCCAGGACTATGACCCTGATGTGATAGATTGTTCCCTTCCAATACGTAACCTAAATTTGGGCGGCATCCTGTAACTGAGGATAGAAGGAGTTACATGTATTGACATGACAAGACTGATTTTAAAGGCCTGATTGGCCTTTGAAATAGCAAATATCACCTATGAATATTGAATTCAACTTCTGATTAGGGACACCTACACTTAGGTAACTAAACGAATGCAAACTCACGGAAATTGTATCTAAGTATCTGCTTGAACTAGGTATCTGAGTTTCAGTTCTGGTTTTTTCAGACAGCATGGTTTAGAACTGGTTGCCAGCAATGGTTGCATAGATATTAGTTAGATCTATAGAATAATGCAGCTCCCTTAGTTACAAGAATAGATCACTATGTTGAGTTTAAAGACCTGTCAATCACTCAAAAAATTGCAAAGTCATGACAATCAAAACAGTCAGGCAGACTGTGAGAACCAGAGATGGTGTCAAATGACTCTGAAGAGGCTAGTAAGGAACTATCTATTTTCTACTCCAATTTGACCCTTGCAGTGCTTGGGGTAACTCACAGAAAGACTCACATCACTGGGAGAGACACTTCAGGGCTATGAGGAAGACTTCAAGGCTGTGTGAGAAAAATGAACTGCAGAGACACTCAGGGGACCCACAGACCTGTGGGGTCTACAAGTAGATACTAGATACCATTTGAGATTTCTAGGGCATCCCAGTTCATTTACAGCTGAAGATACATTGTTTTCCCATAATTTTTCTTTTCTCTGTTAGAACTATGCAAACATTTGCATACTATAAGATTTCTTACAGTCTTTGCAGCATCCATATGGAGACAAAAGTATCTTCAGAAGATGTGTCCTTCAGTGGAACCAGCTGGAGGTCATGTAGGCCAATGCAAGAAATACAAAGTGTCACTGTGCATGTATGTGAAGGCAACAAAACTGATTTTTGTTAAGAGATGTTGTAAATGAGCACTGCTTCCAAGAGCTCTGAACCTGGGGGTTCTTCCACCCAGTTACTGGAGACCAGCCCAGTGCTTGGAGACCCAGGGTTTCTGCCCAGGGTCTGCCCAGGGTTTCTGCCCAGGCTGAAACCTGTTTTTACTGCCTTCCTTTTAGCTGGAGCATCTCACGAATTTTGAGAGGTTGAAAGAGATGGGACTGTTCAGCCTAGAAAAGAGAAGGCTTAGGGGAGATCTCCTCAATGTATATAAATACCTGAAGGGTGGGTGCAAAGTAGATGCAGTCAAACTGTTTTCACTTGTGCCCAGTGGCAGGACCAGAGATAATTGTCACACACTGAAACACAGGAGGTTCCCTCTGGTCACTGTGAGGGTGACTAAGCCCGGAAACAGGTTGACAAGAGAGATTGTGGAGTCTCCCTCCTTGAAGACTGCCACCAAAATCTGGACATGGTCCTAGGCAACCTGCTTTATGTGATCCAATTTGAGCAGGGAAGGTGGATGATTCTAGAACTATAGGGCTGTGCTTTGTTTCTTTGGATTGAATGTCATTTAATGAAAAAAACAAGAGTACAGTCTCCCGTAGAATTCTACCATTATTCATGTCTGTTCTTCATACATCAGCTTTATCATCATTTTCAGGAAGTACTTTCAGGGAAGAATTCACTCTGGTGAATACACTTGCACATACACACACACACACACACACACAGAATTGTCTAACAACTGCTTAATAATTCAGCTCATAATTTTTTTAATGGAACACATCCATATTTAAGGAAATAGGCAGTTGTCCTTACCCAGGCTTTGTCATAAAATCATTTTATTCAATCCACTTCATCTGTGAATTTGGATAACTAGAAAGTGATACTGGTACAGTAAGCTTGTGACTCCTCTAAAATCAAGTTTTATTCTAATCAGAAGTGTATCTGCATAGCACAGATTGTCAATTCTATTTCTGTATTCATTAGTCCCGGTGTCCACAGGGGCAAAAGTTCTCCTAATGTATGCAATGTTTAGCTACTGACATGACTTTCCTTCACTTGTGCACAATAATTATCTGTTATATTATATAAATTTCCTCTCTCCCCCAAAGAAAAAGGACAAACTGTTTTGTTTAAAATCTTGTTGTGGACATAAGGAAACATAATATACATATGGATTCAAACATTTAAATATCTCAGCAATTTAATCTAAATACAATAATTACCATTCATCTAGTTACAATAGTACTAATATAGCTCAAATTAGTACGGGAATGTCACATTAATAATACCTTAAATTTGTTACACAAGAAAAGGGACTAATGTCAATCTCTTGTGTCCCTGGGATCCCCTAACTCATGGAAATGGTCTCACTCAGCCTCAGGATGATGGGTGTTGCTGTGGGGGCCACTGTCCCTGGTGGTCTCAGGATTCCCCTGCCCTTCCCTGTGACATGCACATCTACAAGAAGGGTCAGAAGGGTGATCCGGGAGACTACAGGCCTGTCAGCCTGATCTCAGTTCTGGAAAAAGTTATGGAAGAGATCATCCTGAGTGCCAATACACAGCATATGCAGAACAACCAGTGGATCAAGCCCAGTAAACAGGTAATTATGAAATGCAGGTCCTGCTTGACCAACCTCCTCAGAATCACAGAATATTTTGACTTGGAAGGGACCCACGAAGATCATCAAGTCCATCTCTTACATGAAGGGTCTATATAGGGATTAAACCCACTACCTTGGCATTATCAACACCAGGTTCTAACCAACTGAGCTAATCTCAGGGTCTTCTCCCTCTCTGACAGAGTGACCTGCTTAATAGATGAGGGAAAGTCTGTGGATGTTATCTACATAGAAATCAGTAAAGTGTTTCACACTGTTCCTCACAGCATCCCCCTAGAAAAACTGGCTGCTCACTGCTTAGATGGGTGCACTTTTCAATGGATATCAAAAAACTGGCTGGATGCCTGGGCTCAGAGAGTTGTGGTGAATGGAGCTAAATCCAGCTGGCCTCTGGTCACTAGCCATATTCCCCAGATCCTGCACTTGGGTTGCAGCAAACCCATGCATCACTACAGGCTGAGGGAGGGGTGGCTTGAGAGCTGTTCAGTAGAAACTTGGGGGTTCTGGTTCACAGTTGATCAACATGAGTCAGAAGTGAGCCCAGGTGGCCAAGAAGGCCAGTGGCATCCTGGCCTATATCAAGAATAGTGTAGCCAACAGGACTAGAGAAGTGATCATCTCCCTGTACTCAGCACTGGTAAGACCATACCTTGAGTAGAGTGTCCAGCAAAGGACAACAAGGCTTATGAAAGGTCTAGAAAACATGAGGGAGCTGAGATTGTTTAGTCTCAAGAAGAGAAGGTTCAACGGGGACCTCATCACTCTCTAGAACTACCTGAAAGAAGATTGTAGGGAGATGGGGGCCGATCTCTTCTACTGTGCCTGCAGTGAGAGAACCAGAGGAAATGACCTTAAGCTGAGCTAGGGGAGATTCAGATTAGATATTATAAAAAAATTTTCACTGTTAGGGTTGTCAGGCATTGGAATAGGTTGCCCAGGGCGGTAATGGAGTCACTAACCCTGGGGGTGTTTAAGAGGTGTCTGGATCTGGTACTGAGTGATGTGGTATAGTAGTTACAGAGGTAGACAGAGGATTGACAGATGGGCTGATCTCAAAGGTTCCTTCCAACCTTGATGATTCTATGATTCTATGACAATGGGCTGTTGTTAGTCACACAAGGAGGATAGAGGACAGTAGAAGTGATCTTCAGTAAAGCTCCTTACTGCATTTTCTCAGCTTATGATCCACAACTATTGCTGTCAACTAGACCAGAACAGCAACTCCTTCTTACTATTTGAGAAATTGTTTGATAGAGGTAATGTAGAACTGCTCTATTTTCACTCATAGTAAAAGGATGGGTTTAAAGCCCAAGATTATGGTTTCTTGATTTTGTTTAAGTAGCAGAATTAAAAAGAAACATTTTTCCTTCTTTTCACATTTATTTTACTTAAACTACAATTTTATAAATGTCTTACACCTGAAAATACTAATTTAATTTATAAATTCTTTTAGTCCCTTTTTTACATTGTACATGTGCATCAATATGGTTCCCGTTGGTGTTTGTCAAATGCAAAAATCTCACTCCTCTATAAGTAATCACAAGTTTGGTGCAGTTTGCAGTTTGCAAATATTCATCCCTTTGTTGTTCTGCATCATACTCATTTGACTATAAACAGAAAATGGGCATACAGTATAATGAATGGCAAATTTCTAATCTTATTTATTAGAAACTTCCTGCTTGTACGTACTCAAATGATAATAAACTGATTACTAAAACTGATATCTTATTACATTTCTTTGAGTATTGAAGTACTGTAGTTGTGTTGACATGACACATTGCTTTTGAGTTTAGCATCATGTTTTTCTTACACCTACTTTTTTGAGAGACATGAGATAATTAGGAAGATAGTGTTAATTAAAAAAAATAATTGTCTTTGTAATAAAAAGATGCTTTAAATACATTCCTTTTCACTATGTAATCCGTACCATTATTCATTTGTCATATGGAGCATAAATGGATATTGATTTATAGAAAATGCTCTGTGATTTGTTTTAGCTTACAGATTCCTGATTCCTCTTTTTATCATTCTTTGTTCGTGCTATTGCTATAATTGAGATCATCAAAGATAATGAATCAGTAAATCCTACCCTGAAGAGGTGGGGCTGCTTCTAAACATAGTGTTTCACTCTGAAACGTGATTATTAAGCATCAACACCAGTGTTAATACTACTACACAAATGTTATCACGGTAAAGACGGCAAAATTGTGGTAATTGGTAGATCTAATTATAATTAGACATTACAGAAATATACTTCTCCAAGAAGAACAAATTAATATGATATGCTAATATGTAGTTCTTTTCAGTTCTACTGAGATCAATAGTTATGCAACAAATTATAGAAAGAAGTGCAAGTGTAATATACTGTCATGGATGTTTGGGAAAGTGGAAAGTTCCTTCAGAAACATTTTTGTTTTAACTGCATAGCACTAAATCACCAAAGAAAATAAGATCTGTAGAGAACTCATGCCTGTGTGAAAATACAACCCATTAGAAATATAATGAGAGTCTATATTTGCCTTTATATGTAACCAATGAATACTTAACAAATGCACTACATTTGTAAGTTGAATATAAACTATGAACAATAACTATTTCTAGGATATAAGGAACTTTTTAATATGTTACATTAGTCTTCTTTGCAAGAAGTTTTAAAAATATTTACCTTTCCTTTTGACTATTTGAAAGAAATATACATATGGAATCTTATACGTATGTATGATTTTCACTGTTATTCATTCTGATTTCTTAGGTCAGTCTATTTTTTGTTTTTAAAAGGGATATTGTTGCTACACATTTCTAGAAAAATGCAAAAATACTGTTGTGTTTACTTAAGCAATATTTCCTTGGAATCCTTATCCACACATTTTTCCCCAGGTAAAAAGAAACAAAATGACTGAATTAAGGGTAATAATTAAATAAATAAATTGTCTATGATATAAAAATTTCTGAACAATAAAATGTGAAAAAAGATTCAATGATAAAATAGAAAGTCACTTTCTCAGTCTGCATATAGTTTGTCCTGTAAACAGTTTTAGGTTTTTCTTTTGCTGCAAACTGTGGGGCGATTCTGCTCCCTGACCTTTATCTACCAAAAGCAAGACAGATTAGGCATAAGTGATCCTCTTATTCTTAAACATGCAAAAAAGTTACGTTCCTAATGTAAACAAGTTGTATAAGTACATATACATTCACAAGACATAAATCTTCAGCTTTCTTGTATAGAATCAATCAACACTTGAATGTAAATCTCCCTCCTTTAATTACTGATGGATCTAGATGAGAACTATCCCTTGAAGAACTATCCCGTAAAGTAGTCTAAGATAGTCTACAAAATTTTTTCTATATTTAATGAAAAAGTACTACCTCTTCCAGTTAATTCATCCTTTCTGTCTTAAACACTTTTTCAGGCTGAACTGACTATTCCCTGCAACTAAATGTTTCTTTCTTTTCGTTATAGATGGAATGTAGAAGAATTAGAATAGAAAAAAATAAAAAAATATACAACATTGTTTACTCCCACAGTCATTTTTTTTTCCTGGAATTTTCCATTTTCCTCCATCATCCACAGAAAAGTTACAAAGCTCCACCACAAATCTGAAGTATCAATAAAAATCTAGATGTTTCTTTGGAGCTATGTGGAAGAAAAAAGACATCCATAAGATTTATTCTGTATTACAGCATTTTCTTACATTCCCATCTACTTCTTCCTTTTTTTTTTTTTTTCAATGAGAAATGAGATGTAACCTATTTTGTGGTGGTGAAGCTACCATATTAGTGTCTCCTCTGGACAGTTTTGCAGAATCAGTGATATCAGTCCAGCAGCCTTGGGAGATATTTAGAATCAGAAGATACCTGTCTTTTGCAAAGACTTAGAGATGATGTGAATTGCTCTGTGAGGTTGTTTGATGTAGAAATAGAACTACATACAAGAAAAGGAAGTTCAAACCAGTGAACACTTGGTCATCCAATTTTGGTCTCCAATGCCACTTGCTTGTTCACAGACAAAGATGTATGTATGCTCAGGGTTAAACTGTTCAAAAGCTGATAGGTACCTTTCTGAAACAGAGCTACAGGTGTTTTGCAGTGCACCAGAATTTCATAGGATGAAGTCAAGATATGAATGTGCTACATGACATGGGTATGACATGAGGGTATCTAATGTTGGCCAGAAGAGTAAAGTATCCTGAAATGATTCTAGAGGAACAAAATCAAGTTTCATGGAATCATAAAATCATAAAATATCCTGACTTGGAAGAGATCCACTAGGATCATTGTCATGAGAAAAGAGGAGATTTCTTCTACCCTTAAAATGGAGAGATTTCCTTGACCCGTAGTGTTTTTTTTCTCTTGGTGCCTCAGGAAAGCTGACACCTTTGTGCACAACCAGTCTGTCAGCATCCTGTTATGGGGACCCTTCACCAAACAGTCCCACTGCATAAGAGGGAGATTCAACTGCCCTTTACAGGGGGCTAAGCCAACAGCATAAGGGAGACACCTCAGTGGACCTTCCCACTTTATTTGAGTGTGTTATCCTCTGCCGGCAACCCCTAGCACCTGTGAAGTACTCACACTAACAGTTTAGAGAATAATACTCTTATTAATAGAAAATCATGGCAGGTTAGGGTTCGAAGATTGCCGGTGATAGTATTTGACTGTACAAACGTATTTAAAGCAATATACAGACAAGTTTTAATCCTATTAAAATTATTCAGCATGCACATAGTTCTTACCCAACAGGCATCCCTATGAGGGAGAAGGTAGGTTCATCCCATCGACTGATCCCAGTAGTTAAAGTGGAATCTTCCCTAATTTTCCCCCCATTCTCAACTTACTTTTATGCTATTTCTTTATGTTTAGGTGGAGCTTGAGTGACTTTAGTAATAAATACTTTTGTATCTGATTGGTGTAAAATTATCTCACTTCACTTTTAAAGATACTATTGAAACAGTACAGGGCACATGCCAGGGGAGGGTTGGTCGTACCTTGGAGGAGGGTAACTTTGGGATGGAGGTGTGCATTAATGTTATAATGAGGCTTTAATGAAGCAAGTTCATCTGAGGATAGCAATTTGGCCACTGTTCTTGGCTCAGCAGCAGGGCATCTTTTATCTCCCTTGGTTGACAGGTGCTATGCAGTCTTATCAACTACAAAGTACCACTAAGTTCCCCTCCCAACAAGGATTTCTATGGAGGGAGGCCATTGTGTCTCTGCCCTTCTGTTCCATCTCCCTTGGAAGGTGCTTATTGTTGTACAGGGAATTATCGTGGAACATGTTGACCTCATTCCATCCGAGGAGTAGCAGCTACATTTTACTTCATAATTTCTGTACCATTGTGATCTAACTTCTTAGTTTCCTCTAACTTTTACACCCAGCCATCTTCCCACAATCATCAAAATCCAACTCTTGGCCCTGCACAGAACAACCCCAATCATGTACCTGAGATCATTGTCCAAACATTTCTTGATCTCTGGTAGGCTTGGTGCTGTGATCAAGTGTGGCCAAGTTTAGATTATCTTAGCACAAAGAAATGTTATTTCAAGTGGCCCAGTTTTGTTCTGGAGAGAACTAGTTATTCATCAGCATTTTGAATTGAATATGATAGGAGTGATTTGATGCTGTAGGGTTTTTGGTGAAGTAACATCTAGGCTTAATTGCTGTAAGGGATACAGTCTAATGGATATAAGACTGATATCACAGTCAAGTGGAATTGGATTCAGAATAGATGTCAATAGATATTTCTATTTAAAAACCTAAAGGAGATCTCATTTCTCATAGTACTCTAGTGCATCCATAGAGGGGCAGGAGCCAGTGGAGAAAAGAGGGCCTGAAGAACAAATTGCACTGCTTGAGGGAGCACTTGAATGCCTAGATGATCCCCATCCATTCTATTGAAGCTGGGACACCATGTAGTCAGCAAAAGTCAATGCTTTTTGTGAGAGATTCCCCCTGTAAAATAGTAGCTTTTATAAAAAAGTGCATCATTTAATTTCTTTCTTTTTTTCTTTTTTTTTTTCTTTAGTTAGCTTATACAGTACTGTGGACAGAAAACATTTTGCTTAGGGGTCCCAACAAATTTTAGGAAAGAGCCATTGTAATTTCTCAGGTGTTCACAAGTGACCTGTTAAAACGAAATAGTCATTCATTGAGTAGATTGATATTAACAAGAATAACTAAGAATGTTAAAAAAAGTCGAAAACAAATGTTTGTTTCTAAATCCTGGTATTTTAATCTATGCAACTCCCAAGTAACCATAAAAAATATTAAAAAAAAAAAAAAGAAAAGAAAACCAAACAGACTTAAAAACCAAACGCTTTTTTTTTACCTGCATTTATCATCTTCATCTAATTGAGACCTGAGCCCAAACAGAAAGTACTTTTTTTATGTAAACGAAAAAAAATGTGAGACATGTTAACTTGTTAAACAACATGAGCTGCAACTAAAATAGCAAGAGCATTGTAACTGCTTTCAGGAGCTGTTACCAAATATTCAGTGATCTGGAGTGATACAAAAATAAAAATAAAAAAAACCCAAACAAATGAACAAAAGATTCCTACATTCCATTGGGAACTAAAACACCCTCAGGGGTATATATGAACTTTTATAAGTTTAACTAGAGTTTACTTCACTGCTGATACTTGTTTTCATCCTAATTTGTCTTTTTGCTGAACAAGGCTTTGCCTTTCAGCTATAACTTACAGTTGCACTGTCTTTGCAGGATAAATGGAAAGAACAGTTTTTTGAACACTTTCCAGTCACTGCATTTGTATTTTAAGGCCAAGAAGATAATGAGGAAAGACTGTCTCAAACAATTAAGTAGGCAGAATGACATATTTGAGAACCTTGACTATTACTAGACTATAAACACTAGAGAAGCCTTAATTAGATGCTTGCATATAAACTGCATGTAAAAAGAAGGGGGGTGGGGAAATGGGTCATCTAGAGGTTTGTTGTGTTAATGAGCAAAAAACATATGGAAAGAGCTATCTAACCTGTTATATCCATAAACTGCATTTACAAGAAATTGTGTTAGAACTGCACCAGCCTTTCATAATCAAATCAAGTTTGTATTAAGGTCACAGTTTTTCATTAAAAAAAGTCTTATGAAATTTCTCTTAATATTCACTTTTTCAGTTTTTTACAGAAACAAAACCAAAAACACTAAAAAAACAAACAAAGCCAATAACAACAAAAGTGCAACACACACACACAAATCCAAACAAACTACAAAAACCAGTTCAATCCTTCTTTATTATGCTAAGTTAAAAAAATGCATGCTTAATTTTCTATTATGTGACAGGTTTTATATTTCCTTGATTGACCAGAGGAGTCTTTTGTTCTTTCTTCGGTTTGAAGTTAAATCTTATAGCCCTGGGATAAAATATTCCAGATAAAGCCTCTGCAGTATTTTGTAGAGTGAGAGGAGTATACCTCAAGTTCAACTAGAAATAGAAAATATTTTCTAAAATGTCATTTATCATTTTCAGCATTGTGTTTTGATGGTTTATGTTCATATAGTGATAATTTAACATTATATTTTTCTTTACAATTATTCATAGTTCAAGAATCATTGATTTGAATTCTTTTTCCTTATCTCTAGTAATATAAAAGATTGTCATAGATCCCTTAGGTTTCAAACAGCTTTTTCTTGTTACTTTAGGTCATCTAGTTCTTTGTGGATTTGATTATTTCTTCATGTCAAGATTGTGGTTTAATGTGTAACTTAGAAAATTGCCCTCATATATTCCTACTTCTTATACTAGGTAACAAACTAGAATATACATGAAGTCAGTCCCAACATACCACCCTGAAAATCTCCAGTTGGCTGCCTCCTCTCTAATCAAAGATTTATTTCCTTCTTATTTAGTGCTGTCTATATATTTCATACACTATTAGAGCCTTCTCCAGTTTAAAGGAACACCTTTTTTTGGCATTATATTATAATCATTATTTAAATTCTGATAAATTAATTTTCCAGTTTTCCTTTTCTCAAAGACATATATTAAAGAATCAACAGAAGATCTCATAGGACATCTCGTTTAATATTTAGATATATGTGTAGCAGAACTGCAAACAATAAAGATACCTTTAAATTAAAATTAGAGTGAATGGTACAACTGTGTTAACAAGGCAGTGGATCTACCTTAAAATGGAAAATTTTGCAAAAATATGTTTGGAAAGCTTAGCGTATACTTCAAAACTTTTATGAAATCATGGTTTCTGCAATTATGAAGAAGTAGGAGAGGAGTTCACAATAGCAATATGTAAATGCCTTCACAATAGAAGTTATGTGTGTTAAGTGGTGATTCATAAGAATCAACACACTAAATGCTAACTTCATTAAGGTTCTCAGACTAAGACAAGAAAAATGAAATATGCAGAGAACTGCTTGAAACTCTGTTGCCTGAATGAGTTTACAATTTCGTTTCAGGACTGCAGTGCCTCTGTAGAATTAGGATTCTGACCCTGAAAGACAGTTTTCATATTAGACTCTTACACCAGTATTTTTTTTTTTTGTAAAAGTAGTTTTTTTCCAACAAAACAACCCATGAGGCATCCACTGAAATTGTTCAAACAGTTTAATTTCATTTTCCTGTTCTGTCTGGTCACTGTTACAACAATGTTGGAAATAAAAGATTTAGAACATTTATTTTTCTTTACCATTCTAAATATGAAGAAAAATATATTTTAAATGCTCTAATATGACTGCATTCCATTAAATATGAGGATTTTTTAAAACCGAAGGCAATATTCCCAGCTCTTATACTGCAATTGTCAAGAAAACTTCAGAATTCGAGTGGATTTTTAAGAGTTGAACAGCCAGAATGAAAGTATTTCAAGATTTTATAGCACATAATATACCCAAATCACCTCAACCAAGAACCTTAGATTTCTACCAAGGAATTAGGGTGTTATCAAATTATAGATCATTTAACCATTCAGAAGATTCAGTCTTATTAATCGTAGAAAAGAAATATAATGTGAAATTAGATCATTTCTACCTTAGTTACTTTTCTTATTAGCTTTATGTATGCACAAATAATTTGTATATCTGACTTCCTAATTTTTCTGTCTAGCATCCAATATTTTACATTGATAAAACTATCTGGATAGTTTTCCTCTGTTGTAGGACCACAAGGCAAATAATGGAAACTAATTTTCTTTTTTTTGTTTTGTTTTGTTTCGTTTAAGGAAGTATTTGGCTTACACAGATCACATACGTTAGATGTCAATCTAAGTTGAAAAAAGGAAAATAATTTTGTAATAGTTCCAGTTTCTGATGGATATTTAAGGGATTGTATTACACAGTAGTTCATACATTCAGAAAGCCATTTTATCTACTTCTGCAGGACACTAATCTGTCACACTCTCAGTAGCCCAATTATATAAGCCTCTGGGAAAGACTGTAAGAAGATTAAGTTTAAAATATTATCATTTGTGTTGGGTTTGTGCGGCCAGGTTTGGGTAGCATGGGGGCTACATGGGTGGCTTTTGAAAGAAGCTGCCAGAAGCTTCCCCCATGTCCAGCCAAGCCAATGCCAGGTGGCTTCAGGATGAACCTACCACTGACCAAGGCTGAGCCAATCAGGAATGACAGTAACACCTCTGTGATGAGATATTTAAGAAGGAAAAAAGTTGTTTTGCGGATGTAATATAGGTCGGAGAAGAGAGGAGTGAGATCTGTGAGAACAGCTCTGCAGACACCAAGATCAGTGCAGAAGGAGGGGCAGGAGGTGCTCCCAGCACCAGAGTTGAGATTCCTGTATGGCCTGTGGTGAAGACAGTGGTAAAGCAACTGTCTCTGTGCAGCCCTCAGAGGTCCATGGGGATGCAGAGATCCACCTGCAGCCTGTGGATGCCTGAAAAGGTTCCCATGAACCTTCTGTGAGGAGACACCAGGAGCTACCCCCGTGTCTGACACAAACAATTTAAGCTGGCTCCAAAATAAGCCTGCTGCTGGCTAAGGCTGAGCTCATCAGCGGTGCTGGTAGTACCTTTGTGATACATTTAAGAAAGGGTAAAAATATGCTGAGTAGTATAGGTGAGAGAGAAGGGTAAGAAAACTGTGAAAGAAACAACCCTGCAGACACCAAGGTGAGAGGAGGAGGAGGAGGAGGTGTGTTCAGGCACCAGAGCAGAGGTTCCCCTGCAGCCCATGGAGGAGATTATGGTGAAGCTATTAGTCCTCATGTAGTCCATGGGCAACCATGGTGGAGCAGTTATCCACACTACAACCCACACTGGATCAGGTGGATATGTCCTGAAGGAAACTGTAACTCATGGAGAGCCCACACTGGTGAAGGCTCTTGGCAGGACAAAAAAGAAAAAATTTATTGAAATATGTTCTATATTGTAACCATTACTGAATGACTAGGAGGGGGTGATTTTCTTCAGGTCTGGTATAATTTGAAAATCTATGTATATTTATTAGTTATTGAAAAAAACCCCCAAAATTCTGTTTTGTTAATAAATATTATTTATTATGTGGCATATTCAAAGTACTTACCTTGAGCCATAGATCTTGACTGATGTGAGCTTTGGTTACTTGAGAGAATCTTACATTCAATTGCTGCAGAGGATGTGTTACTGCCAGCAGTTCCTCTGAATTTAAATGTTCAAACGTGAGTTAGGACGAATTGAGTTCAGGGCTCTTCTCACTGTGTTTTTACAGCCCAGATACACCCATTTGCAGAAAAATAGTTGATGATACTTATTTCCTCACATAGGTTGTGTGAGGGATGATTTTTAATGTTAATATAATAGTTTATAGTAATCCAATATTGATATTAATAAAAATAATAATTAAAGAAAAATCAAAAAGTGTTAGTTGGTTGACTCAAATGTTGTTCAATATGCAAAGATAATATGATGGATGCTCTTCACATACACCTACAGAGACATCTGCGGTAGTCAAATATAACAGGTTTTTCAGTATGTAGCAGTGTGTTACATTGTCAAAGTTAGTGAGATGTCTGATAGAAAATAAAGATAGGTCTGGTTTGAAAATTTGAATCTATTTGGATCTCAGTTTTATTTCAAGTTCTTCAGTAAAAGCAGTGTGTAAGACTGCTCAGTTTGCTTTTTTGGCTATTTTGTGTTGTTCTTGCAAGACAAGCAAATATTTTTCTAATTAAAGTGCATAGAGAACACTCCTGATGCCAGTAGTGATAATATTTCAATATTCTGATTGATGCAACCAAAATATATGTGAAGAATAAGATAGAATATATCATTTCTGTTGGGAGGGATCTACAATGACCACTGTAGGGCTGACCACAATATAAAGCATGTTATTAAGGGCATTGTCCAAATGCTTCTTAAACACTGACAGGCTCAGGGAATCATTCACCTCTCTAGGAAGCCTTTTTCAGTATTTGTTTAACTTGTTAACCAAATTGCTGTTATATTTACCAGAATAGTACAAGGAAGCCAGAATATGTACACCTTCAGTACATTGTAATGGACAACCTTAAGGTCAAAAAATTACTTGAGAGTAATTTCTTCCTCTGAAATATTTTATATTTCAGATTTTTTAGTTGAATTTTTTGTAAAAATTATCTTGGTTTCAGCCAATGTTGTTGCATTTTTTAAAACTCTGAATATTCAGAAATGTTATTTCATTACTATTATGAAGTCTGAAAACTTAATGTCATGTGATTAAATTCCATTTAATAGAAAATGTATTTAAGATGTATTTGGGTAACTAGGTGAGGGTCAACACTGAAGTTAATTGAGTGGGCATGCTTTCTTATTGAATTATAATTTTCCAGAAGTGATTTCATTTAGTATGGAAGAAAAGCAAGAAATTTCAAACAGCAGAGATGAAAAAATCTAGAAAATACAAAACTTAAAAATACAATATGATGCCCATTTAGGTAAAGAGTTTCACTGAAATTTCCCTGTTGTTTTGTATTTGAGAGCCAAGGGGTAATGTTAAGTAAGAAACATAACAATTCTAGATTGTCAATATTAGACATAATTACTGTAAATCTAAAACGCACCAAAAAACCCCAAAAGAAACATTACTTTTCTGATACTTATGGTCAATAAAACAACTAGATAAATGTAAACATATGCATTCACTCACTCCAGGTAGCAAGAAAAATATAAAAGTACTTTCCCAAATACTTGGTGAGAACTGCAGGGGAATCACCTATATTGAAGTAACAGACAGTATGCATGAGTTGTTTTTTTCTTTGTGCATGTGCACCTCTGTGCATGTGTGTATGCAAATGTATTTATGAAAAGGCAGAAAGCAACTAAAAGTATCCATTAACTGGAGAAAAACTTCATGGAAAAAAAGCCTTTATGTAAATATGGAAGCACCAACACTTCCATTAAATGAGAGACAGTAGACAGCTGTCGTATAAGGGGGGGGCATTATTTATATCCAACTTATGCAAGAATAATAATGTTCTTAATAATCTTGAAAAGGCCTATCAGCTCATTTTCACTTACAACCATTGACCATCTCTGAACAATGTAAGTCTCAGCAACCACATTATAGTCATGTGCAAACAATTTCAAAAGCAGAAGAATGGATCTTACCAGCTTGGCACTGAGTCCTTTCAACTCAACTTTATTTTTCTTTTTTAATTATCATTCCTTTTCCCAAACTAGTCTTTTTTCTCTTTCATGCCCTCTGTTACAGCCTTGGGTGCAGACCTCTCCTGTGGAATGGAGTTCAACACATCCAAGTATAACCATTCCCCAACAGAAACCAGAAGATTCTTTTTCTCCAGTGTAGAACAGTAGTGTATTCCTACCTCACAGTAATACAGAGCCGAATTCTTCCTGATAAACTAGTTCATTCTGCCTGATTTCAGAAGCCTAAAAAAAGAGATGTCACCCTTTCAGTTCACTACATGAACTCCTTATGTGGCTAAAGGGCAGAAATGGGAGCTTCTAGAATGACTTCGATTTCCTATTTACATAAACAACTAAAATAAGTTTGGTGAATCATTCCTGACAAGAACCATTTTTTTGCCATTGACTTTAAGTGCCATCTAAATTACAAGCCCAGATATAGATAGCTACACTGCAGACTGTGAAGGACAGATGAAGTTAAAAGCAGTCATTATGATCATGATGCAAAAGATGTGCAGAACAGCAAAGAGGAAAGTAATAGAGATAAGGAATTATTGAATACACTTTCAAACTCCAATAAAAAATTTGTAATCTTTTTTTTTTGTTCTGCTCATGCGTGATATGTTTTTCTCTTTAGATGATTGCTTTTATTCTTAGAATACTGACTCATAAGCAGATCATGATGTGCTGACCTCAGATGCAATAGCAAACAGTAGCTAGGAAGACAGACAGAAACCACTGCCTGCAGATAATTTTAAAATAAAAAATAGAATCTTTTTAAATATAAAGCAGAGTATTTTAAAATAAAAAAAGTTCTCCTATATCAGTTTTCTGAATTTTTCTCTTTCTCACACACACATAAAGTGTATATACTGTTGCATAAAAGAGCAAGGAGAAAAAAAGACTCCAGGCCAATTTAGGTTGGAGATAAGATAAGGAGAGCAGGGCTTTAATGAGCCCTTGGCCCACAGGAATACAAACCCACGCACATGCACTCGGATACAGCTTCAATAATTTTATAATGATGTCATCCAACCCCTGCTCGACCACCCCCTCCCTTCTGCCCCATTCTGCCCCCTGGCACACCCCCTCAAGAACTGAGTCTGGGGGAGTTTGGGACCCCTCTTTCATCATCTTCATCCTCCTCTCAACACGTTGAGTCCTTGGAGGTCCTTCAAAGTTCCAGATTTGAAGGTCACTTTTGCCTATGTTTACATCTTTGGTGGAGGCCTTAAGGTGTCTTTCTGCAATTCCACCTTGAAAAGAAGACTAAACGGCTAACGGAATTTTGAGGGTTTGATGTGGGGTGGGGTTTGGTATGTGCAACTGTTAAGCTACTGCTGTTACTTTTACTGGAAAATTCTAGTGAGAGATATAATACAGTGAGGCAGTAAAAGAATACATGTTAATTATGCTGGTAGAGACTTCAGCGTGGAAATGATACCTGAGTTATGTGCTGCTGTAGTTACTTCTAATAGAAATACTGATACATTAAAATCTACAGTCACTACATAACTACTTCTAAAATCTATAAAAATTAAAAAATAAAAAACTCTGAGGCATCAATACACATGCAAAATGAACAGACATTTGGCAAATATATGTCAATTTTCAATTTTTTATATCAATAGACAGCTGATTTCACGTTCCTCTCTTCTATTACTTGTTTGTCTTTTAGATTGTATTACTTTTAAAAAATGTAGTTGTTTTTGGACTTCTCCCCCAGCCTTTATTTTAATAATTCATTCCAATTCATAGCAATGATTTCTGTAATCTTGGTGTTTTGGGCAACACAAATGAAATTCTAAATGGTATAATCTTGTACTTCATTTTTAATAAATTTTGAACAATAATTCCACACTACAGTATGTCATTCGGGCTGCTTAATTTAAGTCCCTGAGAGAGTCAATGCAGTCGCCACAGTTAGGCACCCAGTGGTGGATAGCATATCCAAACTTGCTATTGGACATGCCTTAAGATAAAGCAGAGATTCTTACCTCTCCGTGTCAGTAACCTGGAGGCCAGGTGGGATGCCTTAGAGACTTCTTGAAGTAATATTAAATGCCTCTATTTAGGCAAGTGAGGTTATCCCAAGTGAACATAGTCAATAGGGTCTAGAAAGCTATTTATTGGACAAAATGCAGGTGTCAAGAGGAGCTCAAGGACTCCATGGATTCCATATACTGAATTGACAGAACATATTTAATTCTAAGTATATTTATAGATGTGCATATACCTTGCTATAGGCACCTACATTTTTAAAGTGAATCTCACCCTTCCAGTTCTTTGTAAAGCAGTGCTTTTAAAGAAAATCCTCATTATGTACTCCAAAGGAGTAACTCTATGGTTTTGGAGGGCTACAAAGAAAACTACTTTCTGTTTACATTTAAGTGTCACTGTGACAATTCCTCTGTGTGGTGTGAAATTCCAACAGATGTGATTGAAAAGCCCGGTCTTCTAAAAAAGCTTAAGTGGACAAACTGTGTGCTACCTTGGAAAATCAATTCATCCGTATTCACAGGTAAGTAGGTAATGGATCAGCTGAATGAGGTTGTCAAATGAATCCCTAAAAAATAAAAACCAGATAGAAATTTCTTTTAATATGTATATTCTCAAAGACCAGAGCTCTCAACTCACTGACTGGAGGGCCATTGAGGCAACTCTCAACTGTAGCCTTGTAAATATTGAGCCAGAATTTTGTAGCTGGTAAGAAAGGGAGGGAAACAAAATGACCAGAGGTCTCATAGGAGAGAGCACACTTATTAAGGAACATTTGTGAGTACTTATGAGGTTACATAAGATTCAATATAGGAAATTTATTTATTTGTGGGAATGTACAAAACTTAAGGGATGTTCAGGAGAAAAGTCAAAGGGAGGGATGAAGGTGGATCAAGGAGGGAGAAATGAGTGTGTGAAAATGGAGTGGAGGGAGAATAGAAGAGGTCATACACATGTAAATATGCTGCAGATGAATATGCTCTTAAGGCCAAGCTCTGTTCCTGATCAGTGCAGTCTGTCCTTTTTTGTTATTAAGTTGTATTCCTATTTCAGCTGTGATCTTGCTCTTTATTCTGTGTGTGTGCTTGATTTGCTAGTGAATCTCAACCTATACTAGCTGGTAAAGTAGGAGGAAGCCATAATCTGGAAGATTTGAGGATGAAGATGGAGGCTGGATAAACAAGGTCTAGGCATGGATTATTATGGTCTGGTACAGGTTTTGAGTGCTCCACAAATGTGAGAATGACTGCAAATTAAAGAACAGGTTTATGTCCACTCATGAGCTTGCATCCTGATCAGCTGGAAGGAAGGGACTGTAGGTATTGCCCCACATAATCTATACAAGGTGCTGTGTATATACTGTGAGTGTGTATAGATAGATCTTTGGCATATGTGTTCTACCTTGTTACTGGATGGACATGCAAACAGGAACAGCAGCAAATAAGTGGAGGAGAAGAAATCTCTTGAGCCTTTAGGTTTACAGAAGTCAACATCCCTTAACAGTGTCCACTTTTATGACTGTTCTGTAATTTTATGAATATTGAGGGAAGAAGTCTCTGTACTCAGATACTCAGGTGATATATTAGTATGGCTTCATGTCCCAATCATTATTCTGCCAATATTATATGAGCCTCTCAATGAGCACTAGTGTAAGAATTCCAATTTCTTCATATAATTTCCCTTCTTTACTGGCATTTTAAATAGATCTTTACCCATCATCATTGAGGACACCAAGAATGTTGTCTAAAATAAGCATTGGATCAAGAAATTGAGAAAAGTTTTAGAAAGAAGATTAGTGTCACCACAGTGACTAAGAATTGTGATTTTTGTGTGGTCATTTTTCTAGCTCACATCCAGGAATACTTATTGAAATCTTGACATTAAAAATCACAAATATATGTCCAGAATTATTTCATTTACTTTGATTTAATAATCATGCTAGAATATTTCTGAATTAAGTGTCTTACTGAAGTACCACACATTGTAGAAGGTGAGGAGAAAATCTAATATACGCAGAATATCCCTTTAAAATTTTGATTCACAGCTTAGAAATTTTTCATGCAATTCTTATCAGTATGCAAAACATATTTGCATACTGATGTGCAAATCTGATGTGCAATATTTGATGTGTAAGAGTGTACTTGCAGTGAGAGATGGTAGGAAACAGACTATAAAAAGCATCTGTATGTCAGCTGTAACTGATTGTATGAGTACTGATAATGTGCTTCAGTGCAGTGGTAGATGAATTGGAACCTTCACTGGCATTGCTTAAAGTAACCTTACTTGACTGTTATGAATCAGACTAAGCAGGTTTAATTTGCTATTTCTCCACTGACACTTGACACCTACTTAAAAGATTTTACAGCTGTAACTGAGAACTCTGGAAAAGGTGAAGCATGACAATTTAAACCACTTTTTGTGGTAATGCCAACATTTATTTTTTTTACCTGTGAGATCTTCTGCTCTGTTTTCTGATAATTTAAAATTTGAGCATTGGATCAAACATCTAAATCTTTTAAAGAGCTTTCTAACTTGAGGCTACAGTTCTGGTTTCTTCCTTCCACTTCAGTTTACAGGTGAGGGGAATATATTTTAAAGGATGTGGGAATAGTTCAGAGTTGTTCCAGGTGTTTGTTTGTAGTTTCTTTACAGACATTGTATGGATTGCCTTCACAGTCACTGTTCATAAAATGTTTTGCTCTCACTCCCTGTTATTCCTATAGGCCAAACTTTCAGACTCCAAAGTCATTCCTGGAAGATGATTATTGAACATCTTATGTTGTATTTTAGGGTCTCTTCCAGTTCGTGAAGTCATCAGGGTCTTATTTTATTGAGGTGCAGACAGGTTTGCTTTTTCCATATGTTAGTAAGTTAGAATATGACTTTTACTATTGATATATAACTTAAAATTTTCAGATAATGATTGGTAAATAGTTAATAAAATCCATGATCTGTGTTACCATATTATTGATATTTTACCTTCATAGAAATGACAATCAGATAGATAAATGAATAAGTTACTGGAGGAGAAAAAAGTGTCAAAATGCTGTTCCTCAGATGTCTGTAAGATCTTTTTCCCAGTATGCAGCTCACCTTCATCTATATAAAGTCAGTGCAGGATATTTCAAACAAGTTTCTAGTAGACCAAAGTTTCCACCATTATTGATATTAATTTACACTTTTGTTAGTTCTCAGAAGATCGGCCGGGGTTTAAATACTCATAGAACATGGATGACCTGATTTTACTTGCCGTCAGTGCTGTGTCACATAAGAAGTGCCCAGGCTTTACACCGCAGCTTTCAATCTATTAGAATTTTCTTAGTGAAGACAGACTTTAACCTCAGTATCTAAAGCCCACAGTTCCTAACTTTTAACAAATAAAAAGCTGTATGTTTTCTGAAGCTAATAAACCAGTTTACTGAAACAGCATTGTTGCTATTTATAATTAACTAGTGAAATGAATAGTCATTTATATGCGTTGATTTGCATATAAATAACTCTGAAGATAAATATGATGCAGACAGCGTCCTGAGAACCAGCCAGTCTATAACAACACAAACATAGTGAAAGATAGAGCAAACATCGGTAGGAGTACAAATGTTGAGACAGAAGGAATTAGCACTCAAAAACCAGAGGCAGCTCATACTGGATGTAGAACTCCCTTATATAGCTATTATGTCTTACCGTTTTGACTTTTTTAAACTGACATAATTTCTTTGATACTTCATCTCCAAAACACTACACAATGTCTTGAATAAAGACACAGCTAATGGCTTTCTTCTTTGACTATTATAGGGTTTTGTGGCAGAACATAGAAGTCAGTCAATATTCAAAAGATAATTGGTTAAGAAGTTTGCATGAAGAAACAGAAACATATAAAGTAGTGCAGGAGTTGCATTTTATTTTATCCTTAAATGTTTTCATTTAAATTTAAATGTTTTAAAATAATTGTGCCTTCTGGTTTAGATAAACCAACTTATAAAATTGCTTTATATAGCAGAATATCAATGAATTAAAGTCCTTTTAATAAGCTATTTCAATATATTTTAAAGCTGCTACTTCTTGTGAAAATTTTAAAGTATGAAGGCAGAGTGTCAAAAACGCAGTATAGCACTTTCTTTAATTGAATTACCTCTATGCATTTCACAAAGTTCTTGGATTTTTGTTTGAAGTCTCCTCATATTTCATGCCTTGAAATTAAAAAAATAGTTGAGAAGTCTCTCCAGCAGTTCTTCTGTTCTCTTTTTCATTTTTTATTTTTCATTTTCCTTAAATAATATTTTATTATTATAGTTTTTTCCTTCCAGTGCAAACATTTAATCTTTACAGGTATAGTTTCCTACTTTTGCAAATATATTAGTAATTCAAAACTTCACAGTAGCATTATTATATTGCTGACAAATCCAGCTGATATATAAGAGGCTGGAAATTTTCTGTATTTTGTTGGTCAGAACATTCTCTTATGCCATGAATTAGTTTCTAATAAAAAAAAAGAAATCAAAATGCAAAAACAGCTAGAATGCCTGTGAAATCAAAATTAATCCATAAATTATACTGTAAGAGAGAAAGTGATTCCTTTGAATGTGTTCAGTTCCGTGTATTTATCTGTTAAGATATTGTCATTTAGGATATCAGTTTTTAACTGATTTTGCGGTTCCTGTATAGGTAATTGTTGCAATTTGTTAAGCAAGGTTTTTATTCTTGGTCTTAGTGGGAAAAAAAAAAAAAAAGAAGAAGAAACATAGAATTTTCCAGAATCAATAGGATTCAGAAATACAGAACTATGTGACTGAAAAATCTAAGTGTATAAACATGTAATGCAAATTAATAGACATGTATTAGCAAAGTTGATGCAATCCTTTTATCCACTCGTTATTCCTAAAAGTGCAGTCAATTTTATATGGCACTTGCCTGCTTGTTCTCTGCTTCACCAGCAAATAGTATATTTCAGGTATATCTTAGTGGCCACAGAACTGCTTTTTATTCTCATAGGTAAGAGGATTTGACATGAATGCAACAATTTCAATTTTTGATTTCTTTAACTTTCTCCAGAACTGCACCAATTTCTGAACATTTTACAAGACATCATCCATTAACTACAAATTTTTTTAGAAATCAAAATCCCTTTTTGTCAGTCAGCCTCCTGTTCATTTAGACTTTATAGGTTACCTACATGCTTATTCCTTCCACATGTGCTTATTTGCTTTTCCAGGTAAGAATGCTCTAGAAAGTAACATATGTTAGTAAGTGTATCATTTTATACATAACACAAATAGTTTTCCATATATTTCACTCCAGAATCTTTCTGAACAACTCCATAATCTTTGAACAATTCAGGTTGTAGAATATTTTGTCTTCCTCCTTATGCTGGTTGGGTGATCTATAACATTCATCATGATATCTGTGAAAATTAGGAAGTGGAATAGTTTGAGCAAAGTGTAATGGGATGAATAATCATAAACACTAATCTCAGTACCACAGACTGAAATGTGTTCTGAAACATGCCTTTACAGTTTAGACCTTTGTGTTGGATCCAGCTACTGATGCAAATTCATGAATTGGGGTGAATAGGAGCATGTAAACATCTATATAGTAAAGATTCATCATACTCTAAAAAAATATAATCAATATATTCAACGAAGTCTAGAGAATTTTTCATGTTGCCTCAATATGAACAAATCATACCTATCAGCTGAACAGTCTGAAGAGTGTCTAGACTCTTTTGACTGGCTGACTCTCCCAGGAATCTACTTTCAAGTTAATTGCTAAACATTACATAGAGTCAAGAGTAATACATGTATCGGAAATTGAATCATTTTGACTGAAACTATGATATAAATAAACCTCAGTCAGGCTCTTTCTCTGTCCCTAAAGACAGGAAGTGGGCCACAGTTTATAGCTCTGTGATTGAACTTATTGCCCCAAGAGCAGGATGACCTTATTCATGCTGTCTATTTGACAGTGTCAGTGTTTCCCAAGCCTTCTCTAGAAAAGTTCTAGCTAGCCAGAAGAGCAAAACAGCCAGATATGCAAAAGTATCTGGCTGTGTCTGAATATAGTCCTTATTCAGTTTGCTAGTGTGGAGACTTTTAGACTAGCATGTTAAATGTGGCTTTGGACTCTTTGCTGCAAATCACCTGAGCAGAGAATTTCCATTTATTATTCTGAGGCTGCAAATGAAACATTTGGCATACTAGCATTTAATTCTTAAGACCATCAACAGAAGACAAGCAACAAAATATTTCTGATGGATCTGACTCCATTCTTTTTTACGGATATTACCTATATATGTCATACTGAATAGTAAATCAATATAACTGAAATTCACTATAAATATTTGGAATTAATGACCTTAAGTAAAGTAATAAATATTAAACAAAAATACACTGATTAAAAGAAAAACTGATCTTTCTTCCAAAGCTCTGATAAAGGCAGAAGAAGAATGATTTTTTTTCAAATACAAAGAAAATTTACACAGCCAGAGGGGGTATTAGATTTTTATTGTGGTAACAATAAATTGATTATTGAGTAAAATCCCATAAAATCTCCATGACTCAGTTGTGGCATATAACATGTCTCTTGAACAATATAGAATTAATTTGGAATTCATTTACAATTATTTCCCATTTAAAACCCAGACTAAAGAACTTAGCAGTACAAAAGGCTTGTATATGGCATTAATGTATTTATTTTTGTTAATTAATTTGGAATTTTCCTTGAAAGCATGCACCTCCATTTTGTACTAACAGGAAAGCAAAATACGTAATTGTGGGTTGACCTCGGCTGACTGTTGAGTGCCCAACAAGCTGCTCTCTCACTCCCCTTCCTCAGTTGGACAGGGGAGAGAAATTATGATGAAAGCTCATGAGTCAAGAAAAGGGCAGGAGATGACTCACCAACTGCCATCGCAGACAGAAACAGACAGAATTTGGGGAAATTATTTTAATTTATTGCAAATCAAATCAGAATAGAATAATGAGAAATAAGAACAAATCGTAAAACATCTTCCCCTGACTATTTCCCTATTCCTGGGCTCAACTTCACTACCAATTTCTCTACTCCACTGTGGACCTCCATGGTCTGCAGGTAAACAACCTGCATTACCATGGTCTTCTCCACAGGCTGCAGGGGAATCTCAGCTCCAGTGCCTGAAGCAACTCGTCTCCCTCCTTCTTCACTGATCTTAGTGTCTGCAGAGTTTTTTCTTCCACATTTTCACACTCCTCTCTTCCAATTGCTGTTTCATAGCAATTTTTACCCTTTCTTAAATATGTTATCATAGAGGTGCCACCAACATAGCTGATTGTTTCATTTTTGGGTGGTCAGTCTTGCAGCTGGCTGGAACTGGCTCTTTTGGACATGAGTACAGCTTATGGCCTCTACTTACAGGTGCCACCTCTGTAGCTCTGCTGCTGCCAAAACCTTGCCATGTAAATCCATGCACCTAGTGTAAACTGAGTCACATCTGAATTCACCAGAAAGTAAAAAAAAAAAAAGAAAAATCTCCTCCTCTCTAACCAAGACATGTTTAAATGTTTGGAGCTCAATTCTTTTTTTCTCATGAAGAGGAATATGAAATAATCAAATATAATAATTTCACAATATATTTATAAGCATTCTCAGTTTACTCAAGCCACTTAGCGGTGTTACAGTTTTGAGGAGCAAATTGGGGAATAAGGAAAAGAAGTGCAATGAGATGAATTCCATCCTCCTAATTGGAAATTTATGTATTTTTCTGTTATTTATTTGATAATTTGTCTTATCAAAGTGTATACAATTTATACTCGGACTTCTCAATGGTAATTACTATTCGTAAAGAAAGAAAATAGGAATGTAGAGGTTACTACATACCTTGTTTCTTAATTCTCATGTCAGGACATAAAAAATGTATATAAATATATATAGTTTATACAATAAACTATATCTGTGTTACAATATAGAATATCCCTATGGAAAGAAGTTATGGAACACACAAGATCCAAATACCTTGTTTCTTTGTCAATGAAAGGGCCATGATGTAACAAGACATGAAGTACATACCTACCATAAAACATATGCGTAGCCTTGCAAAACCTTAAATATAAGCAACAATGACATGTTGTCAGCAACATGTTTAAACGATTTATCACATCACCCAATTACATATGCTTACCTTTGTCAAGTTTTCTCTCTCTGCAGGTGCTATGCCATTTCAAATTTTTCTGATGGTAATTCCTTGTGGGGTTTTTTTCTTATTATTTTTCAACAATATAATACATGTATTATTCCACATGTATGCTTGTCTAATTTTTCATTATTGTAAACACAGATATGAACATACTGTTCAATATGGATACTTCTACAGTATAGACCTTAAGAACTTTGCAAAAATATTTCTTATTTATTTAACTTCTTTGTTGCATATTGGAGACTTTATACAGAATGGCAGTAATTCTCTCTTTGGGTATACTCTGTAATGTAAGCAAATGAAAGGAGCATGTAATAAACAAAAGACAATATTATATCAATCACAAAAACTACTTTTTAAAGATACTGTTATACTATAGATTTAAAACCAATAAATTTATGAATTTGCAATCTTCAGACAAGTATATGTCTCAAAGGCAGATATTTATAGCTTAAATTAGAATATTCTGATTTATAATTCAATCTGTTACACTGTTTGTTTATTATATCCCCTCTAAGTTACGGAATACATTGTTGTTCGTCTTCACCCCTTTCAGCCTTATCTGTAAAAACAAAAACTGTCTAACATTTTCAGATAAGTATAAAATGAAATAAATTGTATGTTGTTTAATATTCTGAGTTTTGTGAATTATGTATCCTGCACTATCTAGGGCATTTTACTCCCATTTCCATGAGAGAAACACAATATTGAATAAAAGAAGTCCTCTGGAGCCAGTTTGGTGCAGTAAATTAATCTTCTCTGCTATGTATAGACAGAATGAAACCATCAAGATTGAACAGATACCCTCAAATAAATTGCTTAAGTTTCAGTCATTGTAATTAATTACAAGCCTCAGAGAAAGGAATGCTCCTAGACTGGATGCTATTACACAAGTGTGGTGTTTCCCAGAAAAAAACCCTTATAATACAAGCGTGAAAATTTTATCAGAATTGTTTCAGATGACCATTTCCAGCTAGGAAATCATTCTCTGAGAGGGAAAAACAAACTAGCAGCAACCTGTGGAACAGTCAAGTAGAAATGTACAATGTTTTTCAGTTATTTTTATTAATTCAAATGATTAATACTAATGGTTGTGATAAGATATAATCATGATTTGTGACTGTTCCTATGGAAGACGATGTCTGGATATTTTTTGTTTCTCAAGCAGCATATCTAACACATTCAGTTAAGGGTACTCTGTAGAATTGGCCTTCAAAAAGGATGTAAAAGGAACCATGCAACTTACTGATTCATCAACACTGTATTCTAAGCTTCACCAGTTTTATCACACTAGCGGGATATATTCAAAAGAAAAGGATGACCTTTGTCTTAATAGTAGGAATCTTAAGTGAGATAAGAGCTGACACTTCATTGTTATAACTCAGTCTAATCTTGAATGTGTATGAGTACTCAGCATACTTTTACTATGTTTTTTATATCTTTGATTTTTATTTTACTCATCAAGGCATTTCCTATTTAATATTTGTACATCTGGAGGAGCACATATTTTCCTTGAGTATATTCAGTGGAAGTGATATAGAAGACACACATCGATGCCTAGAATAATGCTGTTACTTTTTCAAGCCACAACTCCTTCTGTTTTTTCTGCTTATCATTAGAATTTCACCTTCTGATATAGTACATAATGCATTATGCTTCTCCTCAGCAGTCCATGTTGTCTCTGACTTTGGTAAAGGTTGCTTAGTTCTCAACAGTAGTAGTGTTAAATTTAAGTAGGCTGATATTGTGATTCAGGCCCTACTGAAAGCTATGATTTATTCATTAAAATTAAAACTTCTGTTGTAGGTATTTGGAATGAGAGGCAGGAAGGAGGATGGGAAGGGAAGAGTTTACTAAATGGTTATTTTTTTGCGTATAGAATAACTGAATAGGCTAATTTTAAGCCTTTTTATTTCTCTGAGCTTTTAGAACTCCTTTTCTAAATGAGAACATCTGTTCCAGTACCATTTCTTCTAGCTCAAATAGTTCCATGACTGTGGCTAACAGAAGTATTTTCCTCTGCTGCATCTCATCAAACTTTTTTTTCTTAAATCGTGCCATTTGTATATTGATTCTCCCACCTCCAAAACAAGATGGTCATGAGCTTTGTGTGAAGCTAACTCATAGTAAAAAATATATTAAAAAACCCATGCTTACCAACTATTTTTTTTTAATATTCAGTTAATTACAAGATTTTATTTAATTGTAGTTATCACTAATAGTTGAAATGTGAAGTAGGGTTCTGCTAGCCATTCAAGATCTTAAATCAATTGCATACTATCTATAGCTTTCATTAACTGAACTGGCTAAAGAAAAGTCCAAAGGTATGCTTGTGGTTAAGACTGTTTTTTTGTTTAGTGAAGCCTCATCCTAATGTCATAAAAGTATATCCTAGAGGAACCAGTTACAAGACACTATTAATTAAGAATACTTTTCCCCTCATAGAATTAAACCCTAAAAGGCCTTATACATTTTATTTATTCAAAACATAAGCATTTCAGCAGGTGTTGACTGTGAACCGTCTTAAAGACAGTGAGTTTTGTTTATTTACCTGTGTTCCCAAGGAAAACAAATTTTAATTATTAATTTAATGATTATTTTATCTGTATTTGTTCCTTCATCAGAAATCTCTGAATTACTTTCATCCTCATTGCAGACAGAACTGGAGTGAGACAGCACTCTGACAGGATTAGCTTTTCTGGAGTGGTAGTCAGTAGCTGTTAAAGAAGGTACAAGCTACTGTACATAAATAAAATTGTTAAATATTTTTGGTCCTGAGATCCATTTACTCTTACTGAACACCACAGTGTAAATGACACAGTTTAAAGAATCTTCATTAAAGACAATATCATTATATATAACTATTACTGTAATTCTCTTAAAAAAGAAAGAAAAAAAACAAACCAAACAACACAAACAATGGCTTGGATTGGAAGAGACTTCAAAGATTACCTAGTTCCAACTCCTCTGCCATGGGAAGGCATGCCTTTCACTAGACCAGATTGCTTAGAGCCCCATTCAACCTGGCCTTGAACACCTTCAGGGATGGGGAATCCACAACTTCATTGGGCAACCTGTTCCACTGCCTCACCACCGTCACAGTAAATAATTTCTTCCTAACATCTAATCTAAATATACTCTGTTTCAGTATGAATTCACTCCCCTTGTTCTGTCACTATACGCTCTTGTCTCTCTTGTAGGCTTCCTTCAGGTACTGGAAGGCCGCAATTAGGTCAACCTGAAAACTTTTCTTCTCCAGGCTCAACAAACCCAATTTTCACCCACCAGCACCCCAGGTCCTTCTCAGCTGGGCTGCTCTTGATCTGTTCATCCCCCAGCCTGTATTGATAATGAGCATTTACCTGACCCAGGTGCAGCACCTTGCACTTATTAAGCTGAATGACATTCTCATGGGCCCACTTCTTGAGCTTCTCCAGGGACCTCTGAATGACATCCCATCCTTCAGGTGTGTCAACCACATCACTCAGTTTGGTGTCATCTGCAAATTTGCTGTGGCTGCACTCGATCCCTGCATCTACTTGATTAATGGAGATATCAAATAACACTTGTCCCAATATGGATCCTTGAGGGACATCACTTGTTACTGATATCCATGGGGACTCTGAGCCACTGACCACTACCCTCTGGATGCAACTATCCAACCACTTTTTTGTCCCATCCAACAGTCCACTCATGAAATCCCCCTCTCTCTGATTTATAGAGAAGTATGTTGTGAGGGACTGTGTCAAAGGCTTTACAGAAGTCGAGATAAATGACATCTGTAGCCCTTCACTTGTCCACTAATGCACTTACTACATCATAAAAGGTCACTACATAGATCAGGCAGGACTTGCCCTTGATGAAGGCATGCTGGCTGTCTCAAATCACCTCCCTGTCCTCCATGTGCCTTAGCATAGCTTCTAGAAGGATCTGTTCCATGATCTTCCCAGGCACAGAAGTGAGGCCAACAGGTTGATAGTTCCCACAGTGCTCCTTTCTACCTTTTTTAAAGATGGGTGCAATGTTTCCCATTTTCCAGTCACTGAGAATTTCACCTAACTGCCATGACTTCCCAAATATTATGGAGAGTGGCTTAGCAACGTCATCAGCCAATTGCCTCAGGACTGTGGGATGCATCTCATTAGGTCCCCTAAACTTTATGTACATTCAGGTTCCTCAGATGGTTATAAACCTGCTCTTCTCTTACAGTGGGAAAGACTCTGCTTCCCCAGGTCCATCCTGCTGTCCATCCACGCAAGAGTTGTGGAAAAAGAGGTTGCCATTGAAGACTGAAGTAAAAAATATTTGCTGAGTACCTCAGCCTTCTCCTCATCTGTTATTACCAATTTTCCAGCATTGTTTACTGGGGGGCTACACATTCTTTGACCTTTTGTTTCTGGTTAACACACCTGTAGAAACACTTCCTGCTATTCTTTGTGTCCTTTGCCAGGTTCAGTTCCAGCTCGCCTTACCCTCCCTCATTTTATATTTACACAATCAAACTTAATCTCTATGCTCTTCCCAAATTGTCTGTCCTTGTCTCCACTTGCCTCTGCGTTTGCTTCTTTCCCTTTAGTTTGACCAGCAGTTCACTACCCATAATATGAATTGATGAAACTAGTATGAATATCCATGTCTTCTTTTACTGATAAAATGATCACAGTTTATATACTATAGAGTGGTAATATTTATCTTGTATTATAATGCTGAAATGGTAATCTTTTCATTCTCTCAAGCAGCATACACATCTATGCTTCGATCAAGACAGTAAGTTTGTAATACTGTAGAGAATACAACTGGGGAAAAGCTCATAGATCTCAAAAATGTGGAATTTTCCATTAGCATGTCTTATAAACACAGATACATTTTGTATGTGAGGTTTCAAAATTCAGATCCCAAAAATTATTTATATTAAACCCACATACAGGCAAAGCTGAAGCAAGCATCTTCATTTCATGTTTTATTTTCAAAATGGTCTTGGTTTGGGATTTGTGTGTGTGTGCTTATTTCACAGGATAAAATTATGTAGACCATGTTTCTATCATGATCAAGTATTTTTGAATATTAAACAACTTAGCACAAGTTTGAAATGACTGGTATTTAGCTTTCAATCTGTTACATTCGTATTCTGTGAACAATCACTTTAATTTCCTTGTGAAATAAGACTGGTCATGTGTGTAATTTTTTAATCTACTTCAGTAATGTTGTTTTGTTTTATTTTTTCAAGAATCTTGAAAGGTCTACAAGTGCAGATTATAGTAAATACATTTCACATTGAGGATCTGACTAGAATTTATACAGGAAAATAAAAAAATAAGCAATCTGAAAAAAGAAAATAGGCAATCTGAAAAAAGAAAAACTAATTACATACGCATGTTACATTGCACTGACAGTGTGTTGTTCATGGATGCACTTGAAAAAACACAACCTCTCAGAAATAAATTTAAAAGATTGTCTTCTTATAGTAACCCATCTTTTTAAATCTTCTTTACTCTTTTTGATATTTTTTAAGGTAGGTACCGTTACTACAGAAATTATGATGAAGAGAATATCACTGTGTACACTGTTAACACTAGGATTTTAAGGACAGCAAATTAATCTGACTTCAACAGTAGGAAGATTTACCATTTGAAATTATTAAGGTGTCAAAGGAAGAAAGTAGTGTCTAATAAACACTACTTGTGCCTTTGAAAATCTTACCCAGGAATTTCACAAGTATTTAAATCTGAGACATAACATTTAATGGAAGTAATGGGTGAATAACATTTTATCAAATATTTAACTTCATCAAGGAAGCAGGCATTTGAGAATTTAGGGGACACACAAACCAGCTTTGACATATGTATCTGCAGGACTGTTTCAAGGAATATTCTCAAAATTACTACTATTCTTATTGACGTTATTCCTTGTGTTGTTTACAGCAAACTATTAGCTAATAGGCTTCCGTTTTGAAACGACACCACATGTTTATTGATTCTTACATATAGACTCTTAGATATAAAGTTATAAAAGGAAGTAAATTAATTGGCATTGAGAAATTTTCTCAATGCAAGGAACACATGGAACTTTCTTTGATGCATGAGATTAAGACTTGTGAAGTCAGTCATTTTAGTCCTTGCTGTGAAGCAGATTTCCTAACTGATGTTGTGTCCCTGATTGTAAGACAAATGCAGTAATATAATTTCATAAATTTTTGTAGAAGTTTGGTATTTTTATCAAGTGATTTTCATATATTTATGAGGTAAGGAGCCAGAAAGGCAATGAAAATTGTGAAGGAAAAGAAAATGTCTGCTGAAAAATACTGATAGAGGAACTGCCTGGCAGACTGGGAGCTCTGAGCTTGGTAACTAGTCTTTGGACCCAAAAGCGTCCTTGAGAAGTGCAGCTGACCTCTTTGAACTACAGCCTGGGTACCTAGAAACCAGACACATAGAATCATAGAACGATTTGGATTGGAAGGGACCTGAAAGATCACCTAGTTCCAACCCTCTTTTCATGGAGAGGGATATCTTCCACTAGACCAGGTTGGTCAGAGCTCTATCCAACCTGGCCTTGAACATTTCCAGGGATAGGGCATCCAATTTAATGTTACATCCAGCCTCTGTGGAGAGGTAACTGAGGTTCTTGTTAATATATCCCTTGGAGCAGATCAGAGTGAAATGACACTGAATGACCACTGTATATGCACACTGTATATGTGTGTGCATGTGTGCATTTGTGTGTGTGTAATTTTAAACAATTTGTTGCAATGGAAAGGAGGTATGTATCCATTTTGGTTGTTATCTATAGCAATATGACAGTATAAAACTATGAAAATATCACTTAGGAAAATAGATAAGGAAAAGAAAGAAAGAGAAAGGAAGTGTAAGAATAAATAGCAGAGAGGAAAAGGATCACCACCTATGGATCTGGCGACGAAACTTGATTGTTGCAATTCAGATATCCCTTGGTCAGAGTGATGGTTGCAGTCTTGATTCATTGGATGTGGGGGAAGCTTTTACTTTTATCTTATGGATGTATAATTTTGTCTCAATTAATTGAGAATTAGGGAATTCAAGCAAATTTAGCCTGGTGCAAGGACTTATGCATATTTGGAATCATACAAATCAAGGAATATGCATTAATCTTCCCAGTTTTACCTCAGAAGGATTTAGATTTATGATGATTTGGCTAAATTTTTACAAATATTAATGAGTGAACTAAATAATCTTAACAAAACAAAAGAAAATGTTACATGGGAAATGGCTGAGTCCCTCTTCCTAGACCAGAAGCAAGGACAGCCTTGGACCACAAATGGAACATGGAGAGAATACAAAAAAGCCTTTTATCAACTCTTAAGCTACTCTTAACTTTTATGCAAAACTGACTGTCTCTCTCCCAGAACTTCCCTTGCTGCATGAACTTTTCTAAACAGGCTTAATTCTCCACACAAACTGCAGGTTCTTGGACTCTTCTAGGGGACATCTGACTGACTCTAGACTCTGTGACACAGATCATCTTTGAAGTGAGACTGTCTGTTATTTTACTGTTTTTTGGGCACAGTTTTGGAGTTGGTTTTGTTTGCCCTTACACTTCTGGGATGGTTGGATCCCCTTCTGGAATTGGTTTGTCCTTCCATTTGAGATGACTTGGCCACTTCTGAAATCTTTCTAATTTATTTGATACTGATATTATTAGGAAGTAGATGGACATTCCATTTAAGCTTTGGAAAAGAATTTCAATATTTCTAATAAATACTACAGCAATCAACCTTAAAGTCTTTACTGAAGTCACATATTCCACATTCCTAAGGAATGCTTAGCATCTTTACAGAATATATCTGATTAAAAAAAAAAACAAAACAAAAGCAAAACATACCAAACACAAACAAACAAACCCCCAATTTCTCTTATTTTTATTTTTAAAGTTGAAATTAGACCTTTAAGGTTAGTATATAAAAGGAAAAATTATGCTTTTTAAAACAACAGCACTGGGAGGCACACAGCTATATTCTCAAGAATTTTATTGTGAGTGTATCTCATTATCTCAAAGAAAGGTTGAAATGAAATTATATAGGGAGGAAAACAGCTAGAGATTTGTCATTTTTTTGTTTCTGTGCATACATATATAATGTACCCCTGATTCTGTAATATGTGTCTTTTGAGATAAACCTAATATTAATAAATTATAAGATAAACAATATCTACCAGCAGGGTGATTAGCAATTTAATATGCAATACTAGTACAGTAGAGATGTAAAATTTATATGCAGTGAGCTAATGGATGAAATAGCAGAAAATGTTGATTCAGAAGTCCCAAAGCTATTCAGACATTTATGTATAAAGCTTGTCACAGACTTCTGTAGAATTGTTATCAGAAAACCACAAAACCCAGTAAAGGAAAAGGTTGAATTATGATGAAGTGAATGAGGAATCCACAAAAATAAGAGATAAATATACTCTACCTAACTCTACAGATACTGGTTTCATTTAAAACAAATTAAAGTAAGTCAGTTTCCTAATTTTAAAGTGTTTTTTTTTTAGGCAAGATAGAATTATTTTTAAAAAATAATAAATGTTTCTGTTGTTTTTAATAGAAGTACTGGGGACCTACTTGGCTAGACAACCTCACTGAAAATTTTCAAATGAATGTCTTAAATCATAAATATTAAAAACAATTAGTAATAAAAAATACTGGGATTTTTTTTCCGCTGAATAGTGTATCATTGCTTGCCATGAAAGAAATACTGCATTTTCCCTTCAGTATTACCCCTCTCCAATGGAAAACAGAGTCTTTTTTTTATTTAATCAACTGTGTGTAAAATTTTTGTGAAAGGCTAAAGAACGTTAAGGGAATCTAGTCAGATATCACCTAAATATGTGTTTGAATTGACTTCTGCTCAAGAAACAACTTCACAAGGATGCATGCTCTAGTCAGCATTATGGCATACAACTACATGGCACAGTGCTGCATTGTTGGCTCTGTGCTTCTTTAAAAATATTGTGACTTTGACTATTCCAGAATCTTAAATACAGAGCAAGGACACAAGTTCAATCCTTGCTAATGGTTATCAATACACAGGTGACAGGAATAATTGTCTTCCCACAATTCCATGAGCACTGTTCCTCTTCTCTACACAACTCTCTCACTTTTATTCCTACCTAAAGAATGTTCCCCACTTATTGGAATATTCAAGGCTTATGTTGACATGCTACCACACCTCAGCACACTTTTATGGGGACGTCTATCCCATTTACAGATGTGATGCATATTCTGAGAGTCATTTATTTGATGGTCTCCAACTATTTCAAACACGCAGATCATGTGACAGAATGTGTTCAGCTACATTTGAGTAGTCACAGCTAGTGAAGTAAGGACTGCGAGGCAGCAGTTTTTATCACACTAAGACCATAACTGTAACCATCAGGTAAACCATTCCCTGAATAAATTTCTCCCTACTTCGCTGCAAAAAGTTCATAAAGGGGCCCAAACTTGACCTTCTAATATATTAAGTAAAAAACCAAACCAAACAAACAAAAAAAAAGAAATTGGTTGGTTACTCTTTGGGTTGTGTCAGGCTGAGCTCTGATACTGTGCAGCCACATTATAGGGACTTGGACTTCCGAAAGAGAGTAGTATAAAAGTCTCTTTCAAGATAAGAAAGTCACAGGTACAGATGGTGGTGGGACTGATGGGAGAGATCATTAGCACCTCGAGGATTTGTGAAAGAAAATACCAAAAAGCAAGCTCTAAAACCCTAAAAGAACAAAGACAGTGAGGCCACAAAGATGACTTGGTCTTCCTGGTTGGAGATTGCTGATGTTAGGTCAGGCCTGGCCATCAACATCCATAACATTGACAGTGCTGGGGCAGAAAAATAGGGATGCTTTTCGAAGTATTGTTTCACTTTTTACTAAAGGTTAATTACTGATAGCAAGAATTAACTAAGATGATTAACAAAACAATGAAAGTTAACCTTCAAAAAAATTATTGATACAGTTTCTTTAGAGGAACTACTAGATTAAGTAATTTTGTAGTCTCAGTATAAGACAATCCTGCATCATAATATCAGGCTTGTTCTGCTCATTTTGCCTAAAGAAGAGTTTAATTTAAGTTAAAGATATTCCCTTTCTTTGGTTGTTTTCAACAATTGTTCCTATAGAAATGCCTTAAAAAATAAACTATACATACTAAATTGTCTATTATTTATTAACAAATAAATTTAATTTTGATCTATTTATAAATCTGGTATTATTTTAGAAAGATTTGTTTTCTTTGCAGTTTTCTTTTTCTTGTGTTCCAGCACTTCTACTCCAGGTTCAGGCAGCTATTCCTTGGAGACAAAAAGCTATATGAAGACATACATCATTCATTCTTTCTTTATGTGATAACTTCCTTGAAATTCACATTTAGGCACCTTAATGCATACTAGATGGTGACTAAGGATCTTACTCTATTTAACCAATAGGCTTAGTTCTATGAGAAGGCTTGTATTTCACATTTACTTTTGTGAACATTTTTCTATTTTCTGCTATGGAAGTTGTAATATTTAATTTGTTCTTTCACTAAAAATTATGCTTTAAGTTGTTATTTCAAACTACTTACACAAAATTTCACTGCACTCTGAATTTAAATAAATGAAAACTTGTTATTAATGGTTTTTGTTTTTTAACAAAACAAGAAATTTAACCGATTTGTCAGAGTAGAATAAAAGAGAGCAGTTATTCCTAACTGAAATTTGTAGTTAAGAAAATATTTAATGAATTGCATTTTATTCAAGTGAAACTATTTTTAGGTTGATACAAATGTGTTATTTTAAGTGTAGATCTTTAGGTTTTGTTGGGTTTGGTTGGTTAATTTTTGTCTGTTTTCTTTAGGGGAAAACATCTATAATCCACAAGTGCAACCCATTTACTTGTTCTATTTATGTTCCATGTTTTGAACTTTACAGCTCCTGAAAACATTTTCAAATTAATTTTAATTTAACTAGTTTTAAAATTGGCTTACAAGTTCTTTTCCCTAACCAATAGCTTAAATTTCATGTAAAATTTCTTCTAATAACATTATATTACTGTCTGTCACAGATAAAATTCGGGGCAAAATAGTCCCAAGAATAGAAGCACACCATCCAGTGACATAATATCTAATATTTTTCTCTCAGAGTTGGACAGACATAGTGGGTGGATAACAATTTCTATTCTACAAAAAACATATACACATACACCCATATACACACACGCAGTCTGCACAGAACCTACTCACGTCAGCCAAGGCCTCTGGTCCAGGTACAACTGATACTGGGTCTCCAGGGAACGGTATGCTGACTCCAGCTGGTCAAAGAATGGTCTCTGGCTTTTACATGGCTGCATTCCTTTACATGGTTGGTCTTTACATGGCTGTATTCCGCCTTAAACTCAGCTCTCAGCATTGTGCAAGACATTCATGGATATATTTCTCATAAAGAGGCCATTGGTTTCACTTTTTACCAGTTTCTGACTTAGACATTCAGCATAAACAGACAATGGTCTTTTTGCCCATGTAACCTCAAGCCAATGTCTCTTACTTTCTTGATACCTAAAGCAAATTAATAGTCAATAGTCTAAAGTGCATTACCATCTTTTTATTTTCTTGCCCTCAGTGTGTTACAAAGAGATAAATTAGGAGCTTCCCTCTCATTTTTTTTCTTTCCCAGACATATCTAAATCATTAGAGTTCAGTAGAGGAAGTCTAGAGCCTTTGGAAATACTCCCCCCTAAAAGGAATTATCTTGTTTTGTTTGCTTGTTAGTAAATGCCAGAATCTTTTAATGAGTTAGAGCTGGACAGATGGATTAAAGATCTCATTTGTTTGAGCATGCTTTCAGGTAAGCTTCACCATATGACAATTTTTAAATATAACCAAATACTAAAACTTTTTTTATAATGTTTATGACCTATTTATCATACCTTTATATACCAGCAGCTATGTTCAATTTTTTAACATTATCTAGTATAGTTTAATTTAACATTTTAAATTTTGCTAATTAATAAATATCGATGAGTCTGTACTTAGCATTTCACAAAGAATGACATTCACTTAACTGGATTAGATTATGAAGTACACAACTTACTTGAGTTCCAATAAGCTACCAGTGTACATTATTATAACCAGAATAAGTAGCCAGCAGTAATATTTATTTGTACCCAAAAGTAAAAATTGCAATCCTCCTTTTTCATTTTTTATATGATTAGGAAACTCTGTTTTCCATTTAGTCTTCAAAGCAACCTTATAAATGAGGTCATGTTTTGTGCTTTATTTCAGAACACCATTCTTGAAAAAATAAAAAAGCAACTAGGTTTAAAATATTTCTTTTCAGTTTGGAAGCAATGTTATGCAGTATTTTTAGTTGCATTTCACTAGGTTCCAAACTCTTTTGTCATTGTTTCCAATATTCCCACATTCATTTATTTTCATCAGATTCTACCTTACTTGGCTTTTTTTTTCTTTTTTCTTTCCTACATCTTTGCTAGTGTTGCAAATAAATCAAAACACAAATGCACCCATGAAGTCAAGCAAGACACAATGGATCTCTATTCCATGTTTACAAAATAATATCCTAATATTTGTACTGTTTAATTTCTTTCAGTTTTTCTACCTGTTAATTTTAGCAATATTCACAAAAGATTTTGACACACAAAAAAGTAATGAATATTAAGATTTATGATAATTAATTTATGTTAATTTTACAGAAGGCATATATTGTCGTCAGGGTCCATTGTTTAAGATTGTTATTTATTTGAAGTTTTGATATAACTTTCCTATAGTTTGACTGTTTCTCAGTTATGTAATTTCGTACTTTGTATTCCTCAAATGACTGTGCTAATTTTCCCTGTTCTTTGGGGTTTTTTTCTGTATCCTGATTGGTATGCTTCATGATTCTTCCAGTTAATAAGTACCTTCCATTTTGGATTGGAATATCAAATCTTGAAAGAACTCTATGAGTGCCAATGTAGAAGCTACAACAGAAGCTCATGTAGTACAGCTGCCCCTGAAGGTACGGTTCCAATTAAAAACATCCGTGGCCAAAACTACCGGTTATCTATTTTCGTATTCTACTGAACTGAAGAATAACTGTCGCAATGAAACTATAATCCTAGAAGCCTAAAATTTGTAATTTCTAGAAATTAATACACATTTTCCTTTAGCTAGACAACTTCTTTAAAGTTGAACTGCTGTGAGTCTATTTCCATTAATTATCTGACAGGGTATATTTAGTTTTAATAACATCAAACTCTACAGACATAAATAAAAAGTAATATTCAAATTGAATACAGCTTTTAGTGGTAAAACCCACCTTGAAATGATTCTTTTCCATTATTATTCATTGTTATTACTCTCGCTTTAGCCTTGTTTCTTGTTTTTCCCATTCTTCCTGAACTTCTTTTCCTTCCTTGAAAGAAAGATAGTCAGTCAAACTGGGACCAGCCTTAGCTATTCACAAATTCACCTTCTGGTTTTCTTCCACTTGAGAACTGTTTAGGCATATTTAATAAAGGACAAAATCAGAAAGGGACAGTGCTGACTCTGTGCCAGTCCAACACATTACTCAGTCATTAGAGCACTCTTAAATCTTACTTTAATACCTTGACAAAATGAATGAATTTGATGATACATTCCCTGCCTTCTGATGTGAGTCACGTACAGTCTTTCCTCTTGATGCTTTTCCACTTGGCATTTAGTGACCTGAATGTAGAACAGTATTACACCATGGCAATGAGGTCACTAAGACAGTAACTTATTTTGATTCTTCTTCATACCTGATTCACACAGAATCCTAAAATCAGTTTCTGCAATTTTTAAGAGAAAACTGATGCCAAACTCTGATTTAACTGCATACTGTGTGTCTAAACCAACAAAATTCAAAATGTGAAAGGTTATTCATGAGAAATAAAGCATGGATAGAACATATACAGAGGAGTCCACCATTGTTTGCTGTAGTAAGGCTTATCCTCAGTGAAGTGTTTGATATTGTCTCCCATAACATCTTCATAGGTAAGCTGGCAAATGATAATGTTAGATAAATGTATGGTGAGGTGGATTGAAAAATGACTAAATGAATGGTCTGAGCCCAGAGAACTGTGATCAGTGGTAGAATCCACCTGGAGTCAAGACATCAGTCTTATACTCTGTGGTCAGTGCGACGACCAGTGTTGCTTCACACCTGCATTTATGACCTGTACGCTGAGACAGAATGCATGATGAGCAAATTGTTGCAGATATGAAACTGGGAGGAGGGGCTGATGCCCTAGTGTTGTACTGTCATCAGTCTGCAGACTGCAGATTATCAGTTGTACTGTCTACATTCTGCAGAACTGAGCTGAGAAGAAGGTCCTGAAGTTCAACTAGAGGAAAGGCAAAATTCTGCAACTTGAGAGAAATGAACCCAGGCACTGGTATATGCCAGGAACTGCTGAGGAAGGCCCTGGATTCCTGTTGGACAGCAACCTGACCACAGGCCAGTAGTGTACCCTTGTGGCAAAAAAGATGAGCTATATTAGGATGAGCTTACTGAGCTATATTAGGAAGAGCACTTTCAGTGAGTCAAGGGAGCTGATCCTTCCACTCTGCTTAGCACTGGTGAGGTCACAGCTAGAGTGCTGTGTCCAGTTCTTGATGCTCTAGTACAAGAAACATATGGATTTACTGGAAACATCTGGAAGTAGTCCACAAAAATGGTTAAAAGCATCGTGGGTAACCTCACCCAGCCTGGACACGGAAAAGGCTGGCAGATTGAGAGCTCTTTCTCAGTTCCATGGCTAGTGGTGCCTGGCAGTCCTTGGTGGAACCATTTGTCTTGTTAATTTTAATAACAAACAACCCCCACCCCCCACTGATCAGCACACAACTTCTTCAAGGGACAAGTGGAATTCAGTAACATAGATAGAGCAATAACAGATGTGATACCCTTTACTGTGAGATTAACCAATCACTGAAACAGGTTGTCCAGAAAGACTGTGGAATCCCATCCTCAGTGGAATTCAAAAGCCGTGTGGACATGATCTTGGGCAGCTAAGGTAGGAATGAACCAAATGACCTGCAAAGGTCCCTTTCTATCTCAACTATTGTGTTGACTTTCATATGAGGAAAAGCTGAGATAGTGGAGACATAATTATTTTCTAAAGTAGTTCTCTTTTTGTTATTTAACCAATCATTTAACAAGTCTTCACATTCAAAGTTTTCATACTCAAAATTAAAAAATATTAATATTCAAAAGTATTCAAAAGTTTGTTGGAAGCTGGACCGGGACGGCCAGACAGAATGCAGAGTGGGTGACCTTGCCCCCCACTGCTGCTGCCAGGCTGGCAGCCTGAGACAGAGCACAGGAGCTCTGGTAGAACTCTTGAGGCAAAGACTTTCAACTGAAAGCTGCTCGAGAAGTTCTGACTCAGGGGTAAACCCCCTGAGGAAAGGGACCATCACAAAGACCCCTGCACTTCATGATATGACGTGGTGAAGCGAGCCTTTGTCCCAGTTAACGCAGTCCACGGGAGAAAGAGACCTTCGCTTGGAGTCGAAGGGCTGAGAAGGGGTGAGAGGAGACTCCCCTTGTGTGTAATGGAAGGAGATCCAGCTACAACTTCAGCTATGACTGCTGCATGGAAGAGAGATACTGCTGTTCTGAGAGTGGAAAGGATCTTTTCCTTCTTCTCTTCTGGACTTTTATTGCAGGGAGAAGAGATTTGATCCATTGTAAATACTGCTTTATCATAAGAAAGATAATTAGGATTGTATATGTAATGTATTATAATATTTATTTGTGTAGTGATTGTAATATAATTCCCTTCCCCCCATATTGAGTCTTGTGTTGTGTCTGGAAAACCCATCTCACACTGGGATGAGTTGTGGGAGGGGGGCTTGGATTGGGAATTGGATTTTTAGGGGTCTCAAACCACGACACTGGTCCTATTCTTTTCTGTATAAAAATAAGTAATTTCAGTCAGAAGAAAAGTGTTCAGATTTTCTTTACACATCTCTAAAACATTACTTTCAATCATTTCCTAAGTTACCACTTATAAATTTGGTAAGTATACATATGTATACAGTCATATTTTATAGACTTTAATTGAAAAACTGAAAGTAACATTTTAGCTGAAAGTTTAACAACCTTCTGTCTTACATATGATATTCTTTTAGATACACAACAAAATGAAATTTGACTTTTGTGCAACAAGAGCACACTGTTGGCTTGATTCAGTACATCAGTCATCATGTTTCTTAAGCATTTCCTTCAATCAGTTATTTCCCATTTTTGAATTGTGATTTTCATATTTCTTAATTAAACACAGTACTTTGCCTGTGTCTTAATGGGACTTGATTGATTACTTATTATTGATTATTGATCAATAATTATTATTGATCATTATCAATTTTAAATCATTCCTCCAGTTTAATCAAGATGTTTTAAATTCTAGTTTTGTCCTAAGAAATTGCAACCACTTCCAACTATGAGTTGGCAAGAGATTTTATATGTACCCTTTTTATTGTATTATCTAAATAATAAATGTAATTATTTCATTGAACCTGTTAGGTGTACTGGACTCCATACGGAATGTTCTGCTCATTTTCCTGTGAGCACTGTTAACTACTCTTTTAAGTAGAGGTTTTTAATGAGCTGTACAGTACTGCTGTGCCACCTAATTTTCCAAGTCTAATTAGGAAGTTGCCATGAAAAACAAAATGTCAACCAAACCAAGTAAGTTAAGTCTTTCTTTTTCCTTCTGTGCACTGAACCAGAAATTGTTTTGAAGTAAGATTTAAAATTGTTTGGCTTGATTTGTTCTTGACAAATATATCAGTATGAGTATTACTAAAACGCTAAACCGCCCAAACTTGTATAAGGATCTTACAGTGAAAACAACCATGTAAGCAGAAAACAGATGGATGATCTATGCTTTATGATATTTAGGACTTAAATATAGCACAGGAGATAACAGATGCACTCAGACAGACCAGGGAATACTCAGAAACAATAAGACTATATTGGTCAGTGAGAGAAGGAATAGCAATAGCTTTGGGTTTTTTTTGGCTTAAACATAGAAGAGTGCCATGGAAAGGGACTTGGGGATCCTGGTCGATGGCAAGTTGAATATGAGTCAGCAGTGCCCTGGTAGTCAGGAGGGTCAACCATGTCCTGGGGGGCATCAGGCAAAACATCGCCAGCTGGTCAAGAAAGGTGATTGTCCCGCTCTGCTCTGCACTGGTGCAGCCTCACCTTGAATATTTTGTGCAGTTTTGAGACCACAATATAAGAAAATGTTAAGCTCTTAGACAGTGTTCAAAGCGGGGCAGCAAAGATGGTGAAGGGTCTTGAGGAGAAGCGGTATGAGGAGCAGTTGAGGTCACTTGGTCTGTTCAGCCTGGAGAAGAGGAGACTGAGGGGAAACCTCATTGCAGTCTACAGCTTCCTTGTGAGAGGAAGTGGAGGGGCAGACACTGATCTCTTCTCTGTAGTGACCAGCAACAGGACCTGAGGGAATGGCCTTAAGTTGCATCAGGGAAGGTTTAGGTTGGATATTAGAAAGAGGTTCTTCACCCAGAAGGTGGTTGGGCACTGCAACAGGCTCCCCAGGGAAGTGGTCACAGCACCAAGCCTGACAGAGTTCAAGAAGCATTTGGACAATACTCTCAGGCACATGGTGTGACTCTTGGGGATGATCCTGTGTGGGTCCAGGAGTTGGACTCGATGATCCTTGTGGGTCCCTCCCAAATTGGCATATTCTGTGATAGTTCCAGATCTTTGCAGTCCAAAAAACTGCTGTCGGAATAGTTTATCTTATGTTATTCTACCCACCTCCCTCTCCATATGATTTGAAATATTTCAGTACTTTCTCATTATGTTCAAAGTCAAATTCCTATCAGTTACATGGTTAGCTTACTCCACATTTCTTGACACCCTGTTTTTACTTCCCACAATGCTACTCAAAGGATGGCAGCCTTTATTGCATCTTTACATTTCTATAACAAATGTTACTTGACAGGATCTAGACTTCTAGATATGGGGGGAAAAATCAAAAAGTTAAGTACTTGCCTTCAGAAGAATGATCTAAACTGCCTAAATTTTTAATGCATTTTGTGGAAAAGGTCTATGGCTCCTCTGTGTCTCCACATGATATTATTTAGATTTCTGCTTCCTGTCTATGTGGGAACCTGTATTTTTCTGAACTCCTACTCACTAAGATGGGGAGAATTTTGAATCACTGCCATTTTCTAGTGGTCTAATATAAACAGTTTTTGTGGTATTGTCTTTTCCTTTTCAGTTTTACATATAATTCTTACTTTCCTTAAATGGTTAATTATGTTTAAAACCTTATAGATTCTATATTATTTTGAATATAATAGGTTCCAAACCTTGTCTCCAGAACCCTGAGCAAGGCGTCTAGTCTTTTGGCTCACATAAGACTGGAACCCACCTTCATATGGATTTGAATGAAGCTGGAATATTTCACTCATAGTCTAAACTGATCCTATTTTTCAGCTTCTCTAGGGACTTCTTCTCTTTCATAATTATCGATCATTGAATATTGTGCACATTTAGTACTGAAAACACTTTAAAGGTGGAATTGGAGACTTTAAAACTGTACTGCTTTTTATTTCTTCTCATCAGACAAACATGAAGGAAAGCAAAGGAAGGAAAGCACATGAAGAGCTAATGCAGAAAAATGGCAGTGAGAGTTTATCCTGTTAAAACATGGTAGAACTGGGACAGATATTTGAAATTTTATTATTTTTACTCCAATGTTTTGCTTTAGCACAGAGATTTCTCTGTTAGTTCTTTACTAGTTGGACTGAGTCCAGAGGAGGGCCATGAAGATAATTTGGTTACTGGAGCACCTCTCTTGCGAAGACAGGCTGATGGGGGATGTTCATTCTGGAGGAAAGAAGACTTCAAGAAGATCTTTTAGTGACCTTCTATTAAGAGGAGCTACAAGAAGGATGGAGATGTACTTTTTACAATGTCTTGTATTGATAGGACAAGGGGTAGTGCTTTTAAACTGAAAGATTCAAATTAGATATTAGGAAGAAATTATTCACCATGGCGGGGTGAGGCACTGGAACATGTCACCCAGAGAAGTTGCGGATGCCTCATCTCTGGAAGCATTCAAGACCAGGTTGGATGTGGCTCTTAGCAACCTGGTCTAGTGGAAGGTGCCCCTGCCCATGGCTATTAGGTAACTGTCTTGACAAGAATAATTACTTGCTCATATTGACCTGTATAAACAGTTTCATGAAGAAGCCTATTTTCTATATGTTGCACAGGTGATATCAAACCTTCTTAAAACAAAAAAAAAGAAAGAGAAATGATGAATTATAACGACTTTTGAAATACTAAAATATTTTGCTAAGCTATATCTAGAATGTCAAAGGTCTAGAAGCGAAACTCTGAGGATAAATGGCCCTGTTTGTCTTGCATCCAATCCATTAAGAAATATCTCTAAAGCAGATTTGTTCTGGAGAGTTAGCTGGAGATTTCCTGAAGCCAGTCAATGACTGAGATAACAGTTGTTGCTAAATAGGTGGATTAGTTCTTGAACTCACCCTTGAACCTCTGCTAATGAGCAGAACTGATGCATCATTTTATGCAGTAAAAATATAAATAATGAGAATATTAACCTGGAAAAAATGTCTTCTGATGTAGTGAACTTGCCTTTTTTTTTTAATAGAAGGATTTTATGTATAAGAAAACTGAAAAAAAATTTCATATTCTTGATTTTTCCTTTTTTTTTTTTTTTTTTTTTTTTTTAAAGGATCCCTGAAGGTCATTTGTGTTACTTTTTCTTGAACACTATTTGCTACTCTGTCTAATTCCCTTGGTATCCCTTCCAGCAAACACCCCAAAAGGAACTGTTTAGGTTGGGGACTATAGGTACTGAATATCTCTGCATATTTCTCAGAAAGGAATGGAAAGTACTATCTAGCAATACGAAATATTCCTTCTCCCTTACAAAACTTTAAAAATAAATATTATATTTATATATCTGTAAGTATTCATTACAGATGAGGGCAATGTATACCTGTTTGTTTACACCACACAGCCTACCCACAGTTTGTCCTGGAAAGCAGTGAGTTTGTAACTTACTGCCACTTTTACATTTCTGTTAGACTTTGGTAGTTTATGAAGGGAAAAGAGACACCAAAAGCAAACAGCATCAAAAAAAAAAATCCCTTTAGTAGAGTGCTTTCCCATGGTAAAATTTTACTAAATAAAGTAGTACTCTAAAATTCTGTTAAGACCTGCTTACAGTTGTGCATCAAACACACTTCGTAACATTAACATTACAAAATACTCATAAGACATCTCATTGTTCACTTAGTTCCATATGCAAGATTAAATGTCAGAAATAGATGGTATTTCACAACACTGTAAGTTAGGAGTATATGGAAGGTTACAACTTTTCATTTTGTTTCAAATAGAGGGAGACTTGCCTTCTGCATTTCCTTTCTACATTTCAGGTTTAACTACATCCAAGTCGAATGTCCTACTCAAAGCAGTTCAGGGATTTATTCAATTGGACCTTTAAAATGTCCAAAGTTTATTTATATTGTCTAGTCAAGTGGGTAATTAATGGGCAATTTTTGAAAATTCCTGTCATGCACTGATGTACAATGATTATTGTGACTATATTTCATTTTCTACCCTTACATATAGTTCTGGCCTCCTTTTCAGAAGGATGTTTTCACCAGGCTATCAGCACTGTGAGAAAATTGAATTGGTATTTATAGTGATATGGACACAAGATTCCTAAATCTTATTAAAAGCTACTCCAACAGTGCAGGAAATATCATCTCTTCTCTGGACTTCAAAGCCTATCAAACTGACTTCTATGTATTTCTAATCCTAGTGTGTGATAAATGCCATTGAACCTGTGGCTGCATTGTTGCTGTAGGAAATCTCATAAAATAACTGTTGTGATGGCCTGACACATCCAGAATGTATCCATCTTGCCTAGATAAAAAGTATCAGAGACATTAATATTCATTTAAATGTTTTGAAATCTGCAGTATTAAAGAAAGTGGGGTGAATTATTTTTTCCACTCAACTGGTATTTAATGGATATGCTACACCGTAGGGTCATCTGGAATCTTAAGTATGATTATTCTCATTTTTAAGTAGGAAAATGCTTAAATATCTGTGGAATATCTTAGGAACTTTTGTGGTCCCTTGGGTTGCAGTATCTGTAAATGTCCCAGCCTAAAGAAGATTGATCTTTTCTGTAACATGTTGTATATGAAAATATTATTTCCTGCATAGTCTGCTTCAGGTCAGTACAAGTATCATTAAGCTGGACAGTTAAAATAGTATGTTGACCCTGGAAAATAGTTCACTGTGCTAGGAGATGACTGGTAGACTATCAGCTTTTCAGAGGGTTTTATCTGATACTAGCTTGATCCAAATAAAAGGGTCGATGGAGACCACTCGGTTTAGTCCTAGCTCATTTTCAACTGAAAGAAATGCAGTTTGCAAGCTCCAAGGTTACTCTGCAGTGAAAATCAGAGGACAGTAGCATAGTAAATGAGAAAATGAGATTTACTTCAGAAACTATGCTCTGATCTAAACTAAAAGAAACTGATGTAAAATTCTAAATATATATATATATATACATATACATATATATAAAAATACTCCCTGGTGGAGGAAGGAAATGAATTGCCTTAATGTTCTCGTGCCTTCAACAAGATACTTAGAGATGGCCAATGAAATGCAATAGATGAACCTACACAAAATCCACCTTTTTTCCTAGTTTAGCCATGGTGGTGATGGTGTTAGAGTTCATCCTTCCATTAAATTTTCAACAGAATTATTTAAATGCATAGTAATTATTTATTTTCAGACTATTTTTTTCCAGGAAGAGGGAGTGAAGTCGATAGTCTTTTTCAGATTGAAACCTGTTTCATGGGAGGACCTTCTTTCTAGGTTAGCTCTTCATCATTCACCTTTAAATTTCAATAACGTGTATGTAAGACTATAGGTTTCATTGGATCTGGAGAAGAACAATAATGGAAATTCTAATGATAACCTAAATGTTGTGTTTATCTGGGAAAACAGCCTGAAGTTTGATCCCTGCTTACTTTATATAGATCTTGCTTAGCACTGGTAGCTAAATTTGCTGAAGCCTCAAATGGTGAACATTTACCTGTATGTGTTAGCATTTACCTAGTTAAGCAAATGAAGGCCCCAGAGCTGGTTCAAGTCAGAAGAGATGGATGCTACAATCATCAGCATAAGCTGCAACCTTAGAGATAAGAAAATAAAAAGCCCATCTAGAGAAGCTGAAGGGATCCAATGAAGAACGGGAGGCCCCCTGACCCTGATATTACTATTTGAATTCTTCTGTGAGTAGTGGGAAACTTAGGCTGAAAGAATACAATTACTTATGGATTTCTTTGTTTAGGGTCCCTTTTGGAGGCACACAGCTCAAGCTGTAATACAACTAATAAATAAAAAGTACTTTCATAGAGGAATCTATCTTTCAGCTTATTGATTCAGTGGAAACCTAGAGTCAAATCCTGCTGTGGTGGCTTGCAGGTATAACTTCCATAATATAAAGTTGGTCTTATGTAAGATAAAAATATTACAGTCCTGGAACTGGAGTATCTCACCCCTTCCTTTCTTCTTCCCTATTTCAGCTGAGTTTTTTATTTTAGTTTCTTGATTATTCTTTTTTTTTTTCCTCTGTTTCCCTCTCCTCACATTTTACCCTAGCTATACACTGCACCCCTCACCCAAAACTAGGCAAGAAGCACATGCATTTATATAGTCCATTTGTTATGAATGGCACAGCTCATTTGAATTACAGTTAATGTAATTGCAACATGTAATTTACAGACTTTATAGATTGTCGGAGTTTAATGGGAAAAGGACAACCAGAATATAAAGGCGAGCCTCCTACATACCACTGAGTTTCAGCAACTTAAGTTATGAACTTAAGATTTGAATTTGAAGGAGAGATTTGAATAATTATCATGGAGCAGCAAACCTTATAATTACCAGAGAGAGCCTCAGCAGTCTTACAGACAGTCAGGTAGATTTTCTTTCCCCATGGTATACAACATGGATTTTTATATTTATTTGATACCACTAATCTGAGTTTAGTAATAGATTGATATTTTTACTTGCTATCACTTGAATGAGTCTATGTAAATTTAGCTGAAACTTAATGATTAAGTTTAGAAAATCCTTTAATATATGTGTGATGGACTGAAATGTCAGTTATGTCTTAAACATTGTCAAAATCATAGAAAGGCTTTCGTCAAACTGCAAGGAAGCAATGGTCTGTCTGTGGCCACGGAAGTACCCCCTCTTCCCAATGCCTTCCTACTGGAATTTGGACTGTGACTAAGTACTTGAGATAAGAGTATTGTCTAATCATCTCAAGTTTGAGGAGAAGTAAACAAGGCTCAGGAAAGAAGAATGTATCTGCATTAAGAATCAGCCCTACTTGGGCTCAGGGGTCGGTGGGGGAGAAGGGTTTGGAGTGTATGATGGCGAATTCTCTCCACACCAAAACAAAGGAGTTTTGTATTACTAACCTCCTGTCCCCCTCCCAAGGAATACCACTTACACACGGGACATTTACATGAGAGGCAGCCATAAACCACCAAAGACTCCCAAAGCACCCCCCTAATTCATTCCTGAGGCCTTCTGCCACCAAAGGGCTACATGTGTTCGAAGTGAGGCACCAAATTTGTTACAAGAGACTGCAAAGCTTCCCTCCACCAAGTGCTGCATCTCCTGAACTTATGTTAATCCACTGGACTGTTACTTCTCTTTCTGTGTCTCACATTTACCAATAAATAAAACCCATACTACTGACTTTGGCATTTGGTCTCATATGTACCTTAATTCAGGCATTTCTAGTAATTTTAATAACCAGATCATAACAGCATGTTGATTTCAGTTACTTTCTAATAGTTCTTCTAATAAATTTTCAATAATCTATGAAGTTTAGATTACAATAATTATCAGAAAGTTATTGACTTTTTGTCTCTTAATGTCAAAATTCTCACTCTATCAACTTAATAATAGGAACATACATTGCAAACTGCATCCTGCAGTGCATCAAACAAAGTATAACCAACCAGTTGAAAAAGGAAGGTAACAAAGCTAGTGAAAAGGCTGGAAGAAATGTCCCACGAGGAGTGGCTGAGAGCTCTGTGTTTGTCTTATTTGGAGAAAAAGAGGTTGACTGATGACTTCATTGCTATCTACAGCTTCCTGAAGAGGAGAAGTAGAGAGGGAGGTACTGATCTCTTCTCCCTTCGATCCAATGAAAGGACACATGGGAATGGTTCAAAGCTTCATCAGGGGACATTTAGACCAGATGTCAGGAAACATTTCTTTGCTGAGACAATGGTCATATCCTGGAATGGGCATCCTAAAGAGGTGGTTGAAGGCATTTGGAAAATGCCCACACTAACATGCTTTAAATTTTGGTCAGTCCTGAAGTGTTGAGAAAATTGGGCTAGATGATCATTGTAGTTGCCTTAAAATCGAAATCTTTCCCTTTCCTTCTCCCTCTCCCTCCCTGCCTCCTCTCCTGTCTCCTTCTCTCCCCTGACCTCTCTTCCTTTTTAGATTTCACCTACTGATTTCAGACCATTTCTCTGTATTACTAATACAATTTTAAATTCTAAAACTACCCTTCAGAGTGGTTGAACTCCCTACTGCTTCATGTCATTTGGAAATTTTTAAGAACACTCTACAATTCTATCCAAACCACAGCTGAAAATACTGAACAGAACAAATTCTAGCATAGGTCCCCATGAATTCCCACTAGAAGGGCAGTCTGATAGCCTAACTGTGCTTCTAGTAAAGTTATTCTGTTGATTTTATATCCACCTTTTTGGTTATTTCATCTTTATTGCCAGTGATTTCTTATAAAAACATAATTTGGAAGTAAAGTTTCACTAGTCAAAGTGGATCTGTTTTATTACTTCTTTTATGAGCTCTACCAGATTTTCTATGAAAAGACTAAATTAAATTAGTTTGACACAGTCAATTCTTGACAGATCCCTACTTGATGACTCTTGGCAACTCTATTTTTATCCTCTCTGTATACTTTTATCATATTTAGATATTTAACTGAATATTCATAGGCTTTTTCTTATTTTCTGCAGTGTTGAAGCTAAATTAACCTGTTATTAACTAATTCCTGACTCCTCTTTTTTCACTTTTATATATAGATCTACTGCTTTTCCTAAACCTGTTACAAGAGAAGAGCTGAATAATCATCATTGGTGGTTAAGAGGTTATTTTAGTTAGGTTTTTACATACCAGAACTTCACCAGGGCATATTAAAATCTAATTTATGTAGTAATTTCTTCCTGCCTTATTTTGTTCTATGCTACTATCCTACTGGTCAGTCACAATTCAACTACTATGTTCGAGAGAGCAGAACATAATAGTTGGTTCCTGGACTTTTTCTGTATCACCTATTTTTTTTCAATTATTGAGGTACTTGGCATTTATTTTGTCTTCTTACTATTCTTTTTTTTCCCCCACACACGTTGTAGTTCATCTTCAAGACTCCAAACTTTATTTTTATGAGCTTGTTTGATACTTTAGATTTATTTATTTGCTATTTGTTTGCTATTTTCAATTGTTTTGACTACTTTTTATATTCAGGCTATTAATAAAAGAGTTTGTGGTATAAAAAAAAAGTTTTATCACAGTTCCTAATTTGATTTACCACTGAGAAAAATTTACTCAGTTCTCTTTTGAGCCATTCTTAGCTCTTCTTTTATTTGGATGTAAACCAAGGAATAAGTTATTGATGTGTAAGTTTGCAAGAAAAATTAGTTACTAAATAGCCACTGTGCATCTCCATTACTATGGTTGTCCTCAATAATTATCAAGTAAAGGCACAAAGTGTTCAGAGAACAAAAGAATAGGAGACATACCACAAGGGATGATGATAACAATTGAAAAACCATGAAGGAGCTGTCATATTACAAAATTAAATTTATATTTATCTAGTGGTATGTTTTTTATAATTCTTTACATTCAGAATGATTTCTCAGGTGACCTTTTTAAATAATGCAGTGAGAATTTAAAATCATTCAGCTATTTTGTGTTCCACTCTTAAAAGCTCATGCCACACAGAGGTAGTTCATATATATAATTTTTTTATTTATGTTCTCTGGTATATGCTTATATGCCTATCCCAGTTTACTGATATTTCTACAAGGCAAAGCCTGTTCTGAACCAAATTTTAAAGGCATACCATGTTGTGGTATGTTGTGGTAGCTTTATTAGTTTTGGCTAGTGCTTCTAAGTCAGCAAATGGTTGTTGGGATATAGAGTCAGATTTTCTATTGTTCTGAAGAGCATAGATGTATTATGATTTAGGTCATTTATCACATCTATGACTTGTAGTTATTTTTGGGCTTGGAATGCAGGAGATTTTTTCATCTCTCTGCATCATGGCATTCAACTCTCAAAGAGGGGGATGTGGAACCATCTTAAAAATGCCCCATTTTAGTCTAAAATTCACACTGTCAACTGAATAAGTCTCCAGACTCTACCGACTGTGCTGATCAGAGCACCATTGACTCTGAAAGGGAACTTCAGCACCTTGTTCATGTCTGAACTGTAGAAAATTGGCATTTGGATGTATAGATCTGAAGTTGAATCAGTTTCTTTTTGCCTTAGAAAGTAGCATATTTTTTAATACATGATTGTAATATCATTTTACAGGGTTCCTAATGCCATGAATGAATAAGATAATAGGTTGACACAGAAGCATTTCATTTTCTACATAATTAAATGAACCATAACAGTCTAGTCATGCTCTAATTTTGTTTGGTTTTGAAACTCTCACTACAGAATAGATTCTTCTGTTCAGTCTTTTACATGTGTGAGTAATTTCTAGGTAAAGTAGTTAGACATCTATCTTTCACTTGTTTCTTTCTTACCCTTACTCACCTCAGAAAGATGTCTTATACTTTCTAGGTGTCCCAATTTTATGCAGGTCCCGTATTTTTGCTTGTGTGTGTATATTTATATACATACAATAAAGTGCCAGTTAATAACTGATATAACTTTCTAACAATTCTCTTGTGATCCTAATTACTCTTTAAGGCTTTACAATGGAAATGACTTTGTTCTCTTCTGTGTTCCTTTAGCATAAAGAAAAGAATTACAGTACAATGGGACTGAACTCGGTGTTTTCTCTTTCCAGTATCTGTTTTTCAGTCCTTATCTGTAAGAGAAAAGTGAAATGCATCCTATTTACTGTTACACTCCTTACAGCTCAGACAGGAAACTACAGAACAGTTCTACTACAGTACTTTTCTTTTTCTCCAAAAATCAGACTATCTCCAGCTTTCCAGCTGCTAGTATGTCATGGCTAGGCTTTGCAAACGAAGATTTGGGGAGGGCTCTACCCATGTTTGTTACAAGCGTGCTGGTGGCTAAAAAGACCAATACAAGATAGGCACGTCCAGTTGCAAAAGGCACAGCAAAAAGACTCCTTAGATGGTATATTCTGCAAGGCACGATTCTTTCTGCATTGTCTTTTCTCCTCTAGAGTGATCCTGCGTGCTTTCTCAAAGGCATCAGCAGCGTTACAGATGGTGTGTCTCCAGACCTCCCGATTGGAGGCCAGAGTAGACCAGTTATGGTGATCAATATGGCCAAGGCTGAGATGTTGTTTCAGGGAGTCCTTGGATCTTCTCTTTATGGCTCCTGTCATGCTACAGCCGGTGGCAAGTTCACCATAAAACAAGATCTTAGGGAGGCGGTGGTCCTTTATCCTTGAGATGTGCCCTGCCCAACGCAGCTGTGTTCTCATCAACATGGCCTCAATATTTGTGATTGCTGCTTGTTCTAGAACAGATGTATTGGTCACATAATCTGACCAGTGGATGTTTAGGATTGTACGGAGGCAGCGTTGATGGAAGCGTTCCAGGAGTCGCAGGTGGTGGTGGTAGATGACCCACGATTTAGATCCATATAAGAGAGTAGACAGCACTATGGCTCTGTAAACACTGATCTTTGTACTTTTCTTCAAGTGTTTATTTTGCCAAACTCTTTTATGAAGCTTTCCGAAAGCACCGTATGCCTTTGCCAACCTGTTGTCTAACTCTCCGTCAATCTTATCGTTCAAGGAGATGAGGCTACCTAGGTAATTGAACTGCTGGACTGATTTGAGCTCTGATTCATCAGTGGTGATATGGGGATGATGGAAGACTTCCTGAGGTGCCAGTTGATAGAGAACTTCCATCTTCTTTAAGCTGACTTCCAGCCCAAAGAGCTCAGCAGTGTCTGCAAAGCAGGATGTTAAATGCTGCAGAGCTGCTTCTATGTGGGCGACAGGGGCTTTAAAAGACCAAAACCAAATGACATAAAAGAAAAAAAATCATCAAACCTCAGAAATCCACCCTTTTCTTCATGAAAATCTGTCTGTTCTAGGCTCTAAATCAGTTTGTTCAGTATAAAAAGTGAATGGTTAATAAACGACAAATATTAGCTGTCTTTTTTTTGTGATCATTCATTCTTAGATGTATATAAGGTATCAATTCTGGAAGGCCAAAGGTTTTTGTTCATATTTATTAATATTACTCAGATTTAAGGTGCAAGAGGGGAAACAAAACACTTGTGAAAGAAAAAACTTTTTTGTGCATCTCCATCATGTCCTACTCAAGAACAATTTTTTATATTTTTCACTTAATGTTTAGCATGTAACTTTCTCAGAAATTATTATTTAACCCTACCCTCACACCACTATTACTACATACCATGCTGTTTGAGCATGTGATTCAGCTAGACAACACTCAGACTATTTAAAGAGTCCAAGCAGAGATAGGAAGGGAGTAAAAAAGACAAGGAAATAAAAATTCTTAGAAAATCTTATATTCATTTATGTGGACCTATATACATTGCAAATATGTAGATTATTTTATACAGGTCTTTTTTCCATCCTGATTTGATAACTAAAAGATTATTAAAAAAAACAAAACCAAAAAAACCCCACCCCACAACAAAAAACCCCTTAACCCTATTTTTTTTCCTTCAGGTTAGCAATTATTTCTGAATTAAGCAAAAATTGTAAATGACCAGAAATAAAAATCATTGTGTGAGTTGTTATGACAAGAGAAATACAGAACATAGTGTAATGAGCCACTTCATGGAAAGGATGGAAAGGATCTTAGAGTTGCTAGCAACAAAAAGATTACTTTAAGTAAGTGCTCTTCAACTATGATAGTTCCAACTGGTCTTAAAAAAAAAAAGAAATATAAGAACTAGGTTTATTTTTGAAAACTTAAAATATTAAATCCAGAATAAAGACACTTTTCAGAAAAGCCAATAAATTGTAAAATAGAAAAATGCAGTGGTTTTTTTTAAATGTGGCTTGATTTGGAAATAAAGTTTTTCCTCTGATTTAAACATTAGGGTAAGTTGTTTGTACATTTCTTTTCTCTAGATTTATTCACAGATGAGTAGTTTAAGAATGCTAACAAAAGTTGATGTTGAAACACATCTCTAGTTTTGTGGAAAAAGACAAATGGTTTTGTGGAAAAAGACAAATAGTTTTGTGGAAAAAGAACAATGCAATTATCACATACAATCAAAAAGACAAAGCCCAGATTCTTAAAAATTTCTGCATAAAACCAAATTATATTTTATGTAATGTTTGAATCAAATTATTTATTCATGTACTTTATCTATTGTTATAACTTTGATTTGTTTTAAGTTGATCATTACAATAATCTGTAACTTATATATTTATGTCCTGGAGTATGTAAAAATAACCATTTTTAAGGGAAATGAGGTATTTTTAGTCTTCTTAAAAATAAATTTTTTATTCAAAAATATATAATTATCTAGGTAGTTTGTTCAAGTTCCAGCTTCCTGTCTCATCCAGACAAGTATGTCTACTCCCTTCAGAAAAAATTGCTCTAAAGTAAACTAATTAAGATTTAACCCAAAAAGGTCACAAATTTAGACATTTTTAATTAATTAAAAAAAAATATTAATTTTGTGAACCTTTTTTTTTTGTTGCTTTTGACTCTGCTTTTTTTCATTTGTTGCATTAAATGAGAACAACTGTTTATTTTTATATTATTATGTGTAGTATTCTCTTAGGCTGTGAACTAATGTGGCCATATCAAAGCCACTAGGACTCCTCCAGTATGCAAAATATTTTAAGTATAGTACTAAACTTATTAGTTTCTATGGAAACAGTTACTGTTTTATAAAAGATGAGAGACTGTATTTACAGAAACACCAGAAATGAACATAGAATAGTATGCACTTGACAGATTCAGAAAGGGTAGTCTTGTCAGAAAGATGATGGACCATATTTTTATATCAGAAAGAATGCACATCACAGTCATGTTAGATGAGTTGATAGGCAAAGAAGGCTGAAAGAATAATGGAAGATGTAGAACAATTCAAGCTTAGATTTGCAGTGATGACTGTAAGGTTAACATTTCACAAAACTGAAGTAGCTGTTCACTTCCTTGTTAAACTGCAGAAAGCGAATTCTCGTACTAGTTCATTGGATGTTACACTGACAGTGGCAGTCCAGTGTCTAATAAGCATAATTCTGCAGTCAGAATAGTATTGACAAAAGTGAAATTTCTTGCCTAAAGATTCTTGCCTATTCATTTGCTCATTTGCACCTTGTTACGACCCGCCCCAGGAAAAGAGGGGGGGGGGGTAACCCAGGTTTTATCAAAAATTCCTTTGGGGTGGATTAAAGCGAAACGACACTAAATAATCGGTGTATGAAAATATATAAGATTTATTTTAACAATTTTGAATCAACAGGTAAGTTAACATTTTTGGGTGCTGTCATAACCTTTCTGGGGAGGAGAAAAATGCATAGGGGAGAGAAAGGCAGGATAAGAGCCAGGGAGAGTAAGAGAAAAGAAAAGCTGAGAGTGGACAGATGTCCATAGTCACCACCCACGGGGTCCAGTGATGCTTGAGAGCGATGGTCTTGATTCGCAGGCGGTGGGGGAGAAGGAGAACTCCCAAATTCTCAAAGTCACCAGTCAGTTTATATACCCTCAGCATGCTCTGGCGCCTCCCTGGCATGAGGGGTTGTTTTTCCTTTTTTGGGCTTAGTCCACCAGAGGCACATTGTGCTGTGTCTTTTTGTGTTTCGCCTGGTTCCCGCCTTTCAAGTTTAGCAGAGGGAGGGCGGGTCCTGATTGCCCATTAGATGTGTCAATAGGCAAAAGCCTGCAAGGTCAGTTCTTGCCTTTTCAGGACTTCACACCTCCTAATTGCCCATCAGATGTGTCAATAGCCCAAGGTCAGTTCTTGCCTTTTCAGGACTTCACACCTATGTGTCAAAAGCCTGAGAATGCATAAATCATCAACCATTTCAGTCTCTGACACACCTATCTTTCCCTTTAGAAATGTTCCATGCTTTTTTATATAGTTTCATGATTGGAGCACTTTAAAAATGGAAAGCAAGGCTCCAGGTTCTCCTCCTGAGGTGAAACCCCAGAAACAGTTTTCAGGATAATTCCCTCAAAATGTAGGAGCTGTTGTTCTGAACCATCAAACTGAGACAGAGTCAGACATCAGGGGTTATTCTCCTCTACTAAATGTTTTAAACATTAAGCTATAGTTGTGAAAGTGTATACTACTATTCATTCTACTTCTTGTTAAGGGAAATTTCTACACCTGCAGGGAAATTCCTCCTCAATTATTTGTTTGAAATTCAATGATGTCAGTGTGATTCGATATGCGTATTGTATTGAGTCTCTCAGAGAGTGTAGATGAGCTGGGTATCTTTCTGTTTAAAGCAGTGTGAGATTTATAGTGAAGATATTTCTAAGTCTCCTGAGATGGTAGTGCTTTTCAACTTAAATTCCAGTACCACCATAGGCAAAATACATTTCTGCCAAAAAAACCTAGAGTGTATACAGACACAAAAGCTCATAGGCAGTTTCGATCTTTTTTAATTTTTCATAAGTACTCACTTTAAACACTATTTCCCCTGTAGATGAAAAAGACTGCCTATGTGCATGAAATTGAATTTGTTCCTATGGTCACAGGTATTTTGACAAATAATTCATGTAACACAGAGAGTAATAATTTTATCTAAAGTAAAATCTATTCAAAATTAATAAAATAATATTTTTCAAGTGTTTTATTATTTTCTGGTTCAGTTCTCTTATTATTGTCATATAGTTATGTTTCTTAATTATATTCCATAGTTAATCTTGTTAGCTAAATGCAAATACTTGTTATACTGTATTTTTAAATTTCTGCCCTAATTAGTGTTGTATTACAAATAAATCTATAAAACTTTTTTCCTGAGTCTTTTCTTTTTTTTTTCTTAATCTCAATCTGAACTGAATTATTTATATATTACTTAAAATACTGTATCTCTTTTTTTTTTGTTTGTTTGTTTGAAGCTGTATCCTTCCTGTATCTCAGTTATCTTGATGTAATATGTATAAATAAATAACAATGCTGGGCCAACATCCAGAAATATACACTGAGAAAAATGGGCTATCAGCAATTCTTGACCACAACTCATTATTTTCTAACTTGTCATGGGAGTTGCTGTGGTATTTGCTGTGGTATTCACTGTAGTTTTCCCTACTGGTTTTACGCTATCAAGTTTTATTTTCAAGTCAAACAATGAAATCATTAGGCAGTCACTTCTAATGTAGATTTCTTATAGCAGTTAAAAATGTATAATAATTTCACAGATCATAGGAATATTAGAATATATGATTATTTTAAAATAAATTTTCAAAAATGGGAGCCTAAAATAATATTAAAAGACCATTCTGAAATCTAAATATTTGGGCTGTCCTTAAAGCACATAAACACTTAACTACTAATTCCTATTCATATGGATCTGGATCCAATACCTGTGATTCCATTCCCACTTTAACATTACAAAAATGCAAGTAAAGGGAGCTTCCTCTTTAACCTGATACCTCCCTTCTGTTACTGTTAGCATTTGAGCAGTTGCTTTATGAACTACATCTGTAAGTAAATGGTTTCTGAGAATTTCCAATCTTACTTTTTATTTTACGTTTTTTCACTTCATTTTATTTTGTATTTTAATTTATCTTAGTTTCATTAATTTGTTATTGCATTAATTTTTGAAACAAATTCCCTAGCTGTCAGGAAAATGAAGGTAAAACAAGGGCAGACTGAAGAGCAATTGTCAGTTATGACATGTTAAGGAGAACAGGCAATTGCAACATAATTCAAGTACATTTATTCTTAGGGAAAAATCTTGGTCTCATTAGCCTTAGAAACTAAGGAGTAATTGATTGTAATTGCTTCATGGATCAATCCCACCTTCATGTTCTAGCAAGTAGCACATTCGGCAATAAATGAAGCATAAGCCTTACTTCTTGCTTTAGTTGTGCGAACATTTTTCTGCAAGAACAGGATACAACACTTCAAATAACCTCATGAAAAAGGAATTTTCTAGAAACAAATTGGAACAATAGTCAAAGATGAGATTAAAATAGGTAGAAAATTTTGCAGCATGGGGAGCAAGCTTTTTAGATTTTCTAAATGACAAACAGTGATTCAGATATTTTTCTTCCCTTTACCATTCTTCTCTTACTCAGATAAGGAGGTTCTACTCAGGTATTCAGAGTTTTTGTGTCCGACCAGGTCTGTTTTTCTCCAACTCACTCTTCAAATTGGAGAAAGGGTAGAGAAACCTGAAATTTTCATAAGAAAGTGAATTTGTTTTTGTGGTATTGCAAAAATTGAAACTGAAGTACAATAAATTCAAAATTCCTCAAATGAAAAGGATTACAGCAGCCTCAAGCTCATTAGTCATTAGAAACCCTAATTGTCTGTGTACTCTTCTTTTACAAACATTCTCCTGGGCAAAAAAAATTTAGTTGACTCATCCTCAATGTTCACTGTGATTCAATATGAATAGACTATTTGTCTAATATATCAAATTCTATCAGCCTTCAGGATCTATCCTCTTCTTAAACATGGCCTTCCTGATTTCTCTAAACCACCACAGTGCATTCTTTTTTCTTTTAATGTCTTCAGCTCATAACTTACATTCCCCAGTCATTCCCAAATATTTCATATTCCCTCTCTGTCCCTAAACTTCCTACAATATATTCTTATACATCAAAATGCTTCGCTTTAAAGGAAGAAAATTTTATATCTTTTTCATGGAGAAAAACTTCCATCTCTACAGACTGGAATTGTTTTCATCAAGTGCTGGTCTCTGGTTCAGACAATTACATTTCTTTCTCTGGCTGCAGACATGAGACAGAGGCTAAAAATCTGATTACTTTTTAAAGCATTGCTGAAGGTAAGAAAATCTTAAAAACTGGAAGTGAGAGTTTTATTCATAAACTGTGTGATTCATCATATCTCACATCAGCTACACATATATGCTACAAATATCTATAGCTATATTTTTTTTCCATTCAATGGTTGTGTTTTAAATAAATCATATGAATACATTTTTAAATATGTAGAACATATGAAAAATATATAACAATTATGTTCAGCAAGGTGTGTTATTTTTCATATAAAGAAAGGTCACACAAGTTATTTTGGACTTGCAGGTAAAATTATTTAAATTTCTTTTTCCTAAGGTTTTATTGTACTTGACGGTTTGCTTTCTTTTGTTGTTATTTAAGTGTCACTGATGTTTAAGTATTCGTGAACTTGTTAGTCTGAGATGATTTCTGTGCCTGACCATTCAAAGTGTTTGTTGTTTTTTTCTTGTTTGTCTGAAATACTGTAGTGGTAGTGTAGTGTAACCCCTTATTTAAACACAAATTTAGAAACTACAGGTTGACTTTACATCATCCTGACACAAATAAAATTGCCCAGGAATAACAATTATACATAGCTTCTGTACATGCAAGTTGAAAAGAGTAATAAAGTTGAGAAATCAAGTGCTGAATGATTCAGAATATCTATATTAAACTTTCCCAGGTAATCTAATACAGTTTCACTTTAAAATTATTTATTGCTTACTCTTTATAACAGTGTTGCTATGGTACTACAATGTTATCATAATATTTTTAGGCGTTTCTTGAGCACTTTTTTCATGAGAAAATTGATGTAGAACTTTAAGAACATGAAGTGTTTTTAAGATATGAATTCCACCTTCGCAGAAATAGCTACCTGTGCAATAATTTGTTTTAAACACAAAAGTATTCCATCACTCAATATCCTGTATTTAAGTGCTCCTCAGACAATAAGCCAAGGCACCCAATACTCCTAGCTCTTAGGCTGTAAGTCAAGGGCAATTTTGGTTTTACCATTTTGAAAGAAAATGGTAATGCAGTGTTGAGATTTGTTTTGGAATAGGGTACTTAGAATTAGGTACCTCTGCATATACTACATGCATGAAATAGTTTACATGTAAAATAAGTCTATAAATTCTTATTGTAGTCACTGTAGATTTAGTAAATACAGTTATTGGACCAGAAAAGTATTTTAATCTAAATGTTTAAGGCTTGACTCAGTTGCTTCTACATAGGATGAAGTTTGAAATACCCTTTGGCAGATTACTTCACAGTCAGCTGATGCTTCAGGAGCATGACAATTTTCTAAGCATTTTTGTCATATCTGCTGGATCAGCAAAGGTTTCTCAGATACTCCAGGGCAGCTCAAAATGTCAATACCTATTCAAGCAGTTAAATCCTTCCCCTAATAGCTATTAGTCTGATCAGTCTGTAAATATTTTCTACTACGCCGATCAAGAGCTCAACTGCAGAGTAGGCTGTAAAATTTTCAGTTCTCATTTCAGAAAAGTGGTTATGACAGACACATCCAAGATCATTTTGTGTTTGCTGTGTATTAATAACTTATCTCACTTTATGTAATAGGTTGGCTATAGGGAATCTCAGAATCTAGCAATTTCAAATCACTAAGGAGCCTGTTATGGGGATCTCTAAATTCCATTTCACAGAATGGGGTTTTTGATTTAGGCAATTCATGTTAATGTTTTAGATATCTATTGAAGCATTCCTTCTAAATTAGCTGTTTTGTATTGTTGATGGAATAGAGATAATTATATTGATTTTGGGGGACGGGAGGCTTCTGCTTAGCTTAGGTACCAATGTATGTACATGAAAATTCCTACATCGTCCATTAATATCATGTATATATATATATATATATACATACGCACATATATTCTTGTCTGAATATGTAGAAACCTCGGTATTACTTTCAGAAGGAATAATTCCCAAAGCACTCACTTAAGGATCACTAAGGAACTTCACTTTACTTGAATCTCACTCTGATATTTCACAAAGCTTAAATTGTACTTAATCTAAACCTTTTACTAATGTCAGAATATCTTCAGGTCTAGAGATGTAGTGTTAAGGAATTAAAGTCATAAATTTCAAGTTTGAACCATTCAGACCAAAATTTTAAAACACAGCTGGCACATTCAATACTATTTGAATTATGTTTTAAGAACCAAATTATAGAAAAAAAATTACTAAAATCTCTAAGACGAAAAAACATGCTTTTCACAAAGCTGCAAAAGGCATTTGAATTCTTCTCCAGCAGTAGTGCTATGATGTTATTGTAAATATCAAGCACCTCATAACTAGCAAAAAGATAACAATTATCCTTTTACTCTCTTTTTAGATGATGTAAATTTAGTATGTAAGATTTTGTAAATGGTTCAAAATAAGAAAATGTTATGCATATGATAATAAAAATGGTTTAAAAGTTGTAATAGAAAAATATATATTTTACTTACATAATAATTCTTTCTAATTAATGGAGTGTATATATTCTTATATCTGTATGGAAAAATAAATGTTCTATGAAATGATACAGATTTAAAGAACACATCAGTTCTATTTATTATATGTAGTCTCTATATAACTATTCAGGTTTTTTTTTTTCCTCAGAACTTTTTGTTATTTTATGAACAGGAAACATCTTTTTATAAGATATGACCAAAAAGGGTCAAATTGGGCATTGCCCATCATTAGCCTATCATACAGAACAGAAAATCATGCAGCTAATTAAAATAGAAAATGCTCCAAACATTCACTTAAGTAAATGTTAAGACAGAATGATATACTGCTGGTACTGTCACCTCCAGATAACAGTGGAAATAACAGTTTTCATGAGCAGTTGCCATGAGCAGATGAGTGTAAAAAAATAGTTCTGTCAGTTCTTGCTATACAAATAAATACTGCCAACAAATTATCTGCCACTGTGGCATCAGTAGCAGTAATCTCATGCTACAAACCCCTCAATTGTTAGTGACCTACTCTTTTAGTATTTTCATAAGAAATACACTTCACATAATCACAGAATCACAGAATGGGTAAAGTTGGAAGTTTTGAACGATGACCCCCATCAGCAGGAAGCCCAGGGTGAAGAAGGACCAATAGGGTGCCTCTGGTTCCACAGGTGGTGGCTACCTTCTGCTTGATCTCTCTCTCTCTCTCTCTCCCAATCCTCTTTTCTATTTCTTTCTGTCTGTCTATCTCACATTCATTGTTAAATAAAATCTGTATTATTGACTTTGAATTGTGGTCTCATTTGCAACTTAATTTGGGCAGAGGCATCTCTCACTAATCAGTTTTTGACAGGGACCACAGTGGGTTACATCTGGTCCAACCTCTCTGCTCAAGCAGGATTATCCTAGAACACATTGCACAGGACTGTGTCCAGACTGGCAGGGAGACTTCACAGCCTCTGGGCAATCTGCTCCAATGCGCAGTCACATGCACAGTAAAGAAGTTCTTCCTCATATTTAAGTGGAACTTCCTGTGCATCAGTTTCTGCCTGTTGCCTCTTGTCCTATTGCTTGGCATCACCAAGGAGAGCCTGGCTTCATTCTCCTGACACCCTCTCTTCAGATACTTATATATGATGAGGTCCCCTCTCAAACATCTCTTCTCAAGGTTGAACAGGCCCATCTCCCTCAGCCTTTCCTCATAAGAGAGATGTTCCAGCCCCTTGGTCATCTTTGTTGTCCTCTGCTGGACCTGCTGGAGCTCCATGTCTCTCTTGTGCTGAGGAGCCCAGAACTAGGCACAGCACTCCAGTGTTGGTCTCAGTAGGGCTGAATAGAGGGGTAGGATCACCTCCCTTGACCTGCTGGCAGTGCTCTTCCTAATGCACCAGTGGATACTATTAGCCCTCTTGGCCAAAAGAGCACACTGTTGGTCATGGACAGCTTGTTTTCCATCAGGACTCCCAGGTCCTTCTCCCCAGAACTGCTTTCCAATAGGTCAGCCCCCAGCCTGCACTGTACCTGGGGTTATTGCTTCATTTGTGCAGGACCCTGCATTTGCCTTTGTTGAATATCAGATGGATCCTCTTAATTCATCTCTCCATCCTGTCGAGGTCCTTCTGAAGGGCTGCACAGCCCTCTGCAGTATCAGTCCCTCCTCCCAGCTTTGTGTCATCAGCAAACTTCCTGAGGAGGCATCTACCCCTTCATCCAAGCCATTGATGGATAAGTTAAATAATAATAGTGCCAGTATTGAACCTTGAGGCACATCACTAGTGAGGTCTCCAAATAGACCCTGTGCCACTGATTGCAACTCTCTGGCATCTGCTGTTCAGCCAGTTCTCAATCCACCTCACTACCCATTCATCCAGTCCTTACTTCCTGAGTTTGCCTATGAGGATATTGTGAGAGACAGTGTCAAAAGCCTTGCTAAAGTCAAGGTAGGCAATATCCACTGCTCTCCCCCCATCCATACATCCATCCATTCATCCATCCATCTAGTTGTTTTGATTGTAGAAGGCAATGAAGTTGGTTAAGCATGATTTCCCTTTAGTGAATCCATTCTGATTACTTCTGATCACCTTCTCATTATCTTTGTCGATAGAGATGGTTTCTGGAATGAGACACTCCATCACCTTTCCAGGGATTGAGATGAGGCTTACTGGCCAGTAGCTCCCTAGGTCTTCCTTCTTGCCCTTTTTGAAGACTGGGATGACACATGCTTTCTTCCAGTCCTCAGGTACCTCTCCTGATCACCATGACCTTTCAAAGACAATTGTGAGCGGCCCATCTATTGTGTCTGCCAGGTCTCTTACCACTCATGGATGTTTCCCGTCAGGGCCCATGGATTTGTGGGTGTCAAGTTTGCCTGGGTTTTCTCTAAACCAATCCTTCTTCACGGGGGAATGTCTTCTTTCCAAGATTCTTTACCCTGGTCTCCTGGGTCAGAGATCCCCGAGGGTTGATCTTGTCAGTGAAGACTGATGAAAAGAAGGTGTTCAGTAACTCTGCCTTCTCTGCGCCCTGTTACCAGGGTCCCCTATCCATTTAATAATGGGCCCACACTATCCTTAGTTTTTCTTTGTTACTGATGTACTTGAAGAAGTACTTCTTGATGTTCTTGACATCCTTGGGCAGATTTAATTCCAGATGGACCTTGGACTTCCTTGTCTCATTTCTACCTACTCTGACAACCTTTCTATATTCATTCCAAGTGGCCTTCTTCCATGTCCTGTGTATTTCCTGCTTATGCTTGAGTAGTGACAGGAGTTCCTTTTTCATACACATAGATCTCTTGCACCCTTTGACTGATTTCCTGTTTATCAGGATGCAAGGTCAATCCTAAGAAACCTGTGTAATTACAGAATATATTGGGATGTGAGCTATTACCTCACATGCATGCAGTTGCCTACAGGCAACTAACTGCATATGAAGAGATATATGTCAAAACTGTAATGCTTAATCATAATAATGCATGATATTTATTATAGAAGTATCTGAAAATAACCATTTATACAGTTTATTTAAATTATAACTATTCATATGTTATATGTTATGTGTGTAATTATATACATTACATTTACCTAAAGAACCTCTATGATATACGATATAGAAAAATATGCATTATATAAACTAAATTATATAAATATTCCTTAAAAATTCCATTATAAGGTTTAGCAATTCCAAATTTATATGCTGCCCCTGTGTCTCATGATATGTCCATGTGGCATGGCAGCTGGACCTCGCTGGCAGCAATGTTAACATACGAACTACACCTAACTCTATCAGATGAGGAAGTAACCTAGTTACAAGAATAGAGTATCTTGACCTTAAACAACTTGTCAATCACTGTGAAGCTGCAGACAAGACAAAGAGCCCCCCAGATGGGCAGATGGTGACTATGAGTGACAATGACAGTCAGTTTTAGGTTCCATGTGACGCAGAAGAGATCTGTTAGGAACTGGGTATTCTGTGTTGCATCCTTACCCTAATGGTGACCAGTATGACTCCTTATGAGGAGGAAAATCTAAGTGATTCCAGAAACACTCAATAGACAACCCAGGGATCCTTGGCCCAGTCCAAGGATGGAGCACCCCACAGCTGAAATCACTGCATTGGTGCTCTCAATTATTCTTCTGAACCCTGACATCAACCTGTGGAACAGAGGAACTGAGTAATTCCTAAAAATTGCACATATCTGTGATTGAAGTGTTTTGCTGCCAAGTCCGCTTAGTCTCCACACTGTCAATTTTATCTAAAACCACAACAGTCCTATACCTCCTGAGGCAATAGTGCCCTTTATTTTGTGTGGTCTCCCAGAGAATTTGTTTAGTTGCATCAACTTGACAGTTTTCACATCAAGGACAATGATCTAATCCTCTTCTTTATTCATCTGAGAGAGAAACCAATTCAAGGACCTGGGTTTGAACAGACTGGGTTAATACGATTTCTTAGCTGTCACTGTTCCCTTGATCCTTCCTGGTCTTTGTGTTTATCCTGATTAGCCTCAATCAGATGACTTAAAAAAATACATCCCTCATAGGAAAAAGGAGTGCAGACACCAGAAATCTTTGTTCTAAGTTTAAATGTTCTAAGTTTATTGTTAGATACTACAGCGCAGGGACCACTACTCAGGATTCTGTCAGAATGACAGAAGTTTTTTTCAATGGCTTTTAAAAACAGTACTTGGTAAACACTCAACTCTGCCTTTCACAAAAGCCATGTTTTACGCTCTCAGAACAGTGGACACCTCGTCTTCCCTCCCACAAAGGGTTAAATACATTGCTGATTTCTTTGAGGAAGGGTCCAAATCATAATGAACTCAATTCAATCCCCCAGTTAAGGATTTTAATCATAGAATACAATCATAAAATAATAGAACATGCTGAGTTGGAAGGGACCCATCAGGATCATCTAGTCCAACTCCTGGTCCCGCACAGGACATCCCAAGAAACACACCATGTGCCCAACCCCCCTCTCACTGAAGAATCTTTTTCTAACATTTGAGCTAAACCTCCCCTGACATATCTTCAGGCCATTTCCTTGAGTCCTGTCACTGATCACCACAGAGAAGAGATCAGTACCCACCCCTCCTCTTCCTTTCACAAGGAAGTTGCAGACTGCAATGAGACCTCCCCTCAGCCTCCTCCAGGCTGAACAGAACCAAGTGACCTCAGCCATTGCTCATAAGGCTTCCCCTCAAGACCCTTCACTATCCTCATGATCCTCCTTTGGACACTCTCTAAGAGCTTAATGTCTTTTTTATATTGTGGTGCCCAACACTGCATATAGTACGTTCACATCTAATGGACAGTCCTACACTCCAGCAAGGAAATTCCTTGCATCAAGGTACAGTGCCTTCCAACAACTTCTTTCTTTCATGGAATCACATGGACTTTTTCCTGTGATCTGTTTGGAATAATTCCTGTTACGAGTGTTCTTTGGTATGATTTATCATCACAGAATGTGCTAATCTTGGTGCACTATGCTATCTTCCAGAATGAAATGCATTTCATGAAGAGTAATTGTTTTTGTCCGCTGTGAATTTCAATTAGCAATTGAAGGCATGGCAACCATGGATCATTTTACATAGACACATCTACACAGTGTTGCAGAGCGAGGTATTGCTGTAACATAAAGTAAAATGGTGGTGTCACTTCACTGTAACTTGGCTCACTATATGGAATGTTAGGTTTTGTGACTAAAAGCTAATCCGGTTAAACACAGAGACCTAGCTAGGATCAGATGAACAATGACAGACCATGAAACCTAGGAATGGAACAGCTACTCCTAAAACCATCAAAGAACAGTGATTAGACCATTATCCCTAGTGTGAAACTCGCCAAAGGGTCAAGGAAAGAAAGTCTCTCTTTGAAACACCATGCAAACCAAATGGGATTACTGTCTAAAGGGCTATAGGATTTATTATAAATGCGGTGACAAAATGAATTTTAGTACTGTACAAACCTTAAAATGGAATGTCTCAGGTAGGGGTAAAACGCAGGGAAAAGGATTAATTAAGGTGGAACAGGGAAGAACAGCCATGGGAAAACAGAAGGAAAATAGTTAAAAGGAATGGGTTGACTGTAAGTAGGGTCTGATCAAACAGGTCTAAACTTGACAGACTCCTGTGTTTGATTGACACATTCTGTCCTTTCTTCTCCCTTAATCATATTTCAAACTTATTTTTTCTCTATGTTCTGAGTGTATGTGTATAACAGCTAGTAAACTTCAAGGTGAGCTATTCAGGGAGTAATATTGAATTGAGATGACAAACGTCTGGAGATGACAAACCTCTGGAGAGATCCCCCCCACAAACAAGGAGTCCAACTGCCCTGGAGGAAACCAGGGACTGGGGAAAGACCAAGTCTGGAGACCAGTGACAGGGTAGACACAAATGTGTATCACCACTAGAAAATTTGATAGGATGAGAGATAGTGACTGCATAAGGAGTCTGTGGTCTGGCATAGCTTTTGGACAGACTTGAAGTTTGTCCTAGTAATTGAGAGATCCATCAATGTGAATGTACCTGTGAATCAAGAAAATGAGGGTGATCAATCCTGATCAGCCTAAAAATAAGCCCAGTATTGACTCCCCAGTGCATTCTTGTACATGTGTTTTTATTAGGAACACATCCTCAGCTTCACCATCACCTGCAGCTAGGAGTACAGAAACATATGCATCTGTTGTGCTTTGACATAGTAATTTTCTGTGCCTGAAAGTCCACACAATTTGACTTTATCTTCTACTGCAGTGAACTGGGATGCAGAAATCCTCCAAGTCCTGAAGTCTTCCAGAGATTCAACTACCTTTAATAAAACTTGTTTCTTGTCTGATGTGAATTCCAGCTTGTGATTCAAGGAACCACAGGTGCAGACACTGTTTTACATGGAGGAATCTCTACAGTCTCTCAGGGTGAGGTGTTCACTTAATATGAAGGGAAAGCTTTTGTCACTTCACTATAGGACTTGACATCCTACTCTGTCCTGTTGTGTTGCCATCTGCCCAGTACAGTCAAGAGTTACAGATACCAAAGTCCATTTGAGCCAAAGTTGGAAGAGCTTGTTTAGCCTAAATACAGATTCTGTTAGTTTTGCTTTTTTTAAAAGATTCTTATTCAATAAAAGATAAAATATTATCAGAAAGGTTTGAGGAGAGAAACAACGAAAATATATTATAAAATAAAAAATAGGATTATTGAAATGTCTTTTCTTGTTGTTTCTAAATATTTTTAGTAACCCACTTGTTACATATAATGTAAATGAATTATTTTAAAATATTATTTACTAAAAAGTTGAGTTTTATGTTTAAATATTGAATCTGTTGATTAATATAAAATGTTTTATTCACTTCAGATTGTATTTTATGAATAATGTTTTAAAAATATTATAATGAGAATGGAGGAACTCTTTGTGTATTAAAAAACAAACAAAACAAAACCACCCTGAAAAGCTCAATCCAACCCAAACCAAAACATATCTAATATGATAAAACTGTTTCTGTATCAGCAAAACTCAGCTCTAGACTCTAGTCTAGTAATACCACTGTACTGCATATCTGTAGTGGGTTTACCCTGGCTGGACATCAGGTACTCACCAAAGCCATTCTCTCACTTGCCTCCACAATTGGACAGGGGAAAGAAAATGTAATGAAACGTTCATATTATTAAGTTAGATAAGAACCAGGAGAGATCATTCACCAAATACTACCACAGGCAAAACAGACTGAAATTTGGAATATTAACTGAATTTATTACTAACAAAATCAGAACAGGATAATGAGAAGCAAAATAAAATCTGAAAAAACACCTTCCCCCCACCTCTCCCTCCTTCTCAGATTTACCTCTTCCTCCCCCAGTGGCACAAGGAGACAGAAAACGAGGGTTACAATCAACATGTTGTTCCTGACACTGCTCAGGGAGAGGAGTCCTTCCCCTGCTCCAGAGTGGGGTCCCTTCCACGGGAGACAGTTCTCCATGAACTTCTCCAGCATGAGTCCCTCCCACAACAGTTCTTAATTAACTCCTCCAATGTTGGTCACTTTTCCATGAGGTGCAGTCCAAGAAACCGCCTGCTCCAGTGTGGGTCACCCACATGATCAGAGGTCCTACCAGGAAACTCGATACAGCATGGGCTTGTCTCTCCACAGGTCTGTAGGTCCCTGCCAGGAGCCTGTTGCAGCATGGCCTTCCCATGGGTTCACAACCTTCTGATCTCTTCACTCTCAAAACCAGAAGGTTCACATCTATCTGCTCTAGCATGGGTCTCCTTCACAGGCTGCAAGTGGATCTCTGCACCTCTGTGGACCTCCATGGGCTGCAGGGGGAAAGCCTACTTCACCATGGTCTTCACCACAGATTGCAGGGGAACCTCAGCTCTCGCACCTGGAGCACCTCCTCCCCCTCCTTTTCCACTGACCTTGGTTTCTGTATATTTGTTCCTCTCACATTCTCACTCTTCTCTAGCTGCAATTGCATCTACCTAATAACTTTTTGTTTTCCTTCTTAAATATGTTATCACAGAGGTATTACTATCATTCCTGATTGGTTCAGCCTTGGCCAGTGGCAGGAGCTGCCCTGGAGTTGCCTGATGTTGGTTCTGCCACACATGGAGGAAACTTTTAGTAGCTTTTCACAGAAGCCACCCCTGTAGCACTCCTCCTACCAAAAACCTGCCCATGCAAACCCAATATAATATCCTTCTCATTTAGGTAACTTCATCGGAACATAGCAAAGTAAAAATATATTTTAAAAGTGCATATTCTTATGCAAGGTTCTAATTTTATTACTTTTTCCTCATTTTTAGATAGTGTAGAATTTGTCATGATCAATGATTTGGAATGAATGAGAGTTAAACAATACTATATTACTTTGATTCTTCTAGGAACAGACGTATGACAGTTATCACAGCCTAGATGGCATAAAGCAATTTGGTTGTCAGTCCTAATCTTTAGGCCAATTAAGATACACAAGGAAGAGAATTCAATTCTCTGGAAGGAGCTCTGCTCTGGAGGAGCAGTCCTTGAGCCTACCTTTTTAAAATTTATTTATTTGTCTAGATTCCAGATGCATAGTGGATATGTTTTTGCACATAAACTCTTATTTTCATTTGTTCATATTTTTATGCTGTCAGTCTTCCTAAATATCTGTATTTACTGTGTAAATGATGCATTGTATATACTCAGTTTAGGGTTTGCATGTGCACAATGCAAATTTGTTTCTTCCCTGAAGCAGAATCTCCAGGGAGATAGAACTTCATACGAAAGCAAGGATTCAGTTTAAAAAGCTTCACTATAGAAAGTTTCAAATAACTCCACTTTAAGTGACTTACAGTTCATAGAATAACAGAATGGTTTGGGTTGGAAGGAATCTTTAAAGATTCTGCTAGTTCAACCCTGCCTGCCATGGGCAGGGACACCTTTCACTGTTCAAAGTCCTATCATGCCTGACTTTGAACATTTCCAATGGTGGGACATCCATAGCTCCTGTGGGCAATCTATTCCGGTGCCTTGTTCCCTCACATAGCAAAGTATCTTCTTTATGTCTGACCTAAACGTACCCTCGTACCCTCTCTCAGTTTAAAAGCAGTGCCCCTTGTTTTGTCACCACACACCTTAGTAAAGTCTGTCTTTCTTATAAGCCCCGTCTAATACTGAAAGGCTGTAATGAAGTGTCCCAGAAGCCTTGCCTTCTCCAGGTTGAACAACCCCAAGTCTTTCAGCCTCTCTCCATAGGAGAGGTGTTCCAACCCTCTGATCTTTTTCATGGTCCTCCTCTGGACCTCTAACAAAACTTATTCTGTCAAGTATTCAAAAACATTTACTTATTCTACATATTGATTACAAGTGAATACATGTGTCCTATTTCATATTTGATAAGGTCCAGTATCATAATGCATGACTATCTACTGAGGTAAATTGCACTCAGCTCCAGGTTTTTCCAGTAACCCATATTCTTAGACTACACTACTACTATTACCTGACTTACGTATCTGGGTTTTTTCACTTTAGAAGCTAAAGGTTGAGATGGTGGTGGTTTCTTTCACTACAGTCTGAAATCGGGAGTCAGTTGCTCTGTGTGCCCGAGTCCAGGAAATACTACAGAATTCAGTGGTGAGGCATGTGCCTTGATTTTTTTTCTTTTCATTTTAGGAATTTGCACAATATATTGTAACTCAAAAATCAAGCTCCATTTCAACAAGTTCAAGGTATAAAATGAATATTTCACACAGCTCTGCTCCTCAGCTCTGGTGTAAGAGACTGGGAAGCACAGCGTTATTTACAGTGAGAAGAAACTACAAAATAAATTGTTATTTGTATGAAAGTTGTTTCTGTATAGAAATATCCTCATTAAGTAGACCTCCCTTTTCACAAAAGCCTGCCTGTTATAATATTCTAGGACTTGTAGATTTAATTCGTCTTTATGCCACCTAGAGTGAATACAGAGACATATTACAAAACCAGAGCATTATGAAAAGGGCATTAAGAACCAACAAGAAAAACTGGATCACTGAGTAAATCACAAAATCCCTGAGGTTTTTTTTTTTACCATAACTTTTGCTATCACTTTCCTGATTGGTGGCAGTTGAAAAGAGGTCGACATTTTCCCAAAAAGAGCTGTATATGGAAAACTGTATATGGAAAAGTACAATTATGTCTGAGTCATAAAATTAAATTATTCATCTTAGGACTCTTCAGGTGCAACTACAATTGAACAGCTAATTATTTTCTAAAGGATAAGAGTGTTTTGGAATAAGGGTAAAAGGTATTGGTCATGACAAAACAGTGTATGTTACTTCACTAAGAGAAAAACTAAAAGTAGAGTACTTTTTGACAATTCTCAGAAACTTTTGACTTCACAACCAACTTGTGCTTCAAATAAACTAAAATAAGACATAGGCAATTTCATAATATGCATTTTGATATTTCTCAGGAAAAGAAAATAAAGATGATTCCATTCAAAGGGGTTTGTTAGTTGATGTCTTTTCCTTGGAAGTAGCGTACACTTTTGCTACTCTCCTTTACACACCCAGTGGCACAACCCAAGCAGTGGTAGGGCAGATCTCTCCAGGTGGATGGGCCAACCTAGGATGGTTTGAGCTGGTTGGAAGCAGCTGTTTGGAGGTGCCATGATCGTATGACTGCCATTAGCTAAGGAAACACAGCTGACCAGGGACAATGGCCTAACAGATCACAGAAGGGGGGAGGAAAGCACTTTGTGTAAAGGTAAAAGGGAGAAGTACACCTCCAGAGCCCCAACAGGAGCCAGAGGAAGAGGTGGACACTTTTGCCACTGGTACTGTGCTCCTTCTTGGAGGACTGCAAGGCATCAAGTTGTATCCTTACCTTCCAGTAGGTACATTCACTTGGAAAATCTGAAACTGCCAAGCTGTGCCCCTGAAGGACATTGGAAGGGCAACCACAACACCCACACACCCAACATTGTGTTAATGAGAATTTTCTGTATTGATTTTTATATGACTGTTACTGGCATTGTAACTGGACTAGTAATATCTGCTGACAGTATTTTTGATTGGACTGTGAAAACATTAATTATATTAACAATAAATCTTGGTTTCATAAACATCATTTATTTTCTTTTGCCCATAAAAAGATTTTGAATAAAAAGCCTTATACCCCATTAGTGGCTGTTGTTGCCCTTGGCACTCAAAGCCAAGGACCTGTTAGAGCTCTAAAGAGATGATGACATTGTCCAGACCTTGGACTGGAGGAAGGGCAAGTGCTGGGGCAAGGATGGCCCCTCACCTGTAGGAGGGGAGCTATGGTCCAACTGAGCACACAGTCGCAAGGTGTAGGAATGGTGTGAGTATGTGGACAAGCAGCACAGCCTCAAGGAGGAGAACAGGTGACTGATGCAGTCTAACCAAAGAAGTTGCAGAGGCAGGAGCCTGAACTATACAGTGCAAGGAAGAAAGACAGTGAGAGAAAATAGTCAGAAGAAAAGTGCATGGAGATTTCTGAAGTCTGCTGGAAACTTATGGCATCTGGAAACAGAGGGAAGTTCCTTCTTTGTCTCCAGAACTGAGGTTACCAAAAGGATAGTGTCCTGGCAACAGGTTAGACACTAGTCAAAGTCACCATCAGATCCACCTGAGCCTCGGTCAAGTATGGCACACTAACTGGGAGAGGTAGATGATGACTTTCAATCACAAGGGACAGACAATCTTACTCATTTGCTGACCTGACTTGTTCAGGTCCCTTCTGACTTGAAATATTCTATGATTCTATGAATTTCAGTGTTTATAGCCAAGCTATTAAAAATACCTTCTCTAAATATTTTTGAAGGAAATATATTCTTATTTTTTATCATCTTAATATGCTATCAAAAACTTTAAAGAATGAAAAAAAATAAAAAGAACAGTACATACAGAGCTTGTAGAGCGTGTGTCATCTTTTCATGACTGCTACAAATTTTTAGAGGTATCACAGAAACAAGAAGAAAGAATGCTTATGGATGTGTCATTACTATCCAATAGACATTTTCTTTGTTGAGGCTCACTATATGAATTGATGGAGTTGCCATAAATATTATGCTGTACAATAGCTCAGCTGTTATTCAGTGGCTTGCAAGAAAGGCAATGGAAAGATTCCTAGACTTGTTAATCAGCTCTGATTTGTGGGCAATATTTATTGCAGAGAGAGGTGGTTTTTCAAGACACATTCTCTTTTAGGTGTCATCGTTTTTCCTTTCCTCGATATAACTACATGTAACAGCGAAGCAGTATATGGGCTTCTGCCACTTTTTAGGTATGTACATGAAGGAAACTGCAAAGAACCATTTGTTTTTTCCTGCAGCATTTTTCTGCATGTTGCAATTCCAGAATCTTCAAACCAAATTCAGCTGCTAGTCTTTAGCATATTTCTTACTGTGTGTACACATTTTTTAAAAAGTGATCAAATTAACTGTTCAATTCCCATGTCTCTAAAAGCCTTAATCCTGATGGAATCTGAATAATAATCCCTTTTGGAGAGGTTTGGAACACAGTCCCAGCTTCCATCTCATGGAAGTATGGATCTGGGATTAAATCCATGTGCATTTACCAAGTGCTCAGATGTCATGATGGTACACACCTTTAAAAGTCTAAAACAAAAAGAACAATGACATGTTTGCAGGAAAATATAAATCTAGTTGACTCAGAAAAGAAAATTGAAAAATGGCCAAATAACATTTGTTGAAAGAAAGCATCTTCAAGAAACTCTGTTGAGTAGGCAGTTGTTGAGTAAAAGAAACACTAGTGACATTTTATAGTCTGTATTATGTAGAACTGGCTTGAAAACAATGCTAATATGAACATTAAATACAACCAGAAAGCTACTTATATACATTAAAAAAGTGGGCTAAACCAAGAAAAGAATGGAAACAAAGAACAAGAAAGTTCATATAGTGTTATCTTGGTGTGTTTTCATATATTTATGACATAATTACTTTGGAAAGAAAATCTCACAAGACAATCACCTTCTTTTGTTTATTTCAATTTAATGAGGTAAATCATAAAATCATATGATCATTAAGGCTGGAAAAGACCTCTCAGATCTTTGAGTCCAACCATTAGCCTAGCACTGCCAGGTTCACCACTAACCCATGTCCTTATGCACCATGCACTGTTTTTCAAACACTTTCAGGGATGATGATTCCGCCACTTCCCTGAGCAGTCTGTTGCAATGCTAGACCACCCTTCTGATGAAGAAACTTTTCCTAATATCCAATCTAACCCTCCTCTGGTGCAAGAGATCTTGACCTATCTTGTGTTACCTGGGAGAACAGATCGACCTCCACCTGGCTGCAACCTCCTTTCAGGTAGTTGTAAAGAATGATAATTGTAATTAAAAAAAAAAAAGAAAAGAAAGATTGCATTTTAACATAGCCATAGTATTGTTTAATTTATTTTTCTAATTAATTGATTTTAAGATGCTTTAATTGTTAACCTTTTTATATCAAGAAGTGTACAATATATCATGAAACTTGTGGAGTCTCTGTGAACCTCTAATTTAAAGACCTTCAGTAAGAAAAAATATTTGAATTTCAGTGCTCACTTCGGAGTTTTTGAAAATGCCTTGCTGCATATTATGAAGGAAATACTTTTAAGCAACTTTCCTCAATATCCAGTAATAACCTTGAAAAGAAGTATTTTGTGAAGAATGAAAACAAGCAAAATGACTGCAAAGCCATATAACAGTTAAAACTGAGTGCTTCAAGATGACCTCTTATCTGGATAGGCAGGAAGATACATATGTGGTAGCTTGTAGAAAAAAAAAAACCATAGTGAAGAAGAAACTGTTGCTTCAGGGGAGATGTATATACAGTTAGTTAGTTTACAGGAGTGCTACATCTCCACTTGCTGTTCTGTTTGTTCTTGCATTTTCAGCTGAGTATAAAGAAACTGGAAAGCAGAACCCCTGGTTTACTGCCTTTATTTTTCTCAACAGCAAATATAATTTAAAATACATATTTTAATGCTTGTATGATATAGTAGCTGTACATTAAAAATATTCCTCCAAAGAATATCTTCTGGTAAACACTTTTTCTTCTGGGAGAAATGAAATAATTTCACAAATACTATTCAGCACTGGCTTAGATCTGCTCTCACTGAAATACTCCTGTGCTGATATATCTTTATTACCATGACCAGGAAAAAACTTTCCTTTATTTCTGTAAACATGTCTTGCAAAGACCATAATTAGATTCTCGCTGTTCCTGCTAAGTTCTGAACAGTAGTAAACAAAAGGCAACTGTGGAATTCCAGAAAAGTAAGCATTTTATTTATTTTTTTTTTTAATATCAATATTGTGGGATAAAGTCTCGGGATATTTGGATAGATTTTTTAATTATTTTTTTTTTTTAACATGGGCATAATATAGTCAGGGTGCTCGTAAAGATTTTGCATCACAATAAGTAGTTGTGTGAGCTTTTTCAGTCCCCAATGCTTGAGCATTTAACTGAGCACTTTCTCTTTATTCTCTTTCTTCTGCATATAATGTGATTTTCTTGTGAGCAACCAGTTTCTCTCTTTTTTTTCTCTCTGTTTTACAGCATAAAGCTCACTTTAGGAGTATCAGCTAAGGTGCCCACCTTGTAGAATTTCTACTTCTCCCGTCTCTGAGGTTTTTTGGGGGTTTTTTTTGTTGGATTTTTTTATATTCTAATGAGGTACTTATATTCCTCGTTTCCCCAACAGACTAGAGAAAAACTTAAACAAAAACCTCATGTGGCTAGGAAAAGCTGGTGATCATTTGGTCCATCCCCCTGCTCAAATCAGAATGAACTAGGACATGTTGCCTCACATCCATGTACTGTTAGGTTTGAATAGCAACAGGGACATATGCTACAGACTTCCTGAACAACATGCTCCAGTGTTTGACAACCTCTGCAACAAAAAACTTTTTATTCTGTTAACTAACAAGATTGATTTCTTTTTTTTTTTTTAAATTGAAATTCAAAATCCATTTTAGTTCAATGAGTCTTTCATTTTGAAGAACGGAAGGGGTGTTTTTGTCTTGAATTGTTTGGAAGAAAGTTACAAAAGAGAAGAATCATAGAATGATGTGGGTTGGAAGGGTCCTTAAAGATCATCTAGTGCCAACCCCCTTACCATGGGCAAGGTCACCTTCTACTAGAGTTCCAACCCCACCTGCTATGAGCTGGAACGCCATCCACTATAATGGGTTGCTCAGGGCCCCATCCAGCCTGGCCTTGAACACCTCCAGGGATGGGGCATGCACAGCTTCTCTGAGCAACCTATTCCACCTGACTACCGTCTGAGTAAAGAATTTCTTCTTTACATCTAGCCTAAATTTATCATCTTTTAGTTTAAAATAGTTCCCCCTTGTCCTGTCACTATTTGCCCACGTAAAAAGTCACTCTCACACTTTTTTATAAACCACCTTTAAGTACTGGAAGGACACAATGAGTCCTTTCTGGAGTCTTCTCTTCTCCATGCTGTACAAGCCCAGCTCTCTCAGCCTGTCTTCATAGAAGAGGTGCTCCAGCCCACCGATCATCTTCATGGCTCTTCTTTGGATTCACTCTAACAGGTGCATGCCTTTCTTGGGCTGAGGATTCTAGAGTAGGATGCAGTACTCTGGGTGGGTTCTCCAGAGTAGACTAGAGGGGACAATCACATTCCTTGACCTACTGGACACTCCTCTTTTGATGCTGCCCAGGATGAGGTTGGCTTTCTAGGCTGTGGACACACACTGTTGGGTCATGTACTGTTGGAGGTAAGAATTATGAGAATTGAAAAGAGAGTTCGAATTCAACATTCCTTCTGAAGAAGATAAGTGGATACGGACTTTTATGGACTCTTTAAGAATATGTGATTCAAGTCTTTTGTTGTATTTCATATTTTACTGTATAATTCCCAATATTTTGTACTTTAAGTTCTAGTAGTTTCCTTTATCTCTTTTGGCCATGAACCTTGTTTTCCCATTGGTTAGTTTTTACTGCATTGCAGCAGTTTTTCCTATATGGTTGTACTTTGCCTTCATTTTACATACTCCGCCCTTGTTCCTCCCTAGTTACACCCCTTTTCTAGTTGGTTCTCTCCTTGCCCTTATAAGGTGGGAGCCATGTTTAATAAAGAGCCATTTCGTTCTCATCCCTGAAGTGTGCAGACCCGTTTTTGCTTTGGGACTGTTTATGTACAGCTTTTCACTCACAGGAACCCCCAAGTTCTTCTCTGTAGGGCTGCTCTCAGTCAGTTGTTCTCCCTCTGTACTCATGTCTGGGATTGCCTCGACCAAATAATTTATGCTCTCTCTTCAGCTATCTTTCCCTTCACCTGAGATACTTATATAATTTCTCTGAGATCTAAGATTGGAAAAATGTTTACAGCATCTTCAAGTTAAAGGTTTCACTGAACAGAGATTTTATGTGTTTGAAGGCTTTCTGGAATCAGGGCCTCAAAACAAGAGAATACTTGTCTTTTCTCTTGCTCTTCAGTGAGAATCCTAAGTCACAATATTAATTAATGGAGAACTAATGCCTGCTTCTTGGACCAAAGGAATGGCTTCAGTAATAGGCAGCTCTAGTAGATTGCCACATTTTCTAGAGATTAGGCACTAGAGTGAAATGTAACATCAAGTCTTTATTTATGTTTTGTACATATGCTTATATGTGAAATGAAAGAACCAGCAATTTAAAAAACTCCAAACCAACCAAAGAAAAAATACCAACAGAAAACCTCTCAGCTTTCAAAATTAACTTCACACTGTTAAACATACTCTTTAAATACTGATATAAATAACAATAAATCAATAACCTTTACTCCTGAGAATATGACTTTATTCCATCAGGCCTTGTAGCACTGCACAAGTAATGGAAAGGCTTTTAGTCAGAGTTCACTTCAATAAATGGGAGGTCACCCAGAATCTCTTTCCTGCTGGTCCTTGGTTTCTATTAGAATAATGTAACTTCTCCAACTCGCTTGCTGGCTAATGGATCTCTAAACCTTTAGAATGTAACCTTGACAAAATAAATCAACTTGCAAGTAAATTTTGTTTCATTTGATATTATAAAATATGAAATAAATGGATGAAAGATTTTTGTCCTGTCTTCTAGTTTTAAAGCAGGATTTTCCCTGTCTACAAAGACAAAAACTATTTTATGTACAAGGTTATTTCAATGATATATGAGACACTGCAAAAATGCTATGCAATACTGTGTGTGAGGATGCACTGTAATATTTTAAGTAATACAATTTAAGTCTTAGAGTTTCTATTAGTCCTAAGAGAAGAAGGGCTTTTATAGCTGAAAACTTCTCCAATATTTAATCTAGGAGTTCTCAAAGAGACACATGAACTTTTTTCATTCTTCAAAAATAAGAATAGTAAATAAAATTATTTATACTATCAGAATGAAATTTAAAATACTTTACATTGTGAATCTGCCATCCTTATCTTCACTGAATAGAACATTATCTCAAAGGAATGCAACTGGTCTCAACCCTTCTACAGTCTGTTAAACTGGCTTGGATTGGTTTCGTCTATTATAGTACTGTAATAGAATACTTGAGCTAAGAGTGTGATTGCTATAATCTCACTATTGAGTAAATGGAAAGAAGTAAGTATTATTTATCTGAACTATCCTCTACAACTTGCTGTCTTCCATCATAAAATATAGTCACAATATAAACACCTCATTTATGAGCCTAAAATTAGGTGGACTAAATTCAGATCAAAGTAGTTCACTACCTTCTGCAATTACTGTAGCAGTAATTACCGATGTTTATTAAAAATAAAATAAAAGGAAAAAAAAGAGAGGAAAAAAAAAAGGAGTATGCCAACAAGCTTTCAGTAAGTAAAATTCCTTGAATCTGAAGCAGAAATACAACATAAAATAGGGTAGTTGATAACGGCAACATATTTTCACTATTTTATCTATAAAGAAAGTTATAACTACCTGATTTAATCTTATACATAAACTCTCAATAGTAAAAATTTAAGGAGAAAAAGACAAGTACAAATTAAATATCTTTTAGTTTTTGTTCTTCAAAAAATTTTTGTTGATTTTTCATGAAGGTGTGACTTATAAGATTATTTTTTCATAAGTTTTAGCAAATGTAAGATATATTTTTATATGTTGGTAGGAGTGGAAAAAGAAAAAAGTTATATTCTTTAGTTCAAAAGACTGTGAAAGAATATGGTATATGAATGCTTTATTAGGTACACATCTGCAGTAAGCAAAAATGAATAAAGATTGGAACATGTTGCATGGACATGCTACTATGTATTTTCACTTGAAAGGATTTAAGAATAGTTTTGCAATGACAATGTTATAAATACCCATTTTGTCAAAATAGGAGCACTGAGAAGTGGTAATGGGAACACAGCATATGTCTCTTTCTGTTCCTTTTCCAGTAGATTAATTTCCTGCAACAGTATATTGCAGCAGTATCTGTTTTTTCTTAAAACCAGAAGGCTACAACTGAACTAGATCCTTATACAGCTAATTCCTTATTTCAGGACTCACCTAGAATACTGATTTGTTACTAGTGTTTATATGCTTGGGTGTTTTCTTTTGGATTCATATCATATTGTATGGACTTTTGTCTCATAATTTTGAAATAACATATGTTTTCCCTATAAATAATCATTGGACACTATTGGTTATTGTCTTCATAATAAATATTTTAAGGAATTGTCTAATAACTTGGTATTTTTAGAACAACTAGGTTTAAAAGAAACTTGTAGTATGAGATCATAGTGCATCTAAAAAATGCTCCCTCTGAGCATTTTCAGCAGGTCAAGCTCATACTGTGTTCTATGGTGGAATGAGATCACTGCACAGTTTACACTGAAGAAAATGGCCATGGCTACTACAAGTTTATGATAATAATGCAAGTACATGCTATAAACTCAGCTTTTTCTTTGAATTATGGCGAAATACTCTGATATCAATCAAAAATATGAAGCCTACAGAGAAAATAAAAGCCTAAGTTTGTGAAATGAGTGGAACTAGACTAATTAATAATCTTAGACTAACTTCTTAAGGTAATGGCTTGGGTGAGTTCAGATTAAAAGCATTTACATAAGTTAATTCTAAGTGATGTTTATCGACAAGAAATATTGGGGATTGGGTTTTTTGAGGGGCATTTCTTCTGTTTGTTTAGGAGTTTTTTTGGGGAGCGGTTTGTTTGGTTGGTTGGTTTTGGTTTCTTTTACCAGATAAAATAATGTTTTCTTGCACTGCTTGGGAAATTTCCTCCCCCTAGCAATAGGGAGAAAATAATATTTATTGGGAAATATTAACATATATATTAGTTGATACCTACCATACAAGGAGAACTATGCCACTCAATAAAAATAGGTTGATCATTAAAAGGTTTATCTTTCCTTATGTTCTGCTTCTGTAAGAGTTTTGCTCATAAGATTGCCCTTTTTGTTTCAAACGGAATGGCTGTTCAAATCATATGATGTTCAGATCCCTTAATGTTATGCTAATTAAATGCAAGGATGATAAAGGAAATTACCCATTAAATATCTTGATTTTGAAACACAAAATTCTCAAGAATACACTGAATTAAATCTATTCTATATCTGTATAATTTTGCCATATATGATGTTAGCAGTTGTCCCCTGTTAACTCTTAGCACTTACATATAAACTGTTATTTATATATTACATATAAAACATATTTCATAAAATTGAGTACCACAAAATAATTCAAAATGTTAGCTAGAGAAAAGACTGGAGAAAAAGAAGTAAAACAAAATTAAACCAGAAACTACTTGTATGTCATTTAGAACATCTAATTTAAGTATCTTATTGAGAGTCTAATTCACAAAAGATATGCTCCTGGGCTCAGAGTACCATTCTAACATCTGAAAGTATACTTCTTGCATTGACTGATATATCAGTTTCTTGATTTGAAAAAAAAGATAAATTATCCTTAGTGTAAGACCATAATAAAAGGTTATTCTTTGTACCCTCATGTTCTACAAATCTGATTATTAGAGCAGAAAAAGAAGAGTTAGAATATGTAAATCCCAGTCTTTTCTTAGCCAAAATGGATTGAACCTGTGCCTCCCATAGCTGAGGAAAGTTCTCTAAGTACTAGACGAGGCAGTTGAGATCACCTGAGGATCCAGGCAATTGTGTTCTCCATTTCTCATGCTGTCTTACATCTACTGTAGATTCAAGAAGATATGAGTCCATGAAAGAATACAAGAAAGAAGTTTTACTTTAGAAAGCATTTATCTGGGAAGTTCCTTCTGTTCCTCTGGCTTCAAGGCCCCAGTTTTTTAATCTGCCAGGGATTTTAGGATTTTTCAATTTAGGAGTGGAGTGCACCTTGCTAATATTAAGCTTATAACAGCTTTTTAAAGGGAATGATGTCATGGCAGAAAAATTAAGACTGAAAAAATACCAGCTGACGGCTCTAATGTAAATGTCACCGATCTTTCAAAAATTATCTGGAAATTAAAATTCAAATCTTGTTAAACTATCATGGTCAAAAAGGAACCTATCATATATATGGGGAGCTAACATTTATTGTTAGACCAAATAATGCTTTAACACTTTAATTATGTATATGCATTATTTGTATCTATTAGCTAACTTACCTATTTGTACAGAGAAGCTTCATTAAGAAGGCTTTAAATAAATTAAAATAAAATAGAATAAATTTAAAAAAAAAGTGAAAACCCAAAAGTAATTATTTATTCTCTTCCTTTGACATCATGCTTTTCCTTTAAATGTCTATCTTCAAAAAACTGCAACAAGCCTGTTGTCAGTTTGTCTGGAGGCCTTGTGGAGGAGGTGCAGGTGTTCCCTGCCCTGTGACACAAAGGGCTGCTATTCTCCCATCCTTGCCCCAACCAGTGAGAAGCATTCCCCAAGTCAGTTCCCTTTGGGAAGCAACAGGGGAAAAGGAGAAGAGGAATCTGCTCCAACCATCTCTGACTGTCTTTAATCAGCTTCAGCTGGCTCCAACTGGCTACTACCATCCCTGACCCTGAGAAGACCTGCCCTGCACTGTCCCTGCTGGGGCTGCATCAGGCCCACCGTGCATTTCATGATTCTCTGCATTTTCTTTCTTATAATAATGGTTAATAAACTATATTACCCATCCTCTCCAAATATGAACACACTCATAAAAGCTGAACCCCTTCATCACTACGCTGATTCATCCTGTGTTTTACCCATCTGTCCTCCCACCCACACTGTTATATGCCAAGTAGGATGCAGGAATGGGAAATTGTTGTATTGGAAGTCAGTGACCTTCACTCTGTGCTCTCCCCTTCTCCACAGACCCAGTTACTTTAGCACAGAAGACAATCAGATCTAGTTTACTACTTACCCTTTGACTGTTCCCAAAGTCTTATCCTTCATCTACCTAGAAATGCGCCCCAAGGGAAATCACAAAAGTTTTCCCAGGGACTGAATTCAGCCTAACAGTAGTGCCCCAGTGACTATAAGGGAGGCCACTGAGAAGAGGGAGCCAGGTCTTAACAGACCAGCTTGGTGGCTGGACAGGGGTGTAAGCTGAAACAGGAGACATCCTCACTGGAAATGACACTCTTGAAGGCAGTCATGGTGCCTGCAGAGGTAAGCTTCATCCTTGGGGGTTTAAAAGATTCAAGTGGAAAAATACCCAGGCATCCTGCTGTGATCTCAGAGTTTGTCCTGCTCTGAGTAGGAAGTTGGACTGGAGACCTTTCAAAGTAGCTTCCAACCTGAATTTTCTTGTGACCATATGATCTTAATTGCCCTTCTTTCAAAACTAGTGCTTTTTAATTCTTTCTCTTGAGGAAAAATACCTCTTATAAACAAGCAGAAAATAAGATAGCTAAGGGGTTTTAGACATCTTTTTGGAAATGCCTTTTGCTTTCTAAAGATAGTTGTTATTCCTATAATAACCTGAAAACCAACCCTTTGGGAATCTAACTTGCTTTAGCATAGCATTTTGCTTATTTGCTTGTGTTCTTTGCATGAACTTACTATGATAGTTTAATAATGCACTTTTAAAGTATTTCTTGCTTTCACATAATAAATATTATGAAAATGCATTCCCAATATGTTTGTTAAAATTAAAATTATGAACTAGATCTAATCAGATTTACTCTGGCTAACATTCAGGAATAATTCATGTGATAACAGTGATCTAAAGTGCAGCCCTACAAGACATCATACAATTCCAAGTCATTCAAACCAAGAGGAAGGTTGTTTTGGTTGGTGGTTTGTTTGTTGTGGGTTTTTTTTTTTTTTTTTTGTATTTTCACAGGGTTTTTTTTCATGCTTCCCTTTGCTTCAGAATAATAATAATTAATTCTGAATTTAAACCAGCAACAAACTTTAAGCTCCAATGATCTTCACTGCTTTCTAGTCCCCAAACTCATGTGTATATATTAACCAGTAAGGTATCCCCCAGCACAGCCTTTAGTATGTGACAAGTTGCCACTCTGGCGAAATAACTAGTAGAACAAGTAGTAACAGTAGAACAAGATGCAGGTCAGTATTAAATAACAGTAAAAATTTGGACAGTGGGAAATAAAATGAAACCAAGTGTAATGCATTTCAGTTAAAAACAAAGGGAAATATTTATCTTTATGTTGCCTGGGGTTTTTTTAATATATACATATATTCTGTTGTTTGCTTCGAATCTCATTGAAATGTGGCAAAAGTCTGCTTAAAACAAGTAAGATGAGAAATGTGGGGGAACCCCCCCATAAGTAGGAAATTATTTGAATACAATTGTTTTATTAAGGATTGCATTGTGTTTTCTGTCCTTGAAACTAGAAAACTTATTTTAGTCTCTTTGTAGCTCTAAGAAAAATAACCTTACAATATGGTATAAAAACATTAAGGCATAAAATCTGAAGAGCTGTAATCTAAATGATTACAGAATGCCTCTGTCCTTAATTATCATCATGGTGATGTAGCTTTTGACTAGTAGAGTTAAAAGCTTGATAATATCTTCACTGGGAATATAGCTTTTGTTGAAAATTAGAGCTACATCTTCCTCAATTTAAAATGAAAGAGTAGTGTTAAAGAAATTCTGCAGTTAATTCTCAAATGTGGAATTTCCATAATCTGAAACATCTTTAGAGAGTGACCCTTACAAAATTATCTAATAACCCTTTTCTTTCCACAGGCTCTTGAGGAAATTAGAACCTAAAGACTATAGATGTTACTTACTTGTGTGGTAAAACAAAATATGTTGTTATCAGTGTTTGTGCTCTTCACTGAAAAATCCCGATTACAAGACAAAGTAATATGGATTTGAAACTTCTATTAATGATGCCCAGGAGATAAATGTGAAGGCAAATGATCTTCAATGGGAAACTGGTAGAGTTTTAATCATTTTAGTTGTTTTTTTCCTTGAAAATAGGTTGAAAGCTGTCATGAGTAGTGCTGTTCTTACCATAGTGTCTGGGCATGGTCTGGGTGAATTTTCATTGTCAGTTCCAGCCTTATTTTGTATGATTCTGTTTACAAGCTGACAAAGTTCTACTTTTAAAGTAATTACATTTTTTATCTTGTCCTTCTTGTTCAGAAGATGACTAGATATCAGACTTTCAGCACAAATATGTTCAGGTGTGTCTGTTATCATCCCCACTTTAAATTTACTAAACTATAATCTCTTCAAGTCTTCCAGAAAATCAGAATACTCATTCTTGTGACTGTTCTAATAACATTCTTATTTACTCACTGCTGTTTGAATGAGGAGTTTTAAGCATGGGTTAATGGAAAACATGTTCTCTCCAATGCTTTGTACAATCATTATGATACTTTCCAGTTCCTATTGCAGAACTTGAATCTGATTGACAGTAATAATGTTTGTCTGAGTCACTGTCTTACTACAACGGGACTCATGTTTATTGTGGGATCCATTCAGATGGCACAGTAGCATGTCTGATGCAGGCACCTTTTTTGGGTCTAGGTCAAAGAAAAAAATAAAAAGATTGTAAGCCAGAACTCAGTTCCTCCTCATCACATGGTACAACCAGGTCATTCTTTACCTCTTTTATTTCCTCACGGTGAACACCTAACAGCTAAAAAAAGTTTGATCATTCCTGATGCACTCTTCATTTTCTCTCACTCTAACTATCTAAGAGGTAGATTATCTATGTCTTTGTTCCTTCTCTAGTCAATAAAGGAAGTGTAATAAAACTAACTAAAAAAAAATGTTTAGTAGGTGTGATAAACTTGTCCCTACAGTGAATATAGAGGAAACCCAAATACCTTATTTATACAACTTTCAACAGCTTTAGACATCTATGTATAAACTGTAGGGGAAGTCTGCAGTATCTACTTTTTCTAATGTGGTTTGAATAAAAACAACTGATATGATAAAAAATCAATGCAGATAGTGTGTGTGAATGGAATACCTCAAACTGCCTATTCTGAAAGGCTTGTTCACCAAAAACTGGTAATATATGAAGAGGACAGTATGACTTTAAAACAGCCATCAGCTGAATTAAACAGTAATGAGGGGATTACCTGGAGACTTTTTAAACAAGGATGTCATCATACTGCAAAGAGTCTTAGACTAATCAGCTGCAGCTATTTGAGAGGTTCTGTTCCCACCAGCAGTGCCCCTGGGGCACCCTGACCCATGCCCAGGTTGATCAACACAGCTGCTACCCAGCAGCAGGCTGGCAGTGCAAATGTAGTCTGCAGGGGCCCCACTTTGGGGTGCAGGTATGTAAAACACATAAAGATCACAATTCCCTTAAACACTGTCAGGGTCACAGGAGGAACTAGCCATAAGAAAAGCCACCACAGCAGCAACTTGAGATAAGCACAGAAAGGAGGAATTTGCAACAGGAAGGTGATAATTCCAGGCCTGGTGAGACAGATCTGGGTAGAATCCTGGTTAATGCATTCGGACAAAAATTCCCATTGTGGTAGACTGTAAAAAAACAAGCAACGGCTTATGCACATGCCATCCCAAATTATGAGAATGGCATCTATGCCCCATGGATACCTGGAACTTGGACTGTATAAAGATGATACCCCAGAATAATTAATCAGGGACCTCCACCATCAAGAAGACCAGAAGAAGAAGGACCGATGGAATGCTGCTGGATCCATAGGGTGGTGATATCTTTCTACTTAATCTGTCTCTCACTCTCTTTCTCTTCCCCTTCGTATTTCTTTCTATCTCTCTCTACTTCACATTTACTGTTAAATAAAATCCATACTATTGACTTTGACATTTGGTCTTGTTTGCAACTTAATTCGAGCAGAGATATCTCACAGAATCATAGAATTAACTAGGCTGGAAAAGACCTCTGAGGTCATTGAGTCCAACCTTTGACCCAACACCACCTTGTCTGCTAAACCATGGCACTAAGTGCCTCATCCAGTCTTTTCTTAAATACCTCCAGGGACGGTGAATCCATCACCTCCCTGGGCAACCCATTCTAATGCGCAACCACTCCTTCTGTAAGGAACTTCTTCCTAATGTCCAACCCAAACCTCCCCTGGCACAGATTAAGACTATGTCCTGTTGTCCTACTGCTGATTGCCTGGGAGAAGAGACCAACCCCCACCTGGCTACAACCTCCTTTCTGGTACTTGTAGAGAGTGATGAGGTCTCCCCTGAGCCTCCTCTTCTACAGGATAAACAACCCCAGCTCCCTCAGCTGCTCCTCATAGGACTCGTACTCCAGTCCCTTCACCAATCTCATTGCTCTTCTCTGGACTTGCTCCAGCACCTCAATATCCTTCTTGAACTGAGGGGCCCAGAACTGGACACAGTACTCAAGGTGTGGCCTCACCAGCCCTGAGTACAGGGGTAGAATCACTTCCCTGGTCCAGTTGGCTACAGTATTCCTGATACAGGCCACAATGCCATTGGCCTTCCTGGCCACCTGGGCACACTGCTGGCTCATATTCAGCTTCCTGTCAATCAGTACTCCCAGTTCCCTTTCTACCTGGTCACTCTCCAGCCACTCTGTCCCCAACCTGTAGTGTTTCATGGGGTTGTTGTGGTCAAAATGCAGGACATGGCACTTGGCCTTGTCGAACCTCATCCCATTGGATTCAGCCCATCTATCCAGTCTGTCTAGGTCTCTCTGCAGAGCCCTTCTACCCTCCCTTTATCTCTTAATAATTGAATCTTAACAAGGCACATCTCCTAGGGTACTTCCTCACTAGTGGGTGCATCAGCATCATGTCAGGAGCAGCAGGGGAACACAAAACCGAGGTAGCATGTCTCTTGCAGGAGGGGTGTACACCTAGGGGAGACCTCAGGGCTGTGGTGGAGGGTGAGCTTGTGTAGCTGTGAGTGTGTGTATGTATGTAAGGTCATTAGAACTTCTGGAGATTAGTTATGGAGGAGTAGTGTCAGGACTGTGAGAGTGACTAACAGGTGTTATTCATCTTTCCCAGCCTTCCCTAAGATCTCCTAAGCACTGCCTTCATCCTGTCACCAGTGGCCCTTCTCCTCAAGGTGGATGCTGGGAGAAGTCCTGCTGTCCCACCTGGGAAGCCTTACTTGGCTCCCAGCATGCCTTCCCTAACAGGGCAGCTCCATTTTTGCTGCTCTCTGACAGGTAGGTGGAATTTCTAGATAGTTACTAATATTTGATAAGTGTCTATTACATGGTTTAGGTATTTTATTGGTTATATTGATCCTGAATATGTAGTTCACAGATAGCTGTTAATGATGTCACTAATCTATAAACCACCATGATCCTGATTTGATATAAACCACGAGAGGTGAGTAGTTTTTACCTGCAACAACAGGGGAAATAAAATTCAAACTAGTACATGGGTTTGCATTCTGTACTATTGAATTTAATCTTCTTATTATTATTCTGCACCTCGAGGTCATCTAATTAGTTTTCAGAGGGAGGAGAAGAAGAGGAAAGTCTGTCTGTGCAGTAACAATATTTCACAAGTTTTACCATTATCAAATTTTATTAACAATGATCTTGGCATCAAAAAATAAAAAAAATAAAAAAGCCTATTACATAAGAGTACAAAATTTGTCATTGTTACACTGCTAACGCTCTTTTAAACTCCTACCTCAGGCTTACCCCAGAGTAACCACAATCTCTTCTCTTCAACCAAATGCTAGTCTCTTTCGTTATTTTATTACTGTATATTACCATAGCAAATCCTGAAGCAGAAATAGACAAATTAAATCATATTCCCTTTTTTGAGCAGATAGAAGTCCTTCAACGAAAGGCACTGTATTCATCTATGATAATATCTACCAAGGATAATCTTTGCCTCTCTTATCCCATTTTAGTTGCAGCCCTTATGGAAAAAAAAGCAAACCAAATGTTCCTCCTTTTTGTGTCAATATGCTATCATTTTTTAATCTATGCATCCTGATCACAAAGCCATAATGTCATGTATTGATTTTTTGGCTATATCTTTTTAGTAAAAACTCTAATTTCATGAAATCAAATAAGTAGAAAATCAAATTTGCAATTTATGTTACTACAACCACAGAGAAGAGAAAAGTGGGAGGAGAGAGGAGGGGAGGGAGGGGAGGGGAGGAGAGGACAGCGAAGAGAAACTTCTTGAAAGTACCTTTTCCCGATACTGAATATTAAAGAAAACTGCATTGGCTGTATAGTTTTTAAGGGCATATATAGCTTAGAGAATTATCTTCAATAGTGGACCCTTATCATCCACACTACTGAAGAGGTAACTAACTTCTTGTCTCTGTTTTTGACTTCTTCAATTAGTTTTCTCCAAATTAATCAGGACAGAAGTAAACTACTTAGTACAACTTTGCTTCAGAATGAGAAATACTCTTAATTAAGTGGTACCAAACCTACCTGTATGACTTGTCCAAACTGGAGGATAAGAACAAGGAGAGCAAAAGTGCATTGAAGGAATCCTACCCTCCTTTACCCCTGCCCATGATTATGGGATAAAAGAATTGCATATTTATACAATTATTAATTTTTCTTTCTTAATAGCAATCCTCCTCCAGTATGAGTCAGGAAAATTAAGATATTTCACAAAAATAATATTTTTTGGAAATGACATTTTTTTCTGCACTGGTAATCAAATAACATAAGCAAGATGCAATTCTTAACATTTCTGCTAACAAAATTTCTATCTATATGTCTTATATGTAACTGGGTAGTTTCAATTGCCTACACTTAATTATCTTGAACAATTTGAGATTCCCTAGGGATCTAAAAAATACAAGTTGGCCGCAAAGACTATATGAATGTCTTTATTTGGAAAGGCAGCTGGAGACCATAAGCAGTGTCTTCTAGGGTACTTCAAATGCCATGAAACACAAAAATCTAGGTAACTGAGTAGGTCTATAAGAAGCACTGACCTTAGGCTCCTTTTTTTGTCAAGGCTCCAAACACAGTTCATGTGAATTTTTCAGAATCACATTTCAGAAGGAGATGAATCACTCCTAACATACTTTTTTTCCTCCACTGATCTTAAAAGAAGCTTAAAGACCAGCTCTTCTTAGCTCTTAGAAGCTTAAAGATCACCTCTACACAATAGGCCTTTTAGTAAGATAGTCTAGTATTTGTGTTCCTCACCAGTCAGAGTCCAGCACTGGCATCATAATACTGAATTAAAGTCAGTGGAAGGTGATTGGATATTTCTAATCTTTCCTTCATCAGCTTCTGCTGAAATGAAATATTCTTAATGGGTAAATATGTATCCTGTGAATTACTGAAAGAGAAAAATTCATATGGCAACATGGTAAATAAGATCTTGAAAAAGACAGGGATAGAGTCAGCTTTTGGTTTGGCTCCAAATTTCTGAAGTTTATGGATATTAGTGAAAAAAAAAATCTTAACACTTTCAAACAGTCCTATTCTCCCAGTATAGAATTCAGCAGTGTCAGCATCAGAATAGAAATCCAGAACAAAAGGTTTTCTACATCTGAATATGTTGTGATTTGACCCCTGTAAGTAGCTAAGCACCACACAGCTTCTCATGGGTTCCACACAGTGAGATGGAGGAGAGAATGGGGAGAGTAAAAGTGAGAACACTTGTGGGTTGAGATAAAACAGGTTTAACAACCAAAGTAAAAGCTGTACGACCAAGAAAAGCAAGACAAGGAATTCATTCACTGCTTCCCATCAGCAGGCAGGTGTTCAGCCACCTCCAGGAATGCAGGGCTCCATCATGTGTAACTACTTGGCAAAACAAATACCATCGCTCTGAATGTCTCCCCTTCCTCCTTCTTCCCTCTCCCAGCTTTTATTGTTGACCATGATTCCAGTCGGTATGGAATATCCCTTTGGTTAGTTGTGATCAGTTGCTCCCCACTGTGTCGCCTGTCAGCATCTTGTGCACCCTCCAACTACTCACTGGTGGAGTGGGATGAGCAGCAGAAAAGACCTTGATGATGTGGAAACCCTGCTCATCAGCAGGTAACACATCAATATGTTATCAATTCTAATTCGGTCACAAATTGAAAGCACAGCATCATACAGGCTACCATTAAGAAAATTAACTCTGTCTCAGCCAAAATAAGTACAAAGAAGTTTCACACAAGCTTCATTGTAACTATTAGGCTATACTTCATAGCAATGAAGCAACATCACCATTTTGGTCTAGAGGTAGATTGGCCTGTGAATTTATTCTCTGAATCAGCCTAACTTTCAAGCCAAATAGGCATTTCAAACTCGGGTGCTGGTGCCCATAAAGATGTCTGAGCCAGGAGAAAGTTATGAAGCAGTTTTAAGTGCAATGGTCAGCAAATCTAAGAATATCCATTCATTTTGCACTTCACTGCTTTTTCACTGCTTGATAACATACATTTTGAGAAAGACATATTTAAGACTAATTGTACTTTGGTTTACTGGCTAGCTTAGTTAAAATGCATGAGGGAAGTGTATTTTGGATCAAATTAACAGTGACTGCTTTAGCTTCCTAATCAAAATAAAACCAAGAAAAAAAAGCACCTGAAATAATAATTAAATCTAAAATAAAGCATTTGCAATCAACACTCAAAACTCCTTTTTTTTTTTTAAGTAATTTGCAGGGAGTATTTTTGATTTCAATTTAAGAAATAAAAACCACTTTGAGTGGGAGTCTGGCTTAGATTTAGTCACTGATAGTTTGGTGCTTATGATGAAGATGTTTGATTTAGTTGCCTGATGGTGGCATCTAATACCTGTGTAATTATCCAGTGATGTACCAGATATCTGAATGGGACTGATAGGCAAGACAAATAACTAAGAGATTTATATGACAATTGTCTGTTGCTTCAAAGAGTACTTGACACACATATGTTATTTCACCAAAATTATCTGTGTATAAGCTTGATATCTAAAGCCAGCAAGAGGAAGCTGGCTGGTGCCACTTCAAGGCCACCCTTCATAATTGCAGCTGTTCAGGTCTCTGGCTGCACAGAGTGTCTGAGTTAGTACCAGAGGACAGTGTGAGAGATGCCTGCATAGGATGCGAGCAGGTGAATGATCTGCTGTGCATAGTGGCAGAGCTCAAGGAAGAAGTGGAGAGGCTAAGAAGTATTATGGAGAGTGAAAGGGAGATAGACTGGTGGAGTCATATCTTTTCGACCCCAAAACAAGTCCAGCAGGAGACGGTGAAGCCCTGCCCTCCTGCCATCAGGTAGATGGAGCAAACCAAGTAGATGGGGGGAATGGAAACAGATCCCTGATCAAAGAGGTAAAAGAATTCCCTCCTCACCTCCATCACTTCTCCTGGTGCCCTTAAAGAGCAGGTATGAGGCCCTGGACCCAGAGAGTCAGGTAGAGGGGAGTCAAGAGGCGGATCTGTCTGGAGGGTCTCCTGGTTGCACCCCGTCTACCAGGCGGATTACAACCACAGCTATAAAGAAAAAAAGAAGGGTAGTTGTAGTAGGTGACTTCCTTCTGAGGGGAGCTAAGGGCCCCATATGCCAACCAGACCCTCCCCACAGGGAAATCTGCTGCCTTCCCAGGGCCCAGGTGAGGGATATTAGTAGGAGACTACCTCAGCTAATCCCTCCCTCTGATTGTTATCCACTGCTGGTGTTCCAGGCTGGCAGTGATGACACTAATGAAAGAGGTACCAGGCTAATTAAAAAGGACTTCAAGGTACTGGGTCCATTAGTTAATGGGACAGGAGCACAGGTGGTATTTGCCTCAGTTCCTGCAGTAGCAGGGGTGAATGAGGAGTGGGAAAACCCATCTTATCAATAGGTGGTTAAAGGATTGGTGCTACTGGCAGAATTTTGGATTTTTTGAGCATGGGGCACATTCTATGGTACCTAGCCTGCTAGAGTCCAATGGGCTTCATCTATCCAGCAAGGGTAAAAGAATTCTAGCCCATAAGTTGTCAGGGCTGATCAAGAGGGCTTTAAACTAGGTTTGAAGAGGGAACAGGTTGAAACCAGGCTCTCCAGAGATGACCCTAAGGGTGGAAAGCCCAAGTTAAGAGTCAAATCAGCAGCCCAACTGAAGAGTATGTACACCAGTGCACACAGTATGGGTAGCAAACAAGAGGAGCTGGAAGCCATCATGCAGCAGGAAAGCTATGATGTAGTCCCCGTCACAGAAACGTGGTGGGATGACTCATATGACTGGAGTGCTGCCATGGATGGCTACAAGCTCTTCAGAAGGGACAGGCAAGGTAGAAGAGATGGAGGGGTGGCTCTGTGTGTTAGAGTGTCTCTTGACTTGAAGTCAGTAACAATAAGGTTGAGTGCCTGTGGATCAGATTCAGGGGGAAGGCCAACAAGATTGACATCCTGGTGGGAGTCTGGTATAGACCACCCAATCAGGATGATGAGGGTGATGAATTGTGGGAACAAGCTGAGTTACTCTGCACCTGCATTTAGTTAATTGGAATCAAAAGGGAGGATTGACCTTGGCTAAGTTCTTTGAAAGAGAGAATGTTATTTCTCAAAGTGGAAAACCACTTTAAACAGCCTGCGTGATAAGTGTGTGTTTTTCTCTTGTTGCTGAAGACAGCCACCACATGATGCGAGTGTGAATGTGTGGGATCAGGGCACTGGTTTGGGACGACACTGGGAATTCTGGTTGGCTAAAAGAAAAACACCGGGTGCCATTTACGAGAGAATATGAATAAAAGAAGAATGCTGAAAAGTGTTGGTGCATAAGTCCCGAAATTGAACTCTGTGTTTGTAGCCTCATTTTCTCCTTCAGTGCCCATAATGAACTATTCTACAAGCAGCTGGTGGATGTCTGAAAATCACCAGCCCTTGTTCTTGTGGGTGACTTTAACCTGCCAGATGTCTGCTGGAAACTCAACACAGGAGAGAAGAGGCAGTCTAGGAGATTCCTAGAGTGTATGGAGGATAATTTCCTGCTCCAGCTGGTAAATGAGTCTACCAGGGGTGGGACCCTGCTAGACCTGCTGTTCACAAACAGAGGGAGACTGGTGGGAGATGTGGTGGTTGGAGGCCGTCTGGGGCACAGTGACCACAAAGTAGTAGAGTTTTCAATACTCAGGGATGAAAAGATGGCCATCAATAAAACTTCTACCCTCGACTTCCACAGAGCAGATTTTGGCCAACTTAGAAGACTGGTTCAGAGGGTACCTTGGGAAACAGCCCTTGAAACCAAAGGTGTACAGGAGGGATAAACATGCTTCAAGAAGCAAGTCCTGAACGCAGAGGAGCAGGCTATCCCAGTGTACCGAAAGGAGAGCTGGCAGGGAAGACCGCCAGCCTGGGAGATTTTGAAGGAAATTAGGGGAAAAAAGAGAGCTTATTGACTATGGAAAAAAGGACTGGCTACTCATGAAGATTATAGTTAGGTCACGTAGAAAGAAAATTAGAGAGACAAAGGTACAATTTGAACTCAATCTAGCCACTTCTGTTAGGGACAACAAGAAGTGCTTCTACAAATACATCAATAGCAAAAGGAGGCACAAGGAAAACCTCCATTCTTTATTGGACATGGAGGGGAACATAGTTCTGAAGGATGAGGAAAAGGCTGAGGTATTTAACATCTTCTTTGTCTCAGTTTTCAACAGGTTGTCCTGAGGACAAGTGGCCTCCAGAACTGGTAGGCAGAGACAGGAAGCCGAATAGCACCCCTGTAACCCAGGAGGAAACAGTTAGCAACCTGCTGAGCCACTTGGATCCTCACAAGTCTATGGACTAGATGGGATCCATCCTAGGGTGATGAGGGAGCTGGCGGAACAGCTCACTGAGCTGCTCTCCGTCATTTACCAACAGTCCCGGCTCACTGGGGAGGTCCCAGATGATTGGAAGTTGGCGAATGTCACACCCATCCACAAAAAGGGCTGCAAGGAAAACCTGGGAAACTACAGGCCTGTCAGCCTGACCTCAGTGCCTGGCAAGGTTATGCAGCAGATCATCCTAAGTGCAATCACATCCAAAGGACTGACAAGCCAGCACGGATTTAGGAGGGGCAGGTCCTGTCTGACCAACCTGATCTTCTTTTATGGTCAAGTGACCTGCCTGGTGGATGAGGAGAAGGCTGTGGATGTGGTCTACCTGGACCTGGTATAATACATAAAAAGTACCTTTTTGGCTTGTGTGCATACATACAAACCACAAAGAAATGTCATGAACAACTCTGTCTATGGCATATGTACATAAATATATGCAGAGAAATACATAATGTACATATGCCTATACTATTAGGACAAACTTCTTTTACAATACTGTAAAATACAGCCAAGGTAGAATGATTTTGTTGAGCTACAGGACATATTCCTTTATTTTTTTAAAAGCTATGCTAACCTGGAAATTAAATTAGAGTAGATTAGAGATGTAATTAACACTAAATTCACTAAAGATTCACTAAAGATTCAGATTTCAACACCATGGGTTTGCCTCACATGTAAATATGAGTATTTTGCTTTACTATGCCATAGAAGACATTGAAACTACTGTGAAGAAAATTTTATCTAGTAAAAATGCTATTGAAGGGTAAATTTGGGATCAAAATCATAAAGGTAGCTAAATAATAATAATATTGCAAGATTTCTCACAGTTACACAAACTACAAGATACAAAGTGTGTGGATTTTTGAATTACTTTTAAGAAAACACCAATTACAAAGCTGTAGGTTTTCTTCCTTTTGTAAGAATATGTTAATGAATGGAAAGAATACTCTTTAGTAATTAATTAAACGGCACATGCTGAATAAATTACTTAATTCCTAAGGACGTAAAATTTGGCAGAAACATCCACCTTTTTCTTATAAAGCCTGAGGAAAAAAAGGAAAGAAAGCGTTGTTACGTTTTCTTATTTAGTCCCAAGAAATAAAGGAGAATATAGGCTTTCTGATACCAAAAAGTAATTTGTCTTGCAGTAATAGTAACAGTAATGAGTTCAGATGTTTGACCATACTAGAAATGCTCAAGAATTTCTTAACAGTGCATGTATACTTGGATGTGTAGAAGAGATGGTTTTGCCTGGGTACCTGATATTTTTTCGGGTGATTAGCTACGTTTTCTCTTCCTGTAATTGTTTCAGTTTTTCAGTTGGTTAGAATACCCTTTAGCTTTACTCTTCACTCCTGATAGCATATTTTAAAGTTATATGTCTCCAAGGCCTCCTTTTCAATTTTCAGTGAAAAGATCTAACTGTGCAGGGGGTTCAGTCAGCGCTGTCCAGGATCTGAGTGGTGGTAGCAAGCATATACAAAGAGAGAATGTAAATCCTATGATGCCTTATCTGACTCAGAAACGAGTGTTACCATGCTCTCTACAATATAAATATTTACATTTCCCTTATGCATCTCAATTAACAGAGTATGACCTTATTGTGCTCTTTCAATATGTAAATGGGGCTTTTAAGAAAAGAGAGAGTGTTTTTACCACATCCTATGGAGGTGGAAAAAGGGCAAATGATTTTATACTGAAAGAGGGTAGATTTAGACTGGAGATAAGGAAGAAAGTTTTGGTGATGAGGGTGAGGAGACAATGGAACAGGTGGCCCAGAGAAATTGTGGAAGGTCCATCCCTGAAAGTATTCAAAAAAGTCAAGTTGGATGGAGCATTAAGAACCTGATCTAGTGAAAAGTGTCCCTGCCCATGGCAGGGGAGTTGGACTAAAAGGTCTTCAAAGGTCAGGAGGGTAACTAATTGATCTGTTTTATAGCGCAAAATTAAATAGAAATGTTTTAGATTTTAATAGACACGTTGTATATTAATATCGTATATAAATACAATACTTTATTATATGTAATATATGTATTAAACTATAAATACATATAAAATCTGAGATGCATACATATGTACACATACATACACACACACACACACACATACACACACATATATAAAGTTTAATATGTATAAATAAAGCATTTTTTTCCTGAGAACATTTCAGCTTCTATAGTTTTCATTCTTTCTTACAGTGGGAATTCAGTGGTAGTCCTTTCAATATGCGAATAAAAAAGCAAGAAAAAAAGTAAAGGAAAACAAGAATATCAGTTACCCTGGTTATATTCTACTGTGGTTGCAAATTCTGCATATATTATGACTGTTCTGATGAATACAATCTTGTAATTCTACTGAGAATGCAATTAAGGAAATTCCAGCTCTAAGCAAACTATTTTAATTAAGTTTCAACACACATAATGTTGCAAGCTGATGACTGCTTTTCAGGAATATGTGAGAACTAGACTTTATGTCAATTTTTTTTTCCTTTGACTTTTTGTCACTCTATCTAGTGTAATTGTGCCTCTAGATAAATCTAAGGAATAAAAAAAAAATACAAAATTCAATAAATAATGGCATGATGATGTTGATAAAAACAGTACTGTTGTTCCATACTGTTTTTGTTTTGTTTTGTTTTTTTTTTTCCCCACTGTGATAACAGTTTGGGTTTTCTTGCAAGGGAGACTTTGTTTATAAACTGAATCTGTTAAATTTTCATTGCAAACAGTACCCTTGGCAAGCAGCAAAATCTTGGTATGGGAAAAATTTCTTGGAAATCTGGAGAGGTCCCAGCTGACTGGAAGCTGGGTAACGTCCTGATTTTCAAGAAGAGCAAGAAGGAGGACCACAGAAACTACAGACCTGTCAGTCTCACTTCAGTGCCTGGTAAAGTTATGGAGAAAATTATTCAGGAAGGTATTGAAAAACACCTGAAAGACAACACACTCATTGGTCATGGCCAGCAGAGCTTCATGAGGGGAAAGTCTTGCTTATCCAACCTGTTTTCCTTTTATGACAAGGTGACCCACCTAGTTGATCAAAGGAAGACAGCAAATGTAATCTTTCTGGATTTCAATAAGGTTTCAATACTATCTCTCACAGGATCCTTCTGTCCAGCAGAGCTAGATAAACACATCTTGTGGGGGTTGAGCACAGAGGGTAATAGTGAATGGGGGAACATCAGACTGGTGACCTATCACTGGTGGGGTTCCACAGGGTTCCAACTTGGGCACTATGTTCTTCAATATCTTCATAAATAACTTGGACACAGGACTGGAAGGAATACTAAGCAAGTGAGGGAAGAAATAGAAAAGCAGCATATTGCTTTTGTATATATTACATGTAACACGACATATATTTTCAAAGTATTAGTTAAAGGTGTTTTTTTCATTCTGTCATCAGGAAAATGATGAGGTATGATAAGAAAGATTTATGAGAAAAAACCAAAATGGTAATAGACCTCTCATATTTTTTTCTTCCCTTGTATCTTCCCTTGATCACAGACACTGAGAACTCCCGATGTTCCTCTTTCATATTTGTTAAAAGTTTCATTAAAAATACTGAGTCCTCCCTTTCCATTCCCTCTCCTTTCTAAATTAACCTGTATATTATGGTTATAAATAATTGTTGTGTGATTGCATTATTTTTTTCAAGGACATATAACATCTTCAAATATGCAAGTTATCTTGTAGTCACATATATAAAAGTTATATATATATATATTTATATATATATATATACACACATATATATAAAAGTAATCAAATTTCTGTTACCTGCCAGAAAAAAAGCTCTAACCAACAAACCAACAAAAAATGCCAACATTTTCACTCTCAGGAGACAGTAGAAGTTTTTTATTTGAGAAACTTAAACTTGTTTGGATATTTCTTGGAAAGTTATATGCATACATCTATATTTTGAAGTTAACATAGCTCCAGGCTAGTATTATATAGCACTGTTTACTGGCATAAGATAGTCTTCTTAACATGGTTGGCTGCTTTTTTTTTTTCATTTCATTGAGTTTCTGTAAACTATCTATGAATCCCTAAAATCTGTTGCTTAAGTTAACTTCTTCAGAGATAAAATTTTTCTACTTTTTAACATGACAATTCAAATTATAGAACGAAATAGTGTCTATGAAAAGTTCGCCATCACCATACCCTTCAAAATGTGAAAATGTTTACCATAAAATCCAGATAATACATACAGAGTCATGACAGAAGAAATGTTTCAAAATTCAGTGCGTTCAGAGACAAAATCTGTATCTGTTTAGGAAAAACGACACATTAGGCCAAATCCTTGTTTCAAAAAATTTTCTTGTGCCAACCCTTTTTACATTTAACACATTGAGCAATAGTGCTGTTAATAATGCCTCGTGTTTTAATGAATGCTGAGAGACAATTCAACAACACAGACACAGGGTTTCATACAAATATCTACAATCTCTAGGTACGTAGGCAAAGTATAGAATCACAGCTAATTAGAACCAGTCTTGGAATAAAAAGATTGCTCTCCTGTTCTAAGTTTATATTTCAGTTTCTCCCAGTTCCACTCCAAGAAAGGAATATCTGAATAATGCAGAATGCAGAAAAGGAAAATTCTGTTAGAAAATTTGATAAAAAATTGCAGAGTGGGAAGATCCTAAGAATTTTTAATGGTATTCTCTTCCTGTGTATGGCTGCAGATTGTTGCAAATTATCGCTACATTTAAATATGTTCAACTATCCATATGCATGCTTCAACACTTGTACTTACATATGTATATATGTACACTGGACTTCTTCAAAAAAATGGTAGTCCTGATATAGGCATCAGGACAGGTGATGGTGAGGGGAATCCAGTCCCATGACAGATGTGTGCTTGTACCATATGGCTGTGGCACAATTGTTTATAAGGTTAATAATGAAGGAAGTGTTGCCTGATTACTCTCTCCTGCTTCCTAGACTGTGTACCAGGTGAGATGTTTGGAAAGCTCACAGACATACTCATCCTATGTGCTTGTGATATGGGATCACAAACCAGGGAAGAGACAGGGATGCTGACCTGAAAAATGCAGTTCAGTTCCTTAATGGGGTTCTAAAGACTGAGCCTCATATTTAGCCTATGAGGTTTTTCAGGGATTGTGTCCTTTTCTCTGTCATTATCTTCCATCTCAAGCAATTGCTATAAACACATTAGTGGAGATTGCTCTATTTACTTCTATTTAGCCTCATTTCAAACAGAGTAGGTTACCTCTGCATTCTCTAATATCGTTTGTGATAATAGTTTATTTAGAGCTTGTGGGAGAAAAAGAAATAGATAAATAAATTCTATATTTTGCTTTGTTCTAGTATACATCATTTATATGACCAAAAAGTCTGTCAAGAAAACAATCAGAAATGAAGGGCTTTACCAGGCATGAAATCTCATTTTAAAATGCTGTGTTTCTAATGTCTCTATAGCTCTTTGTGGCTTTGTTTCTCTATTCTGAAAGCTTCTTTGTTCCACTTTTTTAAAAGGGGAAAAAGCGCTACTAGACCTTTGTGACTTAAGAGTTTTGTCTTATCAACAGAGAACACAAGGAATATTTGGAACCTGCTAGTATCATTCTTTAGAAATTTACTGTGTCCCTCTCAGTAATGGTATATTTTTTTTTCCTCTAGGGTCTTGCAATGAATTCTTTAATGCTTTTATTTTTATTTCCTTTTGAAAATGTGACATAATAAATCAATATGTAATTTGAAGAAGAAGGAATCTAATTTTATTTACTCCTCTGCATTTTCCAGGTTAAAACCTCACATCTTTTTAAGGAAGTTAAAATCCTGATTCATTTTTTTGATGTGTGTTTCTGACATTAAATTTTCTTAAGCATTTGCAGTAATATACAGAGTATCAAAACTTTTGTTTTTATTTTAGGAACCAATCTCCTTTTCTCTGAGCTATGTCTTCCTGACATATGTGAAGTTTTAATTATATTGGCAATTAAGAATGCAGACGACCAACTTTCTGTACAATAAAATTCACATGAAAATTTACTAGCATGAAAAGCAAATTGTCAAAATATTAACATTAATACTGAATTTTAAAAACCTTAATGAAGGGAAATCCCAAATTTAATAATCAGGCTTTACTGAAGACAGCTTTTGATCAACAAGAGTGTATTGGTAATTAGATCTGTCATTTATCCACTGCCTTTTACAGTATTATGAACATACTTTAATAGAAATTCAGTTTTGACAAAAGATTCCAGGTAACTGAGTGTCCAATTATCTTTGTCTTCCAGTGAATTTATCAAAAGTGTCCCTTTGAGATAATGAGAATTTAGCCTTATAAGGTTGTGAGAGGGGAGGGGTGATGGTTAGATGCACAGACATTATCCGGAAGTGGACTTTTAACACAGGTTGGTTTCAGTGTGTCCAGGAATTGGAAAAAGTCAGAAAGGCAAACCAAATCAACAGCAACAAACAAAAGGGTTAAAAAGACAAATGTAGAATAAACAAGCTGAAATAACTGGGATATATTCTCAAGATCTGAACAAGATCACCAGAGTGATGTAACCAGGAAGGGCCAAAAAGGAAATAAGGAAGGTATCCAGAAGCCAGCATAGTGAGAGGGAGAAGAGAGGAAAGACTTTTTTTAGGGGAGTGGGGGAAGTATATTGGGATGAACTGTAGATAACAACTAATGCATAACTGTAAGATCTGCAGTCTTCAATGTCTGTGTAACATACTGACACAATGTGAAAGGCAACATAAAGATGTTAATCTGTCTTTTCCATAATTTTCTCCTTATTTGGTGCTCTTCTGCAACTAGTATGTCAATGCTAAAGTATGCTTTAACTAATATGTAAAATTAGCCACAAAATATGTAGGACTACTAAGTAGTCACCAGAAAAAAACCCAACCATAGATAGTATTGGAAGGGCCAGAATCAGTGATCTCACATGCCTTTTTCAACTGCTCTTCAATATGTTTAGGATTCCTCATTTCTGCATTTGTTCTGGAACTGTATTTTATTGTTGTTTTTGCTGCATCATGTCAAGTCGAAATTAAATGGCTGGAGTGTGACTTTGTCCTAGATGACTTTCACTCCAAATTTCAGGAAGCAAAGTACATTGGATCAAAGTGTCATCCCCTAAGTAGCCCATTAAAGCATCCTCATCAGTTAATAAGTCTCCCTAGTACATCACTTATGGAATTGTTTGCATATAAACTCAGTAAAATCACTGTGATATAGAATTTATTAATTCTGGTAAAATACTCCAAATAGCACTTAATCAAATGTTTATGCAGAATGATACACTCATATGTACAAACTATGTCTCCATGTTATTGTATTCCCAATTTCATGTACTTAATTTAGGAGAACATTGACATCAAGGTCAGATATTAACTTCTGTAAATCAGACATATTTGATGTTATCTGAAGTGCAAACATTAGGAAATTTAGTTTACACATTTAAGCTAAGAACAAATTAAATTTAATCAAAATTAATTATTCTACACAGGTGGGGTTTTTTTCTCTTATAACAGAAAAATATCTTCCTCTTTTAAACTTCCCTGTATTTCACTTTTAGCTGATTTTCTTATGAACTAAAAACTAATAGATATCTTAGATATATTCCTGAACAAAGAATACATTTCTATACTGTTCTCTTGGTAGTTTTAATTCCAAATACACTTTTAATAAGTATTCATACTTCCAAACGATTTTTCCTGAGAGATCCTGTCGGAATTGCTTTACTTTCATAACAAGAGTTACAAAAAGCAGAAAATTTTCTTTTACATTTATTTTTGTGAAATAATCCAGTGTCTTGAAACATTATGATTTGAGTGAAACAGATAAACTAGGAAGAGAAAACCTGGATTTCAGGTTCTGATTTCTAGGAGAAATCTAATTTTTACATTATTTTTACAGATTCAGCAGGAATTAAATCTTCTGCACATTTACTTAACTACTATAGAACAATCAGAACATCACTTTTTTCCATAAAAATTTTGTAAATCCTACAGGAATACAATAATGCTATTAATAGTTCTATATGGAGATTGATTAGTTTGTTGAAGTGAATAATATCCTTACTGTTCTTTATTTAAAATAAGTTCAGTGCAGGTTTAGTACATATTTAAGTGCTTAAACATTTAAATTACTATTACCACAATAGTAATTGTCACAATTTGTAAAGTTTTAGGAAGTTTTTTTTTTTTGTTTGCTTGTTTTGGTTTTTTTACATTGAACTGTTGCACAAACCCAGGTCCAAGGTACAAATTTTTCATTAAAGATTTATTGAGGATTGAAATGAACATCACTATCTTAATGTCAGTCACAAAATATAGTGATAAGACACAAAACTCAAATAATTCCCACATATTTATTACTCAGACATGAATCTTTAAAATCTGTTATAATTATGTATCATTAAATGTTTTCCTTAGACCCTGGATGCATTAAAATCTTACTTGTTTCAGGGAGCACCAGCACCAGGACATGCCAAGGATGTAAGTAGGCAAGTAGGGGTTTGTCTGAATGGGGTGTGTTCCCTGAGCATATTGGTTGAGACAGCAGGAAACAATCTGCACCCAGAGTCAAGCGAGCTGCAAAGAGGCTAAAGCAATCATCTGAGCTTACTGTGATGGAAGACATATATTACCCAGCAGGAAAACAACATGCTGTCTGCATGGCAAAAACCAGGAATTCAGCTTCTCTCCTGAGCTTCTAGGACCATGTAGAACCAATGTAGCCACACAGACAGAGCTCCTGTTCAAGCACCTGACCACTCAGGTTTGTAGCTGTGAGATGCATGAAGGGATATTCCTAGAGATGCAAAGTGATTGCAAGCAGTAGGTGTGGTCAGATTGATGAACTGCTCTGCTTGATGGCTGAGCTGCAGGGGGAAGTAGGCAAACTGAGGAGTATTTTAGAGTCTTAGAGGGTGATTGATCAATGGAGCTCTAGTCTGCAATCTCCAATGCATGTAAACCAACTCTATATGCATGTATATGGAGACAGTGTCAGGATCTGTTTTTTTTGCCAGGAGGAAGACAGCATCCCAAGGGATAAGGAGGGGTGGAAGAAGTTTACAGCACAGAATGGTAAGAGAAACCTCTCCTTACTCTCTAAGATACCCTTACCGAGTAGGTATGAGGCCCTGGGTATGGTAGATGAAATGCACTGGGTAAAGAACTGACTGAAGGGCAGCAATCAAAGAGCTGTAGGGAATAAGGCTACATCTTACTGGTGATCAGTCACCAATGGCATTCTTCAGAGTTGAATTCTGAGACCAGTTCTGTTTAATATCTTTATCAATTGTCAGGATGCAAGAGTTGAATGCACCATTAGCAATGGTACCAATGATACCAAACTGGCAGATGCTGCTGACTCTCTCAGGGGACAAAATATCTATCAGAAAAATGGAGATAGATTGGAGCAATGGGCAATGATCAAAGGGATGAAATTTAACAAATCCAAATGTCATATTCTGTACCTAGGATGGAGTAACACCAGATACAAGTATAAATTGGGAGAGGAGTGGCTGGAAATCAGCCCTGTAGAAAGGGATCTGGTGATGGTGCTTGACAGTGGGTTCAGTAGGAGTCAACAGTGTGCCCTGACAATCAAGACGACAAACCCCATCCTGGGGTTCATCAAACACAACATCACCAGATGATCAAAAGAGGTCATTATCCTGCTGTATTCAGCAGTAGTGTAGCCTCTTTTCAAGAACAGTGTGCGATTTGAGGCATTACCATTTAAGGATATTAAGATCCTTAAATGTGTCCAGGGTAGGGCAACAAGACTGGTGGAAGGGCTGGAAGGAATGTCCTATGAGAAGTGGCTGAGGACTTTGGGCTTGTCTAGTGTGGAGAAAAAGAGGCTGAAGGGTGACCTCATTACTCTCTACAGCTTCCTGAGGAGGGGAAGTGCTGAGAGAAATGTTGATCTCTTCTACCTGGGATCCAGTGACAGGATGTGTGGCAATGGTTCAGAGCTGCACTGAGGAGATTCAGACTGGACATTAGGAAGCTTTTTTTCACTAAGACAGTGTTCAGCCACTGTAACACTTTTCCTAGAGGAGTGTTCGATGCCTCAAGCTTGTCAGTGTATAAGATCCATTTGGACATTGCCCTCAACAACTTTTTTGTGTCCAGCCTTGAAATGGTCAGGCAGTTAGACAAAATGATCAGTGTAGGACCTTCCAATTGAAACGTTCTATTCTAATATGAATTCATCCATTAGGGGAAATAGAGCAGATATCTATGGAAAAAAACAGGGAATACTTGTACTCTTTCTGGAAAAACTGAAGTAGAATATTTATACAAATTTTGTTCTTTAAAAAAAAAAGGCAATAGTTCATACGAATTAAACAAATTTTAATTCAAACTGTAATTATGATTGTTCTAAGCAGTCTTTCACATCACAGAACTTTGTTTTCTTTGTTGTTGTCATGTGTCATTCTGTGTCTGTTTTGCTAGCAGTCCATGACTTATAGCATTTGATGGTTCAGAATTGTTTTTCTATGAAAACAACAAAACAACTTTGATTTTTTAGTCTACTGTACATTCCCCCTTAAAAGACATAACTGATTACTCACAGCAACATAACAAGAATAAGACTGTGACAAATAATCCAGTCTTCCTTATTGTTGTTTAACCATGTTTTTGGGTTTTTTTTGCTGGTCTTATATCTGACAAGAGAAACAAAAGTTAATGTCCTGAAATATATTCTGTATTTGACTGTAAGATATATGAAAGGGAAATAAATTTATATACAAATGAAGAACCACTTCAAACTAGATATATCTCAAGGCTCTGCCAGATTCCAGAATGGTTGCAACTACTACAAGAGGTTTCAAACAAAAGGGCAGTTGTTGAGAGCTGAGAAAAAAAACCCACAAACATTTCAGAATATAACAGCCAGGGAAGTACCATCAGTACAGCTGTTAAGCTTCAGTCGCCCACTGCATCAAAACATCCCGAGGCTCAGTGATCAACACTGAAATGCATTTCTTTGTTCATCAGGTTAATGGAGTCAACCATTAAGGTTGGATGGTGATGTCTGGTTTTCAGTTACACTGGTAAGTCAAGTACTATGAGGCAGTAGAATCCAATTGTACCCTCAGGCACGTGGTGTGATTCTTGGAGATGGTTCTGTGCAGGGCCAGGAGTTGGACTCGATGATCCTTGTGGGTCCTTTCCAACTTGTCATACTATGTGATTTTGTTATTCTGTGTATGCAGCTAAATTGTTAGTATTTAAGGGATGATTTAATCCTGGAGAATTTACTGTCTTCAATAATTCCTGGGTACCGTTGAGCAGTTGGAAGAGACCAGAAGCAAAAATCCTGACTGCAGTTATTCTGTCTCAAAGGAAAATACATTTAACTGTGCAGTTATCGCTACACCTTACCATTTAGCATCTGAGTCAAAAGAGTGTCCCTAGCACAGTTTAGCTCATTAGTATCAAAACAAATCAGAATTTCCCATGGCTATTGTCTGAGGTGACCATGAATAAAAGTGACTCATACAAACTAGTAAGGAGGAATGAAAGAAACAAAATACCTCAAGATGTTCTACATAATCCTTTGAAGAGCTGAAATACGGCCTATTTTTTCAATTTGTGCTTTCTATTTCTTCTGTATCACCATATTTCAGTAATGTGGAGTTAAAACATTGGTCGGCATCAGTTTTATCATTATGATGTCTCTATTTTTAACCTTTTTATGAAAGGTATATTCATTTAAGGGAATCAGTCTTTGCTACTTTATATTTTGCAATGTTGTGTTGACCTCTTTGAACCAGCAAATAAAACTAGAACTGCTTTTAGTTGGTTCCTTCTGATGTTGTTACAGTTTTACAGTCATGACATTCCTCCAGAGTTAGTAGCCTAGCTATCATTGTAAAGAGCATTTCTAAGGACAAAAAAGCAGCTCCCCATTTTTTATATATTTTTTTTGCAACTGGTATTTCTTTTCCCAGTAAGTGTTTTGTTACACACTCTTTTATTCCTTTGTGCAGCCAACATGATAGGTAGATCAACTCATAGTAGTAGAAGGGAAAGAATACAATTTAAGGAGTTCTATAGACAAAAGCATAGAAGAGAGTGGAAAAGAGGATGACACCTCTTTTAGGATGACTCCTATTCTATGCCAAGAATAGGAGTACTTGTTTATATGTGCAAAACTAGGAAGGAGAGAGGTACAAATAGGACTCAGGAAGGATGTGGCTTTATGCTATTTCAAGATTTTTTATTCTTGTGCATACAAGTTACGGCAATTATTGACTAAGAAATATCTAGATAAACATTAGTGTTTTGACAATATGTCCCACAGCATGTGATACTTACTAAACACTTTAACTAAAATTCAGACTTATTTCTACAGTGTAAAATAATCTTGTCAGATATTGTATTTTATTTGTCGTCTTACTTCCTGTGCCATTCTCCTTTCCTTCTCCTTCTGTTTTATTCTGTGGCATATTATATAGTCATACCACCCCAGATGAGAGTTCAAACAATGTTTATGCTAAATACCTTACCTATTAGACTATAAGACCAACGTGTAATTTTTGTGAGTGAAATGTTACTTATGATAATAAATACTTCAAATCTTTAAAAAACTGTTCCACGTTATGCCTCACATTTTCTGGCAGCTGAATTTTGTTTCACTTCAGCACTTTCACCTAAGTTGTTAAATATGCCTACATAATAACTAGAATTAATCCAGTTTGTTCAGAGGCATAAGTAAGTCTTCTCTTCCTGGGTACAAAATATAAGTCCAGTTTTATTTCTTCAGACAGAGCCCTAAATGTGTTTCCTGGATTACAGGCAAAATAGTTTACTTGAATAAAGTTTTCTTCTTTTTTAAGTATCATATTATCTCTCTAACTGCGGTATGGTAATGTTCAAAATGCCAAAGATATACTGAAGTAATATTGGGAAAATATTTCAAATCTGATCCCACACTATTTCTGACTTCACAGAATTTTTATGTTTAATGTGTTTCATGTTGACATTCTCCTAGCAATACTTTTAGTTTGAGACAAATTTGAACTGTCTTGATAGCACCATAGAATACTTACAGATGCTTATGACAATAGTCAGAGAGTTCAAAACTGGAAATAAGCTATGATTAATAAATTAAAAAACTGAAGTTATAGGACATCACTGATCATCCAGGCCCAAATTATGAACACATTATGGGCTAGGGACTAAAGTTTTATATACACATTCATTTAGCTACAAGGAAGTTTGTTTTTTTTTCATGTTCACCTTCAATTTGGTTTTCTTTGGAAGCCTGATATAAAGGTTATGACAGTGCAACACTGCTTTATTGTCTCATAAGATGATATTTAGGGCTATTTGTGCATATAACAAAACCTCCAAAACTCCTGAACAGTATGATAGTATGCTGCTGGCTACCTTTACCATTCCTGCTCAACTTGCAAAATAATATGAAAAGAGAAGTGGAATACAAAATTACTGAAGATGACAAAACTATACAAGCCACAGATAATCAGGCTTTTGTTGCTTACATTAAGAAATTCACAATACAATATGACAAGGTCTGTTTCAGAAAAGATCTATTTTTTTATTTAACAGAGCTTTAGAAGTCTAGTACAATTTCCTTTCTTTCCCACTTGTGGCCCATATGTTACATGTTCAAGTCAGAGTAGTTAAATGGTGAGGAGAGGACAGAGTTGCAAAGGCAAGGCATGATTTTGAAAAGGAATGTATGATCAGTCATGATAAAAACAGCAGAGTTCAAATATGGAGCAAAGGCCCTGAGACTTGACATGGAGAGGTCATTGTAGGCCTTGATGTTAGCATATCCTTGGTGTACAATAAAAGGCAAATTAGAGGAGATCTGTGTTGGATTGAGAGGAAAGGAACTTGAGGCAATTGCTATAATCTATGAGTTCAAGTAGTTCACCGATGAAGGGAAGAAGTTACAGAAAAGAAGTGAGACTTTCAGAAGCCGCTGGATATTACAGTACGATTATATTGTTAGGAGAAGAAACAGGAGAATGGACAGCAGGGCTCAAGAAGTCATGGTGTTGAAGTGGGAAGAGATGGAGTCACAGGCAGGAGCAGGGGCCAAAAGATGGAAGGAGGATATAAGTGGAGAGGTCACGTTGGATCTTGTAGATCTTTACTAGAAACTACAGAGATAATACAGATAAAAGGAAGAACCAATTCTTTTACATGCCATAAAAATAACGATCCCACCTCCTCGTTTGGACTGCATGCTAGCAAAGATTAAACATCAAAAAGAATGGCATTTGATTCACATCCTGTTAAAAGCCAAACTCTGAGTAAATGATATAACTTGATAAAATTAAGTTAATCTTGTGGAAAAAAAAATATATTAGCCTATAACTGCACAAAGCAGTCCATTCTTTCTGTAGTATTTCAGTGCATCCATTTATGTTGGGAGAGGGAATTGGAGAAAAAAGTAACAACAAAGAAGAAAAATACCATAAAATTTCCATCTTAACAGAAGAAAATATGTCATGATGTTACAAATGTTTTCATTGACATAAAAGAAGATGAATTTTCAAGTGTTTCTACATTTATATATAAGCTCATTTTTCCCAGATAAATTTTAGTAAATAATATATTTCATTGATTCCTGTCAGAAGGCAGTACCAATGGGGAAACCTAATGGTTATAGCCAACTCATGGACTAAATATTGTGTAAATATTGATTCTAAAGGGTATTAACTGGGGAAATAGTCCCAAAAAATTCTAGACACTCAAGTGCTGGTTCTTTTTCATTCAAAATAGCACAGCTCTTCTCATGCTAAATAGTGTGATCAAACCCTTAGAGTCTGTGAAGTACACAAAAAGCTCACAGAATTTAAAATAGTGTATACCCTACTCTGGCACAAATCTATATTATGGGATTTTTGTAAGAAATTATATTTCTTTTTAGCACAGTGTGTGCATTTATAATGATAATGAATTTTATGATACCTATCAGAAAGTATTTTTGAAGTCTTTACTGTTTTCTATTCCCCTCTAGAGTGCAGTTTTTTGTGAACTCCAACATTTTTGTAAATTATTTTACAGAAATAAATTCCCTAGTAGATATTAAATTGTTTCATATAAATCTGAAAATTTTGCATAAAAGAGAAAAGTGGGAGAAATTAAATTCAAATAATAGAGAATCATACTTTATTAGGTAACAGTCTTACTATTTGCATCTGCAGTGATCTAATATGGCATTAGAATACTTGTGTTATCTATTTGGTTTCTGTAGCCTATGGACATTTTGCTGCAGCAGTTCTGTTGTATAATGATCTCAATTTACACAATAAATAAAGAGCTGCTTTCGGTATTCTCTCACTGAAGCATCAATACCACTCCTCATGATAACTCCCCATTTACTGTGCCTATGGCACAGAATTATTAAATGCTTCATTTTACAATATTGAAGAAGACAAGTCACTACTCTGTTGAAAGTACCATTTAAATAACACATTGTGTAAAGAATGGTGCTAGTACGTAATCATTTGTATGCATCAACATAAGTGCAACAAATACCTTTTCTTTGGTGCTAATTGTGAAGTTATATATACATTACCTCAATTTTTAATGTAAATATAATTTAATTGTTGTTATCAGGCTCTTCCTTCATACCTTTCTTTACAGTTCATCTTGAGGGCAGGAAAGTCTGAATGTGGCACTTAGTGCCATGGTCTAGTTGACCAGGTGGTGTTTGGTCATAAGTTGGACTGAATGATCTCAGGTCTTTCCCAACCTAATTGATTCTGTGATTCTTTTTCAAGTTACAACCATCAGGCTCCTGTTCCTGTATAAATCCTCACAAGTATCAGTAACAGGTCGTATCTTCTTTCTCATGCAGGGAATTCATATATTCATTTTAAATTCCAGTGAATAAAGGAATCAATTAATTAATCTTTAAGGAAGATTAAGAAAATTTGCTGTGACTCTCTCTACCACTTGACTACAGATTCTGGAAAAGGAAATATTGCATTCTAATCATGGTAATATAAGTAGTAGACTGTCTAGAGATGTAATCTTGACAATCCACCTACTGGCTCAAATATTATGGGGCAGCTGTGTTGTGCAACTGCTAGGCTAAAGTCCTCGTATAGTGTAGAAAATTATGTCTGCAGATTCCCTAATACCCAGTTTGAGTATTATTCCATAATAAATTAATCATGCCATATCTTTCTTAGTCTAATATATGTAAATATGAAGATTCTTTATAATGCATCATTTCATCGAGAAAATAGCAAGCAAAAAAAATAAAGTAAATAGCCTCAGAAACATCGTGAAGAGTACAAATGAGAGAGAAAAAAATCAAGGAGAAAAAAGGAAATGCCAGAAGTATATGATAACCTGGTAGCAAATCAGTTTATTTTATCTGTGAAAAATAAAATTTAAATATTGTGAGGAAAGGGAAAATAAAAGGGAAAGAAGGTAAATAATTTTCCTTACCCAGGGTTTATTTGACTTACAGTTGAACATTCTCCCCAATGTACATTCACTTATCTAAAATCATGGATCATTGTAATCTCTCTTGATTTGGGTTCATTTCTCCCACCAGTTTACTTTAAAACCTTCCCACATAGTCATAAATCAAATCACAGATTTGAAGAAGGAAGTGAAAATATTGCTGAAAGTTCACTCCCAATCCATAGTGTAGAGTTAACACATGGTATTTTCACTTTTTCTTTCTTTTTTCAACACTAATTTGGGCACTGTGCTTATGTTTGGGGAGAAGGAATTTGCACGTGGATAACTATTAAAATTGTTTCAATTATTAGAAGAATAGTTATATATAATAAAATGTCCTACTTTTAACTAAAGGAAAAAAAAAGAGAATATCCTCAAATATACCACATTGACTTAACTTTTTCAAGCTAGGCATTTAGAATGAAGATGAGATTTCGTGTTTCTGCAACAGACACCTTTAAGGGTATTATTTCATAGTGAATTCTACTGAAGTAACTATGACTGAAATGAATCTCAGGCATTATCAGCTAATCTTGAAGTATTTGGGGAGTCTTGCAGTAAAAGAACACAAAGCAAAGAGAAAGAGTATTTGGCCTGAAGACTTATCTTGATCTGTAAATACAATAGGCTGCCTTCTTTTACTGCATTGTGTAGAATAATTAAAAGTTAATAACAGTGTGCCACAGGAATGAAACAATCTTTTTCTGAGAATTTTTTAGTCAATATAATCTTAATATTGAAAATAAGCACCATTTTGTTATCAGTTTTGGAATGTTTCAACTTTCTTTTGAACTTCTTTTTTCTTCTTGTTTAATTTCCATACATCAGCTTGCTCCCTTTGTTATGCTAATAATTTTTTGCAATAAATAAATTTTACTGCTTTTTCTCATCTTTAAAAAACAAACCAAAGTGCTGTTTAAGAGCAAATTGACTTGAATATATCATGAATGATCACTTGATACTCAGTATATGAAATGCAAAATGACAGATTTTAATTATTTAATTTACAATTAATTTAATCTGTGAATCACCAGTTACACACAAGATTATGATGGTAGCATTGCTCTAGTTACTATTTGATTCTATGCAGTTTACCTTACCACATTTTTATAACCTACATACCCAGAATTTTCCAATTTTTATTTTTAAATTAACTGAAGTCTAACCTAAACAAACCTAAACGCTGTTGCTTATGGATCATCTTCCAGTCTCCATCTGGGAGATTCAGGGGAGAGTCTGTCAGGGATAGTTTGGTGCACTGTGTAAAAATAAACAAACAAATAAACAACTCCCCCAAGTTTTTTTAAAAAAGGAGAGAAAAATGCTTAAAAGTTTTATTGGAATAGATATATTTGAATACATATTTTACAATGTAGCTATAACCATTTAAAATGTTTTGTGGTGTGGAAATAAAACCTAACATTAAAAGTTTATTATCCCCACCTAATTAAAATGTTTATCTGTCTAATCAATTCAGAGAATGTAATATGATGTGTAAAATGTGTCAGTACCATAGTGATTATTATGTATCAAGTAAAGGATACATAGGAGAAGACCTATGCACTATTTATTTGTTGTGCTTAATAGTCTTTGCTTTTTATTCCTAGAAGATCACCTCCGAGATCAGTCAGGCTTTTGGAACTGTATGCCATACATCCAAGTATGCAAAGAATAATAAGTTTAGTGTCACATTATGTATTTTCCTAATGTTCCATTATGTGACAAAACCCAACTTGATGCTACCTAGTTTATTAAGAAAAATCCAAAACCAAAACCCACAAACAAACAAAACCAAAAAACCCACATGAAGATGCATTTGATGCTTATTTAAAGGATTCATACTATGCTGAAAAACTACAGTAGTGATTACAGTGAAAAAAAAAGAAACATCTCTTTTACAAATAATGGTCTGTTATTTAGAAAGTATGAATAAAACAATTAAAAATAATTGCTATTTTTTTTGTGTCAGACATGAAAATATTAGTTGGAGTCAAAAAAATCAGGGATAGACTGACTCTCAGAACTTTTAATGGCATGGATATCCTTTCTTTTGTAGTGTGCCAAATGTCTGTTCATTGTTTGTAGATGAAGATTCTGTGTCAAGAAAAGGCACAAATTCTTAATTAAAAGGAAATGTGGTCCCTATTATATCTTTTTTTTTAAATTATATTGGACATAAACAGAGACTAGTGCATGCCTGAAGGAGTAGATCTGAATGCCATCAAAGCCAAAGGACAGTTACATATTCTCTGTATGGGGTTTAATGCAGGCATTTTGAGAGTTCAGTAAAGCATAGTATTCTTTAGGTTTGTGAATAACAAGGAAACTAAGCAATAACTGTAACTGTTGAAATTACTATTCTTCTGTTATAAATATTAGACATATTTAAAATATGTTATTTTTCCTATAAAAATAGGAATATAAAATTAGGTACATGCACATGATATAAAAATGCTCTGTATAAACATATACAAAATCAGTCCTCCAGAGAAATCTCTGTAGTCACTTTTGCCTCACATTTTCTTTATAAGAACAATTGTCTATTCAAACTACCAAGAAGTTTCCTAAATCCCATCACTCCTAATTATGGATTGATGCATTTCATAATAATAAATAATAGTAGTAAACTGGTATCTTCTCTTTCCACTTGTTAATAGGAATTATTTCAGATACATGACTGTTGTAAGTTTGCAAATATTGTAACTGCCTTTTTTTTAAATCCTGAGTTGCTGTAAACTGGAGAAAAACTGAGTTTTTCTTCACTTTTTTTCTTGTTTATCTTTTGTTAAATTTGGAATTTTCCTTAGCAAAGACTAAAAAGTGTTCAACTCCCATACGCTTCAGAAAAAAATATAATAACCATATATTGGATTGCTGAGTTCTTAAAAAAATGTTTTAAACCTTGTTGTGCCCATTATTCTCTTCGAAGATGTCCAATTCAGGTATGAGATTTACTCCATTTAATGTGTTTACATTATTTGTGTATTTGTTCTATTATTGTCTTGCAAAGTGCCCAAAACAGCATTATCTTCTACTCTACTGTTGATATTACCATCAGTTTAATAATTTTCTCACAATCCATTGAATTCTAGTGTACTTTATTGGCAGATAGAAATATAATAAGAAAATAAGCATTTTTTCCTGGTTTTATCTTTTCAGTTTTGAGGAATGCATTTTCACACAACCTGAATGTATAAAACTCTAGTTAGAAAGTTACAGAAAGGAAATAATATAATCCATCAAAGATTTTGTACCTATTAGATAACATTTTTGCATTGCTCTAAAGTCCAGTGGCTAGAGATATGAATGTATTTGCTATTTAAAAAAAAATCCAACAAACAAAAAAAAACAAACTAAAAAAAGCAACACAAAGAAAAACCAAACATCACCCTCCACATCAACCTGGGAGTGGGATTAACCTACACTAATTTCAGCCATATGTAAATTTAGTATGTATTGTCAGGTAAACACCAATCATCCTTCAACCACCAATGGAGCTACACACCAGAGAAACATAATACAGACAGGATTAACAACTTGCTGCAAACATTTCTCTTCTGCACAGTTATGCATATATCCTGTAACATGGGGTTCTCTTGCCTAACCATCAGTGTCCAGTATCACTTCACATACATGAAGCTGTAATAGATTTCTGCAGAAGATCATTAGATATGATGGTCAGACAGTAGAGGCCTTTTGCATTGGTGGTGAAGGGAAAGCAAGGGGCTGCTGGAGACCAGATGATGTACCCCACTATCACAAAAATTACACTGTATAAACTGTATGTATGTCACTGAATGGATGGACTTAATTGGATGGACTTAAGACCTAGATGCCATTACTGAAACTTGGTGGGATTAATTCTAGAGAGTACAGAGGAGGAAGGAGTATATTAAGAGGATCCTAAATGCAGACGTTACTTTAGAAAGCAGTGCAACCCCCACCTTCAAAACAGCTAACACAAAGCAGGATTTATCTACCCTTAGCTTTAAAATCATCATTTACACATGAAATATGCAAAGAGTGTTTTATTATAGACTGTTAAGTAGGACTAGCATCGGAAGTGAAATGATATGTATTACAGTCATTACCATTGCATTACCTTTGAGATGGATAGCATTTTCAGAATTCTAGTTTGTTAAGAACTACAACATCTGTGCTCTCTAAAGTATGTTATAAAGAAAGTTTTATTTTGGAGTTCCTGGTAATGGTAGGAAATTTCTCAGAATTTCTGTTTTTAAGAATGTCTGAAGCATTTTTAACTACAGTTTTAAACTGACTGAGCAATTAAAGGTTAGAATCAAAGATTAACAATGAAACATGAAAAATAATAGAAATAATAAAAGAAAACCCAAAGCTCAAAGTTTCATACTCTTCTATTCACTTAGGGCAAACAAGTAAAGATAATTTTCCCTTGATTTAAACAAATTGTCTATATATAAATTAAAAAAAAAATAAAAAGAAAGAAAATAGAAAGAACAGGGGCATAGGTAAGTTCTGTTTACTAAAACATAGTGGTTTTTTTCTAGTCCTCTAAAATGGAGAACTGCTGTTTCTATTTTTCTGTGACTGATTCAGTCAGTCACAGATAAGAATCTGAATGAAATATTCCTGTGCATATTTTTAACAGGAGCTAATAATTTCAAAAACCACAGGTCTAACATTAGGTCTTACTACTCCACAGTATTCTCTTATATTTTTCATGCCTGTAAATATAAAAGGCAGGCTAGCAATGATGCAATGATGATTTAAAATTACAGTTTGTTTCCAACTGTGCCTTCACAGCGACTCAGTGGTGAAGAGATTCTCCCTCTCATTTTCTCTGCCATGACAGGCCAGGAGTCCGCTGCCATATAAAGTAACAGTGTGAGTGATGCTGACTAAAGGAAGACACTAAGGCAGCCTAAGAAAATTTAATTATCTTAATGTCTAAATCCTAACAAACAAAAAACAAACAAACAACAAAAAAGAAGTCTGATTCCACTGGAATTATCTTTTTTTTTTTCCACAGAAAAGTCCACAATGCACTGAGTCACCATGGCTGTCTCTAATTAGATGTTTTTTAATAGCCTGAAATGCGTCCTCAAAATAGTGGTTTTTAAAAGGCACAATGTTATCTCAAATTATCTTGTAACACTCTTACTTAAAAAGTAAATAATTTACAAAAGTATTTACCTGTGGAAAAAAATGGCTTGGTGTTTTTCTATATTGTCGCAAGCATACATTTGCTTCCTACAATGTAATAGTCCCAAGATTTGGTCCAAAATAGTCTTAATATTTTTATAAAATTTTATCACACGAGTTTATTTATGTCCTGATCTGGTGCTTTGCAATAAAAGAAGGGAAAAAAAACCCCAAACAACTAAAAATCTTTAATATTGATTAAAGACAAAGATAAAATTAATTAAAGATAGCACGCTTGGTTCAACTGCTATTTTTCAGCATTAATAATTATATTTTTAATTTATTCAAATTAATATTCTATGTACTCATTCTTGAAAGTATGACTGAAGTCATGACTTTTCAGAAAAATCTTAGCATATGTCATTGTTGTGGTTTGAGCTCTCCAAAAATCCAATTTCCAAGCTTCCCCACAATTTGCTTCAATGTGAGAGGGGTTTTCAGACATAACACATCTATTAGCATGAGGAAAATTATATCAAAATTTATTACTAACACAATAAATACTATAGAAACTAAAAAGCAAATAAATACACATTATTAATACAATCTCTACCACCCCTGGGGCTCTCCCACATCAGTCCAGAAGAAGAACACTCCAGGATGATAGCTAAAGTCTCTCTCTCACTGGGGTATCGAGGAAGGGGTCTTCTTTACCCCCACCAACTGCTTGGCCCTGCTGAGGTCTCCTCCTGGACTTGTTTTACCAGGTCTTCATCACGATTTACAGGGAGTCAGCTTTGGAGTCCTTTCCCCCTGGGTTCATGAAGGTTCCTCCCAGAGAGTAAGATGTCCACTCTTGCTCTCCAGGGTACAGGGTTTCCGGGTTTTGCTCAGTCTTTATACCCCAAACAGTTTTCACCAAAAAGTCTGCTTGTTTTGGCTTCTCTCTGTTTCAAGCTGCTGCAGCTTCAGCTCGACTTCCATGTGTCATGGGAGGCATTCTTCCCCCTGCATTCCTCCTTCAGTTTTCGGCTGCTCTCACCCAAACCTCCTCCGAGCCCCTCGGCCCTTCTCTCCGTTGCTCACTCTCAACTCAGGGTTGCCTCCTCCCACCCCATTATGGGAGAGGAAAGTGGCAGTGAGACTGCTTGGAGTCTTTCTCTCATCCTCCGCCTGGAATTCTTCCAGCTCTGCACAATCTCCGCTGCTTCTGCAGCTCCTGGACCACCCCCCGGCCTGTATCTGGCTCGGCTCCAATACCGAGCCTGCCTGCCAGGGGCTAGCAAGCTCCGACCCCCTGGCAGGCCTTTCAAGTCCACGCCACCGCCTCTCCTGGGCAGTGGGGGGAAAAAAAACCCTAGCCTTTGGTCACAGGCACCTGGTCCCCTGCAAGGGGCCCGCAGGCCTCTCTCCTCTCACCTCATGAGGAGATGGCTTCCATTCTCTGTCTCTCTCTGCCAACAACTTCCTCCGGCTGTTGTAATGTCCTAATTTCACAGGGGTGAAACACAGCTCTGATCGGTCCCTGGTCGGAAACTCACCTGGGATCAATCACTTCCAGCCCCCCGGGGAGGGGTGGGGGCGGCTCAAACCATGATAGATGAATAATAATGATAATTGGAAGGCTGAACTGAATTTTTTGGTTGCTTCCATCTGCAACAAACCTGCTTCATAGATGTACTTCAAAGGTCCTCCTGAAGATATCAAATTTGAATATTTTCTGATAAAGCATTAATAATATGTAAATTTGTGTATGTTCTGAAGGATTAATCAAACTTGTACTGGGGAGCCCACCTTAAGAACTTCCATACCAATATTTTACTTCTATCAGAAAAAAACAATACAGCATTATTAATTTTACTGAAAAGACAATTAAAAGAAGTAATGCCTTTGAAGACCTATAAACTAGAGTTCAATCTGCTCAATGTATAGAGCCACTCCTTTCACTGTCTTTATGAGAAATCTTCAGAATAGAAAGGACATTTGCCTCGCAAAATAGAAAGGACATTTGCCTCACAAATCAGTGGTTTGGCTGCTTAAAGAAACACCACAAAAGGTATTGGCAAAAAGAGGTTTAATATGTGAAAATGCAGCTTTACAGAGTTTGATTGCAAGGGTCAATCTACTACTTTTTTACACATTTTAAAACTTAGAAAGGAAGATCAAATTCAAAGCAAACTATTTGCACAGAAGCCTAGAATGTAAAAGGGGGTAAAGATGCAAAGGATATGGATGCAAAGATAAGGGTGCAAAGGGTTTAGCAGCACTTAATCATTGAATACTTTAACATTTACAAAGCAATTTGATAGTGTTAACTACAATTATAAAAATTACTTAACTGTAGATTTGACATAGTAATATTCATACTGTAATCAATTCTCATGCACGCAGGTAGAATGGTGTGTACATCTCTTTGTGTGCAAAGGTACCTATCAAAAATTTCCCTCAAATTCAGTGAAATACTCATATCAAAACCCTTTGTGTTTCCCAACAGGCAAGGCCTGCGCCTTGAGGAGCATGGAGGTGTGTGTATAGGGGGATATTTCTGTTTGTTCCCACCTTACCAAGCAAGAACTCCTGCTATGATCAGGGAGTGCTTCATGACATAAGTGGTGCAGTCAAGGGATGCTTTACCACTCAGTTGGTTTGACTAAGGCTTTTCATGAGTTTTTGAGATTGTAAAACAGGTAAGATGGTGGTGGGGAGAAGTGGGGATTCCAATTTAAATCTCTGAATAAAAGGTGCTTATGTCTATTGCTTTTAATAAGACGAAGTGATTAAGTTCTTAAGTGGAACCTAAGTTAAACTATTCAAATAAGCTAGATGGATCTAAAGCATTTTTAATTTTTTTATGACTATTTTTTGCAGGTTACTTTACAGATTCCTAAAAGGTTAATGGTGTATTTTAGTATTTTCATTTGTATTTATTTCATTTATAAATTACTTCGTCCCTGAATTTAAACAATGTTTTTCAGCTAATTAAAAAAAATGTTTAAAGGATTCCTAAAATTTTCACTTGTTTCTCAGATATTCCACTCAAATTTTAAGACAGAAGAAACTACATTGCCTGACAACTTATCTATATTTATACTTTCATGGTGTCAAAGATTAATGGCATGAATCTGTTAGTGCTAGGGTTTGTTAGGCCTGGAAGCCATGAACTCCAGACAGATATTTTAAATCTTGTGTAGCTATGAGGAGTTGTTTCTGACTATCTTTCCAGAAAAAGCAGAATAAATCTAAAAAGAAATTGTCAAATAGCTGTTTAAGTCATGCTAAATAAAGATATTGGTATGTTTAGCTAGCCAAAAAGCTCACCAGGCACTGCTGGGTATGAGAGAGACAAACATAGATATCTTGGGCAGCTGATGTATAGCAGGATATCCTGGCCTCTGGTTACCACCACAGAGATATGAGTTCTCCTTCAGTTTGACATCATCAAATCTGCCAGCACTGCATGAATAATACAGCTAGTCTGAGATATCTCACATAGTCTCAGATATGCACATTTAGGCAAATGAACCTATCCTGCCTTTTTATTTTGGTTAGGTATCCATTAATTCTAAAGAGAGCTTGAAAATCTAGTTTAGGCATTCTGAATTTAGTTTGCATGAGAGACATGCTTTTTTTTTGAATGGACTGGTTCATCTGGAGGAAAATAAAATGTTTAAATGAGGCAGACAGGATTGATTTTCCAATTTCTTCTTTCTGTCACACATATTTCATAAGGTGACTGCTTTTCTTCCTACTTTAGTTAAGACTTATTCAGAATTCAAGACAGTCTTAGCTTTTCAGCCTTGAATCTAAACACATATCACCTTTGATTAATTTCAGACCTTCATCAGCTAGGTCAAGATGAAGTTTGGATTTATTTTTCTCAAAGGAAATATTTTAAAAAGTAAAGAAAAAAAAAGAAAGCAAAACAAAAAATACCCCAAACAACCCTATCTTATTCTTTACAGAATAAGCCCCAAATTCACTGGTAATTCTAATTACCAATTAGAATTTTGTGATGGAAGAAAATAAATTATTTCAAAGTGAAATAAAATAATTAAGAATTTAAAGAATTAAATAATTAAAGAATTTAAAAGATTGCTGGAACATTGGCCTTACCGAATAATTTATCTTCTCTTACATCAACACATCAGTAAGTAAAGTATAAATGAAGTTTTTTTCCTTTTAATTTTCCTTTTTTTCCCTTCCCAACCACTTAGCTATTGTGAAACAGGTTCTTGTTCTTTTCCATACTATATCAGATAAGTTAGTCTTGTTAATTTTTTTTGGCTAATAGAAAAGATAGGGAGGATCTCCTAAGAAACAGAGAAGTCAACATGTCCTGTGATTGGTATGAACTCTGATTGCACGAATGGTCACCTCTGGTGATTCAGATGATAATTCTTTAAGATGTTATAAAATTATTTCTGTTGTTTATTTTTCTGTTTTCCTCAGGGAAAGGGGTTTAACATAAATGAAAAACTTTCCATCATGCACTATTTTAATGATCAGTATTTTTTAAATCCCAGAACAGTATAGCAGGTAGCAAAACAAAAGGATTTAAAGATATCAGAAGCAGGATAATCAGCATACAAGTGATCAGTGGGAGCATAAAATAAGTATTGACTCTGTAAAATTAAAAGCCATATTATTAATAATATTTAGTTAGTCTGAATAATAACACACTAAAATAATCATAAGAATAGAAAAGCAATTCCTGAGATTTTTATTATATTAAATTGGATATTTTTTTTTAATCAGAGACTATATTGGCAAAATCCATGTATCAGACAGAAAATCACTATACTGTTATTCAGTTAATAAATATTGTCTTTCCACAGATATGTCTTCCCATCTAAGGAAATTGATAACAGCCTTTCACTGTTCTCCAGAAGTCTTATAAACATGCCATTATAGAGAATGTCAACATTCTATAATAAAAAAATTTGAAGAGCCCTGGATCATCTGTATTTTATTGACAGTATTAATTAGTGCAGGTATACTTGAAAATTTGGAGTAACCCAGGAGGGAATCAGTCTTCTTCAGTATGCAATGAACAATATTTAATGACTCATATCAACTAGCTGTTTCCTGATTAGAAATGACAGTTTGGTTACTGGCAATCTTAATCAACCTGTTCAGTAGAATGTTTCTCCTAGGGAATAAAAAAACAATTTGATTTTTTTTAGATTAAATTTATCTAGGACAAGGAAGTCTACGTACTTTTTCCTATTTGAAAGAGAATATGAAGACACTCCACACTTTTGCTCTTACTGATTTGAACTGTTAGAGAGGATGAGTCAGAGATGATGCCTAATACCAAGAAGAATTTAGTCTTTATCCTTGTAAAGAAATGTCTTATCCAACTAGATGAGAGATACCTCCTCACTAGAACTCTTTGACATACTTCTACAAAATTCTCTGCTGTAAAGCATAAACCCCTTTGTTCCACCACCTAGCTACTTCTTTTTAATCAACCTGCAGAACAGTAGCTCACTTAAAAATGGTTCTTGTAAAAAAACCCAACCAACTTCCACTCCTCTATGTTTAAAATGAAAAATTCCATTGTCAACTTGTGAAAATTTTTATCTATTGGTCAATTACAAGATACACTGCCAGTGTGAAAGCGACAGAAATTTTAAATTTGGTAATCAGTTTAAAACTGATATAAAATACTTATATTTTCAGGTTACTTTTTTATCTGTCACATTACATCTTTCTCTTGCTCCCCCTTTTCTTTTTGTCCTTACTTATCATATGCATGCTTGTTCATCATAAATGGCCATGATTATTTTTAGTGGGTGATGCTGCAATCTACTTCACTAATTCTAAGTTCAATTCAATGAGAACAAAAGATTTGCAAGGAACATGTACAGTTTTATCTTTGGAATATGAATTTCTTATAACTGGGAAATAGATAATTCTCGTTAAACTTTTTCCTTCTTTTTTTTTGTGGCCTCCACTTTACTCAACTTTACCTCAAAGAATTCAGCAACATCATAGTTGATTCGCTTTGAGATGTCTTGATATGAAAGTTTTTTCCATAGACTTATTGATCTAAGAAAATATAAAGGAGAGATTTAGTTTTAGGGTGTCTTTAAAGGCCCTTGTTGAACTGTAGGTGTTTTTTTGTGAAAAAAAGATGGTTATAAAAGACATGGTTGAGAACCCAGAGGTCTTCCATGTCAACTACATAACTGAACCGACACAAGCAAAATATTACCAGTAGAGTTTCAGTAGCATTATAAAAAATCATCACTGCTTGTCACATGTTGGTGCCATAATACAGAATGGATATAATTTTGGAATTTTTCGAGCAGCCAGATGTGATAAATTAAATAGTTAAACCCACAAAACTAAGGAGAACAGAAATTACATCATTCTGATACTCAGCTACCTTGGTTGCTTTTCAATTTCCTCTAAATACAACTTTGTAAATATTTTGCCATCAGTTCTTGCTGAAGAGGATGTTACTGAGGTAGCTAAACCTTTTTAACACTTGAAACTTACTCTTAATGACTGTGATTACTGGAGGGCTTTAAGAGTGTTTAGATCAAGATGAAATATAACTTCCATGTTATGAATACTTACAGGCTGAAAGGGAAATTCAAACTGTAGCTGCTCAGCAATGGTAATTCATGACCAAGGAATGATTTGGAAGGGAGAGACGGAATGTCTAATGAGATTAAGACAGAAGATATACCACAACATTGTCTTGTAGCAATTATGGAATGCGGGTGTTCAGGGATCACTTTTGATAAAGAGAGCTGCCACTGGAAGTTGAATCCAACACCAGGCTGAGGCACCTGATGTTGACCTTCATGGGATTGGTGCTGGTGCAAGCATATATGAGTTGCCTCATGCCATATCTTTGCAAACTCCTTGTAGAGCCACTTATGGTGGTAGGATTCTACTCAACGCACTGCTCACTAAACCTTTTTATAGTTAAGTACAAATGTCTATTTAATTTGCCTCATCAACAAGACTATCGATAACCTTATATAATACTGTACAGTGATAGATAAGGTCCTGTTAGCCACTGTACAGGTATACATCCAAATACAAGAGCCTGTCATAGTACACAATTAAATGCTTTTTCTGATGTTTTGATGAAAGTCATGAAACATTTTCTTTGTTAATTGATTATGCGCACAGTATTTTACGTACTTTCTAAAAAAGCTTGAACCGAAGTTTAGTCTTGGATGTCTTCAGGGGATTATCAGGACTGTATACTTCCAATATTTAGCAATCAGACCAAGATATGAAAAACTGAATTATAGAATTCTTAATTATGAAGACCAAAATTTGAGAACAGAACCATAAGTAAATTGCCCACTTTCATATATTTTTGCAGGACCAATCATATTTTCATTGATTGTAATACAAGAGGAATTCAATGAAACCTAGTTGTACTCTATGAGAAGCAAGATTTTTTTAATAATCTATTGATGACTGTCAATCAAGAAAAAAAAAAAGAAGACATAAAAAGAAATACAAATATGTCCTGTCGTGTTCTATGTGTTTCCATTTTCTTTTCCTCACAGAAATGTAAAATATTCATTGTTCAGGATTATTTTTGAGGATAAGATTTGTCTCCTGTATTTGAATATTTACAATTTAGATTTGAATTTGCCTTACAATCAATAACATTAAATAGATACTCTTAGCAAATTATTTGTCTGACATAGTTTGGACAGTCATTTTTGGATGAGGTGAATCACAGCTTACAAGTCCTATTTCTTGTCATGGTCTGTAAAGGGAGTCACCTGCCTAGCTGAGGTATGGACATCACATCTCATCTTACTTGCCTGAACAGAGTCATCTGTGCCTTGCTACTTCAGATATCAGAGTTAAATATTTTTATTGCTTCCATTGATCAAATAAGTGCAAATTCATGCTTAGAATATATCAAATATGACTAAATTTATTCAAGGTCTCTTTTGCACTGTTAAATAAATTTAACAATTTGGATCACATAATTTCTGTGTCTTGAAGTGCTAATTTTAAATGCTTAGAGTTCTCTTTAATTGCCAAAAGTGATCCTCCTAGTTTTATAGTTCAAGACTACTTTCTAAATGAAAATATATGTCTACAAAAGACAGTAAAATTGCAAAAGACAGTATTACTTAAAGAAAAAAACTGCATAAATCTTTAAAATATTTTCATTTTTTTTTCCTCAGAAGAATCAATATTATAGGTTTTTTATATACTGTAACAGAAGTATTTTTATCTTATATAGTGATTATTATTATTATTTCCTTCAATCATTATTTGTTATTATTATCCTTTTATCATCCTTTGTTATTATTATTAAAATACAATGCTTAAATATAAAGTTTAATTTGTTATTTTAAATTATTTGTTGTTATTGTAATTAGCATCAGTAGAGGCAATAATACTAATTGTACTGGTAAGACTAGTAGTAGTAATAGTAAAAATAATCATAATATATTAGAAAACATATAGTTATTATAACTGTAATAACTATTTTAGTATGCCATTAAGTTACAAAAAGAAAGACAAGTCAGATATTCACATGTGAGAGAGTTTTTAGGATAACAAAAAAAGTCACATATGTTAGAAACACAAGTACCCTGAACAAAAGTTTAAGGGGACTATACCTACAGCATACATCATAATTATGTACTGTCACTATTGCCTTCAATAAAATCTCTCATTATGTACAATATATTTGCATACAAATATAAATCAAGGACAAAAATAGACATAAGTTCAGACTGCTTTCAACAGGCAAAAGATCTCTTTAATAAGAACACAGAAAATCAATAGAATCAGTAATTTACAGCAGCAGTATATTTCACCTGTTAATTTTTCATTTATATGTCACAGTTTTGTTATAGTAACAGTGAAATACTTGCATAGCTATGCAAGTCCATGTTCTGTAAATGCAGTATTAATTGCAGCACAGACTTATCCTGGTAGTAAGAAATAGCAGTTGTAATTAAACATCCCTGATTAAATCCATAGAATTCATTGCCAATGATTGAAGACAGAGCCAAGACATGTAGAAATTTTGAATATAGAGTTTAAACACTGGTCTTGTGGATGAAAATTCTGAAATATGCACTTCTCCATATACCCTGTCCCCCTTCACCATATGTCCCATTCCACCCTCCAAAAAACAAAAGATAAAAAAATAGTCTATTAATGATAATGCTAATGATGCTAGCAGCTCATAGGATTCTTACCTTCCCCTAGTCCCACTAAGTTACCTCAGCAATCTTTCAGCTGACTTTCTGTTTTTCATAAATGTTTTTTCAGAGCTTTTTACTGTCAGTTCAGACAATCTTGTCAAAGTGTTCTCGAAGTTTATTTTCATCTCTACTAATATCTTACTTATATTTAATTTACTACTTTTACCAGTTCTCCAATATATTTTTAAGTATACTAGGCACTGGTCAATAAGATGTTGCATTCCTATTGGTTATATTTTCCTGGTGATCACTTACTACTTACTTTTTAGTTTGTTGTTTTCATAGCTCCTATCTCAAGTGCAATAGATATTTTAAAATAAAGCATTCATCCTGCCCAGAAAAAAAGACCACCCTTTTTCCAGTTACAAATTATTATTAAAAAAAACAGCTGTCTTGTACCAAGAAATATGGTCAAATTATTTTCACTAGTAAAATATAGGAAAGAAATATGAAGAAAGAAAGGTTTTCCTGCACAAGGCCTTTTTAAGCAAGGCACCTGCCCAAGTACTTATTTTTGTTTCAGTCTTATAGATACAGCCTAACAGTGGCTGTGCTTATGCTATCAATTACAGGAAGTTTCTGCAGATTATTGCACCATTTTGTACGTGACCAAGTTATGTATTCATTGTAATATACCTTGAAAATATTACAAGAGAAGGTTTCACATTTTCAGGATATATAGCTTTCTCCAACGGTAGGTTTCTGTTTTTCTTCAGGATATAACTTTGTGATAGTACAATTAATGACACCATTAACACAATTAAGCCATTCATACTTTTTGTTATATGGTCATTAGTTTTGTTATGCCCTAAAACTAACTCGTTTCAAGGGCTGTACTCCCTTAGTGATCAATAATTGGCCATCTGTGTTTATAGCCCTAAGATCTCCACTATCATCCTGAGCTTGTATCCTCAGGGTCCCCAGATGAAACAGTCACCGTACATAAATTCTTATTCTAAGATCATTGTTACTTCACTCTATTCTTTGGATACTACATATGAATATGTATATAATACCTGCTCTATTATGAGTTATTAAGACCTAATTATTACAAAGATTGTGCCCTGGTTTTGGCTGGGATACACTTAATTTCCTTCTTAGTAGCTGGTAAAGTGCTGTATTTTGGACTCGGTATGAGGATAACACATCGATGTTTTGGCTAAGTTTTCTGCTAAGTAGTGATTACTGTTAGTCAAGGAATTTTCAGTATCTCACGCCCTGCTGTTGAAGAGGTGCACAAAAAGCTATAAGGCAGCATGGCCAGGACAGCTGACCTGAATCAACAAATGGATTTTCCATATCACAGAGTGTCATGTTTAGTATTTAAACTGGAGAGGAGTTGGCCAGAAGGGACTGATCACTGCTTGGGGCCAGGTCGGCATCAGTCAGTGGGTGGTGAGCAATTGTACTGTGCATCACTTGTTTCTCTTGGGTTCTGTTACTCCCTCTCCCTCTCCTTTTCATTATTATTGTTGTTGTTGCTATTATTATTATCATTATTATTTCAGTTTTTAATGGTTCTTAGTTTAACCCATGAGCTTTACATTTTCTTTCCAATTCTCACCACTGTGGAGGTGGGACTGTGTTGTTCTTCATTGCTGGCATGGTTAAACCATGACAGATTGACATTATTTTACTTGCTTGCTTAAATTCTTTTCATTCTCTTAAGGGTAAAAATTTATAATAGAGAATATTAGAAGAGAAAATAATTCTTCCTAGATACTGGGAAAGGTAAACTTTTAAACTTCACAAATGCCAACCTCCTCAAGGTGCGTTAGTCATTACACTTACCAAAGAAGCTACCTCAAAATAAATTTCTGCTAACAGGTAAAGTTTAAGTACTTCATATCTGAACCACCATAATCATAAGAGACTAGAAATATCAGAGAAGTAAAAGTCATGAAAATTTCTTGTTGCTCTGTTAAACACATACATTTGAGACACTTGTTACTTCTTCAGGAAATGCAGAAAACAAATACTTCAAATATACTTCAAGGATGACCTCTCTGTTCTCGCATTAAAAATAAGATAAGAAAGATCACTTTTATGTTGTACACTTGTGTACTGGGTTTGCTTGGCAAGCTTTTATTATCAAGGGGATGACTTCTGTGAGAAGATGCTAGAAACCTCCCCCATGTCCAACAGAGACAATGCCAGTCAGCTCCAAGACAGACCCACTGTTGGCCAAGCTCATGCCCATCAGAGATGGTGGTAGCACCTCTGGGATGATAGATTTAAGAAGAGAACAAACTGCTGTGCAATAGTACCTGGAGAGAGGCGTGAGAATGTGTGAAACAACTGCAGACACCAAGGTCAGTGAAGGAGAATAAGGTGCTCCAGGCACAAAAATAGTTTCCTCTGAAGCCTGTAGTCCAGATCATAGTTCCTTACATATTTCTTCCTAGTGAGCTGGATCAGTTTCTTTATTTTCTCTCGAACTTGAATGATTAGTGAAAAATTTTAGTACAATGGGAAATCAATAAAATATATTTTGGATTGCATGAGGTGTACAGGCAATTAAGCTTTCTTCCTTCACGTTTAAGGAGTGACATTTAATGCAACAATAATCCCACTTAATTCTTTAGATATGCACAAATTGAGATGCCATCTGTTTTGCTACTAGTCTTTCAATGCCCTAACATGCTAAATCTGTATGATACCTAAGGTTGCTTGGGATTCATGGGACAAATGCTCTCTTACCCAAAGCTTAGGGTGTCTTGATCTCCTAATAATTCTCAGAACACACAAAAGATACACAGTACAGCAAAAAGCATTGTACTTTCAATAAACTTTTCTGCTACAAAATTATTTAATACTTAATTAGCAATGACCACAAGGGACAGACTCCATTCCTTTACACTGGTGGAGTTTCAAATATTTATTTTGCACTTTTTTGAAAGTAGTAGACAAAATATGAAGTGGGCATAGAGGGATTGGAATTAAATAAGAATTACCATTAAAGGCTTTCTTTTATGGTAGAAAAATGTATAATTCTTAACTCTAGAAAACTAGAAATCAGGAGCTAACTCTTTGCTGGTACTATGGAAACAGCAGAAGTGTTATTGTTGAAATCCTCAATACTGTTTGCATACTTTGTTCCATATCTCCTTCCTGTGAAATGCACACGGTTTTCTTGGGGTGCAGATTGTATTCTAGGCATTCTTTTCCTCTGGTAAGTGTCTTTACCCCTGAATTTCAGAGTTTTTAATTTTTATACCTAATTTCTGTGTATAAATACCTAGTTTATTCTTAGTTCTTTGCAGGTTTAAAATTTAGGGGTAATAATAGTGCCCTCTTAAGCACACAGTCTAATTTATTCTTATGTATAAGAAAATTCCTTCTAAAAGTAGGTAACACATCAAGTGAAATAATAAGACAAGAATTAAAGAATTCAGAAAACCAACCAGATCACAGACTAGAGAAAATAGGTGCAGTGCTGCTCCATGGAAATTGTTGGAACTGTGTCAGTTCAAATCTTTTGGTTATTCTTCTCTCAACCTTTACTTTTAACAACCTAGATTTGGTTATCCATAAAGCCAAATATATAAAAAACCTAATACACACACTGCTGTCCCACCCCCCCCCCCCCACTGCCTTCATAACTGTAGCATACTCCCTTTTGATTTTCTGAAAGTAGATAATTAAATTACATTAGGGTTACTTTCATTGCCACTTGCAATACTATAAATAACTTTATAGGACATTCATAATGTATTGTAGAGTGAAGTATACTTTTAATTTGTTTTTTATTTAAACAAAATTTCTAAAACCTGCAATGAGGGTTATCAGACCAATATCACTATTATTCATTTCTTTACTTTAATATATTTGCCCTGTAAGTTATTTATATGTGTACAAATTTACTTTTACTGCATAAAACCACATGTAATATACTGTAGATATCATTCTTATAGTTTAACAGAACTAAGTCACTCACAGTAAAAGAAGATAAAATGAGATATAATTTACCTGGCTTTCTGTGAACTTGTAACGAGGTTAAAAAAAATCACTTCTATAAAAAAAGATATAACTAAACCCTAAGACACATAGCTGTTTCCACAAAAGGGTATAGGTTCAGTGTAAGCTGCCTATAAATATAAATGAGACAAGGACAAGATCGTTGTGTATCTGAAAGTTACAAAGAAAACAGCTTCCCTGCACCCTGGCAGTACACAAAGAAAAATATTATCGCATAGCAGTCACTATTTTCAGTTGTATGGATTCTTTTCTAAACACAAAGAATCTTTTTCAACATATTTTCTAGTAGACAACATTGAAAGTGAATCAAAGTTTAAAACAGCACTTGTCAGAGACTGATACTTTAACCACTGCATATGTTATATCTGTTTGTTTCTCAGAGCAGTAAATAGTAGCAAATAATTGTGTTACCGAGGAAAGGCACTGAACCCACCTTCAGCTGATGTAAATGTAAATGCTTGTTGAAAACATGCTGACTTATGCAGGCTGAGGGTCTGATCTTCAATAGTTTGTTCACTTTTCAATAGAAAAAAATGCAGATACATACTAAAGCAAAAGGACATCTCAGTAATTCAATTTATTTTTTTCCCCTATGTTTCTGGGGAGAGGTAGGGATAAGGAAAGTTAAAAATGTGATATAAAAACATAATGCATCATTTATCTGAGCAATTTGGAAATTCTCTGTCTTGAAATTAAAATCTAAACATATTTGTCACATTCTACACGTTTTGAAATTAGAATAACTAATTTTAAAATTATATACTGAGTCTTTCAGAAACAGTGCTGTTCAGGAAACACTCATGCCAAAATAATGTACTTCTTTTAAAGTTAGATTTATAATTTTTGAGATGAGTTAAACATTTTGAAATTGCTATTGTTGAGGTATAGGTGAAATTTCACCCCTAAAAGATTAATATCTAGTAAAATATCTAGTAAAAAGATTAATATCTAGTCTGTGAAAATACAGTGTACATTAGCATTGACACCTTTCAAAATCTATTTTACCCCAAGTATTCACATTTTAATGACTTGATATGATATATACTTTATTGTCCAAATTCTACTTTTCCAAGAGAATATGCTGTGCTGGGTAGACACTTAAAAAAAAAAAAAAAGCAAAGAGGAAAGAGAAAAAGTGAAAAGCAATAAAAACAAATGGAAGGAACAAAGGAAGGAAGGAAGGAAAACTAGTAACAGTCTAAAGTGAATAACAGTTTTGAGGAAGTAGGGTGTTGTATGAACCTGGTAAAACTTTCAAAAAACATTTGTAACAAGAAAGCTGATTGAGATTTCTGTTTTGTCAACAGATAAAATGAAGTAAGAAATCTGCCAAAGTCCTGTATGTTCTGCTGGAATATTTCATCACTGAGTACACTTTTCCTGAGGGACCCACAGTTAAGCCTACTTATAGACAGAAGACTGAAAATCTGATCTTGTCTCCTTTAAAGGCTTCCCTCTCTATCTGCTTTTACTAAAATGTACGTGCAATGTATATAACAAAACAAAGACAGTTTTACAGTGTAACAAGATCATTTTTTTCCTTTCAATTAGTGGTTATATGATATCTTTGGCATATGTTAAAGAAAATTAGAAACTGTTATGGTGGGTGGACTGTGGATGAATGTAAGTTGCTCACCAAAGTCACTCTATTATTCCCCTCCTCAATGGGACAGGGAGAGAAAATACAACAAAAGGCTTGTGGGTTAGGATAAGGGCAGAGAGACATCACTCAGCAATTACCACCACAAGCAAAACAGACTCAATTTGGGGAAAATGAATTTACTTTATTACCAATCAAATCAGAATAGGATAATGAGAACTAAAACAAAAATCTTAAAACACCTTCCCTATCCTGGGCTCAACTTCACTCTCAATTTTGTCTACCTCCTTCCCTTCAGCAGCACAGGGGAACTGGTAATGGGGGTTTGCATTCAGCTCTTCATACATGATCTCTGTCACTCCTTCTTTCTCAGGGAGAGGACTCCTTGCTTGCTTTCCCTGGTTCAGCATGGAGTCTTTCCCATGGGTTACAGTTCTTCATGAACTGTTCCAGAGTGGGTCCCTTCCACCCTTCCACCCTTCCCATGGGCTGCAGTTCTTCAGAAACAGACTGCTGCAGTGTTGGTTCACTCCATGGGGTCACAAGTCCTTCCAGCAAACCTGCTCCAGTGTGAACTCCTCTCTCCCTCTCTTCTTTATTTTCTTCTAATGGTAGTCTGAGATTCTAACTTCACTCGTATTCAGCAAACCTTTTAATCTTACAAAACATCATACTGTAAATGAACTCACTAAGGTTAACACAGGTATGAATAAAAATGAAGTTTGTTTCTGGCTCAGTTTTAAGAAAGAGACTTGCATTTCAAACAAAACAATTAATCCTCCCTCCATATCCCACTCCCTATATAGAAATATACTATATTGTAAATAGAGTCACTTAAAATTATAAAAGTTCTGTTTCAAGTAAACTTCATTCATCACTTTAACATGGTAAAATAATTTTGCTGTTCATCCATGCCTTTATGAAAAGGGCTGTTGCTCTGTGCAGCTGAAGGCAAGCACAGCTCAGGTAGGGTAGAGAGAACAGGTCCCCTACCCACACTCCTCACTTCATTAGCAATATCCAACATAGCAGCACACCCTTCAGGCACAAAAAACTACACATCTCTCCTACTAAGACCATGCCAATTTTGACTCAATTGGCAGAATAATTTATCCAAAACCTATACTAATCATTGCAGGTTTACCTTTCCCACTCATCAGCCCCCAAGTTTTAGAGGACTTCTATCTGAACTAATTTCAACCAATACAGTTTTCATCAACAAGCCATTAGTGTCACACAACATGGTATCAAAGGAGTCATTAGATTTTTCAGTTTATATTTTCATATTTTCATATATTTACATATTTTCAGCAAAAGATGTCATTTATACTTGCCTCTTGCCATAGTTTGGCAAATTATATTAGAATATATATTAGAATTGCCAACTCTGCAAAATGAAGATAGAAAATACATTGAACTTGCTTATTCTCAGACATCATCAACTGTTTAAAAGAGGCAGATGGATTTACCCTTCTTAAGCAAGAAAGTCTTCACAGAAGCAAATCTGGTTTGCTATCTATCTGCTTTGTTTCATGCAAGCAGTTCTTAGAAGGAGCACAGCTGCAAAATAACGCTGTAAACAAGAAGATAAGAAGTACCAACATGGAGAGTTCTGTAAGACCCTGTGGATGAGGATGCACACTTTGTAAAGCTCAGAGAAATGAAAATGAAGTTCAACCACAGAATAGAATGGATCCCAATTCATATGTACAGAATTTGATTTAAAAAAAAAAAGTTGGAATTACCCTGGTATATTTGGGCATTACAAAAAGTTTTGGGAATATAAAAGGGTTTATGATTGTGGTGTGAAGTGACAGTATTAATTGAAAAAGTAATTGGAAACAAATATAATTTGGCACATATCATGAGCATTTTAGTCGTCACTAGAAAAATTAAAGATATCCCTAAAGATTCTTCAGAATATATTTCTACTAATATAATAAATGCTAAAATGACGGTGCTGCAGCAGTCTGAAAATAGAAGAAAATACTCAGATTTTTTTTTTTAAACTCGTCTTGTGGAACACGTTTTTTTATGCAGAACTAGAGAATACAGAGAATTTTTAGTACAAAAGTACACACGGAATACACCTTATACATATTCAGAATATATAATTTGCATTGATGTCGAGATTACTTTAATTATCCTGGGTCATATTTTTTTTAAAAAGCAAAAAACTATAGTTCTCTACTAAAACTAATAATTTTACAACCTACAAGACCTGAACCTTGCAGTTCTAAAGGTGTGTGATACATGCCAGACTGAGAATTGTTCAATTCCCGTACTGAGTTCTCAGTTGAGTAAGTAGTTTTATTGAAGTTGATTAGTTTATTCAATTTACTAAGTACTTAACACATGAACAATATGTCTCTGTTATTTCTGGTTCACTGGTGTTTGTAACCCCTTGGACTGTTTGCATGACTTTGAACACCTTTACTGAAAGCTGGCATTTAAGTACACATTGCTTTTTTTTCTTCTTTCTTTTTACTTTTTTTTTATAAAGCATTGAACTCAGTGCAACTTGAGATAAGATCTGCAAAGAACAGTGGGAAATATGCGAGATCAGAGAAAGATACTGATACAGCAAGTGTTACAAAGACTGCAGGAAAGGACACTGCTTTAAACCCGTCTCTGAACAGTTACTTCAAAGCAGGAACACTGTACTGTTGATCTACTGCTAGTAAAAATAAATAAATAAATGAAGTTAAACTAAACCTACTTCAAGCCATTAAAAAACAAGAATTAAAGGTCACAGCCTGAGATGGTAGCTTCATAACATGTCCTATCTAAGGGCATCTCATGCACCTATGACAGCAATGTCTAGGATTGTGGTTTGTCTGGGTTTTTTGCTGATATTGATCGTGAAGATATGATTCACTGATTACTGGCTGATTGCATCCTTAATAAATCAGAAAACTACTTTGATCCTGAGCTGAGAAGTTTGGTTTTTTTCTTGAACATTTCCCTACAGTATTTCAGCTTTTGTTTAACTTTTACAATTTTGTGGGATAATGCCTATTACATGTATTTTATACCCAACTAGATAACAATAATATACAGTAATCCTGTACAGAAGGAGCTGTCTATGATTCTGGAGTGAAATGCAGTGTAGGTGAGTACAGGCCTGGGATTATAATGGAGAAAGGGAGAAATACCTGAAATACTCCTTTTACCTGTGATAGGATTTGACTGTAACAAATTGGTTGGAATCCAGTCAATGTATTATGTAGTTTTGGTGCAACAACTTAGAAACAGCTCAAATGCCAAGCAGCAATTGAAAAGAGAAAAAAATGCAATTGTGATTCACAGTTTTCAAAAAAATTGTTTCTTTCTCACCTAAGCCAAATTTTTTCTATCTATATATTTTTTTCTTAACTATTATTTTTGTTGCATTTAAAGTCTGTTTTAGCTAAAGCTAGTTGAGCACTACTTGGTTCTAACCCTATACACTTATTCTCTATTTACACTTAGTTCACCTCTTGTCTGAAAACAGAAGATGACAACTACAACACTTTAAGCATACTTCAGATTGACCAAATCTTTATTTTCCTTTTCGTTTAGATACTGGTGCTATGTAAGTTGCTGAAATCACTCTGTGATTTCATCTGCTTGTCAGGAATAGTTACTGGACTATCCTAATTTTAAAACTCACCAGGAACTGTTTGGAATAATTCTAACTGACCACAGACAAACATGTCAGGAAGCATCTTAATTGTTTAACAGTAGAGAACGCTCAGTGCCCATACCTGGAAATATTTTCTGTATATTTTACTAATACATGTGTATGTCTAAATACATCACATGATAAATATAATCTCACTGTGTACTTCAGTTACCTATAAATGGGAACCTAACATGAGAAGCTCATATTCTGGTATGTGTCAGGATTCACAGTCATCCACTGATGTAGAATAACAAGTTGTGTTATAAGTTTCTATTTTTAAAAAAAAAGCATTTAAAACCATCTTCTGATAAATGTTTATATGGAATCTAAGAGAGTTTGATGTTTTGGTATATCGAAGAAAAATATTTAGTAGGTGTTTAAGTGAAAACTATGAGAGTTTGGTGACTAAATATAAAAAAAATACATTATTATGATAATAAATATTTTTTCTTTAACATTTTACATTAATTGTACTTTACAGCTATACACTACAACACCTCAACCAGTTTAGAAGGAACTTCCTTGAGGCTTCAACTGAAAGACCTACCAATTATTACAAACTGGAGTGTAAATTTAGAAAACTTCACAGATCTACCTTATAATTCTGTACAGTATACCCCGTAATTCACTGTACACATGCATGATTGGAACCATGTTTAGGAAATGAAATAAAATTGACTAAATTTTCAAGAATTTTCAGATATTGACTAATCCTTTTTAAATTAATGAAAAAATATTCTGAAGATCTTACACTGGAAAAAAACTGGCAATCAGCAATTAGTTCTTAAAATGGGTTAACTTACATTGAAGAAGTTACATTGCATTTTAATTTTCCTCAGTTTATTCTAGAATCTGACATACTACAGCACATATATATCCGCAGTATTAAATTAAACCTCTTAGAAGAGCACTTGAAGTATATATCAGAATATACTCTCAAAAACCAGCAGTTTATCTCACTAATATTAATAAATGAATGTATCCTTATTGGAATCATGACCTATCTTCATATTCCTCTCACTTCTTTTACATACACCACAGAGACAAAAACAGGTGACTGTCAGTGCTTGTCACTGGAATAATAGACATAGAATTTCCATATCTCTGATTACAGTTTATTAGATATTTCTGATAACTAGATATCTGTAATCAGATATCTTTGATTACAGTTTAATGTCTTTATAACAGTACCTTAAACTTCAAATGTTTTTTTTTCTCAGAGCAATGAGATTTTTTAAAAAATAGCAAGAGGAGAACAGCTAATTAAAGTTCACCAAGGTTGGTGCCAGTGCTAAGTTTAATACTGTACAACAGCAATTATATATTATGCAGAAGTAAACTCTAAATGCCATAAAAATTTAGATTTCAGAACAGTGGAAAAATAATATTTGTACTTATTCAAAAAATACTGATTATGTTACTGCAAAATCAACAGTTTCTTTCAAGGCAAATGTTGAATCATTTGCTTTCCCTTATTCTGCTCTGAGTGTGTACTGAACAGCTAGTGCTGTTGCCCAACATAGGAGCAGAGAGGAGGGTTGTAAGCAAGACTGTCAGGCATAAACAGGAAAATCAGAAGAGAAAGAATACTGACCACCAGCCTACTTCAGTCTTGACTTGTGTCACTGATGAGCTCTCACACCTGATCATGTCCACCTTGAGGAGCAACCACCAAGGAATTGCAGCCATAAGCACTAAGGACAGAACATGAGCTTCATGACATGGTGCACTCATGGGTAAACTAAGAAAAGATTACTGAATAGTGGTATATGTAGTGCAATGATGATTACCACAGTGTATAAATTGATCCTTAGGACAACTTGTGTTGCTAATAAACCAATGCAGCAAACTTTGATTTTAAATTTAAAATTATTGATTTTTTCAGTCTTTTAAACACTTCCATCCCTACAAAATTTGAATCCTCAACAAAATATTTTCAGTTCCAATCCTTCCCATAATGTCTTATACCGACAATGTTTTATACCCTGAACTAAAAAGAAACTGACTGTACTGACAAAATAATCCTACCTTATGATTCCAAAGTATCACATAAGACTTGAAGGAAACCAAGAGGTCAGTGATATGTAGCATATCAGCTTTTGAGGAGGTTTATCATAATCTAAGCATAAGCCATAGTACACCATTTACTCTGGGGCTAGTAAGTGGCCTGGAGCAGACCAATTTCTCTGTATAATTGTCATCACAGAAGCCACTTTCCAAAATACTACATATACAGAAGACCAAAGCAAGTACTAACTCAGGAAGATTTTTCTAGAGTAGAGGCTTCAATTCAGAAAGAATAGGTTATTAAATTTAAATATGTTTAAGTATTGTTTCTATTGTAGCTATAAATCCTGGAAATAAAGAAAACTTGGGCACTCAGCAAGAAGGCACTTGCAGCACACGTTGGGTGGGGGCAGGAAGAAGATGGCTTAAATGCTTGGTGGAAAACCTAAGCCTAGGAAGAATTCGAAAGGAAATTGATTGTGATTGCTTACAAAGTAATCCTAAAAAATATTATTATTGCTAATATCACAATTAACGTCACCGAACAATCAAAAACTCATATAGTTGTTTTCATTTCCTAACAAAAGTATCTCAGCAATGTCCCAAATATTTGATAGGTACTGCGCATTGCAAATTAATTAAATATTATAAAAATACATACTGTGGTTTGAAATATATTGCAGGTTTTGGGTAGATGATTATGGAGAGATGATTAAAAAGAGGTTTTATTGGTGCTACTCTTTATACAGTAAATCCAATTGTAGTAGAGTAGCATAAGACTTGTACATAGCAGGCTTAGGCACAGGGTTACACAGCAATTAAAACACAAGAACAATTATATTAGGGCAAAACAAATGCTCCATGCAGACCAGTGTTCTGTTTTTAAGAGTGATCTACATAGTCTTAAAATAAAAATGTAAGAAAAAAAAAAGCAAGCAAGTTTCCCTTTGAAATATCCTCCAAGTTTCTAGTTCTTAAAACATTGCTGGACTAGTGTTTACATGGACTACAGCCTAAAGCTATCCATTTTGAAGGTGCATACTTTATTTTTGAGTGCACTTGTACTTCTACAGTTACTTGCCAGTGCAATTCTTAAAGTAACCAAGTTATATATACAAAAAAGTTGTTTTAAAATCTACTTTATTATTTAATAAGAACAGTTTTGTAGGGTGGTGGGTTTGTATGTTTGGTTTTGGTTTTATTGGTTTTTTTTTTAAGATAACAAGAAACAGCAAATAATTATTTCCTATTTGCCTTTTCTATCCATCCATGAGTTTAGACCACTAGAATATCCTCTGTTGGCTACTGTTTTCCAAGCTCGTGGATCCTAGCCTACTCACTTTTCTTCTTATGAAAGTCATTTTGTACCTCTGATTGCCCTTGGTTTTCTTTTCAAGTATTCGTTTTGTTGTGGTAAGAACTTCAAGCGATTTCCAAGGACTGTGTGCCTAGTAGGTCTCTATGGCAACAACTTTATGTTTTCTATTTCATTCCCTTCATTTTCTAAGACACCTTCACATTATTTACCAAGTAGACTAATAATGACCATTTATCATATGCTTTTGGATAATTATCTACAAAGACTGAAGTATGTGTTTAAAGTCTTCTAAAAGCAACTATACAAGCAATAACACAGCGTTTTTCTCTTCTCTGTGCACCCCTCATGACACTCTAGTGAAGTATGGAATTATGAATGTGGTTTTAGTGGTCAAGAGCATTTTGGAGCCATCAGACTTTTTGACTGGCAATATAATATGCTATTAAATTCCTGAACTGAGGATAATTTCTGATTTTTCTCTGAAGATAATTAACCAAACTGTTTTGTAAATATAGATGTCTTTAATGAGCAGAGAAATCTTCCTCCTAAATAAGTAAGGAAGTATTAGCTATTTTGAAAGTACTTTTAGTAATTGTCTTACCTAATTTAGTAACTGAGCAATATTTTCATTCAATGAAAATAATGTTTCACAGTTTCAGCTGTTTTCCTATCAGAGAAAAAATGAGTAGTTTAGGAAGTGCAACATCAAAAAAAAATTGACAAAAAATATTATTTTATCCCAGTTTACTATTTCAATGTATTAAATAGAAACTAACCTTCAGCTATTTAAAAGCTTTAAACAAGAGTACTTACAGTACCTTAGAAGGACAATAAGCAACTATCTGTTTTCCTATCTGTGTGGGTAAACAGAAGTCCAACAAAGAATAGGTTTAAAAACTAAGAAAGTTAAGGACAGATTGTGAAACAACTCAGTCACCTCTGTTCCCTCACAGGAATTCAAAGCAAATAATAACCCTACACATATTGCAGAGGAAACAGTACTTACCTCTGAATCTAATTAAATAAAAAATATCAGACCTAAGAATCAAGCTTTCTTGGTACTGCAAGAATGAACAACAGAAGATGATGCATTTTTTTAATTATTATTATTTAATCAAGGCTGAACAAAATGTAAAGCAAAAAGCTAGATTAAGTATGGTGGCAAAGTGTAGAAAACTGAACAGTGCTGAGCTTTGATCTTGAATTAAAGATTTTATGGGCTTGGTTTCCCTGATCTATATTGCACAGTTTTGCAGACTGTCTCCTTTCCTTATCAACATTTCTTTGATATAATTTTACAATACAGATTCACTGCACTTTCTTTTTCCAAGAATTAGGAGTTCAGATTCAAATTTCAATCACCAATTCTTTTGAAAAGAACTTAGGTATAGCATTGACAGATATATTCTGCAAATTCTCATTGTATACTATGCCATCATCACTCTTTGTGACGTGTCTGATTATAGTAATAACTAATAGCTTCCATAAAATTGCACAGTAATTTGGATAATCTATTCATGCTTAAAAATGATGTAAGGAATGGAAAAGCTGTTATCCACTGTATGGGCTACAATGTCTTCAGGTTTTTTGCATGGATTCATTCTTTTTCCTCTTACTCATTTGTCTTCAGTAGTAAAACTATTGAAGACAATACTCTCAAATTTCATAAAAATTGTAATATCAGGTTTCAAATTTTGGAGGTGCTATAATTTAAAAATCTTCTTGTCCTTAAACTTCTAAAGTGCAGAATAATATAACTTTAAAAAGAATAAAATAATCTGTTGACAAAAAGTAGAATAAAAAGGAAAATAATTTTTCAGATGTTTCAGACCAGACGGTGGAATATAAGTGCATATTGCCTAAGTCATAAGCAGAGAAATTCCATTCATCTAAGTGTAACAATCCTTAGAAATTTCCCCAACTGTAAAGAAAAAATATCTCCTGCATATTTTTTCACCACACTACTTCCATAATATATTCTGATGTGCAATGGGGACAGTCTAAATTAAGGATATACTCTATATGCTTATTTTGGTGTTGCTTTGTGTCTTGTTTAATCTTGTTTTTAGTAGAAGACCATAAAAACTTTTAAAATTGGACCCTTCCACAATACATTACACTAAAAACTGTAGAAATAAGGGTGGAAAATAATTGTGGAAAGCCTGAAAAAATAGCCAGTATACTCATGTCTCAATCATGCATCTACCTGAAAATTTCATTTTAATTTCCCTTCTCCATTTTAATGAAAGTAAGCATAAGAGTGAAATCTGAATTGTTTGGAGATCAAAGGAAACTTTGAAATTATCGTATCTGTTTCATTTACACAAGAGAAGAGTGAGAATGCAAAATTTACTGTCTTCTGAAATTTAATGCAAGTAACAACTGAATGAAGACAAAAAACACATTGAGGGGATTAGTCTCTTTTCCTTTGTTTGAAGCAAGAAAAGAATAATCGCTTGAACATAAAATAACCATCCAATACATAAGCCGATTCACTAGAGAAGTAAATTATGTGTTTAAATTTAAGATATAGAGTTAGCATGTTTATTGATTTGAAATCTGAAAAACTTTAACCACTTACTCAGTAAAACTTGTTTGATAAGTATCAATTAATTTTTTTTTAATTTAAAAGAGAAGTGGCTTTGTTGGTTAAAAAAAACCCAAACAACCTCCAATAGATATTTATGTCTAAAATTTAGTTAAATTATCATGTTTGATTCAATTTTTTACTTGAAAAAAAGTTCACTATAATGAGCTTGTCATCTTCACAATTCTCAGAAAAGCTTAAATAAAAAAGTAATTAAATAGTGCCCTGCTTAAAAAAGACCATTTGCAATTCATGAAGTGTAGCCTTTTGGGGTGCTGGGCTATAATTAATTTAAATGCTCTGTGTGTGAACTTCAGTAATAATTCCTAGAATAAAATGCTTTGTTCCAAAACTTTATGTAACATCTGTCATCTGTTTCCTTTAAAAGAACAGAATCTGTGGCATTTAAGCATTCTGTTTAATACACTAAGCATTAGCATCTTATCTAAAATTCCTTAAAAAGTTAGTAACTTTTCCAGAATTTTCCAATATTGTACCCAAACAGCTTCCATTTCATGCAATGTTAGCAGTGGCAAAAACGTTGGATGTCAAGGTCTCACTGCAAAGAAATACTGCATTCGTCCTCAATCATAATTGTTACCAGGAATGCGCAAGGCATTACAAATGTAGCATAATGGCTTTTCTGATTATCATAAAGTTAAAAAAATCTGAAACCAATTGAAGTCATATTTTTAAAAGCACAGGAACTATGTACAAAGTTATTTTTATTAATAAAACTTTATTAGTAGCTGTATAAATATATTTTTAAGGCACAGTAATGAACTCCTGCTTGTATTTATGCTAGAGGCTTGGTCATTCGAATTCTGCTGGAGATGAGAGAGAGGCAAGCAGGCTCATTCTGTCACATGAAAAGGACACCCAAGCACGTGGTCTGGAAGGGAGTCTTGGCAGGTGTTGGCAGTTCCCTTGATCTTGATGTAGCTGAGAATGAAATAAACAGTGCCACTCCCCCAGCACCCAGACTAAATGAGCTATCCTGATTGTTTACTGGAACAGTTGCTGGTATGCTTTCATCCCAAACTGAAAATCACTTTCCAAACAATTCCTGGACAGGAACAAGTGCAAGTCATTAACCTTTTCCAATACACAATTTGTAGTTATTTTGATTTGGGATGGCAAGAGAATTTAACAGTATTCTGTGCTGAATGTTACCAGTTAGTGTCAGTACGAGAGAATAGTTTAAGAATTGTTTAGTTTACTAGTATATAGAGAGCCAGGAAAAAAACAGAGTATCCTACAGATCTTCCCTTAATTTAGAAACAGCTATTAATTTAATAATGCTATCCATTTACCTTTTAAGTCATATTTTATTTTTTCTGCTATAGTTTTCTTTTTATATCAACAAAAATTCTTAAATTCTTCACATCACATTGGATATGTGGACCATTTTTTTTTTACTTAGGAAAGTTATTCTGTACCTCGCCACTTTCAGTACTGCTATCTCTGCTTATAAATCTCAAGTTGGGCAACTATTTATTTTTTATCTATAATTAAGATATAAATATAATTAAGATTAGCTAAAATTCACTTAATCGCCTCAAGTGTGTCAAGATTTGTAAAGACAAATAATTTTAATTCAGGGAAAAGAAAATTGCCAAGTAGAATTTATGAAATGGCCTAGGCTGGGTGAGGAAAAGCATTTCACTCATCCAGACACTCTCACACAAACACACATGCACCAGTTACCGTTGCAGGTGACTGACACCTGCTCCAGTGACCACAGCAGCAGGTCAGCCCAGCCCAGCCCAGCCCAGCCTGGGGAAATGTGACTCTCATTCCCACCAGTCTCTGAGTCGGGGTCTGGGCGGGGCTCAGCACCAACATCTTGAGTCCTCAGCTTCTGTGTGTGTTGCAGGGTGGTATGACAGTATGTGATTGTGTGGGTTTATAACCAGGCACCAGAAAGGTGATCAACCAAATCTCTCCATGATGATACCATGGATTACCTCCTTGCTTCATTGCCCTGGCATCCACTTTTCACTGTGTTCAGTTACTCAGATTTTCACTAAGCAAGATCATAACACCTAGATTTTGTCAAGAGAGCGGAAAAGTTTAACAGAAAGAAGCTTTACCTTTTGGCCTATTTTTATCTTTTCCAATGATTATTGGTTTTTTTCTTCCTTATAATAATAATAACAGATAGACTGAAAACAGGATGATAAGCATGAAAATCAGTGTTGAATATTTGGTTTAAAATTTGTTTTATTTGGAAACACTCTTTCCAAAGCTTTTGAATATGTCTTTCAAAAAACAGCCTGGCACTTGACTGCTTTTCTTTCCACCCCTTAAGCATGAAAGCTTGCTTGATATTTCTTTTAAAAACTATGAATCAGAGTATTGCTCAGAATTGAAAAGCAGTTCTTTCCAGAGGAACTTTAATTCATAGAATTTTGGTAGATTAGATTTTTCTGTATCATTTACATTTGATGTAATTAACAGTTAGTTACTTTAAGCTAAATAGAGATTATATCTGGAAAAACCTTTTGTAAGGCAAGAGAAAAATCAAAAATATTTCTATTATCCATTTAGATGTAATATAAATATAATGAACTTTAGTAAGGGACAGAGAAGGGAAGAAAGGCACAATTGATATACACCATTGTTCCTTGCATGCTAACTCTTTTACACTCAAAATCTTGTTATGGACAAGAAGTGGAACAGACCTCATATATGAACTCAAGAATTTTTCGTTGATTTAAATGAAGTGTAACTGACATATAATAAATTTAGTAAGAGTAGTCCAGTTATGGTGATACTACAAAGGGCATGTGGGAAGAGACAGTGGATATTCCTCTAAGGATATGTGATCAAAGGCAGTTTAAATGCAAAAAAGCCATAATAAGAAAAGGAGGAAGCCATAAATGAGAACATATAGGGACACAAATCTTACTAACCAAGGATAAGTGAGGCAGTAATAGGCACTAAGAACCAATCCTGCTCAGTCACACTAGCTGAATTGCATGTGGAATTAGGGAACAATTATTTCAGTAAGATTAACTGATTGAGTACCTTGTCAAATGGGATATTGTGGGAAAGGGGGAAACCCTAAACAAAACATACAGACACAAAACTGGCAATCAAATGTGATGGAGACAAACACAAGAAACTAACATCCTCAGTCACATGAATTGATGGGCTATCAAGGTACTACAGGCCAACCGGGACTTTGCAACTAAGGAGGAGGGTCCAGGGTATTGGAATTTGTCAGTGTGGCTGTGCTAACTGAGGAGACAATGTGCAGGGCAAGGCAGTCCGTGGGATAAAGACAGAAAATGTTTTAAAAAAGGGCTGGTCTCATGTAAAGCATGAACAGTCAGTACACTTGTCTGGCTGAGCTCTCTGCCTGATCACTGCAGTCTGCCCTGTCTTTTTCTATAATTTTTTAACCCTTTCTCTATGTAATCTCACCCTGTATCCCATGTGTAACCGTTGTAAGGACTCAGTGCCAGCTGCTGGTCTAGTCAGCTAGTAGATTTGGAGCTAGCTGTTAGAGTCAGACTAAGAATATAGGTGTCCCCAGCCTGTGGTGCCAGCAACTGGAGTGAACAGGGGTCTCAGCTGTAAGCAGACACAGGCACCCAGTGTTAAGGGAAGGTGATGAGCGAGGACAAAATGGAAAATAGGAAGAAAAGTTTATAAAAGATCATGTGTAAAATGGGTTCCATCAGTGCACTCGTCTGTCTGGGATCCAGGTGGTCAGGGAAATTACAAATGTGTGTGTGCTGCACTAGTGGCGTCCGTCCTTTGCCAGCCCAAGAGTAGGAGGGAATGTGGCTGTCTGAGCTTCTGTCTGATGCGGAGAAAGGCTGAGAGAGTTGGAGCTGCTCAACCTGGAGCAGAGAATGTTTTGGGAAGACCTAATTTCATCTCTGTTGTTTGGACAATGCTCTCAGGCATGTGACTCTTGGGCATGGTTCTGTGCAGAGTCAGGAGCTGGACTTGATGATCCTTGTGAGTCCCTTCTAACTTGGCATATTCTGTGATTCTGTAATTCTATTCAATACTTAAAAGGGGCTTGTAAGAAAGATGGAGATAGACTTTCTAGTAAGACATGCAGTGAAAGGACAAGGAGGAAGGGTTTTAAGCTTAAAGAGGCTAGGCTGAGAAAGGACATAAGGAGGAAAATTTTATATGCTGAGGGTGGTGAAACACTGGAACACTGGAACAGTTTTACCTGCCCAGGTAAGTTGTGGATGCCCCATCATTGGAAGTGTTCAAAGTCAGAGTGGATGGGGCTTTGAGCACCCTGATCTACTGAAAGATGTCCTTGCCTATTTAATAGGGTTTGAACTAGGTGATCTTTAAAGCCTCTTCCAACCCAAATAATTTTATGACTTCATGCACTAACATCATTGCCACTATATTAACAAATATCATGGCAGAAAAAGAGCAACAAAGCCTTGAAAATTCAACCAGTCCTATATTTTAATAAACTAACTGTGAGATCTAACATAGCCTAAGCACTACTGATATCAAACTTGCTTCTTTAAAAAGCAGTTGCTGTGTAACTTACAGTGGAGGTGACTTGGTATATACAGTAATAGATAAGTGTGGAGTCATTAAGCCAAGCCATGAGTCCCACATTTATCTATTAGTATGATCTTGATTAAAGCTGAAACAAAAATATTTATTTGTAGTTTACATAAATTAATACATTTCCTGATGAAATAAGTTGTTAGTCATGAGGATTTGGTGATTTTTTTCTATTTCTCTAATTTTGTAAGAGGTATCTTGACAATAATTAATTTCAGAATCCTTGCATACAAGATGTCATTAATAGAATAGGAAGATAATCTTATCTGAACAATTACAAGCAAAAGTTAATTTGCCTGGGTTTTTGTTTTGGGGTTTTTTTTTGTAAAATTTAGTGAGGTACAATGGTCCTTGACTGTGAAAAAAATCTTCCAAAACCTCTAAAAAATTCAACTGGAAAAAGGATTTGTGTAAATTGTAAGAAATAGAAATTGTAGAAACAAAACCCAACTTCCTATATTTTATCTGTATTTCAGAAACTTCGCTATTTATAAAAATGATGATATAATAGTTCCTTTCATAATGGCTTTTGGCTCTGTATTGGCTTGTGAATCAATATTTTGTCAGAAGCTAAACATATGAGTAATTTTCTAATGAGAACTGTCTCCTTAAATAGAATAAATTTGCCACAGATGTAACTTCTATTTAAGTAGGGCGCAAAGAGATAAAAGTGAATTCAGACCCTTTTCTGTCTCCTCTAATATCATATATGCTAAGTATGTAGTATGAAAGGATTGAGGATCTGTGTTATGAAAATTAGCATTTCACAAAAGATTAAAGTTCTTATATAAGTAGAAGCTTACAAAAACCACCTCCAACCACCACAACTATTTAACATACAGCCATAAGGAATACGCATTGACAAACAGATCTGAAACACTCTATGCATTTTTAAGCTTTTCAAGATTTCCTACCACCTTTGTAATGCAAATCCTGTATCATGTGATCTATTCAGCGTTGGTGAGGCTGCACCTAGAGTACTGGGGTCCACTTCTGGGCTCTCCAGTACAAAAGAGATATGGCCTTACTGGAGAGAGTCCAGCCCAGAGCCACAAAGATGATTAAGGAACAGGAGCATCTGTCCCATGAAGGGAGGCTGAAACCTAGGACTATTCAGTCTGAAGAAGATAAGAGAAGGCTTAGGGGAGATCTGTATAAACACTAAACACTTATGGGATGTAATGAAGACAAGGAAGCCCAACTTTTTTCAGTGGTGCCCACTGACAGGACAAGAGGCAATGTGCAAAAGTTTAAAGAGTTGAAATTCCATCTGAACTTAAGAGAACACTTTTTTACTATGAGGGTACTTAAACACAAGTGTTACAAGTTGCTCAGAGAGGTTGTGGTCTCTGTATTCTTGGAGATAGTAAAAACCCAACTGGACATGATCTTGAGCAACATTCTGTAGCTGACTCCACTCAAACAGGGGATGGGAGTAGATGTTCTCCAGAGGTCCCCTTTGTGTTGCTGTGTGATTGTGTGATCTCTCTATTGGAATTAAATTACAATAGAGGTTTTGATGAAGTAACTAACACAAGTGAGAGCAGAGACAAATCAGAGACAAATGATAGTAAAATCATACACCTCTTAGCTCCTAGGGAAAAAATCCCCACAAATAACTCTGTCTTATTCTTTGTATTGGACTAATAAGGGTTTGATATAATGAAAAAAATATTGTAACCCTCTGACAATGATAAATTGATAATTGCTTTTTTAAAAAAAACCCACATGTATAGAGCTGTTTATAAGTAATCTGTTTTAGAGACACAAAACAATTGCTATGAGAAGTCTACAGTGTAAAAATGATGCAGAAATTCTATGAACAAAGGGAGCTTATAAATTTCTGACACTGTATAAAAGATGTAGGCAGCCTGTACATTCACTTAGGGTGTAATTCCCTCTATGAAATGTCATCAGAAACCTGTAAAGCATTTAGCTCCATCTTACAGTCTATTTGAAGTGTTTAAATTGGACTTCAAGATTGTCTGTGCATCAATCTGATGATCTTTGCCAGAACACAGGGCCTGATCAACAGGCTGACTTCTGTACCCAGCAAAGTGATTTAATGCAGCTCAGCATAGATCCAGAGACATATATTACAGATGCAACAGCCTGAGTGAATCAGGGACATATTCTTCTGAAAAAGTAAAATTCTCACAGACTACCTCATTCCTGAAATTCTGGATAGACTTCTAATGGAGACTATATTTTCCTGAATTCATTATAAAGGTAACAATAAAAATCTGTCACTTACCGATTTCAATAGGTAACATAATCTATATTTATGTAATGTGGCAAATATTTCTGATAATCAAATGGTATTTTTTTTATTAAGAATAATACTCACATTTCCCAACTGTGATAGATACCATATCTCATCTTTTGGAACAAAAAATATTAAATATTCTTACTTTAACATCACAGAATAATCAGAAATTTTTCCTGAAGAATTCTTCCTAAGAATCTGTGGGAAAGCAAAGAAGCAGGAAAATTTCCTTTTCTGTACTTTTTGTTTTGGACTTGTTTGTTTCTTTGTTTTTAATGAAATATAGGTTGGGTATTTTATCTGTGTTTTTATTGTGCTGCAATTATTCTTCCTTTCTGTGTGGAATTTCTGTGAAGAACCACTCTTCACCCAAATAAAGTTCAGGGACAATTGGTGCTAAATGAATGTAAAAAGCAATGTTAATACATTTCCCCTCCACCACTACCACTCCAAGGGTCATTAAAATGGAAGAGAAGAGAGGATTATTTTCTATTCCAAGCAACAGACTGGAGGTAATGAGGCCATCTCATTTCTATATGCAATGGATTTTTTAGGAAATGATTCAGCCTTCATGAGAAGGAAAAGCATGTGGAAGTATAAGCTTGCATACATGATATAGCTTAAGGGGCCCGATGGGGGATTAGTGAGATGGTTTTAATGACAGACTTGTCAGTGTTAGGTTAACAGTTAGATTTGATGATCTGAAAGATTTTTTCCAACCTAAATGATTTGGTGATTCTTTAATTCTATATGCCATATAACTACATAGGTCTGTGTATCTGTCTACTGCATATATGCAGTTTAAAAGACTTAAGTTGTGACTAGGAGAGAAGAGTTAGTCTTCTCTTCATTACTGATTTATTGCAGGGTCAAATTCTAAAGCAAAATGTCTCAACATTGGATATATATCTAGAGCTAAATTAGTAGATCAAAGTACAAATATCTCAAAATTTTGATATATAGAAAGTGAAAGCAGACAAAATAAGCACTCAACACTCCAGAAAGAAGGGATACCATCCAGAGGGACCGTGACAGGTTTGAAAGGTGGGTCTGTGTGAACATCATGAGGTTTGTTAAGGCCAGGTGCAAGGTCCTGCATATGGCTCAGGACAATCCCAAACACAAATACAGGCTGAGTGGAGAAGTTATTGAGAGTAGCCCTGAAGAGAAGAACTTGGGGATGTTGGTGGATGAGAAGCTCAACATAGAATCATAGAATGTTAAGGGGTTGGAATTGACCTTAAAGATCATCTAGTCTCAAACCCCCTGTGTCATGGACAGTGATATCTCTCACTAGACCGTGCTGCTCAAGGCCTTGTTTAACCTCTCTTTGAACATTGCCAGGTTTGGGACATCTACAACCTCCCTGGGCAACCTGTTGCAGTGTCTCACCACCCTCACAGTAAAAAATTTCTTCCTAATATCTAACCTAAATTTCCCCTCTTTACATTTGTACAAAGTATTCCTCGTACCACTGCAGTTCCTAACAAAGAGTCCCTCTCTGGTTTCTGTGTAGACCTCCTTCAGGTACTTGAAGGTTGATATGGGGTTTCCATGCAACCTTTTCTTCTCCAGGCTTAACAGCTCCAACTTTCTCAGCCTGAATATGACCCATTAATGTGCACCTGCAGACCGGAAAGCCAACTGTATTGTGGGCTGCATCGAAAGAAGGATGGCTAGTACATTGAGGGGGGTGATTCTGCTCCTCTACTCTGCTATTTTGAGACTCCAATGGGAGTGCTACATCCAGCTCTGGGGTCCAAAAAATAACAAACATGGACCTTTTGGAGTGAGTCCTGAGGAGGGCCGTGAAGATGATCAGAGGAATGGAACACCTCTCCTTTGAAGATAGGCTGAGAGAGTTAGGGTTATTCAGCCTAGAGAAGAGAAGGGTCCAGGACACCTTCTAGCAGCCTTCCAGTACCTAAAGGTGACCTACAAGAAGGATGGAGAGAGACTTTTTACAAGGGCTTGTAGCGATAAGACAAAGGGAAGTGGCTTCAAACTGAAAGAGAGTAGGTTTAGATTACGTATTAGGGAGAAATCTTTTACTGTGGGGGTGATAAGACAGTGGAACAGGTTGCCCAGAGAAACTGTGGATACCCCATCCCTGGTAGTGTTCAAGGCCAGGTTGGGTGGGACTTTGAGCAACCTGGTCTAGTGGAAAGTGTCCCTGCCCATGGCAAGGAGACTGGAACTAGATGATCTTTAAGGTCCCTCGCATCTCAAACCATTCTATGATTCTAATGACCTTCAATTTAAATATCCACAGAACAGAAGTAATTGCTTGCCTTTTCCTGTCCCCCATATTTATAGTACAACCAAACACTTATATGTGTCGAGAAAAGATCTATGTAATTGCAAAATGTTATATTTTTCCTCTTGATGACACTTATTAAATAACTCAGACTAGTGCACATTCATTTTTCAAGCAAATATACATGAAAATAAATGTAGCATAAATTTTCTGCATCTGTGTATAAGATGAAACCCTTAAGGATCAATATACAATAAATTAAAGAATCATTATGCAATATTTTTGCATCAAATTAAGGTACAGATGTCCCTTAGAAGAAAAACAGAAATTCAGCATCGTGTGCGCTGTTTACCAGGACTGTTTCTGTTGGATAACTTGCTTTTCTCTTTTTCCCAAATTGTCTTCCCTCTGTAGAACTGTTTTATCGAACCTTTTGTCCCAGTCTGCAAGGTAGTTCCTCAAGTACATAACATTTCTTGGGTTTTAAAATTATTTTTCATTGGATTTAGTCAATTCTTCTGCCAGAAATAATTAATTAGGTAATTTTATTAAAACCATTACAAAGCACCAGTAAATTTTCCAGTCCTCGTTATTTCAGAAAAAAACATTCCAACAAAATCAAAAGATGCCAAAACACATCTGTTCACTTCTCTATTCACTTTGGCAGCATCTGGTTCAACAAAATAGCTCTTCAGACACTTGTGAGTGCATTGTGTATGAGGTCTATTTAGTTGCTTGAGCACAGGCAAGTATCTAAGTGAGATGTCACAGCTGGCTTTAGGTCTGCCCCACAAAGACAGGGTCATTTATGCCTGGTAACACAACTGCTAGATCTAGCTGAATGTCTCAGATATGCTCAGGTGTCTCAAATGGCAGTAGGTGCATCTGTTCTGAATCAATTAGGCAACTGATCTGAATCCTGTGCTCATGCATGCACGTAAATGTACATGTATATAGCCTGGATCTGAATTTCTGAACTGTAGACCCCTAAATTCAGTTGGATGACTCTAGAGTCTAATTCCAGATAAAATTTTCTCGTAAAACTAAAATGCCTAAACTCTGAGTTTACCTATGAAATTTGCATCAGTCATATGTAAAACCAGATTAAATGATGGTACATCGTAGATGTAGCCCAAAGTTGTTAGGAAGAAGTGTGATAATGATATCTGGAAAAAAGTTAAAGTGCTTTGTAACATTAATGTTGTGTGGTTCTAAAAGAATCTTAAAATCCAATTTTATACTTCAGTAGGAATAAGTCAAGTCCTAATTTGGTCCTAGTCAGTCCATTAGATTCTGCAGTTCGTTAGAAGTATGTTTCCTTAACATAGGAGCCACTCATTCTAAGCTCTTTTCTTAGTCACTGGCAAGAAATAGATATTTGTTCAAATATAAGTATCTAAAATAGGTCAGCTGAATCAGACCCTCTTAGTGCCTGTTTTGTCCATTGATTACATGAGAGTTTTACATGACTGGTTCAGATAAAGATTCTGTGCTGTGGACATCTATTAGGTGCAATTAATTCACCCTGTCAATTTATATTTGTTTGATGAGAATAATACTTCACTAAGAAGCTGAGTTCTATAAGCAGAAAAGGTCTATGGTAGATTTTGGAATGTTTAGGATGTCCCCCAAAGTTCCTTAAAATGATAATCTTATTTCATGAGGATCAGCATGGCCAAGTCAGATATGGTGACGTGCTTTCTGAGCCCTTTCTAATAACCAATGGTGTGAAACAAGGCTGCATTCTTGCACCAACCCTATTCACAATCTATTTCAGCAGGATGCTCCAAAAGGCCACGGCAGACCTCGATGATCAGGACGGTATCTACATTCGATATCGTACCGATGGAAACCTATTCAACTTAAGGCAACTGAAGGTCCACACGAAGACCTTAAACCATCTTGTCTGGGAGCTGCTCTATGCTGATGACGCCGCCCTTGTTGCACACACAGAAGCAGCTCTGTAGCATTTAATATCCTACTTTGCAGATGCTGCTGAGCTCTTTGGGCTGGAAGTCAGCTTAAAGAAGACAGAAGTTCTCTATCAACTGGCACCTCAGGGAGTCTTCCATCATCCCCATATCACCATTGGCCAATCAGAGCTCAAATCAGTCCAGTAGTTTAATTACCTAGGTAGTCTTATCTCCTCGGATGGTAAGATTGACGGAGAGATAGACAACAGGTTAGCAAAGGCATACAGAGCTTTTGGAAGACTCCATAAAAGAGTTTGGCAAAATAAACACTTGAAGAAAAGTACAAAGGTCAGTGTTTACAGAGCCATTGTGCTGTCTACTCTTTTATATGAATCCGAATCATGGGTCATCTACCTCTACCACCTACGACTCTCAGAACGCTTCCATCAACGCTGTCTCCATACAATCCTAAATATCTACTGGTCAGATTATGTGACTAATACATCTGTTCTAGAACAAGCAGCAGTCACAAGTATTGAGGCCATGTCGCTGAGAACACCGCTGCGTTGGGCAGGACACATCTCAAGGATGAAGGACCACTGCTTCCCTAAGATCTTGCTTTATGGTGAACTTACCACCGGCTGCCACATGAGAGGAGCCCCGAAGAGAAGATCCAAGGACTCCCTGAAACAACATCTCAGCCTTGGCCATATTGACCAACATAACTGGTCTACTCTGGCCTCCAATCGGGAGGTCCGGAGACACACCATCTATAACGCTGCTGCTTCCTTTGAGAATGCACGCAGGATTACTCTCAAGGAGAAAAGACAACACAGAAAGAATCGTGTGTTGCCAATACCACCTAAGGAGTCTTTTTGCTGTGCCTTTTGCAACCAATCTTGTCTATCTCCTATTGGCCTCTTTAGCCACCAGCGTGCCTGTAGCAAACATGGGTAGAACCCTTCCCAAATCTTCGTTCGTGAAGCCTAACCATGATGAAGAACCCGAGTTAATATTTTCCTTTTAGAAACTCAAAAGAAATGGAAATCAAATGGTGCTATTATTTACCTTCTGAGAATTTTTAGTTCAACATAGCAATAAGTGAAGAGGCTTTTTTAATAAAACTGAAGGGAAATATTTTGATGTATGAATGATATTCTACCTCCCAATACCGGACTCTGTTAAAAGGTGTTAATTTGGGGGGAGGGGAGGAGGGAAATAACAGAAGCTTCATTCCAGCAGTCCAGTAATCTATGGAATTGTGTTTAATTACTTTTGATTTGATTCTAATGATCTACGATAAAAATTTGTTCTTTGGTGATACTAATATGAGTTATGTGTAATTCAACAAGCAGCTCTGGTGCCAACATAATGCACAGAGGAGCAGTCTAGCATGGGCATTTTGGGGGGGTCCCAAACTGGAGAAAACTTAGACAAACAGAGAGAGCTGCCTGGAGCCTGAAGCTTGCAAGACAGTGGCTGATGGAACTTGTCAGGGACAGGAGCAGTGGTGGCAAACGCCCCTGCCCTCAATAAAATAAGCCTCTGGGTATCCCTATTGGTATTTTCAGGAGTGCTGAGAACAGAATGGGCAACCGGAGTGTGGAACATCAGCAGGAGCATGAAGCGGCAGTTCACAAAGAAGAAGCTGGCACAAGAAGAATGTGCAGGAAGAGGACTGTAGCTTTGCCAGCTCAACCAGGGAGCAGTGGCATACAACTGCCAGAAGGCCATGTCAGGCACAGCTGCCCAGAGAGAGTTCCCCTGGAAACATGTTGCCACCCTGGCATCAGATGCAGGGTGTGTTCTGCTCTTACACCAGTACCTGATGGCAGCAGCTTGAGAGATGTGCCCAAGTACAGGAACTCCTCTGCTTAGTGACAGAGCTTTGGAAGAAGGAGTGTAGTTTGAGAAGCCCCAGGGTGTATAAGGGAGAGATTGAAACTGCACTGGGATACAACTGGAATCGCACTCTACCTTTCTTAGGGCAGATCTAACAGGCAGACAGGACACATAATATGGAGGATTCCCTATCCTCTCCCCACCTGGCTGAATGTGGAGACTTAAAGGCGTAGGGGGCAATGGGAACAAGTTCCTGCCTGGCACATCAGGTGCATCTCCTCTGTACTGCCCCACCTTCCCAGATGCCCTGGCAAGCAGAATCAATGACTAAGACTATGGTTCATCACAGTTGGAGGCATCTCCAAGGTTAAGTCAGTCCAGGCCCTGTGTCAAAAATGCTTTGATAAAGCAAAACATATGGTTCATTGTCATAGGAGACTGTCTTCTAAGACCAGTCACATGCAGCCCAGACACATATCTTACAGAAGTTAAACATGTAAAGAGAAAACTTCCTGCACTGGTACAGCCTCCAGATTATTAGTTTTTCAGGTAGGCAAAAATGATGAATTAACAACAAGTCCAAGGGTAATGGGTTTATGAAAGGCAGGCCCTGCTTGACTAATCTGATCTCATTCTATGAGGAATGACCCCCTCAGTGGATGAATGAAAGACTGTGGGTGTGGTTTACCTGAACTTTAGTAAAACCTTTGACACTGATTCCCACAGCATTCTCCTGGAGAAACCGGCTTCTCATGGCTTGGATGTGTGTACTCCTCAGTAGCAGAAAAACTTCCTGTCCCAGAGAGTGGTGTTGAATGCAGTCTCATCCGGCTGGCAACCCGTCACAACAATCCCACACAGCACTACAGACTTGGGAAGAGTGACTGGAAGGATACCCATCAATAAAGAACCTGGGGGTGCTGTTTGACAGCCATTAAACATGAGCCAGCAGTGTGTCCAGGTGACTAAGAAGGCCGAGGGCATCCTGGCTTGTATCTGAAACAGTGTGACCAGAAGCACCAGGCCAGTGATTTTTCCCCTCAGCACTGGTGAAGCTGCACCTCGAATCCTGTGTTCAATTTTGGGCCCCTCATTACAAGAAAGACATCGAGATGCTCAAGCGTGTCCAGAGGAAAGCAAGGAAGCTGGAGATGAGTCCAGAACACAAATCTTATGAAGAATACTTGATGGAACTGGCAATATTTAATCTGGCGACAAGGAGGCTTAGGGAAGAGAGATCTTATAATTTTCTATAACTACGTGAAAGGAGATTGTGAAAAGGTGAGTGCTGGTCTCTTTTCCCAAGTAACAAGTGATAGGGCAAGATGAAATGGTCTCAAGTTGCACCAGGGGAGATTTAGATTGGATATTTGGAAAAATTTCTTCATAAGAACAGACTTCCCAGGGAAGTGGTTGACTCTTCATCCCTGAAAGTATTTAAAAGATGTCTAGATGTGGGGTATGAGATGTTGGAAAGCAGTGCTGCAGAAAGGGACCTGGAGGTTCTGTTTAATGGCAAGTTGAATATGAGTCAGCAGTGTCCTGGCAGTCAGAAGGGCCAACTGTGTCCTGGGGGCATCAGGCAAAGCATCACCAGCTGGTCAAGGGAGGGGATTGTCCTGCTCTGCTCTGCACTGGTGTGGCCTCACTTTGAATATTGTGTGCAGTTTTGGGCACTGCAATATAAGAAAGACATTAAGCTCTTAGTGAACTTCCAAAGGAGGGAATGAAGATGGCAAAGGGCCTTGAGGGGAAGCTGTATGAGAAGAGGCTGAGATCACTTGGTGTGTTCAACCCGGAGAAGATGACACTGAGGGGAGACCTCATTGTAGTCTACAACTTCCTCATGACGGGAAGAGGAGGGGCAGACACTGATCTCTTCTCTGTAGTGACCAGTGACAGGACCTGAGGGAATGGTCTGAAGTTGTGTCAGGGGAGGTTTAGTTTGGATACTAGAAAAAGGTTTTTCACCCAGAGAGTGGTTAGGCACTGGAAGAGTCTCCCCATGGAGGTCACAGCACCAAGCCTGAGAGAGTTCAAGAAACACTGGATTATACTCTCAGGCCCATGGTGTGACACTTGGGAGGGATCGTGTGCAGGGCTGAGGGTTGGACTCGATGATACTTGTGGGTCCCTTCCAACTCCACATATTCCATGATTCTGTGAACTTGATAATGGAGTGGGGTTATGAATCTTGGGACCTTGTACATTTCAGTGTCAGCAACTTGAGAGATCTGAGGATCTGGAAGCAACTACTGGGTCGATTGAATGTCTACAATTTATAACGTGTACAAATATCTGTATATGTATATGCATTCTGTCAGCAGACTTCAACCCTGTTCAGTAGAGAGGAGACACCTATGAGCTCATCCACGCTTGTATGAGTGCTGGTTTTTTTGTCTCTTCTGATCGATGTGGTTAGTCATGTGTACGTGTATTGTGTGTGTATTCATGCATGTGCACTTATCAAGAATTTGTGCTCACCCTTGCCACTGGCTGGACCTGGGGACAAATAGCAGTTTCATGCTCATCAGGCTACTGGATTCAGCAACCTCTCACACTTGTACTGTTGATGTTGTCAAAAACCATCTTTTTTTATACAACCTTCTTTCCCTCACTACCTCACTTTTGACTGCAGTGAAAAGTGGGGAATATGACAAACCATATGTCTGATTCCAGGGTTTATTTACTGTGTGCATCATCAAGATTTCTAAATTAAATCTACAAAAGCAGGTCATGAGTTGAATACTATCTAGTTATTTCATCACTTGAGCACAATATCTGACTAGAGAATATAATTTTGTGTATTGAAGTGGCCCCAAAATAAAATCATGTGAAAACCCTCACAATATTTTTTCTCATGCCCACAGAATGCTGTTTCTCTCCAGAAATTCCATAAACAGTGAGGCTGTTCTGCAGAGAGCTTACTGCCTCTGGCATGCCCATGTTTGTCATTGGGATCCAGTGAAGTGAACTGGAAGAGGATGAATGAATTGGGCACAGAGATGATGTACTCCTGGTGGGTCCATTCATAGACAGAGCACAGCAGTCAAAAGCATTCTTTTTCAGGCATAGCAAGAAAGAATAAATTTGTTAGGAGTTGGAGGAACATTTTCTCTACATCTTCCCTTAGGATAAACACAGTGACATTTCCATAACAGATAGAAATGGGGAAACGCATTGCTCATAACAATGCTTTACTACAAGGTCTTATTATGGCTACAAAAAGCCAAGTCTGATTATTCATATTTCTTCAATAAAGGAGGCAAATATCTCCAATAAAGAGTTATCTATCAGCCCTACTTTTCTTCTAAATTGATGTTTTAAATATTGACAGAAAGACTGAATAAGTTATCATAATTCTTCTACTGAGTTTCATTTAAAAGATAACCTCCTTGTGATTCTAGTATTTTCCCTCCGAGAAGGAGGGAAAGGCTATGTACATCTGTTTGCTAAAGCAACATTTATTTATACTTCGAGCATGAAAAGGATCTTTGACATGATGAGGAATGTTGCTTAGAAGTAAACTACTCTTTATTAATACTAATTAAATCTTCAATGACACTAAGAATTCACCTCAAAGCAAAACATTGCTTATAAAGCACTCAGGAAATAATTATAATCTGAAATCTGCGGCTTTCTCAGAATGGAAGGTTCAAAAACTTTCACAGGAAGATGTTACCAGCATCACTTGTTCTTTAACTTTGGTAGTTTCAAGGATTTGGCATAGAATTTAATAGGAGAGTGTATTGATTAATTACAACACTAATAGGATTAGTTTGAATATTCCAGGTAATGTACAGTTTTTCATAGTATAAAAAGGAAAAACTCTTCTGGACTAATCATAAGGGCTACTTTTATATGCTCCAAATTTTAGCTGACTTTTTCTAAAAGAGACAGACAAAGTTTTCTTCAGAGTATTGGAGAGACTTCCAAAAAAAGGTAGAGCAGATTTGATGTCTGAATCATGCACAGAAAGTTGAATTAGCCAGCTCAGTGATGCAGAATAGCTGTACTTTCTCTCCTCTGGTAGACAAGTCTCCTCGGGGTTGAAGCAAGGGGTGTCTAATTGAATCATTTCCTCATTCAGCTCAAATATCACATGTAGTTCAAATCCAGAATATTTGTTTTTCAATGTATATTGTGATTATGAATCATAATATAAATACCGGAGATTATAATTTAACTCAGAAATTATTTTGCATTGAAACTAACATGAATATTATCAAATTTATCTTTCAAGTCCATTTGAAAGCATTACAAAGAAATGTGTAGGTGTGAAGTTTGTTCTCACAAATCCCTGTGAAATGTTTTGAGTTTCAAGACATTTTCCCCTTCTCTCTTCCCTCTCTATATCACCTTTTCTCTACTTCTGAAGTCTCTATCGATGAAACTGAAAAGTCTTCAAAGCTTTATCTGTCCTGCAGTTTCAACAAACAGTTCTGTTCCTTCAAAGTATATTAGAAGTACAGAAGGTAAAACAAAAGAAAAGGTGGACTATTTAGTCTCTGTTGCAGGAAACTACTTATCCATCCCCCAAAACCCATCTTCCCAAATTAATTTGATAGTAGTCAGAGCAGTTATATGCTTCCTCTCTGTGCTTCAGTTGACTGTATTCCAACGCCTAGCAATGTTGCTGCACAGTCTTGAGTCAAATTCCTGAGAAAAATTGTTGAGTTGTGAAAAAGATCTGCAAGAAAGCACGTGGACTATATACTTGCAAGATAGGAAAAACAAAATTGCAGAGAAAGGTAAGATTGTTGAGAGTAGAATAACTAGAAGGTCAAGGACTCGAATAATGACAAAAGGTAATGACAAAAAATAAATTACATTGAAAGGGAAAAATTAAAAGACTCAGAGGGTAGTTACTCAGCAGCACCCAGAATCAAACTGCTTCAGGGACCATCTTTTCCTACAAGACAGCTGTTTAACCAGCAAAGATCTCACTGCATTGGTGAGCATAATAGTGCTGAACCTTCTAGCTCATTATTCCCAACTTCATGTGCATCAAATAAGTAATCTACTTTTTATTTTTAATTTGTATATAACTTTACACTGCCTCTTAGTAAAATTTTCCAAAAAAGGCCCAGAGTAGAATGGTTACAAGGTAAGCAGAAGTCAAAGAATTGTTCGTTTTTTAATCAAGAGGAAAATGCTAAAGAGGTAACAAAAGTATAAGAAATAAGGAAGCATTTAAAATCAATGTTTTTCTGAAATGGCTGGGCTAATGAAGTGCCTTATTAAATAAAGTATAAAACGAGAAAAAATAAATTAGAAAGGTACACATAATTGAAAAGCAACAAAGGCTTCATGAATATACAGTTTCATAAGAAGCTGTTGAGAGAGTACTCTTTAATGAAGCAAAGTACCTACCACTTGACCTGGATTATCTGTGTTCCTTCATCTCCAAGACTATCAAGCCACCACCAAGTATTTCCGAGAATCGTAGAGAAGTGAAAACAAACTTCTTGTCTTCTGGAGGAGAATCATAGGTAGGGTTTTATCTTCAGTAATTTTATATTAATGGATACTAGTCTCTGTTACTGATATTTCTCAATGGGTCATAACTGTGGAAAGTAATGCAATGTGTGTCAGCAATGAGCACGCTTTGTATTTCAATGCGTACCACCTACGACTACCCCTGTAATGCAGCGTTTACCTGCCATGAGTGCACCCAGGCACACATTGCTTGTATGCTAGCTCGAAGGGTAGAGAGTGGTGGGCTAGAATGTGCAAAGGAAAATGAGATTTCAAGAAATATCTTCAGTATTTCAAAACTAGGACCTTTGATTATTTGGACCTTTAATTCTTGAAGCTGTATGCAAGGACAGCAAAGCAGTTCCTTTATTGGTTCTCACTGTATAGAAAGCATGGAAAAGCCAGGCTTTGACTATTAAAGGCAGTAACAGCCTAGAGTTCAGATTTCTCTGTTAGGATGAGAGTACTTTAGATTCAGGTGTTGTGTGAGGTAAGAACTGGTCTTCGACTGAGGAAAATCCTATCTTTCAGATAATTATCTATCTATATGTATGTATATATATAAATAGATAAAAATTGAGACAGAAGTATAGTTAATGAGTATTCTTAGCTTAACAACTGTGTCACTCATTTGACTGTTCTGGTTATTCTAGTATGTCTAACTTTCTGTAGTGGTTTGAACCAGGTTTTCCCCCTGAAGCTAAGAAAATGGTAAAACCCCAGGGGGTGGTGACCCATGGAAGTTTTGAAGTTTTGTCCAATGGGCGCTTCTGCAAAATGTAAACATACCACAAGCAAACGGAAGAGAAGGTTAGTTGTAGGTTGGTGGTAGAAGAAGTGGCCATGTTGTAGGAGCCACGAGGAGAAACAGCAGCAGGCCCACTGGGGGCTGTGGGGACCTAGAACAGCATAAAGCTGGGCTAGGTGCCTGCAGTTGAGAGCTAAGAAAGTTTTCTCCACTGTGAGTGAGCAGAAACAGCAGCGGCAGAAGCAACGTCCAGAAGCGATGGCAGAGAACCAAAAAGATAAGAATGCAGCAGAGGCGGTTTGCAGCCAGACAAGCAGACACAGAGATGTCTAATGAAGAGAGAGAGAGCTGAGAGAGCAGCAGGGAGAGAGGAAACTGGGGTAAGAACTGGAATAAGACCCCATACCCCTCTGAGACCTCCAAGAAAGGAGGGAGATGGACTCTTATTAAGGAGAGGAGCCTTGGAGTGCTGCAGCACCAGAGAGAGTAAAGGAGCTAAGAAGCTTGGTTGTCCTGAGAGTTCAGCCAGGACAGTGTGTACGAAGTTGACCTTGGAGCCCTCCCTTGCTGCAAGCTACAAAGAAGCTTGCAGCCATCTTGAGGCAGGGCACAGAAGCTCTGCAAGGGGCTTTGAGTCCCCTGAAGATACCAGACTGTCACAAAGACCCCCTGTGCTCCATGGTATGACCGTGGTAGAACGACCTTTGTCTGGGGTGAACATAGTCCATGGAAGATCCCTTTGCCTGCGTCGAGGGGCCGAGGGGTCTTGGATATTCCCCCCCGTGAGTGCTGGCAGAGATCCAGCTATCAGCTGCTGCATGTGAAGAAGACAGATGACTGCTACTGTAGAGAAACTGCTCAGAGACTAGAAGGAATCTGTTCTTCTTCCCTCCTGGACTTTTATTTGGAGAGGAGAAGAGATCTGATCCATTGTAAATACTTATGTCATGGTAGAGATAGTTGAGATCGTGTGTATAATGTATTATAATATTTATTTATTTGTACAGTCATTGTAATATATTCCCTTTCCCCATTCTGAGTCTCGTGTTTTGTCTGGAAAAAACACATCTTATACTAGGTTGAGATGGGGGAGGGGGCTTTGACTAGAGAATTAGATTTTTTGAGGCTCTCAAACCATGATATTTTCTACAGTTCCGGTCTTTACCAGTCCCTGTGTATGCACCATAGAAGTTTAAATTATGAATCCAGCAATAAATTCTGATTTAATTTAGGGTATGTAATGGTAAACACTATAGAACTTAATTATTAATTATGCAGTATATGTGATATAATATATATAATACAATAGATAATTATGTTAATTATACAGTGAGTTAGGCTGTTTTCAACACCTCCTCCACCTCAATTATCATTTATTCTGAAGAAAGAACTGCATACATCTTAAGACAGGCAAGTGTAGAAAGAGAGGAGGAAAGGAGATTGCATAATGATTAAAGACACGGAATAAAGTTCTCTGTTGGTGAGCATAATAGCACTGAACTTTCTAGCTCATTAGTCACAGCTTCATAGGTAGCAAATAAGTATTTTGTTTTTTATTTTTTATTTGTGTATCACTTTAGAAATTTTGGAACATCAGAAAATCAGTGTCTGTAGATCGTCAGTGATGTCAATGTCAGAGCCAGGCTTAGAAGTGTCTGGTTTAAAAGTTTCCCATGAGTGTCTATTCACTTTTTTTTTTATCAGGACTCAGAAATTAAAAAAAAGGAAAAAGAAGTGAAAGAAATAAAATTTTGCAGAACTTCTGTTTGTTGGGCAGGCACAACTCTTTACCTGTAGTAAAATAAAGTGTTAAACATACATAAAATTAAAAGAAAAATGTGTCAGTCAGCAGTTTCTTCCATGGAAGACTATCTAGGCTTAACTATACCTTAAAATAATGTTTGCAATAGTTGAAGTCTAGCTACTAAATGAAACTGAAGTCCCAGTGATCTTTCAGGGCCACCACAGATGCTGAATGCTGATATCTGCACGACTGTTGTCAACCCAGCACTACTTGCCTTCAGCTTTATTCCAATATGTAGTAAATATGAATTTCTGACAGAGTAATGATCACCTAACAGAATTAAAGATATCTATTCAGTCATTTAATAGGGGAAATCTCACTGGTACATAAAATGTTCCATCTTCTGATTAAATGAGACCATCAGTTTTGTCTCACTGTTTGCTAGACATTCACTAAGTCCACATTCCTAATATAAAACTAAATATTATATATTTCACCACAGACGGAACTTTTAAAACTCTTGAAGCATCTTTCAATTTTTAATAAAGTTCTGGTATAAAAATTATTTTGAAAAAAAGTTCAATTAAAAATAAAGAGATTATGTTCTAAATATGAGTAGTAGATACTCTGAAAGAGCAAACAGTCATTTTTTCTAAAATGTATGGCCAGACTGTACACAGCGTAAAATGAGATTTAATCAAACTTTCCTGTAATTACTTTTCTCTGATTTGTTAGCACAAACCTTAGTCTGGTTTAGAGCTCAATGTTACCTTCCCTAAGGTAACTTTTTATTATACTGGATACTGGATACCTCAAAACATTAAACAAAATGTTAAATATCAATTTTATACACATTGCTAGTATTACACCTGACATCAAAGGTTACATTATTGACATTATTTTAAATGAATGTTATGCCTGAAAGACGGATGTTGTGGTGAATTTCATATTATAGACTATGTGAAGGTAAGGTTATACCAGTACTTAATTTAGTTGTTTTTGTTCTAGTATTTATTTTCTATAAAAGTAGAATAAACAAGGTACAAAAATTCTTCTTAACTCAAAGAAATTATCCATAGTTAAACTAGCAAAACTAGTTTAACTGATCAACTCAGATGTAGAAGTACAGTAAAAAGATAGATGCGGTTTGCATATTTAAATAAACAAATAAATTATAAATGTTAAAAAATTTCAAGTCAGAAGAATATTCCTCATCCATCCTTAAAACTTCACAAAAGGTTTAAATATAATAATGACTAAAGCCTGATATTGTGGATGAGTACATATACTCTTCCACTCAGCAGTTTAAGAAATTATTAAAATGTTGACTGTATCATTCCAATCTCCCAACCAGGTCTGTTTCAGCAAGCACTGAAATCAATTAGGCTACTCCCAAAATTTGCTATGGGTTGAATTGTCTTGAGGTGATGGATCTCTTAGAAGTAGTAGGATTATATAAAGACCTTATGATACCACAATTCCTGCTTTGAATACTAGAAATCTGCTTCCATAGTGTAAGTCCAATGACAAGGGAAAAAGGAGCAGTGGTTTTGGTATGCCCTGAGACATTATTACAGCATAGTTTAATGGTTCAGCCATTAAAATCTTTTATCAAAGATCAGCAGAAAAAAAGTGCCCATAACCTCTTCTAGTCTTTCACGGCTAATGAAGTGTAGCATTGTGAATTAATGGTTTTTGATAGCATGTACTTAATGAAATCTGTACTTGCCATTTCAACCAGGAGTACTAGAAGTGCTATTTCACTATGTCATGATGATATGAATAAGTGCTTACAACTGGAATTGATGAGCACAAGAGTTCTTTCACAATGGATTTGAAATCCAGAATGGATTTCCCACGTATGACAGTCAGTGGCCTGTCTAAACATCAATACGGTAACACTATTATAACTTTTTTCATACTTTTAAATGACTTAGTAGTTGAAAGTTTACTACTTTTCTCCATAAAAATTTCACAATTAAGTGTTGAAATCATTAATATTGTTACTGTGGTTCTAGCACTCACCAATAATCCAATTTATCACCTTTTTATTACCATTTAAATACCATTGTACTGTTCATAGTGATTCAATTAATTCCGACTATTAAAGAGATGCTTTTCCCACTAAGAGTTATACCTTTAATTTGTCTAAGAGAAACATTGATGGCATTTCCAATCTCAAACAAGGTAAATGCATGAAGGGAAGAGTACCTGTAGCACTCAAAAGCTGTCCTTGCTGGCATGCTGTTGATGAATTTGTCTTATATTTTATAATAGTGAAGCAATCACTTCCACATAAAATTTTCTTCTTGCACGTTTAAGAACTTGAAATGTTAGGGACTTCATTACCTCACTTTTGGACAGCTAATTACCACACAGCTGCTTGCTTATTGCCCTCTCTGGAACAGGGAAGAGAATAAGGATAAATGTGAAACAGCTCATGGGTTGAGGTAAAGCCATTTTAAGACATTAAAGTTAAACTCATAATCCAGCAAAGCAAAGCAAGTACTTTGTCATTTGTTCAGCCATTTCCAGGAAAAGCAGGGTTATATCATATGTAACAGGTACTTCAGAAGACAAATGTCTGTGGCATACTCCCATAAGACCTAAAATACAATCAGAGAATGCATACAATGTAAGCCATCATGTAAGTTCAACTGCTGGTACCAGGCTGTTGTCTTGGTGTAGAATTATGCTAAAAGCAGCCTGATTGACCAGACTTCAAATACGCATTTTGCTTTTTGAAGAAGGATTTGACAGATAAGCTGTTAGCTGGCCTGTAAATCTCTGACTAACAATCAATTACTTTATGCTATAAAAGTCCAGTTCCCTCTCATACAGTGAGGTTCTTCTGACATAACTCTGCTTGGGGTGTATGTGTGGAGATTCCTCCCTTGGGTGGGGACATCCTCCAAGGATATTCCTCGAGGCTGAGAGAAAGAGATCTCTCCACGCACATTGATATGGGTGACTTACATCAAATCTCTACTTAATAATTATTTATTTTTTGCCAGTTTTAATATAATTAATATAATTGCTTCAATATATTGCACTGTCCTATCTTTATACTATTGGTAGTTTTAGCTTTTACATTGTGTAATAAATAATAATGATTAAGATCTTTTGTCTGGTCATTTTCAATAATAAATGATTCATTTTGTATATATATTCTTATTTTGATGATCATTAAAACCTGAGACACAAAAATGGTTCAATCACAGCTCTGCAATTCCTTAAATTTAAACCATTGATGTAACACAAGACTCAGATTGGATTCAGCTGCATCTAGACTCCTCTCTGAGAAGTTTAGAAGCAAAGGTGTTTTCTGCACCTCGTGACTCAACAGCAGGGCTTTTAAAATAAATTTTGTCTAAGCCTTCCACTCCCATCTGTGACAATGTCTAAGTCCAATTGTCCTTCACTTCATTCTTCTTCCCCCTAGCTTTTACTGTTGAGGATGATGACATTCACTTAAGAGCTGGACTCAGTGATCCTTCAGTTGGGTCCCTTCCAACTCAGAATATTCTCTGTGTGTGTGATTAAATGCTATTGAGATATAACATAGAATTTAATTCAACTGAATTTGGTCCATTGGGATCAGCTGTCCCAGATGTGTACCCTCCCAGCTTCCTGATCAGTCTAAACTTCTTGCTGCTTCACTGTGGGGGCAGCATGAGAAACAGAAAAGACCTTCATGTTTATCACACATGAATGATTTAGGTCTCTTAAAACATCATCATCAAAGGTATTAGCAAAAAGAGCTTTCATACAAATTTGTGAAAGCATGAGTTAGAGTTCAGAAGCAAGGTTCACTCAATTACTTACTACATAAATGAAGCATACAAAGAAAAATCAGATTAGAATAAATTTAGAATTATTTACATGGAGACTGGGAATGCAAAATGATATGGATGCAAAATGATAAGGAAAATCCTCATGTTAAGTCACAAGGTTCAGAGAGGACCCATCTGACCCGGGGTATCAGTCCAGGCCCCATCTTCAGCTTTCAGTAACAGTCTGAGTATCACAAACTTGAATTTGTAAGCTCTAAAAGACATAACACGCAGAGGAGATGCTGGTTGTAGCCTGCTGGGGGGTCACTCAAAAGGCCTCACGTAGGGAGACTGTTTATTGGGCCACAAGGTGATTGACTTTAGTAATCTGAAAATCTCCATCCCAGCCATAATCCAACACATAATTTCTGGATTTTTTTGTCCAATAACAATTGTACTGTTCCACTCTGGCTTTCATTCAGGCAACTAATGCTCTAAGACTATCAGGGAATGACTGATTATCTATCATCCCCTTCCTTGGTCAGGTAACAGAAGTTCCTGGTATGGACAACGTTCCTGATAAGTTCAAGGGGAGCTTTTCACCCAGGAGCCGTTAATAAGGGCCAAGTCCTAAAAAGAATTCTTAAGATCTTAGCATGTTCTTTCCTGAGGAGGAAAGAAGAAGAATGAACAATCATGATGTTCCAAGCATCACCAAGCACTGTTCATCAATAACTAAAACATTAGTGTATCATCAACACTGTTTATATTCAAAGCAGAGTGTTGTACATGCTACTGTGAAGAAGAGTAACTATCATGGTCAAAATCCCTGATGAAGCACCATGACAAAACATATTTGATATCCAGGCTAACTGCCTTGCATTAGGTAGACATTTTTGAGTAATAAGAACAGAAACAAGCACAGGTAATCAAAGTTGATCTTTTAATTTTATGTGTTTTCACCACTATATAATATGGACATCAGGTTTATGACACTATCTGAACAAGACTATTACAAGTACATCACTATGTGTTGGTTTTTTCCTTGCATATATTTTCCAGAATAGGTCAGTAATCACCTGCCTTTGTAATACACCTGCAATAATTGATAACTCTTGCTCTGTGGAGCAAGTGAGGCACAATTGGAGAATTTTGCCTTTGGCTACTTCCTAGACCTACATACGTGTCACTCTTCACAGGATGTCTGAGGTGGCCATCCTTTCACCCCAAATCAAAGTACAAAGGTAAGTAAACAATGTTTTAACAAATATATTCAGAACTGAGAAATTTCATATATTCCTTTTTTTTTTCCCATTTTTTGATGTGAATCCCAGGTTTAATTAAATCTGTGATTATGACTTCCATGTTTGCACTACTACAGTATCTGAATTAAAATATTAGCCATCCTACTACAAGAAGGGCAGATTAATAGCTTCTCATGCATTACTAAGATGACAGGTTAACAACTACTTGCATAGCCAACATGAATTCTGCACCAGGCAGTACAGGACAACGCAGAAGTGGAACATTTTCTGGATATTAAGCTCAATTCTTCACTGCATCAACTTCAATTTTCTATGCTTCACTGACAAAATAGGGTCTTCCAGCTGGTAGCATAATGATCTGGACTAGACTAATTTCGCATCAAAATTGACTGTAAAACAAGATTTGAATTCTAAAGGTACAAAAAATGGATTCTTTTTCTTTCTTTCTCTCTTTTTTCTTTCTTTCTTTCTTTCTTTTCTTTCTCTTTCTTTCTTTTCTTTCTTTCCAATGATAACTGATTCACAAGTTATAAAGTTAACCATTCTTTTCAAATGTCTGACTCCACTGATGTTTTTTGTCATTAATAACTCTTGCTGAATTATTCAGATATAAAGGGATTACTAAAACTGTAAGACAGCTAAGTTTTGATCAGTAAAAGAAACTTGTCCTGTCTCCTTTCCTTGAATTACACAGAATCTATTACAGTGGCAAATGAAGAGCTTCATCTTTAGATGTTAGTTGAAGCGAAGCAAATCAGCAAGTGTGTGGACACTGTAAGTAGAACAGTGCTGTATGTCTACAAATAATCAAGATTCTTAGACAGCACTTTCATTGTATAGTGTAGCACTTCAATCAGAGTTAAGAAATATGAGAAGATAACAGAAAAATGTTGAAATGGTTTATAGTGAATATCATTCATTGTTAGACTGAAGTACTCTAGAACCACAGCTACAAAATCCTGATACACATCCCCTTTTATTCAATAGAATCAGAAAAAATAATAGTGGCTCCAGAGCAATACCGTAAGATTACTATAAAAATTGTAGAAATAATAGATGTATCCATAAATAATATAGAAAGGTTTTTCTCTTTTTCCTTTTTTTTTTTTAATTCTTTTTTTTTTGTGACTGATGTATGTTTAATAAAAATCCCAAAGCTATGCTGATGGAAAGATTCTTGCAGTTAATGAAGTCATGTAGCTGCAAGATTATTTAAAAAAAAAGCGTGGAAAAAAGGCAAGAAGTCTAATATTTTAGTAGATGTAATAACAGGAAATATTTTCTATTTTCCAAAGGAATTGTCCAGATTAAACTTAATGATTTAGAGTATTAATTTAACTGCTTGACTTAGCCATAACTACTTCAGCCTATGAACAATATGAAGATGACTCCAGATAACTATAAGGAAACAAAAATAGATATTTTCATGTTAAATTAATTTAATTATTGTTTTCAGATAAAATAATTTTCATTTGAGAACACATTTTATGTAGTTTCTGACCTCATATCTGAATTAGACTTGTCCACTTATAAACCTTTTTGTTAACAAAGGACACATTTTAGCCATGCACAAGGCACTTAGTTCAATATTATCCAGTTTTTTATTTTTACTCTGCGATATCATTAGTGTATTCATTTTCAGATTTTTCTGTGGGGAAATAACATTCAACATATTTTTCAACAGAAGCAACCTGATTTAAATAGACAAAGATACTTAATCTTTCAAGAATAAAACTAACAATGAGTTATAAAAACTTCTGTAAGTATTTCTACACCATTGTGGGGAGAGTGAATCTAAATGTTAAATTGAATTTCCAACATTGAATATTTCTTGACTCCTATCTTTCTTTGCTTAAGCTCCAACTTAAGAAAGCACTTTCATTTTCTTGTTCAAGTTTGTTTCAGTAGAAAAAAAAAAAGAAGCAACCCCAAATCTAAAATCAAACCTGTTGTCAGTAATACTGAATAAATGCTTTAGGTAGACTACATATAACTAAAAAAGCTTAAATCTATATAACAAACAAACTTCCCCTACTTGCATCCACTGCCAGCACTTTCATTATTAGGTCACTCTCTCTAGTTCTATAGACGAAGTAGTAAGATAGTTTGCAGAATCTCAGTATTACTGAAGTTGATATCTACTCCCCCCCCCCATTCAAGTAACATCAGCTACAGAATGATGCCTAGGATCAACAGCAAAAGGAAAGAAAAGGTCCTTCAGTCTCAACTGACACATGTACAAAAATGACCAAAACAAAAAAAAAAATCAGCTCTTTACAACCTCTCCTATCCCACATTTAAGAACGTAGATTAGTTTTAATAGCTACTTCAAGTTCTCCTGTACTTTTAAGTGAAAAATAGAATATTAGAATGCCTTTCATTACTTTATTCTTATATGAAACAATCATAAAATTTTGTTCTTAACTGTTCATCTTAAGCCTATGCAGATAGTCCAATTTTATTTTCTGTGTTAAAGGTTAGTTTATTTTCCTTCCTCACAAGACTTCCAGTAGTGGTGAACAGTTGATAGAATTTGGATTCAAAATTTGGATTCAAAATTTTGTTAGAAGCAATTCACCTTAAGAAAAATATTTAAGCATTGGAAATGAATTTAACTTGTGTGCACTCTTGCAAATAACAGTCAGTTTTAATTTTAGTTTACAGGCTTGCACCAAATAGCTTTTAGGAAAGCTTAAGGACAATATTATGAGTCATTTAGAATCTGATTCATTTTTCTCTTTTCCTTTATTTGTGGAATCATCCAAAGTCTTGTTCACGTGATTTATTTATCCAACCTATCTTAGTTGTGGAGATGTATTATTAAGAAGATCTACACCTTTTCAACCTTGATTTCTCACTCCTGATGACCCAGCTACAAAATCTGTCAAAATGAACTGAAGGTGTGCCAAAATCTTGCCCCAGGACTGCTAAGGCTAACACGGGCCTACTCTTCAGCGTGAGGCAACATACAGAATTCCTCATCACTGACAAATTCAACATAAACTGTTACAGTTTTATTTTGTTGATAATTTCAGATATAGTTAATCATTTCCTGATGTTATAGACAAGATTTTTAGGGGGTGCTAAAGATATTAGCTTAGTGAAGTGAAACTACTGTTGATATGAAAAGCTTTCATTCAAAAACAGGACAAGGTGAAGGTTGACTTCACTGTCTTGCCAAATATACATATTCTGATAATGTGTATACATATTTTGATAATACCTATTGTGCATTTCCCGCTTATATATAGAAGGTAGTGGAGTTTAATTCTTAGACCTGTCATATTCATGCTCTGACAGACAGCAGCTTCCCTTAAAGACAGAGAAAAAACCACCATCAAGGTTCCATCTCCCACTGAAGAAAAGAATGTGTAACTGGTTAATTTTTCACTATCCATGGTGCAATGTGTGTATTAAATATCAAAAGGTAACCATATGGTATTAAACCACTCACAGGTTATTGTGTTTTGATGTATTTCTACACAATATGTGTTCGGTGGAAGAGTGCCCTTGCTTCTGTCTTTATGCTATTGATGCCATAAAGCTGTAACTCTTACTGTGACACTGCCTTCTGAGTTGTGTTCTTTGAGTTACTGCTCAAGGAAAAAGAGCACACATCTTGTTCAACACTAGTCTTCTGCATAGACTACTAATAAAATCAATAACAATTTGTTCATCTCTTTCATTTTTACCTATGCATACTCTTAATGCTTGGTTACTGTGAATGTGAAGCAATTTTATTACATCTGTTAAAGGTTCAGATTGGAAATCAGGAAGAATTTTTTCATTGAAGGGGTAATTAAGCATTGGAAGGGACTACCCAAGGAGGTGATGGAGTCACCCTCCCTGAAAGTGCTCAAGAAACAACTGGATGTTGCACTTAGTTTAATGGTTTAGTTGGCATGCTGGTATTCAATCAAAGGTTGAACTAGGTGATCTTGAAAGTCTTTTCTATGATTCTATATGATATGATTCTATGCTGTTACAGGGTGTGTTTCACCATTTACTTATTCAAGCAAAGTGACACAAGGATATTTAACAAACACTTTGAACCTTTTGAGTTGCGTAAAATAAGTAAGAAAAAAATAAAACAAAAAAGTACTCTATGAAGAGGAAATTTGTTTATTTTTGTCTTCAGCTATAACTATTTGGTCTGTTCTAAAAGCACACAGTTATAAAGCTTATGCAAATAGTTACAGATTTATTTATTTTTCTATTTATTTTGAGATATCTTCAATAGAATAATAGAAGAATATAAAGCTAACACCACCTGAAATCTGATCTATATCTGAAAAAATATTAATTCAAATATTAGTGCAAGAATAATATATCTGCTACTGAGTTACAATTTCAGTGAGAATGGCCACATCATAGATATATTTGTCCTTGTTCATTCTTATAAAACAAATGAAATCAGATCAAACACATTTAAAAACTGTCCGAAGTTCAAAAAAGCTTTTTTTTTTCCCTTAGTTTGGAAAAAACATGATGTAGCTTCAAAAATACTTTTGTTGCATTATTCTCAGATAAAAAATAAAGTCCTGAGCTTAACTTCAATTTTCCCTTGAAAATACATAAGGTTTGCAATAGGTCAGTGCCTGCTTCTTTATAGAGCTAGAGTTAGCAGAGCAACAGTAATTTGGTAAAACATTTTGATTTCATGCTACATCTGGTAGTGATTGAGCCTTCAATTAATCTATTCTTCTTGCAAGTCACAAAATACTTCCACTGTTTCTCAGTTAGAGACTAAAGTAATCACAATGCAGCTTCCTTAAGAGAATGATATAAAAGGGCAGATTCTCAGCTATTACAAATTGTCAAAGCTCTATTATTTGCTGCCAAGACCTGTCAAACTGTACTGACAGTGACTCTTGTCAATAGCTATACTTAATATTCTGCTTCAATGAGTTATACCTTTATTTTCACATAAAGTTTGTCAAGGGAAGAAAAAAAGTTTATGCGGTCATATTTCCTTTATTAGGTTTCATAGAAAGTGATGTTAAGTTTGGTGAGTTAATCCCAACCAACGTCCAAATAATCTCACAGCCATTCAGTCAATCCCTGTTCTGTGGAATGAGGAAAAAATAGAAGGAAGGTGAGGGGATTTGTGGAACAAAATAAAAGTAATTTAACACGAAAAACAGAACTGTGAACTTCCATAGAGCAATGAAAGATTTTATTCTCCACTTCCTATCATTTCCATACTGGAATCAAACCTTATCTGTGACAGGCCCAAGCGACAAGATACACAGCACAGATTGTTCTCTATCCTCTCTACACCTGGATGAATACGACTAACTCAAGGGATAGGAGGTAACGGTGACAAATTCCTGCCTGGTTCAGCAGACATATCTCCTCTGTGATCTTCCCAGGTGTCCTGGTAGGATAGGTACGAGGTTACGCAAGTGGAACCAGTGATAAGCACAACGGTCCCTCTAGCTGGGAGCTACCTCCAAGGTTAAGTCAGCCTACGCTCTGCGTCAAAACTTCTTTCATAAAACAAAAAAACTTGCGTCACTCCCATAGGAAACTTTCTCCTGAGGGGAACAGAATGCCCAATATGCAGACTGGACCCACTTCTTAAACAAGGTTTAGATTAAAAAGGTGAAGAGAAAGGTTCCCACCCTGGTACAGCCCTCAGATCTGTCCATTATTTCAGGTAGGCAGTGGTGAAGCTACAAGGAGCCCAAGGACAATCAAGAGAGACCTCAGGGCCTTGGGACGATTGGCTAAGGGATCAGGAGCACAATAGTGTTCTCCTCTGTCTGTCCAGTGGCAGGGAATAATGAGAGAAGAATCAGGAAGAGTCAGAAGATCAATACCTGGCTCAGAGCCTGGTGTTGATGGCAAAATTTGGAGGGTTCTGCTCACAGGTCAGTTAAAACAGCACCAGGCCAGATGGTAACAGGTGGGATGCACCTGCCTCAAAGTGGGAAAAGAATCTTTGCACGGGAGTTATCAGGGCTCATTGAAAGAGCTTTAAACTAAATTTGAAGGAGAAATGGGGTAAAACAAGTCTGGCTAGAGATAAACCTCAGGATGGCACAATAATATTTGAGGGACGATGTGGTAGTGAGGACCTTTACTCTACCCTTTCAGTAGAGGTAGGGGATGGAGATCCATGCTGTAGCACCGATGCAAGGGTTATTGATATATTAGACACCACAAGAGCCTGAGAATAGTCATGTAGGAGTTGGGGCTTCTCACCCAAAAAAGGTGTTGACATCAATAGCCCAAGTGAAGTGCATCTACACCAACATTTAATATCTTATGATTAAATTTATTGTACCTCTAAGTGCTTATTCTCTTTTCATTCAGTATAAGGACACAGAATTCTACTAGCTCAGGTTTAGATTTAAACCTTTAAAACATTAAATTTGTGCAGTTGAATTCTAGCAAATGTTTTTCTTTGCAAGCCAGCTTGCTTTCTTCTTCCTAAGCCTTAATATGTCAGAAATATCAAATTCTGATAATCCAGATTGCATACTGGTAGATAAATAACTGTTTCTAGCTGTCTTAATTATTTAAACTTCTCTAGCACCAATTTAAGATCTAACCTTTTCTCCAAATCTAGAGCATTTTTTTCCCCAGTCAAGTAACTATGAAAATTAAAAGGTACTCCAGAAGAGTGCATGGCACATATTTTTCAAGCTCTTTATAGCACTTGGGACATAGAGGAGGATCATGAGAGCCTTTCACTACTAGAAAAGAAGCTTTCAGGGATGCTGTCACACAATTATTAGAAATCTCTTTAAATGCTTTATTTCTTTAATCTGCTAGTATATCCTTATAGTATTGCTGCATTTGTGGCAACAGCCTTCAATTTATGGACACATTTCTCAGCTTCCTCACAATCATAGGAACCTTTTTCAATTGTACTAAGTGGAGAATTACTTCTGCTGCCTAGATATGTTTATTTTTCTCCAGCAATAGAAAAAAAAGTCAAGCAGCTATCAAAACATGTCCCTGTTGCTGTAGTCTGAAAGGTAGTAAGAGTCTCTTTGTGCTGATAAGGACAGGTAATAGTAACAAGGGACAACTTGTTTGGCTTTGATCTGTTATCCCGGAAAATACACGATACAATCTATTGTCTGTTTTTAGTAATCGGTATCTAAAGCATCCTATGTGGAAGCTAGCAAAGAAAGAGTAGATGTACATCTAAGGCCTTTTAAAATGAGTTGTTACAGAAATTATGAAGGAGTGTTATGCCCAAGCGAGAGAAAGCAGACATTTGTGTTGGTGTAGTGGTTCAGTGGGAGGGGGAATATAGCATCTGATTATCGAAAGGCTTCTTATCATAATATGCAAATATGAACTTCAAATGTGTGAATTGTCCTCCAGAAATAACAAGAAAAGTGAGTTTTTCCTTATTAGTTTTGCTGAATTGAGGCCTTAATTACCATGCAATTGCTAAAACTATATATATAAAATGTGTATAGCAAAGCATTTTTCTGTGACTTTTAAATTAGAAATAGTACAATGACTTAAGTATTTTAAATGTAATTGAAATGCAGAGGCTTAAATACGAGAGTGCAGTAATTTCTAGCAGTTATGAAATTCTCTCGAGAATCTTGGAAAATATAGCCTTTAATTTTGAATTGAAAATGCATGTGTGCTAAGAAAACAGCTTATAATTTTATATCCATTTAGTACATGGTTAATCAACATTACCTAACTTGATGGTATCTAATTTTATTCCCGTTAGATTGTGGTTGTGCCACTACTGTCCCATTTAAAGAGCACTAGTCACTATCATTACAGTGAATCACGGTTACCTAGGAGATAACCCAATAAAACAATCTTCCTGATGCAGCTTCTCCAGTCAAGCAAAGTACACTATAATAATAACCTACATTTATATGGCACTTTTCATCCCCAAGCACTTCACAAATTATATACAGAGAACATCACAAAACTGCAGCAGCTTCTAAGTAGTTGTCTCAGTAGTGAAGGGCATAAGGCAACCAGCATACAGGATGCTGTCTGAGAGTAAGGCGGAGGAGGAGATTTAAGTGACACTTCTCCTATTATTAAATTGTTCCTGCATTTCCTGTATCTGCACACACAACAAAAAAAAAATCCCTCTAACACATTTTCTATGGTGCACATGGAGGCAAAAATAGAATGAGAGAGAGGTTGAAGGGAAATACCCTAAACGAGCCAATCTTGCTTAGTTTTGAAGTGGAGCCTTATAGCAGATATTACCTCATGTTCAGAATAACAAGGTATTTACTTCCACTGAGATGCAAGCATGATATGGCAAAGCAACCTGTAGTTGTTACAACACATTTCTCAAAAATATATATTCAAGTCACTGTTACCTAATAACCTGAATTCCTTAAATTCCTGTAATTTAAATGGCACGATCTTGCACACTTCACAGATCAGGTTTGCACAAGCCTGAGATCCTTAGAGGGGGGATACAACAGTGTTAGCCTTGCTATCTAGCTTGCTTTCCCATTCCTTCCACCTGTCATGCTAAACAGATATCATATAAAATTCAGCTTCATTAAAGACAAAAATGTTACTTCCTTACATCTAAAGTTACTCAAAATGTCAGTTTGACTGCACTGATCACAAGTATTAAAAAATAAAATTTGAGTATTTGCACCTTCTTCCTGTGTAAGAAGCAGGGCTACACCTCTGGGCATTAAGTCTTTCTTTCTTTTCTTTATTTTGGTGAAGTGATAAATATTCTCTGTATACCATACTATATACATGACCCGATCTCCATTAGTGATATGAATGTACTGTCACTAACAGTTTTTAAAAGTCTAGGTTTTCTGAAAAGCAATTTTTACCCTTAATAAGACTGTCAAGAACAACCTTAGATATACAAAAGGTTATTCATAAGTTTCACGAGTTTTTATTTATATTTAATGGCACTGTTATTTTACTGACACTGGAGTACCTTTCCCTACCCAAAACAATACATATGTACAGTTTTGAGCAAACTGCTGAATGCTTTCAAAAGTATGCAGGTCTGCAACAACCTTGGAAAAGTTGACATTTATTTCACAGCCATTTAAAATAAAGTCTGAGTATTTGCAAATACCATGAAGATACAAAAGACTTGAAACTGGGTTTCATGAAACCTAACATCTAAACAGGAAAGATTTTTTGCAACATATAGCATACCTGTGTTCATATTAATCTGACATAGGAAAGTCCTTTGTCTGTCTCAGATATTAATAACTCAGATAGGCTGACCATACAACCTAATTTGTTAGAACTTTACAAACAGGGTACAAAATTCCTAATTCAGTTTTTCAATAATCCTGAACCTAAAACTAGTTTTTAAAGTTAGATTAAATATTATAGCACAAACATGGGAAAAACAGAATGCTAGAGACACATTACATATACACAAATGGAATAATAACTCTTCAGAGAAAGAAAAGTATCATTAAAAGCCAGAGGGAGTACACAGAGCTTGAAATCATTGAGTCACTGATTCAAAGCACAAGTAATAATAATATCTTCTGGCTGTGAATACAGATGAAATTATTATATTTTATGTGTGTAGCACAAATTTTCCTTAGATGAGGTATATTCTGCTTAAATACTTAATTTTCTCAGTTCCCTTCTTAATTCTTCCAAAACAGTACAAAAAGTTATAAATTCTGTCAGATGCTTGACTGCTGTGACTGGAATGTTGTAAATAAATGTGTGAAATTTTGTGCAATAAAAAAGTGAGTGATATAATGACCCACAAAGGACAAGGTGGTGGTGATGACTTCAAAAATGTAAAAAGTAGACAGAAATCGATTTCACTTGGATTCATCCATAAAGGGAGGTCTACATATAGTCATCTGCAGGTTACCAATGCTGAAATTTAGGAGTAGAAATACAATAAAAAGTATGCACCTGTAATATTGTAATAAACTGGAAATTGATGACTGATCCAAAATTTTGAGATTACTGAGGATGGGATGTAATTTTACTCTGAAGTGTTTCTGAAGAAATACTTCCCTACAAACTGTCCTAAGAACTTACAAAATAAGTAGAAAAAAGATAATTTTATTTGGTACTGGAATGAGCATTCTGGTTGCAAATTTGTGTGTTACATACAGTATTGTAATAGAGACTTTTAAGGAAATTATCAGCTTAAATGAGGGTAGTTATAAACTTATCATGGCAGATAGCAGCTAGTTTTTAATAAAAATGTTCTTATAAAGATACATCCATCAAATTTATCATAAGTACTGGTTTAAGAACACCGGAAGAAGAAATGTTTGCTTCCTGAATTTCTAAGTGTTTTCTATGATATGTAGTTGATAAGCCCTATAAGATTTTGATTTAAACTTTTGATTAATCTATTTCTTAAATATAGCTACTGCTCTGCATTTTTTATATTCTAAAAGAACTAGTTGAAGACATACTATAGCATAAAATTTAACATTGAAGTTATCTTGATAGTTTGTCCTTGAACACGAAAGTCACAGAGGTTGAATTCATCATCTATCTAAGGTTGAACAGTCTGTTTGGTCCCTTATGTTAGTGATTTTGTATTTTGTGAACAGTATGAGTTCCCAAAAGTAGAAAATCTACCAAGACGTTTTTGGTTCAATGTGATGCTCTTCCTCACCTCTGAAAACCTGAGCCTTCTGACCTGGAACTTAGCAGGATCTGAAGCAAGTCCATATCTCACATACCTTGACACATCTGTATTTTCTCAGATCTGGCAGCTCCTCAGAAGGGGAGCAAAGTGGATGTTTCTCTTATACCACCTTGATTATCTCCCTTAAAATGTCACAAAGATATTGCCTCTCTCTTTTTCATTTTTTTCTGATTTGAGAGAGCACTGTTCAGGATCAACATTTATTAATATAACTTTGGAGCAACGTTTCATCCTTCCATTTCAAGAAGTTGGTGTGCACATCCACCTCCTACAGCCTGCTAGTTTTGATGTAACTTGAGCATCCTGTAATGTAATAAATCTCTAATTTTAGTTGGTCTCAGTCAACTCAGCATCTAACCTGGATCTAACTGTGCAATTCTTGTTCATAGGAGGATTTATTCCATTTTTCCTAATACTTTACCTTTGTTTCCTGATCTTATCATCATTCTTCTGAGCTGCAGTATTGCATGTCCTTGCAGGGACTCTTCATTTTTACTGCTATGTCCCGTAATCGTTGGTACCTTCTCTTACTCAGCAGGCATAGTTACTTACCAGGGAAGAAGGAGTCTCCTCCCTTCCAGAAAATCTACATTACCCACTCAGTTTCCAAGGATAATGCAATAAAACAGAGAACACACACGTAAATCATATACTGTCAAAGTGAAGCTCTCATGAAACGGAACAAAATCTTTTTTTCCAGATTTAAAAAGCAGCAACAATAAAAGAGTTCTCTGTTTTATGTTATGGGCTTTTTATTATTATTTATACATAATAAATTAAACATTCCTCTGAAACAGCTATTCCATTTGATTGCTACACTTCAGAGGTTAATTTACCTTTCTGTATATACAAGATACTTTTGTTACCATGTAGTTTTCTCTAGCTTCTGTATTAGGGAGGGATTCAAACATACTGAATCTTGAAACCAAGACACTGTTGAAAGCTCAACAAAAAACAATATTTATTACCAAGAGGTGGCCAGCAAAGCGAACAAACCCAAAAGGGAGGAAGAAGGAGAGAAATAAGCCCCCAGCATGACCTCCCCAGTTACACAGCTGTTGCCCATAAAGTTATCTTACCCACCTAGAATGCCTATAATTACCCATAGCAGAAGCTGCATCATTGGAGAGTCAATAAGTTCACAAACTGGCTAGCATCCCCGTCAAAAGGCAACATTGTCCTTGAAGTAAAGTTAGCTCCCCTCCAAGAAAGCACTATCTACTTTTATACAATTAACGGAGTGACCTCAACCTGGGCAGGAGTGGTCAACACTGCCCAGCCAGAGGCCCTCCGTCCCACTCCCAAATGAGTCTGGGGGCCCTAGTTCATCATTATTGTCTTCACTTTCTCCTGCAAGTGACCTTGGAGGACAATTAGCCAATCACAGAACACCAATTAAAACAGCTTATAGAAGAAGCTCTCTCTCTCCAAGGACGAGGTACACGTTTATCAGTACTTGTTTTTTTCAAAACTTGGCAGGGAAAGAACAAAACTTTTACAGTTGTCTGGGCCAAACACAGACCAAAAGTATCAGCATAAATTCACCCTGACACAGCTTCATATGTGGAAAAGGTTTACATAAATGCTTTAAAATATTGGCAAGATATCAAGCTCATAAGGTCATTCTCGAGTTGCATAACTCGAGTACAAATTGGTTTGCAAGTACTGTTCAGCATTTTGACACAGAGCTAGGAAAATAATGCTAGAAGGTTCTCTCTATTTCAGCAGTGTTTCAAGACCAATAAAATTAATAACAATTATAAAAAAAGCAGTCTTATTGTTGCCTAAAGCAAGAGGAGATGGGTATAAGCTAGTTTCATGATAACTACGCTTAAAGTAAATGGACTCTTGATCAACTAACACTTGACAAGGAAGACCAAGCAAACTAGCTAAATGTAGAAATTATTCATATTTCTGATAACTTATGTAAAAAATCTGTACAGTCTTTAGCAGCTATGAATTCATATTCTGTAAAGGCAGAAGTTTGTTGAAAAAAAACTAGAGCAGTTTCCATGGATGTAGGTTTTTATTTGCATATGTGTTCATTGTCCATATGATTATATTGGCAGAACTGCAGTTCTGCTATTCTGACGCAAAAGAATGTGACTTGGTGGTTATCTTAAATTCTCTGCAGATTATCATGTGGGATTAGAGAATCTGTCAAGGCACAGAATTTAATTATTTTAGTGACAAATTTGTGCATCTTAGGTAAGTGAGGTGAAGAACTCTCTAAGAGAGTGAAGATATTTTGAGATGACCAAATTCATCAATACTTTCATGAAATTAGATACCTTTTAAATAAGTTCACACCAAAACATCCATTTTTTGCAAGGACTTTTGAGAAAAATAGACACTGAAGGTTCTCTATTTTTTCTATCATTTGGAGAATATTCCAAAAACTAAAGGCAATTTCTCAATTTATTTAGTTGTTTATTTTTGTATTCTCATGTCATAACTATTTAATCTGAAGTGATTTTATGGCAATATATGGATTGATACCTCCCATTTTTATTGTATAATGTAAGTATTTGTTATACATGATAAACTTTCTGCAGTTAATTTCAGCACTATGTTATCCCTTGTTCTTAGCTTCATGGAGTTTCATGGCATATCTTGGCTCTGATACAACAGGGCCTGGTCATTAGGAAATGCACATGGGGAAATTTTAAAACAGCTCTGAGCGTTCTTTGTCCTTCTGGCAGCACTGATTGCCTGTGCTTGCAGCTCCTCATTCCCACTGGAGCATTCCTTTCACCTCCCTTTCTTTTAAAAATGCAGTCTGTACTTTTGACATCCCAGAAGTGAAACAGAAGCATCTCTTTGATAGATAGTGCTACTGTGTGAACATGGCTAAGAGAGGCATTTGTGGCAGGGTCCTGAGCACCTTCCCTTTGGTTTGGGTAAGTAGCCTGATATGCAACCATGTGACCTGAAACTGGCATAAAGATTTGTTTGAAAAGGGCTGGAAAAAGCCTTTCCAGGAGCTCTGTCTTTTTATTTGTCACCTCTTACCCTGTCTTTGATTGTCTGTGGTACTGCTTATCTGAACCCAAAGCTTCACCCATGGACTAACATCCCAGCCTGGATTTTGCCTGTCCCTGTCCCCATTTCCCTGGCCTTACCAGTCCATACCAGGTGAAGGGACCATGGTTCCCTTCTCCAGGTGTGATGCAGACCCCAGTTCAGAGACCCATGTCACAGCTTGGGCCTCAGCTGATCTGCATCCCCAGGGAGTTGATCAGTGCCTGGGGCTGGCGCTGAAACTGTCCCAGTTGCCCTGCCAAGTCCTGCCCTGACAGACCCTGACTGTTCCTTGTCCATAAACACACATTTTGTCTTGTACTACATCATAAATTTCTGCAATCAAAAGATATTCTGAAAAGCACAATGCAGCTGAAATAATGAAAAGAAAAAGAACCGTAAATAGAATTTTCCAGGTGGTTTTACAAAGGATTACATGAATACAGTTATGTGTCAGGGTAACCAATACTCCCAAATGACTGTGGTTTTTTTAATGAGAAAGGACTGAGAAAGCAACTTGAATATGTCAACTGAGATCCTTTGATTTGTCTGACAGTGTTTAAGAATATGAGTGTGACTGCTACCAGTCCATTTAGGTTTAGAGCTAAAAAATTCCACAAAAATCTCTAATTTTTCTCATTGATGAGATTGTGTGTTTGGTTAAAATAAAAAATTTGCAGAAACATTGTAGATCCACAGTATTTTTGTTAAAGAGGTGGGTGAATGTCATACATTGATTTGATTGATTAATAACACTGTCCAGTGTGAAAAAAAGATTATATTAAAATAATTTAGAACAGTTAACAGGGATAGCTCAGTAACTATCTAAAAAGGATCATCACCTGGTGGGGATTTTTCTGTTATGTTTTGGCTACCTGCAATGGTTGTGTTTTGGCTACCTACAATGCTGTTAATTAAAAAATCAGACAGAAATATAACTCACTACTGATAACACTTCCATATGTAAAAGGGGCTGGTACAGTGAAGAGTAATAACAAGAGCAAATCAAAGAAAAATAACTGGATCATTTGGTGAGCTAAGCCTGTTCAAAGAAAATATATTTTAATAAAGCTAAAATAAAAGATATATCAAGAACAAGTTCATGCCTACATAATAGAGTTTGTTCCGAAAATAAGTTATGGGATGGAAAAGTCTTTTCTGATGAACACATACTTGCGCCAGAAAACAAAGTGGTGGATTGTTCTAGAGTTAACTGCTAACCAAAAAAATCATCACTTTCTCACACTTCCAGTAACCTTATGCTGTACTCAGTGTCATTCACATTTCTGCAAGATAGATGGTCCCTCATCCTCATTACAACTGCAAAATATTAATTTCATAACACTATGACAGATTTCCTGGCTTTTTGCACTCATATTTCTCTTCTCGTATCATCTCTGCCTTTCCCTTGTCTCTTTCCAGTTGCTTGAGAAATAGAAGAGTAAGATTATCCACAACTGCAAGGTAAATCAAAGCATCACAGAGGAAGACGAGAGAAGCATTCAGAAATAGTGGAAAGGGTGTTAGTAGGTCCTGTGAGAAGGACTGGTCTGTATCATCTGTGTCTAACCGTAAAATGCCAAAGGCAAATGAACTACACAAAGGGAATCAGGCCCTCACTCTTATCCGTGATTTCTAAAACTTTCCTCAGACTTAAAATCTGAACAAAATTGTTGGGACGAAAAAAATCCAAATCAATTTCATCTATACAGCTGAGAATTCTTAAGACAACTCTGGCTAATGATATAAGTAGCAGGAAAGTAAGGTAATAAGTAAGCAGAATAATGTGTATTATGGTGTATGTACTGTTACATTTCAAATTCTGAATATAATTTTGTTATTTTTATGTTTAAAAATATAGATTGAAAAACTGAGGGGAACTGAGAAGAATAAAATTGTTTTTCCATAGAGGAAACATCTTTAAGTGAGGATTTTCATCTCTTAGAATCTTAGTAGGTCATAAAAAATAAATTAAAAAAAATCTTTTGTAGAAGTTATGTTTTCTTCGCCTGATGGAGAGAAAATATTGAGAGTTAAGTATCTTTTTTTCCTAGTGAAAAAGAGATTTATGAGGAAATTATTTGGCATAAATTGATGCAATAGAATTCAAGTCTTTATATTTTTCTGAATTAATATTCAAATATTTTTAATAAATGGTTACTTTCTGGAGAGGTAACTGAGAACAACTTTCACCGTTCATAGAATTATAAACTATCTGACTAGACATGATCCTGAGCATCCTGCATGACCTGGCCCTGTTCTAAGAAGGGGTGTTGGTCCCTTTTGAGAACACATTTCAACCCACATAGCATTTCTGTGATTCTGTAATTTTTATCATGTGTTGTGCTTTATGGTACAAACACCCTTAACTTGTTTAATCATAAAAAAAAACAACCAACAAAAAACCCCTAAAAACCAAACCAAACAGAACAAAAAAACCCAACCCATTTCAAACCAAACCAAAGCAAAAACCAACCAACCGAACAACAAAACCAGAAAGAAAATCATAAAAGAAAAACAGTGTTAAGAGACTGATAAAGGAAACTCTATCCAAGAAACACTATAATATCAGAAAGGGACTTTTTTTCTAACATACCTCTCCATATAAGTCTTTCTATGTCATAGCTTAGTATCTAGGGTCAAATGTTAACAATGCTAAGCAGTTGATGCCAAGTGAACTGGATAACTAAACCATCAGTACAAAGTTATTGTTCAATAACTCACAGATATACAATGTTGAATCAAGGAAGTGAGCTACCGTCTCTAAATCAATTTTATGTTATTTTAAAATAAATGCAATCTCAACTTGACACTTGTTTCTAATAATAATTAGAAATTATTATACAAGACTAGGTTAATGTCAAATATTTGAGTCCTTTTCCCCTCTCTATAATTTTTAATTATTAAATTGTCATCTTCAAACAAAGGACATGAGATTTATGAAATAATGCATTTTTAAGGAATAATCAGCGGACTGTGTTTAATTTAATCAACACTTTTTAGTTTATTAATTTGTTAGAATACAATAAAAAATAACACAAATATAAAGGTCAGGAAGTTCTGACATATATAGTAATATCAACTTAAATATTGATTATTAAACCTTCACAAGTACAAATATAAATAATAGAGCACTTGCAAAAGGCAACATAAATACTCTGATATGATTCAGAATTAATCTCAGAAATAATTAAGAATTAATCTCTCTTAATAATTATGTGTACTGACAAATCAGCAAGTTTAAGAAATTTTCCATAAAAACTGTAATCACTATGACTACCACAAGGCACAGTGAGTGATAATACTGCTTGAGGTTTACTCATGTATCTGTGACCTTTCCAAACTTCCTGTGTGTGGGAAGGAGAACATTTTTCATAGTTTTCAAATATTAAATCTTCATACACAGCTCATTAAAGAATGTAACAAGGACACATGGCCACACTTTCTGGGGAAAAAAGCAATTCTTGAGTGGTTTTCTATGTGCTCTTTCTTTCTGCTAACCCTTCATAGTCAAGTAAAAGTGGAAAAACATTTTATTCCTGCATCCCTAACTTGCTGATAAAAGTTGTTCTTCACAAATGCTCCATTTGGATTTGCCTTCACGTTGACCTAAGTTTGTGGAGGGGTTTTCTTTTTTAAGTAACTTCACGTCTTATAGTCAACTCTAAGACTACTTTATTTTTTAATTATTGAAACAAAACATAATATTAAAAAAAAGACTAACCAAAATAAGACATGCCAAAACAGAAACAATAGCCTATTAGTCACTGCCAAAGACAGTTTTATTTAATTTCCCCCTGACATCCCCTAGCAAATGTATTCATAATTTAAAATATCTACAGTAGTACAAATGCTTAGCCTGAAATTGCTGATGGTAGATTTCGAATTAGACCTAATGTGGCTTCATGCCAAGAGTGAATCAAATCTGTTGCATGGTATATTGGCTATGTGTTTAAATTGTAAGGACAAATGTATGCATATGTGTCAGTTCAATCTTTTTTGCGTAGTGTCCATTTCTGTTGTCATCATTCACATCCTGATGCACAGTATTACTTACTATTCTGATTTTTGAGCTAATATTTTTCCAAGTGATATATCCTCATTTGATCCGTTGTCTTATGCAATCAATGTATACATACAACTCAGTTTGTTTAGTTGTTATATTATAATCTCTACATGATCAAAAGGAAGGGTCATGGAACTTGCATTTTCCTCCCTTCAACAATTAACATCTTTTTAAAATGTTCCAGTACTGGTCTTTCTACTTACTGACTACTCATATATCTCCCATGGAGAGATTTAAGTTCTCATATACCTTAATGTGAATTTTTCCTACCTATTCAGAGCTTTCCAGAACAGCCAGTGCTATAAAGGAAGCCGATATGAGAATATTTGTTATTCCTGCATATACAGTGATAACTATATGGTCAAGAAATATACCATGCCCAGCCACAGACTATTAATCTGAAGATTTGAAGTGAACCACTAGTTCCAAATCATAGCTTCGGTTATGTAAGTAGGATAGAATCATAAAACAATTGAAATTTGAAGGGAAATATTGGAGGTCATCTAGACTAACTCCTTCCTCAAAGTAGAGTTGTGTCACAGTTTCAGAAGGTTGCTTATGGTCTTTTCCATTTGAATCTTAAATATTTCCAAAGATGGAGATTCTGCAGACTCTCTGGTTACTTGTTATACTGTTTGATAACTCACAGGGTGAAAAAAAGTTCTGATACAGGTTTGCCATGTTCCAACTTGGTTTTGTTGTCTTGCATTCTTCCACAGTATAATTCTGAAATCTGGATTTATCTTCTCTACACCCTCTTTTTAATAAATTAGACAGCAACAACAATCTCCCTCTGAACCTTCTCTTCTTCAGGCTAAGTGTACACCTTTTCTTCAGCCTCCCCTGAGGAGGCTCCAACACCTGACTATCTTGGTAGCCATCCACTGGACTTTCTCCAGATTTTTAATGCTTTTCCCGTTCTGGGGAATCAAGATCTGGACACAGCACTCCAAGTATGGTCTCACCAGTGCTGACTAGAGAGGAAGAATCACTTCCTCCATCTGCTGGAGAACCTTTTTCTAGTGTATTATAGAATGCTTTTTACCTTATTTTCTGCAAGGACTTATTGCTTGTTCTCCTTCAGTTTTGTTTCCACTGGGATTCCATGGGTTGGGTGTTTTTTTTATTATAAGGCTCTATCTTGTAAGTCTCCATGTGCTAGTCATTCAAAGATAGCCTCTCAGTGCCCCTTTTTTCATGCATCATGAGACATGGGCTTTTGCCCTTGCACAGTCTCTGTGAAGATCCCTTTAGATCTTGTGTTTATTTTCTTAATTTTTCAACAGCAATTATTTATCCTTGAACATTTTAAATAATTATTTTAGGCATTGAATCTGCTGCTATATAATCTGTTTTTTGTGGGTTTTGTTTTTTTTTATTTTTTATTTTTTTTTAATCTCTAGTCCATATGTCTTCCATTATGTGCTACATTCTCATATTTCCCTGGTATTTACTACTCAGTTTCTGAAGTCCAGATTTTTCTTTTCTCTAACACTTGATAGTTTGTATATTTAAATGCCTACTTAACGTTAAGTTTGTGAGTAGTTTCTCTGAAATCAGTTTCATTGATTAATGTTAAGCATGGTCTTAATTGCATTGTTGGACCGTGGCCAGAATGACTGATGTCTCATCTGTTGCACGCTATTAATGACTCCTTGTAATCAATACAGCTGCAGTGAGAAAAGAGGATGCCTTTTTCCACAGTGAAGGGATGTCTGTCACCTAAATTTAGATACTTAAAACTGAGGTTAAAATTTAGGACCAGAAAATCTAAACTACTAATCTCTGAAATCTGTGATACAATAGAGAGACCTCAAAAGCTTCACAATATCCATCATCTCATTGCAAGGTGAAGCCTTCTTGGGATGTATATATTTTTTTCATTGTTGCCATTAGAAGGAATGAAGACAACTGACTCAGAATACATAATAAACTTCATATAACAGAGGCAATGAGAGATGAATATCACCTTGATAATCAAAATTGTGTTCCAACACTACAGTGCCTGAATTATGGCTGTTAGTATGTGAGATAGATTTTTTTTTCTTACTCTTATGTCATAAAACCCACAATCATACAGAAGACAGTCCTTGCCTGTTGACCTGTACAGAGAGGAAGGCACGACTGCTAAAGGACCTGGACATTTGAGGACCATTCTTTTTTGAGCAACTCGTTAGAGGATTAACAAGAGGAAAAGAACATCTTGATCCAATTCTTAACAACAGACAGATTAATTCAAAGTTCAGTGTGCTAATAGCTATAAAGTATTCAAATTCAGTTTCTTCCTGGATAAGTTTCACTCATCAAATTACATTGTATCACAGTTCAGGAAAAGTGTCTTAAAGTCATTTTACATAGTCTTCTGAACAAAGTAGAACAGTGGTCATAAAACCAAGAATATCTGTACAGGCTCTGGCAGCAATGGATTTGATTTTCTTCTTAGTACCCCATATGGTACTGTGTTTTGGATTGTGAGATTAAAACAGCATTGTTTTGACTGTGGTTGAATAGTGCTTGCACAGAAGTGAGGGGTTTTTTACTTTTGTTTCTGCTTGAATTTTTTTCCACTCTGCCGCCCCAGTGAATAGGATGGGAACGATCAAGAAGTTAGAAAAGGAAAAAGCCAGAACAGCCAACCCCAATCAACCAAAAGCATATTCCATACTGTATAATGTGCTCAGCAATAAAAACTCAAGGAAAAGAGGAGGATGGGGGTCGCTTGCGGTTATATTATTTGTCTTCCTGAATAACAACAAATAGATGTGCTGAGCCCCTGCTTCCCAGGAAGTGAGTGGACATCTGTATGCCAACAGAACACAGGGAATGAATTCTTAATTTTACTTTGGTTGAAGTTTTGCTTTACGTGTTAATTTGTCCCAAAAATTTTTCTCACTTTTACCCTTTCGATTTTCTCCACGCACTGAGGGGGATTGAGCAAGAGACTTAGTAGGGGCTTAGTTATCAGGTGCAATCAATCCGCCACAGTATTATAAATTATTATAAAGAGCAAAAAAGATGTGGATTTTCCACTCCATACTTCCATGTTGGACTTGCATCTTGAAAATCAAATATATTCTTGTCTTACTCAATTCACAGAAGATATTCTAAAATGAAAAAAAGTTGTGGAAGTAGAAAAGAAGAATAAATTAATGTATCAGAAGCCTACTGCCTGGGGGTATAAATAAGCATCTGCAAGAAGTGATGGATGTGGGGAAATGTATTAGAAAGATGATAAAATTATGAATGATATATTTATGAATAAATAAGGAATAGTAATTCACAATTTATCATGGCTTAGAAATATTGTATTAGGCTTAATTTGACAGACTGAAAGTAAATCAAAATAGTGGTTACACCCCAGTTGTAATTAAATTAGTTAATACATTGCCAAAATATGTGAATGTCAGAAACATGAATTGGGTTAAAATGTATGAGATGATGTGGTTTTCTAATTATTATTTATACATATATAAATGGCTATCAGATTGTCTGACCTAGATATTCACTTCATTTAGGAATCACTGTCTTCAGTAGGTGAGATGGTGCACGAGATATAGACCAGTCATTATAATATTTATCTGAATATTTGTTATTAGACACTATGGGGGATAGGACGAGGAATTAGATGTAGTAGACAAATCTTTTACTTGGGTCATCATATGAATTGTCATAAATTTATGTACCTCATAAATCTTAGGTATTTGTGTACAGTAAATGTAGTTAATAGGAAGAAACAGACATCTCTGGACAGTTATGCATCTGGGTTTCTCTGTTAGAGAAATTTTAGGCAAATGTGGACAGTTGTATTATATGGATACTTCTCAATGTTTTGCATTTGAAACACTTTTTGTTTGTGCTAAATAAAAGATAAGTGTTTATGACATATTAAAAAATATTCCATCTATTGATAAGACTATAATATACAATGCTGAAGGTGGACATGATTCTTTAGAGTTATTTAGAATCCCTTTTCCTCACACAGTTGTATCAGACAGATAAACACATTTTTCATGCTTATATAAACTAAAATAATGTTTATAGGATTCTGACTGGAGATCTGCATCATATAACTCCAGTCCTGTCTTAAAAAATGTGATAGAAGTGTGTCTTACTAATTTCCAAACAATCTTGATTCAGTGGTACTTTTTTTAGAATCACACAGACTTGAATAGAAGAAAAAAAAAAAGAAAACGAACCAAAAAAACCAAACACAAAACCATCCCATGTAATTTTCTTCCAAAACTCACACATTTCACTAATAGGTTATATCAAGGTGCAGTACCCGTTCTGCTAATATGCTGTATTATGATGCTGCTGTTTCAGATATTTAAAAGCCTTGCTTTGACACTCTCTGCCAAGACATACCATGAATGTCAGAGGGCTTTAAATCAAAACTGAAAACTGACTTGTTTTTCTCTTTGCTTCCCATCATTAGCTTGGCACTGCAAACTGTGTTATTAATTATTGTACATCTCTTTTAAAGCACCTTGAGATGTCTTGCTGAGATAAGGTACTATGTCCTATAAATGGAAGTTGTTCCCATTCAGTCAGAAATTAGTCTAAAGTACGGTAGAACAAAGTCTTTCAAAAGTTCCATCAACTATAAAAGTGTTAATACAAATTAATAGTATAAGGTTGATTTTAGAATCTGCAGCTTATATTTTACAGCTCACAGAAGCAATTATATTGTGCATTATGCCTTCAAAATAATTGTATATTCATAGTGACTCACGTCAACTTTCACATCTTTATTTAGGTACAACCAAACACATAAAGAGAAGGACAGAGGAGATGCAGATGTAAGACTTCTGTTAGTATTCATATGATGAACTTCTGAGACATGGGATTTGCACCATATTTTACTGTTAATGTGGAAGAAATAATGAGGAAGGCAGATAGCTCATCCTAAGAGGATAGATACAAAATCAAGACAGTTCTTGAAGTAAGAAAATTCTTTGACATTGCTGAGCTATTTTAATTCTTTGGTTGGACATCATGGGGTTTCAAAGAGCATGCAAGATATTAACATCCCATTTGAAAATGGAATTAGCTGTAGTTTTAGCCAACCTCATCTCTAACAGTACTGTTTTGGAAATGTACTTGTCTAATTTCACTTCAGTTTAGACTATTTGTTAATAAGAATAGTTTTCTACAGCAGGAGAGGTTTAAAGGTTATAAAAGAGGTAACTAAAATTAGAAATTCACAGGGAAAATTGTAGAGAATGGAAGACCTTTGACATTCAAGTTGACTTCACTGCTGAGTCCAAGGCTGCTTCAACTATACAGACGACTGACACTTCTCAGTTATTTCACCTTCTGGCTATCTATGCATTAAATATCTACCTCGTGCATCATTATTTTTTCCTGTAGTTCTCAAATATTTAATATGTGAAAATAATTCTTTCTCAGGAAGGAAAAATTATCTTTCAAAAAATCAGAAGAAAACCACTGACACAGGTGGGTGTTGAATTCATGTCAGTGAGTGAATTTAGTTATGCTTCTGCTCACTTTAGCTTTATATAAGCACTTTTTGAGATTCTTTAGTAAAGGCAGCACAGATGATTATTTGCAGAAGTACTCTAAGCCTAAAATGTAAGCAATTCTAAGCCTTTTTAGTCATGGGCAGAAGTTTATTAGAATCAGCCACTAATAAAAATATTTTGTATCTCAAATAAGGAAATTAATAAAACAATGTTGGAGAAACACAAACATTTTCTTATTCTTCTGTGTCTCAGAATTCTTGTCCTGTGTTTGTCATGAGTGAAAAGCTATTCCAGGTACCCTGTGGCTTCCTCTCTGCCCATTTCTGTCAGTGAAGCACGGTATGTTAAATGTGTTTTCACTGTAGAGATGGAAGAAGCAGACTTTTTGGTATCCACAGGAAATTGTCAGGGACCACTACAATATTCACAGGACAAGTACGGCAACAAAATGGACAAATTTCACAATTTAAGTCTAGATATTGCTAGGCAGCTATGGATAAGCATAGGAAGAAGTGATTATAAAATCCCAACTGCTACTGAAAGATTTAATGTTTGGTGTCAGATCTAGCCTCAGATCAAGCTTGGGGGTTAATGGATGTTTTGCCATTAAGTAGAGGATGACCATAGATGAAAATAAGAACTCATTATGGTGAAGATGTCGGTCATGACAATATTAATCATTCTAAGCCCATTCACAGTTAAAAGAGTAAAAAATTACAAGGCTGGGATCCTGATGAACGGGAAGGAACATCTTACCTATTTATTGCCATCTATTTTTCATTTCTCAGAAGTCCATGGTCACAAAGTGAAGAATATAATTTCCATCATCAAGGACACAGATTTGAACCTAATGCCTAACTCTATCAATGCCAATGGGCATTGATAGAGTTAGCAGTTTATCCTTATCTCTTGAAATTTCCAGGTTCAGGAGTAACCTGCACTCTATTTTGCCATTTTATCTCACACAATGCTTGAAAAAGTACGTGTAAAATACAGACTGAAGGCTTCAATAACGAAAGAGATAGAAAATGTAACAATGTGATTCAGTGTGATTTCAGTTAAAGCATGTATTGCATTTTCTCTATCACAATAGACTGAATACCCTGAAGATTTGACTAACTTTCCCTCCACCCTTTTCTCATCACTGCATGTTATACCATTAGAGTTATGGAATCTCATTTACCCATGAGCCTGATGTGGTATCTTGTAAAACCTTGTACACTTCCAAAGACCATATTTGCAAAAATTATACTCATGCTGAAGATACTGAAGCGGGCTAACTGTGATAACATTTTCCCAAATTAGGCTTTTATGAAAGAACTAATTCATATTTATTTATGTTCATTTTCTTGAAACTACTTTCTTTCTTCTATGAAGAAATTGTAAGTGGAAGTTCAAAAGGATCTTGATATCAAAGTTGATGTTTGAACTGATTGGTAAGCTGTGTACACTTAACAAGACCTTGCAATATACTTTGCTGTGCAGTTATCTTATAGGATGTTTGATTTAGAAAGCAAATAATGAGTCTCAATTTCTTTCACATAGCTTCTGGTAAGCAGACATTTTTCATGTCTATTTTAAATTGAACCTGAAGATTTAAATAGTGATCCAGCTACTAGCATAGCAGCGCATTTCTAATAAGACAGTTCAAAATATACCAATCTTAATATTTCTTACTTTCTGGTCCTATTCTGCTCTCATTCACATAAAATTTCTGATTTATCACAAGTGTTTCATTAGAGTGTAGATAGAGCTAGTACTGAATAAATAATTTTTCTTGCAATTAAATCTCAATTCCCTAATGTTCTAAAGTGAAGCTGGACCTTATATTGATGGTGAATAAGAATATCTTTTAAATAAGATCTTCCTTTCATATCTTCAAGTCCTAACAGGTTTAAAGTTACTATCAAGATTGTACAACTTTTTAAAATAAACATTCAATCTTTCCCTATTATTTCTTGTATATTGATGCAGCAGAACAGGCCTGAACAGCTTTCATTGTGCCAATTTTAACTAGTTCAGAAGGCAATTTTTCTATAAAAAGAAAACTTGTGATAACTTCATATCTGCCTCCTTAGAGGTGCCAGGAAGGTACATTTATTTACATGTTCCACAGTGCTCAACTGAAATACTCCTGCAGTACAACAGTCAATGGTCAGCCTATCACGTGTTGTGTTACTATTCATATTTAAATTATTGTTCAGTGTTCTTCCAAAAGTTAGATGTTACTGCAGGTTCTTGTGTGAATAAGAATGAAAATTTCAGGGACATTAATTATTCATAGTGAATTGTAACTAGCACACGTCAGTAATGTCCTATAGCTGCAAATCTGATGGACTTGTTTTTTTAATCCTGTGTCAATTACTTCTTATAAGGAGTAAAAATGTGATAAAGGAAAAAAATATTTTATAGAAATGTAAAAGCTTTAAAAATGTATTAATATTACAAGAATTTTTCAAAGGTATCAGAATGTACCATTTTGACACTTTCTCTTAAATTATTTGTCTGAATTCTTGCTCTTGTTTAAACTAATCTGCAACTAATACAGTAAAAACCAAGCTACTGAGACATGAAATATGCATCTTAAACTCTTTTCCATGAGAAATTTGCCTAGAAATTTTAACTCAAATTGAAAAAAAATCCTTAAAAATTTCTGTAAACTCAAAATCCTTTAAAACGTAACATTTATTCTCCCTTCATCTCTACTTTTCAGCTTTTTCCCTTTTCAAATGTGGGTTTGTTTTATTTAGTCTCATTGATTTCAACAGCATTTCTAAAGAAGTTTGAAAATATTAAGATGTATAATCTGTCAAATTCACAATAATTTAAATAATGGGGTCTGCATATTATTTTAGATAAGATATGATTATTTCAATTTTTTTTCTGACCTTATCTATGTCAAACAATTGCACTCACACTGTTACCCTTTACTGAACCCCAATAACTAATCATGACAAAACCATCTATGCCAACATCTCTGACAGTAATTAGCTGTCTAATATTTTACTTTGTTCAGCTTCAGAAGCCAAAAATCAATTCTTCTCATGCTTTGGAATAATAAAGAGGCTGTGAGAATTTAACATTTTCTTCCAAGAGACTAATAAATGAACAAAGCATCTTCTAGTTTTCTCACTGATAAACAGTTCTGTACATTCAGTTCCTGCTCAGAAGACTACTTTCTTCACAGTAATCACATCATCTTACAGAATCTTCAGCGAATTTTCTTGAATCTTTTAGATGAAACTCCTACTAACTTGCATTATAAGGTATTGAATTGTTTATCTAAGGCACATGGACTAAAGGAACAAAATTATCATCCTCCATCCATACACTATACCATTGTACTGGTATCTCATTTAATTACTTGTATACCATGGTCCCAACACTTTTTCCTATGCCCTAGTCAGATTATCTCAGTTGGTTAGAGCCTGGTGCTAATATTGTCAAGGTTGTGGGTTCCATCCCTCTATAGACCATTCACTTAAGAGTTGGATGTGATGTTCCTTGTGGGTCCCTTCCAACTCAGAATGTTCTGTGAGTCTGTGATATTCTCCCCTGTGTGGTAAGAATGACCTGGGTTCCTGACTTCTAGACAGACTTGTGTTTGTCAACTGGAAATCATGTTTTGTTTTAGTGAACTCAGTTTAAGCAGTGACCCAGTTCATTCTGTGTGACTGCTCTGTATGGTTCATGGTTTTCCACCCTGTCAGTCTCAGTGCTATCTGCATATTTTGTCAGCAAGGATTTTATATTTGCTTCTATGCCACTGATAAAAGTATTGCCAGATTTATTATTATTCACATCAGAAATTCAACAGAAATGTCCTCATTCAACACTTAATTGTCATAGATTACTTCAGTGGATATATCAACCAGGCATTACTATGCTTTAAATGGGTCTTTTATTACCATAATACTTTTCTGTGCTAAGCTATATGTTATAAATGAGCCTACTGTTTTCAACGATAAAATCAAGTAAGAAAAACCTACCAATGATGTTATTTACAAAGAGTGAACTGTCAAATCAAGTATTTAATGAAATTGTTGAAGGATATGTATTTTACAAAATAAAGTAACTTGTTGTGCCTCAATTGCTGTTTTATTGCAAGACAGTCCTTCAGTGTATAAGAAGTCATGTAAAAAAAAGGTATCTCGTATTTTCTCATGTATATGTTTTCACAGTTAGAGCAAGTATTCGTATTTACCACATTAGTTCTACAGACCAAGAACTATTAAATATGGCTTAAAATTTATTAAAAACAATTAAAGGATGAAACCCACAAGACTAGTGTCTCTAGACCTGGTTCTACAACTGTATTCTAAGAAAGCAGAGTAAGTTCTGTTTTTCTAACTTCTTTTATTTCATTACTGTTTTCTCTTAAAATCATAGACCTTATCAAAGTAAATAAGAGGGGAATTTAGTGTTTGATTGTTTTTTTCCTAATAATTAAAGAAAATAATTTATATCTTTCAATAAATTTATATTATTCCATAGCCATAAACAGATTCTGAAAAGCTTCATTTCTTCAGAACCTGGATTTGCTTTCACCAATTCTGATAAAATCTGAACTTTATTTTGGAGACCACTTTAAGATGGGGATCCAATGTTTGAATTTGGAACTTGCAAATTGTGGTAAACCACTTTGGCAAACTTTAGATTGTAGTCTCCCTACCAATCTTAAAAAATGCGGTAATACTTTTATGCTAATACAGACATAGTTTATGACAACACTCTGTTGCATTAAGAGTATAGAAATTTGGCAGAAAATACACCCCATTTTGTTCCAGCTGGTCCTCAGAGATCAGAGGGATGGAGCGTGTCTGGGCTTAGTTTCTGATTATAACCAATTGGGCACTCTAAGTCTGATTGCATTCAATAAGATTTTTCCCAATCACAGACTCTTGAATAGTGCAGTTTATTGAAACAACAGAAACACAGTTTCAGAATTGTTGCTGATAAATGTACATAGGGCATTAGCGCTAAGTATTAAAAGAAAAAAAAAGAACAATCAATTTGTAATTCATTGAGCTTAATTTTACCATCACTTAAGCTTAATTTCACTGGGGTATTCTTCTACACAACTGAAGGCACAAATTTTACCAAAGAGGCATCCCTGCTTAGGGGAGGAGAGAAGCAAGCACAACAATTTGCCTGCAAGGTGGGATGGTAAACTTATCCTCTTCCATGGAGGATTCCAAACGACAAACTTATACTTTTGGAAGAAGTGGAAATGAGACTGTAGTCAAACACCCTGTTGCTGCCATCATAAACCCCTGGGGGCAACCACCTCATGTGTAAGGAAGGGATATTGAGAGTTTTGTTTACAAAGGCTGTTGGATCTTGCACAATGGCGGAACAGAACCATGACATGACACGTCATGTCACCTCTTCCCCCTGGCTGAGGCAGCAAGAAGTCTCATGTGGCCTCCGTCTGGTAACCTCTCACCCCCATCAGCAGGCTATCATGGGTGGAGAGGAAATGCTCATTTCAAATTACAGGTATTATGCATTGCAGTTCTGGTGAATGTCTAAAAGGGCTACCTGTAGCTTGGCAGTATAATTAAAAGAGCATTAGACCCCATGAGCTTGTATAAATTTCTCATGCATGGGCATCTGACATAATTTGGGATTCCAGTGATGTCAGGTCTGGACTTTTGTAGTTTCAGAGTGGTGAGAGTCTTCCACAGGTACTGTACAGTACCTGTCAAACCCATATCTAGACACCTTGTGTCTCCTTAAATCATGCTACTTATGGGCAAATGAATTAAGCTTTTCACATATACTAATCAAGAATAAGGTGCATCTTCCCAACTAAATTAAATACTCTTAAAATTATTGAAAAACACTATTTTGTCTTTAAATTCTTTCATCATATGTTTTTTATATATGTGTATACTTACACTATTTTGTTTTAATTTGTTTTAATATTCAAATATAAAAAAGAAATCACAGTTATAACTTATCTTCTATAAATGCAGAAGGAAAGTATTCAATTTTTATTCCAGAAAATGTGCATGTTAGCTACTTCCTCTACATTTCTTTGAACAATTCTCTATGAAAACATCTAAGAGACTTCTTCATTTATTATGAAGTATTTTTATTTCTTATTATTAGTACCATCATCTTCATTATCATTCAGTATTTTTTTTGCTTCATTTATCAGTTATAATTGAACAATTGCTTACTGACAAGGATCCATGCCCAAACCCATATACATATTGATTTCTTCTAGTTAATAGTCATGTTTTCATTAAATTTAGTGTGTACTAAAAATTCCCATAAATTAATCTGAACCATATCAATAACTTCCACATATTTTGAAAAAAAAAATTGTATTATAGTTTTTTTTTCTTTTAAATGCAGATGCTTTTTTTAGTGTAATTGTAACAAATCTATAAATTATGATAGCTAGAACTGTTGTCCAGGTCAATAAACTAAGGGAAAGTATCACCTTCTGAAATAAGTTCAACAAAATAATTCACATTTGCCAGCCATTACAGCAAATTTCCATTAGCATTGTCTATTCTAAATAGCAAAACTATAGTATATTGTTACAACAACAGCTCTTGCAAACTTAATGTTTGCATCTTTCAGTGGTTTCCTCGCGTATCTGTTGAGAGATTCATAAATCTTCATGGAAACATGCTTGGAATCTGGAAGAAAATTTTGTAGCATTTAAAAAAATAGTAAAATCTTGAGATACCTCACTGTTTCTCATTATTTATTGTTTTTCCTTAGAAAGGACCAAAATTTCATGTTACATGTGCTCTACCTTCATATCAATCTGTCTTAGCTTCTACCTGAAGAATATTATCGTGTTCAAAATTACAGACCTAAAACTATTACTTGAAGACAAAGTCATTTCTATGTTCAATTTAAAATGAAAATTATTATAAATGTAGATAGCATCTGAATGAGAAGTCTCTTTCCACTACTTTTAGTTCTGTAGAGCAGTCAAGAAAAATGAGATAGCAAGATTTTTGTGAGTGTGTTATCATTAACAGATTATCACTTGTTATGACCTGTTATTAATAAATTGTTGTTTGCCTGTCTTCATTGGATTCCTTCAGAAGAAAATGACTGAAACAGACATTTCTCCTTTGATAAGGCTTAGGTTATAATTAGGTTTAACCCTGAAAAATGATTCAGGAGTGAACTTAAAAAAAAGCAAAATTGAGTACCTCAGAAAACTATTCAATATGGTGGATATGACTGGATATATTTGAAAGATACTTCTGAAGGGTCTGAAATTCTATTCTCTGTAAAAAGCAGATTGCATTGGAAAGGCCACTTCATAGTTTCTAATAAAATCTTTTTTTAAAACTAAAGTAACTTAAGACCAGAGTAAAAGATATGACATATTAAGGCTACAAGTTGAAAAACAGGGTTGTAGGTGTAACCCTGAAAGTCTTTATAAAACAGAAAAACATCTTCAAGGCATAAAAACTGCTATGGCCTGAAAATTTGGCCAGTGTAATTCTATGACACCTGTGTAGTCTCCAAGCATCACATGACTTATATCACTTTTCCAACATCAACTTTTGTTCTTCCTTTCAAAAATTCTCATAGATTTTATTTTTCATTCTGTTCTCCTTCACTACAACAAAATATTTGATTTCCATTACTTTCCAGTTCAGTTGTCTTTTGTTAGTTGTGAGTTGCCGATGCACTATGAATCCACATTAAACACTTCATTTTGAATGAATATGCTTTCACATAAAAATTCAACTTTAGTTTTTCTAATATATGACCAGAACCTCTATTTTCCACCCACTGCTCATGACAAGAAAGTGTTTATATAACATTATATAAAAGTTATTATATAACATTTAAATACTATATTCATGTATACAGAAGCATATATATTATAAAATCTATTAATACTATATTTTGTATTTTATTATATGTACATCCTACATGACTTTTTCAGTCATTAGGCTGTTGTGCAAAAGAATTATCAGTACCATTATGTACACATCCAGTCATAATTTGGGCAGAAAAAAAATAATCTTTCTTTAGTTTTGTATAGAAATTACAATGAGCACTAAATGGATAACTTAATCAGGACAAATGTTAATCACAAATCATTTCCCTTGCTACTAAAATCTCAGAATTTCTTGGAATGATTCACCTTTGCCTCCATTAACTAGCAATAGCTTTATGTAGGAACTACATTTCCTGTTAGAGATAACTGGGGAAAAGTAAAATGAAGATCTTAAACCATGGACCATGGGCTAAAGCTGATTTTGATGTATACTAGAGAACTGGGCAGAAAACAATGTTTTTCAGTGTGAAACACAATTAAAAAAACTCTGACCACACTGTGGTCCCCCAGGTGTTCATCTAAAGATGCTTCTTTCATAACATTTATGCCAAATTTTTCTTGGTTTATTTTCTTGAATTTCCTTCTAATTGAGTAACCATACTCTGTTCTTTATTAAATTCTAGGGTGCTAGCAGATCAAGAACTTCTTTCTCTAGTATCATAAAATAAATGTACAAAAGTTTGAAATGTTTGTTATTTCTGAATGTATAGTAACACTGTGGCCCATCAAAAATGGCGGTGTTCCTGCTTGCAAAGACCACTGATCTATAGATCTTGTCTAAGCCTAAAAACTTGTCTTGATTTCTGCTTGTTTTAGCACAAAACCAGACCTTTAATGTCAGTCAAGTGGTACAGGGACTATTGATTAAGCATTAGCCCTATTCTCCATATTTAACCCTTGGACTTCCTAGAACTTGTTTTTATTTGTTCTACTGAAATTTGTGATCTAATGCTTATTCATACCACACAAGTCAAACAATTTAGGGCCAAAGTCCAGCAAACAGTCCGGAGTAAGAAAATAATTATCGTAGTATAGAATTGCTGACCAAAGAAAAAGAAGCAAAAACAGCAGAAAAGAAAAATGACACAATGAATGGCACTGACCTTTTCTCAGCAGGAGCTCAACAGCCAGGACATTCATAGATCAACCACCTACCAGTACCTCTGAAACTTTAAAATAAATGGGAACTTTCTGTGAATAATAATTGGTAATTAATTCAAGGGCGCTCACCTATTATGCATTTTAGTCATAGAAACAGATTAAAAGGGGAAAAAACCCCTCCATATAATGCATTTATATCTACAAGAGTTTAAATATCTCATATTTCTAATTGGAAACTGAAAGAAAAAATATTCATTACAGTTGCACTCAGAACATTTTAGCATCTCACATAACCTGTGAACATATTTCTACGAAAAGTGAAAATAATTATAATAAAATTACAATCTGATCTCTTACAGGAGATATTACTTTTATAATAACTGTGTTCATTCTTCTTCATGAGCCAACTGCTCCAGACTAATCATCTTCTAATACACTTCAATGCTAACATATATAGAGTGTCATGTATCATTTTAAATGGTATTCTAAAGATAATGAATAATTTTTGTATATTGAAGTCTATTAAAAACAGAAGTTAAGTCTGAACTTTTATAGAAAACATTTTCATAGCAATTCTTTTTAAGAACTTTGACTTGTAGGCATTTAAATCATATGACACGTTTATTTTTGAGAAATTTAGTCAATATTTTTATGTCTCAGAAGCACAATATTGGCTTTTGACATGCATCATTCCAATTCCTCAAAATTTCCGGTTTTTTTTTTCAAAATAGATTTTTTTTCCCTTGGAATATGGTACTACTCAAACATATCTACCATAGCATTACAGTTACACTAGCTTCTTTATTTCTTTCATACTGGGAACATTTTGAGTGTTTCTGTGGGTTTTTTTGCTGAGCTGGGGAAACCCCAGTGGAACACTGAGACCCATCATGAGTATGAGGACAACTAACAAGGTGTGGACAGGATGACGAGTAATGACAGCCACCTCCCACAGAGGGCAGCACTGGGGATCACTGTGACCAGGAGTGCAGGGAACAGAGATGAACACAACGTGTGTGGCATGGCAGTTGGCATCACAGTCCACGTGGGAAGGCACACAGGGAGGACACCTCTTCAAAGGAGGGACAGCACACTGGCTGAGTGGACAGACTTAAAGTTTACAGAACCCAGCAACCATACACCTTTTTGTGACCACCAGGACAGAACGAGAGCAAAAGCTGCACCCCTAGCTGGGGGATCTGTACCATCTGCCCTGGTGGTGGTTGGTGCCTCCACTCAGACAGAGCTGCTGAACGGAGAGGCTGCAGTGAAGACCTCAGACTAGGTAGTGCCTAGGTCTTCTCCTGGGTCAGGGACATGCAGCAGACCTACCTGCAAAAGTTGTTCTCATGTGGGAGACCTCCTACAGCAGCTGACTGAGCTGCAGGAGGCTTTGAGAAACCTGTGTAACATCAGGGAAGCTGAGAAGGGCTTAGATAGCCGGTTCCCAGTGTAGTCTGCAGTGGACCCACAGCTTATGGCCAAACAGCCAAAATCTCCCCCACTGGCACACATAGAAGGGAAGAGGGGCAATAATGCAGAAGAATGGAAGCTTGCAATGGAAAGTACCTGCAAGAGAAAGAGATTTCCCCAAAGTCCAAGGCACCCTTGTAGAACTGCTTCTCTGTCTGCAGACTGATGAGAAAAGACCTGTTAGACCAGGAGAGACACTGGAGCTGAGAAAGGCAGCCCTATCTACTCTTCATATAACAAATAGCAAAACTAAGAAAAGGCAAAGAGTAGTAGTAGTAGGTGATTTTCTTCTGAGAGGTACAGAGGCATTTGCTGAGCTGACATGCTGAGTTGTACTGTTTACTGGGGGTTTGTATCAGGGATACCACCAAAAGATTATCAAGCCTCATACAGTTCACTAACTGTTACCTGCTGTTGTCATTTGACATGGACACCAGTGATACAGCCAGGAGCAGGCTGAGGAGTATCAAGCAGAATTACAGAACTCTGGGAGGGGTGTTAAGGGATGCCAGAGTGCAGGTAATTCTTTATCAGTCCTCCCAGTCAAACAAAAGGGGTTTGAAAGAGCCAGTCAAATCTGGTAAATCATGAAATGCTTATAGGACTGGTGCTACAGCCAGGGATTCAGCTACTTAGAACATGGGACTTGCTTTGAGGAAGCTGGTCTACTGGGGGCTGATGGAGTACATCTGTCAGAAAAGCATCTTCAGTCATAGGCTTGATAAACTGGTCAAGAGGGATATAAATTAAAGTTGCCAGGGGATGTGAGCCCAAATCCATCTCATTCCTATGAGTTTGATGGGAGGGCCAGTAAGAGACACCCAGAGACTGGAGAGCGATCTCAGATGTTTTGTCATGAACTCCCACCTGGAGTACTGCATCCAGCTCTGGTTCAACCTGGACAAAAGAAGGCTCCAGGGAGACCTTGTCAAAGTCTTCCAATACCTAAAGGGTAAGGAAAGCGTAAGAGGGACTTTTTATAAGGGCATGTAGTGATAGGGGGAATGTCTTTAAACTGAAAGAGGGTAGGTTTAGATTAGATGTTAGAGAGAATTTTTTTACTAAGAGGGTGGTGAGACACTGGAACAGGTTTTCCAGAGAAATGGGGGATGCTCCAGCCTTTATGAGTGTTCAAGGTCAGGTTGGACAGGACTTTAAGCAACCTGGTCTAGTGAGTGACATCCCTGCCCATGGACGGTGGGTTGGAACTAGATGATCTTTAAGGTCCCTTTCCAAACCATTCTATGATTCTATGATTAAATAAAGCAGTAATGTCACCTAATGTGTGAACACCACACAAGTAAGCCTAAATATAGGTAAAAGATATTTATAAACCTTAACCTTTCTTTGTTGTCCAAAACAAATAGTCTTGGTAATCAAAGTAAATACTCTCCTCTTACTTAATCTATTTTTCAGGCATATAAGGTAAAATCTTCATCTTTTACAGTATTACTTATAGATTTGACTTTTTTTTTTCTAAGGCCTGCTTTCTGAAGCTCTGTGCACTGCCTACTGAGTCTTCTTTTTATTCTCTGCTACACATATACATTATGATTAATGTGATACACAAATAGATGTGCAGCCTTGGTCAGGACATATATGTGTAACACAGAACACAACAAAACCAAAAACTAACTTTTTATATGTTATTTCTGCTTTTCCTTTTTAACTGAAGGACATCCTCATCTGAAAATCTTACTTTGAAAAAGTGCTGGCACTCATATGTCTTAAAATATCAGAGATGTATTGCTCAAATATTATACATGCAATCTCTCTCATTATGAGATCCAGACACAATAGAAAGCATCAAAGATGAGAATCCATCTGCATGGCTCTCCCAGATTACTTACTTGAATAAATGTTTTAAATATTTAACTCAGCTTTCACAATGTGAATGTCAGAGAGGGTAGCATTAGTATGCTTGAGGGAAGGGGAGAGGGAAATAAATTCAAAAGGTATTGAGTAGGCACCAGTTGTATGTAGTAAGGAAAATTCCAGCCAGTAGTTTCTGCAGTGTGTGTAAAAATTCACAATTAGATATAGTCTCCATTAGCAATGAATTCTCTGTGCCTCTAGATATATAATTTCCTGGAGCATTCTCTTCAATAATCCTTGCTATGGTCTCCTAAGATGTCAGATTGAAGTTTAAAATTGATCTTCCATGGTAAATTCTGTTATTTTACTATGGTAACTGTCCATGAAGATGCTTTCTTCATGACAAGCAGGTCAGAGCTGATGAGTATGAAAAGAGATAGTATCCCACTGAAAAACAATCAATATATTCTGGAAAACGTACAAAATGTTTGTCTACCTCTAATAAGGAAGTTATTCTATGTCATTGTGTGATGACATTTCAACACATTTAGGCACATATCAGTTGCTATTATATTGAGTGAATCTACGGAAGAAAGGAGCACATTTTCAAAAACACAGATCTGAATAAAAATCATTCCTTTATCAAGAAGCTGTCAGAGTACCTAATTTAGATCATCTGATGCAGGTTGTGAATAGTACAGTGTTATTTTTTTTCTATAAGCACAGACTTTAATTGTATCAGTGGAAATTCCAAAGAAACCAGAAGCAGAATTGAAATAGCTAGAGGAAAACAAATGTCACTAATCCAAGTATTTTTATAGGATCCATCTAGAAACCACTAAGATATAGGATAATATCACAGTGATATTAAAACAAAGTTTGTATTACTTCAACAACCACTGTTGTAGTGACTACTTTTGAATGGTCTGTGCAGTTCTGATTCAAACAATTCAAATGAATCCTTTTGGGTTTTTTAGGGAACCATTTCAAATATACTTAAACATTAAAAAAAAAACAACCAAACAACAAACCAACAAACAAACAAACAAAACCAACCCACCAACCAAAACCAACCAATCAAGGAAAAAACCCTCAAAACAAAAGCACAACCAAAAACCCACAAAACATCAGCAAGACAAGAAAATCATTATAGATCATTACAGGATCAGAAAGTATGCCTTATTGTGAGCCATTCAAGCTCTGCATAGATCTAGTTTATTCTGAGCAAGATTATAAATCTGAATAAATTACTGATTATGAGTAACTACACAAGGAATAAGAATTTGAAATTAGATGTCTATGTAGTATAGCAGAAAAGTAAGGGATGGTAATGAAAGTTATAATGACTGGAAAACCAAATGGACTTTTTGAGAGTGAAAATAACTAACCATCAGCATATTTTACACTGATTTTAAGTTATCTTCTATCATGGAAATGTTAAAATAAATTTGAATTTTTTTCTCAGCTATATGCTTTCACATAATGAGTTACTACAAATGCAACAGGAAACTCCTGTCTCTTCAGAAAGTCAAATTGAATAATCAGAATTTAGTAACACAGCTGACAAGATCTTGTTCTTTTCTTTGATGATAGATGAAGGTAACAGAAAGTATATATCCCTTCAGAAACACTGTGGCTACAGACAGCTACGTTTCTTCATCTGACCAACTATCTAAGGTTTCTTGACTCTCTTGACTGCTGGAAAAATAAATTGTTTGAACAAAGATGTCTGGTGTCATTATATGAGCTTAATTGTTCTTCTGTCCTCCATCTGCCACTCTAGAACACAACTCTCCTATAGTCCTTTGCAATATCTACCAGTCTAGTGCTATTGCTGCAGAAACCCCAAAGTATCAAAAGTAGCCATCAATATTTAGATGGATAAATTGAGGCCATTGAACAAAAAAAAGATCCTGCACAATGAACTCATAAGTAAACGAGAATACAGAAACCTACATAACTACTCTACATCTTACTTCATAGATTGCTTTTCCTAATTGTTATTATGTTCTGGGCTTTAGTTAATACAACTTTAAAGATAATCAGAAGTTACTATTTGACAATATGTATTAAGCTACACAATATTTGTCAATTTAAATCCCGTGTAAGACACAGTATCATAAGTTTTCAAGAAATCACAACATAACACTTTGTCATAACTAGGACATATCAGTCTTCCCCTCCACTGATGTTTACTTTCACTAAAGATCTCTTGAATACAATAATATTTAACTGTTTTTTTACAAAGATGAATTATAGATTTTTTTTTCCTTGCAGAACTGAAGGTGAAAGAAATCCACTTATTTTCAACTTAAAGCATGGACCCTTCTGGCTTAGACTCCATCATTCTGAAAACCAACAACCAGAGAATACTGATTTATACATTCAAAGCAAGCTCTACAAATAATTTTTATTCTGTTGGTGCAGGTGACTAATCATCAGACTTATTCTAAGTCCAGTCACCTATGCAATGATGAATTCATTGACCTTACCTACACATTGTGCTCAGGACCTCCCAGCTGGTAAAACTGTCAGTGGATCACTTAGGTTATTATTGGATCCTATATCCTTCTTTCTTGATTGGAGGAAACTAGAGGAAACAACTTGGTTTTGACAGAGATTTTTCTACACTTCAGTGTCTATAAATATTCTAGTCATATTTTCTTTCATGTTTAACATCTTCATAACTGTCAATTTAAATCTCCCATGAAATACCTATGACAAAACACACATCTAAAAAAAGCATAAAGCCTATGTTTTTACAAAAATGTAACCTTAAAATAAACCACTGAACTTTATATAATGTAAAACTTGTTCTTTTGGTTATATATAAATAACGGTCTTTCATGATACAATGTTTTTGAGACATTTTCCTTATAGATCGAGTATCTCAAATCATAGAAGAAATCAACAGAATATAAGCCCTTGCTATTGAATTTTTCAGAAATCATAGGCATATAATAAGTAATAAGTATTAACATTACATGTATGTACAGACAAAAGGAATAAAAAGTGTACAAAGACTGAATGTACTCAGACCAACAAAACCTTAAAAAATTATTTCCTTTACACAAAGGAGATCTATTCTGTGTATTTGGGAGTAACTGTTAAAGTGTCTCATCACTCTTCTCAAGGCAAACAGCATTTTGCCTTCAAGCTTCTAATTTCAGCACAAAGACATTTGTGTCACTACTCTGTTCAGAAAGACACAATAATTCTTCTTAAATAGAAGGACAGAAGTGATATCTGGCCTATTTGTCCATGCTTCAAAAGAACAAAGAAAACCAAGGAAACCCACACATGTTTGAATATAAAATAAATTTTATTACTCTGAAAATGCATTTTTTGGGAAATAAATTGGTTGTGTGCGGTTGGAGGTGATAAAGGTAGAGCACAGGAAAAGAAATACTTATGCTATACCTAAAACTCTTCATTTGTGCTCTGAAGTCAAGCAAAAATTAGAAGACCCAAGGAGATACCATTCTGATTTTTTTCTTCCATTCAAAATGTTCTGTCTCACAGGGGGTGTGTAGTGAAATGCTTCCTATTGGGTAGCTGTCTTAACAACACTTGGTCATATTTCAGGGGAAAAATATAAATGTGAGTGCTATCTCTTATGTATGTATTTAAAGTTGTAAAATCCATATTCCATTTCAGATCTGTCATGGCCCAGTTTTAATCATCATTCTTCTCTACAGCTATAAAATTCGAACAGTCTTCAACCACTGCATCCATCATCTTAGTCAGTTTATGTTTTCTTCATGCCTTTACTGGCATAAAATGGTAGGATAATCTTCCCAACACTAAGATTTTAGAATATCATCAAATATTGAGCATCAAAACAATGATCCTGCAGGCTTGTCTATTCTTATCCAGGCATCTGGTACATATATCAGAAAGAGATTGCCTGAAACTATTTTCTGTCACTTGTTAAAATACAGTGAATGGCTGAGAGGTCAGCCAATGAAATGTTGCAGGGACAACCGTAAGGCAAATCTTCACTTGTGTAGTATTATTTCCACAGAATAGAAGATAAGAATTAAACACCATCTGCTAAGGCAGAACATGTATGTAATGCTATCAAAGCCTATGAGCAAAAATAGCTTAACATTATGGTACAGAATCCTGTGAATATCTTGCAGGTGGAGTGATGCTGGAAAACATGGGAGCCTCTTTAAGCAAGAGTCTATTACTTGTTTTTTTCTGTTCTTTTATGCTTTCAGAGTCTTACTCAACACTGTTAGTTCCCCAATCTGTTTTCCTTCTGAATCCAACTTATCAAATTTCATGAAAACATCCTAGTTCTAAAACATAGGGTCTTATTTTAACATTTCAATACTTAAAGGGGTCTTATAAGAAAGATAAAGACTTTTTATTGTGACATACAATGAGTGAAAGGAGTGATGGGGCAATGGCTTTAAAACTAGGAGGATAACAGATTTAGATTGGGCATGAGGAAAAAATTTTTTGTGATGAAGGTCATGAGACAGTGGAACAGGTATCCCAGAGAACCTGTGGATGTCCCATCACTGATAGTTTTCAAGGTCAGGTTGGATGGGGTTTTGAGCAACTTGACCTTGTGAAAGATGTCTATGCTTACACCAAGGTGTATTGGGTTTGTGTGGTCACATTTTTGGTAACAGAGGACTACCGGACTGGTTTCTTTGAGAAGTTACAAGAAGTTTCCTCCATGTCTGGCAGAGCAAATGCCAGGTAGCTCCAAGATGGATATTCTGCTGGCTAAGGCTGGGTAAACCAGATATGATTAATGATTCTGTGATAATATATTTAAGAAGAAGAAAAATAAAAATAGCTGTTGGTCAGATGTAATTGCAGCCAGAGAGGAGTGGAGTCAGAATATGTGAGAATAAAAACATGGGAAACCTGTGCCGAAGTAGGCTCCTGGTAGGCACCTGCAAACCTATAGAGAGAGGAACCCACACTAGAACAGATTTCCAGGTGAGTCTTGTGACCCTGTCGGGGACCCAGGCTGAAGCAACCTGTGCCTGAAGAACAGCACCCTTCAGTGCAGGTGGAAGAGTGTCCCATCTTGGAGCAGTGCCCATGGGATGGACTCACAGTGGAGAGTTCATGAAGAACTGTCTCCTGTGGGAGAGACCTCATGCTAGAGCAGGTGAAAGACTGTCCTCCCTGAGCAGTGGCAGAAATAACATGTGATGAGCTGACCATTCTTCCTGTGCTGCTGAGGGAAAGCAGGTAGAACTGGGAAGGAGGTAGGGATGGGAGGAAGGTGTTTTTAAATTTTATTTTATTTTCATTATTCTTCTGTGATTTTGTTAGTAGTAAATTCAATTAATATTCCCAAGCTGAGTCTGTTTTGCCCATGACAGTATTTGATGGGGGATCTCTCCTGGACCTTATCTCAGCTTGTATGTAACATTGTTATATTTTCTTTCCCCTTTCCAGTTGTGGAGGAGAGTTACAGAGAAGCTTTAGTGGGTGCCTGGCCTCCAGTCACGGTCAACTTGACAAGAGGGGAATTGACCGGGATGATCTTTGAAGGTCCATTCCAAACCAAATGATTCTATGATGCTGTGATTCTATGATTCTATGTTAGGGTTTCTGCTGATTTCAATGTGAAGAAGTCTGTAAATTCAAGTGTGCTATTAATGGTGTGAGAATAGACATCTTAAAGCTTTTTAAAATTTCAAAAACCATCAAGGAGGCACCAAAGGAGCATGTTGGCTTTTTGCATTTGCTAATTTCTATTTCATTAATGACCTTTTTCAGTCATTTCAGATTTAGTCTTCTTCTGTTGTAAGGTTGAATCTTGTCCTGGTGGACAAGTGTGTGCTGCTGCTTTTTTTGTCTCAACATTTCTTGAGCTTTGTCAGTGCTGATTCTGGCTTCTTTTCTCATCGTTACTTTCATTTCAGCCAGAAGGATGAAAACATAATCTCCATATATGCTGCCAAAAGTGCCTTTTCATCAATTGAGATGGTACCAACTAACAAAGCAATGAGGAATCATTTCCCCTCTAGGGGAGAAAGCTTGTTATTCCTCTTCTTAGATACATTCATTAGTGAAAATACTAAGGTCACTGTTGTATCTATGTCCAGCCTGATGAAACACTGTTGCAACCCCTGACTCAGAGAAAGAGGTTTTGTCAGATTTCCATTCCACCTTCCCCCGTCATCTTCCAGATCTTATCCAAGTCAGTTTAGCTTATTTTGCATTATGACTAATTTCAGTACAGACTGTTTATCCTAACTCCCATGTCTACTTATTTTATTCTATAATAGAATCATAGAATGTCTTGGGTTGGAAGGGACCTTAAAGATCATGTTGTTCCAACTCCCTCCGTCCATCATGCTTAATAATGAAAATATTAACCAGAATATGCATATGAGCAGAAAAGTTCAGTACAATTGCTAACATCACCCTCTGTAAAGAACCCATAAGATTCTTTTCTCCAACAGACCCCCAGTGCTCCCCTCAAATCTCAGCCATCTCATGCATATTTTCCCCTGAACTGTAATATCAGTTCATCTCTCACAGCATTATTTGTCAGCTTCTTTCTCTGTTACTAGCAATATCCAGATATTGTCTCATCTAGCAGTTTCTCGTGGTCTGTTTTGTTAGTTGAAACTTACATCAGACTCTATTCATGTTTGCATAACATAAAGAGCACAGCTTCATATGTGATTTGCTTTAATAAAAACAAACAACAAAATGTAACAGCAAAAAGCCTAGAAACCTCAATTACTTTGAAATTTCATGTTTATGTCATCAGCCTTAAAAATAGAGAATATATTACATTAGAAAAGGGGTGAAAATCACTGTTTAGAGCAGTGGGTACTTCACATCTATTTCTATCTCATATATTCAATCCTTTAGCAACTCCTTTATTGAATAAGAATGCTTTGAGAACTTATCTATAGTGTTTATTTTCTTTCTGAAAAGTTACCTTCCTTATTATTAACAATAGACCAGAAAAAATACTCCACTTTCACTCCAGCCTCTGTACTTAGTGGAAAGAGGAATATTTATTGCAAGGAAACAGAAGGGAGAGTTCTGATTTCACTTACCAAATTTGTATGTCTGGAACCTAGGTCCAAAATAGCAAAGTCGTTACTGCTTCTTTGAAAAAATTAGCTCACTAGAGGAAGTGAAAGAGAAGATTTAAGATAAAACTGGAATATTGTCAGATACAAGGACTGTGAGATAACAAAGAGAAAATAGACAAAATTTGGGAAAAGAAAGAGAGATAATAAAGATAAGAATAGACTAAAAAGAAGCAAAATATGCATACAAGAATCAGCAGAGAAGAACAACACAAGGACATCGGGAATAAGAATTGTTGAAGAGCAGAATATCCATTTCTTAATGTCAGTATATGAACTTCTCCAGTGAAAAACTGAATTTTCAGAAAAGTGCCCTGGTTAGAAAGCTCAGTTTAAACATGTAGAATATCTTTACATACTAAAAACATTTATAAAGAAAAACAACTGGGAAAATTCAGAAGGGAATATAATGAGAAATTATTATCTGAAATAGGTTAGATTAAATATATACACACATATATATGCATAGTTTTTAACAATACAAGCAACTAAGAATAAGTAAAATAATAGATTTAGAGAAATTGAGGAAATGAATGAAAAAAATAAAAATGGGGATAAAAAGAGAATGTAGACTTCAACTACTTAAAACTTTTAAGTTATTTTAAATATTTAAAAGTATGTTAAAATTGTCTGCTGTACACCTAGATTTTCTTCAGAAGACTTAACATTGTTTCAAACATCCACCCCAGTATACATTTTTTAAAAATACAGTCTAGTAGAAAAAATTAATAGCAAAATCTTTTAACTAAACTGGGGACTCATTTTTAGAGCTGGTTAGGAAAAATTTTATTCACAAAACAATTTTACATTAGGAAAACAACACCATCAAAATAAGAGATTTAGAACAAGGTTGGGTTTGTTTTGTTGTTTGTTTGTTTGTTGGTTTTGTTTGGTTTGGTCTTTTCTTTGTTTCATATGGTTTTTTTTGGTTTGGTTTGCATTTAATTATTATTTTTATTTTTATTTTTCTTGTTTGTGGGTTTTTGTTTGATATTTTGCTGGGAGATTTTTCTGAAATAAGATAAAAATGCTTTGTGGTTTTTTATTACTACATTTCCTTTAACTAATATTGAACATGTAGTTTAAATGTTATCCTTAAAAATCTTGTCTTTTTCTTTTTTTATTGCATTGCTTTGAATCATTATTAACTTAATGTCAGATACACATGTACAAAGTGAAAATTTATTGTATTTTTATCTGTTCTCAGATTGCTGAAAAAAATATCAAAAACCTGACATTTAAGACTGTAAAAAAGCTGTTTACCAAACAGCTCTCCTGGGTATTGTACTTTTTTCTCAAAGTAACTTTCTTTTTTCCTAAAATTTCATGAAAGAAGTGAACCTAGAGACTGGCACAATGTATTGATTAGAGTTATCTTGTTGGATTTTTTTATGGATGGCTCTTCTGGAAATGCTGACATTCAATAAAATTATACAGTCTAGCCTGTTGGGCACAATTCCCCCATCTCAAACTGCTCTGAAAAAGTGCACAAAGCATTAAAAGTACTTAGAGAAACCTCCAGAGTGTAATTAATGGTATGCAACTTTAAGGATTTAAAAGCAGTGTCTCTGCTTTAAGGTAGAAATGTTAATTTTCTTCCTTCTTAAGGGAAATTATTCCTAAAGACAGTTAATCCCATCCTGAAACAATCTGTAGAAGTAGCATAAAGCAGATACTGCTGAAGGTCATCAGATAGGTTATGTGAATTTTGTGTTACAAATTTTCAGTGTTTTTTCCTGATCCTTGTTCAGTGAGGAATTCACACATTTTGTTTTCATTTCAAAATACTTTGAAACGCTTTGTTTTTTTAAAAGTTATTTGCTTCTTTCCCACAAAGAAGAGAGTGATAAAATAGAAGATATTAGACTAATGCCAAAGAGCTTATAAAATGAGGTTTAACATGAGGCCAAGACGTGCACTCTCATCTGAATCACAAAAGCCCATCTCCCTGCAGACTTCCAGTATTCTAAAAATGTAGGTGCATCAAGATCTGCAGAAATGCTTATTATTGCTCTTTCTAAACTATGTTTTATTTTACTCATTACATACTTTTATTATTTAATGCAAAACACTTTTTTTTTCTAAAAGCACAGATGATGTCAATTCCTTTTGGTGTAAAGTTGATGAAATTTTCAAAAGACAGTAACATTCACAGAGCCAAGGATGATTATCTAAGTTCCTCACCATTTCTTCCCAATAAGTGCCAGCAGTTCACAGGTGTTTACCAAAAGAGCAGGCGCCAATGAAATTGTGTGTGGTTTCACCGTGACTTTTACTACAAGGTTCTTGCCGAGTGCACCTGTACATCTATTGGAGTACTGACACATGCTGAATAATTTTTTGTCATAACTCATGCTTCCTGTGGCTATGTCTAGACAGAGAAAAACTACATTTGTTATTTTAAACCCTGGCCCTTCATAAATAGAAGCCTAAATATATTTGGCTGGCCAGTCACTTAGGTGGAGGCAGCTTTACAATTTGACAGCTAAAGGCAAGTTGTCAGCAACAAATATTTTCAGGGAAATCTATTGAAAATTCTACTCTCTCTTACCAAATCATTGAGCACAACTCCAGAGGAGCTGTGAAAGAAGCTGGTTTCCTGCTATCAGCTCAAATTTTTGAACCACAGAGGCCTAGAGCAATATCAAAATAATAGGATTGTGCTATAGCTTGAGCAGTCCACAGAAATTCTACCCAGAATGCTCTGCAGGGGACAGTATAGATTATATGGTAGAGTGTCTTCTCTAATAGATCCTATTGGAATCCTTAAACTATGAATACCTGTCACATCTCAAGTGATAACAGACAAATTAATGACAAGCTGATAGGGCATTTAAACTATCTGTAGTGGTTAAAGAATATCTTTGCTTGGAAATCTGTTATTGATTGTTAAAGGAGCTGATCTATGTAAAGATGGGAAACAAATGATCGTGGTTTTACCCTGAAGGTAGATGCTGTATGCAGCTTTTATTCACTTGTCTGAGTATTGCGGGTTACAAATTAAGCTATCTAGAAAGAGCAGAAACAGAATATATACTCATAAGAGAGGTTATTTTTGTTTATTTGTTTATTGTTTTTACAGTGGTAGATATGTTTGCACATCTAGATACATTTATCTCTAGAATAACAGCAGTTCTCAGATTTTATGGTTCATTGTCATACCTGAAGAAGGAAACAGATTTGCATCAGGTTAATAACCAACGTAGAGGTCTGTTGTACACAGGAAACAGAAAAGATCATAAACAAAGCAAACCATAAACAGTGTTGACTTGCCTTAAACGGAGAAATAAGCACACCAAACTGGAATGCTCAGCAGCAATGCAGTGACGTTTTGTAACATAATTGAACTTAAGTATCCAAGGAACATATAAAGGGAAAGAAGTAAAACAAAACTTTGGTATAACTGCTCAATAAGAGAACTGGAAAACATGTGCAAGGAGTAAAATCTGCAAGATAGAAACAAGAGATTCAGAAGAACTAGGAAAGATGCCTGACAAATTCTGAGCCACTCTTGATCCCCAAAATAAGCTGAATTATGATAGGAAGAAATACAATTTTTCCCTTTCTTTTTAGAAAGGAGCATAAAAAAAAACCAGTGATGAGAATGATGGGGAAGAGTTTGATCCCCTCATTTCTTGTTGACTTTTTTTTTTCTCCTCAAAGAACTCTCACATCTGGACAATTTGCATTTGGTGACTGTCATGGTTTATCTCCACCTGGCGACTCAGCACCACACAGTCAATTGCTCATTGTGTCCTGCTGAGATGGGGGAGAGAATTGGAAAGGCAGAAGTGAGAACACTTGTAGGTTAAGATAAAGAAAGTTTAATAGGTAAAGCAAAAGCCATGTACGTGCAAGCAAAGCAAAACAAGGAATTCATTCACTACTTCCCCCTGACATGTAAGTGTTCAGCCGTCTCCAGGAAAGCCAGGCTCATAATGCGTAATGGCTGCTTGGGAGGACAAATGCCATCCCTCCAAATGTCCCTACCTTTCTTCTTCTTCCCCCACCTTTTTATGCTGAGCATGGCATCATATGATAGAGGATATCCCTCTGGTTAGCTGGGGTCAACCATCCCAGCTGTGTCAATGTTAGTTGAGCAGTGTTGTTTTGAAGTCGAAAACTGGACTGAATTATCAGTCATCTAAACATTACTGTCATAGCAAACTCTTATTCCTTAACCGATACATATTTCTATATTCAGTTGCAACATGTGTCTTGATTCTAAAAGATAAACTTCAATATTTGAAACTGTTGTCTTTGTCTTCTTTTCTATTCAATGGAGAAAAATAGACATCCTTGGGGGAAATTTTGTCTGATCTATCCTAGTTGATATCCTAACTTTACAGATAAATTGTTTTTTGGAGTGCATATTTCACTCTACTGAATACAAAAGGCAGTATTGAATGATTATTTCTCCAACTGTTTTAAATTTACCTCTCTATCTTCTAACACGTGTAAAAAATGCAGTATGTAAGAGAACAGAATCTTCTGAGTTTCAGCTCACTTCTGACTGCCCTGGGGACCCAGAGGCAATAGGTGACATTTAGATTTTTTTTTTTAATCTCTTTTTGTAGATTCAGATACACCAACTAGTGTCCAGTAACTGGCTGAAAAAGTAGGACAGAATTTTTGCCTGGAGCAAATCCAAGTTTCTTTGCCTCCTGGCTGCTGGAAGCTCACTACACCTGGCATGTGCTCTGCAAATGAACTGCCTCCCTGCTGCCAGTCCTTTCGACCTGACGATTTGGCTTGAAACCAAATCATCTAGAATACATCACTAGGAGTCATATGACAAAAGTGGTGAACTGATGACTGATACACTGTAATGTGAGCAGGACAGCAGCAAAGTGAAACCAAGCTAGATACATAAGAGGACTTTTGGAAAGTTAAGGAATTTCAGAAAGTAACTTTGAGAGGATTAACTGAGGAGTGCTGAAAAGACAGACTTTGATATAGAAAAACTAAAATAAAACAGTCTTCCTGAAATATTTTTCTGTAATTTATTTTCCTATGTATTGTTATATTTTGTCTTTCTTTTGAAATGCAAACATTTTTTCCAAATTTGCAGAGTCATGCTTTTATTAGCTCTGCTTAAAAAGTTTAAAGAAAGTGTTTCAGCTTCAGTTTCAGTTTATGCTTTCATTACACCTTCTCCAAATATTTTCTGCTATATACAGCTGACACAACGTTTTAAGGAGTAGTAGTACAGCTAACTGCTTAATGAAATTATATGACATCTGTCCAAGCACTCAGTTATTCCATCTAATGGAAGGGGAAGGGACGGGAAGGGAAGGAAAGAGAAGGGGACAAGCATCATGGCCCATATTCTTTCCAGTACATCTTAACATCAAGGTTATCAAATAGTTTAAAAATGAAACATGACATCATAAAAACTAAAAGCTGTCACTTGGAATACAAAATGTGTTGATCGAAAATATCTGAGATGTTTTGCCTTCAGACAGGTAACAGTGCATTTTTCCTTTATGTGTGCTGAACTACCTAATTCAATGTAGCTAAATTAAGAAGATTTTAAATTTTGTTTTCCAATCATTAATATTTTAAATCTCTAATAGATGAAAAAATCAATTTAGCAGATGTGAATAACTTGATCTAATACAGCTTAAAGTAATCTTCTTTTATATGGCTTTAATAAAGAAACATCCAAGAGCTCTTCTATTCTTGGTGGAGTTGGTTGAATATAAGCTGGGTTGCAGAGATACAGACAGAAAGGATGAGAGTGTCTGAAACACAGTGGCACAAATGGTTTCAGAATATGTATTCCATTTATTTTTCACTTCAATGAGGACAGATATAAGCACTAACGCTTCAGAGTTGTCAGTAAAATAGTCTCACCAGGTCTATCTACACTGCCAAGTAATGACTACACTGCCAAATAATAAAAGACTGGGAACAACTCAGAGGATGAGATGCCTGTTCATCCACACTCTTTAACTGTTAGCTTTTCCCCTGGCTGTGGTTTGGACACACAGAAATAAAAGCACCCAAAAGAAAGGGATGTGTAGCTGGGAGCAAGAGGAGAGCAGGGACTAAGAAAAAATACGACACAGTTAGGGTCAAGAGAAATCCGCCTGTGAAAGGTAGTCTGCAGGTCGAATAAACTCTAATCTTTTATTTGGTAATGCAGACATAGACTGTCAAACTAAATAGATTTTCTAAGAAATATTCACAGGAATATTGATGGCAGAACTGCAACTTTGTAATGTAGTTTAATACAGGAAAAGAATCTTATCCCGTGAAAGAAAAAAAAAAAGGAAAAAAACAGTGGATAACTGTTGATAGCATGACAAAGCAAGTAAAATTGTGCAGGGCAAAATTGTCCTTAGTCTATTTAAATAAAAAGGAATTTTCCTAAAAACAGAGGTATGAAGATACATATTTGAAGAAGGATAAAAGGGAAAAGGAAAGGAAAATGCAACAAATACCAAAATAATACTCTGATGAAAATCCAAACTTGTAACAATGACTTCCCATAATTTTAGTGGATAGAAATGAAAAGAAAAAGGGCTTGTTAACTTAGAAACCAGTTTCATATGAAATTATTTATTTCCTTGGTAAATTTAAAATTCTTTGGAACTATGTACATTTGGATGTAAATAAAGTTGATGACCAAATGAAACTATTGGTTTTATGCATGAGTAGGATCACAAAAATAGCATATTCATTTTCTCTCTCTAATAACTTATTTTTAAAAAGGAAAAAATGCTGCGCAACAGCAGCTAAAAGAAAGGAGTAAGAAACTGTAAACACAAATGTCAGTGAAGAAAGAGGGAGAGAGGAGGCACTCCAGGCACTGGAGAAGAGATTCCTTTGCAGTCAGTGTTGCAGATCATAGTGAGGCAGACTGTCCCTCTGCAGCCCATGGAAGTTTATTGTGGAGTAGGTGGATGCCAAAAGGAGGATGTGACCCCGTGGGTAGCCTGCACTGGAGGAGGCTCCTGGAAGGGCCTATGGCTCCTTGGAGAGGGAACCCCATGCTGGAATAGATTTACTGACAGGACTTGTGACCCTGTGGAGGACCCATGCTAGAGCAGTCTGCTCCCAAAGGACTACACCCCATGGAAGAGACCTATTCTGGAACAGTTAATGAAGAATTGCAGCTCGTACAAAAGACTTACATAGAATAAGTTCACAGAGAACTGTCTCCTGTGGGAGAGACCCTACGGTGGAGCAGAGCTGATTGGTTGCAGCCATAATTTGGAATCCTGTTATTTCAAGGGGAATGATCAGGGTCAAATGCTAAATTAGAACTGAATTTAACCATGCATTTCTCAGCTTCCACATTGTTTATAGTTAAGAACTTTTACTCGTTACTTTTTATACCATATGTTTAAGCAGAAGTTAACTTGAATTCATGACCTGAGACACTGGGCATGTACCCAAATTGGGCATGAGACATACCCTGAGACACTGGGCATGTACCTGAGACATTTGGGCAGTACCCAAATACAATAATAATAATTATTTATTTTAAATAACACTTTAAAAAGCAAATATCTAATCATTGCCCTCAATTCTTTTTCTAAAAAAAAGTTTAATTAATAATAAAAAATGAGCAAGTTAATTCACACATATACTGATTTTAAATCTGAAATTAAGATTAAGTCTGATGCATTTAGCTTCAACTGTACCACTTAGATCTAGCTAAGCATTTTTGTTACTTATAACCACTTTTTGGATAAGTAGACACATAGATGTGTAGACAGGTAACATATGTGGATATGTGAACATTTTCATAACCTTTAAGGGACACGCTGTGCTCAGACAATTGAAAATCACTTTAAATCCTGTGCATTTTTAGGATGTAAATTAATGCAAAAATCTGTATCTTCTGTTAGACTGTTGCATGAAACAGAATACTGTACTAAAAGTCTTGTGTATTAAGAGTCTCGTGTATTAAGAGTCTCCAGACAGGATGATTTGTCCACAGAATACAGCATAATTCAAAAATAATAGCCTGAATCCTTAAAATAGAATGGCTGTGTTATCATGATGGTAGCACAGTTAGGCTTTACTCTTGTTGTGGCAGTCAGTATCTATGCTGACATAGATTCTACAGGTATAGTACTAGGTGTTCTAAAATTATTTCCACCAGCAGTGTTTGATGCAGTGTGAGATACTGGATTATAATATTAATTATTGGCTCAGACCAACTCAATTTTGTGTGTGTGGGGAAGGGACAGGTCAAACTTCACAAAGGTGGAATGCTGCCTTGTTCCATACTCCAGCCTCTTGGAGCCTCCTTGGCCAGCCCTGGAGCAGCTGTCAGTCACTGGACACCAGGAGCACTGCCAGAGAACCTGCTCTGGAGCCCCAGTCCAGCCCCAGGGTGGCCAGAGGGCCAGAAGGGATGCCTAGGGGAGAGTGGCCACAGGGGGTCAGAGCAGATAAAACCAATACTATGAAACCTCCATGTGGTTATGACCCTTCTGTCTGGACATGTGGAAGCTGAAATTGCACAGGACTCAAGGCAGTAGTTATAATTCTTTTTCTCTCTTTTTCTTTACTTCATCTCCTAACCTCCTTTCTTGATATTGGGGTAACTTAAAGCTGGGTGGGTTGGATTTTGCTAAGTTGTATGGGTTAGCATATGCTAGGTCAGTGCTTTGTGGAATGCTTTTTTTTGATGGAACGTTGCCCTTTAAACTTTTACCAACTTCCCTTATTTTCTAAAATGTACCAGTAAAAGTGCATTTGACCTGTGTAGTATCTCAAGGTATAAAAAGAGCCGATGGCCCTTTTAATATGTCTGGGGTCTTACACGCAGACACACTGCACTTCAACTAGTCCTATCCTATTTCTCTTTTGTGTGTGCATCTCATCACACCATTAATGTTTACTATAGAAATAGAAATAAATAAATATTTATCTCTGTAACAATGTATAAATACATTTCTGTATATTTATATTTCTTTATAAAGAAATATTTATTGCTGTAGCAATGAGTCCTAGAGCAGTAACAAAACTTCTTGTTTGTGATATTAAAATTACTTTTCATAGCACTGTGTTGTGGAATCAGAATAGTTATTTGTGATTTGACTGAACAAATAAAAACTGAAGATAAGGCTAAGGACAACATACACATTCTTTTTATCCATATGGTGATAAAGAAATGCAGAATAACTTATAGTTAAAATATTGATGAATAAATGTTAAAAAATTTTGCCTTTCCTTGTAGTCCTTTTGTAGATAAAAATGTAATTAAAAGCTAAGAAATCTTTGTCCACATGAGGGTTACAGTATGAGTAATAATGTTGTAATGGTGCTTTAAAATGATGAAAATTTTGGAAGTAGGACTTCTAGTTCAGTATTAATAGCTTTTTTCCCCCTTTTCTCCACTATGCTACAGCACAAAATCATGCTTCTATATTGGCCTTATCGGACTTTCAGTAGATGTTTTGGATCCAGACCAACAGGAGAAGGAAGTTTGTTGTCTTTTGAGTCACTGTCATCACTTCCAACTTGTTCTTATATTAAACAATGTACTATGAAAAGAGTATACATATATATATATATTATTTTTTTAGTTGTAGGGTGTTTCTATAAATTTCTGTATCCCAGGTCTACAATGGGCCAGGCAAAAGTGCTGAAAATAGTAGGTGACATTTCTTATGCTTCACCAGCTTCTGTTACTATGTTTTTCATTACAGAAGCTGATGCAAAATTTTTAATCTTCAATGAGAGTCTTAGTGTATGATCTTACCTGTACAAAGAAAAGTTACTACAGCTATGAAAGTATTTGACACTCTTCTATCCATAATTTATCATTATTAGATCCAAAACTAGTGATTTACCACATCTTCGTTATTTTCTGTTACTCTAAGCCCTGAAGTTGCTCATAAATTACATCAGCCTAGAATGTTTCATAATTTATACGTGACCAAGCAGATGAGTAAACTGTCCCATCTTCACAAAGGGATTATAAAAAGACCAAGACACCATTCCATATGTTAAGTTACTCTTATATCAAGCAGAGTACGTGTGAAAGAAAAACATTTAAAATAGGAAATATGTAGTAAACCCAAAGAGTCATCGTTTCCATGTGTAGAAATGGTGAGAAAAAATAGTTATTAAACCAAGAATTTGTTCTGAAAATTTCGAGTTCAGTTTGAACAAAAAGAACTACATTCTTCAATGACAGAAATTAACATAAGAGTTACAGAGCTATGGTGACCTATGCTGGCTAAAGATTTGGCTATAATAACCTTCAGGTAAGAAGGTAGAAGAATTCAATTTTCCAATTAGACAGACTGCAAAACTAACGATTTTTCAGAGATAGGAACTAAATAACTATGTCTGTGACTGAAACGTTCTGTGTCCTGTTTCCAACAGAAGTATCTTTATTCCAGCTGTTCAAGACCAAGGAAATTAATTAATAGTAGAAATACCTGCAGATTCTTCAAGTATTTTTTTTTTTACTTACACAATATAATAAAATATCAGTTAAATCAATAAACTGGTTCAAAATGTGTCAGGAGTTACAATCATGAAATACATACCACAGAAGAAATAACTAAAATTGAGCAAAACAGTCAATTGACATCCCACTGGTAAGCTCTGGAACTATACATGTTCTACAGGGAAAGTATCTTATTGAATAGGAACTTTCTCTTAAACTCAGGGAAAAATGGAAGGCTAGTTGTACTTCCACCTTCAATTACATTTTGACTTTATTTCAAACTAACACCTATAATTGTTAACACCAACGTAAAGGTGAAAATAATTTGTACCTTTACACTGGTTATTTTTATATTACCTAGATCTCTTCCTCAGGCAAAATATTCCTTTAAATCCATATATTTTGTTTAAGAAGTTTAATAAACAAAAGATAAGAATGCTAGAATTTAGATTCTCAGATATAATATAGCTTATTTGTTAAAAAGTGTCCTACATAAAAAAATAGTGGTTGTTTTTCTTTTTCCCTTGTGTCTCATATCATTTAATATTAGATTGTTTTTCACAGAAACAAGCAGAAATATTTTAATAGCTGAACTTAATTATACGTAAATCATAAGTGTTACTTATTCACTAGTGATTTGTGCATATTCCATCACATTTCTACATTTTGTATTTCTATCTAAATTTCATACTTCAAGGGTTACATCTACAGCTGTTATGTGAAGACTGAGCTTTTTTTTTTTCCATTAAAGTAGATTTCCACTGGATTAACCTTGCACTTTCAAAATGTACCATTTAATCAGTGTTGCTATTTTCTTGTAATGGAAAAGAGCAAAGCTTATGACTGTTGGCTTTGTGTAAGCATACTGTACAAACAAGAAAGTTTTCTGCTTGCACTGCAAAGTCAAGAAACCATGGAGAAAAATACTGTAGTATGGAAGATTATATAACTAGGAAATAGTGATACTAATTTTTCAGTTGTGTATATTTGAAAGGGAGCAAAGAAAAACTATTTCTTATGTATTTCACATACATATTTTACAAAATGTATACATTACTTTGGAAAATTACTCCAGGGAAAGGATTTCAACCCTGGAGTGAGGTAGACCCTCAGAAGAAGCTGAAATAAATGAGCAAAATTATTTATATATGGCAAGTATGTGATGCAGTGACTTCAACAAAAAGACATTCTTTATCATCTTTTAATTCTAAATATCATGCAGCAAAACTTACAGTGAATACAAAAGCTTAAAAGAATTATGATTATTATTGTGAAGTGGTAGTAAAATATACTGTGATATTTTAATTGGTGATAAGTCAAAAAAATGGAAAATATCGGGTTTTGTGCTGTTTTAATAGTGATGTATTTTGTAATCAGAAATATGCAGAAAGTACAATGGTTCTCAGGTTGAGAAATTCATGGAAACATGGGGAAGAACTTTCATGCTTTGTCGCTCATTGAGATGATGACAACTTAGATTGTATTGTGCTTTGGAGGGTTGTCTGTATTGTGTAAGAGGCATTTTGCCTAAAATGTCAATCTGTTCTCAATCAGGACTCAATCAACAGGAAACTACTATTAATTTCAATTCAGAGCTTGGAAACTGAGGGCCAGAAAGCTTTGAGGTATGCCTAGATGGATATAGATATAGTTGGTGAAACTCAGTCACTGAATGCTAATATATCAAATAAGAGGGCTTGTAATACATGTTTGAGTATGATATGCCTTTCTACCCTGTCACAAAAGAGATTTATTCTTACAGTAAATCTGGAGTAAATAAGGAAAATCAGACCTTTCCCAACTTCTTTTTTTTTTTGGAGATGTGGTGGTTTAATCTAGATGTAATGACAGATTGTCTGTTGTATATTAAACTTTAAAAATGATTGTGTTAAGCTGTGGATTTATACAATTTGTAATCAAGCCTTCCTATTATTAACTTGCTGCTTTTGCTTCTTTTAAGTTTACACAAAAAACCCCCAAACAAATCCTATCAAAACTGCAGCTTCGTCAGGTGAACACCAAGATCATTACTTGGTAGTAAGATTTCCTTGCTGATTTCTGTGCACTATTGCTCCTTGATGTGCTAATATTAATTAAAATATTTAGAATATTCTACAATATTTTTTATTTTGTTCAGTGCACTTTGCTTTTTAACCCTAACTGAAATAAAGTTTTATATTAACTTTCTTCTGCTTCTCAAGTTATTTTAAATCAGCTTTTTATAACTATATGTACATATTTTCATGAATTGTCTTACAGGTTTCCCCCCCTCCCCTTTTTTTTTTTACATTTTTCTCGCTTTCCATAGATTTGGCTATAGCTATGTGTGAACCATGTAGAAAAGTTACTTTTTGTAATGTAAAGATAAAATGAATTCTTTTTTCTTTGTTTTGAACTATGTACTAGCATCTATATAATCATATTTGTTCAGAACTTTGAGGATCTTGGTTCTATTCTACCTCAGAGAACTCATCCAGAAAGTTACCCTATATATTTTAATTTGTAATTTGATTGTAGTTTGACATCCTCAACTTCTTGCTCATTTTGATGTTCACAGCAGATTTAAACATATTTACCTTAGAGTCAAGATATTTCAGTTACACAGTAACCCATGGTGGCTACAGATTCGCAGTGTATAACTCAGCTATAGGCCAATGATAATTGGTATAATTGTCTCCTTCCTGACAGACAAACTGTCCCACACTGAATTTAGAGCATATGTCTACCAAATAGTGATTAAACTCTCCGTTCCACAGATTTTCTTTATATATCCATGTTGAAAATCAAGAGAAAATGATCACACATTTTACATAAAAACCCTTAAATAGAGGTATTTCTTAAAAATATTTCTTGCGATAACTAGTAAAAATCCACAAAAGACATGATTATAAAGAAAAATTATAGAAAAGAGTAATCCAATGAAATAATCAAGGAGAAGTAGAAGAAAGTAACATGGTGATAAGAGGTCATATAGTTATTTTTCTTGTAGAAAGAAAATGATTACATAACAGAGAGGAAATCAGCCTTTGTCACTTGTACAGGCTGTTGTACACTGAATTGTGAAAATTAAGCTGGAGGAAAGGAAACAATGAATTAGTAGGACACTGATATTTTATTCCTTGTAGTTTAAATAGTGTAAAATGGAGAAGAGAGAAAACAGGAGAGGAAAGAGGAGATATGGAAAGACAAGACGAGAGAAGAAAAGGCAATTGACGACTTAGACTTCATTATTTCAGTGGGATGATTTCAAAGCCCTTCTCCGCTTAACTTAGTATAGAAACTCAATTTGTATTAAAAGAGACTATCAAATACTGCATCCCACTTGTCATCCAGAGGTTGCTTTCCACCAGGTGTCCTAGGAGAAAATAAATTTCTTCAATTTTGGATAATTAACTTATTATGACTTGAACTAGAAAAAGATAGACATTATGGGAAGAATTCAGACCACTTACTTTTTATCTTACTCTGATTTAGGCAAAATGTGGTTTTTTAGGTTTTCTGTTGTCCATGGCATCCTGATATTGGATCCATATAATATTTTTCATTCTAGTTAGGCTAAGTTCTCTGGGTACCTAATCACATTTTTCTAGACATGCTCATAAACATTCCTTTTCAAGTCAGTGGATGACTAAGAACAGCTTTGATTCAAAGATAGACCAGAAGAGGCAAAATTCTGCTTTAATTCCTGGAAAAAACTAATCCATTAGATAAGCTTAAACCATGTCTTGAATAAATGATAGTATTAAATTCAGTGTATGAAAATGTCAGACACTTATATTTAGATGCCGAAGTGTTCAAGTATTCCCATATGAAACAGAACTATTACAACTTCTCTTCCATACATGGACATTTAAATTCATGAATTATCTTGGTAAAGGATATCTTACCCAAATTATAGAACATAATCGGAGTTATTTATTTTTCTATTCTTCCTATTAAAACAAAGAATGTAAGTCAATACTGTGAGAAAAAATTACGCATTTGTGGCCCACACAAAGCCAAATTACTGGTGTGGAGAGATAATTGTGGTTTGTATATTTTATTTCAGAGAGTATTTATGGTCTGCATGCTGAGTGGGCAGGGGACTTGGTAAGAAGACATAGAAAAGCTAACATATGCACTGTTTTCTTCATTATATGAAAATCTATTGACCACAAAAATCCCAGGTCAAGCCACCAAAGAGATTGCCCAGAGTATCCAGATACAGAGATCTTCAGAATCTGACAGGACACAATCCTTAACATTCAGCTCTAGGAGATCCTGCTTTAGGACTAGATCTTGAGTCAACAAGTACCAGTGTCCTAAAGAAATAGTCTCATCAATAGGCTAAAAAGACAGCTTCCCCAGAAGTCATTCTTCTGTCAATACCTGACTAGTAAGTGTTTAAAGAATTCTGTTGAACTACTGTAATTTAACTTCTTCATTCTACTTTGTAAGGAACTCCGTCATAGGAAAAATATGTTGCACCCTAAATGCCAGGTGAAGAAATGTTAAGATCTCTTAACTCTGAGATGACTGATCCTTAACACATCTGTATAGCTTATATTCCTAATGATTGACTCTATGCAGCTTCTGATCTATTGTTAAAGAGCATCAAATTGCCTACAGAGGCATGGATGCTTTTTATAGTCAATAACTCAATGCATAAATAAGTAGGTGTTTCTTTTTACAGTTCTAAATTGCTCTCCAAAGGCACTTGCAACTTTCGTTTGACCGTGTAGGGAGTCCAAGTACTGTGAGTTACACTGCTTGTCCTGTGAAACACAGATTTAAAGACAGCTAAACTAGAAGGTAACCTGAGCACTCACCCTGAGACTTTAGGCTAAAGGTTTGAAATGTAATTAAATCTCAGTTTTCTAAATATTAAATATTTTTTACACACTATTTTTGTCTATGTTGTCTTATCCATATTCTGTTAATAAGGCTTTTGCTTGAACTTATTCTCCAACTAATTCATAGTGGAAGATTAATTAACTATGCTTATGGAGTGTTGGAACTGAAAGTACTTTAGATAACAAAATAGCTAATGATTTATTTTAAAGATTAGCAACGATACATGAAAAGGCAGAAAGACGCCTATGTACCTTTGATGGTGAGGTAAAGTCTCTAACTCTTGATTTGTCTTACACAATTAGGCCTTTTACCAATCTCCCTTAATGTTTTGAATTCACACTTGTAAATGAAGATTAGTGAACTGGAATTTCATAAAAAGTAAAATTGCAAGTATAAACCAAAATGACTTGTTTCAGACATTCAGTCAGCATGATCATTGAGATAGCCAAATAGTAAAAAAATGTCTACTCAGCAATCACCAAGAAATAACTGAAATAACAGCTTTAAAATCATCCTGAACTGAATTTGGAATGTATTTTTGGTTTAGATACATCCAACTGACTTTTTGTGTTGCTTTAACCTTCAGTAACCTGAAAACCTTTGAAAAGACTGCTAGAAATGCCGAGTTTCTCTATCCATTTCCCCCAAAATTGACTATAAATATTCAAGAATGTTAAAGAAAAGCAAATAGTAAGTATTATTTAAATTACTTAATGTACTTTTTGTAACCTCATGAATGTAAAGGGAGTTTCAGAAAACATCAGAAGGCTGAAAATGGGGATGGATTTCAAAGGTGGATATCTGGACAATCAGAACTATTTTAAAACAGTACACATCTCTAAAGAGAATAGAACTACTTTTATTATGATTTCAAAATACAATGGTATTGCCAAATCATCTCATTACTAAAATTTTATCGGTGAAGGATTGTGATATTTTTTATCTTAAAAACATCTTTAATATGTTTTGGACATAGTTCCACTATTTTCATGTGCCGAACATGAAGTTATCAATCCTCTTTATTAAAGCCTTTATATTGTCACTTTTCTTGTCATCCTTTCTGACCTTTTAGTCTTGATGTCATCTCCAGTTTCTTCTTCGTCTCCATAGATGTTATCCCTCTTAAGTTTCATAATTCTATTTCTTTTTAGAACTTAAAACTTTGTCACTTTTTTTTTTTAAGATCATCCTTAAAAAATCCCATGGCAAACTTAAAAAAGAATGACTTTTTGTGTTACTTTTCAGTTATTCACTCTAGTCTAGTTTCTTGACAACATATTCTTTCTCCTCAGTCTATAATAAAGTGCAAATGAAAATTCACTGAATGCTATCAGATTATTTGGGGAAGCAAAACTTCGCATGCCAGCTCCCTGAATAAGTCTGCTCTCCCGAAGTCCAAATTCCTTGCTACATGCCTTCTTGTCTTCCCTAAGGATCTTCAGAAAAACAGAATAACTACAGTACTTAGAATATAATATTATTGTCCAGTGGGATCGAAGTCCACAAAAACACCATGCTTTCAAGCTCTATTATCACGTGGTCACTGTAGTCACAGCTGCCACTTACTATCATTATAATAAGACATCTATTCTCTATTCCAGGACCTGCATTCAGCTATTCCTTACATACATTGTCACCTTCTCTACCTATCTATTTTAAAGATTTACTATCCATACATTACAATATTTCAGTTTTTCATGCTACCCTGCTATATTTTTACAATTCTCTATGATTTCTTATTGATATTCAGTTTCTTGTTTCTCTCCCATACTGTACACATTAGAGCAAGGGCACTTCAGTTGGCTGTAGGCTCACTTCACTGTTTCAAGGGAAATGTGAGCATCTCCCATGTTGCCCTTTTCCACCCACATTTTCCTACTTGTCTTCAGGCCTTGATCTCCTTTCTCTGATGAATCTTGCTTAAAGCTCTCCTCATTGTGCTAGCGAGAGGAAGCTGTTGATGCCTCACTTTATCTAGTGAATCTTATTTCTGTTTAGCAGTTCTTATTCCTTGAAGTGGGTTCATAGTTATAGGAGCCAAAGTCACGAACATCACATCTCTGCAACCAGGAGTTGACATACAGAATGTATGTTTCTGTTTTCTTTCCCTTAAACAGTATGATTGAGGACATTGCCCCTTTCATCTAGCACTAAGAGTTCCAAACTTCCAGCTCCCATGGTCCTGGAATCTTTGCCCAACCCTTGTTCAAGCACAGCTTTTGAACATTCCTCCTTCTATTTCCCATCAGGCTTAGGCTCTAGACTCTACCAGATCTCTGCAAAGATTCTTTCACTTGCCCATACATCTTTCCTCATGAGATGTGTTCTTCTCCCTTGTCTCCTTCCTTTTGTGGCTTAACAGCTTGACCTGAGCATACCTGCTGCAAGTAAAGTTTTTCCCAGCTCCTACCTAAGAGAAAAGCATCAGGTTCACCCTGCAGCCCAAGACCATCTTGGTATTCCCTCTTGGATCAATATCTCTGTTAATCTACAAGTCACATAAATTGAACTGTGTTTTTTTGTGTCAGCTGTGCTGACTGGTAGTCTCAAACATCATATCTGGGACTTTGGTGTGACCCTGTTTAGACCAACTGTTGTATGGACTAGCTAGCTCTCTTTTGCATGATGTATTTTTAGTACTTTTGGTGTGATGTCATTCCCTGCCATCAGTTTCCAATAAGAAACTGCGTAGAAATCTGTCTATTCTGAGAGCATTCCTGCTTGGTAGTCAACTGTGTCTCTTGAAAGTCACTGTGTCTCAGTTCTCAGCTCCTTCGTGAGTAGACTCTTGTGCTTTTTATCTGGTGAAAAAAAGGTTTCTTTTTTTTTCCTCCCCTCTCAATTGGAGGCATTCATGTGAGTACCGGTACAGGGCTCCGGTAATAAGAAGAGATGTGTCTATATAGAAACATATATCAAAGATTCATTGATGCTAAGCCATTACAATGTTTTTGAATAAGAAATTCCTGTCTTTTTTTTTTTTTTTGGTTGTCTTTGATTCCTTAAAGGTATGGTTTGCAAAATATTTTCTATTTAAGAGCCCAGCTTACAATTACATGAAAAATATGACACTAGTCTGAAAAGGCTAATCCTACTTTTACCATTCTATTCTCTTGATATTCTACCCTAGGCTTATTTCAGCATTTTAGAATCTATAAGATTATAGAACATGATGGTGTAGTGTGTCACCCTACATGGTCAGAAGTTAATTGGTATTTAAAGGCTTTAATTCCCAGAATCTGTCAATGTTTTGAAGTTCTTTTTAACAGTAGAATAGAAAGAGAACAGCAGAATAAGGGCATTACAAGCGTATGAGTGAGAAGTAGGAATTTAGACCTAAGATATTTAAATAGCTGAACATGCTTCTGCGTGGAGCTTTATTTTCATGAAATAGATTATTTGCCACCTTTAAGAACAGTGAATCTGTATTTTTCTGTAAGTACTATAGTAAAATAGCACCTAAGGAGATAAAAATTTAGTCTGAATTAAATTTTAATTTCTGTAAGCATGCAGTGAGTAAAGAGTGTAAGTAATAGTTACCCACACATCAGGGGAAGCAATGCCTAAAATCCCTTGTCTCACTTAGAATGAGTTGTAGTTTGTGTATCAAGTGGCAAATCACTCATAACTTTGTACCTCCTGTAGCAATGTTCGTTTGAATCACCTGATGTATGCTTTAAATTCAGCATTATTATTGATTAAACATTTGATTAAACTCATTTGATTGTTTATGTCCCTGACTTTTATGAATCAATTTCTTCAGATTAAATGAGCCATTTTCAATCCATGGAAACTAATTTCCAGTCTGTTGATTTGTTTCCATAGAAAGAAATTTTGAGCACCACCACACAGCTATGTAAAAATTATGAACCTTTTCTTGATGGTCATAAAATACTACTGAATGCTTAAAATTATATGTACTATAAATCATATTGCAGTAGTTTTTGTTACAGCTAGTGGCTAATAAAAATCCCACTGGGCAGTAATATTATGCTCTAAGTACTGTAGTTATTCTGATTTTCCAGTTCACTGGCTTCATATTTACCATCTTCTATGTGAGTAAGCATATAGAATATACTCAAAGTCCACAAAAAACACCATGCATTCAAAACAGACGGGCTCTAAGGCAAATGACTTATTTCTATTGTGGAGAAATTATAATGATATATTTCAAATAGAGAAAATGGATTAGTTTTTCAATGCAAGCCACATGTTTTGGATTCTTTAAACAGGTTTACTGCCCTCACTAAAGTCCTACATAACTTAAAATATCTGTAAATAGATATAATGCATTCTTCTCTGAATACTGTGTGTAATAAATTATATTTTATAAACATCTAAAAAACGTAAATAAATTCAGCAAAAGAATTCCATAATATGTAAACAGAACAGTGAACTCTCCGTATTCCTAAGCTTTAAGGAGTTATGGATATAAGAATCAAATATATATGTGTATATACATATATATACACACAAGCTTTGATGTCATTTTAGAAGACTGAGTAGGGAATCTTCCCCACTTAATTAAAAACAAAGTAAAATGGCTCAAATTTGCCTAGCATGTCTGCCATGCAGTAACTACAATACACACAAATGACTTGGGATCAGACTGTAGGTAGATATGATTTTCTTTTCTATTGAAGTATCTAAAAATATTCAGAGTTCTAAAATTTTGGTTTCACTGAGAATTAAAATGTATTCTGAAAGAAACTGTGTCTCAGAATACAAAATGTTCTTCGATAAACCTCAATTTTAAGATCCTTGAAGCAATTGATTTGTTTAAATTCGTTATAGATTTTTACATGTGAAGGAATTAGTGTCTGCCTCCTCCATTTGCTCATGTCAGAACTCCCTCTTGCCCAACCCAGTGCCCAGGAACCTGTCGTCTCTGCCCAGGCTAAGGGACACAGCTGCCACTTTCCTCTGCAGGTTCAACTAAGCCATGAATTTTCCAGGATCACAAACACACATTTGTGGATTCCTGGGTACCAGCACAGACCCTCTGACTACCTGGTATCCCTGTCCAGATCCTAACCCCTCTTAACCACCTCACAGGTCCCCTACTCTACAGCTGGTCCAGCTCAGTGCTCACAACAAACGTGCAGCAGGCAGACACTTGTCCCACAGGCACCCCACACTTGTGGGTCTCCCACTAAATATCAGCATAGACTGTGTCAGCAACTGACATCCCTGTTGAGACCTGAGCCCCTACTGTCCAGTAAGCACAAATTAAAGTTTGTTTGTGAATACACACATCACACACAAAGACAGTTTGGCAAAAATACAGTCACCGCCCAGCATCTGGAATAGGAATAGAGGCTATGCTAAGTGCCCAAGTGGGCAGTGCTAGGTCCTTCACTCACCTCACTCACCCTGTTCCCCTCAGTAGCTGGTTTTTGGAACATACATAATTCCTGTTCCACTGTCTGGGGTCTACAGATCCACACTCACTCCTGTTGCTGATATAGAGACCCCAGTGGCTCCAGCAGCTGACACCATAGTTCAGGGGAGCCCACAGTCCAGGTCTGACTCCAATGCCTGATACAAATTTCACACACACACAGGCCTCGCCAGAAGCTGGTATTGAGTTCTTTAAGGACACGCACTTGGGATAGAGAGCGAGATAACACAGAAAGAGAGACAAGATAAAGCATAGTAAGATATGAGAGACAGGACAGACTTCATCAATCAGGTGCAGGGCTCAGCCAAAAGAACATACTCACTGGCTCTGTTTTACACATAACTGGTACTTTTCTGCTGATCCCCTTTGCTTTTTTTCCCTGCTCCCCTTCTCCTACACATTGACTCATCAGCTGACACAGTCCCACTGACCCCCTCTGATACATATGACACCCAAGTTTTCATCCTTATCAGCTGCAAAGTGCCGCTTTGCCTTCAGTTCCTTGATAGCCCATGAATTATTATCACTGACCAGGTTGGTTTGTCATTGTCTGTGTCCCTCCCTTTCCTTATCCTCCCATTTGGAAAAAACATTTCCACATCCCACATACTCTTACCAATTCGTACCACTGAGAATATGACCTCTCACTTATGTGTCAGGCAGATTTGTCTCTGCATCTTCTGCTTTGTGGTTTCTTTGATCAGGTGTCCTTAAAGAAGACATGTTCTTCCCACATAAACTTACACTTCTAGATTCTCTTTGCATAAGAGTGCATAGGTGTGCAAAGTATGTATAAGATTTTTCTGATTGCCCTGCCTTTGACATTTGAATATGGGGCCTATCAGACAACATGCATTACAGGCATGAAAAATTTGAGTTAGTGCTACTGTCAAATACATCAAGAATTCACACGTTAAAAATCATATTTGTACTTTAGAATTATTTTATCAGATTAGATATATTATCAGATAAAGAATCTTCAGTAAGAATAAATGTAAGAGCAAAAAGATGTTCAGATTTCCTTTAGTCTTATAGTCGTAATAGTAGGATTCTCTAAGGATCGACTCTGAGACAGTTGATAAAGAACCAGACATTGAAAATAATTATTTGTAGGTGAAATAGACTCCAGGATGGTTCCTTTATCCCATAGTCCCACAGACATCTCCATTTACCTCATACTACTTCTGTCACTGCTGTCTTGGAATCAAGGAGGCAATTCAGTTCTGGAAAGAACTACATTCAGAAAAAGGAAATGTTCTTATTTTTTCTTATAATTGAGGAAATATACAGTACAGAATGATCGGACTACTCCACAAAGTACTCTGTATACCATGAAGTACTAATCATTTACTCAGCATAATAAAGTCTAAAAAAGTCAGTAAGTTCTCCAACATTTAGTGAAAAATTTAAGATTATTTCTCACAAAGTAGTCATTCAATATATGACCTTGATTTCTATGTTCAAGAGGCACGAAGATAGGAAAGAAACTCTCTATATAAACCAAATGGATAAATGTAATCTCAGTGGCATGGGTTTGTCTTTTACAATATACTGCACATATCACTGGTGCCAACATCTATTATTACTGAGATAATCTGTCTCTCACAAGAGATATGATATCCTCATCTTTTTTATTAAAACACTTTCTTTCTTTCCTTTGCTTGGCTATGGATGAACTCTTCCATCAAACTATCTCAATGATTACCGTATTTTTAAGTTAAATTCAGAATAAATTGTTCTCAGTTTGTATGTAATTTCAAGTTTGTTCCTTCTATTTCAACTCCAGAAGTTGACTTGTATGTTTGAAATTTTTTTAGTTTTACTGAATACACATCTGGTCTAAGGAAGGAGTATATATTTTCCTACAGACATTGCCTCATTTTTTATATTGCAATACTGATATCCCCATTAGAAGCAGGACTGATTTTCCACTGTCCTGTAGCTTTAAATGCAAATGTATTTAACCACTAAGTTTTGAAAACATGCTTTTAGTCTTTTTATCTAAGGTATTAAATATCTTTAGTTAGTGATATATTGACCTGGATGAATAAAAATACATTTTATAGTGCCATCAAATAAAAAATTATATCAAAGATTTACAGCTACAGTGCATGAATACATGACTACATCAAGGGTAAAGTAATTGAAAAATCAGCTTTGTTGTATCCTGCTAATTACAGAGAGTATGAATTAAGAAACTCAGTTTCTTTTCTTTGATATCTCTTTTTGACTAAATACATAACTATAAGCAATTTAGACTTCCTTGGGCTTATTATATTTAATACTTAGAAGGAAAATAAAAGACAATAAAATAATATTTAGTGACGCTTCAATATTTAAGGGACACAACATGTTTTCAAAACACTTTGAGAAACTTCATCATAAATTTTATTTATGTGGGTATATATACTTTTTTATAGAGAGATATATCCATATGCAGATATAAATTGTGTTCAATGGTGAGAAATGTTGTTATAGCTTGCCCATAAGACCTTACATTCATTTTAGAATAAGCAGTTCTCTGCTCAGAGACATTAATTTTTCACCTATTTAAGTAAGTCATCTACTATAATGAATTCTCTTTAAATTAGAGTTTCATTGAAGGGTGCTGATTACATCTGAATAAAGCAGTAGGGGAAGTTCAGAAAGTTCTTACAGAGTGGGAATTAAAGACAGAATGTAAGCTCTGTGGGGCTTTAACCTTACCTAATTAAAACTCCCTCTGAAAACTGCTTAATTCTGACCTTCATTCTTTTTCCAGGTAAAATAAATCAATTTATGTTTTCTGAAACAAGGATACAAAAAAAAAAAAAGGTGAATTTGGCATTTTAATCAGCAGCATTTAGTACCACATTTCTTGTCCAAGGTTTCTGTCAATGTTTAAAAAAAGATAATGAAATAATTTGCTGTGAAAGCAACATCATACTGTTTGTGAGCAAATTCACAGCTTATTGAAGGTGTTGTTTATTATAAATTATTAGAATCACCACCATATCAGAAAAAAATTTTCATGTCTTGCTTTCATTGTTCCTATTCTGTGTTTCAAATAGAACTACAAGTACATTAACTAAGTGATCAAGCATATCTTATGGAAGTAGTTCTCCTTGCAGGAGCTTAAGCACAATTTTCTCCAAGTGCTAGCCATTATTGTCTTAGAGAATTTCAATGTCTCATAGCAAGTTAGAAGCATGGAAACTCTCTTCAGAGAAATGTAAAAATTTTAATCTGGTCACTTGCAATTTACATGAGGTTTGCTAATCACAGAGATGAAAGAATACCTTTCCTTAAAGAAGTTTTACTGTGGAAACTAATCAATAATTATTTTATAAAAATGTAACCTGTTGTAAGACTATTGGTGAGAAGTTAGAGAATAAGTAATATGTGAATAAAGAAAGTTTTTATGCATGTTTGAGTTGCCTACCTGCTCAGCAATTCAGAGCAGAAGTTATTCTGGATGTGATTGGAAATATAGCTTAAAATGCTGGAGCAGCTCACTGAAATCATAGGAAACGGCCTGGAATAACCTCTCAAGCAATGGTTTCAGCACACTATTAAAAAAATAAAATATGTCTCTTTATTTCTCCTAGAAAAATAAATGTTCTTTACAAGCTTTCTGTTACGTTTATTGGAAGATTGTTCTAGCACAAACAGATCTTCATGCATTTTCATGAAGTGCCTTGGTTTCCTCTTAAAAACACTTCCTGTTACAAGCAAGCGAAACTCCAAGTCTGAGACGTTCCTACAAATATACATATACACAACTTGTATATTTTTTATTTATCTTATTTTTTGATCTGTCTCCTTAACTTCAGAAATTGGAAAAAAATGTGGCTGATTCTAAGCCATCCACGCAGTCTCCCTTTCAGTCAGAAGATAAATATGTGCCTCTAAGGTGTTATTCATGTATATTGGATTACAGCAAGAAGGATCTTCTGCTGGAGGGGTCTGTTTCTCTCCCCTAACTAAAAGCAGGTTTATGACTACCTAAGCTTTAGACAGGTCTCTTCTGGAAACCAAAGATAAGGTAATCCAAAGTATCATAGGCTTTCCTTAAAAACAATAGAGAAATAACTTCACTAGAACCAAATATGAAATTTAAGAAGTAATTGCTTAGATTTGCACATTTGCATTCAAGCTATAATTTCTATCATTACTTGGTCCTATGGTTAACTACTACTTAATAAACAATTAAAACATTTCATGAGCAGTTTTGTTGTTTTTTTTTAACTTATGCATAGATAATCTAGGATAATCTAGTGTTACAGATTATACACAGGAGACAATGAATTAGAGGATTTTTTAAAGGATTAAAAAGATAAGTTTATATCCTATTATTTCTTAGATGCTAGAGCCTTTCTAATATATTCTCTGATCTGCTACACAATGAGTTATAATTCCTGACTACTAAAAGCATTTTCCTAAATTATACCTTCTTATAACAGTAAATTATTTTCAGATACTAAAGTACTGCTATAGTGAATATTGCATTAATAGTTAGGGAAAATAAGTTCGCATCAGGAGACAGAAATAAAATAGATACAGAACAGAGAGAAATTATTTATTGTGATTGATTCTGAGTTGTTGGTTTGAGTGGTAGATCAAGGAAACAATCCTTTCAATGCCTTTGAAAATTATTAGTTGGAGAATTTGCCTCTTCATTCACGGAGTAAAACTTTAGCAATGTATATCCTTATAGAAGTATCCATGTAAGAATCATGACATATATTTTTAACATTATTTTTAACATTAAAAAACTAAATAGAAAGTTAATTGAGGTTTGGTTTTGGTGTTGGAATCAGATTTTATTTTGTTTGGGTTCTTTTTTTTGGTTTGGGTAATTTAAGGTTTTTCTGAAAGTTGATGTATTTTCTACAGATTTACAGACTTTTTTTTCAAGCAGCTATTTTTTTGTGTTTTCTTTTTAATTTTCTTAATGGGCTGAGTAGAGAGAAGAATAGACCATAGTATCCTTTATTTTGCTGGAGGCCAGAACCCTTATGATTGCTTAGAAACCCATTTTAAACTCTCCAAAACTGTATTTATATTCTTTATGAAATCTAAGATCACACAGATCTCAGAAATGCAAATTCTGTGACATTACCACTAACACCAAACATTATCCATTATCTTGCACTGTGAAGTAAACTGAAGTTTTAATACCATTTATGTAAAATAAAAAAAAATCACTAAAGAAAATGAGAGAATAATGGAGTAAATTTTGCTTAAAAATTGTCTTATTATAAAAACTTTAGCACATGATATGAGAAAAATTAATCTTTGAAAAAGTATGAAAAACATTAATTATATATAGTATGATAAAACATGTTCTTACTATAAGCTATAAACAAATTCACGTATTCCTCCTTTCCACGTATTTTACCTTTTTTAGTATCATATTCTATTTCAAAATTAACTCTTTCTTTATGCATTTTGTTGCAACTAATTTTCCTATACCCTTTCATCCTTTCTTCATCCTTTCATATGCATCCTTTCACTTAGGTAAATTAACATCTTTTAAAGTGATAAGAGGGATTTATATTTATTAATATATTTTCAAAACAATTACTTTTAATGAGCTATGTTCTAGCTATATAACAGGTGGATACATTACTGTTTTAAGTAATCTAAGTTAATTAGGATCACAGTAATACAAATTTTAAACTATTAGCTATCACTCGCATCATTAAGAAGTCTATCATGTTCTACTGCAGGTGCTTTTCAAACTATTTTATTAGCAGATAGGTAGTGTGTTCCCTATAACACGGTTTCATAGTCTTCAGTGATGCACAGGTTACTGACATCATGACAGAGATAAGGAGTCATGTGAGTAACATAAATAAGGTTGTTTAGTTTAGAATATGTCTGGGTTTCGAAGATAAGAATTTCAAATAAGAATTTACTGTAGAGAGAAGACGAGAGTCCAAGATGACATTGTAAAGATCTGATTTTTTTCTGGCGGCTAACCTAGTCTTGCTTTGCTCCCCCTGGCTGGGTACTTTAGGACAGTACTCTGGCTGTCAAGGCCCCTGCCCTGCTGGCATGTTATTACACTTGACTTCCCATCCATTAGGGAGCAGCTGGTCCTCTCTGTTTTCTGACACTTTGTACCATTGTTCACAATGTGTTTGAGTTCCTGCTTATTTGCATATTCTCTCTGCTATTCACATGAGTCTGAGTGTTCATCTGTTAAAAAAAATATAAAATTAAAAAATATAAATATGAAAGCAGTAGTCTGTGGTAATTGACTGAAGAGTTCCGAGATTCTTAAAGTTGCAGACTCATCTTTAGGGCAGTCTGGCCAACATCTGCTAAAATTTATGGCACTCTTGGAAGTAGGCTACCTTCAACTAGCATCATGCTGCACAATTCTTTTTTTTATTATTAGTTTCCCTGACAGTGATCCCTGATGAAGATATAATCCTGACACATGACAACACAAAAAGTAAGGTTGAAACCTCTTTCGAATAGAAAAAGTTATTTAAAGAGGGAAATTGTTTTCAGAAAGGAGAGATGCATGCACAGAGGGATGCATTTCTGAAACCCAGAGAATTAAAAGTCATTCCTACTGGTGTGACCATGCAATCACTAAATTTAAGAGAGTCAACTCAATGCCCATTTGTAGAGAGAGTCTCTACAACTAAGTACGTCATCTAGCTGAGGATACAGCAGGATGCATGTTTAAGGAAAATTTCTGGTTTTACTATAACCTGTTTTCTCATACTTTTCCTGTTGTGATGCTTCTCCTTGAATTCTGCTTCTGCCTCTGCTCTGTTCAGCTATGACCCTCCCGTCGTTTCTACTTTTTCACACCGTATTTCATTTCCCAGGGTTGCCTGTTTTGTTCCCTTGTTACTTGCCTTTTCTCTTGTTTTACCTTCACACTGAAAAGAGCAAGTGCAGGTACAGGTCATTTGTATTGTTTAAGCAACTGCTGATTTTGTGTTTGATACCTATAAAGGCGTCATTCTTGTATTTGTGTTGACGTGTGTGCTTGTGTGTATGCATGTGTGTAACCCTAGGAATGCCTGCTCAGCCTTGCCATTGGTTGTATCTGGTGTTGGGGGATCAAAACAATCATGCTCTAGCAGACCAGGAGGGAGAATGGCCCTGAGTCCTGAAGCTCACCATCCTCAGCTTCCCTTTAACAAGGAGAAACATCACATAGAGGCCATCAAATCACAAGTGCTTTCAGAAGCCTCAAGAAGCTTTCAAGAAAGTGAACATCCAAGAAACTGCATCCTGTGGAAGGGAACCTGCTGGAGAAGTTCAAGAACTGCAGCCCATGGGAAGGACTCACATCAGAAAAGTTCATGGATAACTGTCTCCAGCGGGAGAGATCCCATGATGGAGCAGAGTAAGAATGTCATGAGTCCTCCCCCTGAGGAGGAAGAAGTGACAAAACCAGCACGTGATGAACTGACCCCAGCCCCACCATTCTCCACCCCCTTGTGCTGCTTGAGGAGATGAAGTAGAGAAAACTGGGACTAAAGTTCAGCCCAGGAAGAAGGGAGGGATTGGGAGGAAATTGTTTTAAGGTCTGATTTTATTTCTCATTATCCTAGTCCAATTTAATATGTAATATATTAATTGTCCCCAAGCTGCATCTGTTTAGCCCATGACTTTAACTTCTGAGTGATCTCCCTAGCCTTATAGGGAACCCATGAACCTTTAGTTATGTTTTCTCTCCCCTGTCCAGTTGAGGAGGGTGAGTGATAGAGTGGCTTTGGTGGGCACCTGGCATCCAGTCAGGCTCAACACACTACAACAACATTTATTTACTTAATAATATCACAGTGATGGATTTTCACATAAATTTTCTCAAAAAATAATTAAAGCATGAAAATTTAAGAAATCAGCAAATAAAACTCACCAGGAAGTGATGGACCGGTCACTGGCAATTAAGCCTCACTGATTTCATACAAGTGTGTTGGTTATGCTGGCAACATCTTTTTTCTGTCCCAGGTAATGTAGCAGGGACAGAAATTGTAGTATTTTGAACCTTGAACACAGTGTTTTTTAATTCCACCACAACATTGGCTCAAGATGCAGCAGTAGAATATGACCTTTTATAATTTAGTTCACATATGACATTTTCTCAATAGAGAAAATTTTTAATAGTGTAGAAAATTAATTTATAAAAATTTCAATATGTATAAATTAAAAATTTAGTGACAATTGAGGACATCTTGAGTAAATAAAGGCAAACTCTCATTTTCATTTCCAAATCTGAAAAACTTTATTGGCTTAACTAAGCAACTATGCACTGCCAAACAAAATTACACAACCTGTGGTAAATTAATTTCACATCAGTAATTGTTTAAACGCACTTTCAACATCTATAATTTGCAGACTATTTTTAAATGGTGCACTGTTATTTTTTCTCCCTTCATTTCTAAAAATGCCTACTTTTTTTTTAGTTAATTCATACCTCTTTTTTTTTTTGCAGAACCATCCAGGATGAACTGACATTCCTAGCAATGAACCCCCTCACTTCATATATTTAAAAAAAAAAAGAAAAATTATCTGTCCGGGGGAAAAAAAAGACTGATTCATATAATTTTCAATTTATTGGGATGTATTAAGACAGTAAATAAGTCTTCAAACCAGATGGGATCTTGCCTGTAAACTCAACATTCCTCAAGCTGTCCTTTTTATTAGGGATAAGTGTGGCCCATGGCCCTCAGTAGAAAACAATTAACTACTTTTGTTATGCAGAGGTGTCAAAAAGACATTTTAACATACTTTTTCATTTTATTTTCAGTTTTCTAATATACAATGCATCGAAATATTTTTAGCTATATATTACTCTTTTTTTACTGTCTTCTTATATCCCAAGAGCATCTTCCCAAACCTTCCCTACCCTTCCCTTCTCAAACCTTCCCAAACCTTCCCAAACCTTCCCTTCCCAAACCTTCCCTTCCCAAACCTTCCCTTCCCAAACCTTCCCGAACCTTCTTTTCCCAAACCTTCCCAAACCTTCCCAAACCTTCCCTTCTCAAACCTTCCCAAATCTTCCCTTCCCAAACCTTCCCTTCCCAAACCTTTCCAAACATTCTCTTCCCAAACCTTCCTAAGCCTTCCCTTCCCAAACTTTCCCAAACCTCCCCTTGCCCGGAGGAAGAGTCAAAATTTGAAGGAAAAAACTTTTTAGGACACAGCTTTAGGAAGTGAAAAAAATATTTCTTAGCACAGGGAGTGAAACCTGCAAATATATTCTGCAGTTTTAGAAAGCATTTTTCCCCTCAGAGAAAACTACACATCCTTTCTATCCAGACTGACTAAGCCACACTTCCTTGCTAACTGGGATTTGGCAGGAACTGTTTACAGTTCTCAGTGAAACCCTATGAATTCTCCCTAGCAAGGATCTGATGAAGAAGTCAAATACTAAAACTGTGTATATTCTATAGTCTAACTGCATTGTCACATGACCATCTTAGAAAGAAAGTAGAAGTAGAAAAGAACACTAAATAAGGGTGTGTAACCCTAAGGGCTGGAGATCAGAGGTAAATGGGCTATTTGCTGCCATCTATTGATAAACTGGACCAAGAGGTGGAAAAGAGCAACCAGCCCTGTATTAAACATTCTCTCTTACCATGATATGAAGGTTTGGTTGGTTTTGAAAATTTGCTCCATATTTCCTCATGGGACCAATGAAATACCGCTCCAACTTTTCCGTCACTGAAAATCAATCAGTATGACTGTTCTCAGGGAGATTAATAGTAGCTTAAAACTTCATGGTGCCCTCAATTAGAGAGACCCTAGTGTGAAAAATATGGCAAAATCATTCATACTTTGTGGGAATAGTGCATCCTTGGTAGTTTGTGAGTAATACAGTCATATAGACCAGCAAAATCATATACAGAATATGATCAAACACCCTTTCTAGCAAAATTACACAATGAAATGTGAGAATACTGGGGAGACATGAAGGGAGACCTGCAACAGCAAATAGCTATAAAATTTGACTGCTCACTACAAAAAAATTGTTTCCAACTTTTATGATGGGCTTTCCCGTTTTATTCAGATATGTTGGTTATGTACAGTCATTAAAAGATTTTGTCTAAGTTTTGGGTTCAATTTCACTCATATCCCTGCAAATATGGAACCCAAAATTTCTTTTGATGAGGTTTAGATGAGTTACACAAGAGGAAAGGTATTATTTGTTTGTATTTGCTTTGTATAATAGATGAGACAAATCAAGGCAAATTAATCATATTCATTTCCCATTTTATTTCATCTTCATCTGATGTTACTTTTCTTTTTTTTTTCTTTTCTTTCAATAATTACAAATGTATGCTTTCTTCATTGAGCTGTTTAAAACTTATATTTAAGGTCACCTTCATCTGGAACATTTTGATCTTTAAATGAAAATAAAATATATTTACTTACTTCTAGATATATGAAAGAGTCAAACAGAGTAATGTTACTGAACTTATTTTGTTAATTGTGATCTACTTTTCATCACTTCAAAGTGATGAAATTAACATCACTTCAAATCTGATCAAATTATATGAGGGCACATAAAAAGTGTACAGCAAAACACAGTTTATCTTCATCACTAAGTGGGTGGTGAGGAACTTGGGTTTCCCTTAGTTTCTGCATCATATCTGTCACATGCTGGTATATGTTTTGGGAACTCCAGTGTGTTTCAGATGATTCTACAATCCTCTTTGTAGAGAAGTTAATTAAGCACATGGTGCTTTCCTTATACTGCAATAGGTACCAGAGAGCACCTACCTCCAGTACGCTTTGGTCTCTTTGAAATACATTGGATACTTGGAAGACTAAATCACTAGTATATCATTTTTTCATGGTGATTTAAATTTGCTAATAAATATACATACAACATTAAATATTAAAAGTTAATTATATAATAAAAATAATCTGTAATTTTCTAACTTTCATATAAACACTATCATCACCAAATATTTTCTGTAACAGATTATTTACTCACGATGTATCTGCTTTTTTGTGATCAGACATCCTAAGAAAAATAGATGGGGTGATAAGGAATTTCACTTACCTTTTTTTTATTATTATTATTTTTAGCTATAAAAGCTAAATGCTTTTCATGTTCTTAAAAAATACTGAAGGCAAAGCAATGTAGTATCACTAGATTTTCTAACAAAATGGAACAACAAAATATTTATAGAGTTAAAGAAAGATGCCATGAGTAGACAAAGATCAGAACTCTAACCTGGAATGTTTAAAGCTCAGTTAAGTTTCACACACTTTGGTTTATAGTAATAATGAAACATTATCATTATTTCAGGTGTTTTGGGCTGTCCGAGATATTGATATAGAATGATGAATGTGAAACACAACTTACAGAAGTTTTTTTTTCCTTTCCAGCTGATGACTTTCTTTAGTGATAAAATAGAAGATATAATAATGACTACTTGGGACAGTCCATTTAGGGTTTTAATCATAGAACTGTGGAATGGTTTGGGTTGGAAGACCTTAATTATCATCTTAGGTCCAAGCACCCTGTCATGGACAGGGACACCTTTCACTAGACCTGGTCTCTGAAAATCCTGTCCAACCTGGCCTTAAACTACCCCATCCCTATGGAGTAGCCATATCCTCTAGGCAAGATTTCCAGTGTCTTATCACCCTCACAGTAAAGAATTTCTTCCTAGTATCTAATCTAAATCTACCCTCTTTCAGTTTGAAGTAATTATTCCTTGTCCTATCACTACAAGCCCTTGTAAAAAGTCCCTCTCGTGTTTTCTTGTAGACCTCCTTTAGGTACTGTAAGGTTGCTAGAAGGTCTCCTCAGAGCTTTCTCCAGGCTAAACAGCTAGAATTCTCTCAACCTATCTCCACAGGAGAGGTGTTGCAGCCCAGATGAAGCATCATCTTCTTGCCCCTCCTCTGGACTTGCTCCAGTAGTTCCATGTTCTTCTTTTGTTGGAGGCCCCGGAGCTGCACACAGTACTCTGGAAGAGGTCTCCTGAGAGCTGAGTAGAGGAGGTGAATCACCTCTATGGACCTGCCTGTCACGCTTCTTTTGATGCAGCCCAGGATATGGTTGGATTCCTGGGTGCACATTGCTGGGCCATGTTCAACTTCTCATCCACCAACACCTCCATGTCCTTCTCCTCAGCACTGGTCTCAATATATTCTCTCAGTCTCTCAATCCATGCTCTCAATCAAGACATTTGGGTATAGAAATTCACAAACATACAGCAGAAGCTATATGGGCGGACTTCTAGAGCTACCCAATATTATCCTCTGGATGGCTGTTGTAAGGGGGGATGCTCAATAGGAAGATTGAGACAAGACAGTCTATTAACTCATACTTCAGATAACTGGCTGGTGAAGTCCTAGATCACTGTAGGAGTTACTGAGTAAAGAAATAACTGTGCACACAGGCACAGCCCTGTTATAAACCTCTATCAGAATTGTGACTGGACTTTAAATGTGCAACATCTCTTCTGCTATCTCTCTGTGTTACAACTATTATACTGGCAACAAATAACCTTAAGAAACTTGCACTGCATGTCATGTCATGCAGAACTGCAAGAACTTGAAGGACAGCTAAGAAATAGAGTCCCTGGAATTTATAGTGCAAGATCAGAATTTGGTTAACATCATCACTCTGATGAGTGAGCTCATGGAAATTCAGAGTAACTACATTTTTCTCTTAACTTGGCAATGAATGATTGCTACTAACTTCTAAAATGTTCCAAATACATCTGCTTTCAAAAATCAAACAGACTGAGAAAAAGTAATCTATGATTATGAGTTCTACGTATGAGAGAAATTCATAGAACAAATATAATAATTACACTTGGGACAAGAAAAAGAAGAAAAAAGCAAGATATATTGATCTGGGAGCAAAAGAGACAAGAGCATGGAACAAAAAATGAAATAAAGAAAGTAGTGAAGGGTGGGAAGGAATGTCTAATACTTTGAATAAATCTTTTATAGCTATATTAACATATGGTTTATATCTAAAAAAGAGTTACATTTTGTTTTGAATTTGATCCATATTTTTACCTAAATACAACTAAAACAGTTAAACAAGATGAAACTTGAATAACGAGAGCAAAAAATGCCTACAGACTTTTCTAACAGTGTGACCAGAATCAAAGGAAAATCAAATCAACAGCTTCAAAGTGCTTGCAGTTTTCTGCTTGGATATTCTAGGCAGATCTAGGCACATACAGAACAAGCTGTATTCCCAGTTACAAGATGGGTAAGAGGTACTTGGATGATCAGCTTTTCACCTTCAGTTCTTCTCCTGCAATTAAGTTACATACCACCCTCTTTGAAAGGAGTTTTTGTCGCATAACATTTGCTAACAGATGGAAGTGTTTTTATGAAAAATCTATAATTCTGGAAGCTAGACAGTACTTCATCCTTTGGCTTCCCTCATCTTCCCCTTAAGGGTATCTGTTGAAAGATATTTTTGTCCCAGTTAGGAAATACATAATAAAACAAGAGAATTATTCAGATAAAATTAATCTAGAAGAAGTGTAAACTCAACAAGGTTTGAGATGAGTCCTCCAAAGGCTTATCTGACCTCCAAGTTGTATTTTCAAGTATTAAGCTCATTAAAACAAACAAAATCTCTCCTTACTCTCTGGCATATTCTAGTTTCTGTCAGAAGGCCCCAGGCAGTCTGACCTAACATTAGCTCAGCTCGATGCAGCAGGTAGTCAGTATACTGGAGGGCAGTGGTGTTAGGTTCTCAACAGGGTATAGAAGTGGGCTGCTGAGAAATTCAGCAAAGTCAGCTCCTGGTGTAGGATTACACCATGTAACAATGAAAGCTAGTGGCTCAAATTGTCTAGAAAGCAGCTTTGCAGAGAAGAAACAGAGGGCTGCTATGAATAAAATGGTGAATGTGAGTCAGCAGAGAGCACTAGTGATGACAAAAATTCATCACATATTCATCTGCATTTTTAAGGCCAGAGATAGCTGGTCAAGGAAAATGATTTTGCTTCTCTGTGTCATATTTGTGAGGTGGTATCTTTAGTGCTGTGTTTAGTTTTGGAGTCCTCAATACAAAAAACCCATGGACAAACTAGAATGTATGCAGCAGAAGAATACTAAGATGGTCAGGGAGTACATAACACAAGAATTTAGGAAAATTTATTTTCTCAACCTGATAAAGAAGGCTCAAGGGCTGTTGTCAGGTAATGGGAAGGTATTAGACTAACCATTCTTCTTAGAATTAGAAAATAAAGCGGACTCTTCCTGTAAGTGTGTAGTGAACATTAAATAGTAGCAGTTACAATCTGCAGCAAGGATAGTTCCAGTTAGATATGACAAAATTCTTCAGAGGGAAAGTAGTTAAAAAATAAGAAGGGTTGTTCTGAGATGACGTGCAGTTTCAGAGATCTTTGGAGTTTCCCAGGAGATAGCTCTAAGACATTTGCCCTCGTGTTAGACTCACTTTAAGCAGAAGGTTGAACCATGTGTCATTCAAAGGTTCCACTCAAGTTAACTGTTCTATAAAGATGTGATTCTATGATTACATTTAATCCAGATATCCTTGTGTTGTATTTGAATAATATGATTGTTTTAACATGTTTTAATCTTTCTGGATGGGACTTCTCATCCCAGGGTTGATCTGTACATTTTAGATGTTTGCATCTGAAGAGTTATAGAGATGATTTGTCCCAGCCTAGGTAAATAATTCTATCAAACAATGGTAAATAATTGTATTGAATGTCAGATTTTGTTATTAAATGCCTATTAATGAAAGTAGATAAACAGACAAGTATTAAATAGAATAGATCATTACTGATACTTGAGTCTTCATAAAGGCATGGTTTAGCACAATAGTGTAATTAGTAATTACATAATTACTAATTATGTAATTAGTGGATTCATTATTTTCCAAACAACAGACATGATGATATTTGCAAGGAAAAGAAGAAAACTCACAAACTGAAAAGTCTTTACCAATCTATCATAGGTGAAAAAGACCTTAATTTTGTGATCATTTCAACTCTGAGCATGTTAGCAAAGCACATTAACCATATATTTCAGAAACAGCATCTAACATAGTATCTTAGAATGTTTGCCCAGCATATATAGAGTGTTAGATATAGTTGTAGTAAACTCTTGATATGCTGAAAGAAAGGACAGGTGGATTTAGAAACAAGGGAGACAAAATATGGACTACAAGTAATTACTTGTTGAAAAGAGGGAAAAAAGATCTGTGATAATTCCTTCAATTAGCTGTTTGAATTGCTGAAACCCATCATTTATGACAGTCATCTTAACATATTTGCATTAGTTCTGATAATAAAGAGGAAATTAAAAAAATACCATTTTCCTTTTTTCCCAGAGGGAATTACGTGACTAAGGTGACTCATAGATTCATAATTTGAAGACCAGCATGGCCACCATCAACCTGTGAGAAGATTTGACTATAAATTAATTTACTTTTCTATAGAAGCACAGTTCATCTTGTTTTTAATACAGAATATTCTTTGAGCTCTCTGGCCAGTTGATACAGTTTTTAATGACAATCACAAAAAGAAAAAGGTGTGTTGCACTTTATGGTTGATTTTGCCTAATCATCTTCAAACCATGTATGCTTTGTCAACCATACTGAAAAATAAACATACAAATGTCACACATTTTTATAGTATTACAGTGACAATCTCAAACTTCACTTTTTTTAGTGGTAGATTTATTTTCTATTTCCTAAGTAAGTTGCACTTTTTCCACCAGCTGGGGATACCCAGACATATGCGCATTGTATTGATGGTTGCCTTGACAATTACTTGCAAAAATTTATAAGCGTGTGCCTGATTTTTGTTTTATTGGACAGAATGTTTTTTCCCAAGGGCTCAATTTTTGTTATTTTGCTAAGATTCACTCTTTTCTAATGCATGTTTTCAATTGGCATTCTTCTTTCCAGATGAATTGCTTTGAAGTTATTTTTTTTAAATATGTTTTGCTGAGTTTTGACCATTTCGTGATAGTGAAGTGACTCGGTTCATTCAATCAGAGTGTCCAACTGTGAAAAGAAATATACATGCCAGAGTGCATTGGAATATCAAAAGAAAGGCATTTCTGATTTAAAAAATGTTTGTGTCATAGAATTTCCAGATTTTATCATTTGTAGTAAAGTTAGTTTCAAATATGTGATGTTTTATTATTTCTCCCTCTTACCCCTTAGAAATTAATTATTTAAGAAAAAATATGTATTGGATTTAGTATTTTTAGTTTAATGTTTATTTTGCTGATAAAGCTCCCAACTTTCTTCCTAATTTTTTGTTTACTTTGAAGGAGTCTGTGGCATAATTATAACAATTCCAGATGTTTTCAAAAACAGAGTAAATGGAGACTGACATGAGTAACTACAGGGTCAGTCCTTTTCTATGTTGACTTACATCAGTTTAATACTGCTTATACAACTGATTTTAGATTAGATTGGTTTGGCAGAAAAATAAGCATGTATTACTCTTGGAGGGGAACGCATTTTAAAAAGGTACTGTTTTTTCAGTATCCTACTACACACATCTGTGAAGCGAAATAACTGATCTGCAGAGAGTAAACTCAATTAAGAGACATTTCAGAAAAACTGGTATCTGAATAAGGCATTTGCCAACACAGGGAACCCTGGGCCTTTCCAGAACTCAAATTCCTTCTCCAATGACTCCCCAGTAGTTTCAGGGAGACAGGAAGAGGAACAGTCTTTTTCCAGAGCTTTGACATATGATCAGCTGAAGGTATTTGTGGGAAAATCAAAACAAAGCACTAAACCACCTACCAAAACTAACAATAAACCAACCAAACAACCAATAACAAAATCCCCAAAACAAAACCAAAAATAAAAGAACCAACAACAATGAACTGTGAAAAAAACAGTCTCCTAGTCAGACAATCCACAACCTTAATATTGGCTGCATTGGATGTTATGAACATGCTGACAGAAGCACATCCCTTAGCTATCTTGAAAATGTTAGTAATCATAACAAAGTTGAGGTGATCTGTAGGAACTTAGGAAGGGATAAGGATCTGTGAGCACTTAAAAACTGGATACCAAATTGTCTAGCTATCAGATGAGCTGGCAGATGAGATGTCTTCCAGAAGGAAAAAGAAATCAACGGGGAGGAACAGTGATAAAAGGCAATTTTCACTTAAAGTGAAACTGATGGAAGAAAACAAATGCAATTAAGCTGTGGTATAGAAATAGAATTAACTTAGAGAGAATTTATTTTAGACATGCAGAGGTGACAAAACTTTGAAAATGTTACCTCTTCCAAAAGTTTCAGAACTGGGATCCTCCACCACCACTCCTTTTAAGAATACAATATCATTATAAGAAGGCTGCCAGGAGAAGAATGTTGAAAAAAGCTTATATTTAAGACACATTTATAGAAGTAAATATCAATGAAAAAAATTGTGGAAGCTGAACTAAACATAACTTTTCATTATCATTATAAAAGTTGTGTTATAGCTTATAAAACATGCCAAATAATTTTTTTAAAATGTAATAGAACAGCTAGAATATGCTTAATATCCATTCATTCTCAGGAACAATGTAATTTGATGAGAATTCATCAACAGAACAGATTTCTCTTTTCCTTATCTTTGGGGGTTTTTTTAAACTGTGAAAGTTAAAATGGCTAACATCATCATAATAGTAGAAATAAAACTTCTCCCCTCTTTCAGCAATTAAGCAACTGGAACAAAACTGAAATATTCAAAGTGACTGAATCTTTTCTGCCCCCCAACAACAGTATTGACAAAATACTCCTGCATTTTCAGAGATGCTTTAGTGGAAGCTCATTTGAGCACTGTTTGGCTCTTTTGTACATCATATATCCTAACAAAAAGCAGTTCTCTTTATTATACTATCTGACCAGTGATACACTTACAGATGAGCTCTTTTTCACGGTGGTGAATTTTCCTTTCTCATACGATAGGTGAAGCTTGATCATCATAGTAAGTGGGAATAAGTAACAGTGAGAAAAAAAGTGAATATAAAGAAATTTATTTCAAATTATTATGGCAGCTTCAACTAGGAAAAAAATGTTTTATCTGAATGCTCTGTTTGTGAAGATTTAGGGGGCTATTATTGTTATTACAGAAATCATTCTTAGAAAGTTACCACTTTTTGAAACAAAAGTGAGTTTTACTGTAATCATAACTTTCTGTCTAAATAATGTACATGAAACATTTTATGATAATATTTTTTATACAAACATTAGTTATGAGTTTTAATGTATCTCACAGTGAACCTTCCCCTTGAGTTACAAAGTCTTAATGGTGTACTGCACTATATATTCACCATTGAATATCTGTTTTAAGAAGGGCATGACAGTATAAGTTTTTCGCCGTCTTGATATTATAAAAAGTTAATGAAAGCTGACACAATTAGGAGAGTAGATTAGCAATAAAGCTTTACTTTTGTTTAAAATTTAGCTTTAAAGCACATGAAAGGTTAAATCAGGGCTGTTAAATCTCTACCCAGTAGAGAAATAAGATGGCAATACAACTTCTCCTGTTGGGCCAAGCCAGTCATGCCATAAAAAGTTCTCATATTAAATTCTGTGGGTGAAGTATTTTATAAAAATGCTAATTAAGGTTTAGCAAAATCTGGTTTGCTCTGCATTTACTTTTAAAAAATGTCTGTTCAGCATGGAAAAGTAGGAACATGGCAGATGTGGAAAAATCAGCATCTATTGAGGGCTTCAAGTGTCCTAAAAAAGACTCACTGCCTTTCCGAGTAAGATCAAAAGAAGAGAATTTTTGTTAAGAAGGGAAAAAGAAAGTCATTCTAGTGAACAGAAAATCAAATAGCATATGCATCTATTTTTTAAACAATCAGCTGCTGTAAGTGATGTGCATTTTGTTCTGATAGTAATAGCATAAAGATTTATTGTACTTTTACTTCACTCTTTTTAACTATAGAAATAAAAGCAAAGTGTAAGGGAAAAAAAATCCTGCTGATTCTGACAAAGTTAAGAGATTGATCCTGACAAGTAACATTATGCAGGACTAGTAGCAAATGTGAGGGGAAAAAGCAGACCAAATTTCTAGGCATTAGAGGACTGAACTGTAATCTCTCTGTGTTTACAAAATAAATGGATTTACAGGTAACTGCATAAAAATACTTTTCTGAAAGATCCCCATGGTTCAGATGGTATTCCTCAGTTCCAGATCTGTTTTCAGGGATGCAAAAAATCCCCTGATTTCAAAAGAACTCCCAAAATAGAAGATGAGTCAGGAAAAAATATCAAGTATGAAATCCAATACTACTTCAAGTTAAAAAATAAAGTTTGAAAACTTTTTAGCATCACCTCAGATGTTGTCAAATGAACAACACACCACAGGTTTTTTTTATTTTTTTAGAAGTATACAGATATTTGGACTAAATGCAATAGTATTTCCATAAATTATGGTAAACCCCTAGTCTTATGGGAGTTAACAATTTACTTCTGAAAAGTCACTAATTTCTGCAAGAGATTGGGAAAAATGGATGGCATACTCCAGGCTTTTTTTGTGAAGTACTTAATTTTATTCTGAAAAAGGCCTTCATTATTGCATAAATGAATGATTACTCCTTCACTAAATTGCACATACATAGTTGAGTCACTTGAATAGCAGAGGCATATTCTCTTGAAAATTTTCTTGCCTCAGGCTGGCTTAGATACACCCCAGCTAGTGCTATTTCCAAGATATCACCATTCTCTGATGATGAAGATAATGAACTGAAGACAAGAGGTAATATTCCAAGCTTTCAGAGTTCCATGTTCTAGCCAGCAGTTTTACTCCCTAGTCACTCAAATATGACTGAACCCCAAGACTTATGTGAGTGAAGAACTTGTCTGGGTTCAAGGATGGAAGAAAAAATCCCAGTGCTTCCAGTTCAGCATTTGCACAAGGCTTTGTTCTCTGACAGAAAAATCTATCAAGATCTTGAATTATTAGAGAGATGGGAATTAACAAGTGAAGTATAAGTCAGAGAAGAAAAAGGGAGATCTGCTTCCACTTACAATATCCTTCAAATCCTATCTTCCTTTGCTTTAAAATTATAATTATATGCAATTTATAGTGATGTCATGATGTTTTCATTTTTGTTCTCTTTTGTAAAATCAGTATTGTAAGTCAATATATTATAGTTACTAGAAGAAAAGGGAAAGAGCCCCTCACTATGTTCATCGGTAGTATAATTTTGAGGGTTTTGTAACGTCTTATTTCTGTAGCAGATAGAGACTCAGAAATTTCCATTCTGCACTACGCACAATAAGACATGGAAGATCTTATGTCTAAAATGGAAAGGAATGACATGGTAGAAGACTATAAAAACTGTAAAAACATGATAATGCTTATCTCAGATCTCAGCATAATGAGACTTTAACTTCTAATTCAGTACACTTTCTTCTCTAATGTATTTTCTTACATAAATATAACTGATGGTCTTGATATATTTTTCTTTTACATGTTTTATTCAAGGGAAAAAAAGATATCTTGTTGTCAGCTGTCTTCACTTTATGTAATATTGTTTTAGATGACCAACTTATTTGCATGGACATTTGGTTTCATCAGACAGTCTCCTTTTACAGTCTGTGGAGCGTAGTAAACCCTTCTGTTGTGCAATCCCTACAATAAATGTCTAAAGCAGAAAAACTCTGGTCTGGGAAATCCTACTTTTGTCTTGTGTAAGCCTAGTGGTTGATATACAAAAGAGGAGTTTCAGAGTTCAAAAATGTTGGAGAGCCAGGGAGAGACAGCATTGTGTTGTAAACCAGTAGGAAAAGAATAAAGTTATTCAAATAGCTTTTTCATAAGAGGCAGTTGAGTTATGTTGAAAATATTTATATGAAAATTCAGATATGTCTATGCAGGAGAAAACCTGAAGATCCAGAGTGCAAAAAGGTAAAGACTGTTTTAGAAGATTTTTTTATAGAAAACATTATATGTATTTATAAAGAAAATATTTACTTCTTTCAAGTTAAATACCAGAATACTAAAACCCAAGTGCAAGTCCTTGGGTTGAAGAGCAACCATTTTAACACTACTTACCAGTAGCAGACTTTATGACACTTTGCTACCTAGCAAGACACCTGACAGAGCTCTGTGACTTGACAACTGCAATGGTTTTACTGAAAAAGTAAACTTTAGGAAACTGTCCAAGTAAATTGCATATCAAGAATAAATCTTCATCTGATTGTTATTTTATATCAGAAATTACTTACGTGGTTATCACACAGTTATTTTATTTATTTTCTTTCTTACTCTCAATTTTTTCTTTCCCTCAACAAATTACATTTTTTGGTTCTTTGTCTCTAAATCAAGAGTTATAAAATACCGAGTATCAAAACAGCTTATTTTCCCAGATTTCTGAGCAATATCTTGAGCTAATATTCATTAGCAACCCTAGAAAATTAAGCTGCTTTTTGTAGATACCAGTCATGTCTTGGATAAAGAATTTCACACCTAGAAAATTAGTTCTAGTGGTAGATTTTTGTACTGCATAAATCTAAAATGAGGTGAAGTAAAATGCAGGGAAACATCAGAGATACTGATAAGCTCCAAGCAGCTACTTGGCAGTATGACCACAAATCAGAGCCCTGTGGAGCATGGTGATGTATATTAATAAATAAGTGTAGACATGGTCTAAATGCCCAGAAGATGTTGAAAAATCTGGTTCAGATAACAATCAAAGAATGCCTTTGGCACTGTATGACAAAAAATTACATTGATAGTAAAACAAAGGAAGACAGCATTCTTTATCTGTTCCTGATACACGTGAGGGAAGAAAAAATAAAAATATGTATAAGAAAAAATGAAAGGAGAATAAAAAATATTAGTCACAAAACTAAAAAGATTTAACATTTAGCCCTTTTCTTTCAAAAAAATATGACAGACTTTCACATAAATAGTCAGTAAAGCTTCTATTTCTGAAAAATTATCTAATCTTACTTAATACAGTAAAAATGTCAACAGTAGTTATTTTGACAGGTTTGTTGTCAAGTGATGTGGACAGTAGGAATCAAAAATTCCACTAAAATGTAACCTCAAGAGGAGTGAACTGGATATCTTATTCCTCAGGAACCTATCATAGACTAGTTTTTTACTTATTAGAACACACATTAAGCCAAAAGTCAAGGTTTCTATAAAGCAGATAGGACCATATTTATGAAAAGTAACTTTTGTTTTGTCCTATTCAGTGGTGCATACGAAGTTTTTATCCTTCAAGTAATTACATATTGTTAAAAGTTTCTTCACATTCACAGATTTCCCCCTTTTTTGTTTGTTTTGTTTGTTTGTTTTTGTTCTCATTTGAGTTTGTGGTTGGTTTTGTTGTTTTCTTGGGTTTTGGTTTTTTTGAGAAGGGGAGGAATTATGACAGACACATTTATTCTAGATTTCTTTGTCTTTAATTGTAGTATCTTTGTAGATGCAGGATATTGGTATAAGAACTCAGGGGTTTGGATGAGAGAATTTTCTGGATGTTACCTGTAACTGACTGTCAGATGCATTTTTATACAAATTTATTTCTTTATGTTCACATGTGTACACACTCACACAGAGAGATAGCTAAACAGAGAGATGCATGTGGAAACAAGCCGAGGGACCATACCAATCACTACTTTTCATTAAGGTACCAAAAGCTGTGTTAGGACAAGGTCACATATGCAATTGCTTTGTTAAGATAAGGAAAAGTTCTCCTGCTCTATGAGAGCAGGTCTTCAATTGTGTATATCTTCAAGTTTCCTCTATCTTTGTGTCAGGAATATATCAGTCACATACAGTTCCCTTTCATTTTATCTTGTTACTTAAGGAACTGTCTTTATTTTTCTACAAAGGAAAAATAAAACTTGCAAGTTCCTTAGAAATGAGAGTACCTCCCAACAGATCCCTAACAAGAGCAATGGATGAGTCCAAGAAGTGTACCCAAAGGCAGACACATTCAGACACAAATGAAGTACATTAAAATATTGGACGTTTGAGTTGAAGGGTTGTTGAAGTAAATAAATTGGCACAGGTTTTCAGTAGATTGCAACAGGTCCTTTTTCTTTGTTGTCACTTCTTTTTGGCATAAAATTTGCAATAAGCTGTTTATTATGAGGATTTTTCTTTTATATGTTTCAAGTTCAGGCTTCTGAATACATATGAGTGCATTATTTGAAAACTGAGACCTGTTTTGCTCTGCAAACAGAGTTTTGTCATGTATAAGTTTACTTGAAAACAATACTGATCTGAAAGCATATTAATGAATCCAGGATACAGACAATACATACACAACCTTCAAGGCTGAGCAACATTTTGTACTTGTAACTTCTAGTGATAGCTTCTGACATAGTCTGAAACACTGGTCACTAAAAATGTTGGTGAGATGGACTAATAAGACACCATTCAAATGCATTATTCAAGAGACAATAGACTGATGAAAGTAGAATCCTATCACACTGCAGCATCTTGCCATTAGCAAAGTCTGTCCTTGGAATCTTGCCTAGTAGTATGTGTTTTAACAGATTTCATAAATGTTACTCTATTAAAAATGTTCACAGAATTTTTTAAGATTATATAATTTTAACCTTGGATTTTATTTTGGGGTTCCTTTCTTCCGTCTTGCTAAGCACTAATCACCTTTCAAGTTGAATGCAATTTTATAGAAGCAAACCGTCTAAAAATGTTCCACTTTCACCATCAAATATATTTACATTAAACCTTAAATTAGATTTAGCCTCTATTTATAAAGTAAGAAGATTTATTTTATTCACTTTTATGTCTCCAACTTTTTTTTTAAGTTAATACAGCTTTGTAACAGCTGTGCATTTATTTGTCAAAAGTATTGTTCGTGTCTGGTTTAAGCTTGAAGCAGAATGATTAGAAATGATTGTTGAAGTCATGTTTAATAATTGGTTTGTGGTTTTTTTTCTCCACCATTTATGTTTCATTAAGACATTCTACATTTACTCGTGACTGTTCAAGGACCATATTTTGATATCTGTCTGTTCTACCATTTCTATTGCTCTTGAAATACCTTCAACTCAGTATCCCATCCAATATTGGACTATAGCTCCACTTCCAGTTTTTATTCATTTTACTCAATTTTGCCTTGTCCTCCTGAATTCCAGTGATGTTCCCTTCTATCTTCTGTCAAGCCCTCAGTACAGCGCATGGCACTATACTTTCCCCAGTGTCCTGTGTCTCAACAGCAAAAGGTAAGAAGGCAGATATGACATCTTCCTTTCATGTAATCATCAGTCGTTTTCACAGTTACATCCTTTATCTCCTCTCTATTCTCAATCTCTTCTTAGACATTTCTCCAAACAAATTATTCTTCACTTCACAGGTCCTAAAGTCATGTTTCCTGTCTCTGATGAGTCCTACAGGCTCTGCAACTATAAACTCTCTGCTCAGGAACAATTTAGTTTATAAAGATTTATACGTTTAAAGTAGATAACTTAAAATTTGGTGTTCCTATACTCTAAAAACCTCCTTTTGTCTTTACATGCACACTAAATCATTTCCCTCTTGACTTTTGAATTCCTGAACAGAAAGGAAGTTTTTAAAAGTCTCTTTTTTACCTAATGTTACTGATTTGATTTTAAATTTTGCACTGTACTGTATTTGATTAATTTTAAACACAGGTTTGTTTCTGCTTTCAGATCATGGCAAGATGTGCTAGGATAAAAGAAAATGTGTCTTTAAATCCATACAAGTCACTCTTATATCTATACAACTCCCTCTGATGTCCAACAATATATAGTAATAAAACTCAAAGGAAAATCCAAATCATGAGCAAAAAAAACCCCAAATGCTGCAATGAAGAGTGTTATGGATAATTTCAAGGTCTTGTTTCTTCACAAAGAAGTTCAACAGACAAGTACTTCTAATAGGAACCTTTGTAGTGCCGCCTGTAGATTGATTTTTGCTGTTATAGAATAATAGGATAAATGCATATGAAAACAGTGAAGACATTCAGGAAGCATCAGAAAGTGAGGTATAGATATTATGATTTTAAATGTCTACACATCTACTGATTTACTCAAATGTAGTCATTTAACTATAGAAATAAAATCAGATCAAAACCTAATTTAAAAACCTGTCCAAACAGTTTCCAATTCTACCTCCTACCTCCAGCTAAAATCCCCTCTGTGATAAATATATGTTTGCTTATGCACTTACTAAACAGAATAACCTTAAACATATTTTGTGGTATAGTAAAAGTTCTGTGCTCCATACAATCTACTGTACAGTTTGAGTGCTTCTGTGTAGTCAGAAGCAAAATCAGGCTTCTTTGGTACCTATCATTCACAAAAATAACTAAAAAGATAGAAAAAATTCTCTTTAAATTTTGTGATTTAATACCCTGCAAAATTTATTATGTTTTAAAAATCATATTATTTTTTTTATTTACACTTACATAGATGCAATAATATATAACATTTTGCAGAAGAAAAACTAGGAATGAAATAAAGGATGAAAAAAAGAAATACTGTTTATTAATTGAAAAAAATAGGTCAAATTTGTGATATTAATTATTTGAGTTTTCAGATGGCTTAGTTAATGATATCTATTCTGGAAAATCACAATCATGTCTGTCAAGAGATAAAAATATAGTTTAAAATTTTTCTAAAAACAAAATTGTAATCTTTTGTTAAATATTATTCACTGAGTTGTATATCAAATGTGGAATATTCTACAGATGTTAAAATTGATCATAATTCGAAACAATTTTTTTTCCCAGTAAGATATATAAATGTTTCAAAATGAAAAACAGTTAATAATAAAAATTATAATAAAAATACAACAGCAACAACACCACCAATAACAATAACGATGATGATGATGATGATAATATAATAATAATAATAATAATAATAAATCCAATGAAAAATATTAGTATGCTGGTGCTTTTCAGCTTTTAATGGTGGAACCATTAATTTCCAAGCACAATGGGCAGCTTTCCTGAAAAACTAATGATACAATCTGGCTGCTAATGATTATCACTTAATAGGATGAAAAATGAATTCCAGATATTGAATTGCTGAAAGACACAAAATCTATCAAGACTAAATTGTCTACAATCCTCTCAGCTGTAGTTATATGTCATAGTTGTGTATAAGACTCTTTAAGGAACATTTTTGAGTCACAGCAATTTTAATTTAAGTAATTTTGGAAACAACAATACAGAAGGATCTTGGTATTAAACAAATATATTCAATTAAAGTATTATCTAAATGGATATTTAAATCTTTTTTGCTTTGTGTGAAAATATATTCTTTCTAATGCCAGCATACTTCTGCTGATCTCTTCAGCATACACTGCTAGCAACTGAGAATAAAAGTTTGTATAAGGAATGCAGGTCAACTTAAAAAAATATTTTCTGGACTGAGTCTGTGGAAAGTTATGAATTAATAAAATATTAATCATTCATAGTCCTTAACAGACGCATTGCAATGAGAACTAACACAGTGATAAACAGTATATTTTACTGCCAAAAATGAATTAACTCAGTGAAATTAAGAATTGCACTTATTAACTTAGATATTAACTTAAAAATACTGAAACTAAAATCTAAAATGAACCTACAAATTACCTCAGATTACACAAAAGAACCATAAACCATTTTGCATCTGTTATGTATTAATTTACCCACCCAATTCATAGGAAAGTTATCACTGCTGAGCCCAGTGGCTGGGCTTCAAAGGAACATTGAAATTGCACACTGAGGAGAATACAAGTTGGGCAAGATGTATCTGTAACAATTATTGGCAGAAATTTCAGCTCTTATGGTTTTCTGTTTATGCCTCTGAAAATAAAATACCTGTCAGGTAGAAGGTAGACTTTACTCCATTTTTGTGTTTCACTTCATTCTGTTGAAAGGAACACACGGTTTCTAAAAACTTATTTTAGGATCTATATACACTGAAAATTATTCTTTATTGTTCTATGCAGATTTATACACTTTCTAGTTTTGGTAGAGTCAAACTGTATCTGCCAAACAGTTTGGTGGTTTGTTTTTTTTTTTGGAGAGGGGGGTCATTTTAACACCACAGGTGAACACCAACAGCATTTATATAAACACACTTAACCTACCAGTCTCCCATGGTTCTGTGCCTACTGAGAAACAGCACTTCTGCAGGTGGGGTCAAACTCTTCCAGGAGCATGTCTGCTAGGAACAATAAAAAGTTGTAGGATTGTACATAGTGGTAATGTTACTTCACTTGGGAACAATGTTTTTATCTGCTTGAAGAATGGAAAAAAAACATATCTTAGGGAAATTATGGCAACCTGTAAATAGCAAATAAATTTTTGTGGAGGGCTTTGTGTTTGGTGTTTTTTCTGGGTTTTTTGGGGTTTTTTTTAAAGCAACAACCACAATAAGTAGTACAATGACCAGTCTGCAGGCTGAAAATCCTTGATAAAGGACTCCTCAAGCGATTTTGAAAAAGTTTTAAAATCTAACGTAGGTAATTATGAAATTGGCAAAAAGCTAGATTTGTTGAAAATATATTTTCAAGAATCAATTCTTATGATTGGAAGGGATCTTTACTCCTTGTCCTACTGCACCAGCCTCTACTGAAAAGTTTGTCTCCATCTTACAAGTCCCTTTTCAATTACTGGAAAGCTGCTGGAAGCCCTTCGTAGAGCTTTCTCTTCTCCAGGCTGAACAACCCCAGCTCTCTCAGTCTGTTTTCATAGGAGAGCCTTAATCTCTCTGATCATTTGTGCGACCTTCCTCTGGCCTCGCTGCACCAGGTCCACTTCCTTCTAATTTTTGGGGGCCCCAGCACTCCAAGTGGTGTCTCATGAGAGCAGAGTAGAGGGGGTGAATCACCTCCCTTGATCTGCTGGCCTTGTTGCTTTTGATGGAGCCCAAGACACAATCAGCTTTCTGAGCTGCAAGTGCACACTGACAGCTTATGTCCAGCCTCTCACCTGTGGGAGAACGACAGGATTATGAAAGCTGGAAGGAACAGCTTTAGAAGCAGACTCACCACAGCAGTGGCTTCCCGGAATCGATCAAAGCAGAAGAGTCAACTTCTTGCATTTTTATTGTAATGGTTTTCTCCCTGAGTTATGTATTTTCCCCAAACCATGCAGCCCCCCCACTTGCTGCCATGCGGTCTCTCCTCCCCCGATCCCGGATTTTGCTGTGCCCACCTCTCCCCAAATCCTTGTCAGTTATTGGAACACTATCATCCCATATCCCCCATTGGTCAGTGGGCTCCCAAGTCACTCCCCTCCCCCCGCACCTCGACCCAATCACAGCCCTCCTTCCTGCCCTCCCCCCGAACCCATATAAACTGCGCGGTTTAAGAATAAACGCTCTTTCTGCCACGGGACACCAAGAGGTTTGGTCTTTCTATTCCCTGTGCAAGGGGACAGCAAGACCAAGCCCCCCTCCGGGAAAACCAGCAGAGAGCTGCACACAGATCCATTAATTGGCGCCCAACGCCACCAACACCCCCAAATCCTTCTTGTTGGGGCTGCTCTCAATCCATTCATGGCCCAGCCTGTAATGATACTGGGGGTTGCCCCCACCCAGGGGCAGGACCTCACCCTTGGCCTTGAACCTCATGATGTTCACATGGGCCCACTTCTCAAACAGGTCCAGGACCCTCTGGATAGCATTCTGTCCCTCAGGAGTATCAACCACACATGTGCTTTCATCTTCCTTTTCTGTCTAACATACCTGTAGAAGCCCTTCTTACTACTCTTTACATACCTTGCCAAGTTCAGCTCCAGGCACACCTTGACCATTCTGACCTCATCCTTACACAACTGGGCAGCATCTTTATACTCTTCTCAGGATACCTGTCCCTGCTTTCACTGCCTGTACTTTTCCTTCTTACCCTTATTTTGACCAGCAAGTCTTTACTCACCCATGCCAGTCTCTTGCCTTCCTTAATTTCTTACACCTAGGGATTGAGAGCTCTTTCATGCTATATGAAATGTCCTTAAAGAACTGTTCTGCTTCCTTGTCCCTGAGGGCAATTTTGCCATGAATCGTGTTGACTAACCACTTGAACAGCTGGAACTGAGATTCTTTTATGAGGGACTCAGTCAGGGCACTTGCTGTGGTTATCAAGCCTGTATTTATTCACTGGGAAAATGGAGAGGTGAGAGACATGATATAATGCAGGGCCTAAATAAGAGCTAAGGAATAGAAGAGATAAAACAGAAGCCTATGACTGTTATCTGGATGTTCTTATTCTGTTGAGTATCTCCCAAAGTTGCTGTCACAAACACATTCATAACTATATGGACATGTTTTTTAATGTTCCTGTCAGATACTTATTTACATTTATCTCTAAGGTTTATGGGTGGAATTAATCTACTCTAACCTGAGAATGTGCAGATTAGATGTCTAAGCCTGAGTAGGTCACCTTAGACTTGTCTTATTTTAATATAGAGAAATAAATGTCTTCCTGATGTAACTGATCTTATTTTGTTAGAAAATTATGTAAATTACATGAACGACTCTCTGAAGTGTCTGATTTTACCTCTGACTGTAAAGGCAGTTTGGCATTTTTAAACAGATTCATTAATGTACAATTTTTACATCTAAGACTGAATTGAATCCTTTGCTTAATTGCTTGAGATGAATATGCTCAGCATTGTGACTTACTTGATGTGGTATTCTGTTTCACCAATTTTCTGCCCTTCCAGATATTCTTATATTAATTTCAATACAAACACTCAGGTTAGGATTAACCTCACTGGTAATTCTCTATCTGTGACTTTTTCTAGAGGAAGACATATGTATGAGCTAGCCACCTTAATTTTTAGTTTACAACGGACATCCAATTAGTTTTTAGAGTTTGGTATCCATATGAGCTTGTCATGGCTTATTCCCCAGAAGCATTTTTTTTAAATCATGTAAAAGTTCCCCCTCATAACTATCTCAGATGTCTTTCCTTAAGATTTCTAAAATGAGACAGTTGATTCTTAAGTGTTCTGCTCTCAAAACCAAGAAATTTTCAGCATGTGCAACTGTAAGAAAAATGCAAATTAGTCAGAGGAAATGCTATTCTTACTCAACTAACTGCATCCATATACAAGTGTCCTGGTTTTGGCTGGGTTAGAGCTAATTTCTTCTCAGTAGCTGGTATAGTGCTGTGATTTGGATTCAATATGAGAATATGTTGATAACACACTGATGTTTTGCTTCTTGTTAAATGTTGTTCATCCTAAGACAAGGACTGTTTTTGTGTTTCATGCTCTAACAGTGAGGAAGTACACAAAAAATCCTGGGAGGGAGCATAACTGGGACAGGTGACCTGAACTGGCCAATGCCCAATATAAAAACTGGGGAAAGTACCTGGAAAGGGGACCAGTCGGGGTGCAGGGACAGGGTCTGGCATTGGCCAGAATGCAGTGAACAATTTTATTTTGCATCCTTTGTTTTTCCTTGAGTTTTATTTTTTCCTTTTATTAATACTACTATTATTTACTATTATTATATTTTACTTTTGTTTCAATTATTAAACTGTTCTTATCTCAACCTACAAGTTTTACTTTTGATTTCCCTATCCATTCCACTAGGATTAAGGGAGCGAGGTGAGCAGCTGCATGGTGCTTGGTTGCCAACTGGGTTTAAACCATGACAAGTTGGGCATCTAGCATAATTCCTCCAATAAAATCCTCTCTGTTGTCATATAAAGAAAATAAGGCATTTCCAAAGTAGGAAACAACTTGGCAACAACCTTATACTTTTTAGATAGTGAGATTTAAGTGAGACAAATCCAAAATGGATAAAGAATACTTTACATATGCATACAGGTCAATTTGCACATACTGAAGTTCAGATTTGTATTCTCTGTTATCTTGGGAAATGCATATCATCTACAAAGGTTGTTTAGCTCTGTAAAATAGGAATATGATATTTTTCTGTTTTGGAACCCAAATATAAAGAGTAGTTGCTATGTTTATGATGCCATTAGCAGACTATGAAAGGTATTTGGCTGATAAAAGATAATTTGGCTGAAGTAGATAAAAATGGAGGTCTTTCCACCAAACAATAAACACCTAGCTGATGGTCACTGAGCAGGAATATGTTTATCTGGGTTTCTTCCCTAATAAGTAGGAAGAGATAGTCCTCCTTAGATGTTGTTATGCCTAATACTAAATTGCTTTTTAAAGTCTCTTTTTTCACCTTCAACTAACTACAGAGTGAGTTCATGATAAATAGAATCCCAAAGTATTTGAATAGGTGGCTAGAATTAAGGAAAATGAAACAAGGTCAGACAACGAAGTCTAAGGAATCGAAATTGCACATGTAAGTATGTGTCTCCAAAGGTGACACTGTTTCTCCAGTAAATATATATATCAAGGAAGTTTGTGACAAGGAACAATCAAGATGTGATCTCTCAATGGAATTTTCACACTAGAGCCAGATGTTTTTATTTATGAGAGACATTTCTCAAGACAGGTAATTACATTTTCACCTTTCCAGCACCAGGAATTTTGAGGAAAATTATATATAATTAATATATACATATTGTGTGTATTCGTGTATACATAGAAATATGTATATACATTATTTTGTTGTGGTTTTTATATTCAATTTGAAAGAAGATGAGTATATCCTGTAGGAAAAGCTAGATAGTGTAAGACAACCTGTCAGTAAGATGCAAAGTAATGACAGATGACTATTTTCCTCAGGACTATCTTCCTTCAATCTGATTTACTTTTAGCAATATTAATTTTTTGCCATTTTTTTTCACATCATCTCACACAGCTTTACTATCATGATAGAAGCAGGTGACAGACCCTGTCTTCTGAATCAGCACAGTAGTTGTACTAGATCAGCAAAACATAAAGGTCTTACTCATCAAGTAAGATCTAAATATTCTTGAGCTATGACAAGCATGTAGACTCAGCAAATACACTTCAAAGGAAATGTAGATGTTAAAAAGGAAAGAGTGATCATGGATTCTTTTATAAATACCTTTAAAGACTACAAAACCTGTCACACTATGAATTCAAGCAGTTTAAATGATAATTTAGGATTTAAGTTAATTGTTTTAAAACAACTGATTTTGGTTTTTTTTGTTTATTTGTTTTTCTTATATTGAGATGTGCAGCTGAACATATTTGTTGTTAAATAGATGAAAACTTACATAGGTTTTATTCTCACAGTTAAGTTATAAATTCCATACCACAGGCACTAGTGCACAGTTTGGTATAAACTGTGTTGCTGTAGCTCTTCCACTTCATAGAAATAATAAAATAAAATTGCTGTACATAGAGCTGCAATGTAATGATTCCCCTTTTGTTTTCTGTATTAATATTCTACCCACCAGACCAAAGAGAAACATTCTCTGAATAGAGTATTGGAGTATTTCTGAAGTAAAATTTGATCAGCTGCAAGAGGAGAAAAGAAGTCACTATTCTTTCCACAGTAGTAGTTTACCTAGAATCCCCAAAGTACAAATATGTGTCTAAATCCCTTTGGCAGAGAAGGGAATTGAAATTTTCCATAATCTGAGTCCTCAAACCACTGACCTAAGGGACTGCAGAAAACCACTCTTATCACAGAATCACAAAATGTCATTATTCATCTTCAGTTACCCCAAATAGTTTCTTCCATTATTTTTCTTTTTTTTTTTTCTTTTCCCCTCCAAACAGAGTAGCTGGTAAATTTATCCTACTTTTAAGCACATACAGAGCAAATTTTAACTCAGGAAAAAATACATACAATTATATGTCTCTAAATGCTATACAATTTGAAAAAAAAAAAACAATATAACTTCTTCTGAGAAGAGGCTGAAAATTTCCCAAGTCCTCAATTTCTAACTCCAGCATAAGTCCAACCTTACTATTCATATGTATAAAAATGGAGTACAGGGATCTTTAATGCACTATGGAAGTTCTTTTCAGGACAATCTTGTCTTTTTTTTTTTTTTTTAATAAAATTATGCTGCTCCTCTGCTCAGTCTAATATTCACTGGTCCATCTGATAAGTCTGCTTATCTATGTCAATTTGTAGAATCATAGAATCAGCCAGGTTGGAAAGGATCTCTAAGATCATCAAGTCCAACCCTTGGTCCACTACCGCCGTGGTTACTAGATAATTGCACTAAGCGCCACATCCAGTCTCATCTTAAAAACCGCCAGAGACAAAGAATCCACCACTTCTCTGGGCAGCCCATTACAATGCCTGATTGCCCTCTCTGTAAAGAATTTCTTTCTAATATCTAACCTAAACCTCCCCTGGCAGAGTTTAATATCGTACCTTCTTGTCCTACTGCTAGTTGCCTGGGAGAAGAGACCAACCCCCACCTGGCAACAACCTCCTTTCAAGGAGTTGTAGAGAGTGATGAGGTCTCCCCTGAGCCTCCTCTTCTCCAGGTTAAACAATCCCAACTCCTTCAACCTCTCCTCATAGGACTCTAGTCCTTTCACCAGCCTTGTTGCTCTTCTCTGGATCTGCTCCAGCATCTCAATATCCTTCTTGAACTGAGGGGCCCAGAACTGGACACAGTACTCCAGGTGTGGCCTCACCAGCGCTGAGTACAGGGGAAGAATCACTTCCCTGGACCTGTTGGCCTCACTGTTCCTGATCCAGGCCAGGATGCCATTGGCCTTCTTGGCCACCTGGGTACACTGTTGACTCATGTTCATCTTCCTGTTAATCCAAACTCCCAGGTCCCTTTCTGCCTGGCTGCTCTCCAGACACTCTGTCCCCAGCCTGTAGCGCTGCCTGGGGTTGTTGCGGCCAAAGTGCGGAACCCGGCACTTGGCCTTGTTTAACCTCATCTTGTTGGATGTAAGAATGGTCTGAGGAGTTTGATAAAATAATTCAAGATAGCTGAATACAAAAAAGCCTTGTTGACTTATGAAAAAAAACAACCCATAAAATTTAAGACTTATTTTTGCAGCGGTTCCTGCAAAGAAATCTTTCTAAAAGAGGCTTTCATACTGTCTCCTTATAGAATGTGGTAGTTTGCTCTAGGTCTTCCTTGGTGACCAGTTTGTAACCAAGGAACGGTCCAGATGTACCCAGTATTCCCTATGATTTTTACGTAAGCCAGACTATAAGAAGAAAGGAGGAGAGACCTTCGCTCTCTTCTTTCCTTCCGGGGGTTTGGAGGTGCAGGTTCCCTGCTGTTGAGTCTGCCGTGTTGGGGAGCGAGGCCTGGTAAGACCTTACCAACCTTGGGACACAGAGGTTGCCAGCGATCGTTCCAGAGCGACTCTCAGTTGTCCCAGGAGAGTAATGAGATATTTTCTTTGCTAACTCTTTTAGTTGTTAGATATCGGGCTACAGATCGGGATACATATATATATATATTCTATTTTGGTTTTGTTCCTTTTCCCTTCCCCCTTCCCATTCCCTTGTGAAATTGTATATATTTCAATTGTATATAACTGTAACATAAGCATAAATATATTTATATATATTTTTATATATCACTTTAGCTGTCTCTCTCTCGTTTCGGGTTTTCTTAGTTGTTTTTCTCCCTCTTCTCCCTGAGGTTTGGGGGGGTTGGGGGGGGGGGGCTTCTTGTGGTACGGTTTGGAGACTTGGCAGGGAGCCAGCTTCAAACCATATCAATAGACCTCAATGAAATAATTATGACAAATAATTCATATACTGATGATTTTTTAGTTTTATTTTCCATGAGGAATGGAAAATAATTTATTTGATTACTCCACTAAATATACCGACGCTACATGGCTACATCCTGTGAAACATTTACTTGTTTATTTTTCTGATGGCCATAGGGTCATAAGCACATGAAGATTCAGCTTTGTCAAAACAATTGTAAACCATGGTCACCATTGTTACGTAAAATATGACTTTGCTAGTTCATCATGAACAAAATAAGATCATAAAAAAGTATAATTATTCTTTGTTTTCAGGGTAACATTTCCTGTACTACATTGTGCCCATTTTTATAGAATCATTTGCCTGACAAGCGTCATTCATATGAACTGGTAAATTTCTCCTTTGCTGCTATTCGGCACTTTTGGTCTGTCACTTAGAGACCAGTGTTCAGGCAGTCAGCAAATTTCTCCTAAAGCAAATTCTGTGTTTTTAGGAGAAACTAAATGACAACTGATACTATTTCCACAGAATAGGCAGCTGAGAACTGGTTTGACTTTTTAGTCACCTCTTGTTGCTCTTCAGTTGACTTCTTGCATTTACTGTACCTCCATAATCATGACAGCAGTGGAAGAAGAGAAAACCTTGTCCATCAAAAAGCAGCTTCTGACTCACCTTCTCACTTACATAACTGCTCTCCCACCCCTTAGGTTGAAATTGCAACTAAAATACAATTGTCTCTTTTCCTAGATGATAGACTTGGTTGGCCACTGTAAATGTGTAAATTCATTACTTGAGCTCAGTGGAACTGCTTCTGCCTCTCCTTTTCCTGCTTTCAAAATGAGTTGAAGTGGGAATGGCACTGTGAACTGTGCAGATTATTATATCAAGTTCTCATGAAAATTTTAGTTACGCAGCCTTTGCACCTTTCCTCTGGACAATGGTCCTGAGTAACATGTTAGGATGAGAAATGTTATTTTGCAGAGCTTCAAGTCACAGTCACCTCACTCTTTTTTTTTTTTTAACCTAAGATGGTTAATTTCTGTGCTTTTTTTCCTGTATAAAAGAATGAATTCCTATTGTGTTTTCATGAAAGAATATCCAGTCATTCTCACCTCTTCATTATGACCAGAATTTCACCACAAACACAAGGAAAGAGAGACTAGTGAGATTTTGCATTATATGTTACTGGGAACAACTGTTTAATTTGTGCTGAACACATTCAGCTTGCTTCAGTATGTGCTTAGTAGATGTGGCATGCCTGTTCCTGTATAATATTAATAAACATTAATGTTTCCCATGTTTATCTCAAAACAAGATTACTAAAGGAAAATAAACACAAACACATACATATTTTATATATATATATATATTATTATTAATAACATACGTAGGCAGATGACTAAGCCCTGTCCCTGTATTTAACTAACTGAACAGAACATGAAAAAACATGACAACATGAGCTTAACACAAGAAAATGCTGAGCATAACAAATTAGAAAATAATAACCTGACAAAACTTTCAGAGAAATTACAGGATTTTGTGTGGGGCTAAGGGAAGTCATGTGAGACAGACACACTTCTCAGCTAATTGGAGGAGAGCAATGAGGACCTTCTGGGTACCTTGCAAGGCTAGCAGGGCCTCAGTAATCCTATCAGAAATACCAACTTGTGATACCAATGCAGCAGACCTGAGACTAAAAGGGAACACTCCAGATGTGAACTATTTAGTTGGGAGAAGAAAAGGGAAGAAAAAAGGAGAGATAAATGTGTGGATGAGGGAAGAACAAATGTGAAAAAGTGGAGAGATGGGAAGCTAAGAGTGTCTGATAGACTCAACCATTTTGCTTTTCTGCTGAGCTCTGTTCCTAGTGATTTCAGTCTGTCCAACCTTCTTACTGAACTTTACTTCTCACTTCACTCTGTGAGTGTACTCTGTACTCGGAGACCATGTATGTGACTGGTAGTGAACTTTAGGTCAAATATGGATATAGGAACCAGTAATTGGAGAGACGGAGGTATCTATCCGAGGTCTCTATCTGTGGTTAGCTGCAGGATAGACTTGAGTTTTGCGTATATCTGCATGTATGTTCTGCTATGAAACTTCCAGTCGGACTAGCCAGTAGGTAGAAGTCTAGGAAAGATCCATGGTCTGAGTTTCTGAATAAGTCGCTGACCTAGGATTCAGGCATGGGTGTTAAGTGAGTTTAAAACCTGTGTTAATAATCAAGAGACCTGTGACTGTGGGTATGACTGTGGGTTAAGGAGTAAGTGTGACTATCTATCAAAAAAACCTTCAGTCCTGATCAGCTGGAGGGGAGGAACAGCATTTAGTGTTGTCTGTGTTCCTGCATTAAAGGTTTTGTTGGTTCTGTGTCTGTATATGTGTGCGTGCACATGTGCTTGTGTGTGTGTACACATGCACACAGATCTTTTGGAGACATTTGTTTACTGGCTGGATCTACTGATGGAAACAGTAGCAGCTACAACTAGGAGACTGGGATTCCCTGGGGAGTGAGTGTGTACCAAATTGAGCTCTAGCACACTGGGAAAGAGGAATTCCCATGCCCTGAGGACCATCAGATTCAGTTTCTTTAACAGTGAGGAGCATGAGAAAATTTAGTTTAAGCACTTTGATAGTTGTATTCTTGCATGCGTATTTGTTTTGAGCTTTACCTGAACTGAGATGAGCTTTACTATGAAATACTACTGCTTATAAAATGCTGAAAATCAAACAAGAACCTTTACTGAGCAGCTCTGATATGCTATTTGCATTTCCTGCATTTCTCCTGCTGTGTGCTCCAGGTTGCTTCTTATGTGAAATTCAATGTCAGTGTTAAGAAACATACTAGATATAGAAGTGAAATTCAAGGACAAGTCCAGGAGAAAACAATCTAACCTGATTATAATTCTTAGGTACCCAGCTGCTGAAACATGGACAGGTATTGAATATGAAATATTTTCTTCTCTCTTCAATGTGTGAGAATAACTGGGGTTTTGGATTTAAGACCAGAACAGACTGAGTGCTGAACGGATTGCTGCCCTTATCATGCAGTTACATAGTGCCATGTAATTACAAATGTTGAGGTCAGGGTTACATTTTAAATTGCTTGTTTAACTCAAGGTTGTAGGACAGTATGTTTGACAACAGAATCTATGGACCTGAAACCTCTCCTAAAGGCAAATGTTTACAAACTTCCCTCTATATATGAATATGTGTACTTTTGCAATTTTTCTTTGGAAATCTACCCAAGTGAATAGGAGTTAATCAAATCCTTGTCCCTCTTTTAATACTATTGGACCATGAATGAAATATGCATCTGAAAATACTTGTTTCAATACCTCTCTGATCAAAATGACATTCAAGCCAATTCTAGAAAATCAACAGCTGTTTTGGAATACAATATGGTAGAAACATTTGCTATGTAAAAACATTTGCTATGCCTCTTATTGCAACTATAATATTGTGACTACAGGGACCTAAGGACCAGGGTGGAGGGGTTGGAAAGTGAGATGGCAAAGCGTTCCATCCCCATGGTAAATGGCATAAGTAAAGTCCTGTCTCCTGTGTATATATGTGAACATATGAAGCAAACTGCAATCGGACATGTCTGTCTCGTATTGGCCTCATAAGCCACCAGTGTGCCTGTAACAAATGTGGATAAAGCCTTCCCAAATCTTCGTTCGCAAAGCCTAGCCATGACGAAGCAAAAGCGAAAGAAGGAATTAAAAGACTGCATGTAGTCAAATAACCACAATATGACTATGATACAGGACATGTAGTGAGATAGCTTCAACGGCTAAAGTGCTGGATGGATTCAAGCTCTTTAAGAAGCATAACAGAGAAAGGACACAAATTCTTGTACTCTGTTTGAAGGAGTAGCTTTAGTGTACATTTATATTTCTAAGAGATGGATGATAATTTATGGGTCAGGATCAGAGAATAGGTTAGCAGTGGAGATGAGATGGTGGTGGAGAGATTCTGGAGGTCACGTTCTTATGTTATATGATAAAACGTTGTCTGCACAATCAGAAGGATCAAGCTGGAGACCACTCAAGCATACTGGGAAGGATGGATTACATCTAGAAGAGCTGGTTAATGTCTTTATGAAGCAGATCTATAACATCTTTGAAAGATTTTAACAATCACAGAATTCCCTCATAATGGGAAGAGTGCAAATGTCACACCTTTCTTCAAAGAGTATACATGGAATTAAAAGCAGGTCAGGCTCATCATAGTCCTTGAGGACATAATGGACCAAATCCTTCTGGAAGATTAGTCCTTGGGGACATAATGGACCAAATCCTTCTGGAAGCCATGTTCAGGCATGTGGAGAACAAAAAGTGATAGGGAATGTCCAGCATTAGTTTACCAATGTGTATGGCCAACAGGTTTGTCTTCTGTGATGAAATGACTGACCGTGAACAGGAGAGAAAACATGTTATTTACTTTGACTCTAACAATGCTTTCAATGTGTTCTCCCACAGTACTCTTTTAGTATTGGTGGTGAGTTAATGACTAGATGGATAAATGGAAAGGAATGCTGAATACTGCCTGGATTACTGGATACAAATATCATAAGTTCAAACATCCAACTTGAAGCCATCAATGAATGACAGTTCTTAAGTGTTAATAGTGGAACCAATATTACCATTACTGACAAGGATGATGGGCCAGAGCGCAAACAGTTCATAAAGATGTGCTCGAGGACGGGAGTACCATAAAGGGGGACATCAAAGGGCTGGAGAAATAGGATGACAGAAACCTCAAGGTTTTGAATCAAGGTATATGCACAAACAAGGCATGGTTAGACTCTGTGTCTCAAATTTGCTGCAAAGGAGTCTTTCAGAAATTAGACTTTGAACTCCACATAGGCAACAAGTTACGTGTAAGTCAATTGTATGCACTTGTGGTGATGAAGACTAAATTTAGACTGGGCTGCATTTGTAAGCATATAGCTAGAAGGCTAAGGGAAGTGATTATTCTTGCATTTATGAAACCATATCTGAAATTTTGCAACCAACTGTAGGCCCCCAGGAAAATAAAAATTGAAGTTAATTCAACAGAGGATTATCAAGATTGTCAAGGAGCTGGTGAACATGTGGAGAAATTAAGAGACCTGGGTTGTGTAGTCTGAAGATGAAAAGGTTTTGGGAAATTTTACTGCTGTCTTCAACCACTGAAGAGGAGGTGGGAGATAAGTCAGAGTCAAACTGTCACCAGTATTGCAAAGTGAAAAAGGCAAAAGGTGACAGGCATAGCTTCCTGCAAGGAAAACTCTGATTAAATAAAAGGGAAAAAACCCTTCACATTGAAAGTGGTCAAATACTGACACAAGTTGCCAAAAGAGGATGTGGAATCCCTAGCCTTTGAGATATTCAAAACAACTGCACGAAATACTGAGCAGTGTAAAGTAACTTTGAAGTTAGCATTGCTTTAAGCAGGAGGTAAAAACAGATTACTTGCAGTCCTTTCCAACCTAAATTATTTTCTCATTCTCTATTTGTATTAATGCCGGCATATCACAAAAAGAAAGATTTAAATATTCAACTGAAAAGAGCATAAGAACAGCTATGACTATGCTGTTTATTAATTTCATATTAGAAAGAGAAAAGAGACTACTGTTTCGAGAACCCTTTGAATAGTTTTTAGAGCAAGACTTGTTACAAGTTTTCTAAATGAGTAGTCTATATTAAACTCACTCAAACTCAGATTATAGTAAATCTGCCACTATTATTCTGACGAAAACCTGTGGAAACTGTTTCTTCATTGTTTCATTTGAGATACTCATATATGATTTTATGATCTTACAGAAGATAATCAGGTAGCTCCTCTCTGAATTTGTCATATCTTATGCAGAATAACAGAAGAAATTCTCAAAATTCTTAGCATTGAAAAGCTACCACTAAGCCCAAAATGCTCTGCTGTGAACAGAATGGTAGCAGGCATATAAATCCATATCTTTTATTCCACTTGCAATGACTAAAGACTATGAGAATTTTTTTTTTCTTTCCTAGCCAAAATTTTCTAGGTTTCAGGTGGTCTAAGACATCTGAAGACTCTTTTTGAGTTGTATACTGAGAAACTCTCTTTAAGGTAGATAGAACTTTCACATGATAACAGAGTAACTATAGAGAAATGCAGGGGTTAAGCAGGCTTTATGTACCATTGATAGGAACTTAGATATTGAGCTTGAATCTTAATGGTGTTTAAGACCATTTTAGCTTCTCATAGTGGCCTAAGAGTATATATAAACTCATAGGAAACTTGGGTTATGGTCTACCTATGTTCTAGACTCTTTTTACCAGTGAGAAAGTGGCTAAATTGTTCCTTGTGAGGTGAATTTATTGGTAAATATATTTCTTCCCACAACAAAAAAATGGTCATCTAAAAATATCAACCATCTGTTGAAAGATATTTAAAAAGTCTATATGTTTATCTTAATTGCCTACTTAAAATGACTGAAATAATCCTCCCATCCATCCCTTCCTATTATCTAGGATTATGAATAAGCCTTTAAACAAATTTACAGTCTTTTAAAGGCCTGATTCTCAGCTGGTATAAATTATCATATGAAGTGCGTAAATTGGCAAACCTCTGGTGCTAGTAAAGCTGAGAACTAACCAAGAAACTTCCCAATATTCCAGTGTAAACTCTTCAGTAGTTTGTTTAAAATAATGTATTACTTCCAGGATGGATTATTGGAATATAAATGTGTTTCCCTATGGAGGTGAAAATGGTTGACATTTACTGTCTCAGTAGATCTCTGATAAATTTCCATAGGGCTTTCTTATACAGAATTTCAAACTGCTAAGTATGTTATCTTTATGTCTATTTACACAATAGGCAATAACAGTCATGATTTTAAACCAAAATTATTTTATTTAATTAAAAGTAATTAGAAAAATAGTCTAGTTAGTCTTATTTAGCTCTGTGAAGATTCTTTTGCTGTGAGCATGAATGATGTTCATACACTTTAAAAATAAATTCTGATTGGATATGTTGATTTTTTAATACTTCTAACAGTGTCAGAGTCAGAAAGTTTCATTTCTTTCACTTTTAGTTATACTGTACTACACTGGTATTGCTTATCTTTTTCTTTGTTTTTTTTTTTTTTTTTTTTAAGTGAGTTTCATACTTTATATGTGAAAGTTTAACAGGTTGAACCTACTTCATGTCCATGAGATATACCAACATCCTTTCCAGTGACACTCTGAAACCTGATACGGAAAAGTCATTCAACTCATATTAAAATACTCCCAAATTTACTTCTAATACCTAAGAAATAGATATCCAGGCACCAGCTCACCTTTTCAATTATATATTTCCTTAAATTTCCCTACAGATGATCATTAGGAAGGCCAGAACTGTACTTTTCATCACTGCAAGCAATATCAGAGAACTCCCATCTTGCTAATAATATGTCTAGATTAAAGACAAAAGTAACAATCTTGAATTACATCCATCAATATTAGATCCTAATTATAGTATCTTTTTCACTAGAAATTCAGATTATATTTAGTATTAATCACAGCTTATGTTGTTCATATTTATTGACAACAAAACAGAGAAAGTAACTTTATTTCAGTATTTATGTCATTTTGCTTTTCTGCACTCTAATTTCAATATGTTTTGAACAAATTATTCTTTGAGAATTTTAAAAGATCTTTGACAAACAAGAATGAAAATTGTTATGTAAAAGCTTATTTTGCTTTTTGTAGAATGTATACTATGAAGGTCTTCATTTATTTCAAATAACAGATCTGGAAAGACACATATGTTGCTTCTTGTTTATAAGATATCTGGTAGCTGTCAGAAAAGTTTGAGAAAAAAGACCCTACCGAAAAAGAACTAAAATATGAGGATTTATTTAAAGATATTTTTTTAAGAGATTGCAAAAATATAGTAGTCCCTTAAGTTAGGAGCAGTGTATAGAGCAATTACATTCTGTGGATTAGTAATCAAAATAAATGCAGAGAAATAATTCCTGGAATCTGTCGTATTTGCATAATCTTTCCTATATATTTTATGCATAATCTAAATTATGTTTCATTTTAATAAATTAATGGTGAGTTAGGACAAATACTTAATAATTTTTCAGTTTCATAGCTGGTTGTATTGGGTCTGGATGGCATGGAGTTAATTTCTCCCATAGCACCACTCATAGTGCTGGTTTGTGTTTGTAGCCAGAAGAGTGTTGATAACCTACCAGTGTCTTGGCTGCACAGCATCAGCTCTGTTTCTCCAGCCCTTTCCCTCTCTCCAAAGGCCTGTAGTCTGCGGGTATGCAAGAGGCTGGGAGGGGTACAGTCAGGACAGCTAACCCAGGCTGACCAAAGCCATATTCCATACCATAGTTCTCAGCAATAAAAGCTAAGAGAAAGGAAACGGTGAGGGATACTAATTATTAAAGTATTCTCTTTACAAAGCAATCTATTTCCCAGGAAGGAGCTGGATGTCGCCTGCAGATGGAAAGTAGATGATAAATATTTTTGCCTTTATTTGCTTCTATGTGTGACCTTTGCTTTTATTTTTTAAACTGTCTTTGTCTCGACCCATGAGCTTTTTGTTTTACTTTCTTCTCCTCTCTTGCTGAAGAAAGGAAATGACAGAATGGCATGGGGGCAAGCCAAGGTCACTCCATCCCATTAAGGCTTCCAGCTTTCAGGTATTTGTGGAGATTATTATTTTCATTTAAATAATTTCTTGTTTCAGTTTTCTTCTGGAGTTGAAAAGCAAGGCAGGGAAAAATAGACCTAAACGCCAATCATTCTGTTGCATGTTGAGACAAAACAAGGCAGAAATATAATTAGTGGGAAGTTTCAATATAAAGATCACAAAAGGGACACCAACAAATCTCCTGTTTTCAATTCTAGAAGGATGACTGACCTTTTGTAAACAAATAACTCCCTTGCTATAGTCTAGTTTCTCTTCTTTGCCTATTATAATCTGAGAAAAATGTCCAAAGTAAAAGAAATACCTTCATCAGTAGTTTAATCTGCCTAGTTCTTTGTCTAAAATTGTTTTCTGAACTTGTGTTAATAAATGATGGATGGAAACACTATCTGAGCTGATGGTTTTCTATAAAGGACCCTGTAGATCTACTGAAGTTTCTATGCAGCGCTGCTCCACCAAATGACAAAGTGAATCCATTGAAGTGGATCAAGTTTAACATTAGTAATAACATGAAACTTGATTTCTTATGAGAATTAACTTTCATAAAAAGAAATGTTTCTGCAAATATTTACTGGCAGACATACTGTGTTAATGACTGAAGGTACTTTTTAGGTGCAGTAACTGTAGGGATTTCCACGAATATTATTCTTCTAGTGATTATGTGGAGAATAAGAAAAATTTTAAACAAAAAAATTAAAAACAGTACCTTTCAATTCAAGCTTTAATTGCATTGAATAATATATACTAAATGACATGTTTGAAATGTTGTAAGAACTGCCCTTCACATGTCCTGATGAATCAAATCCCAAATAAGTGTCTTATTTTCACAGCACATGACAATAAAATATAGCAGTATAAAGTCAAACAGAAGTAACTGAAGATCACAAAGCTAAAATCCAAAATGATTCAAGTTAATTCTGCATTGATCTGCTAATTGTTTCATAGATTAATGGCCAGACCCAAATAAGGACTTAGCTACTCAAATGGACAGCCTTTTCAATATATAGGACTATTCAGTAATAAAAGTTATTAATAATAACAATAAAAAAAATCTGGAAAAAGCTAAAGTTAAATCAGTAAATTTTGTGTGCAGTGTTGATTCTTTTAGGCATTAACAATATCTTTAAAAAGAAACTTTAAAATCAAGACCTATGGAGATTCTACATGCCAAGAACCAGTTGTGACCCTGAATACTTCCAGTCATTAAATTTAGACATGGGGGTAACTGATGCTCATCAGCAGATTAATTTGTTATTTGCAATTACCTGAACATAACTAAAATTTCCTAAGAATGGACAGTGTGAATATCTTTGGATTCAGTTCCTATTTAAGTACAACAAACCTGCAAAAATACGTTCTTCTGCCATTTAAAAAAATGCATTTACTAAACAAACCAACAAACTCATCCAGATCTGAACTAAGCAGCGTTGCCATTATTTATCACTTTATTTTCAAACACTGTCATAGGATGACAGAATTGTAACTTCTTTTATTCAATTGATTTTTATTGAAGCATTCATCTAGACCAAGAAACAGGGGTGAAGTTCCTGTCATAGCCTGAGGACATTCCCTTCTTCTCTGACAAAAGAGTACCATAATAACTGGGCAATGCATTTCCATAAGTAAAAATATTCCTCATCCATTTTGAGAAAGTTGTTACAATGTGTAAAAAGATGTATTTTTCTTTACTATTATTATTTAATTTAAAATATACTATTTCAGAACAGAAATTATGATATCTAGGATTGTGCCTTGGGAAAAACTAGAGGACTTAGGCCCAATTAGCTTTTCTTTTTATTTCACTACAGGAGATTTCAGCTTCATGCAACCTCAGCAACACAGAGGCAAAGTGAATACTTGCCTTTTCCCATTGTATCTGACAGAATGGAATTTTTTTTCTATAATGGAAGTTCAAGAGTGATTCATGGGCAATATCTGTTTTGAGTAGATAGTATCTTGTCTTCACCAAGGGCAAGTCCTGCTCAGCCAACCTGGTGGTATACTACAATGGAGTGACTACATCAGTGGGCAAGGGAAGATAAATGAACAGATGTCATTTATCTGGACTTCTGTGAGGCCTTTGACCTGATCCCTACATCATCCTCCTCTTTAAATTGGAGAGAGATGGACTCAATGGGTCCATCTCTCTGAGACTGTTGTTGGACAGTGTCACCCAGAGGGTAGCAGTCAGTGTTTCAGAGTCCTGATTGAGATCTGTGACAAATGATGTCCCTCAGGGACCCATTGTGGGACCAGTGTTGTTTAATATCTTCATTAATGACACAGACAAAGGGATCAAGTGCAACCTCAGCAAATTTACAGATGACACCAGGTTGAGTGGTGTGCCTGACACACCTGGGATGCCATCCAGAGGGTCCTGGACAAGCTCAAGAAGTGGGCCCATGGGAATACCATGAGGTTTAAAAAGGCCAAGTGCAAGGTGTTGCAGTTGGATCAGATCAACCCCCAGTATCAAGAAAGGGTAGGGGATGAACAGATCATGAGTAGCCCTGCTGAGGACTTGGAGATGCTGGCAGATGAGAAGCTGGACATGAACCAGTAATGTACACTTGTAGCCTAGAAAGTCAACCATAATCTGGACTGCCTCAAAAGAACCATGGCTGGTTGAGGAAGATGATTCTGCCCCTCTTCTCCACTCTCGTGAGACCCCACTGAGAGTGCTGCATCCAGCTCTTGGGTCTCCAGCACAGGAAAGACATCAATCTGTTGGACTGAGTCCAGAGGAGGGCCACCAAGATGATTATAGGGATGGAATACCTTCTATGAGGAAAGGCTGAGAGAATTGGGCTGTTCAGCTTGGAGAAGAGAAGGCTTTAGGGTGATCTAATTGCAGCCTTCCAGAATCTCAAGGGAGCCTACAAGAAAGATGGGGAGAGACTTTTTACAAGAGCATGTAGTGATACAGCAAGGGGAAATGGTTTAAAACCGAAAGAGAATATGTTTAGATTAGATACTAGGAAAAAATTCTTTACTATTAGGGTGAAAAGGAACTGGAGCAGCTTCCCAGAGACATTATGGATGCCCCATTACTTGAAGTGCTCAAGAATCATAGGTTGAATGTGGCTTTGAGCAACCTGCTCTAGTATAATGCTGGGGCCTGAAGAACTGGCCCTGAACCAAAGCTGACCTGTAAGCTGAACTTTCCAACCTAGTATAGTGTTTAGCCATATAGCTGCTTATTAACCAACATGCTATGTAATCCTTAGTAATGCTTTAATAATACACATTTATGCTTATTAGCACAGTATATTATTAACAATTAATAAGGTTTGAATGTGCTTTAAATATACCTTTTATTTCCAGCCAATATTGTGAAAAACAGTAGGGCCTCACATGGCCACAGCTGGTTCATATTTGAGATATCAATGTAGCCTCCGCTGGGAGGGAGGAGGGGGAACATGGAAGGAGGGGTGAGGGGAAGGTGTTTTTAAGACTGTTTTATTTCTCATTCTTTGGCTCTTATCCTGTTAGAAATAAATTTAAGTAATATCGCCACTTTGAGTCTGTTTTGCCTGTGAAGGTAATCAGTAAGTGACCTCTCCCAGCTGTTACCTCAACTCATGGATCCTTAGCTGGTTTTTTTCCTCTCTTCTCTGGTCCAGTTGCAGAGGGAGAGTGAGAGAGCAGCTTTAGTGGGTACCTGGTATCTGGCCAGGGTCAACCCACTACAAGCTTCTAAAAGAAGCTATCCCTGTAGCCCCCCACCACTACCAAAACACAGTCACAGAAACCCACTACACTTGCGTAGAGGTTGTACAAATGCATAGCAAAATCTCATCCATGTTCTTCATCTTTACACACTTTGTTGCATTGGACAGTTCATATAGTGACACCTGCCTTTACATACAGGCATGTGTGTCAGTGTGTTTTGGGGTCAGCTTCAGTGAAGTTTCTTTTGAAGTGCACTGCCGCTCTTACCTAAGATATGTTCAAAGGGCACTTTTTCTATACAAAGCAAAGGGCAGCGTGGGCTGTGTCACAGAGCTGCTTGTCGAGGACCAGGAATCCAGTCAGAGTCAACCCTGCAGTACAATTACACACCAAGAAACCACTATTGCTTTACACATCCAAAAAGTAGCAAAAGTAACACACACACATACATACACACACTAAAAAGGACTAAAAGCTAATTTTTTAGTGTTATGAAGTAATCATATCGAAAGGGATTATACTGTAACTTTCACAGGGGTGTTAATATCTGCTTATTATCTATTCACTGCCTGCTAAGAAAAGGGAGGGAAAATGCATTCAACCTTTGAATTTTTAAATAAGGGGAGAATAAGATGAAAAAAAAGGTAGAGATGGGAGAAACTGAGACATCAAACTGAGTAAATGGCTGACTAACAGTCTAATAATTTTGTCAGCCTTTTCCTTTGTTTTCACTCCAGATACACCACATCTATTCATAGGCCTGACTTGTTATGTCATGTTCGATATAGTCTGTACAGGGCAGGAATCCTCTTTGTGCTGCATCCAGGTGGTATATGACATATTTCATGCAAAAATGAAATATGCCAGTCGAAGAAGTGGCGTTCATCTCAGTAAGCAGAAGTGGAACACTGTAAAACATTTTTGTAGAGCTGGGCTCATGTGTTTCACCAAGGTGAAGGACAATTGCCTTTTGAAGGTAGATATTTGTATGCAGTCCACGAAGAGTTTAGGACAGTTATTATGTGTAGGTTTGGCAGCACTAACGAAATTAACTTTTCTATCTTACCAAAATGAACATAACAAATTTTCTTGTTTAAAAACTTAAATTTTATTTCTCATTTTTTATACCTTTTCCAAATTCCTAATCATTAAGTGGACTACTAATAATATAAAGCAAAATAGTATAGAATAAAACACGACTAGTACCACTTCTAAGGAAAGATATGTTTAAGCTGCCACGAGTTGCACAATGTACTCTACCTGGAGGGGGGAAAAAAAAAAGAAAGAGAGAAAGGCAGAGAGAGCTAGAATGCTATTATGTGGAAATCCATCTCTAGGGAAAAAGAGAAATGTTATATTTCCAAGAATATGCATATCCTCCACTTAATCTGTGGAAATTTAACATATTTTACACACAATTTTCATCTATTTTTGGCCAGATAAGAATTGTCCAATTGTTTATAGTTGATTGGTTGTTTTTTTGGTTTTTTGGTTTGGTTTTTTTTAAAAGGTAATTATAAAAAGCTTTTCTTTCTTTTTTTCTTTCTTTCTTTCTTTGTTTTTCTTTCTTTCTCTTTCTTTCTTTCTTTCTTTTTTCTCTCTTTCTCTCTCTTTCTCTTTTGCTCTTTCTCTCTTTCCCTCTTTCTCAAGGGCACCTAATTGGAAGATAATCTATACTTTTTTCATGTTCTGCAGAGATAGGAAAAAATGGTAAACATTTATATGTTTTCATTGTTTTTATTATAATTTCAAACTAATATTTGTTAGATAAACTGTTAGCTTTTTGATGATAAATAAGTAACAAATAAATGAAGTTTATGACTGGGTTATCAAGCAGCATGTATCAGTCCTAGCACCATGAAGACTAAAAACCACCTCAATCTTTACAAATTTTCAGACTAACGTGACTTCCCTGTTCCAGCTGAACTTTTTCACTAATCAATGTACAACCATGTCCTGTTAACATATGACTGGTAACATCACTCTCCAGTTCACACTGCTGTTTTAATAAAACTGAGTAGCTAAAACTGAAGATAAAATTTTAGTCTTGGAGTAATTTATTTTATATGTCAGAGTAAGACTATTCTGTTCAGCAGTTTGACTTCTTTTATGCTTCTATTATTTTCTTCTGTTTTCCTTTTTGCCACTGAGCATTCTCATCAATATATAGACTTTTCTTTGCAATTTACCTTTTCCATCTGAACCTGTATCTTTAGTTTATTTATCTTCATTTTAGTATTACTTTTTTTTAAAGAAGAGGGCCACAATGCAGGAAGGAGAGCATACATGACCTTGATTCTACTGAATCTCAAGAAGAATGAGGAGGAAAAGAATGTAGAACCATTGCAAAAATCAATGAAAAGGGCTGAAAGTTCTGAAATATCTATTTTAAATTTAAGAAAATATTTTGTCTAGATTTTTTTTTTCAGTATTGAATTTTCCTGCCAGTATAGATAAGCTTTATGGTTAGGAAGAAATAATTTTCCACCATTCAAAGGTTCTGGTGATCTCATTAGAAAGAGCTTTCTCATGAAAAATAAAATATATGGATTAAAATGATTGAGCCTTTCACATCTCGCAGAAGAACATAATGAACTTTAATTTCTAATCTCCTGAAACACTATGCATTCAGAGTTCAGGAATGTTTCTATAAAATCTATTTGATAAAAGGATATCTCTAGCTCACTGTTAAAGATGTGCTATAAACAGCTGTCTTAAGGAAAAATAGTATCTGTAAACTCCAAAATCTCAAGAAGTACTTGCCAGGAGGCAGAGTTAAGACACTTGGACTTGAGAAAAAAAGTGAGATTTGAGTAACACTAATGTTGTCAGAAACCCTGCCTGAATAATATTGTCAGAAATTCACCATTCTGTCTTGTTTTAACTGCCTGGACAGTATTTGGGTCTGAGCCTCGTGATCAGAATCACAGAGGATGAATGACACCATTGGTGATATTTGTGCTTCAGTTTTGACTGGATCTTCAGCCATGTGGCAAGAGCCATTTGCTCCCTCACTTGCAAGGGAATACAGTATCTGTGGGAAGCTGGGAAGGACTGCTGCATGGCCAACATTCCCACCAGAAAAGGAGTCTGGTTTGCTCCAGATTAAGATTTGGGAGGTGTAACAGCCAGATTAGGGGCAAGGGTTGGAGGTCCGGGCACCCAGGGGAGTCATGTTCCAGGGAGCCTATTCTTTTGACAGGCATCAGTTTGCAGGATCAGCACAAACAGTTCATTCCAGACCACTGACAAGGGGTGTTAAGAGCAAGGTCTTGAGATCAGGAGTTTCTCATTTTCCACCACTATGAGTGTTTAGGAAGCTATAAATTCATAGAGAGAGAATTATTTCATTGCACCTCCATCCTTCATGCATGGTCTCTAGTAACTACAGATCTCTTGTGTGCATTAACAAACAGATGTATCTCTGTAGTAAGATGCTTGATAGAACTTTACATGTAGGGTTTTTTTAGAACACTGTAACTTCAGAAATTTTATGTTTTATCTAACCTTTATATTTGGGTGGGAAAAAAATATTGTATCCAGGAGGTCTCTATGGGAGTGCTGTTGGATGGGTAGCTGGTAGGGGAGGTTGGGAAAGTTACAGGAGAGTAGGAAGTTGTTAACAGCAAAACCTTGGCATGTGAGTAATAGGTTATTTCACCATTCTACTAATACTGTTGATACTAACAAGGACAGACCTGTCAACAGAGTAGCTGAACTACTGACATTTGTCATCACTTGTCAGCTGTCACATCTCTTTTCAATTAGGGCTGTGCTTCCCTAGAATGTCAGATTTTTGAGAAGGGCCCTTTTATGATACTCACAAGGCAAGCACAAGGGTACAATGAAGTGGATTTCCCTGAGTAATTACATCTGTCAGCAGTGGCAGTATTTATGATCCAGAATCATTAAAAGACACAAAAGATACCAGGATTTTGCCTGTATTATCTGAATGAGGGACTGCTACTGTCAACCATTGAATGGCCAGAGGAAAGGTGGGGATGATGGCTTTCAGAGGCCCCAGCAAGAGTGGTAATATGCTGGTGATAAACAAAGATGTTGATGTTTCATTGATGCATACCTGCATAACTGTTAGCCTCAAGCAACACAGCATGACTAGTTTATGTATGATTGCATTTTGAGTATTAGTTTGATTTCTGTACACTGCCTTTCAATGATAGAATGAAAACAGCTATTCATAAATATAGTCCCATTTTGTTCTGTTGTCAGCTTTAATTGAGAGCAGAGGATCTTATGTCAAAAGAGTTGGAGTTTCAGGTATAAAATTTCAGTATATCTATAATTTCAATGATGGTAGAAGGGCCCTGGCTACATGACTCTCTCACAGGGTTAATTAGCCAAAATTATTAGGGATTATGAATATCTGTTGTAATAGCATTCTGTCCAGCACTGTTTATCAAATAGCAGAAAATATTATCCCTTCTATAGTTAGTATTTGCCTATTCAAGGCTGATATGAAAGCAATCTCACAGATATCGGTAGATGGATGGTACAGATAGATGTGTAGATGCAGATCTAGCCATAGACATACATATGAAAAAGAGATGGAAAGTCATGCCAAAGAAGGGTGAATATTTGAGGGGATGAAAAATCTTTTGTCAACTCATTAATTAGATAAGGATTCGAGGAATGGAGGTTATTTAATACGACTCGTGCTCGTTTGCTAGGTTTTGGCTTTTTTTCAGCTAAGAATTTCTCAAATGTTTGAGGTACAAGTATGGACACATAATCATAGTATATCTTTTAAGAAATTAGACCCCCAGAGAAAGACATTATTTTTTAATACATTTTCTGAAGAAGACACTATTTTTTTTTTGAGTGTGCAATTAAAGTTTATAACAAGAAAAATTGTTTCTGTAGTCATTGATACAGAAACTTAACAGCAAAACAGCATAAGTTGCTAGTGAGAATTTAAGAACAGATATTGCATACTGCAAGGGAATTGTGGTTCTACAGGTCACACAGCAAAAATAACACTAGATCAGTAGAATAGTAATATGGTTTTCACCTTCAGTGTCAAGTTCTCAGATTTGCAGTAGTTTCTATCAAAAGCTGTAGTAATACTAATGTGAATTCCTTCCTGCTTTCTATAATTTAATAATCCAAGGTCTGGGATTCCAGCAAAATTTAGATTGTATATAGTGATGTCAGTTGATTCAGAACAGATTACAAAGGAAACTAGAATTTTAGCACTATGAAGGAAAGGTAGATTTACCAAAGTAAAATACAAATACATACATAACTTTTAACATCAAAGCAATCTTCTAGTTTTTGTTTATCCAAAACTATACTGCAACAATAATTCAATTAGCAAGGGTTGATATTTGAATAAATCATGAGTATTTTTACAATTCTTGATTCAGGGTTTACTACCAATAATTTCATGAAAGGAAATCAGCTTGAAGAGGAATGTTCTGGTGTGTACAGTGAGAAACAGTGAATATAACCTGATTTTCTTTAAGCAAAACCTGTAAAATTAGGCTAAAATTATCATAGTACTAATTATTGTAGTTCTAATTAGTTTAAATGAAACTTTTTAAATTGTTTTGCCCATACACATTATTTTCTGTGTCCACAAAAGTAATTTCTGCTTAATATCATTATATTGTAAATATCTATTGAATTGGGATACAATTAGCACAGTGAATGCAGGGTTTCATTTGAGTTAATGAAGACATATTTATTTATAGGTATTTTTCAGGTCCTCAGTGGGATGGCTTGAAAGCAGGCTGAAACACAGCATGCTCTGTGACCTTTGTTCCATCTGTTCACACAGGGGCCTTATGACACCCATAACTCACTATCTACATATTGCACCCAAGAAGTCTTAAAAAACCTTGTCCATCCTCCATCAGTAACATGATACTTCTTCAAGGCATGTAAAATATGTGTTCATGGTTAAAGATAAGCAGGCAGTCTGTGACCATTTCCAGCTCATCTACAGTCCTTGTAAATCTGTTATTGATTTCACAGAATATCACAGAATGTTCTGTGTTAGAAGGGACCCACAAGAACCAAGTCCAGCTTGTAAGTAAATGGCCCATGTAGGGATGAAACTCATAAGCTTGACAATATCAGCAGCAGGCTCTGATCAACTGAGCCAATCTCAGGGTCCTAAAACAAAGAATAAGGGCTAACTTTCTGTGTCAGATGGTGTATATTTTTTTCTAACACCTGTACTTGAACATAGAGTCCTGCATATAGTCCGGAGGTCCATGGTACAGGAAAGACATATGCCTGTTAGTACAGATCTGGAGAAGGGCCACAATGACCAGAAGGCTGGAACACCTCTCCTATGAAAACAAGCTGAGAGAGATAGGTTGTTCAGCCTGGAGAAGAGAAGGTTCTGGGGAGACCTTGTTGCAGACTTTCAATTCTTAAAGAGGGTTTATAAGAAAGACAGAGAGAGGATCTGTAGTGAAAGGACACAGGGCAATGGTTTTAAACTGAGAGAGGGTGATTTAGGTTGGCTATAAGGAATAAATTCTTCCCATAAGGTTGATGGCATACTGGCAGAGTTTTCCCTGAGAAGATGTTGATGTTCCATCACTGGAAGTGTTCAAAGTTAAGTTGGATGGGGCTTTAAGTAACGTAATCTAGCGGAAAGTGTCCCTGTGCATGGGAGGGGGTTGGACTAGACAATCTTTGAAGGCTCCTTCCAACCCAATCCACTGCATAATTCTATGACAATCCACCAACAGTAATTTGGAGAACAAGTACGTTACATTTGGCACAGACAGGTTGAAGCACATATCCATACTTAAAATACAGAGTAGAAACAAACTAAATTAATTCTAACATTTTGATACTATTGCAACAGGACACTAGTCTTAGACTTTACTACTATTAGGGAACATGAAAAAGCGACTAAGATGTCTAGTAAGTTCGTCAAGGTTTGAATTCATAATGTGTGCATTTAGTTCAACATGTCTTTCCCCACTGAAACAAATTAAGTAAATTAAAAGTCCCATTTCCAAATGTCACCTTTTAGTTATTCCTTTTTTACTATATTTTAGCACATCTGCTAATTGCTTCAAAATTCTCTTTGTAAAAGGACCAAAACCAGATCTCTGGTCTAGCAATCTTCTTGTAGTATCACATATATTTCTAATTTATTTGTTGGAAAATGGAATATTGAAACAATTGTTCTAGCCATATCTGTGTCTTTGTGCATCACTAGATTTGTGTGTCCCTAACTTAAAGATAAAAAAAAGTCTTTCATGTTCTGATTTAAATTTTTGGAGAAAAACACAAAACTAAATTCTTGTTTGTATTACATATTTGAGACTCTTGCCACACATAATTTTCGCTTCAGAAATAAGTCAATTTTTTTCTCCATATAGTATTTATGAAATGCTAATTGTGTTGTGAGAAAATACAAATTAATAAAAAATGAGAGCAATTATTTTTTTCCTGAATTTTAATTCAATACCATGAGATTAGTGATCTTTTGGTATATTTGGTTACATGTGTAGTAAAAAAAGTACATGCCTACTGTTCATTGATAAAGTGAAATAAACTCTGTCAGCATTCAGAAAAAGCACAAATGCAATTTTTTAAAAAATAGTTATTTTGCCTATTAAATTGATAGAACACCTTGAAATATTCTGATTTGTTTGATCAATTCTAAGCTTGCTGGCCTACACAAATTTCTGCAAGCAGTGCTTAAATATATTAGAGTTTTTGACTCAAGCACTGTTCTATATAAATACATGAAACAATTTGTGACAAGCAAGTCACTGTGAAATGGTGCATTACTGAAATTTTATTCAAGAAGAACTATAATATTTAAGTGTATTATTTTCCTATATTAAAAGGTAAGATGTAACAATCTAAGAATTATTATAATCTCTTTTCTCTGAGAACATATATATTGTATGCCACAAAGCATCATAGTATATTTCTACTACTTCATTACACTGATTTGACAACATAGAGAAAACCTAGAATATTTATTCAGAATAAATTGTACATGAAATAGTTGACATGGGTTCTTAACAAAATATTTATATGTGTTTACTTTTACCAACATGCAGAAAATCCTTTACCAGTACAATGTTATACAAGAAAAGCCTATTTTTTCATATAGGCTTAACTCTCAACTTTAACATCCAGTTCCTCCTCCTACTGAACTAACCTTTTGACTTGCTATGCTTGACAGTAAACAGCCTATGGCAATTTTTCTCTTGAAAATATTCCCATCACATGTTGTACTGTCAAAGTGATTTAGGCCATTGTTTCTGAAATGGTTAAAGTTGCTTCCTTTTGCTACAAAAGTATTTGCATGGTAAAAGCAATCACATATTGTGTGTTTCATTAAGAATGTTTTCTACCCTTATTATAACTTTTAAAATAAGTGACAAACTTCATATGTACATAAATAACCTTCTCCTGGAAGTGTCTCCTAAGAGAAGTTAAAATATAATAAAATAACATATAATCAAAGTACCTTGATCTGTGAAGGATGACTGATAGGGATTGTTATTGTCATATACATTTATTTCGCTGAAAGAGCAACATTTGCGAGTGAAATGTTATTAATACTAGATTAGTCTTGTCAGCAACAACATATTATTGCAGAGAATTGAAAAAAAAAGGAGTTGTAGAAGTTTTATTTTCTCAAAAACTTTACTGTCTAGATAAATATTAAAGCCCAAGGTTTTTGAAGATTTTACTGATATCACTGAAATTCCTTTTTTTTTGTTTTTTAACTCTGAAATAAAAAAAAAGCAGTGTCTCTGAAAAGATGTAACGCATATACTTTATGCTTTTCAATTTCTTTTTTTAATATGCCATCTAGATGAGAGGTCTATGATGTACTCTGCCATTTCAACACTAAGGGAGAGGTTGATATCAAATTATCAAAGTAAGCATTATATTACTAAGGAATCATCACATCACAGTGTTATTTTCAAATTTACTTTTTTGAACAACCTGGTTTAATCTGACATAATGTGACACGTATGTTAAAACTCAGAGGCATAGGACTTATATATTGGGAGATGGACTAGATGACCTTTAAAGATCTCTTCCAACCCAAACTGTTCTATGATTCTATACAGACATAAACACTGTATAGTAAATAAGTGTGCTGGGAAATATGAGTAGATAATAGTAGTAGTAGTGCATATGGGATATACAATTGAGCATATTTGCAAGTATGTACTTACTATGTAGGCACAATAATAGGATGCTTGTAATAGTGCCTGATTATTAGGGTTTGCCTTCCTTTTTTCAGACCTTATTTCCATATAGTTATGTTTTTGAGAAAATTGAGCCAAAGTTCTGCATAATGATAGTCTGCATCACCCTGAATTTTTGATCACATGATCATATGATTCTGAGAAAAAGTTTAGAGTTCTTATGTTTTTACATTACTTGAATGAACCACTGGCTTTTTCATCAAGGATACTTTTTCCACATATTATTGCACAAATCTGTCTACATTTTGTTGATTACAAAATCTGTGAATAGCTTTATTTTGCTTGTATGTGAGCAAATATATCTAGTAAAGCCTCCACCCAATCCATCTTTACCTGTGTATGGTCAGACTTACCAGTGCATCTAATACTGTACATACTACTGTATGTGCAGAAGCAATGGGTTTTCTTAGAGATGGTCTAAGCTGCTGAACTGTATATACATTATCACAACAGAAAAAATGACATTTGTTTTAACCCATCTATGGATAGGAAGATCTGTACTGTTTGCTCTGGGCATGATTTTTTTTAACCCCCTAATTTGTGAGGAACTTTTTTCATCAGACTGGTGGAAGTCAGGGTGCACAGAGGATTACACCTTTATGTCAGATAACTGATTTTCTCATTCACCTACATATTCCAGTCCTTTCACCAGACACATCTCATAAACTTTAATTTCTTTCAGGAAGTTAGTTATGGAGCTACTTCTGTAACAAAACTCAGGTATGCTTCAAAAAAAAAAAAATGTTCTTTTAGAATTTTAGATACTCTGGACTGAAAACAAATATCTATACATAATTGTGCCTTCTAGTTAAAAAGTCCTGCGGCCATATGTCATTTCTTAGAATTACAGGATTCTTGAAGTCAGAAGGAGCCTCTGGAGATCATTTAGCCCACACTCCCTGATCAAAGGGGGTTCAGTAAGAGTAAGGTGTACGGGATCATGCTTGACCAGCTTTTTATTGTCTTCAAGGCTGGAGATTCCACAGGTTTTCAGACACATGTTCCACTGGTTGACTGATGCTGCAGGTTCACCCCATCTGATAGCTGAATACCCATACAGCTGCTCCTGCCTTTTTTCCTTTCTAATATATACTATCTCCAAGGCATCATCTTGGCTGCAGGGCTCAGCTGTGCCTTATGGTGCATTGGAGATGTCTGGAATCGGCTGTGTTTGGCACAGGGCAGGCCCTGGCCTCTCTTCATAGAGGCCACCCCTGCAGCCCACCTTGAAACCTATACCCAATACAACCATCATCATATTAAAAAAGTATTCGCTTATGTATGAGCTCCCTATATGTCTACTTTGCCCATTGTGTCCCATGCTGCCACTGGGCACCACTAAAAAGGTTTTATTTATTCCCTCACCATCAGATATTTGTACATATTGATAAGATCCTCTCAGCCCTCAAGACTTCACCAAGGTGAACAGTCCCAGATCTCTCAGTCTCTCCTCATGTGATGGATGCTCCAGTTTCTTCACCATCTTGGTGGCCCTTCCCTAGACTCTCTCTATTATGTCCATGTCTGTCTTGTACTGGGGAATCCAGAGCAGGACTCAGCACTCCAGCTGGTCTCACCAGTGCAAAGCAGAGAGGAAGGATCATCTTCCTTGACCTACTGGTGACACTTTTCCTAGTGTAACATAGGAGGCTCTTGGTTTTCTTTGCTGCAAGTGTGGATTGCTGCTTTGTGTTCAGCTTGTGTTTTACTCGAACCCTAGGTCCTTTTCCTGCAAACTTATTTTCGTATTTGAGTTTCCCTAGAACTCATTGCATACACCATCAGATATTAGCATTTTTTTACTGTTCTTTTCAGTGATTTATTTTAAAATCTCTTTACTCAGGTACAATATTCTGACTAGTCCCCATTAAAAATAGTTTCAACGTTCAAATCTTTCTACTAGCCTCTCTTATAAACTTTGAAGCAAATAATTAATTTAGCTTCATTTGCACTGGTTCCATTCTCTTTGAAATCTTATTTTACACTCTGATTACCCCTCATGCCTTTTTGATTCTCTGGCAGAATTCTTCCTTCTGACTTTTTCATTAAAAAACAAATTGCAACCCACAAAGAAAAAGCATTTCACGAACAATTTTTTTTTCGTACACAAGGCTATGGTTTGTGACTATTCTATAATAACTGCTACAGAAATTTTAATAATAATATCTTGCTTAGAGACTCCAAAAATCATCACCTATATGAAAGTGCCATTTCTAAGGGATGTTATAAATGCCCTCTTCCTCCAAAACCTGTGGCCCAACTGACCCTCTGTCAGTTGTTGGAACCCAGCCCCATGCCCTGAGGAGTCAGGTGTCTGTCCATGTTGAGGAATGTGTATGCCACTTTCCTGTTTGCAGGTTTAACTAGTAGTAAGACTGAATGGGTATCCAAAAGGTAAGTGTCTAATGATGCATCAACACACAGACACATGCACACACACACATACACACATCTAACACTAATAGAGCCAGTCACAGACAAGGTACTGCCTTCAACAGCACCCACATACAAGACTTACACTGGACACCAGCCCAAACAGCCATATCTCCTCCTCTTGGTCTGCCAGAGAGGCAGGAGGGTACTAGTGCAGCAGTCTAGAGGCACACACATCCCTACCTGGATCCCAGCTCTTCCTATCCACCCAATGGGTCCTATACATATTTCTCATATCACGGACCCTCAGGTCTGCATCCTTACCACTATGAAAGCTCAGGTTTGCCTGCAATTTTCTCATAGCCCTTAATTAGTGTGACTTGTAAGGATTGCTTCTTATCTTAGTCTCATCACGTTTGTCTGTCGGATTTGCTTCTCTGCATATTTTCTTTATGGCTTCCTTCTTTTTCTTAACATACCATTTAACATCATCTTTGATCAGATAATTTTACTGGAATAAATATTCTCACATTCCAGGTGCTGTTGTCAGTTAGCCTGACTCACCAGTTTTGGTTCTTGTTACTGCCTGCTTAACCATTTGTGTGTCTGATTTATCTTTCTGTATGTTTTGTTTACAACTTTCACTTTTTCTTATCCATTTTTGCATTGAAAAGTCACAGACTATATAGTCTTTAGGGAGCAGAACCTTTCTCTTCCACTTTCTAGTACAATCAGTTTCCATACCCTAATTTGATGGCTGATGGAGTCCATGAATATTCAAAGATAGTTAGACTTTTTTCTCAGTGACCTGTAGCTAGGATACTTAATTCTGATAGATGCTTATTCTCTTCTATTTGCCTAGGACTACTGGTAAATGCTGAACGTTTTTTTGATATAGTTGATACTATAATCCTACTACTTAAATTTTCCAGATATAAGTATGGAATTTACATATGAGATAACAAAACTTTTCCATGTGAATGGAGGATCAGAAAGTTAATTTCAATTAATTTATATGGTGCATTTGTTTTTTTCAAATTTATGGTGCCTTGAATTTTAGTCCCTGGTGGAAGAAAGAGAAACACACAAAGCATTCCAGAAAACAACTCAAAGGATCCAAATGTCTTTATTCCTATTTCTGCAGAAGTTGGGGAATTGGAGGCATTCAATAGTAATAGAGCACTAAGTATTAGAACACCTTGGTCTTTCCACTACCAATGTTTACAGCCTTAAGTACTTTGTTAAAATCTATATACAATTTTTGTGATTACATTCACAAAGGGGCAGGGGAGATTGCCTGCCCTGAAAATCAAAAAAACCTCTGACGTTTCGAGAATACTTTAACTGAAGTTTTCTTCTGTGGTTTGAATACGTATTCTCTGTATTTGCAAGTGAGAGAACAGATCCAAAAAATAAGGCTAGTGAGAAAAGACAGAATTAAGACATATAACAATTGATTATTCTGCACTGATGATTTTCCTCTTCCAACCTTCTTTGAAAAATCAGGATATGACTGATAATTCTGCTGTTATGAATGTAAAAACCAGCTGAGATTTTTTTTTTTTCTTTTCCCTTCTTACTGCTAGCAGGATAGAGCAGGATTTATTAGGATGCATATCACAGAACAGAACATGAGGAATTAAAAGAACCAGAAAACTGACCATAAGGAAGTTGTTTTAGGAACACTGCTGCCAAACTGTTCTTGCTCTCGGTATGGAAGAATAAAGGAGCTTAATGGGGAGGAAAATACATAGTCTCTCTCAGCTTTACAGGTTTTAAAACAGACTTTGATCCTAAAAGCTTGACAAGGTAAGATGTCCTGACAAACATGTAAATAAAAACTCTAGTATATTTAATCAAAAGTAGAAATGGAATAATTATTTTTGGAAAGCAAAATTCCTCTAAAGAATATAATTACATGAGGGAACTAGAGTTACTTAATTATTCAGGCAAAATACAGGAAAAAGCATTTGAGGAAATGCGATTTAAAAATTGAAATATTTCTTTTTGTTGGAGACAGATGCTAATGTATTCTTAAACATGGATGAAGAAGTGGACAAAGAGGGATGTTAAATAATTCAAAATATGTTTGTTTTAAATTTCTGTTCTCTGCCTAACACCTAGTTTTGTAGGTGGAAAACAAAACAGAAAGGAGTAGACTGATTGGAAAAAAATTGTTTTTAAAATATTTATGTTTCAATTTTTTAACAACTGAAAGAAAAAATTATTTATACAAAATCATTTCCAGTTAGAATACAGTTTCAATACTTATACAGAGAAAAGCTTTTTTTGGTAGAACTGCAAAGTGAAACATTTATTATGGTATTTGGAAATTTACCTCCTAAGCATAAGACTGTTTTTCTATCATCTGTCTCTACCAGAGGTGTAAATTGCTGCCAAATTCTATGAGCTCCTTTTAAAAACAGAAAAATATATTCAGATGAATAAAGATCTAAAGATTGCTCATGGACAGTCTTTACCTTACTACATTCATGGAGCTACTCCATCTTGCACTCTGTTTTTAACAGCATTATAGAAACTAAAGCAAAATCATGGATTTTCGTTTGGGTTGGATATTTTTAAAATAATTTGCAAGGCTTTTGTAATTGGTCTTTAGTTGTCTTTGCTGTCAGTAGTAGCTACAAACTTTTAAAGAAAGTAGAATTTTAGTTCATACTTGGCAGGAATTCTTACTAACTGCTTTAATATTGTAGCCTAAATATGTTTGGGGCATTAAATCCAAAATTAGACACTTGAATTGAAAAATGGTGACTGATTACACTGTTCTTTGCACAACATCTATTTTAGAATTTTGAGATTTTTTTTTTTCATAGCAGTCCAGGAGCCAGAACTCAAAGAGCTCTGATTTTTTTTTCCCCAGTAATTTTTTCTTGCAGAGACATTAAACCTCTAAACCTCCAAGGACTCATCTAGCATACATATTAATGTGATATCTCCTTATTCTCACAGATCTATACAAACAGTGTGATAAATGTATTTCTAACAAAATCAGTGAGATATTGACTCAATATTTGGGGCTATCTAAACATAATGCATTTACATATAAATTTTGGGGAATATAAGAGAGTAATGAAACAAGTAACTACAGAAATATCACTGACTTTTCAACAGAAAAAGCAGAAGTCTTCTTTATAATGGCTGTATTACTGTAGAAAAGACATTAATACATTTCCAAAAAATATCTGTTAAAGGATTAACCACTTCTTCAAATAGTATTAAAAAAAAATTGCTTCCCCTATTTATCTGTTCACTGAGAACTATACTACTGTAGGATATCTAGCTTGTGTGTTTCTTAAAAATACAAGCTTTGTCTACACTGAATTTTGAGAATAGTCCTTAGACTATTGAACATACTAAACACACTTGTTTACTGTATATAAACTCAGCCTTCAAGAGGAGGCTCTGACATAGTACATATCCTTCAAAACACAGAGGACCTTCTTATGCTTGAACATGTTCCATATACAAGCTTCCCATCAGGCACAGACATCACAGGCTGGCTACAAGTAACCCTCAGAAATTTTCAGTCTGTGTGGGTAGAAGACTAGCAGGAGGTAGAGTAAATTTAATTTACAATTGGCCTGTAGACTGCTCTTTCAGACACAGACACACTGCTAGAGTTTCCAAAATTCACATTGTTCAGTTGCTGTAACATAGATACATACATCTTTAACATCAAATTCTGTCATTCCTGAGTATTCAACCTTGCTTCCCTCTCTCTGAACCTATGTGAATTAAATATTTGACAGGTTTGACTGTAGTGAATAATATCATTTGAACAGTGAAGTCTCAGTATATTTCAGGATGCACAGATTCAAATTCCTTTTTGACCCTGTACTAGCCAAATTTTTGTGTAGGATTAACACAGAAAAGAGAAGTTAGGCAAGTGGATATTCTCTTGCACACTGAGGCCAGTAGCCCAAGAAAAACTGTATTACAAATTACTAGTAACATGCCAAAAATTTTATAGCCACTCTAAAAGGCCTCATAAGAAGGACTTGTCAGGCTTTTTATCTGAACCCCTGTCTGGAGTTTTGTTTCAGCTTGTGGAGCTGTAATGATAACTGTCTAATAGCCTGATTGTTCTAATATTAACTTCATTTTCTGCTGTTGTGTGGTATAAAGTTTATCATCATAGTAATTTTGATACATTTAAGTAAAAACTAGAGGCAAGTGACAACATGATAGACTGTGTAGAGTGAAGTATGTGATGAAACTGAATATGTGCGTTTGTGCATTCCTACGTATATTATACACACATATCAGTTTGGAAATAGGTATCTCTCTGTCAAGACTATTTAGAAGACCAAATTTAGTTCAGTTAAAAAACTGTAAGAACAAAGCCATTCATTAACAACACATTTTGTGCTAATTGTTAATTCTTAATCATTATCACTATTTATCACTGCATATAAAAACTGTTAGGTCTTAACACTTCTAAACGAGCTGTGAGCATATGCTGCAGCAAAGGTGACACTAAATAGCACGGAAGAAGCATACGACCTCTTTCTTCCCCAGTTTTCCCTACTTACACCTGTAATTCTTGTGTTTACTCACCCTTCCCTCATACCCTGCTACTGATGCTGATCAATCTTGTTTTCGGTCTTGCCAGTCATCCTTCTGGTGTGCTCAGCAGGATGCCCTGCCTTTTCACAGTCCACTGTGATTATTTTTTTCTTTGTTCTCTATCTATTACTTCATGGGTCAATGTTCACACATTTTTGTATGCCCCCTAAGTGTAATTATACATGTCTTTGACTCACTGGTGATCAGATTGCTCACATACTTTTGAAAAATGATCATGTGTTTACCTATACCATCACAGTGCTACAAAGTACTTATGATCTGCTAGTGACTCCAACAATTCTAAATATATTCTTCCATTTGGATTTATGGCAAACCATTACCCGTTATATCTTAATTAACAGTTTTATTACTTACAGATGCCTCTGGTTTTTTGCTGCATAGGACCTCAGAATAAGAATGCAGGTCAGTGAAGTGCCTTTTATGTGTGAAACCAGCATGATACTGCGATACCAGGGCTATTAATAAACCACCAAAGATAAGGTAATACTTATTGAAGGATACAGCTTTAGGAGGTAGGTACCCAGCATATGTAAAATATATTAAAAAGAGTAAAGCAAATGCAAGTGTAATAATTTTAAGGAGAACTTTCCCTAAATAGTAATTTTTTTCCTAGGTATTTACTTTTTATTGTAAAAAATAGCTCTGGATCAATAATAGCTATTTTATTACACTATGTAGATTGCAATTAAATAGTGCATTTTGAATTTTCATATAAATTATCTTTCTTTACTCCACACTATTTGTGGTGGGAAAAAAAACTTGGTGGAGATGACTTCAGTTTAATTTCAATGCAATAAGTGGGTGGAGAATGTAGGAAAAGTAGGCTATGAAAAGTGAGATTCAACACCAACGACATAATAATTTTAAGAAATCACTTTTTTATTTTTATCACTCTTTATCTTGTCCATTTGCTTTATTTTTATCAACATCAGTGTTAAATGTTAACGAAAATCTCAGCCAGAAAGAATACTAAATATATAGTGATATCTAGACAGTCAGTACAGTTTCTGTATATACTCAGTATTACACCTCTAATATCATGGGTTACATGTTAGTCATATGATATATGAGAAATGGAAACATTTGAGAATTTCCCAGTGAATCTTTTTTTACAGGATGGTTTTGTTGAACTAATTTCTGATTTTTCCACATTGAAAATTTAACACTCATTTTCCTTGGGCTTTTTCTTTTTATTATTGCCATATAAAGTGCATGTGCTTAAAGATTTTAAGGAGTCCTTCTTGGGTTAACCTGCATGTGCACTAGGGAAGTATGTAGATAGCTGTCTAAGTCAGGAGGATTCATATAAGAAACCATCATAGTACAACCGGTTGGCAGTGTCATACCTTATCTAAAAGAGGAAAACAAATGTAATAGTGAAAATCAATGGCCTTATTTTCAGATGATGTGAATACATGTTCTACCTGACCCTGAAACCACACTAAAGATGACCCAAATCCACTTCAGACAGCAATGTTATATTACTTCATAGTTTCCATAGCTCTATTTTTTTTTTTGTAGGTTCAGTCTGTGGTGATATTTTGTGACTGTCCATCAGAATAAACTTCAAAAACAAACCTATAAAAAGCAATTAGAGTGGTTCAGTCACTCAAAATTCTTGAATTGTGTTGGTTTCTGAGACATTGTTCTACTGTGGTATTGTATCTGGAGCAGCAATTGCTCTAAAGACCCCAGACCTCTATTATGAAATTAAAAATTGACCGGATGCCCATTACTCTTTTTTTTCCTTCAGTATCTTGTATCAGAATATTAAACAAAATGCAGTGTAGTAGAATCGAATGAACCAATCTGATTTAAGCAAGTGAAATTCCAATGGATTTTCTATTAATGCATAGCAGAGATTTTCCCAAAAAAATTCTCTACAAAACTGTGCTTGTGTGCCAAGTTGGTGTATTCAGGGGGAGTAGAGTTTATCACATAGCAAAGTGTTCATAGGATCGTGCTGTTATTGAGTAACTCAGAGATCTTAGATCTCTAGTCCAACCTCCTGCTCAAAACAGGATCAGCTGTAAAATTAGATAAGGTAGCTCAGATTTTTTCAAGTTCGGTTCTGGAAACCTTCAAGGACAGAGTTCAAAAAACCTCTGGCCAGCCTGCTCTGTGCTTGATGCATCTTGTATTTCCATAAAATTATTTAAAATTGTTTGGCTTTTCTGAACTTTATATGAGAAAAAAGGCATTTTAATGCTGCTTCTGCAGGAATGTACTCATTTTAAATGACTTTTTTCAGTTCTACACTGAGCAAGTCAAAAGAAAATAATAATTCTTATGAATAGCATAGCTTTCAGTTTTCATACAAAAGACTGTGTATACTTTGTTTTCTCTAAATTGAGTACCTATATTTGTAGAGACCATAATTCTCTATCTTCTCTGGCGTATAAGGAAATAGGATTAATAAGATTATATTTCCTGGATAATTTTACTGTATATTTAATTTCCTGTCTTATACTGTATTATTATTTGTGGAAAAAATATTTTGGAAGTTTTTTTGACTGGTACTGGAACTAATTACCTACTAATTAGAATAAAAATTACCAAACTGGTGGTGAACTCTTTAATAAAATAGACAGTAAGCAGGAGTTGAATCTGTTATACATTACTATTGTGAGGAAGTAAGATGAAGAGGCCATGTATATACTCATAGAAACCTTCTGGTTAACTAAACAGTAATTCTATAATATTCTGTTATGAATGGTAACTGTGCTTTGCTCTGTTGCATTAACACTAAAGGTAAAATGCCTGGCTGCAAAACTCCATTAATGAACATTTTCATTCTGTAGCTTTAACATGAATGTCAATAGCAGTGCAGAAAAGCTATGCTTGAAGTACTTTCATGAATACATAGCTTCATTGTCTTATGTGTACTTCTAGTTATGTTACTGACATACGCATCTGTTCCTTTTAAATTAAAAAGTGTCCTCTGCACCACTTAATTTGAATGTCTTGGCCCAATATTTCTAAGGTAACTCTGAGACATGAATTGTAATTAATGAATTCACATGAAAAATGTTCCTGCAGAATTTCCTTTACAAATACCATAGCTCTGGTTACGGATATGAGAAACAGCTTAACTGTTCACATTGAAGATCTATATAAGAATTTCAGATTTCAGCTGCACTGTTAGTTGCTTGCAAAGTTAAAATCTTTTCACTAAAATCTTTACTGTGTTGCTAACTTAGTTGCTGAATCACAGTATTGTTTGGGTTTGAAGGAATCTTTTGAGATTATCTAGTCCAGTTCTGCAAGTGATGCTGACTCTTCTGGTGTGTTTTGATGTATAGCCCTGTGAATTAAGTTTAGGACAAGACATATACTACTCTTCATTATATAATGATTTACCTTGTGTTAAGGGATACTAGGATAGGTGCAGTCACCTCCAGCAGCTCCAGCCCAAGGCTCCCTTTTGCCTGTGTGCTGAAGTCCAGACCAGTGTCCAGTGGACTCAGGCTCTCTGCCCAGGCTGAAGGATGCTGCTGGCTTCCCATTTACAGGTTCAACCAGTAGCAAAGCTGAGCACATCCCAAACAGGGCTGGTTACACAGGCAACCATAGACAAGGCTCTGTCTTCAACAGCAGCCACATAAGATTCACACCAGACATAATTCTGGAAAGCCACATCCTTTCCTCCTCTCGGCCTGGCAGAGGCAGGAGTTCGCTGGTGTGCACACACATGGCACTATCCAGGTTCACAAGCACACACAGAGTTACACATCCTCAGAGAACCTAGCACAGCTTCTCTACTGCCTGGCACATCTGACTGGATCCTGCCCTCTATTACTTGTCCCACAGGTCCCCAGTTCTCCAGCTAACACAGCTGGATGGTCACTGCAAACATGCAGCACTCACACAGTCATCCCACAGGCAGCCCACACTAATGGATCTCCTTGAAAATCAGCACAGACCCTCTGCCCAACCAATCCCCTAGCCTGGACCCAAGGACCCCTGTTCATCAGCACATCAAACTTGAAATTTAATAGCAAATACACATGCTCTCCTGGTTTGGCAAAGATACACACACTTGCTTCCAACAGCCAGTATCAGACACACAGGCTCTGATCTTACAGCCCCGCTCCAGTGGCTGGTACTGTCTTGCTCACCCTGGTCCACCTAGTAGCTGATTTTCAGGTACAAACCATCCTCATCTCAGTGGCTGGAGGTTAATGGTGCCCACTGTCTCCAGCAGCTGATACTGATGACACCCCATGAGCCACAGTAGCTGACACTTCAGGACAAGGGCACTCACATCCCTACTCTAACTCAGGTTAGAATAAGCTGAACATCCAGTACTCTTGTGCTAATCTCTCCAGTAGTTTGCACTGAATCTTTGCAGAGTCATATATGTACACATAGAATAGAGTGAAATGACACTGTTAATTATGAGAATGTTTAATAAGACAGGACAAACTGCAGAAATCAGGAACAGAGCTCAACCAGACAGGCATACTGACTGTCCTTGTCTTACATACCTTTTGCTGCCTATAGCATCTCCTTTCTCACTTCCCTGCCCTCCCTCCCCTGCACAATGGGTTTGTATAATCCTGTAGATTCCCTCCCTCCTCTTAGTCTGATGTCAGGACCTGCCCCATCCCTCCCCCCACCCCACCCTGATTTACCTTCAGTTTCTTGACAGCCCATAAATTAGTGTGACTAGTAACATTTGATTCTTATCGTTGTCTCCATGCTAATTTGGTCAGGTTTATGTCTCTATGTTTCAAGGTTTTTGTTATTTTTTTCGTCCTCCCAGTTATGAAGTTTCTGATCAGATAACATTGCTGGAATAGAGATTCACACACTACCACACACTCATATCATTAAAATATGAATAATCAAACTTGGTTTTCATGACTTCCTCACACACATTGCCAGGCAATAACTTCACTAAGACACTACAGTGCCGGAACTAGACAAAGAGAACAGAATGGTGACAGGAATTAACAGTCCTAGCACTGTCAGAAGAGATAGCATAGCATAAAAAGACCATACAAGAGTCTATGTCATCAAGTAAGTCCATGGTGAAAATACAGATCCAATGTCTAACCAGGAGTCTATCCACAGAGCAGAGCTGGAAACAAATCCCATGATCATCAGGCAAGTGATTATTATGGCTAAAATGCAAGCCATATCTGTAGGTCTGTTTCAACAGTATGTATGCACAGAACATGCCAGAGATAAATATTCATCCAACATACCTCAGACAGGGAAGTAAAACCTAGGACCAAGCTTAAATAGAGGTCTTGTGCTCATGGGTAGGGGATGTGCATGGGAAGCTCCAGGTGATGCTGCTCAGGTTCATTAGGTCTTATCAGTGCACTCAGAGCCCTGGTAATATGAATGGAGAGAATTATTGGAGAGAATGCCAAACGTGTTGCTAAAGTCAAGATAAATATCATCCTCTATTTTGTTATTACACCAAAAAACAGTCAACACTCCACAGAATACAATCAGGATGTTCAGGTATGATATGTTCTTGGTAAATTCACATTGGCTGCTAAAAATCACCTTCTTGTTTTTCATTCATTTACATCAATACTGAATATTCCTTTTTTTCCCCAATTTTTTTTTATAAAGCTTATTTCCTGAGATGGAAAAACAGATTTCTGAAACTGATTTGCTAGTTTTTAGGTCCCTATGGTTGCACAGACTTATTTTAAACACAGATTTATGTGTATGTTGGCAAGCTGGAGAAGATCCAAGTGCAAAACTTGTAGATTTTACTTTGATGTTTTGTCAAAGAACAATATGTGAAATTTTAGATAATTTTAGTTTCATGTTTAAAATGCTAATTCAATTAACTTTTCATTCAATTTATAATCTCTCAATCTTTCCAGAAAAGTATTGAATGCGTGTATTTCGTACGCAGTGTTACCAGTCACTATGTGTAAAATAGGTAGTGAGAAAAATAGTTTTGTTGAATGCTTTGTCATGTAATGGGAATCTCAGACTTTATTAAATGTCAGTACTAAAAAAAATGGTTCTGCTTTTGTTTATTGAATTTCCTCCAATAGTCAGATCCAGATGTGGGTTCCTGTACCTATCAACAAGGTAACCAATGTAGTTGGTCAAGGGAAGCCAGCTGATGTGATCTTTTGGAATTTCAGTAAAGCTTTCAACACTGTCTCTCATAGGATCCTTCTGGACAAAACGTCCAGCACACGGTTGGATAAACACATCATGTGGTGGGTGAGCTGGATCACGGGTCAAGCACAGAGGGTAATAGTGAATGGGGGAACATCAGACTGGGGACCTGTCACTAGTGGGGTTCAACAGGCCTCCATCTTAGGCTCTATACTCTTCAACATCTTCATAAATGACTTGGATGTAGGACTGGAAGGGATACTAAGCAAGTTTGTAGAAGACACAAAACTGGGAAGTGCTGTTGACTCCCTCAAGGGCAGGGAGGCCCTGCAGAGAGACCTCAACAAATTAGGGGACTGGGCAATCACCAACCATATGAAGTTCAACAAGGGAAAGTGCTGAATTCTGCACCTGGGATGGGACAACCCTGGATGTACATACAGACAGGGGAACGAGATGCTGGAAAGCAGTGCCATGGAAAGGGACCTGGGGGTCCTGATCAACAGCCAGTTGAATCTGAGTCAGCAGTGCCCTGGCAGCCAGAAGAGCCAACCACGTCCTGGGGCTATCGGGCAAAGTATCGTCAGACAGTTAAGGGAAGGGATTGTCCTGCTCTGCTCTGCACTGGGGCAGCCTCACCTTGAATACTGTGTGCAGTTTTGGGCACCACAATATAAGAAAGATATTAAGCCATTAGAGGGTGTCCAAAGGAAGGCAACAGTGATGGTGAAGGGCCTTGAGAGGAAGCCATATGAGGAGTGGCTGAGGTCAGTTGGTGTGTTTAGCCTGGAGAAGAGGAGACTGAGGGGAGACCTCATTGCAGTCTACAACTTCCTCGTGAGGGGAAGAGGAAGGGCAAGCACTGATCTCTGTGGTGACCAGTGACAGGACCGAGGGAATGCCCTGAAGCTGTGTCCAGGGAGGTTTAGGTTGGATATTAGAACCCAGAGAGTGGTTGGACACTGGAATAGGCTTCCCAGGGAAGTGGTCACAACACCAAACCTGCCAGAGTTCAAGAAGCATTTGGGCGATACTCTCAGGCACGTGATGTGACTCATGGGGATGGTCCTGTGTGGGGCTAAGAGCTGGATTTGATGATCTTTGTTGGCCCCTTCCAATACAGCATATTCTGTGTTTCTGTGATCGTGTCATCCAAACATACTCCCACAATGCATGATCTAAGTAGATGCATTGGTAGTTTCCTAAAAAATTAAATTCCATTGTGAAAAACTAACAAAATTTAGTTAAAAACAACTAAGAGTGTTATGCCATTGAAACTATCTTGATTTAATGGACTAGAAGAAAGACACATAGTAAGGTACCTTGCCCACAGTAGTCTAGCAAACAAATCAAAACCTCATCTATGAGTATCAGACCACTATTCTCTTTACTAGGAAACAATATTCTTCATAAATATATATTCAGTACTTTTCCTTTAATAATTTGTTACAAATAGACAGATTAATTTCTTTAATCTTCCTCTTTTCTTCTTCCCTCACAATGAAAAAATAAATCTCCTTTACCAGCGAAATCCATCTTATTTAATTAGCTTACTATTTCTTAATGGCTTCTCAAATGGGTAAAATTAGCAGCAATAATGGGATAATGAAATGACATTAAAAGGGAAATGCCTGAGAAATTAAAAACATATGTAAAAGGTACAATGGAGACATCTGTAATTAAAGACTTGTCATGCATTCCACTACCATAATAATGCTGAACTAAGAGGATTTACCTTAAAAAGACTTCAGGCATTTGAAGATAGGGAAGGAAAAAATCAAAACATGCCAACCCTTGAAATGTACGCTAAAAAGCTAAACTTAAATAAGGAACCAAAGAGTTATAAGGACAAAAGGAAGAGGGCAGAAAGTGTAAGAAATGGAACACATAAGAAAAAGAAAAGAGATAATTTTGTGTGGGTAAGGGCATTATTGTTCATAACGCATCTACCTATCTGAATGTATGTTTAAAATCTCTACTTTAATTTTTGATTATTAGTTTGCAAAGTATGCACAGGAAGAGAGTTCCCATCTTTCAACTCGTATATCTCATTATCAGAATAAATACAGCAGTGAAGTGGCATATAAAATCATTTGACCTTTCCTTCTTATATGTGTTGCAACACATTCAGAGTACATTACTAGATTTTTTGGAACAGCACACAAACCACCACTAGCATATGTATAGAAGGGTGGATTGAACGACAGCATAATGACAACTTGGCTGCTTCCATGAAAAATGTTTATGAATAGAAATAAAAGTACTGCTCCATAGAGGTGAAATGAACTTATGAGTTGTATGTTCTCTGCTGTAAACAATACTTATTTGATAATATATTTTCTTTTTCAATTAGTAATCTCAAATACCTAGTTTGTTCAGTTAGGGGAAAAATTATGATAATTTTTAGAAAAAAAATAGTGTGTGTGTTTGCATGTGGATTTTCATAGACATACTTACATTCTGAGGTGTCAAAATGTATGTTTCTCTTTTAGTTCTCATGCTGCTTCAGATTACTGAATATGAATATCTCTAACTAGAGATAGAAGGAATATAATAGGGCTTGTACAGCTAAGAAACCGACAAAATGATGATAGTTTATGGAAACCCTGATGGTTAATGATTTCATAGGGATTTGGAGAAAGTGTTGCCTGATTTGGGTAAACTTGTAGACCAAAAGGTCAGAGTATAAACACTGTAATCTGAAATTTTGAAACATTTTCTTTGAAACTGTTGGTATAAAGAAAGCCCACATTATTCTTTTTAGCAGTGACTATAACTGATACTAACACTGGTAATAGAAGAATTAACCATTAATCCGCATCCCTAGGGCAGGACTGAGTAATTTTAATAGTTCTTACTCAACATTTTTCATCTGAAGATCTGAGAGAGCTATATAGTAGAAGGTAAGTCTCACTATTTTCTCCAAAGTGAAACAAAAACAAAAATAGAGGCTTTACAGCAAGATGCTATAAAGTGGAGCTTTGACCAGAATTCAAGTATGTCAACTCCCTGTTCATGCTCCTCTGTCACAGGTTATTCAATTCATCTCTCATTTCAGTCACCAACACATTAATTGGATTAAATTTTCATTAAAATGACCAGATTATATAGAGAGTGACTTGGTACGGTCAAATTTGTGATTTATTTGCTTAAGTTCAGATGTTGAATATTATCTTTTGAGACACCTTAGGCTATTCAACGCAATCATATGGAGCTGGCAGATATGGTAGAGGACCCAGTTTACCTGTGACTTCTGGAGGAGGGGTAAGAGGCCAGATGGAGTGAATTAGGACATCTAAAATGGCCTTAGGAAATGTTGTTTAAGGAACAGACTCCTGCCACAGTCTGTGGGTAGATTCAGAAATGTAATGTAGGGCAACTTAATAGATCACAATGGTCACAGTGGGAGCTTAGATATTTGATTTGTCTATGTCTGAAGCTTAAATCTATTCAAATGATAACTTTTACCCAGTACTACTGGAAAAATCAACGTATATCTGACTATCTGCTAGGAAAAATGAAATGTTTTCATCTTTTGCTTTTACCTCTGTGCAGAATATTTCCCTCTACTATGATTCTCTATTTTCTACAAAAGCACTTTAAACTGTATAAATGTCCCAATGATCTCATTCCCCCAAACTCTGTGCTAAGTGATCCTTATTAGTAAGTTAACTAATATCCTTAGTTACCATAACGCTTTCTTGGTTATGTATATTTCTGGAAAAAAATTGAAGAAATAAGGAAAGGAGTTGGGGAGAAGATGAATGGGAAGAAGGTTGTTTTCGTTTTGTCTTAGTTTCTCATCATCCAGCTTCGTTTTTAATTGGACATTAAATAAATTATTTTTCCTCAAGTTGAACCTCTTTACCACCAGGAACAGCAACTGCTAAGTGAATTCCCTGTATTTCTTACAACCAGAAACATTTTCATCTTATTTTCTCCCCTGTCCTGTTCAGAGTGAGGGTGGGTGATAAGAGAGCAGCTGAATGACTGTCTGGCAGCTGCCCAAAGGCAACCTACCACAGCATAACAGGTTAGAAAAAGTACATGAGAACAGGAATTTTTTAACGTCCTTTGATGCTATTGCAATGCTAAATGTAGTAAGAATTAAAAGTATTGTTTATAATTTGGATTTTTAATACTTTGAAGTTCCTAATAAAATTTTGATTTGTCATCTTAGGATAAAGTTGGAAGGAAAGAAATTGAATAAGAGGGTTAAAATTACTAGATACTTACACAAAGTATTTGTGTACAAGCTGCCAGTTGTGAGGTGCTAGGAAAAATACTAGCCTTATCAGTTTCTGATGGTTTTCTTAAGTCAGAATAAAAAAATCCTTGTCTGCTAAAAAAAGTTCCAAAGCCCAACTTAAAACACTGCCTGTCTTTTTATTTTTCTTTTTTTCCTGGTTTCATACATGATAACATTTAAATCCTATATACTTCTTTTTTTGATCTGTACGTGTGTCTTAGGAAAGTGACAGGATGAGCAAATAAAGCTATTAATTCACTAATGACTCAGTTATCCATTTTAACTCATCCCTAGTATATAAACATTTCTCTTTTTTTTATTTTTTCCTGCTCTTTCATTTTTAATTTCTTATTTACTGCTATAGTATTAACTTTTAGTTTTTCATTCACTTTTCTCAGTTTCATTGCACTGAGCATATACCTGTGAGAAATGGTATGCCATTCTGTATCACTGTACATATGCTTCTCTTCATTGTATTCCATTACTCTTCATCTTGATCTGATGAAGTCATAAGGGTATGAGAACTTTTACCTTTGAAACTGTTGGTGAGCCTTTTGACTGAAACTCAGCTGCATCATGACTGAAAGATATTCAGTTCTGAATCCAGCTGAGCCAGAAGGTAATCTTTCATTCATCCCACCCTGACCTTAAAAATAAAGGTTATAAAAAATAACTCCCAAATCGGATAGCTGATTAAAAAACATAGATGTGTCTATGATTAATGAGTAGAAAAATAATAAACTACGTGAGGATGCATGAAGTCAATCAGAACTAACAAAGCCTACATAGCACAGTTCCAGTATTTTAGAAAGAAAACAGAAAATTACATTATTGACAATCTGAGACATTTAATAAAAAAACACTCTTAGTGACTGGCATTTGAGTGTGTGTTCAGCATGTGTATAATGTAATTAGCCAATATACAAGTATGAGGTACATGATGCTTAACATGTAAAATTAATGAAATAGTTTGTAAATTATTAAACAAAAAAGAACTGTGGCTTTCATTGACTTGGGACTTGTGCCACTGGGTATTTGGGATTAACTTTGGAAAACCTACATTGGGCCAATGTAAATGACCAAGCTGGGTATGATCGAAAGGGGAACAATCTTTTGCATTCAGAAGATAGTAGTAGGAAAGAAAAATTGCTCTTTTTTTCCCTTTCCTTTATTGTATTGGCTTTTGTGGCAAATTTTTAAGTGGGAGAAGGGAGGCTTCAGCAATGTCTTATGTGAGAAGATGCCAGAAGCTTCCCCTGTGTTTGACAGAGCCAATACCAGCTGGCTCCAAGACAGACCCTCTGCTGTCAAAGCTGAGCCCATCACTGATGGTACCTGTGTGATAACATATTTAAGAAGGGGTAAAAACTGCTGCACAACAAAAGTGTTGTCAATAGGTGGTTTAATTGGCTTAAGAAATTACCAGCAAAGGTATGAGCAAAAGCTGTTTATTATATATTTGAAAAAGCTTGACAAAATTTGATGGCAAGGTTCACTCTACTACTTACTACATGGATGAAACACACAAAATAAAAAAATAATTATAATCAATTTAGAATGAATATTCCAGAGACTGGGAATTAAATTATAAGGATGGAAAATAGCAAGAGTGAAAAGGTATAAGGGAGACCCTTGTCTTGAGTCATAAAGTTCAGAGTGGATAATCTTGCAAACCTACCCTCAGACTTGATCAATGGTTTATGTCTGAAGGAGTTAGCAGCACTTAATCAATTGACTAATTTAACATTAATAAAGTGATTCAATAGAATTTTTCACAATTTTGGTCAATTGCAACAGTGACTTAATTATAGATTTGAGAGTGTAATATTTATGTTATAATTGCTACAGTATCTTCCTACATGCACACACACAAACACAAAGATGTACAAATGTATAAGGGTACCTATTAAAAATTCCCCTTGAGTTCAGTGAAATACATTGAATGCCTTTGCATTTCTCAATAGATATGGGTTGAGCCTTGAGGACTGGGTGAGTATCAGCGCAGGCAACATTGTCATCTTTTGGTGACAATTCTCCAGTTTTCACAAACTTGAGAGTTCATGAGCTCTGAAAGATGTTCCACTCAGAGGGAGATTCTGGTTACAGCCTGATGCTGTCCAGGATGGCTCAAAAAGCCTCACCTATAAACTGCTGTTCATAGGGTCATAAGATGTTTGACTTTAGTCATCCAGGAACAATGGTACCATTCCCCTTGGACTATAGTTCAGGTAGCAAATCTTTCAAGGCTATCAGGGATAACTCCCTATACTTACTCTTGTGCTTCACCTCAGTGCAATTCCCAGCTCAGCCATGCAGGAGTTCCTGGTAGAGTCAAAGGACACTTCCCTGCCCAACTCATTACACATGAGTCTAGTGGTGATTCCCAGTGTTGTAGTAATATCCCTAGAAAGGGAGGGGGGAGATGCACCACCACAAGCAGCTGAGAGAGGAGAGAGAATTCATGAAGCAACTCTGCAGACACAAAGTTCAGTGAAGAAGGAGGAGAAGGTGGAGGTGGTCCAGGCTCCAGAGAAGAGATTTCTCTGCAGCCCATGGTGAAGAATATGGTGAGGCAGGCTGTCCTCCTGCAGCCCATGGAGGTCCACAGTGGAGTAGACATCCACCTGCGGCCTGTGGAAGACCGCATGCCCAGAGCAAGTGGGTGTCCTAAAGATGCTATGATCCCATGGGAAGCAGTTGCTGAAGCAACTTTACTGGCAGGACTTGTGACCCCATGGGGGGCCCTCACTGGAGGAATCTGCTCCTGAAAGACTGCATCCTGTGGAAGGGATCCACACCAGAGCAGTTCATGAAGAGCTACAGCCCATGGGAAGGACTCATGCTGGAGAAGTTCATGGAGTGGGGGAGGGCAGGGGGATGAACTCTTCCATGGGAGCAACCCCATGCTGCAGCAGGGGATGAACATGAGGAGGAAGGAGCAGCAGAGACAACACATAATGAACTGACTGAAGACCCCGCTCCCCATCCTGCTATGCTGTCATAGGAAAGAGGTAGAGCAAATTGTGAGTAAATTTGAGCCTGGAAGATGGGAGGTGCGGAGGAAAGAAGTTTTAACAATTGGTTTGATTTTTCATTATCCTACTCTGATGCAATTGATACTAAATTAAACTAATTTCTCTATGTCAAGTATGCTTTGCCTGTGACAGTAACTGGTGACTGATCACTCCCTGTCCTTATCTCAACCCATGAGCCTTTTGCTATATTCATTTTCCCTGTCCAGCTAAGGAGGGAAGCAGCTGTGGTTCACCCCTGTCATCCAGGCAGGATCAGCCCTCCACATTTACTGAAATATTTCCCTCTCCACTACTGCTCTTAACCTGTACTTCTTAACCTGTTAAAGTTAGCCAAGTTCCAAAAGTCAGCACATTTGAATCTCTGAATCTAGTATTACCTATTTTGTCTGAAGGGGATTAGAGGGAACTCAGGACTTAAATTAAAGTTCATTGCTATTGTTTTTGCAATCAAATTTTGTGACTTGAAAAGAGAGAGAAATGGTACAGGCAGTGTCAAATTGCCGCTTCTATTCTAAGAGAGGAAGGAAGCAAATGGATATGTACAACTATAAGCAGGGGACCATGCCAGAGAACTGGGTGTGCAGCTCTTCTGACTATGAAGAGATGGGAGGGAGGGAAAGGCTGCTTGTTATTCTCCCAGATGGTATCTAATAAATTAAACAACCCACCTCTCTCAGCAGAAGTAATCCTTGTTTTTCATATCTCCACCATATGCATATTGCCATTTGGTCAGTCCTAGCAATTTTCTGCCCAATTACTCCCTAGTTTGTCTTTTCTCACACAGAGTTTTGTAGATACCACTGCCAAAACAACAGAGACGATTGTTGCCAGTGGAGGACTAGTGGTGCTCCTGATTTCAGAACTACACATGGAAGAATTTATCTGTCCAGACTCTCATTTAGTAATATTCTGAGACCTTTAAATACTATTTCAAATCAAATTCATTCTAAAAGTCTGCTAGTTTGATTCTTAGATATCTTTCTAATTATGTCCTGTAATATTAGTTAATACCTTAATGAAAATTTAGAAATAGTATTCAATATTTAATTCAATCTTACCTAGAAATAAAATGAAAAATAATTTTTTCTTTTATTTTTAACTCCAGAATTTGAAAATTAATTATTATTAACTAACAATATCAATTATTATTACCATTAACTAATTTCTTGCAGCAACATTGGCTGAATTAATGTACACATTTTTTTGGTCACATTTCTGTTGCTTCTTTGGAAGATAAGTTAAGCTTTTCATTTAATTTTTATTTCTGGACCCATCCAGTTTTATGAGAGAAGATTGTCATCTTTTGAACATACTATTTTCCTCTTTTGTATCTTATGTACAAAATACTGATAAATAAAGGTGTCAAAGAGTGAGTTGAAGCAGTGAATCTATGATTGTTCATGTTCCTTAGCTGTGGAATAAGTCTTTGGTTCAGCCTGGAATTGGCTATCCATATAGCCAAAATAGTCTAAAGTATAGACTTTAGGGATATAATAGTAAGCCAGTTCATATAATTTAGTTTTGTCCTCATTGTACACACAAATTATGAGAAATAATTGATTTTCTAAAACTAAGTGTCTCCCAGAAATCCTTCTTTGCTATGGGAAGTCTTTTCTGCTAATAGATAACTTAGTAATATGTTAGTGAGATAAATACTGCCACAATCTCTACAGTAGCTATTAAGGGGTGGGATTAGAGGTCCAACTTATTATAGACAGCTATATCTAAGCTTTCATACATTTTGTTAATATTCAGTGCAGAAGGAACAGAGTCTCTTATTTGTTTCATCTAAGAAATTTAGGATTTCTTTAGCATGATGCAAGCTGTCCTGTAAATGCTATCTTCAGTTTTATTAACAACCTAAGATGACTGAATTTGTGTGACTAGTTCACCAAATAGATCTCTGCATTGGTTCAGGTAGATCCCATCATTTTTTCTGAGATGTGAGCTGACAAACAGGTATTACTAAAATGACAGCACAGATTAGCAGTCCACTTTGTACACCATACAGTCATGAGGCCATTCAGGAAATGATCACCAGGAAGTCTATATTAAACATATAAGTTATAGATATATACATGTATGAGAATGTCAGATTCACTTCTCTAAGTATAAACTGGAAACATTCTGTCTAACATCTGAGCCAACATCACACGGCATGGAATATCTCTTTGGTCAGTTTGGATCAACTGTCCTTGCTGTGACCCCTCCCAAGATCCTGTCCATCTCCAGCCTATTGATGGAGGGACGGAATTTTGGGGAGACAGCACTGATGCTGTGCCAGGGCTGCTCAGCAGTAGCCAAAGCACTGATGTGTTATCAACACTCCAGCAACCAATCCAAAGCACAGTGCTAGGAGGGCTGCTATGGGGAAAATTAACTCCATCTCATCCAATATACTTACCTTTACTCTGCCTAAAAACCAGTACATACATACCTACAGTCAGAAATCCAAATAAAAACAAGAGATGTTCTTCTTGTTCGTATATCACAATCTTAACATGTGTGTGTCTATTCTTGGTAAGGGAGTTATCACTTTTACTTATTCCACAGACAAAAAGAAAAATAATATTATAAATTCTGAGGTATTAGTTTGTAACAAAAATGACTTCATGTCTGTTTTTCAAAAACTGTTCAGACTAAATTAATGTCTAGGAATAAAACACTGAATAAAATACTATTAAAACACTGAAGTGATTGCACTAGACTTAAGACTGTGTTATATTTGTAGTTTTAATTTGTTATGGTTTGGTTTGGGTTTGGTTTTTTTTTATTATTTTTAATTCCTTTAAATCCCTTCTCAGAGTGTCCAGAGGTTCAACAAGGCTAAGTGCTGGGTTCTGCACTTGAGTCACAGCAACCACATATAACACTACAGGGTTGGGGCAGAATGCCTGGAAAACTACCCAGCAGAAAAGGACCTGGAGGTGCTTGTCAATAGCCACTGAACATGAGTTGGTGGTGTGCCCAGGTACCCAAGAAGCCCAACAGCATCCTAGCTTATATCAGAAATAATGTGGCCAGCAGAACCAGGGTAGCGATTGTCCCCCTGTGCTTGGCAGTGGTGAGGTCATACCTTGAGAACTGTGTTCAGTTCTGGGCTCCTCATTACAAGAAAGACATTGAGGCGCCAGAGTATGCCCAGAGAAGGGCAATGAAGCTGGTGAAGGGTCTGGAACACAAGTCTGATGAGGAGGAGCTGAGGGAGCTGGAGTTGTTTAGTCTGGAGGAAAAGAGGCTGAGGGGAGACTTCATCACTCCCTACAACTACCTGAAAGGAGTTTGTAGGCAGGTGGGAGTTGTTTCTGCTCCCATGTAACAAGTGATAGGACAAAGGCATCAAATTGCACCAGAGGAGGTTTAAATTAGATATTAGGAAAAATTTCTTCACTGAAGGGATTGTCAATCACCGTAACAGTCTTCCCTGGGAAGTGCTTGAGTCATCGTTCCTGGGGGTGTTTAAAAAATGTGTACCTGAGGCTCTGAGGGACATGGTTTAGTGGTGGAGTTGGTAGCACTGCGTAAATAGTTGAACACAATGATTTTCAAGGTCTTTTCAAACCTAAATGATTATATGATCCTATGATTCTTGAATATATTTTAATTTGGAAGGATGAGCTTTTTAAACTTTCTCTTCCCACAGCACATTGGTTTTATAAATGCTATTGTAGTACCAGCATACTTTCCACATCCTAGTGATAAGAATTTTCAGTTTCCATGTCTTAATTTCAGGCAAATCAATAGTGTTTTCATCAAGTATTAATACATTTTAGGGACAATATTTGAGTATTTATAATGAATATAGTGTTATCACCTTATGCAGCGAGAAAGCATCAACAAAATTAAAAATAACTGTTTTCCAGGCTTGTAATTTCCTTCAAATACACTAAAGACAATGCTTTACATGGTCACAGTTCAGATGAATAAATGGGTCATGTTGCTGCAGAATGAAGAAAAAAAAAGGCAAAATAAAAAGGAAAATTAAATGGAACAATTTAGAGTTAGATTTAACACAAGTCATATCTGGACTGCAAGTAGGTAGAGATAGTCAGAAAGGGAACTAATGGAACTAACACAAACTGTTCAGGGCTACTATTTTAGCAGTTTAGATATAGGCAAAATAACATTAGGCACTGTGAATATTATTTCGCAATACCTGAAAGCTAGTGACCTAGCTCTAAAAATGGAATTTGCAAGGATGATTTAGACCCTCTAAACTCCTCAGAAAGTAGCTAGAGAAGAGCTTTGACTTTGGGATGGCTTAAAGAAAAACAACTAGTTGATGGTTTGAACTTGTTTTTTTCCATGGATTAATTCATTTGAGCTTCTACATCCTTTGCAAGGACTCCAAAAAGGTGTATCTAAGAAGTAGATTTTAATTGTTTCAAATATTTTTGTGTCCTTAGATATTTAAGTATTTGATTCCCTTTGTATGCATTTAACTTAGCATACAGGTCATTTGTTCAGAAATATGGGGTCTGCTGTATGGGGATTCTCAGACTGGGAGTGAAGGGCCCGTGAATCTTACGTTTCAGGAGATGGCCTTCATCCATTCAGGAAAAATATCTTAAGAAGAGGCAGACTTCATGTGCCCAGCTGAAGCACAGTACTGATAAGTAAAGAATACAAAATTTTAGAATCTGAAAAGGCAAGCCCTAAGCAAGTGTGTCAATGTGTAGCTTGATTTTTTTTTTAATCCACTCAGATTCTAAATTGAAATATAGAAACAGTTCAAGATTTAGGAACTCAGCATTTTAGATATGGTGATTAAAGTCCTATCCAGTAGAATAAGAATTCCAATGTAACAAAATTTGTATTGTATTCTTAACTTTATTTTGGGTTGGCTGTGACAGACAAAAGAGGAGAAGGTGGTGTTAAGAGACAATGTAAGGGTTATGTAGCTCTGGGGTATGCAAGAACCATGTGGCTTTTCAAGAATATAGCATGTCCTTGTGGGAAGAGTTTGCTTTAATTAGCTAAGAACAAACCAAACCATTGTTAAAATTACTAGAGCACTGAGAATAGTATTGCTTTTATTGGAAACTCTCTTCTGTCCTAATACATAGGAGGGTCAATACACTTTTGACTGAGGAGAATTTAAAATCCAATTTAACTTCAGGAATCGTTCTGTAATTTCAATATGTATTTCTGCTTTTCTGTTTGAATTCAATACAACAATAACTAGTTAGGAATAAATAAAGTCAATCCAGAAAACTGGATTATTCAAAGAACTGAGATTTAGGTATTGCTTTTTCAGTTTCACATATCATTGAGCAAGAGGTTGAAATTTAAGCAAACAACTCATAAAAATAACAAAATTGCTAAGCATGTCCTGTACTTTTCTAAAATTGTTCTAGGGAATTGTTTATGGTTCTTTACTGTTTATTTCTAGAGCTTCTAAGATAAGACTGATCTAAGTTGGACTGATTTCTATCCTTAAATTCCAAAATGTTCACATAACTTCAGAAGAGTAATCTAGAGTATATGTAGTAAGGAAATACTGTAGTAGGATATCAGTGTTTAATGGAAAATTATGTGAAAAATATTCAAAGAAGAGAGAAATAATTTTCAGAAGTTACTACCTATTTTGTATCATCTTTAGAACAATTAATAACACACTTTGAGAGAGTTGCACTAGTTCTGACATGTGTCAAGTGATTTTTAACCACTATTTTTAAAAGATGGTGATAGAAATTAGTGTAGATTCTGGCAATTAAACTCTTTTTTTTTTTTTTTGTGGAAGATAATACCTCTGTTCAAAGCTATGAAAATCTTAGAACATTAATATGCTACAGCATGCATAGCTTTCTACATTATTCAGTAAAATATAGATTGATTATTATTTTAATAATTTTTAATAAATTTTTTTGTCTCTCACAAGATGCATGGCAATTTACATTAATCAAAATAAGTGCAAGTGTGGCTTGTATGTATGTGTGCTTTTGCTATGAACCTATTCTGTAAAAAACTCTAAATCATTGTTCCATGCCATAGTTCACCATGTAGAAATAAAAATCATCTTAAGTTAAATATTTTTTGGAACAGTGCTGACAGTTTTAGCATTTCAAGGCAGAAAACTACAGGAAAAGGAATAGTTTTGAACACATACATTATGTTGAAATTTATACTTCTGGTGAAGAGGAGAAATACAAAGCAATTGAAATAACTTTTTCAAAGCCTTGATGTTTGCCAAAAAGTTCCACACATCAGTTCCTTCTGTCAGGAATTACTACAGGTAGTACTGTTAAAAGAACACCAAACTTGGTCATTATGACTGCCACCTTCCCTGACCTGGAAACTCACTTTATTGGTGGTTTTCAACAAAACAAAATTAAACAAGCAAACCAGCAAAAAACCACAAAGAACAAAACTTTTCACCTGCTACTTTTACATCTGCACCAAGAATTGTGAGTCAAAAGTGCTACTTACCAGTCTCATTAGTTAGATATTAAGGAATGAATCTGTATTTATCCAGTCATAAATTTGTGTTCTGTTCCTCAAAATTTTCAATTGTGTATAAGTGAACTGATTTATATTGTTTGAAAAGTAAAAACTGAGTCACAAAAACCAACAAAAATTTATGTTTATAGGCAAACTTATTCACATATAAGATCTCTCTAAATTACCACTTAACATAGAGCATATATAACAGCTGCTAAGAAATATTAAATGCAACTTTAGTATCTAGTCTCATAATCTGGTCTGCAGAGATCGGGTTTATTTTTGGGCAAAAAATATGTTCTGTTAACTTCACCTTGTTGATTTTGTTTGTTTCTTTTTTTGTTTTGTTTTCTTTTCTTTTTATTCAAGAACTCACTGATTAAAATACTTGTTTACATAATTGAACTACATATCAATTTGCTTTTGTCAGCTTCAGAATAGGTTTAAAAACATTCTTCATTACTGAAATAAATCCTTTAAGGCATCTATGTCAATTTTATGTATTGGAGATGTTTTAGAGATAAGCTAGTGAAATAGAGTGAAGATATGTAGAAGCTTGCAGTTAGGATATAACTTCTAAAATTAAGTTCTTGATTCTAACACTAGAACTAAATGACCTGTGTATTTTTTTTGTAAACTTCAATGGAATTAATATCAGATTTACACAAAATGGGTGATGGCATGATGTTTTATTCAGACTTCTGTAGTGTAAACTTTCAGGAGGACACTACAAAATCCTATTGGGAAAATTTTCTAATATTCTGGTGACTCTAACACTGCTATCAGATGCCTGTAAAAGGGGGACATCACCACCTTCAGAATTAACTGAATTTGTATTCCCAGTTAATTTGTATATTGACTTCCTAAATAGTTTTTCAATGACCACATTTTTGTGTATTCAATCCAAAGTATTGCTCAGTCATAATGGACTCCCAGCTCTACTGAAGCACAAGATTAGCTTGTAAACTGGCAAGTGAATCGATCAGCAAAATGTGACTGCGCTGGACCCCCAGTACAGAAAGGATATCAACAAATTGGAGCAAGTTCACAAGTGACCACTATGGTGGGTATCCTGTTTACACGTACAGACCAGGAGGAGCTCACTGGGGATGTGAAAGTTGAAGGAAGTCTTGTCTGCAATGACCATGAGCTAGTGGAATTCAGGGTCCTGATAGGAGGGCAAAAAATAAGATTACAAGCCTGGACTGCAGGAGAGCAGACTTTGGCCTCTTCGGGGATCTGCTTGAAAGGGTCCCGTGAGATAGACCCCTGGATGGGAGAGAGGTTCAGGAAATGTGGTCAGTTTTCAAGAATCACTGCCTTCAATGTTATGAGCAGTACACCTCAAAGAGCTGTGAGTCAGGTAAAAATGCCGGGAGGCCTGCACGGATGAACAGTAAGTTCCTGGAAAAACTCTACACAAAAATACAGGAAGCAGAAGCAGACATAAGTATCTAGGAGGAAAACAAAGGCACTGTCTGAGCATGGAGAGAGATGGTGAAGAAAGGCAAAGCCTGGACTTAAATCTGACAGAGAAACAAAAGGTAACAGGAAGGGTTTTTGTAAGTACATAAGTAGAAAAAGAAAGACTAGGAAAAATGTGAGTCTGCTGTTAGATGAGACAAGGGACCTGGTGACACAGAATGTGGAGAAAGATGAGGTTCTGAATAGTTTCTTTGCCTCAGCCTTTATTAGTAAGACAGGTCATCAGGAATCAAAGGTCCCAGAGACCAGGGGGAGAAGTCTGGAGCAAGAAAGATAAACCCTGGGTCGGAAAGGATCATATCAGGGAATATTTAAGCAAATTGATCATTCAGATCCAGAGCTCTGGTGGGGTTCACCCTGGCTGATGTTACTCTAAGACCACTCCTGATATTTTCAAGCAATTATGATTACTGGGAGAAGTGCCAGGGGACTCGAAGAAACCGTATTTCCCCTATACTCAAAAAGGGCATATAAAGGATAAGAAGTTGATAAGCAGCAGTCAGCACAAATTCACCAAGGGAAAGTCATGCTTGACAAACCAGGCCTACAAATGACTGCCTACTAGATGAATGGAGAGAGCAGTGGATACTGTCTACCTTGATTTCAATAAGACTTTCAACACCATTTCTCATAAGATCATAGAATCACCAAATCATAAGTGGTTTGGGTTGAATGGGACATTTAAAGATCATCTGGTGAACTTCCCTGCCATAAACAGGGAAATTTTTCACTGGATGAGACTGCTCAAAGACTTGATTTTGAACACTTCCAATGATGAAGCATCCACAACTTCTCTGGTATACCTGTTCTAACATCTGACCATCCTCAACATAAAAATGTCTTCTTTATGTGCAGTCAAAATCTACCCTCTCTCAGCTAGAAATTGCTCTGTGTTCTCTCACTACAGCCCTGGTGAAAAAAAAAAACTTCATCTTTCTTGTAAGTTCCCTTTAAGTCTTGAAAGACCTTAATAAGGTTACACAGAGCCTTCTCTTCTCTAGGCTGAACAACCCCAACTCTCAACCTTTCTTCATAGAAGAGGTGCTTCAGCCCTGTGATCATTTTCACGACCCTTCTCCGGACCCACACTAACAGGTCCATGTCTCTCTTGTGCTAGGAGTCACCGAGATGGATACAGCGCTCCATTTGGGGTCTTATCAGAGCAGAGGTGAAGGAAGTGATTCCTCACATCTGTTGAACATTGGTGAGGCCGCACCTGAAGTACTACATCCAGTTCTTTGCTACCCAGTAAAAGAGGTATGCAGCTACAGAAGTGAGTCCAGCAAAGAACCTCAAAGATCATTAAGGGTGTGAAGTACCTCTCATATAAGGAAAGGCTGAGAGAGATGAGGCTGGTAACGTGGAATACAATTTAGATCTTCTCAGAACAGGAAAAATTCATTATTGCAACTGCAGAGGAGAACACAGATCACCAGAATGATCATCTCTGTGGTGAACCCTGCCCAAATGAGGTTAGGGGGAATCTCATCAATATCTGTAGCACATGAAGGGAGAGTGCAAAGAAGATAGAGCCAGGTTCTTTTGGGTGGTGCCCAGTGAAAGGACCAGAGGTGATAGGCACAAGCTCAAATGCAAGGCATTGTCTCTGAACATCATGTACTGATGGTGACTGAGGTTTGACACAGAATGTACAGAGAGGCTGTGTAGTTTTCCTTCTTGGAAGTACTCAAAAGCTGTCTGGAAATGGTGCTGCACATCCTGTTCTTGGTGGCTCTACTTGAACAGGGGTATTGTACCAGATGACCTTCTTAGGTGTCTTCCAACCTCAAGTATTATGATTATGTGGTTGTCAGGGCTTGAGCATTTGCCTTGAAGGAAAAACTGAGGGATCAGCACTTGTTCATCCTGGAGAAGAAATGGGTTTTGTGTTATGTAAGAGTTGGTATCTATGTAATGTTCATAGACAAGAGGGAGAGAGACTCCTTATGTGCATGTCAGGAATGAGCTAATGTTCATAAATTGTGACAGCGATGGTTCAAATGGAGTATAAGAACAGACTTTTCCACCAGTAGTATAGCCAAAAAGTGGAACAAGTTATCATATACAGAGGTTGGGGATTTTCTGTTCATAGCAGTTTTCAAGTCTGGACTGGACACAGTACTAGAGAACCTAGAATCATGAATCTTTAATGTTGGAAAAGACCTCCATGGTCATTGAGTCCAACCTTTGACTGATCACCATCGTGTCAACTTTTCACTAAGTACCAAGTCCAGTTGTTTTTAGAACAATTCCAGGAATGCTGACTGTACCACTCCCAGGGCACCTCACTTCAGTGCTTGACAAACCTTTCAGTGAAGAAATTCTTCCTGAAACCTAGTCATATATGTGGAAGGTTAAAGATTCGTGTTTGAACCCTATCCCTCTAAGACTGCATCTCCTATGATGGTCTCTTAAAGGAAGGAAACTAACTCATTTCAGCTTCAGGGAGCTCTATTCAGGGAGGAACTGACACCCTTTTATTTGAAATATCATCCTTAATCATTGTGATGGCTTTAATGAACCTCTTGTGTTGTACATACACTTTTTCAGAGTAGGGTATTTTACTAATAAGTAATGCAAATGGTCCCAAGAAATTTCAGGAAAAACAAAAAACAAAAACAAAAACCTTGAAGAATGATTCTACACAATCTATTCAAAATTACCCGACATGGGAATTATCTGAGTATCTAAATGCATTATGGAAGGTCTGGGTCCCATCAAAGACTTATCTGTGCATTTAAGTTTATATATAACAAAATACAACTGCTTAACTTCACTAAAAAGCAAATATGCATGTATCTATTATTTGAATAAATCAGAAACAGAGTCAATTTAAGGTGTATTTCTGTTTGGCCTATTCAATCTATACAATGTCAGATTTTTTTACCCCAGTAACTAGGACTAGTCATGTCAGAAGGCAAAATATCATAATTAATTAGGCCCAAATTATTGTGGCAGTTTGTGTTAGTTCTCTTAATGAGCAAATCAGAATGTTTTAACATTATTTTTCTTTCCTCATATTAGTTAGATAATTATTTTCAAAGGGATAATGACATACACACAGTGAAACACCTGTTTTTATGGAACTGATGGGTAATGTATAAACCAGATATGATACTTCAGATTTTAGGTGTGTATGCATTAAAAGTGATTAAATATCTGCAGAACATGCTCATGCAGGACCCGTGTATTACATAATCAAGTAACACAGCATGTACTTCTAAGCTTTTATATATGTATAGCCACACAGAGTTTTAAAGCTCTTAAATAGAGAACAAAAAAAGGTAAAAAAAATATAAAGAGTGGAGTGGGAGCAGGAAAGGATGAAAAATTTTACTTAGTTTTAAAATGAATGATTTTTTTAAAAAATTTCAGAAGAAAAAACTTACTCCAAGCAGGGACATGAAAAAGGTTAAAAAGATGCTTTAATAATAAACAAGAGGCATGTGGGCATGTCAGTCTGATTGCTTCTGGGTGTTGTCAGCAGATATGTGTTGCCATCACTTCAAAGAATCTTTTTTCTCATGCTGAGAAATATCTGTGAGGAGAAAAACAAGAGGAGAAATAAAAGTTTTACTGAAAAAGAAATAAATGGGTCCAGTAATTTTAAGCATGTTTTAAACTTGTTTTTGTTTAAAGTAATAGAATGGTATGTATGTTGATGTTGAAGTGATAGCTCCATAGACAACATTATCAGAGTGTGTAGCACCTGTTCAATAAAAATATCTTAGGTTTTGGGGTACTGTTGCAGGAACTATTGTTTTCTCATACACAGCCGGTTGTTCTGTGATGTATTCAGTTTCCCAGGAATAAACATGGCAAAAGTTTTCTTATCCATAAGCTTGGTGGATTGACACTTATTCCTTGATTAATCTCAAATACCTAAATTCCACTAAAATTATTTTTCACGCTGTCCTGAAAAATCACACTACTTTGACACATAGGTCCAGTCTGCAACCCACCATTGTAATTGAAGACATTAGGGGTTATCCTTAATGTTAATTGAAAAGGAATGTATATCTCTTCTGCAATAGAGAGAAATTAATGCAAAAAAGACTGCAAAGATGAGCAGTCATCAACATCTCAGAAAATTCACAGGTAAGGTTATGGAAACATTTAGAGAAAAGTATGTGATGATCTTAACAGTAATTAAGTAGAAAATGCTGATTTGGAGTTGTGTTTAGAAACACAGCTTAAAGCAGGGTAATAACATTGTTTTGTTTTGTCATTTTCTTTTACACACACTTTTTTTAGAAAATATTGGAACAGTCCTTTATTGCTGTTTTACTGGGGATGCCAAGTCCTTGTTCTCTTGGGAATGTTCTGTGAAAATAACAGTAGAAATAATAAAACAGTGAGGCTCTTAAAATTTCAAGTGTGGTAGAATAAGTATCAGGTACATGAGAAAACCTGGTAATCCTTTTTCAGACTACAGATTTCAGAGAATCACGGAATCATCAAGGTTGAAGGATATTCAAGTTCATCTAGTCCAGTTGTCAGCTTTGCACTACTGTAATCACTCCTAGACCATATCCACTAGTGTCATGTCCAAACATTTCCTAAACACTTCCAGAGATGGTAGCTCCACCACTTCCCTGGGTAGCTTATTCCAATGCCTAACCAGTCTGTCAGTGAAAAAAAAATTCTAATATCTAATCTGAATCTCCCCTGGTGCAACTTAAGGCCATTTCTTCTCATTCATTCACTTAAGGCATGGTGGAAAAGATCAACCCCAACATTGCTAAAACCTTTCAGGTTGTGGTACAGAGCAATGAGGTGCCCTCTGAGATTCATCTTCTCTAGAAGAGTTCCATCAGCTACTCCTCATAGGACTTACTCTCTAGACCCTGTACCATCTTCATTGTCCTTCTCTGGACATGCTCCAGCATGCCAATGTCCTTTTTGAAGTGAGGGTCCCAAAAGTGAACAGAGTACTTGAGGTGAAGCCTCATCAGAACCAAGTACAGCAGAACAACCATTTCTTAGTCCTGCTGGTCACACTATTCTTGATAAAGACCACGATGCCACTGCCATTTTCCAGTCACTCTTCCACAAAGCCATAGCACTGCATGGGGTTGTTGTGACCTAAATGCAGGACCCTACACTTTGTGGTATTGAACATCATGCAGTTGTCCCCAGTTCAGCAATCCAGTCTGCGAAGATCTCTCTGCAGATCCTTCCTACCCTTGAGCGGAACAACACTCCCACTTAACTTGGTTTCGTCTGCAAACTTATTGAGGATTTCATGCAGGTCCTGATGATTACCATCTTATAAAAATGCTAGTATATTTTGAAGAGTTTTCTGTTAATGCTGGACTAATAAAACTTATTTTTAACTCCTTATTTCTTCTATATGGTCTAACATTCTGCAAGCAAGAAAACACCTTGTCAAGCAAAATTATTTTGAGCTATTATGTAGTTTGATATATCTCTCAACTGAAAATTTGAGGGAGAAAGAAGTTGCATAAAATGCTTAACAAAATATAGTCTAATACACAAAGAGTAAAAAGTTTTGTGGTGAGGGTTTTTTTCTACCTTTCCTTTTACTTTTTTATCCTCTTCTGGTTGGAGGCTTTTCCACGTCCAGGCTATTTTTTGTCTACATTACTTGGCAATTAGCTAAAGATACATACTGTAGTTGTCTTGAATATCACTGAAGGCAAAAGGAAAAGCTGTAGAGAATGAAACGGATCAGGACAGAGAAATATTCCTTCCCTTCCATATAATTTAGGAATCCTAGCTATCAGAGTGAAGACTGGGCTGGAAGAAATGTGTAGTTTTCAGGTCTTTTAATTTTATCTTGGAATTTTTTTAGTTTCTGATTTTGATATTTTTATATGAGGCTTTTGCTGACTTATTGCTTCCATTTCAGGGAAGAGAAAACTGAAAAAAAATCCCAATCTTTCTTTTTATTCTTAAATAAAACCAAGGGAAAATCAACCTTCCTACTTGTCCAATGATACTCTGCCTCAAATTATTGTTTCCTTTATTCCCTTTTAGTGGCCAAGTTAAAATTGGTTTTTTTCTTAGAAATTATCATATACTCTCACAGAAATTACTACACTGAGACTCAAGTATATGGTTGTTCTTAATTATTAAACTAATCTGTAGAACTAATGTGTGAGTTTGCATTTTTTTTTAAGGAGCATGAATATTAAATGTAAGTATAGACATCCTTTTGCCTGTTTAAACTGAAGAAGACACATTTTTTTTGTTTTACAAATGCCAATGTACCTTTATTTTGAAAAGATAGATGTATCATCTAGAGACTCAACTGTTTAACTGAAACCTTCAGGCTCTTAAGTAGACAACTGCATATGTACTTAAATGTATAATTAAACACAAAGAAATCCACCTAAAATACTAATGAGAATATTATAAATTAAGTGTTAATTTTGAAGTCCTTTTGAATAAATAAAACACATTTTTGAAACGTACATGATCAATAGATTAACTATGAGATTTGTAGTTAATACTTGAAATGTATTGTTTATAGAATCACTGGAAAAATAATCTAAAACAATGGAAAGGAACTGGGATTTATTTAATGACGTATATTACCTTGAAATAAAAAACTGTCATTATGAAATAAAATAGTGTGATATTGTAATGAGAGTACCAAGAGTTGGTCAGTGGCTAAGAAATCAAAGAGAGATTCCATAAGTGGAAAGATAGCACCATTATGAATTATGAGCAAGAAGAAATACATCAAGTAAGTGATACTAAAGCTAGAAAGAGTAAGATTCATTTATATATATTAGTAAAAAAGAAGTAACAAGGAAACCTTCTGCATATAGGTAAATAACAAAGAATATAGATACAGTACAGAAGAGGAACAGAAAAAAATGTCTTCAATAACTTGTTGCACTTTTTTGTTTCAGTCATCATCAAAAAAAAAAAGACTAATTTTAATCATATACTGCATAGTGTGCAAATAATTTTGACAGGGAGATAAGAATATAGGCCAGAAGAAAGAAAGATCAAGCAACAAAAGTTTTATGTTATCTCAAGTACAGCAAAGCATAAGGAAATTGACCCTAAAGCAACAGAACTATTCAAAAGGATATTTCAAGTAATGCTTGCTACTTTATAGAATTTATAGAAAAAGAATATGTGTTCCCTAAGAACTAAAGAAAAGGAGGTCTGGAGGAATGACATATCTGTCAACCTAATTTTTACCTGTGAAATGCCTTGGCAATATATTATTCAAAAAATCAGTTTTAAAGTAACTAGCATAAGAAAAAGGATAACTTTGTCAAAAATACAAAGTTAATCCAGTTTCATTCCCAATCAGTATCACTATTCTAATCTGTAGGGGGAACAACTTATGTAATATAGCTTTATATTTGTCACAGTTGTCACTGTCACACATGTCATAACAAAACTTAAGAAACATGGTCCATATATAATCACAATATCACAGTGCATGAGTGTTTGGAGGGAAATGTAGGCACTACAGGTATGTGTCAGTAATCACAGTCAAGTTGTGAAGGCATATTTGTTAGTTATTGTAAAGGTAGTTCCTTGCTATACGGATTAATATTTCACATCTCATTTCAGCCTACATTTTCAGTAACCTGTGTATTTCAGGTATTTTTGCCATACATATCAAAAGGAAAAGTGGATTAATCAATCTTCTTCCCGACTCCTGGATTTGTTTAGGCCATTTCTTAAAATATTGGCTAATACCGTTTACTTACTTACTCTCTGCTCTCTAATCCCCAAACTCCATATTACATCCAAATTTTACTCTATATGGCATATTTTGCAAATGCTTGAGATTTCATTTCTGTTTTCTTTTTTAATCCTGAAATGGTTTTCACCCAACTACTAAAGTTGTGTTCCTTTAGTGATCAGTAATTAATCAGTAGTGATTTGTGATTATATCTTGGGACCTTGTCTATTGTCCTGTGCTTGCCCTTTCAAAGCTATTGCTGTCAGCTTCTGATTGCTCCTTTGGGAGTCCCTGATACAATCCTATATTTCTTCAATAGCCTTCAAAATGTAGTTTTATTCACATAACCAAGTCACTTGTGAGTACAGCCGTAAGGTCATCAAAAAGTCCACTGTACAAAATATGTGATCTATTTGGAGACACACATGCATTTAGGTACATAAATGTGTTTAGGCACATAAATGTGCCTAACAGACAGTAACCACTTGCAACTAATTTTTTTACCAATTACTGTAAAACCACTGCCTCATTATCAATATTAATTTTTTGATTTTCCACAAATATTGAATACTTCATACGCTATTATTGTTGCAAAAATTCTTCATCTAACTTATTCTATTTGAAAAATAAAAGACCATTTGTTTTTGTATTTCTGCACAGGAAAAGTCAAAAGTCAGGATACTTTTACTCTTTCTCTTCTGGATTTTTTTATTTCTCATGTTTACTACCAGTCATCTGTATAATTCATCACAAGTTATTTATATCTTCTCTAAACTCTTTTGGACCTTATATAATTTCTCTTAGTGTGTGTAACTTGCATCATACTGAAATGAAATGTTGTTTGTATAGTTTAGGGGGGGTTGTTTTGTGTTTTTATCTTGTTGGGTTTGATTTTTTAACAATATAACAAGATTTCTGAAGTCTTACTTATAAGTGTTTTTTGAGGGTTCATCTCTTCCTGTGAGCATCATCACTACTGAAGAAGAAAAAATCTCTAATAAGTTTCCTGAGACATAAGTTTTATCTTATTTTGAAAACAGGACAGTGTGCCCTCCTTCCCTTTCCTGAAAGACTATAGGTGGAAAGGGGCAGTAGACATATTCTCAGAGGGCTTCACATTGCTAAATTAGTTTCTGTTGCGGCCACATAATTCACCCACACTATGGTTCATAGCCAGAAGAAAATTCCAGAAGAGAGAGGAAAAAAACCCAAATAATTTATTCTCATTTTTAGCTGTGGCTTGTTTTGAACTTTATCTGTGCTTGATAAAACATTCTGGTAGACCAATTTTTTCTTTTCTGTTGAAAAGAAAAATAGACAGTATAGTGATGGGAGTTTTGCCTGAATTTCCCACAGAAATCTCCATGATTACACTTAGAGATTCATTTTGAGGTCCTCAGGCTGGAGTGGGTAGAGCTAGCTGAAAGTAAATGAAAAGTAAGACACTTTTAACCTCCTACATTAAATTTCTATTTTGTCTTTGTAATATCAAAGGTTACCTTCCTACTGGTTACTAGTTCTTTGCATTCCTAATTTAGGTGTAACTAAATCAATATTTTCGACGAAGAAAACTGAAAACTTTTAAAGACCCCATCAGGGTGCTAAAGAGAATCTTCCTTTTCCATCCACTAAATACAATGTTAAATGCCTTTGTTTCATTTAATGTATATCAGGTAACTATTACAAAAATGAGAAACCAGAAGGATGATTAAAACAGGACCTTCACATGTGGTTTTGTAGTGTTTGTTTCTATCTGGAGTTTAAAACACTGAACTGCCTTTTGAAGAGAAGAGATTTAGCAACAGACAAAAAAAACTTATTTCTGTAGAACTATAGCTCACCAAAGGCTAGGACACCTAGGATTTCTCTAGAGAAAACAAACAAAAAAATACTATTCTCAAATCCTATCTACCAGCAGACAGACCAGGCAGTACTTTTTTGAAACTGGGTCACTGTGAAGTCAAGAACACATCTGAGTTCGGAAGAAGGCAATACTAAAAGAAATGTGAGTTTTCCAATGAGTTCCACACATAACTAAGAATATGTAGACCCGAGGTGCCTTTCCTACTCTTAGTTTTTTACAGTTTATACTTTAAATTTTTTGGACTAGGAAAAAAAACCACACTATAAACCAAAAATGAAAAAGTGAGTAGGAATTAAACCTGTTATGTCTTCTAAGTATCCTAAAGACAAAATTTCATAAATTAAGAACAGAAGAACTAAGGCACCTAAATTCCAATACAAACAACTCAATGTTCCTATAAATAAATCCCCTGATAATCTATCAGAATTTTTAAACCTTGATATGAATTTTTGCTTGCTCCTCTCTATCCATCTCCTGCATATCTATGCCAACATGATAGAGTGTGATGAGAATTTCAGATAGTGATCACTGAAAAATCACAGGTCGTGGAAGTCAGTTCAATATTCCCTTTATCTGGTCTTCCTATCCTAAAGGTGGCATTATACATTTGTTGTAAACCCACCTAAATCAGGATACAAGAGAATGTCATACAGTAACTGGTTCATAGACTCATTGAGATCTTATTGGATCCTGAAATTGCTAGCAATAGATGACTGCAAAATAGTTCCATATCATGTAACTGAAGCACCTCAAGATTTTTTTGCATATCTTTTACCTATTGAAAATGGTATTGATTAGGTGATACAAAGGGTAGTACTGAGAAGGAGGAATGCTTATTAACTTCTAAAGAAAACAGAAGAATCATAGACTTGGAAACTTGTTTTCAGTACAGAAGGTATAGTGGTGATTTGCTCTGTCTCAGGAAATGAGTACTAGTTAAACTATACTTAACCAGCAGTGTGATGTAATACAGCCAATATGTAATTCGTACCTAATCTATTTCTTCAGATGTATTAATTGTATAGGCAAAATTTATGGTTCTTTTTTTCTTTACAGTCACTAAACTGCTATCTCCTGAATAAATTAGAGTGGATTTATTATTGAGGAATGAAGGTTACTCTTTCTGAGCACAGCAATGCTTGAACAACTAGAACTTAATTCAGGATGTTTCTGAAACTACCTTATGTGGGAAATGCCATGAAATTTTTGAATAATTAGATGACCTGTATTCTTGGTCAGCCAACAGCATTCTTTCTCTTTTAATTAAGTTCTTTGTCTGATAAATATGCTACCAGGCAGTACTTTTGAAGGTAAACTATTATGTTCAATGGTGACACAATTTTCTATGCTTCTACACATCTCATGAGCCACTGTTTAGATTCTGAGTTTCCATGAAGACAAAATCATGTAACTTTTAGCACAAATTTAGCACTCGAATTGAAATAAGTTGTAGATAATCCTGAGGTTTGTGTCAAATGTGTAAATTAATTGTTTATTCACTTTTGCAAGAAAATTAAAGAAAAGTCAGATTAGTTTCAAAACCAAGGAAAGCTAATGACAATGACAAATCAAGGGTTGGCTTTTATATTAATTTTGAGTGAACTTACTTCCTTTTAAACCACTCTAAGCAAGAAATATTATCAAATCTTAAAAGTAACAGGTAAATGGTCACAGTTATCTATGTGATTCAACTACCTATTCAGTTGAATTGATTTCAATCCACTTATATTTAATTTCTCTCAAGATACAATGCAAATGGGAGATCCATGACATTCTAGACAATAGCAATATGTTGCTTATGAACATTTTTCTTACAATTACAAAATCCCCAGACATTTACTGTCTATAAAACATGTTTTATATTGAAAGCATATAATTTATGTTTATTTTTATAAAAGAACTTCTGATATACAAAGACCATAAAAAGGTCAACAATAAAAATACATACTATTTTATCTGAGTTATATTAAAAACAGACAAATAATTATCATTTTAAGGATAAAAATACCCCACATTATGTAATTCCTGAAGGTTTTCCTGTTATTCAAGCACTTTAAAAAAATTACCTTTAAAGAAAGAATTCTACTTTTGAAATATAAGATTTTTGACTTCCCTCTCTTTCTTGTACTCATTTGAAAATAATTGTAGAGGTATACCTAAGTGCATTTCCACTGAGTGCAAATAAATATATTACCATGTAACTCTGTTTTCCCATCTTTTTTTCTTTTTTTTTCTTTCACTCCCCCAGTCAGTCTGAAAAATGAATACCTAGATAAATATACTGCAGAAATATTGCACTACCTAGATCAGCATAATATCCTTTTGAATGGACAGAAGTATTGTTTAAACATTTCATCCAACAAAGAGTCCCTTCTTGTTATATGTTATATTTAGGAAGATGCATGAAATTAGCAGTGGTAAAAGGTTGTATATTCAAATTCCAGAAAGTTACCATGTTAGAAGCAGAACAGATCTCCTATTGAAGTGAATTGGTTGCTACGACAATAAAAGCTGGCAAACAATAATTACAAATTCATAGTACATATATAGTACATTGCCAGTAGCACTTGACAGAACCCATTTGCATATCCAGCTTTCAAACCTTAAAAGCAAACAGCAATGTCTATGAAGAATCATTTCTTCTTCTCCTGGAAACAACAGAAACAAATTTTTGTTAAAAGTTTAGTCTGTGGGAAAAGTTATAGGATAGGACAGGGAATGAGGAATTGATCTGTGTAATAATATTCTTGAAGAAACTAAAAGATTTTGTTTCTGTCTTTTGACAGCTGTGCTTCAGCTCCACTTGCATGACTTTATACAATTGGGCATTTACACCTCTAGACAGGGCAATTGCAGTCATAGATCTTGAATGATTCCAGTTTCAGAGGTGTTTCAAAGAATTTTTTACAGAACTAATAAGTTTTTGGAATAGTGGTGTTATGAAAGTTATGCACAACCTCTGCTCTCAAAGGATCCATGTACTTGAAAACACCTCCACCTAAAAGAGATTATACATAATTTTGAAAAATTAATCATGTAGGTTTATTATTTCTGTGAACATTTTTCAGTACTAGGCAATCAGTCTATTAGTAGTATATTGCTAAAAATGCACAACTCACATTTTTTTTACAAATTTTAATCTATTTCCATGGAAACAGTTTTTCCTTTCTGTACTTGTAGTTATGAAAAACTGAATAGGATAAAAATGACTGTTAACTGTGGCAAACAAAAGGAATAGTTTGAGCACCGCCATTTTTTGCAAGCAGGTTATGAATTGGTGAGCATGATTTCAAGCAAGATCAGTGTGCTTCTGAAGATGTAAAAACCAGGATTCTCACCCCCTGTCACCAGACCAAACAGGGGTAGGACAGGGATTGCTGAAAGGGGCAGAGTAGCCTTGACTGGTTGGAGTTGGTTCTTCCATCCTGCTCCCCTCCCATGTGGGGACCCCCAGGAGGCAGGAAATGAGGTGCAGGGAATGCACACCAGGATCTCCAAGCATGACCCCCAGGCTAAGGAGAAAGTAAGGCCCAATGTCAGCATCAAAATCATGTTCCTCCAAGTAAACACTCAGGAACTCCAACAATAACTTCACATCCCTCCAGGCAGGAGTACTTGTGTTACTGCATTTTACTGCAGTGCTCTAAAGCAGGAATTTTTGTAACTGGATTAATTCTGTGGACTAGTATACTGCTAAAACACAGATTCAACTGACAGTAGGTTCTCAACTCCACCTATAAGGTATGTTTCATCTTTTTTCTTTGGCAAGATTTTCAGTGTAACGAACAAATTCAGTGACATCAATAATTTAGGAATAGAAGACTAGAGTACCAGTGAGAGATTATACTTCACCTTAGCAATTGTTCTTTTTCTATAAATACCTCCACAGTTAGTCATCCACAAGTCAGTGAAGATGAGAATGATTTGTGTTAGGGATGTTAGGACTGTTGTTGCCTTCTGCAGTTGCTCCAGCACAGAATCCCTCCTGTCCCAGTAGCTGGAGACCAGACCTATGACCTGCAATGAGGGTGTAAGCTAAAGATGCAGCTGCGGCTCTCCTGTAGCTGATACCAATGGCCAGGGGTGTCCACCCTCTGTTCTGATTCCAGTAGATGCTCCTAAATTTCATTCACACACTCTCAGGTCTCCCCTGTGTCCTTGCAGCATGTACACACACAGAGCATAGTGAGTGAGATTATGGTAAGAGGTATTTAATAAAAGATATAACAAGGAGATACCTTGTTATGTCTTTTATATACCTAACAAGAAATACCTGCAGGGCTCAAGCACAGGGCTCAGCCAGACAAGCATACTAACAAGTCCTATTTTACACACTACTAATGCTTTTTATATGCTTTTCTGCCTATCACCCTCTCTGTTCCACTCTGCTCCCCCTTCCCCTGCACGTCAGCTGACACAGTCCCACCAACCCACTCCAACATGCAGAACCACCAGGTTCTCATCCTCATCCACTGCAAAGTCCTGGACAAGAGGAAATGCCCTCAAGCTGTGCCAGGGAATGTTTAGGTTGGACATCAGGAAGAATTTTTTTGTTGAAAGGGTGGTTAAGCATTGGAATAGGCTGCCCAGGGAGGTGGTGGAGGCACCATCCCTGGAAGTATTCAAGAAAAGACTGGACGTGTCACTTGGTGCTATGGTTTAGTTGACATCATACTGTTTGGTCAAAGGATGGACTGTATAATCTTGGAGGTCTTTTCCAGCCTTAATGATTCTATGATTCTATCAAAATAGAAAGGAGCAGAATGGAACAATTGTGAATTCTGACTCGAAGAGTTTCCTAGGTAACACTTCTGAAGCTAATTCACACTCAATGTCCTGCAGCTTCATCATTTTCAATGAGAAATAAGATTGCAGGAAGTAGGACTGAGCCTACCATATGTTCATGTTTGCCAAGATATTTCTTTTTCCTTTTTAGATATAAATTTTGTTCCAGTGGAGCTTGAGGACTTCTGACATGTTCAGAATTTGGAGTTTTGACAAGGCCACAGGACAACCAGAACTGTCAAACATGTAGTACGCAGATTGCTGGCACAATATAAATGAAAGATATAATATATTGGGTGTGAATCAGATCTGCTGCTGATGCCAAAATCTGTGTAAGTTGAATAAATTCAGCATGCCCTGAATATGTCAAACACAGTATGTTTGTATAGAGCAGTGGGGAAGCACATTCAGAGAGAGGGCTAATGTTGGGGGGTTTTATACAGTTTAGAAGTGTATAAAAAATTGGGTGACACAGAATACAAACATACTTAGGTAGCTATATGAGGCTGATGGCTATATTTACATTTGTATTCAGTATTGTGTCTAATTGGCAATATTAGGCTTCTAGCAGATGAGACAGTCTTAGCTTTTAGAAGCTGTAAAATTTTTTTTATAAATAAAGTAAAATAAACATTTATTCTGATTTTTTTCCTGATTATCTTATTTTTGTTTATGACTACTTATTTAGTCACTGTATATTCAAGGAAATCTTCATTAGAAGAGAAAGTTAAATTCCCAGAAGAATTTGTTTCAAGATGTCTCAAGAACTTACTGCTTTTAGAAACAAATCCTCAGTGAATTATCATACTGTTCTTGCTTAAAACCTGAGGAAACCATAGCTTTTTTACTAGCATGCATACACAGGGCAATGTAGTCTATGTCGATCTTCTAAATGTACATAAATGACTATCCAGATGCCCATCAACTGAACAGTTTCTCACAACCTATTTCAGAAACCCCAAAAAAGGAGAATAATACAAAAAGTGAAGAACTTTTCTGTAACTCACAAATGCAAAAGTGAAACACTTTTCTAGAAGATGCTTTACACTTCCTAGTATCCACTGGCTGGTCTAATTATCATAAACCTTAAGCTTAAAATCTTTTAACAGCAGGTATTAAATGACTGGTCTCTCTAATTCTGTTTTCAGAAAAGATGGATGTCTCTTGGAAAGTATGTCAAAGCAAAGAGATAACAAGTGTTGCCCAAAAACCAGGTATAAAGAAACTCTCTAAGACCCTTTTTGCGTCTTAGGGAGCAAACATTTCTTTATTTCAGCATGCTGGATGCACAAGAGAATATTTTCTCCAAATTGTGAATACCTGAGTTACAAAGGCCTCATGCCTTTTTCAATTATCTCATTAATAATTCATACATTCTCAGGATCTGTCCCTCTCCTTTCCCAAACCTCTTCCTCCCCTTGAGCTGGTGGTCCCTTTGTGTGATTGTTCACAACCCTCTGGTGGTCTTTGGCAACTTCTTCATGCTGTCCTTTTCTTGAACTCTCACTTTTGGCACATTTTCATGCCCTTTGGAACTGTGTCAGAGCACAAGGCCAGTTTTTACTGCTAGCTTTCTGTTCTTTTTATCACTTCTGCTTTAGAACAAGGAGATCTTCTGTCTCTTAAGAAATTTTTTTCTTCTGAGACTGACGACCTTTAATGATAAGCTGTATAGGTCAAGCTACATGGTTTGCTACATTCATTATTCTATATGGCTACACAAGTTATCAGAATAATAAGTTCATTTTAAAAGTCCAGACTCAGAGGAACATAAAGGAAAAAGACAACCTGATGCAAATTATGGTCACCATGAGTTTTCCCCTCATGACAAGACTTTCTACAATTTAGAGTGAAGAAACCCGGGTTAGGTGGGTTGCACAGCTAAGTGTTACATTGACTGTTTCATCTTAAAAAAATAATAGCTGAAAAAGAAATAAATACCTAATGTTTACTCTGTAAATGTAAAATATTTACAATTTTGTTAATTACAAAAATAAAGGTAGATATAGCTACTATGCAAAAAAAAAAATCACGTTGGAGTTCAATTTTGAGAAAGGTATAAGGAAAAGTAAAGAAAAAAAATCACCATTCTGTTTTGACTAATTAGATTTAAAATTCATTGTCTCTGTATAGTTTATGCAAGATTATCATATAACTGATTTGCACATTCCTAACTTGGTCTAAAATAGAGATGGAGTAGATTCAATTCAATAGACTCATATGATTTATGGAAAATCATATTTTATTCGTAAATAGACTGTTTAACAGTGACTCCTGTAAGCTCAGTTCTCCAGTGGAGCTGTTAATTTTTCTTGGGGTGACATTGATTCTCTGCCTCTCAGACCCATATGTAAAGTTCCTGTGACCACCCTGTTTGGTTCCTACCCTCAAGACCTCTTTGCTATTAAACACATTTTATATCTTCAACTTTCTGTTCAGGAAGGATATACAGCTTTCATAGCTTGCCTGTATTTAAACTTATGATTTTCAAATCTACTAAGAGTTGGGTTTTTTTCCTGAACATGGTAGTTTCTTAATCTAGAGCTTTTTGATTCTCAGAATACTTGCAAGAGTAAGTGAAAAGCAATTAGCACGTTACAGGATCCTTCGTCATCATCTTCATCTCTATTTAAAAACTCATTCTTCAATTAAAAAATAGTACTGAAAGAATACTGCTCAAATATATATTTGGGTGGTAAACTCAGAATTACTTCACCAAAATATGTGTATCTAGACCTTGAAGCTCTCTGTATTTTTTGATATAGTTATGCACAAGAGGATTAACTATTTCAAGCATCCTTGGGAAAGCCCTGTCTTTCTGCACAGGAAGGTGTGCAGAAGACTTGTTTTGTCAAGATATCCAAGTATGACTAAATTTCAGATGAATAAAAATACATAAAATTTTTACACACCATTTTTTGTCAGCTGGAAATGATTTGAATGTTTTACAGGATACAATTTACTCCTTTGCTTTGTCAGTTTAATTTTGCAGATCACACAGTAGCCTGCCCACAGACAGATTAAATGAGTAGCTGCAAATAATTAATCTCTTACAATAAATTTTTTGATGGACTATCAACAGCAAGCAGAGAAAAAAATGCCAATTCTGTTTTATATTTTTCTTAGCTATAATTAGTGGATACTGTGAAGAAAAAGCTGGAGTCATCTCATTTTGAAAGCCTATTTAAGGGAGAGAAAATGGAAAAGACAGTGTGCTAGAGCATATTTTATGCACTAGTTTGAAGAGGCTTACATTTATTCCCAGGAGCATTTAAGATAGATATTCTGATAATATGCTATAAAGCTCTCTTTTCGTCTATTTTGATCATAGAACTGAATGTATGGGGGTCTGTTCCATAACACTCCAGAAGGCTGTCCTAATTCCGGAGAACCAGTTGGAGACTTTTAACAGTTTCTTACTAGCAGACCATCACTACATACCTTTCCTCCAGAAATTAATATGAGAAACACAATTTGTACAAAAGGGAATCACTAAAGTTTCCCAGAAGATGTGGAAAACTATAAACCCATATTGTAAATTCTGAATGCACTTCCAGATGAAATGTATGAACCATGGGTTTTATGAGGGAGTTTGTAAGAACTTTGAACTAATTTGGGTTTTATCACTGCTAATCCACAGTTGTCCACATACCAAATGTATTGTTAGAAAAAAAAAATCAGAATTAGAAGGGTATCAAAGTACTGTAAATATTTTCTTTCCCATCTCACTATGAATTCATGCTTCTTTTGAAACAGACAGAAAAGGATGGTCAACTTCATGAGCCAGGAATGACACTCATTCCCATGATTAAACAGAAAAGGTTCTCCAAATCACCTTACAAACTGAGAAGAGTTACTTCCTAGTGGGTATGGGACACATTATAAGACATGGGGGAAGTGTATTTTGGGATTGTATAGGACATATAGAACGTTTAGAAGAATCAAAGAAATGGAAAAGGAGTCATCGAGGTTGTTTGGGAGGGATCAATCATGAGAAAATTGATGGAGAAAGGGTATGGTTGTATGTTAAGCAGGCCAATGGTCAGTACACATGCTTGACCATGTTCTGCACCTGATGAACAGTTTTGTCATACTGAACTCCAGTTCTAATTATTTCCTCGGGTGAGATGTTTTTTCATATATTCTGTGTACCCATGTGTATGTGTCTGGAAATTTATATGCCAGGAAGTGGACTGGGACCATGGGTCAGAGAGGACAATGTTTTCTCCGGTACCAACAACTGGAGCAAGGGGTACATTGGTGTGTGATCACTCACAAATAACGAGCCAGACTAGTCAACAAATTGAATAAATGGCTTGGGAACTCTAAATTTGGGACTGACCAGATAATGGAGAGAGGATAGGGTCTGCAAATTGGCTACTGGAAGGACCAGTATATCCAAGTCAGTTGCTGGAGAGGCTGTTGGATCAACTGAGAAACACATTTGCATGCGTGTGTGCACGCGTGACGCAACTGGAGACACAAAGATCCAAAGGCGGATGTGTGTGTAGGTGTGTGTGTATGTGTACACTCAGGCATGTTGACCTGTAGGCCTCAGGGACTCCCATGCCAGAATGCCAACAACTGAGGAGAAAGAGAATACAGGGATGGTCATCCTGAGCTGCCATAGATGAGAATGGAACAAGGCCACTGCTGCTGTTTGTGTTCGCATGAGTAGTATGTATCCTGACTGTGTTAATCCGTGTATGTGGCTGTACTTGCAAGTAGATGTGTATTGCACACATGTGATTTTGTATGTCTGGGGAGAACATATGCTTACCATCTCTGCTGGTGGGACTTGGGATTAGGGAGCTGAAAAAACTCTGTCTTTTCCCAGCTACCAGATTCAGCAATGCCTAACTCCCTGTTTCTTCCCGAATGTCTGATTAATTATCTCATTATGATATTTTTAATTTCACCATAACTGCCTCATATTCTATGCCTCATGGAAGATAAAAATAGTTAGAAAAAACAACTTTAAAGTTGTATTAACTTAAAATGCAAGAACTGATTTCTGATTTTATATATATATATATATATATATATATATATATATATATACAGAAAAAAACCCTACAGCTTCTCCTTACAGATTTTCCTTAAGCTCAACTTTAAGTAGAATTCTATATAATAATTGTAGAAACAGTACAGAAACAGAAACATGTACAAAACTTCCAACTTTGTCTTCCAAAAAGGAAGACAAAGACATTGTGCCTTTTATAGTAGGATGTGTACTTTTAGGTATGCTTTAGCAAAGGGAAAATAAATAAATATCCAGGTGTTCAGTAAATAAATGGTCCCAAATTAAAATGAGGACAGGAGTTTAAAAATACAGACAGTAAAAAATAATGAATAATTAACACAGATTAAACACAAGTACTTGAAATGGTTTGTTATGCAAATTACCTTGTCATTGCAAGCATTTCTCATTAGGAATGTGTTAAATGGATCAGTGAAGGTGTTGCTAATTTGAACTACTAGAGCTATCTGAACCAAATCTGAAAAATTTCAAATGTTTCTTAAATGGAAAGGGTTTCAGCACTTTTTAGTGTCTTGTCAGCAATGTGGACAGTAGGATTGAGTGCAACCTTAGCAAGTTTGTTGACAAAATCAAGTTGTGTCGTGCAGTCAACATGCCGGAGGGAAGGGATACCATCCAGAGGGACCTTGACAGGTTTAAGAGGTGAGCCTGTGTGATCCTCATGAAGTTCAAGAAGGCCAACTGCAAGGTCCTGCACTTGGCACAGGGGAGTCCCAAGCACAAATACTGTCTGCGTGGAAAATGAATTGAGAAGAGCCCCGAGGAGAAGGACTTGGGAGTGTTTGTGGATGAAAAGCTCAGCATGAACTAGCAATGCATACCTGCAGCCCAGAGGGCTAACTGCATCCTGGTCTGCGTCAAAGGAGATGACCAGCAGGTCAAGAATTGAGGTGATTCTCCTCTACTAGTCTGCTTTTGTGAGACCTCATGCAAAGTACTGTTTCCAACTCTAGGGCCCCCAATACAAGAAAGATGTGGACCTCTTGGAATAAGTCCAGAGGAGAGCTGCTAAGCTGATCACAGTGCTGAGACACCTCTGCTATGAAGACAGACTGAGAGATTTGGGGCTGTTCAGACTGGAAAAAAGATGACTGATGAGGATTTTAGCCAGGGTATTGCTCAACACACTAAAACATTGAGACTGATCTACACAGAGCAGGAGCTGCCTGCACGACAGTCCAAAACTCATATTGGAAGAGTTCTTACACAAATCAGTTAAAACTTTTATTGTAGAGGTCTGGAGTTTAGTCCATCACCTTGACTGACATCTGTTCACTGTATCAAACAAGACCATTAACTCACCTACCCAAATTTATGTCTCAAAGAAACTTCAGTTTTAGGCATGATGACTGTGCTCTTGAGATGCCCACATATTCACACTGTCTTGCTGATGCTGGCTGGAGCCCTAACCAGGATCTTCAGTGTGTAGTCTAAACTGAGATAGGGAAAAATCAAGAAAGTAACAGTATATGTACATTTTTGCCTGTCAATTAACATATATCTTCTCATTTTAGTGTGTTACTGGTATTAATGGGCTTGCTCTGATATTACTTAAATAATAGAACTATGAATGAAAAAGTTTTTAGCAGAAGTTTACCATTATTTTCTGGGATCAATTTTCTGTTGCAACACAAATTATTTTTTTATTATATTTTACAAAGCAGTAGTAGGTAAAGTTTAAATATATTCATAGATTGCAATTTTACTTTAGTTCATTGTAGACAGTAGGCTTAGTCCTTGGTGTTAATTTAGACAAAAGAAGAAAAAAGAAAAAAAAAAGAAGAAAAGCAAGAAAAAAAGAAAAAGAGAAAAGAATCTAAGTTGCAAATTTGCTACAAAACAAACTTACAAATATTTTTGTGAAGAAAATCACTGATGCAAGCATGACAATTAACTACTTTGGTTACCAACCAGCACTTACACTGGTACAAACTAGAATAGAAGTGAGATTACTTTGTACACTGGCATAGAATCCACGCAAACTGAAGTTGTACAGAATATCATGGGCACACCTTCACGTTGAGGAAGACGTGGTTTTACTACTAAACACAGAAAAACCATTGCAGGGTAGAGTAAAAGTGGTTAAAATAGCTGAATTTTTTAAAAGAAATACTATATTCATTAAATCATTGTTAATTTAATAATTAATTTTAGACTCAGAAATTATGTTACATGTTAAGTTCAGAGAGTATGCATAGAGTTTCTCACTTCTTTACTTTTTTAATACAAAAAGTCCATGCATAGCAAATTCTGAAAGGCTGTGAGACTCAGGTTTGGACACATCTTCTTTCTGTTTTCTTGCTAACATTAGAAGTAAAAGAGTTGTTGGACGAGTTGTTGTATGGTGAAAGAAATGGAGAAAACTAGAATGAAACCCCCATTTTTTCTACCCAGGACTATTCTCCAGACATCAGTTACTGTGGTTGTTATTAGTAACTATTTCCAATACCTTCAACAATATTATCTTCGATAATCTTGTTAAATACCTGTGTTGTTTATTAATATAACTTAGAATACACAGTAAGTACAACCCATTATTATGATCATAAAGACCATTTCATTCTGCTTTTATTAAATCTCTAACTATCCAGATCAATCTGTATTTCTTTATATCCTGCAGCTTTTAGCTGTCTGTTGATTTCAATTTTTTTCTCTGAAATTATATTCCTTCACTGGAAACAAAATTGTATTTTATCCAAGGCATTTCTACAGTCTTGTTTGGTGACCTCTATCATTTTATCCCACTTTTACCATCTGTACTATAAGAATAATAATTTTAATATTTCCTTGTCTATTGACGTTATACATGAAGGATGACATGGGGGAGAAAGAGGGTTGGACAGCTGAACTAATTAAAGTGCTTCAAATTCTAGCTGAGTGAAGTACTACAGATACATGTATCACCATCTGCTTGCTTATTGATCTTACTAGTAACACTAACATAGTCTTTTCAAAATAATTTGTTTACAAAAGTAATATTTATTTGACTTATTTGAACACATATTTGCCCCTACCATGATATATTTAACAAAGTATTGCCTGTTATCTTAGATAGCATTTCAGCAACTCTAGTGTACTGTCTTAGAAAAAACCTCTGTCATTCCTCCAAGCTTCAGGTTCAATATAACCAATATATTTGAAACATCTATGGAGCTTCCTATTTTCCTTACCTTGCAGTATGTTATTTTAGTCTACTGTGTCTTCTTAGTTGGCCTTTTTTTAACTAGTGCTTACTTGATTGGTAGCTTTGCCCTCTGGCAAGGGTTTGATGAGCTTACAAATGGGCACAATGCCATCCAAACAGATGTGATAGAAAATAATCAACCAACAGTCCCTCTGTATGTATTAAATGTGTTTGATTCTAATTGTTCCAGATTCTGATCTGGAAATGTTCAAATAACTGCTTACACTATGTAGTATTTGGATAAAGGATTTACTATTGTTGATGTAGTTCTGAATTTTACTTAAGCACTTTGCTTTGAAAAATAAGAAAACAGTTTTTGAAATCACACGGAGAACTATTTTATACTGTTAAAAACAAAAATCAACTTGCTAGTAGAGCAAAGGAATTCCTTTTCTCTTTTTCTGGGAAAGAAATTTCATGCAATGTGCCAAATCTGATTTCTAAACTTTATTTTCCAGTAATATTGAGTTACATAACAGTTTAAGCATTAACATTGACTCTTATCTCACTTAAGTTCAGGTGTTCGAAAAGTGAATAATTTTTTACATCAGTTATATAAAATCCTTTTATATTTAAAAGGAAAAATATATTTCTTCAGGTTACCTCTCAACTATCATAGATATCTAATATGGAAGAGAATACCTTACCTTCTAGAACATCCTGTCATAAAGTTGAACCTGGGAAGAAGGAATCTATATGGAAGATGTTTTAAGATTCAGTTTTCATTTTTCATTATCCTATTCTGATTTGATTGGTAATAAATTAAATTAATTTCCTCATCTTAAGTCTGTTTTGCCCATGACAGTAATTTCTGAGTGATGTCTCCTTGTCCTTATCTCAACTCGTAAGTCTTTCTTTGTCTTTTGTCTTCCCTGTCCAGTTGAGGAGATGGATGATAAAGTGTCTTTGGTTAGCACCTGATATTCAGCCAGGGTCAACCAACACAAGACTTTACAAGTGAGGTAAAGTTTAGACCACTAGAATGTTCATTTAATAAATAATTAAATAAATAACATGGATTAGTGTGGTGACTTGACTTTCCCTTATAGTGCTATCCTCTCAACACATCTGTATTTGTGTGCATAGACTCAGGATGGTCCTCCTTCAGTCCTGATTGTGGTTTCTTTTTATTATTTTCAAGATCATCTCTCATACTTCATCCTTTGCTTGCCAACCTGGTACACTGCTTTCTCATCTGACTGTGAGTCATCTTCTCCCTCTCTTGACATACCTTGTTTTAAACTCTCATCTCCAGGTTGACTTGGTTGATAATTTCCCCCCACACACACTCGTAGACACACAACTGAATTGAACAATAAGGGTGGACTCATCATATAGACCATAAGCATTTAAATTTAGACTCCTAGACTTAAAAATCTATGGACTGTTGTCCAATGTCTTAGTAAGTATTAACTTTAGAGTAGATTCTAGTGTTCCTGCTTCAGCTTAAGTTAACTATATTATCACTGTTAATTATAATGAGATTTGAGAGACTTGGATGTCATGTAGATTCCTATATTCGGTGTTCTCCTCAGGTGTTCCCTAAGCATGTAACACCATCTGGAGTGTCCTAAATTATCCATCTTGACCTCCAGCTACTAACCCGAAAGCATGTTGATATATTCTGTATATTCTCTCAAATATTCTGTCAAATCCACTCTATTTTCTCAGATATCCTAAGAACCTTAGTAGATAGTTAGTAAAGTGCCTCAAGATCGCTTGTTCGAGCTGTCAGAGACCTAAATCTCATTCTAAATATTTTTAAGGGTCTAAGAACTAAAGTGAACTTGGAGCTATTATTATTCTTGCATTGAGGAATAAATTAGGAGAAATTTTGTTTTATACATGTGTTTGTCAGGCAGGTAGACCATCTATAATGCTGCTGTCTCCTTTGAGAACACTCGCAGGATCACTCTTGAGGAGAAAAGGCAACACAGAAAGAACCGTGTTTTGCAGAATACACCATCTAAGGAGTCTTTCTGCTGTGCCTTTTGCAATCGGATATGTCTGTCTCATATTGGCCTCATAAGTCACCACTGTGCCCGTAACAAAAGTGGATAGAGCCTTCCCAAATCTTCGTTCGCGAAGCCCAGCCATGATGATGTCAGGCAGGCAGAGGTACAGTTCCAAAGTAGACAACAGATCTGCAATTTCTTGCTCAACCAGCTTAGAATCCAGAAGTTACATGCATCTGTAACATAGACTGAGGCACATGGAAAAAAAACCATTTTAGATATAAAAACCTATCGTAGGCATTAAGTCTCAGCAGAGTATGAAGAAATTAATGAATATAAAGTGAAGAGAAAATGGGCTTTTTAAGTCCTATGGCACAGAGAGCAACTTGTTCGCTTTTTTTTTTTTAAATAGCGAATCTTATAGTTTTGCAAAATATTACTAAACAATATAATAATAGAAACACATAAATAAATTTTATTTTTGCTTTATCAGTTAAAAAAAATATAATCTATTTGTTACTATATAGTTTAGCACCTACCTGGCATTTTAAAGCTTTAAATCTGTTTGCAGCCCTATTTCAGTATTTGACATTGTCATTAGCTAATAAATCAGTAAGAGAACAGCTGTGATTATTCCTACTATTGATATAATCTTAGGACCAGCAGAAATTTACTTTTCCTAGTTTGCATTTTGCATGAAAAACCAATAATGAAAAAATGCACTTTCACTGACTCACAGGTACTTCTGTCTGTTATAAGATGAGTAATGAAATTACAATGAAAATTAATGAAAAACAAACTGACTAATTTTTCCCACAAAGTAAATATTTTTGTATTTCTTGCTCACTAAGTGAACAGCAGTGTAGACGTTCTGTTGGCATGTTGTCAGTAAAAGTTCTTTTCCGCTGCACAAATAAAATTTAGATAAACAGTGTTTTAGATCAAAGCTTTTAAGTCATGTTTTATTTTTTAAAACTTCTTATTTCATTAAACCAAATGATAGAATCTTTTTTTACCTCTCCCCTCAGTTCCCCTGCCTCAAAATAATTTGTCAAGAGTTGGACACCAGTTGGATGTCACTAAAAAGAGGGAAGTGAGCAAACTTAATGAAAATATCCTAAACATGGTATTTCAAGGTAGTTCTGTCTTAAGAACAAAATCTCCAATATATGTAGATCAAATTTGAAATCTTGGATATTGCTATGAAGATAAAGTGCCATTCTTAAGCCAACTACAATAAGCAGTGATGACTTCATCAAAAGCATTTCTTGTAAAACATATGTACAATAACATTTATGAAAAGTACCCAGTTAAGAGAAAACTGTTGTTCAGTCTCATACAGATATTTTTCAGTCTATTTGGCCAAAGAATTAGGAATCTAGTGAAATTTTATTTAGAAAAGGAATTATATAATTTATGACAAATATAAATGGCATAATCATAATGTTTCATTTGTTGTTATTTATTAGCCCCTCTCAAACTTTTAATGTTCAAGCTTATCTCACAGTTGTTTTAATCTAACTGTTTAAGTACTTATTGCACTTAGTTTCAAAGCTTTCCCATTTCAAAGCTTTCATCTTCTTGGCAGACCTTCTAGATACCTTCTGCATTGAACAAAAACACCCACCAAGACCATTCAGTTATTATATTTCTTATTATAGATTTTAATACCAGACAAGAAGGTAATCCTCTTTCAGCAAGAGATTCCATGCCTTCTTAGACATGGAATCTTAGAGTTAGTATAGACAGTTATATCTGCTCTTCCTCTTGTGTTACAACATGAAATCTATATTACATCTCACAGAGAGCTGCTAAAATCGCTTTTTGTGAATTTTCAGCCTATCGGGTGATGTGTTGTAATAGTAAATCATTCTGGCCAGATTCACTGAAGGGTCCTTCCTTTGTAGCTCTGGTATGATTACAGTGGTTAAATGAAATATAGCTCTGGTCTGAACTGAATAGAGCTATCAAAAAAGGAAAGGTAGAGGGGAAAATATTGCAAGTAATACCAGTCTCTCCTTTCTCTCCTCATTGGCACTGAGATTGAGTGAATCCTTATAGTAGGCATGGGAGAAGCTACCCAGCATTTCACAAATTTTTCATTATCCCCTTCCCTTGTTACCACCCTGTCCAAGTAAGGGCTGTTTTCCAAGCATCCTTAGAAATGTGGCTTGGTGCACTACTGGCAGTTATATATGAGAACAGCAGACCCCAAGATGTCCCTTGCATCATCTTTCATCGACAATAGAGTGACAATTTACAGGGACAGGAATCAAGGATCTTTTACTTTTTCATTATGTATGTCAATCATAGGCTTTACCAGATTAAGTTGCACCTCAGCAGAAGAAATTGGGGGCTTAAAAAGGAAGAACAAGGTGTGGTAGACCAAAAGGTTCAAAGCAGAGAACCTTTTTTTATTATCTACAAGGACTGACAGTATATCTTTTTATGCACTGTTCCTTCCAGTTTCCACTAATGCTGTAGACTTCTTTCTTACCTCAGTTTTAGTCTTTCTTTCCTCCATGTCACTCCAGAAACTCTAGTTACATTTCCTATTTACAAAAGATTCTGTCTGATCTAGACTGCACCAGCCAGCATCTTGGAAAAAGGAAACCTTTTTACCACCCAGCCACATCCTTTTAGCAAACATCCAGTAAATATTTAATAAATAATTATAATTTCTTACTGCATTGGGTTTGTGTGGCAAGGCTTTACTAACAGGGTGGAGGCTTAAGGCATGGCTTTTGTGAGAAGACACCAGGAGCTGCCCCTGTGTCCAGTGGAGCCAGTTCCAAGACGAACACTTCACAGGTTAAGGCTGAGCCCACCAGTAGTGCTGGTGGAGCCTCTGTGATAACATATTTCAGAAAGGGTAAAATCTGCTGTGCAGTTCCTATGTGAGAAAGGAGTGAGAAAATATGAGATAAGCAACTCTGCAGATACCAAGATCAGCAAAGAAGGAGAGGGAAGAGGTACTTCAGGTGCCATAGCAGAGATTCCCCTTCAGTCCATGGTGCAGACCAGTCAGACTGTCCCCCTGCAGCCCATGGAGGTTCACAGTGGAGCACAGATCCACCTGCAGCCCCTGGACAAGGTGGACATGTCGTGAAGAACAGGGCACACCAGAGCAGGTGGATGTGCCCTGAAGAAAGCTGCACGCCGTGAAGAGCCTGTGTTGGAGCAGGCTCCTGGCAGGAACTGAGGCCTCTGAAGAGTACACACAGGATCAAGTTTTCTGGTAAAACCCATTGCCTGTGGGAAACCCAGAACTGGAGCAGTATTTGAAGAATTGCAGCCTGTGGGAAGGACCAACATTGGAGAAGCTCATGAAAGACTGTATCTTATTGTAGGGGCTCCACACTAGAGCAGGAGAAAAGAGTTAAAAGGAAGAAGCAGCAGAGACAAGATGTTACGAGTTGACTAGAACCCATATTCCCTATCCCTCCTGTACCACTTAAGGAAGGAGAAGGTAGAAAACTTATCAGTATAACTGAGACAAGGAAGAAGGAAGGGGTTGAGAAAGTTGTTTGTTAGGGTTTTTTTATCCTACACTATTATTTATCAGCAACAAATTAAATTAATTTCCTTTAAGTCAGGTCTGTTTTGCCTATGATGGTAACTGATTTTGATGCACTAGTTTTTTTATCATATTTCCTTCTCTTGTCCTGCTGAGAAGGAAGTGACAGAGCAGGTTAGTGGGCATTTGAAGACAAGCCAAGGTCAATCCTCTATGATTAATGTAGATATTTCCTTAAAAAAAATAAAATATTTTTTCAACAAAAATAAAGGCACAAGTTGTATTACAGCCATGGCAGTATGAAAGGGCATGAATGTAGATGTACATCAAAATTGCAGAGTATGTTCTTAAAGATGGGATTAATATGAATGCTACAACAGTCAAAGTCAGTAATAGACCAAAGAGGCCCAGAGAAATAAAAAAATCTGACTCATCTTCAAGGATTCAGGATGTTTTTGGTTTTGGCCTTTTTAAAAAGCAATGACATTTTTAGTGGAAGGAAAAGGTGAGGAAAGAAAAGGCAAAGTGTAAAATATCTTTTTCTAGTGATGTAAAACGTGTTGTTCTGACATGAAATAGCCTGTCTGTTTTTTACATACACAGAGGGTTTATGATGGAGCCCTAGGTACTGTTTGGAGATAGGGGCCATCTCAGAGCTGTAGAGGAGCCTTAGCCTTCAGGTCTTGCAATTATAACCTTTTGTCCAGTGCTGGCAATCAGTACAGAGAGGAGACAATTGATGACTGACTTTGTAGAAATCATCTGATTCTGCTAAAATACTGCAAATATGATCATCATGGTTAGACTTTGTGAACGAAGATTTAGGAAGGCTCTATCCACATTTGTTGCAAGCATACTGGTGGCTAATGAGGCCAATACGAGATAGACATATCTGATTGCATGCAAATATGATACTAATTGGCCAAATGCCAATAGTAGCAGAGAAGGAAGAAAAATAAAAACAATTTTAATGTCTTCTTTTCCTTGTGAAGTCTTTTCAATTCCACTATCTCTCCAGTCCTTTTTTGGACAGTTTCCAGAATAAATGGAGATTTACAAGGAAGCAATATTGAATATATAATAGGTTTACCAGAGGATTAATATATTAAATACATTAAATAATATATTATTAATAATATATTAAATGAATATATTAAATAACTTTTGCATCATAGGCAGTGTAAAACTTCTATTTCTTTTAACTCTGTAGAAACTTGCATTGTGTTCTTGAGGGTTAAACTCTTTTTAAACCTGTTATTTCCTTTTCATCTTCATGGTACAACTTACTTTGTCAAATTTTGTTGAGTTCATTAATTTAGAAGTGCTTAAAAGTATAATGAATGTGCATTCAAACAAACTTGCACTAACCATACAGGGAGTTAAGATTTTTTTATCTAAACAATTTTAAAATGTAAAAAGTTAAAGAAAACTTTGTCCTTGCAGTTTTACTGTTGCTATGATTGAATGGAAAGTTTCTTTGTGTAGTAAATACTGAAGGCTTAAAGGAATTTTCTTCCTCTTTAGGAAACTTGTTCAATTCACACTTGTCTTGGTTTTATTGATGTTCAATTTCAAAACAAAATGAAAGAGGATCTCTTCTTCCTGGGTACTTCAACACATCTGGCTTTCAGGATTGGTTCAACTCTTTTTAATTAAGTTCTTAATTTCAAGTAGTTTCTTCAAGGCATCAATGAATCTCTCTTGTCATTCTCTGCAAAGACTTGTTGAATAGGACCATGTTTCTATAGTAATTTGTACATCTAAGGTTTCCCCTTTGGTTGTCTCTTTGACTTCTCACATACAATGAATTTTCCTATTTGGGTTTCCAGTACGAAAGCTTTTTCTACTTTTAATCACTAAAATGAACACATCTGGTAGCATCTTTGATTATCTTGTCTGTTGGTCTGTAATGATCTGGTCAGTTTCTCATCGGCTCTTATTGTTGTCACTAATTCTCTGAAGACATTTCGTGTCAACAAGTTTACCAGCTTGAAAATACCACCCGTTCTTGCTTGGCATTCTATATTCTATGATTTGAAATGTAACCTAAAGTCTTTTTGAGTCCTGTGGAGTTATTGTAGTGTGTTATATAACAGATGATATTTTCCAGAATCTGTATTATCACAAGAATCTGACTATTATTCACTCTTCTGGAAAAGGCACTGACAGACACTTTGTCATTCACGTCTCTAGCATCCTTTTAAATGCCAGTAGAACAAATAAGTTAATGCTCAATATATCTTTCACTTGTTCTTCTCACCCTGCTTGTAGATGGGTTTTCTCATTCCTCATGCTTGCTCTTTCTGTAATTGATGTTAAATTTATCTTCTGGATCTTGTAATTCTTGTATTGCTCATATTTTCTTGCATGACTGTGGAAGTCTCACATTTTTTAGTCCGCATTATTTCCGCTTCCTGGATTCATACTTGTCAAGCTTTGTACTGATATTTGTAATTTTTCTTGCAAGAATTCTGAGACTCACTTCCTTGAGGTATATCTCTCCTGAAAGAAAGTTCTCTAGGCTTATTTAAGCTCCTGTAATTGCATGCTGTACAGCTCTTCAAAATCTTTTCTCCATCACTTATTCATTTCATATCCTTAGTAATCTGTCAACACTTGTCTCTGACTGCCAACATCTTCATCTCTGGTCTTCCAGTCATCTCCCTTATCTCATCACACTAAGCCTGAGGCCTATTTCTGCTCCCATATTCTTTTGCTGTTTTGCATTCTTTGCTTATTGTTTGTTCCTGTATTCAATTTCTGTTTTGTCAGTTTACTATATTCTACTTTAAGTCTTAACTCTTAGATTTTATTCTTGTTCAGACTTAACTCCCAGATTTTATTCTTGTTCAATGTCTTTTAATTGTTCATCTTTTTATGCCTCATCTATTACCTTCTATTTAGCCTAGAATATTGTTTCTCTGGTTGCTCCTCTAACATTTCAACTGTCCAGTTGCCTCCTCTTCTTTCTCCATAAGTATTCTTCTCTATAAGTGGTTTCATGAAACAAATCAAGCTACTTTCTTTTTACTCAAATTGGACAGCTTGATCAGTGCCATTTTTTCTCTTCACAAAAATATTGATCCCTTTTTTCCCCTGGGATAGGACCATTTCCGTTATAATTTTCTGCAAATTACAGTTAACTTCCACTTAGCTTATGCATAGACATGTCAGTCTTGATATCTTTCACATTAGCAGTGAAATGGAGATTACACAGTGATACTTGAAAGCAGTTTTGCAGAAATGGAGATGAGAGTCCTGACGGAAACCAAATTAAATGAGACTCAGCAGCGCACCTTTTTGGTGGGGAAGACCAGCTCTACAGTGAGCTACATGAGTGAGAGCACAGTCCCCAGTTAGAAGCAGCCAGTGGGTGCAAGGAAGTAATTATTCTTCACTATTTACCACTTATAAGACTTCATTTGCAGAAATACCTGGTACTGACACACTCTGAAGCACACAAATATGAGGAAAACAAGTGGCCACAAAGATGGCTGAAGACTTGGATGGGAAGATCAAGAACTCTGTGTTTACTCATCCCAAAGAAGAGATCTAATTCCTATGCCCTACCCAGAGAAGGGGTAATTGCTTGTCTTTAGCTGCCTAATGAGTAGTAATAGAGAAAAAAATATCAAACTCTTCTTAGAGATGCACAGTGATAGGGTAATAGTCAACAGGCACAAGTGGCAGGAAGAACAATTTCAAATAGATATAAAAACAAAGAAACAAATAAACAAAAATCATAGTGATAGTTGGCAAAAAGTGGAACAGGCTGTCCAGAGAGGTTGTGTAGTCTCCATCGCTTGAAAGATGGACACAGCCCTAAGCAATCTAATGTAGTCTGACATTACTCTGGCCAGGGAGTTGTACCTCCAGATGTCCCTCTCAATCTAAATTATTCCATATTTACGCAAATTACAGCTCTGGAATGCAATTATTAATTAAAATTTGTACAACTTTCTGTAATGTGTTTTTAAAGAGAGAATAATAAGCACTAATCAGAATACAATCAATACCAAACAGAGACAAGCAAGTTGAGCAACCAGTTCCAATCTGTTTTCCTTCAAGTTTTACAAGACTGTTGTATACTCTCTGGCTGCTACACAACACCACAGTTTTTTCCTGTTAAGAGGAACCAAGTCAATAGCTAATCAATTGTAGTCTGTATGGGAGTATAAATAGGTGAAAAAAGTTAATGATATTGTACGGAAATGTATGAATTCTCAAGTTTGGGGTGATGAGTGGAGGTTAGAAAATCGGGATGTGTCTTCTACAGTTTTGAATATAGTTCTCTTATAAATCTACACTCATTAAAGAACACTTCCAAATATAAAGCCTATCAGCACAGAAGAAAGGCTTTTTGTAGGATCCCAAAATCAAATATCTGTAGAAAGGAGCCTGAGCAGTCTCAGCAAAAGTCCTTGGGCTACGAAAGCTGGGGAAAAGACCTCGGTTTGAGGATCAGACAAGATATCAGCGTTTTGTAATGTCCTGCCCAGACCCAGAGAGACTGTACTCTGATTTTATCAAACCTCTGTATAAAATCCATTGTTTTTTTCTCCCTCCCTGTGTATCCTGTGTATTCTGTAAACATTGGATATCTCTCCCCCATGTAAATCCCCAAAAATGTAATCCTAAAATAAGTGGGTTTTCCCCATGCTGTAAGTGCTAAACCCAAAAGGTGTAACTTGAGTTTTTCCCTTACCCCATCCTTGTAAAACCCCCTGTTTGTAATAGCTCAATCCCCCTATGAGTATGTAGACCTCAGACCCTTAAAATATCAGCCTGTATGTCCAATAAAGCATTCTAGATTCTACCTCCAACTGGGATGATGCTAGTTTCTTAGACTCCCACATCTTTTTAAGTTAAATTATTCTTCTTAAACCATGCACAGGTATAATATACTGTGGTCTGGGAAACAATGAACAACCTCTGTTCTATACCTCTTTCTGTTCTACATTATGAAGGATACTGATAATCTCGAAGTTGTGAAATTAATTATTCACACATTTTTGACCTTCCTTAGAAAGTTATATAATTTTACATTCAAATTTTTACAGATTCCTCTTGGGAATTCTCTTGGGAACATAGGATAACTTTCAGTTTTTCTTTGAATTAGCAGCAAAACTTGCTATAAATGTCTAAAGATTTGGGATTTCTCCCATTGATGCTAGCTAACCTTCATAGTCAATAACAGCATATGTTCTCTTGATAGATGGCATTTGTTCTGTGAGATCCCTAAACATCCTATAAACTCAAATGTTTCTAAATGATGAAGGTTATCTCTTAATGTTCAGACTGCTCCCTCCTCGTCATTGTCAGACATCATGACAACAGACTTGTGTATAGGAAAAGACTTTCATCAGGAAAAAATGTGGTGGAAAGGTATTTTTTTTAATTAAAAGTGGATGATGCTTCAAAGTCATTAGCTGGAAAACTTCTCAAAGTTTCACAGTTACTTAAAATTCCATTTTTTCAAATCATATGATATACCATTCAATTATAAAAATCCCATCCTTTATTGAAATGTGGGGGCAAAAAGTGCCTATACAATGCAATGTGCTAAAATATCAATATTCATTATTCAATACTGCTAAGAATTTGTAAGATGTACTTCACATTTCATTAAAAGTTCTTTAAGAGTCTCTCTAGAACCTAATGAGAAATACTGGAAAAATCTAATTTTGCTTCCACTACCATATCCAACAAAATTCCAGATTCATAATAACTATAGGGTGTGATATGAAGCTAAACAAGGCAAAACTTTCTTTGATGCAATCTTTAAGCCATAGAATCAGTGACAGATCCTTCAGCAGTCAGGGATGAAGCCCTTTGGGTCCTGTTGTTTTCTGTAGGTCAAGATTGCTCAAGTAACACCTGACTTCATCCTCATCCATTACTGACCATTCTCCTAAAACCCTTCAATTAAGTGTAAAGGCCTGTAAGAATTTCTTGATGACTGAGGCAAAGAAAATGTGGAACACCTCAATCTTACATGTACCTACTGTCACTAATCCACTCACCTCATTCAGCATTGAACATATTTGTTCAGTTTTAATCAGATACTTCTGTCTTTTGTTCATGTATAAAATGTACTTTCAGGGGCCATTTTTCTGTATTTTGTTAGCCACATCATATCATATTAAAGAACTTCTATATTAATTAAGAAATAGGCATGTAAAAGCAGTTACATTAAATTTTTCTGAGGGTTTTTTTTTACCTTTGGTTTTTCAATGGTCTGTTTTTTTCCCAAGTGGTGTTTCTTGATGCTATAGGCAATAGCATCATGTATTTGTTCTGGGTTTTGTTTTGGTATGTTTTTTATTATTATTGTCTTCTTGGTTTTGTTGTTGCTATTATTGTTATTTTAGTTCAGTGATAGAGTCCTTCTAATGTGAAAGACATCAAAAAAGTCAACAGAACATTTTAATTGGAAATCAGTCTTTAACAAATAAACACAGGCAATGGAATTTTTTCAGCTCGTTTAGAAAACTATATAATATTGTGGTGAAAATGTTATCTTTTGACCTCAGTTAACATTTGCACATTTTACAGAGTGATCATTTTAGAAAGCATTTAAAAGAAAATAATTTACTTACAGTATGAGATGACTGAGCAGTTCCAGGTAGCATAGAAATAGGAAGAGAAAGACAGTAGCAGAGATGGCGGTTATGAGGCAAGACATGGAAGTGAACACAAAGGAATCAAGAAAAGAGTCATAAGAAATGGTAGAGAAATGTGAGCAAGAATTAAACTGTACTTTTCAGAATATGCAATGTTACTTGTGCAATAGTAATTGTTATGTATTTTTACATTAAACTTTAATTTGTATAAGCCATCTGGATGGTCGATAAATAAGAACACACAAAAAACACACAGGGATTTGACTGAAGTATCTGTTTGCCCCAAATAGTTAATTCCTTGCTGATTTGGGTAAATACCATCATTCCAAGAGCTTATCCAATCTTTTAAAGTAGTAATTCAGAGGAATGTACCAGTAGATCTTTGACTTGATCCTCCAGTGACGGGTATTACCAAAGTGGGTGCACCTACTTTTTCTACATGAGAACTATATTTTTATTGTGTGCACATTTAACAAGAAAGCATAACTATGATCAGTGCAATAATCGACTTTTAGTGTCTTGGAAATATTTGCGTTATTGCACACCTAACATATTTAAAGGATGATTTTATTATGCTTTATGTACTTTACAAACAGCAACCAAGTTATACTATCTCAAGATTGCAAAAAATTTTATTGACCTCGTGTAGGAAAAGATTTTTTACAAAGCTTTGTATTTTTCATTTACCTTCACATATATGTCTGTGATTACATGTAGGATATAGTGGCTCTATATGCAGATGAAATAACTATTTTTTTCTGAGCTACAGGTATGTTAATAGATAATCAATATGTAATTTATATATAATTGTATAGCATTATCTGATAAAATATTTTCACTTGGATTAAAAACATTAACAATCATTTTTAAAACCAAAAATTTTGTATGTTAAATGTAAAAGAATAACTGTAGAAGTAAGATGTAACTCAAAGCACTTAAGCAGGGAGAACAAAAAGAGCACCCTTTTTGCATTGTGTAGCAACTGTACTTGGTTATCTTGATATTCTTACTGTCTGCAGGTCTGCTAGACACTGTGTTTAGTTAACATACGAAAAAATATTTTTCAACTTTGCAGTAGCCTCTCCCAAATTGTTATATCTCAGATTTGATAATGTTTTGTGCTTCCTAAAGCAGAAAGTTTAATTGAACCCATATGACCTTTCCTGTGGAAATGTGGCAATTAGACTGACCCATTACAGGACCCTCTGCATGTTATATTACAGGCATTTCCCCATATGAACAGGGAACTAACAATAAGTCTTGCAGCAAGACAACCAAAGATTTTATTTCTTTTCTCCCCTCTTGTCTATCTCACATGCAATCCCATTATTTTTTTTATTTAAACCTTAGCAAATCATTGATTTTGTCAAGTGTAAAGCATATTTAAAAAATATCACACATGCCTTATGTTAAGTAGATTTCAGGCTTCTGACAAATTTCTCTTGTATGCATCCAAAAATAAGTGCCTCGTAGGCATCATAATTCGCCCTGGCATATGTGGAAACTTACTTCACAATTATTATAGTCAAAGCTGAAAAGAATTAAGGATCTCCTTGCATATGAGATGTAAGTTCAAATGGCAAAGGGACAAATGTGATCGACCTCCATATATTTTTGAAATCATTGCGCAAAGAATGCTTAGCTCATTTGGTTTGTCAAAGAATTCCTTTTATTATATATGTATTTTTCCCTCTTGTATAAATTCATTTTACAGTGTTCCCAAAGGACATACAATTGTACGTAACACATCACAGGTGTTGGAGCTCCATATTTGCATACTATTTACTTTCTGTATTGGGTTAAGGGTAGGGCGAGACTGCATTTTGCAATGCAGTGCTTGAAACATCTAATGATGTACTAAACGTTTCCTCAGAGACTGACATTTTCCATATATTCAGTATTCAAGGCTACCTCCTCCAAGCTTAGGAGCAATGCATTCCAACAAGGAGGAAGTCAGGCCAAAACGGCAGGAGGCCTGCATGGGTGAACAAGGAGTTCCTGGACAAACTCAAACACAGAAAGGAACCTACAGGAATGGAAGCATGGACAGGTAGTCTGTGAGGACTACAGAGATAGATCTTACCTGAGTAAGATCAGGTTAGAAAAACTAAAACCCTGATAGAATTAGATCTGTTTAGGGACACTTAGGTCAACATGAAAAGCTTCTATAGGTCTGTCAGTGATAAAAGAAAGACGGAAAATGCAGGTCCTCTCCACCAGGACACTGGAGACCAAGTTACCTGCTATATGGAGAAGTCTGGGGTACTCAATTACTCTTTTTCCTTGGTCTTCGCTGACATGTGCTCCAGCCACACCACCAAGTCATAAAAGGTAAAGATGGGGACTGGTAGAATGAAGAATGGCTCACTGTAGAAGACCAGGTTTGAGGACATCTATGGAACCTGAAGGGCCACAAATCCATGGGAACTGATGAGAGACATCCACAGGTCATGAGGGAACTGGTGGAGGAAGTGGCTAAGGCACCCATCATATTTGAGAAGTTGTGACAGTCCAGTGATGTTCTGACTGGAAAAATAGGAAGCACAACCCCCATTTTTAAAAAGGGAAATAAAGAAGGTCTGGGCAACTACATGCCAGTCAGTCTCACCTCTGTGCCTCCCAAGATCATGGAGCAGATCTTCCTGGAAACTCTGCTAAGGTGCATGGAAAACAAGGAGGTGATTGGTGACAACCAACATGGCTTCACTAAAGGCAAATCATGCCTGACAAATTTGGCGGCATTCTATGATGGGTTTACAGGATTGGTGGTTGAGGGAAGAACAACTGTCATACCTGGATGCCTGCAAAGCATCTGATACTGATCACATGACATCCTTGTGTCTAAACTGGAGAGACACAGATTTTGTGGATGAACCTCTCAAAGGAATTGGCACTCAAAGAGTTCTGGTCAATGGCTCGATGTGCAAGTGAAGAGCAGTGACAAGTGATGTTCCTCAGAGGTGAATATTGCATAACAGCTAGTTAAGGTACTTAACCTTTAAGCCTACGTAGATTCTGTTAAACTGGTGCACTTATAAATGACAGAATTTAACTGTCAATGAGACTCAGCCGCCTTATGTAAAGAGCACCTCCTTGTATATTTTGTCTCTCCACTTTACTATAGATTGGAATTAACTCCAAAGAAAAATTGTTTTATTGAGAAAATCTCTATATTACATGCAGTTTTGGGGGATTTTTCTACAGAAATATCCTTATGGAAATTTTCTCATATTTTTACTTTGATTTTTCCCATTCACTGCATCTAGAGATGCGGTGAATAGATAAACCTTTGCATTTCACTACTATGGCTGGTTGCATCTGCTTTAGAAATTCTGTTCCAACAAGTATAGTATTTTGCTGCATTTAATTAATTTTGTTTCTGCATGCATAGTACTACTCCCAAGAACTACAATATCCAGGAACAGCTGGAAGGACATTAATCACTTATCTAAACATGCAAATAAGTACAAAGTGAAGCATGAAATTGCTTCCTGTAAACTATATACTGTATTTGTCATTGATATGCTGCTTTAAGTGTGACAATGCTATTTATTTGGATCTGTAATGATATAGCTTTGACTCCTGTTTAATATATTTTAGCAAACATTACTTGGAGGTAAAGCCATTAGTATATTGCACATATATTAATTAGGCTGTCTCATTTATGGTGGTTGACAAAAACCTTTTTCCACCATCTCCTTTTAGATGAGCTAAACTCAGCACAAAATGAGTAAACCACCTTTTTTCTTTTTTACTTGCTTTCCAATCTAAGTCATAATAACAAAAAACTCTCCTTGTTTTCCTTAAAACGTTCCCTTAAAATATTATCTTTGTATTTCAAAGTGAATGTATCCATTTTTACTCTAACTAAAATATTCAGAGAACCACTGCATATTTAGCTGTGTAACTGTGAAAAACTCAGCATGCACTGGTGAGGTTACATGTGGAATCCTGTGTCCAGTTTTGGGCCCCTCAGTCTGACTAAGTATGACATTGAGACACTGAAGCATGTCCAGAGGAAGGCAATGAAGCTGGTGAAAGGTCTAGAGAGTAAGTTCTATGAGGAGTGGACGAGGGAGCTGTGGGTGTTTAGTTTGGAGAAAAGGAGGCTCAGGGGAGCCCTTATCACTCTTTACAACTGCCTGGAAGGAGGTTGTAGCCAAGTGGAGGTCAGCCTCTTCTCTCAGGCAACCAGTGACAGGATGAGAGAACATAGACTCAAGCTGTACCAGGGGAGGTTCAGGTTGGACATCAGGAAGAATTTCTTCAAGGAAAGGGTTTTTAAGCATTGGAGCAAACCTCCCAGGGAGGTGGTGGAGTCACCATCCCTGGAGGTGTTCAAGAAACTACTGGACATGGCAATTAGTGCTATGGTCTAATTGACAAAGTTGTGATCAGTCAAAAGTGTGAATTGATAATCTTGGAGGTCTTTTCAAACCTTAATGATTCTGTGATTCTGTATGAAACAAAACACTCAAATAAGTAGAAAAATAGTGTATGTTTGTATATTTGCTTATACAATACATCACTATACATCTTGAACTAAAATGAGGTCTGAGACAGAAATAATTATAGTTGTACCATCTCAGCAGCTAGAAATATGACCCTCAGGATGTGAGGAAGATGCTTAAAAATGGAAATCCAGAGCTTTTTCAAAAGCTGTTGCTCTTATTCTTGAACTCTTGCTTCTGCTATGTGGGTCCAGTAAGTCCTATCCTCCTGTTCCAGAGTTGTATATACAAATATATGATTCATATAATGGATTTAGATACCTATATTTAGACAACAGAATTGTTCTCCTGTCTTCACAGAACCTCAAAGTGTCTTTCTAAGGAATTTCAATGCCTCTGCAAAATAACAGCCTTTATTTTTCTTTCTTTTGAATCTTCATCAAAATAACAAGACGGGATAAAAAAAAACCAAACCAGTTTTTGTTATGTTTGTCTACCTACATTCTTATAATTAATATTATGTGTTTTCCCCTAAATACAGTAAAAAAAAAGATGAACTTAATTGAATCCTATGATCTATAGTAGATTTTTATTCTCAAGAGAGTAAGTGGGAACCTACTTGTTACTTATTTTCAGTCTTTTTTTACTTTCATATCTCTTTCGATAGCATATGTTCACATATCAATTGATTTTCATAGTATTGATAAAATGTCAAAGAACTTTGGGATTAATCAATTTATTGTTTTTATTGAAAACATCTGGTATGCATTGTGTATGCTGACAGTATTATGTCTCTGTTACTAAATTTCTTCTGGTACTTTTAGAGTTTTGTCAAGATGACTTCATTTGTAAGAAAATGGATATTTAAAAAACTTTTATAAAGTCATTCTGAAAATTCTGGATGGAGGGGAAGAAAAATAACATCTCACAACAGAAACCATATTCAAGCCTGCTTCTATTTTTCCTAGTCTTTTAACTTCTCAAGGAAAATATTTTGGAAATGCAACAGAGGAGATATCAGTAGAGTGACTAACAGTAGACAATAAAAGATAAGCTTTTGCACAGGGTTTAAATAAGTTCCAAAAGTTACAGTTGATTCATTGCTTTGATCATCAAACAGAATTAGTAACTGAAAATGCAATGAAAGACATTACTGGGCTTTGATCAATTTAACAGTTTTAAAATAAATTGTGTTAAGTGTCTGCAGTCAATCAGTAGCAAAATGGAAGAGAACTGCATGAATGTATATGTGAGACATTACAAGAGCTATTTTCACATCAGTACAACTTTCATTGTGTGATGAGCAGCCAGCAGTGCTTAGAGGGCTGAATAATCCTTTTTGAGGACAAGAAGTTCTGAGCAGTACAGTTCATGTCTGCCTCATCGCTCTCTTACAATATAGATAAATCAGTTCTGATGTGATCACAGTTGTAAAGAATCATGTGCGTTATTTTTAAAATGATGATTCTTGATTTACGTCAACTTGTCTTTATCAAAAATCATCTATGGAAAGCTGAGGTTTGGTTTGGTTTCTTCTTCAAGAAATCTTGCAAAATAATCTTTTCAACAAACTGAGGGAAAATCTCTTCATTGAAGAGCCAGGTTTACTTCAGTGTTGTTTTTTTTTTTATTTTATTAAAATCCATGTGTTAATGGCTGTTGCATGATACTCTTGAGACTTCATGTTGCCTTTACACATATACACTATTAGATGCAGCAATTCAGAAATCTGAAATGCTTCTGCAGTTACAGAAGGAATTTTATTCAAAGGATGTAGCCATGTCTGGTTTAACCAGAAGCAAGCAGGAAGATGAAATAGAGCACTGTGAACTTTGGGGGAAATAAGCAAGCCTGATGATTTATCATCTTTCCTGTTTTTAATACATATCCATGCAAAGTCTGAGGCAAACATTACTTTTAAATTCACACTTTGTATAGAAATAGCAGATAGTACATGGTAAGACCTGCTTTAAAGCAGGTTTGATGTTCGATTACTTCATCTAGCCTTCAAGACATGAGTAGTGTTTAAATACAAGAGTGAATGTATAGACAATTTCTGCATTGATACATTGCTTTCACTTAGACAAAATCACCCAAATAAAAGATGGGGTTTTGTTTGTCTCCTTCATTTTGTTGAGTAAGGGTCTAATTACTTCACACTTTAGCTTCCCTTAATTTAGTTTCACATAGTGAAATTTCCACTTGTCAAAGATGAATCATCTTCCATACTGTTGAATTTGGTTGCTACTCATATGTATATTCCCTCTGAAATATGAGGTATCCTCATATTCTGAGACTTCTCCAATTAAAAAAAAATTCAGAAATTAGTAAGGTGAAATCCATTTGCCTTAAAATTGGACATCTGTGGGCAAAGTTGTCATGTCATATCGTTTTATAGTCAAGGAAGGAAATAGATACTTTTCTGGCTGTAATCCATAGATATTATTTTGATATGTGCATGAAGTTAGTCAAATTCCACTTATGAGAAAAGGAAGAAAAGCATAAGAACTATTACTAACAAATACTAAATAAAACTTGACCAATAAAATCAATTTGGTTAAAATAAAAATAATATTTACTTTCAGTAAATGCTGAATGCTGCCTATGAAAAACATCAATGTCTTTAAAGTGTTTCAATGTTGTAACAAATATATTGCCGATAATTTATTGAAGATTAAATACCATGTATACTTGAAAGTTGAAATATCACCTTAGCAAACACTTAATAAAATAAATTTTTAAATCTTATCTATAGGATGCTACTGTTTTGAAACTGCATGGGGTTTGGTTAAGAAATTGATTAAAATTTAAATATAAAAGGAACATCACAAAGGTTTACTTTTTACAGGTTATGCACACTGAAAATTCATTAGCTTGTTGAATATTTTGAGAAAGTTATACTTTTGACATTATCTTATATAAGTCTTTATTTTTCAATAATATTGTATACCCTTTTTTGTTGTTTATTCTGAGTTAAATACTTATGTATGTCTTTAAACTATAATGTATTGCTGAATTTAAAAACACACTTTAGGGATTTGCTGGAGATTCACCTAAATCTATAAACAGATTTGTGGAAAAGAATAGTTAAAAAATGGATAATTAAGAGTGTTAATTTTGTTGTGTGTTCCTGTTAAGCAATCCCTTTTTCATGCTATTCTTACTATTATATTTTCTTAATAAAAAGTATGTTTTCATTTAATAAAATTAAAAACCCTGTTTTGCAGAATTTTTCCATAGCACAGAAGCAGACAATTTTTTCTAGATGAAGATATGTATATATTTGTCATGGCTAGGCTTCGCGAACGAAGATTTGGGAAGGGCTCTACCCACGTTTGTTGCAAGCGCGTTGGTGGCTAAAATGGCCAATACGAGACAGACATGTCCGGTTGCAAAAGGCACAGCAGGAAGACTCCTTAGGTGGTATATTCTGCAAGGCACTATTCTTTCTGTGTTGTCTTTTCTCCTCAAGGGTGATCCTGCGTGCTTTCTCAAAAGCATCAGCAGTGTTACAGATGGTGTGTCTCCAGGCCTCCCAATTGGAGGCCAGAGTAGACCAGTTATGGTGATCGATATGGCCAAGGCTGAGATGTTGTTTTGGGGAGTCCTTGGATCTTTTCTTCGGGGCTCCTCTCTTGTGGCAGCCGGTGGTAAGTTCACCATAGAGCAGGATCTTAGGGAGGCAGTGGTCCTTCATCCTTGAGATGTGCCCTGCCCATCGCAGCTGTGTTCTCATTAACATAGCCTCAATACTTGTGACTGCTGCTTGCTCTAGAACAGATGTATTAGTCACATAATCTGACCAGTGGATGTTTAGGATTGAACGGAGGCAGCGTTGATGGAAACATTCTAGGAGACGCAGGTGGTGGCAGTAGATGACCCATGATTTGTAATAACCTGAAAAACACATCAAACTGTTTTTCTTGACTATAAGTTTGCTTAAACTGAAAGTGTGTATACCAGACTTGAAGAAGAAGTCATCTTTTTACCTCTTATAGTCATCTCCCCATTTTCCCTTCCTTCTATAAGGAAGCAATTTTTAAATAAACATTTTTAATGTTCAGACTTTATACATTTAATGATTTTGGCAGAGGGAGGTTAAACATCTTAGTGTTCTGACCTGGAAGATAAAGGATTACCTGGATGTTTTTATTCACAATAAAAACTTCTTACTTGAAAATTCTAAGGTTTAAAATGAAGGATGAAAATGTTTGTTTTAAATCTAATACATAAAATCTCAAAATCAACCTGCTATATTAAAATTAATGGTTTTGATAGTTTGTCTCTTGGTTAGGAGAGGTTTTTTCCTTTCTTCAGGTATCTGGCCATCTACTACATCACTAGCCATGCGTGTCCTCTCATGAATACTAAAGATAAATATTTCTGAGATTAATACATAGTAGAATGGGAATGTTACAGAGGAGAAAGAGTTGCCACCCAAAAGGCCCCTATTGTTCTTTACTCTGCATGTTTCTATACAACTAACAGCACAGTTCAAGTTTTCGTGGCAGGAGTAATAGTTCCCTGTTTACTTTGCTCAAAAAGAAAAATAAATTACCCAATTTATTATTATAGTCAAAGTCAGTCTTTCAGAAGAAATTGAGAGAATTGCTTGTAAAACGGAGTAGAATGTGATTTACTTGATTCAAAAACATATACGCAAACTGGATATCAATCCTAAAGTGGGTTTATGTGTCTTTTTTGCCTTTTATTTTTTGAGTAACATAATGCACTAGCGGCACTCTGTGCCACCTGTCTGATGCTTATAAAAACCCAAAGCTTGATCTTAACTAACCTGTAAAAGGTTTATTTTGTGTACTTGCATGTATTGTGACATTTATGTATGACATACAGATGTATTTATGGACATAATTTATTTTTTCTCTAGGGATCATTGCATGAATAGGAAAACAATCAGACTGCAAATCAAAAGCCTCAGAGTGAAGGAGGACAGAATTATACATCCTTTAAGTGAGATATCACAAAATTCAAAGTATATTTTATTTCCAACACTCTTGGTTAGATGATCAGATGATTCTTGATTGCAATCAAATGCAACCAGCCAGGATTTGGAGTGTACATGATTTTTAACTCTGATTGGTTCACCTCTGCTTAATAGCCTGCAGATTGAACATTCATTGAACACAATGTAAGTGAAGTTGGAATATCAACCTTTCGACTCACATTTAATGCTAGTGTAAAATTTTGACTTAATGAAAACACATTTAAACTGCAGAAAAATTAATGATCTAATATCAGTGTTCAGAACCAAATACGCTGATTAGTGGTTTCTTCAACTTGTATATCGTACCTCCACAGTAATCCAAGTAAATATCTGAAAATGTAAGTCAAACCTGAGTTATGTGCCAGCTCCACATAAACTGAATGTATTACAGTATGCTCCAATTTTTTGTTTTCACACTATCCAACATATTATTTGATGCAATACTTTTGTTCATAATTTCTATTTACAGAGTAATAAACAAAATTAAATATTTAGTAGAAATTTAGACATTTTCCTGTCCCATTTCTTTTTTAGAGACAAGATCTTGTTTCACTTATCACTGTTAAACCAAATCTTATAAGATCTTATAAGATCTTATAAAACAGTTTGTTAGAAGAAAAAGAAAACAAAGGCATTAGGTCATTCATTTGAATATAGCCTGTGTTTGTTGCTTGTAAAAGGTATTGTTTTCAAATATCTTTTCCAGTCTTCTGTGAAATGAACTCAAAATCCTTGAACAAGTCTTATTGGGCATTATAGTAAAACCGTTTGCTACCATTACCAAAATTAGTTTCTTTCTTGATTGTAAAGATTTGGGTCGCTAGTAAAAAATTCTGATGTTACATGCCCATAACTGAATCTCTGCCTTGATAGTTCAGATGGCAAATTTCACTGCTAGGATGCTTTTACTCCTACATATTTCTACAGAAACTAATATATGAGGCTACGATATAAACAGAGAATTTCAGTATTTCCACTGAAGTATAAACATCACATGCCCAGGTGAATAATATGTTTTGAGGGGCTTTTGGAGAAGGGGCAGGAGGAGTCTCCAAACTACAGAAAGTCTTATAAATGTCTCAATTGTTTCTCTGATGTTCTAGTTTATAATTCAATATAAATGTTTTAATGAGATTGAGAATCTAAAATTAATGCATAAAAAAGTCTTCAGGTTAAAGAGATAAAAAAATTCCAATTGCTGTGGAAACCAGGAAATCTATTTTGAAATAACACTGAAACTACCATCTTAGGCAAAAAAATGTCCATGTTGGCATTCAAAACTGAGTTTTTAACTTACCCTCTCATGAGATCCTATAAAACTTTTTTTATAACTCTGTAGCTATTTCTTCTTTTTTTTCAGAAGGTAATAGAAAAGATGCTTCAGTTGCAAAAGAAAACCCTAACAAACAAACAAACAAACAAAAACACAAAACAAAACAAACAAAAAAACCCAAACCCAGAAATAGTATTTTAATTAACATTTAAATTAATAATTAATCTTAAATATTTGTAATTAATAACACTTAATAGTAATAAATTTGCAGATTCCCTAGTTTTTATTTTAAGTTTCATAAAATTTAAGCATCATGGCTTCAGACTGTAATAGAAATAAATACTCTGAGTCCAAAAATTAAAGGTAACAAGTAACACCTTCTGCCTTAACATGTTGTATCGACACCATATCATTAGAAATAGAGATTTTATTCAGCATGAAAGAACATATACAAAATTCAAAAACCTCAGCTTGCATTTGAAAAGGGTGTCCTCTGACTCTATGTTAGTAACATTATATTATGTTAGTAACATAATATTATGTTAGTAACATTATAGCCATGGTCCCAGTAGCCAAAAACCCTCTTTAACAAAGATTCTTCAATGTATTTGTACAAAATTATGCCTCAAGAAATTTGATACTACAGCAAATTGGGACTGGTATCAACCTGTCATTCTATGGGTGTCCCATAAATCCTTTGTTATATCTGCTTCTGTTGTGTGGATATGTTTTGATTTCTAAATCTTATCAAATATTACTAGACACCTGTACACATGCAGATTTAGCTCAGATTTCAATTAAACTCAGTGTGGGCTTAGATAGTCTATTTCACATGTAAACATCTATAGTCAGACAAAGAAACTGAGGTGTCTAAAAGCTGGAGCTATATCCCAGATGGAAATTCTGGCTTAATCTAGAAGAGATTAGAGACTATGGAGAAATATCTTAAATGTGGTGAGAGAAGGAGGCCAGAGGCATTAAACTGAAGCATTTATTATGCTAGTTGAGTGAAGACCTTAGCAACAACTTACTAAGAAAGTCTAATTTCAGCTTTTTTAGTGATGAGAAACCAGTTTCTCACTTTTTCCTCACTTAGGATGTTGCAGTAGAAATGCAGTGACACTGAGTGAGACATAGCAAAGGTATATGTGCAAGGAATTTGATGGTACACTTACTTTTGGATATGCTGTTATTGAAAATATGCTAACCCTAGACCCACTGAAAAATACTGAAATGCTTACAGTCAGAAAACCAACTTCCATAGCTTTTATTATCAAATATAACTTGTCATATCATCTCTCTTTGTAGTATTATTTTTGATTCTTTTATTGAAGGAATTAGATTACTGCTTATAAATTTTATAGATTTCATGAAGGAATGCTAGAGTACACTTGAAACCTCATAAGTAGCAAATTATTTTCCTTTTGATTAAGAGAGAGAATATAATAAGCATAAGTATTAAAAATACTTTTTTTTCCTTAGTTTAATATCTAGACAAATAATAGGAGAAAACCCACATGCTTTAAAAATTTCTGGTTCTGCTTTGTCATACGTTTGTGTTGGGTCTCTATCAGCCATGACTCACTTCACTGGTAATATGTGATTCTCCTGTGATTTCCGTCTTGCATAAAGTTACACATATTTACCGTGGGTGTTTCAAGAACACTAATATCCTTTCCAGTTTTCTGCTGTTACCTACACGCTGTTCCTGAAGTTTTTACATGCCACAGCTTGTTTACTGAGGAGGGACTGCATTTTTCCACTTAAAAATGTTTTGAAGAACAGTGATAGATTATCTTAATTTTCAGTGCCCTTCAAAGGTGTGTCCTACTTAAGACCAGCAGTTTTAACAGCTCTTAAGCTTCATAAATGCTTTTGAGGACAAAATATTGACCACATATAGTTTTATATCTGACATAATAAAAACTATACTAAACGTGCCTAGAGGAGATAAAGATATGAGATTAATATTATTCATTCAAAGTAAATTTGCTTATTGTAGTTTCATCTGTTTTGTACTCAGTTCCTTATGAGTTTCAAACCTATTGCTACACAGTCTACACATATCAGAAACTGTGTTATAATGAAACAATATTCCATTATCGGTGTTTTTTTCTTTATTAATATTACTTTACCTGCAGAATGCATGTCAGTTTTTACAAACGTGTTTTCTCTGTCTCTCTTGTTGTTTTCTGGATCATTTGTTTTGGGTTTTTCTGTTTCCTTGTTTTGTTTGCTTGTTTAAACTTTGCTGGTTCTCTTCATGTTTGAAAATGTTTGGAAATCCCAAGAATGTCTTTGGATGCGTCTACACATCCATAATGCATGAATGTGCCATTCTATCCATCCCTACACTGCAGCAAAGGTCTAGGTTATGTTGCAGGTCAGTGGCCTTTTCCATGTATACAGTCTCTTCTGTACATTCTCTACAGTGCTCAGAATGCCTTTAACTTAACACATCTAAAATGAAAATGTGGAACATATTCCTTCAACTCAGGAAAAAAATCCCAAACAGCCCAATGCCTAAAATAAACAAACAAAAAAACCCTACAACAAAAAAACCCTATAAACCTTCCCCCTCAAGAACCTTTACTAAATCAGAGAATTTATTTTCTTTATCACTTTTTTTTTCATGTTTCGTATATATTTAAATCAGAATTGTAAGTGCAAAACTTCAAGGGAAACAAATAGAAATATTAAAACTATTTGTTTCTTTAGGTCTTTGTAAAAAGACGTGATCACCCTTCAGTGATACTCCAACAAAACAAAAAGATAGTTTGAGAACAGACAGACATGAAATTCAAATAAGTTCATCTCTGAAAAAAAAAAAAAGCAGCAAGGAGTAGCAGTTCCTTGAACACCATTTCTTTTTGAATAGCTGGACACAAAAATTAATGTGGATGTAATTGCATGAAAGTTATTAAAAACTCATAGCATGCAGTAAAATAGGAAGGATTTGGTGTGAGCTGTAAGGCCTTTTAAGAGAAAAAAAAAAGAAAAAAGAAATGGTCGGGAATTTTGTACAATGTCTTTAACATAAAACAGCATCACATTCCCTGTTTTGTATCTTAAATGTCTTGTCTCCTACATGCAAAATGACCAGTCCATTTTGAAAAGACTTCAGATATAATTGTAAAATTAGAAACAGATGGCTGATATTAGTCCTCTGTGATGGGAATCCTAGCCACAGTAGTTGCAAGGAGTTTCCTTTTAAAAGTTAATTGAAAACACAGCTTGATGCTATTTGCAGTTTAAATACTGAAACTCAGTGCATTAAAATACAGAATTAATATGTTCACACACACTTTTTTTTTTAAAAATCATCAAAGAAAGGACAAGTGGAGTACATCTCTAAATAGATAACTACACAAACAAAACTTTTCATCCCTTTGAGGAAACAAAAGGATAATATATTGTCATTTCTTATTCAATTTAAATAGCTGTAAGTAATCTTTTCCACCAGTATGTTGAAACCTGCTGATATGTTTAAATATCTGTCATACAAAAAAGGGAGACAAGGCCCACAAGATTCCCTATTTTTACAAGATTTCAATGTCACCTTTGTGTACTTGGCTTGCTTGTAACTACAATTATTATCAGGGGCTCCTTGGGAGGGTTTATATTGTTCTGCAAACTATAAAGCCCTAAAGAAACTGGCACTATTGTAGCCCATTTCGTAGAGAGTGTTGTCTACACAGAAAAACAGCCTTAGATATTGAAATGTTAGTATGTTCTTACCTTTTAATTCTGTTAAACTAACCTGCAGAAATTCTATTTAACTGGAACTTCTGTTATGTGACTGCCTTCTTGTCAAGAAAGGAACTCTAGGGAGCCTACTAAACTAATGTTATAATTTGGATCTAGGACTGGTGTTCTTGGTGATGTGAAATTAGCCATAAACCATTATGTTGTTTTTTTTTTCTGAAAATTATTCAGTTGCCATTTTTGGTAAGTAAGAGAGGATTTTTTGTGGGTAAGAATATTTGTTCCTTTGCAAGTGAACTGCTAACAAAGCAAATAAATAAAAAATAACATTACCTTGATTCCTCCAGCTTTATGATTTGAAAGGCTGTCTCAAAAGCATAGAATTTGAACTTCTTTTAATAAAGCTCTAGCTGAAATATCTGTTAATATCACATATTATTAAAAATTTTCATAGTATTAAAATATGTCCATTAGTGCAGAGAAAATCCACAATGTGTGCACATATGTCCTGACCTAATAAGCATACATGAAGTAAAGTTTAAGTATAAATTGGTCACGACAAGTGTTTTGTGGCTTTCATTATGTGCCTTGATTAAGGTAAGCAAAATGCTTTGCTGGATCAAGGGCTTCAGAAAACATTTCTTAAATATATAATCATATAATCAACTGAGCAGATTAAATTATTTGAATGCATGGAATGTGAGTAGAACTGGAGTACAGTTTTGGTCCACCTAATAAAAGTCACTTATACAATGGTCCCAGCTACAACTTTTAGGAATATTGTTTTCTGGCTTGTTTGATCATTTTAATGAGAATGCACTTTATTCTTTCATGAGCTGAACCCAGCTGTGATTAGCAATTTAACTTCCTAAGTAATGGAGAAGAAACAATAGAAGTCAGTAGATGCTGTACCAGGTGGCAAATAAATAAATTCAGTCTTAGCACCAGTTGACATAAGCATCAAAAACAATAGCACAAGAATTATAATTGTCACAGTGGAAAGAACACCTGGAAACATTTATTAAAGGAAAAAATCCATCCTGCTATTCTGTTTTGATGATTTCTGCAACCTCTGCCTGCTCACTCCAGTGAAACAAACTGGTATGCAGAATATTATGCTGATGAATCAACAGCAGAGATGTTATTGGTTGCCCATGATAACCCAGGGATTTGGCAACAACAACAGCAAATAATGCTCTCCACCCTCCAAGGGTCTTACTGACCCTCTAGAGTCTAAATGTTATTCCCAAATAATTTCTCTCTCTGCTCTTTAGTATGTTTCTGCTTTCTCTGGGTGGCTGTATTACCACGTACACTTAACTCCATTTTCTCTTTTTTGTACTTCTTGGTATGAAAGTAACAACATCATGATTAAATATGACCTATTTTGAATTCTCCTTACTATCACATTGTTGTAACAGGAAAACTATTATGTATTTATGACAGTCAAGAAAAAAAATCTAAAATACACAGATTTCTTATAAATAGCATAGATTATGACATGATATAACATGATATGGCCCAATAACACCCTTGAAGAAAGAAGTTTAAAATAATAAATTTTTCTTCAGATATGTTTCACAGAAAAATGAAATAAATTATTTTGCAAGTCTTATTGATGCCTAATTAATAATTAATTAATCTAGCTCATGTAGATATAAGCATCTTCCTGTAGACACAAAAGCTTTTAACCTTCAGCAGACTCCCAACCATGATGTCTTTATTTCCTTCAGATTAGGTGAATAAATCTTCAAATGTGATAGATGGTTCATGGCTATGCATTACAGTTGCATATGACATCGCAAAAATCCATGGAGATTTTATTTAGGTATCCTTGATACTGCTATAGATGCCCCAAATAACAGATGAGAAGTAGAACAAACACTTGTTCTCTTTGTAAAAGAAATACATATTAGCAGGGATCTGTATGATAAGATAGAGCATGACAAGTTTTTAGAGAATTTCCATCCATATGGACAAAATAACTGGTTGCAAGAAGATAATTCTGAAGACTGAGGCACTTCAAGGGTTTACTTTTTTTAATAGCTTGCATATAGCTGTAATAGGATGCATGGTTTAAAAAAAAAAAAAGGTATATATATATATATATATACACAGAATGTCCTGATAATGAGCTTCATAATGTTCCTCTGAGATCTGTGGCACCATGTAGGCAATAGGAAACATCTGGGGATTAAGCAAAATTTTGAAGACCTCCCTAGTTTCTCTCTCATACTATTCCCTGCCCTGTATCAGAGGTTACTGAAGAATGTTCCTTGTTTTTCCTTTATGGTTTCCTTGTGTTCCTGTTATTTCAGGATATTATAACAATAATGCCTGGCTGTGGCTATTAGCAGTGAGTAGAATTTTCCGAGTTTCATTTATATAGAGTAGACTTTCCAATAATTATGTGTAGGATTACTTCTCCAATTCAGACCTTATTGTGGGGTACTTGGCCAAAAGTGATGACTGTAACTGCTTATAGTGGGCATTAAGGATGCAGTTCCCTCAAGATATGACCTTTGGAGAAAAAAGGAGGAAAGCGGACAAAGTTGGTGAAGTTTTTCATTCTGGAAGCACAGAATAATTTTCAGAAAGAGGCTATTAATTCTGAAAAACAAACAGTGATTAAAGTGATACTAATAAGCAAAAAAAGATATAGTATTTTAACAGTCTTTTTTCCAAAACTGTAGAAATGTAAGTCCTTTGAGTGAAAAAGAAACATGTTCCTCAGGTCAAAATGAAACACAATAAAGAATGTTTAGTAAGTTTCATTCTGGGTAGGACATAACACATCGTGAAAACATGACAGTGTAGTCCAGATGCATTTTATTAAAAACTAAAGAAAGGAAAAGAGAAAAGGCCATGAGACTGATTCACACATTCACTAACAGATTGCAACTTTACCAGCAATGATTCTCATGACAGTTTTCAGTCTGAGACACAGACATCCCCATTCCAAGGGGGACACTTCCAAAGGTCCTGTTGCCATGGAGTTTTTGATTTTTTAATTTTTATAGTCTTTAGAAGTAGTTATGTAGTGAATGTAGATTTTAAATGTAGCTGTAGAATCTTTCTCACAGTATTATATCTCTCATCAGTATTTCCAGTAGAAGTAACAGTAGTTTAAGAGTTGCACATACCAATTCCCATAACAATTCCATTAAGTCCATTAGCTGTTTAGTCTTCTTTTAACATAGAATTGTAGGAAAGCACCTTAACGCCTGCACCAAAATATGTAAACATAAGTCCAACAGCCTTCAGACCCGGAACCTTGGAAGACCTTCAAGGTCTGCACGTGCTGAAGAATATGAAGATGAGGAAGTAGGGGTCCCAAAATACCCCCAAACTCAATTCCCAAGGGAGTGTGTCAAGGGGCGGAATGGGGCAGAGCCAGAGGGTGGACGAATGGAGATTGGATGGACATTATTATAAAATTGTAACACCTGAGCCAAAAGGTGCGTGCGACGGTTGTATTCCCCGGAGCCTGATGGCTCATTAAAGCTTTCTGCTTTCTTATCTTATCTTATACCCTAATTTGGCCCAGAGTCTCTTTTTCAACAGTCTCTTAGGGCAACAGTCCCCTAGAGTATAGCTTCTGTCCTAGTACTACAAATCATGAAAAAATGAAACCACCAATGTGGCTGAGTGTACCTTGAGTGCATAGCAAATACACAGCAAGGGAAATCAGCACCAAAAAGACTTCCTCCATGTTACAGCATTGCATAGATACACTCTGTGAGGAACTGGGGAGGGCCAGTTATGTAAGAAAAGCTGTGGTCCACATGCCAGAAAATGCCATGGACCGCATCTGGAAAAGAATACTGCCATTTAATGGATTAGTTGAGAAAGGGAAAATGACCAACTAGTAGCCAAAACTTCTCCCTGTTAGAAATTCTTCTATAATTCTGTCCATTTTTATTTGAAATGTGAACTTAAACAGCTTCTGTTAAATTTTTGCTATTCAGTATCCTTTTTTTCCTTTACTTTGTTTAGATATGTGGGGGTTTTTCATACAACTGTCTCCTTTTCCCAGCTTTAAAACTACATCTTTTTAATAGGACTTCTCATTTCAGCTATTTTATGTCTGTACTACAGAGATCTATTCACCAGTTCAGCTGGAGAAATGTTAAAATTATCATCAGAATCTATTTTCTTCAGGAGCCTCCCGGGAACACTAAGATTGACAAAAGGCCTCAGAAAAACAGCAATCTATTCTGGAGCTATTTATTCCTTTTGCTTCATTCTTGCTGGGAACTGTTCATCTGAGCTCTCCCCTGGGCAGAACATCTTGAAGGACCTCTTATGTCAACTAGAAAGCAAAAGAGTGTCAAAATAAGACACTTGTAGAAGTTTTGCTAATAGTATAATTCCAACAAAATTTGGTTACGTTTGATCCATTTTAATTCTGTATGGCTTTGTTTTCCAAAGTCTCTAGTCAAGAAGGTTTAAATACATTAGCACATATCATCACCTTGGTTTGTACTGGGATTTAGTCAGAGTTTCTATTTGAATTGATTGAATTTATAACTAAGACAAACCCTCTGATTTTACTGAGGCACATTATGTTCTCTGCTGCATGTATTATGATCTCATGCCATCCATTTATCATAATCAACTGTAACACTTCGATGAAAACTGGTATCAAACTCCCAGCAATGGCATTAAGGCAGTTTGAGACAAAAGACAACACACTTTAACTTCTTTTCAGCGCTAAAATATAATAAGTGCTAGTCTCTTCACTTAAAGTTGTTTCTCATTATAAAAATACATTATTTTTCATGTGCAGTCAACATTCATCACCTCTTTTGTCCATAACAGACATTGTTTGCCCTGCTAGTGAAGCACTTAAATTTTCTGTCTGTTTCTAAAACAACAGACATATTGTTATGGCTTCTAGAACAAAACAAGGACATATCTGTATTGCCACTTCTCTTCTTTTTACCTGTAGTGTAATAGTGCATTTGTAAAATGATCCCTTTTTCATTGTCCAAGAAATGTTTTCCAGTCTTCTAAATAACATTGTACACCAATTTTCTATGAAAGCTTTTAAAGACGTTTATATTCAACATGATTATATATTCAACACTATACTTCTACCTCTCCACAAGTGTCATAAATACAGGGTTGTCAGTATTTATTTATTACTTGTGGTTATTTTTTCTAGGACTTTTCAGTATAAACTACAAACATTTAATTAAGTTTTGTTTTGGTTTGAGCTTAACTCATTCACTGCTACACAGTTAAGTCATACCTTTGCATTATTGATTACAGAGCATGCATGAGACAGTATTTCACATCTATAGTAATTAACTTATTAGAGGTGATGAAGCAGCTCATAACTTTGAAAAAAGTTACCAAGTGCCGCCCAATTGTTTTTTAAGATTTTGTTTTACTAAATCTCATCAGTAGTTGTATCTGTATATCATCTTAAGAAGTTATGTCTGTATTCTTTATAATGGATCTGGAGACAATTCTAACTGTGCAATATTTCTGTTTGGAGATTACTTCAATTAATAAATGCATAAGTGTTATATCCATGAGACATTGTAGTGGTTTAGGAATGGTACTCCCCAATTTAGTGCTCCCGCTGAAAACACACTGCTGCTCGCTTCCCCTCTCTCCCCTCCTCCTGTGGAGGTCTGGAGAGGAGAACTGGAGTCACAAAGGTAAAGATCACAGATTGAGATAAGAAGAATTTACTGGAAACAGCAATGAGATACAAAAATGAACAGTAACAGTAACAATACTAATGACAGAGGGTACCATAAACAAACGATTCACACAGAACCTACCCCAGAGGGGACAGCACCCTCCACTACGCTACACCGACTGGGAAGAGAGCCCTTCTCCTCCAAAGAACCTCCCTTCCCCTGCTCCCCAGAAATGTCTGAAGGTGGTATAGAATAACTTCTAGGTCCTAGTCATTTATCTTCTTAGCTGCAGCAAAAATTAGCCCTGATGGGAACCAGGACAGATATATAAAACTGCTGGAACAGCCATGATCAATTTGCAAACTTTATTGATAAAATGGCCTCAAACATCATAAACTGCTTTCAAATTTTACACAGCTAGCAATTTGAAAATGCTTATCACGGACCTTTATTTTAGGCCATTTACACAATCCGTAGTTAGGTTTTTTGACTGAGAACATAGTTCAGGCTTAACCTCATTAAAAATAAATGTGCTTGACATCTTCAATTAATGTCTTCTGAGATCACAACATTTCATTTCACCTCTTTCAAAATATTATAAATGTATGCAAACATTGTACATTACAAACTAGTGTAATTCATTTGCTTTCATGAGATGTTCTGTATTTCAAAATTAATTACTATTATCACCATACGTGTTATTTCACCCGTTACATTTTCTAATTTGTATAATATTTTGATGTGAGTAGCCTAAGCAGCTTTCAGAGAGACATCTTCCCATGTATTGTACTTTTCCTCATCTTGGGATAGGAGACGGGTAGGAATCAATCAAAAAATGTTACTCAAATTAAACAGATATGTTTTAAGAGATTCTATTAGGTGTGCAAAATATACGCCAAAAACCAAAACAGTTTATTTTGATTGGGTTACAAACTGTCTTTCACATACTGAGATGTTTTGTTATCTAATACTTAGCCATTTAGTAATGACTGTGGGGTTTGTCTTTTCAAGCAACATTAAAAATTGAGTTGGAAGAGCAGAATCAATTATTTTATATCTGTTGAAAAGAACTGATCTTATCTTTCATTTTTCAAAATGGAAGATAACTTTTCTGAAATGAGAATATGAAAATCAAAATAAGAATTTCACTGTAATTGTTTAAAGAAATGTATTTTTAAATATTAGTATAAGCCTTTTAAATGAAAAGTATGTATATCTGTGTGTATATATATATATATATAATCATTTTAAGTCTTTAAAGTCTCTTTTCATTACTTTATTTATTTCAGGTTATATCCTTATATCCCATTTAATTTAAGGCAGATTCTTTAAGAATGTCTTTAAATATTAGACTTGACTGTACTGACCCTTGACTACAAATTTCTTTTTTCACAACTTTAAGTATTTTAAAAAAAAATCACTCTTTTGTATTGTACATTGTTATTTTATAAGAGTTAATACAAGCATAAACTTCTTTGTCTTGAACATGACTAGAGTGATTTTTTTTTTCTTTCTCCTGTCTCTTATTTATTTCTAGTAAGAAATTTTGGGAACTTTTCTAAGGCCTATAAAATTCTCTCTGGTGTAGTCTATTTGAATAAAGAAGTTGGATCTTTCAGATGTTTAAACTGTAAGCTTCATGTTTAAAGAAGGAATCTGCAAGTTGTATTGATATGGATCCTTGTAGCAACTGTTATTAGAAAATTATGTTCTAACGATGTATTATTTAAAAAACAAAGTATAATTAGAAATGAAGAATATATTTTGTAGAAAGTTTAAGATTATTATTGTAACAAATTCCAGAAAATATTTAGAAATATGGGAAGTAGACAGTCTTAGCCTTATTTCACCTAAGTTCATCATCTGTATCATTGTTGCTCGGAAAGTGCTGTGCACTGCAAGATATATTAGCTTTATGCCCGAAGATATATGACATAAAATACAGCTTTAATTTTTGGATCCTGAACTTCACTAATATAATGTTTTATATTTACTTTCCAGTCTTTCAAAGAATTGATTGATACATGAATCTTCATTAATTTCTTCCTTCTCCTAAACACACATATTGATCTTACTTGCCAGACAAGCATATTAAATGCCTCTGTCTTTTAGAACCATAAGACATTTGATCAGTAAATGAAAACACTGGCACGTAGTTGGCATTGTTCTTTCTGGTTTAGATGGCTTTTGTACAACATTCACATTAGCTCAGTGCCCACAACCTCAAACTGAATAACATTGGAAGTGCAATTTATGGAGGAAGCTTGAAGGTAAAGTGCCAAATGAATATTGGCCTTTCATGCACTTCTGTGGTAAGTACATGTGTAAGTTGGATTCATGATGGAGAACAGAAAGATGATTATTAGATATTCTCAATGCACACTGTAATGACTTTAAAATTAATTTCCTTAGGACAAATCCAACAAATCCAACTCAATATTTTTAAAAAAAATCTTGGTCTGGATAAGATATCATTTACTGTAATAGGCAGCCATTTCCAAAAGTAATGAGAAATGTAAAGAATAATTTTTGGGCATAAATAGAAAACAAGTCAGAAATTAAATCCCCAGAAGCATGGACATGATTTATATACAATTCCATTTCTCACATCTCAAACATGGACCATTACACATTGTTTTACTCAGCCTTATAAACACAGAAATTTTTATTTGTTTAAAATGATCACAATCACATTAAGATCTAATCTTTGGCCATTAAGTTCTGATGGGGAGTTTAGATGCTGTGCAAGAGTTTTTGTACAGTTAGTAGCAGTTAATTTATTTCTTAAAGGCAATTGACTCCTACTCTTTTTTAAACTAATGTTTAAAAATTTATACTTTGGCTGATTCAGTCTCTGACCTGAGTCTCTGACAGGTATATATCAATATATTACTTGAAACATGTACGTTTTCCTTTTCTTCTGGTGACATAGCTTGCCACCCTGCAGCCTGGGAGGAACCCTGTAAAGAAGGTAGCCACTACAGCCCACGGAAGGGATCACATCAGGGCAGACAACCACACTGTAGCCCATGGAGGACCCCACATTGCAGCAGGCAGACATACCACCCCACTGTATTCCATGGAGAACCCACACTGGAGTAGTATTTCCTTGAAGGACTTTATCCCATTGCAGGAACCACATGTTGGAGCAAGGGAGCAGTGCAAAGAGCAAGAAGAGGCAGACACGAAGTGTTATGAACTGATCAGAAACCCCTTTCCCCATCCCACTCTGCACCACTTGGTGACGTAGAGCTACAGGAGCTGAGAATGACAAAAGTAAGTTGAGCCTAGGAGGAAGGCAGGGATGGGGGGAAGATGCTTTAGTTTTTGTCTTTGTTTCTCACCATCCTACTCTTTTTTTAAATTGGCAGTAATGCTGAAAAATCAGTTTAATAACAATGGAATATGTATCAGGACTAGCACTCTATAATCATATGAACAGTTCAACATTTAATCTAGACTTCTTTTTGTTTAGCAGGCAGATAATAATTTTATGGATGCAAGAACAATTAATTGATGTCCCAAGTTTCAGAAAAACATATGTAGACAAATATGATAGTAAAAATACCATTGATTAAATTCTCAATTACTATATGTATATGTTGTGGTTTAAGAACGGTTTTCTTCAATATTCCCACTGAAACTACTCCAAACCATGTGCCACTTGGCCCCCTCTCCCCTCTACTCCTCTCCCCTGCAGAAGGCTGGAGAGGTAAATTGGAGGCACAAAGGTAAAATTTGTGGGTTGAGATAAGAAAAAATTACTGGAAACAGCAATGAGATAAGAAAAAAATGCAGTAACAGCAACAATATTAATGACAGAGGGTACAAGAAAAGAAATATTATTGCTCACCTTCCAGGGAAAACCCCTACCACTCCATCCACCACACTACATGGACCTAGAAGCAAGACCTTCCCCCGCTCCTGGAAAATTATGTGAGGTGTTATAGAGTAACTTCCAGGTCCTAGCCATGCACCCTCCTGGTTAATACAAAAATTAACCCTATCCTGGCTGGAACCAGGAAAGTATAAAATGTTTTGCTGTGGCTGTTCACGTCCTAAAGAATATTAACAGGAGTGTAAACTTTCCAGAAGGGCTTTAAAATATCTCAGAAAGATATATTAGCATAAATTACACATTTAAGAGACTGGAGAGGTTTTGAATGGATGCAGGTCACAGGGAAATTTTAACTTCTACCTTCTTGTACATTTTTTTCAGCTTCTTGGCAACTAAGATTAACCAATTCCTTTATAGGAATTGTAAGCAGCTATAAGGAGCATTTCTCTCTCTCCCTCACTCCCTATCCCTATATTTCTTTCCCCCTCTCTGTTTCCCTCAGGTCACCATCTGAGTTAACGGCTCACATTTTTTTGAATTTATCCTGCTATATAGATACCTATTTTCATCTAACAACAGCAATATTTTCCTGAATTTTTAAAGTGTCATATATTTAAATGAGTTTTTAGCCACATGATTCTCCGTTTCAAAACTCATCTAAAAATACTTTTCTCTTGTCTTCTCAAATTTTGTCTCTTTTTTCAGTATTTCATTATAGCTATAAAGGAGATTTTTGTTATATTTTGAGTATGCAAAAAATTTTTTTTTTACTTTGTCCTACCTAATATTATTATTAGGGTTTGAATTTCTGATTTAACTTTCTCACTCCCACCCCCCACCTCCAGGTATTATTGTATAAATTGCTGTCAAATTTTCAGTACCCTCTGTTATCAATTGTTCTATATTGGGTTTTAGTTAATTTTTTAAAATTATTTCTGGTTCTACTCTTGTTATTCTTTACATATAAATAAGACAGAATTCTTCATATTCAGGAACTTACACAGGATCAAGACTTTCTCATGCATGCCCTTTTCTGTTTTATTTAATTTTAAAATTATTTACTAACAGAATCTAGTATTGCTTTTTTGGTCTTAATGTGTCAGAAGTCCTATTGACTATTGTAAGCACTTTGCCAGAGTACCTATAGTTAGCTGCAGCTTTTAACAGACTGACATAGAAGGGATATTCTGCCTTATGGATTTCTGTATTTTTAATATGTATTTAAAGTAGTTTTTGATGCAAGGATATTCATCTTCATGTAGATAGTCAGAAAAATGTTGCCAATATCTTTATGACTGTAGACATGTATTTCTGAATTCTCCTACTGGAGGTTCAACTTTGATGGGCTTCACAGGGTTTATGAGGTCTGCAGATGCTCCGGGATAGAACAGCTACACTGATGTCCAGAGGTAGTCATGTGCAGAGAGAAAACTCAAGATCTCTTGTACAGTCATTCAGATAATATAACCCTAGTCTTAGTCAGAATAAATGAGAAAATTATTATTCATCCAACAGAGTTTAATTCCCACAGGGATTAGATTCTAAATGAGATTACGTACCAATGCCCAAAGGCCAGATTAGCAACTGCATGAGGCAAAACAAGTGTCCATTCAGGTAGGCAATATATATGAGCAGACTCTATGTATAGCGTCAACCCTGTAAATGATAATTCCCACATCTATTTTTGTCATGATTGTGGACTCAACTCCAGAATCGAATTTGGCATGAATTTTTCATATCCTTCATTGACTACCCGGTATTTAGAAAGTTTAGGGGTGGACATGGCAGTGTTAGCTTAATGGTTGGACTCCATGATCTTCAAGGTCTTTTCCAACCCAAACAATTCTGTAATGCTATAATTCATAGACTATCAGGCTGACATCTGAAGCTGACATCTGAAGCTGATTAGTACTACTAACGTCCATGGCAGATTTGTCTTGGAAAGAGGCAACAGGGGTGGTACAAAGCAGAGCCAGGAAAAGAGCTAGTACTGCAGTGTTCCCTGGATACATAGTTCAAGCCTTTCCATTAATAAAATAGTTTAATAAATTAATATAATAAACCTGTTTCTAAAGGAACAATTACAACTCAAGTTACATTACAACATGAATCATAGATAAGCTGTGACGCTGCCATCAATAGGCCATCCTTCTTCTGTAGGCCATCAATATCCTCATGCAACAGTTACAGATCTGTAAAATTGACAATAACTATATATTCACATGAATACTCAATTGTCATATGCAAATTTAGAATACAGGTTGTGGCACTATAAGAGCTTAATCCTTTAATCATAATCACCACAGGAGTAATTTGTTTGAGTAGTACCTACCTATTGGCACTGAGGGAATTGCTCAGTTAATTTATAAACTGGGAAATTTAAACACACAATGTGGCAGAATTAATCATATTCTTGGATTCTAAAGACAAAAGGATACCAAGAAGAAGTATTTAACTTAAAAAGTTGTAAATAAACTTCACTGATGTTTGGTGCTTTTTAGAACTATTTCTATGTAGGAGCTAAAACAATATATTTAATGGGAATCTACAGCATCAAAAAGTCAGACAAAAAATGATGAAGTTCTCATTTTCACACTGAAAAGTGAAAGATGTTTGAGATCATGAATGATATTTATTACAGAAAGTGTGATTTTGTATTGCAAATTAAGGCACTCTACTGTTCCATGCTAAATAACTTAAAATTTCATGATAGAAAGGCGTGCTTCATTGTATGTAAATTGCAGGATTAAATTCATGGATGCTGAAATAAAATTAAAAAAAAATCCCATTTGGCTTGGCAATGAAAATATATGTTGTTCAAAATATTTATTAGTTAGCTAATTTCTGTGTAACTTTAATAGAACCAGACAAGTTTGAAAATCTGAACATATAAGATAAAATGCCGTAAAAATTAAATTCTGTGTTCTTGGAATCAAAAGAAAAGTGTGTATACTTTACACTTATTCGTCAGAATAGACAGCTATTTTGTTTATTAATAAATTCTTTTGGATGAATGCACGTCTACAACCAAAATAGAGTAGCTATTATTTTCATACATTTACTGTATGATAAAGGAAAACTTGAAGTGGAATTCATTAGGTATCTATTTTGTGATGAAAATTGTTCCTAAAATGCCCTTACTAATAGCTGCATAAGGAGAGGTACTTTAGAATCACAAACATTAAACAAATAAAAAATAAATGGTTTTTCTAATCCCACCTCCCATCATTACATATCCGGGAAAAAATAACAGAACAAGAAGCTTTCAAAAATAGGCAATTCAAAAACTGAAAACCTGGATGTCCATTAGTGTAACTAGACATAAATGAGAGAAAAAAGTACATCATAGGACTCAAATTATATCATCATAGTCAAAAAGAAAAATCTGAATACATTATTGCTACTATCATTATTGCTATTACTATTAGCATTAGCACTGACATTAGTTGCACAAAATGAATTTTTAAAATACTTAAGTACTGCAAAAATTAGATCAGATATTTTAACATATAAGCATTTTCCGTTCTATATTTAGAACAAATCTTCAAAAAATTCATGTTTACCATAACTTCAAATACTTTTTCCAAAACATACTTAAATGAGAACTAAGGTAAGGTAATAAGACTACCCTAATATGTTTTACAAAACTAATTCTGAATAATAATAATCCATTAACTCTTAATATTGTAATATAAAATTGATTAATCAAAATTAATCAAAAAAGTGTTATTTTTATTTTTTGTGTTTTACATGTACTTCTAAAATATATCGATTGAAATATTCTTTGACTTTTTTTAAAATTATGTCAGAAGAGAAACTTTCTGGAAAATGAATGATTTTTTGGGATTTCCTGTAATAGATATGCTGCCCTTACTACAGTAAATACTGTATTAAAAACAGTGTTTAAAATTTGGGCCTGTTTTTTATGCAGATTTTTTTTCCAAATCAATCTTCTTGATACCAATTAACATTTTAAATGATGGTTTAGAACTCTCTCATTGACATATTAGAGCTTTTATTAAGGTTTACTTATTTAAAATAGATCAGTACATAAAATCATATGCATGTTTTCTCCAAATTAACTTTGAAGGTACTGTTGTCAAAACATTTCTATTAGGGATATGTTATACATTAGAGCAGTAGATTAATCAAGCTCTATATTCATCTCACTCACAGATATGTTTCTTTACATTCAATAAGAGATTACAAATCTTAACTTTACATGATTTCACACATGACCAAGGAGGCCAAAGTTTTGAGGTGAATCTGACTAAAGATTTTCTAGTCTGTCTAGTTCCCAGTTGTCATTCCTAGAGAGATACCCAAATCTGAAAAAGCACCTGCAAGACAGTTAAAATACCTGAGGACATTAAAACTGACTTGTGGACATCCAATTGCCAGCAGCTGAATCAAGCTCCAGAAGTAGAGCAAAGGTCCCAAAAGTCCTCTCTTGTACCTGCCAGCCTCCTTTTGACTTTCGAATATCATAGAGCTTCTCAAGTGGAACTAGAGATGGAAATGGAAATGCACATCTCAAGTGGGCAATAGAAGAAGGTGCTTCTGAAGTTAAGCTTCTGAATCTCAAGTTGAGTATCACTATTAATGACTGAACTCCTTCAAATAGCTTTCTTACATCCACTACAAAATACTAATCTAAAAATTAGTACTGATCTAAAAGGTCTATTTAATTGAAATCAACAGTGAATGTCATCAACAAAACCACGTTAAAAGAAAATTATCTATAGTTAGCAGAAACTGAACTTACCAACAAGAAAAGATTGGTTTCAGGGGGTGGAAAACCAGCTTCCATCAAACTGGTATATTTATAGAGCAATCATCTGACAAGATGTCAAAACATCAGAGGAATTCCTGGAAATGAACACAATTGCAGTGTAAAAGAGGTTTAAATGAACTTTCAAAATGTATAAAGAGCAATCTCTAGACTTTTCCTTTTTTTTAGGGTAAATATTGAAAATAAAGTTGTCCATATTGATCTTAGCCATACTACGTAACTGAACATTATACTTAAAATACGTAAATATTGAAGTGGATGCTGAGTAAAATTTCAAATTGAAACATAAAAAGCAGCCTCTTACTAATACATGCACATGGTATAAAAGAAACATTTTCACTTCAATGCCTACCTGAATAAAATCTGAGACTCATACATATGGTGGATTATCAAGCTATACTTCAAGAAACACAAATCTATCTGACTTGCCAGACCTCAAAAGACTGACTTCTATTTTAGATGAGGCACTTATGATGTCTGTGCTTATACAGTAGTTCATGCATCTCTGCTCACAAATCTACTACAAAAAATTATTGTTGATACGGACAAAACACTGTTTTCCTCAGTTATTGTGGTTCAAAACCCTGCTATGTCAACTTCTTCTCTACCTTCTTATTCTCTGATGTATAATGTTTTGCCATAAGTCAACATATGAAACGGGGAGGATTAAAAACTGGCTGATTTAGTAACTTTTATTGCCCTGGTTCTGTATAACTTCTTAAACTCAGTTTGGACATTTTCATATTTTTCTTGAAGAATTTGCAATCTACATTCATTTTATGAGATATAAGAAGAGGTTTTTTTAATCTTCTATTGTAAACACTGAATCAAAAAAGGATATTCTAAATACCACTATCCACACTGTAAGCAGAATTAGTAAACTTATAAGTACTCTAAAATCTTTTAAAGATGTTAAAGGCAGCAGAAAACAGCATGTGGTTATGTCTATAATGTCAATTTCTGTTGTTCAGGCTCTTACCTGGTCTGATATACATTTAACATATTGATTTTAGACTCTTTAGTGTAGTTAGTGAGAATCTAAGACTACTGGTCTGTATAGACCAAATAGACTACATTAAGTCTTCTTACTATATAATATATACTCCTGGCTATGATTCTAAAAATAAATATACAACACACTAAATAAGATTGTTGATGCATATAAATAAAATCTAAATTATGTGGATAACAGAACATATACAATATAACACCATTAAATTAGTTAGATTTCCATGTAATAATAATAATGTTAAAATAATCTGTTGGAGCTTCTATAAGCTAGTGAAGGACATGAAACCCTTTCTTGCTGTGAAAAATAACTTTGTGGTTTCTGTAGTTCTTTTGTACTAAATTCAAAGATCTTTGGTTTAATTTCAAAAGGAATAAAAAGAAATTTTCAAAAGAAATAAAAATACCAAAACAGTAGGGGAATGAGTTTTATTTCTCTGCTCGTCTACATCATACATTTAAAATTCAGGGTGGGGTCTTATCAAGGGATTACAAGCCCTGGTACCAATATAGGCTGGGGGAGGAAAGATTAAGAGCAGCTCTGTGGTGAAGGACTTGAAGGTACTGGTGGATGAGAAGCTGGACATCAGCAGGCAATGTACACTTGCAGCCCAGAAATCCAATTGTGTCACTGGCTGCATCAAATGCAGCTTGGTCAACAGGTCAAGGGAGTTGATTCTGCCCAGCTATTCTGCCCTCGTAAGAACCCACCTGGAGTGCTGTGCCTATCTCTGGGGCCCTCAGTAAAATAAAGACATGAACCTGCTGGAGCAGGTTCAAAGGAGAGCCAAGTAAGTGATTAGAGGGCTGGAGCACCTCTCCTATGAAGATAGGTTGAGAGAGAGTTGTGGTTGTTCAGCCTGCAGAAGAGAAGACTCCAGGGAGACCTTATTGTGACCTTTCAATACTTAAAGGGGGCTTTTACAAAAGATAGGAATGAACATTTTAGTAAGGCCACTTGCAATAGGACAACGAGTAATGATTTCAAAGTAAAAGAATGTAGGTTTAGAGTAGATATAAAGAAGAATTATTTTCTTTTAATTGAGAGTTGTAAAACACTCAAACAGGTTACCCAGGTTGGTGGCAGATGCCCCATGCCTGGAAACTTTTCAGATCAGGCTGGATAGGGCTCTGAGCAACCTAATCTAGTTGAAGATGCCCCTGCTTATTGTAGGGAAGTTGAACTAGATGATTTTTTAGAGTTTTCTTCCAACCTAAACTATTCAATGATTCTGTACCATTTAAAGGTATATGTTCCTATCTTTTATCAAAGTCAGGAATTTCTACCTGGTCTTGAGCAATGGTTCTCAAGAAAGTTAATGTTTAAGAATGATTTTGAGAGTTTACTGAGCCTATTTAAAGATCTAAAATACTTCCTCAAAATTCTGTATTCAGAATAGATCTTTTCACATGTAACCAGATTTTCCAGTTTGCAAAACTTTGTTGAATATTTCAGACTTGACAGGAAATATTCAAGTAAGAACAATGCAAGCTAATGTATTCAAGAAACATAAGATATAGATCTTCTCTTTTTTTCAACAGCCTTAGATTTTTTTTATGGTATGAAGGGCTTTTTTTCTTTATATTCAGCAAATTAATATGTGATTGTATACTTTTTTTTATTTGAGGATGCTTACGATTCCTTATGATAATGTAAAATTCACAATTACCTATCTTATAAAATGTAAATATTAATTCTATATTAATGCACAGTATCTCAAAATAATAATCTAAATATCAGACTATAATTAACAAGATGTTATGGTGAACATTCTAACAGTGACCTGAGGTCTGCATAAAAAACAACAGTATTATTTCATGCTTAACATATGCTGGTCACTGTTATAAAAGAAATGTATGCCATCAGCCAGGGTTTAAACCAATTTCTGCTTTAAAATAACTAAATTAGTATTTCAGAATAAAATCTCAAGTAATTTATCTACACAACTTTTACAATATCGTCGCTTCAATTATGCTATGAAACTGTTATGAGTCCTCTTGGTTGTAATGTGTTACACCATCAAAAGATCCATTTCTTTATCTTCTTTTAGTAATTGCAAAAAAAAAAAAGATCAACCAAACTTGTTCAGAGGGTAAGAAAATTGTCATGAAACTTGATCTTTTTCTTGTAGTTGTTCCAAATTAGTTGCAATAACTTCACAACTCTAGAACATGTATTAACTTTATCACCATCCTAATGGCTTCCAAGTGCTCATTTCTGCACCTTGATGACAGCAAACTTCTCTAGGAGAATCAGCTCTGCCCACTTTTTCAGAAACTTTTCTCCCTTACAATAAATAACTACTTGATTAATTTTTAGTAGTACCCACCCGGCAATTTTACTGAGATCCACTGCTTTTTATTTAAGCCTGTTATATATTTTTATGATGATAATTTCAAGAAAATGCCTAGGATTAGCTGTGCTGAGCTATTTGTCTGTGGAGCAGGAATCTGCAGATGGTGGAAATGCAACTGGATTTTGATTATACTAAAAAAATTAAGGAGTAGTCAGATACACAAGTATGAACATCTCTATAACTCCAGGGGGAAAAAATAAATATTCTTGTGATCTGAATGAAGAGCAAAAATCAAATTTTGTGTGGTTCCCCTCCATCAATCAGATGCGAAGGTAGAAGATCGTTTTCTTAAGTCTCTGTAATACACTCTACAACAAATCCAGTGACTTGTTTAATATGTCTAGATTTGTTTCCCATGTATTCTGGAAGGACTGCTTTATGCTTATTTTTAGGACACAAAATAAATAGATAAATAAATAAATATAGATAAAAGATGCATAGTTGAGCTGTCGATTCTGGCTCTGAACAGGCAATATTCTTGTTTTACCTAAAAGACTCCTACTTTCTTCCTGCCCTATAAATCAAAGGCTTGTCATAATCTAATAAGTGTAATAATAGAAAGATTTTGGACCAGGTATCTATCCAGCTGTCTTTGGAAGAACCTTTTAGGTTAATGATTGTTGACCCTGAAATTGCTAAATCTGTTACCTGCCTAAGTCTTTGAATACAAGGCACGCTGGTGAATCAATCTCATCTTCCGAGGAGTGCAGCAGGAATATACAGTTCATGAAATATCCTCCAGACATCCTCGTATTTTTGCTTAGATTTATCTGACATGTAAAGAATCAATCATCTCCAACACAGTTAGGGTTAGGTTGTGGGTTGGTTTTGGTTGGATTTCCAAATGATTTCTGTGTGAACAGCTATTTAGTACTGGTTGTTTACAGATCTGCATGGATTCTGAGTTAGATTTTCATACCTGATAATATGCAGTTATTTAAGGAACTTATAAGTTATGCTTCCCTGTTGTGGCACTTTATTTGACTATTTTCTTTTGATCTCTCTGACTAAGTAGAAATTTAAATCTGTTTCTGAAGTGTGGTCAAAACAAACCTTTTTACTTAAAGTAATCTTAAATACAATTTATACAGATGCAACTTCCTGATCTAGTATGGCCCTCTGACTATTGTCTTCTCTTAGTTGTTCAGATTGGTAGTGATGAGATTGAAAGAAGTCCTAGACCAAACAAAAGGGACTTCAGGGCACTGGGACCTTTGGTCAAAGGAGTAGGTGCAGTCCTCAATGCCTTCAATTCCAAGGTTAATACTGAAATAAACAGGAAAACTAGCCTGAATGATACATGACATAGAGGCTAGTGCTATTAGGTAAATTTTGGGGCAGTTTAAATGGCCCTAGGCCTGCTCATGACAGATGGGGTCTACATGTCTCAGAGGGGGAAAATGATTATGGCCCATGCGTTGGTGGGACTGATTGAGAGGACTTACAGTACATTTGAAACGGGAAGGAGATGCAGCCACTCTTACTAGAGATGAGCCTGCAGATGGCATGCCAGTGCTGGAGGTGAAATCAATGCCCAGCTGAAGTGCAGCAATGCGTGCAGTACAGGTAACAGACAGGAGGAGCTGGAAGATGTGTAGCAGGAAAGCTATGAAGCTGTGATGTAGTCACTACAATGGAAATGTGGTGGCATGACTCTCATAGCTGGAATGATGCAATGGATGGCTCTGAGCTCTTCAGAAGGAGTAGGCAAAGGAGGAGAGATGGTGGAGTAATACTCTATGTAAAAATTTTTGATTGTAGGGGTGATAATGGTGGTGCTAGGTTGACAGTTGGACTATATGGTCTTGAAGGTCTCTTTCGACCTTGACAATTCTGTGATTCTGTGAACTACCTGTAGGGGACCAGACATAAGCATGTTTTGTTTCAAGCATTCTGAGAATTGCTACAGGAAAGGCAATCAGAGGAGAGGGTTCTGTGGAGGTCGGGCAGTGCTGTTCTGAACCAACATCCTGCTCCATCTTGAGACTCATGCTCAGTCCCCCCGCTCCCTCAACTCACTTCCTGCAGAAGGGCTGGCTGTACAAGTGAACAAAATGCGCAAAAATTCTAACTTACACAAGAGGCGTGCACCAGAAAGGTTATAGATTAAAATTATAAAATTATAAAATGGATCAGATAAGGCCTCCTTGCTCTCTTTTCCCTCTTTTTTCTCTGCCTCTCTTTCTTCTCTCTCTTTCTTCTATCTTTCTCTTTCATTTTCTTTGTTTACTCCAGCTCCAGACCATCCCAGGGCAGGACAAATGTGGGATCTCAGGATAGGTGCTATTTTTTGTTTTCTTCTCTTGCTTTGCCTGAGGAAAGCACGGCTATCATATTCTACTTCATACTCCATACTGAACTTTGTTGTGGGACTAGAGAGCTAGTAAAAGAGTGTATTGTGGCTTGTGAGACATCACCTTTGAAGAGTGTTGTGGGAATTGAGAACTTATTGAAGTGTACTGTACAAAATAAAGGGCTTGTTCCCCTCCACTTTTGTGGAAGTCTATTATATTAATTTAAAGGCTCATTAACCAGCACCTTTTCAGACTAAATAGTGAGCTGGTTTCTGGAGTTATTGTGACTACATAAAAAAAACATAAGATTCCCTCACGCATGGTCCAGTGTCTTTGCTCAGCCTGACAACAATTTGTAACAAACTTCATGGCCCCTACCACTGGGTTGTGGTAAGAAGTGCCACAGAAAAAATTACCTGCACAGTGGAGTTTTAAAGCATATGTCTACATAGTCAATTTTTCCCCTGAAATAAAAACGGTTTGTCTTGATTGATACGAGTACTACTTTCTTTTTTGTAAGCTATAAAGTGATTTTTTTTTTCCCAATAACTAAAATTTTAAAACATTTATGAATATTCAGAGACTCACAGGGTATAGAGAAAGGAGTGAGTAACAGGATGCTTCTCAACATCTCTCAGAATGGATCTTACTTTTCAGATCTTATTCATGGTATTTTTGATTGTACATATAACTGGTAGTCTGAAAACACTGCATAAGCCATTTATTTAAGATTTAAATATTTTCTATTAGAGTTTAATTTTTTTTTCCTTTACTGGTAACTGGTTCCTCTCCTTTGATATCTACATTTCTTCTGTTAATTTAAAATTAAAGGGGGTATCAAGACTTACTGAGAGTGACAGTGTCATCTAAGAAGAAAAGAAGAGAAGAAATAGAAAGGTTCCCATCAAAGTAGGTACTCTGAGAAATGCTTCTGACAAGACCCAGACTGAAGCTGACAGCAGCTGGATTATGCAATCAATTTATGTAACTATGTAAAGAACTCTTCAAGAGTATGTAAAGGTGGATTTGAATTTTTTTGATTCTGTAACATCTGTGAATACGATTTCGCTGCTATGTACAGGAAAAGCTTTCACGTTGCAACACATGAAACTGAAGATGCGTCTGCAAAATACAAACCATTTTTCAGTAAAATTAATTCTTTTTTTTGTTACTCAGTGTATATTAAAAAGTAAAAGCAATCAGTGAATATACCAACTGATATTTTTCATGGATAACAGATCTGTGCTGCATGGACCCTTCAGGTCAAAATCAATAAGGGGAAAATACTTTCTCTCCAGGTTTTCTTTTGCTGTTGCTATCCTTCTGAAGTGATTATAGTAAACCTATTCAAACAGTGTCCTGGCATTAATTTGACATTTTAAAAGATCGAAAAGTACCATGTTAGATAGCTAGGGAGCCCCCAGACTGTAATAACACCAAAAAGGAAACTAATAAAGTAAGGAGCAAGCATATGGCATGCAGTTGCATTTCTTGCTATTGATTCTGAAACTGCTGAAGTGGAACTTCTTTATCAGCAGCTACATAATCAGCAAGTCAAAGCAATGCATCTCTGTCTGAAAATACAGTAAAACCACTCTGTCAATTTAATCAAAAGATATCAGTTAGAGAAACCTGGAAAATTATATGATATTACATACTGATATGTGTAAGATTGTCAAGTCTGATAACTGACAAGCTGGTAAACTCAAACTGTGAAGAAATGCCTGGAAACATACTGATCTTTTAATTATTAGACCAACATGGCATCTGTTGAATCTTCCTAGTATGCAGAGGAAACACTTCTATTGCTATATTCTTTAAAAAAGAATGATTTCTACACTCAGAAGTGAACCATTTCTACTGACTGCATTCCAGCTGGTGTGGCAATGTCTTTGTCTCCAACTTCTTGCTTTTGAGTTGATCACCATAATCTATGGCACTTCATTATATTCACAAAAAAATTTGATACTATTAATAAACCTAAAAAGCCTTTCTATTGTAGACCTTGCTTACTCCAAAGCTGTAAGCAAGACCAGATGAAACTTGAGATGCCCTCTTTAATTCTTTCAGATCCAAGGAGATTTGACTTCCAGGAAAAATATTTTAACAGATTATAACAGCAAAAAAATTAGTCCAAAGACTAAGAATAGGGAAAAAAAAAAAAAAATTAACAGTATACTTAACTATGCCAATATACCTCATTATTCAGTGTCCATAACAACCCAAACTGTAATCCATCAACATTCCACTATAAAAGCTAACTCCCTGATTAAGATTTGAAGAGGAGGAAGAATGATGTCCTTCTGCACATGAAATAAAGTTCCTGTGGCTGTATTCTGCAGCACGTGGCTATGCAGTACACAGATGAGGTCCTGAGGCTGAAAAGTCATTTGACTTCTTTGCCATTCCATACAGAATCACAGAGAGAAGACTAACACATCTATAATACCATAACTAATATTTTTTAAAAAGATGCATTAGTTTAGACCTTAAAAAACATTTCTGTGTAAGGAACACTTTGTATCTGCATTATGTGTAGAAGTAATAGAAATTAGTGTTCTGCACAAGAATGCTTTCATTTACTTATTTTTCAAGTAAATTCATTATAAGAGGGTTTTTTTTTAGTCTGCTGGCACTATTCATGTTGGCTTTTGATCTATCATTTTAACAGGATTCTTTTAAATGTCAGTAATTCCTTAGATGTATTGAGTGTAAAACCATATACAAAGATTTTTTTGGATATTTTGGGAATTTTTAGAACTAATTAGAATTCATATTTGAAGGATCAAATTTGCAGAAACAGGGAAAAAAAATCATTCATCTTCATAAAAATTCTGGCTTAAACTATTAGAAAAACAAGACAACTTTCAAAGTTAGTTTATGTTATGGACTTGAGGAAAATGCTCCATCTTCTGTGTATAAAATCATATATAGGACCAGATCATTAGTTGGTGTTAGACATTATTGAACTTTACCTACTGAAATATGTTAACTCATTTACTAGTTTTATGACTTTAAAATCCATCTGTATATATAAACAAGACTGATCTTCCATAAAAACTACTATGACTTTACAGAGGAACTTACTTGGTCTTTATAGACCACACCTGCAGTAGCAGGTAAAACATATTGGTAGAAGTAGAGATAGAGTGTAATATGTTACCTTGGGAAGCTCTATACTAGATAACTTTCTTATATAATTTATATATGTGTGTATGTATTAATTTATTTATATCAGAAATAACTGGATTATTCTACAGACTCAATGCTCACTTGTGTCGAGCTCCTAGATATCTTTCAACTCAATTACATCCAGAAGAAATCCAGCTCATGAGCACAGCATTCATTTCATGAAGCAAGCACAGTAAATGGTATGATAAAGAGATTTTTTTCAAAACCATACTGCTATGACTTACCAAAACACTATGATAGGCAGTTGTAGCTGCTCATCAATGGAGCTCTGACATGATGTGAAATTTGTCATTAGAGAATAATTGAGAAAATAAGACGCTACTTTTTGCCATAAAGGAAACAAAGCCAGATGAAATGGTGGTGTCCGTGCCTGTTTAAATCTCATTGCCCATATTTAATACTTGTTTGGGCTTCTTCTACTCCCAATAGTCCTTAAGAATGGGTATTCCCGATGTGTTTTGTATTTAGAGTTCATTTGAACTTTGATTTTTTTGTTGAGACATATTCTAGAGCTAACAAAAACAGCCTTGTTGCTTTTCTCTTCAAACAGCATCTAGAGTGTTTGCATCTGACTTTGGATACAGATTTCTAGCACTTTAATAGTTCTTGCATATTCTCATGTTCTCTTTACTGCTTATGCTTATGGGGTTTGTTTGTTTACTTGTTTTTTTCTTCCTGAAAGTAGTTGTCAAAATAAGTTACCTTGTTGAACAGCTTAAGTCTAGCTTGCTAGTAATTGGCATCTCTGTATAACGACCACATGTGAATATATTCTCTTATACATGCACACAGACACATTTAATAGTGACCATATAGACATAACATAATTTGTGCCTAATATACATGTATATACTATATATATGATAATTCAGATTTTGTATATGGAAACATGAAAATGACTGTCTCACTCCAGTGTAAGACCTATGAAGGAATCTCTATCTTCAGTGGCCTCTGTTCTTAATGTTGTTTGGTGTTATGTTTGGAATGCCGTGATTACTTTGAAGCTGTACATGTTGCTGTCTTTATAAGAAAAGTCCTATTGCTGTTTGAGACCATGAAGTTAGGCAAAACCCTCAGCTTTACTAGTTCCTTTCTTTTCAGCCACAAATACATATACATCAACCTAACTGTCTTGTTACATCTTTTCATAATCATGAGTTCTATGAGGCAAGGAAAGTTCCGGATCAGTACTGTGACAGTATGAGAAGATTCTAAGTTTCAATTATTCTAAGTATTCTAAGTATCATTTAAATATCGTAAGTATTCTTAGTATTCTAAGTATCAATAATAATGGACCTTGATATTATTTATTCCCTTTAGAATTTCAAGCTTGGAGACCAATGACTCAGTCACAAAACTCTCATAGATATAAGGGAGATCCAAGCTGTAGAGTGTTTGCCCTTGAAAAAAAAAATCTGTATTTTCTGAGTCACAGTACTATTTGCAAAGAGTTTTGCACTGAGTATACTGACATAATGATTGCAGCAGCAGATTATAAATAGCTGTATTTATACATAGCTCTAAACTAAAAGAGCAGCAGCTATCTTGAGACATTTTTAGTAAGATTTTTTCCCCCACTCTTTAATTTATTCCTTTCTCCGTTATGCCTCAAAGAATCCTGGGCTTGAAGCTTTAAAACTTATGACTCCTCAACATGAAAACAGACAGTTCTTAATCACAGTTTAGGTGTTGTGGTTTTCAGAGAGAGGAGCAGCAGCTGTACAGTCTTCCTGTTCCTTAGCAACAGAGCAAGGGGAGATCAGGAGACTCCACTGGAGGGAGCCTGAGGTGCTCACTTGTTGCTTTCAATATCTTTCTCCACCTGCCACAGACTATGAGTGGACCAAAACCAAAAACAGACTGCCAAGGAAAGGTTCTGTATAAATGATTTAATACTGCTCCATACCAAGTGTCTAATAACAAAACACTAAATTTGCTCAGTTAAGCATTCAATGGTAAGGAGGGGGCAGAAAAAAAAGTGAAAAACATACATGCTAAGCTCTCAGTTAAGCCAATAAAATTTCCTTATAAATTTTCCTCCCAAATCTTCATTCGCGAAGCCTAGCCATGATGATGAAATTTTACAGTGTTTCTTTAAAATACTTGCTCACAGTAAAAAAACTGAATAAAATAGAAGGAACATAAAGCAGACTTATCTTTGCTTGCTTATCAGGCTACGACAATAAAGTAGGGACAAGAATGGTACAGAACAGGTTATCATTTGCAAAATCTGGAGTTTATGAGTGTTTAGAAATAAATTCAAGACAATATGTAATTTAAACATTAAGGTATTCTTAGGTAGTTGAAATTATATTACTTAAACGTAAATATATCAATTTTTGAAAAAAATCCTATGCAAGACTAATTAATCTGTGGACTCACAAGAGTCCAGGCTGCAGATTGTAATTTTCAAAGGTGATCTTCTGTCAAAATAAATCACTACATGCTACATTTCCATGGATACATTTTTTTTAATTCTTTATTATATTTAGGCTTTTAAAGTAGTTTAGTTGTTTTGCACATTCATGGTGTTGTGTTCCATATGTTTCTTTATTTCACAAATTAGGATATGGAATGCTCTTATGATGTCTTGAAAATCTCTACTTTTACTACAGCTGTTGTAACTGATTCACTGTCTAAAATAAAGGAATGTTTGACTTCTCCCTAAATGAACAGTTGTGTTGTTTTTTTTTCTTTATATCAGAGATTAATTTAGACATAAAATCATTCTGCAATATGATAGGTAAAATAACTATAGATAGATAGCATTAATACAAAACTGAAGAAAGACTTTTTGTAATGGAATTAACTTTCTGTAGAATGTTTAAAAAATAAAGACTAGAAAGAATAATTTTTTTCATTACTATTACCTTATAATAGTCAGATATGCTAATTATAATGTACCTTAATAAATATTAGCAATAAGAAGTGTTAGAAATTCAGGTGGATTTCCTTCCACAGATTGGTTGTCTACCCAGAGGCAGGAGGAACAAATAAAAGAATAAATGCTTTACATAAAATTTTATGACCCCTTTTTAGTGCTTTGGTTAAACCACAATATAAGTAAGCAGGTTTCATGTAAATACATTAATTCAGTAGTTTAAGTTAAATATTAATCACTTCTTGTCTTAATCTACTGCCTAATGATGCTATGAGTCTTAAAGAGCTGGCACATATCCCCACAAAGGTGTTTGCATTTAAGTTGCATGTAAAATGACTCCTCTGTTCCATTCCTTCCACATGAGACCAATGTGGATTTAATTAATTTGAGTTTATAAAGCATTCTCATATTCTTGGATGAATTGCACAATAGAAATGCCAAGTGGTAGTGTTAAATAGCAGAATTCAAAAGAAAAATAATTGAAAGAAAAGAAAAATTACGTAAGTTATTTACTATGAATAGAATAGGAAAGGGTTATATCAATAATTTTAAAAGTTTGTATGTTTTACAAGTTTGAATGTATGGCTTGGTCTGGAAGGCAACTTAAAGATCATACAGTTTCAACCCTACCATCATGAGCAGGGATGACATCCACTAGACTAGGTTACTCAAAGCCCCTTCCAACCTGGCCATGAACAGTTCCAGAGATGGGTAATCCACAACTTCTCCGGACAACTTGTTCCTGTGCATCACTGCCCTCTAGGTAAAGAATTTCTTCCCAACACCTAATCTAAATCTCTCCTTGTCCTATCTGTCCATGTAAAAACCGCTCTCCCTCTTTTTTTATAATCCCCCTGCAGGTACTGAAAGGCCACAAAAACATCTCCCTGGAGACCTTCTCATCTCCAGGCTGAACAAACACCGCTCTCTTAACCTGTCTTTGCAAGAGAGGTGTTCAGCCCTATGATCATTGTGACCCTCCTCTAAGACTCTCTCTAACAGGTCCACATCCTTCTTTTTTTGAGGAATCCAGACCTAGATGCAGTACTCCAGGTTACAAATAAAATGCACTTTAAAAATAAATGTATTTGTTATAGTTTCAGCAGAGATTTTAAAGTTTCAGAGTACTAAATTTCACTATACCAGACAGTCTGATACTGAATCATTCAGAAAAAAATTCTGCAGATACCAGGTACTGCTTCAAAACTGAAATTGTTCCAGGTTTAATCATGTAATGAGCTGAATAATATAGAGACAATGCTAGCAGCTTCAGACAAATAGTTTTATTTAGAAGAGTGGAATTTTCTTATGGTTTTAATAGCATTTTAATTAGGAGTGTTTTATGAGTCTTCATAAATTTTTGCTTGTGAAATTCCAAGAGTGTAGAATGTTCTTAATCCCATTAAAAATGAAAATATATTAAAATAAATTTAAAAAATAAAAGAAGAATTAAAAAAATAATAAATACTGTACAGGAATTTAATGCTACAAAACTGAATAGCACTGAGACTCATTAACTGCCATAGACATTGGTGAGAAATGAAACTGCTTAAATCCTTACAGAAATTCTCAAAATTTTGATAGAATTTCAAGTATCTAAAGAGGAAAAAGCTGTGACAGTCTGTCTTTTACTACAAGAGGCTTGCTAAATGAGAAGTGTGATGATTTTTGCGTTCATTCAATATGCTTATGTATGTTGTATGTTGAAGATCATTTTGTGTGCCCATGAATCATTGACTAACTTTCCATTTTCTCAGGTGGGTTATTTTACTGTGCAAATATCATAACTCCAGTTCATTACAATGCCTTCTAAGCAGCTTTCCTGGGCAGCATACCCTATTTTGTACAGTTTATTTATTACCTTCTCTCTGGGGATGTCCATACTTCTTGACAATGTATTCTTCAACACCTGAATTGTCTTCCTGACTCCACATCTAAAAGGGAACACACCATTTGTGTGATGCTTTACATCGCTATTATAAGTTTAGGATGGTCAATACTCGACTTCTTACTACTTGCTTGAAAAGTATTATATTTTTGCTAAGATTTCCCAGTTTATAAATGAGATGTCATTGTCAGATCAGAACACTTCCCAGTTGTAGAAATATTTTCTGTACTACCTCTTATACACTGACTCTTCTGCATTTTCTTATGATTTTCTGATGTCTAAGAGGAAGAAATCCTACAATATATTACTTAATAAGCATGTTACAGGACATCTGTCCTTTGTATAACTGACATAGTTATCTATTTTATCTTTTCTTTGATATGTTAAGACGATTTACTCAGTGAAATAGGTAAAACAGACACTTCATCTTTGAATTGTCTTGAACATACTTAATTTTACTATAACGTATTTCTACTAAGAGTATTCTTACTAATATTAAGAATGTGTGGGTGTTCTCAGGAATGTGAACTAACTCTCCCTCAATGCTTGGAGAGTAGGAGGAAAAAATATCTTCAACCTACAGCTGTTTCAGATTAAATGTTGGAGTTCTCCTGCATTCCAAAACAAAACCAATTCTAAGTGTGTTTTTTGACAAATGATCCTACAGATTTCCCACCCACAGATGCTTAAACATACAGAGGCAGCTACTGTGCAACTTCCAAAATGAAAACTTGGAAAAATATTGTGAAATAAAGTCAAAACAAAAAGCATTACCTGGATTTGAGTGAGAAAATTCTTCCATTTGATAAAGAGATCAAGACACTACTTGATTTAAAATCTGTACAGAGGCTATGCTTCATGCCTTGTGTAGTCTTACATTTGAACTAGTCTTTGTGAACAAGTCCAACAGGACTTTGGTATTATGTCCTCGTGGGAATCTCTGCATTGGAAACTTCCTTGCCTTTTTTAATTTCTTCCTCTATTTCCATTTACAGGTTGGCTTAGAAAAGGTACAGAATCACAGAATCACAGAACATGTCAAGCTGGAAGGGACTCAAGGATCATGGCCCTACACAAGACCATTCCCAAAAGTCACACCATGGGCCTGAGACTATTGTCCAGATCCTTTTTGAACTCTGTCAGGCTTGGTGCTGTGACCACTTCCCTGGGGAGCCTGTACCAGTCCCCAGCCACCCTCTGGGTGAAGAACCTCTTTCTCATATCCAACCTAAACCTCCCCTGACACAACTTCAGGCCATTCCCTCGGGTTCTGTCACTGGTCACTACAGAGATCAGTGCCTGCCCCTTCTCTTCCCCTCACAAGGAAGTTGTAGACTGCAATAAGGTCTCCCCTCAGTCTTCTTCTCTCTGGGCTGAACAGATCAAGGGACCTCAGACACTCCTCATACTGCTTCCCCTTAAGGCCCTTCACCATTTTTATTGCCCTCTCTGGACACTCTCTAAGATCTCTTTCTCATGAAACGAGAAAGGGTCACCTTTCTAAGTGACTTAGGAAATCAGAAGTTTTAACTTAGATAAAATTGTGTCCTAACAAACTAAAAGATTTGCTTTCTTGGCATAGTAGTTGTCTTTTCTTTTAGGACTACAATTCGTTTCAGGATGTAGAATGCAGATGAAACAAAAGAACAAATAGAGAGTGGACTGTAGGCCCACCTGCAAAAAATTAGCTTACAAGCCTCAGAAAACTTGATCAGTAAGAGATTGTTCTGTTAAGAAGTAAATTCAGTTAAAGATTGTTTAAGCTAATGGGAAATTCTAGCTATCTTTAGCCAATCATGAATATATATGTCTCTTAGTTGGTTCTAGAACAATTAGTTTAGGGGTTAAAGGTCAACTGAATCAATTATAGATGTTAGGAGGTCTGCCAAGCTAGTAAAACTCTGAGAAAACAACTGCCCCCCACCAGAAGAAATGAATGCGAGATGGCAGTCTAGCTCCATGAATGAACTCCATGGTGATATTTATTCCCCAAATTATGACATAATTCAAGGTTGGACTTGTGGGAACGAGGTTTCAATGAATACTGTATTTATACCTGAAAACTGTACTGATTCTTTGATTCATGCATGGCAGAGTACCCCCATGAATCCCCAGATGGTATATTGAAGAGATGCCCAATCCAATGATTTCTGGTTCTTTGGTTTAATTCCTTTTTTTCACTTATATTGCAGTGCTCAACACTGTACACAATACTCAAAGCGAGGCCACACCAGTGCAGAACAGAGCAATCACCTCCCTCCTGTGGCACTGCTTTCCAGCATCTCATTCCCCAGAGTGTAAAACATCTAGGGTTGCTCAATTCCAGGTACAGAATCCAATGCTTCCCCTTGTTGAACTTCATATAGTTGGTTATTGCCCAGTCTTCTAATTTGTCATGGTCTCTGTGCAGGGCCTCCCTGCCTTTGAGGGAGCCAAGATGTTGCTAATGAAAAATATTGTACAATTGATATAGAAAATTGAAATTATTCTATCACAGAAATATACAGAGAGGAAAAGCTGGAGATTTTACATTAAATGCAACTATTGTTCCAAAGTAGGCTTTTGAAAATAATGCATATCTGAAAAGTTTGTTTTCTCTCTCTTCCTTTTTTCCATTATTTTTCTTACATCTTTTTTTTTTTTTTCATTTTCCAGCATAAAAATGTCCAGGGGCAGTGTGAGGCTGGGAAGTTTATGGGTTATAGTCTGGACGAACTTATGTTGGGATAGGAACAGCTTCAAGATGGCTTCTAGAGAAATAATGATATTAATAAACCTTTCTGGAACTGTATCTGATCCCTCTCAGCATAGTCCTCATTTTCTCTGCCAAAAGATATACAATGCAAAGGCCAGTTTCTGCATCCCTCTTCTACTTCTCCAGTGAAAAGAAACAAAGGAAGTAGGAAAAGCTTAAAAAAATGAGATGCAGCAGAGTGAGTGTTGATGCAATCCTTCCAATGTAGTCATAACTAGATATTGTCAGTCAATCTGGATTTTTTTTTTTTTATTTTGATATTGGGTCAAAAAGCTGTAGGAAAGTACAAAGTGCCATGAAAGAGTTCTGCTTTTCAGAATTAGTTTTGATTCTTACACAGAACCAATTAAAGCAAGATAGAACAAATGGAAAACTAAAAATAGAGAACTAGTTACCATGAGCACCTCAAATTACACAATTCAACAAAAGCTTGAAATAATCTATATATTTTCCAGAAAATCAAAACTGAGAGCAGATATCAAATAAATACGTTAAAGACTCTACTTTCATGCTAAGCATAGTAAAGAGAATTGTTTTCAAACTAATTTCCTCTAGACATAACCACTGTCTTCAAGAAAAGTAAAAATACTTACAGAAAAGTCTTTACCTGAAAGTCTTTTTAACATCTGATAGGGACAAATAACATCAGAAAATATCTGAAAAATATCATCACAGTTTCTCTATTCTCACTGTCCCCTGAAGCTCAAAGTCTGGACTGCATTTCTTGACTTCTAAGGATAGATTTTGAGGGTCACATTTACATTGCAATTTTGTGAGGAAATACACCACAGAAATAAAGGCTGGGATCACATGATGTTTCCATTTGTACTCTCTAATTTCAACTATAGTTCAGCTTGAGTAGACACGTCTTTGTCAAAGCAAAATCTCAACAATTGTGTGCTGCATACATCATCATCATCATCATCATCATCATGGTTAGGCTTTGTGAACGAAGATCTGGGGACGGCTCTACCCATGGTTGTTACAAGCGCGCTGGTGGCTAAAAAGGTCAATATGAGATAGACGCGTCCTGTTGCAATGCTGCATACAATAGCATTGACAATGTGACAACACCCTCCAGCCTTGAACTTATGAGCTACAAAAATCTAAACTACCCTGCACTACCCTAATAAACTGTACTTGCTTTCAACTTTATCCAGTAGTTATGGTCTTTTATTTCCCTTCTTTTTCGTGAGGAAAACAGTATAGAAACATGCTGTGATAGAAATATAATTGATGAGGATTTGATCTTCAGTTTTCAAAGCAGCATAGGCCTTCTTGAACTGCTAAACAAATTACTTTTGTTGCATTTAGTATACTGAAGGTGTGTTGCATCAAGCATGACATATAATGTTTTTGTTGGAGTCTAGGTAATTTCTAAATTTGTCTATCTAATGTCTGTTTTTATAGGTTATATCTGAGTAGTTTTATTAACTTTAATTGATTTGATTTACCAAAATTAATCTACTCATGCAATCCAGACAGTATACTGAAAATCATCCTGATTACAGATAGATAACAAGCAAGGGCCATCTATTCTGCACAATTTCCCCCTACCATCCCCCCAACTGTAATCTCACAGTGGCACCATGTCTCATTATCTTCAATCACATCTGTTGACACTTACATTCCAAAAATACAAAAATACTTCAACAGTAGAGGAAAAGAAGGTTTAGATTATGGATATTACAGCAGGTGCTGGGAAGCCCACTGAGAGAAAACAGTGTCAAACTTATACAACATGAACACACAGCTTGCTGTTGCTTTGACTAAAGGCAATTTTATGGCAAAGCAAGGACACAGGGGAACACATTCGAGAACAAATAAGTAGAAGGGAAATGGAACACAAAATAACACAGGCAATGCAAAAAGTAGATAAATGGCCAAAAACGCATTATTACCATCTGGCCAAGAGCAAGGTGCCTGATGCCTTTACACATGGGATATTGGCAAAATGAAAAATGCACGTGGTGTTTCTTGCAGTAAGTCGAAAACATAGTTCCATTGTTCAGGGCTCTAACATCACAGTAAAACCAAAAAAGATAACGTGATTCTTATTTCTATCTGCAATCAGTTAGATAGAGGGTAACTGATTTAGTCAAGAAATTTTCCAAACTTCTTAAATTGCACAAATATGTTGCTGTTTTGTTTCTTTATAGACAGCACTAAAAGTACATTGCAAATATAGAAAAAGGGCTGCACAACTTATAGTGTAAGAGAGCTTGAATGATATTCGAAGTAACTGGGATCAAGGGATAAATATGGTACTTGTGTACAGAAAACTCTAAAAGGAAAGTACGGAAAAGAACAGTCTCATTTCAGAGGCTGGAAGAGTAGCTATTACCACAGTAACTATTACCAGGCACATGAAGGAGTATGGAAAAAGGCAACAAGTATTTACCAGGGGGAGTCTGGCTTGACTAACTTGATTGCTTTGTATAATGAAACAACTTAGTAAGCAGATGAAGGAAAGAATGAGGGACTTTTGACATGGTCTCCCAACAACAGCATTTTTTGTAAAATGGACTGGATGGATGGAGTTTAAGTTGTATGAAAAACTGGTTAAACAGACAAGTTCAAAGGATGGTGGTAAATGGCAGTAACCAAGAGTGGAGTCCCTCCAGAGCTGATATTGGGCTCAATACTATTCAATATCCCCATAAATTACTTTCATGACAGAAATTAATATGCTGTCATGTCATTCACAAGTAAAAACAACCTCAGGGGAGACTCAGACAATAGGGAAGGAAAAAATGGAAGGCTGGGCCAACAACAACCACATAAGCTTCTACAAAAGGAGATGTAAAATTCTTACATCTAGGTCAGACTAATCACTAGTAGTTCATGGGAGATCTAATCATAGTCTCCTGGGACCTGCACTCTTCATAACATGTACAGTGACAGGACAAGAAGCAATAGAAAAGAAGTCATTTGAGGGCAAATCCCTGAAGTGACTGACTCTATATATATCAAAACAAACAAACAACAACAACAAAAAACCCCCCACCAAAAATTTGAGGACAATTAAATGTTGGAATAAAATGCCTGGAGGAGTGGTGGAATCTCCCTCACTGGAAATACTTAAGAATTCGCTTGATGGAGTCATGGATAACCTTACCATAGTCCCTCTTTTTTAACAGAAGGCTAGGTCAGTGGAACTACAGAGGTCCCTTTCAAACCTCCCTTTTGTGTAATTCTGTAATTTCTGTGCTTCTGTTGAGGCAACAACTTAAATGACAGGTACTGAGATAAGCCATACAACTCTTCCTTCTCACATCTCTAAATCTGGCACTAAGAACCCCCCACAAACCTTCTGTACCATGCACTATCAATCTAACACTGAGATGATTCCTTTTTCTCCTCATTCTATAAAACATCAACTCTTGAAATTGTGAAACTTTAAGTCATAGTCCTTTTTTAACCTAGAAAATCTCAAGTCGTTTGTCTTTGCAGAATTTTATCAAGCATATATTACATACCATGTGGTAGATGTCTCTCATTATCATTATACATCATGAGCATTTAATGTTGAACATGTGATTTTTATTTATTTTTTTACTTAAGATTTCTTTACTTAAATTTTAGCAACATCTTCAAATTATTTTCTCAAGAAAATAATTTCTCTAGGGCGGTTTCTAGCTAAAGATGTTTTGTTACATTCACTGAGTAGCATATCATGTTCAAACTTTACAAAAAAATGCATTACTTATTCTATTCTAAAACAGTTTTTCCAGTATGAAGTATATAGCGTTTACTGATTCTTTTTTAAAGTTTTTTTTTTACATTTTTATTTTGTTTTTCAGAGATAGTTCACATTCCAAAGTACACATTTCAGATTTCAGGCAAACTGATTTTGTATAATGCTTCTGGGTACCAATATGTTTCATTCTTATCTACAATTGCAGTTTCATAGCAACTAATATAACTCAGAGGAGAAATAGTGTAAGAATACAAAAACCAGATTAAAATGAAGAGCAAAACTAATGACATAAATGAAATAAACAGTACTATAAGGTACTCCAAAGACTTTATTGTCTCTCCTGGATATGTCAATGTTACTATGGGAACTTCAGTTTTTGCATTTGACATGATTCAGCTGTGGTAAGTGCTGACTGAAAAAAATGAAAAGAGCAACCACCAAAAAGATACTGTGATTTTTTTTTTTCTTTAAAATGTAAAATTTTTTTTCCATTTTACATGATCCAACAGATTGAAAAAGAATGTGAAGAAAGCAGAGAAAAAATGAGAAATTCTCTCTCATATCACATAGAATTCATTATCAAAGAAAACAAGTAATAGGGTTTATATAAACTTAATTTTAATGGTTAAAAGATTTTAAATTATCCAGTGAGTGTATTTTCAACAGGGGTCCATGAACCATATAAAATAAAGTCTGCAGAATCTGCACTTAAATCTTGAAAGTCTTTGTCTTTTTTTTCAAAATTTTGAATGCTACCTTGCAGCAGCGGCACACAGGATATTATGCTTCCTAACCCAGCTCCTGGATCCTTTATCTGTGTAAAGACACAGTTGTATTTACAGCACTATACACTATATCTGAGAATCCTTGAAGATAGGATCTAAGTTGTGTACCACCCAAGCTGCAATTACTGTTCCTCACAGTAACAGCTCTTTACACTCTTATTCCCCTTATGGATAGCCCTTTCTCTCCAGTCTGTGCAGTGACAGGAACCAAATATCTCTGCCTACCATGGATAGACTTTTCACTGATTCTGATAAGATTTGTCAGACTGTCTGCAATGGCTGCTAGAAGAAAAGGCTATTTCCTCAACAGTAGGTGACTACTGCATTTACACATCAACATAGCAGCAGAAAGCTTGTGTTCTGCTCAGAGTAAGATGACTCAGTTTATTGCTTGTACAGCTTTTCTTAAGGAAAGATAAGGTGGAAAATTCAGAGGACCATCACAAAGTCAGCACTATGTTGATATCTAAATGAGAGGAAGTTTTATTTGAGAAATGGTGGATTTGCCTGTGCAAATGTAGATACAAACCCACAAAAAAATCTAGGACCTGCTTCTTTCAGCTGTGCCTGAGTTCTGATTTATGTCACCAAATCCAAAATTTTCACTACCCACAGATTTACTTCAGTAGTTACTATCCCTCATCCCATTCTTTCATTAGGAAAATGAACAGTGAAAGCACAGAAGATAGAAGATATTTGAAGATAGACCATCAAAATCTCCATAATATTGTGGTGGAATTTATACAGTGTTGACATCCAGGCAAATCTTCCTTTTTATTTAATTGAAAAGATTGATCTAATGTTTATTTCCTGTATGTTGTGTTAGACGGCAAAAATTGTGAGGAAATAATTGAGGCAAACTGACAAAACACTTCACCAAATTAATAACTTAATTTCCTTTAGTACTGCCCCCAATATTTCTCAGCTAGATCTAGATCTGAAATGTACAAGAGAATCTGAATCTGTCCACAACAGTGTCAAGCAATTAAACTGTACTTTATTACTTATAGAGTGGTTTCTCAGTATTTCTTAAGCAACTCCCTTGAAAATTACTATTTATGAGTCTCATTTCTCTAAAACTACTGCCAGTGCCATCTGCTGTGGCCAGATCAGAGGATGAAACACTAACGTCAGTGCCTGTTTTGTCATTTCTCAAGAGACCAAGATTCTCTTCTCATTCAGATTTCACAGCCCATATCCCTCTAGATTTTATCTATTATCTGACCCTTTCATGTCAGTAGCATAGTTTTCCACATCATTGGACTGACATACACTCTGTAATGAATTGACTATGATTCTGAGCTTGGCTAAACAGTAGAAACCACACAAACCTTTAGTAAGCAATTACTGCTGCAGAGTAACATACTGTACTTACTGCCAGAAACAGACCAACATTTTCTGACTGGAAAAGCTATGAGAGAAAAATCTGAAGGCCTGTCACATCTGCTCATTTTCTACCTTAATTGTTCATGTACAGTTTAACATCCACATGTATCTTCTAGTGCCTCAATGAGCAGAGCCAAATTGTTTAACTCAGTTCCTTTTTAAGTAGAATGGCACACTAGAGATTTTTGCAAAAGGAACTGGTGCAGTTTATGTGAGACTTCTTATCTTAGCAAACTAAATATATTCTCTAAATGTTTTCTTCTTTCATACAATAAAATTGCTGCCTATGTGATTGTCCCTTTGTGCAAAATTGAATTTCACATTTGCTGCTGTAGGAATCTTGCTGATAAGGTTGTGGTTGTGCTTAAAAACTTTCTGTACTGTGTTTATGTTATACAACTACCTTTTCATGATGTTTATAGAAATTTAGAATTCCAAACTCAAATCATTAAAAAAGCACCTTTTCCTGTCAAAAAGTTTGGTCTAGGGCATATTTCACAGACTACAATGCCTTATCACTCTCTGACCTCACAGAAAATGCTAAGGAGTTTCTCATGTATAGGCAATTGTGAAGTAAAAATGTAATATTTGCTCAAGGAGTGTCTAGAAAAAGGTCCTGGTAGCTAAAACATGGCTTTTGAAGAGGTTTCATATGGCAAAATGGAAGCTGTCAATCTTTCGTTGCAAATATTCTCTAAAAATGAATAATAAAATTTACAGGATGGCAACTACAGGATTGCATTAAATCCTCTAATTCATTACAAAATCATGGTTTTAATTGATTTTTTTCCTTGAGGTTTATTCAGTACTGCATCTTCTTCTATTTCCTTTCTTTCAATAAACTTAGATGACATTTGTGTTTTTCTTTCTCAAGTTTATTTCATCCCATTCATAAATCCTGCACAGCTGTGCTGTACAATCGGTATACAGCATCTGCTGATACCAGTCCCCATTTGGGACTCCTGCAGTGTGTCACTGGCATGTCCCTTATGGTGAGTTTCAAATGGATGTGGCAAGATATAGTTGTATAAAGACACAGATTTTATATAGACATTATATCACCTGGACACTACCCTGCATTTAAAGAATCTCCATGGACTCAATTAAGTCAACTTTATGAGATGGAAAGGGAAAATCTAAGGAAGAATATATGATACATAGTCATCCTGAGTGTTGGTATGTCTTGACTGCAGAAGTAAAATTCCACAGATTTGTCATGTCTGTCCACGTAGAGGGCTGATGCTGTTAAGAAGCTACTAGGAAAGTATTCCTTATGTTTTGTCATAGTCAAAAAGAATAATCTTCTTGTCCAGGATACTTGAGATAAATAATAACAAGAGCAACTGCAGTTTGAATGAAATTTTGGCATTCCAATTACAGATAATCATGAAGCAGGGAGCCAGACAGCTAGCTATATAAGGAACCTTCACTAGCTCTAGTATTAGTCACATTTTTCTTTCTTTTTCCCCTCGTGCAAGAAGCTGCTTTAATTCCTACAAATACACAAGACTGGGGGCATTCTCAGTGAGGAGGATTGAAGTACGTTTCCTTGCTTTTATAGATCATACTTAGACTACGTATTTGAAGTTCTTTAATGAGGGTAGTTAATAAGGTTAATAGAAAAAGAGGAAATGACAACCTTTTCCTATGAATCATCAAGAGACAGAGGCTAATACAGGTGCTTTTAATTTCTCTCTGGAAAAAATTGTTTTTCTCCATTGAATAGGTAAGAATGCAAGGAGTGCCCTCTAGAAGGCACCCTGTGCCACTACTACTGACTAGAGTTGGGCATTGTAGTTGTGGACCAAAAGATTTTTTAAAAAATCACACTCTTTGTCATGGGATAAAGATGATTTGAATGGAAAATATAATCATACATTTAATTAAGGTATTCTGATTGGAATAGGACTAAGTAGATCATGGTTATATACACCAAACACTTACTTCATTCAGACAAACCAAAGTAGAGGTTGTGGCAGTTTCAATATAAATATATCAAAAGGCAGAGAGAGAGGAAGAGGCAGTATTGTTCTTCTGCAGAGCACAAGGAAGGCTAGGAGTAAAAATATGTGAAAAACAAAGATAGTAGGCAATATAGACAGGGACTCATTGAAAGAATTGACTCTGGTACTGAAACATAAAAAAAGAAAAACCAAAACTAAAAGAAAATTCAATTATAAAAATGCTGTATAATAAACTGTTTGTGTATTTTGTAAAGAAAATAATTTACATGGATGTGAGGCTAGCCTGTGTAGATTTGGTCCTGATCTTTCATTCATGTTACGTGCATGACTGAAAATAAATGGTGCAAAAAACTGTAGTCTGCTGTTACAGAAAGGAAGCATCTTTTGATGTTGCTTTTGTTGAAGGTTTTAGTCAAAAGTTTTTTGTAGGAATAATGCATATGTAAGTAGTCTAATAATTTTAGTGTTCATGACAGAAAGTTGTCATACAAGTAGCATTTTCAGTGTACACTTTCTTTGAAACTACTTAGCTATCATGATGTAAAAAATATTTAGTACTCAAAAAATAGGATATGCATATAGCCGGAATTTTGTATTTGAGTCAACATTTTATTTTTATTGGCTTAGAAGATCCCAAGTTAACTATAGATTCATTTCTCACTTTTCTCTTTTTGAAGTGAACTCTGATGTTAGCCTCAAGTGCAATTGTTAGGAAGCAGCGGTACAGTCTGAAGTAATTGTGTTCAATATTCAGAAGGTAGTTATAAGTTCATGTCAAGGTATTTCACAATTATCATATTGTTTGATGATATACTGAATGAATTTCAAGTATAAAATACCAAGGACCAATTGTCTAGTTTTGAAATTTCCAGCTTTTGATTAAAAAAAAAAAAGACCTGTGCAACAAATATTTTTCTCCTTTATTTGCCTGAGGAAAAAAAAATATAAAAGACAAACAATTTAGAATCAGTGAATTATAACGTCTGTAAGTTGTAGCTTGTCATTTAAGTCCTTCTCTCCAATATGCGAATGAAGCCCTCTTAATTTTAATGGCATTAAAATGGTGAAGGTGATGTCATGGAAGGGATGAAGAAGAATGGTGAAGCAGTGAAGGAATGGGAGTTCCACTCACCGACATCTATCATGATATGTGGTTATAAGCACTGTAAGGTACTGTTTAGAGTTACTGAATAATGTCATCCCTTCCAGAGATTTTATGAAAATCACATAATAAAAATATATTTTTGTCGAATTTCTGTAAATTCATTGATAATATTGAAAGTTTGGGCTAGTAAGTTCCAGAGACATGAGTAATCTGAGCAGATATCTTAAATCTATGTGTATGTGTGTCATTCTATGTTCTCTTTGCTGCCAATGAAAAGATCATGTCTACAATATTCTCAACTTAAAATAGATTTTTTTTAATAAAAAATCCACAAAATTGAATACAAAATATATTTGTTTTTCTACATGGACTACGAAGTCAAAGGAAGTTAGCTTAGACATAAAATCACTATAGAAGTCTAAAAGATGGAATCCTACTGCAACTACCTTCAACATGTGTGAATCCATTTCTGAGGCTGTATTACTCTGACTATGTATATGTATATCTTAATTTTTTATGCCAAAATCACTAATTATATTAGAAATTTTGTTTTAAATTGCTTTTAAACGTTTCTACTAATTAATTATAATCCCTCATGTCTTCCTCTCTTGCCTCTTTCAACCCAAATGATGAAACTCCTATTTTCTTAATTTTGGGGGCTTTTCTTTTTTAAGGAAAAGTGAGAATTTTAGACAGATTTTTGTCTTTCAGTGATGTTGATGTATGGAGTTAAATATGATAATAACTCTCATTGCTTTGAGTTCAGAACTTAGAAGTTGCTGTAGGCACTTGCATTTCTGTAATAAAAAGTTATCCCCACTGAGACTGACAGACAAAAGCAGAGGGATAAAAGGGAAGTCGTATAAAATATTTTTTTTTTTTGTTTGGTAGGGCATGACTTAAAGTCTTTTAAACTTTCTTTTGCAACAAAACAGCAAAAAAACTCCTAAAACATGGCAACATTTATATATATATATATATATATATATATATATACACACACGTATAAAAAGGAATGTAATGGCAGTTTGCTTCTAGAAATAAAACACAGATGAGAACAGAGTTTACTGTCACAGTTTACGCTTAACACAGTTTGTCTTCTGGAATTTTTTTAAAGAAAACAAGTCATTAACCACATTAATATTCTGTACTGCTCTATCACAGGGCAGATGTTTATCTGCATGCTTCATTGCATTATGAACAATGTGACCAATGCAATTGCCTTTCATGGTGTGGAAATGCTTGCTATGCAGAAATGTAAATACATAACATTTCCCAAAATTTTGCAATAACAGTCTGCTTCATAATTAGTAACATTTTTTGACTTATTTTTCCTACATTCCCTCACTGTTCCATTTTCGACACACAACTACATCTATGTCACTAAGTTCAGCCTAGGATCCTCTGTTTGGGTTTTAAATTATTCCTACATCTCTGCTTACTCAAAAATGAAAAAGTTTTGATTTGTTCTATATTTATCCTTCATAAGGACAGGTTAATATTTTTTTTCTTAGTAATCATAGAGAACTATGATAATCTCACTGTAAAGTAGAGTTACAAAATATGTCAGATGAATACTTCTCACCTAAAAGTGTCTTTTTTTTAATCCTTTACTTGGAAAGGATTCAACAATTATGCACAAAGTAGATGTGTAGATGCATGTTAATGTGAATATGCAATCTCATCTATTACTAGACATGAAGAAGAAGCAAGCAAGATAAAAAAAAAAAGAAATACATAATGGGATATCTAGAAAACCTGCAGTCCCTCCTCATTCATCTGAAATGAAGAATGAGCTCAAAAGCATGAACAGGATCATTATGTTCAGAGAACACACAAACGACAGAAGTAAGGTTTATTCCCTCACAGGTAAGATTTACCTTTACAATAAAATTTTCATCCTATAATACTCAATCAAAATGGAAACTCCCTTGCAAGGCAAGAGCTAGGTACTAATCTGCTAAATCAACACAGCATGAACTGTACTTCAAGTACAACAGTGCCACTTATTTTCCTGCAGAATATCAAAAACACTCACAACTCACAAAGCCATCTCTGCAGGGAACTGTTATTTCATTTTTCTGCAAGTTGACAAGGTGTATCCAGACAAGATACTCTTTTATAAGTAATGTGGGAATTTGGTAGATACAAAAGGAGTAACAGGATGATTTGCACATGCTCAACTAAGTTATAAAAATACTTACTACATGAACAATACATACAATGTGAATAATATTTGATTTGTATAGAAGACGATGCATTTCTGAATTAGAGTGGAGTACAGATAAGGATTTTGTAAAGGGTGATCTGTACATTTCTAAAGTACAAAGGCTGAATTCTTGCACAATATTTCCATCTTGTAAAAATGCAAGTACTAAAGATGGTAATTAGGACATGAGGCAGAACACTGAATAAAGAATTGGATTTCAATTCCAGAGAGAAAATGAAGTTAAAATACATACACAGACCTCAGAAATAAGAAGTTATTTTTGGGTTTTTTTATAACATGGATGATAATAAGAAAATAGAAACACTTTCAAAAATTATCAACTTTCTGAGCTTGCTCTGATAAATCTAGGAGTTTCTAGCTGCTGACCCCTGTAGAAAATGTGATCTTTACTTAAAATCAGTTTTCAAAATTATTCAATCCAGTTACTCAATGCCTGTTACAAAAGAACATTTATAAAGGAGGGTTTAAAAGGTCTTTGTGTATATACATTTTCAGTGCAAAACAAATCAATGGATGGAGTAGGTTCTCAAAGGACATTTTGATCTTTTGTGTAGTATAGCCTCCTAACATTTTACATAGAACACGTGTACAGGTGGTAGAGTTAAAAAATGCTGAACCTGAATCCATTTGATAGAATTTTTAATTGATACAGTGAAAAAAGCAAATGAAATCAAATCAATGAAAAGACAGGTTCAAAGTCCTAGACACCTCATGTTGAAATGTTCTGAAAACAGCGTTGGAAAAGGACGGTGTAGATCCCTGAGGAAGGACACGAAATCAAGGCAGATGCTTTTATAAAAGTGTCAACACTCTTCCAGAGCACACAGTTAACAAGCTTGATTTTGCAGTGGAGAAGATCAATAAATAATTGGGATTGAAAAAGCAGTTCAGAGCACAGAACAATGAATTTTTAGTCTACAAAAGGGGTAACAAAAAAGGAAAAAAGTAAGCCATTTCATTAGACATAGATTTTAAAGCTATCACTAATGATATAATATGAATGATGTGCAGTTTAATGTTATAAAGTGCTAGGCTTTAGTCATCTAGAAATGCTACCTCTGAAAAATCAAGAGTCAGATATTCAGTTGGTTATTTGGCATGACATTAAGTGATGTGACTGGAATTGGTCGTAGATGGAATCCAATTATCAGGTGGCAAAGTTTTCATGTTACGCTTCTAATACTGACCACTGTCTTCTGATATCGTGGCATAAAGAATGAAGTTGTGACCACGGCATAAGTGACCCTTTCAGTTGTGCCTGCTGTTGTCATTTTATTGAGCCATTGCAGTAATATTATAGTACCTTCATAGTAACATTGTAGCAATGGTATAATAATTTCACACACAGTTCTAAATAAAATCAATTCTTACACCAGACTGGCCTTAATCAAACAAGTAGAAGTGTTAAACCACTCTCAATTCTATCAGGCACCAGAACTTTAAAGGAAGATTCAAAACTATGAATACGGTTAGAATCTAAATCTTCAGTAATTTAAAATGGGTCCATTCAGTAATTTAAAATGAAAAAAAAAGTCAGACCTTAAAATAGTGGTGTAATTTAAACTGTGGAATTGAACTGAGACATACCTAAAAAAGGGATTAAATCATACTTACGAGTTATTTTAAAATGTTTTATAAAGCAACCACAGTACTGTGTGCTGACACATTTAGAAAGAAATCAAATAGAAAATTAATATGCAGATTCATGCAAATTTTTTTACAGCAGGTTCTCATTAATTTTGGAAGGATGTAATACTTTGCATGTTGCAGTTGTCTGAACTTCAGGACTGCTGAATTTCCTTTGCTATCCTTCACTTTTCCCTTGTTTGTCATATTGTTATGAAATTTATAATATGACATGGATTTTTGGCTTTCAGTTTGTAAGGAAAGATTTATTCTTGTCTATTTAGATGTTGAGACCTGTGTGGTTTGGCAGTGTCATCTGGTTTGAATAGATTTAATCAAATTTAACCAATAGTTTTGTTTTGTTAACAAGAAAAAGACAGAGAATCAATCTGTGAAAACAAAGAAAGACATAAATTTTAAATAGAGTATACTAGAAACAGTAACTTTAACATAATCACCATAAAAATTAAAATTGTTTGCATGAAAGTGCTCTTAGTTCTGCTCAAAACTACTGAAAAATCATGCAGAAACCTATCTTGCAGACCTATTTTCTTACAGCACCTTGTACTGCTTTCTAGCGTTTTGAAGGTTAATCTCACAGACAGATCTCAGTTTTCTAATGCAGATATCTTTCTGTCATGTAGAACGGTACCTGCTAATTAAAGGTCAGTTTCAGTAAAATAAGAAATGTTAGTCAAGCTTTTAAAGGTTTTCATTATGGATTGTGTCCTATTGTACGCACATTATATACACTGCTGGACAGTGGTGCATAGTAATACTGTAATAAAGCATCATTGGTACGTACATATTTCTGGTGATGATAAGTGTTATCCTCATGACAATGCAGATGTTCCTTCTTTGTTACTGTTATGAGAAAAAAAAAGAGAAAAAGAAAAAGAAAAAAAAAGAAAGCAGAAGCAGGTTAAATTGTCTGTTAAGAGTTAAACAAACCCATGGTTAGAAATTCTTAGGAAAAGCATTCATCATCCTCTAAGTCAGTCTGGAGATTTGATTTGCATATCATGTGTTATTTGCACTTCAAGAAATACAGGTTCTATTCTGAAGAAACTTTTAGGAAAGACTGTAGTTCTGAGGAAGTTGGTAGATATTTCTTTCTCTTCTGTGGAAAAATCAGTAATATGCCACATGGTGACTTAATCATTACTTGTAGAATGATTGAGAAGTCTGTACTCCAAATGCAACCTTTCCTTAAGGTTACTTGCATCTCACATAAAAACTTATTTACACAATCAGATTTTTTAAAAAATGTTTGTATTAATATAAAGTTTCTCAAGGAACCTTTAGATGTGGATCCTGATTCATTCTTCTTGTTTGTAAAGTTGAAAGAACTTCTTCTCATGGGGAATCCTGGTCTTTAATATAGTAAATGACCTATTACTGTATACAGCATGGGTCAGACTGATGAAAATAAATTTAAAATAAGAGTTTGGAAATTAGATCTTAAACACATTACTCAAAGTACTAAAAATATTAAAAATTGGTTTTAAATGGAAATTCTTTAGTAGAACATATTATTCTGTATATTCACAATATTAACATGTACTTCACAGAGCTGCATAAATCAGTGTGTGGCTCAGAAATAAAGTCTTACTTGCAGTGACAGATACATAAAAAAGCTGGACTTGTGGGAGGTGGCAAGTTGAGTTGACTAGTTTTAGTTCTTTTTAGATATGTTTGACAGATTGAGACCATATTTTTTAAACTCCGGTTATAAAGGTCTTTTACCACAAGGCTTTTGACTCTGTCCTTACCAGCACAGGGAGTTCTGAAAACAAAGAAAACCAGAGCCAATATGTTCACAATCTCCATTATGGTATTTTAATGACTGAATTTTTTTAGAATCAGTGAGGTCAATGGTGCATCAGACAGTATGTTGTTATGTTGGAATTTACTGCAATGGAGAAACAACTGAGTAACCTCTGAAAAAAAAGGAGTAATGGGTAACAAGAATAGAATAACCAAGTTAGTTATACTGCTCTTTCCTTATTTAACTTGATAGCAGCAGTTGGTGCTCATGGTCCTCATATGCACTATGTGCAGTTCAGAGGGTTTATTTCAGAGTCATTTTAGTCTGCTGCTCTGACCTGACTTTCCTTGCCGTGAATGTTGGTCAAAGCTGTTCAGTTCCTTTTCCACTGGGCACTGGACTTGGTAAATACTTAGCGTGGACCTTCTGGTTTAGTGTTCTCTAAATGGAGTCTAATTCACACAGTTAAAATGTGCTCTGTGGACAAGACTGAAGTGATAACCAAGGATGGCAGGATTCATGTCGAAATCACAATACTGTTTCAAACAAAAATGATACAGACCCACAGATCATGGGATAAATTGTACAACACTACAACATTCTTTTTTTATGCACATACATGATCCCTTAAGAAAATTCCAAAAGTGTAAACCTAGATGCAAAAACTATTGTCAATATTTATGAGCACTGTATCAATAAAATTATTTCAGGTTTCTGATTCTTTTTGTTTGTTTCTTTGTTTTTCTCCTAATGATTTACAAGATTTCATATTTTTAATTTTAGTCTTATTTGCAAAATGTTCCCTCAACAGAGGTAATGTATTAGATTTTTCTTACAAAGTTTTTTTCATAATTAGAGAAAAGACTTTAATTTTAATTGAGGAAATTACCAGATACTAGTGAGTGAAAGAAACAGACAACTGCTTTCACCCAGAGAAATACAGTAATATCAGTTAAATACAGCAAGAAATATAGCAATTTTGTGATTACATTTACTATCAAACATGGTACTGTCAAGCGTCTAGTGTTTCCTTTGCATTGCTATTATTGTCTTTATCTGGTGTTTGTTGACTTTTCAATAACAAGTCCTATTAGATAATTTTTTGTATTACATATTAATTCATTAATTGCTTTATAGATGTCACTTAGTATGTATTAGTCTCCTGAACAGAGTAGGATTGTAAAATATGGTGGGCAAAATCCTGTGACATTAGTTCAATTCTGCAGTAATTGCATTTATTAAAAAGATATAAAAATAGATTATAATTGAAAGCTGCCAAAAATTGTTTTCCTCTTCCTGTATTAGAAACATGAAGAACTCTTGGTGAGTGCTTCCAGGGTTCTGACTGAGAATTCCTCTATGTCAATGTACAAGTGACCTAACAGAGATTAAAGTCATGCTTCTTCTACAGTTTTTTAAGTCTTATGATCTAACAGGTTTGACTCTTTAATTAGAGGGTTGCAAAGGAGAATGTCAAAAGTGCTTCCTGCTGTAGTACCTTGCTTGTTCTGTAACCATACAATTCAAGCGTCCTTTGTAGAAATATACATGGATTAATGTGGTCCTCGGTTTAATATATCTCTGAGCAAATTCCAAGTTCTTAACTTAATGAAAACTTTGCATTTACATCACTGAAAACCATTTCTGTTCTTCCAAAACAGAATAGGGCATTAGTTCTTCGAACTGATTACTGTTGTTGTTTTAAAAGTAATCTCAGTGTAGTAAAGTTTACCTGAAATTAAGCCTGATACAAAGCAAGCTAACCACATTCAATTCATTTTGATTTGTTGCTTAGCATACAACATTTTTAGCAATTTTCTACCCACACTTTCTAATTTTTTATAGTAAAACTTTAAACAATAAAAAATACATAAATAAATAAAATCTCATAGTCTTTAGAGAAACATTGCACATTCAGGAAGAAAATCAGAAGTTGTTTTCCCATACTAAACAGTTTATACTTTTGTTCTCTGCAGGTTCGAATGTCTGAAGCCATTTAAAATTAGTCAAGAGTCATATATTTTTCTTAATTTTAATACCAAAAACTGTTTTACACAACTACTACAACGAAGAGTAATCCGTTCTAAAATAATCTGCTATAGAAATTGTTACACCAAAGTACTGATGGAACTTTTGTCCAATATCTTTTACAATTTTCTATTATTTATCATCAAGTCCTTTCCTTGTATTTAATCAACTATTTAGTACATCTGACTAAATCTAATCTTCATTCTCTGATTCTCCCCTGTGAACTCCTTTCTTCTCCCACTTATTCTCCTATCTGTATATTTTTCTTAGGTATGGAAATTAACTGCAAAGTCGTTGACTCTATTTGTTCCTTTGTTGCCACTAGAATTCTGAAAAATTGTTGTAGCCTCCTTATTAACGGTTCACAGAGTTTACCTTGAAGTATTTTTATTAACTCAATTAATTAGCATTTTAAAGGTACTTGAAATATCTGATTTGAAAGTTGTTTTAAAAGTGAAGTTAAAATGAGGAAAAGTTTCACAAATATATTTTCTGAGTAAATGAACAGCTATACCCAAATTTTCAATTATCTCTAGAAAAATGATAATATTATGTTTCGTTAAAAGGTTTTCACACAATCACAGATTATTATGAGTTGGAAGGGATCCACAAGGATCTTCGAGTCCAACTCCTGGCCCTGCACAGGACTATCCCCAAGAGTCTTGCTATGTGCCCAAAAGTATTGTCCAGTATTGCTATGTGCCCAAAAGAATTCTGTCATGCTTGGTGCTGGGACCACTTCTCTGGGGAACCTGTTCCAGCACCCAATCACCCTCTGGGTGAAGAACCTCTTTCTCATATCCAACCTAAACCTTCCCTTACCCAACTTCAGGCCATTCCCTTGAGTCCTGTCCCTGGTCACTGCAGAGAAGAGATCAGTGCCTGCCTCCCCTCTTCCCCTCACGACGAAGTTGTAACTACAATGAGGTCTCCCTTCAATCTCCTCTTCAGGCTGAACAGACCAAGTCCCCTCAGCCGCTCCTCACATGGCTTCCCCTCAAGACCCTTTCCCGTCTTTGTTGCCCTCCCTTGGATGCTATCTAAGAGTTTAATATCTTTCTTATATTGCAGTGCCCAACACTGCACACAATATTCAAAGTGAGGCTGCATCAACGCAGAGCAGAGCAAGACAATCCCCTCCCTCGATCAGATGGTGATGCTTTGCCTGATGCCCCCAGGACACAGTTGGCCCTCCTGGCTACCAGGGCACACTTAGTTTCTCCAGTTTCCCTTCATTATACTTTTTTATACTTCAATGTTGACTGTGGAAAACATGAAAAAACCCACTAACACAACCCCCCCTCCCCCAAAAAATAAACCGACAACCAGAAAGAAGAATAGGAACATTAAACAATAATTAAACAAAATAGTATTATACTTCTTTTTTTACTTTGAAGTTTCACTGTCAAATATAAATACTCATGGAACATAAAGTTGGTATTCTTTTAGCAGCTTTGTTCTGTATTTCATGTGGAACCACTTTTTACATGCCCTTTTCCATTTATAGCCAAAGTTATGAAATCATAAAAGGGAGCTATATAATTTTAAACAAGTCTTTTAGTAGAAAAGTTATGGTTTATTATTACTTTGCTGGGTATTATAAGAAAGATGCTTGAAGAAAAACAATGGACATCACAGTAGAACCTGTAACACCATACAAGAACAATGCACAAGGAAAGAAAGGAATAAGCAGAAGTTTTCAGTCTTCTCAAGATGAGAATGGGAGTGTGACTGGCCATACTGCAGGAAGACAGGAAAAGCATCCAAAGGAGAATGACAACAATCTCTCAGATGGAACTGCTAACAAGATGTCTTAGAGTGATACAGCATGACTGCAGCACTTTAATTATCTAACTGTACTGCCTAAAATAAAACAGGAAGCTAAAGGGACTGTTTCTTCCCCACGAGTGACCCTCAAAACCTGCCTGTTGACCAGCTCATTTTCAAAACAAGATTACTAGCTTGGTAGTTTCAGAAATCTGGTTTTGCGAGAGAGGCTTTGTAACAAGTCTATGTTATCCTGAAAGGCTCATTCTTAAAGAACAGGATCGAAGACCTATTTTGCTGTTCTGACTTATTATTAAAACCAGCCTTAACTGGAAACTTTAGTAACTGTGATTTCAGGATGCTTTTTCAAATCTTTTTCAAGGACTTTGGGTCTGCCTTCTCCTAGTAATCTAAAAATCTTTTGGACTGTTCAAACTAGAGACTTTTTCATCAAGTTTTCAGATGGGGAAATTTTCATTTTGGAAGAAATAAATTCTTTTGAACTTTTTAATGTGGCAGTTTTTTTACCAAAAATCTTCCTTATCATAAGCTGTTATCAAACCCATTAACCTCTGGCACACTTTTGAATGGTTTACATGACTCAGTAACGATTTAGGAAATGTTGAAACAGGATAATGAAGTAACTGCATATCATGATCACAATAGTAATACAGAAAAATTAGTAATATTTGAATCTTTATCTGTTTTAGACATAAGTTAACACTTTAGTAGTTTTCCTAAACTACAACTGAAGATAAGTAAGCAGCATGTAAAATAACCTATGAAATTAAATATATTTAAATAGAAGCCAGGGAAATGTTTCAAATCTACTCTAAATTATGATAAACCTCATGATAGTGTTGCTGGATTAAAAAAAAAAAAAAAGATAAAATATTGATCCAACATTATAATTCTAAAGAGAATTTTATTTAAAATATGACAGTTTATTTATTTTTAATTTTTTTTCCCAACATATTCTGTTACTTTAAGATTGTTAGTTTTTTAGTGTCTCTGTTTATGTCTTAGTTTGGGTTGTGGGCGGTGGGGTGGGGGAGTGGGAAGTCAGAATAAATTAACTTTTTGAGAAAGGTGAAAAATTCTTGAAAGAAACAGTAGTTATTAGTAAGTAAGTAAGAATACAGGCTTGAAACTTTAGAAAATCCTGAAAATGTTCCATAGAGAAAAAAGAATGAGTGCATGCAGTATAGCCATCTCCAACTGCCTCAGAAGTTCCCTTTTCTAAGTTAGAATAATTATTTTTGTTCTGTTTAAAACAGACCTAATTTATGTAGATGCAAAAAAATAATGATAGTAGGAAACATTTTTATTTATATTTATTCATACTGTATTGGTTGTAACAAGCATCTAACACTTATCTGGCAGGTTTTATTTCAGACTGATAGTACTTTGATAACAGTATTAGGCTGACTAAGAAATAAATTTTTAGTCATTTCATAGACTTTCTTTTAATCATTATTATTTATTATTGTTATTGTTATTTCAACAAAGCTCCAACTTGTTTGGATATGATAAAAAATACTGAAGACCACTTCAGAGGTAAACAGTTTTAGAACAGAAATTTATTAAAAGACATAAACTTTTACATGGAAAAAAAAAAAATCAGAGTTTCTGTGTCAAACACATTATTCTGGAAATGTTTAAAAATATATTTCTCCCATGTTTTCTTTCTGTGTTTTTTCATAGTAGAACGCTAGTCATGTTTCTTAGTACAGTAGCTTGTATTCTCTGCATAGTTTCTTCCAAGTCCCTAGTAAAACATTTTTTTCTCTATTTTTTTTTAAGTTTGGTTATATATCTACTTACTGCTGCAAGTAGATTCCCTTAACGTCTCAAGAATGTCTCACTTTTTTTTCTACGTTGTAACAATCTTTTATTTTTGGTCATACATTTAAACAAGGAAATGTACAAAATAAAAATAACCCTTAGGATAAAATTTAATATTGCATGAAATAAAGGAGAAGAATGGATTTGGAAATTCTACTTTCTTTTCAGCAACACTCTCAAACACAAGACAAAATTTTCACAAGTGCAAAAAAAGTAGTGAACAGTACCAATAAGTATTTTTTCATAAAGTCGAAAATCTCAGTTGGTCCCACAATGTTGTTTTTCTAAATGTTTTTTCAACCTTTATTCTGTTTCAGAGGTAGAAGGAGAGAGGAAGTTCTCTTTCTCTTAACACAGAGCAAGACAGTAACCCCTGGCTCCAACATGTGATTTAGCATCAGTTTTGACAGCTCGTTACCTCCATATTCTGAGTCAACTTCCTTTTGCCTTCCTGTCATCAGCATGAGAAGCATTCACTGTGCTGAAAATGCCACATGTAATTAGAGACAAAAAGTATTTACTTAAAAGAAAAGACGATGGAATAAGGTGAAATTGAGTCATACTATGTAAAGAGTTCACTTTGAAACAGAATGAGACAATGATCCCTTCCCTACCCACCTTTTTCTCTTTTTGCAAACTTTGAAAAAAAATATGCAGATAGCTGACTTTGCTTATAGGTAAATTTGTAAAACTGTGTTCAGTTCCACTGATTTCTTTTGTTAGCAAAAAATAGTTTTCTCTTGAGGTAAAAATTCTTTTTTTTCTCCAGCATCTGTTGAGCTATGTCCAGGGGCTTCTTTTATAATTTTCTTGTATTATTCATGCATGAGTCCAAAGCTGAATATTAATGTTTATACACTATATGAAGAACTTGTGTCTCAGTCTGCCAAAGATGAAGTGCAGAACACAATACGAAAAAAGGGTCAACAATAAAAGCAAAGAACATGATGCTGCAGGAAACTAATTGCTATGGAATTAATTCCTTTGCTGTAAAAATTGCCTGGATACTTTATTATGTTACTCATACACAAACACTTCTACCGAAATCAGTAGAAAAAATTCTGAGGAGAGAGGTAAATTTTATTTGAGTCAGAATTTTGGTGTCTGAGTTTCTTTCCCCACTTTATCTAACCTTAACCTTAAAATTCCATCTTTCTGCTGAGGCTTAAGGTTCCTTAAACATATAATGCTAAGCTTATGACCATGTTCAGAAGTATCTAGTTTGGGAGGGCAGGAGAAATGTGGTAACATATATATCCCTCCTAAACTGCAAGACATACTTAGTTAAACAGATGCACTGCTAAGTTCTCAGAGGGACACAGTCATGCTCAGAGTGAGACCAACTAAATTCAGATAAAATTGGATCATTACTAATGTCTAATTGTGCTTCTCTTTAGCACATTGCTTTAACCATGAGGATATTCTGATATTTCCATAAAAACACAAAATTTTTCAATGGTTCAGTACGAAACCAATATTAAACCACTGAAAAATTTTCCTTGCAAAGTAGATTTTTTTTTAATTATTTGCCCTGGCCAACCCTAAATCGGCATCTGATTGCAGAGGAACATCATAAATTTTTCCAGAAACAAAACAGATAAATACTTAGTAAGCAAACTGTGAAAATATAAATATGGGAATAAAATGAGGAAATTGAGTTTTGAAAAATCACTGAATCTTCTCCATTTTGCATTATTGAACCAACAGAGATTAGACCCATTCGCAGTTCTTTTTTTTTCTTTTACAAAAACATCTGAAATTATTTTTTAATGGCTTTGCAATTTGTCTTCAGGTTGAAATACAGACATAACATTTAGATTGAATGAAAACTCCAGCTTGCAAAATATTATAAAATTGTTCAAAAAGTTCTATGCAAAACTATAAAGTTTCTGTGATGTACTATCAACACAATGGACTTTTAAAACCACAGGCAAATAATTTATGATTTTTGTAGATATTATGATGACAGATCTGCACTAAGACATGATCAAAGTTTTGAAAACATAATGTAAGAAATGGAATAGTACTGATGCTTCTAGAGACAAATGTCTCATAATATTAGAGAATTAGATGTATCTTCCATAGCTGATAGACCAGACTAGCAAAAAATATTGTGGCTTTGATTTGTGGCTGAACATATTTATCTTGACATAAATTGCAATGGATTATTGGTAGATAATACAGTTTATACTGGTTTGATGTAGTTTGTCCTTTTTCCATTAACTCTAAGAATACATGGATGAAGAACATGCATACACCAAGAAAAATAGTTTTCATATTTTTATTGCCTTTTTTTTTTACTTGTCCCACTTTTCACAATTTGATAAGATTTATAACTCTGAATTTAAATTTTATTTCCTGTACATCAACTGAAAAAAAATTGTTAGGAAAATTGGAATTATTGAAAGGATATGAAAGAATGTTGTGGAAGCATTTGAGCTGCATATTCCAACAGTTGGTGAAATGCTACTGAGGGGGGGCAGGTTTTTTGTTAGTTGTTGGTTGTTGGGGATTTGGTTTGTTTGTTTTGTTCTGCAAATATGAAAGATAGTAAGTAAGAGAATATTCTGTGGAAATGGAAAAAGTCTGTCTCTGGAATGCTACTTAAGGAGGGTTTGGAGAGCACTAAAAACAGTTTGGAGAATCTGCCTAAATGAAAATCTAAAGTCAGATAAAAATATTGCTACTCATTCACTTCAGTCTCAGAAGTATTTTGCCAAGTAGTAATTGGTTCACTTCTCTAAATAGTCAACAGTCATACACATTCAATGCCCAGAGCTGTAATAATCTATGTGTTGGCAAATCCCCATAACTTCACTGTAATGTTTTGAAGACCATGTAGTCTATAAGCTATGGGACAACACTTGTTTTCTGCTTTTGATTATCAAGAAATCCATAGGAAAGCAACATTAGATAATTTACATGATAGTATGGATATTTGCATTTTTTATTTATAATATGAGCAAGTGTACTGAACTTAATTATTTGTTCCCCAGGATCTGAAAATATCTTTATTTTATGCACTAATAGCTGATATGAAACAACATTCTCTGCCAGAAAATGTGAAAATAGGGCAATGACATAATGTCAATTGAGCTATTGTTCTTTGATGGTTGGACGAAAAATTTAAAAAGTACTAACTGAGTCTTGTTTATAAAGTCTGGTCTAATTCCTTTGGAACAATATTATATTGTTTTTAACATTCAGAATTTTGTCCAGGCTTAACAACATTCTCATCAGAAAACAATATTTTTGTAGTAGTGAATTTGGAACTTATTCTTCCTCCTTCCACACCCAGTATTAACAAGACACAAAGGGGGGTTGAAGGGACAATGTGACAAGCAGCAAGTTTACCACTGTCTTTAAATGTCATCATGTAGTGAAACTTTTCAATATTATTCCTGTTGTCTGATTTGCAATACTGGGAGTCACAAGTAATTCTTTCTGTCTTTCTGAAATGATACCCTTATGGCAGACAGTGCAAACAGCTTAGTGTATTTTGTCAAGGTCAGTGGAAAAAGTAACTGCCATAGTGTTAGTGTGGATTTCTTTCTGAGATGCCTTTTGGCACTGGTGGCTGCTGGGACGGCTTCATGCCTGCCTGTACTTCATTTCATCTGCTAATACTGATCTGACAGTTCTTGACCTGTGGGTAATATGTGGTCCATCATCTCCCTACTTTTCTTAGTCAATTTCTACTCTATTTTCCTCCTTTTTTTTTGTCAGTGTAGCCTTCTATCACATATCTTGTTTCAGTGGAAACAAGTGTGGCAGATATCTTTTCATATATTTTGTGTCTATTCTGTTTGAAATCCTTCTAGCTTGTCCACAAGATAAAACTGAATCTTTATTTAAATGAGATTTTGTTGAAACATCCTGATTAGAGGATATTAGTTTTCAAACTAACTACACATAAAGGATTAAAACAAAGAATAAATGTAGGAATAGAATATTTACTTTTTTTCATATCAAAAATTGGGGTTTATTTAGAACTCAATTTGGGAAAATTATAAGGAAGCCAAAACACTGGAAATGCCATTTCTCTAATTAGGCATACAGATATTCAGCTCTTACAGAAGTGCATATTTCAAGGCAGCATGAATACCCTTCCGGCAGTACTAAACTCACACTGGGCAGAAGAAGCCTAAGGTTAGGGGAGCTGATAGATTCACCTCACCAACTTTGTATATTTGCATTTAAGCCATGCATACCTACATTTTTGTGACATGCTCTCAGACAAGGTCAAATGAAAAATAGTCACTGTAGGAGCTCAAACTTCTAATTTCTTTTAATTATACCCTTTGATTATTGTCAGCTTTGGTCAATGACTTATTGACTAGGTCTCTGTTTGCTATAGGGCTGAAAAGTTGCATTTAAGCATCGGGACGTATGTAGTCTTCTATTCTGTAATGCCTAGCCTTGATGTACAAATTATAGGATGGTTAGGGTTGAAAATAACCTTTAAAATGTGGGAGAACACACAAATTATCAATCGTGGAAAGAACACCTTTAGGAACAGAACCATCACTGAAGCAGCTCTCCAGAATTAGGCGAACTAAAAACGCTTATAGTTACTTGCGGTTTTATTGTACGGTATCCCCTTAAAGCTCTGTTATTCCCTCACCCACAAGGTCTCCCTGTACAGTGCCATGATTGCCTTCTTTACTGAGCCAACCCCCACCCCTGTCTTAACCCTATTGGTCTTCTTACCTGTCTCTCCCCAATCCCTGGGTTTCTATTGGAGTTCGAGCCCCCTGTTTCCCCCGTTGGCTAGCCGACTCCCCAAACCACTCCCTTCCCCCTGAGCCTGTACCCAATCACAACCCCCTTCCTAAACCCTCTCCCGAAATCCATAAAAACCCTTTGCTGCTTTGAATAAATTGCTGGGGACCCTAGTGCTAAATGCAGAGCTCCTGGTGTTTTCTCCCAAGGGTAGAGAGGGTAGAGTAGCCGGGATGAATCCTGTCCCTTGACCTGGTGACCACTCTGCTTTTGACGCAAAATGGAACATAATTGGTTTTCTGGGCTGCACGGACACTTTATCAGCACATGATCAATTCTCATCCACCAGTATACTCAGGTCCTGGCAAAACTGCTTTCAGCTCACTCATCCTCTCAGGCTGTTTTGATACTAGGGATTTCTCCAACCCAGATGGAGAGCCTTGCACTTGGGCTGGTTGAACCTCACCGATGTTCGCACAGGCATATTTCTCAAACTTGTCAAGGTTCTTCTGGGTGCCTCCCCTCCCCTCAAGCAAATAAGCAGCACCAGTCAACTTGGTGTCATCTGCAAACTTGCAGTTCATCCCACTAAGTTATTGATAAAGATACCAGGGTACAAATCCCTAAGGGACACCACTTGTTATTGATCTTCATTTGAACATTGAGTAACTTTGATGCAGTAAACCAGTCATTTCCTTACCCACCAAATACTACATGCATCAAATCCTTATTTCTCCGATTTAGCAGAAAGAATACTATGTATCAAAGGCCTTACAGAAGTCCAGGTAGATGACATCCACAGTCCTTCCCTGGTCCACTGATGCAGCCGCTCCCTCATAGAAGCCCATGAGATTAGCTATGCAAATCTAGAACTGTCTTTCATTTTTTGTTTTGGTTTGGTTTCTTTAAGAAGCATACACCCCATGAGAAAAATATTTAACATAAAATTATCGGATTTATTGTTATGATGAAAATATGGAAAAATATATTACTTTCCCAGAAACACAGAGAGAACTTTGTTTCCAAAATAAAGCTGTTACTTTTTTTTATGTGCATAAAGGTTTTTGATTTTAAAACATTTAAGACCTAATCTTTGTGTAAATGTGAAAAAGAATGTAGGGGTTATAAACCCATATTACTTACAGGCAGTATAAATAGACAAGAAGAAAACTTACTCGATTTCCATTCCCTCTGAAAATGTATTGCATAAACCAAGAAGTAATTGAATTATAATTAATGAAAACTCATTTCTTACAAGCAATACAATTTTATATCCATCATGTTGTGAGATATATATAATAAAAAGCCACAAAACTTAGCATTGAGAAACTTAATTCCCAGCATACTTATCGTTTACACTTACATACTTATTTAACAGTTCTATGAACCACTTATTGGTCAATTAATGGACAGTTATAAGTTAAATGAGTTAAATGTTATTTTGTTTGCATGAAGAAGTCTCTAATAATGATTAATAAAGCTTTAATCAAGTACAAGTTGAGACTCAAATATGCCATGATAGAATCTGATTGACTTAAATGTTCCTCCAAAAATACAAAAAAGGAGTTTTCTCTTTCTAAAATAATAATAATAAAAAGTCATGGTTTATTTTATAAGTAAACACTGTGAAAGAGTAACTTACAATTTTGAATATATTTTATGCTTGATATGTGGCAGCTAGCATTTCTATTAAATGAACAGAGTGAAAATTGGGGGTTTTGTTATATGTGGATTGGTGGAAGAATAGGACTTCATGACCTAATCTTTGGTCTAGTGTATCCTTTATAAAAAGTCAATTATAAAAGTGTTACTAAATGTAATTTACATCTAGAAAATGTAGCAGAAAATTACCAGAATTTTTAAAATTACAATAAAAGATAATAAATAAAGATCATAAAAATTATCTTTTTTGGGTTTTGGGTCATTGATAAGACTAAGTACAGCCAGATGAGAATATTGAAGACTGTCTTTTTATGACTTGTCTATTTAACAATTTGGTGTAACTGTAGGTTGTAGATGTGAGGGTAAGTAAGATGATTTAGATTGCTAAAAAACTTTCATATTTCTTAAGAAACTACAGTTGAGATTTATGTCACCTTATTTAAATGCTGAAAAATTAAACATCTATATCTTAATTTGCCATCCTACGTTTCTTTTATATTCAATGGAGAGAAACAGGAATCTTCACAGAACAACTTCTGTGTCCCAATTTAAACACACTTCTCAGAATAAGAGGAAACTCACTGCAAAGCTGTTTCTTTGACAAAATGGTTTGTTCTGAGTGAGAAATGTGAACTTCTAGACAGATATGTTTTATCCCATATGGGTGACAATGCATAACACTGTATGGTAAATTCTGAAAATGAATGTTTTCCTGAAGGAAGAACAGCTACTTTTGAAGGATGTGGATTGAAAAGCAAATCCAACTATTCTCCTCTCTACTGGTCCATGCAATTGTGAGCATGGCTAGAGGAAACACAAGAAACCACCCTCTATCCAACTCCTCACTCTTTTTCATAGTTTACAGCACTGATCAGCCCTTGCAAAAGGATGAACAGGTTAATAAAGGTGGTATCTATTTTTTTGTGTGTCAAAAGAGGTAAACAATAAGAGTAGAGATCAAATTATGAAAAATAGTTCTTATATGCTAGACATAACATGATATTTGTCCTTTTGAAAAAAAATAGTTTAGAGGTAATTTCTTAGGTGTCCTGATTTCTCTCACTTTTAAAAACTATCAACCAATCTCCTACATAAACATGATGAAAAATGCATGGCGATAGTAAGGGATAATCAAGTAAGACAATAAGATGAAAATATATTTCACTTCAAAAATTCATCACAAACATAAAAGGCTACAGCTCATACTGTAGTATTTGTTACATGTACAAGAGTTTCTTAGTTTACATAAATGCATGCAAATATGTGTTCCCCCACATGCATCCATGAGCACACTCAAACTTGTCTACTCACTCAAATTTAGTCTAATACTGGTATATAAGAAGACAGGTTTCTTATGATTTCCATTTTTTTCCCGAAAAAGGAAAGGAAGAAAGAACTACCGGATTATATATTTTTTAAAAAATGGAAATATAAGGATATCCCCTCAAGAACAGGCAACAATTAACAGTCAATGATACAAAAAGCTTAAGCTTCTCTGTTTAACAAGGCACATCCATACTATTAAACATAGTGAGTGAGCTCACAAAAAGACTACTGTCTGCCTCTACTACTGAATTGCTTTCTCCATTCCTCACTTTGTTTGCGACAACGCTACCTAGCTCTCTTCAGGATAAAGGAATAGGGTATTTAGGAAGCCCTGTAAAACAATTATCCCATCCATTTAGTGACTGCTGGTCTTGGGGCATGAATCAATCCTTGAATTCTCTATTTAATAGTTTAACTGTAGTCCAGGAGACAGTAGATTACAGTTTTGTTCTGCCTGATACTGAGAGGTTTTAAATATTATATCATAACTGAATGGCTTGACCTTCAAACTACAGTCTTCATAGAGATCTTATAGAGACTCTGATGCTCTTCCGCTTAAATAAAATATTAACTGGATCTCGGTGGTTAGGGTAGATGCAAGATATCTTCTACATCTCTGTTGAAAGTAGTCATCCATTTGTTTATTGGAGTCAGACTGTCCCTGTCTCTTGCCAAAGAATTCATTTGATGGAAAAATAATCTTGATAAAATTTTGTGTAATATATGTATTTCCATTAATAGTACCTGCTTCAGAACATCAGTGTAATAGTATGACAGAAACAGGCATTGAGAAATTCCCAAGAGACTCTAATGTTCAAAAAAGTTCTGACTGGTCACTGTATTCCTAAAATCCATTATGTATTCATAATTTGTCAGACTTAGTACCATATATTCACTTTTTTCATGACGGACATTAATCTCTAAATAGAAAAAGAATCTACTGTCTTTTTCAATTATATTAATTTATCTCCATGAGAATAAAGAGATCTTTCTTTATAGTTCATTCTGATAGTTAGTTATTCAGCTTTCTTTTCTAAAGAGGAAATGTGAGTAAACAACAAAATTAATTATGGCCCATAGGCAATTTCCTATGGTCATTTTTCTATTTATCAACAAGAAGAATGCTGCTTTGTTTCTACTAGAAAGTGGTTAGGAAGATACCAGTGCCATTAGACCTGGAACAGGCATGGAGATGATTATATTGGTATCAGAATGCTCAACTGATCCATCTGTCAGAGTGTTCTACTCTTAGCCAGAGAAAGTACTTTTGCATCTTTCCCACCTCTGCCTCATGAAGCAGATCATCTGATTTGTGGCATTGACAGAAAATAAAGTAGAGTTTATTGACCTAATTTAAGGTGATATTGTCACGTTCAAGGCTACTTAACAAGCATCCCTGATAGGACTGAACACAACTTGTATTTTTGGTTTTCTCTTTCCTCATTTCTTGATTCTATTTTCTCTATCCTCACAAGTCTTATCCCAGATAAACAACTGACCTGTAATTACTGTTTGTCTTTTGGATCTAGTTTTCCTACATTCATAATGAGAAATTCTGATACCATTACTGCTATCATCTTAGTTTTATATGGTATCACTGGTGGGATTAATGAGTTGGCTTTGGGAGATTCCACTCCCCAGCAGGCCCACAGTGCTCCCCTTAAAGCTCGCTGTCTCTCATATACCTTCTCCTGGACCATCTGTACAATCCACTCATCTGTCATAGGGTTATCTGTAATTTCTTTTGGCTTCTTATTCTGCTATTTATCATTTCCTTTGCCATGTCTGGCAGTTGTACACACACTGGTCAGTTAGCTTAAACTCAGGTCAGAGCTTCAGCAGCAGCCTAATTTTCTGCTTGCAGGACAAATAATGCCATTACATTGATCATACCTGTAGAAATAAAATGCCAAAGGGAAGTTGGTCAGTCTAATGATCAGAATGTAAGTTTTTTAAACTATTTTGGTTTGGAAGAAACATCTTCAGTGGTAGGTGCATCTACAGCTCTTCTTTTAAGATCTCTGCCTCCTAATTTAAGACCTTCAATGAGACCAATATAAAACCACTCCTACCCAAAACATAAACACATATTACTACTCCAAACTAATTTCCTAGTTGAAGAAGAATTGTTTAAAGGGTTCATTTTAACAGAGGTAGAGGAATACAAAACTGTATCTTTAGTGAGTTTAAATGTAGTCAGTAGCAAATCATAGAAAAAAAATCTCATGGAAGCATATAAATTTTTTCTGAACAAAATAAAATGATCAGATCAAGAGCATTTTTGACTGAAATATTGAGTGAGAAGGTTTGAGTCTCTGAGAAACAAAGATCTTTCTTGTTTGATTCTTCCTGTATTCAGGATTAGTACATTATTTGGAAGTATCAGAGAATTCTGAAGTCTTCATCAACTGTGGAAACAGCTATAGTACCACAATTATTGTCAATGGCTTTGATGCCTCAGATGTTACCAGTAAAATATGTGCAGTTCACAACAGATACTGAAATTCTCGTATGGTTTAGCTGTGTTGAAATGCGCATTTTAATAAAAGGTTAGCTGAATATTATGTTAACTGCACTTAGAATGCTTTTAGATCTATCTGAATAGACTTAAAATATTGTCCTTCATTCAACTCACAGCAGAGGAGTGTAGCAAAAAAACGACATGGAAATGAATTGATGTTTCCAGTACCGACAGAGTGACTAGTAGTACCTGATCTACATGAAAAAGGCTAAAATTTGAAGGCCCTCCAAGTGACTGCTCATAATAACTCAACAGCATTTGAAGAACTACTGTGGCAGGTCACAGGTAAAAGTGAAAGAATTTGCTGATACGAAAATAATCCTACTAGGCTTTAGCCTATTTCAAGTCTATCTAGCAATTTTTTTTTAAATGGTAAGCAATCAAATTACAGCAGGAAACATAACTGTATTACTTTTTCTGAGTAGTTTTCTATCCCACGAATTGGCAGGAGGCATAGATATGGGTGCCTTCAGTATGTTGTCACCTATGGATATTCCTTGCCAGTATTTGCATAGGAAACTCAATATAAACTTGAAGACCCCTTTCAGTTTGAACTTGGTTTGAACTAGCATTATATTATTAATTCTTTTCATTACATTTTCATTACATTAATGGAAATATGTATGAACACTGAAGTAGCTCAATAATATGTCTATGTTCCTGTGGTTGTCATTATCTAAAGACCATGTAACCTGTCGGACACAATGCTTACATTGTAATTCAAAAGATACCAAATTGCAGTCTTAATAAAGTTATACTTCTATTAAAATTTCTATTAACTTTTCTCACATCAGCATAATTGTGACTGTATTAGTTCTTATTAATGAAAGCAACTCAAAAGTAGACAACTTGAATAAGATATTTCAGCTGCAGACCAGACTAATGAAAAAAATATCATTGCACTAGCAAACTCCTTTTTTGGTTCATGTGGCACATGATTAGGTAAAAAATACATAGGTGATTAGGGTAAAAGCCCTAAAAGAAAACCTCCAAACCTTTTAGTTTACAGTGAACTCACCAGTAATACCCCAGAAGAAGAACTAAAAAAAAAAATAAACTCTACTCTGGTTGCTCATACGCTACATATCACTCCCACCATGACACAGACACACACACACAAACACACACAGAGTTCCATACAGAATCACGAAATCAAAGAATCACAGATTTCGCTGAGTTGGAAGGGACCCACAAGGATCATCAAGTCCAACTCCTGGTCCTGCAGAGGACCATCCTCAAGAATCACACCATGTGCCCAGTCACCCTCTGAGTGAAGAACCTCTTCCTAATATCCAACCTAAACTTCCCCTGACACAAATTCAGGACATTCCCTTGGGTGCTGCCACTGGTCACCACAGAGAAGAGATCAATATCTGCCCCTCCTCTTCCCCTCACAATGAAGCTGTAGACTGAAATGAGGTCTCCCCTCAGTCTCCTCCAGGTTGAACAGACCAAATGACCTCAGTAGCTCCTCATACAGCTTCCCCTCAAGGCCCTTCACCATCTTCTCTGAGCTCCCCTTGTTTGTTCCTTATGCTGTGTGCATTGGTGTAGAAACATTTTGGGTGTGGTACATTAGGTCATAGCTACACTTTTAAACATTCCTTGAATACAAACTATTTATTTTTTGTATCTGATCTTTGATAAAAAAAATCACCTACCTTGCTGTTAAAGATGAGTGTATCAGATTATTAATACAGATAAGCAGATATTTATTATAATGTAAGAATTTCTAGGAAGTTTTTTGCATTCTTTACCTATAGTATACTAAATTCTACAACTACAGAAGTGTCAACAATACATAGGTTGTCAGAATGGACTCTTTTCCAGCTATTGCATTATTTCTTATTACTTTCTTATTTTATTTTGCAAATTGAAGAATATGATCTTGCATCTTCAGGTTCACTCCTTGGTGAAAACTTGTTGTTAATGCAAAAAATGTAGCAGAAACTTTGTATATGTTTAAGGAAATGATAAACTGGAAAAAAAGAGACATCATCTTACCTGATTTGATTTTTTTTCATTGGCATATGATAGAAAGTGTGAAAAATTTAAATAATATTATGCTTCCAGTCTGGACTGTGATTGTTACATTGGAGTTTTACACCGATAAAAATAGTAAAATAGTAATTTTCCTTTAAAATAGTAATTTTCCTCTAAAATAGTAATTTTTCTTTAAAATCAAGATATCACATTTATATTACATAGTCTCGATGAAATATTAATAGACAAATTATATAATATCTATTTAAGTGTACATGTATCTTATTCAACTATTGCAACTTTCATAAATATGGTTCTACTTACATTTGTAGTGCAGTGAGATGTGCTAAATTGTTAGGAAAAAAAAGCTTTCCATTCAAGCAGGTGGAACAAAACAGTTCCAAATGTGCCATTGAAACTAATGAACCAAAAAAAGTAATTTACTAGGTCCAAACAGAAACTAGCCTTTGAAGAAGGAAAAAAAGTAAAGCCTTATGTACAGTGTTGGCTTTAATATACACTGCAGTCCATTGTTTCCCAAAGCAAAAAGACATAAGGGCAGACTGAACATACACAGCATATGGGCTACTGGCAATTTTATGTCTCTGATAATAAAAGGGGTTAAACATCATGATATTCTTCAAAATATTGTGCATATGTGTTTCATTTCTATTTCAACAAAACAAATTCGTTTTATTGGAATGACATCATTAAAGCTGAAAACCATTGCCTTCACTACAGATACATAAAGGCAGAAAAATTTCACACACTGGAGTTGATTGCCCCTCTTATGCCCTGGCAATTGGAACCTGGTCTTCTTTGAGGGGAGCAAGAAGGTGATTGTGACAGAGTAGGTTTTACAGATCACTGTAATAATCTTAAATGTCGACTCCACAGGAAAGATATGGTATTCATACTTGTGTGATGAATGCAGAACCCTTTGTATAAACTAAAGATATGTGCAAAATAGGTGATTCTGGAATAAATTCTGGTCGTTTGAGATATGAGAATAGGGTTAGCAACAAAGTTTAAGAAAAGTCTTGTAACCCGACATTGAGGAGGACAATATTGATGGACAGCAAGAAAACTAAGAATAAAATAAAACATTAGGAAACAATAGAAAAAGAAAGAAGAAAAATTAAAGGTGAGAATACCAGATATCTTCAGGGCTCAAACAAAGCAAAAGTCCTGACAGTAGAGAAAATAACATCCCATCTGTGGTAGCTTTTTGTTGACCTAATGTTAGTATCAAGCTTTATACACAGAGTGGAAAATAAATGTTATCTAGCTGGCATCACAGGAATGTACAGTACTTTAAATAGAGACTGTGAACTGCAGTTATTGCACTAGAAATATGGGATGCTGAAAATAAATGCAAGATTATTTATTTCTGGGGGAAAATAAACTCTTCAGATCACATTTATAAGGGTGATTCTGAAGAGAGCAAGCATCTGGAAGCAGAAGTCATGCCAAGGTATTGGTAGATATTCCAGGTCACAAAGCATTTCTTGAAAATCACTTTGAATGAAAGGTTGTGCTTAGTGGTTTCTTTATCACCAATAACACTTTAATGTCAAGAGTCAAAAGAAGCAACAGCCAGAGTTCTGAAAGGGCAGGAGCAAAGTAACATTTCATCCAATTATCCTCTTTGTCAAGCAACCAAAGTCTTATCAACTCAGTTGTCTCAGACTCTCTCAATTATTAAATTAATTATAAATGTATTAAATTTATTAACTTTACTGAGTATATTTTTGCATATGTTCCAAGAGTGATGATAACCATGTGGATTAAAGGCTGCAAGAGACATACAGACCTTAATAACTGTAGCAAGCCAGTTCTGAACTTACATTAATTACTCAAGGCATTTTCCTTCAGAAGAAAGCATGATGGAAACATTATAACTGGTAGTAATTAAGCTGTGTGTTTGTGTTTAATAAAACCTTGTGAATTGTTTTCTGTTTCACATCTTCCTTCACTGCTTGCAGTTACTGAAAGAAATTCTAACTAGACAGCATGAGTTCATCTGGAATCCATATTAATTTGATGGCAAATTCCAAAATGAAAAGATTTTTCAAATGTATAGCTAGTACCAGCATAAATTATCGATTCTATCAGTTTTATTAGTAATGCAGGTAGAAAATAATTCCTGGACTGATTATTCTTAGGATGATTTTTTTTCCTTGAAGAATGCATAGCTCCATAATTCTTTTCTGGAAGTTTCATTAGATACTACTGAATCAAGTTTTCTATCAATTTCCATCTGTGATAGAAAATACAAATGAGATTGTTAAAAGGTAGTACAAACTACTTGATTCCAAACACTGGGAGTGGAATATGAAGGAGAACTGTCTAACTGAAGTGTATTTTTCAGTGACATGCAGAATTTTCCTGTTATGGTTTATTAACACTTAACCAGTTGGTTAAATCTATTGGAGCAAATTATATATTATTATAATAACTTGAAATGTAAAAATTTTATTTTTTCCAATAAACTCGGTAAGTCTTAGTGAACACATTGCACAAGAATATGTAATTAAAAAATGTTCTTAATTGTGTTATACAATTATACAATTATACAATTATACAACAAGACCTAGGACAAATCTCTCAGTTCAGTTTTGTTTCCTTGTTTTTCTTTTGACCTTTAACAGTCTTTGGTAATTATGGCAATAAAATTCACTGAAAATAATTTTCAAGACATTTTCTGAAAGCATATGTGTAATACCATCATATTGTGACTGCCAGCACTGAACTTTTTACTATAGTCCTGTAGGTCCAGTGAATAACATCTTTTGGTTTATAACCCTAAACTAATTCATCTAATGCTACCTATAAAATAATTATGGGGTTTTTTGGAGCATTTTCAGTCAGATTCCAGTTGTTTCCAGCTCTATGCTTTTATTCCTCCTATGCGTCACTGATAACCCCTCAATATTATGTAAGTGCCATGCAAACCAAAAGAGTGTCAGAGCTAAACAAAAAAGGCCATGTCCTCATCAAAATCCCGATTTTTTGTCATACATTCCAAAATGTCAGGATCAAGTTAGATTACTATAATGAAATCTTCAAGGGACCAACCCTTCTAACCTTTATGAGTCCAGGTCCTGTTTATTAATGTTATTACAAATTTCAAGGTCTTTGCAATGCTTTGTTCGTAAAATTGTATTTTTTTTTTTTTTTGGAAAAAATCCTTTCACATTATTCCTTCTAATACTTGGTTTAAAGACCAAGTTACATTAGGTTGCTCAGTGCATTGTGCAGTCAAATTCTCCACACACAGTTTCATAACTGTCAAGAAACATTACTACATCCCTTTATCTACTGTATACATTCCTGTTGACCTAGCTCACTAAGCACATAGCTTTTGTTTCAGGAAAAATGCTGACTGATAGTAAAGTTATATACTGGGACCCCTCGATTTTATTTTTGCATAGCAGCTATATAGACCATAATTCCTCAGATATTTTTATACATGAATTTTAAATGCACACACAGAACTCTGTATTTGTTGAACTTCAGCAGGTTCCTGCAGGTCCATCATTCCAGTTTACTGAGATTCCTCTGAATGTCATCCCTATCCTCCAGAATATCAGCAACATTCCCCATCTCAATGTAGTGTCAGTCACAAACTTGCTAAATATGCAGTTCATCTCATTGTTAAGCATCAATGAGGATGTTGCACGTTTCTGAGAACAATTCTGACAAATCATATCCTAACCTTTTCACACCAACAGTGTAGTAGGTCATCCATTCAGACTACATCCCCTTAGTCTCCTACAGATGACTGCATCTACAGCAGTTTTGAACTCAAAATAAATGACATTTAATGCTCTCCCATCATCATTGAACAAGTGATGCTGGAGGTGTCGGAGTAGACACCTGGTGAGACACTGGTAAGACAAACAAAGACATAGCCTCTTTTGTCAAAAGACTGGCTTTTTTGTTCCCTTACATCACCCGCTCCATCCAACAAGGAGTTAACAACTTTGTTTTCTTTCTGCTGTCAGTATACATAGAAGTCATTCTTACTGCTTATCACACCCCTTCTGAGTTTCATCTGCTTACCTAATTCCATCTTTGCATTTCTAGAGATGCTAATTTACTGTTTGATATTTTCCAACTCCTATTCACTTCCATTTCACATTCAAGCTTGGTCCTTATTTGGTAAGACTGCCTCCTGCAATCTTTGCCTTTTTCATTGTACATCAGCATTAACAGCTTTTGTTCAGTATGGATGCTGATGATCTTGAAGACCAAATAGCTATACTGAGCAACATTGGCCTTCAAAATAGCCTTTTAAAGGACTCTGCTTAAGATGTCCCTGAATGAGCTGAAATCTGACTTATTGAATGTCAGAGTTTATTCTGCGACTTGTTTTCCTCACTTTCCTAAAGATTCTACTCTCTTGAGATGACTATAGATACAGTAAAAAAAAAAATACATTGACCAATTTTCATACACTGATGAGTAGCAGGCCCAGAGGACTACTACTTCTTGCTAATATATGCCAGCACTTACTGACAGAAAATTGTCATCAGAGATCTCCTGGACTGTTTGCATCCTAACATGTTGCCCTTTTAGCAGGTGTCAAAGTGGTTCGAGTCTCCCACGAGACCAACCATTTTCAGTTGGGGGACTTCCCCCAGTTGTTTCAACAAGACTTGTCTACCTCCTTTTTTAAATTGGGCTGCCTGTATCTGTATCCCAGTTCAAAAGCTCTCAAGACAGTTCCATTTCATTGGTAAGGTTTGGAGACTTGGCAGGGAGCCAGCTTCAAACCATATCACATTATTATTATTATCACATTCATAAAAAAATTCTTGCATGCAAGATGCTACTTTGAGTAGAGCACAACTTGCCTTGTCTTCCATAAAGAGTTTAGAAGGACTTTATGGCTGTTTACCTCATTCCAGGAGTGCAAGCATTTGTCCCACCATGTTGCTGTAGTTCCTATGACATCACAATTCCATAACTGAACACAGACTTATGGTTGCCAAAAGTTCTACTCCTTTTATTTGTCCACTTTGTCTTTTTCAGTTCTCCCTCCAGTCTTCAGGTTTCCAACACTAGTTTCCTTTAAGTCCTATTTGTTTGTTTGTCTCCCTACTTGACTATTCCCTGATGAGAGCTGGTTTGTCATCTCAGGTTCCTGTTTATTTTATAGATTCTGCATCTTTATGTGTGGACACTTCAAATTGACCCTCAATTATCCTATTTTCTCAAAGGGAGTGAGACAGCTTCCCCACTATACCCTGGGTGCATCCCATTATGGGCAAGTTTTGTTCCCTCCTCTCTGTCAAAATTAGCTTCTAGAGCCTAGCACAGGAGACAATTGATTTAAAGATATAATGAGAAGACCATACAAGGCAGCTGTTCTTTCCATTATTAGAACAGAAGGAAAAGTATTCATGGCAAGCAAATGGAGTATATGAGATTTCTTGAGGACTTTTTTTTTGTGCACTCTTAACCTGCAATGATAAAATGCTTTAAACCTTTGCTGGTACCTTTCCCAGATTCTAAAACATACAGGACTTCTGCGTAGGTTAAGAAAATATATCTGATTATTATTGACTTAACAGAAGTAATATAAAAATTTTAGATATTTACTTTTTTCCTTAGAATTGTTAATGCTGGGGTTTTTTCCCCACACTTCCTTCCTTGCATCTTTCAGATGTACAGAAGTATCTTCTTCAGAGATGACAGTTCCAAAGTTTAATTAGAAGCACCCATTGGATTTTTCATTCCATCCTTTATTGAAGATCAACTAATTGCCATCCATCTCTTTATGAAAGCAGAGTATGAAACCTGCTACTTCTAACTGTAATAAATAATCAATCCTTCCTTCTAACTACATGAACTATCCTTTAAATTTAGACACCAAAGAATTAGTTTTAGAGTACAGTAATCCTAAGCTGCCTAAACAGTAAATAAGGAAAGACACATTCATGGAAACAATTACTACAGTCTCAAATTTTGAATGTCCAGGGAGATAACACTCTTAAGGTGCTTAAAGTTAAGTATAATGAAGCTAGAACTCAATATTAAATGATTAGCAAATCACAAGTTTGTGTTTATTATAACAATTTAAGAAAAAATAAATTAGACAGTTGAAATTATATAATGAAAAAATCTTAAATAGTTAAAAAGCAAACTCATTATATGAAAAATAGTTTAGAAATGCAAATTCTCACATAATAGAAAAAAGCTATTTGGCTAAGTTTTCTATGCACAATGAAGATAATTTCTACTGTTGTGATGTAATGGAGTGTTACAGAGAGAGTAAATTGCATTTTACTCTTATTTTAAGATATCTTAAGGTGTACACATTAAAGCTAAATGATTCCACTAAGCTGCTAATATTTACAGAAGAGTATAAAGAAATCAGAATCTCAAAGAAAGGCAAAATGTTAGAGTTATTTTCAGTGAGTAATGCTCTATCATTAGTTGGATAGTTCTTCAGTTTAAGTGTTATATTATTCCATTTTTTTGCCAGTAAGCTCAAACGAAATTACTAGTATAACTGCAGTAAGTTTTGAATAAAGGTTAGATTTCATATATTTTTATAGGTTTTCTCATTTCCATACAAGTGTTACTGATCTGTTTCAAGTTTATTAGTGCACAAAAACACAAACTGTACTCTCTTATGAGTTTTATCTGATAGATTATGTTTTCCAATCATATGTTGCATTAAAAAACACATATATATAAACTTTATGCACTATTCATTTTATTTCAACATGTAATATTAATTGTATTCATTATATTTGTTATATTCAGTTATAAATTTATCTTAATATTAAAAAATTCTGAGTAAGTCACAGCATTCAGGTGAATTTAACTTCATTATATTTTATGTTACTGAAAAAAAAATATTAGTTTAAATTTTTGATGGTTTGATAGTAAGACTAGCTCATTGATCTACCAAATGTCTCCAATAAAATTATCACTTTATCATTGAATCATTGGGATTTTGGTAGTAAGAAGCAAAAATTTCAGAGGAAGAGATATCACAGTACTTGTCTTTGCTGCTTGCAGGGAATAGACCACATCTTTCACGGTATTTTTAACATTCATTATTTTCATATAGAAAATCACAAACTTTCTTAAGAAAAGCTTTTTAATCATTCAGTGAAAACATTGTCCAGGAGTTTTTTTCTCTGCTAGTCAGCTCTTATCAAATAAGCAAACCGATTGAAAAATTACTAATAATAAGACTTAAAATTACATAACCTTTCTGAGCCTTAGAGCATTTTAAAATCAAACAATTCTCACTACAACAGCATTACTTGGTTTATTTAAGTATCACTTTTACAGTTAAAGCCAGAAGTAGAGTCTAACTTTAAATCATATAAGCAGTCAACAGCAAATCCTATCTTAAAAAAAATAGACTTTTAATTATATGCTTTTCTACAACAAAATGTCCGAAATCTAGACTTTATTTGTTACATTTTCATTATCATTGAGGTAGTCCAGAAAACAACTATTTTCGAGGTGAAAACAAAAAAAAAATTAACTTATAATTTTTTTTATTTTCCTTCTTTGTAGAATGCAACTTTAACCTTCTTGCAATTTCACAAAGGCCAGAAGAAATACTATAATCTTAAGGTAGTCTATTCAGTAGATTTGTTTGACAATAAAAATGCTTGACTGATCGGGGTCTTTCTGGGTCACAGTAGCTGCTTATAGCAAGGTTTCCCTTGTCTTATCCCATCTCTCTCTAATAGTGCCTCTCCTTCTGAAATCCATAACAAGAAGAACAGCAATAAATGGTACATCCATTCAAAACATCTGTCTGTCAAAAAGTGGAAGTTTTTTGGTCATGGTGATTTTTATTTTTTTCTTCGTTTGGTTTTTTTGCTGTCTTCAGTATTTATTACATAGAATTCTGTGTACCATATGGGTATGTGGAAGGCAAGAGGAGCTCCCTTGCATTAATCTGATCAAGGACCTTGTCAAATGGGATGGTATGAAAGAGGAAACAAAACACAGAGAGGTCCAAACCTGACCAGCAAGCAGGAAAAAACCTGGTCAGTTACAGCAATTGATAAAGATGGAGTGTGAGAATGTTTAGCTTGGTAAGGTCACCTGACAGAGGACCTTGATCAAAATGGGATGACAGAGAAGGGGAAGGCAGTAAGAAAAATGTACAGAGACAGGAAGATACTGAGAAGAAATACACCTCATCAGTCATAATAATTAATTGGCCATCAAGAAACTGCAGGAATCACTTAAAAGCGAACCAACTTGGATTTTGCGACTGATAAGGATGCAAAGCTGAAGGTTCAGGATGTTGGAAAGAGTCTCTAGGAATGTATCAAATCATGAGGTAATCTACAGAGAAAGGGGGACCGGGTTGGAACAGAGAAGGGGTTAGGCAGAAAGGGGTATAAAAGGGGTCAATCGTGTGTAAAAAAATCCCATACTTGTCTGGCTGAGCACAGCGTTTGGTCACTGCAGTCTTTCCTGTCTTCTCATATCATTTTAGTAAATCTTTTCTTATCTCTCTGTGTAATCTCACTCTCCTGTGTATATTCTTGCTGTAAGAATTGAAACTGTGAGTGTGGGTGGCCATAGCCTGAGGTGTCAGTAACTGAAGTCAGTGGGGTTCCATCGTTAGCTGCTGAAGCCAGTGGGGTTCTTTAACCTCCATCCACTGAGATGGGAACAGTGTGTGTCCTCAAAACCAGCTACTGGGGGTACTGGGTGAATGAGGAAAGTGAGGGGCTCAGGGCTGGCAGATGGAGCTGGACCACAGCCCATGTGCTTGGTATCAGTTGCTGGGGGTGAGTATTTGTAGCTTTACCAAATTGAATGTACTTGGGGGGGGTGTGTGTACCTGCTAGCAAATGTTGAGCTGGATCACCTGACAAATACAGTTCCTCAGATCTGGGATGAATATCAGGCCAGCAGAGTGTCTGCACTTGTGTCTGGGGAGAGCCATGAGTGTGGGGTGCCTGCGGGATGAGTATGTATGCATTGCTTTGTGTGTGTGTGTGTGTCCCTGTGTGCTTGTCTCTGGGATATATATTCAGCAAACGGGAAAGCAGAGGCCAAGTCTCTCAGTCTGGGCAGACACCCTTGGTTCTCAGACACTGAACTGAGCTCCAGGTCCTGGGCTGAAGCTGCTCAAGGACATCCCTCAACACTACATGTCTGAATTATGATGAAAGAAGGAGAGCAAACTCTACAGGTCATGACTGTAAACATGAGATGGAGCTTTAAAAAACAGAAACCTGATGCAGACTAGTACTGGAGATTTACAGTTTCCCCACAGTACTCATACTATAAATTTTACCCTTAATAAAACCTTTTTCAAACATACTATCTAAGCTAAAATTGTGTATGAGAAGACATATCAAGAGTTTTCAAGATCCGTAAGTAGTGATTACCCCTACACTGCTTCTTTAAATGCAATAATGGTCTTTTCCAAAGAAAAGAAATGTTTCTATCATGGCTAAAGCGCTACAGCTGTCTTATTCATTGTAATGAACTCTTTTAAATGAAGAGACTCATTTGTAGAACAGAGAAGTGTGTTTCAAGTGGCTCAGTAATTTGTAGGTTTTCATTCTGGAATTAAATATTTCCTTCCTGTTATACATAATTTTTGTCCCTTGAGAACTCTTGTTTTCTCACAGTAGATTATACTCCTGAGAATATTAAGTCCCTTGAGATACACTAACGATAGTCTCGTCATTAAATGTGTTAAAGAAATACCAAAGAGTAATGTGATAGAACAGGAAAGAATAGTAATATTGTACTGTAACCAAAGGTAAAAACTGACATTTCAGTAATGGCCATTCTAAATTTGAGAGCTTGTGTGTTTTTGTTACAAGGTTTAAGTAAACTTTTATAAGTCTGAGAGAAAAAATATTTTAAATGTAAGAACAAGGGTATAACAAGGATGTGCATTTTACTCTTCTTCTGTTCTTTTTTTTTAAATATTATTTTAATTTTGCTAATGTTGTATGCTGCTTTTGATCAAAGGGTGGAATCAGATTTCATCCAGTATCTTTTCTGTGTAGTTTCTATACCATGTTAAAACTAAACCAATAAATAAACAAACCACTTAGCCCCTCAAAGCCCTCATATTCTGCTAAAGACAAATGCCCCATTCTTTTTTCCCAGTGAAAAGGACAGTTTATGGTGGTACTGAAAACTGAAGTAATGATTAATGTAGCAAATCCACCTCTCATCTGCAGTGCTTCAAGAACAAAGCAACCAACAGATGTATGTCTAAAATGCCACAAAAGTGCAAAGCAGTAGCTGTAATTTTCAGTTTAGTATGGCAAGAATTAATTGTGTGTTATCTTAAAATCTACTTCACCCTTACCAGGTACGGGTGGATCTCTGGCTGAAAACAGAGCCCAAGGCTCTCAGTGCACAGACAGCACTACACTTCGTGATTATGCAAACTGTAGGGATCATGCTGGTAAAAATGTGTATTGTTGAATTGAATAGTATCAGAAGCAGTCTGTGGAAATGTAAAAACAAACAAGCAATCAAAAAAACTACAGCAAAACATCAAACCCCAGAAAAAATGCATTCACTGATTTCCACTGACAGACTAAGGAATAGTATCTGGACTTTCACTTGTTTATTGTTCTCTTGTTTATTGACTATTTTCATTTATCTGTTCAAATTTAATCATAGTCCAATTATAGTATTATGTCTCTGTAAAGAAGATTGGAAAGTAAGAAAAAGATGGAATCTGAGGGGGAAAGGAACCAGAGAAGATGCGACATTGCTACTTGAAGGCAGATGAAGTTGATTTTCTTCCTTATTTTTAATGAGTAGATGTTTGACCCCCTAAAAAGACCAATGCAGCTGGCACTGTTTTGTATGCCTGTTGGAAAGCTCAGGAAAGAGACCAGGGCACACTGAGCATGGAGAGTGAACTACCTTTTACATCCTGGCTGTAATCAGTCTGATTAAAATGGGAATGAAAACTGGAGAAATCTACTACTTTTCAGCGATTTATGCCATGTGAATAAAAGACTTCAGTCCTAAGATTCATAAAAATGACAGAGATGAAGTAAAATAAACCCTAACTGGCTTTCATTTTATGTATAAGATATGTAATCCTAACATAACTAATGGGTAGCAGTGAACTTTACCTTTTTTTCTTTTTTTCCTTTTTTTCTTGCAGTGGAAAGAAATAACTTCTACCTAATGTAAAATATATGTATTTGTTATATTTCTATGTCTTTATATACTCACAAAATAAATGGATATGGCTGACGCAATTTTTATAGACCTTATGGGAAATAGCTATTCTGTCAGCAAATCATGTACCTTCCATTAAGAGCATCCTATTTGCAATTATTTTCAGTGTTATAAGAATAAAATTAACTTGTTCTTGTTGGTAAACTGCCTACTATGATCTTTTTCAGGAAATTAGTCTGAAGGTACCTTTATAACTTGGATAAATTTGATGACTTGATCAGTTAATATGTTTCCAAAGCTGTAATGAGTTTTCTAAGTAATTCTATAGCAATAATATATTTTACATTCTTTTCAGTGCATTTATCAACATTTTATATTGTCTTTACATGCTAAACATCTTTAGGGACCCAATCCATTCATGAAATGTCTAGCTCTAGAGTAGTGTGAAAAGTGTTAAGATGGAACACAGCTATTACATAATTAAATTCTACTGCTGTATTGGATGAGATTTTGTTTTCTTCAATTTACAAAATTGTTCTGAAGTTGATAACACTGGGTAAAGAAAGAAAAAAGGAAAAGTTTGATAATTATGACTAAAATACTAAAAAGTGTCTAGTACCTCTATGCAAACATAAGAAAGGCTTTTTTAAAAAAATATAATATGATGTAGATTTAAATTTACAAAGAGGTATGCTTCTTTCTGAGGATGAAATCTGTAAACTCATTTTTGTCACTTGCATATGAATTATGATTGCAGTTGCAGTACTCCTTAATTTAATTATAAAATTTGTCAAAGTGTTTTTCTATGTCTCAGAAAATATACATGAGTAACAAAGGCTTATGAACTCTGAATTGTATTACCCCTAGTATCAGCAAAACCAGTTATGTTTTACCATCAGAATGTAACTTCAATTACTTTCTCTCTTCATTCTTATTCTTTGTCACATACTACACGTAAGCTTTTATGGTCTGCATTAAAATTGTTGCAGAAAGATTAAAACAAAAGTTTAAAATATAAATTAGGATTGTGCATTAAAAATATTTTTACATTTATTACAAAAATTTAAAAGCCCAGGATAACCTTTTTGTCTTTCCTGAAACACCTCTTAGGTTATAGAATAGGGAGAGTTCCATTATTACACACTAGCATTTTGTTTTATTTACTGTTAAATTTGTACACCCTTGTCTGCACAGATAGAACCACTGTTTGGAGGTAGAAATAGTAATTAACTCCTGAGCTTTTGTATCACATTCTGCTATATTAATTAAGCAAGACAAGGAATTTACATCCGAAGTGGCAATGATGATAAATATAACAGACAAATAATAAAAATATTAAGAAAGAGTGTGAGAGAGACAGAAATAAATCTGTGCTATTTGTTTCCCAGCCTAATTTGTCTTGAGTCTCTACTTGAAACTAGAATGTTTTCAAGTTTCAGAAACTTAAACTTTTTTGCAAAGAAAAAAAAGAATTAGACATAAATACAGAAAAACACAGAATAAGAGAATCACAGAATGGTTGAGATTCAAAGTGAGCTGTGGAGGTAACCTGGTCCAACCTCTCTGTTCGAGTACAGCCACCTAGAGCAGGTTGCCAAGGGCCATGTCCAGACAGCTTTTGAATATCTCAGAAGAGGAAGATTCCACAGACTCCTTGAGCAATCTTTGCCTGTACTCAGACAAAAGTATTTTCTGATGATCAGAGGGAGCCTCCTGTTTTTCGTTTTGTGCCCCATTGCCTCTGATCCTGTCACTGGGCACCACTGAGAAGAGCCTAGCTCTGTCCTCCTTAGACCCTCCCTTTCAGTATCTAAAAACACTGATGAGAGCCCCCTGAACCTTCTCTTCTTCAGGCTTAACAGTTCTAGATCTCTCAGTCTTTCCTTATGTGTGACATTCTCCTTAATCATCATCTCATAACCTTTCACGGGGTATCTGTGTGTCCCTTGTACCGGAGAGCCCTAAACTGGACACAGGACTCCAGGTGTGGCCTCAGCAGTTCTGAGTAGGGGGCAGGAGGCAAGTCCCTTTGAAGAAATTTCTTCAAAGTTGCTTTCTAGCAGATCATCCCCAACATATAGTAGTGCCTGGCATTATTCTTCTCCAAGTGCAGAACTTTACACTTTCCCTGGTTGAACTGCACAGGGCTCCTTTCAACTTTTTTCTCCAGATTATCAGAGGTCCCTGGTGGCAGCACCAGTCTCTGGCTTAGTAGTCACTCCTCTAGGTTTGTTGTTATCTACAAACTCTGACCTACCACCGAAATAATTAGCAATGACCTTAAACAGGACTGGACTCACTATTGACCCCTGGGGTACACTGCTACCCTCAACTAGACTTCTACACCAAATAGACCAAATATTTTCAATATTTAATATTATCGTTGCATCTCTTTCACATATATCCACCGTAATAAAGGCTTTCAATCATGATATTAAATTGTTGGCTGTTTTCAAAATGGCTTTGTTTCTTCAAACCATTTTCTGTAACTCAAGATATTACATTGAGATATGTACTTGTGTGCAGCTCAGAAGTAGTAATGTGTCCCCCTGTGTAGAATAAAGATTCCATCCAGTTGATACATCTGCATGTTTGAGTTATTCCAATCAATATTTATTCTCTAATGTTATTGCTTTACAGAGTAATGCTGAAACCTTTTTCTTTTTTTTTTTTTTTTAACCTGTGAAGACTTTTTTGAGTAGACTCCCCTTTTTGGCTGTTTTTTGCAAACTAGCGCTGTTTCCTCTAAATACAGATATCCATAGGTAAGATATTGATAATATATAGAATTGCTTCTGTTATTTGGCATTTGCAAGCTTCTCTTCAAAATTTTCAGGTTTATTTTTTATTCATCTTCTTCCTATTAATCTCATGATGCTAACCCAATTCACTAGGGCATCAACTAGTTTTGCTTTTACTTATTTTACCTTGAAACATGCTTTTGTGTTTCAGTCTGGCAAATCCAATTTTCTCTTTTTTAATTTCAAAACCTTTAGAAGACTTAGTGCTTATTTTAATTGGATTTTTTCTCTAGCCTTGTTTTGGTACACCCTCTACAGAATTTCATGTTTGACTTACTTTCCTCAGATTCTGCTAAAAAATTTTCTTCCTTTCAAATTCTTTATTTTTAAAGTGACAGTTTTCAGATTTTGCATCATTCTTACTATCAGCTTTAAAATTCTTCAGGACAGGGTTGTAAATGGTTAGTCCTTCTTCACTTTGGTTTGAGTTTTTAAATCTTTGATCTATAAGTACAGATATTTTTAAAAAACTGCTCTTTTGATCATTACTCTTTTTAGCATCTCTGCTTGAAAGACAAAAACTTATCCTGGAAATTGCACTGACATTTCCAGAAGTCTATGTGCATGGTTTTATGTCCTGGTTTTCACTTACTACCATTTCTTATCTGTTCTTGTGTTTCTAGATGTTGTCTTCAGTTTCTTTCTGCCCTCCTAATGGCATCTGACATATGCAAGACAATTTTTGAGAATCTGAACTAGAAGACTACCACTGAACTAAAAAGATAAGTAACAAACAAATAGTATTTCTGTAAGAGAAGTGGCAATTACTAATTACTACTTCTGTGTAAAAAGACTCTGGGCCCTACTTCAAGAATATGACATTGTTAACAATTTAGTAATAAAAATTGTTGCACAAGATAAGGAGTTTCATATTTCAGAGAATATTAAGATACCACAACAAAATCCACTGACTTAATATATATGATGGCTTGTTCTTCTTTGCAAAGATTTTCCCTTCCACCTGAATCAGAAATAACACCTGTGTGCAGAAAAAAAGCAGCCACTTCTCACACTTTTTGTTCCTTCTTTCTCTCTCTGTCCAGCATTTTATGCTCTTTATTAAATATCTTTTCCGTATGGCTATCTCACTTCTATTTCTTACTCTCTACCCCACTCTCAAATGAAAATATGAAAATGTGAAAATATTCTTCAGAAGTGCAGATTTTTACATATATTTTTTCCAAGTAATATAATGAGTTAAATATCAAGACTTGTCACATCTGATTTTTTTACAAAGGAACATATATTTTAAATACCTTTTTAATTATTTTCCCATGGTAAATACTACGAAAAAGAGGTTATCTGACAACAGCCAGTAAAATGGAATTTTTAATTCACACACTACTAATGGAACTGCCACAGTTCCTGAGAGAGCAAGGAAACCAAGAGGTATGCATATTGCTAGTCAAAGTAAACAATGCTTAGCTTTTTCCTTTCTCTGTCACAGTTTGAGAAGCACAGAAAATAACAGTGTTATTTTCCTCTGAATTTGTTATAAACTATCAGTTGCAACTATCAGTCTTTATAAATCACATAAACATGGTACATCAGTGTTGTAGAACAACTCTATTTTCAAAATAAAGAATACCAGGGAGGAAAAAAATTTGGAGTGACTGCCCCCTTAAAAGTTAATCAACAGCCAAAAACTCAAGTTCTCATTTGTTCACCTTTGCATGAAAGTCGTGTATATTAGTAACTTATGATAGGCCTTGTGATTTTCAAATTAAAACAAGGCTGGAAAATATGATGTCTGGGGTTTGACTAGCCGGAGCAGAACATTAGGAGAAATAACTTGCATCTTGGTTGAAATGGAAGAAGAAAGTAGAATGGCTCTTTAAAGAGAGGACAAACAAGGGTATATTCTAGTGAGGTACATGGGAAAATAAGAGTCTGATGAGAGGGCTGAGGGTTTGAAAGTCCTATGAACAGAGAAGAAAGAAGTAGTATATAATAAAAGTAAAATAACAGATTTAGGAAAAGAGTTATATTTTTGTGGAGATGGACAGTATGTGGCTTGCTATTCCTAGATTACAATCTTTAACAACACTTGCAATTGTTTGTGATTGTCATAATCAGAAGCATATGCCATCCTGAAATACCATACCACACAAAAAATCTTGAAAAAACAAATATTTTAAAACCCAAGAGTACCATATAAGAGCATCAACTAACTTGTCATGCATGTAGATGTTTCCTAAATTCTTTGGGAATCAAGTACGTGTAATTTGCCTTAAGATTAAAATAAATCATGTGGCTGAATTCTGTAACTGTGTATCTCGAGGTAAGAATAAAACAGATTATTTTAGTATCTTTTTTTTCCCCCAAGGGCTTAGAAAGAAAGGCAAACATCTGTTGTTACTGCTTTGGAGGCTAGAACACTTACTGTTACAAGGGACTGCAGTGTAGGAAAGGGAATACCATCAAGTAGTTTTGCTTTTTTATTATGAAATCTATCCATTTCTAATCACTAGTTCTTCTGTTAGGATATGCTATACCAAATGTTCTCTGTATATAAACATGTTTTTTCTTGTCAGAAAAAATGAAGTTTTTTCTACAGAGGTTTCTAAGAAAAATTGTGGATCAGGAAAAGTTTCATCTTCCTTCCAACTTCAAAGTTCAGTTAACAAATAATCCTCTTTTTCACTAAGAGTTACTCATTATTCAACAGTTTTCAATGTCAAACTCTTCTTTTCAGAAGCCAAATTGCAAACTTAGAATCCCAGGGGTTTTTTGGTAAATTTTTTATCATAATTGGTGTACTTGCATATACTTTCACAAGTAAAGTGATGACTTTATGTACTGTTTTGTACTGAACATATTAAGAAGGTTTGCACTGCAAAATGTTTCATAATGACTAGTTTTATCACTTTTTTTTTAAACTTCGGAAAAGAAAGATTTTGTGACCAAAACTCAAGACATACGAAATACAAATATGATACACTATTTAACACTGCAGATTGCTGTAGTATGCTTATCTATTGAAGTATCATCTCAAAATAGTATTACTATTCATTTAGAAATTCTTCAGTTCTTGGAAAGGAAGATGTTTTCCAAGTGTGCTTGTAACAACTTCTCTGCTTCACACAGAGATAATATAAATTGTAATTGTATCCTTTGTAGATATTATCAGGTCATTGTTTGCTCTTAATTAACTGAACATCTGATAATATCTTTGTTAAGAGAAAATTAAAATATGGGTACAGTTCTTGATATTATCTTTGATTTAATACATAAAAGAGCAAACAGATTACAAAAAGGAAAAAGAAGATGAAATGTTATATTTACAGAAAAAGTGTATCTAAAAATCAATACATTTCTTCATCTTGCTACAGTCAAAACTGCATTTCACAGTATCTACTTGACCTTAGAAATTGAAATAATCTTAGATTATAGCTAATTCATTTGTTTTGTCCAGGATATTGACAAACTTAACAAATGAGATAGCCTGATAATTACTGCTGGAGCTGGGATTTGTATTTGACTTCTTAGTCATTGATCACGACTTCAAAGAATGATTCATGGGCTCTGCCTCTAGAATGTAATTTCTCAAGGGAAAGTTCTAGACCGGACCAGAGTTTGCTGAACAACCTAAAGTAGCTTCAATTGTTTCTTAAGCAAAAGGAACTTTAGCTTTTCAAGCCCTTGGCCTTCAGAACCTTGACACTGTCAAAGCTAGTAACATATTCCTGTTAGGGTTAATGTTGCTAATAGAAAGGCTTTCTTTAGCTTTCTTTTTCTGTTTTGGTGTGAGGAGAAAAGGAGGAAATTTCTCATTCCATTTTCCCTGTTTGTTATCACACTTTCAAAATTTATGAATTGTTGAATAACTTTTAAGTATTCATTCTTTTTATTGAGGAAGTATATCTGGCATTAAAACATCATCCTAGTACCAAAGAAACCCCAAAAAAGAGACACAAGCAGATGTCCCTTGATTGAAGTGATATTGAAAAAGTAGCTCACTTTGGCATAAACAATGTCCTCATCATTATCAAGACACTGATAGCATGATTGAGTTACTTTCCATACTAGTACTGCATAGGAATATTATTTGTAGGTAAAGATAATACTTTACTTCAGTTATCAGACGTATGATAAATGAGGATGCTGGCATGATTATATTGTGAACGTATGATAAGGACAAGCATAGAGCCAATAAATGATAGATTTTATGACACGACCAAAAGCATCATAACAAGTTGTGTTTCAGCATAGGTAAAACTAATACTTCCAAAAATAACTAAGATTCAGAATCTGCATGCTGATGGATACTGAAGTATTCTGTCTTTAGAAAATAAATAGTCCAATGATAAGAAAAACCAGCATAATGAGAAGGTAATTAGCACTGGTAACATTTCAAGTAAAAGAGGGATAAGTGCTGATCCCTTCTCTGTGGTGACCAGTGATGGGACCTGAGGGAATGGCCCAAAGTTGTGTCGGGAGATTTAGGTTGGATATTAGAAAGAAGTTCTCCACCCAGAGGGTGGTTGGGCACTGGAACAGGCTCCCCAGGGAAGTAGTCACAGCACCAAGCCTGACAGAGTTCAAGAAGCATTTGGATAATATTCTCAGGTCCATGGTGTGACTCTTGGGGATGGTCCTGTGCAGGGCCAAGAAGCGGATTTCTATGATCCTTGTGGATCCCCACAACCCAAGATATTCTGTGATTCTATATTTGTGTCCAGCGAAGGGCAACAAGGTTTATGAAGATTCTGGAAAACACGTCTTATGAGGAATGGGTTTTTATGGTCTAGAGAAGCGGAGGATTGGGGGGACCTCACTGCTCACTAAAACTACCTGAAAGGAGTTTGTAGTGAGGTGGGAGCTGGTCTTTTCAGCCATACCTATAGTAAGAAGACCAGAGGAAATGACCTCAAGCTAAGACAGGGGAGATTATATGTTAGAAAAAAAAATTCACTGTTAGGGTGGTCAGGCATTGGAATTGCCCAGGGAGATGGCATCATCATCCCTGGTGGTGTTCAAGAGACATCTGGATCTGGTGCTGGGTGATGTGGTTTAGTGGTTTAAGAGTGATAACAGTGATAACGCTTGGTGAACAGTCAGATTAGAGGACCTTGAATGTCTCTTCCAATCTTGATGATTCTATGATTCTATGATTCTATGCTTCTATGATTCCATGATTCTATGATTCCAGATATGAGGAGACTTGACCACTAGCTTAGACTAGTCAACTAGGTTTTGAGCAGCAGAAATTAGTAAAAGATATTCTCACCATTAATTTAGAATATTGTTTTGGCTCAGTAAGTGATATAAATTGTAAATCTACAAATTACCTGAATACCAGTTACTTTATTGTATTAACAAGCTACTTAGTGAAATAATGGATTTTTTAAAAAAATAATAGCTTAGATATTCTGCTTGCTGTGCAGAATGTGTATTACAATCCCTTGATGACAGCTAAGTAAGATATTCAAAATATAAGACTGATCACATGTTAATACATATGCCCTTGTTATACGAAATTAGTACAAAATGAAAACCGAAGAAAAAATCACATTACTTCAAAACACATGAAATAGTGCAGCTTATAGCTGAATTGCAAGTCTTACATTAACTGAAAGGTGTTGGCTACTTCCCTGACCTTGTACATTTGGTACTTTTGGCTATCTAGATGTTCAATATTAATCAAAGTGTAGAGAACATAAGTTGAGGTCCTAGCTATTTTTGGAGCACTCATTTTGAAATCAGAAAAAGGATGATCAAAAAGGACAATCAAAATCTCTGAAGATTAATAGGATTTCAAGGGTTTTTTTCTTCAAAATAAGCTGCAAAATGACACTCTCCATCACCTGGAGTGAAAATAATGATGCTAAATTTCAGGGATTCTGAATAGAAAATATTTCTTCTGATCAGAACAATGAAAATTTTGTTAACAGTTTCTGAAAAGATGAGATTTCATTTTTTTTAAGAATTGTGGTGATGACTTACCATGTTGCTGGGAATCCTGTAAGTTGTAGTAAATCATATGAAGCTTTAAAACCTGAAATCATACCTTCACACTCTCTTACAGGCCTTTCTTTTGAACTCAGTCTGGTAAATCTGTGGTGAAATGTAATAGCGGTCTTGAGACTGCCATACTGATTTACTTGGAAGGTTGTTTAATTGCAAATTCCACTGGGCAAGAAACAATAATTTTTAGTACTACCTGTCTTTCAAGAAGATACAATTTTATTTTAACCTATAGCTTTTTCAAGTTTTCTTATTTCATTACCAATAGTTTGCATTTCACTCATAAAAGTAAAGCTGAAATGTTAGCTGGTCTTCAAGTAACCACATGCAACTATTTGTTTCTATTTTCTTGTCCTGTAAAAATATGTAAAAAGTGACTAAAGAAAATGAGACATTTCACATACAGATCCTTCATATATTATAAGCCTCACCAGCGGAAGAAATATCACAAAAAATTATAGAGCAATTAGCATAAGCACATGAATTATTTTAATTACCCACAGTATTGGTGGAGCTATATCTAGAATGTACCCAAGACATTTTCTGTGGAAAATATAACTAAGAGAAACCTGTTGCTTCCTTTGTGATCAGTGGATCACCTGAAAATACTGTTTTCATGGTCAGAAATATTAATATGCATTTATCAATGCAAGTACTGTAACATGCATCTCTATTTATGAATCTATCTATCTCTCTGTCTATCTATCTCTCTGTCTATTTATCTCTAACCATTGTTGGTTATCTGATAAAGACAAAGAGGGGGAGGGAAATTCTAAGAGGTAGACTTTGGTAAGTTGTTATTTTTCCGTCTGTCTGTCTGAATTTTAGGTACAATAGCTAGGGATTCAATAAAAGTAAAACAAGAATATTGGTATTTCATTAGACCTTAACTACTACAGTCACTAGGAAGATGTGTCAGAGCAAGAGGAGAAATTTGTATTCTATGTATTTATGATAATAGAATAAAGGGGAAGAAAAAAACCACAACAACTCAAACCAAACTGTCAACTTTGAGATATTTTACAAACATAAAACAAAAATATTATTTGCTCAGAGCAGCTAAAATTTTCAAACCTAGATAAAGTCCACGGTAATGTATTTTGGAATGGAATCAAATTCTTAGATTCTGGGTTAAAGGTCTTGTCAGTGACTTCTTTATGGAAATATGAGGGATTAAAATTCAAACAATTTCTTTGTTCTGCAAAGTTTTTGCTCAAAGTAACACTATTTGAATTATAATTTCCAGACCCTGATTTGCTATAATTTCTAGCAGGAGGCTGAGTATTTACAATCATAGCTATATAAAAATTATTAAAATACACACAGAAACTAGAAGAAATATTCTAAGAAATTGGCAGCATTTACATTAATGGAGAAATGTTGAGTTCTTACACCTTTTTTAAGCAAAATTCAAATTCATTTGCCAGTGTTTTTAATATTTTTTTTCTGAAAGCATCAGTTGCATTGCGTATTTTTGTCCTTCGATAGTGATAATAAATTGTTTGATAACTATCCTCAAAGGACAGTATGGCCAGGTTTTTTACACAGAAAATTTAGCAATGATCTAATGTCCCATATATTATTTCCATTACTGTAAATGCAGATAAAAACTGTATTTCACCTCTAAGTTGTACTATTTGCCTTCTAGCTTACAGTAGGAAACAGATTGTGCAGTAATGCTTTCAAATTGAGTTCTATTATAATGACTTTTAGATCCATTAAGTTAGGATAAGAAGGATCGCCTTTGAGTTAAGTGTTTAAGTCACTACAAAATGCTCTATAGAGAACAGACCTACAGAGATATGAACAAGTCAAGCTATTAACTTTTCTTTCTATTATGTTCACTGAAACTATACAGCATTTATTTAACTGTTTATTACAGTATTACTTGTCCTTATACTGATACTGCTAGAGGACAATTTGCATGTCCATGAACACATATGCACACAAATGTATATATATATATATATATATATATATAGTTTCATATAACACATATATTTGGAAACACACAACTCCTTGAATTCTATGGAAAAAAATTACTATCAAATTCACACAGGTTGCATAATTATAGCACACTGGCCACATTCAATAGCTAATCATAATTTTCATGTTCTTTTCTTCCTATAGTAGCCTAATCTTCAAGTTTTTAGAAAAAATCAGTTTACATTCCAAGCCTTCAAAACAACAAATTCCAAAATTCCATTAAAAAAAATTGTGATGATATTAACTTAATTTTTTTATTGAAATAATTTTCCTAACTTTTGAATGGTACAATAATTCTGCTATTTATATATATATATATATAATTATTGCTACTGATTTTCATACTTGTAAAGAAAAAACCAACAAGCAAACAAAAACAATCAACAAAAAAAAATGAAGTTTATATTTTCTTTAACTGAGAAACCACTGGAAACATTTCAGTTTAATAATTAGAAATTTTTTTTATGCTTATAAACTCAGCTTTTCCTCTGAAATCTTCATTACATGATAAAACTAGTGATATTGGTTTGTAGTTTTCTTTTAACAGCCTCTCAGAGCCACTGAAATCAATGGTAAAGCTCTCAGTAACGTTAATGGTGCTTTAATGGATTTTTCAGTTTTAAGCTTTTGCCCTGTCTTTTCCCTTAACACAAAGACTTTTACAATAATACAAAAATTCTGTCTTTATTCCTTTTGTTTAATCACACAAAAACATCTGTAGTCTGGACCTGTGTATGTCTAGAGGTGAAGTATAATCTTGACTGGAGTTCCAGAATATTATATCCAATTAATAAAGAGTGGGGAAAAAACAGTAGTAATAAATCTTTGAACTTTCTGAAGTTTTTTTAATTTTCTCGTATATCAACAAGATATCATTGTATTAGTGTATTTTTATGTTGGCTCTAGCCCAACACTTTCTAAACATTTCACTTATTCTGCAGATTAGAGAATGTAATATATGCAGAATATATTTTCAGTTAGACAGTTAGTATTGGTCTTCTTTAAGTTTTCAAATCAAAAGTGCACTTGCTTCCAGATTTATTATTTTTCTTTCCTTTCTGACAAAATTACCCAAAAAATACTGTCCTAAAATGTAAAACCTGTAGACAGATCACAGTATGAGAGATGTCCTATAGGAAGGTAGGACTTCTGTCATATGTGAAGACTAGAGTTGGATCAGTTCTACCTGACGCTTAACTCCAATTTGCACCTACAGTTTTTGCTTACTATATTGGCCTTCCTAACTTTTCCTAATGGAAAGAGATTAGTTGAATGTGGTTAGAACTTTTGAGGATCCCTTGAGGTACTATCTAGTCTCAAGCCTAATGTTAGGCAGAGAAGATAATAGAATCAGAGAATCATTTTTGTTGGAAAATGCTTCTAAGATCATCAAGTCCAACCCCTAACCTAGCACCACTGCAATCACCACTAAACCATACCCCTAAGGGCCACATTCCACCATCCTTGTCAGCCTTGTCCAATACCTGACCACAATTTCAGTGAAGAAACTTTTCCTAATATAACTTAAATCTCCCCGTGGAACAATCTGAGGCCATTTCCTCTTGTCCTATCACTTGTTACCCGGAAGAGGAGACCAACCCAACCTCATTAAAATCTCCTTTCAGGTAGTTGTAGAGAGCAATAAGGTCCCTCCTGAGCCTCCTTTTCTGCAATCTAAACAACTACAGCTCCTTCATCTGCCCCTTATAAGACTCCAGAACATTCTCCAGCTTTGTTACCCTTCTGAGGACACACTCCAACACCTCAATGTCTTTTGTACTGAGGGGCCCAAAACTGATCACATCACTGCAGATGTCGTCTCACCGGTGCCAAGTACAGGAGGGAAATCACTGCCCTGGTCCTGCCGGACATACTATTTCTGGTACAGGCCAGGATGTTATTGACCTTTGTGGCAGTTTGAGCCACATTAGAAATCCAAAATCCAATTTACAGGCTTCCCCACCCCTTCCCACATTTTATCCCAACACCGGAGAGAAACTTTCAGGCCAGAGGCTTCTGTAGGGGAAGGGGGAAGTATATACATTTATTTGCACAAATAAATACTATACAAACTAAAGGCAACTTTATATATATTACATTACACTTCTATCAGTCCTTTAAGCCCCTCCCTTTAACTTTAGTCCAGGAGAAGCCTTTTCAGGCTGGGAAGTAACCAGTCTCTCCCTCGTGGGAGTGTTCGGGGCCTGAACGCTCCCCCCTCACCAAGCTCCAGCTGTTTGTTGAAGTTTTTTCCTCCCCATGGAGTCCAAAAAGATAGCGTTGAGTCCTTTCTCCTCGGTCTGTGTCATTTCTGCTGTATGATCTCTCTCTCTCTCAGTCTCATACTGCTACTGCAGTGTAGCTTATCAACGTACGCGTCCTGGAATGTTGATTCCTCCTCCGGGTTTTCGGCTGTCCTGTGTTTAGATCACAGTAGAGACATCCTTCGAGCCTCTCTCCAGTCCATCTCCAAATTCGCCTGGGATTCTTCTCCCAAGCGCAGAGTTGTTTTATTATCAACCTGTCCACTTGGCTCTGCTCAAAGGCTGAGCCTTGCATCCACTCCCACTAAACAGCGAGAGGGAAAAACATCCCCCTTCTGCAGCCTGGCTGCAAAGGAGGGAGGGGGAGAAGAGGGCCTAGCCGCAAGGCCTGCCTCTCTCTCTCTCTCCCACTTACCAGTTGTTTGTGAGTCATGTCCCTCACAAACACTCACTTCAGTGCTGCCTCCAACTCTGGCCTAGGTAGAGTTGGTGGGGCCACAGGGCTCCCGTCTCCCTCCCGGAGGGGGGAAGAAGGAGCCCAGCCACCCCCTGGCCTCCTACACCTACACGCAGCAGACATCAACAGCAAAACTGCCAACAGCTTCCAGTGCTGTGTATATATGATTTTTCAGCTGAAGCGAACAACATGAATGGTGACTGGCTCTCCAGGGAACACTGCCCTGGCACGCAATCACCTCAGAGCCCCCAAACTCTCAAGGGGGGGCCAATTTCAAACTATGACACTTTCTTGATCACATGCTAAAACTCTGCGTTACAGGTTGCAGCTATTATTTAATCCTGATGATATGAACAGTTAACAGAGAACACTCACAAATGGCTATTTTTTAAAGTGGCTAGAACTTGAGAAGATTAAGTGGTTCCTTCGTAAGTGTACAGTGGTCATTTCCTTTGAAGGATTAAAGACAGAGAGCTTGAAGAGATTTCATCTCACTTTAGAAGTCCCTGACGCAGGCATCTGCTTCTTAGCTGGTTGCCCTACCTATCAAATATAATAGAAGAAAAAAAGTAGTCAATCACACTGAAAAAATGATTCGCTTTATGTCTCCTTCTACTTCCTGATAAAATTAATTATACTATAAAACTACCTTTCCCTCCTCCCAGAGGCTGAACTGTCAGTGATCCAAGGCCAAGTTTTGATAGAGAAAGTCTGCTGAATAGAGTCATGTAAGATAAGAAATATAATATTGCAGACAGAAGTAAGATGGCTAGTGGAGGGAGAGTCTGCAGTTCAATGACTTCAGAAAAAAACCCAAAAAACGACACCCCCACCAAAAAAAAAACCCAACCAAACCAAAAAAAACCAGATTGAAACAACAATAAAGCAAAATCAAGAAATCCCCCAAAGCGTACATAAAGAGATAAACAGGAAACCTCATGATGACATTCTAAAAAGGAAGCTGATGCAGGGTAAACAAAAGCTGAACCTTACATCACCTGCTGACAGCTGCCCAGCCAACAAAGACTTTTGGATGCAGAGTCAAACATCATTCAACCTAGTAGTTTATTTGTTCTAACAATGTAATGGCTTTATCTTTTAAAACTGTGTCATTTGGAGTCCCTTCAAATACACAAAAGTTGCTCAACACACTGACGGAGAAAGTAGTGAGATTCCAAGGTGCTTATTATAGACTCCTATTCACCTTGTCCAGGAATATTTCCATGAAAGCTATGAGGATAAAGAAAACAATAAAGCTACCCAAATGTATAAAACAGAAAAGAAGGAGTAAGCAGTCCACTGCTATTTAGGAAGGATTCAAGTGGAATCCCTTCTAAGTATGACAAAATACTTGAATTCCTTAAAAAAAATCCCTTCAGCACTGGCGATATGTAGGATAGCTTATGCAAATGTGGTGAGAAAACATTCAGTGAGGAGTTTAACTTCAATAATCTCAATTGCTTATGTGAGAGAGAATCACAAATCATAGAATCATGAATCACAAAATTATTTGGGTTGGAAGGGACCTTAAAGATCATCTAGCTGCAACACCCCTGCCTTGGGCACTGATGCTACCCATTGAATCTGTTTGTCCAGGGCCTTATCCATCCTGGTCTAACCTAGAGACCAGATATTTCTTCATTATAGAATTCTGAGAAAATTGCTGCATGTGAGCTCATGGGACGAGTGTTTTCAGTAATGCAGTAAAATCAAACATTATTCATTTTTATAGATAAACAAAAAATATAGCAGCTGTTCTATACAAAGATCAAAACATGAGGGAAGATGTGAATGAAATGGCTAAATTTGGAAAGAAAAGTTACTTCATTACATAGAAGTCAATGAATTAAATAGCAGATAAAAGGTAGAGGGGTTATATCAAAGTAACAGATTAACCTCCTATGTTTCTTTTTTAAGAAAACTTCTGATTTTTTTTTTCTTTAGACAAAGGCAATGCTTTATCTAAACTACTTTATCTGGACTTCAGTAGAGCAGTTGATATATTGCCAGGGGAGGTGTTATTAATTAAGATGAAGAAGATGGAGATTAATGTAAGAATAGATGAACCATTCAGTCTGTACTGAAAACGAAGTATGCTACTAGTAAGGCTTCACAAGTCTTACATGTGGTTTTGGTTTTGTTTTATATTTTGCTTACATTTTGTTTAGTGTCCTGGGCACAAAACACTTGATAATATTTTTATGACAGAAAACTGGAATGCACTGATACAATGGAAACATGAACAGGGTCAAGTAAATGACAGGAATAATACAGCTGAGTTCAAAGCAATATAATACAGTAAAAATCAGAGATTTGGAAGCTAACAGTAAAACATTTCATAGCAAGGGGGGAGATCCTCAGAATATGGAAGGTGGGGGAAAATCTGGATATTAGTAGATCACATAATGTTGCAATCTTTTGTCCCCTATTCTTACAGAGACAAGAAAATATTTACTTTTTCTTCCCTTAGAAACATTATCTTCCAGTCTGATCATCTCTGTTCAGATAAAGTAGCTTCAAAACTGGAAAGTACAGATAAACTCCATTTCTGATGAACTGAGAAATTAAATTGGTTTATATTTAAAGACTAAAACAACTTGACCTAGCAAATTGAATACTGTGCATAGATATGTTTGTGTCACTGACCAGTTTTGTTCTTAACATTACCTCCTTTATTATGTGTTGGCCAGGTCTTTATGTCTCCTTTGACCAGATACCCTTGAAGAAGCAAACACTCTCCTACCACATAACCTTACTTAAGCCTAAATCAGATTTAGCATTTCTTGGATTGGATTTATTCTCATCTAGCTGTAGTGACTACAGTGTGAATAACTACAGTTGAGCAAGGCTTACCTTTGCACTTAATATGGAGAAATCAATATATACCTATTGCAGTTCTTCTGTCACATTACCAACATCTACTTCAAGCTGAACTGAGTTTTGCTCATACATACATACACCTCAGATACAGATGGTGATGGTGGGATGCATCAGCCTTTCACACCAGATCAATAATATTATTTTTGATATCATGCAAAGGTGTCCTGCACAGGGCCAGGAGTTGGACTTGATCATCCTGATGGGTCCCCTCCAGCTCAGCATGTTCTATGATTCTATGATAACTCACCGGTTTCTACATTTGCTAAAAAATGAGGACAGAACCTTGAGTCAGTACATTTTAAGCGGGGCTTGCACCATTTTCCCATAGTTAGCTTAAAGTCAATATACAAGAAACATTTTGACATAAACTCTATATGATTGAGTAAACTCAATATTGGTTGAATTAATAAGAGCATTATTAATAAGAGCATTATTATGTGTTTATGCTTAGTACTGATTGCTAGCAGGTAGATACTAGGGAATTTACAAGTTCATATTAATGATAATGATACTATCATACCGACAGAAACAGTATTTCACTCACCAGTTTTGATTGCTGTAATGTGTCTTCTCCTCCTAGTTAAAAATCAGCTCCATAGGGTGGTACTAGTTCCTCTTTCTTTTTACACTTCTGTGTCAGTTCTCCTCCTCTGCAAATTATGAAATTCAAGTTTAATATTAAACTGAATCGTATTTGCAGGTATTTTTCTTAGAATCATTCCATTCAAATTATTTTAGTAACTCAATTTATAGTGTGGTTGCACAAAACCTCGGATCCAAACACATGAAAAGGAACTGCTGTATGCTAATGAAAAGAAGGCACCCTGATGGAAATTTCTTCAGGTGGCTTTGCGACAAAGTGTTTTGTTAACTGTGTCTCAGCTGACAGCTCTGTAAAAAAAGATATTCAGGTTCCTTTCCTCCTCTGCATGAACTATCAATTTTCAAGCTAGTTTAAGACTTCAGAAATTCAGTAAAAGCTTTTGAGTAATTTCTGCTTGTGGCCTGATGTAGTTGTAGAAGTTGTTCACTCTAGATGGGTGAGGGACTAATCACTTTTCTATTAGAAATCAAATTTTTTTCTGCAATTATTTTGCAGTGCATTAATATTATATATATTTAAATATTATATATAATTAATATTTTTATTACATACATATATATGGCATTTCATTGCACTGTATTGTATTGCATTTTATATACTTATTTTTTAAAAGTAGGATAAAACATCACTCTTCACATTATACTGAATAATCCATGATTATACATCTCAGACTGAATTTTTTTCTCCTTAGCATCCTTAGCATCTAAGTTAAAGGAATTTCCCCTTCCTTTTCTTTCATTTTCTTTATTTCCTCTGTCATTTTTGAAAGCCAATTTGATACTTACTCAAGAAAAAATGTGTAACAGTTTTGGCAGCCCTCTCTTACTCCATTTCTTCCTCCAGCTGTTTCTATATACTTACCCTATTTAGCATGCATGCTCACATGTTGCTCAAGGAAAACTCAAGGTGAAAACTACCAGCATATTTCATAGTAGAATTTCTGTTCCATCTGTCATTTGGGCTTTTCCTTTTATTATTTGTTTGATGAGCTACAGGCACTCAAATGTGGCAGTGGCTGTTTTGGTTTTTTTGACACTGAGCAACTTCTGGTATTCTTAAGATGAAAATACAATCTAATACTATTTTATTAGAAGATCTTTTAGAATTATATATAAAAGGTATTCTAAATTTTCTCCCCAAAGAAACATTTCTGTTCATACTGTGCCTGTCAGTGAAAACCTCCTGTGGATTCAGTCTTACTGAAATAAGTTAAAATGTTCGCATAAAGGCCATATTGTAATTTTACAGCAGCTCCCAAGGAAGATTAAGCTTAACTACACACAGGTTTCAAAAGCAGACCAGTGATTTTATTTTGTCTCAGTTGTTCTGGATGGTTTACTGTGTGAGAGAGAAGCTAAAAACAATGCTCATTCTCTCAGGTTTTTCCTCTTTCATTTCTTTCCTACTTGAAAACAGCAAAAAGTAAAAGTTTCACATACTTCTACTACAGATCATAGTGATACTCAGTGATGAAAACTATTGTATGAATAAAAGACACAGTTCCACAGTTCTTTGCAAAATGAACTCTAAAATGGTAAGAAAACTGGAGGGATGAGGAATGATTGATTTACTTCTGGTTTACAGTAAATCCAATATATGGTAAGAATGAATAGTTGAAAGTTTGCTGGTTATGATGTTCAAGTAGTCTGGAATGTACCAATAGAAAAATAAATTAATGCATTAGTTACATTGTTCAGCTTGATGGCTTTATACTTACGCAGTTGTATGGTTATATACTTGCATAATTATTTTGGCATCTAGGTTTCCTTAGAATTACACAGAATTTCACTCAATTTGCCAGTGTTTGCCAATGGTGGGTGTCATTCTAACATAAAAATTCACCAAAAGTCTGTATAGCTTTTACTCCCTAGCTACCTACATTTTTGTGATGCAAACTTAAGTAACAACCAGAAAATTAGAAGTTGTCACCATCATAACTACACTAACCACATGACCACAAGATTTATTTTCTTTAATCCTTGTGGCTTTCACAAGCTAAATATTTTCTGTGTATGAGTTTTCTGTGAGGTCTTGGATGAAAGACATTCTATGAGCACTCTTAATACATGTAGTAATAATTGAACTCACTATAAAACAGAATAGCCATGATTAAATCTAATAAATTATATACGCAAAGCAAAGCTTGAATCTTTCATGTAACGGTACAGTGGTTAAAGTAATCAACCAGATTATGAACTATTTTTAGCTTTATTTTTCCTTCTCAATTGTTTTATGACTACTCTTGGTATTGTTCACATATTTTATTTGATGGCTTTTTAATTAAAAATGTGGAATAAGTACCTCAGTAAAAAGTTGTGTTCTAGGATTTCTTTTCCCTTTCCCTGCATGCAGGGGTTACTTAAGTCTAAGTTTCATAGTCAGTACCTTTCTAGATTGATTTTTTTTTCTGTTGCTCCCTTGAGTTGTTCTTATTTTCTGGCACAATGATTGAGGTGAAAAAGGAAGGGTAGGAAATTACTCAATTCCATATTTTTTTGTTAGGGCTCTCTGCTTGGAAACTCTTTTGGTGTCAGGAAAAGTCATTATATCTTTCACCCTTACTAAACTTTCAAAATACAAAGATAATCACAAGCATACTTTAAGTCTGTTTAAGGTGTTCTCAGTAAGCAGTAAACTCAAGAAAGATGAGTATCCAAAGAAAGAAAAGTGAGGAGTCTATATCAAACCTTTTTCTTTCAGTACGTAGTTCAGCTAATATTTACACTTCTTACCTTGAGGTAAGTGGTACCTGAAGTGTAATTTAATGTGTTAGAAAAACAGTATCTCTGCCCTGCACCTAAATTACAGATGAGTACACAATTTCAGGTGTCAAATCTCGTGCAGTATTCCCATTTCAATACTAACCTCAATTCTGGCCATGTAGCATTGTTACAGTGACAGAGAATTCTTTAGGACTTAATAGAAGCTGTTTGTCTCTGGTTTTGCACGATGAGAATTCCTCATATTACTGTACTTAATGAGACATTAATTCCTGATTTCAATGTGTAAAGGACTAGGGTTTTGTTTCTGCATCAACAACAATAACATGGGGAGGGGGTAATTTTCTTTTCTACATCAGCTTAAACAGAGCTTCTTGTATTTTTTTGTGGTGTTGTTTGGTTAGTTTTGTTTGGGGTTCTTTTGTTTGTTCATTTTTCTTCTATATGTGTTGGGGGTATATTTTTGTTTGTCTTAATTAAGTTCATGGCACTGGAAAAAAATGATGGTGTTCACCACATCGAAATATAGGTTTACATTTACAACCGAACTAACTTATTTGGACTTTCATTGCATTTTATGACAGGAAATGGAATGGAATCCATGTGACTTAAACAAAAATTGGTTTCAACCAAGAATTGTCTGTGTTTCTGTTATCTAAAGACATAGCTTCAGGTGCTGGTGTCAGCATTGTAGATATCCACATTTATTCAAATCAACCTTGCATACTGTACATTTCCTGAATTTATGAAGAATGAATGTAACTAAAAGCCAAAGATCCATTTTTCCCTCCAAACTGAGAAGTGATTCTCAGCTGCCTGATATATACCTTTCCTGATGTCACACTTTTCTACTTAAATGTAGGTAACACTGATGTTCAGTTTTTAATGTGATTTTTTTTGGATATTCATGATTACAGCACTGATGAAAAACAATGAGCTGAGAAAATGACATAAAAGATCATAACCACACTGAACTTAAACCTCTGCCATTTGTTTAACAATGAAATTTGAAAATAAGTTCACTCTGATATTGTAATTTTTTTTAGGTCCAATCTTATGGTGATAAAAGTGAGTTCTGTAATAAAAATTAAATAATCAAACCTGTAGGTATTCCTATGTGTCTAATATGAAAGGGAGAGTGTGAGCATGCTTTGGTGTCTGCTCCCTCATTTGTTTGGGGGTTTGACTGGAGTTTTTGTGGGTTTGGGTTTATCTATTTATTTATTTATTTATTTTCTTTGCCAAAGCTAACTCTACATTGTACAGGTAACATTTAGGTTATCTGTCTGTCTATCTATCTATCTGTCTACCTATATATTACACATATTTTTAAAGTCCATGAACATGAAATTTCGTGCTATTTCTTTTTTGCCAGTTTCAGGCATACACATTGAGTCCTGGTTATAACTTCATAATTAGATGATGTTGTGTCTTGTTGTGTCTAGTACTGAGTTCTCTCTTTCATAAATTTTCTCTTTTCAGAAACATTGTTCCTTTTTTTTTTCCTCACATATATACATTATCCAAAGAAGGGCTAGAACATGGCACAGGAGGTTTTTGACTTGAACAACTAGAGATTCAAACTGTCCTGTAACACATATCAGTGAGTAAATCTAGATATGTACTAACATTATATCTTCACTGTCATTTTGAATCACATCCTATTTTCCTTCTATTTATTATCCAGATAGTATATTTTCTAGGTTGCTTACAGGAGCCACTCTAGGGAAAAACAGGTAGGTCTCTTCAATTTATAGGTCTCTTCACCTATAAATGAAGTGATTTGTCGGTCAGTTCTCTTACAAAAGACAAGTAAATTTCAACACATTCAGAGCAGTCAGACATATAATTTATCCATCTTTCAGATGCAGGAGTGTTCCCCAACCACACAGAGACCTGGTAAGGTTGTTTGATTCAGATGTATTTAAATAACCTCAGTATCACTGTTTAAAATAAAATTTTAAAAAAAAATTGAGTTTCCATAAAGATGAAAGAATTGAGTCAAAGAGGCTAAGACTGGAGTGAATCGAGAATGAATGAGAATCTCTGGATGTGGAGGCACACACAGCAGGGAAAGGGCTTTCAGTGCCTCTGTTAGTGGTATCCAGATTAGCAGGTCATCAGCACCCCTGCACGTCTATTTGCAGTTTCATAAAACACACAGATTTGGAGACAGAGATGGTATTTGCTCATAGATATGTATCAGAATAGATACACTGACAACTCTAAAAGGGTTAAAAAAGGTATATCTGAAATCTACATGGGGTCACTAATCCCATACGTAATGAAGCGATAATTGTCTTCCCCTGTCTTCCAGGTCATTGCACAGGATGTATCCTAACATCTGGACATGAGCCCTGAGGTGGCCAGCTGCTGGCCAGACAGCCTAAGCACTCCTGCCTTGGTCTCTGACAACTAGGCCAACCTCTCAGGCATCAGATACAGCCTAGTGCTTGATGCATGAGGGGATAAGAGTGAAACAAGTTTCGTTTCCATTTTTCTTTTAAATAAAATTGCTTTTCTGGCTTATAATATCTTCCATGTGTATTTGCTGCATTGTGGATACAGTGCAACAGTATTTCCTACAAAGGTGTGTGATGAGTATCCACAAAACTATGGAGAGCAGGTTAAAGGTATGTGTATTGGGAATAAGGCACTGCAGACACGCAGGCACAAAGTGAAGTAAACCTGTAGCATAATGCTGAACCAGACTTCACTTCATACACTGTTCACCGTGGAACAGGTCAATCTGCATCAATAAACTTTGTAAATGTAAACCATTTTGCTCCAGGTGCCCAGGAACAAAGTATTGCTGCCTGAATGTTTTCCAGGACCTATAAAAAGAGCTTTTTTTTTAGGGCACAGTAATAATAATAATCAGGTTAATATTGTTAGGAGGTAAGTATGTGAAGTACAGGGACTCAAGTGGTAGCTTACTGGCTGATTTCACAAAAGAAAGGCTTTGGGTTATATATATGTAAATGAATAGAGAGCATTTTTAAGGCAGAGGGCCTGTTCTTGTCGCTTCTAATCTGCAATAAAAATTCATCATGTGAGAAATATGCATGTGAATTTGAATGGGCATGCCTCCAGTGTATTATCATAATACAGGCAGTGGAAACCATCTTTCTTAAGTAAGGGAAGACTATCTGCAAATAGCTGACATACAAAATGTCTCCATATTGGCATTTGAACACAGAAGCCCTTTCAGAAAAATGAAAACAGAGATGAATGGGGACTGACGTGCTATCTGATCAACTACTTCTAGCCTGTCACATCTATACTCAGCTCTCTTTGGCACTGTAGGCACCTTCATACTCCAGGCTGCTTCTAAATTGCTCAAAAAAAATTAGTACCAGAAAGAGAAAAATGGAAGGCTTCCATATGTAATATTTTTTCCAACATTACAGCAACTGTGGTTTCCTTATTTACAAACTTACTTTAGAAAAATAGCTCAAAGTTTGCTTCTCTCGCCATTCCAATCAGAATTTATTTTACTCATTTTTCATGATCAAAAAACCTGTGACAGTAGAGCTTATTAATATTGATTATACAAATGTAGAATGGGGTTTGTTTGTTTGTTTGTTTATTTGTTTCTAATTGCAACGAAGTTTTCACATTTCTTTAATAATTGAGTTAACTTACGCATTATTTCCACTAGGAAACCTGGAAATGCTCACTGTCTGAGTGTATACTGCTGCTGAAACCCAAAGCTATCTCAAGAGCAGGACTTGAGCATGCTCTGCTTTCTGCTGAAAAGAACTACAGGTGCTTATCCCAGATGAGAAATGGTGCACTAAATGGTATGTCCTATCTGAACAACAAAGAGTGTTCTGTGCTATACACTGGAATATAAACACAGCCTTACAATGCAGTTTTTGCAATTTTCCTGGCAGAGATGGGCCATTGACAGAAAAATAGTAACACTGATCTTATCAGTGTGTATAAACATCTGAAGGGAAGGTGCCAAGAGGATGGAGTCAGGCTATTCTTGGTGGTGCCAAGTGATAGAACGAGAGACAATGGGCAGAAACTGATGCACAGGGAATTCCACCTGAATATGAAGAACTTTACTGTGTGGGTGACCACACACTGGAACAGATTGCCCGGAGAGGTTGTGGAGTCTCCCTGCCTGGAGATATTCAAGAACTGTCTGGACGCAAACCTGTGAAATGTGCTCTACAACAAGGAGGTTTGGGCAAGGAGGTTTGACCAGATGACCTCACCTCTTGTCCCTTTCCAACCTTAACCATTTTGTGATTCTGTGATTCTGCGATACCAGTAAAATTATTTGAGCAGCATTCTACTCCAAATTGTAGACATCAATATTGAGTGGCATTTTTGCCAGTTGCATTTGGAGTTAGAGGCCACAATTTCCTACCCTTCTATATATCTCATTACAATCAATGAAAGTTTAATTTCTGTATTGCTACCTTCCATAATGCAAACAACTGTAAATACAGTTCTCTCAATGGCAAATCAATATCCATCTTACAGTACAGGGACAATTTTCCTCTTTCAGTGGTTTTTTTAACAGAGTTCCATTTGTTGTCTATCAAAAAAAAAAAAAAGCTAATAATGACAATATAATGAAATGAAAGAGAAAAGGAGAAAATCCATTGAGGAAAGTATAAAAGGAACACATGTAAAATCAGAAAATCTTTCCAAATATTTTGCTTTAATGATTAAAAACAAGGTATTGCACTTCTCAGAAATTTGTCTTTTTATGAAATACCATATCAACAGAGAGATTGTCATACATATTGAAATCAATGAAGAATGAACATCAGCAAACATAATTTGTATAAAGCGGAAACATAAATAAACAAAAAAAAATCTCATTTAATGGCACATTAACAATTCTGCTTGGTAAAACAGTGTTCTGAAGACTGAAGAAAAGTATTGTACTTAATCTAAAAGAAATATTGCAAAATGCATATAGAAAATTAATTTTGGAATAGATTTTTTTTTAAAGGACAGTTCAAGAGCCTCTGGGTAAGAATCAAGGGGCAAACAAATAATGCAGATGTCATCATGGCCAGGATGATGACACTGACAAATTATTCTTTGAAGAATTAGGGACACTTCCAAGTCAACTGCCCTTGTCCTTATGGGGGACTTCGACTTGCCAGAAATTAACTAGGAACATCACAGCTGGTACAATCTGGGCCAGAAAATTCCTAAAAAACCTGGATGACAGCTTTAAGGAACAGGTCCTAAGGGAGCTGACTTGGCAAGATGCCTACCTTGATCTTCTGCTTGTCAACAGAGCAGATCTTTTGAGTGGATATTGGTGGCCGTCTTGACCACAGCAACCATGAAGTGATCAAGTTTAAAGTCCCTGTTGACAGGAGGAAAAGTGCCAACAAAAGCTCAGCTCTGGACATGAGGAGGACAGACTTAAGGCTGCTCAGGAAATTAGTAAGTAAAGTCCCCTTGGAAAAAGTTTTTCCAGCTGTTGGGGTCCATCGGTGCTGCTCACTTTTTAAACTACATGTCCTAAGGGCACAGGTGCAAGAAATTCCCAAATGTCAGAATTCAAGCAGTCAAGGTAAACAGCCGGCTTGGCTGAGCAGGGATTTTCTCTTGGAAATAAGGCAAAAAAAGAAGGTGTATGCCCAGTGGAAGCAAGGTCAAGTAACACAGGAAAAATTCAGGGATGCTGCTTGCCACTATAGGAAAAAAATTCTGACAGCCAAAGGTCAGCCAGAATTCAAGCTACCAGAAATGTGGAGGACAAGAAGAAGAGATTTTTTCAAATATATTATTGTCAATAGGCAGTATAGAAAGATGTTATAGAATGTTATAGACCTGTTGCAGGATGAAGATTGTCACCTCACAAACTGGGACAGAGACAAGGTAGAGGTTTTAATGTTTTCTTTCTCTCTGTCTTCATCACGGATGATGGACCAAGAGGGTCTCAACACCCTGAGCTGGAGGACCATGACAGGGAGAATGATCAGCTCCCAGTTGACCATGAAATTCTGTGGAATCTTCTGCTCCAGACAGATCTTTACAAGTCTATGGGGCCTGAAGGTATTCATCCCAGAATTCCCAAAGAGTTGGCTGATGTAATTGTAAAAGCTCTGTCAATGACTTCTGAGCAGTATTGGGAATCCAGAGAGGTCCCAGCTCACTGAAAGCTGGACAACATTGTTCTGATTTTCAAGAAGGGCAAGAAGGAAGACTTTGTAAACTACAGGTCTGTCAGTCTCACTTCGGTGCCTGGCAAAGTTGTGGAGAAGATTATTCTGGATTTGTCTGAAATCCAGAAGATTATGTCTGAAAGGCAATGTAGTCATTGGTCACAGCCAGCAGGGCTTCATGAGAGGAAAATCTTGCTTATCAAACCTGATTTCCTTTTATGACAAGGTAACGCACCTACTTGATCAAGGGAAGCCAATTGATATAATCTTTCTGAATTTCAGTAAAGCTTTTGATACTGTCTCTCATAGGATCCTTCTGGACAAAACACGTCATGCAGTGGGTGAGCAATTGGCTCATGGGTCAAGCACAGAGGGTAATAGTGAACGGGGGAACATCACCCTGGGGACCTGTCACTAGTGGGATTCCACAGGGCTCCATCTTAGGTCCTCTGCTCTTCACCATCTTCAAAAATGACTTGGATGCAGGACTGGAAGGGATACTAAGCTGGTTTGCAGATGACACAAAAGTGGGAGGGAACTGTAGACTCCCTTGAAGGCAGGGACGCCCTGCAGAGAGACCTCCAAAAATTATAGGACTGGGTAATCACTAACCATATGAAGTTCAACAAGGGAAAGTGGATTCTGCACCTGGGACTGGGTAACCCTGAATGTTTGTACAGACTGGGGAATGAGATGCTGGAAAGCAGTGCCACGGAAAGGCACCTGGGGGTCCTGTTTGATGGCAAGTTGAATCTAAGTCAGCAGTGCCCTGGCAGCCAGGAGAGCCAACCATGTCCTGGGGGGCATCAGGTAAAGCATCATCAGACAGTTGAGGGAAGAGATTGTCCTACTCTGCTCTGCACTGGTGTGGCCTCACCTTGAATATTGTGTGCAGTTTCGGGCACTGCAATATAAGAAAAATATTAAGCTATTAGAGAGTGTGCAAATGAGGGCAATGAAAATGGGGAAGGGCCCTGAGGGGAAGCCATATGAGGGGTGGCTGAGGTCACTTGGCTTGTTCAGTCAAAGGAGAGACTGAGGGGAGACCTCATTGCAGTCTGCAATTTCCTTATGAGGGGAATGGAGAGGTAGATACTGATCTCTTCTCTGCAGTGACCAGTGACAGAAGCCAAGGGAATGGCCCAAAGTTGTGTCAGTAGAGATTTAGGTTGGATATTAGAAAAATGTTCTTCACTCAGAGGGTGTTTGGGCACTGGAACAGGCTCCCCAGGGAAGTGGTCACAGCACCAAGACCAACAGAGTTGAAGAAGTGTTCGGACAATACTCTCAGGCACATGGTATGACTCATGGGGATGGTCCTGTGCAGGGCCAGGAGTTGGACTTGAGGATCCCTGTGGGTCCTTTCCAACTCAGCATATTCTGTAATTCTGTGATACTTTAGCAAACACTGTGAGATTATAAAAATGCACACAGAATAAGTATTGGGAAAGAAATATGCATATGAATTAGAGTTAATTGATTTTGTCCATAAGTGAATTAAAAGTTTGAGCTTTCATTTTAGACTTGGATCATATAAGCTGGATGGAAAATTTCATAAATTTACTCAAATATTGTGAATAATGTTCTCAAATTTTAGTATGACTAGTCTCAACTTATTATGTCTTCTAAATTTCAGTCTTCTGTGACCTTATAGTCAGAATGGATGAATTTTAAACCAATAGCATGTTAATCACAATGAAACACTGTGATTCTGTTATTTCTTTCTTTTACTGCTCCTTTGTTCATAAGTCAAATAAATGTTTTACCTCTGCATATATTCAATTGAGACAACAGTTACTGATTCATAGCCTTTCTGCTGAAGCTAGAATATAGTAATCTTCTGTCATTGTGTGAAGAAAGTATCTCAATGCATAGCGTGAATAAAGTTACCCTTAGTGACAAGGTTAATGTACCAAAATCAGGTACATTCTTGGTTGAGTACTGTCAAATATTCTTGAGCTGCTATAACCCTTTGAGACTCCAGATGGAATGAAATGGAAAACAATTTAATTAAATGTGCTGGGAATGTAATTTGGGACATTATGTATTTTTTTATGAAATCCAGTTTGGAAGAACTGTATTACATTGGGAAATTATGTTTACTAGTAAACAGACTACGTGTCGGCACATCTTAACAGAGTGGCATAAAGGCAATACATAGATATTTAATACAGTCACAAATTAAAGATCTGGTACTAAATCAATGTTTTTAAACAAAATATATTCATTGGACTTTCATAGCATATGAAAGCAGGTTTCGTTAACATGTTATAGATCCGTGGCATTGTAGTGCCTTCTTGTAAGTGTAGCTATGATTAATTTCAAACACCTATTAGTCCAGGGTTATAATCAGGTTAGTCTGATAATGTACAACATGTCAAGAAAGATTTAGAGCAGAAACCCTATGGGTGCACAAGTTTCTGTTTAAAATTCCTTAAATCACACAGAGACTGAAAATTATATTTCAGATTCTGTACTGAGAAAAGATTGGGGTTTTTCTCTATTCACCACTTTTAATTTTCACAAGATCAAGGTTAAAAAAATTAGCTACAAACCTGCTATTTTCACCTGGATATTTGAATACAATAACAAATAAATATCATGTTCTGCTTTTATATTTCAGGCTTTTCACTATTGTTACCTCACACAGTTGACTCTGGTTTTGTTAGAATCACACCATTAGCACCATAGCAGCAAAACAGATAGAGAAACAGATTATCTGTTAAATCCTGTATATCCTTCACTTCATGAGTTATTTCTTAGCTCATTACATAGCTTATTCAACTGAACTGTTCTCTGACAGTTCTGAGGCTTAAATAGTGAAGGGAATTTCTTTTCCAGAGGGAATTATTTCCTTCTCAGACACTGTACTCTGCGTTGGGCTTGATGAATATACAAAAATCCAGAAAATAATAAAACAAAAATTGTATCCTGAATTAGTTCTGCATAAAAAAATCAAACTGTTCGACTATTCACATTGAAGAGATAAATGGCTGCTGTTTGTAGAAAACTGTTTCACAGGTCTCCACTTAGGGTATTTGACTAGTTTCAAGTCATATAAACTTCATTTGAACCAGGTTTTTGATCCCAGTTTTTTCTCTACCCAGTATTAAAAAATACTGTAGTTCAATACTCTTAAAATTACACTATTGCAATGCAGTAAAAAACCAGACACTCAGACACAAAAATTATTCAGGAGAATAGGGAAAAGAACATGTAAAAGTATTATCTTTTAGCAGTTTTAAAAAGAATCAGATTTGAAATAAATATATGCAGGTGGTTTGGTTTTTTGTTTCCAATAGACATTTATGTCATGTTTGTATGATACTCAAAAAGGAGATGGTTTATCCTACTCCAAGATTTTTTGAGGTTAAGGTATGAACAGGAATTCAAACTCAGTACTGGTATATGTAAAATCAGTGATTTAAATAGTAGAAAATAAGAAAAAGACATAATTCTAGTCTCTAATTTTAATTTTGTAGATGACATAAATTTTCTCTTTGTATCATGGAATAATGAAAAAAAAAATATCCAACCATTCCATCCTTCTTAGATTTCCCTGACCATATATAATATTTCCTTGGCCATTTTCTAGTTTTCTTTCACACCAATGATATAAGACCCAAAAAAAGTGTTTATTGACCTTTTCAGAGTAGAGGGAGAAACAAAATAAAGGCGAAGTCATTATACAATGTGTGAGATTCACTTTAAAAGGTGGTGACAAGTGGCTATAGATTTATGAAAAAAAAAACTTACAAAAAAATTATCTATATCTCAATCATAAAAATATTTAGTTTTTATGGCTCAATTAAATGGATATACAAAGATATTTGACAATCATAGCTAATTTCCTACAGGATCTTGGCCTCAAAATGAAAGTGCCTTCTTTTGCTAGACAACTTTGGACATTGCAGATTTAAATATATTTTTTACTTATTTATTATAAATAATCTTGTTTGGAAAGAAAACAGGTTATTCAATTTGACATTACACTATATCTTTTTAACCCTTTGGACTGGGCATCTATTATCTAAAATATCAGGTTCTTTCTTTTAATCTGTAATATAAGCGTAATTGTGCATAGAATTTATTTTTTAATTTATTTTTTAAACTTCTATATTGGCAGTTAAAAACACAATCTAGAAATTGTTTAAGCCATGTCTTGAGAGTTGGAAGTATTTAGGGCTCAAGGATTCTTCTTGAAGGAAATTAAGTCACTACATGCCGAGGTTTTTAAAAATAAAAAAAAGGTTTTATTCATTCTAGAGTTCATAAGTAGAAGTCAGATGTCATTCCAGAGTATCTGCTTTTCTCCTGAGGAGGGGATAAACTACAGGGCGGTTCCAGATTAAACTGGATACCCTTCTGACTGTGTTACAATGAAAAGTGGAGGAGAAAAAATGGAAACATTTTGTTGCTTCCTCACTTAAAATAACTTTTAAGTGAGCAGAAATTAAAGTTAGGAAATGCACACTGGAAGATAAGTCACATGCTTGATACTAAGTGTAGTGGGGGCATTTAGGGATATTAGTTAAAAAGTGAATAAAAATTTGCTGTTTTATTGAAGTTTAGATCAGATTTACCTTAACACTACAAACCCAATCTATTGCTGAATATAATTACTTTTTTTTTTTGCTACAGAATACTGTGGATTAACATATATTCTGTTTCCTTTCTGTTGACCCACACACTGAAAAATATAGTGTAATTCAATCGATTTTCTGTTTTGTCAGTAAGTTGACTTTTATTACAATAAAATTTCCATGAACTTATTCTCACTAGTCACATTCTCATTGGCCGTTCTCTATCACTTTTTCTTTTTTCTTTTTTATTTTTTAGTAATTCAAAGCTTTCTAGTTTGTTTTTTGACACATAATGTTATACAGAAATTACAAATACTTCAGTGAAATTGAGGTATATAGTGGTCACACTATGGAAATAATGCCTTCCCAAGACAGTGACAGCTGATGTTAGAGTAGTGAAGCATTAGTAGAAGCAGAATAAAATGATTGACCCGTATCAGCAAAAGGAAAGGGACATAAGGGACAGGCAAACCAATACATAAGTGTTATACCAAAAATAGATATTATTTTAATATATAGTGGATAAGCACCACCTGCCTCAGACACTCATTCTTCCTAATATTCTATGTTTGTTTACTTTTTTTTCCCTTAGGTATCAATCTAGGATAGTCTATCAGTCTTGCCAGCAATACAAAAATCACTGCAAGAGAAGAAAAACAGGCAAAATGAAGACTTGTTGTAATATTTTTGCTCTCACCTTGAAAGGAGCAAGTTCTGATCTTTACTTCTTGTTATATTTATGTATTTTGCACTACACAGGTGCTGTATTGAAGATGACATATACAACGACATAGATATAAGTCCTCTAATTTAAAGGACAAACAGAGATTGGGGTTCCAGAACTACTCCTATACACGTTAAATATCACCTTGCTGTAAGACTATATGAATTTCTGTGGATATAACAGATGTCCAATTTTTAGGAACTGCAATTCCTTGGTTAGTTACCTAAATAATTCTAAATGTACCTCTGTACTCAAATTCTTTTTTTTTCAATACATTAATAAATGCAGATTGCACTTCTACTACATAAATTGGAACATTCTTGCTATGCTTACATTATAAAAGTTAGTAGTATAAAATGACCTTTCATTATGTTTGGTTTTGGTTTTTGCTGTTGTCTCTGATCACTAACCTAATAAGTAGTTTGCTTTTGAGCCACTGCTTGCATTGTTCCATTGAATCTTTTGGCTACTATTAACAAATATTTCCCCTGACAGCAGCAGCAGGCAAAAAACGTTTACCTGAAAAAAACATGAAACATATAGATGAAGCTGGAAGCCCTGGCCTTTCCAGATGCTCTGATCTAAACATTTTTTTGTGAATGAGTAACTAGGTAAGAGCTATGCAGTACCTATCAGCATTTTCAGGCATAGATGACAACCTTTTAGTAGCAATGTCTTCATGTAGATTGTAAGACATAAACAACTTAAAAACATTTATAAAACCATTACCAAACAAATGAAGTGGGCTATATCCTTCAAAGATACAGAAATGAAACACAGAAAAGAGGAATCTGCGAGGAAGGGCTCTGTATAATTATTTAAGACTACTAATTATTTAGACTACTTGTGAAATGTTTAAAAAAAAAAGAAGAAAGAAAAGAAAAAACAAAATCAAAACGTACACACACACAGACACAAACCCCCAAAACTTAAAAATAAGGAAAAAAGTCCATGTTAATTTTATAGAACATAGCTTAAAGGAAGCAGAATCTGTCGATCCAAATTTGGATTTGTCCATGCAGACTGGGTTTACATCCAACAGAGAGTCAGGATACAATTCTTGGTGAAAAATCAGTGAAAAATTTTAACTTGGAATACAAGCTCAGTTTGAAAACAAGGAGTGACTCTTGACCTCAGATACCTTATTTTAATATTATCAGCAGTAATTGAGGAATTGATTGCTATTGTAATTAGAGGATAGATACCTGTAAAATATTTTAAGATCTCAGAAAACAGATGTTTACTAAGCAGGTTGAAGTGGAAATTTTTAGGTAGTAGCAATGTCAAAAAAAACCTTTAGAGATGGAGATCCTTAAGAAAAGAGAAATAAGATTTAGGAAACTAGAAATATTAATATTTTAAAATTACATGGAACGACTTGGTTCTACAAACTCTTCAATACACTGAAACATTTCAACAGATGTGAATAGTGCTACTGGACCTAATATTTGCATGATTCATCTTTTTAATTAAAAACTCATGTTGAAATGGAAAGATTATATTAAGAGAACTAGGAGCAGGTCAATAATCCCTAGGCAAAAAAAAACCCTCTTTGTATTGAATATAGACCTTTGCCTGCTGAATTTGTTTTTTATTTAATGACCAAAATACTGGTGTAACTTGGTCCTGTAAGTAGATGTGATCCAAAACCTCTTAATGAAATGGCATGCAGCAGAAAACAAGTCTTGGATGTGGAGGTGAACTTCTGTGTTTTTTACTCGGTGACAGAGATATCATCGTGTTCTCTAAAGACAAAACCACCACACACAATCCTGCCAAACCTACAAAACTTGTGTAGGGTTACTTAGCTAAACTATTTCAAGTTGGAGTAGTGGCACATTAAGTGTAAAAGGATCTGGTGTACTTCAGCTGGAAAACTGGGCAATGGACATGGCTGGCTTTGTAACTGTGTTCTCCAAACATTTCGTGGGGCATAAAGGAAAGAGATGTGAATGTAGAAGACAATAAAAGTCATAGAAGTTGTTTTGGTTTTCTTTTTTACAAAGTATTGCTATGATATAGACTAGAAAAAAGGTTTCCTAGTATATTTTTAATCTGTAATGATCATCCAGCACATCGTGATCAAGCAAAGGTGATGCATATAAACCATAATATTTTCTAGAATCCTCTGAAAATCATGTATGAGTGAAAGAAAGGCTGAATTGTGTACTGGAAGAATGCTAAAACTTGCCACATCCCATTAGGTTACAAACTGTAATTATAGCAAGGCTAAAAATTTTTAGACAAAAAACAGAATATGGACCAAAACTGGTCTATATGATTCCCTTCTGTAAGATCCATTAGAAGTAGATTGACATATGATTATAGATTTCTTCACTGTGGTTCTCACTGCAGTCTTGGACAGAAGACTATCAAACTTATCAGGACAGGAGGAAACAGGAAACACGAGGTGGTACATTACAAAAATCTTTCCCTTTAATTGTGAGAGGTCCCTCATAAATGTACTAAAACTAAAATATTTTTCATATCTTCATGGGACATGTTTGACTGAAGAATCTTTGTCCAGCAATCTGTGTTTACAAGAGAACAACTATAAATGTAGCAACAAGGACTGTAACATTTGTATTTTATCCCAACTTCAGTCTAGTATTTAATTCTTTTAAAATAGTATTCCAGAAATATGAACGAATGAGAATATTTTTAAATTTTGACTATAAAATTATATTTACCTGTTTACAATCACAAGGCAAAATCTTGCATCATACACAGCACTAAAGGCTATGTCAAAGTGTTTAAATCAATATTCTTTAATAGGAAGGAAAAATGTGTTTCCTTAACATACTTAAGCAAAACAAGGAGCAGAGTTCTTGGAAATTATTTAACAGGCTTAGTACTAGATGGCTTGCATTTCATCTCTCTGACTTACATGTTTAAACCTTTCATTGGTTTTACTGTATGGGATTGATGTGCTCCAGCAGAGTTAGCTTATCATTGCAAGCCATACTCTGTTGTGAAGCCTGCCTCAAACAAAAAGCAAAATGTATCCCGAATCTTTTATATTTCAATGCAAATTCTATAAAGTGTTTTAAAGAATGTAAAACAAACCACACCACAGTATAATTGGCATTTATCTCAGCTGATAATCTATACATGCTTACTTGTAAACCTGGAAATACAGGAAAAAAAAGAGTACATACTAAAATGAAGAAAATAAAGTATCTTACAAAATACAATGTATATAGCTTCTTTTTTTTTTTCCCAAATCTATGACAATCATTTAAGGGAACTTCCATTTCTTTGGGGGAAAAGAGTTTCAATTTTGAATCACTAGAAAATTCCAGTGTGTTTCCAATGTCATCTTTACAGGTAATTATTTGTGTAAAGAAAGAGTATTTATTAATTTTTAATGTATTTGTATGCATTTCATAAGGTACAACATGAAAAAGAATGAAACAAATGCAGACTGAAATGTTCATACTGCAAATTCTCTATCTGTGAAAACGTACTGAGGAAGAGACATAACATCTGACAAAGTCGGTGATACTGTGTCAAAGGAGATGAGGAAGAGGAAGAGAAAATGAAGATAGTGGTCTTCTTAGATGTCCAGCTCAAATTTGGAAGGCGTGTCAGGGGCATGGTGAGGGTGGTACTAGGGGAGGGATGGTTTTGGAAGTGGGTGTAACAGATGAGGAAATGTCCAAATAGTGTAATTAGAATCTGAATATTGTAATTAGGTGATAGTATAAAATGGTAGAGCCTATGCAATTCTGTGTACACCATTTAGAAAATATTCCTTTACACCCTGCACTGTAATAAAAGACTGTTACCCACTAAAACTCACAAATTGAATCTTGGGGTTTTTCTTCTAAGAGACAATTTTAGTCACCAACCTGTACATTCTGGATATTCTGGATATGGGAACTTCCATCTCTTATGGACAGCTCATCTTTTTCAAAACTTAGTATTCATTTTTTCAGCCTTCCTTGTTTGAAATACAATTTTGTATTTCCATATAAATTAAAAACCCCAAAGATCTCAAAAAACCCATGGAAAACCAAACTTGGTTTTCAAAATATTGGGGGTAGATGTGATGGGTGTGTGAAGCTGATGATACCGTGGAAATATCCTCTTATGTTTCTTTGGGATTATTAACATTCTGTGTGGATCTTATATAGAAATCTCACTGCAACAGTGGACATGTAAAGATAATTTTGAATATATTTAAAGCTTTTTCCTTCAGCATTTTTTTCAAAGCATCATGGTAATGCTACTCGTTTCCACAGCAACAAATAGCATTTCCCACCTCCTCATTTTCCTCTACCCTCTTGCCTGGCAGCACTCCCTGTAGGACTGACATCACTTTGTGTAAAAATAAACAACCATAATTTTGTGTAATACTATCCAAATAATAATGCTGCAGTATCTGGATGAAATATGTATTTTTGCTGCCAAATGATGGGCTTAACTCCAGGTTTTATGTTCCCTGTTTTTTCTTCTTCTTTTTTTGTTTTTTTTTTTCACATATGATTTGGGGAGGAGTATGGAAACCAATCGAAACCAAGCAAGGCACTGGCAAATGCCATTTCTTCCTGTCACAATGACTCTCAAACATCTCAAAAGACTAATGGTCAGACTCTCAAAAATAAACCCATGAGTTTTATGAATGATAGATATGTTTCATTCCTGAATCAATCACAAACTCATCCTGATTTCTCTGACTACCCTTGTTAAAGATCAGTATTCCCAAAATAGCTTTAATCAGTTATTTTCAGCCTAAGGGTTGTCAACAAATTGCTTGTTATGACTGTTTCTCATTCATTATTCATTCAGTGTAACTGGTCATATGAATAACATGATACCACTGCTGTCAATGCTGATGTCCAGAACTTGTTGAACAAGATGATAATGAATAAAAAGCTCTTTATATAAATTTTAACATGCATAAATACTTTTATAAAATAAATAAAACATTTAGTTTGTGAAGAATTTACTTAATGTATTAGGAATCAGATCATATATTTTAATCATTTTAATGTGAAAAATTCTATGAAGTGAACAAGACATGTTTTGCAAGTTAATAGCCTAAAATTAATAAAAATAAAAATAAAAATGGAAATTGAGTCTTTAGGGGTAGTTAGTTTTGCTGTGAAAAAAGCTTGTTCAGTCCATCCTTGTAACTTTATTTACATCAATAAATTTTGCCAAGGTAAAACCCGTGTGTTAATAAAATCAAAATATTCTTACAGAAAACCGCTATATATTAATCCTTTCAAGAAAAGACATTTAAAATTTTATGTAACATATTATGGATTACTTAATAGATCTGTTTGCGTAGTTATCTGTTCAACAGGTATTCTTAATATGCAATATTTAATTCTACTGTCAATATCAAGCATTCTTAAGTAATTAATCATTAAGCAATTCCTGAAATTGAAAAAAAAAGTTTTAAAAACCACCAACCAACAAAAAAATCCAAACCAAAACCCCAAACATATACAACCATTGGTTTTATTTCTTTTCTTCCAAACTTTTGGGTAAATTGTCATCTTATATTGAGATATTTTTAGAAACTATAAAAACAGAAATATAGATAAGATGGAAGGGAAAGAGTACTTACACAAAAACATATTCTGAGAAATTGAAGATTTAAGAAAAAAATTAGTTATATAACTACCAATTCAATAAGTTCCAAGAGTCATCAATACTGATTTAAAAGCAGAATTCTGCATTTTTTTATGTATTTTTGCTACCTCTCACATCCTCATTAGTACTCGAAATTGTTTACTGGTACCCTACAATCAAGTAGACCTTATATTTGTACACGAAAAAATTGATTTCACCTTTGCTTCTTTGTACGTGTGTTATTAATACACATATTCACAAATTTCCGCATTAACACATTTTCAGATTTCCACGTTATTTTGGAAAACGAAAAAAAATACCATTTGCCTTTTTTATTTGTAGCAGTAAATTTTGACTGGTACAAGTGAAGGTATTTTTGTTAGACATAGAATCATTTGATTGACTGGGTCCTAGCTTATTGCATGTATGGTATCATGCTCAGTCAAAGATGAGCGTATGTAAGAGTAATTTGGTTTGGCTGTCCTGAATGCTCCAGAGGGCAACAATAGAGACCGCCATTCTTTGGAGACTCGCATTCCATGGAGAAATTAGAGTGTTCAGGCTGGGGCAGTTTCTCAATGAAAGGGGAAGAAAGATGAGAGACACAGCAAGACTGCAAATTTTCAGTATCTTGTGGAATGTGGAGTGCCTGCATGCAACAGGGAGAAAACCTAAACCTGAGCCAAGCCTCAAAGACAAAAGCTTCTTTCTTAGAAATAAAGATGGGACTCCATAGAGTTTTTCAACCTAGGAAGATACTAAAAACTTTTGGATTAGAAAGCAAGATGACATGAGTGGCTCAGAATATGTGGGGAATAGTGTCTGATAGATTTAGCTTTATTTTAATGTCTCACAGAGAAAATGTGAGTTGCTCTGCTTAAAGAACAGCTTTCCCTAGTTTATTGTTTTCTGCTCTACAAACCATAATGGAACCTTATTGGTGTTTTGGGAAGTGCTTGCTTTAAGGAAAAGGGCAAGAAAGTTCCCCTCTAGTGTACTGCAATTCCATCATAATATCCCACAGTATAAAACAGACATCTATATAGACTGTCAATGCTATCCATTCCTGAGCTTGTCTAGATCCTAGACTATCTGGAAAGTGAACAGGGAACCCACTCCCTCATGACTAAACATAACTGATTATAAGCAAAGGTGCAGGAAATGCTGAGTGTTTGTAAAAGAATAGTACATCTTTCAAGCTCTGGTCCGACAGTTGTGACGCATCAGGGTTTTTTAAATCTCCTATATTTCTTATTAAATATTTTAGACTTATTTTAGTTTTACAGCTCTTTAAAGCACTGTTGCTTTTCAGATCAGTTTGTGGTTTTAATCCAGGAAAGCTTTATTCAGATGGAAAAGAAATTTTGAGGTGGCATTAACTACTGTTTCTTGTATCTACTTTATATGAGTGTTAGCTTTTGGCAACACAATAACTATGTACAGGTATATCAATCTGACATTCACATTCATTATAAAGCTAGAATAATGATTCACTCTTTCAAAATGAACTGTTCTATAACTAGTAGTCAAGAATGACTTGTGGTTTATTGCTTGAGCAATAGCAAAGAGAGATAATTTTCATTTCTTTGCTTTAACAGCACCTTCAACTCAATTTCTGTGAAGCATTCCCTCAGAATTCAGATTTTATTTTTTTTTGTATCTCATATTAATGGGATTAAACCAACTAGACTATTTTGTTTCTCTTCCAAATTCTTGCTTACTTCCTTCATTTCACTTCATTTATAACCAAAAAAAAAAAAAAAAAAGCGAGTCAAAAGCTATTCCACTTGATGGATCAGCCAGTAGGGCTTGCTTTTAGACAGACAGATGGTATCTTGCCTCCAGAGGTAGACCATTCCACCTGCACAAGTAAGCTTCCATTACTCTTGAACCAGACTACCTCCCAGTACTTTTGTAGAGGAAAATATCGTATGGATCATCTTACAGGGATTGAACCAAGAATATGATAACTAAAATACTAATATTATTTTTAGTCTCCTTGCATTTGGTGCTGGTTTTGTTTGTTGTTGGGTTTTTTTGGGGTTTTTTTTGTCTTCAGTAATCCTAGTTATGACTTCTAGGACTTTGTATTTGTAGTTTAAATGCTTCGGTGCAGTGGCACAGAGGGCAGCACTGTTCTTTTTCAGGAATGAAGCATATGTAGAAAGACTTGTGTTGTCTCAAAGTCTACATTGGTAGTGATTGTATGTTTTGTTGTTTCTTCTCTTGAAGAGTAAAGTTGGTATGCTGTGCCCAGCTTTTGTCCCCCAGAAAAAGGGACAGCAAGAAACCGGAAGTGTCCAGACAAAAGTTTACTAAGATGGTCAGAAGCCTAGAGGAACACATCCTGCAAAAAGAGGTTGATGTGCTCAGGTCTCTTCATACATGCAAGAAAGAAGCTGAAGGGTGATTTAACAATGGCCTACAAATAATTGGAGTTACCAAAATGACAGAGCCAAACTTTTATCATTAGTATAAATGATATAACAGGGTGGAACAGACAGAGGTTATGGCTTTGGAAGTTCAGATTAGATATAAACAGAAGATTTTTTCCTAGGTGGTGCAGGAACAAAACAGGAAGTCCAGAGAAATTTTGAAATCTCCATTTGTGAAGATTTTCAAGATTCACCTAGAAAAAAATCATAGCAACCCTAAACTGGTGCAATCCCACAGTTTGTGGGAGACTGTACTACTTGACCTCCCGAGATTCTTTCCAATCAGTATTTCTACAACTCTACGATAAGTTCTATGGTAATAATGGTATCCCAAAGACAATAATCGTCTTCAGATAAATAAGTTTTTTATATGTTTTCAAAACTGATAATACTATTTATTGCCTGTCCTAGTTAGAACAGCTGGGACCATATCATCACCGTGTGGGTGTGACCCAAAACCGTGTATTCTACACCCTTCCATGTCATTTTCCCAGAAACTGTTAACAATAAACCATTTATGGCAGAGCACACCTGACCCCTCAGGCTATAAGCTGGGTATTAAGAAGCCTGTGAGACAGGAGGATGCTCCTGTCCTCACACCCATTGTGAAACTCCCTGCCCTGAGGGAGGTACTGGGTATTCCTGCCTGAACCTGAGGATGTATAATCTTGGGGTCTTGGGACTTCGGTACCACTCGTGGGATCCAGAGAAGGACCAGAACTTGGACTGGACTGTGACCACCACTCCCAACCGGACTGTGATCACCACCCTCGACCGGACTGCAACCAGCACTCTCCCCAACAGGTTTTCCCTCTCCTTTTACTTTTTGGACTCAGGGGGCCCAACGAACACCACTTTGTTCATGCCCCAGGGTACTGGGTTATACATCTGGATTTTGTGGGTTAAAACCAATTGTTTGTCTGTGTAATTGTATTTATTGTATTATTTTTATTAAATTGTTATTCTGAATTATAATCTCTTTTGAGTTGAGTTCATTTTCCCCTGCCAGTTTACCTTTAAACCAGCACATTGCTATTGTGAATGACGAAACTGAAGAAAGCCCTTGCATCTGCTGTTAGTTGACTCATTGTTTTTAAGTACAGATTTTTTGTTGAGGCGTATATACTCCTTTTACCAAGCTCTTATCACTGTAAATTCACTATTTGTTATTAAATAAATAAATATTAATTAATATCCTCATTTACTTGAGCTACAAAAGCTTGTCTCATTGGAAGGAAGTATGTAATTTAGAAGTGCTAATTGTTTTATTCTACTTTGAAAGTTAATTAAACATTATTGCTGATACTCTTTTTATATGATAAACAACTTCAAATTGAAATGTTGCATCTTTAAAGAAGAGTTACCAGCATTCAGTAACTTTGGGTATCTGATCATAATTTGTAAATTTCTCTCTTTGAATAAATTAGCTCTGACTTTTTTTTGGACTAATTGTGTCCTGTTTTTTAGTACTATACTGTAATAAGAAATATCAATCTAGTGTAATAATAAATATTTATTGGTCTTGAAAATAGTAGGCTAATTTATTGTCATTTAATTTAAAATACTACGATTCTTCTCTACCTGAAAAAATGTGGCAATAGCAATTTATTCAAGGACCTAAACTGCTTAAGGCAAATACTAAAATAAACACCACAGTACAAAAAATAGATGTTTCACCTGATTAGAAAAGACTCAAATATCTAAATTAAAATATGGTTAGTATTAAATTTCTTTTACTCTGTCATCTTAATATGTTTATGTCTAGTCTTGGTTATGCAGACTGTCCCTTTATCATCTGTTAATATCTTTAATTCTATGTCTGCTTATAAATATGTCCATTTCTTCTCTTATAAAGTTTCCTTTGTAGAATTTTCACTTACCTTGTTTTTTTTTTCCCTAACACATGCTTTCTTCTGATCAAAGCAATTTTCGTTTGTTTGCTGCTTTGTTTTGCTTGCAAGGTAAAAGTCTCATCAGGTTTGAGAAACTGTAAGTCAGCAATTACTTAGTGCTATGACATGAATAAAGTATTTGAAGGCAGCTGAATACTCCATTCTGACTTTAAATGTATTAAAAAAAAAAAAATTAAAAAAAAAGAAGAAGAAAGGAAAAGAGCCAAATATGCATGAGTTTTATAAATTATTTACTTTGAATCTGAAGATCATTATTAGAACCCATCTTTTTTTACAAAACATTGAATTTATTGTAATATTCTGAATCACATTTATTTATACATCATCTATGTGTTTCTGCCACCTTTAGATTCAGAGTTTTTCAAAAATCCAAGATAGAAAGTGTTTCTATACATTCACTTTGCATATGAAAGTTGATATTTAACCTTTATATATTTAATATATTTGTATATGAAATTATTCCCTGTTTTTGTTGCAGAATATATTAGCTAATCTGGTGCATTCGAAATAAAATAATTAATTAATAAGACAAATATGCTTTATTTCTAGGAAGTTACAATGTAGCATAAATTGCATCGGATACATAGACAGGAAAAAAGATGGAAGGTGACATTAGAAGCAAATACACCAGTAGAACCAAATGACTTTAAATCCACTGCTTTTGCCTACCCACCCCTCTCCAAGGAATACATCAGTGTTATTTCAGCATATATTTTGTTATTGCTGAAGAGGAATAATATATAATGATGCAGATTTGTATATGTTTTATGCTTCACAATGCATAGATGGATGTAAGCAGAAAAATAACTTTCACACAAATGTTTAATTTAATCATAAGACAATTTTTTTAAAAAATTCATTTTGTAACAAACTACACAATGATGGAAAAAGTGGAGATAACTGATGATGAAATGAAAAATACATCTTATTCAAAGGACAATAATCTCATCTAAAAATATGCTAGTCTTTCAAAAGAAAGGCAAATAATTGTGTCAGTGTTAAAAACTATCAGTGATCTCTCCCTAAAAGTAAATGGATGCAGAGCTTTAAAGGGAAGAAATTGTGAAGTCTAATTCACCATTGCTCTGATGCCTGTAGATCTAGATTGACTTTGATAAAGTTGGTGTAAATCTTCAAATGAACCCGTGTGCTCACAGATGCATGAAAGACTTAAAGAGCTCCATCTATTTAGTTTTTTAAAGGAAATTTTAGGAAGGAATTTCATTGAAAGAATTTTAGTATCTTCAAGGGGAAATTATTTTCGATAATAAAAGGCTTCTTAATGTAGCACACAGAAGGGCAACCAAACAGAGTGGTTGGAAGTGGTTTAAAAGTAAAATCAAACTGAAACTTACTTACATGTATTTAAACATCTTGGATTATTAGTTAGTATAGCAATTCAGTGAAAAGGTGGAGAAATTGAATCCAGACCAGAAATCCTTATCAGAGCTACATTCTCAATCAATCAAAACCTTTAAGGACTGATGCAAGAATCAGAATAACTGATATTAGATTACCTCTCTACCTCTTCTTCAAACTGAACTGCAGTGTTGGTTAGGTGGTTATGAATGGTTTCCAAAGTATTTGCTCTTCAGTTTCTGAGAACAGGTAATGTTTCATTCAGAAAATTTTGTCAAGTCATTATGGATATCATTTGCATCTTAGCAATTCCTAGGCAACTCAATTCTACCTCTTTTGTAATATAAAATAAAATTCTTACTGTTTTAATAACCTGATACCAGTGGAATTGCTTCAAAAACCACAGCTATTTCAGAGTCTGTTTTGCCTTTTATAATAATGTTCCAAACATATTAAGATAATATGTCCATCACTGCTAAGATGTACATAACACCATCATTGTGTTTGGAAAGCTATTTCAAATCCAATAAGTCTGCCTGACACTGTGCATCCACCTCTGCCACAATCATCTTGGATTTTTAAGTGGATTTTTGCAGCCTTCTGTAAACTGTAAGGATCCTGACTTGCAAACCAGATTGCTACTTGGCTTCTGTTCAGATTGGCAATTCACCTTATAGCAGTTTCAGAAAGGGGATTTATACCCAAAGTTTCCCACCTGCCTAGCCGGACAATGAATCTCTTTCAAAAAAAGTTAGTGATGTTACATGTTTGCCAATACGCTGCTACTACACACACGTACAAAACGAAACACTGGGAAATCAGTTTAACTCTAATACAGAGACAATTTTTCACAGGGGATGTGGAGAGTTGTCTACCAGTCAGTCATTTCCAGGCTTCCTCCTTTTCTCCCTTGAACACTGCTGTCACTTCCATGCCCATTTTTCATTCTTCAGCTACTACAGGCACAGATGCAAACAAGTGACAGCACATTTCTGTCTCTTCCCAATCAGTCAACTGGAGCTTTCTGAAGTTATGTAAGATCATTGACCTGAGGATAACACATACAGCCATATAGCACCAGCCTGCATCCCATAATGGTCTGACAGGTAGTGGTAACATGCCCAAAACCATGGGCAAAGGGAGATCTCCTACACCACCCACCCTTTCTTTGTGACACCTCAAAGCCCAGTTTGTAGTTCAAGAGCCCATTGGCTCACAGGACCTGCCTCTTCTTAACATGTAACAGTGGTTGTATCAGGGGGCCCTTTTTGGTCTTCCTAGAGGGTGCCAAAAGAATTAGGCAACCAGTCAGAGGATGGTCTGAAAATACACAGTATGACAGTGTCAAAAATGGCCATCAGCCAGTCACAAAGCAGAATGAAAATACATGAAGCCTGTTGCTCTCAGAAGTGCCATCCTCCCTGTATGTAGTAAGAGGACACTGCCTTTTCTTTTATGCTTCTGGGTAGGGATGGCTCAGCAATAACTGAGTACTACGAAAACACATAGCTCTCGACATTGTCAAAAAAGGAATCTCCCTGTTATAAAATGATGTCTGAAGCAACATGGTGGACCCTGAGCATGCAGTGGGAGGGCCTTCCAGCTCTGCTAACCTTTGGCTATCCTCCCTGACATAAAACTGTAGTCAAAACAAAATGGCAGTCCCTGAATCTGTAGGGAAGGGACTTCCTGGATGATGTGTGTCTGGGTAAACAGAGTGGTTGTCCCACCAGTCATAAAACACCATATGACCAGAAAAGGGTCATTCACCACTTCCAGGGTGAATGGTACATATGGCTGTAGGCAGGAGTGTGGAGAACTTCTGCTGGAACTGTGGTACAAACTACTTCTTATCTTGAGTAAGAGTCCTCCCTATTCTATTATCAAGGATAAGCTCAAGGAGCTATATGCACTCAAGTACACTATGTACTACCACATAGTTTGCTATTTCTTGTCATGATGAGAAAGTTCTCATTCCCATTCTCATATGTGCATAGTTCCTTAAGTACAGTACAATCAATGTTACAGACTTTGCCTAAAACTGGAGAGGATCAGCATTGACAGAGACTTACAGCATATAACAGTGGACTGTGTTTATGGGCATACATGTCTAACAACTCTCTATTTGATAAGGGACACATGAAACAGAAGACTTCTGAATATTAAAGGACTATTAGTGCAGAATTTTCTATGTTAACAACTGCAGTGTCTACTACTCCACTGCCAATTAGTTTAGGATACTTTACTGAGGTTATATGTATGTTCTGGGAACCCTGCCTCTGGACTACTCGAAGGAACATATAAAGTCATGAAAGTTCATAATGTACTTGTTCTATAGGTCTTAGGGAAAACATGTTCTTTCTCTGACCTTCTCCTTTGAAAAGGGTTTAATTGCTAGTTTTTTCCTTCTGTTTTTTCTAAAACAGTATTCCAGCAGTAGAAAGAGTATTTTTATGCTGAGTTGGAGGCTGTTATAAATATTCTGCTGTCCTTATGACCATCAAAATGAGGGAACTGGCAAGATGCTTACATTTTCTATGACTTTTGCCTGCAAGCAGGGCAGTACACTACTGGCACTAAACCCCACGAGTGAGTCAGTGAGCTGACTGTGTCATTCCCCTGAGTCACTGACAGCCCTGGTTATTATCAGGGTCTCTTTGGTTGGTAGCTATGCAGCTAGAAGCAGATGGGGAAGATGTATTTGCCTAGTCAAGACTAAGAATGAGGACTTGTTCTTCCAAGCCTGAGAATTATCAGATTCCCTTATGAGGATCATGTTTGTCTTCAGGATTGTGCACAGAGTCTGTGAGAGCAGATAGAGAGAGAAAGCAGAAGACTGAGAGTAGGAAGCTCCCACATAGCCATGGTCACTAGCAACCACTGCCCACTGCAGCTTATTCACTTGGTCAGTACCCAGCAAGTCAGATTTCTGCCCTTTCTAGTTCAAAAAATCGTAAAGTGGGGCAGGGCATGTCTGTCACAGGGAGAGATATTCACCTCTGTGGGATGGATATTGGTTATTTGGAGCAAGCTGGAGGTGTTTGAAGCTCATTCTTCCACCTTGCTATTCATGGGGAGCTGCCAATGGCTGCCGACCAGCTGGGAGTGAGGACCTGGCAAACCCAGAGTAGGGGAAACATCCATTTGTGTCAGGGGGTGAGGGGCCACCTTTTGACTCCTCATGGGGCCCCCAAAAAGAACCTCCAGGGCAAGAGACAAACATGCACAGAGTACTGTAGGTGCACCTACAGTAAGCACCCCACTGGCAGGGACTGCAGAGAGTTGACCCTCACTGTGGCAGCCAGCACGTTGTCCTGAGGTGGCAGAGCCCAAGAACACAGATAGATAGGCTTCCCACTAGGGAAGGGGTGTTGGTGTTAGCTACTTTTCTTGTGTAACTCTTTCAAGGGTATTATCAATGATAATTTTCTGTACTAATTTAAAAATTTAATTAGGCAAAAGTAAATTTCTGGATCCATAACTTCAGTTTTATCCCTTAGCCCATAATAAGAGTTTGACTGTAAAAGCCCCTGAACTGGGAGAGAATCCAAAGTATAAAAAAATCAATAGTAAGCTAATTATACAAAATTTCTGATCACCTCAGGCTGTTCAAATAGAAAAGTATCTATTTTCTAATTTCGAAATATTAGCTCATAAATATAGGCCTCTTGATGCTTGACTGTGCTTTCTGCTCCAGTTCACTGCATAAGCTTTCAAACCAAGCTATAACCTTTGTGACAGATACACTTGAACCCTTAACCAAACTAACCATAACTTGGTTCAGGCTTCAAAATAGGTAAGGGACTGAGCCATAGCCAGGTCTAGAACTTCTTTTGTTCAAACTTGTTCTCTGAAAACCCACAAAGGAGCAGAGTGACACAACATCGATGCACATGAACTTAGAATGCTGGTCATGCAATTAACTCATGAGTAGTGGATGGATCTTCTAAGACTCATTTTTCAGTTTCACAACAAAGAAAGTTGTGGGTACAAGGAGTCTCACGCATATGCTTTCCATTTGACTACAAGTCAATCATTTTATTCAATAAATATGACCGCTTCAGTGAGTCTTCTTTGAGGTCTCTTGTAGACTGCATTTATGACAAGGATCTTCCCTTGAGCTGGGACACCTCTCAAAGTCAATCCTTAAGGCAGAGAGATCTTTTACTGGCAGAAGATTTTGGGTAAGCAACCAGTATCATGTATAACTTTGTAACGGGGTTACTTTGATTTGTGCCCTGGTAACAGATTTGTGTCTTTGTAACTTTGATTTGTCTTGATAGTTTTGATATTGTTCAAATGATTGAACAATATTGTTCAAATTTGAACAATTTGACGGTGTTCAAATGATTGTATTGTACAATAATAGGAGCAAAGTTTGACATCAAACTTTGTTAAGTGGTACTTTTACATCACATTAAAACTACTTTTGCTAGTACCTTTGACAGTGGTCCTTTCAGCAATGAAAATTACCCAAGTGCAACAGCCTGTTGATAACACTAAAGCTCCACAACATATGTGTGTAACTTCTCATGATCTCAGATGCCCTTTCTTGACTTGCTCTATCCATAATTACTTATGCCTTGTTTAACTTTCCCTTCCAACACTATCACTTGCTATGACAAATACTTCATTTTTTTGAACATGCACACAAAATTATTAGTTCCACATTCGCTAGAAAGAAAATGTTCCCTTTTATTCAAAGATTGTAATCATTAGCTCCTTCTTCTTGGATGAGACTGATTTTTTGCTGTTCTTTCTCACTGGTTGAAGCACTGAGAAAGAAGTCTTCCTGTTGGTAATGTAACTCATACTTGTAAACTTCCTGGGATAGAGCAGGGCTCTTGATGAAGGAAAGAAGAAATAGCCTAGACCCCCTCAGAACAGCTCCTACAGACAGTCCTCAACTGAGTTACTGATCCTTACCATTACAAGTCATTTAAACCACCTTTTCTACTGATCTCACAATTCTTGACCAATGTGTCCCAGAACTGTCACTGTACTTTGTGCTTTGAAAACAGTTACTTGCAGGATTGTAATTTGTAAAGGGACAGTGAAAAATAAAGAAGTATCTAGAGACAACTGTTTCACTGCACTGAGAAGAAGCGCAATTTTATACACTCTTAGGTGTGAAGGCAAGACTGTTTGACATATGATAAGTCCTCTGGTTGAGAAAATGTAGAGAAGATGCAATTTAGAGAGAAAGAAGATAATAGAAACCAAGATTTGCTGATAGAGGCTATAGAGACCAAGTCTTATTTTTGAGCAAAAATTGAATAAAATCTCTTTGTGTCAAATCCGATCTGCTTTAAGTCAGATTTTGCTTTGTCAAACATCATTGTCATTTGGGTTGAGTCTAATGAGTCTGGAAGAATTGGATGGAAGAAGCAGAGATTTACAGAGGCACATAAAAGGAAATGTGTCAGAACTAGCTGCAGCAAGAGGGAAAATTCATATAGCCAAGGAGTAACACGGAAAAAAGATTGTGGCCATAGTTTTTTCACATTTGATTATTTTCTCTCATAGTGATCCGGATTCTACTTTCTGTTTGAGAGCAGATGATGTGCTCTTAACACACAGAGGAGCAACACACACAGAGGAATATTCTTTTCCTAAACAGAATTCCTGTTGTATTCAAAGGATTACATCTGCACTCCAATTTAGGATGTAATTCAATACCTCATAGTTTGAATGGGATACTTAAGCTGCCCAAGAATGTCTACTCATTTCAATTGCATTTCTGTATGTTTGTCAAAGATCAATAGTCCAGACCTTGAACATTTTTCCAGTCTATACAAAGCAACAGATGACATAATTTTTTTATTTTAGGAGATGGTTCCCTGCATAGAGGCTACTTGTCCTTTCTTAATTCCTACATCTCTTCTGGGATCCATTAGAGATCAAAGTATTTATTGATAGGAAACAGAGTATGTTTTTCATGCTGAATACTTCTATGCTGTTAAATAATGGAGCAATGGATCAGTCTTGGAGTAGAGTTCCAGGCCAATATTTTGAGGTTAGTTGTTTCTATTAAAAAATTTGCTTGGACTGAGCTCATTTGAATGGTCAGAGAAAGCAAATGAATGAACAGTTAAGTATCTCAAATGACCTAGAGATGATCACAGCCTTGCCCCATATATCAAGAGTCTCAAGGCCTCTGCCTCACGACATGCTTCCTATATGAACTAAACGTCCACTCTCTGCATTACATTCTTGACCAGGTTGAAGTAACGATACAGACAATGCTGAAGTCCTGCCAGAGAAAGATCTGAGCCTAACAAGTGTACAGCCATGAAAACACACTTTCTAAATGGAAGACTAGATGGGTCTGCTGTTGGGGAAAGTGTATGTATGTTCATAAAGGGGAGCAGCAGCATCAGGAAGAACTGAAAACTGGGCCAGAAAAACTCAGGTTTGCCAAGAGAAGCCCAAGAGCATCAACTGAAAGCAAGATAATGTGAATGAGTGTTTGCCTGAGGCCTTACTCCATGGAATAATTTTGCATAATAACAGAGTAGCTTTATACCTGTTCAGCACTTCATAACTGGCAAGATAATTTTGTAATCTGCTAATTAACCCTCTGCGGTGGAACCATGGCATTGTTGCACAAAATTCTATGCCCAGTGTTGTTGGTGGAGGCAACAAATTAACACAGTGGAATTATAACTATCTGGAATGCTGAGTATCCACCTAATTCAGAGTATCTCCCCTTTGATGTCAAATTACAGTGATGAGCAACAACCTCATCATTGGCAACTCTTCAACAACCTTTCTGCACTGGTACCTGGTTAAGAATCTGTCAGCTAATCAGAGAAAGTTTTAGGTCACACAGTAAAAATGCGGTTACTGCAAATAAGGCTGGTGTCATGGGGTAAAACACGAGTCTTCAAGTCTACTTGACTAAGAAGACATGATCTATCATGTCTTTATGTATCAGGGCACAAGATAGCTGTTAATTGCCTGGACAACGAGTACATCTCCCTGTCTCACATTTGTACTAACAGATTGTGTCAAATGTGTCCTCAATTTATGCAGCACTATTTATATATGCATTGGCAACTACTCTTCTAGAGCTAGTGTCAAGTCTCTATAATAACATAGTGCTCCTATACTATAATAGTGCTTTCTAATTGTTTTAATTGTTTTAAATAATGTGTGGAAAGTGTTACAACCCACAAAAGTTTTAGTTTGGTAAAATGATGTTGGTTTGTTTCATTGCATGCCCTTGAGTTTGACATGAGGAAGTAGTGGGATATTTGACTTTGCAAAGTCCACAGAATTTTGGAAGATATTATGGCAAAGAAGGGTGCCAAAGGCTTTTTGGGAGATTGGTTTTAACTGTGTGACAACCATATCTGGTTTTGGTTTTGTGTTTTTTTGGAAGAAACTGACTAATTTGTTCTGATTATCATCTTTGGAATTAATGAACATTTATGAAACTTGTGTAATTAAGGGGTTAGAATCCAAGAGTGAACTGGGAAGCTGAGTTATCTGAACCTGTGTTCAACGATAACCAATGTGTTGCTATTCTACAAATATCAAACTGCTGCTACCTTAGATCTCAAGAGACTTTTCCCAGAAAGGAGTCTTACTTTCTCATATGATACTGTAAAATCTCATAATATATTCATATTTAGAGAAAAAAAATGGAATCAAACTATGTAGCAAGGAATAGTGATTTTTGTTTTAGTGCAGACATCCGTTGGAAAAATTTTTATATAATCATCCTCTAACACAAGCAAAATCCTTTAAGAATTTTAATACATACAAAATATATTGGTGGAATTTCACTCCATGGAAGGTTCCTCATGCAAAAATAGGCATTAAATTTATCCAGTAATTACCAAATACTGTTTGTAGAAAACAACTCCTTTGTTTCTATTCCTCTGTTACTTATTTTATCTCTATATAGATGTAAGGATAATTTTATATTTTAAAATATATATTGATTTGTTCCACTCAGGACAGTTTTCCCCCCTTTTTGTGCTTGTCAATCCTTCTTACTTCAAAACCAGCTTTATTATCTACATGCTTCTGAGAGACAAAACTTGTGTCTGCTGTTTTCATGTGATGTCATAGATTTCAAGAGCATTTAGTTTCTTGTTTAAGACTGTAAAAGGTCTAGCTCTGGAAGACAAAAGATCCTCTGTGTTCAGTCAAGAATGGAGCAGAAGTTCATATTTCTCAGCTTTTGGATTGCAAGATAGAAAAAAGAATTAGTTCAATGACATAGCACGGAGCTTTCTGAAGAAAGGCATGGAAGGATCTTTTGTTTTCTACTGAATTTCTATATCGCTTACAAGATTTTTTCTGGTTTTTGACTTACAACCTGGGCTTCTTGTTCTGCTTGAATCACTAATGAGAGTAAAGGTTTGGAATCTACTTTGTCAGGTAGTCAGTAGTCACAGCTCCATATGATATCAAGCCACATTTGTGTCCTAGTTTGAGACCCCTAAAATCGAATTCCTGAGTTCAAGCCCCCCTCCCACATCTCAATCCAGAATTCAGCAGAATTCAACAGCCCCATCTGGCCTGTGCGTAGAATTCTGCTGTTTATATAAAGATTGTTTCAATTTTTTATTTCTGTGGAGTTTTTATTTATCAAATTATGTCTTAATCATGCCTTATACATTGTCAGAAGAGAGATACTCATACATAAATAATATAAGCATGCCAGCTTAGAAGAGCAACCACAGATTTCTCAGCTATTGACAACAGCACATACTAAATATATCATTTGGTTTAGGTATGATTAGAAAGGAGAAAGGGAAGAATAAAACCAGTTGCATTATCTACCATTTTGTTCTACATCTTGCATTTTCTTATTAAAGGCCTCTGTTATTAATGTGAAAAAAGGAAGCTTCTCCCAGTTTGAGAAATATCTATGATCTCATTTAGGCATTTCAGTCAGTTTCATAATGATAGTTGAAATTAATTCAATCCTAGCCCCAGTTATGTACTATCTGTAAAATAAAAATGTAAGAAATACGGCATTAAAAAGAATGTTAATTGCAAAGACTAGAAATAGAGATTACTGAGTTCTTACAAGATGTGTTTTTGTATGCTGTGCCCAGAAGCCTGTATGTAAATCTACATTCCAGTAACTAAATATGGTTTGGCTTTCAGAATGCTGAATCACTCAAGAAAGTTGTTGTCATAACTGAAAGCCAGAGAAACTTGTACTCTGAAAATAAAGCCACATTTTCTTATACGCATAATTTTACCATATTTATTGAACTATTTCAATGAGAAATTACCTAACTCTTCTTCATAAATTTGCCTGTCTATATTCTCTGTTTTGTAGTCCATTCCCTTTGTCATCATTTTACCTCCTATATACTGGACAACCAGTATCTCAAGAACAAACTTAAAATGCAAGGGAATCAAAACAAAGATCCAAATCTAGTAATTATTTCCTGAGCGCATAATGAAAACTAGAGCAGTTGTTCCTGAAACCTTAAAACTCTAGGGAATTTGGTCTACAATTCTACATGGTTGGCTGAGATCCAAACTCATTCATATTTCACAGAAATTTGAGCAGGAATATTTTTATAAATGTTTACTGCATTACCTCTCAGCTGGGCAATCTCCATGTTAAATGAAAGGATTATACTATATGTTAGCTGAACCCTGAGGCTTCTAGAATTCTGTTTTGCAAATTATGACTAAGAAAATATTAACTGCATTAGCAAGAAGAAAATAGCAACAGTAATGGCTTAACGGACAGAACAGCTGTTTTGCTGTTGCTGATACTCTATTACTATTGAAAGCTCGCAAAGTCTAAAAAATACACTTTTTTAACTAGTAAATGCTCAGTGTTATAACAAATTATGTTGAAAGATAAAAGATAAATTTTTTAATTAGATATAGGTCTAAATCCACTTTAATTATTTACATGAATCCTATTCAGAATTTTGTCATCCTAGGTTTTTGAACGATCTTTGTTTCCAAGTCGAGTTATGTGCATTTGTATTCATACAGAATTTAGATTTGTGCAGATGATAGCAATCTAGTTTCTTCCCTGAGTAGTCTCTGAAAGAGACTATGGTGCAGTAGGCCACCATATTGGGTATACACGGCAACATTTCAGTAGCAGTAGAGACTACAGGAGTCACTTCTATGAGAAAATGCCAGAAGCTTCCCCTCTGTCCAATAAGAGACAATGCCAGCTGGGTCCAAGACAGACTAGCTACTAACATATTTAAGAATGGGAAAAAATCTGATGTTTAACAAAAGCTGGAGCAAGAAGTGAGAAGGTGGGAGAAAAGCAACTGTGCAGACACCAGGGTCAGTGAAGATGGAGGAGGGGGAGGAGGTGCTCCAAGTACCATAGCAGAGTGAGGCAGGCTGTCTCTCTGAATCCCATAGAGGTCCACATTGGACCAGATATTCATCTGCAGCCCATGAAAGGCCCCACACACAAGCAGGTAGACGTGTCCTGAAGGAGTTCATGGAGGACTGTCTCCCATGGGAGCAACCCCACACTGGAACAGGTGAAGGAGGAAGGAGCAGCAAAAGCAACGTGTGATGAACTGACCACAACCTCCACACCCTGTCCCTCTGCACTGCTTGAGAGAAGGAGGTAGAGAAGCAGGAAGTGAACTTGAGTCTGGGAAGAAGGGAAGGGTAGGCAGAAGGTGTTTTCAGATTGCATTTTATTTCTCATTATCCTACTCTGATTTGATTGGTAATAAATTAATGTAATTTCCCTGAGTCGAGTCTGTTTTGCCTATGATGGCAATTGGTGAGTGATCTCTCCCTGTCCTTATCTTGAGCCAAGAGCCTTTAGTTATATTTTCTCTCCCCTGTCTAGCCAAGAAGGGTAGTGATAGAGTGGCTTTGGTGGACATCTGGTGGCCAGCTAGGGTCAACCCACCATAGACACAAAAACTGTAGTTAGTGTAAGTAATAGTTACTATTATCAACCTATGACTGAACTCAAAACACAACAAAAAGTGACACCAGTAACTGGTATTGTGATATTTATTACTTTCAAATAAAACAGAAGAAAATAAAGAAAGGACTATAACCACTGGAAGGAAAGGAAGTGCTAAAGTCAAAGGAGGCATTATCTGCTTCAAAGAAAAAGCTGTTAAAAAAAATAGGGGGATTCAGAAAAATAACTTGTTAAGACTTGGAAAAGCTGAATTTCCCTCTGTAAGTTGACTGTGTCCTATTTCCCTAGATTCTAACCAACACCTTAGTGACTTCTTTTTTTAAGAGGGACTACATATCCTGCTTAATTTTGATTAGCTGTACATCTATCCAAAGAAGTATGTTCATTGGAGTATGTAAATACCCATTGCATTTACTGGCAAGCAGAGTAACAATACCGAATGATATTTTAGTCTTTCCCACAATATAACATTATCAAGTATTCACCTCTTTTTCCTTCTGCTCTTACCTTTTTCTTTCTGTGTCATAAACAAAAATCACAATTTGAACTCCTTTATTTATGGACAAGAGATAGTTATCATTGTTTGGGCTTAATAACAATTTGTATATTCTCTTTCAATATTTATTTTTCACCACACATCATAGAACAGTCTGTAACTTGTTGCAAGTTTTTAAAGGAGAAAAAGTACTTTTAATGGTGGTAGGCTTTTTTTTTTCTTTACAAGAAATTTTTCAATTGAAACTATTAAGCTTAGCCATTCCTATTTCCTTTTTACAAAATGTTATCATCATTCTTTCTGCAATTAACCAACAGGACAATTAAATGCTAATATTACGTCAAACCAAATTAATGTCAGTTGTTAAAACTACTGAATTTTTTCAGTTATTTTAAAAACGAGAAACATTTTTGTTTGTTTATTTTGGATTTGTTTGGATTTGATTCTTAGTAGGTTGAATTTCTTTGTAAGAACCATATCTTCAGGAGGCAATTTTTTAGCTTCCTCTATGAGGACAAATATTTTGGTGTACCACAGGAAAGGCATTTGGCACCTCGTAGAGATCTTATCTGAAGAGAAGGTGTGGGAACTAAAAATCCCATGAGGTAATATAACATAAGTGGATACAACTTGAAATTAGTCAAAATGATTACTCCTAATGATTAGGAGTAATCAAGTAATCAAACAGTCACACATGAAAGAAGTTTCATGTTATCCACAGACTTAAGGCCCTGAGATGATTCATTGATGCTCATAAAACTAGATAGTGGAAAGAAAATGAGTATTTTTGATTCAGACACCAGAGCAAGTTATTTTGAAAATTCATGATGATATATTCCATTTTGTCTTAATTATTCATTGACATATTTATATATTTTTTCCATCAAGAATGTGATTATCTCTATGTAAAGTTACTGTATTCAAAATGTAAGTAAAGGGCTTTTCACATCTAATAGTTAATAAAGGATTTGAGATGTTGGTTCTTGCCCTACCGTGGTTGCATTTAGTCCCTCACAAATATTTCCTTAGATACACTAAATTGTAATCTTCTCTTCACCAGACAAGAAAGGCCATTTTAATCTTGTTTTCTTATTTCCAAGAGAGAAGAAATTTTACCTGTTTTATCTGTTCTATTACATTTTTGAGGGTCAAGACAGAAAGTTAATAACTTTCTCTTGCCCATTTGCTCTGACAGCTGGCGGTCAATTAGTATTCCCTCATTCCATAATTGGAATCGCTGATTACAAACCACTGTTGCTAAGACTCAAATATTGTGGCTCATTTGCAACTTCACTGCCAGGTGAGATTAAGGGAAATGTCCCCCTGGTTAAGCCACTAGGAGCTGTGCCAAACTATAATCAGTCTTTTGCATACATCAGAGACCTACAAACACAGTGGAATGATTGTATAAGCAGCATCTGCAAGTTAAAGCTGCATCAAATTCTTCAAACATATGCACTTTGCCAGATATCCAGCCATTCTTGCAAATGCCAGTACTTCATTACTTGGCAAGTCTTCTAAGACACAGAGCTAGCACAAAGTAGAGGAATACCAAATTGCCCATACAATATGTAAAAGAGTTTTTTAACCACATACAGATAATAATTCTGATCTTGCTATTGGTGAGATTATAATCGTTGTTCCTTCTGTGTTCAGTCTTCAGAATACCTAATGCTGAATCCTGGTAAACACTGAATTTGTAGAAAATCCAATTTCTGAAGTAGCTTTTCCATGAAGAAGTACTTATTATCATGTTATCTTTTTACCAAAAGTGGTTTAGCTCACACTGAACGTTAATTGTGAAGTAAAAGGTTTTGGTGATAAGGTAAAAATTTGAGCTAGGGAGCTTATTCAAAAATCTCATAAATAGTGAAGTTTAAGATGAGGAATATGGTTTCTTAGAAGATGAATAGCGTTTTGATACATCCATCACCTTTTTTTTTCCTCTCAATAAATCTCAACTTTTAATACCTCACTCCTGTCTAAGAAGCCCTGTTTGAGAATCAGTCTTTCCAGATATTGCCCTTTCTACCCTGTGTGTGTCTCTGCGATCATTCAGCTAGAAATATTACTGTATTCTAGGATCTAACCAGGGAATCAGAAGACTATGGTTCTGTGGTTCACAAATATAAACTCCTGATCTGATGAAGACTCCTTTTCTCTAACATTTTTCCCTTTGTCTCACTTTGTTTACATTATAACCTCTTTAGGACCAAGATTCTCTCATATTTTTGCTGCCATGTCTCAGCACACTGAAGACCAGTGAACCTACTTAAACAGTTCAGACAATAATTTGAAGAACTAGTTTCAGCATTCAGCTTGTTCTTTCAGAGGACAGTACCTAAAACTGTGTTTAAATGTTTTTAGGCTTTCAGTGTTTTCTTCAATTTCCATAAATGCCTGTTGAAATCCTCATCTTTATTAGCTGAGAGTTCAAAGTGAGCTTGCTCATTGAAAGCAGTCAGTGTGTTTAATGTTCTGTTATGTGCAATAGGAATAAGATTGCTGTTCACTTCAGAGCAGTCCTTGCTTCACTCTGAAATGTGCCAATAAGAGCCAAAAAATCTTAACAGACTGTGTTGCAATATATTCTTCTGTCATCATGTTTGAAATCCTTGCCAATCTCTTATCCTCTTACATTCACATGTAGAGCTCGTATGTTGAAATGTGCACTTCTTGAGGTCCAGTGTGTCTGTGATTTCAAGTGACACAAATTGGCTTTAACGGAATTATGTTTTCCAATGATCTCTCATGGGCTCTGACTGCTTCTACATCAAATGTTGGAGCTTCCCTGATCAAGCTATAAGGGCATCAGTGGAGGAAGTGAGTGTCAGAGTTCCTTACTTCTCTTCCCGTGCTTGTCTTCAGAATTTTAAATAGAGAGTACTGAGGAGATTAGCTTGTTTCATTAGCAAGAAGGATGTACATAGTCATTGACTGGGCTGTGATGAGAAGATTAAACTCTCAGCTACCCCAGAGAATATATAAAGAGGTGCTTGAAAGTCAGCATCTGGAACAATGAGTGAAGAGATAAAGTGCAATATGTGTGAAGTTTTTAGTGCTGGCAAAAGTGATAGAAAGAACAGACCCATTAGAAAGAGAATCTCTGAGATAGAAAATTTTAGGTAAGATGAGTCCACTGCCTACTTAAAAAACGTTTGGTAAAATGACTGAACAGTCCTATACTGCTTCTCAACAACAAAGGTGGATCTTGTCTGTACTGAAGAGAACCACTGGATAGGAGAATTAGCAAAAATTCCCATCTATACCTTAAGATTATTACTGTTTCCATTTATGAGTCAAAAACAAGGGACATGTAATAAGCATATCTTCAATTTAATGATCTTGTACTATTCTTACAATTATATTTTCACATCCAATTTATTGCTTTCTCAGGGAGTCATAAAATATTGACAAAAAAAATGTTTTTTCTGGCCAGTATGTAATTGAAAGATTTGCCTTTGGGTAAATTTAGAGACCACATTTTCAAGCAGGACAAATTAATCTAAAGTATTGGATTTCAAAATATTGTCTGTTTGTTTTGAAAATTTAAGTCCAGGTATTTTTACTACTTTTAATATGTCATTTGTGTTCATACATATATATATATATATGTATATATACAGTAATATTTTCTTTAGAATCAACAGTGAAAGGACAAAACCAGGTTACTATGTCTTATCCTGTCCCTGAAGTGTATCCTTGTAGGCAAAAAATGACTCCCCTGTAGAAAAACACAACTCATAATGCAGAAAAACACAGCTCATAATACAGAAATCCAAAACGGATAAAAATAATCACATCCCAAGAACCTGTACACCCAATCAAAAAACCTTGTGAAGTAATTTAGACATAGATATGGACACTGTATATGTCTGGTATTAGTTTCAATGAATCATCTCAAACTGCTTTAGTTTTTGCATACTCTTTGACACTGCCACAGTATGCTAGTAGACAATCAGTGACTGGAGATCTGTTACAGTTCTATTTTTTTTTTGCTCTTTGGCTACCTTTTTTTTTTTTTTCTGGCAGTGTTACAGACCTGACAGGAATTACATTTTTATGCCATTGGCCCCAACATATGCTGAGTTGTTTTTTATTATGTTTTATTTTAATAATTTAGTTTCAATTGTATCATATCCTTATTGAAATTTAAAACTCTTTAAAACACTTGTAAGATCTGATAAATTGAGAATTTGCAATTCAGAGATAAAAATGCAACAACAGTTTAAGATACTAATGCCTGTTTAGCCACACAGAATCTAAACCAAACTACTGGTAATTTATTCAGGTTTCTTGCTTATTATGCCAATGGTTTTATCCTTGACCTGGAAGGACCACACACTCCAGGGATTAGTGGTAATTACGTTTCAGGCTAAGATGATCTCCATAGAGCAAAGACTGCCAATTGAATCATATTGTGCTGAACTGCATAAAAATTATGCCAAATTATATGCAGACACTTTAAAAGCAAGTTGTTTATAAAAAGGTGAGTGGCAGAGTATATTGTACTGTAAAATAAAGGTAGTGATAAGAAAGGTTACTGTTGCTTTCTTGGCTAATTTTTGAATTTATATTTAAGTTTATTGCTCTTACTGAAGCTCACAGAAAAAGCTACAACTTGGATATAAATATTCAATATTTATAAAAAAAGTTCCATTTTGCTGGGTTTTTTTTAAATGAAAGTTTTGTAAGCTTGTTTTCTAATAGTAACTTAAAATAATACTTAGCTAGTAGCTCAATGTTCTGAATTGACTCTTAACTTTCTAGATATTGAGAAAAGTAAAGGATCCTTTTCTCATCTGGGCTTTGGTATGTACTTTTGCTGTTACATTCTTCTATAAATGCCTACATCACTTTACTTAAGCAATTCCCTTAAGATGACATATGTCCTGTTTTTTGCAGTTGCCATTAATTGATGATATATTTAGTATAATTTACAACAGATTCAGTTTGACTACAAAAGTCAATATTTCATTCCTATTTGCTTACCTATATAAAATTGTATTAGATAACTGTACAAAAAGTATCTTGTGTTTTTATTTTTTTAATTTTATTTAATGTTCTTAAATATTTTTTTAACAATAATACTTTTCAACTACTATAGATTCCTCAACTACAGAGAAAAATTTTTAAAGAGAGATTCAACACATCTACTTTCAGTTAAATCATCTCTTATAAAGGGCTCTTAACCAAGTGTTGAAGTATTCAGGTCAATTGCCTGGACTAAAACATTTAAAGCATATTTAAGATGGGTTATTTTTGTGTTGTTTTTTTTTCCCTTATGACATCTTAGTGCAGCTCTTCTGAAGTACTATCTGTATGAGACACAATCAGACTGGTAGTTTTAATACAACAGCAAGGATATTACTTGTATACAGCTGAATGTGATAGGAGATCATGTGGAGCAATTTGAGGCCTGACAGGATTTCATATCTATAATAACATTATTAATTCTGTTCTGTTTTACATAATGTACCATAGTCTACAACAGGGATCTCCAAACTTTTCTCATCATGCAACCCTATCATTATAAAATATGAACACAGATAAACAGTTAGGTTTCTTTATTTATAAATTACATCATCTGCTACTTTAGTTTTAATGTTTTCATCTTGCACCCCAATGGAACACCTTGCACAACTTTAGGGGGTGTGCTTACTCCACTTCAGAGACCACTGGTCTACAGAACCTACAAATCTAGTTGGGGTTGCCAGTTCAATGACAGAGCCATTCAACCAGAAATTTAGCAATGCAGGGCTGAATTTCATGGCGTCAGTGACATTTTTGATGAATGGGAGAAAGCAACGGGGGAGTGTGGGTAGGAGGGGGGTGTGTACAAGGAAAAAAACCTGTGAAGCTGTGTAGATAACGAGAAAAAAATTGCCATTTGTTCAATTAATATTAGAATGTATAGACATATACCACGAGTATTAAGAATAATCACAATTTCAAAAGTACCAAACTACCCCATTTCACAGGACGTGGTATGTAAAGCTTACTACAGCTTTTTTAGTTTGGTTACTAAAACTAGAGGTCACTAGAGTTCTAGTCTGAACAACATGGCCATTGTTAAGGAACTGTAATAGCCTCTTAACTTTCTGAAAGTGTCAGAGACATTCATGGGCACAGAAGACATTAGGTTTCTATTCTTTGAGCTGTAATCTCAGAAAAGGTTTTACCTGCATTCTTTGGATGCTACAAGAGTGGACTTTCACTTAATTGACAAATCATCAAGTTTAATTTACTCTTTGATCTGCAGGGCAAGAACAGCAGATCTAAATGTTCTTGAAGACTATCTTCTTCCCAAATCTGTAGCCATTAAAGCCCAATTAGCATAAATACAAGTGTCACAGCTTATATAAATTGATATTGGATAAAATTCATATGAAGTGCCTAGAAAAAAATTAAAATTCAGGCTTCCTCGACTCTGATGTGAATGCTCTAAATTCAAACATATTCCTTTTCTGAATGGTTATCCATGTATGTGTCTATGAAGTAAGGCCCTCTTTTTTAATATTCCCTTGTCCTGAAGGCATCTTCCAGAGAGCTAAGTTTCCATTAGACTGAAGATTATATTGAACATGAAAGGTTTTATAAGTGCTCTGACTTTAAAAAAAAAAATCTATAGAACATATAGGTTTGGAACAGAATGCACTTTTTTGACCACATGGTGATGGATGGGATTTACTGAATTTTCTGTTGGGTTTTTTGGTTGTTTTTTTTTTATTAGTTGGCGGTGTTTTTTTTTTATTTTTGTTATTTTTTCCTGGTAGACTTATTCTTTAAAAAGTGCACTAGATGTGCTTTGAGAGCCTTTAGATCACATTTCTCCTGAGTTGCAAGAAGGTGTAGTCTGTATAGTCTAAGAAAAAGAAGTCTGAGGTAAGTGGTGAGCTTTTTGGTCCCCCAAAAAGCATGAATTTAGGCAATGATGGCAAGATAATTTAAGCAAGTATGGAATGCACTAGCAAAGTATTAGATATACAAGGAGATGGTAGGGGATGTTTAAACTCATACTTTAGATTAACCTAATTTAATTACCAAAATTATCTTTTAGTCCTAATTGAGGAATCCAAGTCTTCCTGAAGAATTAGACACACATCTCTCTAATCAGAGGGCTGAAAAGCATGGTGAAGAATACAAGAAAAGACTGAAAAATATCAAGAGGTTCCTTTAGGACAAATGTCTCACACAGAAGATTTTGTGTTGTGAAAGTAAATATCAAAAAAGGGTCTAAGGAGGAAGCCAGGGGAATGTAGCAAAACAGAAGGAAGAAAGGTTTCAGAAAAGGAAAGGTAATTTTTTCATTGTATTGTTTAGTTTTTAATTCCAGCATATGTTCAATATGTAAATGCACTATTCTCTTTTAGAAAAAGAGAAAGTAAGTTACCTATTTCAAGTCACCTGCTTCATTTTGTTCCAGATTCAGAAAGACACTGTCTTACATTCTCCCTCAGATTTCTTTCCCTTGGTCAGGAGTCACTTGGGAGCTGTGAGAATGGTACTCTAAAGTTCAGTAGTTACCTGCTGAGCAGAGCAACTCTACTATAGTATTCACAGTTACTGGGGGTTTTTTATCTCTCATACTCAGATACTTCCATCAGTCTCTGATGTTACTAGGTATTCTCTCTGAAATATTCATTGCTCGGACCAGAGTTGTTTGAGTGGCTGTACCTGGAAAAATAGAAGCACAATCCTTTCAATCCTTTCAGCCTCTTGTACTTTATTTTTCTCTTTTTTTTTTTTTTTTTTTTTTTACTGAAAGGATAAATGTAAGCATTTTGCTGCAGTAACTGTTCAGTTTTAGGGTACTAGCTTTACTTCACTGTTGTGCAACTGTACATTTCAGATGTAAGAATGATTCTAGTTTTTCACTCTGTTTTACGTGGGCTTGATAGGGAAAGGATGAGAAAGATAAACCTGCTGATTCTCAATCATTCTGCCAACCTATTTGATTTGTACTTTTCATGTTATAGATGAGGGTGGGAGAGGTGTTGCAGAAGTAGCTTACCTCCTGCTGTAAGTCAGCACTACTTTCACAACTTTCTATTGATATCATTTTTCAAAAGAGAATTATGAAAAAGAACTCCTTACATAAAGAAATATTCCATTCCCAATCTAAGTGTTTCAAAATTTATAACCTTAAATATACTATTTGAACTGTAAAAGGAAGGGCTGTACACACATCTGTTCCTCCAAAGAAACAAAATAAAACCTCGTAAAGGTATATATATATATTTTAGATATAGATATATAAAATAAATAATCTTTTAATGCAGCAATTTTCTGGAACTTTAGTGTAAGTTTTAAAAGTGTTTTTTACCATATGCTTCATTTTTTGCTGTGCTTGCAGCTGTAAGGTGTGGTATATAGCCATGGGAGAATTCAGAGCTGGTAATCCATAGGCAATCTTCAGGGGAACTGCTCATCTGACCTTGTTCTCCTTATAGTCTCTGTAGCAGTTTCCATTACTGGAAGAGTAATGGAAATATGCTGGAGAGTCTTCTGCCAGTACACTTGTGCTGAGACGTCATTTATTTTGTGTGAAGCACAATTATGCATCTCAGATTATTTGATCCAAAATGCCAAACAGAAATACCAGGACTGGTCTCTGGTCTGCTGTCCAGTTCCCCCTGGGCTGGATGGCACAGAGATTGCAACATTGCAAGGCATGTGCCTGAAATACCACACTTAGTGAAGTCCCACCAGAAGGGCCTCAGCTCTGAGGCTCAGCAGCATCCCTCTTCCATGTCACCCAGTCAGGCTGGGAGCAGACCACACACAAGACCTGCAGCATCTCTGAAGGGTTTTTAGGAAGCTGGTGAAGTCTGAGAGAGTGCTAAGGGAAACAGGTCAACAAAGGAGCCAAATATATACTGTTTGTCATGCACTGTTACGGGATGGAGAATGCTGGAAATGTGGCCAGGAGGAAGGTCTGTGGTGTAGCAGCAACACATGGAGAGGTTGGGAAATACTCTGTACCTTTCAGGGCAACCTAGTAGATAGTACTTTTTTTGAGACTTTTTCTACTTTTCTTGGGAGTTTTTCCACTTTCCTTGATATGAAAAGATCTGCAGAAATAGTCTTTTCATTTAGTCAAATTGAGAACTTATAAATGTGAAAGAAATATTTTATTTAAAAAAAACGAACTTTTTTTATTATTTGTTTTAAATTTCATTGCAAATTAGTAAAATGTCTGTTCAGATCCAGTAATAATACAGAGGCAGATTCTGACTTCACTTGACTCTTAGGAGTTATCCAGCTATTCATATGGTGTCATTTTGAGCTAGATACCATGTCAAATGAAATTTAAATATTCAAATAGAAAAATAAGATATTATTGACAACATAGCTTTACATTGTGGACTCTACCTCTTTGCTATTTCCATGCCTGATCTTAAACTGTAAGGCAAGTACCAGCCCCATTACAAAGAGCTTTCCAATGACTTGGTAAATATACTGTCCAAGGAGCTATCAATAACTTCAAAGATTAATTACTGGGTAAATTGAAACTTGCATTTTTCAAGATAAGAAAGAAATGTTGAAGGATTTATATTATTACAGTACATGGCATGGCACTTAGGTGCTGATGGTTGAAAAAAACCTGTGGGAGATGTAGGAAAATTAAGCAAAGAAATGGGGTCTATACTTAATTAACTGTGCCTTTTTTACAGTTATATAGCATGTATAACATGCATCATACTTACCTGATCTAATTTTATTAAGATAAAAAATAATTGGGAAAAAAAAATCTTTTTTTTTTCCCTTCTCATCCTTCTCACTTGTTTTATATTGATATTATGTCTTGACTTTTGCATTATGAAATTCTCTGAGCTGGGATTATCACTTCCTGTATATTTTCAGGGTACTTTACACAAAAACATCAGCCTAGTTGAGGCTTACTATGTTGTGAATAAAAACACACTGCTAGACTCACAGGGATGTTTCAGCTGTGTTAAACCACTTTGACAGCATAAAGCAAATGCAGATGTAGTTGTGGTAGCTAGCTAAATTAGATTTATTAAAATTCTCACCCACTGGAGAAGTCAAGGTGAATAAAGTGTTCAGTAAACTGCACCCAAATTCACAATGCTACACAATTTACTGTGGAAAAAAAGATTGAAAAAGTGTAAATTGAAGTGAGGAGTGGGAATACCAGGTAAAATCAAATTTAGTAATGGTTCTAAACTGTTCTAACATTTCTAAACAGCTCTAACTCACACAATCCTATATGCATAATATTTCATTGGATCTGATTCTAGTGTAATGGTGGAAGTGGAAATATTGCTTGACCCATTAACCCCAGAAGACTTTCAGAATACATTTTTTCATCGTAATTTTGTACATTTTTTTCAGTATTTTCTCTTTGAGTGAGTTATACAGTGAAATTGACTGATCCAATAGTTAGCTGAAGTGTAAGCCTAAATCACAGAAATTCCACCCATTTAGTTTTTGTCTTAATCTGATACATACAAATATTTGATGTAAATTCTTGATTTAAATGTATCACAGTATATGGAAATTGAGGGAACAGTAATGCCAGATTGCCAGAAATGCACAAAACACCTGACATCACAGGTCACTGAATATGAAAATTATTTTCATTTTTTTTGTATAGGTATTTAAACCTCTGTCTTCTATTTAAATTACTCTTCCACTACTACCAAGTCAGTTATCATATTAAGTAACTGCTCTACAGGGATTCAGTATTGTAGTCATTTTTACGTAGAGACTCAAATAATGTATTTAATATTGTCTTAGTTGCTCCCATTTTCTCTTCAGAAGACTTTTCTGCCTTAAAATAGTATTATCCTTATTTCTTTCATTTTATTCCCTGATACGTGCTTTGCACTTGACTGAATTTCTTTTGCTATATATACTTCCTTTTTTTCCCTCATTTCTTCCTTAAGGGTAGTAATCAAAACTTTCCAGGCTTCATCTGTCTTTAGCAAACTAGAATTTTCATTTGCATATTATGTTTCCAAAGAATGCACAACAGTATAGATACAATGGTTTTAAGGCATAAGCCTGGGATGGCCACAAGGAAAGAAATCATTAGTGAACTTTGCCTATCATCCTAAATTAGTGCTACAAAAATCTTTACATGTAATTTTAAAATTATCTTTTAGAAAAGCTTTAAAAATATATTTTTCTGCATTGTAGAAACAAAATAATACAAATTCCCTTAGTGGCATAGAAAATATGCATGACAGAAAAAATAATCAACCAAACAAATACAGAATATATCATGTTTTAAAGAACCTTGTAAGTAAACTAAATAATTTTAATTTGTATGGTATTGCAGTGTATTTGCTCTGTTATCTCTTGAGCTAGCATACCAGAATTGTTTATTTCTTCTATGAAAAAGTTTCTATTTCTAGTCTTGCTGTGATGGTGTATATCAGGCCTCTTCAGGCTAGCACAAATCAAGGATGGTATGTGTCATTTCTAGCAAAAAAAAAAAAAATTGTCTTCATGGATTTAATAGCCTAAATAATAATTTTTAAAGCTTGGGGGAAAAAAATCATACTTTGCATATCAATTTCTCTTGCATTGTTATCCTCATTCTTCCTCCCCTCTTTGATTTTAACATTCATTAATCACATCTTTTGTTTGATCCTCTCCTAAAAGTTTTGGGAATGGAACTACGACTCTCAGAAGGAGATCAATGATAAGAATGTAATCTAAATCATGCTTTCCTGGACAGACCAGTCTAGACCAGCCTGTCTCCACAGAGATGACCAGAGGTATATTTAGGGAGAGCACATGAGCCTCGCCCCTGTCTGTGATCCACTCCCGTCATTCCTTCTCTGACTTCATGACTGTTGTATTAGGGATTGCAGCATGTTGCTCCTTGCCCATTTCTTTCAGTTTAGATTTACTCTCTTTTTATTCATTCAGCCATGAATTTGAACTTGCTGACACTGGTTGCCTCCATTATTTCCTATAACAGCAAGTTGCAAAAGTTTTTTTATGGAGAGTGTAATCAGACATTGGAATGTGCTGCCCAGGGAGGTGGTGGACTCACTGTCCCTGGAGGTTTTTAAGATGAGACTGGATGTGGCATTTAGTGCCATGGTCTAGTAACCACGGCAGTGTTGGGTCAAGGGTTGGACTTGATGATCTCAGAGGTCTTTTCCAACCCAGTTGATTCTATGATTCTCTGACTCATTACCTGCTATGTAAAGAGATACTTTCTTTTATTTTGTTTAAACTGGTTTCACTGAGATTATTCTAGTTTTAATGCTATGGTATTCAGTGAATAATTCTTGTTCAGTCTATCTAACACCCTAATCATTTTGTAGACCTGAGTTATCACCCCTATTGACTGCTCCCTCTCCAAACCAAAGCCCCAGACTTAGTCCCAGAACTGACAAAATGATCAAGTGATGGAACAACTGTGATATAAGGACAGACCATATCACAATCTAATATCACTGATCTGTGAGTGCTCAGAATTAAAGAATTGCTGAGGTTGGAAGGAACCTCTGGACATCATCTGGCCCACCTGCTCTTCTCTAGCTGTGAATTATGAGAAAGAGCACCTAGTCCACCTCAAACAAACTCCAGTATGAAGGTGATACTTAGTATCTCAGCCCATGTGAGATGGTAGTGCCATTGAGCTTATGGAGTGCAGCCCTTGAAATGCCAGAACAAGATTTCTGGGATGACAGCAAGGCAACAACATTACGTTTTTGTAAAGGTTTACCTGGCTTCTCCATTCAATTCACTTAGGCACCGGTCTCTTTTTCCATCTGCCATTAAATCATCTTTTATAGAAAACCTGACAGTAGCTTCTTCATGCTACCATGTTGGTTTTGTGGGGGGTTTTTTGGGTTTGTTTTTTTTTTTTTTTTTAGATATAGACAAGCAGTGTGTTAATCTCTGTATGTAGTGTATACACAGACATCACTGATGTGTGTTTGTGAATGCATGTATGTGCTTGCAATTAAATACCTATCTGACATTATTCTTTCTTTTTTTTGCTGTTTCATTCAGCACTGGAATTCTGATTTGCTTTGAGATATCCAATGGCCCTATGTCCTAATCAAGACCCTCCAGCAATCACATTATTTTCCTTAAAAGATGTCAGAAGTCCATGATTATATAACAGTACAGAAGTATGCCTATAAAGAACAAACTGCAGGACCATACAAAATGCTCACTGTGACTCCACTGTTAGTCCGTTTATAAATCTGGCTTTCAGAGGACAGCTTCTAGTCAAAAATATAAAACAGCTAAATTCTTGTTCCACAGCAATTCTGGCACCTGACACCATTGGTGGACATCTGATATCACAGACAAGCTGTATCAGATATAGAATTTACAACTAATACAACTCATGGAATTTGTATCACAGTTTAAGACTGTGGGACACTGCATGACAGCATATCATGGGCACAATGAGATCAGAAGTAAATATCAAAGATGTATAAAAGTGGGACAAGATCCAGCTGGAGTTCAAAGATCTCAACCTACAGACAAGAAAAGGGCTCACTCTAGTGGTACAAGCCAGCAAAAAACAAAGTTACTCTATCTGGATGTCAACATCTCACAGCCTTAAGGCTGGAGAGAAAGGAAGTTAGGAGGTCAAGCAAACAGAGGTGAATAAATTGGAAAAAAATAATAAAACATGCAAATTTCATGATTGATAGTGTTTCAGGGTACAGCTCTGCACTTGATCATTACAGCCTAAATGAGGAAAATTTGTTCTTCTAACCATACCACACAAACATATGGCCTGCTTTGGCACTCAGGAGGACTAGAAATGCGGTAGTTTTGGGTCCCTTCTCTGACCAACAGGAGAACACCTGGACAGATAGTCCAAACATGCTGGTATCATCATGGCAATTGTTTTTGAGGTCTGAGAGCAAAAGCATCTTCCCAACCACTTCCAAGCTTGTCATATAACTGATATGCAAACATATTCCCTATCCATGATAGCGTGATGCATTATGTGGCTCCATTGCTTGGAAGACAGAGCAACAGCTGAACTGGATACTCCATCACTTGGTATCACAGTGCAGCTTCTCCTGACAGTTTTTATTTCTATTTTGTTGCTTCCTCATTGCCACTGCTACAGTGACATTCATTATTATTTAAAATAATTTTATTTCAGTAAAACATTTTCAAAATGCTGTCTTTTTTTCAGATAAAAGTGTTAGTTTTGTCACACTGGTTTCACAGACATCTTCAAAACAAACAAATAAAAACCCAAGCCCCCCAGAGGTTCCCATAGCAACACAAAATGATTGTAATCACTTATGAAAATATTACATTAGTCTTGCTTTACAGTCCGACACAGTTAAAAGTCACCATATAATAGGAAATATCCTTTCCTTCACCACATCTTCTGCTTTATATTCTATAAATTATGTAATATGAGCAGTGTTCCCCAGGGCTCAGTATTTTAGACAGTCCTGTTTCATCTCTTTCTCAATGACCTGGATGAGGCAATCAAATGTACCTTCAGGCAGTTTGCAGATGATACCAAGTTGGGCGGGAGTGTTGATCTACTGGAGGGTAGGAAGGCTCTGTGGAGGGATCTGGACAGGCTGGATTGATGGACCAAGGGTATGAGATTCAACAAGGCCAACTGCCAAGTCCTGCAGTTGGGTCACAATGACTCCATGCAGCACTAAAGGCTTGGGGTAGAGAGGCTGGAAAGCTGCTCAGTAGAAATGGACCTGGGGGTGCTGATCAACAGCAGCTGAACATGAGCCAGTAGCGTGCCCAGGTGGCCAAGAAGGCCAATGGTATCCTGCCCTGTATCAGAAACAGTGTGGCCAGCAGGACCAGAGAAGTGATTCTTTCCCTGTACTCGGTCCTGGTGAGGCCACATCTCAAATCCCGTGTTCAGTTTTGGGTCTCTCACTATAAGAAAGACATTGAGGTACTGAAGCCTGTCCAGGAAAGGGCAACAGAGCTGGTGAAGGTTCTAGAGAGTAAGTCCTATGAGGAGCCGCTGAGGGAGTTCAGACTGTTTAGCCTGGAGAAAAGGAGACTCAGGGGAGGCCTTATCACTCTCTACAACTACCAGAAAGGAAGTAGTAGCAAGATGGGCATCAGTCTCTTCTCCCAAGTAACAAGTAACAGTACAAGAGAAAATGACTTCAAGTTGTAGCAGGGAAGTTTTAGATAGGATGTTAGGAAAAATTTTTTCATGGAAAGGGTTATCAAGCACCAGAACTGTCTGACCAGGGAAGTGGTTGAGTCACCATCCCTGGAGGTCTTTAAAAGACATGTATATGTGATGCTTAGGGACATGGTTTAGTGGCGGACTAGGCAGCGTTAGGTCAATTTTTGGACTCAGTGATCTTAAAGGTCTTTTCCAACCTAAATGATTCCAATAATTGTATATATATAAAAAACCCAAACAACAAAAAAATTTAAAATAATCAAACAAAAATAAATGAACAAACAAAAAAAAAGACCAAAAAAAAATCCCAAAAAATCTGGAGCTTAGGAAACATGGTGCAGCACCCTCCTTTTCTGCTGTATTTTTTTGTATATTTTCCTCCTCCTGTTTATTTTGTCAGTACTATCATTTTATTGCATCTCTTTTTATCTACTATGTCTACTTACAAGATTTTCAAGAAAACAACAGCATAGCAATATTAGTTTTTTTTTTTTTAATTTAGCCATAAAAGTCTCTGTAGTTGATACAAATGAAAGGACTGCTCCACTGTGACAGAGGATGAAACCTAGTTCCACTATGACCAAATAGTTAAATTGAGTGGGACAAAGATTACACTCACTACATTAAAAGAGAGTTTCATCAAAAGCACCAAGCATTCATTATTTCATATAGTTGCTGTAATCAACGAAGCCTCTCTTGGGGTTACTTTCTTTTGTGAAGGTGGTATTTTTACAAGTGATTCCTATTGCCATAGAATTCAATTTGGGCCCAGTTTGGTCAAAGATGAGCACTTCTGAACATTTCATCAAGATGATAAATGAAATCTAGGGTGTCTTTTCGTTGGGGTTGTTTTGCATTTTGGTTTTTTTTTTTCTTTTTTTTTTCTGCTCCCTTATCTCTGTTCAGCTATCAAAATCTTTCTCTCTAGCTGAGCCAGACAGTACAGTGCTCAGGACTAGCCCCGTTTGAACTGAAACATCTACACTGTGCTATACAGACTTGCTCAAAGCCTCATTGCAGTCTAGACCCCTCAGCCCAGTGCAAAATAGATCAGCCACAGACCACTTTACCAGTCATAATGCTTCCTGTTTCAGAGTTTTCCCAAGGATCTCTGTGTTCTTCTACATGAACACAGATTAACATGATACCTGTGTTGTATGAGTATATTAAGAGAAATTCCATACCTCAGTGTCACTCTGAAAGCTACCTGAAGCTCAGTTAATCTATTAAGCATAGTTCTGCAGCCAATTTGATTATTTAAAGCCTAGTTGAAGACTGAATAGGAAAATAACAAAAAATATTAACAGAAATCAGCAGAATTTCCTTCAGTGATAAGTGCAGATAAGAAGCAGAAAAATAAAATAAAATAGTCAAGCCGTTCCTTAAAGAAAAATTTTAGTATTCAAATCTACTGTTTTAATGGTATGAATGTTATAGGAAAAATGTGATTTTATTTTCAGAGAATAGCTGATTGTAATGAGTGAAAAAGAGAGCCAGACTCTTCTCAGTGGCCACCAGTGAAAGGAAAAGAGGCCATGGGCAAAAAGTGATAGGCATTCACTGAAATATGCGATTAATTTATTCATTTATTTATTTATTCATATAATGGTGCTCAAATAATGAAGCAAGTTGTCCATATTACCATTTCCAGCCCAGAGGAACACAAAATCTGACTGGACGAGGCCCTTGTCTCGCTTTGAGACAACTTGGAGAGGCGGAAATCTCGGATGGAAGTCTCCTTCCTCCAATTCAATACCCCTAGTTCTCTCCAATACAGAGAGAGAGAGAGACCAAATATATCCAGATTTAAGCGAAAATAATAACTCTTTATCAAGAAGAATGCTAAACAACCATGCTGGTAAAACTGGGTTAAGCTAACCAGCGAGGAGAAAATTCCCAACCTCCAACCCACCAGACCAAAACGAGATGGTGGCTGGCCTCCCCGCACCAGTTAAAACCTGGTGGGAATGGTTTGGATGGCTGGTGTTGGAGTGAGACTGCAGTGCAGGTGCAGGTAGTTGGAGCAGGGCTGTGGACACCCCAGACGACTGGAAGGACCCACAAGACACCCACTGGATCCAGCAATGAGACCCGGTTGCTGCAACTCTGATGGTGGTCATGGTCCTGATCTGCTGAGGTGGTGGTAGAGGCCTGGGTGGTAGGTGTCTCATGGTGTGAGGGAAGGAGACACTGCTGCATGAACTCCAAATGTGGTCTTTTATTGGACTCAGGGTAGGTGGGAAAGCCTCTGATACCTCCTCTGGGGTGTGGAGTTCATCACTGGATTATTTATACTGGATCACAGGACATTTCAAGAGCCTTTGACATCTTCTAAGATGTTACAGCTGCCTGTTCTGTCAGCACAGGTGGATCCATTATGGCCCATCAGCAGAGATGATAACTCCCTGAGGGGAGTTATCACAGATGAGTTGTTTGTGTAAGGACAAAGAAGCAACACCCAGCTCATAGTCTGAGGTGACAGGTGTGCACGCCCTCAACACCTGGATTGTCTGCGTCTTTAGCATTCCGGTCTTTTCACACTTGGGGATACATTCTTATCCTAGGATAATAGAGTACCACCCTTAAGTCCCTTCCCACAGCCTAAATTAGTAGGCATATTTGGGGAAAAAAGAAAAAAAAGGTGGATACCAGTCTTTGTATAACCCAGCGTAGCCTGGCACAGACAGCTGACTGTGCTTTGAGTAGGGCAGGTAGACCACATGATCTCATGATCCCTCCTAACCTCAGCCCTTCTGTGTTTCTGTTCTTTTAAATTAAAAGCTAGATAAATTACCGTGGCTATATTAAAGATAACTAATGTGTGACATAGGGATATCTCTACCATTGTTAGGTTTGATAGAAGAACTCTGCATTAGAGTTCAGTATTTACAAAGATAATGTGTATAACTCTAGATGCAGAAAATCAATAAAACTATCATGGCTGCAGAATTCACAAAGGAAGACAGTAAAACGGAGAAAAAAAAAAAACAAAAAAAAAAAAAAAAAAAAAACAAGAAAAAAAGCTAAATCCCTGGAAACATACCAGCCTAAAGATGTCTTATACTTGAGTGCTTATGTGAAGTATCTTCTAATTATACCTGTGTTTCCTGATGTGGACTAAAGGTGGAAACAAAAGAGTGCATAATTCCAAGTTAAACGTTTGGATTCATGAAAAGAAGAGATATATAGAATATTTTGATGTTATAAAGGCAAAAGTCAGTGCAAGGAAGACTTGATCAGAAACGATCCAAATGACCTGACCTTCATAAAGTATCCAGAATTAAAAATTAAATTGATTAAACATTGATTTAATTAATTATTTATTTTTAACTAAGTGTTCAAGTGCATTGAAAATTGCAACAGAGTCTCACACTGGCTATTCAGCAGAAATATCAAATTATTTTTAGTCATTTCATGTGAACAAATGAATCAGAAAGAAATAAAAAAACACTGAAAAAATGTTTGAGTTGCTTGGCATTAGGTTGTTTGTTTGTTGGGGTTTTTTTATCATATGCAGGTTCTGGATTAGAAAGAAAACAGTTAAAAAGAGATTGTTGTTTTTTATATTTTTTGCAGGTTTTTTTAGGATAACCAGTAGTTTCATATACCATGTCTTTTCTTCAACATTGTGTAGAAAACAGGAAAGCTGTTTGGCTGAAAAGTTATTAAAGATCAAAGCCTTTTTTACAACATGCAGCAAAGCTTTTGAATTCAGGTGTCAATTACTTTATTAATGTGTTCAAGTGCCTGCTGTTAAAAGTTCAAAGGCACTGTTGCCCTCACCAATTAAAGCTTAGCGCTCTTGAAAAGAGGTACAATGGTAGTTAATCTCTAATACTTGGAGATTACATCTATTTGATTTGTATTTTTACCTCTTTTGTCACAGTATTAGAAGATATTATTTTGTATGACAATCATAGAATCATAAAAGGCTTGGGTTGGAAGGGACCTTATAGATCATCTAGTTGCAACTCCCCTGCCAAGGGCTGGGATGTCACCCACTACATCAGGTTGCTAAGGGACCCATCCAACCTTGCCTTGAGGAGTTCCAGGATGGGGTATCCCATTTCTCTGGGCAACCTGTTCCAGTGCCTTACAACCCTCTGAGTAAACAATTTCTTCCTAACATCTACTCTAAATCTCTCCTCTTTTAGTTTAGCCTTGTCCTATCACTATCTCCCTCTGTAAAAGGTCCTTCTCCAGCTTTCTTGGAGGTCCCCTTTAGGTACTGGAAGGCTACTACAGGTTACCTGTGAGCCTTCCCTAGCCTGAACAACCCCGGATCTCTCAACCAGTATTTTTAGGAGAGGTGCTCCAGCCCCCGAATCATCTTCATGGCCCATCTCTGGACCCATTCTAACAGGTCCACATCTTCCTTGTGCTGAAAACTCCAGACCTGGATTCAGTACTCCAGGTGAAGTCTCATGAGTAGAGGGGCAGAATCATCTCTTTTGACCTGCTGGTCACTCCTCTTGATGCTGTCCAGGATGTGGTTCCACTGTTGGCTCATGTCCAGCTTTTCATCTATTGGAACACCCGAGTTCCTCTTGTAGGGCTGCTCTCAGTTTCTTCTTCCAGTCTTTACTCGTGTCTGAGATTTCTCCAAATCAGGTGCAACACCTTGTGTTTACTCATTTACTTTCTTTACACAATGACTTTAACCATTATAATTTGGAAAAGAATGATTTTTCTTTTACTTTTCATCATATGAAAGACTATAAAATAAACTAAAACACAGATTCATACCTATATTTAGCCTTTAGTGTAAAAGGTAGGGTTTTTTTCTTTTAGTTGTAAACATATTTTTAATTATTAATTATGGTTCACCAAGATACAGTAATTTCATAAATCCTTCCATTGAACAAGTCCTCATTCCATTACTTTCCAGTATGAGAATTCAGGTCCATCAGTTTGCTAAGAATGGCATTCGAAAAGCAGAGACATTTCTGCACTCATAATTACCTTTCACAAGCTATATTTATTTACTGGCATAGTTAGAGTAATAAAATCATTTCTCCTCCCTTTGCCCATAAGTAGATGTTTAGTTTTATCAGTATAACTGGTAGATTAATTGCCATGTCAGAAGAGAAACAATTGTTAATCAGTATCTACTACGTTTATTATTTTCTAGGTAAATGTTGCAAAATTAAATCTTTGGTGTGAACTTAATGAACTGGATGATAGCCCTTCAATTTTCCTTCTCTTTACCTAACACAAATAAACATTTTTATAGAAAGGAAATAATCAATTTTTTCTTTCCTTGCCTCTGTTAGAGGCTTCTGGTAGTTATTCAGTACTTGACAATATGTAGTAGTCTTTAGTTATGACAGGTGAAATAATTTTCTATAGAAAATTGATATATTAAAATTAAACAACGGTGTGCATATGGTGGACCGATATTTACTACATACATTACATATACCATTATAATTCAGTAAAACAAAGCTTGTGTTGATGAAAACTAGAAACCTTTTGAAGAGTAGTTAAATATCTATTCAATATTTAATCAATAATTAAATATTTGAGTGTATGTGAAGGGATGAATTTTCCTTTTCACTGTGAGTCATTGGTGTTGGAGTTGTGGTCTGAAGACCATAGAAGAGTAACTGAGTCAAGAAATTTAAAAATATTCTGGAATGAATATTTGAATAATATATCCCTCTTGGAATCTTTTTTAGTATTTTTTTAAACAGTTTTGAGCAATAAAAAAAAGAAAATCAAGTGTGTATGACAACGGTCCAAATGAAAAGCTGTGGGAAGAAGACTCAGACAATTAACTTAAATCTTTCCATGCAGTGTCTAAAAGAGAGCTAAACAGCCAGGGAAAGCCCTAACAATACTTGTCAGAGGTCTGCCTCAGCTAAGTAGCTATAGATAATAATCAATTTTAATAACAGCATTGGATAATTTACATGGTCAAATCATTTTGTTCTCTAAAAGTCATGTTATGAAGATCATCTTTTCCTTGGGCTGTGTTCCCCAAGTTCTGTCTTCATAGAAAGCAATAACTGAGAGTTACTAATTATATCTAGTAAAATAAGGTATTTTCTTTGCTATCTATTAGTAACAGCAATAAAATGCAAGGATAATCTGTGAATAATCAGTCCTTCAAGATCAAAATTCTTTTTTTTTTACAGAAAAAAAATATTGAAGTGTGCAAACTAGAGAAAAAAAACAAATACATATTCAAAGGGGGCTATTTAAGTCATAATTGTTAGTGTGACTTGCATAACTTGTCACAGGTCAGTTAAAACAATTAAGATAAAAATTAGAAAGAAAAATAATTATACTGTATAGATGAAGATGAAAGAGCTAGGAGTAATTAATAACAGGATCAAAGCTGGACTTATACATGTTATGTAATTTTATTGGACTACACATGAAAATTTGGCATTTATTGGCTGTAGGTTTTACAGCATAGGCATATTTTTGCCTATGAATAATTTTTAAAGAATTGCTGTTGCACAAACATAGGTTATGGGGGAGTGATGGAATGAAAAGGAAAATGTGTTGATGATTATGGGAGGGTCTACTTGTGACCTGCTTGTTTCTGTGAGTAGATGAGCCGGGAAAATGTAGGGAGATGTGGGTGGGTTTCTAAGGTTACAGTTAATCAACATTTTACTGCTTTAGTTGCAATGAGTTATGTTATTAATAACATTATGACTGGCTAGGCATTTTTGCAGTTACAGCCAAGTACTTTTGTTTTTGTGCAGCATTTTCTCTGAGTTTAAACTTCAGTTTTGGTCAGCCTTGTGTGTGTGTTTTGGTGGGTGTTTCACTCCTTTTCTTAAAAGAAAAGAAAAACTCAGTTATTAAAATAAAATCAGCAGTATTTTGAATAGTTTTCTTGCCACCACTACAAAACTTCAGTAAATATCCCTTTGAAAATAAATGTACACTAAACACTGAGTAATGTGAGCATTTGAAAAAGAAATCAAACAGGTGAAAAACTATTTATTATCTAGAAGTTTGGTTTTCAGAATCATATGTGATGAAACTACATTAAATTCTTTTCGTTGAGGTTCAAATAATTTCATTACAGAATTAATATACTTGTCTTCCATCTCTTACATTAAAAAAAACCCAACAACCCACAAACCACTTTGATATGATTTTCCAAATATTCACTGGTGTGTAACTTGAAATTGTGGGCAAGACTTATTATTTTATTTTTGTAATTCTGATTAATATAATGATTAATATCATAATAAAATTTCTCATATGAAATTGTTCAGTGGAAAGAAAATTTTTAGGATCTCCTTTTGTTTATTCATAAAATGCTAACAAGACAAGCAGACGAATATAAATATTTAATGAAGTTTTAAGGCAATTTTCTTTCTGGAAGCTGAAAAGTTGTCCGTAGTTGATTCCTAGTCACTAAAGAGGCATAAACACAAACATTTTTCAAAAGATATTTTAAAAGCTCTTTTGCTGAGAAATATGCCTAACTATTTAAACTTTTTTTTTTTTACTTCTGAATAGCTTTAAATACAGGAAATAATCCTGTTGAACTTTACTGTCTATGCCAATCAATAATAATAAATGTTCACAAAAAATAAAATAAAGGTCTGTAATTTAGGCAGTATATTGAAAGTTTGGGGTTTTTTAACAGTACTGAAAATCTTGCAATGAAAAATCATGTTAGCCTCAAAAGTGAAGTTCAAATAAATTAGAAATTTATTTGAAAGAATGCATATTCAATAAATTACTTCACTGAGCATTTTTTTAGGTATATCTCAAAATTTCATAGTAAATGGTATAACTCAAGTTACAATAGAGTGTTCTGGTAGGCTTTCGCCTAGTTTTCTGAGAGATATTAAACCTTCCTGTACAACTATGAAGGTGTTTCTGTGTCTAAAGGTTTTTCAAGTGGCATTAGACAACTGAATTGAATTTCTATGCTAAAAAATTTCTAGTCATCAGAGTTTGCTTTGGAAAACCACATTGACAAGTATGATCTTAAGTAAGAACACCTCTGTTCTGTTAAATGCAAAGAGAACTTAGGTTGATTAGATCAAATGCAAACATCCAAGTGTAGATATCCAAACTTAATTTAAATGAAACCTGCCTAAGTAAACCAAGCCACAGCTTTCATTAAATTTATTTCACTTGTTATAGCTACATAATAGGCTGATAAAATCACAGCATAATTTTGGTTGGAAGGACAGATCATCCAGTGTGGACAGCTGATGGACAACTTATTTCAGGTCATGCAGGGCTGTGTCCAATTGACTTATGAGTATCTCCAGCCTCTCTGGGCATTCTGTTCCAGTGTTTGCCTTCATTCTTTTTACTATGTAATTTGAATTTACCATGCGCACCCCAGAGAAGATTCTATCTCTGTTGTGTTATACCTTCACTTTATGTAGCGGTAGACAAAAGTGAGATATTCCACTCCCCCTTCCTTCGGTTTTAAGGTTTTGGCAGACAGCCAGCCTCTTCTTTTGTGGTATAGGCTTCAGCCTCTCAGCCACCTTGGAAGTCTTTCCTTGGACTCAACTCAGTATGGCATTGTCTTTGTTATGCTAGGGAGCTCCATACTAGACACAGTATTATAGGGACAATTTTAGTGTGTCAAAGAGAGGGGAAGCATCCCTCTACCTGGTTGGATAATACAGCCAGGATGTTGTTGGCATTCTTTGCCACAAGAGCACACTGCTGTCTCACATCCAACTTGACCACTAGGATCCTCCATACCATTTAAACCCCCAGTCGATCCTTAACTTGAGCAGGATCTGCTTCTCTAGCTGGATCCCTATAAGTCTTTGTGGCCTGATGGTATTCATCCAAGAATATGCAAAGAGTATTCAGAAATCATTGAGGACTCTATCAATGATTTTTGAGCTGTCTTGGAAGTCTATAGAGGTGCCAGTCAGTGGACGTTGTCTCAGTTTTCAAGGACAATCATGGAAACTACAGGCTTTCAAGCCACTTCAGTGCCTGAAGATTATGGAGAAGATTATTCTGAGAGGTATTGAAAAGCACCTGAAAGACAACGCAGTCATTGGGCACAGCCAGCACAGCTTCATGAGAGGAAAGTCCTGCTTGTAATACTTCATTTCCTCTTATGACAAGGTAACCCATCTAGTTGATCAAGGGAAATCAGTTGATGTAATCTTTCTGGATTTCAGTAAAGCTTTTGATACCGTCTCTCACAGGATCCTTCTGGACAAAATGTCCAGCACAGCTGGGAAGTGGGTGAGCAATTGGCTCATGGGTCGAGTACAAAGGGTAATAGTCAATAGGGGAACATCAGACTGGTGATCTGTCACTAGTGGGGTTCCACAGGGCTCCATTTTAGACCCTGTGTTCTTCAACATCTTCATAAATGACTTGGACACAGGACTGGAAGGGATACTAAGCAAGTTTGCCAATGACACAAAACTGGGAGAAGCTGTCGACTCCCTCAAAGGCAGGGAGACACTCAACAAATTAGAGGACTGGTTTAACAAAGGTAAGTGCCGAATTTTGCATGTGGGACAGGGTAACTCTGGATGTGTGTACAGACTGGGAAAAAAGAGGCTGGAGAGCAGTGCCATGGAAACAGACCTTAGGATTCTGGTTGATCATAAGTTGAATATGAGTCAGCAGTGCCCTGGCAGCCAGGAGGACCAGCTGTGTCCTCTGGTTTGTGTCGATCAGGCAAAGCATCACCAGGCAGTCAAGGGAAGATATTGTTCTGCTCTGCAGAAGGTGGAGGGGCAGATACTGGTCTGCTCTCTGGTGACAGAACCCAAGGGAATGGCATGAAGCTGTGTCAGGAGAGGGTTAGGTTCAATATCAGGAATAGGTTCTTAACCCAGAGGATGGTTGAGCACTGGAACAAGCTTTCTAGGGAAGTAGTCACAGGACCAAGCCTGTCAGAGTTCAAGAAGTATTTGGACAACTCTCTCAGGCACATAGTGTGACTCTTGGAGATGGTCCTGTGAAGGGCCAGGAGCTGGACTTTGATGACCCTTGTGGATCCCTTCCAACTCAGGATTCTATTTTCTAGAAAACTGCTTTCAATCCAGTCAGTTCCCAGACTGGATTGCTGCATATGGTTGTTTCAGTCCAGGTGCAGAGTTTCGCATTTGCTTTGATTGAATATTGTGATGCTTTTGTCAGTTGTTTTCTACAACCTGGTGATGAACCTTACAATAGCAGCCTTTCTTTCCAGAGGAATTCAATTCACATCACCTGTGAATTTGCTGAGGCTACAGTGTGCCCCATTTTTCAGACATATAATAAAACAGTATTGACCTCAACATGCTACCAGTAATCAGCCACCAGCTAGACATGGTAATACTAATCACAGACCTTTGAGCTCAGTGGTACCGCTACTTTTCCTCTCACCTTATAGTCTACCTATGTAGGATATATCTCACCAATTTTTCTGGAAACATATTAAGTGTAAATAAACTTGCTAAAGTCAGAGTAAACAAAAAACATTGCTCTCCCACCATGTATAAAGCCAGTATTTCCCTATAGAACGCAATAACATCTGATCTATATATTGATATGTTCTATATTTGAATAAGCATATGATATTGCCTTGTAATACATGTAAAGAGTAAGATGATGTAGAACAGTTAGCAAGGGTTTAGTAATATCAAATCATTCTTGAATAACTTGAGTTGTTTTCTATGATGAAATTACTATGTGGGTCGTGGAACAGTGTAGATGTAATATATTTTGACTTTTGTAGACTTTTGACATAATAATCCTCTGAGCTTTAAGGATAGAAATCAATAGTTTCATGTTACTGGGAATGAGTAAAGACCTTGAGGTTTGATAGAGAGGTACAAGTTGTTCAACATCTTTATCAACATCCATGGTGACAAGACAAAATGTGATCTTTGACCTAGAAATACCATGATGAACTTAAGGACCGATGTAAAACCCTTGAAGTTACTCAAGTCAAAAAGCCTGACTAGAACAACACCAAACAATAATGCATGCCAAACAAGTAGCTGAATGCCAGTTCTGTGGAAAAGGACTTGGGAGCAACAATGAATTAACAGAAACTAACTCCACAAACAAGGCATGGTGTGATTCACTGGGAGAATTGTACCTGACCAAGCTAGGGAAACTATATTTTTTCACTCAGTGCTAGCAAAGTTACAATTCAGATACTGTACCACTTTCGCTTGCCTCCCCCAGCTTCAGAGGGATAGGGAGAAAACTGAGAGACTCTGAAAAGTGACACATATCCAAGAAAGTGTGTGCAAAGGAGCTGGACTTGTTTAGTATGACAAAGAGAAGTTTAAGAGGTGAAGTACTTGAAGGACAGTTACCAAGACAGTGTGGTTCCTCTCTTCTCATTGTGTTAGGAGATACAAGTGGCATTGGCCATGGGTCTGATTGAGTTCAAATTGTTAGGAAATGTTTCTTTCACTAAGAGGTTTCCAAGGCACTAGAACACATTACCCATGTTGGTTTTAGGATCCTCATATTTTCGTATTTTGTCTTTTAAGGAGCAGCTGAGGGAGGTGTGGTTGTTTAACCTGGAGAAAAGGAGGCTCAATGGGGACCTTATCATTCTCTACAACTACTAGAAAGGAGGTTGTGTTAAGGTGGGGGTTGGTCTCTTTTCTCAAGTAACAGACAATAGGATGAGAGGAAACAATCTCAGGCTGTGAGGGATATTGGGAATTTTCTTCATGGAAAGGGTAATCAAGCATTGGAACAGGGTGGCCAGGGAAGGGGATGAGTCACCCTCTCTAGAGGTATTTAAAAAACATGTAGATGTGCTGCTTGGGAACACCGTTTAGTGGGACTTGGCAGTGTTAGATTTACAGTTGGACTCAATGATCTTAAATGTCTTTTCCAGCCTAAAAGATTCTATGATTCTATGGATCTTTTCTGAAATTAGGGAAATGATTGTTTCCTGCCAATAGGAATATCTAGGTGTAGCTTTGGTCTCATGACCACTGGATGAAATTTACAAATAATACACAAAGGTGAGACTAGGGCCTAAATTTTTCCTCCATGTTAAATAATCTAATTACACAGTACTAGTCATACCTCTTTTCTTTACATTCATTTCTACAAATGTATCCTGAAGTACGTTAACCACAGTGAAAAAGCTTTACTATCAAGACTGATTTCAATTTACTGGATTATTAATCTGGTAATCAGAACACTTTCCCAGGATATTTGACTCTGAATTTTTTCAGCCTGGTGTCGAAACTGAGGACTTCCTGAAAATGCTTTCAGTTTGGAAAAATAAAAAGAGTTCCGTAAAATGATCCATCTGAATAAATTACCTACTATTCCAAATGCATTAGAAAGTTCTAGTAATAATATACAAAAAGCCTGAGCCTTTCAGCATCATCAGAGATCCTCTGAAAATACCAGGCCCTTTGGTGATTTACACAGAAGTATTTATAATTTCCTTAGGTATATTTTATGCTGAGGTGTTTGGCATTGTCATAACAGTAGCAAATATGCAGCAAGAAATGTTCCATCCTGAAAAATAATGTGGTGCTCATTGGGCTGAGATGCACACCAGATGAGGATCTCCTGAGGTGTTTCCAGGCTCGCAGCCTGGAATTTGGATGCTTAGATTCAATTTCAGTCCCATATTAGGCAAATAAAACATACATAGGTCTAGCTACATATCCTCTAGGGAATAGAGGCCATTAATGGTTCCACTAAAAATTAAGGGAAAGCAGCAAAATTGAAAGTGATAAATTTATTCACACCATATGTTTTAGCAATCTAATTTTACATGCCTGTGTCAGCAGCCTAAACTCTGTTCAGTTGCTTGAAAACACTTTCTGGAGGAGTCTTTATGTAGGCTGTTTCTTATGATTATATATGCTCTAACTTCAGTACTTTTATGCAGAATCTTTTTTTGCTATAAAAAGAGATAAATGGCACAGACAGGAATAGAGCAAGGTTTTCAGGCTGACTCTTTCCAGTTCCCTACTCACTGGGCTCTATTGTCATTTGAGCTTCTTTTCATCTACATCAAGACCATGTTTTTATCTTGCATTTCTGTAAGAACAAGAGGACCTTTGTCGAATAAAAGAGCTCTGTAAATGATGGTAACTATTTACTGAAAAGGAAGTAACTAGAAACACATATCTGGTGTTTCTTGCATTTCGTGCCCTCCTTGTCCTCACCCAGCCTGACCCGCTGAAAGTCTTCAGCAATGGATGTGGTCTGGCAGGAACAAGGAGATGGATAGGAGCAGGAGCAGAGGCAGAGCAGATCTTTCCCAGCATTTGGGGGTTGGGGCTAGTTGCTCCCTATTCCACAGCCCACTCTCAAAGGACTGCCCTCCTCCTGGCAGGAGCTGCTGCTCACTTGGGGGCAATGGCCTGAAAAAACCTGGGAGTGGAGAGGCACAACAGCCCTTGGTTGAGGCCACAAAGTCAAGGAGAGGCCCACCTACCGTTGGTATCCTGATCCTCCCAGTAGCCATAGTAGTCAGGGTGATACAGATTCAGTGCAAAACCAAGGACAGGAGAGAGATACTAGGAAGTTTTCATTTATAAGAAGTCAACTTTATTATTAATGGTGCTTTTCTGTTCTAAATAGACAATTCTGACTTGCAGAAATTCTCAACTCTACATACACTGTGTCGCCCTTTTAGCCAAAAAAACAAAAGGACTTTCACTGCAACACTTGCTCCTGTTATGGGTGAGATTCCAATATGCACCATCTAAGCTGTGGACTCAGGTCTAGGCAGCTAAATTTATGTGCCTGTGTGCAGGCTGGGTGTCTAAGCTCCCATTATGAGAAAATCAGTCAGGGACAATAAGTCAATTTCCTATAAAAGGTGCATCCAAGGCATCTGAGACATCCACATGCTCTTGGCAGATATAACACAGGACTACCTAGGACTTTCTGAGACAGCAGTTAAATTCAGTTGAGATGTCGGGGATATTACATGGCATAAGATGCCTGCAGAAAACTCTACCCCACCTAAGGAAACTATCTCATTGAGATCAATAGTGAATTTGGAGAGTGATCTGCTCACATTAAATTATACATCTATATTTATTACTTGAATCCCATTCCTTATGTAGGGAAACACAGATTATTGTAACTATATATGTAGATTGCCAAAGATTTTGCTAGGGTTGAAGTAGATTTTTAAATGAAAATGTGGGATTTTTCTTTTTCATATATACTGTATGTCAGATGGCAATGGAGAAAATATTGTCTAACATTTGCATGCAAATGTGGTAAACTTTAAAAGTAAAGAAAAAGTAGTTTAAATGTCATTGGAAGTAATGAATGTTAAAAGCCAACATATATGAACATATGGGAAACCCAAACCAGAGGAAAAAAAAGAAAATAATTTAATTATATTGTACAAAATTATCTGAGTCTTAAGAAATACATATTATATGGTAGAGTGAAATATCCATATATACATACTACAACTCTGTCTGGCCAAAGGCTGCGAGACCCAGAGAGCTAATAAATGTCTTCTATCTTTATAGATTCAAATTCTTAAATCATGCTTCTCTTCATCCAAATTTTTTTTCCCTAAACAGAATTAGAAACCTGCAACACAATACTGAAAATTACCCAGTGGTTAGGAATGTGCCATTTCCTTCACGGACTTCTGGCTGTTAAGGATAGTCTTGCAGTATCTTGTAGCTGTGGCAACTAAATCAACTGACTTCTACTGAATCGCATATTTCCATGAAGTTGTAAGAAGGTGAATGGATTCAAGACTTGCACCAGTGCAACTGATTTGATTGAAGTCAGTTTAAGCATTAATAAATCTATTTTGCACAGAGAAGAGAAAAAGGATTTGACCTTATATTAATTTGGTTTTACCAATTTTTTTCTTTTTTGTCAAAAATAAACAGAAAAAAAAACTCTTGTGAAAGAATTCTAAGTAAAAATTTGTGTCAAAAAAAATAAAATCAGTGTTGTCTTCTACATGATCAAGGAATTGAGGAGATAAAAAGGCTAAAAAGAAGTATTTCTTAAAAGGTTTAGTTTTTCTTCAGGATTCTTTCTTAGAACCAAAACTAGCGAGATAAAATTGCCTTTGACCTTATCCTTAAAAATTAATAATAATTACTAATTTCAAATCAAAATCCACCATAAATGTGCCCAAAATGCAAACTAAATTAAAGAACATATTATAAAAGCACACAGGAATGTGAGATGTCTAATTTGCAGAAGAAAAAAAAATTAAACCATTTTTAATACCATAGGGTTTGCAAAATTTCTTTTCTCTGGAAGAGGTAGAAGTTAATCATTGTGAAAAATGCTGTGTCTGCACCCAACAACACCGCAAAAGTCTTGCATGCTCACATTGATAATAGTATCAGTGCAATTCATATAACAACATGCCAGTGACTGCAAATATGAGGATGAAAATAATTCTATATAAAAAGAATAAAAAGAGAAGCTGTGTTTGTTCTATTTGAGGGTTTATTCATCAGGTTCTTTCACACTAATTACAATGATGCTTTTTAGCTCAAGAATATTTTTCTATGGAAGTGCTGATTGTTGTTATCTCTAAAGATAAATGGACAAGCAGAAATAGAACTACTACAGATATAGATGAAAATAGCTTTTATTTTTTTATTGCCTTACATGAGATGATCAGTATATTGACAAATCCACACATTAGTAAAATATGAAAAATAAAATATAAATATGCTGAGTGTTGGCATTGTATACATAGCTATGTTTAGAAATAGAGTCAGTTGTCTGAAGCCAGTGTAGTTGATTTAGCTCTATTAATTCAGCTGTGTTTGTTCATTATACCAGAGGAATGTCTAAAACTGTGCTGACCTTCATGGCTGCACAACAATCTTGGACCACAGGAGAATTTTGCAGGATTGAGGCAAAACAATGAAAGAGAGAATGGGTGGCTGGTCTACCTTCCATTTTCTGTTTGAGTGCAATATCTATGAGGAATTGAGGACAATATATGGTTGTCATGCAAAAGAGATGTGTTAAATTTAATATCAGGAAACTGTCCCTTGCCTACAAGTGTCTACATTCCTCATCATGTTCTACCTGTCTTCTTCCTGCCTCCCAGAATGTGATGAGTTTCCCTGATGGGTCCTGTAAAGTCCCATACAAATGCTTCAGATACTGTAAGAGTCAGAGATAACTCTATGTGATTTGGTCAGTTTATGATGGCAAGAAGGTTTAGTTAAAATTAAATTACTAAATTTACACAATTGATTCTGTCTGCTCTTAAGACCATCATGGGATTCATTTGCCTGAACAGCAGTGTCTAGAGTTTTCCTGGGCTATCCCACCTGGCTTCCAACTCTCTCTCCAAAATAACACAAGCTTGCTGTCATTCTGAAACATATCTGCCAGACTGCCCAGATGTTTAGATAACCTAAAACACAGCAGATGGCAGTAAATGTCTACATGTAGGCAAACAAATTGAATGTCTGTTCAGTACAGTCAGTGGTTCAGGCCTCAGTGTTATCTGAGACATCATATCTCCATTACCTTTAAGAGGCTGGCAAATCTTCCACGGGACATCACACAGTAGGGAGACCCACATCTCTTTCAGATCAGCATCTGCATGTCAGCCAGAAATATCCTGTGGTCCTAGAAGGCATTAAATACTTGTGTTTAGGTGAATGAATCAACGTTGTGTGTAGAGAGCTATTCAGCTAAATGACACGCCTACATTTTATCGTCTGAAAGATCTGTACTTTTCACTGACTTTGTTAAGTAGAAACTTGATACAGTGATCCAACTGCAGCCCATGGAGATGGGCAAATATTTCACTGCAGCTTCTGGAGTCTACCACACCACAGTAGATATTTCATTATGGGCCATGGAAGACCCATGCTGAAGCAAATTCATCCTAAAGAATGTATGCCATGTAGGGGATCCAAAATGGAGTTAGGAAAAAGTGGGAGGAGGAAGGAGCTGAAGAGAAGAACACTTATGTGCTGATCATAGCCACCTGTTCCACACCCTCCCAGTCCCACTTGAGGCAAGGATATAGGGAAATAGGGAGTAAAGAACTGAATCTGAGCCTAGGAAAAATGAGTGGCTTGTGGTGGAAAATATTTTATTTCTTTTCTTTGTGTTCAACTTCCAAATCTATTTTAATTGGCAATACATTAAATTAATTTTCTCCAATTTGGGTCTGTTTTGCCCATGAAAATAATCTGTAAATGGTCTCCCTGTCTTTGTCTCAAACAATGAGTTTTTTCATCTTATTTTCTCCTCTCATCCTGTTGAGGATAGGTAACAGGAGGGCAGCTGGGTGGGTGTCGTGGTTTAACCCCAGAGGGCAGCTAAGTACCATAGAGCTGCTTGCTCGTATGCCCCTGTAGTGGGTTTCTGTGGCTGGGTTTTGGTAGCGGGGGGGTGCTACAGGGGTGGCTTCTGTTAGAAGCTGCTAGAAGCTTCCCCTGTCTGATGGAGCCAATGCCATCTGGCTTCAGGATGGGCTTCCTGCCGCTGGACAAGGAGTGATAGTAACACCTCTGTGATAACATATTTAAGAACAGAAAGGTATCACAGAGTAAAAATTCCAACCAGGGAAGAGTGGAGTGAGAACATGGGAACAACAATGCAGACACCAAGGTCAGTGCAGAAGGAGGGGCAGGAGGTGCTCCAGGTGCCGGAGCTGAGGCCCTGCAGCCCGTGGTGCAGACCATGGTGGAGCAGCTGTGCCCCTGCAGCCCATGGAGGACCATCGGGGTGCAGAGACCCACCTGCAGCCCATGGAGAAGCCCATGCTGGAGCAGGTGGATATCTGAAGGAGGCTGTGACCCCGTGGGAGGCCCAAGATGGATCAGGGTCCTGCTGGAGACCTGCATCCCATGGAGAGGGGCCCCATGGGAAGCAGGGGAAGGACTCCTCTCCCTGAGCAGCAGCAGGAAAAACAACTGACGGTAGCTCCCATTCCCTGCCTCCCTGCACCACCAGGGTCTAGGAGGTAGAGTTTGGAAGGAAGAAGGGGTGCGTGGAAGGTGTTTTCAGGATTATTTTACTTCTCACTCTTTTACTCTGATCCTGTAAGAAATTAATTCATATCCCCACTTTAAGTCTGTTATGCCCATGATGGTGATCAGCAAGTGATCTCTCCCAGCTGTTATCTCAGCTCATGAATCCTTGGTTGTCATTTTTCTCTCCTCTGTCCAGTAGCAGAAAGGACTAAGAGAGTGGCTTTAGTGGTGTCCAACCAGGGTCAACACACCACATCCCACGAGGCCCTCCCCACTTCCACCTCCCTGGCTGGGAAGGAGAATTGGAAAGAAAAGGTAAAACTCATGGGTTCAAATAGGAACAATTTAATACTTGAGACATCATCATCATCATCATCATGAATAGGAGAATGAGTAACAAAAACCAAGAGAAACAAGTGATGCACAATACAGTTGCTCATCACCTGCTGACTAATGCCCAGCTTGTCTCTGAGCAGTTACCAACCCCTCCTGGAAAACTCCCCCCAGTTTGTACACTGGGCATGATGTTATACAGCATGGAATATCCTTTTGAACAGTTCGGGTCAGTTGTCCTGGCTATGCTCCTTCACAGCCTTTTGTGCATCTCCTCACTGGCAGAGCATGAGACACTGAAAAGTCCTTGACTTAGGGTAAGCACTACTTAAGAACAACCAAAACATCAAGGTGTTATCAACTTTATTCCCATACTAAATGCAAGAAACACAGCACTGTACCAGCTACTAAGAAGAGAATTAACTCTGTTCCATTTGAAACGAGGAAAGTACGGGTCTGACAGCCAGCAAAGGTCACTACCCATAGGAATCTTGAAATTTTTTTGTCCACCTATCTTGAATATTAGAGTCTCTCAGATTGCATTTGCAACAAATAAAGTCCTCAATCTTCTTTGATTGTATTAGGCACTTTGATAATGCAGTTCACCTGCAGAGATGCATATTTTAACCCCTAAAATTTGGGCATCTACAGCATGCAAATGAATTTTACCCCATGCAGCTGACAACGGAGAGATACAATAGCACATGATCTTCCTTGAAATCTTCCTTGGCTAATGAAAGCTAACCAAAAGAATGGATGTAACTCCTTAAAGATGTCAAAAAAAATCTTTAGAAATTAAATAATTGTTTTGTAACACATCATGGAGTGACTAGAATCTCCAAATAATTCTTGCTGAATAAAATACTGCTAAAGAATTCCAGTTAGATAAAAAGATAAAATGTAAATGTGGATACCATGATTACATGATCAGAGGAAACAAGAAAAAAAGAGATAATTTCTTGTTCTTATTCCTTTTACCTAGAAGAGAAAGAAAATACTGTCAATATTAAAAGGGGTTTTTTGTCTTTTTTCTTTCTGCAAAGCAATGTCAGAGCAACTGTGCTGTAATATGCTTTAGCCCTGGTCTGCCACGAAGAGAAAGTGTTCTTTTAGGACACTGTCTCTGCTTCTGACATGCCGAGCAGGTTCAGAAACCAAAATGTCTGTCTGCTTATAAAGTCTCAGAAGGCCTTTGATTAACTTCCCTCTTCTAGTTAAATTTTGGAATATTATTACATAAAACTGGAATATTAATTAGATGTTTTCTCAGTTTGTCTCTGGTTATCTAGCTGGTACCAGTTGTATACAAATCCCAGATTAGACAATTACAAACTAATTTACTCATAGGGACATTTTCTTTGTAATCCCACCAATTAGAAACTGATTTATGTGTACAAGTATTTTTTTTATATCTATCAATTTCAGTTCTATATGTGAAATATAACTGTGATTTCTCTTGCATAAGGCTTTTTTTTACTAATTTGGTGATGTGAATAGGTGAAAAGGTTAATTTGTGTTTAAACTTGAAGATAAATTAATAAACTTCAGTGTCTCACACTGTCTGAAAAAAAAATCCATATACATTTATGAAGAGTGGATAGGCATCCTGGAAAGTAAATAATACAGTCAGACTTTGTCTGACTAGGATGTTGGATTGTTGTTTATCACCATATTAATATCAGCCTACAGTGAGTTTCTTGTAGCAAAATTATCAGATACGTCATTTTTCTAATAAAAAATAAAAAGAGAAATAGTGAGCAGTGAGATCCTATACAGCTTTGATAAAATCATTATTTCAATACTGTATGTCCATATTTTAAGAAAGCAGAGTTGAGAGGGTCTAAGGAGCATTATCTACTTGTCAAAATGAAGATTGAAAAAAATTATATATAATGTGCACTATGTATAGAATATTTAGATGATCTATTTATAGTAGATAGGATAGACCTTTGTAAAAGGAGGTTCCTGTTGAAGGTGGAAGGATCTTTTTTAATTAGCAGGGAAAGCATTATAAAATCTAATGACCTCCAACTGAAACAAGCAGCACTTTTACTAAAATGTAAACCTTTCATAATGAAAGTAATTAATGCTGGAATAGATATTCTAAAAGTTGGGAATTTTTCCACAACTTAAAATCTTTAAAAAAATATAGGATATCTTTCTGATATGCTTTAATTTAACAACGAATTAGTAGCTAGGTAGATATCAAATTAGTATAAACTATTACTTTGAAAGTCCTCCATTTTTCCCCCTCTTGAATAAGCTTAACTTAATAACCATTGAAATCAGTCTTGCCAGTGATTTCAGACTCCCCTGTCTTGTCTCCAGTAAAAGTATTCCTTTTATATGTTACAATGCAATTAAAAAGCATTTGTAAAAGAACAATTCTATGGAAAGATTCAAAACCATTTTTTTCAGGATCCAATGATTGTTAAAAATTACTGCTTGAGCAGCTTACTTGTTTATTACTATCTGTACCTGTTTACAACTGTATTTGATCTGGAGAATTCTTTCTGGTTTATTCCACTGATTTTATTTCTTTCTTTCTCAAAAAAAAATCAGTATTTTGTACTTCAGAAGTTAATTTTAACTTTTTTCTTGCCACACTGTTTTCTGGATTAACTAGGTTGACTTTGAAGGCCCTTTGAATGTGGAGCAGTGAGGCACAGATAGACTTGGTACACTACAGCATAGATCTTTATCTGAGAAGCTGCTTCAGGTCCAGACTTGCTTCAGGTTGTAGAAACAGAAAAAGCAGCTGAAAAACAGGAAAACACTGTGAAAGCAATTGAGAGTCTTATGCTCAAAAGTGGTAGTAGAAGCCTCAAGGCCAGTATTTTTATCCTCAGTTAGAAGATAATGTCTCTCTGTCATGCACTAAGTTTACCTTTTTCGTTCTTCCTTATGGTTAGGAAGTCATAGAAATAATACCCCATTAAAAGATAGGAAGCAGTTAGTATTTCAAAAACCAGATCTCCGAAAATATAAAGGAGTCATTTATGTCTCTCATTTTCACGCTTTTTACTGCCATCACCAAAGCAGAAACAGATTTACTTAAAATATGAGATTATAATAGATTCCAGGCCTTCCCAAACTGGCCACAGTAGTCAAACGTAACATTACGATTCCTATAACTTGATCTTGCTCTGAGACATAATGTAGTATAAGCACTCCAAAAAATAAAAAAAAAAATTATCTGCATTTATTGAAACTGTCAGATACATTTTTAGATCAATGACCATTCTGCCCATTCCATTACTTTTCTAAAGTAATAAAATTAAAATATGTCTGAAGTCTTAGACCAAGAACCAGTTCCAGGCTTCCTCATGATTTGATGTATCCTGCTTATACACCAAATCCATGCTAGAGCAAGAGCCAGATGCACACCACCTTCTAGTTATGCAAACAGACAACATGGTACCCATGGAAGGAAAATCCTGACAGCGTGAAAAGGACTGCTGTAACATAAACCAGGAATACACTGCAAAAACTTTTGTTTCATTTGGATACAGCTTTTAACAGTAATATCATGCAGACTCTTAACTGTGCTTTGGTAGAATCAACAGAATTTTTACTACTGAATTTACTAGGACCTAATTTGAATTCAGGAGCTGTGACTAAATTTCTCAATAGAAAAAAAAGAGTTTAAGGTCAAGTGGTAAAGCCTGGTTGAAATCCATACTGCTGAAGATTTGTGTTGGAATGGTCAAGATGGAGAAGCCCAATTAAGCGAAGTGGGCAGTCAAGCTTCAGAGCTTTTTAGTATTCTTTCACGTGGTAGTGAGGATGTACCAATTGTATCTTTGTTCAGTTTGAACTATCCTCAAAATTCAACATACAGAAAAGGTAGAATTTTGTTCAAAAAGAGTCTTTCTGTCAGGAAAGAAAGGCAGCAGTGTAGTATAGCTATACAGTAAAAACTGAACCGTTGTTACTTCTGCTACTAAATGTATTTCCTGAGGCAAACCAATTAACTTCTCTAGATTTGAGTGTATGATTCCTAATGAGGGTTAGTAGTTACTTTACAGAGATTTCTAGGATTTTTTTAAAGTTAACAGAAGGATGGTGCTGCATGAATGAGAAGTCTTGTTATTCCTTCTTACAAATTGTGAGCAGGAGTCTTATTTAGAAACTTCATTGTGATTGATAGTTGCTACTATAAGTCATACCTTTTCAATATTCTGTTAGAATAAGAAAATGCATTCTTTATCTTATATAACTTAACAGCATTAACAGAATTTAACAGAAAAATTCTACCTCAAAATAAAGCTGAACAAAAACATAAGCCTGATGCAAGATCATTCATGAAGGAATAGGCTTTTAGGATGGCTTTACTTGTCTTCTTCTGTGAATATCTGCATTCAGCCATAATATGTTCAGGTTAACTGTGTATTTCAGCTACATCAAACTGTAAAGTTGTACTTTTTTTTTTTTTTTGAGGACTGCTCCTTTCTACATTGAACCAAATTCCCCCACTTGGAAAGAATATCAAAAATTACGGAAGTTTGTAATAAATGAATAGGAAAAATCAAAGAAATTATTTTTTTATCTTTAATAGGACTAATCTTACTTGCATTAAAATGTATAGGGGCAGAGGATGGGATCCAATGTATTGAACTAAGGTACTAAATTTACCTTTGAATTTTAGGTTCCCTTTTTCCCCAACTGAAGAAATTTCAGATAATATCAAAGGGTAGAAGGTGGTTGTCTTTGAAAATTTTCTAGGGAAGATTCATTTTAGCAAAGCCTAAGCAAATAGCTGAAGTCTTATCATTTTAGTTTGGTTTTCTTAAGGCATCTATTTCCATCCACTGACTAATCTGCATGCATATAAACCTCTCACACTGTCAAAGAGCTCTATGAGAATAAATGCCATCTTCTGCCATTTCTATGAGTTGAGTTCCCTTTATGGCTTCATTTCCATGTGCTACCTAGAAGAAGAGATGTATTGCAGGGTTCTCCGGTGCATGCTTTTATATTGACAAGAACCAAACTTGGTTAGTTACACTAATATATGAGGGTGTGCAAAGTGTCAGAGTGTTTCAGAACATCTGATCAACCACCTTGTCAAATTGGGATGACAAAGAAAGGGAGGAGGCAACAAACAAAACATAGTCTGTCCTATCTTATTAAATTCATTCTTAAATTTGTCTCTGTGTAATCTCCCTCTCTATCCAATGTATGTGAGTACTGCAAGGACTCAGTGCCAGCTCTGCTCTGACCTGAGTTAGTGAATTCAGTGCCAGCTGCTAGAGTCATACCAGGGGTGCAGGTGTTCCCAGTCTATAGTGCCAGTAACCAGAGTGAGTGGGTGCCTCACTGTCAGGTACAAGAGTACGTGGGGTCTCAGCTGAAGACACTGGGGTGGGAAAGGTGTATACACTGAAAGCCAACTTGCAGAAGCCAGTATTCCATTAATACTCAATTAGTTACTATGCCAATTGTGGAGTCACAGGCAGATGAAAATGACAGTGGCTTGCTGCTATCCCATCACCCACTCAGCAACATATGACATCAGAAAAAGCTGAAGAACACTGTTTCCAGCTCCTGCCCTAATAGCTACTCAGCCAACAGTGACATCACAAAAACATGCTAAAGCCAGATATTCATTCATATCTAATCAGCTACTTAGTTAGTGGTGATATCACAAGGAGCTATCAAAGACACAAAATTAAAAGAACAGTAGTTCTAAAAAAAAAAAAAAAAAAATTTATGTTGATATTAAAAATTGAATAAAAATAGAGATGTTTACAAAAGGTAGGAAAAATCCATGAGAACATAGGAATTTTGAAGTCAACTCGATATCTACCAAGGAAATTATATTTTATGATTTTACTAGCAACTAAAATCTAGAGAGTAAATATGTTTATAAAAATAAATATGTTTATAAAAATAAACATATTTAAATAAAAATATGTTTAAAAAATAAACATGTCTTTCAGGAAAATGAGAAGTTGAAAACAGAAAGAATCAGCATATTAACAGCACTAGAGAAGACTTGCAAACATGCATTAAGAACATTTCTTTTAAAGCTGTGTTGTTATTGGAATCAGAAAGGAGTATCTCCAAAGCAGATTCACTCTTGTTATTTGTTAAGAAGGAATAGAAGCCCTGGAGTGAAGTCAGATGAACAGAAAACAATACTTCTCTTTACCAAATACAGGAATAATTTTGTGAAGGTGACTTGTCAAGTATATTTCTGCAATTAATAAGAATCTAGAGACTTGCCAGAGCAGTAAAGCAGACCACACATTTCTTCATGTGTTTAACTATTCTTTTGTGGAGATAACTCTTTACACACTGTTGCATTGTGTACAACACTCAGTCTGGTTCACACTGTTCTTGATGTATGTTACTTATGCTGCTGTAGTTAAGGTGGACAACATTTTGATGAGAGGGAGAAAAGATTTAAAGAACTAAAACTATTAGAGTAACGGTAAATAAACAAGAATGCAATTTATTTTGAGAAGATAAATTGGGAAAACTTTTAACACAATGGAACAATTAGGTAGGAAAACTCAAGTAGCTGGAACATCAGTCTACATGTAGCCAGAACTAAAGGTTTGCTCTCTGTTACATAAAAAGAAAAGCATACCTCAGCTACTTTTCCTGAAGTTCTGAGGGAATTTGGTGAGACAGTCTGTGTGTGAGTATATGAAAATTATGCATTTGTTTTCTCAGACCTGGTACCTATACATCAACAAGTTGAAAGCAATTTGCTGTGTTATGCATCAGCTTATGTTACGCTGTTAGCACTCAAATGCCACATGAAAAAAGATTTGTCATACTCTCTGCCTGAGTGATCACCTTTCTGTGCTAGCCAGTCATCACTTTTTTGAGGGAAGTCTTTATTCAATAAAAGATGTCTGATTTCTTTTAAATAAGAGAAAGAGACTGTTTTCAGATATTTTTCTGTTAAATTTATGTTAATATTTCTATTTCCTAAAAAATAAATCCAGCACAATGTATAATAGCAATCTCAGCTATCTACAGGAAGAAACTCTGTCTTCATCCACACTGTATTAAATTTTTATATGGATAAAGGTCTTCTGAATGTCAACTTCTGAATATGGCACTGCTGTTTTAAATTAGTGTTATGTCTTTTGCAAATTAAATGTATTCCCAATGTTATAGTGGAAGCACAATTTCCAAATCCTGCTAGGCACATTTTTTATCTCTTTCAGATCACTGGTGTTTACAGGTGTGATCATACAAAGTTAAACCCTTATTACTAGTTCTTTGCATATAAAATGCATTATAAAACAACATTCAATAAAGTTGGTCTCTTCTTCTTTTAAAAAGGTTTTATTGCATTTAAACAATACTTTAATCTAGAGATCTGTATTTACAAACAGATGTCAAAGTTGCACACATATAGCTTACTGACACCACCCTTGTTATTAAAAAAAGGCTCAGACTTGGTAGAACTTATCTTAATATGACTGCTTTACAATCTGATTTTGTTATTATTTTAATGACTGTCCTTAGTCAATCTAGTAGGAAGTGTTTTTTCATATTTCTTTTTTTAGAATTTCACTATTCTGTTTTCTCAGCATAACACGGAGGTTCTTTCCTATGCCCTGTATGGAATTAAGTAATTGCAATTTTGTTTTCCCACTGTCATTCAAAATCACATAAATGTATTAGAGTCAGTTTGTGGAAGTCATTTCGCAACACATGAATGAGAAGAAGGTGGTTTGGAATAGCCAGCATGGATTTACTATCATGCACAACATGCCTGATTTCCATCTGTGATGAATTGACTTGATCTGTGCATGAGGGAAGAGCAGAAGAATTTTTCTACCTTAAATTTCACAAGGCTTTTGGTATGGTCTCCCACAACATCCTTGCATCCAGTTTGTATCATCCAGAGTACCACATGAGTAAAAAACTGCCTATATCTTCAGGTTCAAAGGATAGAGATTACTGGGGACTGGTTACAAGTGGAGTTCCTTGGTAGTCTATATTGGCAGATATTCTGTTTAGTTCCTGTTTATGAAGGGACTGGAGGAGAAGGCAGGAAACAACATCCTCAGATTTGTGGTTAATTACACTCTGGAAGTGCAGTTGATATAGGACTGCCATAGAGGGACCTAGACAAAGGAAAGGGCCTTGGGAACATTGTGAAATTCAACATGGGAAAGGGCCTTGGGAACATTGTGAAATTCAACATGAATAAAGGCAAATGGATGAACATTCTGCTGTTTTCAGGCTGAGAACTTAATGTCTGGGACTCAGATCTGCAGAAAGTATGCAGGGGCTCCTAGAGGACAGCTGGCTCAAAGAAGGTCAGCAATGTGTCCTGGAAGCAATGAAAGCTAGCAGCATCTGGTGGTGTGTTAACAGGAGCACAGCCAGTTGATCAGTGAATATCCCCTTCTACTCAGCACTCACTAGATTACATCTGCATACAGTTCCAGGGTTTACAATACATGAAAGACATGATAAACTGGGCAGCTCCAGAGCAAGCCACTGGAAAAGTGAGGGTTGGAGCACTTTGTGAGGAGACTTTGAGATGGGTTTGTTGTGCCTGGGGAAGAGATGGCTTTGAGGGCAGCCAAAATGCACATTGCACATATGGATATGTTTTGCACTAATGGACCTTCATCTTGATGAGCCAGAAAGGGGAATAGGATAAGGTTGTTGGAAGTGTTTGTATTTGTGTGTAAGCACATAGGCACTGAAGAGAGTAAAGCAGTTTCAGTACGTATGTGAGCTGTACTATGCTGATAAGAGTCCAGTCGAGGAAATTGTCCATTCTTGGAGGTAAACACCAGAGACAGAAAAGTCACTTGTGTAAAACAACTTTCAGAGAAAGACAATTCACCTGACATGGATTAAAGTTGCATCAGGTCAAATTGTCCATGTATTACCCTTTTCTTAACAACTTTTCCTTCTGTCTATGACTTTGCAAGCTGTGTAGGGAAATAACTCTGTCATGAATCCATCTATGGCCTCTTAATCAAGAAAAAAAGCACAAAACCATTTATGTTCTCATCATTTCAGATGGAAAATTGTATTACACAAAAATATGCTTAGAAATATAATCAATGGTCATGGTAAAAAAACAATAACAACATTTTTTAAAAATGGTTTTGTCTTTTTTTTTCTTTGAGACTTTGAAGAAGTACATGAAAAATCAGAAGAGTAAATTGTATTTATTCATTTAATTGCTTTATTGACTCTTGATCTCAGTGTTGTAAATTGTGATGTAGTCATCTTCTTGGAGAAAAAGCCAAGAAGGAAGCTGGATTAATCTTACTCATATGTACATCAAATACTAATAAAGTTTCTGTACAGAGACAGATCTGATAGAAAGTTGGTTAAAACTAAATAGAAAAAAAATAGTTAATTTTGTAATTAAACAAACAAAAAATCAAGCAAAAAAGAAAAGTGCTGCCAAAATTATTAGAAGAAATGAATCTCTATTCTTTATTGGACACCAGGGGGAATATAGTGACCAAGGATGAGGAAACAGCTGAGATACTTAATGAGTTCTTTGCCTCATTCTTCAACAGTAAGACCAGTTATCCTCAGTGCAACCAGCTCCCTGGTAGACAGGGATGCAGAGCAGAATAGAGCCCCTGTAATCCAGGAGGAGGTAGTGACCTGCTGTGCCACTTGGATGCTCACAAATCTACATGACCTGATGGGATTCATCCAAGCGTGCTGAGGCAGCTGGTAGAAGAGTTCACTGAGCCACTCTCCATCAGCCCTGCTAACTGGGGAGGTCCCAAATGACTGGAGGTTGGCCAGTGTGACACCCATCCATAGGAAGGGCTGGAAGCAGGATCTGGGGAACGACAGATAGATAGATAGATAGACAGATAGATAGATAGAAAGACAGATAGGTATAGCCTGACCTTGATGCCCAGGGAGGTTATGGAGCAGATCAACTTTAGTGCAATCACACAGCACATACATGACAACTCATGGTATATTTTTACTGATACTAATCAAAGATCAGTTCTCAATCTAAATATTTTATATAAAAGTATTTAACAACAATGATTAAATGATTTTTTTGCCATTTGCTAAAGTTTAGAAACAATATAAGAGCATAACTATTGCTTTCACTGAGAAAGAAAAGGATCTTTTAGTATGAAGTGGAAATTTCATTTTTTCTTTTTTTTTAGTTAGGAGCTCTTATATCCTTATATTCTTTTGATAAATGAAAGGTATCATTAAAGTTTCAAAGTAAAGCAGACACATTTAAATGAAAAGCTAAAATACTACAGATGAAGACAATCCTCCATGAAGTTTTATATACTTTGAACATTATTAAAGGTCTGTACATATTCTGTTTATTTAGGAAAGCCTGATGGGCCTGGATTTATTTTCCAAAAATGTAGGAATATAAATAAGGATACTAAGTTAGATAAAATTAGTTCAGGCCAGAAGCTTACTTTCCATCTTCTAGAATTCACATATAGAATTCTTTTATATATTGATACAATACAGGAAGTTCATGACTCTGTTCAGTCTCTTACCCAACATGATAATCTTTGTTATTGTTCTGTTTTCCAAATTTAAGCAGGTTGTATCTGCCCAGATGCCTGTCTCCAATAATAAGCTGACTAATCATTTATGTTTAGTTTCATCCAAAATCATAGAATGGTCTGGGTTGGAAGGGACCTTAAAAATCATCTAGTTACAACTCATCTGCCATGGGCAGGGACACACTCCACTGCACCAAGTTGCTCAATGCCTCATCCAACCTGGTGTTGAACACATCCAGAGGTGGGGTCTCCACAACTTCTGTGGGCAACTTGTTCCAGGGCCTCACCACCCTAACAGCAAAGAACTTCCTCCTAATACCTAATCTAAACCCACTCTCTTTCAGTCTGAAGCCATTCCCCATTGTCCTGTCATTAGATGCTCTTGTAAGTAGTCCCTCTCCATCTGTCTTGTAGGCTCCCTTCAGGTACTGGAAGGTCATAATTAGGTCACCTCTAAGTTTTGTCTTCTCCAGGTTGAGCAAAACCAATTTTCTCAGCCTTTCCTCATGGGAGAGGTGCTACATCCCTCTAATCAACCTGTTGACTCTCCTCTGATCTATGTCCTTTCTCTGCTGGAGCCCCTGGATCTGGATGCAGCACTCCAGGTGGGGTCTCACCACAGCAGAGTAGAGGGGCAGAATCACTTCCCTCGACTTCCTGGCCATGCTCCTTTTGATGCAGACCAGGGTATGATTGGCTTTGTGTGCTGCAAGTGCACATTGTTGGCTCACGTCCTTACTCACCAGCATTCCTAAGTCCTTCTCGGCAGGGCTGCTCTCAGTCTGTTCACCCTTCAGCCTGTATTGATACCAGGGATTGCCCTGCCCCAGCTGCAGCACCTTGCACTTGGCCTTATTAAGTCTCATGAGATTCCCATGGTCCCATTTCTTATGCTTGTCTGGGTCCTGTGGATGGCATCTGCTCTATCAGGTGTTCTTACGTATCGATATGAAATTCAGAACATCCAGAGTCAAAAAAACATAGTTCAAAGCACTTAGGTGATGTTTCTCATGCTTACTCAGCAGTCAATAACTGAGTAAACATACGGTGACATAACTGATTCAATCAATACCCATAAAATGATGGAAATATTTTAGAGACTGTCAAAGACAGTCAAAATCTAGGATACAATTCTACTAAACTTTAATTCAAGATGATTCTGGTGTTTGAAGTTAGGGACATATTCTATTTGAAAACTTAGCGTTAAAATATATATACTTGCATCCTTATTATTCTTCAGACCTTTCTAACATAATAATAATACCAAGATGTAATGATATGTACATTTAAAATGCCAAAACTAAGGTAAAATATAGATATTTATAATGCTGAATTCTTTTAAGAGATTATATGAAAATTGAAATTCTATAAATAACAGCTTTGCTGAAAAAGGAATATGATTTTAAGATGCCAGAACCACTATTCTTTTACAGTTTCGATTTTACTTACAAATTTTGAAGTCTCCTTATATAACAGTAGTAATAATAATCATTTATCTATGCAGATATCACAGCAATCCATGCATTATAATCAGACTCTCACATGTATTTTACTGTTTAAATTCAGCTCAATAGTTATGGAACTTAAAGCATAAAAAGAGGTACAATTTTAGTTCTTTCTTTCTGATAAGGCAAGAATGTTCTCTAGTATATATTCTTTGGAATTCTTTTTTAATAGTTAGTAATATGGTACATTTAATTTTTTTTTAAAAGGTAGAAATTTTTAAGGTAGACTTTCTTTGAAATTCTAATCACTGTATAACAATTACTTTCTTTTGTCACCCTCACCCAGACTTTCAATCTTAGTTCTCATGAAACTAACTTAATATCTGTTTATGCCTTGTGTAGAGTAGCCCTACAGCTCATATAGAATCAAACACAATTCCTGTGCTGAAGTTATATCCTGTGCGTGCCAGAGGTATAATGACTAGTGCAATGCCAGTTCCAGAAAGAGAGCTCTAAAAGCAATGTAAGTTACCAAATGCATTGAACCCTTTTTTTTGCCCATGGCTATCTACTGAGCACAAGACAATTTAGATGACTATCCACATTGTTCATGTTTAAATTCCCAAAATCGCAAGAAAAACAGCCTCCATCACCACCACCACCTCCAAAAAAGCCCAAACAAAGAACACATGCAGTTGAGCCTCCTGAACTCTCTGAAGTCCACTTACACAACCATTCCATAATGGAGGAGTAGCAACTACTCCAGGGATTTGCTTTTATGTTTGGTTTATGCAATGCTCCCAGGAGGTGTTCATCTCTTGATGATTTAAGGAATGTGACATTTGCTTTCTGACTCTTTATCACATAAAAATGCAGCATGCAAAACATTTAAGATGGATGATAATTCCCAGCTTTTTCATTTCTGCTATGATGTCATCCTTTTATTTAACTCATCCTTTTAATTTTTGTCTTTGAAACTGTTTTTAAAGGTTAAATTAATTTGCCTAAACTCAAATGGTTTACTGCCATTTAAGATGCCTTTGAAACAGTGCTTGTTTTGCAGTGAGTAGTTCATAGGGGTAAAAGTCTTGTGGTTCATCTGCCAGCTTAAGTAGCCAGTTTCAGGTACCTAAGATCATCTCAAATACTATTAAAGACATAGGTTTGCGAAACTGAATCCAGTCTTCACTGTAGAAATCTTAACCAGAATGAATCAGTTAAATTCCGTTTCTTCTTTTAGTTTAGTTGGTGGAAAGCAGAGACTGTTTTGGAGTGGGGTTAGCTTCATCCTACAGTAGGTAACTGAAGTCAAATAAATTATGCCCTTTAAAAGTCCTTTTTGTTCCTTTGGCTATGAAAGAGCTTGAATAACTGTCATGGTGACATTGTGTATTTCCTAAATTTTTAGAGGAAACTCTCATACTAAATGTTTTACTGAAATTGACTTTTAGGCTTTTGCTTACTTCCATCATCTTCCAAAAGTATACCTCCAATATTAATTCATGATCAGCAATATGTATCCCTGTTTGAAAGTCTAGGTGAAAATCTGACTTTAAATTGATAAATACCTATATAAAGTAATAACAATGTAGTTGATCTGTGCTCTTTTTCCTGATTTGCTGTGCAGAAGCAGGTTCTGCAGCTTCTGGAAGCCAAACATATATGCTTTTTCATGGTCTGTCAGCACTCTAGTACAGTGACCTAACACATACTGGTGGTCAAATCAGACCATCTGACAAGTCAAGTTAGATTCATGAATTAGATTGTTTGTATTTCATGTAGTGTTTCTAACTCAGACTCTTCAACAAGGTAATAAAATAGGTGGTATTAATCCACCAACAATTCATTTTCAAATTCTTTTAAGAAAATAATTGATTTCTATGCTTAAAATGAAATAAACCCCTGAAAATACAACATATGCCTTATTAGGGCCAAACAGTCAGGGATTTTCTTTGCTTTTTATCCCATCCAAAAAACCAGTTACTGAACTCTCCTAAATACAGTACATCAGACACGCCACCAAAACTACAAATTGGTAGAACTCATTTCAGATAGTTTGCTTTTCCTGCATATTAGCTATATAGTCAGAAAACACTTTTACCATATTACTTTAACATCAAAGTTGCAGAATTTTTAAGACAATAAGACATGAAATCTCCTTCTCACAGTATTTTGCTAAGGTTTCATGCATGATGATAGATCTGAGTCTTGAGAATTATTTTTCCTTCTTTTTTTTAACTTAAAATTTGAAATAATTTCACTCTTAGAATATTTTATCTTCAAATATCACTCATTTAATAGTTTACATGAAGGAACTGCAGAGGTCCAAATATGAATACCCCTGGCAAGCTGCTAAAAACTCTCATGGCTCAAAAAGATGGAATTAGCCTTTTAAGTTATTTTGATTCTCACAGAAGCCACTCCCCTCGCTAGCAAAACCTAGCCATGCAAACCCAACACACATAGGTATGTTTAAATATTTGTAAAGGAAAATCATCTTCTTTTCTGCTGTAATTAATTCTGCTGAAACCTTATATGACTTTGTAATATTGATTATTGTTCTTATAAATACAAAGATTGTTCACCTTTACAATTTTAATATTCTTTCCTTCCTGTAGAGGTAAAATTAAGTGCATTTTTCCCATTAAATAAAATCTACTTGACATTCCTATTCACATTTTTGTAATGAACTGATAAATAGTTTCAGTATTTATGATGATATGTCCCAAGTTTATCCATGGATGATGTTTTAAGCATTTCTTTCATCTCTTTTTTTGAGTGAGTCAATTAATGAGTTATGTTAAACTATATTATATTCCTTTAATTTCAAGAATGCACCTAGAAATGTTGTCTGATTTTGATCAATGTAAGTTCTTTGCTGAAAGCCTCTATTATGAAAATAATGTACAAACAATGTTTTACTTATTATGTGGACATTACAGTCCTTAAAAGAGTCTTTTGTACTTTGCAGGACTATTGAATAATGGATCTTTGTATTGCAGTATGGCAGAGAATTTAGGTGGCTAATTTTCTTCCATTAAAAACTTTTCCATTTTTTTATCTACATAAAAAACCAGTCGTTTAGACCTTTACAAAAATCTCTTTCAATGCATCTCTTTCTAAAACACAGAAATTACTAACACTATTATTCACTTCTCGAGCCTGGACTGAACACTTAAAGGGAACAAAAAATTACCTTGTTTGTGTTATTGGTGGTAAGTGGTTTAGAGTTGTAGTTGAGGTCATATAGCTTCCAATCAAATAGTTAGCATTGGATAATTCACATTTAACTGCTCTGCAAAATATCCAATGTACAGGAAAACTAGGAGTAATTATTCAGAGAGATCAAGAGCTTTTGTATGTTAAGTAAATAAATCCATTTTCTTCAATATTTGAATAATATTAATTTAAAACGTTAAAAGAGGACTCTCTCCCCAGAATTTGCCTTCATCCAGTTGAAGGCAAACAAACAAAAATAGTCTAAATGCACAGTGTATCCTGATCATTGTGAGTTGCTTTGTTGATGAAATGTAGCTGTAGTCAGCTTTCCTGAGTTTTGTAGTGCTTTTATGAAGTGATGAAGAACAGTGACTTGGAGCAAAACATTTTAAATAAAGTTAAAATCTGATAATATCCTTTGAAATGTAACTATGTAACATTTCGGTCAGGTCCATGTTTTGATGTTTGCCAGCGGAATTTGTTTTAATGGAAATGAAGGGGAAAAGTTGCACCTCCATCAAAATACAAATCTAGCAATACTGTAAATAGCTTGTTGGTTTTGTTTTAACATGTTAGAGAATATGGCAATTATTCCAATACTAAGCAAAAGAATTCAGAGTGCTGCAGATGTGGCTTCTGTGAGATGTGTTACGACCCGCCCCAGGAAAAGAGGGGGGGGGTAACCCAGGTTTTATCAAAAATTCCTTTGGGGTGGATTAAAGCGAAGCGACACTAAATAATCGGTGTATGAAAATATATAAGATTTATTTTAACAGTCTTGAATCAACAAGTAAGTTAATAAGATTTATTTTAACAGTTTTGTATCAACAGGTAAGTTAACATTTTTTGGGTGCTGTCATAATCAATAGGTAAACTAACACTTTTGGGGAGGAGAAAAATGCATAGGGGAGAGAAAGGCAGGATAAGAGCCAGGGAGAGTAAGAGAAAAGAAAAGCTGAGAGTGGACAGATGTCCATAGTCACCACCCACGGGGTCCAGCGATGCTTGAGAGCGATGGTCTTGATTCGCAGGTGGTGGGGGAGAAGGAGAACTCCCAAATTCCCAAAGTCACCTAGTCAGTTTATATGCTCTGGCGCCTCCCTGGCATGAGGGGTTGTTTTTCCCTTTTTTGGGCTTAGTCCTCCAGAGGCACATTGTCTTTTTTGTCTCGCCTGGTTCCCGCCCTTTTCCCGACTGGCCGGGGGGGATGGGCTCTCATGGGCTATCAGAGGTACAGTGTAACAGTCAAAAGCCTGCAAGCTCGGCTCTTCCCAGTTGTTGTTTTCAGGACAGTGTACCTACTAATCGCCCATCAGAGGTGTCAATAGCCCAAGGTCAGTTGTTGTTTTCAGGACTTCGCACCTACTAATCGCCCATCAGGTGTGTCAAAAGCCTGAGAATGCATAAATCATCAACTATTTCAGTCTCTGACAAGATGACACCAGGAGTTGTTCCCACATCAGACAGGGACACTTTTAGATGACTACAAGATGGACCTACCACTGGACAAAGCTGAGCCCATCAGTGACGCTGGTGGCACCTCTGCAATAAAATATTAAAGAAAGGGTAAAACCTGCTGTGCAACAGAAACCAGGAGAGAGGAGTGAGAAAATATGAGAGAAACAGCCCTGCAGGCACTAAGGCCAAAGAAGAAGTGGCCTTAGTGTCCCAGAGGCCACGATTCCCCTGTAGCCTATGGAAACTGCCACAGAGAGACAGACTTCCACATTGCAGCTCATGGAGACCTCATGCCAGAGCAGGTGGATGTGCCCTGAAAGAAGCTGCAGCCCAAGCAGGAGAAGAATGTTATTAACTGGTAATAAATTGAATCCATTTCCCTAAGTCAAGTCTGTTTTGCATATAAGGGTAATTGAATAATTTCTGTCTTTACCTTGACCCATGAGATTTCCATTGTATTTTCTCCCTATTTGATGAGGAGAGGGAATGATAGGGTGGTTTTGTCAGCACCTTGCATCCTGACAGGATCAACCCACCACAAAGCTCTTTGTAAAGGACCCATTTAATATCTGTCTCTCACTATTGACTACCAACAAACCAAAAGTACTAACTTTAAATGAATGACTTTCTCACAATTGAAATTAGGTGAGTTAGAGAACAGCTCTAATGAATTCTCTGAATTTTGCTTTAACATTACAACGGTAACCTCTTATTTAGAAATATTTCTGTCTAACAATCTAAAAGTAAAACAAGCAAACGAACAAAGAAAACCACAGAGAAAGTTGTGTTCATATACAAAAAAATCTGATGACATTTTTGAGAAGTCCCTACAAAGCACAAACTGCAAGAGAGTAACGGAGTTAATTGTTCATTATGGGATATCCTAAAGCTTTATGTAAGCTTTTGCTTAGAATACTAATTTATTTGTAGTCTATCTTTTTGCTTAGAATTTCAAACATTATGTTCTCTAGATTCATAGTAAGTACTCTATATTGTTCAGAAAAAAACATCAGTGTCAGAAGTAAAGATTTGTAAAAAATATTTTATGGGAAAAGACTGATCAAACAGATATAGAATTAGACCATAATTCTATTGTCTTTAGAGTTCAAAAGGATGCTTTTTTATCAGTTTTCAAAATGAAAGTTTGCACACATAACAAACATGTCACTCTGTTTCTTTGCTATTCAGATTTATTAAAGTTCACACACCTAAAATGAAATTAAACCAAGTGTAGTACACTGAAAACTCAGGACTGCTTAATGTGACTTTATCTGAGTTGTCTGAGAAATGCCATAACTCTACATTTTCTGTAGCTCTCCCTTTCAGTGGAATGGAAAAGAATGCAGTACTTTGTTGTAGGGTTTTCGTTTATTCTTGACTTCAAAAACTGGGGTTTTTTGTTAGTTTTTCAATATTGTTTTTGAACTGTCAATAGAGTCTCCAGATTCTTTCTTTGATAAATTAAGGATCATTTCTGCAATTGGAAGTGGGGAAAAAGAGATAAACCAATACAAAACTATCGTACAATGTATACAATGCAATAGTTACTTTTGGAAGTACGAGATGCTTTTTAATCACTTTCAGGGTCTTATCATATATAATCATATATAATGACAAAACCACTTCAACATGTTAAACATATTTTTTTTACTTTTCATGAGAATAAGAAAGAAGAAAAAATAGCTAATTTTATTTCACAGTGGTCATAACATAGAAAAAATGTCTCTTTTCTGGTTCTGTGTTACATATTGCATCCTGTGATTCCCAATGGGCTGCCTTGGAGCAAGTAAGTGGCAAGTAAATAGAGAACAGCTGAGGCAGCAAGAACTTATTTATTACAAAAATGGCTGAGGGCGCCTCAAGTTGTGCAGTACTGTGTTCCCAATATATTAAAAGGCCAGCCTCTGATTCAGTAAGGCACATCATAAGCACATTTGTAAGCAAGGTTCTGATTGTTTATCCGAGTCAAGGTCATATCCATAAAGGCTATGACCTTCAGATGGATATATGTTTAACTGACATACACTGAACTATACAGTCTTTCTTGCTTAAATCCGACTGGTAGGTTGACAAAACAAGATCAAGAAAAAACAACATTTTAGTATTATTATAATTATATATCATTATAGTATGTGCTTTGGCAAAACTGAAGTTGATGAATCTCTATTGAACTCTCTCCTAGTAGGAATGAGCTTTTACTCTGTATTGAATATGAAGGTGACAAAGACACGTGTCTGTGAGGGTGGCTTCTTCTCCAGGACAACTGAGGATATTCTGTTGTTAAGCTAAACTTACAGGAACTCTCTCTAATGACACTGGACCACCCAAAAAACGGATCTATGAGTAATGAATACTAGTCTAAGATGACTCTGAATTAGATATTTTTTTAATGATTAATCATTAGAAGATGATTAACAGAAAGTTGGATTATTCCCTACAGTTCCTCAAATTGCCTTTTTTGCAGGGCATCATTAGTGTCGTATCCTACCTGAACTCAAGTCTGATGTTTTGCATCCATGTACATACCTCCCTCACAGCAGCATGGAAGACAGCACTAAATAAATCATCAGACAAGTTGAGCAAGAATTTAAAATCGGTTCCTGTAGCCCTTGGGAATGCACGGGACAGTGAAAAACATTAATTTTTAACTCTTCTACTGTATATCAGCAGCAGATTTTTTACTGAATTCCTTTCTACTTCTGACTTTTTGTTGTGTTCCAGTCATATACAAGATGAAATTTATGCTTTTTCTCAGCAGTTATTGAGTTTGGAATTCACTCAGTTTGCCTTAAAATACCTAAAGCTACCCATTTTGTGATTATCATTCTCTTAGCTCCCTCTGTATGTAACAGGGATGAAAGATGGTTGGGTCTTAGCATGCTTCCTCCCTCCTCAAAAGTACCTTCTCTCTCAGGATTGTTGATGTGATTTATCCTAAGATAAGAACATCAGGTGGGAATTTCAGGAGGAACTGTCTGTATCCTCACATAATGAATGCATTCCAGAGATGCGGGGTGGGGAAGAAAGCTGTGATGATTGCAATTGATTTTGGTACACCTTGGCCTGCAAAAGGGTTGTAAAATGCTGCTGGAGACAACTGGGCAAACTGGTCTCCTGAGCTTGCAGGCAGCTTCCATCTGGGTAGATTGCCCCCTACCCTGACAGGGATGCTTGCAGGGTACATCCAGCCCAAAGACAGGGAACGCTCACTTTTGGACAGGTGAGTAAATGCACTAGGATTGGGTCACATACAGAGATAAAATCCTAAAGTAGACAGTAGGTGCTTTGTTGCTTTGTGATTGTGAATTCTCTAAGGCCAAAGATTGCAAATCTGTACTTTCCTAGCTGAACCTACTTATATTATGAACCTTTAGACCTGCTTATATTACACACTTATATTGACAATATTTAGATACTGTATTAGCAAGAAATATAATCATAATCATCCACATAAACAGCGTCGTATTTCTTGTGCCCGACTGAGAGTCTTATCTCCACTACTCTGCTACACTGTACTGGGTAGAAAAAGGACATTTGGTGGAAGCATTTTATTTTTCCACTGTCTGTGAAAGAAGACTGGCCTCAGGTAAGAACCTGTGCTTTTAGATGGCTAATGTCAAGGTAAAAAAGATTGTTCCTGCTGAACTCATAGGTGCTACACACTTTAATTCTGGTGATTTATTAGTGGCATTTTCCTCTCTGACCTTAGAACATCAGTATGACCTCAGTGTGCTAAAGTGCATATGAAACTCTTAATTCCATATCTGGAATTAGTTTTCTGTCAACTATGAAAGTTGTCTATGTTAATATCATCACATAGAATTCAAATTGTAAATGGTGAAGATTTTGAAAATCCAAATGACCAATTTACAATTCGTAACAATCAATTTGGGATATTACTTCATTGTTTGACTTATATATTAAGAAGATAACTCAATAAATGTACCTAAGGAACTCAGATACATTATTTGCAAAAATGTAAAAAAAAAAAAAAACAAAAACAAAAAAAATTTTAAATATTTTTATAGGTAAAATATTTTCTTTTTATATATACAAGCTTTTATTTTTATCACCTTTTATAAAAGGTTATAAATAATAAAAATGAGTGAAGTTATTAATTGATTTTGTGCAGTTAGACCATGATCTTGTGTTGGTGTAACTGAGGTAACAAGGTGCTAATAAAATGATCTAAATAAAAGAAAATGTTATTTTCAAAAGATAACATATTACTCTAAAATAAATTAATAACAAAGGCACATTAACTTCCCTAATTTTCACTAGATTCAGACTGTGCAATGGAACATAAATTATTAATTTATTGAAGTTATTATTTTTAGCTATTGGTCCATAAGATTTTCTTGTTTCCAACCCCCTAGGCAAATTATTCCTTTAAAAAAATAAAATAAAAAAACTCATCTAAAAACCAGGGAAGAAAAATATGTAGACTCACCTAAAGCCAAATTTCTCACTCATGAAAATACCCTTTGACCCAAAAGCAGAGTTTAGATCCCATTAGCTGAAACTAAATACAATGTATTACCTAATACCTTAAAAGTGCTGTTGTTTCTGTTTCAGATTTAGCCTGTAAATGGTAAGATGGATATAACTTTATTATATATTATATATTGGTATAAATATATATAAATATCTTGATATAAATATCAAGATGATTTCCAAAACTTTTCATACTTTCTCACCCTGCACAGCATTGTATTGCCATAGCTACTGTATATGATATAAACATATTTTTTTGAGATATAAAACATCACTAACATTAAACAAAATGTAAAAGCAAAAATTTACACATTCACAATACTGGTTAACATTTGCCAGAAAGATCTTCCTGATCTTCATTGATGATTTAGTATGAAATGAGCTATTTTATTCATGCTTTTTTTTAGAATATAGTCACTTAGATGAGTCTAAGTCTGTATATATCTCTGCCTGTTGGCTTAGCATGGAGCTCAGTGCATGCTGCACAATTTTTTGACTGGTCTTTAAAGTGGATATCATATCCTATATCAACTTACAGATTGTTATGGTTATACATTAATTTATTAAAGCAAGTAGAAAAGTATGGGTAAGGGTCATTACTTTTGTTCCACCAATTGCAGGAAGGATATAGATGCAATTGACAATTTTAGTGAGCCTTAACATCTGCTAAGAAAAAAAACATCTGCATCTTCTTGGAGGGTGGTTTATTGATAACACTTATCCTGATAAAAATTGCAAATTTATATTAAAAACACTGAGATTAAATTTGTCAAGCTGACTCAGAAGAAATATTTCATAAGAGAATAATCAATTTGTTTATTTATTTATTTTATTTTCTATGCTAAATGACAGTTGCTCTTTCCTAAACTTTTCCTTATATGGCTGTGAACCAAAGGGTTAATGTGTATTTATCACATGAATACAGGCGAAAGAAAGTGTCAGGCAGCTTTTCCAATCTATCCAGCAATGGTCTAACATAATGTTTTCCAAACACTTACAGAAACAAGCAAGTGTTCAACTATTAGGCAAAAAAGTACTTCTCAAAGGTCCCTTTTCATGGGGTGAAATTAAGTTTACACATAGTCCCCTGGTTTTACTTAATTCCTCAAGAAAGATCCAAATTGGACAACTGTGTAAATTAGGATTGGATCAGATTAACTATAGATTACCAAATTATCTCATTGTTGACTTTAAGCTATGCTTTCTTTGCCCTTGGTGCTTTTGTTTGTTAGTGTAGAGAGTTACTAATGGATGTAGAGTGTTTGTTTATTTGTTTTACAGAAAGAAGCCCAAGCAATAGCATTAGTATGAAAATTACATCATTATCGAAATTACATTTAGGTTTCACATATTCTGAAACCTGTGATTTTTGGTGGTGTTAATACTGTGTACTCATTTAAAGTCCCACGTAAATAAAAATTTTTATAAATTGTAAAATAGAAGTTACTGTTCCTCTCGGGTTTTTTTATTGTCTTATCTGTCTTCCATCTCTTGATTTATTCTTGAAGATATCTAGGGTAGGAATTGCTTTATACAGTTCCTAACACAATGGTGGTGTGATCTACGCTTCGAGGTGCAAGATGAAGATGCAGTTCTGTTGTGCTCATAGTTGGGAGACAGTGAGGAAAGAACTTCCTGTACTTTTCCTCATGTTTCTGAATTTATGATAATCTCTAGGTATGATTGAACTATTAAGAGACACATTGCCAGTCTATATATCTTATGAATATACAAGGCATCATATCTTACAGATCCTTATATCAATTTGCCAGCTATGGTGATATGCTCGCAGGATCATTTTCCCCAGAAACAGAGGATGAAATGAATCTTTAAATCAATTTCCTCATATGTATCCCTCTTTTTTATATTTTTCCCCAAGAAAGGTGGATACAGATTACTTTTTTTTCTCCCCAGTGGAATTATTTAAATGTCTTCCCAGATGTGTTATATATTATCTTCTAGAGCTATAAATTAAATATTTCTACAATCTATTCACTCGCATTTCACTTGACTGTGTCTTACTTGCCTAAAATATATAAGCCAGGCATATTTACATGTTATTATTTTTGTTTTACTAGTATATTCTATAGGAAATTTCGGATAAAATATTTATATATACGTACATGATTTAAAAGTATGTTCAATTTTGCGTTTGCAAGTGTTGCTTACTTTTCCACATATAGCCTGTGGAAAATCTAGTTGTAAAGACAAAATAGATTGCCGTTGAAACAGAAAACCACATTTTTCTTTCAGTCTCTTAGATTTTTCTTTATCACCAACTTATATTTCTTGTTTAAAGCATCTCTGCTCCAGTTTATGTTGGAAAGATAATTATTAACCCTACCGAATAAGAAAAATCTCATGGATTGAATAAAAAAAATATAAAAGTAGTAACTATTTTACTAACTGAATAGCATTTGACTACAAGCTGTAATATACTGAAGACCTTCAAAGGCCTTTGAACAACTAATTTTCCTTCTTCAGAATGAATGTCATATATTTCCTAGTAGTATCCACTTATTCTTCCATGAGAGCATCATTTTCTTTGTAAGCTTGGCTTGGTTTTCCCCAGTTTGGCTTGGTTCACAGCTTTCAGCTGGTTCAGCAATTTCATATGACTCCTGTCTCTTACAACGAAATGCTAAGAGAGTTGGAGCTTTTCAGACTGGAGAAGAGAAGGCCTCAGGGAGACCTTACAGCCGCCTTCCAGTACCTAAAGGGAGCCTGAAAGAAGGCTGGAGAGGAACCTTTTGCAAGGGCATGCAGTGATAGGACAATGAGCTGAAGATTAAGTTAGATACTAGGAAAAAAAAAAATTATTATAAGGGTAGTGAGGCACTGGAAGAGGTTGCCCAGAGAAGTTGTGGATGGCCCATCCTTGGAGGTGTTCAAGGCCAGGCTGGACAGGGCTTGGAGCAACCTGGTCTCAGTGGAAGGTTTCCTGCCCATGGAAAGGCAGTTGGAACTCGACGATCTTTAAGGTCCCTTCCAATCCAAACCATTCTATGATTCAATATAAATCAAGTTAAAGAAAAGCAGATTCTTTTTCTACCATATTTTCCCTCAAGTACCTCTAAGGTAAAGCTAATTCAGTTGCTTAGTATCAGCTTCAAGTTTTTGCATTTTTACTTCCATCTAAGCCTAAGGAAGACCGTGTAATATGAAATATAGACTTCTGAAGAAGATTACGGAAGAAAAAAGGCATTGTACTTCAAGATGCAGAGGTTTTTTTAAGTTAGGTTTAACCTCTACTTATAATATTTGTTAAAGTGAATATTCCTTTCCTTGATCTTCCTTTACTCATTAACTACAACTTGATTTATTTCCAGCCTTATTGTTACATCTCATGGTTAACTATAGCACAGAAGCCTAATGTAGATAGCTAGCTCTTTTGGGATGTAACTACATTTTAGGTTTATGTTAATGGCACAAATGCAGGTAGGTCAATAGATGTCTACGTAGTGTTTCCTATTCTTGTTTTTGTTGACCCATAAAGTCTTTTCAGTGAGATACAAGAATGATTCTTTGTACTGTACCAAATGTACTCTTTCTTATTCTTGGGTATTCTTATTTTCTACCTAAATCAGTACTATTACTGCTATTAAATGCCAGGGTTATGACTTATATTCTTATTTTTAGTCAAATGAGATTAATGGAATAAAAACCAAAATAAATCCAGAATTAGTACAAACAATAAAAACAAACCTCTCCGCATTTATCTTGGGCACCATCAGATGTTTATCCATTTCTTCATCTTTCTACGGGAAAAAAAAATCATGATCACAAGAATATTACACTAAATTGATTTTAAAACAATAAAGGTTTAAAACATGGAAAGAGGAAAATAAAGAGCCTGTTTATCAGCATGTTGCTTTAAGATTTGGGAGAGTATACTCAATCAGGATGTTAGAAATGAAGATCAGTTAAGGATATTATAACATTAAACAATACCATCTGCAATGTGCCCTTGAAACACATAACAATGACAGTACTTCATGAAACAGGAAAGATTTCTTTGAATTTAATGAAATATAGGAAATTAAAAAAAATGAAAAACACACTATAAATTACATTAGAAGCTATGTGGTATTAGAGCTGTTTCTTGACATTAGACTCTGGACATTAGGAAGCATTTCTTTACTTGGTAAAAAGGGTTGTTAAACATTGGAACAGGCTTCCTAGAGAGGTGGTTGATGCCCCAAGCCTTGTCAGTGTTTAAGAGACATTTGGACAATGTCCTTAATAACTTAACTTTGTCAGGCCTCAGTTGGTCAGGCAGTTAGACTTGATAGTCAGTGTAGGTTCCTTTCAACCAAAATAGTTCTATTCTATTCTATTCTGAGTCTGGGGAAAATAACAGTTCTCAAAAACCACAAGACTTCTTTTCAGAACACATAAATTGACTATTTTAAAATCATTTCAGCGTAAATCAGCTTTCTGGAGATATATCTCACCACCACAGGTATTAGTTTCTGGATAGGGATATTGTAGTACTTTTTTATGAAAATGTTTAAAGCTGAACTAAGTTGAGAGTTTATTTTAGATTATTGAAACACTAGGTTTTATCAGGAGATAACAGGTGGTTTTGGGAACAATGTGAGAAACATGGGATTTAGAAGTGTTATAATAATAGAAGTTACTAGAAGTAAATATTAGAAATCTATTAGCATTATAGAAGTGATTCCAATAATAGAAATTGCTGTTTGAGTCATCATTTGGCTATGACACAATGAACCAAGAGATACAGTCTAATTCTTCTCTCCTAGAGAACTGCCTGCGTGCTTCACAGATATCAATATATTATGAATGTTAGACACTGCAGGAAAAAAAAAAATCATGGTACTCTCCTCCTTGACCAGATTTAAAAGTATGCAAATGACTCCAAGTGTTAGCAGCTGACATATGGTGTCAACAACCTTCTCTTGTTCTTTTTTTTTTTTTTTGGTAAGTATTCAATTATTATTCTTTGGAAATACTATTTTCATAACTTTCCCAGTGACTTAGCTTCTGATTTCCATGGGAAGTATCCGTTAAGCACTTCATAGTCTTATATCAAGGAAGAATATCAAACTCATAATGGAAAGTGATGACATTTGATATCAACAAGCATTTAATATAAGTAAAACTTCAATTAATTTAATAAAATTTGAAGAATATATACATACTTTTCTACTATCTGTACCTTTTGGTTGAAAAGGTCCTTTTACTAAAAATTGTACTTTCAAAATGACCCTTTTTGCAATATCCATACTTCTCAGGAAAAAGGTTCTCTCTTCACATAAATATTTCTTGCACAAAAGGCCCACTTCCCAGTAACTACACTTGCAAATAAAGAGAAGGCTAAAAAAATCAGTGAAACAGTAGTACTGACAAGACAACCTCACAGAAATTACATTCATTTCTCACTTTTAGTTGGGTAATTCCATATTTTAAAAATTTCACGCATTATTGAGGCAAACATTAATTGATTCACCTGGCATCTCTACTGTGCATTCATCCTCAAAGAGGTAGATTGGAAAATGATTGAGATTAATTCCCTGGAAGATTACAGAATCAAGCATCTCTATTTTCTAGCTTCCAAATGATACAATGAATGAGTCTTCCATTTAGACAGTTATGCAAAAGCTGCTTGAAGTCAGCCTGTGTGACTAAACTATGTGTAATAGAAATGTTTAAAAAGCAAACTAACAGCCAAACCAGAAATAATACACAAACATATACAAAGCAACAACAACAACAAAATAAATAAACCCTCAATTTTTGATTAGTTTTCAGATGGAAATAATGTCTAAGAATTATATGGATGAGAGGACTTTGAGATAATTGGAGAAAAGAGAATTTGACCTGAAATGTAATGCTTTATTACCAGGAGATATTATATATGAATTATTGAATTGAGTCTAAAATACCCTACAGTCTTCAGCAAGCAAGTTTCCATTTCACTGAAAAAGATCACATAAGAACTGATCATAAAATCTAAGAATTAGAGGTCAATAAGGTGTAACTAAATTAATCTTTCCCACTCACTGCAAAATAATTCTGTATTTTTCTTCAGAATGATTTTTCCATGTATCTCACAGTCTTTGGAAAATAATGAAATTTCTCTGATTCTGACAATCACAGTTTCACTATCAAGCACAAAATTACTAGAATACATGTAATATTCACATCAGGTTGTTAGAATAAAATACATGACTCCATTGATAACACTCTAATAAATATGCACCGCATTACTACTGATTATATTACTATTTCAGAATGGTTTTAATCTGAATATTTTTTCTTACTGATAAGGTTCTGTTTCCTCTTTCCTACTAAAAATTAATGCAGTAACTTAAGATATATTTCTATTCTTGTAGTAGTCTGACATTTCAAGACTTCCTGACATACGGTCTTGCTACTTCCACTTCTTTGAATCTGATATATTTACCTTTTTTTCTCATTGTAAATCAAGTCTTCTAGGCCAGCCAGTCATTTTTCTTACTCAATTTACCAATATTTTTAGCATAATTAAATTCTTAAATTACTATTCAATTTATGTGTGCCTTGAACATTAGACAATTAAGTGCTCTGGAAAGTAAATTGATGCCACTGATTAAAGGGTGGGGGGGTTAGATAAAACCATCAATAGTAGTGCAAATAGCTCAGCAGGTTACATAGGGGAACATGCTAAATGTCAGCATTCTGAAATTAGATCTAAAAACTTATCAAAATTAATCATGCCATATCAAAGTTAAATATTTCACAGTGTTCCCTTATTGCCCACAGTAGTTTCTCAAGCAAAACCATAAATATTTTAAGACATTCATGAAAGATGTAATTCAAATATTTTTCCTCTAATTATTTCATAGTTTTAGCAGTCTTTCCATTTGGCAGTGTCCAGAGTTGTAGAAATAAATAATACTTAAAAAAAAAAAAAAAAAGCTGGTTTGTATTTTGAGTGGGTTTGGTGTGGTTCTTTTGGGGGTGGGTTTTGGTTTTTTTGGGGGGGTATTTGAAGAACAGTACTAGTTTGTATGAAACAGCAGAAAGAGCACACCATTTATTGTTTTGGTTCTGGAAGTATGGGGATGTTTGTGCACACGTGTGTGTGCATATTTGGGAGGAAGGTGGGAGAAAGATATGACGAGTTTTATCACCAGGGGGCTTTTTCTTCTCCAATCTCCATAGTGACTGACAGCTAGTTATTTTCACAGATTCAAGGGAGCACTGGTCTTTACAAGTGTAATACATCTCACACATCAGGGAAGGCATTTTACTGTGTGAATGTCAGTGCTGATAATTCCTTGACTTACTATTCTGTTGAGAACAGACCACTAATAATGCATGGAATGCCAGACAAGAATACCTCTGTAGCCCAGTTTTTAAATGACTCTTAGACAGCAAAAACAATCTCCAACATACTGGCTACTACATGAAAGACAGATTGTGACTTCCACAATTGTTTTCTTGGTTTAAAATGGAAAACTTAGAAAGGAAAATCTTTTCCCACTTATGGACTGAAGCTGCTTTGTTACTGAAAAAACCCCCCACTTTAAACCTTTTGTGTGTGTTACCTGGAGTTATTACTTAGAGTTATTCAGTTGTTACACTCCTAAATTCTCCAAGAATGGTCTCTTTATTAATATTCAAATCTATGTCTTATTCTGTAACTTGAATAAAAGCAGTAACAATTAAAAAAACCCCTAACCATTCTTCTGAAAAAAATTTAAGGCCTCTTCATGCCTTTAGTTTCCTTAAAAAAATAATTTTATTTCCAGAACACATCTACTGAACACAATCTATTCTTCTTAATATAAATTTTTGTACTGAACTACTGTAATTTTAAAGTAAGAAGGAAGTAAACTTATGCATTAAATTTAGACCATCTCCACATGAAGTGAATTACCTCATAAAGGCTTCAAATAAAAGTCAGTCTGAATCTATGACTCCAATCCACACTGATCGGAACAAAAAATTTACCCTGAAACTAGTATAAAGTGCATTTCTCAAAGTGAAATATTATAGCAAATAACAATCTGTAATCACAAAAAGACACACAACTTAAGGTACACAGATATGATAGTTTTAGAATATAATAAGAATTCATAAATCACTTTCGAAAGTTTTGAAACTTCAGACCAGTTTCATTTCTAGGCATTCACTGCCCTCAGTACTCCTACTTAGAACACTCTGGGAAAGTCTGACTCACCATTGGTCTGTAATTTCAATGAGATTAGATTTTCTTTTCATTTTGCAATGGCTGACTTGTAAATGGACTGCAAATAAGAATGTTTTAGGACAGCTAGGCAAAAAGCAATTCAAAACAATAGAGCATTCATAAATTCATGCAATGCAGCAGGTCTGACTAACACAGAGGAACAGAAAGTTCAACGTACATATGATATGTCAATCAACTGTAAAGTAGGGAGTTGAGAAGAAAATTAATTTCTTACTTAGAACTAATCAGTTAGTAAAGGCTATAAATAAAAGTAGTTTTTATAAAGGAAATAAAATGATAACTGCAAAATAAAAGTTTCTAATGTAGTGAAGATTAAAAGTTTGGAGGGGTGGTACAATTAGAAATAATTTGTAACGTATTTGTAATTCCTGTTACAGATGGAAACCTTTATAATCATCAAAAGTGTCATAACAAGATATAATATGCAGTGAAGACTTAATGTTCTATTAATGTCAGAAAAGATGTGGAAAAGTATTTTTCAGTGTACTGTTAATACTTTCTAATAATGATCAGAATTGTAATACCAGTTTTCCAAATGTCCTGAACTTCTTCTGTTAGTTGGGTCAATTTTCCTACATAAGCTGCTGTATGTATAATATTAAAAGGTGGATATAAAACTCTGAGTGTAATTTTGCATATAAAACTTTTGTTTGTTGATGTAAACTTTGACATCTGCAATTGAGCGTAATGTGTATATGCAAAAGTTGGCATATAGGTTGTGTAACCAAAAACACGAGCATAAGATTTTCAACGCTTTTTTTTCCCCTCCAAATTATCATCCATATGCCTAATATATTTTCCTTTTATCTTCCTCCAGGCTTCAGGCTAAATTTGGTTCTGCTTGGCAGATACCAACAAATGTGTGAAAGCAATAGAAACATTGTGTAATAACGACAAAAGAACAAAGCTATTGAAATAGTTATCTAGAGCATTCTCCCAGAGAATAAAATATCTTTAATTAGCAACTATCAGGATATTGCTTTGTTAGAGATCATATTCTATGTCTTCAAATGCAGGTCATCACAGAATAATTTTGACATTCAGTGCTAAAATATCTTAATAGACAATTTTACATTAAAAAAATGCTCTTTGTAAAAGACAGTCCTGACACTGAAAGAATGAACAGCTCAAAACACCCTTAAAATTCACTTTTCAATATGATAAAGCTGTGCACCTTCAAAACCAGGAGAAAAACAGTACGTAAAAATTTTGAATACAACTGAAATTACTTGTATTCCCGTCTCCACAATGTCTAGATTAATGCAGATATTGTTTTCTAAAGAATCTGTAATAGTGAAAACATTATGATGAAGTATCATCTCTGGTGTTTAATTACTAATATCTGCTTCAATGAGGTGAATCTGTGAGAAAACATAACATCTAATAGTATCATTAGTATATGTTGGTTTGGGGGCATTGTGTCATTCTCAATTATATGCAGCTGCACTGAGAAGGAGCCTATCAGAATCTGAACTCCGTCATGCTTTCAAATTTTATGTCTGCAATGTGACCTCTGTGTCAGTTGCTTTTGAACCATGTTGTATGCTAAATAAGTGACAATAGCTCAAATTAGGTTTCCCAGATGTTGAATATAAATTTAAATTAAGGCTTTTTTTCATTATTCTGAAGTGCTTTACCTCAAGAAGCAGACTAATGCACTCTGGACGCATCCTTTGCACATCCTTTCACTTAGTTTGACCTAAATCAGGTGTAACCGCCAGACAGAAACATCAGTGGAGTTCATCAGTATGTCACATGTTCACCAGTATAACTCAAGGCCACAACTTGTATACAAACCTTCACAGGAAACCATTATGCAGATCATTTGTAGATTACACAATCTGGATGTTACAACCATCAAGGGGTTTTTAGCATAAAAAGTTTAGGCCACTATTTTGTTACAATCCTGTAAAAAAACTCCACAGTGCAGAAAGCTATACAGCTATTCTTTTCTTGTGTGTATATATATACACAGAAGTTAAAAGTGTACTCATGGCTAATCACATTTTGATTTAGGTAAAACAAGTTACTAAAGTTACGGGAGTTATGTGTACATAGCTAAAGACTACCACTTGGTCTAGAAAGAGTAGTCAATGTTACTGCTAACTTAGTTTTCTCCTTGCTCATCCCCATTCCCCAAACCAACCATGGTCATCTAAACTTAATAATCTTACAGGTTACAACTGTACTAAGTTGAGGATACCTCTAATGTCACTAGGCGTACAATTAGAAATGCATCTCCCTCCAAACAATATGAACTTTCAACCATTTCAGTAGGTTTTCAGCTTGTCTGCTTATTGTTTCTCTTTAGTCCTACCTGCAGTGATTTTTTTAGCCTCAGAGCTTTTCTTTGGTCCTATGATGCCCCATCCCAGCTAATCTTTAACTGAAGGGCAAAAGAGAGGGCAACAAATGACAAAACCCTCATGATTCAGTGCATGCTACGATAAAAGGTACCTGGCACAGAAGACCTTTGAGAGGGAGGAGGACAGACAGCAGAGGGAGAAAGATAGAAGGAAATGCCGTCTCGGGCTTCTAAAACCTTGAAAGGGATGAACACCCTGCTGTTGTCTTTAATAGTTCATAACAACAGCTGTCTTCCACTTGTGAATGATTCCTATGATGTGGCACTTCCTTATATGACATTCTTCAGTTCCTTCTACCTCTTGTATTGCTTCACGCCTCACTGCACCACAGGAGACATCATATTGCAAAAAACTCTTCTCTTGTGAAGTGCCTAAGCACCACAGGAATAGCACTTCTCTGTCAGAATGAAAAGAGTCTTCATTACATATTCCAGGTTTGGGATTTCTTTTGTTGCTTTCTTTGTTTTGTTCGGTGGTTCCTCCTCCTCCCTCCCCTCCCCCGAAATATAACAGTAACAATGAAAATAATCTGACACCTTTAATAAACTAACATTGTAACAGAACTCAGTTAAATTGTCAGATACATTAAGGTCGTACCTTGCTGCATAATTTAGGTCTAATGTGCTTTCAAGTTCATGAGACTTTTATATACATCTATGAGCATACATAGGTATCATGTACACCTATGATGCTGTGTGACAACTAAAAGTATACATGTCATATACGTATATGTCTATAAAGTTATATATATATGATTTTCTCTAATGTTTCTAATGCTTTATGTTTAATACTGCAAATACAAATATTATCAATCTAAACACAATCTTTGGATCATTCTGCTAAGTATCTCACTGGATTTGTGAGGTATTATTTGATACTTGCTTTCTTTACTGTTCATTGAAGGATAATGCAGAAAGTGTCAGACAAAAATACATGAACCAATTTCATGAGCTGAAAAGCTCCAGTGACTACTGAGTAGATATTTTTCCCATTTGATTAAACAATCAAAAACTGAAAGCTCAGTCCTGCAAATGCTTAGACATATGAAGAATTTTACTCCCATAAGTAGGTCCTGGAGATATTATTAAATTCCTGGAAGTAAAATTACTCATATTGTTCAGAGCATGCAAATCTAAATATGAGCAATATATTAACTATTAAAAGTGGTATTTTTGCTACAGATCTGCACTTTTAATTATACATTCTATTTGACAATAACCCATTTAAAAACATTATGTGAAAAAACATTGCTTGGCCTATTTTTATTTTTATTTTTTGAGTATGGCTTTTTAAAGACCAAATAAAACAAATATTAAAGGATTATTTCCTTATTAATTATATAAATTATTTTGAAACCTAAACAATATAATGCATTGGTAAAAAATCCATCGTTATAGCTTGCAATTATGAGGTGACTGTGTACAAAAATGTGTATTTTATACACTTAATTACTATGGTATATTAATAAACTGAAGAATATAAAGCAGTACGTTCTGTACAATAGCATTCAGCTGTTTCTAAAGTTTAGATGAACCATTTGTTTACTGACAGGTTGTTTTTTGTTGTTTTTTTTTTCAAAATTGGAAAGACATGTCCAAACTTTGAGACATTTGACAAAGGTTTTAGTTCAATTTAAAAACTAGATAAGATGAATGGTTTTCTTTTTTATTTTAGGTAAAGTTCTGTTTTGTTTGTCAGGGAGATTTTTATTTAACAAATTCTAAACCACATTTGACAAATAGTACTTTCTTGGGAAAATGATGTGAGTTGATTTTTATATTGAGCATGTCCACAAAAAAGGAAAACAAATGCTATTTTTACCTCACTTTATCACAAAAAGTTGATGTTTCCTATAATGGTTACAAATATGCCAATAAAAAGATGTTTAATGAAAAGTATTGTAGTACACAATAAAGTCTTACAGAATATTTATTACTGAAGAAATACAATACAAAAGATTTTAAAGGTCAGATCCTACAATGCTTTGCTGAGCAAAATGGAAATCAGCAAAGAACGCAGAATTGGACAATAGCTAATATGAGATGGACATGTGATCTTTGTATTGCATTAGTCATTCAGGCCCAGATACTTAAAGGCATGAAATTTGATCTTAATTTTTTTTTAGTAACTGTCATTTAGCCCTTTATTTATTATATGTATGTGTTAAATAATTTGAAGTCTAAAGAAGAATTGAAAACTTCTTTGCTAAGCAAAAGTGCCCTGATTTCTTTGGGTGTTTTGCCTGGCTAAGGACTGCAAAAAAAGGCCTTAGGGAAGATTTAACAGGAAACCCATTAAGTGACCATGAGATCACACACTAATCCTATCCTTAGGATAAAATCTAATCCTATATTTTTGACTGAAGCGCTAAATTCCTCCTGGCCTGTCATCAGTACATGCATAATTACTCCCTTCTTGCTTTTGCCTGTGCATGCCTAATAGAGACAGTGCAATATCAACCTCGATATCTTTTATTATAATCTATGTTTATGACATAATAATGACTTATTTAAAAGTATTAAGAATGTAACACTTTTATTGAAAACACATATGAACAAAATGGAAAGAACTGGCTGTTAACTTCAGTGATTGTTGTTCATATCTGTCTGTAGCTTTCCAGAATAGTTATTCCAGAAATTATTTTTACTTACGTTAAATTCTTATTGGAGAAGATGTGAGTTTTCTAGCCAGAAAGGTAAGAAAACATGGCACTTGTTCAGTCAGCATAGATTTAGTAATTTGTATATTTCGAGGTTCTTATTGTTAGAAAAGGTTGTAAAATAATGTGTTTCTAGTAGATGGAGACATTTAGATCTACTGAGCAATTAAATTCTGAGTGCCTTCCTCTCCATATTCAAAACTACTTGAAAGCCACATCTATGTAAGAGATGCATACCATATGCTGTTGTTTCTCTGAAAACCCCTTTTATGAACTACCTTACAAACCTTCTGTCCATGGATGTCCCAAATTATTCAATTACTGTAAATATTTTATCCAGGTACCGTATAAAAAGGAGAATATTATTTTAAAAATTGCATTAGATCTGTTTTTCAGTTTGGTTTTGGGGTAGTTCTTTTGTTTTTGTTGGGTTTTTTTCTGCAATTTTGTCAGTAGATTTAGTAAATATTTATTCAATAAGACTAGAAAGATTCAAAAAGACTAGAAAGGTTCAATAAGATTATTGTTGAATTTATTTGTCCCTGTAATCTCAAAACTTCTTTCTGAATATAGAGCATGTATATTCATCTAATTCAAAGACTTCAGTTGCTACATATTCAACTAGACAGCTTGTTGTGATGGTTAGTTATTCTTGGAGCTGCTTAATTTTCAGGCCCATCTTAAAGTATCTAACTAGAGACAAATGAAACAGTCCAACAGCTAAGTTTTCCTCTTTCATTTGTTAAATTGTAATAGTTTTTTAAATGCTAAATAATTTAATTATTCCTTATTCATCAATATAAATGGTCAAGAAAAAAATGCAGAGTGAAAAACAAATATCTGCATTAGTTCTCACTTTTTTTTTTTTTGCATCTATGCATGCTGCTTGATGGTTTTGTAGCTGGCAAAATTTCTATATGAAAGGTCTCTATATTAAAAATAAAGAAAAATATCAGAATACATGGTATAATGCTTGCTTTCAACTTGCATTTCAGGTATACAAACATCAAATCCTGTTCTTTGCATATCACAGCAATCAGCTGTAAAGTGAACAAATGTGGAAATATACGCAAAATACTGATTTGAATATCAGGCTTTCTCAGCTAGACATTAAAAACTAATCAGCAGAAAGATACAATTATTAGAGAAGATTTCTAGTATTTCCACGTTATATTTTTCTGAAATTATTTTAATTATTGTACCAAAACCATGCAAATCTGATCTCCAAAATATGTGTATACAACATATGAAAAATGAAAATGGTATCAGTCATTACATCTACTGGAACTAATGTTCAAATCTTCTGAAAAAATACAAGAAATGTGTTTGGATGAAAACTCAAATTTTAACAAAGGCTGTGCTATTAACACTAATATTAAATTGTACTACGTACCCTTCTAAAATCATATTTCCTTTTTAAAATTTGCAAGCTGTATATGATAATATTCACTTCCCGTCTCAAACCACTGGGAGTATTGCTGTGTAAATTGAACAGTTTCACATTTCAGTGGCAGAAGTGATGTTTGAATGCAGCTTTTATTAGCTTCTTAAGTGCCCAGTGCTGTTCCCATTGGCAGTGCTCCCATTGACTTCAATCAGGGCAGGAACAGGCCCTAATTTTGTAAGGCACTTTAGGATCCTTTGGGAAGAAAGGTGTTAGAAGAATACACACCATAATTATCAATTAGTTGTCAACAAAGCACTCTCACAAATATCTCCCATGGTCACAGAACATCATATCTTAATTTCAAATTTCACTTTGCTGTAGCAATTTTAATGCTGCTACTGAACTATTATTTGCCCAGACTCTGAGACATTTTGTGACATCATAATTTCCAAATTTGACATGAAGAATTTTGATGCCTGTGTAATGAAAAAAATAAAATAAGCCAACCAAAATGAATTTTTTCTAGGATTATATAAAATAAGATAGATCAAAATACCTCCTCTCTTCTGACTGTGTTGCCCTAATTATAGCTAAAACATCGTTTATATGTAAGAATTTCATATGAAGGGCTGAAAAGTTGCACATATCTATAAAGAATGCTTACGAATTTAAGAATTAGTAATATTCTAAGTATTAAATACTCTATGTTCTGTATACTTTTACTTTTGCATCTCTTCATTTGGACAGTTAAATTAAAATCTTTGATTTAACTTCTGGTAAAAAGAATACTTGCTTTCAGAGTCTCTGCCCTGAGAATAACTACTTCCTTTTCAGTATTAATAAACAATTTTGACAATGTTAATCTTTTCGGTATTAAAATGCAGAAATAAATATATATTGACCATATTCCCAAACATGAATTCACTAAAAAGGGCTCCTATTTAATCATTGGTGTCGTTTAACTTGCTGTAACATAAAGAGGGGAAAGGCCTCTTAGCAATTGTTCACTCACCTCCTAAAAACCCTGTAAGTCCCAAAAATAAGCATGACCTGATTTTTCTGAGCTTGAGGAGAAAAATAACAGTAATAAAAACAACAATTCTTATTGAAGAGTTTGAATGACAGTTATTTAACATCTTTATATTTCATTCAAATACTGCAATACCTATTCTAATAAAAAAAAACCACCAAACACCCCAAGCCTTGTTTTAGAAGACAAGACAAAATGAGGACATTCAGAACCTATAAGAACTTATATTCTATATATGGCTTTACAGTTCAAATCTCTGAATAAATAAAAATATTCATTTAATCCTCCCAGTACCCTTCTGCCACTCAGCTTAAACATTATGAGGAGTAACCTTTTCAAGCCAGCAACATTCAACTGAAAACAAAATATAGGAAAACGAAATGAAGCATTTCAGAAACTGAACCAGTTTTAGATTTCAAGATCCTCAGGTGTTTCTGAATATATCAAAATGCTTTCTGATACACACAACTAATTGTATATGGTCTACATGAGAAATATCAAAACATACTCTTTTAAGAGGAAGAAAATACTTTGGTAACAGTAACATTATCCTAATATGTTCAGAAACACACATCTCTCCATCAGACAAATCAGAACTCAGTCTAAGGACTGAAGTAAGCCTGCATGTGTTAGACATATATTTAAAATCAAACTCCAAACATAAAGGTACGTTACACAAAAAACTCTGACTGAATCTGGTGAGACTACTCTCATCAATCAAATTATCCACATGTGGAAGTAGTCAGAGAACCAAAATCTATCTTGGAAATTTTGTCTTCATTGCTGTGTTAAATAGTTTTTCTCTTAGGGTTGTAAAATAATATTGAGTTTTAATGATTAAATGAACACTTGTGAGGCCTTACATCAACACACAGAGCTGGAGATAAGGGTACCTAAGTAGAAGACAAACATAAAATAAAACAGTTTCACTATGTAACTGTAAATTGAAATTACATAGTATTCATCAGGCCAAAGCTGGAAATTTTTGTTATTTCACCATAGATGATTATATAAAGCAGTTAGTAATTCTCAAACATTTAAACAGTGTGTGAGGTAAAATAAATACTTATTTTGACATGAAAAAAAATCAATCTGAGTAATCTGGATAATTTTTCATAAGATAAATAGTATGAAGACAAATTGATGAGACAGGTTTTTTTTTCTCCACAATTAAAGCTCTGATCCTAATCAAATCTAACAAAACTTTTTAGTAATCCAACAACTCCTAAGAAATATTTAATTACAGACAGCATTCAGTATATAAAATATACTGAAAATTATAGAATACATTCATTGTATAAAATTATGTATGGATGAAAAAATATTAACCATCATAAATACATTCAATTACATTTCTAAAAAATTGGTGAATTTAGAACCATTAACTTAACCACTTTTTGTATTTATAGAAAAAACTTTTCTCAAAAGAGTAGCAACTTCTTATTCTTTAGGAAAAAGTATTCTTAAGGAAGAATTAACGTACAAGTAAGTACAATATGCATCAGTAGATTTCTACAATTTAAAACTTATTAAGCAATATATTGCACAATAAACCTAACAGATCTTACTGTTCAACATATTATAGTATGTTGCCACTTATTTGTTGGTAGTTATTACCAGTCATGCCAAAAAGGAAAAAACCAAACATTTCAAACCTGATCAGAAATTGTCAATAACGAGTTAATTTTACCATTTAAATTACTATGATGAAAAGCTTCATTATATAAGCATTGCCTAATTATAAGACAGTTCCTCTTTTTAAGACAAGGTGCATTTTAAAAAATTATTCACAAAAAACCATGAAATTTTTAACTGTCTGCTGCTCCAGAATCACCTACATGTTTATGTGAGTAGGTATTTGTGTTACAGGTTTACATGAATGATGCTATAGATAGAACTTTTTAAAAAATCCCTACCTAAAACATAATTTCCTTTGATATTGATAAGGATTTTACTTAAGGTTTTACACCAGCTATCAGAGCTACATAACCAAACACACCTCTTCACTGCCTCTGTTTTATGTTATCACAATAGCTTAGATCCCTGCTCTGTATTCAAAATAAAATAAAAAGCAGCCCTCAAAGCAAAGATAGGCATTATGATTCAGTAATGTGTAGGAAAAATAGAATGACAAGGAAACAGAAAATTAAAACAGAAAATGTGTAACTGTTAACTCCATTTCAAAGAGTTAGAAAGTTTTTAAACATTAATGTTATAAACTTTAGGAACCCATCAATATGAAGTGTTTTTAAATCATTTCCACGACTAGTATTGACTACATTGCATGTTATGTTTGGATGGAATAAACAAAAATATCCACCCTTAAAAGACAAGCATAATTTAATCACTGAAAAAATAAAACAACCTTAAGAAACAGCCAAAGCTGTAACCGATAGTCATGTTATTGCCATTTGAGATTTGAAACACCTTTGTAGCAGGGACTTTCCTTATGCATGGTAGGCTAATAAACAGTATCTAACAGGAAGAGAAAAAAAACATAAAGTGTAAAGACATTCCATACTTTCAAAAACCAAAATCAATTGCAGGATTTTCATTCACTTCAAAAACATCAAATACATTGATTAGCCAATTTTTCCTTTGATGTACTTTTCATCATAACTAAAGGAAGATATTTATATTTAAGAATAAATGATTCAGCAGAATATTCATTCTTTGAAAGTATGTGGTTCAAGTTCTTTGATGTCAATGTAGGCATTTCTTATAAATTTGCAAACAGAAAAATGGACATATTCTTGAATTTTGAGCTTAATGTGAAGCATATTGTAATCTACACTTTTGGGTTTGCTATAAATTACCAAATAACCACCTAACTGAATGTGCAGTACCGTATGTATCTACACATAAACTCATGCAAACACATCATTACATCACTTATAAAGACTTGTCTGAATGACTTAAAAAAATTATGTCAAAACTATTTTTAATTGGATTATTAATAAATTTTAGACAAAATTAATGATATATTCAATTCAACTTAGCAAACTGCCAGCCTGAAAATGCTTTTAAAATGTTTAATTTTTCATATTTTTAAAAAAATTACAATTGTAAAATTGTATTGTGGCTGAAGAGTACCAATGCTGTGAACAACACTGCTTTAATTTTTAGCAGAAAACTGCCATTGGGACTACCAGCTTTATTATAGCTGAAACGAAAAACCTGATCAGTTCACCTAAGTTCAACATTTAGAAAGAAAACAAATCTTTGTCATGTAGTAATTACTGCATAATTAAACGCAGATATGAATTCAGTAATTTAAAACTAAATTCAGATGTCTGATAGTGAGACCTTTGTAAGAACTGCTGTCATACTCATAAATACATTTGGTATGTGTCTATTTATCCATTTGACTGGACAAAATAATTGCTATGGTAATGAAGTTACAGCAAGGTCAAGTTCAGGTCAGTTTAGCCATGTGATGGTACATGAAATGTAAAAGGTAGAGCCTTAAAAGACAGGAACATTAATGCCCCTCAATGCATATTCAGCAAGTTGCAAACTGCATTTGAGCTGAACTTTTGCTCCTAGCAACTCCAACTCCAAATTTATATGACTATACTAGAAAAGTTGAAATGTTGAAGGACTAGACTGACTTTTTGGTGACTATGTGGATATAACATTTATAAGCTACATATGCTATACAAAGAACTTTTGTTTCATTACAAACCTAAACGCTTTCAAAACTCACATGGAAATATTCTTACATCACAGTAAAGACAATGTTAATTAAAGAAACATAGATAGCTATAAATGTATGCATACATATATATTTGCATACTTATATATATGTACACATACACTTCCATACATATACACACAGAAATATATATTTCTTTTTTAAAATACAGATGGTAAAAAATACAGATGGTTAAAATAATAATCTACTTGGTAATTAAACACTGTTTTCAGAAATTCAAAAACTGTACCAGATTGTCACCTCCCAAGTTTTATTTTAAGAATCTAATTTAGTACTTTAAGCATTTCTGAATAAAGTTGATATGATGTCTCTGACAAAAGCAATCTCATTGTTTGTCCCCCTCCTCAAATGTAAACTTTTTGTCACAGTATTGGTACAAAATTACCAGAAGGCTTCAATAATCTAATGCTCACATAATCAGATATACTGTTGAAATAATGAGAAGAAAATGTTTTATTACCTGAAATACTGAACTAGACAAGTATTATTTCAATCTTTTTATCTTATCCCACTCTAGACCTTTTTGGAAGGTCACCCAGAACCATGTCATGATATACAATAGTAATCATGTATCCAACCAGAAAAAATCATTTATGTTTGACATGGTCTATAGTTTACTGCAAAATTTAAAAATACTGTAATATAAGCCTGCAAAATTGCAGTAAAAGTAGTTGCAAACACCACAAAGGTTATAATTTTTATTAATAGGCATTTAATCTAATTGAAGGTTTTAGGACCAAGTCCACAGAATTAAATAGAGGTATGCTGTCTATTCAGAAAGTCCATCATTCTGAAGAACCACATCTATACATGTGGATTATATGGACTTCCCATATAATCAGGACAATGTGGGTCCCAGATAAATTTTACAGTACTATACTACAGCAATGTTCAGTTAATATGTCAGCAGACTGGAAATAGATGTGATTCATTTTTTAAGTACATAGCAGAACTACAAATGTTTATCATTACTGTATTCAAATTTTTCACTTTACAAAAGAGAAATACTAAGAGAATGGCTTATATCAATGACAAAAAGCCAAACTCGTAAGAGCAAGGTAAATGTTTTGTAACTTCCTTAAGTCAACGGAATCCAGTTTTGTACTTACACAACAAGAAGCAAAATGTGGCCCATTAGCTGTAAGTTAAATAGTTAATTTGATAGTCATTTAATTACAAACTTCATTACACTTTACTTCTTTGACTATTCAATTAACTGCCTCTTGTTCCTAGTACCTAAATGTGCCTCTTTTTTTGTGTCCTAACTGTTCTATTCAGTGTTTTAAGAACAAACAATTATTCTAAAGCATAACTGTGCTTAGCATTTCTAGAGTATCATCATACTGCTAGCTACTCTGAAATGTAGTTAAATAATGAACAGGGCAAAAAAAAAATCATTGTAAAGACTTGTGATATTAGGATAGTATTTACACACAGATGAATAATCACAAATCTGTAAGGCAGTATTGATGAACTGTAAGGAGATCTATGTGTCCTTATTTCATCAGAGCACATTGCAAAGCTTCTTAGAAAGGCTGGGAAAAACAAATAATATGTCTGCCCCATTCAGAGGGCTGCTATCCTGCTGTCTTCTCTCACAGAAACACCTCATTCCTCCATCCTCTTGTCACTACTTAGCTTCAGGTCCTACATTTTCCAGAGTTAAGTAGATGCTGCAGAGAGAAGGTACAAGTTCCCTACAATGAAATAATCAATAGAAATGTGAAGACTGTTTGAAGGTTGACAGCTATGGAATTGTGTCTGCCATTCACTCTCCCTTCTCTCCCCATTCTTCTTGTTTAATGCCAGTAGCATCAGTAGTGTTCTCAGTTCTGCATAAGACAGCAAAAGATTTCAGCCTCCTTCTCTGGTTTGGAGATGCTGCATTTCAGTATGCCAGTCTTTAACCAAATGAAAGGCTATTCAGATTCCCTGGAGACACGGAGCAATATAAAGAACCTGCCCTCTAAAAATGAAGGAGCTCTTGTTTACCCTGTCCTTCAGGATATAGTGCTTTAATGGACTCTGCCCCCTGAGAGGGAACCATATGCATTAAACAGACTCTTAAGTTTCTGTAAGAAACAACATGCTGGTCAGACATTTTAGCTCCAGCTAAACGGAGGTCTAAAGAACCTAGAGAACCAGGATCTTGCCTTCATATTTGCAAACAACTACAATTAGGTATTCCTGCCTTTCCAGATATATTTTCTAAAATGTGTTTACCATGGTCATAAGCTCACTTTTATGATATTTTACCATTTTTGTATTACTTTAATAATTAACTTATTATGTGAAAAAGGTACCACTGTATCTGTTTCCTAAAAAGAATAATCTTAAGATATAAGCTTTATAAAAAACTAAAACACAGGAAAACATTCAGAAACTAAATACTGCAGTATAGAGAATCAATTGAACATGTTTTCACAACCTTAAGTGACCATTAAAATAGTAGATGGTAAATATTAAAAAAAATGTAAAAATTTGGGTTTTAGAACTATAGAAGTGTAAGATGCCTTTATATCAGACTTTTAATCTGGTGTTTCAAGTAGTGTGTAAGAATGTCTAGGAATTACAGAGTATATCTTCTGGGATTAAGTTGAAGGAGAGGGGAGGGGAGGGCAGGGGAGGGGAGGGAAGGGGGGGGGGGAAGGGGAGGGGAAGGGGAAGGGGAAGGGGAAGGAGGAGCGGAGGGAAAGGGAAAGGAAAGGGAAAGGAAAAGGAAAGGAAAAAGTTCTCACTCCTAAACTCACCATTTGTATTTAAGACATTGAATTGGCTTGATATGGGAAAAAAAGGTAAGAAATATTTCTTTAACCTAATAAATATATATGTTTTATATTATCACAATTTATGTTTTGTTTCCAGTAATTACACTGAGAAATCATGATTCTCTTCCACCTTTTTTTGTTCTTTTATCACAGAATTTCATGCACTTTCGAAATAAAATGTGAGGCCATATGAGTGATTCAGCACGCTCAACATTACTTGTCAAAGGACAAAAAATAAAGAAAAGAGGGGAAAAGTCACTTTAATTACCAATCTAAACCAGTCTGATAACCAACCTAAAATAATATACTGAATTCTCAAAATAGTGCGGATTTTTTTGTCTTGCAGTATTACCCCTTTGGTCAGCACTAACTGAGCAGATCATCATGCAGAAGGTTTCACTGATCTTGCTAGCAAAACAAAGGCCATATTCTTACAGAAACAGTTTTTCTTCAAACAAATTATCCTATTTTCAAAACAGAGGCACACCTACCTTTGTCAATGTCTATTCCTTTCCTATTTCTTATGCCTACTCCTTCTTACAATAATTATCCAAAGAGGGTGTATCATTGTAGCCACTGTGTGGGAATTTCTACTTCCATTGAAGTCCTCATTCACAAATAGCCCTTTCAGATATGTTTCAGGATGTTAACAGACTAAAGAATATTATTTTTCACTCTGTATCCTTTTTTAAGGATTTATCTTCAGGAATGCACTTTCTGTAGGTAACTGATGTAATTTAATTTTTTTCTCCATTAACGGAAGTAATAATATTTTTTTTTCTACTGAAGATAGGAAGCTGAAAAAATTTAAATTAATTGTTCTGATTGCAATGTAGATGATTAGAAAAAATCTTCATTACCAGTTATTAAATGCACGTGGAACACATGGAAGCAGCAGTAATATTAACCTCAGAAAAGGCAACATCAGAATGTAAGCATAAACAGAATGCCAAGGCATTTCTGTCAACTATTACAAATCAAGTAATTCCTGCTCATTTACTCATTTGTGGATGCTGCCTCTTTGTGGCAGTATGCCATGCAAAATGTACCTTTCACATTAAGGACCTAATCCTGTGTTTGTATTGACACCTATGCAAACTTATGTTTATGAGTCTAGAATCATACAGAAAACATATATATGCACATGAACAGACCAAGTTTGCAGGAACTTCTCATTCAATCCTTACTGAGTTAATTTCTCTCTGACAAAGTCAGCAAGGCTGAAAATTTTCTTACTTATACCCATTTAACAACAGTGTGCCTCTACTGAGTTTAAATGGGAGAACCAGACCACTGGTTTCAGCAATAAAGGCAGTAATTCAAAATTAGGGCTCCAAAACTGCACCTCAGGCAGCAACACACACATCTCTCATCAGTGTCAATAGGAAGTCTGCAGGAGATGGCGAGCAGTGAACAGAATAGCCATGTGTTGTGTCTCTTGTGACAAAAGAACACTCCTCATCTCTGTGTTTCAAACTGAAATAACACTCCACGTACTAAACTGTCCAAACTAAATACAGTCATGCTTGCTGGTTGTTTTTTCTTTTTTTTTTTTTTTTTGCTTTTGCTCAATGTGGGTGGCATAGAAAGAACACATGCCAAGAAAACATTTATCTTGAATTCCAACAGACCAGTTATATAGCTTTGTTTTTGTAGAAAGTGACAGATTGTACATGGGTAAGAAAAGCAGAATAGAACAGAGCCCTTTTGCAATAAAAGATTTACTAGGGAACAACGCTGCAAACAATATAATATATAATAACCTAATGAAGGAAAAAAAAAAACATGTGAAGTATGACTTACCCTATTCCACATATTAAAGAACACTTCAGTAAGGAGACAAAATGTAAATATAAAGCTATCCTATTCAATATGTTGTTGAATCACATATCCCTATGTTGCTTTCTGACCCATGTTATGCACGTCGGTAATTACCACGCCATATTTTGAAAACAGAGAACACATTATGTTTTGCCTAGAAACATTAAATCTTTTTGATGAGCCATAATTGCTAGTAAAGAGAATCCAATGTAAAACCAGATTATTTTGGCAAGAAATTTTAAAGTTCAAATACTCATTACCTCAGGATCTTACATTTGAAATATTTACCAAGTGTTTATTCAGAAACTATTAAAAAATCACATGTGCTGGGATACATATCAGTTGTCCCCTCTTACAGTGATGTTGTGTTTATTAATATCCTTGCCATTGCTTGCTGCCCAAAAGGGAAAGACATTTTATATAGATGTGTACAGTCCACCATTTGGTCTTTCAGGATGCCAGTAAACATGTGGATCTGTACAAGTGCAATTGTACTTGACTAAACAATCAGAAACTGGCTACAACAGTTGCAAAATCATTATATTTTGGTTAACTAATACAAAAGCAAAAATGAAAAAAGAATTGAAACTGACAAATCAAAAATGAAACACTTTTTTTTTCCTGATAAAATGAATGCCTTCTACATATCCCTCACTAGTTTGCCCAACCAGACTCCTAAGCAGGAGGTTGCTAAAAGGTATATTCTCAAATAGAAACATGATTTTTTTCTATTGTGATCGGATTTCATGTCTTAGATTGTCTGTTAAGATTTGGTCATAACTGGCATTATATCTAATGATTTAAAAGGTCCTTTTGATTCTACATCATATTTGGAAAAAAAGCTCTCGGTGTAGTGCAACACTTTAAAGGAATATGGAGACTTTGGACCTCGTCTTGAATTTAAAAAAAAAAACAAAAACAAAAACACTGAAACATTCCAGTAGTTTTACTTGTAAGAATAGTTCTGCATCCTCTATCCTAATTTTTTTGGCTTTTGACTAACTTTGCTCAATGAGTGAGTCTAGAAAACTACACTCGTTGGTAAAGTTGTTCATGTGCTTAAGTGCCTGCAGGATGAAGGCCTAAGCTGGGACTTCTTTCACAAGTAGAGACACTGAAGTGAGTTAAGAATTTGCAGGATTAGGCCCTAAAATAGTGAAGGAAAGAGAAATGCTAATGTGCATATAAAAATAGGTGCTACAATAAAATATTTTTTTATATTTCATCAATAAATTATTTTCACTAACCAGTTATGGATCATATATCTCTGCACTCTTTAATGATTTGTCCACATCTACAGCGATCCTTTTAAAGATCATAATATATTTTTGAATTCAAAAGTCCAGAAAGTATACAAACACATCCTTAAAAAAAGGAAACCTTGTATTAAAGTCGGGGTGTGCTAATCTCTCCAAAAAAGCCATTTAGACTCACCCATGGCAAAAAGGGGAAAATGTGCGCTGTACTCTTCAACCAGAAAGAAACCCAAAATAAAGAATGTCTGTTAGAAAAAAATAAAAATAATAATAAAAAAATAGTGATAGTGACTTTTGTACTTGTGACCTGAACATGACCTGACAGGAACCTCCTGCCACCTTCCCCAAGCACACGTGGACACCCGCACAACACCAGTGTTGTGCCCATTTTACAAAGCAGGTGGTTTCTGACTTCCAAATACAGTAAAAGAAAAAAGAATAAACTAAACTGAACAGCACACCCTTTCAGAATCATTCCCCGAAGCTGAAAAGTCCTGTGCCAAGGCACTTCACCCTACAATAAAATGCATTAAAGGGGGAAAAAAGAAGGTGGGTGAGGTGGGAGGTCAGCATTTCTTTGTTTTGCGTGTGGTTGTTAAATACAAATACTCTAGAGAAGGAGCTGCTGAGACTGGCGAGGGGACGGGGAGGGAGGCTGTTTCTCAGAACTGGCTGAATGTGGTCTGTTTTTCCAGCACTTCGAGGTAGTCCGGCTCTGCGTTTAGTTTTGCTTTTAGCTCCAAGTACTCGTTCCTGTTGGGCTCTACATAGACAGTACTCGGGGGGCTGTAGAGCACCGTCTCCCGGAGCCTGCTGTCCCCCGGCCCCGGGTGCAAGTACTGGTGCGCACGCCTAAGGTCATAGTTAGGGGAGTAGGTGTAGGCGGCAGGGAGCTTGGGGTAGTCGGGGAGGGTGGAGCCGGGAGTGCCCAGCGTGGAGGAGGAGTGTTTGTCGGGCTCCAAAATGCCCCTGTAAAAGCGATCGGCGTCTTGCACTGGGGAGAGCAGCTCCTCCCGCGGCTCGATGGTGCTCACGCTGTACGCGGGGCTGCGCCCCGGCGCGTCCTCCCCGCCGGGCGCCGGCGGCGGTGGGGGCGGAGGGGGCGGCGGCGCGCCCCCCCCGGGCGACAGGGGGTGGCTGCTGTAGGTGACCTTGAGCTCGTGAAGGTCTTTGTAATCCTCGCCCGAATTGCCCTCCCGGGAGCGGTAGATGGGGTTTTTGCACATGTGGCCCAGGGGGTGCGGGATGTACTCGTAGACGTGGCCGGCGGGGGTCTTCACCTTGGGCAGCGCCGCGCCCCCGCCGCCGCCGCCCCCGCCGCCCCGGTGGGGCGGGTGCTGCTGCAGGTGGGGGTGGTGATGGTGGTGGTGGCCGCCGCTGTAGACGCTGTACTGCATGTTGAAGGAGCTCACGTCGGAGTTGTTGGCGCTGGCGTGGTCACCCTGGCCCTTCTTGCGCCGCTTCATCACCAGGACGAAGAGCCCGGCCGCCACGAAGACGGACATGATGAAGACCAGCAGCAGGCTGAGGATCAGCACCGAGAGTGGCACCGAGGAGGTGCCGCCGCCGGCGCCGCCCGAGGGCGCGGAGCCGCCCGCCGCCGCCGTGCCATTGAGGCGCACGGTGGAGGAGGAGGGGGTGGTCCTGGCCGGCAGCTGGCCCGGGGACGGCGTGGGCGTGGAGACGACGATATCCGAGTAGTCGGGGCACAGCAGCTCCGCCCGGACGGCCCGCATGTCGCTCTGGGCAAACTTCTTAGGGGACTCGCAGATAACCTGGTCCACCAGGACACCGGTGTTGAGCTGCTCCAGCCACAGCTTCATGCCCACCACGTCGCAGGTGCAGTCCCAAGGGTTCTCGTGCAGGTCGATCTGCAGCAGGGATTTCAGCTGGTCCAGCACCCCGCTCACTGGCAGGTAGGAGAAGTGGTTGCTCCGCAGGCTCAGCCTGTAGAGAGACAGACCAGAAAAAATGTTCCCTGGCAAAGACCTCAGCAGATTGTTGTTCAAAAACAAGAGCTGAAGGTTGGGGACAGATTCAAAGGTGCCTGCCTCTATCTCCCGGATGACATTGTACTGCAGGAAGAGGTACTGCAGGCTTTGCAGCCCATAGAACAGCTCTGGGCTCAGCCGCTCGATCCGGTTCCCATTCAGGTACAGCCTTCGCAAATTAGTTAAATCCCCAAAAGCCCGGTCCTGAATGACCGAGATCCGATTATTGCCCAGATGTAGCAAATCCAGCCCGGTGGCATCCACAAAATCTGCCCTGCGGACCAGTGCAATGTAGTTTTCCGTCAGATACATCTTCTTAGGATTATAGGGTTTGGGCTGCAGTTCAGAAATGCTCTCAATCTTCCTCTCCTGACAATTGACATTGAGGCCCAGGTCAGAAATCTGCAAGTTGCAAGTGCAGGCAGTGGGGCACTCCAAAGGCACCGGGGATTTGGTCTGGTAGGCAATGCTGGGGCCATAGTTGCTGTATCCCAAGTCTTTTGAGGGTAAGCGGGAGGTGGGGCGCACCCTTGGCTTGTTGGGTTGGCGGGTCCCTTTGGGGGGCTTCAAGGGAGATTTGTAAACAGCTGAAGAAGAAGTAGCCACGGAGTTGACCGAGGCTGGGGTTGTGTGGAAATACCCTGTGGTGCTCAGTGGTGTCTGAGGTCTCATTTCATAATCAGAGATGAGCCTCCTGGGGCAAAGCTCCTGCTTGGAGACTTCATCCAAGTCTCGACCATGTAAGCGGAAAGGGGTCTCGCAAACTACATCTCCCACCAGAGCAGAGTATGAGATACTGTCCAGCCAATCCTTTAGAGCAATCAACTCACAAGAGCAATTCCAGGGGTTTTCCTCCAGCTGCAGCTCCACCACTTTATCCATGTGCTGCAAGAGGCCCATATAGGGCAACAGCTTCAGCCGGTTACCCCTCAGGTCCAGGTGAGTTAAGGGCACAAAACGGAAAAGGTTGTTGGGCAAACTGGAGAGGAGGTTATCATTGAGAATCAGCACCTGCAGCAAATGCAGTTTGCTGAAGGCATTGGGTTCAATGATGCTAATATAATTATAATCGACCTGTAGGTATTCCAAACTCTCTAGCCCAAGGAAAGTGTCATCCCGTAGAAGTTCCAACTTGTTATTGTTCAAATGCAGCCTCCTTAAACCTCTCAGACCATGAAAGGCCCCAGTTTCGATGTCTTGGATGTCATTGCTCCCCAGATGCAAAATTGAAGCCCCGGTGTAATTGACAAACTGGTTTGGGTACAGCCTGTTCAAAAGGTTCCCAGACAACAAGAGGTGGTAGACAGGGAACCTTGGTGGACTGATCTCAAAAAGGCTGATGATCCCTCTGTTTTCACAGCTCACTGTTAAGATGCTGTCCTTCTCCTCACAAGGACATGCATTATCACAGATTTCCCCATAATACTCGATGCTTTCTGCCCACGAAAGGACTAGCGATGTTAAAGCAAACGCGATCGTCTGCAGCATCCAGATATGCATTTTTTTGTTGAGGTCCTGTTCCAAAGTTACTGTAGAGCAGCAAGCATACATTTTATTTCCTGTAAGGATAAGGAGAAAAAAAAGAAAGTACCATAATAGTACAGCCCTGTAAAATTTAAAATGGAAATAAAGTTTATGTATGTCTTCATTAGGGTGGGAATGGATTGTTAATCAACAAAAAAACCAAACCTCCTGTCACTTCTAATTCCCATACTTTCAAAAACTGGATGACATGCATTGATTAAAGGGTTGATAGGCAACTCCTAGTGAGTCAAATGCCTGCGGTGTTTAAAACAGTGAGGTCACAGTAGGAATTGTTCTGCTTCTGTTTGTGTGGGGTGCATTTCAATGCTTCCTTGGATCTTTTTCATGACCAGCCCCATAAATATACATAAAATGGCTGTCAGTTCAGTTTCACGTTTCTAATTTAAGAGAAAAGAAACACCATTTTACGAGATTTCCCACCTCCCCTATCACCCAGCTCCCCCTTCCCTTCAGAACCTCCCCAGTGAACAGCGCACCAAGGTCTTCCCCTCCTTCTACCTTGATTTTTAACCGTTGGTGGAAATACCATGGTAGGAATCCAAAGAAAAATATTCAGTGCTGAAAACGGCAGCTTAATTCAACAGAGAGAATACTGACACATTCTCCCCATCACACATTTCTTAAAACTCTTTTATGTTGGGTTTTTTACTCCTAGCTATACATTTACAAAGCACATACTCACCCACACAGATATGCACACACACACACACACACACACACACACACACACACACACTCACCCCCAGATGACTTCTGTGGAGGAATTCTTCTGTAATGAGATTAAATACATTAACCTCCTACTTCAGTGCACTCAACAGCTCTCTTCAATTAGAAAAATTTTGTATCTTTACACAAGCAAATAATTTTAACTGATTTTTGATTCTCCCTCAAGTTATACACAATGTAACAGAGCCCATTTCAAGCAGAAGTCTTCAGTTCTCTCTCACATACACACACACACACACACACACACATACTCTTAAAAGAAATATTTTAACCACTCACCCAAAAATTGTGAAAAATGTAAAACATGCTGATCATCTTCGGAGTTTCATCCATATCTGACATAGCGCTTATTCCCAATGTTCTGCAAAACTAGCCTGGTAGAAGTGGAGAGATCTAAATAGGTCTGGTGAAAATATCTCATTGCCAACACTCCAAGCATCAGAGTTACTGATTATAAGCAGCGATGGCTGTCAGTACTCTTTATCCTTTAGGGGAGAAGACACCCAGGCTGATTAAAAGCCAAGGAGGGTGGAAGGGAAATCCTACCATTGACCTACGTCAGTAATTTAATGCCTGAATTTCACCTAGCTGGAAACAAATGCTTTCCTTTCCTTTCTGCAGTCTTTCTGACTCCTTGTGGCTTTCTTCTACTAGTCCAAAAGCAATATGAGTGGGGAAAATAGATGCATTTTGTGTGTTGGTAAGGGAAGACCTAATAAATCATCAGGCTTAAATACTGGGATCTTGGAGGAGGCTTGCATTTTCTAATGTTCACCTCAGAGCTCCAATCCTTATGACACAACTCTGGTTTGGAGGAAGGTATCCTAAAAAATGAGAGGTCTCAGTACTGCAAGACATCTCCTGTGGCATCAGGTTCACGGCTGCAAATCTAGCACTTGCAGCAAAGGCAGTCATGCAGCAAGAAATCGGAAGTCTCGGTGAATCTCTCTCTAATTCTGACCAGACGTCAACTGGATCAGAATTACTCAAAGCAAAAAGGCTTCATTGCATAAAGGCAGCAGAAATCTTACTCAAAGGCATGTATCTAGCATATTCTTTCTCAGTTTGATCAGATCCATTCATCCATTAACCAACAGTTCTTTGCAGAAAAGAAAAAAAAAAAGACAAGCCATTGAAAACCTGCCCGGTCAGTGTTAAACTCCCAGGCATTTTACAACTTTAATTCAATTATTGTTAGAAAAGGAGGCAAATACAATTTTCCTTCCCTCTTCCTTTCTGCCTTTCTCTCACAAAAATAAAAAAAAAAAAAAAAAAGGTGGGTGGGGTGAGAGGTAAAGAGAATAAAGTTGTAGCTGGCTACATGCAAGGTTGCAATCCCGCCCTGGAAACCCCTCTGTGGTGACTGTGTGCTGCTGTTCGCCAGCTCCCTACAGAGGTTCAGATTGAGAAAGGGGGGGGGGGAAGTGGGGGTGGGAGCGACGGGGGGGAGGGGAGAAGAGAAAAGGGGTTGCATCGGGATTTTTCTTGCGTGTGTGGGTTTTTTTCCCCGAAGAGTTCAACCCTTAGCTTACCGCACTGCATATCCGGCTGGAGGCAGCTTTCAGTACCGCCGACAGCAGCAGCGAGCCAGCAGCCCCAGCCGGTCACTGCCACCGAACTGAGCAGCACCCCGAGTTGGGAGACATGGATTTCGGGGGGGTGAGGGAGGCGGGGGAAGGAGTGGAAAGCAACAGCAAGCAAAGAGCTGGCTGGGAAAGGGTGGGGGGACGAGTAAGGGAGGAAGAGAAGAGGGAGAAGGGAGAGAGAGAAAAGTCGACCCCGGTACTTACTTCGCCCGAAATCTCCAGGGCCCAAGCATGGTGGCAGCCCATGAAGAAGCCTCCCCGCGGCGCGGCGGCGGTGTCGGTGTCGGTGCGGCGGCGGCCGGGGCGGTGGGTGCGGAGCGGAGCGGAGCGGAGCGGGCTCCCCCCGCGCGCAGGCGGCGCCGAGACACAGCGCTCGCACAGGGGCGCGCGCACACGCGCGCACACGCGCCACACACACACACACACTCTCACACACACTCACACTCACACAGGCGCGCGTGCCCGGGCAGCCGCGGGGGCGCGCCCGCCACGCACGCGCGCTCTGGCGCGCGCGGCCGCACGGCGGGGGTGGGGGCGGCTGGCGGCGCGATGCGCGGTGCGGAGCGGAGCGGTGCCGCCACCGCGGAGCGCGGGTGGGGGGCGGTGCCAGGGGAGCGAGGGCGGGGCGGCGGCGCCGGGGGCGCCGGGGGGTGCGCGGGGAGGCGGGAGGGAAGGGGCCGCGGTCCGGGGTGGGTGTCCCCGAGTGACGGCGCGGTGGCAGCGGCAGCAGCAGCCGCCGGCGCCGTGGGGCGGCGCGCCCCCCGCCCGCACGGGCACGCACGGCGCGGGCACACGCAGCACACACAGATGCCGATACGAGCGCGGCGTTCGCCCCGCCACACCCCCGCACTTTCCCCAGCACGGGCCAACTTTCCGGTCACTCCGCCGCCGCGGACACCGCCCCGTCTGCCCCCCGTCCCCTGGGGCGATAGTCCCCAGCCACCCCCGTGCTCTCCTCGCAGCGCTCGCTGGCCGCGGCCGGGTGGAGCGGAGCGGAGCCGCGAAGGGGGGGGCAGCGGGAGCCGGGGGTCCGGCCGCGGGCGCTTCCTGTTCGGGAGCCTGCGCCGCGTTCGCGGAGACCGCGGGGAATCGGGTGGTCGCGGTGAAACGAAGCGACGGTTTTCGCCGCGCACATCTCCCGAAACCGGGGACGCGCGCGCGTGTCGGGGCCGTTCAGTTTGTGTTTCCTCCTCTGCCCACCCCGGCCGCGGGGCGCGGAGGGAGCCGGGGCGCGGCTGCACCCACAGCAAACTAAGCGGCTGCGCGGCCGCCCCTCTCCCTCCCGGGCCGCTCCCCGCGGCCGCGCTCCGGCCGCTCCGGGCGGGCGCGGCGCCTCTCGCCGCCGCCAGGTGGCAGCGCAGGGCGGCGGATGGGCCGCGCGGGGCCGCCCCGCGGGCTGCGCCCGGGGAAGGCGACGCCGTGGGCGCCGCATTCCTGTTGTTGCCGGTGGGATCCCCGGCGTTATGCGGTGTGCTCTGGACCGCAGAGGGTAACACTGGCTGGCTAGCAGTCGTGATGGTTTTTTTTCGGGTTCGATTTCGGCTTTTATTTTCCGCCAAATTGCGTGTTTGGCTGATTTAAAAAAAAAAATTTAGGAAAAGTCATTTAATTGCGTACGGTGAAAGATGTGCACTTGGTCGCGTTTGTGTATTCATTACTGCTGTGGACTCTATGGATTGTAGTACATAAGTTGAATAAGTGTTATGCATACAGGAACACATGGAGTATATCCCATGTGCACAGCATGGAATCGAACTTTAACTCAAAGGTAATGCTAGATGTGGTTGTGGCTTCGTGAGTTTTATTGTGTGAGTCTAAACACTGAACAATGTTCTGCATATGGTGTATGATTTCAGTACATGTATATCTTCAGCAGACCTCTGTTAACTCATATCTTAACATCCCAACGTGCTAAACCCAGAGATGATTGTAAAGAATCATCTTTTTCTTCTCAGCCTTCCTCAAAAGGCGTATTTTTCTTCTTTGCAAACATAAAAGGAGTGTGACTCAAATCCTCTTTCCCTAGGCCTGAAATAAGCGAGATCTTATATTTGAATGGAAGACAAAATTTTTATATGGACCAAGTAATTTTCCTGACCTTGTAGAAGCTTTTGGAAATCTTCTCAGTGGGACAAAGTACTTACTTAAATTCTTAAAGGATCACTGACATTCCCGTTTTGATGCAAAACCAATTAACTTAGTGGAAGGTTTTGAATGGTTTTAGAGTGAGTTCCAAGGTGCTAATTTTAGTCAGGAAAAAAATATCAAACCATACAAGGTACTTTTCCTTCCCCCCTTACATACAGTCTCTTAAGCTTTTCTGATATTTAATATGGAACTTACAATAGTGGAACAAAAAGAATTCACAGATAGTAAACAGAGATGTCTAACAGGAGTTTCTTATGGCCTCGCTATTTTTGAAAAACATCTTTGTTTTGAATTAATAATTCTGCACTTTGAATATATGGGGGTTTATGCATATAAAACCCCATATATTGCTTGCATTTTTTAGGTCTGTCATATTTATAGCATCTGCTTATTTTTCTATGCTATTTTTCTCTCTGACACACAAAATTAGACACATGTAAATACTTCTTTTATTCATAACAGAGAAAGATATTTTAAATAACCCTGTCAGCTAGGCTGAACTTAACTCCTTCCATGAAACTCTTCTGGAGAATTTGTCATTTCATAAAACTGAAATCATGTTAAAAGCTATTATGTAAAAGTCAATATTGGAGACGTATTTCAGTTTAATTGTTCTGATCCTGTACTAGTGAGATATTAAAATGCATCATAAATAGAAAATCTGATTTAATGAAATCTTTCTTCTGCGTTGTTAGACTGCTAGATTGTTTTAGTAGCATGCATGAGATTTAAATAGTTATTGGTGTAGAACTATCATGCTGTTGGTCCATTCATTTTTATTCTAATTAACATTTTATTTTTAGTAATAGACCTTAAAGTTCTGTAAAGTTTTTCAGAATTTTTATTTCAATATGTATGACTAGTATGAGAGAACACAGCTCTATATTGCGTACTGGAATTGGAATTAGACTCCATTTGAATGGAGTCTAATTCTAATTTGAATGGAGTCTACATAGTCCAAAAGAATTTCTGACAGTGAAAAGTTACATCTGAATGTTGAACTGGAACTGTCACTATAAACCGAAGCACACAAACATCAAACAGTAAATGCTGCTAAATTTATGAGAAATAAAGATGTTTTTATTATTATAGTGCTACCTCTTGCTAATTTATCTTTCGTCTACGTTTCATTAAACTGGGAAATCCTAAAAGCCTTTAAACTGAAATACTCAGGAGGAAAGTTGGAAATAACTCATATAATCCTCACATGGAATAAAAATAGAGGGACCTGAGTGAAGATGGAACAAGAGAAAAGATAGATAAACAAAAGGATATGGGGCGTACATGCATTATATGTATAACAACTTGTAAGTGTACAGATCTACCCCTTTTCTATAGTACTTCAATCAACGACAGTGGCAGGAACAATTGATCTAGCATGTGAAACCAGATACAGGAAATCGGGAATATGGAGGTTCCAAAGTCATTAAGTGGCATACACTGAAACAGAAGGATGGACACTCTTTGTTTAGTTCATGCACTAAAACGTATTAAGGAGTGAAGACTTTAACAACAGTGCAATAAAAATGTTAAATCTGAGGTTGAAGATGAGATAGTATGCATTTCAATGAAAATCGTTGAGCAAAGGGTAGGAAAAATACTTAATAGGGATGCAATTTATTGTGAATCTGCTGGTACAGATTTGATCTGGATAATAGTGCCTACAAGTAAGGGGAGGGGGAGCAAAAGTTGAGATTGTGTGATCATGCAAATTTGTGTGATTTCTCATGGGTAAATATCAGCAAAAAGTTCAACCAGTGATGCTAGGGATGATGAGATTTTGAACATTATAGAACATTATAGAAGATTGCTTCTTTTATGGAACAGACACTGAGGCAAGGATAACTTAGACTAAATCTTAGTAAATGATAGGATCTACAGGAAAAAATTATAGAAAATAAATGTGATGGTTTAGAGCTTTTCTACTTCATGTGAAGTTGCAAGACAGAAGAATGTGAAGGATCTATGATAGCAGTCCAGTGTTTCAGAAAGGCAAACAAAAGCAAAAAATTTTAGTGAGGAGTACAGGAAGTAGAATTTAGGTAACATATATTACTGTATGTAAAAAAAAAAAAAAAAAAAAAAAAAAAGGGCAAATTATATTAAATGTTTACACTGGAGAAGAGGGAAAGAAATGAAATAGGCCCCCTAAACAGGGATGAAAAAGAATTCCCAGAAGGTAGCAACCTTAAGCAAGTTATTAAGAGTAAGCACAAAACCTAAAAAGAATGGAAAAGAGATACTGATTAGCAAGAAGAAATCTGCATCAATAGTTTGAAAGTGTAAAACCAAGCTGAGAATGGTCAGAAATCTTGTTAAACCAAAACTTGCACAGAAACCTGAAACATAGTGAAAACTTCTTAAGCCATGTAAGTAAAATGAGAACTTAAGAAGTGGGACGGATGTTAAAGGATGAGGTAATCATTAAGAATAAAGTAGACCTGGACTAAATAGATACTGGAAAAGTTGCCTCTGTTTCTGATAAGAATTTTTATATATAAAGAGAAGTCACATCATCAGTGTATCTGGTCCTGGTGGACCCAAGCATTTGGTCCAGCAATATTCTGTCCTAAAGTACTGAAAGGATCAACACATGAAATTCAAGTCCAAAAGTAAGCAAGACAAAAATTTTGGAGAAGCTTAGAAAAGGATACAGTACATAATCTTGAGAGGGGGATTCTCTAAATGGGTGGAAGTCTTTAGTGGATTTTGTTGGTGGCCAGTTTTTAGCTCAGTCCCTTGTAATACACTTAACGCTGATTTCAGGGTATAAGATAAGTGAGTCTGGACAGAGTTTGTAGACCGCACAAAATTAATGTTTTTTCTGAGAAACAGATGTGTTGAGATACATCATGGAATCATGGAATCATATTGAGGTTGGAAAAGCCTCCAAGACCATCGAGTCCAGCTGTCCCCCAGCACCGCTAAGGCCACCAATAAACACGTCTCCAAGAGTCACATCTACATGGCTGTTAAATCCCCCCAGGGTTGGGGACTCCACCCCTGCCAGGGCTGGATGACCCTTTCAGTGAAGGAATATTTCCAATATTCAACCTAAACCTCCCCTTGTGTCAATATATATACTATATAAATATTTGCAAATGTAGCCTTACTGTTTGTATTTTAGCTTGTCGATATTTCTGAATTTAATTCATGTATATCTATATATTTTTTCTTGTGTCCCAGGCTGATAGAGATGGTGTGAAATTGAGTAATGTAATCTACAAACTCAGGAATGAAAACCTTTACTGTAGACTAGGAAGATCCAAGTTTATAAAAAATTCTAAAAATTTGAAGGTAGTAGTCAATCAGGAAGTGGCTATAGGTTGCCATTATAAATGAAGTACTTATATAAATGGAAAAGACAAGTGCAATTCTATGACGTATTAGACAGGGTGTTCTAATAGGTGGGGAGGCATTATTAGTATTGTAAAGAATGTGTTTTTTCAGGAGTTCCTGCTGTATTATGCATGGTTCTGGTAATACATTCAAATAAATTAAAATGAAATTTAAAGATCAGAAAGAAACTATGGTAATTAGGGCATGGAAAATATGTCTATGGAAGAGTGATTAAAAAAAAAGGCATACATAGCCAAATAGATATTGAAAGGACATGTGAGTCCTTACAAATGCATTTTTAGTTAAATAATAAAAACGGCAAAAAGTATTTAAACTGAAGAGTGATGTTGGCATGCCATCAAGTACTTATATATTGATTACAAAGCCTAGGAATGTGAAGAAATTTACTGACTGACTGAGACTGGAAAGGTCTTCCAGATAGGTAATCAGGCCAATAAAGTTTTTTAAAATAGAACTTGAGAAGCTTACAGAAAAGAATGTGTAATTGAATGGGACAGTTCTTGTTAGTAAAGAGATATTTGTGGCAAGTTGGGAAAGAAAGGGCTTTTTGAAGAAGATGGAATATGTTTTTTCTACATTTATACTGTATCTCTTCTCTGCCTCAGGGCTTACTGCAGGCTCTGAGGTCAGGTAGGATGTTTTCTCCCTTTATTGTATAATTTAGATTCTGAGTTATGTTAATTTCTTTCTTTCTTTTGTTCTCCTTTGTATAGTGGGACATGTTTTAAGTCCTAGAACATTCTGCAGAGAATTTCTAACATATTTCCTCCTATTATGGGGGTCTCCACAGACTGCTAGTGGTGCCCTTTTCCCCCTTCTTCCTCCTTTTTTTCTTCTTCCCCAAGGAAGATTAGAGTTTTGACTTTTGGTCTTCACTGCAAAATGAAAGGTTTTGAGTCAGTGGGTAGTACCATGTCGTGTAAAAATCCTGTAGATATCTGTCTCTGTTTTTTTTTCTTTTTCTTTTTCCTCAACTAAATATCTAGTATATTGCAACCCTCAACTGTGAGAATGTAGAAATTTAGATAGTCCCTTCCAGCAATATGTTTCTATTACTACTTCTTATGAAAATCATATTCAACTCTGTTCCATTATCTCTAAAATACTAGCTAAACTTTCAGCATTTTCAATAGGACATGGCATGGATTAAGTGACATATAGAAAAAAATATCTCTGAAATTTCCTAAACTGTTCTGTCATTATACATTAGTTCTGACTTTTCATTTTTCTTATCTCCTTGCTATACTTAGGATTATCAAATAATTAAAATTATTTCACATCAAATATGTCTAATATTAGGTATCTAAATCTATCCATAATAACTGAAATAAAAGGATTCTGATTTCATGTGGCTCTGAACACTTCCTCTGGGGTAGCTTCTTAGGTTTTCTGGTGGAAATTGTAGGATAGGAATTATACAGACGTTTATTCATATTCTTACATACAGGAGTAACCTTAAGGTACAAATCTGTTAGGTTATTCTTCTTTTCTTTTTGCTTTAATTTTTTTACAGTAAAGAGATTTAACAGGAGAAACTCAGAGAATTGCTAGGTGTTTTCTGCCTTAATGGTTAAAAAATTCAATAGAAGGAGTAGGCTTAAAATTTTTATGCCACATTAGTTAATAGAAATTTGAGTATGATCAGTATACTACCCCTCGAACACAGAGACTGACCTGTCTCATTCCTGTTCACTTTGGGGAAGTTAAGCATATCATGGGAATTTCTATTGAACTGTTCCTCACAAGCAAGATAAGCAGGTGGATACAGGTGCTTAGCTTTATGTTTTATAATTTTTAATATATAATTTAATAATTTATAATTTTCTCTGAGAATAATCAGTTGTTTTACTGTTTTGTTGCTTTGGGGTTTTTTTTAACCTACTTGCATACCTTAATTGATAAAATTAAAAATCCTTAATCTTATTTAAAAAAAAAACAAAACACAAAAACAAAGCCAGTCTTACGGATTTCTACATTACATGTTTAAACATATATTTACAAAATATAATACGTCAGTTTCATATATTTACAAACTCACTTGATAGCATAGAACAGGTTGATTATTAATGAGACGGTTTTTATTTAAAATAAATATGTAACTTTATTTACACAGTGATAATCAAAAATCAATCTATTATTTTACCATTCTACCTAATAGGCACGATAACTGTGTTATGTTGTATTAAAAAGAAGTGAAGAATGTTTTGTTTTGGTTTGTATTTTTAACTGAGTGGGCTTACTCCAATAAAAGTGCAAAAGCCTCAGAACGAACTGAAGTTGCGTGTTTTGGCTGCTCGGCATGACCTGGATTTCATACCAGTGGTGGCTCCTCCAGGTCTTCTGACTGGGGAGTTTACATCAGTTTCTGCCACTAGGTGTCCCTATATGCCCCCGTGTGCCGGAAAATGCCTGGTGAAAACATTAACTGAGGGAGGAGAACGGGAGAAATTGAGCGGGAGTAGTAGAAAACATAATAGTAAACGTCCTTCATGGGTTTTGACTTCTGTTTGGCAACTATCTGGCACGTTACTGAAGAGGAAATATGAATAGATTCATGATTGTGCAGTTGGATTTCAAAACAAACTTTTAAAAAAATGGATAATAATGTGCTCTTAGATATTACCTAGTTTTCAATATTATGCAGTCTTTTTGATATTATGTAGTTATATACATGTATATAAAATGAGGAATCTTCTAAAAACATATCAGTTTAAGCTTTATATTTGATAAATTTATTATAATTTTAAAATTATTTATACAATTTTGGGTAAAAAATGGATTTTCAGATAGTAAACCCTTTTAATTAATTACATATGTCTAAGAGCGATGAAGAAACGTGTACCATGAATAGCTTCTCTAGAATATCTTGATAAATGGGATGTTCCACGAAGTAGGAGCCTTTGATGGATTGTACAGACCTCTAAACCTTACAATTAATGTTTCGATAGATCACTAGTAATGGAAAATAATTTGTTTTAGACTACAATTCTTTTCATAATCAAGTGGCTATTAGATGTTATGCAAACGTTCTTCTAGTGGGACATTTGTTTAATCAAAGTCAGCAGCCATTATGACATGAGCACTTTTAAAAGTAATAATAATAATAATAGTAATAATAATAAAAATAATAATAATAATGATAATAAAGTAAAAATGCAGAGATATGAAGATATGGTCTTTCAGGTGTAATAAGCAAGATACTTGAACAGACACCTCAGAGTATTAAATAATTATTTCCTTTCACGTCAAAAGGCTGCATGTACAATGACAGATGGATTATACTAATACTGTGCATTCTCTTTTTCAAAATACAGACCCTTAATTAAAAAATAAGCAAGCAGACAAACAAGCTTTCATCCTTCTAATACTATTCAAAACATGACTAGAGAAAAACTACTTTTCTGAACCTATAATTCTGAGCTTACTTGTTTTGAACTTGTAGAGAACAATAGCTCTGTTTTGGAGATGCTAGCATTGTTAAGCATTTTTCTTCTGGATATTTGTATCACACATAGTCTAAGAATTTGGAATTAGAGAAAGAGGTTTTATTTCATTTACTAACAGCATAATTTTGTTGGAATGTCTCCACTGGTTTTGAGTTATGGTCTTGGTTTAAAATTTGAGCCCATAGTCTGTTAAGCCTGATAAGAGTTACAAGTCCACTGCACTGAAAATTTATGAATTGATGAATACATTAATGAATAATAGCTTGTTACTCTTCATCAGCCTTGTCTACTTCATGTTACTGGTTCTTCTTTAGAAGTAAACTAACTGAAAGTCAGAGTGAAAGCACCCTGTACCAAAACAGATATGATAGTCTGTTATTTGGTTTGGATTTTCACTTGCCTATTTTAAATTAAATTGAGTTGTATATTTCCTCAGTTGACAAGACTGAGTTTTTGTAGACCAAAAAAGCGATGAGACAAATTTACTAAAAAACTGAAAGTCTGTCTTTGAAAATATTGGGATAGGTTCCCATAGTCTTTGAACCACTGGATGGAATCAGGCTAATTTGAGTATCTATTGTTTAGAATTATCTATTGCTTAGAATTCTATAGGAAATGGAAGGAGGAGGACTGGTGCTTTATTGTTCAATATGAAGAAATAGAACATCTTTTGTGACCAAGGGATATTGAACATTCTGATAGACAAGTGGAATACACAAATAAGAATCTATGTTTTATAATAGTGAAATAAATGAGTAATACAAAGTGTTTAATTAGTTTACTGGTGAAGTTATGAGTTTAAGTGAAAAATATTAGTGATATATGTCATAAAAGCTTCTATATTTCAAATACTACCTATATAAAGTATACAGATATCTTGCAAGACACTAAAGACATAATACATTAAATAAAAAAACCCCAAAGTCATCATAACTATATGATGTTATGAGTTAAGAAAATCAAAATGCTCTGCAAACATTGTTTGTATAATACAAACAATACAAGTTATAACACAGCAAGCAACTTTTCACGCCCCCTGTTGAAGAGCAATATAGAGTTACAGTCTTCAGAGGAAAAAATGCTGATGAGCAGCTTATTTCTGCATAGAGGTTGTATGAAAGCTATGTCTTAATGTAGTTACAGCTCTAGTTTTCTACATGTATCCCTGTGGAATATAAACATCCTACAAAGCTTAAGTACAAAACCACATGAGATTTTACTATGTTTATTGCTACTATTGTGATACTGAGTAGTTGCAAATGGCATTATCCATTAAAAATATCTAATCAGATAGTATCAATTCATGTCACCTTACTATACCTATGATTTAGAGAAAATGATTTGGAGTGAGAGTGTCAGTCCTATTGAAAGTTAATGGTAACTGAATAGTGGGAAATTACATAAGTGTACCTAGCTGCCTGTAAAGTTGAAGCCACAGTAGAAAAAGCAGATAAAAGAAAAGTGAAAGGAAATATCCTCAGTTTTCATTTCAGGAATGGAAGCAAAATGAGATCAGTTAACTGAAATGTTGCATATGGAATATCAAATACTTTATTAAGTTATTTCAGAGCTCCCTTTCCAATATCTCATCTAGAAAATGAATCTGACTCCTAATACAGTAAAAAGTTGGAAATATTTAATGTTCTTTTATGTCTTGTTTCAATCTATTTTTTTAGTGCAAATGGATTGCTGAAATGGATGGTAACAGAGAATTTTAAAAAATAACAGTATCAGTACCTAAATCATGAAGTCTGCCTTGCTTAAGATGAACTTTAGCATTTTGAAGCCTATATAGGTTCTGCAGGCTTCAAGATTTGTTAAGAAGCTGTCTTTCTTTACAAAATGTTACCTATTTCTCAAATGCATCTATGTTAAATTAATTTCTTCCTCTTGAACAATTTCCCAGCTATCGTAGGAAAAGCAAGGAATATTTTACATAGCTTTATGAAATGAAACATACTTTTTAAAGGCAGATGGCTACCATGTTTTCAAATAGTCTTACTAGGCAACCATGCACGTCCTATAGATAGTGATGTGAGATGGGTGTCTCTCAAGGATTATTCTGATTATGTGACCTGAAGTCTTCTCTAAATAAATAAGTGTCCCCTCTACCAATCACAGTGACATAATGCATTTACCTTAGTACCTGACCTGTTGCCTAAAATTAAGTGGCCTTCATACATACTTGGTGAGTGGTCAATTGATGTACAAAACCAGACATAGCTAAATATAACTCTGAAGACATAAAAATATGTTTATACTTTATGTCATCTCTAGTCTTATTGACCCAGGTTTGACTTTTTAGGAAATATAGTGCTACTAATCACGATGTGGATATTGTGTCAAAATTCAGACTTGCATTAACAGAAGTACTTTTAAGAAGCTAATATTACAGGAAACACCCTAAGTTCTCTTTCAAAATTAATTAATATTGTTGCTAGCAAGTGCACTTGAGAATTTCTGTATAAACAAGTTTGTTTTATGTAGTTATATCTGTAATAATATGTATTTCCCATTTGTTCTTGTGATAAATTGATATGGATGAATATATGTATTATGAAACAGCTGTTTGGATTAATGATGTGATAGCAGACCTCTGTAGGCAAGAGTAGGGTTTTTTGTTTATTCCCTTTTTGCTGTTATGCATTGATTAAAATCTCATGTAGATGCCATAATAAGAAATCAATTTCCTTGCTTTATGCTTATGTTTTTCTTATAATAGAAATTACTATTTGTTCAACAAATTATATTTAATGAAAAGAACTTTCTATTAATTTGTATTTTTATTTTCTTTCATTACATATTCCATTGTTCTTAATAATATTTTAAACCTTCATTTTTTTTGTTTGCATACAGTTAATAGACCTCAATAGTTAACCATCACATCCAAGATAAAATGGAATAAGTGTCTTTGTTACGCTGAAGGGAAAATATAAAAAAAAGCCAGAAAAATGCTGCCATCACTTGCGAATGAAACCTGCAGATTTGACAGGATATCCAGAACAATAACTGCCATGTGATTTATTAGTACTGACTGCTGACTACCACAGTTTAATTTGCTACACTAACACCCCAAATCCTACTGTATAACACAAATTTTTTTTTTTTGATTTCTGCTTTTGACAAAACCTGATTTAATTGTCTGGCAATGTCCCATGTGTTATTTTCATTCCAAATTCTTAGAAGGGATCTAGTACAATCATGAAAAACCTTCTGACCCTTCTAGATATAGAAGTATGTAATCTATAGTCATTCAACATATGCTGCTGCTTACAGCATATATTTTCAAATAAAGAGTGTAATTTTAAATGAAAAAATATATTACTCAAGTAGAGTACAAAGTAATAAATGTTCTCACCTTGAAAAAAAAATTTGTATCATGGATTCATGTTGCATTAACTTGTAGTTTTTGAACAGTAAATTAATAATCTCTTATGCTTATTTAGCACATACAATTTTGATATGACTTCATCTCATTTTGATTTCTGTTTCTAATTCTTATTGAATTGCAGCTATGATTTCTAGAATTTTACTGGTACTTTCAGATTTTAATGAACAACTATATCACTACAATTTATTTTTTTCCTAATAAAATTTCTTTTTGTTTTATTGCAGAGTTTCCTAACTTACATAAATCTTGTCTTATTTTGGATGAAATTCTGACATTGAGGTAGCATTTCACTTCACTGATTCTATTAGTACAGGAAAATAGAGCCCAAGTATCAAAATCTGTGAACAAGAGACTTAACTTTTCTTTTTGTTACTTATCCATCAAAATTTAGTATTTTTACTCTCTCAACATACTTGTAGTAGACATGGGGTGGCATTCACCCCGTTTCCCAAATCCTGTCCATGATGATATGACCTGCATATGTGCAGGTTAAGATTTATACATAAATGACCCGTAGGTCCCTCACTCACAGGTTTGTTCCCCTTTCTGAGTTCTGCCTTTGGCAGTGGGCAGTAAAACCAGTAATAAGAACTTTTCAACTGTTCCAAGATAATTTTTTTCCACATTATTTAATACACAATTTTATTTTTCCTTTTGCAAGTAGGAATAAGATTTGCATACCTGAAATATAGGCATAAGAAATAGCTCTGGAAATGTCATAGTTTTTCTTCATCCTTTGCATACCTGAAAAATTTTTTTATTGCCTTGAATACTCTTCCACTGTGGATAGAATTTCTTCAATTGTTTTCATGAATGAAACTGTTAATTCAAGCTGATAATTTACAGACTGCCAAAGCTTTAAAGAGTGCTTGCTCAGAATCTGACATACACATTAGATAAATTAGCACTTGGGAAAATGCAACATGTAATGGTTATTATTGCCATTATTTTTTATTCTCTTGTATTACATAAATTTTGTTTAAGTTTTGTAGAAGTTTGTTGATAACAACAGATTTCAAAGTTAAAACTTCAGTCAACTCACACATTAACTAATACCTTGAGTTAAACCTGTGGATAAGTTCAGGGACTTGCATACTAAAAGGAGGTGGCTTTCAGGTATATCATAATATAACTAGGAACAGTTCTTCTCAGAAGAGCCTTCTGTGACACCTAAACCTAAAGAGGCAAGAAATTGCTCCCATGGGAGATGAGCTGTTCTTACTGGAAAAATTCAAGCACAGCAAATAGGTACTGGAGCATGCTTTAATGGAGGCTTATCTGCTCTAGGCTGCCTCTGTACTTAATGGTAAACAGGTGTTAAAAGCCTCCTTTAGAACTGAATCATCCTCTCAAGAAAGCTGTTTCTTTCAGTTGACTATGTCTCTCTGTCCCTCAGGGAAAGTAAGGATCTAAGATAATTTAAAGGTTCGTTTAAGTGCTGGAAGCTAGATGGGAGAAACTCAAGTTCAGGAATCTATTTTTGGCTATGCCAGAACTCACTAAAAATGAGTAAGTATCCATGCTACTAACCTCAGTTCTGGAAATTAAGAGAAGCAGTTTACATGAAGTTCTGCGCTATTATGTTTTGCTCTTTAAAGGTTAGTAATGAGAAAATAGAGCTTGAGGTTGTGTCTGTGGGAAGTCTTTAATCATAAACCAGATGAATTAAGAAATCCAAGGGACATAAGATTCTGAGACAGACAAAAATTGTGTTTGACTGAGTCAGACTGCTAATGGAAATTTTTATTATCAACCCATATAAAAATGTTCCATGATATGTTATGATTCAGTACAAACCTGTTTAAGAGTTAATTAGCCTTACATTACTCCTTCACATCTCCCAAAGGAAATACAGTGTACATGAGAAATTCACATTTGGTTACTGAGATGTTTAGGTCGTACTCTCAAGTTCCAATCTCACCATGGCTCTGCTGAAGTCTTCCCCAGTGCTGGTTTTGACACTAACTTATCTGCAGTCGATTTAGTTTTGGAACATGGAGAATCAGAAATCAGCTCTTGTCAAATACTTAAGTCTTTAGCATGAGTGACATGCTTACTTGCATGTATTGTCTACAACCTAATATATACCACAAAGAGGTCTTGTAAGAGGTCTTCTGTTGTCAAGTTCTTCAACTCATATGCTCCAAGACAGTAATAGCTTATATCAATTCAGAGAGTGAGGAATCTCCTCTTGACAACCTTAGCATTATGATTCATCACATCTACTTTGTCCTGATCTCAACCCTCAACAACCTAACTGTATAACGACACTTATACTGATACTGAGGATGTCGGAAATACCTAATGTAAGGTTAGCTCTACTCTACTTTCATCAGGTATAAAACTGATTTTTGAAAAACAATTAAAAACAACTGCCATATAAAGGCACTGGGTTTAGTGTTGCCCTACAGCATATTCAATCTACATGCTTTAAACTAATATCAAGGTGCTTTTTCCTGGAGAAGTCTGTGGCTTTTTTTGATACTTATAACATTCTGAAAACTGCTGACAGGGATTTTACTTTGTTTCTTCTCGTTATTCTGTTGTTGCTAATCTGTTGATTGTGGCATTGTTCTGGTTTCTTTATAACACATGTAATATGACTTTATTCTGCCATAAATCTGTATTTAATTTATTAGATAAAACCTATTTTCTATGCTTAAGTTAATATCTTGGGGTTTATCTTTTTTTTGACTTTGTGTGTTTTTCTCCAAATCTGTGTCTCTGCGTTCCACTGTAATTTAATACCAAATTACTGGTTTTACAGACCATTAAAAACAGAGTATTTGGTTCATCTGTCACAAATATGTCATTCAAGGAATATTCCAGGAAGAGTATACCCCTCATAGCATGCTATTTTATTGTAAAATATGGTGAGACGACTCCTTTCATACAGAAGTTCTGTGGCAAGGAATTGCGATCAAGGAACTTGATAACTCGAGTTTAAGAATCTCTTTAAATTCACAAGTTTCAAAATCACTTCCTCCTAGTCAGAGGAAACACTGAGCGTAGCAGTCTAGGCTTTTATGTTTTATAAAGCCAATTATGGATCTAAACATTTAATATTTTTCCTCTGTTTAATTTGGCTTGTTTACACAGCCTTTTTTTCATTTATAATAATCAGGTAATAATCTTTCAAATGATCTGAGCAAGCTTAGCCGAAAATCCATTCCAGGAATGCCTTTTCAGTCACTGAGTGTTTGTAGTATTCAATTTGATTATATAGTAGTTCAGCCTGACCTTTTCAAACTCTAAACAAACAAGAGCAGGGTTACTTTTTCAGTGATTTAAATTAATCAACATAAAAAGAGCTGTATGAAGTTGCAATGCATGTCATAGTGTTATGAATGTTGGCTAGATCCTTTATGGACTGACAACACTAATAAAAAAAGTTAAGAGTTTCTTTTGGTGACATTTTACCAAAGATGTGAAATCACTAAATAATTGAAGGCCAATGCTTTCAGTTATATCTTCAAGTTAAAAAATACATTTGTAAAGAATGCAGAGTTTGCAAAGATCTGGAAAAGACAACTTTGCAGTCAAGAGGAAACTCCTCTTCAGTTCTATTAGAAGAGAACATGCAGATATTATTTTTTTCCTTACACTCCACATGCCTATCTTACATTTTCAGTGGAGAATAAATGATCATAATTACTAGACTCTTGAATATTTTCACGTAAATAGAAACCAGTTCCAGATACTCTGAAGCTTAATGTGAGAGGAACCTTGAGATCCTGATGAATTGTACTGTGTGGCATTTTGTATTTCCAGCCGATCAGTTGTTTTGCAAAATGCTCCCCATTAAAATGTTATGCACCAGTCTATAACTGCCAAAACTTTTAACTGAATAAGACTTCAGAATTCTGTTTCGCAGCATGGAATTTGTTGCTTCTCTGGAATTAACTTCTGATGAGGATAATTTAGTTTTTTAAAATCAGCCAGGTAATATGTACTGAAAAAAAATCTCAGTACATTCTGGAATAACTAGAACATACTGAAAAATGCTGAAAAATGGTACTTCCTGTACTAAAACAGGATGATTTTAATTATTTTTTTTTTCCTAGGGTATACCTTCCTATTCTCTTTCAATATTTTCTGTATTGCAGATAGGAGATAGTAGCAATACAAGGGCAAATGTATACACTTGCCATTGCTTCATATAGCCTATGGTCACATCATATTTCAAAGGTAGTACTGAATCTGCTTCTCTCAAAGATTTTTAGGGTCAGCTTGACACTTGAATAAGGTTCTTCTCCACTGAAAATCGATAGGTCTGTGGTGAGAGACAAAGATGCTTGCAGCATCAGTTCAAGAGAAACATCAAGAGGAGTGGCTCTGCTGATGGCAGAGTGCATATGAAGGTCCTAGAGGTGTAACTCTTCTGTATGCATATATACATATGTGTGTGTGTGTCTGCTCATATGTTTAGGAGACCATATTAATATATATATCTCCTATGTATACCTCTCCTACATTATATCTACAAGTATAACTTTTTGTGGGGGCGGGTGCCTGCCTTACTACCCAGTAGTAATGCATCATTCCTCAATCATCTGTCTTCTTTAAGATGACACACAACTGCAGAGGAAATATGATCAAACAGTTCCCCAAGACACAGTGGCTGCATTTGATCTTTGCCTACAGAGTATGTGACTATAAGTGTTTTTCTCTGCACTCTCCACTAATTACTAATTCGACCCCAGAACAGTAAAGAACAATTTGCTCTTCTATATGAGATTTTCACACATGTATCACACAGAGTTACATGTTTAGTGAGTTTGGGTATTTTGATAATTCTATAATCTACATACAATAAAGAATTAATATATCTCTAGTAACTGCAACATGCCACTTAGTAACAATGAATATAGATAAATCGGGAGCATTTGAAAAAGAGCTAAGAACCAGTGAGGACCACAGTTATGTGTCTAACAACTTTCTGAAAATATGTGTGAAATCAGTGGAATTTCAGTGTCTAAATACTTTGGTGAATTTGGGTGCGCAGAGTGTCTAAATGATGCCTGATGTGGGAACATTATAGTAATTGCCAAGAATGCTTTCAATGTGTCATTCCCATGATAGGGAAAAATAAATCAGAGAATATGATCAATAGGCTTCCTAAGCTGAAAGGTTGTGGCGTTAAAAAAGGAAAATTTGTGATAAATGACAGTTTTTTAAATTACATTCCTTATCAAGTCAAAATCTCATGTATTTTAATGGAAATTGAATTAATACTGATTGAACAGGTACTATTGAAACAAATCCTATTCAACTGAGTTGGTCATGCTGTTAAAAAAGTAATTTTTGTTTCTAACCTCTTTAAACCATTTGAATTATTTTTCTGACAGGGTACTTGAGTACTTGAAACCTAGGTTACTGTTTACATTAACTCAATAGCACTTTGTTGCAATGTGTTTTGACCCTTCATTTCTGTGGTATTCCTTCTACCTACTGACATTCCCTAGTTTTAAGTAAACAGGAAGTGCAAAACGGACTATTTGCAATCCCTATGTGGGGAAAGAAAGATAGAGCATCAGCAGATTTTATGAATGTTTAGATGAGCCTAGTCTGCCATGCAGTCTCCTAGAATGCATTTGGAACGTTTTTCAGCCACACAAGAGTGACTGTTTTGGAGCTATTCCAGAAGCTCAGCTTTGAGTCAAAGAGAGAAGTCTGCATTTACAAAGAACCATTCACAGCTGTCAGAAGTTAGATGTCTGTGGGACTCAAAGTACAGCTGCAGTTTTTCCAGAATACTGACTACTTCTGTGGCAACCAGAGTCTGTTCACTAGTACTGGGATTTCTGAAGCTTTACCAGAAAAATCTCAATGCCCTATGCCTGTAATTTCCATTTCTGTGTTTTTGTTGCTCATTTGTTGTTTTGTGTTCCAATGACTTACTGAATTATTTTTCTAAAGTTAGGAAAATGTAAGATATCAAGTTTTGAAATTATATGCTTATTATCTCCAGGGTTTTGGGGTTTTGTTTTTAAGCTTCCTGAATTAACAGAAAGCAATAAACTCTATTTTTTAGTTTTTCTGAAACATATAAAATTGGCTTCATGGCTTTATGAAGAAGAAACAGCAGCAATATTTAAACTATATAGGAGTGATGGGAATGTATCCTCCCAATTTTGCTACAGTCAGAAGTATATCCTCCTCTTTTTACTTCAGTAAGGATGCTATCTACAATTCCATTTTTCCTGTAGACACTCTCAATATTCCTCATTTTCAGTTCATAATGAATGTTCAGAGAAACAAACATATTGTGATGTAATGCAGTATAAAGCTACAACAGCACTTCTCAGAAATACAGTAATAACCAGGGATAAAATGTTTATGTTATACAACATTTTCTCAATTTTTTTTCTAATCCCCTTCTGCCATTGTCTCATTGAAAAGTTTGCATAATTATAGCAAGGAAATGAAAAGCAATTGGAAACAGAAAACATACTTTTTTATTTCTTCCAGGAAGTGCATGGTACACATTAGAATAATATAAAGTTGTATAGGGCAAATGCTAGCATTTTTTGAATTATATCATAGAATGTCATCTTAAGGAATATTTCAAATATGAAAACACAGGGAAAAAACCTACTATGAAGCCAGAGAGATCCAATCAAAGCTTTGAAATGGATCAAGACCTAAAATCAGGATAGCTTTTATGACATTGGGTTTACATCTAAAACAGCATCAAAATTCTTATTTTTTTTAATATATTTTTCCTTATGAGTAAATTTCATTGTTCTCAGGCTATCATTTTATGTAAGAAAATTTTAGATGTCAGTGCAGAGGAGGCTTACAAACTTAGCAAAGGAACCTTGGCCCAATTCCTTTTTTTTTCTTTGTGTTACTTGGAAATAGCTTGAAGTGTTCACCAGAGCATACACACATTTCAATCACTGTTAAGAAGAGGAAGGGAAGAGGGGGATGACATTTTAAGAATGATGACTTCTCTTTGTTTTGTTATTCCTGACCCCGATCCACCTTACTTGCATGTTCCTTATGACTTCTAATTTTATAACCTTCTTGAGGCTGGCCAGGTAGTGTAGAATCTGAAAGGCTTCTGAGGAGTTGCAGTGAAAATCCCTCTTCAGTTAGGGCTGGGTGTATCAGTGTCAAGCTGCTCTCCTGTGTGCAGCACAGAAACTGAGTGTTGTTTAGTGGGAGCATTTCTAGATATCCAGTTTCTCTGAACACATTGATTTTATCTTTAAAATCTCCTGGATTTCTGTTCTAATTTCCAGAGGAAGAAAAAAGGAAGATAGAAAAAACAACTATATTCATGGAAAAGGAAAAGACCTGTAAATGCATGTTCTCAGTATTTTGATCTTCTTGCAAGAAATATTTTTTTTTAAGCTCCTTTTCCTTCTGCAGTAATAAGCAGATGCCACAGGCCGGTAATTTTGAATGTAACTGTGATATCAGTATGAATGAGTCTGTACCTTATGACATGCCGGGTTTCTTCAGGAAGAGAGTCTCTTGGATTTGAATATGTTGCCATATTCTGAGTAGTGCTGCCTTGCTGTATTTAGCTGTGCATCAGGATGCCGCTCAGTGAAAATTACTTTCCCTCTGTGTTTGCATTGTTTATTTTACATAGTAAGTTTTTTGTTTGGTTGGTTTTATGCTTTTACCGTGGCTTTTCCTCTCTAATATTTTTTGAAGCCAGATCCTGATCACCATATTTAAATTATTCACCATTATCAAATCACTGGAAGAATATACATATATACAAATGGGTGACATGACATCCATGATGTTTAAAGAAATATTCAGAAAACACTGTTGAAAAGGGCTGTGAAAATCAGCATCCAAAAAGTATCAAAAAACAAATTTGCTTTTTTATTTCAAAAGTTATCTGAGTTAGTATATTTTTTTCCCATTCCTGAAGAATGGAGAGAAAATCCATGTTGACAGATGTGTTCATAACTCTACCCTATGGTGCCCAAGACATTCTTTAAACCAAATAGCACATTATTATTGTATTGTCATCATGTTACCAGAGGTTTCTAGGTATCTTTGAGGCATTCACTTCCTAAACCATTGGGAGATATTTATCTCATGAAATTTGACATGCCCATTTTGCATAGAAAAGTATTCAAATGAAGTTACCTTTCATCATCTCAGGACTTGCAAGTTGTCAAAAGACTAGGCTTCCAAGGCAGTTATGAAAGAGCAGATATTTGTCATTGTTTGGATTCTGTATTGCACTTTGACCACTGTTTATGGAATAAAAATGAAATGCTCAGAAAAAAACCCCACAACTAAATCTTGAAATGTTATCGCTATTTCTTTGTCATCCCAACCTTGTACTCTGTTTTCTAGTGTGGTAATAAACTGTTACTCAGTTATGATAATAGCAAAAAACTTGATGATGGAAACACTTTTTAATAATGTCTGATTAGTACAGAGAACTTGTTATAATTTGGTAGCCCTTGAGCAATATATTTATCAAGACTCAAATGTTATATGGATAATGCAAAAATTCGGTGTTGAACTGTTAAAACAGCGAAGTCTTTTTGGAATGGAGATGATCAGTGTGATGAGGGAGACAATAGGAAGGACTAAAAGTAAGAAAAACTCATGGGCCAAAATAAAGAAAATTTAATAAGTGAAGACAAACAAAACAGAGCAAAATAAGTAATGCAGAGGCAATCACTCATCACCTCCCACTACCAGACTGATGTTCAGCCGATTTCCAAGCAATGCCTGCTTTTGAAAAACTACCCCTGCTTCAGACCTCCCCTCCTCTCCCCATTTTATTGCTAAGCATGATGTTATATGCTTTTGAATATCCCTTTAGTCCATTTGGGTAGCTGTCATGGCTGTGTCCCACTCCAGCCTCTCCCACCACTAGCCAACTCCCTGCAGGGGCAGGGAGAGTAAGAAACAGAGAAGTTCTTGATGCTGTGCAGGCGCTGTTCAGCAGCAGCTAAAACATAGGTGTGCTGTCAACACTGTTTTGATTACTAATCTGAAATGGCATCATATGGGCTACTGTGGAGAAAATTAACTCCATCCCAGCCAGACTCGGTACAACACAGCAATTATTTAACAGCAAATCTTACTACTTATTCCACTATTTTTGTAAAATAGCTGATTATAACTGCTGGCAAAGACATGAAGCCAACCTAGGCGTACTCTCCTGTGTTGATACTGTATGACAATTTTTAGATTTATAAGCCACAGTGCCATAGAATTAATTGTGGAGAAGAAGACTGGATGCTTATGTCTTAAACTGTTATAAGAAAAATAAATGTCAGGGAAAGAGAGTAAAAATCAGCTACATTGTTCAAAATCAATTGTAAAACAGAGTTTCAAATTATCCTCTTCTGAGAGCAAATTTTGTCACCAAAATTTGCATAAGATTTACCCAAGTGCAAGCATAATAAATATGTTCTGAGAGTCATAATCAACAAGGACTGAAATTAGAAAATATCAATCAAAACGTATACCGGGAATGTTTTATTGCAATATATTCCTTTGGAAACTGAAAGATGGTCACATCCAGTAATTTATACACTATGTTTTAACAAGTGTGTCCCTAAACAGATGAACAAATATGTATGAATATATTAATATCAATATATATATATATATAGATACACACATCTGACCACCAATATATCACAAAATCAGAGCATGGCTGAGGTTGGCAGGAACCTCTAGAGGTCATCTTGTGCACCTCCTCTGCTCAAGAAGGGCTACCTAGAACAGGTCCAAGACCACATCCAAATGGCTTCTGATTATGTCCAAGGGTGGAGATTCCCCAATCTCTGGGGACAACATACATGTGCCTGTAGTATATGTCTATGATTTTTTTACAAAATTGAAGCAAAGCAAAAACGGAGAACTCTGGCAAACACCAAACAAAAGATTATAATTTACTTTTAAGGGTAAAATGCTTGGTTATTTCTACTGGATATAGTTAATATACATATATAATGTCTTTGTTTTCTTTTGTCAGTAGGAGGTTGTTCCACCAAATGCTATTTAAATAATTCTGAGAGAGAAAAAATAATATTGAATTCAGACCATTTATTCTCACTCAGTATTTCAGTGTCTTTATGTATTGACAGTCCTGTCTTTTCAGGGCTGCATGTAATATTGTGTATTATCTGGTCTAGTCCTTTTTTTAACCAGGCACAAAGCCACTTTTGTAAACTTTTCTCTTTCTGAAGATAAATACTAAGACTGATTTACCCCTTTTCCTTTGTAATAATTCAAGGGCTACTATTTACTGTTTAATTAAAAATGGTTTTTGTTAATTTTCATAAGTTTATTTGGTATGAACTTGGAAGGTATATATGAGAACCTTTACTCATCCACTTACTGATCTAATTTGCAGGTCACCTGTTGTGATGTGACTAAGCACTAAAATCAAGAAATTGGATTTTTCCATTGTGAAATTTATGCTGAGTAAGAGGTTATTTTTTTTTAATCAAAGTTTTTTTCAGAAATATTTTACCAGAGACCATTTCTCTGATTCCAGTTTTAGTTTTCACATGTCATTTGGAAAGACTTGAGTTAGTGATTATGTTCAAATCGTAGAACCATAGGCTCATAAAGGAGGTTAAGTCAAAAAGGACCTTTGGAGGTCATCTTTTCCAACTACCCACTCAAAACAGGGCCAGCTTCTAAATATCAGGTCTTATCAATCTTTTGTAAATGTTACTCTTGACACAACTATCAAGGGAGTAACTGAGAGTTTATTTATATCTATGAAGGAATTTCTGTTGACTTTCAATTAACCTGGAATAATTGATAAGAAATGCCTTTTGAGTTCCTTTGAAAATCAGCTTGTACTAGTTTTGAGTGATTGAGAATTTTATATAGGTGTAGTGGACTGAATTTGGCTGGACACCAGGTGCCCACCGAAGCTGCTCTATCATTCCTCCTCCTCAGCAGGAGAGGGGGAGAAAAAATATAACAAAAGGCTGGTGAGTTGAGTTAAGGACGGGGAGAGATCACTCACTGCTAACATCATGGGTAAAACAGACTCCCTTGGGGAAAATAAATTTGTTTGTTTACCAATCAAATCAGAGCAGTGTAATGAGGGAGAAAGCCAAATCTTTAAGTACCTTCCCTCCACCCTTCCCTTCTTCTTGGGTTCAACTTCACCTCTTTCCCTGCTGCAGCTCAGGGGGATGGGGGATGGGAGATTGCAGTCAATTCATCCTATGTTGTCTCTGCCACTCCTTCCTCCTCACAGTCTTTCCCTGTTCCATTGTGGGGTCCCACACACAGGAGACAGTCCTTCACAAATGTCTCCAACACAGGTCCTTCCAATGGGCTACAGTTCTTCAGGAACAACTCCAGCATGACTCCTTCTCATGAGGTGCAGTTCTTCAGGAACAAACTGCTCCCCCATGGGTTCCCCCAAAGGGTTACAGGTCCTGTCAGCAGCCTGCTACAGTATGGGCTTCCCATGGGGTCACAGCCTCCTTCAGGCATCCACCTGCTCGAGCATGGGCTCCTCTGCATGCTGCAGGTGGATCTCTGCTCCACCATGGACTTCTATGGGCTGCAGGGGGGCAGCCTACCTCACCATGAGGTCTACAAACCTCATACAATACATAAATGTGTACTATGTATGATATACAAAGGGGCTATGGGACAATTATATTTGTTAGATTGTAATGCACCACTTTTGTAAGACCCAGTTCTATCTTCTCTGGAAATACCTGTACCAGCACTCCAATAAAGTCAAATGAAACAGGCTTTTATTTCCAGCAGTCCCCTTTCTGCACTTTGACAAAAATGTCATTTATTTCAGAATTTGTTTAGACAACAGAAAATTGCCTTTCCTGTCTCAGGAAGTTCCAGCAATAATTCTCTAAAATTCCCCGCTGAGCTAGATGTGTGAATTCACTTAAAGGTAGTAGAGAAGAACAGACAGTTCTTAAATGTAGTTCACTTTATCCTAAAATACATTAGATAAGGTGATAACACCCTATTTCCCAATGAACAGAAAACATTCTTCTTTGTATTAACTACAAATGGAATCAAGGTGGACCATATCACAAAGCCTACATATACACTGAACTCACCTAAATTTTAGTGAAATAATTCTTATCTTAAGAATAAATTCCCCATTTTCTTATTTATTTCTTTCTGTGAAGATTCTCGGGATTGTGATAAAGGACGCTGCTGCTTTATAACACCGCCAAGTTCTTTGGATTCTCCACATTATAGCAGTGGTATTGACCCTTCTTCTTCAGTCTTTTTGTCTTCTTATTGACAGTAGCTTTAGTTTACCATGCTTTAGCCACATATTTTCACTTCTTAAAAAATTTATTTGAAGGATGATATCAAGTTATTCCAGTTTCTCTGTTCTTCAATGAGTTCCCCAAAAATGAGAAAAATTTGAATGTGCTATTTCTTCTCGTTCTGTGTAATATTTACAGTGATGTTCAACATGATGCCATTTTTTTATAATGTAAAAGTTTTTTGACTGTTTTAACAATATAAATAACTTTGCTTGTGAACATGAAAACTTTAAGGAAATCTCTTATACTTATGGTTCTACTCATTGTTTAATTACTTTATTTATTTTTTATTTATTTAGTATCTATCAAGTCTGATGATATCTATTTACTAATAGATACTAATTTTCTTATTTAAAATAAGGAAAAAACTCACAGAATTTTTTGTTTCTATAATCCTATATTTCTGAGTGACTATTATTTGAAAAAGAACAACTTTCAACCTAATGCAAGACCCTTCTGTTAGGTCGTAAAGAGCACAATGAACTGTCTCAAAACACTGTCAAAGAAGGAAATTCCCATAAAATAAGCCACCACAACAGATAAGCACAGACAGCAAGCAAGACGGCATTAATTCCAAGGCCTAAATGGAGGTGAAGTTTTGGAATTAGCACACCGAACAGAGTTGCACTATGCAGATTGTGGGAAAGCACAAACTGGCAACAACAGGAAGCCAGACCTGGTAAGGCAGATCTGGGTAACCTATCCTATACAAAAATTCCCACCTGCAGACTGTAAGCACACCGGACAAAACTCCTGCCATGGCAAGCTGTGGGAAAGGAAGCAAGTCCTTATACACATGCTAGCTGAAGTTGTGGGAACAGCATCTACCCCTGTGAATCCCCAGGACTTGGACTGTGTAAAAGTGGTACCCCAGAAGCATGACTTTGGGACCCCCCCCACTGAGCAGACCACGGTGAAAAAGGACCAGCAAGATGCTGCAGGGATCCACATGATAGTGATATATTTGCTTAATCTCACTCTCTCTCTCTCTCTCTATTTCTCCCCCCTCCACGTCTTCTCTCTCTCTCTTCCTATTTCTTTCTCTCTCTCTATCTCACATTTATTTTTGAACAAAATCCATACTATTGACTTTGGCATGTGGTCTCATTTGTACCTTAATTTGAGCAGAGGCATCTTTCAATAATCAGCTCCTAACACCTTCTAAAATCTTAAGATTATGTCTTTTGGCCTACTGACAGAAAATTAGTTTGATTTGTGAGAGAAAGAAATACAATCAGCCTTAATGATGGAATCTCATTCTTTTGGGGATTACAGGTTGTAAAATGAACCAGTACACTGAATAACCTATTCTGACTATGACAATATAAACTAACAGTATGGTTAGTAACTTTTAAAAAATATCATAATAGAAATTAAGATAAACTATTTTATAAATACTTAAATAGCAAAAGCCAAACACAGAACAGCTTTTATTCCATTCTTCAGCTTTGGTAGTACTTTCCTCCATTCTAATGCTTTGAATGTGTTTTGTGTAGGAAGGTAAAATGCCTATTCTACTTATCAGCATTTGTACTTATATTTAATGTATGTCCTCAGATTATATATATATAAAATGTGTTGTGTATGGTTTGCCACTATTATTTGCCTTGATATATCTTATCTTGACACGATATTGCATGACTTGTTTATTTCAGAAATACCATAAAATATCTAGGCTGTCTTTCATCTAATTCTGAAATCCTTGTATAACATCATTCTGATGTACCTTCCTAAACATTTGGTGTGGTGGTGGTTTTATTATTCTTAGCTGTCTTATTAAGGAACCTCCTACAACAAATTAAGCATTTCAAACATCTACTGAATGGAACTCATGCTAATGCCAATACTGAAGCTTTTCTGCCTTTGAAGCACTATTTAAATAAAATACAAACAAAACTTTGAAACTCTTAAAAGGCATACCTGTGTGAGAAGCACTGTAGGATTATTTACTCTCATTTGTATTCATATATAATTTCAATCAGAGAATTAGCATAAGTTATAGTTCAAAAGTACTTTGAACATAAATTGTTGTGTCCATCATCAAATAGGTCATCCAAACAAATTAGCTCAACCATATGGTTATTCTACTAAAACTATGCGAATTACCTGAGCCTAAATCTTTATAAACAGAAGAAAATCTCTAAAGACAGTTGCCAAAAGATCTTAAGTGTTGGAACGTTGTAGTGCATTAACCCCAACAGGCAGCTAACACTAATGTTGCTTATCGACTGCCCCACAGTAAGATGCGTAGAGGACTGGAAGGGTAAAAGTGATAGTTATGTTAACTAACATGGCCTATTTTTTTGTTGGTATTTGGCAATAGGGACAGAGCTTAAAGTGTATAGTGTTAGCAAAATTTCTTTACCATCGATGTCTTTGATGTGGAGAATAAAGTAGTTGAGGATGTCATCATCATCATGGCTAGGCTTCACGAACAAAGATTTGGGAAGAGCTTTACCCACATTTGCTACAAGTGCACTGGTGACTAAAAAGGCCAATGTGAGATAGACAAGTCTGGTTGCAAAAGGCACAGCAGAAAGACTCCTTAGGTGGTATCAGCAAGACACGATTCTTTCTGCATTGTCTTTTCTCCTCAAGAGTGATCCTGTGTGCGTTCTCAAAAGAAGCAGCAACGTTATAGATAGTGTGTCTCCAGACCTCCCGATTGGAGACCAGAGTAGATCAATGATGATGATCAATCAATATGGCCAAGGCTGAAATGTTGTTTCAGGGAGTCCTTGTGTCTTCTCTTCGGGACTCTTCTCTTGTGTCAGCCGGTGGTAAGTTCACCATAGAGCAAGATCTTAGGGAGGCGGTGGTCCTTCATCCTTGAGACGTGCCCTGCCCATCGCAGCTGTGTTCTCAGTAACATGGCCTCAATACTCGTAACTGCTGCCTGTTCTAGAACAGACGTATTGGTCACATAATCTGACCAGTGGATGTTTAGGGTTGTTCAGAGGCAGCGCTGATGGAAGCGTTCTAGGAGACGCAGGTGGTGGTGGTAGATGACCCATGATTCAGACCCATATAAAAGAGTGGACAGCACAATGGCTCTGTAAACACTGATCTTTGTACTTTTCTTCAGGTGTTTATTTCACCAGACTCTTTTATGGAGTTTTCCAAAGGCAGTATATGCCTTTGCTAACCTGTTGTCTATCTCCCCATCAATCTTACCATCCGAGGAGATGAGGCTACCTAGGTAATTGAACTGCTGGACTGATTTGAGCTCTGATTGGCCAATGGTGATATGGGGATGATGGAAGACTTCCTGAGGTGCAGGTTGAAGTTGAGGATAATAATAATAGTACAAAGAAGAAGAAGAAGAACAACAACTACAGATGGGAAAAATATATCATGTGGTATAAGTGAAAACCAGCTGGTTTTTGAAAACAAAGAAACAAACAAACAAACAAAAAAAACCCCTGACACCCAAACCAAACCAAACAACAAAGCTGATACAGCAACTGTGGTCTAAAAGTAAACATAAAAAAATGTTGTGAAAACATATAATAAAGAAGAATAAATCATTAAATTTGTGTAGTGCCAATGATAACATTTTAATATAACCTTTTTTGAAGAATAACTGTAAAAATTTAACAGCAGCACACATGAGAATACTATGAAAAAGATTGCTGTTGTAAAAAGAGATAATTTTGAGAATAAGGGAAATCAAATCCCTGAGACAGAAATTTAAATATTTTAGAATTCTAATTGATCTTTGTAGATCAGTAGGGTCAAGATTCTTGATTGATTGATAAACTCTAAAAATTTTAGGATCGTAGAAAAAAATAATCTTTGCTAAGTAAGATAACGGTCCCTCATTGTTGCCATGGCAAACACTGGCAGTCACCATTATATCCTTCTGTATTGTAGCTAGAGTAGTCCTTTCAGGACCTGCATCTGAGACTTTTTTTGATGGAGTCTGCTGCCTGGTACATTTAGATAGTACCACTGCAAGAGATATGGCTGATAAAGGCTAAAACCAGGAGGAAATGATTTCCTATCCCCAGCCATCAAGCTGAACAACTGTTTAGCTAGGAAGTGGTTTAGTTGAGAAAAAGCAAGTCAGATTTATCTGTAGTTTAGTGCTATATCAGGACAAGAAAGTCTCAGATTCTTGTCTGTGCACATGTTGTTTGCTTCTCAGGAAAACTACATCAAGAACATTTTATGCAGTGACCAGAACTCTGCACTGTACCTTTTACAGGGCTAAGGCAAAAAGTTAACTGGTCTAATTTTAACCTGAATGTTTAAAGAATTTTTTAATCCTACTATGAAAACCAATTTAAATAAACAGATAAACCCATAAAAAATAAATCGATACAGTCTGGACAAAATTCTGCTAACATTGTTCAGTTTGTATATAAGGTACTCTGAAGTATTGGAAATATACTTTTTTTTTCTGATTCTACAGTGCTGCTTGGTAAACAGAAATTTTGATTATAAATTAAATGCAGGTTGAGTCTCAAGAAAAATATAATTGAAAAATTATTATATCTTTTCTAGATTAGTTTAAGAATAATTGTGAGATTCTTTTATGATTCTGTACTTTAGGTAATTATTTATATCAGGGAAAATCAGTGCCAATACTCCAGTAAATATTCTTGATGTTATTTGGCAACCATCCATCCTGCTTTCATAGTGATGGAGTGCCAAAATTTTGATCCAGTGTCACTAGTGCTTCTTGTAGATTGAAGTATACTGTGGTATATTGAAAACTCACAGATACACTGTTTTTAAGCCACTGAAACAGCTGTGTTTTAAACTATCGAACCTCTATACCCACTATACTTTTCATGCGTACAGTAATGTCTATTGCTTTCTTTATAAATTAAAGATTCTTATCTCCCTCTGTGCTGTTTGAAGAAATTTAATTTTCCTTGAATTAAGATCAGGGACTTCACAGTAATATCTCATTTCCCTGCATTTGTTTGGTTGGTTGGGGTTTTTTTTCTGAATGAGAAGACTGAAATGACACATACAGTAACCTTAAAACAATTTATATTTAATTAAAATAGTTTAAATGTAAAGCACATAAGATCAAGGTTATACATTATAGCATCCTTTTTCTTCACAGTTATCTTATTTAGAAATTATATTTGAAAAATAAGTCAACGTGACAATTATGACATTAATTTGTTGATCATGACTAAGATCCAAATTGAAAAAAAATACAATGTAGTCAGCTTTTGTTAATACATTATTTTTGTTAAGACATTAATTTTGTATTCTGTAACTCACTCAATTAGCAAAGGTTTATATGTTTAGGGGTTTACATGATTCACATTAATTTTATTGACATGTAGGACTTTGATGTGAAGAAGTGAGCTGGTTTATGTTATATAAATTTACAGGATCAGTAACTTTTTAATGCTATACAGAACAGCAGTCTAAACTAAGCTTTAAGATCTAATTCTTTATTTCTGTAGAGATGCCGAGGTTTAGGTGAATTAAATGACACCATCCCAATCAAAGTAGCAGGATGACTTTTTAATCACTAAAACTCCAGTGGTGGGGAGCTGTAGGGGTGGCTTCTGTGAGAAACTGTCAGAAGCTTCTCGCAGTCCAGTAGAGTCAATGCCAGTCAGCTCCAAGATGGACCCACTGCTGGCTAAGCCCATCAACAACAGTGTAAGTGCCTTTAGAATAACATATTTAAGAAGGAAAAATAAAGTTACTGTGCTAAACCAATTATGGACAGAGAAGAAAGGAGAAAGAATATATGAGAGAAACTCTGCAGACACCAAGGTCAATGAAGAAGAAAGAGGAGGAGCTGCTCCAGGTGCCAGAACAGAGATTACTCTGCATATTCAACTTGGTGAGGCAGGCTGTGCCCCCTGCAGCTCATGGAGGTCCTCGGAGGAGCAGAGATCCACCTGCAGCATGTGGAGGATTCCATGCCAGAGCAGCTGGATGCCTGAAGGAAGCTGTGAACCTGTGGAAAGCCCATGCAGGTTTGCTGGCAGGACTTGTGACCTCATGGAAGATCCACGTTGGAGCAGTTTGTGAAGAACTGTAGCCTGTGGGAAGAATTCCTGGTGGAGAAATTAATGGAGGACCGTCTCCTGTAGGCAGGACCCCATGCTGGGGCAGGGAAAGGAGTTCTCCTGAGGACGAAGGAGTGGCAGCAGTCACAGGTGATGAACTGACTGCAACCCCTATTCCCCATTCCCCTGTGCCATTCAGGGTGAAGAGATAGAGAACTGGTAATAAAGTTAAATCTGAGAAGCAGGGAGGGGTGGGAGGAAGGTGTTTGCAAATTTTGGTTTACGTCTCATTAGCCTACTCTGATTTTATTGGTAATAAATTAAACTCTTTTCCCCCAAATGAGTCTGTTTTGCCTGTGACAGTAATTGATGAGTGATCTGTCCCTGTTCTTATCTCAACCTATGAGCCTTTGATTATATTTTGGTTATATTTTCTCTTCCCCATCCAGCTCAAGGAGGAAGTGATAGAACAGCTTTGGTGGGCACCTGGTATCCAGCCAAGGTCAAACACAACAGTTGTCTTCCATTTCTCTTCTTGGACAGTCCATCCTGTAGTGAAATTCTCAAGATGTAGGATAAAATAAATTATTATTCTTGACAAGAACTTGTGATTTTTTTTTCCATTTTAGGAAAGCAACCCTCAGGATTTATAGGTCCTATTGAAATAAATCAATGAAATGATGCAGTAAAAGACTAGAGCATCTCCTAAATGCGGCACTACTTGACCACCCATATATCACCCTAATTTTCAATGAGATTTACAGTATGCAAAAAAAAATTCAAGTGAGAGTCAAAAGACAGTTGATCAATACCATCAATAGATATGGAAAAGTATGCCTAAGGACACAGAAATCTGAACAGGGAGAATAATTCCTAATACTTTGTTAATCAAATCTTTCACAAAAGTTCAAGAATTTGCCATGTAGATATTTGATCTGAGAAACAGATCAAATTCATGGAATAGCCTGAAATTATTTCTGAACAACTCATTGCAGATAATTTAAATTTGCAAGATGCTCCATAGTGCAGGTATGTTCCTTGATTTCTTAACTCAGCTAACAGTTTGGCTATAGCTGTATTGTGGTCTCAAAATCCTATTCATTGGGTTTGTATGCAGTTCTACAAACTCTTCCTATCTGTCTTTATTTACCCAACATCAACATTTACAGTCCTTTTTTTGTGCTCTGTATTGCTAGTGAAGTTCCTTTGCTGAAATATTAAAAACAAATGAAACAAAAACCTTGCAAACATGGTTAGAATTAATTAATTTATTTTTAAAATGCACAATTTCACTCTTTCTGATTGTACTTCTTTTTACTGAATGTATTTTATTTTATATGGTTGCATATAAATATAAAGCCATTCAGCTGCCTTTAAGCAACATAATAATAATTTCCTCTGAAATAAAATAAAATTTTGGTGTAATTACAAATAAGTATTCTCAAAAATCCATTTGTTTTAATAGAGCCTATCAGACATTTTTACTTGTCAGATAAGATGCCAGCTAATTTCTCTGTTTTTTAATTACATCCTACATATTGGCCTAGTGCCTAATCTGAGCTCTTTATATTCTCTTTTCAGAATTAGCACATGCCAAACACTGATTGCTTCATAGTCACTTGTGTCTATCTTTTACTTCCTCTCAGATTTCAGAAAAGGGTCTGTATTTCAATGTCATCTGCAAAACCAAGACATATCTATGTCTTTAAGCTTACTAGTTTTGTAGTATTTTGTAGTATTTTGACATGTTTACCATTAAAATTAAATATATCTATTATTAGCATTGTGTATAATTTAGAAATTCTAGAATGAAGAACTATGTGTGAGACTGATGGGGGGAAAATAGAGAAGGATGAAGAGAAATTTTAGCCTTCACAGCAGTCGTCACACCCAGCTTTCCTGATACTGTTCATGCTCTTAGAGCAACAACTCAGCTGCCAACTCATGCCTTGATTTTACGCATGCAATTTAAATAATTAAATATTTGAAAGGCTCTAGATAATCCCAGACAACTACATGGAACCTGTATTTTTTAAATCTAATTCGTAGGAGACCATTGCCTTTCTGGATGGGAAGGACTATTCCTCAAGTGCAGCCACCTGTGTAAGGCAAATGAAATACAGTTTGTGTAAAAGATGCTCCATGTCTCTGAAAGCTGGGGACAAGAAAGAAATGGAGAGAAAATTCATCTCCCTAGTTAAATAAATAAATCAATAAATCATGGATTGTTGTCCTGGCTGCCTTTTTAAAGTTTTAACAGAAAAGAGGAGGCAGATTGATGGGTGAAACGTTATGAAGTAAAGAAGTCTCAGCTGTCCTGCCACTCCCTATTCACATCACAGTTGCCTTTTCCTTGGCTTCTGAGTTGAAGTATAAACAACCTTGTTTTAGTAATGAAATAGAAAATTAAATATATAGATCCAAACAAATTACCGTTCTGTTTTGTTGTACCAGCTACTGAAAGTGCATGAACATATATTTTTTGCAGTGAAGCCATTTTGCGGTTTTGGTGGAATTAGTCATGTAAAATTAGATTTGCAGCATTCAGTAGTGAGAGTATCTACCAGAGTTGCGAGACATAGCTGATTGATCTATAAATTATACCTCTCCTTTCCACTGAAGGATGCTGTAATAGTGGTTTGAGGAAAGAAAACTTCCATGTAAGAACACTTTACAAATCTCTCATTAGTCAGACTGTAGGGCTGAGCTCATTGAGGAACTCAGAGGGCCTCTTCTTCCGTTATGCAAATCTCAGAGGATTTTTAGAAACTAGTCTGCATGAAGACTCAGTTTCTAAGCTGGCTTTGAACAGTTTTTTCTCAATCTTTTGGCTACATTGCATCTGTGTTAGCAGGAGCTGCTTAACCAGACCTTACCAGAGAGTTTTAAATTATATTTTCTGTGGAATTCCAATAGTACTGGTCTATTGAAGAAATCCTAAATAAATATTATATCACCACAATGCCTATAGAGAGTAAGTGCAAGAACTAGCACAAAGACTGGTGCCCAAGATAGAGCAGAGCAGACTGTAGCATAAGGAACAAATCAATAGATATATCATAGGACGTACATTTTAAAATACCGTAACTTCTTATATAATTTAAAATCAACAACATAAAACTTCTGCTTCAAGCAGTTCCCAGAATAAAAGAATAAAAGAGAGAATAAGAGAATTTTAGTGCAAATCCTGCAGTAATAATATCTATTATGAATCAGGCTATGGATATTCATTTCGGTACATACTCTAATTATAATTTAGTGATGTGGTGAGTTTGTAAACATAATTTCATGATTGCAAATATAATTTTGTTATGTGATTTAGTTTATTGGAAATATAATTTAGTAATTTAGATATGTTCAGTAATTTATCCAGCATAAAATGTGCAATGATACAGGATTATAATGTCAGGAATTAAAAGAAACAGGAAAGAAGAACCTGCTGTTGATTAATGAATCCCAAATATTCATCTGTGAAAAAGCAGATTGGAAAAATAGCACACCTGTTGAACCTCTTGAATCTTCAGAAGTTGCTAAAAAATAATGATAAAAACATAAAAAAAGGCATCTGAACACAGCGGTGTATGAATTTACAGTTGTGTTTAAAATGCTTCTTTCATGGTGTTCTTATTCATTTGTTATGATACAATCCAGAGCCACAAAGTACCCAGCCGTGTTAAAATTTAACAAAGTTATAAGAAAACAATAGATTTTAAATTAACTGATGTTCTGAGCAATGAAAGCAATCAAACAAACAAACAAGGAATGAGAATTATTCTTAGAAAGAGCAAAGATCTAAAGTTTGGAAGGGATTCATGTTTCCTAAAAGGGATATAATGTCCTATCAGGCTTCCATTAAGAAGGAATAATTCAATGACATTACTCTATGCAAGGGAGAGGGTAAGTAAAATTTAAGAAAAATATTATTGTTTTTTCTTCCGTTCACTTACTGAACTTAACAAAGGCAATAGTATCTAATTTACAAAGTTCAGTCACCTTTGCTATTGGATGATATTTATAGTCCCTTTCCATGCTTCCCTTTCTGTGTCTTTACAAATGTCACTGATTCCCCCAGGGTTCAGATCATGCACTACATTTTATTGAAATCCTTCCTGGGTAGGAAATGACTGCTTGAATAGCCAAAATTCACAATTTCACATTCATAGCAGCTAAACATTCAGTAATGTCAGTTTAAGGTGGGACTATGTCTTGAAACAGAAGTCACTCAAAATTGTTTGACAGACCAAAGCTTAGTGAATGAAAAAATAGCCCTGAACAAGCAAAACAACCAACCAAAATAAAAAAAGCAACCAAAACAAAACCAACAAACAAAATGAAAAAAAAAAAAAAGATAGAAAGCCCAGGTATTCTAATAAACATTTTAAAAAGGTAAAACAACTGTATTTTGCAGTAATTTGATCACAGAATTGTTGGATTTTTTAATTTATTTTCAAACTACAACATTTAAAGATACCATATTCAGACATTTAAGATCTAAAGCCATGCAAGATATGGCAGTAGATATACATGATGTTTAAAGTACAGTAGGTTGCAATATAAGCAGTTGCTATGATCAATCATGTAGTTCTGTAGTCAAATATAGCCTGTCTATGTATCTAACAAGAGTTTAATTAAGTTTCAAAATCAATACTTGTTTTTGATGAAGCTTGTAATATGAATTGGATGGCTTGATATTTTGGAAAGAATATGCATAATTTTTTTAAAATTTCATAATTTTCTTTATTAGTGGAACATTAGCCAACAATTCATTAGCAGCCAGAAAATTTTGTTTTGTGCTATTTGAATGTCTTTAATTCTGTTGGCATCAATTAATATATGGCCTGTTAGTAGCACTTTTAAATAAAGGATTTGGCTGTTACAGCTGTTATAAGCTTTTCTACCTTTTTGGTCAGTCCTACTACCCTGTAAGAATGACACTGCTTTGCGTTTTAGAAGAACTCAGAAGTCCATGGTGCATTTTTACTTGGTAGAAAAAAAAATGCTTTTCCACTGAGAGGTTTCTAAGATTGCTCAGGAAGTTAAGTGACAGGAATTTTCCTCTCCATTGGTTATAAAGGAAAGACATATGTGTCACTGCTGCATTTTCTGAAAGTAGAAGAATTAAAGTAAAAGTAACTGAATCCACCATCTGTGACAATTCTGTTTGGAATAACATTTCCATTTCAAAGGAAAAAATCTTATCTTCTAATTACAAACATTAAAAAGAAAAGAATTTGTGGTGCATTTACACTGCTATGTTTTGGAGAATCAATAAAACTTTAAATGTTAGGCTCTTAATAACTTCTAATGGTTCTTTTCTCACTCCTTGTCTCTGTTTGGGACTCTGAAAGTCTAATTTTATTTTAATATGGTTACAAGAATAGTTTAGTTCAAGACTTGCAACAGAAGGGTAGTTATTAATATGATTATACCTACTTTAGTTTTCTCTACCCTCTGCAGTCCTCTCCACTCCTCTTGCAGGCTTTGGACCCTCAAACATTCCCACATGTTCTTATGCTACATCTCAGGGTATACAATATAGGTACTCAGTTTTGTCCTCTAAGTACCATTCTGTTTACCTGTTACACCATTGCATGTTATTCCAGGCACTTAAAACTACACAAAAGAGAACGAAAGAAGTAATTATACTTAGGATCTGAGGATCTCTAGAAGGGCCCAAGAGGAGATCAAGAAATTTGCTTGACTATGATTCAAAAGGAAATTAAAATAAATAATTGCTTTCAAATATTTACACTCTCTATCAAGTGATAGGACTTGCAAACAGCTGACTGTTTTCTTTGGCATCTCAAAAAAATTTATTCTTTTGATAATAAAAAAGAAAGGGGATCAGAATACATCATTGTTTTAAACTATTCAAGCAGTTAATGAGGTAATAAAAGTAAGATTAGAGCAATACTCATTGGATATTCCAAAATGTTAGAAATACAGGGATGTTGCCCTTTAAACCTGCAGACCTTAGCTTGTAGGTTTTGGCTCCTGTGTATATAATAGACAAAATATGTTACATATTTATATAGCATAGTGTGTATGAACACTGTTTATGTACTCTCTCTCTCTAGAAAGAATATAACTGGCAATAGGAAGGTAGAAACCTTAACATGTTTGACAGCACTTCCCTCCTATATACTCATATTCACACTTAAGAACAGGGCTGGAAATAGCTCTGAGAGTACATTGCAAATATCCTACCCTGCAATTTTAAGATAGAGTTGGCTGCTAATAGCTAGAATTCTGTCTCCATCCATGTTCCTCTTGACCTCCTGCTCATTTGTTCTGTGAAGCAGGAAATGAGAAAAAAAGGGGATGCAGACTGGGTGCAAAGTCCATGGCAGTCCATGCCAGCTCTAACAACTATTGTTACTGCACAGAGGACTTGTTAGAAACTTTTTTGAACAGAGTGTGTTTAAATGGTTGCCTTGGATCGAATTTGTGAGAAAGAGTCATATTTCAGTTTCTATAGGATCCTCCTGAGTACCTGATGACCTGTGGAATGGAACAGGAGAAGTTTATCAAGGCAATAGATACATAATTATTGAAATTCTTCTCCTTGATCAGACTTCCTATGTGAAGTATATGATCCAGCTGTCACACAAAAATACCTCTCTAGACCATTATTCCAAATACAGCTCATCCTATATAATTGTTTCTGTGAAAATTGCCACTTACAGAACAGGCTTGCCTGCTAAGTGAGTTCTTGGTTTGTGTTAAGAGGTCTTGCCCATTGTTGTACAGGTGGCATGAGCTCTGCATGCGGATGATGCCTTCAGGAGAATTTAAGAACCAGTTCAGAGTGATATGGCACTACTCCTTTTCCTTGTTCAAAAAGTAGGGAATGAAAGAAGTGCAAAAGCAGTACCACTCTAAAAACAGATTGAATAAAGAACTGGGCATCACCTAAAGGCAAAACCTGTGCTCTGAAGATTTGAAGATTCCTATAGTTGTGATAGATAATAATTGTGTTGGAAGAGTGACTTTCTACCAGGTCTGAAAAAGAAGAGTTTTAGAAAGGACCAGAGGCCAGCTGGAATGTAAATATGAACAATTACAATTAACAGTATTTTAGAGGGAAGAATGGACTAACACGAGTCATGGAATCACACAATCAGAGAGTGCTTGAGGTTGGAAGGGACCTCTGGAGATGATCTGGTCCAACTCCCCAAAGCAGGGCCACCTACAGCCAGTTGTCCAGTTGTCCAGCTTCTGGATATCTCCAAGAAGGGGAGACTCCACAACCTCTCTGGGCAACCTGCACCAGTGCTCAGGCACCCTCACAGTGAAAAAATGTTTCCTGATGTTCAGAGGGAACCTCTTCTGTTTCAGTTTGTTCCCATTACCACTGATCCTGTCACTAGGCATGAGAGATCAGTAGTGATCTCTCTCAGTGAGAGACACTTTGCGATCAGTACTGTTTAAAACCTTCATCAACAGCACAGGTACTGGGATCTGTGAATTCTCAGCAAGTTTGCAGATGACACCAAGCTGAATCATGTCGTTGACACACCTGAAGGAAGAAATGCCATCCAGAGGGAACTGGATAAGCTTGAGAACTGGGCCTATGTGAACCTCGTGAGGTTCAAAAAGGCCAAATGCAAAGTCCTGCACCTGGGCTGGGGCAACCTCTTGAGAAGGAACACCAAAGTGATTGGGAGAGATTCAAAGCCTGGAGGGACTTATATGGAGCCTGAAGGAGTTAATAATTCACAGACTTTCATGTTATTCCCCAGTTTTATACCATGTTGAATGTACCCCCACATACATTTCTATGTTAATCCCCTTGGTTTGTATTGTTCAGGGCTTGTCTGGACTTGCCCTCACGTTTTTCCCACCAAAAGCTGTTTACTCCCTTACTCTCCCCTGGTTTCCTGCTCATCTCTCACTGATTGGCTGATGGGTGCCGCAGTGCAGAGTGAGCTCCCATTGGTCCCCTTCCCTAGATACTCCTAAATTCCTCCCACCTTCTCCATGTTTCCCAATCCTGTTTCACCCTGAGGTGCCAATCCCATGCTCAGTTATCAGAGCTATCAGACCTCCCCTTACCCAAACCCAATATAAGTCCCTGCTCTCCTTCAATAAACTGACCACTGCACCCTGACCTTCTACTGTGTCAGAACCCTTTGTGCAGTGTTGTGTCCCTATTCCCTTTTCTCTCGGGCCATGGCAACCTCTGGTATCAATAGAGTCTGGGGGCTGGAGGGGTTGAGAGCAGTCCTGTGGAGAAAGGCTTGAGGGTACTTGAGAATGAAAAGCTGGACATGAGCTGGTGATGTGCTCTTTCATCTCAAAAAAACAAGCGTATTCTGGGCTGCATCAAAAGAAGCATGGCCAGCAGGTCAGGGGATGTGATTCTCCCCTTCTACTCCTCTCTTGTGAGACCCCACCTGGAGTACTGCATCCAGCACTGGAGCCTTCATTGCAAGAAAGACAGGGAATTGTCAGAGCAGGTCCAGAGGAGAGACACAAAAATTATCAGAAGATGGGAAATGTCTCCTATGAAGACTGAGTTGGGGTTGTTCTCAACTGGATCCTGGACAAGAGAAGTCTCTAGGAAGAGAGAGGCCTTTCAATACTTAAAGGGGAATTATAAGAAAGATTGGGACAGAATTTTTAATGAGACTTGTAGCAATAAGACAAAGGGTAATGGTTTTAAACTAAAAGTGGATAGATTTAGAGTAAACATGGGGTGAAGGTGAATTTCTTTACAATGAGGGTTGTGACTTACTAGAACAGTTTACCCAGAGAGATGGTAGATTCTGCCATCTCTGGAAACATCAAAGGTCGAGTTGGACAGGGCTCTGAGCAACCTGATCTAGTTGAAGATGTCCCTGCTCATTCCAGGGGGGTTGGACTAGATGACCTTTAAAATCCCTTCCAACCAAAACCATTCTATGATTCCATGATTTTTGCACCCTCCATTCAGGTATTTATACACATACATTGATCCCCTTGAGCTTTTTCTTGTCTAGGCTGAAGACTCTCAACTCCTTCAGACTTTATTCACTAGAGAGACACCCTATTCTCTTCATCATCTTTGTGGCTCTTTGCTGGACTCTCTCCAGTATGTCCATGTCTCTCTTGTACTGAGGATCTCAAACCTGGAAATATTTTTCCAGGTGTGCTCTCAACAGTAGCTATCTGCTTAATACATGCAAGGTGACTTCACTGAGGAAACAGTTTTGGGCTTTGACAGAATTTTAGGGCTAGATAAGCATCAAAAATTTAAAAAAAAAAAAAAAGAAAAGAAAAGAAGACTTGGGTTGTTACAATTCTCCTAGTGACACATAAGATCTCTGGAAAAGCCATTTCCAGTATGTGCAGTCCCTCTGGTGTTAAACATCTGAAAGAGTGGTATCTGCTGAGAAAAATATTATGAATTAATGGGCAAAGAGGAAACAAACCCACAAAGGAATCAATTTGGCATGGAACTTAAAAGCGTGAAAGAATTCACAGAGAAACCTGCCTAAGCAGCTGCATGCTCCTCAGCTGTTAAAGGTTGAGTGCCACTTTCCTAAATGAAACTCAAGAATTATCTCCTTTGAATGGCCTCACTTATCATCAATTTCAGTTAGTACAAAAAGTCTGTAACCTCATCAAAATGTGATACTGGTATTAATGGACAAATACAGTACTCCAGATGATTGATTTTTCAAATACCCTCTACTCTTCTCAAAGACAAACCGGTAATATGACATTCAGAGATGCAGACCAGCTGATTAGTTTACTGGCCTATTAGTTAGAAATTAGATTAAATTATTATTTTCAAAGTATTGCACTTGCTACTAAATGGTAGGTCTCGTAAAATATCTTGAGTTCTTGAATACTGCAACAATTTGTGGATTCTACCTGAAAATCCAAGAGGAGAGAGAAAAAAGATGCAAATTATTTCTTCTCTTTCTCTTCTACGTTTTAAAACATTAACTCATCATGCATAAATAAATATTCATCAAAAAATGGATTTTATATATCACTTTATATGTTTTCAATATCTCTGACAAGTGGCAGCTATTAATATATTACATGTGCAACAATATTCCCATTAAATTCAGAAAAACATTTTATTTCTACTTAAAAAAAAAAAAATCTGAACAAAAAATCAGACAGGATGTGCTCGAAGTCTGGAGCAGCTGAGCTACATGATGCAAAGCTGTCATTTCCTACACTTCTACCATTCACATTTCAAGTGATCTGTGAAGTATTGTCAGTATGCTGAGGCTACTGTTCTAAGCAAATGACATTGATTCAGCTTCAAGGATGACATGAAAACATCCAGATGGCATGCATGCTTTACATTATAAACATCAGATAAATTATAACCTAGATATTCAGAAAGGTGGTCACAGTATCTATTTTATCAGTAAATATGAAAAAATAGATTGGTAATGGGTTTTCAAAATAGCAATATGCCTTGTTTTTCTGAGAGACAGGGATATGTACCATAGGCAAGACTTGAAATCTATTCAGGTTCAGCTGAAATTATTATTGCCCCTTTCCGAATCTAATATTATTGAAATTAAAGAAGAAGGAATTGGGAGGGTTTTTTTTAATCAGCTGTCATACACATCTCCTGAAGAAAGATCCTGTGTAATGAATGAACAATGAAGTAATGTAAGTAATTTAGAAAGAAATTCTCTGAGGAGGAATTTTCTTATCATCTACAATTCATGTTAGTAAAAGGGGTGTATTATCTCACACTACCAACCTATCCAGTAATTACATTCAAAGGACATTGAAGACTTGTTCTGTGCAAAAGTCAAAACTTGTAAGTTCACTTGCAAAACCTGACATTTTGGAAAAGGCAGGGGAAGCAAGCTAAAAAAAAAGCTCATAAAGAAACCGATGCTTAAGAATAATCTCCCATAGTAGGAAAATAACACTTGATGGTAGGAACTGAGGAAAATTAGTCATAAACCATAGATCTTGAGCTATGAGAACTGCAGAGATGTAAAAAGCTAATTATGTTTCAAGGTATATTGAAAATCAACATACCAGTGAAAGTGATATTTTAATGCTAAATTTTGTTTATTGCACACTGCAGTCAGTGACAGTATAACCCATGCATTTTTTAGCTGAATATCTTCCTATGGCAAGATTATTTAGACTTAAATGGAACACTTACAAATATTCTTCTGCAAATTCTATTTTATATAATTGTCATTAAAATGATGAAAAGCATTTTGTTTCCAAAGACTACGCAGTAATTAAAGATTAGTTTAAATGCAGAAATAATAGTATATTACAGTTGACAGACAGAAGAGCTTTTATAGTTCAATTTTCCATCAATCTTGTAAAATGGAACAATTTCCTACTTTTGACAAACATTTGACTAAGGAGATTACTGTAACTACTTTTAAGTGCACAGTTGATGTTCAAATAAATTATTTATTTCCTCAAATATTCCATGCACGTTGAAGAAATATTTGTTATGCATAGCATTAGGAAGACAGTTTAAAAATTTTACTCATTTTGGATAAGCAGATTAATAGAAGAAAACTTGATAGGATCATTTGTGTCTATATGGAGCATAATCCAAAGGATGTTCTGTCAAAAGAGTTTTTACCCTTCCTGATTCAACATATAAAAAATTTTCTGATGAGAAACACTTGAGAGAAGAATGATAGAATCATAGAATTATTAAGGTTGGAAAAAACCACTAAGATAGTTGAGTTCAGCCATTAGTCTCCCACTGCCACGTTCCCACTAAACCATGTCCCCAATTGACAACAGAACTAGATAGTAGTACTCCAAACCTGAAACCTTCCCTCCTCTCTTCCCACCACCTTTCTGCCTGCCCCACCCTGAATATACATATATGTTAGATTTAGATAGCAAGCTTTGGAGATGCTCGTTCATTAATCACTGTGTATGATCAGTCACTTAAAGCTGAAGAAATCTAAATGACAAAAAAGACATGGGGACATGTTGCAGTGATGATCTTGTTTCCTTCTACAACACGGGGAATGAATCCATCATTGAATGGATTGGATGTGGACAGAAGTACTTATCTACCTGTTCCTTGTGTTGCCTAAAAAAATCAGAAAAAAAAGACTCTCCAAGCAATATTAGGTAAGATAGAGAGCAAGCCTTTAATGAAGGCCTTCTGGTACAAGAAGTACAAAGGCGTGTGCCCGTGTCCAGGGGTTCCACAATTTATGGTTTAATCCAAGAACTATCTGCCCCCCAGATCCTCCCCAGATCTGGCCCCCTGGCATGCCTCCCCAGAAATTGAGTTGGAGGTCCTAAGACCCCTTTCTTCCTCATCTTCCTCTTCTGCACAGCATGTACTGTCTTTGGAGCTTCTCCAAGGTTCCGGGCTTGAAGGTTGCTTTGACTGTGATGGTATCTTGTTGTTCAGGCCTGGGGTGCATGTGTTCTTAAACAAGATGTATTTACTATAGTCCTACCTTGAAAGGAGCCTAAACAAACCTAAAGAATTTAGAAAACTTGATATGAAGTGGGGAATAGGGCTTGATAAGGGTTAACTAATATTCTAAAGTGTGACAGACTATACAGCTATACTAAAAATCCATATTTACAACATAGCTATTTTAAAATCTATGAAAAGCTAAAAAGCCTAAAAATTCTTAGGCATCACTTGGATGCAGCTTATATTTAGGCAACTAAACCAGATGTTCAATAACTGTTCTCTGAATTTAATCCTCTTCTTCCCAATATCCATCACGATATTTTGTTAAATATGGCCAAAGAACAGATTACTAAAGTGTTTGGACATCAAGGACAAATAAGGCTTTCCTTGGTTTTCCTTTTCCTTGGAGTGACATTAGCTGATAAAAATGAGTTGTTTAAACAAATTCATAATTTTTGCATTTTTTTAGTAATACCCCAGATTTTTTCTGCTCCAGGGATTGAAAACTGCATTATACTAAGTGTTCAGATCAAACTGTTTTACTAGGAGGAAGAGATTTTTGTACCTGTGGCTATAATCCATGGAATTGCTTATCATAAAACTGTAATTAAGGATTATAAATGCATCAGCATTTTTCAGCTGAAGAATGAAGGAATCTCATGGGTGGAAGGAAGCACACTTTTTTTTTTTTTTGACTCAGGGAAAGTAAATCATGGTACTATACCATGATACCATACAGTATCTTCTATTTAGAAGAATAATGAATACTATTTTTAACTGTAGTAGAATATAGCTATATCATGGTAACATATTTAAAAGAAAATAAGTCCAAATATTCATGAAATACATTAAATGTCTGGAAACATTGAGTAGTAATAATTTATTCACTGTAAAGATAACTAATGAATTTTACTGGATATTTTTGTATACAGAAATTGCAATGGTACCATGTAAACTCTGCAGTGGAATTATACAACACATGCAATTACCACTTGAGATAAATCTTGATAAACTGACAGTAGAAAGAAACATAGTGAAGCTAGCTGCAGTATCTCATTTGCAAATTATTATGCAGTAACTACTCTCAAGTAGCACTGCTGGAGTTCCCAGTCTTTCGATGTTTCAATTTTATGTCCTTTTCAGGATTTAACACTTCATCACACATGATACAAAACACTTCTTTAAAAACAAACAAACAAACGAACAAACTAAACAGAAAACAACAAAATTTTCTAGACCAAAATTACAAAATAAATACTATTTCTAAGATAGTTTTTGCCGCAGTCCGAAGAGGGGATGGGACATGAGGAAGGGTGCAAGTAGAAGCCTCTATTCACGTGTGCACACTGTCTTGTGTCAGATCGGGAGGGGAAAGGGCCAGAATATAGGGCGGAGCATGAGACAGACAAGCAGGGGGACAAACCAGGATAGGGACACGGGCAAAAGGGGGAGAAGCAGGGGAAGCAGGGAACCGGCAGCAGGCAAACTCAGGGCAAACCTGGGCATGTCCAGGCTGTGCACTGTGTAGTGTGAATACAATGAAACCACATAATAACAGTAAAGTCCATATGATAACTGTAAGGTACATATAATAAAGTTCTGCCAATTGCTGTATACTTTTCTCCACATCTGGAACTGTTCCCATCCTGAATCTTGCTCCTTCACAAGTTTTTATTATTATGATGACTCACGTAGCTTCTCTCTGCCCTTTACTTACTGGACTGAGTTTTGATGAATATCTTGCAACTGTCCTCACTTTGTCTTTTCCACTCAGCAGGAAAAGCCTCCTTTCCTTAGTCCTACAGTCAGTAAGAATTTCTTGTTAGATAACAAGTTTCAATTTAATTATAAAACAATTCAGCTGAAGTTTCTGAATCTGCTAAATTCAGATGATTTTTATTTTAACTATATTTTAAAATTATATTTTGAGAGTTCTTTTTGAAATATATAAAGCACAGTTAGGTGAAGAGTTGGAAACTGGAAACTGGTGAACATTGCCCTGATTTTCAAGAAGGGCAGGAAGGAGGACCCAGGAAACTACAGGCCTGTCAGTCTCACTTCAGTGCTTGGTAAAGTTATGGAGAAGATTATTCTGGGAAGTATTGAAAAACACCTGAAAGACAATGCAGTCATTGGTCACAAATGGGTCACAGCCAGCAATGCTTCATGAGTGGGAAGTCCTGCCTTTCCAAACTGATTTCCTTCTATGACCTAGCTGATCAAGAGAAGCCAGTGGATGCAATGTTTTTGGATTTCAGTAAAGCTTTTGATACTGTCTCTCACAGGATCCTTCTGGACAAAATATCCAGCACAGCTGGATAAACACATCATGTGGTGGGTGAGCAATTGGCTCACGAGTCAAGCACAGAGGGTAATAGTGAATGGGGGAACATCAGACTGGTGACCTGTCACTAGTGTGGTTCCACAGGACTTCATCTGTGCTCTTCAGCATCTTCATAAATGACTTGGACACAGGACTGGAAGGGATACTAAGCTGGTTTGCAGATGATACAAAAGTGGGAGGAGCTGTTGATTTTCTCAAAGGCAGAGAGGCCCTCCAGAGAGACCTCGGCAAATTAGAGGACTGGGCAATCACCAACAGTATGAAGTTCATGGGAAACCATATGAGTTTCAAGGGAAAGTGCTGCAACTGGGATGAGGCAACCCCAGATGTTCCTACTGACTTGGAATGAGATGCTGGAAAGCAGTGCCACAGAAAGAGACCTGGGGGTCCTGGTCAATGGCAAATTGAATCTGAGGCAGCAGTGCTCTGGCAACCAGGAGGGCCAACAATGTCCTGGGGGCTGTCAGGCCATCAGGGCATTGCCAGACAGTTGAGGGAAGTGATTATCCCTCTCTGCTCTGCACTGGTGCGGCCTCACCTTAAATACTGTGTGCAGTTTTGGGCACTGCAATATAAGAAAGATATTAAGCTGTTAGAGAGCGTCCAAGGGAGGGCAACAAAGATGGAGAAGGGCCTTGAGGGGAAGCTGTGTGAGGAGGAGCTGAGGCCACTTGGTCTGTTCATCCTGGAGAAGAGGAGACTGAGGGGAGACCTCATTGCAGTCTGCAACTTCCTCATGAGGGGAAGAGGAGGAGCAGGCACTGATCTCTTCTCTGTGGTGACCAGTGACAGGTCCAAGGGAATGGCCTGAAGTTGTGTCAGGGGAGGTTTAGGCTAATATTAGAAAAAGAATGTTTGCCCAGAGGGCAGTTAGATACTGGAACAGTCTCCCCAGGGAAGTAGTCGCAGCACTAAGTCTGACAGAGTTCAAGACGCATTTGGATGATACTCTCAGGCACATGGTGTGAATCTTGGGGATGATCCTGGGGATGATCAATGATCCTTCTGGATCTCTTACAACTCAACATATTCTGTGATTTTGTGACATTTGAGATTCAATATTGCACTACAGAGTATACGTAGATGGTATTTCTAATTATGTTATAATTCTATGACATATAAATATTAATATAGATGCATATATTAACATTTCTAATTAGATTACAAGATTTGAGTCCATTGTTGACCATACTAAGAGAGTCTATTGCACAGTATATTTGTACCAGAATTAATCTCAGCATGACAATCTCTACTGAAGTAAGGAGAGAGAGGATAAATGAAGGAAAATTAGTTTTGATATTAAATAGGGTGAGAACTCTGGGGCTTTGCCTTTTTATTTTCTTTTCCTTATTTCTGCAAACAGGACTAAGTCTTTTATTCAACATCAAAAATAAAATTATATTCCCCTCTATTTCCCTATTTATGGTACTAATACAGAATTTATTTAGACCCATTTTAAGTTGCAGAGCTCAGAATTAAGGAAGGATTCAACATTTGTGAAGTTTGAACACAATTTGACCATGATTACAGTCATAGCTTTGAATAGTCATTTTCTTTATTTCCCTCAGAATCACAGGAGAATGATAACTTTGCTATTTGTATTACAGAAGTTTTGATGGTGCTTTTTACAGTATCTTTAAAAATAGTGCTTTGATAGGGGAGAAAGATATTCTGTGCAATTCAATCTAGTTGTATGAAACACACAACATTTTACACAAAGAATTCCAGAGCACATATTGAATAAAACACAGTGCAAAGCCTTTCTGAAACTACTTTTTCTTGAGAGAAGGAGAAATTTTTTTAATGTTCTTACTGTTCATACCCCAAAAATCTGACTTCAGAAGACAGTGGGTAAAACGTAGTGGTTTTGATAACAACTTTGAAAAGAAATGATTTTGGGTCAGATTTACTTTGAGCTTTTCAGTTTTCACCAACACAAAACCTACATATAGACAAAAATAACAGTGTTGCATTCCACTTCAGTCATCAGTCTAAACAGTAGGATTTACACTTCTATACCAGCAGTGGATACTTTTGAGTTTGATTAACTTCCCGGGAGTTTGTGTAGAGCTAGTGTATTAAGGATTCATATTTAAAGGCCTAAACTGTTCTGTCTAGGCTGTTTCTTTTCATGTACCATATTGCCTGAGGTGTGATAACCAGAAATTCCTGACCTAGCTTGTCCTCCATGTAAACAGTTGCCAGGCTACTTGATTTAGAAATACTGGATTCAGGAATTTTATTTTTTTTTACCACCTCCTTGGTCTGCTGCAGCTCATATCTGTAAATCTCATGGTCTCATTATAAACCCTGTGCAGCTTTAGAGAGACTGGATGAAATACATTAACGCGATTGCTATTTTCTTGTGAGCATACATTTAGAAAGGCAGGTTAATCCACTCTGCGGCAAATGTATGGGTAATCTCATTTATGTCAGAGGTATAAGGGATTAGAATCCTTTGTAATGTATTATTTTAATTAAAAAGAAATAATCAGTCATATATCATGTTAGATGAAGCCTAACAATTGTATTAGAAACTCCCAACCAGCCTTTGTTATGCAAAGGGTGAAATGCAGTGTCTTCAATAACGAATTCTACGTGCATATTGGGATGATCCAAATGTTGATGAATTTGTTTAGGCATAGTTATTTCCCAAATAAATATAATTAAAAAAAATTAAAGAAGTATCTTTGTGTGGTAACTAGAGATGCATTTCATAGTTTTCATTCTTCAAGAGCAATGAAAAACCAAACATATGCTTTTACATTATTTGAATATTGAAATCCAAATAATGAACTTCATTAAAAGTACAGTTTCCCATCACAACTACAATGCATTGCTAGCAGTTTTCATTACACTTGTTTGAATTAATTATAAACAATAATAAATTTTCTGGTGAATCTAATCTGTTATCATGAATATGGAATGTTTGATGGCAAATTTACCTGAAAAAAAATAAAATGGAATGGATTGGAATGGAATGGAATAGAATAGAATAGAATAGAATAGAATAGAATAGAATAGAATAGAATAGAATAGAATATTTCGATTGAAAGGAATCTACAATGATCATCTAATCCAATTGTCTGAACATTTCAGAAGTGACCAAAACTGAAAGCATATTATTAAAAGCATTGTCCAAATGTCTGCTTAAACAGACAGGTTTGGAGCATCTACTACCCCTCTAAGAAGTCTGTTCCAGTGTTTTACCACCCTCCTGGTAAAGAAATGCTTCCTCATGTCTGATCTGAGCCTCCACTGGTACAGCTTTTCCCAGCTTCCCTATTACTGGATCCCAGGGAGAAGAAATCAGCACCTCTAATTCCACTTATACTCCTCTACATCCTTTTCTCCAAACTAGATAAAGCCAGAGTCCTCAGCCACTCCTCACAGGACATGCCTTCCAGCCCTTTCACCAGCTTTGTTGTCTTCCTCTGGACGTATTCAAGTACTGTAAATGCATCCAGAGGAGTACTATTTATGAGTTTTACAGTTTAAGTAAAATTTAAGTGGTTTCATGGATATATTTAAAATCATTGCTTAAAAAATATTTCTTGCCGGTAGCATCTAAGCACTTTTAGCAGGTCAGATAAACCAAAACAAATGTTTGTGGTATGCTCCCTCATTCTGGGGCAAAAACCTTGTTCCAAACTACATTCTTGTTGGATCTATTTTGTCCTTAACTAAAAAACGTTCAATCAGAAAAAGAAATTTTCTTATTTTAAAGCAAGTGTTAGTGCAATAATTTCTTCCTCATCCAGTGAAGAAGTTAAAACCTTTCCCCCCCCTAAATTCATTTCTAATGCAATAATAATGTGAGTTTTTAAGTTGTAAAAATCCATGTTCATTGCTTTTCATGCAGCTTGCTTTCCCCTCTATAGACATTAGAATTGAAAGCAATTTCAAAAAGACTTTAGATGAGAAACTTATGGATTTCTCTAGCCCCTTCATTTCCTATTTGAATTTTCTATTATATGTTAGCTTTTTAAAAAATGAACAAGATCTAGGAGTTGATCTCTTCTAGACTCTCTTCCTTTTGAAAACAAGGCTACTAATTTATGAACTTCAATAAGAACAAAAAATTGTTACCATTCTACCTCTTTACTTAGACCTTGAGACGAGAATTGAAATAGCTATAGAACTTGTAAGAAATCCTAGGATATGTCAGTCAATTTCTCTCTCCTTGTGGAATTTTATACTAAAAAGCCCCCAAATTATTTGGGATCCTTTATTTTAAGCCTGATAGGAAGAGTCTTATATACTGCCTCAGCTAGCTAAAATGCTGCAATTAGCAACACAAATGGTTTCCTAAATTCTGTTGATATCACTACTGTGCTTGTCCTCATTTATAATTGGTTTTATGGTTCAGATAGGAAATACTTTGATGTTTTCACAAGTGGGAAAAATTTATGTACCTTTTTGTGCCTATCTCAACAGAAGGTAAACAATTTTAATAGCTTCTGGGATTGCTAATTAGAGCTAATTGTGCCTTGATTGACCTATCTTGACAGCAAGTGCCTTACAAAACTTGCTTTCTTCACAAAGTGAGGATTTGTTTGCATGAGTAACTTGTACACACTGAACGTCAGAGATAGTTGTTTGGCTGTGATCATCTGAATTTGTTAATTTATATTCCATAACTTCTTATCCACTTATAAAACAATGACAAAAACTCAGGCTCATCACTTGCGCACTGAAACATGTAGTTTCTTATTCTGTTGTTGTCTACAAAACCCAGAAACTAGCAAAGACAAAGTCTCTAGTGAATAAAAAATCTGAATACTGTGGATAAACTGTTCTCTGTACAAATACAGAAAAAAAATCGGAAGGGAACTATGAATTCCCACAATCTTAAGGGTAATAAAAGTGTTTCATACAAATTAACAAGATGTAATGATGGACTTTTCCAGATCAATAGAAAACCTCTATTTCATTTTTCCTAAAATATTTGTTGTATTTCTGTAAAAACCCCAAGCTGTTTAGTGCTGAAAGTTTTTCATAAGAAATGCATATCACCATATAGAATTCTGAACTTCTTGAGTATTTTTTTAAACCTTCATATTTTTTTCTTTTGACATGTTGGTTGTTGTAACTAAAGGTGGTCTACCCAGCAGTACCATCCAGAGAAATGAGGCTTGACTGCACTTACCTATCTTGAACTTACTTGGCTCACTCAGTATCCAGTATGATCTGGATACCAAAGACAATTTTTTTTTCATAACACACTTGGTCAGCAACCTAGAGAGTGAGATAAACTGCAGATGTAAGTACTACTTGGTCCCTGGGATGGAGAAAGTCTAAGAGATTGGCCCAGTGTTATGAGAATACAAACCCATTGGTGGTTTAGCTGACAGTAGGAAATTAATAATTAAAACAATAGGCCCCATGGGAGACATAATACACATTATTCAGTCCAGAAGTTGTGAACAAATTGAAACTCAACAAGAAGGACTTCTACCACGTAAGGGCTGAGCTTTAGCCACAGATCAGTTGGAGTTGATACCTTGTTCCACTAGGTCATTGTTTTTGAACTGGTTTCAGATGGACAGATGCAACTGAAAATGTGATTTGTAGGATGGGTATGGGCTAGGTTGATCCTAGCTAGATGCTAGGTGACCACCAAAGCCTCTATCAATCCCCCTTTTCAGCCAGACAGGGGAGAGGAAATATAAAGAATGATCCATGGATTGGGATCAGGACAGGGAGAGGTCACTCACCAATTACCATCATGGGTAAAACAGACTTGACTGGGAAAATTAAATAAGTTTACTATCAATCAAATAAGATTAGGACAATAAAAAAATTCAAACTAAATCCTAAAACACGTTCCCCCCACACACCTCCCTTCTTCCTGGATTCAACTGTACTCTCAAATTCTCATCCCAAGCAGTACAGGGGGTCAGGGAGGGGGGATTGAAGTCAGTTCATCACATATTGTCTCTGCTCCTTCCTTCCTTCTCGCTCTTCCCCTGCTCCAGCACAGGGCCCTTTTCATGAGAGACAGTCTTCCATGAGCTTCTCCAACACGAGTCCTTCCCACAGGCTACAGTTCTTCATGAGCTGCTTAGGCATGGGGCCCTTCCTGCTGGTTGCAGACCTTCAGAGACAGGCTGCTCCAGTGTGGTTCCCTTACGGGGTTATAAGTTCTGCTAGGAGCCTGCTCCAGCGCAGGCTTCACACAGGGTCACAGCCATCTGTCTGCTCTGGTGCGGGGTCCTCCACAGGCTGCAGGGGATTTTCTACTCCACTGTGGCTGCAGGACAGTAGCCTGCCTCACCATGGTCTACCCCATGGGCTTCAGGGGAATATCAGCTTCAGCGCCCAGAGCACCTCCTCCCCCTCCTTCTTCTCTGTCCTTGGGGCCTGTGGAGTTGTTTCTTTCACATATTCTCACTCTTGTCTCCAGCTGCAGTTGCTGTTCTGCAGTAACTTTGTCTGTCTCTTAAATGGGTTACCGGAGAGGCACCACCACCGTTGCTGATGGGTCATATTTGGCCAGTGATGGGTCTGTCTTGGAGCAGGCTGGCGTTGGCTCTGTTGGACATGGGGGAAGCTGCAGCTACTCTGCCACCAAAACCTTGCTGCACAAATGCAATAGTATAACAGTTGGATAATAGTCACTGTTCTACAAGCGCAACAGTGATCACTTTATACCTGCTATACCCATCCTACCAAGGAAACAAACAAGACTGTGCCCCTGAATGGTGTGGTCTAGAAGATCCTTGACCCAATATTCCCATGACAAACTCTCATAAACTGTGTTAAAACCTGACCTTAGTAATTCAATAACAGGTTATTCAAATAGAAAATGTACAGATTTTGAGAAATTACTAAAAATGGGTTAATAACTTCTAGAATCTACTGACTTTCCCCAACAAATGAATGTATTGGATACAGTATTCCTAGAAAGCCTCTAAAACTATATGGTTTTAAATTAATGAAAATCTGAAAGTTAAAAACAACAAATAGAAATCCCAACAATCTGTAAGGTGTCCTAAAACAGTTTTACTGTCAATCCTGTGGTCTTTAAAGTCACTGGAGAAGTAGACTCCCAGACAAGTAAATAAATAACAAAGGAAATATGAAAGTAATGGGCAAAGTGTATTTGTATTTAGAAAGAAGATGACTACACAAAAATCAAGAGGAAAAATATGTTCTGTAATTTTCCACTATTTGGAAGTATGGTTTCATGATAAGGAGAAAAAAAAGTGAAGACTAAAAATTTTTAAAATTAAAAGCCTTGTAGTTTTAATAATTTTCTTCAAAAAGGTAAATTTTATATAAATTATACTAAACTTTTACTTGACTTCATTTGTATTCTGTTTTTACTAAAACCATTTTTAAACCAGAAAAAAATATATAAAACTTACAGGCAGATGGGGAAAATTTAGAATCCTGTTCCTTGAAAAGACAATTATTGCTTGATATTATTGTGTGTGTCATTTAGGAAAACTTGATTTCTTTAATCTATTAACTGACAAAAAATTGGTATTTAAAAATTTTTATAAGTGCACTCACTTGAGAATATGCATATGGTTTTAAAAAAATTTAGATGCAGTTTATGTGCAGAATTTTGTGTTGACAAAGAATAATCTTCCTCTTTAAAAGATTTGGATTACTAAAACCACCTTTTTGAGAAAAAGTGTGGTGGGTCTGCCCACTGTACGCTAATATGCAAAGAAATTATATACTTACAGAGCTTTTGACTCCTTTTGGTTGATAAAAGGTATCCAGAATTTAGAAAATTATGTGCCTCCTGCGTGCAAGAAAGAATTGATTTGACTTCATCTCTGTGTGAGGTCAGTTATATCCTGAGCCTCCCAGAAAATGCTTACAAGCCCCAGAAGCATGCATCTTTATGTAACCTAATGTAGAGGATGAATTGCAGAAAGAAGAGCTTTGAAGTAGTTTAGATATAAATTATAAAAATATTCTGTTGTCTCAATATGGCCTTATACAGAAACATCTAAAATTAGAGTGAATTCTGTAATACTTCTAATTGTGAGTTGTGGTATTCTTGTCTATTAGGTACAATTTTATTAGAATTCAATCTTATGTGATGAATAAGTCAAATATAGGAAATGTTTCCAGTTTTTAAGCAGTCGTGAGTTTGAAAAACAGTTCTATTTATTTGACTGATGGCTGAAAAAGAGAACTTGCATATGTTATTATTTGTAAATTTTGCAAGTATGTTAACCCTTCTGAAATTTCATATGTAAGAAACATTCTTTTCCTGTTCTAGGGGGAGAGAAAAACCTATGCAAGTCTTTACCAGGGTTCTTCCGCTACAACATTTTCTCCAGAAAAATTAGCTAAAAATTATATGAACTATTATCAGTTCTAGAAACTTAATAACTATGTAGCAGAGAAACTACAAATAACGTTGTCTTGATGCTTTGAGGGGAGAGCAAAAATAAAACTACAGGACACAACTGGACAATCCTGAAACCTTAATAAATTTTAATAATTGTTACATTATCCTAGTAATCTTAGAGGCATCACTAGAGGTACTATACCCCATGCCAAAATTAAAAAACTGGATTTGTATTTCCAAATTCTGTAAGAGTGATCACAATATAAGTGGTAAACTGAAAAAAACTTATCACTGCATGCCCCTGAAATTAGTGACTAATTAAAAAGGCCAAATAATGCAGTTGTCTTAAGAAAGACCACTTGCGGGCTGCTATGTATGGAATAACATATCCTGAACCATAAAAGAGTGTAGTTTGGAAATCTGTTCCGTGTTCAGTCTTTGTGTCAGCTGTTCTTGTGACACTTCAACTGATATCAGCAATTCATAATTAAGATAGAAGGAAGTATATTCTGGTAAATAAAAGTGTTATATTCAAAGACAGACAAAACAGTAATACAATTTAAATTATAACAGATTTATTTCAAGACTCTGGACCATATAGTTTCAACATAGGCAACCAAGCCCATTTTTTTTTCTTGTTCTGATACTCAAATAATATGCAATACAGTACAGTACAGATAAAGATCTGTACACCAGATCTACATTTTCAGATATTTAAAAACTTACAATTATTTGCGTATGTAAAACAGAATCCAAACTCCACCATTATGCTTATCAGGCATGGAGTTTTAAAACCAGGAGTGTTCTAATTATGCAAGTTTGGATATAGTTTTCAGGGTTGAATATTCAAGAAGACCTGCATAAGTAGCCCCTGTAAAATAATATCACAAATATATGCAGCAAATACCCATAAAATATGTTAAATTGTTTTGCCATAACTAGGACTTCATATTAATATATCATACTTTTGATAGTGCTGCTCTTGACCACATTATTCAATTCTTTATACTCCTTCTTACCTTACCTGTGTTTCTCAATAGATGGATGGATGGATGGATGGACAGATAGATAGATAGATAGACAGACTAATAGAGAGTTTGAGGTTCTATACACTTCAAAACATTCTAGAATTCTATTTAGAAAGGGACATTATGAGAGTAATGTGTGGAAGGAGAGTTGAAGCAATAAGGTTTTACTTTTGAACTGTTTACAGAGGACAGTATACAAACCAGTCATAATGAGAGCATTTACACATTCACTTTTTGTTTATATGTTTATTTACATGTGTATACGCATTTATAAAACATACATACACATGAATTTGTATAGTGAAATGAATGCATAGTGCAGAAAATATAATGCAATACCTATTTTAATGTTATAAAAGGAATATCATTAAAACTTTTATGGAAAGAGTGGCTAAGGTTTTTTAAATAAAATTGAAAGTTAATTTCATCAAGTTAACTGTTCTGTCCTGTGGGTTCTGTGTGAAGATGCAGAAGCAATCTCAACTGACTTTTCTATTGCTTTTATTCCTGTTACCTTGACATCCTTTATTAGCTGTTTGTGTTATTATACATGCCACTATGTTAGACGAAGGGGCATTCTAGGATGATTATGTTCTTTAACTTAAAAAAAAAGACAGAGGAAGAAAATAAAGAAAGGAAGGAGGAAAGAAGGAAGGAGGGAGGGAGGAAACAAGGAAGATGATAGTGAGAATTGTTATAACTAATCACAAAAGAATTTTCCATTACTAGTTAATAAATGGAACTAAATAAAATTCAAATTAAAATAATTTTGCTTTATGTAAAGATGATAAATGTAATTACCAAGACTATTAATCAGCTTTTTGTATATAATTCCTTTCACACTATGCTATCAAAAATTACTATTTTTATAAAGGGCATATAATATTTATTATATTTCTATACATTATGAGAATAAACACTGATAAACTGAAAGTTCAAAGATGAACAAAAAGACCCTAAGAGTATCAATTAGAGTAACTAGTGAAATGCTAAAGGCAACATGCTTTTTCTGTGCCATAAACTGAAACTTGTTAAAAGAGGTCATGACTATACAACTATATCTATACCATATATTCCTTGCTTCATGAGGACATCTGATTTTAAATGGACTGTACAGAATCAGTTCAGAGGCCTTAATATTGTCATCTAATACAATTTAGATAACCTAGGCTACTGTAATTACCACCTGCTCCTTCAGAAATATTTAGGTTTACTGTAGGTCTTGTGTGGTATCTGTCATATATCCTAGGGCATGGCAAATAAAACTGGGCCCAGTGTTTGGGCAATTAAGTCCTTGATTTTGAAAATCTGACACATCCTTAGGCACTTTTAATAGGATTTAGTCTCTCAGCTTATGATAGAACTCACTATTCTAAGTTAGATTTTTTCTCCCACATTCTATTCAGTAGATAGAAGCAGTTCCAAACAATCATTGAAAGAGGTGCAATGCCAGAATGTCTCCGTTGATTATACAGGTAACCTAAACAACTGGCTCAGAATATGTGTATGATTCAACTTGCTCCTAGTTTTAGATGTCGGCATGCACATTCAGCATTTTGATACTCATTTAGTCACTGGATTTCCAGTCATCAGGGCTTCATTCAGTTCCCCAACTTTGTACACCTACTATGTGAAGAGGTCTCTTGGACGTGCTCTGGCGTTTATTTCAGTCCTTTTCAAAAGATTTGATTAGGCAGGACATTTCACATGGAACAAGATTCCTATCTGTGGACAATGAATTCAGTCTAGTTGAGTCTTTTTGAGTGACCGGTTTAGGATAAGTTTTTCCGTGTAATGATATGAGCAAACGTTGTAAGGTACAAAACCAGTACAATATATTTCATTAAATATATGACTTATTTCCGAATTACATTCATCTCATGAAAAAGAGAAGTTACTTTTGCAGATTTTTAGTCAACATTGCTAAATGAAATGTGGGTTATAAAAACATTCAGTTTTGAATGTGCATCTAAAATTGAATCAGTTTATATAAATGTCATATATTATCTATTTTTTCCTAGAATAGTACATTTACTGACCATAAGAAAAAAAATGGTGAATCTATACAACTGATTCTTAATTATGCATTGTGAAAAGCAACATATTAAATAATGCCAATTACAGAGTTGTGCAAATACACAAAAGTGAACTGAGTTTCAAATGTTTTGAGTATATATATAAAAGTTCAAATTGCTTAAGATTTAGAATTTGCCAGGATCTAAGTTACATGAGAAACAGTGATACAGTATTTAGACTGTATCAAGAAAAATTGTAACAAGTCATGGGGAGGGAGAGGAGCACCCCAAAAAAAACCTCACCAACAAACCTTTCTCCCAAACCCCAACAAACCAACAAAACAACCCATAAACCAAGCGCATTTTAGCATTCCTAAAAGCATTGCAAGACACTTCAGTGAAGGGTAGATAGAGAGACTAAAGCTTTTTCCAAATCAAAAGTATTATCCTGAGCTTGGAATGCATTATGTTATGAAGTTGTATAGCATGGTATTTGCTACAGTTTGAGAGGATTAGTTAATAGAAATGTTTATGCTGAATTAGTGGATTAAAGACATTTTCTTTCTTGACACTAAATGCAAACTTAATTCAGTCTAATGACGGTCAAAGGAAGTTTCTCGCAGTCAAAAGTTTTCAAAATGTTCATAACTTAAATGTCCTCACATATGGCTACCTGCACTGCATTGCAACAAAAAATTGCTATAAGCTACATTGTTTCAAACAACAAACTAGACCAGGAAAATGAATGCTGTGAGATTTTTTACTTGTGTGAATGAACAGATTAGTGGAAAAGTATTTTTGCAAGACAATTCATCATTGCAGTGTTCCTGACAAGCTCACTACTTGATAAGAAATATATAAGAGAAAGAACTATCAAAATTTAAATCTTAAAAATATATTACAAAAAGAGTAAATCAATAAAATCTCCATTTGTAGTATATTACAAATGTAGTATATTACAATATGCTTCTTGCACCATTAGATTTTATGTAAATTAATTTCCTGCATCCTAAAAGTAGTCTCATTATTTTGAGGGTTACTTTTTGTTAAGGGGAAAAATTGCTGGCTGTTGTGTTCTATATGGTCTACATGAAAAATAATTCTACCAAGAAACAAACTGTAGAATTCATTGTAAAGAATGCATTTCTGAAATGTAACAAATAATTTTTTCAAATTAATTGTATTTTAATTCTACTTCACAAAATGAACAATCACATTTGTAGTGGAGTACAGAAGAGCAGCCAGCTAGTACATACCATTTTGTTCAACAAAGAGGAAAAGGAACTCCTGAAATAATTTTCTGGAAGATAGTTCGATAGCCTTACATGTCAAACCATTTTGCTAATCTAAGCTAAGTTCCTGCATAACATAGGCCAAAAAGTTTTGATCATTCATTCCTTCAATAAAGAAATTGCTTTTCCTGTGTAGATTGACATTCTTTGTGATAATAACTAACTGGCCACACTACAAAAATGACAAGTGTCATTAGGGATTTGTGAGTAGTTTGATTTAATGCTGAACTATCTGTGATGGAAGACAGCTATTCCTCCTATACTTCAAAAATTTTGGTTTTAAGGCATTCCAATTAAAATGATTCTGTCAAGTCAATTCCCATATTCCTCTGTTTCCCCCTCTTGGCTTTAAAATCCTCAAGTTCTCACTGGCTTCCAAGCATGTGACAGATTCATGACCTTGTTTTTACCTCCATGTCTTAGTGTAATTTTAACTTCACCTAATTTTTTGGAAGCAGGGGTGGGGCAGGAGGGGTTGTGTTCTTTCCTAGTACCTCATAGTGCTTATTGCACTCCACCTGAGACCTAACTTGCCCAACTAGACCTGGGTGTCCTTTCCTGCTCTCAGTGGAAAATGCATAATTACATGTCTACAAAAGATGCAGAAAAGATGGCAAACATGATTCAATCTGGGTGACTGGGGAACTAGGATACTGCAAAAGATAACCCATTTCTTAGTGTTTCCTTGGATTAGTTTTTTTCCTAGCATTTCCTGCAGTGCTATTGTCTTTAACTGCTAAGTAATTTTTGTCTTTCAAATCCTTCAAGATACATATCTCAGGAGTCTTTCTCATTTTTTTTAATCACTAAGCCTCTGTGCTTTTCCAAATGTCCTAAATCAAGCAATTCTAAACAAATGGTTTTTCTTCCAGAGTGCTATCCAATGTCATTCCTTTTAAGCAGATTGTCTTGCTACTATTCAAATCAATAAAATAATAAAAGATAATGCACCTACAGTTGCACATTTGATAGAGACCTCTCTAGTTCTTCTAATAAAATGTGTTTAACAAGACTACATTCATTAAAATGGGCAAAAAATATTTATACACACACTTGTCTTCTTGATTATTTTGTAATATTACAGGAAACATTCTTCATTCATTCAGCTGGTATCATCAGGAAATCCAAGAACATTAATGAATCATTAATGGCAGTGCAGCAACTTGGAGCAGGTGTACCATTAAAATCAATAATTGAAATTATTTATGGACTTCTGGATAGGAATGTATGGGTAATTTTAATAACACTGTTACATTTGATACAATAAATATATAAAATGCCAGGAACTGCTGTGTTAAAAGGTGGAAGAGCAACAAAAAACGTATCTCAGGCACTTTCAAAACTTCAGAGTTCTTTTCAAAGATACATGGATGTATATTTAGAGCCAGATATGTCTACACAGTCAAACAAGCATTCATCCCCTTATTGTTAACACTGATTGAACATTAATTTGCTTCCTAATTTCTTAGTTAACCACCCCTTGCCAAAATAAGTCTTTTAAGATAAAGCATAAATCCATCAATGGGTAGTCCATGGTCTGCCCTCAAAAGGGGTGGAAAATGAAGCACCTTCTGTCTTCCAACACCACTTAGTCTTTGCTGAAGTAGACCTTTAAAATCTTCTCCCTCATGATCACCCCACACCCCACAGCACACTGAATTTTGAACTAAAGATGACTCTGTTGGACTTCCACACAACTGCCTGAATTTTGTTTGCATAATTCGAGCTGAAAATCACACTCAAACAAAATAGCAATGTATTCTTCCAGTAAGTTGCCTCTTGGCACCATGAGTAGACTCAGAATCGAGTGTTATGTAGTTTAGAACTAGCCAATCTCTTCCAACAAAAGTTAGCCCTTGACTAGAGAGGAAGTAAGCCAGATGGTGTCACCATGCCTTGGAGCCATTTAGCTACACAGATACAACATTGCCATTGCTAAGTATAAGCCAAAGACTTTGCACAAAGTTGGCTGAGGGTTGAGAGGCTGTATGTGAACTCCTCTTGTCCTGCCCAGAGCATTTTTCAGTTTGATTGACCGTAACAACAATTTTCCAATGACCAAGTAATTATTATCTCATTTGTTTCACTTTGCTTAGCTTTGTATAATTTTATGGCATGATAGCAATTTTTATAAAGATAGAACTAGTAATGTGTTTATGATTTGTGTGGATAGAAACATTCATTGTAAACTTAAAAATGTCATTTAGTTGCAAATAGGTCTAGTATGATAGAAAGGGCCTTGAAAGTAGGGCCCAAGGATGCAGGGTAGAGAAGTATGGGACAATAATAAAAATGTCATAGAATTATACTGGAGACCCCAGGACTATAAACAACTCACAAACAAAACAAAACCAAAGCATAACAAAACACCCCAAATATACACCGTATGTAGAACAACATAGCAAATTCAGGACCAGAGGACTCTGAAAGGCAGCAAGACAGGGAGCACAGCACAAGACACAGACACAAGTGTGTCTGTAATAATTTAAACTTTATTATAATGAAAAATTTTCTGAAATTTTCTGATATGATAAAACCACAGAAGCATAGAATAGCTTTGGGTGGAAGGGAGTTTTTAACTGTTGTCTAATTTAAACCACCTACAATGAGCAGGAACAACTTCAACCAGTTCAAGTGACTCAGAGCCCTGTCCAACCTGAGCTTGAATGTTTCCAGGAATGCAGTATCTACCACCTCTCTGGGCAGCCTCAACAGTGACTCAACACTCTCATTGTAAAAAACTTCTTTATATCTAATCTAAATCTACCCTCTTTTAGTCTAAAACCATTGCCATTTGTCCTGTTGTTAAATGTCTGTTCCCATCTTTCTTATAAACCCTCCTTTAAGTACTGAAAAGCCACAATAAGGTCTCCCTGGAGTCTTTTTTTCTGCATTCTCCAGTTGGGGGCAATCCCAAATCTCTCAGCCTTTCTTCATTGGAGAGGTTTTCCATCCCTCTAATCATCTTGGTGGCCCTTTGCTGGACTCACTCCAATAGGTTGATCTTCTTCCTGCATTGAGGACCCCAGACCTGAACACAGTACTAGAGTTGGGGTCTCACAAGAGTGGAGTAGAGGAGGAGAATCACATCAAATACATAGTCATATCAACTGCAAAACTATTAAAATATGTGGAAAGTAAACTTTTTTACATTTTCCAATGTATTCACACAGATTTATTTAGATGTAAAATCTTTTTATTTTCAATTTCCATTCAAGAAAATCCAAAAAAGTCAAAACATCCCAGTGAATGAGATCACAATTGATCATTTCTATCATAAAGTTATAAATAATCTGTAATGAAGTTATGAATTATATATTGATTTTAAACAGTGCGTGGAAACATATGTATTGTCATATTTGAATTTATTTGACCTTAGGTATGTTATATTTTAACAGGAAATTCAAGTGAAATTGGTTTTGTTAAAATTTTTGGTTTTGTTTTGAAGTGGTTGCTATAGTGAGTCAGAAATCTGTAAGGATAATTTTTCCATTGATTCAATGAAAATTCCCTAACAGTATGATTTAGATAGGTAAGTAGCTTAAGTGCTCTGATTCACTCTGTTTCTGTTTCTCTAGCTCAGTAAAATGCAACATTTCAGTAATTTCATTATGTATTAGAAATACATAATAGAAATAGAAATAGTTTTAAATCTATAGAAAATATTAAAAAGGACACATATGTGCCCTATCAGAGTAAAAATTATTGTGCTTGAGTAATCTTTAAAGTTGTAGGGGGTTTGAACATGTAAGGAATTTATTTACTTTTAGCACTTAACAGACATGAAATACAATAACAACTGAATAACTGACCTTCCTGTCTTGGATCAAATATTCTGACTACAGATATACAGATACAATATTCTTATGGAGTGGAAATTTTCCAGCGCAACCTGTCTGATTTACTGTGAATAAATGTTATTTGCTTTAAGCTCGGTAACAGGTGTCTTAATGAGTAGTACCTTCCACAGATTCCCCAGCTGTAAAACCAAGCTGTGAATGTTCAAGACAAACCTAGCCTTTTTTTTGGAGATAAAATACATTTTTGTGAACTGTTTTCAAATATTAAAGTATTCTGAGCTATTTTATCTATGCAATCCAATGAAATCCATGAAACCTCAGATCAACAGGTGAACAAATATTGTGGAGTGGCAAACCTTTTGGAAGCCATTTATTGTAAACAATATTTGTGGCAGATCATGAGCTGACAATAGATATACTACTACAGAAAATGCAAGTAGCATTTCTGGATAATAGAAAAGTACATCATAAAAAAAAGTAAAATTACTGAATATTTTTCAAATATCAGATCTGATGAAGGTTTTGTAATTAGAGTGCTAGCAGCTGAGCCTTTCGTCTTCATCTGCAAAGTGCTTCCCAGGACCATTTCAAATCAGCAAAGGCTACAGCATGATCTGTTATGGCCAGATGTAAGCTTGGAGGCTATTGCTTTGCAATAATACAAATTATAATTATTTTCCAAATAAAAATTAGATGGCAGAAATATAATGTGGATTTACCAAGAAGTGAAGAGACTAAAATATACACAAAATGAATCCCATAGATTTAACTCCAAAGACGTCTTGGACACAACAAATTTGTAAGTTGGCAGGTGTGACTCACATTATATGGTTCATGTTTAGTAATGTTTTAACTCTGTCAAAAATTCCTGAGCTTTGAAACTAAATCAGCAATGCATTTTGGTATTGACCTCTAACCATGGAAAGTATTTCTGGTTTGTTTTGGTTTTTTTGAGGGCAGACCACACTTTCAAATAAAATTAAAGAGATATTAGTATCACACCATTGTTCAAATACGATGAAAAAAAAAAATAAATCTATTTCTTTCATTTACTTAGATTCATAGCACCATGAGAGGAGAGACACATATTTCCCTCTTCATTATCAAAATAATCTTATAGTGGAACAATTTCCACAAATTTTCGCTGTCTCAGCTCAATCTTATCAGAGAGAGAGAACACTATAAGGCCATGACTTGTCACACCTTTCATAGCTGTCAAGAGATGAATTTGACATATCAGTCTATTTCAGTTTCTTGTTCATGAAGAATAAAAACACTAACTTCAAAGAATGTGTTAAATATAAATCAGCAGAGTTTCTTGCCTAATCAGATATTGCACCTTATAACCCTGGAAACAGTCCGTCATTGGGATTCCTTTTTTTCTGATTAACCAATTTAAAAATCTATAAAAAGACTTAGCATTTTATACTCTATTTATTCCTTAATTCTATTGAACTTTTATGTACCACATTATCAGGAAAAAATGGTATAAATGGCATCAATTAGGGTGATATGAATCTATTGTTTATTAATTATTCGGTAACCTCTAACAAATTAAAAAGGCATAATTTTCATATGTACAAATTTGTACCTATATCATGTGATATTCAGTCAGATATTGTGCTAACCTCACTTTAATTACACTTTAAATTGTTTTTGTATTTGCACTGAGATTAGGCACCTAGGTCTGTAACTCCCCAGCAGTTCTTTTTTCAGGAATTAAAGTAAAAAGTAGAATACCAACCTATGAAACTGCATAATGGGTGAATTCACACTGTTTTTCTGTAAAAATGGTGACAAAAAAAACAAACAAAGAAAAAACCAATTCCAGACATGTTGTTTCTTTCAGTCATAGAATCATAGAATCGTTTGCACTGGAAGGGAACTTTAAAGATAATCTAGTTCCAACCCCCACTGCCATCGACAGGAATACCTTCCACAAGAACAGGTCACTCAAAGCCCCATCCAACCTGGTATTTGACTTCCAGGGACTAGGCATCTGCTCCCTCTCTAGGCAACCTGTTCCAATAGTCCATTACCCTCACAGTAAAGAATTTCTTCCTGATATCTAATCTAAACCTACCCTCTTACAGTTTAAAGCCATTACCTCTTGTCCTATCACTACATGCCTTTGTAAAATGTCCATCTTCAGCTTTCTTGTAGGTCACCTTTAGGTAGCAGAAGTCTGCTAATAATGCTGGTCCCATTATGGACCCCTGAGGGTCACCACTCATCACCACTCTCCACTTGAACATTGAGCTGTTGACCACACTTTGAGTGCCACAATCTAGCCAATTCTCTATCCACTGGGTTATCCATTTATCAAATCCCCATCTCTCCAGTTTAGAGAAAAAGATGTCATGTAGGACAGTGCCAGATGTTTTGCATGACTCCAGACAGATGATGTCAGCTGCTCTTCCCTTATCCACTAGTGCTGTAACACCATCATAGAAGACCACAAAATTTATAAGGTATGATATGTGCTATGTTGAATATCACCAATTACCTCCTTGCTTTTCATGTGTCTTAGCATAATTTGCAGGAGAATCTACTCTATGATCTTGCCAGCCACAGAGGTGAGAATGACTCAACTGTAGTTCCCCAGGTCTTCCTATTTTCCTTTTCTAAGAACAGGGATTATATTTCCCCTTTTCTGTCATGATTTCTCAAACATGATGGCTAATGGCTTAGCCTCCTCCTTCACCAGTTCCCTCAGGACTCATGGATGCATCAAGTCCCATAGACCGGTGGACCTTCTTTTTCCTCAGATTGTCTCAAACCTCACCTTCTCCTACAGCAGGTGGTTCTACACCCTTTCAGTACCTGCCTTTCCCTTCTCTGACTTCAGTGGTAGTTGGTTGGAGCAACTGCTGGTGACAACTGAGGCAAAAAAGTTAAGTACCTCAGCCTTTTCTATGACATTTGTAGCTGGGTTTTCTGTTCCGCTCAATAGGGTGGGTACAGTTTCATTCATGTCCTTTTGTTGTCCTATGTTGCTGAAGAAATGTTTCTTGGTTTTTTTTACATCCTTTCAACTCCAACTGTGCCTTGACTTTCCTTATCCCTTTGCTGCACTGTCAGATCATATCCATATAGTCTCTCTTGGTTGTATATGCATGCCTATGTGTCTTGTTTTTGTGGTTTAGTTTGGCTAAGAGGTCTTGATTTAGCCAAGCTGACTTCCCACCTCCTGTGCACAATATCTTTCACGTATGACTTGAGACCTCTTGTGCCCTAACAAAAATGTCAGTAAATATCTCCCAGCTCTTGTTCTTTCCTTTGCCTCTGAAGGCAATTTCTGATGGGACCTCACACCCTAGTTCCCTACACCATTGAAAGTTTGCCTTTCTGTCATTAGAAAACATCAAGAAAGAGCTATAAAAGAACTTCTTATTGGAAAGGTCAAGATTAGAAGCAGTTTGGACTGCAGTGATCATACTCCAGTGGAATTCTCAGTCTTGAGGGATACAGTGTAAGTTAAAAGCAATCAGGACTCTAAAACTCAGAGATGTAAAACAGCATTAAATTAAAAAGGAGAGAAAGGTGTATGACTCAAAGACCAAGCGGAATCGCCTAGCCGCAGTACTCAGTGACAGTTCTCTCCAGTGGAGCACCAGTCATGTCCATACTCCGCTCTTGGATCTGAATCTCCTACGAGCCTCATGCGGTGTGCCATGCACGTACTTGCTATCTTGTTTGAGGTTTTTTGTTCTCTTTTGTTTTGGTGTGCTTCAAATATTGCGGAGACTGCGCTGTCCCCCAGGAGACCCATGGTTTATAACATGGAGTTGGATGTATATGTTGCATACTTGGGTGTGTTATAGGAAAACATAAGGCATGTCTGACTGTGTAAAATTTTCTGGGATAGTAGTAAAAAACTATCTGGGGGTACTCCCTCCTGAGATTTATCCCCGGAAGCATACAAGCTTTGTCTTGGAGACAGTTAAACAGAGTCATCCAAAACATATCCAGAGGGTGAGCTAACAAGTGGTGTGTCTGAGCAAAAATTGAGTACATGAGCTGATTCTCTGACTCTTTTATTTAGCTGTATGTACATAAAGTGCAATAACATGCTACTCAAGGAAAGAAATTTTACCACAATTTTGGTCTGAGCTATTAAAATGCAATCTTTCTATCAACAAGGATCTGCTGAATATCCTATCACAATATTTTGCACTCTGTTGGTCTTACAACTCAACTTGAAATATTTCTGTCTATAAAATCTTTAAACGTCTTTAAGAGGTCCACCCTTGTTACACTTAATATTTTGGGTACATGTATACGTACATATTTACACACATATCTATAAAAGAGATTGTCTTTCAGGACATGCACCATTCCCATCCCAGTGAGTGGAGGTTAAAACCCCCACTCACTTCAGTTGCTGATCCTTGAGACCCCACAGTCTCCAGTAGCCAACACCACAGGTCAGGAGAGCCCACACCCCCAAGTCTGACTCCAGGTTCTGGCACCACATCTCACACCCACACAGATCCCAACAGGAGCAGGAACTGAGTCCCTGAAGCACATGCACATGGGAGAAAGAATGAGATTACATAGAGGGTGTTAAGAAAAGGCATAGTAAGATATAAGAACACAACACAAACTGCAGTGATTGGGCATAGGACTCAGCCAGACAAGTGTACTGACCAGCCCAAATTTACACACAAATGAGCCCTTTTATACCCCTTTCTGCATAGCCCTCTTTCTATTCCTTCCCCTACACATTACCTCATTGGTTGGCATAGTACCAAGGACCACCTTCAACATGTAGGGTCCTCAGGTTTGCATCCTTAGCTGTCACAAATTCCTAGTTTGTCTGAAGTTTCTTGATAGCCCATCAATTAGAGTGACTGGCCAGGTTTGTTCTCAGTTATTGTTTGTTAACACTAATTGGCCAGGGTTTATATCTCTCTGTGTTTGTCTTTCTCCATTTTCTTATCCTTCTGACTGAAAAAATAAACATCTTCACAACCAACATATCCTTCTCAATTTGTGCAACTGATCAGGTTTGCTCTCTTCGCAATATCCATTACTGTGTGTTGGTCAGGTTTCTCTCTGTATGTTCTTGTTTTATGGCTCCTTTGACCAGACACTATTAAAGGAGCACACACTCTCCTTACAATTACTCCTACAGTAAGCACCTTCTTTCAGGGTGCAGAAACCTTCATATTGATCTGGTGTAACTGCTGAGTGCCCACAAAAAGGGTATTTCACTTTCTTCATTTACCCCATCTCCAAATTTTTGATTTTTGTCAGCATTCTACTTTTATATCAGTTCACAAGTGATGAACTATTTCCATTGTTCAGCTACATTTCTATTCCTCTCATAGCAGTGGGATAAGGAATAGATTTCTAATGAGTATCCCAAGTCTAACTAAAGCTATCTCAATTTTATATGGCAGAAAACACAAATCATTATTTTGCTTGTACATTTTGTAGAAGACTGTACTAGTTTAAGAGGTAACAGAAGGCTTTGTTTGCTCTGCGTAATTGCATTTATAAGTATTAAGTTTTAGGGAAAAAAAGAAAACAAACCCTAGTTTCATTACTTCTTTTAAGGTACTGGACTTATAAACTTTAAAATATATATTTGTTTTTCTGTTTCGGTCTCTGAACCTTGGTCTTTTAGTCTCGGACAAAAATAAGCTACTCTTACAAACTAGCCAGTGATATTAGGGAATATGTCTTCGCTTGCCTAAGAAATTATATGGTGATTTAACCTTTAGTCTACTGTTTTCAAACGTACTGACTAAAGGAAATTAGCTATCAAGTTGTCATTTTCTGATATTTAATATGTCCTCAGTTACTTATGATTTTTTGCTGGTCCAGAGCTCTCACCTGTGAGTTATACTTATATAAACACTCAGAATTATTATACAGTCAAAATATTACACAAATTCCGTGAAATTGGCTCCAGCTAAGGTGTGGGACAACCAATTCCTTCATATTTAAAAGGTTACACATTCAGTAGAGAAAACTCAAATAAAAGAGGGTTTGTTCACCACTCAAGTTCATAAAAGACATTCGAGAAAGAAATATTTTGAGCCCTTTAGCAAGTAACTTCAAGACAAAATGACCTTAGGACAGGTCTTTTGTAGCAACTTGCATAAAAGCTCTTGACTCTTGCTTCTCTAAAAAATTGTTTAGAACATTTAACCCCATATGAAATGCTGAGAAATCCTGTGATAAGTATTTAAAATGTCTTAGAGGTGCAAACTCAATTACAAAAACATATTTTGGTTCATATTTTCTGTCTATTCTGCTTATTTGTGTTTCAACTACAGAAGCCTAATACAGTCACTAGCCAGTGATGAACATAGTAACTAATTTCTTATAGTTCTATATCCTCAATTTTTAGTTTAGCTTAAGTCCAGCATTTTAGATTGGTGGGCTAGGAGAGCACTGCAACTGTAGAAGTCTATTGAAAAGAATGGTTACACCTCCTAAAATTATTTATGAAGGAAAAATTGGTTCAGCCTATGTTTAACATTTGGGATTTAGATTCTATCAAGCATGCTTCCTGGAGAAATGCCATTCAGGATTTAATTTGCTTTAAAGACTAAAGGCGTAGGGCCAACCTATTTACTGAGGGCCAATTCATGCACATCCAGGCCTCCTAAATATCCATTCAATTGCATTACTCTCCCACTTCCTGGAATAGTTTAATCTTTTTTTGTAAGTGAAATGATGAAAGAGGTGCTGTGGCACAAAGAAGCACAAATGAGGGCCAGGATGAACAAGGTTTGGATATAGCGATAGGAAAAAAACTACATTTAAGCAACATAACCTAGGCAGTGCCAAGAAGAACTGAAATAGATCTAATCAATATCAAAAAGAGCAGAGTTCAGAATGCATTTATTATTTTAATTTATATACATAATATTTAGTATGAAATTTAGATCACTAGTAAGAATGTGTACTAAAGAGCACTGAGTATCTTCAGAATCTTTTTAAGAATAAATATAAGTGTCCCAAATATATCAGCCTTTCAGGACATGAAACTGGCCTAATAGAACATAAATAAAACAAAAACAAAAACAATCCAACAGAAATTCCCCTCAGAATGTTAGTTTGTCTCATCTTTTCCTACCTCTTTGCAGATTAAGGACAGAATTCTAAATCTAGGCAAAGAGTAGCTGTTGAGACTGATGGGCACCTAAGGGCAGAGAAGCAAACAATGCATATGTAAAACATACAGAAAACAAACATCCTATCTCTCTACCATTTGAAGTCTCCACCCCAGAAATAGAACCTGTTTCACAATGGGAATTTCTAGCTGTAAGCTTTAACAGCTTGCTTTCTTTCATAAGGCTCAGCTTGGTTTTTTTACATCCTGGAGAGTAGAAAGACACGAAATTTGGGATATTTTCCTAGCATCTGTTTACAGGAGAGGTTAATTATATGTAAAATGCATGGACAATCATTGACTACAGTGGCCATATTCACAAATTTATGAATATTTAGTGCTCATTAGTATATCTTCCATCCCTCTGGAGATCAGTTCCAAATGCTGCTTTCAAACTGTCCCTCCCAGATAAATTAATCCCATCCCAAGATGTTTGTAGCTTCCCACTTTCTAAAATTTTGTCTCCTTTTGTTGGGAAAGGGGAATTAGTTAATTCTTCAAGCTTCTCTAATTAAGACCATAAAATCTGAAACATTATTGTCTTAGAAAATGGCCTTTGTGGCCATTTCTATAATGATTGCTGGGTGCTTAACTTATTTTTAGGAGACTTAGGTCCTTCTGAAATCAGTAACTGTTTAAGAAAAAGGTATGTTCTGCATTTCAAACTAAAAGTATCAAGAAAACATTTAGGTGCTTAACTCATAAACCATAATTGACTTCTCGGGTCTATTCTGAGGAAACAGTTTATTTTCTCTAGAAAAGAACATAGTGTTCTGTGTGAATGACTGCTGGGGAAACCAATTTCTTCATATAAGTTCAATTTCATAGGAGTTAGGAAGGAAAGGTGCTATTTTTTAACTCACTATCATGTGTCCATACCAGATGCATAATGGAGGTAAGTTCTTTTGATTATTTCCATGTGGATATGAATCTGTTCACTTAAGAATGACCTTTACTTATTACTTTTGAAGGGAAAACAGATGACCTGAGTAAGTCATGCTCTGTACATATATATATATATATATATGTATATATATATATAAAAAAGTGGATAGACAGAAAATCGAATGAAATACAAAATGGGAGAAGGCAGAATAGTAGGGGCAGTTGATAAGAGATCACAAGGTCCAGAAGGCTAGGAATCATAGGAAAGGCTGAGATTAAGATAAATGTGAGATACATAAGAATTGTGGAAGACAGGGAGGAAGAAAAAATATAAGACTAGATTCAAAGATTTTATTCATACTAATTTTCAGGTTTTGTGTAATCAAATTTGGGTGTTTTCACCTGTTTAAAACCACAAAACTATCTTCTCATTTGACACATCCTTATATGTGTACTGTGTATTTGTGTACTTTACTCTTGCTTACTGAAAAAGTTAATAAGTAATATTTGGTAATATCTGATTATTGAACTTCTTAAATTCTTCATAAATGACATGTAAAGAGACTTTTATTTTAATTCTTGCATCAGAGCAGGGTTTTTTCTCTGTGTAACTGTCAAAATTCTTTCTTCTTGGCACAACTGTCCAAAGGTAATGTACTAAATAAGAGGTTTTTTTCTTTGCTAAATTTTAATTGTATTCACCTTTTAGGAAATTAAAAATTTAATCCCTGTGGTGTTCTAGTACATGTATCAACACAATCAGTGGTGTGCTTCTTTAATGCTATGTTCATATTGGAAAAACAAGAACACGAAATTTGTGCTAATTAGTAATATGAAAAATCCAGTGAGATGCAAAGTGTTAGACTTAATGGTACCTCAGACTGCACATTTTAATCAAAACTGTGAAGTTAATACATAATGCTAATTATATCACAGAAATTAATTCAAACAGTTACATTGTAACATACTTGTAGGCTTAAGTGCATTTCTCTTTAGAGGTTTTTAATCTACTTCCTAATTATCTAATTAGTAACAAGCATTTCTAATTTTTTAAACTTTTAATGAGAAATCCTGGCAGGCTGAATACTGTTTTCTTTTTTAGAGAAAAATGCATGAAATATAATTGTATTTTATGAACAGCAATGTATTTATATCAATTTGTATGATGAAATGTCAGTACAATATGTTAAAACTTATACTTGGCAGAAAAATGCAGCGAATACATAACTTTTCTTTGAGGTTTAACACTTCACAGAGTGCTAAGGAAAAGGTACAGGCAACATCAATATCTTTCTGGACATATTTTGGTGCCACGCATATGTTGACTAAAAATGGTCATGCCCCCATCTATTCTTTTTCAGCAAGAACACTAAGGTTTGAGAAGATAAAGTAAAGTAACTTTAGCTCACGGATTTTGTGCTTCCTACTTTAGTGAATCATGGACTCTGAGTCATTTGTGGTAATGATAAAAGAATGACACATTAATCTGGAGCCATGTATAAAACCTTTATCTGTGTACATTCTTTGAAATAAATGGAACTGCTAACGTTCTGTTCAATAAGAGCCTTGTGACATAAAAAAGAAAACAGGTAAGCAAATTGATCAAGAAAATACATTACTGTTATGAATGTGATTTTCTTGTACATTTTACTACAGTAAAAGTACAGTAGGCAATTTTCATTACAAAACAGAACAGCTTAGGAAAAAACGTCTCTTTTGGTTTCCTGGGGAATTCAGGATAAAATTCTGCTACCCTAAGGAAGACACTACAGGAAGGCTCACACAAATTTATTCTCATCACTACATGCCTAGCCTAAGAACTGTAAACATTTTAGAAGTATACTAATAGCTTTTTAGTATCAAAATTTTCTGGAGACAACTTCCTTTTTAAGATACAATTCCTGCAAAATACAGTCCAATCTTACCCTTTCTCCTAGACTGTAATTTCTGCACAGTCTTTCAAACTTGGTAACTCTACACTGTATATAGAAGGTTCGCTGACTTCCTCCCTGTGCCTCAACTCTTCTAAGAGTGATTTCGGTATGACTGCTCATGCATCTGAAGAATCAAATTTCTCTTCAATAACAAAGTATAGATCTGTCTAGCACTGTTCAGCTTAAAATGATCTTCTGAAAAAGTTTTTTCTTCTTTGAAGATTTTCCTCATCTCACTTGGCATTGCAGGAAAACAGATAGAATTATCTATTTTCACATCTAGGATGAATGAAACACTGGAAAGAGGGCTGTTTCATAAGGAAGAACAGTGAAAAAGTCTAATTTTTGTAAGGCACTTTTGCCAAAATAATCCTTACAAACTTTACAGGTCTTTTTATGTTACCACTCTTACATCAAAATCTTCTTATGAACAGAAAGGAACATACCATATATTCAAAGCAAATACTTCACTGTTAGTGGAATTAATATTTTACAGTCTTATGGTCCCAATAACCTATTACAGAAAGGTCTTATTAGCAATACATTTCAAACTTTATACAATAAATACCCCCCAAGCTTCTGACCCCTTTCTCTGGTAGCGTGCTCGCTTTCTCGTGTCCCTAGTGGTCCCAAGGTGAACACTCCCATCTTCCTTAGGCATAATGGGGGTGGGTGAGGGGTGTGCTCATAGCCATTAGCACTGCTTGGCTGTCATGAGCAACAAGATGATGGTCAAAGTGGGGTGAGCTGTCGGAGTGCAGCATGGGCTGGCTGCTCCCCAGGGGACAGAAGTCGCCCAGTGGTCAGGAAGGGCAGGGCCTGGCAACCAGGGCCTGTCACACCCCCATCCAGGGAGCTCCTGACACAGATGTAAAAAACCATGGTGAAAACAAGGTTTCTTGGTGAAGTATAACCCACTTTGGTTCAGGTAAATTAGCTTTAGAGTGGAAGTTGCAATGAAAAAAATGCCAGATTTGCCTACTTTGTTAGTCTGAAGATTTTTGTAATGTGTTCTTATTGTCTACTTGCAATCCAAATGGAAGAACTGAAAAAAGTTAAAAGGTTCTCAAAATAAATGTTTGGTTCAACCTAAATATATTTTATAGTTTATCTAGCAGATAAATTCACACACTAATAATTAATGTGCTAAGTATAAAACTAAAGGTGGCCCTACTTTAGAAACAAAAGGAAGTATTTAATATTTTAATGATATTGTCATGGTTAAATAGTATTTACATCATTTGTATGCTGCAAAATCTTTGGTTTAGCTCTGTTTCATTGGAATCAATCTGCCTTTCATCCTAATTAATTTCTAAGAAAATCATGTTGTCATTTCTACTAATGACGAAGAGGTCAGAGCAAAAGTCCATCATTGGGATCTCACTTGTCTTGGATTTCAGAGATTTTTGAATGTGGCGTCTTGCACAGATAAAGTTGGAAGCAAATCACAAAGGCAATAATCCTAATCAGACAGCCGTGTTTCAGAATGTGCATTGCTCTTGCTTCTTGATCAACACAGGGGTGCTGAACTCGGGTGTTTTGTTTTGGTTTTTTTTAGATCCTTTTCTAGTGAGTGCATTGCAGAGAACCAATAATGACAGAAATAAGGTAGATTAGAAGCAAAACATATTTTTAAATGCACTAATAAATGAGTCATAAAAATGCTAAACCACAGATGTCAAATTACTCTGACAGTAAAATCTCAGATACTTTCTGGCAAAATTTTCCACTCAGTGGGTGCTCCATCTTCCACAGTAAAGTGAGTAGTGCTGGTGAAAACAAATTAAATACACCCTAAGTTTCTTTCTTATTCTCCCCAAAAGACCATTAAAAGATCCAAAATGCAAACCAAATATTTTTTTAAAACTGGGAAAATGTAGCTTAGGTGAGTTGCTTGTGGGACTAAGGCTTTTCATTGCTTTAAATATTATTTGCAAAGTTTTTCACATTAATGATTTAAAATGGAAACCCTTCATAGCTCATTTTTAAAAAACTGATAACATTTTTTGCTGATGTAAACCAAGTTGATGGGATTATGCCAGTTAAGAACATGAGAGAAATTAACCAGAATGTATTATCACCCAACAGGGAGACTTGACTTATCTTTTTTCTTTTGGTTTGGGGCCCTTGATGCTTTAGCCACAGTGACAGACAAGCAGAGACAGTGATACAGTGCATGTTGTTCCCCATCAGGATTGTGGAACCTCATTAATAATACCAGCCAACACTGTTTTCAGGGTCAGTCACCCTTCAGTTCTCTAATCTCCAAGACCAAACTACTGTAAAAATATATGAAAACTCCATCTTGCTGGTTCATGAAAACTCAGAAGCTTATCATTTGTCAAAAAGTGATCTTTCTTGCTCAGGTTCTCTGTCCCTCTCTTTTATTAAATACAGCTGTTCATCCTCATCTCCAAGCACTGCAGATCTATCTGCCTTTTTGACTGAACAGTCTTATGAAACTTCTGAAATTTTCAGAGTTTTAACTTTTCTTAGGTTTCAGCTATCTGAAGCTTTGTACTCTACTTTATAATGTAGATCCCAAACTCCTATAATTTTCTGAGAAAGAAAAAGGAAGGTAGAACAGTAATTCATCTACAGTCTATGCCCATCAGGAAAGAAAATAAAAGAATATTTTTTTTTTTTAGTTCATAAACCAGGTTTTATTTATTTTTCTAAAAGAAGTTGCTAAAAAACAAATCAAGAAATTAACAATGCAGTACTGTATCAAAAAATAAAATTATAGAATCATTAGGATTGGAAAAGGTCTCTAAAATCATGGAGTTCAACTGTTAATCCAGCATCACTCTGTTCACCACTAAACCATGCCTCCAAGTGCCTCATCCACAAGCCTTTTGAACATTTCCAGGAATGGTGATTGTTGAACCTCATAGAGCTGGCCTCAGCCTATTGATCCAGCCGTTCCAGATCCCTCTGCAGAGCTTTCCTACTCTCCAGCAGATCCCTGTCGTTCTTGATGTCATCTGTGGAGTGTCTGAGAGTGCACTAGATCCCCTCATCCAGACCATCAATAAAGGTATTAAACAGAATTGGCCCATATCCTGAGCCCTGGGAAATGCCCCTTATGACCACCCACCAGCTGGATTTAATTCCATTCACCTCTATTCACAAAAAGAGTAAGTTGGTAATATTTTTACAATTAAAGAAACCCTAGGAATGTGTTTGTAAAATATTTGTTAAAAATTTAAAGGTCTCCAAAACAAAACTAATTCACTGAAAAGACCCCAAACAAACAGCTAGTTTTTCTTTTTCTGTTGGTTTTATGAAAGATTTGAATTTTCCAAAGAATATTACTTAAAAAAATACAGGGCAATAAGCCTTTTAGTTCAGTAAGGAATATTACACTCTATTGAGATTCTGTGACATAAGCCTAGCTCTAATTTCCATGTATGTTTTTGGAGAGCGACAATGAGAGCATTTTTGGATTGGTTTACAGTTTGTCACTCAATTATTTTCAGTCTAATTTAATTTTGTTTCGCTGACCTATAAATTTGCTTTAATTACATTATTTGGTGCATGAAACTGAGAAATAAAACATCTTGGTAAGTCTTAGATTGGCAGACTTAACTTTGTGGCCACAAGCAAGTAATCTAATTGTCCTCATTTACCAATTTGTTAGATGGAGAGATAAAATCAAAGTTTGCCTAATTAAGGATTGTATGGGGTTCACATGGCCAGGTTTGGGTGGCAGGGGAAACTACAGAGGTGGCTTCTGTGAGAAGCTGCCAGAAGCTTCCCCCATGTCTATCAGAGCCATCTCCAGGACAGACCCACCTCTGGCCATAGCTGAGCCGATCAGAGATGTTGGTAACACCTCTGTGATAACATATTTAAGAATGAAAAAGAATTATTGCACAGGAGTAGTTGTGTCTAGAGAAGAGAGGAGTGAGAACATGTGAGAAGAACAACTATGCAGAAACCAAAGGCAGTGAAGGAGGTGCTCCAGATGCCATAGCTGAGATTCCCCTGCAGACCATGGTGCAGACCACAGTGAGGGAGCTGTGCCTCTGCAGCCCACAGAAGTCAACAGAGGCACAGAGATCCAGCTGAACCCCATAGAGGAAACCTGCACTGGAGCAGGTAGGTGCCCAAAAGAAGACTGTGACCCTGTGGGAAGCCTGCACTGGAGGAGGCTCCTGTGTGGAACCTGTGGACCCATGGAGAGAGGAGCCCATGCTAAAGCAGGTTTCCTGATAGGACATGTGACCCTATGGGGGCCAAACATTGGAGCAGCCTATGCCTGAAGGACTGCACTCCATGGAAAGGGATCCATGCTGTAACAGGAGAAGGACTCCTCTCCCTGAGCAGGGGCCGAAAGAACATGTGATGAGCTGACAGTAACCCCCATTCCCCATCTCCTTGTGTCACTGGTGGGGAGGAGGTAGAGGCCAGGAAGGAGCGAGGGGTAGGGGGAAGCTGATTTTTAGATTTGTTTTACTTCTCATTATCCTGCTCTGATTTTGATTGGTAATAAGTTCAATTAATATCCCCCAGTCATGTTTGGTTTGACTGCGATGGTAATCGACGAGTGATCTCTCCCTGTCCTTATCTCTGCTCATAGGCCTTTCATTATGTTTTTTCTCTCCTGTCCAGTTGTGGAAGGCAGCGTTAGATAGGCTTTGGCAGGTACCTGGCATTCAGTCAGGGTCAACCTGCCATGGACACTTTCATAAATTATCTGTATGAGTGTTTGCAAAGTCTTGGGAGTGTATGGTGATGAATGATGTGCAAATAAGACACAACTCCTTTTATAAATTAAATAACAGTTGAAAATTCTAAAATAAAGAAGGATTATGGTTAGTAATATATACGGTTTCCAACAGTGTTATACATGATATTTCTGTCAAAAAGTCAGAGTATGGAGAGATTGACAACAAGGTATTCATTCTGAGGTTGCTTTGGCTCATCTCACAGCTTCCTTTTTTTCTTCCTCCTATCCTCTGAGTTGAGATCTCACAGTTCCATGCTCTACAGTGATTCCTGAAGCAAAGGTCCTGAATGGCTGATATCCCTGTCCTCAAAATCCCTGTCTTCCCAAGTACTTCATTCATAACCTTTCAAGCATGTCCACTCTTTTCTGTTCCAAATAGTGTGTCTGCGTTTTGCCACCACATTAAGCTCCCTTTCAGCTCCCCAGCCCTCTGGATTTTGTCACATTTCTCACCTATTCTTGACTTTACAGCACCACTGTGCCACCCTATCTACATTCCCACTTTCTTTCTTACCCCACTTCCTAAATAATTTAAAAATGCTTCATGGTCTTGTGACTACTGGTGTTGCTCTCCCATTGATCATGGAAACTTGCTTTTCTTCCCTATCTTCATTACTCCCTAATTGGCCAGGAACATCAAGTTAGTGCTGCTGTGGGAGGGATTTACCATAACAAGACATTTGCCAAAATCCACTTGGGCACAAGCAACAGCACGGAAACTGAGATCCAAGAACAAAAAGGGCTAGAAAGATATATGTCAGCCTTACCCGAGAAACTGTGTTAGTTGTTCTTTTTTTAACTTAAATGACTTGGAGAGGAGAACAAACTTGTAATTTTTCGAGTTGGACAGTTCTGAAGCTGATGCTACAGACTTGCAGAAGGATTTGAAAATGTTACATGAGTAACATCTGCTGATGGAACAGCAGATGAAATTCAGTGCTGATAAGTGCAAGGTAATATGCCTGAGGGAAAATATGACTGGAAGTTAGCTCTTACTTTTCATGAAAGTGATGTTGAAGCTACTGCTGACAGTCCTCTGAAAATTTCAGCTCAGTGTTCAGCATCAGAGAGACAAATAATATATTAAATTAAAAAAAAAAAAATCACCAAAATAGAAAGATTATTTATTCTTGCTTAATGTATGGTTTGCAAGTACTTTCAATCCTATTTGCAGTTATTTTGACCTGTACCTTCATCAAAAAAAAAAAAAAGGAGACTTTAAAAGGTGCAAAAGAGATTTCGTGTCCAAAAGTGTTTCCTACTTTGGGGCATAGGGAAGATAGCACTTCAACTTATGAAAAATAAGCTAGGCTAGGGAGACTTTGGTAGAGAGATTTAAAATCATGAATTAGTCAGGCAGGTGAATAGTGACTATTCACTATTTGTTGTTATCCAAAAAATAGCTAATATTCAATGAAATCATCAAGCAAGTGATAAATTGGTTTAAGCAGGAACATAGAAGTACTTTTGTTTATAATTAGGTATGATCATATGTAGTGGGAATATGGCTTGGGTACACATTTAACTTGGTAAAATTTAGTCACAGGCTGGCTTTGGAACGATAACCCAGGGAAGATTTATACAGTACATGCCCTATTTCCTATACCATTTAATTAAACATCTGCCATTGAGCAGTGTTGGAAGAATTTACAGAATTTAAAAATGCTCCAGGGTCTTGTGAATATTGCTGTTGCTCTTCCACTGATCACACAAATGATATATGAACTTTAAAAAAAAAACCAAAACAAAATAAATAAAAAAAAAAAAAAAAAAAAAAACACAAAAAAACCCACAAAACCCCCCCCACCTTAGAAATATTTATTTCCATTTAATGTTCAATGCTTGGCATAATCCCACTTCACAGATCCAATATAGAAAATACCATAAATTAGACCCATAGGCCTATGGAAATTATTAACTTACCGTGTTTTTTTTACAGGGATTGCCAGGTGTGTTGATATTAAGCATATTTTTTTTTCCCCTTTGCATTGTGTTACTTATCACACACTCATTTTGCTATTAGTTCCAACTGAAATTAAATTTCTAGACAACTTATATTTTCCAGGGTCAGATTGTGCAATAAAACCTATTTCAAAGAAAGTATAATCATGAAAATCTTTGATGCTTGCCACAGCTCCCCCTGCCAAGAAAAAGAAAAATTCCATCAACAAAGAGAAATTCTATCAAAACCCAAACAAACAAAACAAACAAACAAAAAAATGCTTACTGTCCATAACTAGACCATTCACTGGTAATCTCCTGAAAAGTAACAAGATACTACCACATTTTTTCTTTAAAGAAGAAAGAAGAATGATTCCTGAAAAAATATATACTTTTGACACTACACACAGAAATCTTCTAAAAATGCCATGTATTTTAATGCAGAAACCATAATATTATGTTGTGAATGGTAAAGTTCATATGTAAGTATGAAGCAGACATGAAACATCAAAGCAATAACTGTGTTGTTGATGCACAAAATGACCACAACATGGTAGCTAATGTCAGCTGGTAAATCAGAGACAGGGACCGTGACTTGTCACCAAGTTTTCTCCCTTGCCTAAGCTCACAAATGCTTGGTTTCATAAGCAAAGTACTGTTTCTATTAAAATGAATGTAAGTCTTTCTAATTACATCAACAGACACTGAATTAAGCCGTAGGTCTGAAGGTTTTAAGTATATCACAAGTCAGAGGTGGCATACATTTGTAGTTTCTGTAAAATAGTTTCCTATCTAACTTTTAAGTATTTTTCTATAGGAGACTATGCTAATATAAATAAAACTGAGGTAACTAAATACGTATAAATATACTACAGATATAAAAAAATGTGAGGGATAATCTAGCCAGTGATCAAAAAGAATTCTGTGTTATCATTATGTCAAAAGAATATGTGTTTTTCACAGATAGTATATTTGTCTCAATGTTTTTTATAACTGCTAGAATTTCTGTATCAAGAAATTGGCATTCTATGAAGGAAAGATCACTGCAAACATATGCAAATACTCTAATTTTATATGTTGAAATAAAAATATCTTTCTAGGTAATCTTTTTTCTTCCTAGATGAAGATAAACTCCTATTTTTTTTATGTAATTTTTTTCTGTCCTGTATCTAAAGGATTAAATTAGGATGAAACTTGCATTTTCCTAATTTGTCTAGGAGATTTCTTCACATGGGAAAAATTTGACCGTTACAGGAAAGGAGCAAGAAAAATAGGAGAGTGTACATGAGAGAGAGATTGAGAGAAAGGGGGAGAGAGAGAGAGAAAGAAAGCAGATCTTTGAGCCAAATAAAATGGGTAAGTTTCAGAGATAACTAGTTTATGCCATGTGGCTGTTAAGAAAGCAGTAGGGATTTAGAGATTCAGAGGAAGAAGAGAAGGATACTGTATTGCAGTCAGTTCAGTGACCTATATAATCTACTTAAAAGTTTGATTAGAAATTCTTTTGCGTCTGGGCAGTAGGCAGGCTGCCTTGTGAACATGAAGGAAAGCAATGGGTTCTTAAGCTTTCATGTGGCAGCACTCCCATTGTTGTCTCTTTTTATTAATGACATGGAGGCAACCATGATAAGTCTAAGTGGGCAGAACACTGATTGGTTTAAGTGAACTTCCTATCTATAAAGCTCTGATAGTCTCCTTGCCTGCTGGACTTTTAAGCAACAACTGAATGGCTGCAGCCCACTGATGAAAAAAGTAACAAAACACTTTCCTGCAGTATAATTTGTTCTTATCTTAACTCTAGTTCTTTTTCAAAGATCACCCTTTCTTTATTGGAGAATGCCAAACTGTATTTGCTTCAGAGAGGTGAAAATTTTTAAGAGTAAAACAGTCGTGCCTACAGTCCTAACATAACATACACTCCAGAACACATATACAGATACATGAATATCTATATTCAATGCATGCATTTTGTAAATAAATCTTTTATCTTACTACTTATTTATTTTAATGCCCTCAGATATTGAACATTACCTACACCTATAACCTATCTTACCTGTAACAGAGGTGAATTCAAAGGATGACATTAAATAATTTTTGTCAAATTATCATCTGACTTTGCTCTTAGAAGTAATTGAGATTATATATTATAAAAATATATTAGAAGAATGTGATTTTAATGTAACATCTGTAAACAAGTTATAAAAGAGAAAATTGTTTAAAGTAGCCTGTAAAATGTGAAACTTAGTTTTAGTAATTCATATATTAATGAGTTTCCTTATATCATCTCAATATAGCAATCTCTACATGGCCTCAGACTGGTTTTTAAATGATTACTGGAATATTTTTTCTCATTTCACACTGTAGAGACAACAACATTTTGCAACTTGCATTAAGTTCTTATTTGCCATTAACACTGAAGATTATAAGTATGTTGTGCTTTAAACTTATTTCATATTATTTACTCTGCAAATAATGTATTTACAAAAGAAAATATTTATAATGTAAAGAGGACCTCAAGGTCATAGGCTAAACATAATTTGATACTAGTCTTGCATATGCAATAACAATACCTATATACTACACATTCATGTCATCAGCATCATAACAACTGATGCTGAAACATTTTGCTACAAGCAAGAAGATGCTATAGGTATTTGTCTTTCCAACAATTTCTACTTTTCCTACAGCATATTACAACACTTTCATTTCTTCTCTATGAAGTATATTTTACTCCAAGAGCACACAAAGGGATTGCATCAGTTATACCATAATGTGTTCATGCTATCATTGGATTTGAACTCATTTTTACTTTCTGAATCCGTATCAGAGAGATATAGTGAATTTACTGTGAAATCCTTGAAATGATGACCTGAATCTGGCACAACTTTAAGTGGTTCTTACAGTTTCTAACATAAATTTATATGAGTTTCCATAAATTGCTTAAGAAAAGACAAGAATAGTACATATTTTATCCCTGAATAACAGACTATATTCATCAAGCTTCTGTACATTAGAAACATGCTTTCCTTGATTGCACTTAGGGACAGAACTTCCCTAAGGAAGGAAATGGAAATGGAGGAGAGCTCTTAAGTTATTTTATTATAGATTTTTTCCCATTATAACCACTGAATATTTATTTCACTACTCATGACTTTTAATTTCCTCTTTTTTAATTTTCCTTTCCCTCCAAATACCTGCAGAAGTTACTATTGCTGGCTACTGGACACTACAAATTTTAGACTGGTGGTCCCAAGTAAATTAGGTCGACACTACAATATTCCAAAAAGAAAATACTGTTGATGTTTCAATAAGAAAAATTGAATTGCTTCATTACTTACTTATCATAAGTTTTAACGAGGATAAGGTCTAGTTACTCTGAATTCTGCTTTACATTTCAGAGATGGTAAAGAAAGCTCCTAATTACAGGACATTTTTACTTTTTCAGCATATCTATCTTCTGCTGCATGAACTCATAGAAAGAAGATGAAATTGACTTCAAACAGTATATAATATTTCCTTTCATTTCAGCAGACCTTCATAGCTATGGAAAGCACAGGCCAGAGGAGACAGAAGAGACAATCAAAACATATGCTAAGCCCCCAGGTCTTTAGTGTTTGGAAAGCAAAGTAAACTTCTGTCTAGTCGTGCTAAAAATTATCAGCATAAAATTCCAGATCAGCTCTGTGCCTCCGAAAGGATATGATCTACTAGCTTTTATGGGACACTCTTTAATATTCATGTTAGGAACAGCAAAGCTATTTGCAGCATCATGGGCACTTAAACACATAAAGAAAAATGGCAGAAGGGGATAAAACTGAAATAATACAATTTAAAGTCATCAAAGAATCATTATAGGAAGAAATGGCAAACAGTTCAAATTGGTAAGTATGAAGCACAGCAATGCATTTTTCCTGGCTGAATATTTGACCAAGGAACCTTAGAAAAGTGTGTCAGGGCCAGGAGAGATAATCTGGAGAAATCTTTGCAGTAGAAAATGTTTCTGTTTGTGGTGGGTTGACCTTGTCTGGACACCAGCCGCCCATCGAGCCATTCTTATCACTTTTCCCCTCAGTTGGCTAGGGGAGAGAAAATACAGTGAAAGGCTTGAGATAAAGACAAGGAGAGATCACTCAGCAAGTACCACCACAGGCAAAACAGACTCACTTGGTGAAATTAATCTTATTTATTGCCAATCAGAAGTCAGAGTATGATAATGAGAAATAAACATAAATCTTAAACCACCTTCTCTTCACTCCTCCCTTATTCTTGGGTTCAGATTCACTCCTGAATTCTCTACCTCCTTCCCAAAGCAGTCCAAGGGACAGGGAATGAGCACTGCAGTCAGTTTAGCACACATCTTTGCCGCTCCTTCGTCCTCGCTCACAGGTGTCCCGTCCACAGCAGACAGTCCTCTTTGAATTTCTACAATGTCGGTCCTTCCCCCAGACTGCAGTTCTTCATAAACTGCTGTAGTGTGAGTCCTTTCCACAGGGGGCAGTCCTTCAGGAACTGACTGCCCAGCATGGATACCCATGGGATCATAGGTCCTGCCAGAAAACCTGCTGCAGCAGGGCCTGCCCATGGGGTCACAGCCTCTCTTGGGAACACCCATCTGCTTTAATGTGGGGTCCTTCACAGCCTGCAAGTGGATCTCTGCTCCACCATGGACCTCCAGGGGCTGCAGGATGACAACCTGCCTCACCATGGTCTTCATCATAGGCTGTGGGGGAATCTCTGCTCTGGCACCTGGAACATCTCACCCCTCTCCTTCTTCGATGATCTTGATATCTGCATAGTTGTTTCTCTCACACATTCTCACTCCTCCTTTGGCTGCTTTTGTCCTGTGTTTTTTTCCCTCACCTGAAGTACCTTATTCCAGATAATGTATTTCAGATGTGCTACTACCATTGCTGCTGGGCTCAGCTTTGACCAGTGGCATATCTGTCTTCAAATTACCTGACACTGGCTTTATCACACACAAGGGAAACTTCACTACCTTCACTACCAAAACCTTGCCACAGAAACCGAATACACTATTCTAGTTCAGTTATATACTGAAGATGTGGGGACATAACTGATGTCGAGACAGTGTATCTACCACATCTTGTCTTATAAGTAGATTAGCAAAGTTGGCATGAGCAGTGAAAGTTGAAGTGAGACAGTATTAGCTCTGGAATAACCATCCAGTATATCTTTTGCATATCTTTGGTGGAGAAGTTTCTAATAGTAGTTGAGATAATATTTTTAACAACAAGTGACGATAATTAAAAACATTTCCAAATGGCTAAGAAATATCGATATACTTACACAGTTATCATAGAAGTGCATTTATATGCATTTATATGTTCTACTCATTGTGAAATCTAACAGGTTAGATTCCATCACGGGACTAGGATTCACATTGAATGACTTTAACTGTTGAATGTAAGCTAATCATAGAATCTTAAGGTTGAAAAAGACCTCTACGGTCATCCAATCTAATTGCAACCACAACCACATTCACCAATAAACCATGTCCTGAAGTGCCATATCCACATGTTTTTTGAACACTTTCAGAAATGGTGACTCTACCACTTCCCTAGGTGGTCTGTTCCAATGCTTGACACCCTTTTCTGTGAAGAAGTTTTTTTAGAGGACACAATCAAGTGCTGATTTTCAGTCAGCACCTATTGAACTAGAAAATCATAATTAGAATGTTAATTATAAGTCTAAAGGAACAAAAATACATTAATTATAACACAGCAGAAATTGACATGCTCTGTCCCTAAACAGAAACATCCAATTTATAGCTTTCCTCAAAAATATGATATAGAAAGCAGAGATAAATCATATAAAATACAGAATTAACAATCCTTGTCTTGAAGAAAATGGGAGTCATAAACCATTTTGGAAATGATGAAATACAGTGAAACTGAAGCAACAGGAGATTGAAACAGAATAGGTTTCCTTTATTTTCTTTCCAGGCAAGCAGAATTTGTGCAAAAAAATTCCTTGTGCTCTTTGGTTTTTAGAAGGCTATGTAGAACAAGATTAGAGTGCCGGTTAACTCAAAGCAGAGAAACAATAAGGAAAATGTCCAGCTGTGCATTGTGAGATCATCATAGCAACATAAATCCCTAAACCAGCATGATATCTAATGACATGTGTGTGGTGTGCCTTCCTTTTTCAGAGTGAGAAATTGTGAAGGGCAGCTGCAGTGAGAGCATTATCTTAAAAGAAAATAATAAAGAGAATTTTCAAATTATAAAAAAAATAGTAAATGGCCATCACAGTATAAATGGCATACGTAGGAAACTGGGAAGTTGTGTTGAGGGGGTGTATTTGCAGAAGTCAGAATGGAGATGGGGAAAAAGCATCCATTAAATGCCAGGTACCCACTAAAACCACTCTATCATTTCCCGCTTGTCATGGGTTGACTTGTTCTAAAAAAAACCAAACGGGAATTTTCTTTCTCCTGCTGCAATGTGGGGGAGGCATGTTGAATGGAGAGGACAGGTTTTTGCCTTGGGTGGTTGACCTACACAAAGGAGTTGGCTGGCAGAACTACATTCCAGGCTGATGGCCCTCTCTAAGGCTGGGGTGTGTGGGGGGGTGTGTGAGGGGGTGAGGAGTTTTTCTCCCCTTCTCTCCTTGGAAAGGGGCACTTCACTTTTTGCCTTAAGGGAGACAAGGGGTGTGTGGGGGTGTGTGTTGGAAAAGCTCTGAGGTCATTTTGCTCTTGACCTGGTCATATGGCTGCTCTCCAGCCTCCGCTTGCCTATGCACTGCTCTGTCTCCAGCCCGAATCTGCTCAGATTCCATCGTAGAGTTTGTGCTCATCGACGAAAGGGGAGCCCTGGCCACAGCCAGCCGCAGCCAGCATGAGTTTAGTGGGAAAGAAACTGCCCTTCTTTCCCCTTTTCCCCTTCCCCTCCTCGGCAGGGGTTGGGGGTTGGAAATCTCCATTGTCGGCTTCTCCTGCCATCCAAGGCCCCACGCGGTGACCATCGGGGCCCAAAACTGCCCCCTGCTGACCAACACCCAGCACTGCAGGCTCTGCTCCTCCAGGGATCCCACAGCGCTCCTGCCAAGCGTGATTGGAATCGCGCTAGAGGACAGAGACGTATCAAACTGTTTCCTTTTTGAGGGGTACTTTTTGGGTACAGGATTACTTTTTAGTTGTTTTCATGTTCTGTTACTGTTTTTGCCAATACACATATATCCTTTAAAAAAGGGTTGGTATTTTCTTTATTTTTTTTTTTCCATACTTCCTCTATTAGAATCTCTTAATTTTGGATTCACAATTGCTGAGAGAGAGGAGTTTGGTCTACCTCATAACTCACCCTCCTTAGCAAAACACTTTCAGTCTCATTAAACTGAGGCACCTCTGCAAGTGGACAAAGGAGATAAAATATAATGAAAGGTTCATGAGTTGAGATAAGGACCAAGAGAGATCACTTACTGATCACTGTGATGGGCAAAACACATTTAAAGTAGGGATATTAATTAAATTTGTTACTGACAAAATCAGAGCAGGATAATGAGAAGTAAAATAAATCTTAAAAACACTTTCCCCCTACCCCTCTCCTCTTCTCAAATTCTATTTCCTCACCCCCAATAACATAGGCAGATGGGAATTAGGGGCTACAGACAGTTCATCTCAAATTGTTTCTGCCATTGCTCAGGGAGAGGAGTCCTTCCCCTTCTCCACCATGAAATCTCTCCCACAGGAGACAGTCTTCCACGAAGTTCTCCAATGTGAGTTTGTCCCACGGACAACAGTTCTGCATGAACTGCTGCAACACGGGTCACTTTTCTATAGGTTGCAGTCCTTCAGGCTGCACCCAATGGGGGTCCCCCAGAGGATGACAAGTCCTACCAGGAAAACCTGCTCCAGCATTGGCTTCTGTCCCCACAGGTCAACAGGACCCTGCTCCAGCATGGGCCTCCCACAGGATCACTATCTCCTTTGGGTATCCACCTGCTCCAGCTTGGGTCCCCTCCATGGGCTGCAGGTGGATCTCTGCACACTCGTGGTCCTCCATGGGCTGCAAGGGCACGTCCTGCTCCACCATGCTCTGCACCATAGGCTGCAGAGGAACCTCAGCTCTGGCACCTGGAGCACCTCCTACCCCTCATTCTGCACTGACCTTGGTGGCTACATTGCTGTTCACATGTTCTCTCTCCGCTCTTCCCTGGCTGCAATTTTCATCTGCACAATTACTTTTTTTTTTGTACTTAAATACGTTATCACAGACGTGTTACTATCATTCCTGATTAGCTCAGCCTTGACCAGCAGTGGGTCTGTCCTGGAGCCAGCTACCACTGGCTTTATTGGACATGGGGGAAGCTTCTCACAGAAACCACTGCTGTAGCCCCACCCTCTACCAAAATCTGGCTTCAGAAATCCAATACATGAGGCTATGGAATTTTTCATCCTGTAGAGAGTTTAGATTATGTTATTTAAAGAATCTAAATTTCCTGAGCATGGGACATTTGCTCTGGAGTTTATTCCAAATATCTAGTGAAGCCAACAAAACAATGTAAAGGATTATTAAGAAATGGAAGTTAATATTCTATCTGTTTATGCTTCAAGGGTAAAGCAATGTTTTTCTGTCTTTGGTTATGACAAACTGCAACAGGAAAATGGGAACTTCAACGGGTCTAAAAGATATATTAAAATGGAGAGTTTCATTTAAGGGGAGTTGTTGCAGTCTGTTCTGAGGAAGTAACCAAATCTGTTCACATAGCTTAAGAGTCTACAAATAACAGACTGGATGACGTTTTGTTCACATAATGAAGCAAACTGACTTGTAGTATGCTCCAGGATGAAGAATAGTGAAAGCAGGCACAGTGGGAGAACGTAGGTGGTAGACCCAAAGGAATTTGAAGCCTGTTGGAAATCTTTTTGGGAACAATACTAGGAACAATCCTTTCATAATAAAGAAGAAAGAATTAAAGTGGTTGGTAATAACAAGATACCTACTGGAATCAATAGTTATAGTCATTCAAATTCATTCCTGACTTGTATTCTTTCAATTCACAAAAGACTGCAGATTAGGCTGATGATGAAATTTGAGTTCCTAGAAATCTTAGTCCCACTTTCCCAAAGTGCAGCAAACAGAGGTTCCTGTGTAAATTTTGGACAATAAGGAAAACTGAAAATTTTTGGTATCTAACCAACCTCCACTGGCGTGTTAAATGTATTACAGATGAAGTTGGAGGACAGGCAGCAGTGCCTGGGCATTCAGAGTAAGCAAAAGGAGAAAGGTTCAGCTGTGCTCTCTGAAAGATCTTGCCCTGTGATGCCCAGATGATGGGAGAGAAGAGAAAAAAAATCCTCTTATTCCTAACTTCTTCATAATGCTTTGAATTGAAGAAGGGTGCAGGGAAGTGAGTGTGGAACACGTTACCACTGAGAAAGAAATCAATGAACAATTTCATAAATGTTTTCAAGTGATGTCTGCCCCCTGGGGTTGTCACAGAACAGTTTTCTGGAAGAAAAGAATATAGATTTCACTGAACTTGAAAATCATCCTATAAATCTCTTATTTTCAAGAGATTCAGATACAAATGCAAAGGCACCACTGGTTGTTACAGTTTGTCACTGATGAGTTGTGTCTGGAACAGGAGAAATAAGTTTATGTAATATTGTTCAAATCATTCACGTTAGTCCTTCAAACTAATAACACTATTTTAAATATCAGAAATTGAAGTTTTTAATGCTGCTCTTAAGTTTTAGGTATATCAGTTTGGAACCATAAATACATTAACTTGGGTTTACTGCTGAAGCATTGTTCTACGAGTGTGTTGGGTCATCCAGTTCTCCTTCCTGTTCTTACATGATCTGTTTTCCAAATCACAGAGGTATATTTTTCCCCTGATATGAAATAAATGAAAGGAAAGGAGATAAGAAGAAGATAGGGCAGATCGCAGTGACCAGGCATAGGGCTTGCTCAGAAAAGTGTACTGGCCAGTCACAATTTACAACCAGACACCTCTATACCCCATTCTGTCTATTTCTCCTTTGCTCCCCTCTGCTCCCCAAGCTCATTGCCTCATTAGCTGGTACAGTCCCAACAACAATCTGGATCCTCAGGGTCTCATCCTCACCAGTTTCAAAGTCACAGTTTGCTTGCAGTTTTGTGATCACAAGATCAATTCACACACTTAAATTGGTGTGACTGACAAATGTTTGTTTCTTGTCTTTGCCCCTACTGTTTTTTTCTGTCAGCTCTGTGACTCCAAATGTTTTGTTTATGGTTTTCCCCTTTTCTCTGGTGTCCCATTTGACTAGATTGTAAATCAGAAAATCTCATTGAAATAAATATTCCCACATTCAACATACCATTTTCAATTAGTTTGACTTACTAGGCTTTGTTCTTCCTCTCTCATCATTTGCCAGTCAGTTTTGTGTCTCTGTATGTTCTTGTGTATGGTTTTCCTCCTTTCTCATTATCTGATTTAGCACGGAAAACATCCTTAACTGGACAGCCTTAAAGGATCAAGGGTTTTCTCTTTCCACATGCCCACCCATATTGTCCCAATCCTTCAGCCACATATCTTCATCTCCATTCTGGCAGCAACCTTGGGATCCAAACCCAGGTCTTCTAAATACTCCTTAGTAGTCTATATATTTACTAGTTCTGGTCAGTAATTTTCATTATGACAAAACAGGCTGTCATGGTTTAACCCCAGCTGGCAACTGAACACCACACAGCTGCTTGCTCACTACCCCTCAAGCAGGATGGGGGAGAGAACAACTGTATAAGAAAACTCATGAGTTGAGATAAAGACAGTTTAATAGGTAAAGTAAAGGGCCACACATGCAAGCAAACCAAAACAGCTCCTTCCAGTCTTCAGGTTCAACTACCTCTAGGAAAGCCAAGCTCTGTCACACTTAATGGTTATTTGGGAAGATAAACACCATCACTTCAAATATTTCCTCCTTCGTCTCCAGAATTTTATTGCTGACCATGACACCATGTTTGATTTTTATGATCATGAAATACCATCTCTCGTATTCTTTTTAAAAATTGGATTTTATAGTTTAAAATATATATTTAATTTTGAATTTTCTTATTAACAAAGGAATTTAAAGTAGGGAATATTACAGATTATAGTATTTTTATATACATGTATTGTGTTACATATAGTGATCACATATGATCAATTTTTGCAATGTATTTTATTCCTTTCTTGTAATTCATTTTGGAGGAGAACAAATTATAAAAAAATAATAAATTTAAATTAAAGGTTCTTTCCCAAAAACATGCAAGTCTCACATTGTAGGGGATCCATAAAGATCACTGAGTCAAACTCCCTGCTCCTCGCAGAACTATCTAAAACTGAGCCATATGAATAAGAGCCTTGTCCAGATGCTCTATGAACTCTGACACTTGGTGCCATGACCACTTCCCTACGGAATTTGTTTTCCTCTGGACACACTCCAATAGATTTATATTCTTCTTAAACTGAGGTGGCCAAAACCGCGCACAGTACTCGAGTACTCTGAAAGTCAATAAGGGCAAATGCAGGGTAGGAATAACTGCAGGCACCAGTAGAGGTTGTGAAAGCACCTGGGGAAAGCCTGCTGGAAAGCAACTCTGCAGAGAAGAACCTGGGAGTCCTCGTAGACAAGAAACAGTGTGTCCTTGTGGAAGGGAATCCTGCCATGCATTAGGAAATGATTGCCAGCAGGTCAAGGGAGGTGATTCTGCCTCTCTACCCAGCCCTGGTGAAGCCCTTCCTGGAGTATTGAATCCAGTTCTGGGCTTCTCAGTACAAGAGACATGGAGCTCCAGGAGCAGGTCCAACAGAGAGCTACAAAGCTGATCAAGGGACTGGAGCATCTCTCTTATGAGGAAAGACTGAGGTAGCTGGGCCTGTTCAGCCTTGAGAAGAGATGACTGAGACGGCACCTCACTGATATCTATAAATATCTGAAAGGAGATGGTCAAGAGAAAAGATTCAGGCTCTTGGTGGTTCCAAGCAATAAGACAAGAGGCAACGGGCAGAAACTGATGCACAAGAAGTTCCACCTGAATATGAAGAAGAACTTCTTTACTTTATGGGCAACCAAGCACTGGATCAGATTGCTTAGAAAGGCTGTGGAGTCTCCCTCACTAGAGATATTCAAGAATCTTCTGGATGCAATCCTGAGCAATGTGCTCTAAGATGACCCTACTGGAGCAAGGAGGTTGGACCAGAAGACCCACTGTTCTCCTTTCCAGCCTTATCCATTCTGTGATTCTGTGAGGTAGGGCCACACCAGTGCAGCGTAGAGTGGGACATTCAGCTTCCTTAGCTCACTGGAGATTCTGTGCCTGATGCAACCCAGCTGTTTGTTCCACAATTCTTATATATCTGTATGTATTTCTATAAAGTTAAGTATTTGTTTCAGCTACACAGGGTTTATCTGTGAAACTGAATTCTGGAGGAGCTCAGATGTTGAATCTGAAATCAGATGTACAGTTGTAACATAGTTGCTTCCAATGCATATAATCATAGAGTTTATATATCACATACAGAAAATGAGGAAAACATGTCATAAATTTCCTAATCTTGAGTTTGAAAGATTTAAAACAGATTTCTTTTTAAAATTTTGTTTCCAAAGTTTCATATAATTTCAACTAGACAAATAAATGCTGGATGCATCAGTTCAATTACTATGCTCATTATTCAGTTATTATACACTATTCAATTAAATTGAAATTAAAGTTAAATTAAAATTAAAATCTAAATAAACTACGGCAGGAAGTTATAAGTAATACTGTATTTGTGCTATATTTGTACTGCATTTCATTTAAAATTCACATGAAAATGTAATTAAATCAGTATTAGTAACTTACTTTAGCTTTATGTTAATTATATTTTATTGGAAACACAGGAAGAAATAGGAAAATCACAATTAAGCCAGCATTTTAGAGGCTTTAAAGGGTTTTTTAAAAGACAATGCTTTCTATGTGTATCGTCTGTTGCAGAGAAAACCAAAAAAGGTAGTTAATGTATACAAGGGCATGCTTTAGATTTTTGTTGATGGTTTGTAATATCTTCATGTTTCATTACCAGAAAATTATTTGTAAAGCAAACTCTTCCTTGGTTTAATATCAAAATCTGATGTAAAAAGTAACAAAATGGTTGTTGGCATATCTTCAGCTTTATGGAATATGGCTTCTATCATCCCTCCCTGTTAGGAGCGCTTCTTTTTGACTGTTAGCATTATCAAGGAACTATATACACACATACATACATACATATATATATATATATATAGTATATTAACACATAAAATCTCCAAGTTTGTGTTAGACACAGGGCAGTGCACATAAGGACATATACTGAAATTATGTTTCTCATTTATCATCAGCACAAAATGCAAATAATTTTACAGTTATGAATCTATCTTAAATACATTTTGCTGGAAATTGTGTTAAAATGTTTATTTAAGCTAAATTTTAAAAAGTGTGATTGTGTTTAAAAAAATTTTATTCAGCAAAACTAACTTAAAATGTATGATTGATGCTTGAGGGTAAAGATTGTAGAGTTTTTATGGGGTTATAAGGTATTTCTATTATGGTACAATCATCTACAAAATTACTTTGTGTGGAACAACTCATGCAATGACTGAAGTGTTACAGCTGTGAGGGAACAACTTGTTCTATGTAATAGTGATTTGATATAGCCAGAAAGATTCTATAACTGCTCAGGAATGCCTCAAGTGATCTTCTTCATGTATTGAGGTGACGAACAACCAATCTTCAAAAATAGTTTTGATACAACTTCTTTCAATGAAAACTTCATGTTTAACGAAATGCATTTAATTTAAAACATTATAGTTGTTGTTTACATTTAAAAAAAAAAAGAAATTAGGTGTACTTTAAGCTGGCAAATGACTTCAGCTGTTAATGTAACAAGATGAAGACTAATACACAACTTTTTATGCTAGCAGAAGAAACAAATTCTGAACTGCTGGACTTCTCTGAAGAACAGTTGTTTACCATGTACACAAGTCAAATTTTTTTATCCTTTCTGAAGGATGTGTTTAAACTGAGACTTCTGAAGAAGCAGACAGCTCTTCAGAAGGCTGGAACTACAGATTTATGGCCATGAACACCAGAATCTCTTTTAATAAAATCCCACTGTTTCTTTTTTAGGTAATCCGTTAAGTTATCTTAGAAGACAATGAAGTTTATACAAGAAACAAAATGTAATGCAAACATAGAAAACCAGCAGCTTAGCCAGACAGTATTTAGAAAATATCACAGAGGTGCCACTGCAGCATTTATTATCAAGGCAAAAGAAAACTGAATGCAAGAGAGTAACTACTGAAAGTGCATGATCTATGTTTTTAAAACTACCTGGCAGTACTAAACTGCCAGAATAGCGTTGCTAACACCTTCCATTATTAATGAACATGCAGCTCACAAAAAGTTTTCTCCTATTGCTTATAAATATGGATTATTTTAAATGCCTAACAGACACTTTTGTACTTAGGAGAACCTTACTCTAGAGTGTTACATATGGGATGGATGTGCTTATCCACATGGAGAGGATCATCCTTTTAGCTGCAAACATAACTGTAAGAAACAGTTTCTTTTCTTGCACAGCAAAATCTTTTAATGACAAATATCTCTGAAACCTTTTGTCTCAAGCTTAAGTGGCTGATTTAATACTAAATTTATTCAGTTAAAATTTCCCCTTTCCCTTCTGTTGGCAACCCAGCTTTCATACTTGTACTATAGAAGAACAGCTGTTTCCTTGAAGACTGAGAGGAAATAAGACTCTTTTTGTTTTAAAGCAGTTGTCAATAACATTTCATTGAGACACTGGTAATATAATTCTTACAACTGTTTTTGTAATAATTAGCATTTCCTAGTGAGTGACAGAACAGCTTTATGAATAAAAATGCAGAATATCCTTTTAAGTGTCAGGAAAAATCACAGTTCCAGAAAACACTTGCTTGGAAAATATGCCAAGCTTTCAAATCAAGAGTTAAAATTAAATTATTATAAAGTGATCCAGATTCAGTTCTTCTCTTCCTTCTCTCAGTTATCTTGGTTTGACTAATGGAAAGAAAGTTATTCCTGAATTATAACAGATCAAGAAAATAATCTTTATATTTCATATAATTTATATCTCTTCATAGTCCGACATGGGAAGTAAATTATACTGTAATGTAAGAGAATGAATTACTTTTGCTGACATATACTTGAGTGCCCTTTAGTGCAAAAATCAGTTTCTATGAATTTTTAAGATTAAAATCGGAATCAAATTGAGAATGCACGTAGGATACAGGACCTACTGATTAAAGACTGATTATGGCAGCTCTAATTCCTTCAAATATTGGGGGGGACTCTGTAATTGCCTTGACTTTAATCACCTTCTAGCAAAGATGATTAAGTAACCAGTCTTACTAGCCTTAATAAATTAGAATTCTTTCTGGAGTACTGTCACAACAAATAAAATCAGTGGGACTACTAGCATGTTAATGTATCTGCCTGTGGGAATCAGGTGGCAGAATCTTATCCACGAGATTCTATTACTCGTTTTCTTTGAACATCTGAACATTATTGGGTGCCACATCTATTCAAGATGTGACTGACATTGCACGCTTTCTATTTCAAAATAACTATGAGGTAGAAACGAAGTGAAAACTAAAAGTCTACAGATTCTATCTATAGATACAGTAATTTCTATGTTATACTGGGTTTAAATTTTGGCATCAGACTACTCTTTTGCTGAAGATATTACCATGATGCCATGACATAAAATTGGAAGTTTCTTTATTGTCTTTTGCAGGTCCTGCAGGAGAGAATTCTACTGAGTTTAATATTTCTGTTTTGAAAAAAGAAACTGCAAAACACCAATAAATGCAATTTAACATTATGGTCTGAAGCAGGAATATTTAATATTAAAAAGGAGATAATCTATGAGGTGGTTTCAAATAGGCATAGAATTGTGATTATAGAGCCAAAGCCACTAGAAGCTCTGTTAACATATTTATCTATACTAGATGATTGTGATGATGCAGATTTTACAAGACATTATAAATTTATCTTACTAAAAGTCCAGATACTATGAGTGCTTCTGAATTTTGCTCATATATCTTGCAAAAGCAACTGCCTGAAGACAAGTTGAATAAACACTATCCTCATTAAAAGTCCATGTTTATAGTGCACTTGGAGAGTAGGGAGATGGAAAAACTACCTCAGACTTTCTTTTTAGTGGAATTCTATAGTGAAAATGTGACAAATATTTTTTTAATCTTTCGCTTGCAAGAATGTTCTATTTTTTTTAATTTAAGAGAGTAAAGATAATATTAGACACTAGTGTGCAAAGGTGAATATTATTTAAAAAATACTATCAGAATTCAGATGAATATTGTTTAATGGAGTGATCTAATAAATGTTTCATGAAAGAAAAAATGCTATCATTTTTTAAAAAACTTCCTAAAGCAATAGTGATGGCAAACATAGAAGCCACAGTATAGGCACAGTATAAATGCTGTTCCACTGCTGCTAAAATTCACATTTACAGTACGCAAAACTCTGATAAACATGATAAGTTTTTTAGATAAAAAGATTTGGTTATGTAGTTTACCAACAATGTTATTATTGCTGGTATAAAACTGTAAAAGATGTTTGAAATACTATGAGTATCTTTCGAAGGGAGATTATTAGGCTACATATCTAATAATGTTTCTTATGCATATTTTGCCCTTCTCATACTGTTTCACATAAATATATAAAATCCATAAACATATATACTTGCATATGCTCCAGGAAATATTTCTGTGTATTTTTTCAAAGATAAACTTTCAGGATTTATAACGTCTTACCTGTGCTGAGTAGTGCTTGGAGTCTTCATAGTTTTTTGGGAATAGCAGCTTTGTCCTTTCTAATCATTTCACAATTATATCAGGAAAAACTAGAATAAAACCTTCAAAAATCAGCTGTATTTTAGCTATTGATTTTTACTATGAGCAAAAAGTAAAATAATCATAGAATGGTTTGTGTTTGAAAGGACCTTTAAAGGTGATCTAGTCCTACCCTCCTGCAATAAGCAGGTTACATCTTCCACTAGCTCATGTTGCTCAGAGCCTCATCCAACCTGACCTTGAATGTTTACAGGGATGGGAGATCCAGCACCTCTCTGGGAAGCCTGTTACGACTCTGTTAAAAAACTTACTCCTTACACCTAGTATAAATATACCCTCTTTTAGTTTAAAACTATTATCCTTTGTCTTATCACTGCAGGCCCTGCTAAAAGAAATGTCCCTATCTTCCTTATAGTTGCCTTTAAATATTGAAAGACCACACACAATAAGGTCTCCCCAGAGCCTTCTCTACTGTATCCTTTCCTCATAGAAGCAGTGTTCCATCTCTCTGATCATCTTCATGGACCTGCTCTGGACCCTTTCTAATGGGTCTTTTCACATCTTCATTGTACAGAGGATGGTAGAGCTGGATGTGGTACTCCAGGTGGAGTTTCAGTAAAGCAGAGTGCAGGGACAGTATCACCGCCCTTAACCCTACTGGCCATGCTTCTTTTGATGCAGCCCAGGATACAGCTGGGTTTCTGGGCTGCAAGTGCACATCACTGGTTCATATCCAGTTTTTCATTCACCAGCAGCCCCAAGTCCTTCTTGGCAGGGCTGCTCTCAGTCTGTTCATCTCCCAGCCTGTATTGGTACAGGTACAGCAAATTGCAGTTGACCCTGTTGAATCTTATGAGGTTCCCATGGGCCCAGTTCTCAAGGTTATGTCCCTCTGAATGGTATTCCATCCTTCAAAAGTGTAAATAGCAGCTTCATGTCAGCTGCAAGCTTACTGAGGTTGCACTTGGTTCCACTATCTATATTGCTGACAAAGTTATTAGATAGCACTGGTCCCATTACGGACTCCTGAGGGACATTACTTGTCACTGATCTCCATCCAGACATTGAGCTGTTGACCACTACCCTCTGGATGTGACCATAGAGCCAATTCCTGTTCCACTGAATAGTCCATCCATCAAATCTGTATCTCACAATTTAGAGAGAAGGATATTGTAGGGGACCATGTCAGAAGTCTAGTACATTATGTCTATACCTCTTTCCTTGTCCACTGATATAGTCAGTTCATCACAGAAGCCCATTAGGTTGGTCAGCTGTGCTACCTGTCTCAAATCCCCTCCTTGTCCCCCATGTGCTTTAACACAACTTTTAGGAGGATCTGTTCCATGATCTTCTCAGGCAAAGAGGCGAGGCTGACAGGTCCTCCTTTCTACGTTTTTAAAAATGGGCGTGAAGTTTCCTTTTTTTCAGTCACCTGAGACTTCATCTGACTGCCATGACTTTTTGTATATTATGGAAAGTGACTTGGCCACTACCTCAGCCAAATCCTTCAGGACTCTGGTCCTCAGACATGGTCTTTTCTTACAGTGTGAAGAACTTTGCTCCCCCAGTCCCTCTCCTGTAGTCCGTTCACTTGAGAGATGTGGGAAGAGACGTTGCTAGTGAAGATTGAGGCAAAGAAGTTGCTGAGTACATCAGGTTTCTCCTCATCTGTTGTTACCAGTTTGATGGTCTTATTTATCGAGAGGGTACATCTTTGACCTTTCTTTTCTGGCTGATACAAAGCTGTAGAAGCCTTTCTTATTACTCTTTTGTCCCTTGCCAAGTTGATTTCCAGATAGGCCTTTACCTTCCTGATCACATCCCTACATAACTGGATATAATTCCTGTACTGTCCCCAGGATACTTCTTGTTGCTTCCACTGCCTGCGCATTTCCTTCTCACCCTGTAGCTTGATTAGCAGCTCTTGACTAAGCCAGTCAGGTCTCTTGCCCTCTTTTCCTCATTTCTTACACCTGGAAATCAAGAACTCTTATGCTCTATGGAAAATGTCTTTAAAGATCTTCCCATTCTGTTCTGCTTCCTTGTCCTGAGGGCAGTTTTCCAGAGGGTCCATTTGACTAAGTCCTTGGAAAGCTGTAATTTTGCATCCTAAGATTCAGAGTCCTGACTTTATTCTTCACCTGACCCATATCTTCTAACTGTGAACTCCATACTGTATGACCACCACAGCCAATGACTGCTTCCAATAATCAATAGCTGAAATACAGCTGGTTGATTATATGTTGATAGTAAAAACTAACTCCGTTGCTTGTATCCAAAAGAGGATAAGAACTGAGCTCCAGTTTCACAAGAAGTACATTTGGTCTGCCTAAGCTTTGGCATTGAGCCTACACAACTGTGTCTGATCAAGTCACCACTCTGTTCTCTGACAGCTCTGTGTTCATTGGACACATTATTATTCATAATGAAATCTTCTGATAAAGTTTCACAAGAAGCTACTGAGAATATTCACTACTTGTTATATTCTGGGTTTCTTTTTCCTTCTGGGACCTTTCAGCTTAATAAGATAGCAGTCATGGCAGTCTACCTATCAACAGAGATAGACAATTGCAACTAAAATCTTTCTACTTTATCCTACCTTATAGTTTGACCTTGGATGACAGGCAATTGCTTCAATATATACTATGGCTTACAGAGAGACAGCTTTAATAATGTTTGTTGAGGTATTTCTATTTTTTATTTTATATTTTTTTGTTTAATATGAAAACTATACAAACATTTCAGATATTTCTGAGTCTTGTAGAGTCATGTAGAGTCCTCTAGAGTCATTGTGTTTTACCTCTTTAAGTTTTTCAGAAGAAACCAGTCATGCTCAAATCATTCTATTATTTCATTACTTCAAAAAATAAAACTCTGATTTTGTATATATCTTAATTTTACAACATTGACGTTGGTAGAATTGCTTTTGAGAGATAAGAACAGGATGAATAAGGTGGCAGGAAATGGTCTGTTATATGATACTTCCTACAAGATACTTCCTTTGCTGTACTTTCATACAGCTCAGTTTCATATTATAGAGATAAATAAACAGAAGACGTTAACGTGGTATGTGCATATACATCTGTGTTTACTTAGGGCATAATTTAAACAGATTCACATATACATGCCTCATATGTGAACGCATATGAATATCACTATATATCCTACCTTAACTTCAGGAAGTAAGGAACACACCTATTGGAACTTTTTGGAAACATAGCTTTCTGTATAGTCAGTGTAGAGAAAATCTCCACAAGAAAAGTCAGATATTTAATGTATTTTCTCCCTACTAACTTTATAGGGAGCTTAAGGCAACCCTACTGCTTGTTCTAAGTGTTTTATTTTTATACTTAAATAGGTAGCCCTCTAGATATGGCAGATGGGTCAGGGCTGAGAAAAAAGTAAAATAAGTAGTTTTGGCCACATCAGCTTTTCTGTGACAGATGATTTTTGTGCAGGAAAAAATTGTTTTACTTCTTCACTCCTTTTTTCTGATCCTTTCCTTTTCTATATCTTTTGATTAAAGCCTTAATCAGTGAAGGCTCAACAATTCAGGAATTTCAGTTTTATGCTGCTGCAAAGTCCTGAGGATTTAGAAAAGGCTTTTGATGGGAATCGCTCATGAATATTTGTAACATTCTACTGATTCCCAGACAAAGTTGTCAACATATTTGGATGTTTTTGGACAGGCAGTCAATATTCTATCATTGATAATGGCAAACAGTACAACAGGTGACAATAATAGGAAATAAATTATGGTTGTTATCATAATCACACTAATGCAAAAATCTATTAAAAAAATGTGACTGAGAACAAACACGAGTGCTCAAGACAATGCAAATAAATATGTTACATCTTTCTTCCTTGCTGTGGCCATCTGTGTCCAGGAACGTTTAACCCCAGGTGGTAGAAGTTTCTCCATGAACCAGTACCTTAGTGAAGTTTCTAACTTATAACAGCATTTAACATTATACGTGACTTCCCAAGAGCTCTGACACTAATAAGCTGCTTAGGGAATGTGTTGAATCAGTGTAGTCTTTGATGGTCTTAGTTGCAATCACTTCCTCTTCACTTTTAAGTCCGTTTTGGTTTCTGGAAGATTCCTTAATAAAAAGAAGAAATGAAAGTTGATCAAAAGTAAGCACTCAAGCAAAACTTTTCAAAAGCAGTCAGCCTGTGTGTGCCTGTTCCTGTGTAAGGAACATTAGGCTGATCTTGAAAACCTTTGAAAACATTACCTCTATCTCCCTCAGAAACTATGATGTCTTCTTAGTATTCAGTATGATTATATACCCAAAAAATAACATAGATCATTGACATGACATGGTTAATATTCAAGCTTAGGTGCTGGAATCTAGATGATGCCATGACAAAGGGCAATAAGTTACGTGAATAGGGATGTAACTACAGATAGTGTGGTAATCTGTTTCTCCACTTTGTCAATATTATGGTTTTCCACAAATACAGAAAGTAAAATGCTAATTAATTTTTAATTTAAATATCTGCTTTAAATGACTGTCATTTCCAACCAAGGCAGCATCACAGAAAAATTCCTGTTCTGAACAACATGAAAGCAGCAGGAAAAGAAGGGAAATCAATGACAGAGAGTGAGTACTTTCAAATTAATTGAGAGGAATAACATAAAAAATAGTTGATAATGTATATAAATAATACTAAATCACGGTACAATAACTGAGTATCTTTGGGCATTCAAGAGGTTGAGCTATATTCCGATATAATTACAAATTCTGACAGAGGCTTGTAAATGTTAATGACCTCTCAAGAGGAACAAGAAAGAAAAATATAGAAAAAAAAAGTTAAGTATATTTAAACTAGAATCATTAAAGTGACATTAAATAAAAATATCATAAATAATGTTAATATTTGATTAAATATTAATATTAATAAATTAATGGGAAATAAATTAGACTTCTGAGCCTGCTTTTAAATAAAGGGAGGTTTGGTGTTAGGTTTTTTTCTACAAGAGTGCCAGATAAGCAGGATTCTCTGAATTTATACACAGTGACATCATTATTCTCAGGAGAAGGTGTTTAACCTAAGCAAAGTAATGGATGTTATACAACTGTATGAACTTTAAGGTAATTAAACCCCATTTGGGATTAGGTAAATGTTTTGAAATGCTTGGCAGTAATTTTTCACGTTACTAGAGACTCAAGATATAGATTCACTGGAAGTTTTATGGCATCATTTTCCAATATACTGCTAAAAGTGCATAGCAGCAGTCTCAGTTTCTAGTGTAATTCTATAGAATTACAGCTATAGAAAAGATGCCAGTGGGCATACAGATCTAGCCTCTATGGACTTTCATTAATAATCATTGGATAAAATACAAAACCAATACAGTGGCATAGATGAAAATGTCAACTCATCCTGTCCAAGAATTGTCCTAGCTATCAGATCAAAAAGGTAATAGCTAATCTTTAATATTTTTCTTAAAAAATAATCCTTAATTCTGTTATGTAGTGAGGAACAAATGCATAAGAATACATCCATAAAAAAAGAATAACCTGTCAAAAGCCTGAGTGAACACACGTTTGACAGAAAAGAGGAATATACAATATTTTAAGTATATATTAAGTAAAATAGATATTTTGTTGGGAGGGTTTTTTTTTCCTTTTTTTTTTGTGGAGGCAGAGGTGTGTTTTTTGACAGAATGAGGTAAAACATAAAAACAATTATGTGGTATAAACTCTACCCAAAAGTATCTAATAATTTTCAAGATTAAGATGCATAAATTCTGGATTATATGTTTTTAGTATATGTATTTCTGGTTTTGGAGTGTCTTGCTGATCAGATGGTACTGATTACTGAGAGTCCCTTTCCTTCATGTTTAACCTTTTCATAGAATCATAGAATGGCTTGGATTGGAAGGGACCTTAAAGATCATCTAGTTCCAGTACCCCCTGACAAGGGAAGGAAACTTTCCACTAGACCATGCTGCTTAAAACTCCATCTAACCTGGCCAGGGGCATTCCCAACTTCTCTGAGAAACCTGTTCCAGTGTCTCACCACCATCACAGTAAAATATTTCTTCCTCACGTCCAATTTAAGTCTACCCTTTTTCAGTTAAAAGCCATTGCCCCTTGCCCTGTCATTACACACCCTGTCTTTCTTATAAGCTCCCTTTAAAGTGTCCCCAGAGCCTTCTCCATGCTGAGCAATCTCAACTCTCTGTGCCTTTCTTCACATGAGAGGTTCTCCAGTCATCTAACCATATTCATGGCCCTCTGGACACATTACAACAGGTCCACACCTTTCTTATACAGAAGACCCCAGAGATAGATGAAGTACTTCTCACTCATGAGAGTGCATGATACAATTGTGTTCCTGGGCTGCAATTGCATATTGTCACACATTATACACAGAACGTGATTGCAAGGCTTTTGGATTCTGCAGTGGGAGGTAGGTACTTAAAAATAGTTATGCTAGTACTGAATATTGAAGTATTTAGAAGTACGTCTGCACATCTAAATTGTTCTTTTACCCATGTGATGTAGTGGATGAATAATATGTTTAAAAGTGGGTTAAATGTGGATCAACATACTGAATTGCTCACATTAAGCAAACGGAAATACTGAGATAGGAATATCCTGAAAATGCCATCTTGCTGTCAGGGAAGAATCTGTAGTAGTGTAGAGTACAGAATAAAAATTCCTGTTCTTCAATAGGAATTGATCAGGGAATCAAAACCATTTTTATGAAGTCTCTATCTACAATGTTCATTGTTTACTTGCTTCTCCTTTGGAATAGATTTGGTTGATGTCTTGAACAGACCATCATACATGCTGTTCAAAGGTATATGGTAGATCAAGCACTTCTGCGTTAGGTATTGGAGGGCATCTGTTGAGCACCTGGAACAGAATTTACAGTTAAGATTTCTCTATTTGAAGGATTAGAGTTTTCTTCTGGAAAGAAAAAAAAAAGAAAGTGGAAAATAATAATTCACCTTCATCAAAACTCATTAAAACTGCTTCAAAAAAATTACAATCATTGGCATGGGATGATCAGGAGAATTTCTTCAAAAATATATTTCTGTTTCAAATTATAGTTTAAAGTAGATGTGGCCTAAGGCAACTTTGCTTAGAATAAAGCTTTATGCAACAAGGGCAAGTGTTTTGGAGAAGTTATTTTCTGAACCTCAGTTCAACACTGTTATGAACGAATGTTGCTATGGGACTTGAATTCATGACTATTTTTGTGAGCCTGTCCCTAAAAACTGGCATTATTTCTTTTTCTTTTTAAATAATTTATTTGATTACTTTGTTTAAGCAATTGAAGATTCAAGTAGCAAAGGTGCCAAATCCTAAGCATGATTTCTGTATCAATTGATAAACTTATTCTTGCCTTTCATGTGACAAGATCAAGCTCAGAAATGTGCTATGTCTGATAATGAAAAAGGTTATGTGAGTACTGACCACGGCTGTTTTCAATGCCCAGAAATGACGAATTAAGTCAGTTACAGTATTACAAATTTTGCTATGTTATTGTAGTATAAGGTTGCAAGAAGAATATCTTTATTTACAAACAACATATACCAATAGTTGACAAAAAGAAGATATAAATCAAAAGATAGGTAAATTATGTTTGTATGTTCAGTGACCTGCAAGGGTGTGGGACTTCGTGTGTTATACTGGTTTGATACTTGTGTAATGAAAGACATGAGGTTTTGTTTCATCAGTTTTCTTGTTTTCTAATCTTAAGAAATACATTTAACAGTTTTTAAATTCTGAAATAGAAGAATTTTAATTCTCCCTTCAACAGAATTTTTACAAGAATGCTATAGAACATTTATCATATATCTCTAAAATATTCCATAATAACTAAGGTTGTGCGTAAGCAATATTTAAATGTTCTTTCTTTATTGTATATGAAGAAATATAGTGATATTTTGTCCTACCCCTGAGGAAGTGTTTATCTCAATAAATAATGATTTGATACTATACATATGCCAAGTACTGGTTAATCTGAATTCACTTTCAGTTTCTAATTAGACATCTGTTAAAGTCCATAACAGGAAATCTAATAGAGTGGTGTTGTAATTTGTCAAAGAGATTAATGATTCACAATGTTAAAGTGTCTGTAAATGGAGTCCTTATGTGAGTCATTATATAAGTTGAAATTAAACTCTTTTGCTTTCATGGAAAATGTTTCCAACTTGTGTTATCAGCAGCAATTACAACAGCAAAACATCCCCAAAAAAGAAAAGATTAAATGATAGAGCTATTTTTTTGCCATCATTCCCTAATTGGAATACTTGTGCTCAAAGTAGCTGCCAAAACTAATGAAAAACATATTTTATCTCTTTTCCTCTCTAGCTTTTTGAAATTCCAAGAAAAAATATGCATAGAATGCTGTACGTTTTCCAAGTTGATGTGAAAATTTGTGAAATAACATTAATTATTTTTGTACTATATAAAGAATTGCACTAAAAATTCTCTTGTATTGAATTTATTCATTCCAACTATTGCAAGTGCAGGATGCATATTATGTCCTATAATCATTTACAATCTTTCAGAAGTCAGCAGAAACTCAGTATGTCAATGAAGAATCACAGCTGAGTTAAGCAAGTTTTTTTACTGCTTTCAAGTTTAAAATATTTTTCAGTGTTTGGGAAATTTGTGTCTTATTTTGCTTTGGTTTTTTTGGGAGTTTGTTTGTTTGGGTTTTTGTTCTTGTTTTTTGGGGGGTTTTTTGGTTTTGTTTTTTTTTTTTTTTTTAAACATTCGGGAAAATAAGGTCAGATCATTTCCTATTCCAAAGTAAAGAAACGAGTAAATAAATAAATCGTACATGTTAGAGAAGTTACTATGGGCTTTGAGAACCCAGTGACTATACAATAATTTATTGGGTAAAAAAATGATGGCAATCTCACTTTGCAGAGGAAGTCACTCGTGTTCTGTCATGTGAAATTCCCTTCACACCTCTTAAAAGGCAGATGGTATACAAGATTTTCTCCTGCTGCTCTTGAAAAAATGTCTTTTTCCAACACCTTGTAGCTTGCGTGTGGGAATACCTTGTCTTACTCACAAAGTAGATGCATGGTACGAAGTAATACAGCTCTGCCTATAGTTCTTGTATACCTGTAAAGCATTTTTAAGAGGCAATGACCTTTACAATTTGCAGAATTGTGTGTTTTTTGATAATGACAATTGTTCCTTACTAGCAAAAGCACAAACAATTCACAATTGTTTCCAATTGTGAAAGTACATCATGAATCAGAGAGAACACAATGAACAAGGTCAAAATTCCATCTGGTTTGTTGGAGCAAGCTCGGTGGTGTTCAGCACGAGATCAACAAGTTCCATTTCATATTGATTGTGCTTCAGAAAATGCAATATTTAGAGTAGTTTATAGAAATTTATGGCCTTGTAGAGGTTTGTATATGCTTTCCAACATACTTGACTTAAAATAAACTAGAGAACATGACATTTAGAGGTTGCAGATAATTTTTTTAAAGGAGAGGGAAAAAAGTTACCAATTCACTGTTAAATTAAAAAAAAAATCTTGTTATTTAGTAATGCCATGCTCTATCTTAAATCTCCTATCTGCCTGCAAAATCATAAAGAAATCTGAGAGCAGTATATGAAAATTGTAATACTTCCACAGATAATAGTAGATATAATTATGTGCAATATATGGAAAAAATGCTAGATAAGGCCTTAAAAGTTAATCCAGAGAATAACAATATATTTGACCACTTGAATACATGGAATTTCACTTTGGAAACAAACCTAGAAAAATATTTTTTTGGTAGAATATTTAAAAATTTAATTTATTGACAAAAAACCCCCCTGAACAACTAAATATGTTATTTTTAAATATTTAAACCCAGTATCTGATATGACTCAGTATCTGATCTGACCCTCACTATGTTACAGGATGAGCATGAAACAGTAGTTGAGACATTTTCTTTACTATTACAAATTACTGGAAATTTAATCTAGCTACATGCACTGAAACGTGAATTTCTTTCTTCACATCGGTTCCTGAGTTAAACCCTCACTTTTTTCTATTCAGTTAGCAAAATCATGTAATTTAAAATATTTTAAGAGTTAGAAACAAAACAAGACAAAAACAAACAAAAAACATTCCTTACAAATCAAAGCAAAACTGAATTGGATAGTTGAAACTGTTGTGAGGAAGTGAAAGATGATCCTTTTGAACACTGCAAATAGAGTTCTGTAATTCAGCAAGTAGAATTAAGGTGGTACCTCACCTGCACATTTTAGCCTACTCAGTTATCCTCAGTGCTTTCTGATATAAATGGGCTCTGATAACAGTATTAATATATTGTTCTTCTTTTTGTACAATATTTGCTTCTCACATACTCTATTGGAGGTGGGTATAGACTCACAGACTTAAGCTTGTCACTTAAGTGACACCAATCTTAAAATGAAAGATTTAATAGTATGAGTGGACTTCACGTTAGCCATAGACAAGTCATCCAGCTGAAGATTTACATCTGAAAAGGGAACGTAAAACCTAATCAGATGTACCACACTACCTGAGCCTTACTCCCTGGACAAATTCAGGGTGCATTGCCAACAGTCTCTGGAATGCAATCACGCTAAGCTGAGGGCAAAGGGCAACACTAAACTCTTTCCATAATGTGTGACATCAGGGGAAAGTAGTCCCCTTTGAAAATTCTATCTGGAAAATTTTGACAAAACTACAGGAAAGTGAAAAAAACCTAAGACTTTTATGTCATGTTCTCACAGGCATATTTACCACAGGTATTTTGAAACCTATCAAATCAGAGTTTTAGGTCCTACAGGTAGGCCATGCTGAAGTATTAGCAATTTGCTACATCTCACTCTTTTACAAAGACCTGTGCCTGCTGAACCTGTATGTACACCATCAAATTTTAATTTGAGAGGCTGACTGTTACCACCTACTGCTGTGTTTTCTGAGAAATTCCATGTTAGGTCAAGCACACTGACTTTCCATTAAAGAAAGATTATGTCCAAGGGTTTCCAGGACTATTAAAAATGTGTGGTTCTTTTTTTGAGCAAATACACTTGCAGATCTGCATATGGTTCTTGAATCTAATATTAATTCTCTATAGCATTAATCAAATGTTTCTTTCTATCTGCAAGTTAAGAAAATTCTTACATTCTTTTCCCATGTGAAGAGTATAGGAAGTTTGAGTAAGGGACGGTCTTCTGATCTTTACGTGGTGACCTGTTAGACTGCACTGAGATAAAAATTAATAACAACTACTTTCAAGATTGTCATAGTAAATGACTTTTCCTGTGTTAGATAGACCTTGACTTTATGATAAAAGGCTACAGTATAACTTAAGTTGTCCTTATATGAGTAATTATAGTTCACGCTAAAAACTATATCAAGACCAATAGAGCATAGATTCCTAGAGCAGATGGACAAATATTCACTCTTTATATCCTAGTCTTGAATCCTGTGAAGCAGTCTGTTATTAAGATGTAAATTTCAGTTTGCTCTCTCCCGTGGGAGTAGGGTGGCACTGTGAACAAGGTAGGAGATACTCCTTCTGTCAGAATCTTCAAGGCATCAGCATCTAAAAATCTCCAGAGTAAGTGTGTCTGTATGTACCCTGAACTACCCTATGCACCTCTTACATACTTGAATGGATGAGTTTCACAGTTTTTTTCAAATAGACTGTAAACCTTTCCAAGGTTAGAGTTGTGTGCTAATTTCAGTCAGCTTCATGAAGAGGCTGAACTCCAATACCTAGAGAGAGGCATCAGATGTCATGTTTCACTGATAACAGGAACAATTTGTTTGATGAGGTTAACTTGCTGTTCTATCCAAATTAATTTCAGCAAGGCAGGATTGTTCAGGTCCTAAACATCATCCTAGTCTCCCATCGTTGTGATTAACAGCTGCAGAGAGAGAGACCTAAGCGAGTAATATTGTTAGCAATCATTTAGTTCAAGGTAAACAACAACAGAGCATCTGAGTCCTCATGGTCAGAGAATGACAAGAACCGTATCTAGACATTCATAAATCCCCTTTTTACACTTTTCCTCCAGATAATTGAAGTAGAATAGCTAACTAAGCCCTTTCCAAATTCTGCTAACAGAAATGAATCCCTTCCATACTCATGCACAATAAAACAAGTACACTCAATCTCTTTTCCACATACATATAAATTAGATATTTGGCTTTGTTTCTGCAGTTCCATTAACCTTTGAGAGTGTATTTTCCTTTACCAATTAATTCAAGAATGTAGTGGTTTGACCCTGACTGACAACTAAGCCCTACACAGCCACTCACTAATTTCCTCTGCTACCAACAGGATAGGGAGAAAGAACAGGAAGAGCAAAATACCCCAAAACTTGTAGGATAAGAATTGCTTAATAAATGAAGGAAAGAGGGAGAGGAAAGAAAGGAGAAAAGCATACAAAACAAGTGATGCATCTCTTCCCACAAAAGGCCAAGTCAGTCCCTAAGCAATGGCTACCTATCCAAAACACTCCTCCCTTTGGATTTTTATAGCTGAAGATGGTTCTATATTTCATGGAGTATTCCTTTTGGGTCAGTTTGCCTGGTTATGTCCCCTTCCCATTTCTGGTACACCCCCAGCTGTCTTGCTGGGGGGGCAGCATGGGAAACAGAGAAGCACTCCTCAACAGTAGCTAAAATATGGGTGTGTTATTAACACTGTTTTGATCACATAACCAAAACATGACACCATAACAAGTTGCTATGAAGAAAATTCACTCCAACCCAGCCAGAAAAAACGGTAGATGGGGCTTTCTTTGTACAACTGGCAGAAGCCTCATGTTCAAAGATCCTGGTCCTCATAGGTCACTTTATACAAAAAAATTGCTGGAGGGCCAATGCAGCAATCTTCTTCAAAAGAACTGGTCAGGAAAATGAAGCTGGAGGTAGCTTTGGCTTAAGTGACCATGTAATGCTGGAGTTTAGGATCCCAAGAGGAGGAAAGAAGGCAAATAGCAGCATCACAACCCTGGATTTCAGGAAAGTATGCTTTGTCCTGTTTAGTGACCTGCTTGGAAAAATCCCAGGAGAAAGAGTTCTGGAGAGTAGAGGGGTCATGAGAACTTGATGATTTTCAAGGATCACCTTTCCAAGCTCAAGAATAGTCCCTCCCAATGAACAGGAAAACAAGCGTCTATTCAACATTATCATTAGTGATCTGGATGAAGGGACAGAATACACTCTCAAAGATCTGGAGATGATACAAAACTAGAAGGAGTGTCTAATAGATCAAATGATTACATTACCCTTCAGAAAGACCTCAACAGGCTTGAGAAATGGGCCAAGAAGAACCTGAAGAAATTCAACAATTGTAAATGTGAAGTCCTGCCCCTGAGAAAGAATAAATGCATTAAATAAACACAAGTAGTACAAGTTGAGGGCTGACTGTCTGAAAAGCAGCTTTGAAAACCCCACTACAACATGGGGTTATAGAGGACAGTAAGAGGAACATGAGTCAACAATGGGTCTTTACAGAAAAAGGAAGAGCAACAGACTTTCTTCATTGGCTGCATTAGGAGTACCAGAAGATCAAGGAAGGTGATTCTTCCTCTGTACTCAACCCTGAGACATAGTCAAACTCTTCTCAGAGGTATCCAGTGGCAGGACAAGAGGTAAGAGTCACAAATTCATCTACATGAAATTCAGTTTAAATGTAAAAGAAAAGAAAGTCATCATGGGGTTAGTCAAACACTGGAACAGGTTACTTTGAGTCTGGGAGGAATCTCCATCCCTGGAGCTAGTCAAAACCTGCCTGGACATGTCAGATGTCCAGCAACATGAACAACCAGCCCTAGCAAACCATTCTATGACCACAGCAGCTCTACTAGATGATCTCCAGAAGTCCCTTCCAACCTCAATAATTTTATGACTAATTAGTTTACCACAGAGTAGTATGTACAGTGGAAGGCTGCTGTTAACCCCAAGAACCAACTTACCTTGAAATAAATTATAATTTTCTTGCATTTCCTGCACCTTCTTGAGACTTCTGCTTCTTCAGAAGGACTTCAGGCAGCTTTCAGTCCTTGTACATCTGTCGTGAGAAGATGGCCCATATTTCTCCCCAGGCAAAAGAAAAGTGTGCAAAGGGTTTCATGAATACCTACAGAGAACAGGAACTATATTACTTAAAATATAAATATTTCTTTATACAAAGCACATGCAAAACTACAGGCCAGTACTTCTTCCCTCTGCTAACAAAGAATTTGTCTAACTGATAAAAACACACTGAGACAAAGTGAATGGGATTTATCCACAGATTTTAACAGTTAAATTTAAGCAAGTTTAGGATATCTGCCAAAGTAAGGGTCCACATGTTTAGTCACTTGCCCAAACTTGTAGAAGCTGTCATAGCTCAGATGTGAATGTATGCTGATATGAATCAGAACAACACATTTAATTGTGAGCCTTTGTATGCCCCCACTAGGGATTTTTCAAAGTTAAATAAGCATTTTTTTGCCACTGGCTTCTGACTGTGATCCAAGCACACTTCTTTTCTCAGAGTGCTAGTCATGTCTCTGGGCCTTTCAGTCATTATCACATTTTTATAGATGTTAACAGCAGGTCAACAAACTAACCAGTTAGCTGAATGACAACTAGGATGCTCTAAAGCCTACAGGAATAGCATTTCTACACAATGCATAAGACATATTCACAGATACAATGTGTGAAGTATGTTCATGGGGTGTTGTATGAAAGAAGGGAAGTGTCTGTCCTGTGATGCCTTATACTGTTGGAAGTTAAATAGTTTGGAAGGTGCGGTGGGAAGTGTTAAACTACCTCTTTCACTGTCCGTATTGTTTGTAGGGAATAATTTTCATAAATTTTTTTTTGATTTTCCCCTGAAGGAAGCTTTCTGCTTTACTAAAAATGAATGTACAGGAAGAAACTACCATAAGCCTAGTGCAAAGGACCTAGGGACCTAAGCCCTAGGATGAAACACAGAGTGACAAGATCAACAGTTTAAACATGTGTAAAGTCATGACACAACAGTGTGGCATTGCAGTTTGTGCAGGCAGAGTGAGCAGGAAGGGCTCCTCTCTTACCATCTACAGGGAGCCAAGAAGTCAAATAAACAGACTCAGTATCTGGTGGAGAAGAGCACAAATAGATCCCCTCAGCCCCAGTGCTATTAGAATACTAGTCTAAGCTTCTTCAGTTATGATTTTGATGCACCATAGAGTTCATTTCCTTGCAGCAGCTGGAGTCACTGAACCAGCCTTGTCAGAGGCTTCCAGCCAGACAGCTCTGCTGATGACAGATGTAGCTCTCCAGGTCACAGGTTGCCAGGAGCATCTGATACCTTTCTGTGAGGTTGGGGCAGACAAATTGTTCTTCTGCAGAAGGTGTGCTGTGGTTGAAGAGCTGTGTCTCAGGTGAGGAAGCTACGAAAAGAACTGAATAGGTTATGTAGTGTTTGAGTGAACAAGCAAGAAATTGCCCAGTTACTTACAGAGACACCACAGTATCAAGGGTCTGTAGAAGATCAAGGCTGCAAGCAGGTCACTGCACGTAGCATGAGGAAGGTTCCTTCTCCTTCAGAAAGCTTAACAAATGGAACTGGCATCTTCTACAACAGGTATGAAGCCCTGGAACTAGAAGATGAGACAACTGATGAGGTGGGTGAAGGTCCTTCTGGAACAAAGGGGCCTCCTAAAGCAACACCGTCTGTACCCTGCATCACAACCAACTCTGTTAAGAAGAAAACTAGTTGTAACAGGAGACTCCCTTCTAAGGGGAATACAGGACCTGATATGCAGACCATACTCAACTCATAGGGAAGTCTGTGGACAAGTGGTGTGGGAAGAATACAGAGATGCTACTTGCCACTGTAGGAAGAAAATTCATGCAGCCAAAACTCAACTGGAGTTGAAGCTGGCCAGAAATATGGAGGACAATAAAATGAGTTTTTTCAAAGACATTACTGACAAAAGGCAGTGTAGAAATAACATCATCCCGCTAGAGGATGAGGATGGTCACTTCACAAACAGGGACAGAGAAAAAGCAGTTAAATGCTGTCTTTGCCTCTGTCTTCAGCATGAATGATGGACTAAGGGGGTCTCAGTTCCCTGATCTGGATGACCATGACTGTGAGAATGATCAACTCACAGTTGACCCTGAAACTATGTGGGATCTGCTTCTCCAGCTGGATCCCTACAAATGTGTGAAGCCTGATTGGATTCATACAAGAATCTTTGAAGAGCTGGCTGATGTTATCGCAAAAGCTATCTCAATGATTTTTGATCTGTCTTGGAAATCAAGAGAGGTCCCAACTCACTGGAAGCTGCTGAACATTGTCCTCATTTTCAAGAAGGGTAAGAAGCTGGACCCTGGAAACTACAGGCCTCTTAGTCTCACTTCATTGCCTAACATAATCACGGAAAATCCCACTAAATTGTGAGGAGCTGTTGACTCACTCGAGGGCAGAGAGACCAGACCCTTCAGAGAGACCTCGACAAATTAGAGGGCAGAGGGGGGACAGCACACGGGACCCCCACCTCCAGGGACAGGCATGCATCTCAAGACATCTCCTCACCATCAGGCACATCAGAAGTGACAGTGACATGAAAAAGTCAGGAAGGAGGGATGGCAACCCCTACATCCAGGGGAGGTATGTGTGTATGTGTATGTGTATGTGCTAGGATTAGCTCACATCAAGGCTGTTTACATATTTGTAGGTGTTTATTAGCATTTTCTAATTTAGCTATAATTGTGATTTATCTTTGCATTAAGGATGTTGATCCTGAATATATGGTTAATGGATTGTTAGTTACATGTCATTAATAAATCAATAAACTGGTTCAATCCTCAGAATTCATCAAAGCACTTAGAGTCAATTAATTTTTATCAGACTTCCCTGCAGCTTTTGGAACTTGGTGAGGTTTTAGAAATTATGAATTCTCAGAAATAGTCTCTACCCAGTTTAACACTGCTTTGAAAAGGTCTGCTTTGTTTTTAGCTTCCTAGCTTTCCACCTTTCATGTCAAGATATGTAAATTCAGTAGAAGGTATTCATTTACCTTCTGCTGTGATATACTCCTCTTAAACATACTTTCTGTAGAGCAGTATCTGCATTATAGCAAATTATATGCACCTCAAATACAGTTGCGGGCTCAAAAGTTGTTTTCCACCCTGAGCTCTGTGACCTCTGCAACACTTCTGAAAGCTTACAAAAAGCCAAATCTAGATGATGATTTTATTTAAAAGACCGGGATGTCAACTGAAGGATGCAGCCTATCTGACTGATAACATAAAAATTATTGTTTACTCAAAAAGCAAATATTCAAAAAGGGAATCAAGGTGGAGATGACATTCAGAACAACAAGATTTAGGACAACAGTATGTAGGTCCTGAAATTCTGGGGCTGCTAAAGAATACACTTTTTCCTGTATACAACCTATATATTTATATGGTTACTCATATTCTAGTACATGGAGTTCTTTTGCAGGGTGATTGGATAACCAACAGTACACTAAGTGGCTTATAGCATGACATGGTCTTTGTGTAATGCAAGTTGGCACTGAAATTATATTATCTGTGTTGGTATCCAATGCAATGACTTTTAGGCATATCACACTTACAATCTTTATGCAATTTTTCTGCTGTCTTCACCTGCTATATAACACTTTCAATTACAGGGGGAAAAATAGCAAGGTCTCATTTCAAGAGACAAAAATATCCCTACGTTAAGGCCCCAGATGTGCCTCCAAATTTTTTCTTATTTCTTTTTCTCACCAAGAAATGAACATGAGATACTACCATTGTTTTTAGATGGAATTAATATAAAATATCTTGAAAAGCAGTGAGCCCTGGTTGCCTCCGTCAAATGGCTAAAGTGAGATGGAATCTAGGATAAGTATTTGAATAATACAATCTTATCTATGGGTAATGTATAAACTTGACAAATAGATAAATCAATTAATTTTTACTTTCATGTTTTAATTCCACCTTTAGTATTTTTATTTGAATTTTTCATTATAAATTCTTTACATACTTTAATAACAGACTTTTAAAAAGTTGTCATTGGGATTTGTTTTCAAATGCACAACATTGTTCCTCTTCCCAGCAATTAGAATAACCTAAATCCTTCTTAGCCACTTAGCATGGTTGTATAGAGCTTTAAATCCTGAGACTTGGCAATTTGTGTCACTGAAGTGGTAGGGTAAAAATGAAATAAGTTACATTGTACTTTTATGTCATTATCTTTGAAAAATAAAGTTAGACAATTAGGGGAAAGATATCTAAGTCAACTGGACTCAGCTTCTTGCTACTTTTCTAAGAATTTGATTCATGAAACTAGCAATAACAATGAAAAATATCTGTATTCCAAAATGGATGCTATGTGGAAAATGCACATCAGAGGATTAGGACTACTTTTATAACATTAAAAATGTATCATTTTGTTTCCACCATAGTTAGTTTGTGTCATATATAAAGTGATAATGATTCTCCTCAAATCCTGGATTAATTTGACATCCTAGTCTGCTTCATATTTTCATATGATCCAGAATTATAAGACACGTATCCTGTTTAGTGCTGTTGTTTAGTTGCTCTGACCTGGTTTGGGGTTTGCGGTTTCTTTCATTTCTTTGGTGTTTTTTTTACCTCTCTGAATTCTATCCATTAAGTGGTTTCAAACATTAAAGACCAGAGCCACCAAGCACACACAATACATAGGAAAAATACAAATTAAATCCATTTTAGTACTGAGTCAGAGAATTATAATATGCTTCATACACTCAGATTTCATCATAAGCAAAACCTTGTCTTCTGTTGGTAGGGATATATTCACAGTCATTCATTTACACATCTTTGCTTGAACTGCTGAATGGTTGGCTGCTTGCTAGTAACATCCCTCAGGGATCAATGCCAGGGCTGGTGTTGTTTAACAGCTTTGTTAAAGACTGAGATGATGGGACAGAATGGACCTCCAGCCAGTTTTCAGATTTTACTGAACTGCAGAAAGCACACAATATACTGAAGGGACAGGATTGCTATTCAGAGGGAGCTTACAGGTTGTAGAAATGGTCTGAGGAACCTTGTAGAGTTCTACAATGACAAAGGCAAACACCTAAAACAAGGTCAGAATAATACCCAGAATAAACTCCAAGAAACAGTACTGTCTGGGACTAGAGTGGCCAGAAATAAGCTTTGCAGAAAAGCACTTATCCAGGTTGACATAAAATTGGACATGAGCTAGCAATATGCCCTTATAGCAATGAAGGCCAGCAACATTCTCAGCTAGAAAAGAAAGAGGATAGCAGGTCAAGGGAGGTGATAATTCCTGGCAGGTAGACTGAAGTAATCTAGAGTGCTGTGTCCAGATTTGGTCTTCTCAATTTGAGAAGACATGGACATAATTAGAGTGAGTCAGATATGCACGGCTGAAGCACAAGAGGCAAATGACCCATTGGAACATGGGAGAATTTGACAGTATAATGAAACTATTTTTTCTGTATGTGGGTACTCAATGTTCATATAGGTTTCCTAGAGAGGTTGTGGAGTATCCATCACTGTAGATATTCAAAACTCAACTGTTCAGGGCACTGAACAATCTCAGTGTTTTCTTGGAGCAGGAGGTCGGCCTAAGGACCTAAAGAGGTCTCTTCCCACTGAGATCATCCCATGATTCTGTGATCAGCATTCATGTAAGCTCTGCTTACATGCCCTACTTACATGCAGCTTCCACAGTGCTTTTACAAAGTGGTTTATAGCTTACATGGTTACCTAAATAGAAAACAAATAGATACTGTTAGCAGTGCAATCATAGTTTGGTTCTGTTTTCAGACTGAAATTTAGGACTTTCTTTTCACTCTCAAGTTCATGATCACACACTTGAACTCATTTGTGTGGTAATCTCTATAGTCAGGATTTTGTGACTACTTAATTAGCATCTTCATCATACAGAGAAAATGTAGGTGAATTGGTTAGTTCTTTCAGATATTCAACAAGATTTTTCTTCTCTAAATTTTTCTTTGTTTTTTTTAATATAGTGTTTCAAAACCCTCTTCTGACATTTTTTCAAGGGAATATAATCTCCATTTCAAAAATCAGTCAATTAATAGTCTGACTGGTGTTAAGTAAATATTTAAAGTTTGGCATGAAGAAGAAAGAAGGAGAAAAATCTGGGTGGTCTTGAATTTGCAATGTATTCTGTAAGCATCTTTTATCAAGTGCAAATCATAGCTCAGTTGGGATGTGCATTTGTGATATTTAAGCACTTTTTTCATTGGTGAATAAAATAATTCTATGTGCTTAAAATCTATTTCTCAGCTCTTCTGAATCTTAATTAGACATATTCACTAGATATAAAAGGTAAATGAGTTTTAGACAGGACTGGTGGTTGATACTTTGCTTTTGTAATGTTTGGTTGTATTGGTTCTTTTTTTTCTTTTGTTCAGGTATAAGACAGTATTGCATTAAAGAAAAAATTTCAAAGCCTTAGGATTTAAGAAACAACTTTCTTCATTGCCTCAAAATGGAAAAAAAAACATTAAAGTGCCTTATTCTCTTTAGGTAAAGGTAATTAATTGCAAATGCCTCAGATTTTCCTTTCCCAATAATTTTTAAAGCATTTATGATTTTTTTACAAGAATATTTTTTGAATATTATTTCCCATTTTCTGTGGGAAACTCCTAAATGTCTCCAAAAATTACTTACACAAACAATTAATGCTGTTGTGTAAGCCTAAAATATATAATCCCCTTTTGGTTTTGTAGCTCAAAATATTCTAGACACTTGTCTTATGACTTCATAGAGTCATCAAGTACAGTATTATGCAGATATTATGTGGGAATATATATACTTTGAGTACCTCTTAATTTCGTTAAAACATGGCATAAAAATAATAAAGACTGTTCATAGAGGTTCATATCAGGGATCTGTCTCTGCTGTACCATATTCCAGTATGAGCAGCAGTAAGAGGTGTGACCACTCCCACCCATTTTCTTCAGCTTTGCCAGCAGTAACTGCTCCCTGCCACACAAAGCAGCATCTTTCATTCCGTGCATCTCTACCTCCATTTTCTCCTGGTGATTATTTCTGAAAGGGGCAGGACCAGCACTGCTGGACTCTGTCCACTTCACCGAATTACTGAAACCTGCGTTATCACTGGTGATATCTATGTGAAACCTACAACCTGAGCTCTCTGGACTGTAACACTTCACTTTCTCATACCATTGAAAACAAAGCTACACCTAACTGCCAGCAAAAAAAGGCAGGTCCTGTGTGGTCCCAATTCTTGTTTGAATGGCATTCATCAATTCCTATTCATCCTCACAAATCACAAATTATTTTTCTGACTTCAGTTTCATTTTTCTTTTTTGAATTTCACTTAGAACTTGCTTAATCATACCTCACAAGGCAGCCTTCATACTTCTTTTCATAAAAGTACCTAATAATTTTTCTATTTTAAAACTCTATTGAACACTGAGCTGATATATCCTTAGAACTACCTGTCATAACTATCACAAACGTTTTAAGAATGAAAATGATCAGTTTATATTCCATAACTTTATGTGCAAAAGATTAATTTCCCCTATTTACATAATTTTACACTTGTCTTCTGCAAATTTCAGTTTCTTTGTTGTTAATCAATCTCGCAAGATCCTTCTTTGAATCCCCACAGTGTTTTGCTTTTACTGACCCGAAACCCTCTCAGTTCTTCATGTCCTTACCAACACACTTTTCCTTGGTCCTCAGTGCTCTTAACTATATGCAAAGCGCTCTGCTTTCCCCTTTCTAGTTCTTGCATGTGAGTCATGAGAACACTGAGAACAGCTAATCTCACCCTCTCACTCTCAGATCCTGCACTTACCTGGAATGTTGTCCCTCCTATCACTATCTCGAGTCTGTAAGCACTGCTCTACAAAATGGTGGTAGAAAAGGAAAAGTGTTGTTAAAACTGAGTGGCTGAGTACTATCAAATGAAACTTTCCAGAAAAGAATCATTATAAGGCATATGATGGAATGCAAATGTTCAAAGACCTGGAAAACCACGAGAGTTCTTATTTTTGAAGAAGTTTTGAAGAAGTTTTTGAAAACAAAGTTATATACAGCTACGCTAGAGCTGTCCTATGTCAGGTATAATGCAGATATAAATGTACAGAATTTCTCATATGAAGGAAAACTGTGGCACTGTGGCACTACTTTTTCTTCTTTCAAGATATTATTGCTGTTGGTTAAAAATATTGCTGTACCAAGAGTTCTATAGCTGCCTGGGGCCAAGCACCAAATAAAACATTACCAGACTATGAAAATACTCCAAAATGGAATAATTTGCTTAATACCAGAACATTAGCTTCTAGTATTTTCTGCCAGTACACGGCTTGTTTTCACAGAAGATGAAAGAGGATATTATCAAATGTTAAAAGATAATAATTACGAATATAATTTGTCCAAAGAAACTAACTGATTTTCTATTTTGTAGGAATAAGTAAGGCATTGTTAAGTAAGGAATTGCTCATTTTTTCAATAAAAATGACTCTGTGGAGTTCTTTTTTTAATGTTGTTCTTAATTAGTTTAATTTTGTTTGAAGATAATCAAATAAATTATCATAGCAAGTAAAGCTTGATATTCCAGCTAGATATTCCTTAATATCTAAGAGCAGCTGTCTTCATGTTTTCTATAGCATGTTTCACTCCCAAAAGGGAAAAGAATATTTTCTACTTGCTCATTGTTGGGTTTTTTTGCAAAGATGCAGGAAAACAGCATTTTTTTTACATCTTAAGTAAATGCAGCCAGCCTTCTTCCCCTCCTTTCCTCCTTTTCTTGGCTGCAGCTTTTCCCTATTGGTATTGGAATTCCTCCATCTGGAAGCACAAAATCACCAATTCATTATTCTTGTAAAAATGAAAATGTTGAATTCCAAGAAATATGAAGGGTATATTTCTGTGAAACGTATTTTGTTATTGGTTCTAGGAAGATAAGGAAGTTAGATTTATTTTTCTTTATATTAGAAATGCCATGTCCTAAGTCTGGTTCTTTTTGTCTGTGTGTCTGTTTTTATCTGGGGGAAACCTTTCTCATCTTTGAGATTATGACTGAAAAAGCTGAGAAAAAAATGAACAACTTAATCAAATTGTAAAATCATAATCAAAATAAATTTGTAGACAGATGGCAGCAAAGCATTTAACATAAAGGTGGAAAAGAAAAAGACAGAGAGGGTTACTTGCTTGGTTTGTTTGTTTTGGTTTTTTTCATAGGCTTTTAAAGGGCTGTTTAAACCTTAAAGCCAACTTAAACTCTTGCAAATGCAAACAAATATCTATGGACAGAACAGGACAGAGTCAAACCAGTGTTCCAAGTCAGAGTAAGTGTAAATAGAATCCATTTATCTCTTTTGAAAAAAAAAATCAAAAGGTTACATACCCTAGAGATTAACAGTTTCAAAACAAAATTTCTATTAATTCTCATAGTATGCAATAGCAATCTTGCAGTTACACTAGGTCATTATACTGGGTCATTTACACTGCATAAGGCAATGCCTACTGCTTTAACAGATAACCCATTTTGTAGATCATGGAAGACAAATTGTAATTTGTTTTTTCTACTAATTTTTTGGAGACTCGAAATCTTAAAGAAAAACAAAAAGAAATACTATGTCTGGGTCAAACCGCAAAATATTGATGTTAGTAATGAAATGCTCCTTTATCAGCACATAATTAATAAGATTATGGAAGTCATTTGGGTTTATTTTACTTTCTTTTATGCTAATAAGCCACATTTATTCCATTCATCTTATTTTTTCTTTGATTTATTTACTTGTTTATACTAGAATATGTAATAAAATAATAATTACTTCTATATTTGTTTGCATTCACTGTGACAAAAATAGTCAGCATAACATCAAAACTTCAAGGGAGAAAATCTTGACAATCAAAATCCTCAGAATTCTCAATCATTTTCTTGTAACAGGTTTTTGTCCAAGTTAGAGACTAGTAGGCTGTTCCACTTGGAAAACCCTTGCTGGGTAGAGGTAGGATCTGACAAATATAAGAATAATTTTTTCTCTACCAGGTTCAGTGCTGGTTTAGAATAAATTGTTCTCTCATGATCTCAGATTCTTCAGGAAATTCCACCTAAAATAACTCCATCTCACACGCACTATAGCTGAAAAATAGTACCCATCAAAAACGTAAATTCTTTCTAAGTGCTTCATAAAAGCATTTAACAAGTTTATCCAACAATGACAGCCAAGTACCTGTATATGGTGATTTGGTCAATATGAGGATTCCTTACTGGAAGTCCCCTTCTCTCTCAACTGACAACAGAGGGAACTCTGATCAACAAAATTCAAAACTTGGTCAACTTAGTTTAGTTCCTGGAATTAGGTGGCATAAATATGAAATGAACAGTTTATAATGTTATTTTCTCAGTATATTTATCATTCTTTCAAATTATTTTTTTTCTCAGCTACCTTAAATGAAGAGCAGAAATGATAATTACTACTATTTAACCCAAGATATCCCAAAGACCTCGAATGCAAAAGCACAATACTTTTAACAAAGCTGAAAAGTTAATGATCTAAGATATGTAGTAATTATTTCCTTTGTATTATTCCTAGGCGTAAGAAAGAAGTAAAAGAGGAAAAAAACCCCAAACACAAAAAGCCAGCACACACACACAAGACTGAATTGTTCCATATTTCTCTCTAAGACATTAGTTGCAGCAGAGAGAGCAGACTTCTGTCCTCTACAGTAAAAGTCAGCTTCCACAGTCTCAAGAACAAATAGTTCTGCTCTTGCTCTTTTTATTCGTCTTCTGAAAACACCTATTCTACTGAAAATAACATTTAAAGGAGTTGTTGTTTCCTAGAAACCTGATTATACAAATTTAACTTATTAAATAACTGGTATAGGATAAAAATACTGTAGTAAAAATAATATAATGAAAGGCTGTATCATAACAGGATTTGTACAAAGGAGCTGAAGTAATACTATTGAGAAGATTGAATCTGGGCATTTCTACCTTTTGATTTTGCAACCATAACATGCCTTTAATATAAATTTAGACTGCAATTACTGAATACCTAATTTGAATTATGCAAATATTAACTACAATAATACGATATATTAATACCCTCTCTTGCATGTTGTACTAATCTACTGAAGAGGTAAATAACTGTAAGTTTTTATTATTGTTATTAGAGCTTTACTAATTGTGAGACATGGAATATTATATTAATTATTGGCTCAGTGTGAGTGTGTGTGTGAGAAAGGACAAGCTGAATTTCATGAAGGTGAGATAATGCCCCGTCCCATATCCCAGCCTCTTGGAGCCTCCTTGGCCAGCCCCAGAACAGCTGTCAGTCACTGGCACACTGGGAGCACTGCCCAACCCAGACCAGCTGCGGCCTCTCACCCAGTCCTGGATTGGTTGGAATATCAGAAGTCCTGCTTGAGAGGGGGTGGCCTCAGGAGGCCAGAGCAGATAAAACCAAAGACGCATGGTGTCTATATGGTTAGACCCTGCCATCTGAACAGGTGGAAGCTGAAATTGCATGGGACTCTGCGTGGTAGCTATAAATCTCTCTCTCTCTTTCTCTCCCTCTTTCCTTACTTCTTCTCCTAATCTCCTTTCTTGATATTTCGGGTAACTTACAGCCAGATGGGTTGCATTTTGCTAAATTGTATGGGTTAGCATGTGCTAAGTCAAGGCTTTGTGGAACGTGTTACTTTGTTTGAATGTTGTGCTTTAAACTGCCAAGTTCCCTTATTTTCTAAAGTTTGCCAATAAAAGTGTGTTTTTTGACTTCCTGAGAAAATGTGTGTAATGTCTTCTCCCTTGCACTCTCTCAAGGTATTAAAACAACTGAAGGCCCTACTAAAATATCCGTAGGGTGGATATTTTTGGTGCCTTGTATGTTTTTTAAAATAAAACTCCTTCGATGAGCTCATAGCTTGGAGCCTGGGATCTTACACTAATACAAAAAAATATTTTGCTTTAAGATACATTGCAAGTCCGAAGTTAAATCTTTACAAGTCCCTATAGTGAAAAGATTCCAAAAATACCCATTTGAAATTGATCATTTATCAGATGAAGTTCTGCTTGCTTTATTGTCTTCCACTTTGCAATTCAAAACACTATATACTGTTACTTCAGTGTAATATTATTAAGTGGTAGACATATGGGGAGGAGGAGTGGCGGTGTAAGTTATTTCTCATATTTCACTAATTTCTACATCTTTGGAGCTCATTTTATGTTTCTTGGTGATGGTTTTTGGTTTTGTTTTGCTCTTGATTTTTTGTTTGTTTGTTTGTTTATTTTCTAATATTTACGCTGTGAGAAAAGCATGAGTTTGTGAATCTCTCTTGTTGCCCACTGAAGTGGGAACAGGGCCAAGCTGAGACTACTCCAGGGTGGGGGCTCAGGTTCAGACTCAGTGAGTGTAAACAGGGTCAGGTACAGCCCCAGAACAGCAGGGCCGTGGGGATAGGATGAGGCCAAGCTGGGATGTCAACATGGGATGAGACCCTGCTCTGGTCAGATCCCTCCATATTTGGGCAGCACAGAGCTAGGGTGGAGCTGGAGATGAATGCTGCTGCAGAGCTGCTAGAATGGACGAAGAATGAGTCCTTGGCCTGTGAGCATTTTCAGTTGTAAAAAGCAAGAAATGAAAATGCAGTTATTGATTTATATTTAACAGATCCTTTCTTTGCTGCCTTGGTGTCTTAGCACAGGATGTGAGCCTCACAGCCAAACCTTCTCCCCTTGTAATTGATATTGATCTCACCACTGGGTTAGTCCCTGAACTTGTAACTCTCCTGTTTTTATTTTCTAAGAGAACAAATGGGTACACCCATGTCAGCTTCTCCTGGGTAAAGCTTTTCTGTCATTTTGTTTCTCCCTAGGCTTGCAACCATTGTGTTTCTCAACTTGTTTGGTTTGATCTATTTCTGTTTATAGATTCTTTACAAATGCATGCTTTTATGCTCTCCAAAATTAGGACAGAAGGACATTCATGCTGAGGCAAAAGAATGAGGTGCTTCTTGTTAGTCCTTGTTACCAATTTTCAATTTATATTACCAATTTATTTGCATGATATTCCCTGACAGGCTGTTACTGCTAATTGTTTTATTGTAACATTGATAGATTTCAGTAGTCATATATCATGCTTTGTACACAGAAATCACTAGATTAATATCTTATATTTCAGGCAGTACCTCATCCCGCATAGATGATGGCTTTGAAATTTACTTTTTAGTAGTCTGTTCTAAGGGTTGTGTCAATGCATTACTGTGGCAAAAGAAATTTTAAAAAAAAATCTATAAATACATGAGCAACAAAAGGAGATCTAAGGAGAAATTCTGTCCTTCACTGGATGTGGGGTGAAACACAGTGACAAAGGATGAAGTACTAAATTACTTCTTTGCCTCAATTTTTAATAGTAAGACTAACTGTTCACAGGTTATCCAGCCCCCTGAGCTGGAAGACAGGGATGGGGAGAAGAATGAAGCCCCCATAATACAGGGGGAAATAGTCAGCGCACAGTTAGACACACACTAATCTACGTGGTCAGATTAGATCCACCCAAGAGTACTGAGGGACCTTACAGAAGTGCTCACTGAGCCACTTTTTGTCATTTATCAGCAATCCTGGCTGACTGGGGAGGTCACATTTGACTGGAAGTCAGCAGATGTGACACTGATCTATAAGAAGAGCTGGAAGGAGGGTCCAGGGAACTACAGGCCTATCAGCCTGACTTTGGTGCCAGGGAAAGTCATGGAGCAGATCATCTTGAGTGCCATGACACAGCATGTGCAGGAAAACCAAGGGATTACACAGAATCACAGAATATGCAGAGTTGGAAAGGACCCACAAGAGTCATCAAGTCCAATCCCCAGCCCCACACAGGACCATCCCCAAGAGTCACACTATGTACCTGAGAGTATGTTCCAGCTCCTCTCTGAGGAATCTGTTCCAACAACCAACCCCCCTCTGTGTGAAGAACCTTTTTCTAATATCCAGCCTAAACCTCCCCTTACACAACTTCAGGCCATTCCCTCAGGTCCTGTCACTGCTCACCAAAGAGAAGAGATCAGTGAGAGGCCCCTCCTCTTCCCCTCACAAGGAAGTTGTAGACTGCAATGAAGTCTCCCCTCTGTCTCCTCTTTTCCAGGCTGAAGAGAGCAAGTGACCTCAGCTGCTGCTCATAGGGCTTCCCCTCAAGGCCGTTCACCATCTTCTTGTCCCTTCCTTGAATGCTCTTTAATAGCTTTATATCCTTCTTATACTGTGGTGACTAAAACTTCACACAGTACTCAAGTGAGGCCACACCAGTGCAGAGCAGAGCAGGACAATCCCCTCCCTTGAATGGTTTTTTTGTTTTTATTTCTCTCCTCCCCTGCTTTGTCTGGGTATCATATTCTACCCCTGTACTCTGTGCTGAAGTTTTTTGTGGGAGTGGGGAGGTTATGGAAGTGTGTTGTGGCTTGTTAGCCAGCACCTTTGAGAGATGGTGTGTTGTGGCTTGTTGGCCAGACTTTGTGAAGTTTGATCTGGGAGTTGAGAGCTTATTGAAGTGTACTGTAAAAAATTAAGCCAACACTTTTGAGAAATGTATTGTAAAATTTAAGGGATTGTTAGCAAACACTTTTTGAGTCTAAATAGTGGGCTGGTTTCTGGAGTTAAGGTGACTCTACAACAAAAGCACCAGAGCTCCCTGACACAGAATCTGGTGTCCCTGGTCAGCCCAATGAGAATTTATAATGAACATCCTGTCTCCTACAGATGCATTGTGTCAAGTAGGTTCTCATGAATATTCAGGGTTCAATTCATAGTCACGAACTCCTTCAGGATGAGAAAGTCTCCCACCCATAGTGCTTCCAGGAGTGGGAGTTTCAAAATAGAGGTAAGTGTGTGCTCTGAGACTCTTCCAGGAGGAGCACTCTCAAGAGCTTCCTCAGCAGAGGGGAAGAGAGGTAACTAGTATGGATCAAGTCACAGCTAGTTAACATGGTATGTATTTGAGTCTAGCAAGCTAACTCCTTTACACTTCCCTCCTCTACGTATATACATCACTAAGTATGAATCCAGGCTGGTTTATTGGTGGTTTGTGCTTTGGAAGATTTGTCATGTCCCCCTGCTCTCCTTTCTTCCAGGAAGGTTTCCTTTAGTACCCCCCTGCCACCCACTCCTCCCCATCAATTTACCTAGATCATGTTTTCCAGACCTCATAGTATTTCTTTTGCTTTTGTCTAGATTGTGTCCTATTTTTTCCTTCTAATACTCTCTATAAGTGGCAATTATTATTGTGTAGTGTTCCCTCAGGGTCCTTAGCAACGTCAAGTAAAAGGGAGTAACAGCTTTTCATGAGTACTTACTTACCTCTCCAAATACTATTCCAGCTTTTTTCTTTGTTTTCACATGTTGTCTAATATTCATCCTTTTATCAGTCTAGTCCTCAAATCCTTTTTGCATGCACTGTTCCTAGGGCGGTTTTTCCATATTTTGTAAATAGGCATTTAATTTCACTTTAGGTTTATCACTTGCCTTTATATTATTTGGTGCCTTCAGTTTGCCAGTAACATTTTGACTTTCAACAGCATTCTCAAAAGTGTTGATATATTTTTTTCAGCTTGGAAACCTTGCAATTTTTAAAAAATTTTAAATATTAGTCTCTGGCATCATTCAACTTAAAAAATCTAAATAAATGTGATGGGGGGAGGCCCCACTGGAGCTCTCTTTGAGATTCTCTTTCAGTTACACAGGAAATTTTGATATCTCAAAGACTATACATCCATACAGTGTTGATTACACATCTTCCTTTTAAATTACCTGTTTATGAGATCTTCATTTCGAAAAGGTGAAAAATTAGAAAAAATCTTTTGTAAAATAAACATTCTAATTGGAGAAGTGAAAATAAAACAATAATCAGTAGTAATAGGAAATTAATCCTTTCAAAAATAGCCCATTTAAACTGAAATAAAACAGTAAAATATGTATCATCTTCTCCTGCATTAGAAAAATGAAAAAAATTAGATTTTCATGGACATAGGTAAAATGCCTTTAAATATAAATCTCAGGTGTACTGCTTGCCACATCTAAACCATAAAATTACATCCATGGAAGCTTAGTTCCACTAAGCATTTAACAGGAATTTTTGGTTATTTGTCATAAATCTCATGTTTTTAAAGAATTTGCTGAAATAAAGCTTTAAAAATATTAAGTACAAGGTTTTCCACTGATCCAAAGCAAAAAATATGTTTATCCTCAAAGATAAATATTTAGCATATAGATAAGTATTATCTGGGGAGATGGAAAGGTAAGCTCTATTTATGCTTTATTTCTTTTAAGGGTATAATCTAACTCCAGGACCATGATACAGTTTAAAGGGAAGCAGGTACTATAAATGGTAAAACTGAGGTGGCTTTTCCCTTGCAAAAAGTATAATACAATCTCAAGAACATAATAAGAAAGCAAAAAACATAACTGTGTGCTTTGTATTTGAAATACAAATATTAATTCTTTTTTCCTGCAAATTCATGCTTACTGAAATTAATATAAAGACTTTAGGCTAAAATTTAAGCAGTTTTGCATTGGGTGTAGGGCTTTAATAAAATTTATTTGAAAAAAATGCTTGAAGGTCTTACTGAAGAGCGAATATTAAAATAAGATAGATGACAGCAACAAATAATTCTAATGTTTACAAACCAGCTCTTGCAAAAATCACATTTTTCTAAATAATACATTGAATTTCATGGAATTAATGCTACATGAATTTTGTTTTTCCCAGAGGGAATATGTTATCAGAGTCCAATACTATCTGACCAGGTTCTTTTAGATATTTCACACAGGCAATAACACCAGATTTGCTTATTTGAAGATACTTGATGCTTTGCTTGATTTAATAGAGCTATACAACAGTGTAGTGAAAACACAGCATAAACACCACATGACAATTGCAGTATGCAGTTAGGTCACAATACAACATGATTCCCATGACCAATCTCTAGATGCTCCCTATCATGTCATCGGGCAACCCCAGCCACTGGGAAAGAATACATAGATTCAAACCTGGTGCTCTCTTCAAAATAAATTTTTTTTTCCCATTTTATGTTTGGCTAAACCTTGTATATCCTTGTATATGTTGGCCTGTCTAAATCAGGAAGACATCGTCTTCTCTTGATTCACTCAGCAAAGGGTGTTTACACAAACAGCTGATCCACCCAACTGATGAAGAGACAGCTGATGCATTTATCTGAAGCAATAGTCTTCCGACCACCCTCTGGTGCCCTTTTTTATTGAGATACGTTCTTCTTTCTTTGCAATAGCTGTGCTCACTCCTCATATTCTACTCTGAGTTTCACTAGTGCATGCCTGTACTCATCTCCTCCGAGCCTCCTTCCATGGTAGGGACTTTTTGATCAGTCACTCACATGCACAAACACATATTTATGTACATGTAAAGTAAATATAATTTCAACATGATTTTCGTGGTATCAGAGATTTATAGAATTAGTCTGTGCTATTGAAGAGTGTGCATCCTGTAAGTGTAAGACTAACACAATGAATTGGGCATTGCTGTTACTGAGATGAGGAAAAGTGTTGAGTTTCTTTTAAATAGGTATAGAAAGTTTCTCATTTGTTTATCTGCAAGACACATGAATCTAAAATAGTAGCTACACTATTTTAGTCAAGTCAGATGTTAAAGGTTATGAACTGTGTAAATTAATGTAGTTGGAAATTATTCTGCTTTCCACCACTGTTTGCATGAATCTTTCCCTTCCCTCTCTCTAGATTATATGAAGTGATAAAAAAGATGCCTAAAATTTAATTAGACTTAGATTAGTTCCTGGTTTAAGTACCCTATGTTATGTATCACAGATAGCTTGCTAAGTTTTATGTCATTTGAAACATGTCATTAGCCTCCAACAAATACCGTCTTTTTGCGATTCATGTAGTCAAAATTTTCTGTAGTTTTCTACATCTGCCTCCATAAAGGAGGTTTTGCCATTGTACTTCTGATTAAAAGGAAAATTCCCTCTCATAGAATCAAGGAAGTTGCATACTTTTCTGTGCTGTTGTAGTTATCTCTGAGTTATCAATTCGTTTAAATAAGATGTAAAGAGGTTAATGTTCTGGACAGTGATGATAAGTCTTGCAGGACAGTAGCAAGTGAAGAAAATGGGTATGGTGGGTTGACTTTGACTGGATACCAGGTGCCCACCAAGCCATTCTATCTCTTCCTCTCCTCAATAGGACAGGGGGAGAAAATATGATTAGAGAGCTTGTGGGTCCAGATAAGGACAGAGAGATCGCTCACTAATTATTGTCACAGGCAAAATAAACTCAACTTAAAGAAATTAATGCAATTTATTGCAATTAATAACCAAAGAGAATAGTGAGAATTAAAAGCAAGAAAAGTACTGACAAAAAAAAATACAATAACAAATTAGAAATATTTGTTACAGATTTTTTTTTAGTTATTTTTTTTACTATATTTCCCAGTTGCTGTTTATCTTGTCTGCAGTCAATGAAATACTTTTGTAAGTATGGTCCCAAAATTGAGTTAACTTAAGTTCTCTCTGTAGTTATAGAGCAAGAGAAAGAAAGAGAGAACAAACCTTTAGGATTCCCAAAGTAAGTATCTTTCCATCTTGAAATGCAACCTAGACTACTATCCTAAACATAAACTAAGTAAACCACTTAATGATAAGTGAGATTATACTAAAAGGCAGGCAAATTAATAGATAGATTTTCTTTGGACCCCAGTTTGTTCCAAATAGAGAATTTGGATCTTTTTAATACCACCCATATTCAATAACTATCTGAAGAAATATCTGGAAAAAAAATACTGCATGTAACAATGTGTTGTCCATGATGGAAATAGAGATTATAATGCAAAATAATATCTTGACATTTATAAAAGTAACATTTAAGCTGAATATATAGAATAATGACCTGTCTAAGACAATTATTTGATGAAGGAACAACTGCCTAAGGGGAAAGCCTTTGTACCTAGTTAAATTCAAATTATATTAAAAATGAAATATTAAATTAAAGAATTTCCACTAAATGGTTAGCAAAACCATAAATACCTGAAAATTCTATCATTCATTATTTGTCGTATAATTCTATTTCAAAGTTTGATAAGTATCAGTAAGTAGGAGTAAGATATGAATTTGCTTTCCCAAAAATAATTGCCCTTACAATTCTTCTCAAGATTTTTATAAATAATGTAACTGTCTTCAACTGTAATGCAAACAAATGGAAACACTGAAAGACTATTACTGTATATGGCTATCATGCATTAAAATAATGTTACTATGTCACTTAGCATATTAAGTATATCAGTAATTTATATTTTAATATAATTAAAACTAAATGTCTGTCATGGTAACTTCCCTTCAGGTAGTTATGGGCCATTATTAGATCATGCCTTAGGCTTCTCTATGCAAGATTGAAGACCAGCTCTCTCAATCTCTGTTTTTAATTAGGTCCTCTAGGCTTCAGACCATCTGGGTAGCCTTCTTCAGTTTCTCCACGTTTGTTTTGATTCGGGGGTCCCAAAACTGGATACAGTGCTCCAGATGCAACCTCACCAGGGCTGAGTAGGGAGGAATAAAAGTTTTCTTCATTCTACTGGTCATACTTCCTCTACACAGATGGGCAAGATTTGTTTTATTTGAGATAGAAGCACACTGCTAGCTCATATTCAACCTTGTGTTCACCATGTTTCCCTTCTCCTTTCCATCAGAACACCTTTTCAGCCAGGTGCTTCCCCGATTCCCCTGCTGGTATGTACCCTTATTCCCTCTCAGATGCAGGTCTTTGCATTTCTGATCCTTGAACTCCATGAAGTTTCTATTGGCCCAATGCTCAAGTTTATCAGTCTCTCTGCTCCAAACTCAAGGTCGTAATTTAAATTCCTAATGTTAGGGTGAATTCAAGGACAAATCCCTGTATAGGGACATCACAGATTCCTGACATGAAATAAATTTCTCGATAATTTGAGCAGAATGTGTAGTAAATGTCCCTGGCCTACAGCCAATAGCCACCCTTTCTTCATAGTCATGAGGAAGGGTATTTGTACAGATATCAAAGTAGAATGAAGTACCTACCAGAAGTACCGAGTAGAACTGAAAGGAAGTAGGTCCTACAAATTCATGCTTATCAGAATTCTGTAATGTAATCAGAATATAAATCTCTGGAACATGCATGTCTCTCTACAAGGCCACTGATTTGAAGTTTCAGTCTGCTTTTATGTTTCTTATTATCATTGTCTTTCATCATTACCTGTTTCACTGGCCTTTTTGATGTTTGTCCAATTGCAAGCTATGGAAGGAGTCACTACAGCTTCTTATATCCACGACAACCAAAACAAATGCAATAAATGCTGTTTATTTTCCTCAGGCATACCTATAGAATTAGAATCCTCGTCTTGTAGTTACCAGCTCATCTGTCCCCTTAAAACCATGAATCTACATGTTTTTAAAGTACTTGTAGAGCAGGTAGGTGATAACATTTCTCATACATGCCACACAGTAGTGTCTTCTTGGAATTTAAGATTGATTTTCTTCACAGCACTTTGAAATATCTTTTTTTAGAATAAGCCAATTTGAAAGACAGAAGAGAGGAACAGAGGGTTCTTTGGAAATCTGAACATCAGTTATAATGAAAACTAAAATAAAGTCTTTGGAAAAATAGATTCATCTACTCTTAATTCTTACATGCTCAGATAACAAAAACAATGTCTATTGTTTGACATACACCCTGTACACTGTCCAGGAAAATGCCAGTGAGGACAAACCAGAACAAAATGTTCAATATTTCTTCATTAAAAATTTCTTAAGTTCACAGTAGTCATACTGGGTTAATTGACTTTCTTCATAGCACCAGTGTGCTGTTGTGTTTTACATTTGTAACAAAAATAGTGTTGACAATACAACAATGTTTTAACTATTGCTGATGAGTGCTTACACAGCATCAAGGACTTTCTGTTTCTCACTCAGTGAGTAGACTGAGGGTGCGCAAGATGCTGGGAGGAAACACAGCCAGGACAGCTGGCCCCAGCTGACCAAAGGGATAACACATACCATATGGCACCATGCTCAGCTATAAAAACTCAAGAGGAAGGGAAAGGGTTCAGGATTATTACATTTGTGCCTGTTACACATGGTGAAGCCCTGCTTTCCAGGTGATGGCTTGACATCTGCCAGTTGATAAGAAGTAGTGAATTAACTACTTCCTTGATTTGCTTGTGTGTGAAACTTTGCCTCACTTATTAAACTGTCTTTATCTCAACCTGGGAATTTTCAGCTCATACTTTTCTAGGGGGGTCTTCACTTTAGGTAGGGAAGTGAGTGAGCAGTTGACTGGGGTCTTAGCCTCTGGTCAGCCTCTTAGCCTCTGGCCCACCACAGTAGTTTGGGAAGATAGTTTATTTAAAATATGTTCTATTTAAATGCATTTAATTAAGCATATTATAATAATGCATTTTTAAAATCCAGTACATTTATAGAGTAGATGAAATACTTATTTCTATAAAAGTTTGTTTGTTGTAGAATTCAAAGGAAGCACTGCTGAAGAAGCTTTCTACTAATTCCTGAAAACAGCCTTTAGTATACCCAATATAAAATGTAATTGCTTTAGGGTATGTATTTCAGGGTTGAAAATAAGGAGTCTATAAAGTGGTTTTATGTGGTTTTAAGAGGTATTTAGATTCAGGTTTTGACTTTTTTTTTTTTACTGCGAGTTGGCTGTTTTCTATTGTCTCAGTTTATTCATTCCAATTCCTTAACAGATACGCATACTTTCTGTCTGTAATTTCTTTTTTGTATGATTTATGTTTAATTTTTTATGTCTCTCTTCTGTCAATTCAATTTCCTATCCCTGTTTTTTAAAATATAAATATTTCTCACCATTAAACTTTCTCTTTTTATGTCATTACCTTTATACTTAAATCCTAACTTCCACTAGTTAACAAAAATAATGGAGTACAAAAATAGCATTGAATCATCAATGAGGAGCTTCAGGCATTGAGAATTAAATCAACAGAGGAACAGAAGTAAAATGTGGAACCACTTAAAGTAATAAGAAAAGAACAAATTATTCATAACGATGTTTTTAAATATAGTTTCTATATTAATATGATAGAAAATATAATAGAAAAGATAGAAAAGAATGATATAATACAGAGCAACATGTGCATTTGTAGTGTCTACACACTGTATTACAGGATGAATTATGAGATATCATGGGGATGCAAAATGTCTTTTCTTAAGCTTTTTTTTCCCCATGATTACTTGTAGAGGGCAATTATGTGTCCCGTTGTTCCTCAGATGTACGGTATAGTCAGGGTTGAAAGATTAACATCCTAATGTCCCTAATACTGAAACCAGAACCATTGTCTCAGAGAAGCAATAAACACGGGCCAAAGTTTTTAAAAGAATATGAACAGTAATTTTGTATTGTTCCAACTGATAAGGCTTTATTTATGTATTATTAGTTTCATTTAGAAATTACACATGTGAATTTAGGTGGATGGAATTATTTATCATTTTTTTTGCACATTGTAACAGAGTAACACAGGTGTAACAGGGAAAAATTTGCAATCTTTCCTCAATGAACTCCAGAGCTATTAGTTCCTAGTCCAATTAAAGCTGAAATTCTCATAATTATGAGATCATTATTTGGGACATTTGGTAGAGGGAACAGAAGCACAGGTAGTGATTTCCTCACTCCTTCTGGTAACAAGGAATAATAACGATAAGAGAATGGCCTGGAGTTGTGTCATGGGAGGTTTAGGCTGGATATTAGAAAAAGAATGTTTGCCCAGAGGGTGGTTGGGTGCTGGAAGAGGCTCCCCAGGGAAGTGGTCACAGTATCAAGCTTGACAAAGTTCAAGAGGCATTTGGATGATACTGTCAGGCACATGGTGTGACTCGTGGTGAGGTCCTGTGTGGGGCTGGGGATTGGACTCGATGATTCTTGTGGGTCCTTTCTAATCCAGCATAGTTTGTGATTCTGTGATTACCTAGTGGTTTCACCCCCTGCTTGCCCAGAGAAAAGTAAGTCACAATTTAATGATGTCCATCAATCTTACTCATTTACTGTGCCCAAAGGTACTTCTAGATATCTGAACTTTCTCTGTTATCCTACTTTTTCATGTCTTCTCCCATTATGCCTCTCTGTTGATGCATTTCCACACCATCACAATTTGAAAGAAAGAGACACATAGGGCTTAGCTTCAGCTGGCCATGTTAATTTATAGGATCTGACATGATTTGACAAGTCTATCTCCAATTCCAGTTTTTGTCTCAGACTGCTTCTCATCTATAACAAGCCTGCAAATCTAAGTGTACATGTTTGTGGACATGCAGAAGCATACGCATGTGAGTACATATCATAGAGTAACAGAATGGGTCAGGTTGGAAGGGACCACAGTGGGATTATCTGGTCCAACCTCCCTGCTCAAGCAGGATCATCCTAGAGCACATTGCACAGGATTGTGTCTGGATGGTTCTTGAATATATCCAGTGAGGGAGACTCTACAACTTCTCTGTGTAATCTGTTCCAGTGCACAGTAATTTGGAGGTTATTGGTTTTACATCGTTTAAAATTAATGTAATATCAAAATTCATATGCTCACTATTTTTATATACTTTTGGTTTATTCAAAGTTATAATGAGAAAAAATAATGAGTAAAAAGATCAGAGCCAGTCGTCTGTACGAAGAGAACTCCTATGGACCTCATTACACTGCCTGCACTCAACACAATCAGACACACACATGAATGCTAGTCACCTTTTAATTATGCTCGTAAAGAGGAATATGGGCTCATAAAAAGTGTAGTTGGCAACTTTATAAAAGCATAAAAGCTTGGTTTTAGTGGTTCCTTCATAGCTATCTAACAAAACAGTTAAAAAAAAATAGCTAACAGATAGTTATGTAACAACTGCCTTATTTAATACTGTAAAGTGAGTATTTTCACTGTATATTAGTTCATAAGGAGGTAGACTGTCCTCTCCTATCTGCATTTCAAAATGAAATGCAAAAAAAATGTTTAACTTGTTTGATGTAGTCAAAGCGTTAACGATTAGAACTGTGTAAATATTAAAAAGTCATCTAGACTAGACATTTTTGTACATTTTATTGTTTCTTTTCTGGATAGTGCGACCTAAATACCCTCTTCTCGCAAATATTTAAGGAATTGATATTTTTATTAAAAGTATTCATTTTTCATGTGGACAGATGCATTATTTTTTAATTTGTTGCTCATCATCTATTTGCTTATTTAAGACCGTCATTAATGCAATCACAAACAAAAAGATCACTTAGGTGAGCTCTCCTCCTCTGAAATGAAAAATGGCAATAGGGAATAACCACAGAAATTTAACACTCACAGACTGCATTTTATTTCAGTTTTCCATGGGAACTATTCACAGCTAAATAATACATTTGTATATAACTGTACTGGTTCACAAATAATCTATCTTAAAAAATAGCTTATTTGTCAAAGAGCTTATTGGCAAATAGCTTGACAGTTTCTTGCTATACTATGCCTTCAATCATGAAAAAAATCCAAAGTTTGACTGTCAGGATTCACCCTATTTTTACGATATAAAATCTGGTGTATTTCAAATGGCTTGCACTAAAAACCATATGAAACCAAAAAACACCACAAAAATCCGCATGCAAACTCAAACTTACATCTACTAGTTTTAATTACTCTCTGATCTGTAATGAACTCTGACAGAATTATTTACAGTCAGATCTGCTAGAATTAAAACTGAGTCACCAGCTTCTACCATCATTTACAAAAGTATTCTTTCTGTACCATGGAATTCTTTCCTATACCCAGTATTAGGAAGTGAAATAAGAAATTAGAGGATGCAAATGTCAGAGATAAATTTTATTTTTCCGTTTCCCATATAAATGTAAACTTGACCACTCATGAAGTTACACAAACACACTGAAAATCTCTGAAAACAACAACTCTGAAATTTAGAGTTTTGGGGCTTTCCTTGATTTTATTTCATTGTAAAGCTCAACTGCACCCAAACCTTCAGTATCTAGGCTAGTGGAAGACAGTGATAATTGTTACAGTTTGTCTTATGTTCCAGAGAATCATAGCATTTTTTAAAGAATAGTATTTTATTAAGATCATCTGTCATACAATCTTATCACTTCATAAAAAGATCTTTTCCATTGATGTGTTTTCTTACAGTTTCTTTCTTTACATGTGCTACCATATACTCACTATCTATTGTCCTTTTTTCGTAGGATGTACCAAAAATATGCAAAGTTTGGGTTGCTGAAGGTAAACTATTTGACAAAGATGTAAGTTTCACATTCAAGTCCAAAATCCTTTAAAAAAGTAAAACAGTTCTACTCAGCTCTGGTGAGGCTATGCCTGGACTGCTGTCTCCTGTTCTGGGCTCCCTGGAGAGACATGCAGATCAAGTGAGTCCAGAAAAGAGTCATGAAGATGCTCAAGTGGTCATTTGTCCTATGAGAGGAGACTGAGGGAGAGTAAGTCTTCAGCCCGGATAAGAGAAGGCTCTGTGGGATCTCATCAACACTGATAAACACCTGAAGGGAGAGTGCAAAGAGTATGAAGCCAGGTTCTTTTCAGTGGTGCCCAGTGTCAGAAGTAGAAGCAGTTGGCACAAACTAAAACACAGGATGTGACACCTGAACATTAGGAATCACTCTTTTACTGAGGGTGATTGATTACTGATAAAGATTGCCCAGAAAGTTTGTGAAGTCTTCCTTCTTGGAGATATTAAAAACATAAATGAATGCAACCCAGAGTAGCTTTCTCTGGTTGACCTAGCTGTAAACAGGGAATTTGGCTGAGATGATCTCCAGAGGTGCCTTGTCACCTCGACTGCTCTGTAGTTCTGTGAAAAAATTATACAGTTGCTCAGTGAAGAATGAAATGAAAATTGCTAAGTAATGCTTGAATGTATTCAGATATTATTGTGTAGAACAATGGTCACACTTCTATAAGTCTTATACGATTTTACATGATTTTTTTGTTTTTGTATATCTTGCAAAGATGTTTCGACAGTGACTAGTGAAGTTTATGAATAAATACACCTATAAACTCAAGTTTTCCAAATGTTCTGTTTCAGTAATTGCCTAACTCTTCATATTGTATTTTCTCTATTAAAAATACTAACCCATATTTAAGACATAAATATACAGAAAACTGTGGATATAATATATACACATATATGTAAATATGTGAAATTGTAAATTACTAAAAAAGTAGTGTTAGTGTAAATTAATTGAAAGAAAGTGATCATGAGATTTAAAAAAAATCTACCTGTAACCTCAACCTGTCTTGTAACCTCAAATGACAACTAAGTAAAATATAATATTAGGACAAAACAAAATCTTTAACTGAACTTATTTTTTATTAAACATAATGTGAAAAAGTTACAAAACAGTATCTAGTGAATTGTTTTCTCATCTTCAATTGTCAATGCTCTATGATGGTACAAGATACAAATAAACATCATTTGGGAGTTTATTAAGAAAGTTCACGAGTTAGTACTAGTGCCAGAAGATGACTATAAAATCTTAGGGATTTTTCTAATGGCAGCTGTATATCACTCCTGACACAGTTTTACATGGTTTTGTAGATCTAAACAACCAGAAGGAAACTACTTCATCTAGTAGTGCAATATATTTCTATTTTAGTCTGAAAAAGGGTCTCATAAATTGATTTAGACAGATTGTAAAATAAAATTTGTTGACACTACATTACAATGAAATGAAAAGTATAATAGTTTTAAACTGAAAACATTAAAATTAACACAATAATGTGATGAGATCAATCAAGATGACCAGATTTATAGAGCACTTTACACATGGAATGACGTCTTCCAAAGAGTGTTAAAGTGAAAAATGAAAAAAGCGCATAGTGGATAAAAAAAATCTTCACATCACTAAAATTTTAGTCTTCAAAGAGATTTAAGATGAAGTATAAAAGAGTAGGATAGTTTTTCAAATGTTTAGGTTAAGTGAAAAAGAAAAGCAAGTACTAAAACTACTCAAAAAGCACTTGGAGTTTTAAAGAATAACTTTGCAGCTGTGCTTGGACAAAGCTTGTACCTTGAAGTGGGAATTCAACAATGATTACAAAGACACTCCCCCTCCCATTTTTTTTTCCTTTTCAGAGTTAATTACTGAGAGGCAAATTCCATTTTGCTAGTATTTTTAAAATCTCTTTGATGGCCTAATTCACAAAAGTCAGTGTGAGAGAGAGAGGTTAAGACTGTTTTGAAAAGGTTAATCACTTCATGAATTGTTAGAAAACACACCATGAGACAGAAAAGTAAACATCAGCATACTTATATTTTTTTAATATGATGTAAGCAAAGTAGGACAACTGGGAACAGCAACAGAAATGCTCTCTTAAAAATCTGTATTAAGATCTGTATATAAAGTCACATAGCATTCATGTTTGGCTTAATGTTGATTTCAATATTCTGCTCATTTTCAGTTTGTGCAAGGCAGCTGAGAAAAACAGATCCAAAGGATTTCTGAAGCTAGACACAGTTTCTACCACTATCGAAACTGACAAAATTTTAACTGCAATATTGTCAAATTTCAGGAAGAAAATATTCCTTCAGTTTTCTACTTTTATATTAAGGAGCACTGTCAGTGGTTGTCAGTCATCTGTTTAAGAGAATGAGTCATAACCTTTACCCTGACCAGTTATTATCAGAAGTCTGATTGATTGATTGAATTATATAATTTTAGAAAATAGGATATTGCCTTCCAGCTTGCACTGACAATAGTAATGTTGAAATAATGTCTAGATACCTCAGTGTGAGATTGCTCCAATGTGCTTAGTGCAATGCATATGTGTGAAGAGAGAAAGACCATCCTCATGATTTAAATATGTGTGAAACTGATACTCTAAGGGAAAAACATTATATTTGACCTCAATATCCAAATGCAACTGGGAACATATTTTGTAGAAGATATTATTCAGTGCAGGTTGTTAGTGTCAGCTCAAGTATTTTCAGCTCTGCAGAGAAATATGAAATTTGCTGCCCTCAGTGGTTAGGGGGGTGTGGATGGACTTCTTTTTTTGTATAGAAAAGAGTTGGAAAATCTTGGAATGAATACAGAGAAGTTGTCAGAGTAAGTAGAAATGAGACAAAATTAAAACAAAAGATAATGGAGGCCCGTTCCTAAGTGGAGGAGGGACCCTGGTTACAGAGGAAGCAGAGAAGCCAGAGTTACTGAATGCCTTATTTACTTCAGTCTTCACTGACAAGATCAGACCTCAGAAATCTCTGGCCTAGGAGACCAGGGTGAAGGAATGTTGGAAGGGAGACTTTCCCTTGGTTCAGTTGGATTGGGTTAAGAACTCCTAGGCAAATTTGGCATCGCCAAGTCCATGGGCCAGGATGGGATGCATCCACAAGTGGAAAGGGAGCTGGTAGACGCCATAGCAAGGTTGCTCAGGATCATCTTTGAAAGGTTGTGGTGATCAGGAGAGGTGCCTGAGGACTGGAAGTAGAGCAAATTATTCTATGATTCTATGATTCTATTCTATGACTTCAGTCTGCAAAAAGGGCAAGAGGGATGACCCAAGGAACTCATGACCAGTCAGCCTCATCTCAATCCCTGGAAAGATAATGGAGCACCTCATTCTGGAGGCCATTTCTGTCCACATAGATGACGAGAAGATGATAAGGAGTGGACAGCATAGGTTCACTAAAAGTAAATCACAAGTGACCAACCTGATTGTCTTCCATGATGAAACAACTACCTGGATGGATGAGGGAGACACCAGTGGATATTGTCTACCTTGACTTCAACAAGGATTTCAACACTATCTCTAACAAATCCTCATAGGCAAACTCAGGAAGTATGGACTGGGTGAGTGGACAGTGAGGTGGATTGAAAATTGGCTGAATGACAGTTCCCAGAGGGTCGTAAACGGTGGCACAGGGTCTAGTTGGAGGTTTGCCATTAGTGGTGGCCCTCAAGATTCTGTATTATTTAACTTATTCATCGGTGGTTTGGATGAAGGGGTAGATGACTCCTCCTTAAGTTTGCTGATGACACAAAGCTGGTAGAAATGGCTGATACCCCAGAGTACTGTCCTCCAGAAACATCTCAATAGATTGGAGAGATGGAAAGAGAAGAACCTACTAAAATTCAATAAGTGCAAATGCATGGCCCTGCACCTGATTGTCACAGTTTAGGAATGGTACTCCTCAATTCAATGCCCCCACCAAGACTCTCCCAAACCAGATACCACTTACTCGCTGCCCCCTTCCCCTCCCCCTTTCCATTCCAGTGCAATGGAGTTGAGAATTGGAGGCACAAAAGGGGAACATCATGGGTTGGGATAAGAACAATTTACTGGAAACAGCAACGCAATAAGAAAATGAACAGTAATAATATAAATAACGAAGTGTACAAGGGAGAGTGATTCACATGCAAAATACTCACCAAACCTGAGACAATGAACAAAGGTGGACAATGCCCTGGGGTTTTTTCAGCTGGAAACCACACCCTTCTTCTGAGAAACCAGAGAGCACACCTTGGAGAACCCCACTCCGGCAATGACATGAGGTGGACACTAAAGTCCTGGCTGAAACTAGGACAATGAGGAAGAATAACCCCAGGCACCACTACAGGAGCTGAGCTGCTGGAAAGCAGCTCTGAAGAGAATGACCTGGAGGTCCTGGTGGACAACAAGCTGTCAATTGCCAACCGTGTGCCCTTGTGGCCAAGAAGGCCAATGGTATTCTGGGGTGCATTAGGAAGATCATTGCCAGCAAGTCAAGGGAGGTGATCCTGTTACTCTACTCAGCCCTGGTGAGGCCACATGTGGAGTCCTGTGTCCAGTTCTGGGCTCCTCAGTACAAGAGAGACATGGAGCTCCTGGAGCAGGTCCAGTGGAGGGCTACAAAGATGATCAAGGATCTGGAGCATCTCTCTTATGAGGAAAAACTGAGGGACCTGAGCCTGTTCAGCCTCAAGAAGAGATGTCTGAGAAGGGAACTCATCAGGGTCTATAAGTATCTGAAAAGAGAGTGTCAAGAGAATGGAGCCAGGCTGTTCTCGGTGGTGTCAAGCAGTAGGACAAGAAGCAACAGGCAGAAACTGATGCACGAGAAGTTCCACCTGAATATGAGGAAGAACTTCTTTACTGTGTGAGTGACTGTGCACTGGAACAGATTGACCCGAAAGGTTGTGGAGTTTCCCTGCCTGGAGATATTCAAGAGCCATCTGGACACAATCCTGTGCAATGTGCTCTAGGATGACCCTGCTTGAGAAGGGAGGTTGGACCGGATGTAACCCACTGTGATCCCTTTCAACCTGACCCATTCTGTGGTTCTGTGAAATGCTCTGAAATGCACATAGACATTTAATCAAGAATTTCCAAGTACTGTGTATATTTAGCAGTTACTATCCCCATCATCAAATATAGATAAATAAATAAAAAAATGTGTTAGCTTATATAGAAAAACAGATCATTACTATTTTGCAAAAGAAATTGTGCTCAAATAGAGACATGTGTAGAAAGAGAACAAATCTGAAGAAAATTAATTTTCTGTTGTTGCAGAACCATATACACTTGGAAAATGCTAGCACCTGCTTTGATGCAGGGGGTGTTATGGCTCCCTAATTCTCAAAGTGACAGAATCCTTATGATCCTTAAAATATACTGCAGATATTTTTGGCAAAGGTTCTTGTTTTGAAACAGTGGGTTATTTTAAGTGGTAAAAAAATTCTGTGTTGACTGGTCAGTTGGATGTTTAAGATCAGAAAATACAGATCAGATCTTTTGAAATAGTCTTCCAATAAAAAACCTAAATTAAACATTAATAATAGAAAATGAATGAAAACCAACCGAAAAACCAAACCAAACAAACAAATGAAGAAACCAAAACCAAAACCAGATTTAGAAACTCGCTAACAATCAGCAGGAGTTCATGTGAGAGAAGCACTGTAGTGTTTACCTCATTTAGTCTGAGGACTTAAAAGCCCCTGTGTAATAAAGATATTTCTCAATATCCAGTCAGTTTGAACTGTGGATATTCAGCTTTATGGTCTTGAAATATATCCTCGGAGCTCAATTGCAGCCTCTTAGGGCTGCAACTGCCAGGTTGGATGAAAAATTAGTTGCATCTCGAACCAAATATGAAGAACATTGTTGGAAAAAAAATCTGAGTTCGGATTCTTTGATATCAATTTTAAGGAATTTGCTTTCATAGTGGGAGAGAGGACTAGGAGGAGAGCAAAGGTGTTTATTTGAAAGGTATTCTAAACCAACAAAAATAGGAAAGTATTAATTGCCCGTCTACTCTCTTCTCCACAACAGAAAATTTACTCTGCCAAACATAGATGTGGTGATTAGATATAACAAGATGGAATAGATGGACCTAATAATTAGCAGTTATTATTCATAGTTCTGGAAGTTATGGTGAACAACTATTGAATTACTTATTTACTGGATTTGAAAATAACACAGGCTAAAAATTGCCTGGAGTTGCAGGAGCAGTCTTGGTCTTAGAAGATTGGTGACATTAATGCTGCTTGAGTGGTCTGGGTTTCAAGGCTCTCCTAAGACGAGGAATCAGACACTTGTAAGTGTGATCACTGGAAGTTGCCTCAGAGAATTATGCTGGCTATCTGCTCTGTCTGTGTCATTCAAGATCTGGTGTAGCTCAGCAAAAAGACAGTGGAAGAGCTTCCTAGAGCTAGCATTCCAGCAACGACTCCAGTAAGTGTTTTAGCCTGGAAGTCACTCTCCAATCCACTGCATTCTGTGTAGATGCATTTGCAAGTTGTAGTGATATACAGCAATCCACAAAAAGAAATATGGAAAATGTTCAAAAGACAGTATAAATGGTTTGCTTATATTCTGTTTTATTTCTTTTTGTTTGCTTGTTTTTTTCTTATTGCTGTTTTAAGCTATTTTATTTTTATTACCAATACACTATATGTAACTGTGACACAATATTGCTGAAATCATTATTGACCCCTAATGAAAGGATGAGAGAGTAATTTCCTTCCCCTCCCTTCCTTCTCCTCCCCCTTCCCCTTTCCCCTTTCTCCTTTCCCCTTTTCCTTTTGTCTGTTTTAAGGAGAATTTATCCTCCTTCTCTAGGCAGATGTACTCTCTGCTGTTACAAAAGCTTTGGATGAACAAGATTAGCCATGCATTTATTCAAGATGAAGAGGGTCTTGGAACAACAACAACAACTACAACAACAACACCACAAAGAAGCAAAAAACCCCACAAAACCAAACCCACCAAAACTAGAAAACCCCCCAACTAAAAACAAAGGCAGAGGTGACTGTCATCTACTTATGCTTTTTTAATATGTACATTATTCATATAATATGTATACACACAGAGGTATATACTCTATTTATCATTTGTATACATATACACATACTAAATATGTGTGTAGAACGTGTATATACATTATCTACTACATAATGTGTACATGCAGTATGTGTACATGCATATATATTATTTGTGTGATACATAGTCCACATATACACTATAGTACAGGCATAATAAAAATATCTTTCTCCATAATATGATAAATTGTATAATCTTTAAAAGCATTGAACTTGTTTTGTATTCTTTCAGTGAAGTTACATGAGTTTTAAATCAACATGAAAGTAGAAAGAACACTTTATAGTGAAAGACTGTAATAAAATAAGATTCTGTGTGAGTTCATATTCACCTTCTTTCTCTCAGTTCCATACCTTTTATTTCTATCTCGCTCAATGTTTTTTCATTTTTAAAAAATTGCTATTTCACGTAACTTATTTTTTATCATTTTACAGTTCTGTATAATCTATGTTTCATTGCCCCAACAGCTTCCTTAAAATTAGTAATTTTATTAACATTCTTCCTCATGTCAGTAGAAGCACACAAGACTAACATAATTTCTAACAGAATCTCTCTTGAATGTCACCTTTTTATTCCAGCTCACTTTCACTTTTGTGGTGGATTGACCCAGCTAACAACTAAGCACCAGCTGCTCACTCACTCCTTGCCCCCAGAGGAAGAAGGAGAAAACTGTAAGAGCAAAAGCAAGAAAAACTCATGAGTTGAGGTGAAGACAGATTAAAAGAAAAAGGAAAGAGAGAGAAAAAAACCAAAAACAAGTGATGAAGAGGCAAGCACTTACCACCTCCTACCAGCAGAACAATGACTGGCCTCATACAGACTCTAATGGTATTTTGGAAAGACTTCCTCAGTTTATTGGTAAGTGTGATGTTACACAGTATGGGATATTCCTTTAGTCAGCTGAGGTCAGTGGTCCTGGCTGTGTCTGGTCCCAAACTCTCACCCACCTCTGGCATTCTCGCCAGGGGACAGTAGAGTAAGAAACAGAGGTGGTCTTGATGTTGTTCAAGTACTGCTCTGCGATAGATAAAACACTGGTGTGCTATCGAGACTGTTTTAGCTACAGATGCAAAACACAGCACAATCTGAGCTGCTTTTAAGAAAATTAGTTCCATCCCAGCCAGACCCAGTACAAGTTTTATCTTTAAACATGGGAACATATGGTGTCTTACACTTGTTATAAATTTTTTTGTGACATCTCTCCTCAGTACTTTACAGTACGAATTCTGATTTACTATCATTTGATTCTATTAGAAGAATGGTCTGTCTTGGTGTTTTTTATCTGTTTTGTTCTACTACCTTTGATGGAACTCATTATACTCCTAAATTTCCCCCCCTAGTTGTATTTTGTTATTGTACACTCCCTTGTTTCTCCTTTGACTCTTGATTCCTCCTCCACAGAGAGTTGGTACTCTTGACTACAGCAACAGTTCCACCTCTCACACAGAAGCAATGTCTTTATTGTATATCCAGCTTCTCATTTGCTGTAACAATGTTATGCAGTTTGTACTAGACGTCAAGAGGCAAAACTGATTAGCTCTGTAACTGCACTGAGAAGCTTAGGTATTGCATGAGAATACTAGTAGGAAGATGCCAGAACTCCTTATTCTCAGATGAGTGTCCTTACCAAATATTACCTCATGTGTGCACACATGCATCTTTCATACCTTCCTGTGACTTCACATTTTTGAAGCTGTGTCACTGATCAGAAAAAAAGTCTAGAAAAGATTCCATTTCTTTTATCTGTACAAATCTATACCCTACTGAATTAGGGAATTCTCAGGGAAATTGAGAGCTATTGTTTTTAACTTATGAGGAGTAAACTGAAATTAACTTTGTTCCTTCTAAGTCAGTCTTTCAGTTCTTAGAATTATTGTTGTGTTACTAAAAATGTACAATGCATAAATTTACACAATTCCTCCTCTCACCTGAATAATGGCAACCTGAGAGAGGGCTGTAGGAGTGCGAGTCATCTGCATAAAAATGAATTTAATCAAAAGCCATCTGACTCAAATTTGTTCTTGAATTCAAAACAGATACTATAAAGTGTACTTACATTATTTTCAAGACTTTTCAGTGCTTAGCAGTAGAGCTATAAGAAATGAACTATCTGTTAACATTATCCTGTTCTAATCTTAAATGAAGAGAGCTTCAACAAATTAATGAATTATTCCATTCAGCTGAAGAGAGGCATTGTAGTATGAAAGACTTTCAATTCTGTAATGCAAATTAGACAAAAACAAATCAGATTTAAACAGGCCTCTGAAACAGACAAGCTATGCTTTCTAAAATCTGCAGCGTATTTCAGTGTATTCTCATTGTCTTGATTATGAGAAACAAAAATATTACATAGTCATGGGTGACAGGTTTCAACATCTCCTGTCCTCTTTTCAGATATTGAAGGCTTTTATTTTATTTTGGTTTGGTTTACTTTACTTTATTTCGTTTAACAGTCCTTACCACAAGAGTGATATTTGTCCTTTCAACAGCAAAAGCTCTTTCATTTCCACCCCTCTAAAATCTTAATATAGTCTCTCTCTCTCAGTCTGGGTTCCAGGCACTGATGGTCTATAAAAGTCATTCTGCTTCTGCCCTTCACACTTTTCTGTAGAAATTATTTCCATGGGCAAGAAAAGGATAAGGCAAAGTTTGCTTATTATGTTTACACCTAAATCCTGGAATGATTGATTCATAACCACACAGGCCCGTAATCCAGTATTGCTATTGCTAGTAACAGACCATTAGCTTTTTAGTGAATTTACAAGGCCTCAGGACTAAGGCAGTGGAAGTGTGATTGTAACGTAGGGAAAAGAGGTAGGAACAAAGTGTGTGCATAACATTTTAACTGCATTATTATGCTTCATTTTCTGTAAAAAATAGATCTAGATTTATAGTGATTCTTGAATTAGACCATTAGGATTTGTGTTACACTAACAGTGAATTCTTGTCTACCTATATATTTGTGTAAGATTTGCTTCCTATTTGTTCTAAAGGACACCTTGAAGCATAGTACAGTTTTTCCAAGTGTGCTGGTTTAAGAGTTAACCAGCAGGGGGAATGAACTCAACTCAAAGGAGAGATTATAAGTCAGAATAACAATTTATTAAAATAATACAGTAAGTACAATAATACAAACAAACAATTGGTCTCAACCCACAAAAACCCAAATGTATAACCCAGTACCCTGGGGCCTGAACAAAGTGGTGTTCCTTGGGCCCTGTTTGAGTCCAAAGTAAAGGGAGAGGGGAAGAACCTGCTGGTGGGAGAGCTGCTGCAGTCTGGCCAGAACTGGTGATCGCAGTCCAGTGGTGGTCTAAGTCTGGTTGAGAGCGATGAGATGCAGCCGTCCTCTGGATCCCACGAGTGGGTTGAAAAATGTTCCTAAACTCCAAGATTATATATCCTCCAGTTCAGGCAGGAATGCTTGGTACTCCCCTCAGGGTGGGGAGTTTCACAAAGGGTGTGAGGACAGAAACATCCTCCTATCTCACAGGCCTCTTAACACCTAGTTTATAGCCTGAGGAGTCAGGCTCTATGGGCAGAGGGTGCGAATAGTCTATTGACAACAATAGTCTAGTTTCTGGGAAATGACATGGAAGGCTATAGAATACAGTTTTGGGTTACACCCACCATGATGAACTGATCTCAGCTGTCCTAACTAGGACACCAAGACTCCTTAAAAAACTAGCTGAAATACTGAACTTCTTATTCCAAAATATTTATTCATTTGTTTTACTTGTTTTTTTTGGTGTAGTTCTTTTTCTCCCCAGCTTCTTATTCTCAACAACCACATCTTTTACCATCTCATCTTTTCATTCTTTTCCCATAGAAACACCTTTCTCTTAGCAGTACTTTCTGGAAGTCTATTAAATGCCCTTTGAGAGAGCATAGATATCCTTCTCTCCAGGTCCCTTTTTTCCAAGTAAAAGAAAATATTTTAACAGCATAAAGCTGTGTCAGGGGACATTTAGGTTGAATATTAGGGAAATATTTTTCACTCAGAGTGTGGTCGGACACTGGAACAGGCTCCCCAGGGAAGTTGTCACAGCACCAAGCCTGACAGAATTCAAGAAGTACTTGGACAATGTTCTCAGGCATGTGATGTGATTCTTGGGACTGTCCTTTGAAGGGGAAGGAGTTGGACTTCAGTGATCTTTTTAAGTCCCTTTCAACTCAGGATATTCTATGACTGTATGATTTTTCTTCGAAATTCCCAGTTTAGAACAATTCAGTGTTTGTTTTTTGAAAGCTGGACTCCATTTTAAAGAAACATAACAAACTTTGTTGGTAATACAAGTTGCTGTAAAATGAACTTCCCAGAAATAGTTTATCTGGGCTTTGTTAGCGAAAGACCCCAGAAATAAGTACCAACTGTGAAGCAACAACAGGAGCACACACCTCTGTGTCAGCCAGTAAACGTGGCTGCAGGAAACAGGTTCTGTATCATTTGTCTTTTGTCTTGTAACATAATATTTTTTTTTCACAACAATTCAAATTATTGCTTCACTTTCTTATATCTACCATCATTCTGTCTTTATTAAGTAATATCTCTACTCTTATCCAGTCCCACCTTCCTAACACTTAGCAACCTGTGCCAATCTTTTGTATACTTCTGCCACACTGATGCCACAGCCCAGGCTTCAAATACATATATGCAGTGATAGCATCATAGAAACCTTTGTATTCCTGATTAGAAATAGATGGAAGTCAAAGTTATACTGTACCTGTGCACAGGTATGGCAGATACAAGAGGTGGACTTAGTTACTGGACCCCCTTGTAGGCAGAGTACTGAAGAATCCAAAAGCTAGCCCCCAGCTTTGCTTGTGGGCAAAAGTTGATGTCAGCTTGAAGCCAATATTTGATTCTGACTGCACACTTTGAATCACAGGACCTCTTTTCTTGCACTGCCTTCCCTGAGCTGACAGCAGAGTCAAGAATTGACTACAGATCACATTGAGGTTGTCCAAGTACTGCTGGTATTACATATATGAAATGTAGGAAACCTTGCCATAAAAACTGTGGGATAATGATCATGGACCATTGTGGCTCAGATCTAGAGTGGTCAGGCTTCTAAATACCTACACGCAAACCAAGGATGAACTAGGAATAGGAGGTAGGTATCTAAGTGCATACAGATGTTATACCTTTGGACTAAAGGAAAGAAATACAAGGTTGGGCTCATTTCTCAGTTTGAGGTAGCATGAGACAATAAAAATAGTGTTAGAATTTATGCTTTCTGAAAACAACATAATTAGAATAGAAAGGAAAACATTTCTCAAGTTAAAATTTTGGAGAAGACACATTTTGTCTGGTTTATAGCTTAGACCCTTAAAAGGGTGTAAATTGTGAAAATCGGTGCAAAGAACTTCCGAGTCTGACCCACAAAGGTGTAAATTATCTATATTTTATATTTTCATGATTATGTATTTATGTTGAATGAGGTACTTGAATACTTCTGCAAATCATGAGGAAAATAAAGACTGTAAAGATTAGTTACCTTTTTCTTTATAATTCATGATCTCATGCAATTTCAAGATCAACCATGAAATTAAAAAGGCTGTTAGCTTGCAGTGATTTTGCTTTGCCAGACAGGATATTTCAATAGCCTCACTTTTTCTTCAGAAATATTTATTAATCATGTGAAATCTAATTTAAACAGGAGAATAATTAATTACTTGAAAACCAACAACTGTAAAAAAATAGTTCTAAAAGTTACAGTAAAATCCATAGTAATTTCTTTAAGAAAGACTGCCAAAAAGTCATGAACACATATGAATGGTTAAACAATGATAATGCCAAACTTTAAACAAAAATTGTTTAGATACCCGAAGTGTGATTTAGAGAGTACATTAAGAAATGCAATCCACCAAAGCCAATTAAAATATGATTAAGGGTCCAGGAAACTCAGATATCTGTCCCAAAAGCTATTGTTTCTCACACAATTAATTCTGCAAAGTGAATTCTGAGTATCACTGTCTTTAAGGCGTTGAATATCAAAATATACATCCTGGTTAAGGCTACTTGGAATCCAGACACTAAGTTTGTCTAGGTTATTTAGTAGAGGTCACATCAGCTGGAAGCACAAAAGATGAACTAAAAATTCAAAAGCTTCTTTTGAAAAAGTGAGTTTCAGGTTCACTTGTGCTTATGAAAAATTGAAACTACCTTTCCCAGAAAAAAGGCATCTAAATGCCAGGGGACGTCTGTTACTTCTTTATTTTGAATTGGGTCAATATATAATATATTCCTAGGTAAGGTAAAGCCCAGTTGTAACTTAATTAGAAAGGTATTAATTCCCTTAAGAGTTTTGATCCATGACTATAACCCCAGTTTACCTTATTTCTCATTTCCCGTTTCTGTTTTTATCCAGTATAACCTGAAATTCCAAAAAAGTCCTGGAAGAAAAAATTGAAGAGCGGATCCCCTGGTGCTTACAAAAATACTAATCTATAGACTCAGCTTTCCCATATGCACTTTATCCCTGTCCCTACTTGCTGCTGCTGCTCCAGCATGGGGCTGCCAGTGCTGACCAGCTGGTTGGTAAGGGATGAATATTCAAGTCTCCATAGTGAGGTGCACTTAAAACCTAGGTCTCATAATCCATTTTTGGGGAACTATTGTAATTATCATGCAAATAGGTTGTGTCTTCTGTATTTTCGTACTAAAAATTGCTGAAAGGAAATGAGAAACTGCACACTCTAAATTCCAGTTGCACAAAGTTTTTTAGCTTTTGCTGTCAGATGAGGACTGAAAGTCATGCAAAATACTATTTCGGGTGGATTGAATGTACTATGTGACCCTCAACTTAGATGCCTTTAAGATATAGGATATGTCAATGCTTTATTCGGTACTGGGGATTCAATTTATGGAGATGGCTACCTGACCTCAGTTTTCTGTAAAACTGAATTAAGTGTTCAGAAGTCAATCAGATTAATTTTGAAAGATATTAAATGTATAATACACAAAGTTCCAAGAAAAGAAACAGCATAAATTTGAAACTCATTAGTACTTTCTTACATATAGTAATGGACACAGCTACAAAAATGCTATGGTAACATCCTGGGTGAATAGCAACATTAAGTCTAGACTATTCAATCCCAAACTGATTTCATAATTTACTTACGTAACAACAGGCAAATATATAAGATAATCTTGAAATTACTACATGCGTAAAAGACATTTTGAAGACTTTCTGATCTGTCTATATGTCTTTTTTCATTAAATATGTGATTGTTTGTGAGAGTATTAACACAAATACACATGATAGGTCTGAAATTCTTGTGGAGTGGGGGGTTTTTTGTTTACATTTGCTTCATTTCTGTTTTTTATTTTATACTACCTTAAATAAAAAGTATTTTCTCTCTTCTTGTTTGCTATTTTACCCACATATCTGTACCTTTCCATAGAAATAAGAGCAGTTAATCAAGCAAACAAAACTACTGAAATGATTGAGTTCTGAACAATCAAGGTTAAATTAACTTCAAAGGAAAGTAATTAGCTAAAATATTGAAATGAAAAACAAACAAAACAAATAAAACCACTACAAACCTTAACCTCAGGAATGAATCCAGAAATAAGACAAAGTGCACTTCAGAATTCAGTGTCAAGAATATAAATTATGAAGCTTGATTAAAAACTGTTAGAGACTGTCTGGTTATAAACCAATATCCCATAAATAGAAAGTTTCTAAACACATGGAAGCAAATTAAAAGAAAATTAATGACTGATATATTTTGTATCTCATTTTTTGTTTGCTGTTCATTCAGTTTTGTGTTTCATTTATTTAGTACAAAACATTGAGAGAAAAGTATAGACAGAAAAAAAAAGAAGCACAAAGTCCTCCCCTTTGGTGAACACTTCAACAAATGAGATGAAAATAACTGAAGTAATGGCATAGGTGGAAATACAGAGTTGAACTTGTTTTGTCAAAAGAAAGCAGAATTTGTGTCATGAATAGCAATTTAGAATAGTTCTCAGCCCTTGTGTTCACAGCTGAAATGTATAGGTGTTTGGTTACTTCTTTAATCTTCATAATTTAGTCTTAAATATAAGTTTCACTTGACCAAAGAGTGGAGGCCATAGTAGGTATGTGTGTAAGCAGGAGTAGGCTACAGTGGTGATATATGTGGGAAAGACCACATGTTGCAATGTGTCTGTGGAAATGGGGTCCAGGCTGCCTTGAGACAAAGGGAAACAACAGTGGAAAATATGCATTGTGCATCAAAATTTAACTGTACTACATCAAAGTTGATCCAATTAGAGAAGCAACAAGGGCCCCTGCTCAAATGTATCTGAAAAAGACAGCTGTTAGAGGCTGGAGAGACATGCTCTAGAAAGGCACTCGAAGTCCCCAAAAGCACTGGAATCTGTGAGAGACAGATGTGCCAGTGCAGGGACAGCCCTGAGGAATTGCAGTCCATGGGTGACCCATGATGGCTAAGGGACAACCCTGAGAGACTGTGGCCATGGGTGACTCAGATCAGTCAGGAGAATTAAAGGCAGAAGTACATACCACCTCAACCTCCTATGCCATGCAACACCTGGCTGGATGAATTGGTCAGACTAAGTATAAGCTATGGTGAAAATATGTAAAATTGAAAAAGGGGAGAGAAGCAGATGTTTATGTACATGGAAAAGTGCATAGGGGGGAAAGTGTGTGTGTGAAATGTGCTCTTTCACTTTTTGGTGTGTTCTTTTTTTTCCTCAATATCTTAAAAAATGATCAACCTCTTGTGTTGGATGTCAACAGATTAAGACAGGTGAAACTCCCCAATTCTAAGGGGTTTTCTTGCATGTGATCTCAAGACATAGGAAATTCACCATCACTTTTGTGTGAAAATTGCATACTATGACACTAATTTACACCTCAGTCTACAGCTTCTGTCTATCTTCATGTTATTAGCCTACATTAAATATAGAAATATCTTAAAAGTTTATTTGAAGATAAAAGTACAGAAATACACCCTTTATTTCTTTGTTTAAGGTAAATGTTTAAATATCTGAATTTTAGTAATCTAGTATTAACAAGCGGGCAAGAAATCTTTGATGTAGAATTTATGCTTACATGTTTGGTTACTAAACTAATGGTCTTAGAGAGGGAACAGTTTTTGGTTACTCTTTCTAATAAAAATACTTCACAAAAGAACAATATTATTTTAAATTTTGCGGTAATATAAATCACTAAAAAGGTTTTTACATTTAGTGTGCTGCTTTATAAGCAGAGCGACTCATAAATTGTCAGTCTGTTCATTAACCAAAACAATGAATAGATCATTAACAAGACATTATAAGACTGAACTCTGTAGTAAATTTTTATATTATTCAATTATATACTATGTGACATTTATAGATCATGTAACTTTATATATATTTTAATAGAGTTGTCATGTTTTAAACCCAGATAGTAACTGAGCACCATGCAGCTGCTTGCTCATTTTCTTCTGGTGGGATGAAGGAGTGAACTAGAGGAGTAAAAGTAGGAAAACTCGTGGGTTAAGGTAAGGACAGTTTAATAGGTAAAGCAAAAGCCACAGATGCAAGAAAAGCAAAACAAGGCATTGATTCACCACTTCCCATGGGCTGGCAAGTGTTCAACCATCTCCAGGAAAGTCAGGCTCCATCACACGTCGGGGTAATTTGGAAAGACAAACACCATCACTCCAACCATCCTCCCCTTTCTCCTTCTTACCCCAGCTTTTATTACTGAGTATGGCACTGTATGGTATGGAATATCCCTTTTTTCAATTGGGATCTACTTTGCTGGCTGTGTCCCCTCCCAACTTTTTGCACATCCCCAACTTACTCACTGGTGGGGTGATGTGAGAAGTAGACAAGGCCTTGACTCTGTGTATTAAATCAATTTTGTTATACTATTTTTATTGTGAGTTTTATTGAGTATAATTAGACCTTTCAATGCGACTTCAGAATAAAGAATATTGGACATATTTTAATTATATTAACATGGTGGATTTCTTGTGTTGTTTTTTGTGTGAACAGCTTGACTTGACTTTCTTCTGAGCTGCACTTGATAGTATTTTGACAACAATAACTACAATGTAATCTAAAGTACAGGCACAGCAGGAGGAGGCTATCTTTACTGTTCTTCCAGCAGGGTGAAATATTCTTTCTGCTGCTAGACCTTGTTTTTAACTGATGGTAGACTGGAGGGGAAGAATCCTGCAAGAGTGTACTGATGTAAAGAATAAAACCCATTTTTATGCAACATATTGCAGGGGATTTTTTTGTTTGCTGTGTAGTTCTTTTGTCAATGAAACTGCTAATGTGTGTTTTAACTAATGTTAAAGACAGGCAGTAACCTTTCAGCTAAGATCTTCCTCACACACTGTTAAGAGTGGAATATTATTAAAGAGACAAGTTTGTTAACCACATTCATGAAAATTCAAAGCAGTTCTTAGTGAACTTTAAACAACATTAGAAAGAATAGGCTCTGACAATTCATGGCTTTGGTTTTTGCGGTACTCTCTTGATTTCTGTATTTATCCTGCTTCTGTTATGAACCGAGCTTGCAGCTGACACTTAGGAACAAAGAACAGAAAAGGGTAATTTCGAGCTTCCTAATATATTCTTCTGCTGAGTAGATGTTCTTTAAGCTAAAAGTGCGTTAACAAATTTCAACATGATCCAGGAGATGTACAAATGAGCTGACAGATGAGCCCAGAGATGAACATCTGCCTTTTCAAATCTTCTCACATTTTCAAGATTTATACAAGTTGCCACCTTTCTTTGATTAGTAAGGCAAGCATTATTTAGTGATTCTTAAAAAATCTTTACTAAAAGTATATATTCTGTATGTTACAGGATTATTAGTGTACTGCCTCACACCGTTTTGTAAAAGATTTTTAGTCATAACATTAAATTAAAAACAAACAATAACTATCTAAATGCCTTAAAAATCTGTTTTTATAAGATGTTACTGTCATATCAGAAAACAATGGTATGTTTATAAATACCTGTGTATAGTAGGGTTCTCCTTGATGGAAGTAATGGCAGTGAGTTAGATTGTGCTTTGTCAGTACCATATAGCCTAAAGTGATTTTAGCCACTTTTCAGACAGTCACTAATCTAGTCATTTACTAGTATAAAATTTCTTCTATTTTATTTGGAAAGTGTAAGTATTGAAACTTCATATTCTGTCTAATGTTAAGGATAGCTTTCCTCCCTCTCGGAAAAGGAGCCGTCCATTTATCTAATCTACACAGCACTTTGCATCTGCATCTCAATTTTTATCCTTGGCATATAAGGCTCTGTGCTTTGTCATGTCTGAACATGTAACAGTTAGGAGTAAATATATGTTTTGAAATATATGTACATAATGGTAGATAAATGTATTTAATGATATTTGTGGATACCAACTCTTGAAGAGTAAAGAGAAACCAAAGAAAGCCCAAACTTTTCACCCTTCTTTTCTGAAAACAAATTCTTTCCTAAATATAAAATTCAATATTGCCTTCTACACAGAGTAGATCACCAATAATCAGATCACTGATACAGATAATTAATTAACTTCTTATATATAGGAAAGATACAAATTATCATATCTACTATAGTAACTACTATGACTATGACTATGTTAGGATTTCCCAGACAAGATTTAAAACATTTATTTCAGGCACAGGTAACAATATTGGATAATTCAGCAAAATATAAACTCCTAGGCAAGACATAACTTCTGTGTGCAAGATTCATGGAAGTAGGGCTTATGCATGCTACATTCAAATAGAAATGTTGTGCTTTTTTTGTGTCTAACAATGAAGACAACTCTGAATAAGACTCTCTAACATATTTCAGTATTTTATAGACTATATTAAATTTAAATAAAACAAGAAATATTTCCTCCTCTACCCTCCACTTGATAGCTTTCTCTAAATTTGAGATCCAGCAAGCCATGATTTTTTATGGATAGAAAATTAGGTCACAAAAATCATAACAGCTTTCCTTTATCCTCTTTTGCTACTCAGCTTCCCTACTGATGAAGGTATTTTTGCAGAAAACACCTTATCTCTGTGTAATTATTACAGGAAAATATTACCAATGTCAGAGATTAAATATGGTTTACTACCTAACTGGTAATGCATTTCAATTGAAAGCCTATAGATACTGATTATGAGATTAGCGCTATTCAGCTTAATTGTTTGCTTACCTGATAGATAGAAATTGCATTTAGGAAAACTGTGTATGACACCAAAACTCGTGAGGTTAAAATTACCACTTAAAAAGATGATGTCAGAAGTTCATCAAAGTTTTGGACAACTGCCCCCAAATCAATAGGATTACATTCAATGAAGTACATGAGAGGAGAAATCCAATATATAGGTATGAAATGAGGAAAAAATGGCTAAGCACAGTGTTGCAGAGAAAAATGTGAAGGTTATCATGGACAAAAAAGTAGTTTTGAGGAGAACAATAAATTTTATTCTGAGACAGACTAGTAAGATTGTTGTATGTCAGTCAAAAATAGCAACAGTGAAAGAAACATAGTTTTCTAGTATCTGATGTTGATGAGGTTGCAACGTGTTTTATAAGAATGTAAAAAGAAGATTCTTAGGTTAGTAAAACAGTCTTTTCCTTTCCTTTCCTTCCAGATTTCCCTAATCATGAATTTCCTTAACGTTCAGGAGAGGAGATACCTTATTATGTTGAATTTCATGCACCAACTCTTAAGGAAGATATTATAGGTCTGAAGGAAAGGAACAAAATTAATTAGGTAGAAGCTGAAGAAAACAGATTTCCCTATTAAGAGAAGATCTAGGAAGATAAATAAAGCAAAAAATGTTACAGTGAGACTGATGAAACAATTGCTTTTTTCAGCAACTTGGGTGATTAAGACATTATGGGGCAATGCGAAAAAAGCAAGTATTTTTTAAATACAAGGATCATGAAGTACCGGAATTTTTTGAGGTCTCACTCTCTGGAGATTTTTAAGAGTGGGTTAAACAAAACAACCCAAGTGTTTATATCCTTCCTCAACAAATGAGGGAATATAAGTTTCCTGAAAGTACTTTCAAGACCCATATATTTTTGGCTAGATGATTATGATGGATCATATAATACATCAATTTGCATATGGTTTGTATATTAGATATGAAAATACATCTGAGTAATATTAAACTATTTTACGTGTAACTACCTTGTTGTAACTTGTAAGAATTGAGAAGATACAGTTAAATCTCATCTGATTTCAGAAGGACTGGGGCCCTTTCACCGTTGTTTAGGTAACTTTTATTTATCTTTAATTTACAGGTAAAGAAATAATAAACTCTCTTAACAGATACCAAATTTTTCTATCGATTGATATCAACCTAGGATACACTAGTTGTAGGACTGAGTTTCTGAAAAGCACCTACAGGTTTTAGCGTTGCAAGTTCCAGTGAAAATTAATATTCACTCAAGTTATCCAAGACAAGATTTGTGTGAATAATTGTATGCCTTTACTACATCTACCAAGAGCTCTTTCACTGAATGTATGGTTTTAGGCTCTTAGGGATACAGGACAGGCAAGGAGAAGGGGTAGTGCTTCAAGTAGAGGAGGGATTGTACTGTACAAGGCTTGCAGTTAGGAGCAACATGGTTGAGAGCCTCTGCGTTTAGATTAGGGGAAAAGCTAATAAAGTAGATGCTATTGTGGTATTCTACTGCAGATCACCCATCCAGTATGATGACATCAATGTGTTACTATATAAGACATTAAGGGAAATCTCTAGATCTTGGCCTTAAGGATGAATTCAACTTCGTAGATATTAACTGGGACTCACACAGCAGACACAAACAGGTCCAGGGAATTTCTGAAGCCTGTTGAAGATAATTTTTATACTGGTACTGACAGCCAAGTAGGAAAGGGGTAAAGCCTGTTTGGCAACCAGTCACTAGTGATGTTCCCCAGAGCTCAATTTTAGGGCCAGTTCTCTTCAATGTTTTTATTAGTGACCTAGACACAGGATTTGAGTGCACACAAAATAAGTTTTGCTGACAGTACTAAACTAGGAGGAGCTTTTGATTCACTGAAGTGTAGAGAGGCCTTACAGAGAGATCATGATAGGTCAGAGTGTTTGGCAGTTACCAATCATATGAAATTTAGTGAGAACAAATACTGGATTTTGCACCTCAGAATGTAACCCTGGATGAACGCATAAGTAGGGGACAAGAGGCTGCAATGCAGACTTGCAGAAAGGGATCTGGGGGGTTTAGTTGATGGCAAGTTCAATGCAAGCCAACAGTATGCCCTAGTGGCCAAAAGGGCCAACTGTATCCTGAGGGTCATTAGTCACAGTATGACTAACTAGTTGAAAGGATTGTCCAGCTGGACTTGGCACTGTTGCATCCTCACCTCAAGTACTGTGTGCAGTTTTGTCTTTGCGAATGTAAAAAGGATATAAAAATATTAGAATATGTCCAAAGGATGACAACAAAGACAGAGAAAGGACTAGAGGGCATGACTTAACAGGGAGTGACTGTGCATACTAAGTTTGCTCGGTTTCGAGGAGGCTGAGGGGTGATCTCACTGCTGTCTACAACTTCCTCATGAGAGGGAGCAGAGAAGGAGGTGATGATCGCCTCTGGTGTTCGGTGATAGGACACAAGGGAATCCCTTACAGCTGCTTCACAATTCAGATTAGATATTAGGGAAGAGTTCATTGAGAGGGTGATGAAGCGCTGGAACAAGCTTCCCAGGAAAGAAGTCATGGCTCCAAGCCTGTCACTGCTCAAGAAGCATCTGGGGAATGCTCTTAGCTATTTGATTTGGCTTTTAGCTTGCCCAGTATGGAGTCGAGAGTTGAATGTGGTGATCCTTGTGGGTGCCTTCCAACCCAGGATATTTTATAATTCTCTGATTCTAAACAAGATATCTCAGAATAATTCTATAGAAAAAGAAGATGAGCTCTTCAAGGGCATGACTCACCTCATTCTAAATGAGATTTGCACATATGGTGATCTAAATTGTTTCTTAAAATGACCTGCACCTCCCCATTTACTATGATAGTATTCCAGAATTCCAGACAGCTCCTTTACAGATGTCTGAAGTTATGCTATTTGAACTATTGTATCCTTAGTCACTTTAGTATGTCAGCATTGCTAAAAGATCTTCCAGAAGGAAAAAATATAGAGAAATGCAATACATCCGAAGTTGTAATCTCCTTTATTAAAATCAAGGAGTTCGTACTTTTCTCTTGGGAATGGGATTTGAAAATAATCTGTGCTGTGGCAACATTTTTTCTTATAAAGAGGAAACTCAATCATCCATTCATTGCACTTAAAAAGTGTTAGAAGGTTTTTTCATAAATTGTAATTGTTTACATGGATAAACTAATTTTGTTAATAGTTCATAATAAATGAGATAAAGGTAATATTCTAAATTTAGGTTGTAATTAGTGCAATGAATTTCATAAACATGTTTTCCAGAAATTGTTTAAGAAACAGAGTAGACTAGAAATAGGCTAAAACAAAATAAAAAACCTCCACCCTCTATTCTGTCCTGGTGCACAGTGAGTTCGATGTAATCCAGCCGGTCAACAAAGAAGGCACAGGGCCCTGTCAGACAAACAAACTGACTTGGTCCTTTTTACATCTGACCAACCCCTTTTGTATCCCCTTTTGTCTATTCCCACTATCTCTTTCTCTCAGTTCACCTTTCCCCTGCATATTGCCTCATCAGTTGGTACAGTCCCACCACTCTCTTCCAATATCCTGGACCCTCAGGTTTGCTTCCTTATCAATTACTAAGTCTGGTTTGCTGCAGTTTCTCAGTAGCCCATCAATCAGTTTGAATGTTGATGTTTGTCTCTTGTCACCTTTGTAATCTCTGTATGTTTTGTTTATAGCTTACCCCTTTTTCTTAGTATGTCACTTGACAAAGTCCTCCATCAGGTAATTTTACTGAAATAAACATTTCACATACCTTACCAATTAGTGTGACTGTCCAGGTGTTATTCTCCTTTTACTGCCTCCCTTACTGTCTGTATATCAAGTTTGTGTACTTGTGTGTTGATGCTTATGGTATCCTCTTTTACTTATTATCACCTTCTGCATTGGAAAAGACCAGATTAAGCGAACAGATGCTCTCTCCTTCCATTATACCCTTATGGGATTTTTTTGAGGTCCATTTAAGTACAAGACATATCACGGAAACATTTTCTGTTTGTGCCTTAATTCCCACAGGAAAGAAGATACGTGCCCATTGAAAGGGACTGAAGTGTTCATGAGCCGGGTCCCTACTCTTGGTGACTGACTGACAAAGATTAAACACACCCTCCCAGTCTACCCCTAGGCTATAGGACCTTCCTACCAATGGAATTTGTCTAGTGGCCTTCACTAGTCTGAGCAAATGCCAGAAGGGATATTGAAAAATTCTCTTTAGATTTATTATCTACAGAGTCATTGATTTCTGGAACAGATTGAGACCAGAAGTAGATCTTGAATGTACAAAACATGGTTAAGAATATAAATAATATAATGCCATTTTTTTACACTATATCATTGTGTTATTGGATTAAACATATTTGTGAAATATAGAAAGATGAAGAAAATAAAAACTAAAAAATGTCACTATTATTTACGAATTACTGGAAAGTTTTTTTCAACTAATTTTTTTTGCTTATCATTTGAAGTAATCAGAGTTCAAAAATATTCATTTCAATGTAAAATCGGAGTACATAGTCATTTATTTATGCAAAATTAGACCAGATTTATTAATGCTCATGACTGCAAAGATTTTGATTTAGAGGTATGCACTTATGATAATCTTTAAGTAAGCTGTTGATGTTTTGCTAATGGTTGGTTGCAATTTAAAAATTCTTTTGTGCATGAATAAAACAGTTTTGAAGGCCACAGGCAACCTGAACACTGCACTGTAACAACTGGAGAACTATACAATTGTATGTAAGGGAAAAATAAAAAAAAAACTTTTAAAAACATTCAGAATTCTAATAAAATCTCTCTTCAGACATTCCCAGAATGCTCCTAAACATTAAACAGTTGAAAGAGGGTAAGATCATTTTTGAAGACCCCATCATGTTCACAATCAGTGCAGCCCTTTCGTTAGGTTTTAAGCTGTTAAACATTTGATGAAACAAGAAGTGGAAGATGGATCCCTTGTTATGTAAGTGCTGCCAACCTCACCAATTCTTCTGACATTTCTTTTTGCTCAGTTGAGATTTAATTAATGCAAGGATGAAGAGCTTTTCACAAATAAATAAAAAGGAAAAGACTGTCTCCAATCCTTCATGTCAATATAGGCATTCACATGACCAATGAAGCATCTATACACTTCAAAATTACTTCTTTTTCAATATTCATAGAATAGTAGAATGTTTTGGGTTGGAAAGGACTTTAATAATCATCTAGATCCAATCCCCTGCCATTAGCAGGGACACCTTCCACCAGACCAGGTTGATGAAAGCCCAAATCAACACTTCTAGTGATGGGACATCCACAACTTCTCTGGGTAAGCTGTTCTAGTGTCCCAGAATGTTCATAATAGAGAATTCGTTCCTAATATCTAATATAAACCTGCCCTCTTTCAGTTTAAAGCCATTATCCCTTGTCCTGTCACTACAAGCGCTTGCAAAAAGTCCCTCTCCAGCTTTCTTGCAGGCCCCCTTTAGTTATTAGAAGGCCACAATGAAGTCTTCCTGGAACCTTCTCCTCTCCAGGCTGAACAGCCCCAACTTTCTCAGCCTTTCCTCACAGGGAAGATGCTCCAGCCCCCTGAGCATCCTGATGGCCCTCCTCTGGGCTATCTCCAACAATTCTGTACCCTTTGTATGTTAAGGACCCCAGAGCTGGATGCAGTCCTGCAAGTGGGGTCTCTCAAGAGTAGAGCAGAGGGGGAGAGTCTCCTCCCTCAACCTGCTGGTTACACTGCTTTTGATGCAGTTTAACTTTATTTTGGCACCTGCCTGCGAAATCAAAATCTGGGCATTTCTTTTACTAGTAGCATACTGGTTAAAAGATGACACCACCCTGTTGTTTTCTTTTGCAACACAGAGTGTGTTTATGTATATCAACTGAAGACCAGAGCTCTTGTCTTGGAATTCAAATAAAATCCCAGACACACTAAAAATTATAGTGGGGGTTTCCTCAAGCCACAGCTATTCCCAAGTATTTTTACACAGTAGCTTAAGTTTTTCCTCTCATTTAATACATTGTGGGTTTGTTTTGTGGGCTGGGATTTGATTGTGTGGTGTTTTGGCTGTTGTTTGTTTTGAAGAAACTACTTAAAATTGTTAAATCCTCTCTTGTACTGCATAAATGCCCTGAATTCCTGATTTGAAATTCTTCAGTCCCTGAGTCAGCAAGGTGTCTACCACCTAAATCTGAACAAGAAACATAAGCTTTACAACAGTTATAATTACTAATGAATTACACACCCCAGTTTATATGTCACACATGCACGGTTGGTAGATAAATTGTCATTGATTGAAGGAGGAATAAGTACACGTGGAATTTCTCAACATCTGACATATTGGGACACCTACCCTGAGCCAATCAAAATAATTAAGGCATGGGTAAATGTAGAATTTTCCTTTCACCTGTGTTTGATGCTTTATCTCAGGGGCAACATTTTTTTACCTTTAAAAATAAAGGCATCTAGGTCAAAAGAACTTTACCATGGCTCTATTAGAAGACTCCTTAACTTGGCAGCTATAAACCTTCTCCAACATGTAGTCCGGTCCTCTTGGGATAGAGTGAAACTAGACACCAAAATACTACTATTCCGTGTTATTATTCTAGACTATTATTTCCTACTAGTTGCAGAGAATACTCTTATCTTGAACTGCCAGTTGCATGGACACAGTGGCTGTAGCTTTCCAAAATCTCACCTACCTCTTGTGTCCAAAATGCTCAGACAGACCTTGTGGAACTTCTTCTTCTCACTTGTATAAACTCAAGTATATTTGTTGTATGATAGTAATTTTTGGAAAGTTTCAGTCTTAGTCTTTCTCTCTGTAGTCCTCAAAGGCTTCTGAAGTGCTCATGTGTCTTTTTGAAGTGGATTTAATCTTTGAAATTACATAATAGATACGTAAAAAGCTGCTTTAGGACACAAAGTAGTTGGGATTAGAACACACAGAAAGTGTGTCCACTCAGAACCTATATAATCCTCTGTTAAACCCAGAGCTAACAATGTTTTTACCCTGAGAGTTTCTCAGTTGAAGATATCTTCTAGGTTCCTTCTAGCATCTAAAGGATCATTTACCTGCATATCTTAATTTAGTAGGAATCCTCTGACTGCAAATTTCTTCAACTACACCAAGAAGGTATCTTCCAAATATAACTATCGTGAAAAACAAACAAACAAAAGCCCCCCCAAAACCTTAACCCACAGATTTCAAGCCATTCTCATTTAAGAATATGATGGTAGAACTGGTAAACTCCATCTGGTATCACAGCATGCTGGCTAGGACACTTTCCTAGCAATGAGTATACTTGAATTTGAGCTTTTCTGTACTTTGAAAGTAGTTCAGTAATAAATTAATTTCTTTCAAAAAACTCAAACACTCTGAAGATGAATATTTCTTGTATGTGCCCAGAAATATGTATCTGAATGTCAGTGACAAGGGGTGTTGTGCTTTCCTTTTTGTTACTGATGTTTTTACAGCAGATGAAGTTATTCCAAATCTGAAGAAAAATAATTTCTGTTTTCCTTTAAGTGGGACCTTTTCACCCAGGAAGACCACAAGAAGAGGGTCAATGGGATGCCGTTGGAATCCACAGAGTGGAGATATTTTTTTCTACTTAATTTATCTCCCTGTCACTCTTTTTCTCTAGCCCACTCTCTTTTTTCCTATTTCTTTCTATCTCTCTCTACCTTCCATTTACCGTTAAATAAAAATCAGTACTATTGACTTGGTCTCATTTGCACCTTAATTTAGGCAGAGGTATCTCTCTAATAATTTTAAAGAACGTGATCATAAAAATCCCACAGCTGTTATCTGTTGCTAAGGGGAGGAGGACTAACAAAGTCCTCAACTCTGGGTCTCAAAGGCATTCAGAGGCAATTGTATTAAGTAGACATAAACTAGAACAGCTCCACAGGCTGCATAAATTTATGCTCAAAGCCACATTAGTTTGCAAGAACTGTTTTAAGGATGATTAAACAAGGGCAGGTTTGCAGTACTGTGCCTCGCAAGTCATATGCATTGGTTATTTAAGGTGAGTGTGTAGGCAAAGGAATCTGTCCCATGTTAAGTCATACAACAAAAGGTAAGCTAATGGTAAATAGATTCAGTCAACAAGTTTGTATCTCTGATTTATCCTTACTTCTTGCTCCCTTTGATGCAGCATTATCAGAATGTGCTTAATGTGACTGGGCAATTTCTCTGTGGAGCAGAGAAAACTCAGGTGGGATGCATCTGTGTGTCTACAGTGGAAGAAGGCATGGAGGAGATAGGCACAAGTGAAGTGCTCAGGAAGCTCAGGGTAGTATACAGGAAGTGACCACAACTGTTGTAGAGAGAACTGAACTTACCTGAACACAAAGGGGAGCAGAGAGTGGCCCTCGTGTTAAGTACATGGATGTTTTAGTTGAATGAATCAGCTGGTTGTGTAAATGGCCTTCCCTGAGTTAATAAAAGATTTGCATGTCTTCCTGATTTAGTCAGACCAGCATGGGGTAAGTGGTTCCTAAAAACTGAGCAACTATCAAAATGAACCTTGAAGAGAGCAGTAGTCTTGAGCTGACTTCAACATATGTAATCCTTCCCAGTAAATAGGCATGCCCAACTCTGTGGCAATGAGCATACTTAGACTGGTAGTGGTAATCATTGTGATTCAACTGTATATTTCAATTACTGTATTGTGCTTGTGTTGTGATATTAGTACAATGTATTATGCTAAATCAAAATCCTGTGTAATGTTAATTACCTTCAAATAAGTAAATTTTGTATTAAAACATTATATCTTCCCTGTCTGAAAAACCTGAATGAACCTGGTCAGAGAGTACTGGACTGACAGTCCAGTGTAAATGTCATGGTAGTGCATGAAGTGATATATGAAGAGAGATTAAATACTTCTCAGCCTCTCAGTTATCTTGAGATAAGTTCTAAAATCAGTAGTTTCAAAACTGTAAGAGATTTCTGCAGATCAGATTACCAACAGTCAGTGGGAGAACTGGGACTACAATATCCAATTTATTCCATATCTTTCATCAGTGTAAGGCCTGATTTAAACAAGAAAGGAGGTGTCAAAACTAAAGAAAAACTTTTACTTCTAATGGCTGAGATTTGATCAGAGTGATTCACCACAGGACACCTTTCTTATTTCAGTACCTCTGGCCAAATGGTGACAGCAAAACGAATGTTGGCATCCTAGAATTAAGAGACTTCATCCTGTATGGTATGTAAAATGTGTTCTGGAAGAGTGGAGTTCAAGAAACTAGAACAAGAAGGGTGAGTTTATCTCTTCATATGACACTAATTTACAAATATTCTAGATATAATGGGTTTATGTTGAAACTATAAAGGTGGAATAAATACAGAAGCCACAGAAAAAACCTGCAGGGTTTTAAGAAAATAATTGAAGGAGATAAACAAGTGATCTAATCAGATTTTATAAATATAACTGTTTATAATGATGTTTTCAGCAAAAAGGGCGTAACAAGAGCCAGGATAGACAAATGCAGATCAAAAATAAAGGATGACTAGAACAGGTGATTAACAGTTGGTGTAAAGAAAAACAATAACTAGTGATGCTGCTACACAAAAATGTTGGGAAATGGTTAAAACAGCTGATCAGTCATTCCAAAACCACACCTTGCTAGAAAAAGTAAATTGTGACATGAAAGGCTCCAGACCTACTATAATTCACCTCTGTATATTTGTGTTCAAAGAGTACAATCCTGACAGTCTCCATTGTATGACTTCTGGTCCAAAAAGAGATTAATTAAATTAAATTACCTATGTTAGTATGAAGTAACTGGATGAAATTCTACAGTTTATTTTACACAGGAGGTGAGATTAAATTATAGGGTTTTTCTCTCATCAAATCTTTATGCTTTTGGAAATGCATGGTAGAAATGCATTATTTCACGCAATATTAGTAAGGTGTAGGCATGTTTTTGAGCTTTTAGTCTTCTTCCTTTAAGCAGCTAATAATGACAAAAAGCTTCAAAAGGTACTTCTGCTTCTGTAGAGTTCAGATCATCCACTCTAAACCCCCTGCCATGGGCAGGGGATATCTTTCACTATATCAGATTGCTCAAAACCCCATCCAAAGTGACTCTGAACACAGCCAATGATGGGGCACCCACAACTTCTCTGGGTAACCTGTTCCAGTGCCTCACCATCCTTATTTTAAAAAATTTCTTCCTTGTACCCAATGTTAATCTATACTTTTTCAGTTTAAAACTGTTACCCTTTGTCTTGTCACTACAGGCTTTGGTAAAATGTCCTTTCCCTTTTTCTTATAAACCCCCACTAAGTAGTGAAAGGCCACAATATGTTGTGTCTGGACCCTTCTCTTCTCCAGGTTAAACCCCCACAATTTTCTCAGTCTTTCCTCATAGGAGAAGCATTCCAGTCCTCTGATGACTTTTGTGACCATCCTCTGGACCTGTTCTAATAGCTCTAGGTCTTTCTTTTTCTGGGGCCCTTAAGGTACCAAGCTCTTTTCATGAGCTCATAGAAGGGGTTTTATGTTAAAAAGACACAAGGCCACAAAATCTGCCCAATGGATTTTTTTTTTTTTTTTTTTTTAAGGGGCCTTCAATCCTTTTATACCTTGAGGCTGCACAAGGGAAAAACACTACAACACTTTTCAGTAGGTCGAAATAACGCACTTTAACTGGTAAACTTTGGAAAATAAGGGAACTTGGTAAAAGTTTAAAACAAACATTCAATCAACACAAAGCATTGACTTAGCAAATTCCAACCCTCCAACTTTAAGTTACCCAAAAAAAAAAGAAAAGGAAATTAGGAGATGAGGAAGAAGTAAAGAAAGAGAGAGAATTACAGCTACCACCTTTAGATCCAGTGTAGATCCAGGTACCACAAGTCCAGGAATGGTAGGGCCATGCACAACGTAGAGGCTGTGTGGTATTGGTTTTACTTGCTCTGGACTCCTGTGGCCACCCCTCCCATGTGGGGCTATTGTTGTGCCAGCCATTCTTGGGCTGGTTTAGGGGCTCCAGGGGGTGTGGTGTGGGTCAGTGCTCCCTGTGTGCCAGGGACTGACAGCTGCACTGAAGGCTCTCAAGGAGATGGGGTTATGGGGGGGCCAGAGCACCGTTTCATCTTGGCAGAACCTGATCTGTCCACTCCCACACACACAGAGTTGTTTTGAGCCAGTAATAATGTTAATAACTTTTTTCAGTCCCCCACAGGGTCCACAGAGGTGGGCACAATATTCCAGGTGCAGTCTCTGGAGCAGGATGCTCTGTCTAAAAGGGGATACAGCAGCTCAAACTCTGTCTTATTTACAAGTTATCAGTGTTGGCTTGAGTGAGGAGATTCTGCTGCTTGGTGAAGCAAGGAAGGTCTTCTCATCAGGGGTAAGATTAAGCAAGGAGGGTCTGCTGTTTTCAGTGTTGAAGTATGCTGAGACCAGCTTGACCAAACTATCAGACTGACCATGAGGACATGCAAGAGAGATGCTCCCTGACTGAGGCTGGAAGCAGCAAGGATGTGCAGGCCCTGATACAGAACTGAGAGTCAGAAGTGTTGAGAAGAAGAAATCAACGAGCTCATAACACCTTTTTCAGCACAAAGTGTATTTTGCTGAGTAAGCCTGACAGCACATAACCTAAAAAATGTATGTGACTGACAGTCAATCCCTTTGTACAGTAAAAGGTCGGTCTCACATTTGCAGAGTGAGGGCTTCTAGCATATCTCCCTAAGATGTATGAAGATTGCTCCTTTGAATGGAAGCATCTCTCAAAGTTATTCCTTGAGGCTGAGTGAAAGAGATTTGCCCATAGTAATTGGTATTATCAATTTCTACTTAATAATTGTTTTGCTAGCTTTCATATAATTGCTTCAATATTGCTTCAAAAATAGAGCTCTATACTAGTAGCAATAGCTAGCCATACTTTGTAGCAAATAATTCTGAGTAAGGTATTTTTTTCTAATCATTATCTTTATCATAATCAATTTAAATAAAACAGTTAATTTATATAAATATATTTGGTTTGTCATCCTTAATCCTACAGAACAAAGTTCTATAAAGTTTCAATTACATCTACAGAATCCTTTAGACATAAACCATTGACTAAGTCTGGAGTTAAGATTGGATCCAGCCACATCTAGATTCATCTCTGAGAAAGAGTTTAGAAATCAAGGGTGTCTTTTCTGTGCCTTGTGACACAACAGGAGGGCTTCTCTAATAAACTTTGTCTGAAGCTCCTATTCTGTCCACGGCAGTCTCACAGGAGCAGAGCAAAGGCACAGAGAATCACCTCCCTTGACTTGCTGGCTACACTTCCTCTTATGCAGCCCAAGATACAATTGGGCTTATGGCTACAAGCACACACTGCTGGTTCATGTCCAAAAAGTGGAAATACAGATTTGTATTTTCCTTGGGCAGTAGAAAAAAGTGTATTACAGTTCTCAGTGTAATGGATTTTTCTTAAAAGAGTATTTTAGATGTGACAGGTTTCTTCTGGGTCATTTAGCCAATGCCTTTGCATTAGAGGGGAAATATTTTATTGTTTCTAAGCCAGGTCTCATACAGTGGTGTAAACTGGCTTTGAATCTTTCACTGAGGCTGATTGTATACCTGCCCTTGGCAATCTTTTCCAGCATTCATCTGCTATAACTGAAGGATTTCCTTTCCCACCATACTACTCCCTAGTCAATGATGATTTTCCAGGCTGAAGTTTCAGACAAGTGTTCTTTTTTTTCAGCTCACTCTCTCATCAAAATGAAAATATGGCTTTTCTGGTATCTGAACTACATTTATTAACTTTTTAAAAAGTACTATACTTTGTAATAGCTTTGTTTAGCTTTGTTTTTTGTTTTGTTTTTTATTTTAATGGTAAACTATTTGTTTTCTTAAAGAGAAGAGACCGATTATCAAACTCTGCCTTAGTAAGCACATACTTCAAGTTAATGAGGCTACTCCAAAATAGGTCATTTAGGGGAGAAATTCAGACAACCAATAAAAGCTTTCAACTAAAGAACATTGTTCTTTGCAAGAGCCAGAACTAAACTCAACATTATAATGGTGCTTTATAAAAATTAAAAATGTTACATTAGAAATATTACCTACTCTAAAACAGAGTTCTTCCCAAAACACTATAGCAGTAAAGTGATTCCTTTCTGTTTCCTCTCCCACTCCCCATCATCACAGTTCTTTTTAATAACAGCCTTGTTCATTTATTTTAAGAAAAAAAAAAGTTACCTTATAGCTAAATATTCTATAAATGGAAGTGCTTTTTCTACATGAGATGTTATTATCATCTATAGAACGAATTTGTTTTCTGTGGCTTAAAGTAAAGCTTTCTCCATCGCTAGCACAAAGGCTGTCTTCTGAGTAATTGGCTTCAGCCATACTATTTCGTCACTGCTCAAATTTTATACCTATGTTATTTTCTCTTCCATTAATCTCTAAATGTCAAAACTCAAATTGGTTACGGTCTCTACTGCTTTCAGACAGGATAGCTCCATTTAATCATGTGTCCCTAGGAGGAGAGATGTTTCTAGATGAGAAAGACAAATAAACAGGAGAAAAATTAAGCAAAAAGGTATCATTTTTTCAAGGTAGAAACCACAGCATCTTAATATTTAGGCAGAACAATCAGTAAGATCCTACTTCTCCATCTCTTTCCACATTACTTTATGATCTTAGAATATGCCAGCACATTAATGAAAGACAACTGATGAGCAAACTTCCTTGCAGTAGGCACTCTGGTATTTCCAAACTATTCTAAATTAAATCTATGTGAAAGTAAAGGGGATATTTGCTTGACGCTTCAAAAATAAGAAAGTTCTGTGAGAAATAAGCATTTGAAACCTGACAGCTGCACACTATTTGCACCCCATGAATCTAAGCAGATTTTCTGTGATTATCACTTTTAGCTAGAATATGTCATTAACTTACTTATTAGGATGACTCTTTGCATTGTAAGGGAACAAACAAATTGTCTTTTTTATAGTTTTATGGCAGTATGAACTAATACAGATATATGCAGAATGACAAATGTCTATAAAAATCCTAGATATCTTTTAAAAGTTGTGTGGTGATGTATATAAAGGCTCATAAAACACTGAAGGTGTAGACAGAACCAATCTGAGAATAAATCAGTATTACAAAATTTGCATGTGAATAGAGTCACTGTCATATGAAAAGGGGAGATTTTCTCAAACCCCAAAAAACCAAGACCTTTTACTGAGCAGTTAACAAGTTTGGAGGGTGGCTCGACTGACTTGGTCAGGGTCACAGACCAAAGAGAAAAACTCCCTCTTAGGCCTCCATACCTTTACCCACTGCCAGTGACTGCCAATGTCCTTGAAGGACTCACTCATATTACTAGTTTACAGAATAAAACTCTTTATTAATAAAATTGTGACAGGTTAAGGTCTGAGAATTGCCAATGGCAGTATCTGACTGCAAAAATATATTCAAAGCAATATACTAACAAGCTCTAATCCCCAGTAAAAGCTAGCTCAAGATAATCATTCAACGTGCATAGAATATGGCTCTTATCCAATACGCGCCCCTACTGGGGAGAAGACAGATTCATTCCATCAATAGATCCCACAAATTATGATGGAGTCTTCTTTCCCTCTCTTCTCCCCATTCTAACTCACTTTTGTACTATATCTTTAGGTTTAAGGTGGAGCTTGAGTAACTTTAATTATATATCTTAGTGAGTGATAATTGTATCTGAAGATAGTATCTGAGATAACCTTGGAATGGGGACATGAGTCAGTCCAAGGAAAGGGATTTCACCATGGTTGCTGATTCAACAGCAGGACATCATCCTGTATCTCCCTTGGCTTTCAGTTGCTGTGTGGTTTTTTAACTAAAAATTACCACTGAGTTCCCTCCTCTGCAAGGGTTTTGACAGAGCCTGTCTTCTTAACCCTCCTATTACTATCCCTTAGATTGTATTGTGTGAGAGAGGTCAGGTGTTCTGACTGCGTTCCATCCAGGGAGTAGCAACTGTATTTTTCCCTATAAATTCTGTATCGTTATCATTTTACCCTCAGTCGTCTTCCCACAGTCACACAGACGATGTGCCAGATTTGAAATATGAACCTCTTGACCCTTTGTTTCTTGTTTCTCTAATGTTTCCTTCAGAAATCATAATCATAAAATGAGCTGGACTGGAAAGAACCTTAAGGATCATCTAGTTGCAATCCCCTGCTATGGGCAGGGGCACCTTTCACCAGATCAGGTGGTTTAAAGCCCCATCCATTCTGGCCTTGAACACTTTTATGTGTGGGACATTCACAACTTCTCTGGGTAACTTGTTCCTGTTCCAGTCTTACCACTCTCACAGTAAAGAACTTGTTCTTATCCTCTTAACATCCTAACCCTCTTTCAGTTTAAAACCATTTCCCCTTGTTTTGTCACTGTAAGCCCTCCGAAATAGTCTCTCCAGCTTTCTTGTAGTCCCTCTTCCAGAACTAGAAGGCTGCTACAAGGTTGCCCAAAAGCTTTCTTTACTCCAGGCTGACAGTCCCACCTCTCTCAGTCTGTCTTCATAGGAGAGGTACTGCAACCCCAGATGAAGCATCATCTTTGTGTCCCTCCTGTGGAATACCTGCAGTAAGTCCACATTTTTCCTACATAGAGGGTGCTAGAACTGAACACAGTGCTCCAGGTTGGGTATCAAGACAGCAGAGTGGAGGGGGAGAACAGTCTCCCTCAACCTGCTGGTCACACTTCTTTTGATGCAGCCCAGGACAGAGAGGATAGATTCTGGGTGCAAAAGCACATTGCCAGGTCATGTTTATAGAAAAGTGGGTTGACTGGAGATGTAAAATATTTCAGAAAGAGGTAAAATCTGGTATAAGGCTCTGATGGTTCAGGCTACTGACAATGAGGAGTGACTATGCAGGATGAACAGTAATGCAAAGAGAAATTTTAATACAGTAAAAATGCTTTTTAAATATCCTAAATATATGGCTTGCCTGAAGAATCTGTACATCATCTAATCCTTAGTATCATTCCTATCACTAAAATATTCAATGAACCACAGGGATTATTACAGTAAGAAGTAATCTAAGGAGAAATAAATTACTTTCCTTTCCTTTCCTTGATGTTGTCACTGTGATTATTCTATTTCTTCAAGTCCTTACAAAACATTATCTACATTCAATGGAAAGGGGTCTACATATTTTAATGATTTGTGGATCACACTGCTTCAATTACCACGGTAGGTGAAAAACTAGGAAAATTGCAAAATTAAAACCCAGATATGGAGGGGTTTTTTTTTGTTTCTTATCATTTTCTTCCTTATTTAATTGCCATGGTGTATGACTACAGAGACAACTTTTTAAAGCATCAAAAACTGAAAGGTTAGAAAAAACCAGAAATTTTAATCTAAATGTAGAATTTGGTGTGAGAAAAGGAAAAGCTGTTGTTTTAGGCTAACAATAAGCCAAACACAACTTTAAAATGTGTTTACTAAGTCATCAGATTTACACTATGTGATGGATGACCTGTAGTTTAGGCTTGTCAAGGAACATCAGGATATTGAGAGACTGGGAAGTTTAATAGAGTCTTCATTTCCCCATGGATACCTAACTCTCACTCTATTTCTGCATGTTTTATTTTGATGTTTTTGTTGGTTTTGTTGTTATTGTTCCATTATTTTGTGCAGTTGATTGATGAGTTTCAAATACTGATCTCTACCGTTTCTCTCCGACTCTCCCCAGCTGGAGGCAGAAGACATGAGAAGAAAACTAACTCCCTTGGGATATGTAAATTGCGCAATATATATTACAGAAGTCACAGAATTTATATAAGGATCCGGAATTTATCTCCAGCTTCATTATTTTCTAAGGAATGATAGTACACAGAAGTCAAATAATAATAATAAAACATTTCAATATATATACTTTACATGAATACACACACATTAAAACTCAGAGCTAACAGAATCTTGACATGATGAGAATAACAACACAGAACTCATCAATATAGATTTCAGATACCTGTTGTGGCTGGTACACATAATTTTAAATTTTAATTTCATCTCACATATTGGTTCTGGTTTTTTTTCTTTTTACATAGTTCTTCATAATCAGTATCCAGAGACATACCTATGAATTTATGTAATATTTTCAACTGTTTTTTGTTATTTTATGCTTGGTGAACCCGATAAATATTAAAACATTTGCCTTCCAGAGCATGAAAATATTATAATTTCATATACAAAGTTTTCATTAATAGTTACTATAGCAATTATAGTCCCTATCTGGGACAAAGCCATTCACGTTAGATTGAGATGAAGCTTTACCCACAAGAGTGATATGCATCACTCCGTTGTGTGATGTATACTTTTGTGGTTATAAAACAGTGGTGACTACATGCTAGTGTATCTTCCTGATGAAAAAGAGTTGTCTTTTGATCAATTGTCTTTATGTGAGACAGTTAAAACACTCCAAAACTTAGTGAAAATGTAACATTTAGTTAGAAATAAATTCATTTCACTGAGTGACGGCTCATCTTCCAAAGATGAGATTGGAAACTAAAATTTAAAGCTCTGTTGAATCCTGAAACCCCAAACTCACTGAACCTCTACTATAAGTTGTATTTTGTGTCTTCTTCCCACCAGTTATTTATTCCTGTATAGCAAAATTTTCAAGACACAAATCATTCTCTTTTTCTTAGGCTGCATAACTCCTCTCCCCCTCTCTTCTCTCTCCCTGCTCCTCAATTTTGTCTCTTTCTCTCTCCTTGCTTCCAATTAAAATACATCTCTTCTTATAGATGCCAACTGCCACTCTTTTCAAGGAGTGTCCAATTTATGCATATTAAACTAAACAGATAATTTTTTCTCAATTTATATTTAGACCAAAGTAAAGAATTGTGTACCTAAATCTTGCCAAATTCTCCCCACCGAACCATGTGCAGGTCAAACAGAGAATGTATGGTTTCAGATGCTTTTCTTTTGTTCTTGCTTTTTGGAATACTTTATTAGTTAGTATACTAATTTTTAAAAAAAAAATTCTGAAGTGCTTAAATACTTGAACCTATGAATATACCTCTCATTCATTCAATCCATTCAGAAACCCAGACATTGGTAAATTAAGAGATGCTATGGTGAGATAACGATTTTCAGTTAATCCACTGTACTTTTTGGATCATCTTTACAATTATTATTGCACAAAGTAAAGTTCTCAAACCAAAGAGAATATAAAATATACAGATGCTAACTTAATATCTGTTCTGTTTCCTTTATGAAGTCCTACAAAGAATTTTACACTTTCCAAATAAATGTAGCTGTTGTTTCAATTATTATGTAATACTAAGGTGTGTTTGATGGTTTATGAGCCAGAACAGTGCTGAAAAAAATATCTGTGTTGTTTAGAATTCTCTATCTAAGAATTTAAGCAATAGGATTTTACAAATTATAGGGAATCATTTATGAACTATAAAGGAAGAATTTTTTTATTTCTTTTTTTCCATTTCAAACCAGAAAGACAAATTATCCAATTCAAACTTTAATGTAACATAAGCTTATTGGAATGGAAGAAACAGGAGAATAAACCTCTGAGGTTCCAGATGCAACTTGAATTTCACAGGTTTTGGGAAACTGAAAAACTAAAAACTATATCAAACCAAAACCTTAAATAGATATTCTATTAATAATTGTCTAACTTCTAGTTTTAAGTAAGTCTATTTATAAGGTTTTTACTGATTCCATGGACTCATTCATTTACCTCAATAATCAAAACAAACTATCTCTTTTATGTAGGTTTCTTAAAAGTTACATCAAAGAAGCAGTTTAGTTTGAAGTGTTCGTACCTCCTGCTGTTACATAAAATTATTCTGGAGCATTTAAGCTAAAAAAAACTTCCAATCACTCAAGTACAATAAATGCAGAGACATTTTTGCATCACTTTATTTATTCTGGATGTTGGCCAAATTAACTTGTAATTCTAAAAAAACCCGCAGCTACCAATGAAAAGTAATTTGAAGTGGCAACATATCACTCTAAATTGCAATCACAGCACAAGGTGTTACAATTTGTAAACTGAAGCTTGGTCTAGCATTTATTTTCATAAATGCAACTATTTTTTTTTTAGAATGAGGAGAAATTTGATTATGGAAAATCAAACTACATTCCAAGCATTTAATTTAAAAGAGAGAAAAAAAAAATTCCAGTTTGCATTTGTGTACCTACTTTCAAACTCTCTTGTTGTTTCTGCTTTATTCCATAAGAGAAAGAGAGACAAGGGAAAGAGCTACAGCTAGGTAGTGACTCTCAGAGGCTGAATATCTGCACATTAATACAATAATAGAAAATAGTAAAGACAGTAAAAAAACTCGGTAAGTACAACTGGTATTTTCGGTGAAATAATAAGTTGCAAAGAACATTAAATCATAGCATTGTGCATTCTTTTATTGCAACTGTGAATTAATAGAACTGTAATTCTGTTGTTTATTTTATTCCTCTTAAAATTATAGTTTGCAATTTGTTGGCATGCTAGTGACCAGGTAGATAAGATATAGCTTTACAAGTGTAAATGTTGAATCTTATATTTCTGGCAATATTTTTAACAGTTGCTATATTGAATAGAATTTGTGGGGTTGAAGATGGCATTCTGGAAAATTCTGAGTTCTGAAAAAACCCACGATGAAACAAATTTAGAAAAAAACCCTCATATTTTTTAATTTCTTTTCAAAAATTTCTTTTTAAATTTAACTACATGCATTTTTAAACAGTAAAAAACCTATATCTCCATTGAATGAGATATCAATCAATAAAAAGATAGTAATCATCAGGTATTGGAATAGGCTGCCCAGGGAAGTGGTAGAATCACTATGCCTGGAAGTATTCGAAAGGCATGTGGTTGTGGCACTTGGTGATATTGTTTAGTAGTGAACATGCCAGTGCTGGGTTAATGGTTAGACTCCATCCTAGAGGTCTTTTCCAACCTTAAGAAATCTATGATTCTTTGACTTTAAAATATTTTAAGGGAATAGTCAAATTGATGAAAAATATTTAGAAATCCTCTTTAATACAAACATAAACCCAGAAAATCAAGACTTTATTTATTCTTGGATCATGTATTTCCAGTGGAATTTGTTTGTTCGACTGTGGTAGCTGATCCTGAACAAAACTACAAGTGCCACATTCCTGCCATGTGGCAACAGTCACCTGAGTATGAGATGTTGTGGGGAGGGAAAGGTGTCCAGCTGCCTGGGCTTGCTGCACTGTACCAGATGATCTTACTTCAGTTGGGACCTGAAGCAAGAGATCTTTCTCTGTGGAGCAGAGAAGACCTCAAGGCTTACTTGTTTAGAGAAGAAGCGAAAATAAAGAATGCTTCTGTAGTCCAAGAGCACTCTCAAGAGTATATACTCACTCAAATTACTGATTAGTATGCTTGCATGGGTTATGCTCCCTGTCCCCGTGTAGTGCTTATGTATTTTACATAACTAATTAAACAAATTAAAGAAGCAGCCCTAGCAACAAGGGTCAGAATCCTATTTCACCACTGTTATGTAAGTATCCCACACAGCAAGCTACAAAATAATTTTCCCATTGCCTCCCTGTAATTACGATTGAATTCTTTTCTGTGCACTGGCAGTGGAGAGTGGAGACCAGATGAAGACTGGAATAGTTGATGATTATTCCTCAGCAATTCAAGTACTTGAGTGCCCTCCAGCTGAAGGTGACAAGTACGTGATAGAGAAACTCATGTTTTGGGCTGTTATGTGCCACCTGGACCTTACAAAGACTAGGTAGCTCCCTTTGCATGGTCAGTAATGTATGTTCAGGCAAATGAACTTTGAAGGCTTTATGCAGTTTTTATATTGTGTGTTCCTTAAACTTTTATCCTGCAAGAGTCAGAACTGGTGAATGTAAATTTTTATCCTCAGCTACAGCAAGAGAATTCCAGTAAAAATCCAACAAATTCTCCAGATTATTCCATATATATCTTAGTGTCAGATTTAATTGTAGAAAAAAGGTACTGCTAATGCCAAAATGTATCTATGTGGTCATGCAGGCTAAGGAAGTGATAGATAATATTTTGAAGAGATGCAGGATTTTAAATATGCTTTTTCATTTTGCCCATTAACTATGTACTTGGCTAAACACAAATATTTTTAAAATGCGTATCTTTTATTTGATTAACACTAATGGCTTCTTTGGAATCAACCTAGTCAAGTGAATCGATAAATACATAATTTGGAAATTATTTAAGAAACAAGTGACATTAAATAGCTGATATACATATATATATATACATATATATATATATATGCATACACACACACACATCAGTTGCACAAGAGGGGATTGTTAAAACTGTAGTGGTCACCCTATTAAATAGGCATGCTGTTTTCCATAGCATGTTGGTAAAGTTTTTTGCCCAAAACATTTTTGACATCTTATTTCTCCTTTTTTTTTTTTTGATCTTTGGATTACTAACTCAGCTATCAAAAACTGAAGAGGGTGAGGAAGGTGTATGGCAGGGAAACCAAGAATTCAAACTGTCAGAATAGTGCTAGGAACATATGTTAATTAATCTGTTGTTAGTCTGTTCCCACAACAGTCAGCATATGTAGAGTGGGGTCCAGATGAAATGAGAATTAAACAGTCTACAGAAAATATACTCATGTCATCTCAGTCTAGTCTTGTATGTAATTTTATGGAAGAACTATGTCCTGACTGAATTTGAAAGAAGAGAAGGACATATGGCTCAGTTCAACAAGGATATCTGGTGTTTGTAAATAATATGACAAAAAAGAAGGAATTTACTGTAATTCACTTTGTTGTAAAAACTGATAAAATGCTGCTCATTTATTTATGCCTGACATTTAACATGGTAATTTGGGCTTATTTTCTTTTTCTTATTAAAAAAGTGTTGGTATACTAGATTTGAAATGACAAGTCATGGATTTTCAGAGCTTGTAACAATTACGTACAAAGAATACTAACACAAGTGCCATGAGATCAATCTTTATCCTTTTATAAGTGATCAACAAACTCCAACAATGGAAGAAGACTCAAAGACAGGCAAGGATGATGTGCTCATGAAGCTCAGAAAAGAATGTAGGAATGGGGTCATAGGTACTGTAAAGGAAGCTGAACTTCTCTCAACAGCAGGGAGAACAGAAGGTGGACTTTGTCCTAAATAAACATCTGCATCAGTTAAATGGGTCAACTAGTTATGTAACTGGTCTTCCAAAATTAATCAGTTGAAAGTGTTATATTCCTAGTCCAGACAGATCAACATGGGGGAAGTGTATATGTGTCTCAGCCCAACATGGAATCTAAAAAACAAGCAAGTAACAGAAATAACTTTGAAAAGAGCAAAGAGCTTGAGCTGGTTTAAACCCATGCAGTCCTTTTCAATGACTGGGGATGCTCAGTTGTGACAGAGAACATGTAGAGTCTGGTAAGGGAATCATGTTTGTATTGTGATACACCTGTACATTGCAATTGCTGTTTTGTGCTTGTGTTTGGAATTCAGTGTATTGATGAATCACTTTTCTAAATCAAAACTCTGTGTAATGTCAATTATCTTCAAAGAAATATATTTAGTATTAAAATATTAAATATTCCTAATGTGAAAAATCTAAAATAATCAGAGAGAATTGAACTATGACACCCAGAGGTTATATTTGTGAAATAAATCTAGCATTAGGAAATTAATACATGATAAGTTATCATTTTATTAAAGCCAATGCCCACAAGCAACTCTGCAGCATTTAACATTCTGCTTTGCAGACGCTGCTGAGCTCTTTGGACTGGAAGTCAGTTAAAGAAGACAGAGGTCCTCCATCAACCTGCACCTCAGGAAGCCCCCCATTATCCCCACATCACCATTGGCCAATCAGAGCTCAAATCAGTCCAACAGTTTAATTACCTTGGTAGCCTCATCTCCTCAGATGGTAGGATTGACGGGGAGATAGACAACAGGTTAGCAAAGGCATATACTGCCTTTGGAAAACTCCACAAAAGAGTATGGCGTAATAAACACTTGAAGAAAAGCACCAAGATCAGTGTTTACAGAGCCATAGTGCTGTCTACTCTCTTATATGGTTCCAAATCATGGGTCATCTACCGCCACCACCTGCGTCTCCTAGAACGCTTCCATCAACGCTGCCTCCGTATGATCCTAAACATCCACTGGTCAGATTATGTGACCAATACTTCTGTTCTAGAACAAGCAGTAATCACAAGTATTGAGGCCATGTTACTGAGAACACAGCTGCATTAGGCAGGGCACGTCTCAAGGATGAAAGACCACTGCATCCCTAAGATCTTTCTTTATGGTGAACTTGCCACTGGCTGCCGCATGAGAGGAGCCCCGAAGAGAAGATACAAGGACTCCCTGAAACAACATCTCAGCCTTGGCCATATTGATCAACATAACTGGTCTACTCTGGCCTCCAATCGGGAGGCCTGGAGACACACCATCTATAGCGCTGCTGTCTCCTTTGAGAACACACGCAGGATCACTCTCGAAGAAAAAAGGCAACGCAGAGAGAACCGTGTATTGCAGAATACACCATCTAAGGAGTCTTTCTGCTGTGCCTTTTGCAATCGGATATGTCTGTCACGTATTGGCCTCATAAGCCACCAGCGTGCCTGTATCAAATGTGGACAGAGCCTTCCCAGATCTTCGTTCGCGAAACCCAGCCATGATTAAAAGCCTCATCTAAATCCAGAAATGCTCATTTACTTTAGTAGGTCTCGTTTAAGCAAAGTAGTTACCACATGTCTGAACTGCAAACAGAGAGAACATTTTCAAGATGGATTTTAAATACAAAATTGTCAGCATTGAGGTTAAGTGCACTGCAAGATGATTTTTGGTTTCTCTACATGGTAATTCTTGACTCCTGAAAAGGGTTTGCTCAACTCCTTCTATAATCAACAGGGATAAGTCATGATTGTAAAGAAAATGTTATCCAGTTTAAGGTCATTGGTCATTAAACAGGCCAATCGATTGAAGTTATATAATCTTGAACACATGGTGATATGTCCAACTACCCAGAATGTTATCGTATTTCTTCACAGTGCTTGGAATTTTTAAGAACTATGTTTTCTACACTCCTGATTAACCTCATCTTTTCACTTATTATTTGTGTGATTCACTTATTATTTGATGAATGTCAGCCCACTGAATCAGGAGCTGTTATGGTAAGAGAAAATTATTAGCGTATAGTTTGACCTCCTGTGAATTAGAATTTCACCATGCAGCTAATTCTATAACATTGAGGTCAAGTGTAATTTATTTTCATAATAGAGACACTTAACAAATGATGCAGAAAAATTTACAGTTCTAGACAATTTGGACCAAGGTTACAATATATTCACTATTAAAGAAGATATATTCACTAATATAGGAGAAATATATATATATATAGTACATATACATCTATAGTTATACATACATACATATATGTTTCAATAAATATAGATGTATTTCCAGTGGAACACTTCAGCAACTTTTACTTCTGCAGGGCAAACACAGTGTAATAAATAGTGAAACAATTTCATCTAATTTCATGTTGATTGACAATAAGATTTCATAAATATCTGAAAGAAGAGAATAATCCGTATATTGGAGGACAACTGTTATGCAAAATATTCTTCTGTTTGATGTCTGACTGGGTAGCCAAAAAAAAAAAGTACAGATGCCATCTATACAGTGGTTTGGTTTCTTCTATTAAACCAAAGTTTGGAAAACTCTCAAGCATTTTATAGTTGTTTTGGGTTTTTTTTTTTTCTTTCGACTTTCTATGAGGCAAGTGTAACTTCTTATTTCATTTCTGTGATGGCAAGTTTTGATATTTCTATAATTTTTTGTTTAAATTCACTTTTCATTTTGAAATATCCTATTCCTTAAATGTTGAAAAGAATTTATATGTTAAAACTAAATTTAACTTTTTTTTCAGAATAAAATAATTCACTCTGCTCAGAAAGCATTTGTCTGATTCTTCAATTCACTGAAAATGGTGGTGACTTTTTTAGCTAACACTCTTATATTTGTTTTTATAACTGAAAATTAATTATAAAATCAGTTATTTCCTTATCTTTCCTTATGTTTACTTAGTATATAATACATTCTTCCTTGTGTTTATGTCTATTTAAATGGAATTTAGTGAAACAGCAGGGCTAGTTTTTGTCTCCTGACCTGGCATAAGACATGATTATTCTTTACTTGTTTTGCAGTCAGAAAAAGCTCAAAAGAAGAGAACTTCAGAGAGCTCCTTGAACTCTTCTTTACATTTCCATTTTTCTGTAGTATAAGCAAAGCTGTTATAAAGTACCGTAAAGATGTATGCTAAGTTAAAAGTAATATTTGAAGAACTTTTTTCAAGTCAAAGCATGCACGTAATTCTGCAAAATTATATCTGTACAATTTAATTTTTGTATATATTTGAATTTGCCTGAATAATTTTGAAAAGCATTTTTGTTTTGCATGTATCTATAACATGCTTTTTTGCACAAATATAAACATTTAAAAGGAAAAGGGATGTGGAGTTTTCCAAAGGTTGATGCATAGTAAAAATATAACTGAATAACTTGGGTTGCACTGTTAGTCATACTTGCTAAGAATCCACCCCCCATACCCTTAACAAGCACCTTTAGCAGTGCATATTTTTGGTGTGAGTCTAGAAAGTTGTGTTTTAGTGCTCAGAGGAAGAGCCCTAAATCCATATGTCTTTCAAGGGGAACAAACTGTAAGACAGAAAACACTGTTTGTAGATGAAATATTTTTCAAAAATCCCTGAGGGTGGTTGATGGTAAATCTCTTTTGTGAAGCTAAACTATCTACAAAATTATTCAGATCATTTTATTGACATACATCCTCTTATTTGTGTGGGAAGAAACATAGTAAGGTATAGAAACTGGACTTACTTTTAAAATGTCTTCTACTTCCTGTTCAGAAATTTTAGCGATTCAGCATGTGCACCGGTACACAGTGTAATAATGTTCTGGTCCCTTTGGTCCTCTTTAATGTAGCATTCATCTTAAAAATAGTGATATTGCTAAATCTTTTTGTTGCTTTTTTTTCCTGAATGTTTTCCCTATTTAATAATATATTATCTTATTCCTCTTGATGACATCTGTTAATTTCATTTGACTGTGCAATGTGATTAAATCTACCAATTTCTTAATTATTACATTGTGAATAATTAATACTTTTATATTCGATTTTGTTGCCAGGAAAACATTTATCTAAATTACACAGAAAACCTTTTCATGTAATCAGCCTAACACATAACTGTTTCCTCTTTTCAAATTAATCTGAACTGTTAATTTTAAAAGTTACTTTTGCAAGATTCTGTTGTTCCAGCAGTTCCAGCCCTGTTGTGCCCAGAATTGTCCAAATAAGAACACAGCAGCAGGAAAAAAGAAGTTAGAAACTAAAATTATATGATTTGCAGGCTCAAGCCTTTTTTGTGCAGAACTGTGCACTTAACAGTGATTGCCCTTCTCAGTCTATAGTTTCACTGCACGTGTTTTGTAACCTATTGAATAAACTTTTTTACCTGACTATGTTTATTCTACAGCTGATGATCAAGTCTTGAAGAATTTCTTTCTCAAACATATTGAGATTTTCAGTAGTTACTAATGATATCTCCCTTTCACCTCTAGTATTTATAAGTTTACCTTCAGGAAAGAGGAACTTTGCTCAACAGTCACGGTCACTGTTTTCCGAGAAGGAAATACATATAAAGGATTGAGGTTGATGGAAAGAGGTCAAGCACCAGTGATAAATCTGTATTTTTGAGAATCATTAGTCTGATTCAACTGCTTTGAGAGCTTTGATAGTGCTGCCTCAGTGGACAGAATGGTAGAAATACAAATTCTGCTGGTATTACTTGTTGGACTATGGAGTACAATTTAATCAGTTAAAATGCAAGACCTTGTTTTCCTTTCTGAACAGTGAAAGCCCTGGAAATTTACAAAATTGCACTGGCTATTTGGCAAGCTACTGCTGTAATGAGATGAATTGTCCATATAGGTAGAGAGGAAAAAAGTCACAGCCTGATGCATTCTGTTATTGCAAAGTGGTACTGAGGAAATAATGTAAATAAGTAAACTTATAGTCTTAGAATCTATTTCTAGAACAAATGTTTTTGCTTGTTGTTCACTATCTGTCTCAGCATTACTGAGTTAATATCTAAACTGGGACAAACATTAATGGAGATTCTATAAGTATGATCTGTGCTTATTTTCAGCAAATCTACTCAGAAAACCCCACCCCTGCCATGGAGTAGTCTTGCGATCAGTTGCACAATTGTTATTCATGTGATACCTTGTTTCCATTGCCCCGATTACGGCAAAAATGTTTTCTTCTTGAGTTAATCCTGTTTCTGATTTAAAAAAAAAAAAAGATTCTGAAATGCATCAACAAAGTAACAACGTCTGAAATTCAAAATAAGATATATTATTATTTCAGGGAGCACTGTTAAAAGACTGAGAAAAAATAACTGTAATGGAACAAATGAAGAAAAAAGAAAATACTTGTACGGTCTGGGATTAAGAATGTTAGATATTGAATGAGTGGCATTTCTCAGTAGCCATGGTGTTTGTATAATAAACCTAATTGGGATAGGGACTGTAGTAAATGCAAGAGTTTTACTACAATTTCTCCAGTACTGAACTGTGACCATGGAATAACTGAAGAAGGCTAACTTTGTAGTTAGCAGAGAAAGAGAATGTCATATAATAGAGGGAGGAGAAATAAAAGCTTTAAAGATCCAGAACCAAGGAGGGTTAGACCTATGGTTACTCACCAACAGCCCAGGTTGTAATATCAGACAGTTTTCCCTTTTTAAAAATTATTTAGTGTTACACAACTGGAATAAAATTAGGGTAATAATGAGTCTTTTACATAGATGCAAAAGGAAATAATTTTTAGAATAAAGCTACACTGTAAGTGTAATAGGGAATAGAACCTGCTTCTAGTGTCTTCAAGTGCTTCTCTCAAACATTTGAAGTAGAGACACACATGGACAGATGCAACACCGAAGTGCAAAACAAATTTATTTAACAAAAATAAAAATAAAGGGCAACAAATTATTTTCTCCTCTGTACTGACACAATTCAAACTGTTCATGCTTCTAATCTTCCCCAAGACAGTATGACTTCTGGAACTAGCTTTCCTTTGATTCTTCTTATGTGGCCCCAGGCCACTAAGAAAAGTTTCAGATTAATTGCTTATCTCAATTGTACTTCCAAGCCTTGAGACGTTTGTCCATTTCTAATTTATCATGAGAGCTGTGGGAAAATAATCCTTTTTGAGGAAGAGGAGGATGGTGGTGGTAATGGGAACTGGCAAAATTTAAAACAGAATACCAAAAATTAGCAGAATGTGGAATTAGTATGGGATAGAGGCATGTTTGCTATTTTGCATGGAACACATCTGTTAAATTCTGCTATTATCTTAATGGTTTTGAGTGTGTATATGATGCTAAGATTTAAATATAAATACATTAAGATTGTAACTGGCTTTAACAGTGATAATAATTTTTTTCCTTCTGCTCTGAAATAAGAGTATGGTATAATGCATCTCATACTAATACAGTGCGGTTAACTTTCATTATTTTTGAGTTTTGAGGCCAGCTTTCAGGTTTTTCTTATCCTGTATAGATAAAATAGATACAAAAATAGTCACTTTGCTGACTTTTAATTTTCTTCTTTATAAATCATTGTCATAGAGTAATATTCCTCCTGTATTTAGAAAGGCTTGAGAAGGAAAACTGAATATTCTTACTTGAAAACTTTGTAACATTTTGTGTTAAAAATGCAACTCTGCCAGAACAGTACTCAAACTTCAAAGTAAAAAACATCCATATTAAAGAATTTTGAAATTAGGGCTGTTAAGGCATGTTGGGAGTGTCTGCCTTCTCCAGTGATTTCAGTCAAAGACTCTCATCCTGGTTACTGGAGCCCAGCCTGGTACCTGGAATACCTGTCCAGGCTGAGAGATACAGTTAATTGTTTTCCTATTTGCAGGGAGACAGAGAGGGAAATTAAACAGGTAAAACATAGTTAAGAAAAAAGGATTTATATAACAAAAAATAGTATAGACTGGGAGTGTACTGACTGACCCTTTTTACATGCAACCAGCCCCTTTTATGCCCTCTTCTCTCTGTCTTCCCACACTTGTTCCTCCCTTATCTCATGTGATGCCTCCTTTTCACCATCTTTGACCCTTATCCTAAACATCCTATGGTAAATTTCACACATTCCACTGGTCCCAGTCAAGTAATCCCTAATAATCTTGTTATTTTTGTTTCCTCATGGCAGTTACAATGTTCAAAGTAACCATCTTCAAGGCTATATCTCGGTAGTTCCTTTATGTCCCATCCACTAGTGGTCAAAGAGTTCTGATCTTCATTATTGTCACTGTTGTCACTTCTTTTAGGTTTGTGTATAGATATGTTTAATTACAAATTTCTTTGTTACTTATTTCTCTTATACTGAATAGTCATAAATCAAGTAACTTAAACAAGTGCACACTCCCAGTTTCCACGTTTTCTTACACAGAATGTAAGCTTGGTTTTAAAAATAAACTAATATAGTATGGCCAAATTCTCGATCAAATATGGTGTTCAAGTTTTCCGTCTCCAAGCTCATGAATAGGTCACTCAGTTAACAATTTCTGTGATTAAAGGAGTTTCTCTTACCTTGTTTCTTTTGGTTATTTGAAGTTGATTATTTAAAAAGTTTTTCAATAAGGATAATAAAAATCAGAGGTTTTGTTTCATGTGATTTTTCTTCTTTTACCTTCTAAATTCAGATAGATCAGTGTATTAAAGGTACTAGTTACAAGGACCTTCAGATTGTTGTTCATCCATGTACAACTTTCAATCTACTCTCTAGTGAAGCCAGAATGCTTTGAGCTCCAGGGAAACTGCTAAACCGTGACAAGTTGAATATGGCACTTGGAGATGGAAAACCTGCACAGCATATTCGATCAAGTATTTGATCTTATTTTATTAGTTTATAAAACAATGCTTACAACTGTTCACATATTCAGGGTCTTTTATCCCCTTTTGTCTCTCTCTCTTTTTTTTTTTTTTTTTAATATTAATTCACTCAAACCACTGGTAACATTATTTTGTTCTTTCCAATATCATGTGTTGCTTTCCTTGACTGCTACTCTACATACCCTCTGATTAATTAATTTTAATGATACTCTTCTCTGTGTTTGTTGAAATGTTTAATGATCTAATGTTAGTCTATTGTTATCCTATTATGACAGAGCAATCCTCATTGCCAGTTAGCTTGAGAAGGTGCCAAAGAGTTCTGATCTTCATTATTGTCACTGTTGTCTCTTCTTTTAGGTTTGTGTATAGATCTGTTATTAGTGATGAGAAAGGCTGTGACACAATGTTCTCAACAGTGTTATAAATTCTTGTGGCATTTAGGATATTTACACTAGCCTTCTTGTCATTCTTGAATAAATATATTTAAAAAAAACCTTTCAGATTAACTGAAGCATTTAGGGAATTTTAATCCCTGGATCCTGTCTCATACATATATTATGAATATCTTCTATCATGGTATGAAATTAAGTAATTTTAGAGTGTGAGATATAACACCCAAAGTGATAAAAATATCTGCAGCGGATATAAGTGAAAATATTTATGCCCTGTAGAGTTACTTACTTAGGAAGGCAAAAGTGCTCAAAGGAGCCAACAATTGTTTTCAATTTTTCAATAATTAATTCTTCATTCGTTAAAAATTTGTTACAGATACAAATCACATATCAACACATTTCTATGACATAAAAATAATTTCTGAATTAATTTTTTTAATAATTGAAATACTAATATTATTAGTAATTTTTTTTTCACTTTTCAATTCCATTTTGGGACAGAGATTTTTTTGAATATAAAAACCTTCTTTTAAGGTACAAACCTAATTTTCTATTAATTTCTGCTATTTTAGTTTGTAAACAACACATTGGCAAGGTTAGGTGTAAGCTCTAGAGGCAGTTGCATAAGATTATAAGGATGATGGCCAATGGAAATAGCATAATCATGTAAAAGTGAGAGACACAGACTCTCTGCAGCTGTTGGAGTAGTGGTGTGTATTAGATGAGAGGTGGTAGTGGATTGCTCAACTGTCATGGACATTTTCTTCAGGGAGTCAATGTACTATCTGAGTCCAACAACGTCTTACTGCTTGCCCATCTTTTCATCTTGTCTCAGAAGCTACTCTCTGACATTCAGAGGCCTACAAATTTGCCAGCAGCCAGAAGTGGACAGAAGACAGAGAAGAGGGATGTAGACTACAACTTGAGCATGACTTTTTTCACCTACCTGTCTTCCCGCTATCAGTTCTATATTATCTTGATAATGCAGGGAATATGTCCTGGGCAATAGTGGGAAGCTGAAGGAGAAGGGTAAGCAGAGAGCAGAGCCAAGCATATAGGCAACATCACCATCAGAACAAGCAGCTGCGAGATTTGCTCAGCCTTGAAAGTCTTGAGCTGTTCGGAAAAGATGGTGTTTGTGTGAACTACTTGTTGATACAGTTGAAATGAATTGTATCACCTTAAGAAGGATGACAATAGTTTTGCAGAGATTCCTTTAGCCAAACTGCAGAGCAGCATGCTTGCATAAATATTGCTTAAGTCTCATCTTTATGCCCAGCAGATACTTCCATCCTTACTTTGGGCAAGGCCTCTAGCAAGTTAAAATAGCTAATCAAAACAATGCAAGGGACCGAGGGAAGTAACAGTAAAATTATGACAAAGACTTGTTTATCATGTCTGGATTCCAGTCTAATTAACCATATAAAAGCTGTTCTCTTACCTCAGGCAAATAAAGACCTGTACTCCTTACCTGCATATGCATTATGTAAATTAAAGCAGTATTTTGCATCTGTACTAGGTTTTGGATCTACTAAACCCCACCACATCTCTGCAAGAGCAAAGTAAGGATAGGATGTTTTGATCTGTGGCAAGTTAGAACTGATATAAATTTTCTGGTTGCCTTTGTCTCACAGATGTAAAAAAAGTTGGTGGAAAAAAGATAACCACCACACGCTCCATAGCTTTTGTTAGTGTACCAGAAGAGTCTGATGCGCTTCAGCTGAAGGTAAGGAGCCACTATAGCTCCTTCTGATTTCAGAGCCTTAAATACACACATTATGACAATCTTTCTCTCTGCCATGTCCATTTTTGGTGAAACACTTCTCTTTTTTTTTTTCCTAACAGCTCCTTTCACCTTTTTATTTACTTACGTCAGTCTTGTGCCCCATGATGAGGAAGACTTTACCATCAGCCAAGGAAACAAAACTGGGAGAAATGACTGAAGTGACATGCCAGAGTGTCATGGTAAAATCAAGAAGGACCTACACAAGCTAAAGAAATTAGTTGACAGGGACCTCATGAGGTACAACAACGGAAATTACAGTTGAGGAGAAAAAAACCCATGCACCAGACCTGGGGGTCTACTGGCTGAAAAGAAGCTTGACTTAAAAGGACCTTGAGGGTCCTGGTGGATACCAAATTGAACTAGAGACAACATTCCCTTCCTGTAAAGAAGGCTAATGGTATTCAGGACTGCATAAGGGGAAGTGTTGCTGGTAGGTGGAGGGAGATGATCCTTCCCCTCAGCAGTGCTGAGGTCACACCTGGAGTACTGTGTTCAGTTCTGGGTCCCCCAGCACAAGGAAGACAATGATGTAATTGAGAGAATCCCAAAAAGGCCACTAAGGTGACTAAGGGTCCAGAGCATCCTTCCCGTGAGAAAAGGCTAAGAAAGTGGGACTGTTAAGCCTAAAGAGAAGGCCCAGGAGGGATTTTATCAACCTGTATAAATATCTGACCATAGTCAGGGTCTTTTCAGTGGTGTCCAATGACAGGACCAGAGGCAATGGGCACAAACTAAAACAAAGGAGGTTCCCTCTGAAGATCAGGAAAGAGAATTTTACTGAAAGCTCTTCTGAGAAATCAGATACCATCAAAGGAATTTCTCACCTTTGTTAGAACAACAGGGAAACTCCAATTGGCTTAATAAGGTTACAAATTTCACTCCTCTACCTCTCATGTTTTCTCTCAGGATATTTCAGTTTCAATGCTAGTAAAATTTATAGGAAAGTTTGTTTCAAATGATATAACTCAGGATTCTTTTTTTTTTTTTTCAGAAGAAAAGTCAAAGAAAACAGATTATTATATAAACGTGAAAATACCTTTTTACTGAGACCAAGCACTGGCATGGGATGCCCAGAGAAGCTGTGGAGTCTCTCTTTTTTGAGATATTCAAAAGCTGTCTGAACATGGACCTGGGAAACCAGTTGTAGGTGGTCCTGACTGATCAGGGGAGGTTGGACCAGCTTACCTCCAGAGATTCCTTTCAACCTCAACCATTCCATGATTCTCTGAATTCAGAGTCTCTAGCTGAGCAGTGCACTTCTGTTAACTCAACAAAAGAGTATTTTCCTGTTTATTGTGACTTAATATTAAAAATAGCTGGCATTCAGGATAGAATTTGGGGTATATAGAGGACTTGCTTCAAGACAAAAAAAGAATTTCATGTTTGGTCTTGAAATGCAAAAAATTAGCAATCCTTTATTCAGAAAATGTTGAAATTATGCAAAATCAGTAGAATAATCCTCTAAGCAAAATGATTCTTATTTTAATCACAATTTTATTAACTTACTATCACTTTTATGTCATAAGTAGTATACTGCTTTTACTATGGAGGTATAGATGCTCTAACTTTAGACAAGGACATTTAAATGCTGTAGAAGTACAAACTAGAAAAGATCTCTAGTTTCTTAGAGATACGGGAGTTTAAGAGAACAGATAATATTTGAGAGGAGGCAGAAAAGTACCGTGAAGCAAATGGACAATATTGATCAGTATAATAAATAAAAATTTGCAGTGAATATATTGAACTTCTGAACAAGCATAGCACAACATAACCATACATAAGTATTGTTTCCATTCCAAGTGTGTCTGATGTAGTATCTCATCTGGGACCTATGGGAAGCACAGCAACATATTACAAGAAGTTTATATACTCTGATATGCTTCCATAGGCTGAATTTTTTGTTTGTTTTGCTAGTAAACATTAAAGATTTCTGGTTTTATAGAAATAAATAAGGGATTTAGGTTATGGGAAATAAATTCAAAGTGTTGACATCTCTTTCATAGATTCTAAAAGTGAGAACTCCTTTTAAAAAAATATTTTTAATCATATATTTAATATTCAGCTGCATTTCAATAATTAAGCTGTTTATTCTCTCTGGAAAAGCTGTAAGAGGCCATTAAAATATGTTTTTCTGTATTATCAAATTTGTGCTTGTAAAGAAAGTTTTGTTTGGTGTTACAAAGTTTACTTATAAAAAAGGCTTTTCATAGAATGTACTATTCATCCCTGGATGTGAAACATGTTGTTTCCAATAATCTTAGTTGCAGTAGAATCTTTAAAAGATGATGCCTGATCTGGATTTATCCAATTTTTCCTTCTGAGAAGATGGCACTACAGAAACTCAGCTCCAGTACCTGCTTCTATTACAGAGCTAATCCATAGCCACTGGAATATTTAATTGACTAATACATTTACATAAAAGTCTAAATCAGAAGAAAAAAAAACACAGAGAACATACATTGTTTTCTCCCTAATATTCACCTATTACTTACCACTTTCCAATGGTCTTTTGTAGACAGAGACAAGTAGGGGCATCTAAAGAGTAATTTTGATTTCTTTTAGAAGTTAGTTTTGGAACAGATCACTACGTTGTCCTCAGCATTCACTTTGAATGGCACTTACTGAAAAGACAAATCCAACTGTTTGCCTGGCACCTGAACAGCTGATGGATGTACAGTTCAACATGAAGTTGCTTTGAAATTCTTATTGTGTGTATATCACATCCTCACTACCAGCTGTTTCACTTTGCAAACTCAGTCCTATCTAATTGCATTACTTGTTACTGTAGACATATTCACTGAATCCAATTTAGTTTGGGCACACAGAGTACCTCTACATGTGCAACACAGATGGCAAATGAATATGAACAAATTACTCCAAACCGTAAGCATGTCAGACTTATTATGGATACCTACAGCATGTTCAGTTGGGCTGATCTGTCCAAGCATAATGGATACTTCTATGGATATTGAGCAACTGTTCAAACAGACAGAGCCTTTACTCCAGCTGGGGTGAGTGGACTTCTAGTTAGGTAGTCAAAGTTTTAGCTTTTAGCAAGAGACCTTATCAGAGAAATGGAGACATATAAATAAAACACTGTCAACTGTTGTAATGGTTTAACCCCAGGTGACAACTAAGCACTGTGCAGTCGATTGCTCACTTTCCCCCACAGTGGGATGGAGGAGAGAAACAGAAGAGTAAAAGTGAAAAAACTTGTGGGTTGAGATGAACTTGTGGGTTCATAGGTAAAGTAAAAGCTGTGGATGCAAGGAAAACAAAACAAGGAATTAATTCACTCCTTCCTGCTGACAGGTTCAGCCATCTCTGGGAAAGCAGGGCCACATCACGCATAACAGCGACTTGGAAAGACAATCCTCATCAGTCCAAAAATCTCCCCCTACCTTGTTCTTTCCGCAGCTTTATATGCAGAGTGTGACACCATATGGTAAGGAATATACCTTGGGTCAGTGTCCTGGCTGTATCCCCTCTCAAATTCTTGCTCACTCCCAGTCTTCTCACTGATGGGGTGGTGTGAGAGACAGAAAAGGCCTTGATGCTGCGTAACCACCCCTCAGCAGTAAGCAATACACCCCGTGTTAGTAACACTGTTTTCAGCACAAATTCAAAACATAGCCCAATAGCATAATGTACTACTTGGCATACAAATATCAATCTTGATATTTCATCATAAAGATAAAATATCACCTGTTACTGCAAGCAACTGGAGACTCAAAACATTTCCAAGTTCTTCATAACATTATATTGTTATAACCTTATATTGTAAAATACTTCCAGGATATAGAAAAAAGATAATCTGAAGAATAATCTGAAAGGTAAGTATCCTGAGTCTTCTAGTTTGTGTGAAGACTGCACTTATATCTTCTATTTTTAGTAGCAACATGTATTATCAATCTGAATGAGCAATCTAAAATTGCTAAATTAATTCAATTGTAAATGGATTATTTAATAGCTATTTTCACAGTGTTGGAGCACTGTCATCAGCCAGTAATGAATTTTTGCCTGAAAACTATGGATAAAAGCAAAAACGGTATTTGTGAGCCAAAGTCTTCAGAACCTAATGTTAATTGTAATATAAAAATAATACCAGCAGCAGCAGCTCAGAAAGGCTGCCTTTAATAACACATGGATTTTTAGAACAGTGAAGGTTTAATTGCCTCTGTAATTATATAACAAATGCCAGTTTTGATTCCATCTAAAATTAAGTAAGCTTTGGTCTGGCCTTAGAAATGGTGAATAATATACATATATTATATATATCTGTTAGGAAATAAAGTTATTAAGCATAGTGTCTATGTTAAAGCATATTGACTGTGTTGTGTTTTGAACACATACCTTTTAGCCATTCAAATTTTAATTCACGATCTAGTCACTTACTGAATTATGAAACAAACCACACATATGTTTAAACATATGTTTAATATTAAAAAAAAAAATCAAATTATAGACCATGATTAACAAATGACACATACTGGGGTAGCAGTATTCCTCTGGCTACCTGTGCTTTTGTAGATATATGTAGTAGGAGACAGTTACCCTCTGCACTTAGTAAATAGGAAAAAAAAAGTACTTTTAATACAAAAATCTGTTGAACTTGCTATTCGAAATAGACAATATTTATTGTTTCCTTGAAGGAACTATTTCTCTTCATTATGCAAAACAGAATCCACGTGTAATTGAAACAATCTCTTCACTAAAACTTATAACTTGAAAAGTAAAACAACCTGTGTTTTATACCCAAAGTCATTGTTTATCATGTTGCTTATTATGCTTTTAAAAAATTCCATGGTCATATGTTGCTGACTAATGTATCAGAACCTGACTAAAGTGAACTAGAGAGAAGTAAGGATAAGATTTGTTTCAATATGGTTGTGAGGATTTGTTGTTTGGTTTTGGTTTAGTTTTTTTCTTTTCGAGTTACAGATTTTCTAACCTAAGCTCTTAGCTTTCTTTAGGGAAGACAAGTCATCCCATTCTAAGGTAGGTAAGCTATAAAGAATGAAATAAACTACACAAATGATTCTTCACCTCTATTAAAGGGAGACTAAGCAAGTATCTGACACTAGATACTTGCATTTTAAAGCAGCTAAAATTAGGTAAGTTGAATCTGCTCCTGCAGGGGCTAAATCCGCAGAATTAAGTCAGTGCCCTTCCATGTATGAGGATGAAAGTTTAGAAAATACAGGAATTATTACCCAAATCCTGTATTATGAGGTACTTAAGTGGATTTTTTTGTCATTTTAAAAAATATTATACATATATATGTGTATATTATACTTACATATACACACATATGCAGATATAGATAGGCACATTATATATGTATATATGTATAATTTTATATATATATATATATATATTATATCTGTAACTATTGTGCACATATATATGTATAATATATATATTTATATATGTATAATATGTATATTTGTATATATATATACAAAATTCCTGGACTTTTATTGAACATGGTTCTTTTCTGATTTGAGTAGTTTTCTCTGATTTTATCAAGCAAGATAATTCACAAACTGTGTTCTTCAAATAATTAATGCTACAGATGCTACAGGAATGTGTATGATACTTTTTTGCCTTGGCGGTGTGGAAAACCAGGACATGTTTATTGAATTTCCCCAGAATATTTTCAACACAGGACCCCAGAGAATGGGAAATGTTCTTGCATAATGGAGTACAGCCTTCATTGAAGCACAAAGCAACCTTTCTCCTTAGGATAGCTCTCCCTGGAGACATTCCCCAAGTGAGTCTAGAATTTCCTTAAACCCTCTCCTTACCTTTCTCTAACTCTCACAAATGCAGAAGAAACTTAATTTATAAAATTCTAATCTAGTACTAGTATGTTTAATGATCTGGTTTGTTTAATGAGATGGTGTGGTTCAAGGTTGTTGGTTTCAATTGTTATATCAAATAAAATTGACATAGACTTATACTTTATCTCATTTTGTTAGTTTTTGTTTCTTTTTATTTTAAAAACTCTAATATTTGACTAGATAGCAAAATTCTGCAAAACTTCAGCATTTCGGTAGAGGTAGTAAAGACTTTTACCTAAGCCTTTTGTTCAGTAATGTAAAAAAAAGGATTCATTTTTCCTATTCTTAAATATAGTTGAAAAAAAAGTTGTGGTTTTCATATGAAAATTAAGCATATAAAACATTAAATAGTTATATCCAGGAGACTTTCGTGAGTTTTGAGTAAAGTATTTTTTTCAATACTTTGCATATAGCATAATATTTACAAAAGAGGATGAGAGGTCCTCAAACACTATGAACCTGGTTTCAGGTGCTGTGAGAACTAAAATGCTCTTAATGCAAAAGTTAGAGTTTATCCTTTTCTGACTATCCTAAAGGTAAAGAGTAAAATGATCAACTTACCAAAGTTTTCAGGAAGAAACACACCCACACATATTCAGCTGGGCTACCAAACATAATTTGTAGATGCCCTGGGTTTACTGAACTGCCTGTATGTCTTATGTCTAACTCTACTTAGATGTAAATGCACTTAGTTTTGGATGGTTTGTGATTTCTTATAATCCTAGACTGGCAGGTGTTCAGCTCACCACACACGCATGAGTCGGCACCCTATCCTGTTTGAAACTGATACTCAGCCAGGTCATTTAGTGTTCATCAAAATTTAGGAATGGAAAAATAGTTCTATATATGCTGCCACAGACACAATTATTGAGGATTCAGGAAACGAATGTCCTAGAACTAATGTCCCATGAAAACTCATAAACACTGGGGAGCCTGTGCAGCCATATGTTGTTTATACTTCATGGACCCCAGTAAAAAGCATGAAGGATTCCTAGCACTGTAAAACCCTTATATAAAAAACAGGTGCTAAGTTAAACCTCTTGGCCCCAGGTTTAACCAACAGCTCACTAATTCATAAACCACTAGGCTACACAGCTTCTTACGTAGCGGTTTTGCCTACATCTCCTTTTAATGCAGAACCACTGTGAAGGCAAAGGGCAAGGCTCACAGACTTGGCAAAACAGTAGGTAAGAAGGAAAATAGTGAAATTAATTTACTAATTACTGTAATTGGACAATTAAACAATGGAATATAAGTCTAAGCATGCTTTTAGAGTTTGAAGCCTGGCCCGGGGACAAAATCAAATCAGGAGCCTAAATGCCCTGAAAAAGAGATAATGGATTGCAAGGCTCCTGGACTGGAGCACACAGAAGTCAGTATATTGCTTAAACTTGTACTAGAGCTTGGAACATCATCTTCAGTAAATGTTCAGAAACATGTCTCAAGACTATACTAGTCCATGCCAGAAGAAAGGTCTTCAGTCAACCTTTCAGTCTGAAGCATATATAGTACTGTGATTTGGACATTTCAAACAAATTCATTTAAAAAAAGAAAACCAAAGCTTTTACCTTGTCTTGCCTTATAATTGTTCATCACTAGACAACTTCTAATAAAACTACTAAGCAACAATTAGAAAAGTAAGTTTGCGTTATTAAAAAGTGCTCTTGACATAATCAAGAGCTCAAATGTGGCTTGCACTATTTTTGAAAGACATTTAACAGTAAATTTTAGCCTTTGTTTATTCTGAAAACAATGTCTATGGAATGTGACAGTTCTTTCTCAAAGATATTTTTCCCTCAAATAAAGAATAAAGAATGAAAAATGTAATCAATCCTGTAATAATCTTCTTCTCAAATTCCATTTATCTTCTGATTATATGTAAGTTACAAAGACTGAATAATCACATACTCAAATACTTCACAAACATCTGTGTCACAATTGTACAAAAAAAGTACTTGAAAACCTTGATCTTCATTAGGGTGATAAAAAACATTGTAACCAATAGTCCCTAAAATTCCAGAAATTTCAACATCCTTAAATAACATATAAATTATAGTAACTGATATACTCACAAGTGAATCAGTCATAGTCTAAGTCATGATCAATGGGATTTGTTAACTCTTCCAGTCCTTCCAGGTGTTGAATGGAGAACTAAAGCTTCAGAATTCCAGTTAGCATAAAAGAAACCAAGTGAAACATCTGTTTTATACGCTCCCAGCAAAGCATAGCACAGCAAATTTTCTGTTTAGTATAGCAACTTATTCATAGTACTAAGCATCTTCTAAAGTTAAAACGTAGCTAAAATTTTAAAATTTAATGAAGGAATGTTCCAGTGATGTCACTGAATCATGGAAATGCTATGAATCTTTTATAAAAGGTAATAAACCCCCCCCCATTACTCAGTCATTTCAAACCTTTTAAATTAATGTGGCTAGGTATGCAAGGTAATGGATTATTTCTATCTTCTGTTTGTTAAGTGAAGATTCAAATCCCAGACATGTTGATATTTAATGGTCCGGGAATGGTTGTGAACTATGGAAAGAATTTCCATAGCAACTAAGCACTTACCTCTTCCACTCCAAGTGCTGTTAGGTTTATCTTACGTATTTGTGAAAACATGTAATAGTAAGCACCTCATAAACAGTTGTGGCACAACTTGTCTTCTTGGTAATACAAAATAGAAGCCATGTAACTTGTATGAGACATCACTTGACCATCTCCTGAAAGACATCAGAAAACCTACAATTAAGAGACTTAAATAAGAACTTTGATAACACGAAATAGGTTTGACAAAATTCAGACTCGTCCTCCACTTCTTGCCTCCAAGAAAAGGCTGGCATTGTGACACATCTTGAAATTTAGAAAATCCAAGATTTGAATGAAAAAACCTGGGAAATAACCCCCAAATTTCACTGTACATACTGAAGAAAATACAGGATGATAATGCATTTTCTGATCCCAGTATGAAATCTACAGAAAAGTGTGAAAAAAAACTCTACTCAGGACACTAGTTTACTCAAAATGTGGCCAACAATATATGTAATAGGCTCAGAGAGATAACATATTTCTGTTGATCATTTTTTGACCCAGAATTGCATTGGAATAATGTATTCTGATTTATATATTTTATGTTTCCTCAAAGGTACTAGCAAGACAGTGAAGAAACAAACACTAAGCCTACCCATAAGGCTGAAGAAACCTTAGGACCAAACTAAATGAAAGCTTATTCTCACGCTTAGAAGACCTAAGTCTGCTTACAGAAATTGTTAATATATGTGAAAAATGGGGAATTCATAACATTTTTGAAAGACCAATGAATAGAAGAATGAAAAAGAAGTGAATTAAGTCAGGAACTATTGACACAGGAGAAAAAGACTGGGCTATTACCTACAGAAAACCTTGTATTTTTAATTGATAAAAATGTAGAAAAATAAAGTAAGATTTCACAGCATTTAATATCAAATAATTATGATTTCTGCAATAAAAATGGCTATTATTTTCGAATAAAGATCTAGGAAAATAGCTGATCTTAGACAGAGAATCAGGAGTACGGTATGTTTGCTGTCATGAAAAGCAAAAGCAATACTGAAATTCATCAGAAGATATATTACAACAGGTTTAGAGAAGTGTTAATGCCACTAATAAGACTTCAAAAAGAAATATCATGCTCAGTTCTTGAATCTGGTGCTCAAGAAAAAAGGCATATTTAAATTGAATTTTTTGCAGACTGAAAGAAAATGTCTTATGTAAGAGAAATGCTCTGTAAGAAACTGTACACTGAGAGGTCTTCATGGGGCAAAAAAAATCAATTTTTTTAAGCTGTGATTTTGATTATTTGATGAAACAGTAGTATATAATTGACTGATATAAGTCATCAATCAGTTTGGAGTCCACAAATAATAGAGTAAATTAACTTTGTATGAAAATAGTAGTGACTTCATAATTAATTATGAACCTTTTAGATTCTTTAAATAAGGATGTATATCTTTATACACAAAGAGGACCATTTCATTAATGAGGGGTCTTAACTGTCTTCAGTAAACCTCTGCTTATAAAGGTTTACTGAAGACTGCTTATAAAGAAATGGATAAATTCAGTTCCTAAAATATTCAGATATCAAATTCCAAGGATTAATAAATTAAACACATAAAAGCTCTATAATTAAAAACATACACCATTGTACAATTTAGATATTTTGGAAAAGACCAATGTTTGCATATCTTAATTTAAGGCAATTTAAAAATATGCATTTGATCTTTTCTTACAGCGCTTGTAGAGGAAGAGTACATCTGCTGCCTTTTTTAAAGAAAAATTCTCCAAACCCTAATCAGTAAAAGAGATAATGAGATTCATATTTACAGTGAGCAGAATCTCTCTGGAGAGCTGAAATCTTTCATTCATATGTATCAAAGCATAAACTGATTACCAGTTCAAATGAAGACAGCACCTCTCTTTCTTTACTGACCTCCTGCTGGACTGTTCATCTGGGAATCTTTTTGGTTTCATCTGTAAAGACTTTCTCTTCAGCCTGGAGAAGAGAAGCCTCAGGCTGATCTTAGCACTGGTTATAAATGCCTGATAGGAAGGAAAAAAGATGAGGGACCCAGACTCTTCTCAAAAGTGCACTGTGACAGGACAAGAGGAAATGGGCATAAATTAAAACATACAAAATTCTGTCAGAACACAGGAAAATTTTCTTACTGTGAGAGTAGTCAAACAGAAGAACAGGTTGCCCAGTGAGGCAGTGGAGCCTCAGTCCTTGGAGGTAATTAATACACAACAGGACACAGTCCTCGGCAACATTCTGTAGGTGACCCTGCTTGAGCAGGGGATTGGAATAGCTAATGTGAGGAGTTCCCTTCCAACCTCAACTGTCTTGTGGACTTACTGTTTAAAGTACCTACAAGTACAACATCTTTGATAGGAGTAGTGGGGAGGATGGTAAAAACTGACTAAGCATTCTTGTGTAAAACATTCTTGGAAACATAACAGAAACATCCTTGGAGTCTATCAATCAGATGACACCCACATACTCTGGTGATGAGACGTCAAATTAAAATATGGGAGCTGATTTTTTTTCATTTTGTAAGGACCCCTGTCAAATCTAACACCCAGAGATATAACTGATTTCTTTGTTTGTTATATTTATTCACTAATCTGCACTTGAGACTCACTGTCACACTCAAAATTCTGTTACAGGTAAAAAAAGAAGACATCATATACATAAAGGTAAGAATTACTGTCAATTTAATAGAACAATTGTTATTTGAATACAAATACACTATACAGTCATCATTAGTCTTTTTATAGCAGTATTCAACTTTCATAGTCATCATAGTACAGTCTCACTGAAAATACTATCACTTTTATTGAAAGATCTCCTGGTATCCATCCTTGTACTCTCGAGTTACTCTCACCTTTCCTATGCTTGGCTGATCTTCCCCAGTGAGAAGCAGGTTTTATCAAGGTCACCTCTGCCCCACGTCTTTCACTGAGTGATAGTGTTTTTCTTCCTAAGTAACAGTTATCCGCGATGGAGCCCTGCTCTCCTGTGGGGATGGCGGAACACCTACCTACCCATGGGATATAGTGAATGAATTCCTTGTTTTGCTCTCCTATTAAACTGCCTATATCTCAACCAATGAGTTTCCTCACTTTTACTCTTCTGTTTCTCTCTGCCATCCTAATGTGGGAAGAGTGAGCAACCAGCTGCAAGGTGTTTGGTTGCCAACTGGGGTTAAAAAAATGACAAGGACTTACCATAAAGTATTAAATTATAAGGATTTTTGTTTATTATTATACGGCACTAAACTGTGAAAAATTCTTTATCTTCACACACAGACAGAAGTGTTAATAGAAGTATTACCATTCATGTCTGTGTCAGAGATATTGCTATAAAAACTCTCAGAAGTTTTAGTGTCTGTCTGCTATCATAAAACCTTTTTCTAATTTCCAAATGAAGAAAGAGATAGTAACATTCTTACAGTGTCTTGAAAAGAGTAAAATGAAGCATAACCGAAATTATAGTTCTAATCTGGCAATGAGAGTGAGAGTTTTCAGTGATTCTTATACATTTTAATTTGAGAACTTCTACAAAAAAATTAAAGACATTCTTAGTGGGGAAACTCCATCCTGTTGAGAAAGAAAACGCAAAATGTTTCTTTCTAATGAATGCATATTTAATAAAGACTGAATTAGCATATCATTCGTATAGAACAGTTTAAGGAACCATATGAAACTAAAGCATTAATAATGTGTTAAGCAGTTATAAGGGTAAGGGATCCTGAGCCGCTTTCCCTCCTAGTGCTTGCTTGCTCCAAGAAATTCAGCAAGAGTGATGCTACTGCAAGTTTCAGTTGTTTTCCTGGAGAAGAGAGGTGCTTCTTTTAAAAACTTTGAAAAGGAAATATGACATACCGTCATAGACATTCTACTTCAAGAATTAAAAAGACCTTAGACAGGATGATCCCAAAGGTCTTTTCCAACCCTAATGACTCTGTGATTCTAAGATTACGTAATTTATTATAGCAGCAGTAAAGTTGGCTCATTTTAACTTTGACTACCTCATTATTATAACTCTTTAATGAAACATTATTATCATCTTCATAAATTTCAGAGATATTGCTTACATTGTAGAACTAAACATCAACCCCCACCCTCTCAGTCTCTTATGCAACAATCTTTGCTATAAGAAAGTTAATTTTAATGCCATCTCTGCTGGAATCATCTCCCTGCTCTATATAGCTTTAATTTAACATCCCCTTTAAATCAACGGAGTACTGGGGTATTTGAGAGAAATCTGGTAGCAAAAATTGTGTTCATCATGTTCAAGAGATCAGTTCTTTCATCTGAGTTAACTAGGCCTAATTCAGCTCCTCTCTGATAAAGTCCCCTGCTGTCTGAATATGTATAGGGTGCTGGGGGAGGCTTTTCAACATTACATGGCTGCTATTTCAAAATAGACTTTTTCATCCTCTAGCAACAAAATGCATCAGCAGTGTCTGACCATTAAAATATAATTGATGAAAAAGTACCAGTATTTAAAATATCTATAGCTTAATCTTGATGTGACCCAAAAGGTGCTATTGACCTACAGTGATCTCAGACGTGTGCTGGTTTTCAAGAGGTTCACAATACTTTTTTCAACACCACAGTTTGAGGCTTTTCAAAGACAGACATAAATTCATCCTTTATTTAAACCAGCAACTCATAGGTGTAGAACATTAGTCTTTCTCATTTTTTTCCCTGAAATTTATAAAATCAAAAACTAGATCTTCAGGAAACCAAACTTCTATTTATAAACTTAAAAGAAGAAGCCAATATAACTAATTCTACAGTAAATTTCTTGAAATAATTTAATGGGTATTGAAACTCTAAATGGAAAGTTTTGAACTGAAAGGAGAATGGTTAAATTTGTGTCAGGGGAAATACAGAGGAATATACTGATTTGTACTTAAACTGTAAACTAAGTATCATTCATCTATAGTACTTCAAGAGACTAGCTTGGTTTCTGAAATGTTAGATTTAGTGATTGTCTTTCACATGAGTTCAGAAAAAAAGCACAACACATTTGTAATAGATGATGTAATGAGTTGTTAGTGAAAAACAGGCAGTCGAGTGTGAAAAGAGTTCAGCTACACAATCTTTGAATCTAGCTATGCTAACTAAACAAATGCACCACATATAAAGGTCTGTAAGCAGACCTAAGAAAATACTTTTTTTCTCAGCATTCAGTTTATCTCTAGTTTCAGTGCAATCTCTAATTTAAACAATTTTCATCTTATTTTCTAACTTATTAATATCAACATTAATTTGCTCTTCATGGTGGCAAAAATCAACAAATTCAAAAGAAACATCTAACTATTTTTAAAGACTAGTGACATTATATTTCCCCATGGCTTTGCAGCTGTTAGTTACAATACACTATATTTAAATAAAGATTTATTATTATTATTATTATTATTATTATTATTATTATTATTATTATTATTATTATTATTATTATTATTATTATTATTATTTCTTCAGGTTTTTTTAAATATGCCCTTAGAAGAGGTAGTACTTCAGATAATAGGTATAAAGTTCTTTCATTCTTGTAATACAGAGGACTGTATTTTTTCTGAAGTTGTTATGAATTTAATTATCTCTGAATAACTGCTCCTTCAAAGGCTTTTTTACTGCAGCTTCTTGAATATTCTTTTGCATAGTCTTTCTCCAGACATGTGAAAGGGAAACTAAACTGGCAGCTTCTCAGCAGTAGTAATTTATGACCAACTGCAAAAGGGGTAAGCTGACTGGAGACAGGAATGCCAGATACCACATAAGGGAATGTTCCCCTTGGTGACAAGACAAGAAACATCCAAATGTGGTATTGTAGCTCAGGATACCTCTGGGAAGCAGATCTGGGCTGGTGGATGGACCCAAAGCCAGGCTAAGGTGTCCGTGTGACTCTCAAAGGATTTGGGCTGGTGCAAGTGTATACGAAAATTCAGCTTATGACAGATCTTTGTAGAGTCCTTGAAGCATCACTTATGGTAGTATGACTGTTAAATTCATTGTTCATTAATTAAGTACCAAATATTTTAACCTCTAAAGAAATTAAAAATAATTACCAACAGATACAGATGAATAATGTTTGGATTTCAAGAAATCTGACTTCATACAACTGCACTTGCATTTACTTCACTAAAAAAAAGTAACTACTGTGTGTCAATGAGTATTTACATTATCCTGGAAGCCAAGCTTATGTAAGGAAATTATAACTGATCCTCGTTAATTCATTTCTCCTCTATGTTTCCCATTGTTCCGATTTAAGTAATTTGTATTTCTTTTTTTTTTTCTGACTGTGGTCAGATCCTTTTCTTAGACATTTAATTCTGTTCAGGCATCATATGGAGAACCTAGAGAGTATATTCACACAGTTTATAGGCATATAAAATGTTAGGTGTCTAGATTTATTAAAATGTTGTTCAGCCCTAGTCAAAGTTTCTGCAATCTACAGGTAACTGAATGCTTAACGTAATTCTAGAGCCAGCAGGTACCCACAACAAGTTTTGCACTCTTCTACTGCTTTTAAATCTGTGTTTCTGTAATTCATCTTTCCCCCCCCCCCCCATTGTTCAATATTCAGGGATGGCAGCTTATTTCTTAGGAAAGACCTCAAAATATGAAGGCCTTACAGCTCAGTATTCAATTCTCAGTGTGATTCTAAAGGTGAGTACAAATGGAAACTTGTACCATAGAAATTGCCTCAAACATAGAAGGAGCAGTCAGGTGCAGATGTAAAATGGTCATTCATAAATCTGACAATAGAAAAATAACTTCAGTAAGATTCATATGCAAACTTCAAAAGATCACATGTATTGACTGCAAATATCACATATCACATAACTACCTAATTTGTAGTTATGTCATGCTTTCTGTTCTCAAATACATTGGTTGCATAAAAGCGAAAAATCTGAACAGAAAGAAAACTGGAGCAACCTTTCTTTGACTTTAAAAAAAGCCCTAGGTTTCCAGGGAATTGTGGAGAAACTATCCAACCTCTAATTTGGATTTCCTTCTTTGGATTCTCTTTTATAGACAGGAATCCATTAGGGACTTCACTACATGCAGAAAAAACTTTATTTTAAAAAGGCATAGTTCACACATGTTGCTGATATTTTGAATTTTAGTTCTGTAAGAACTCTCAGATGGGTACCCTCTGATCCCAGCAATTCACATTACTTGAATTTTTCATACTACTCATCAGTTTTCTCTTACCCCACTTCAGATTCCTTTGTTGCTGTGCTCTCTTTGTCTATGAAAAGTACCTGCAAAAGGAACTCAGAACTTAACTGAACAGAAAGATGTAGCTAAGTGCCATATGCCTGTCTGAAACTTCCTACACAGCATGTTTAAATGTCTAGACTTCTTATAATACTCCTAATAGAACACTGACAAGGGAAATGCCTGGTACTTATCCACAGGGAGGTGTTGATGGCCAGTCTGTACATAGCTGGCAGATCTGAACTTTGTGTAAAAGCTGAAGCACTATGTCCATTGCTGTGCACAAAAGGTAACACAATGCATATATGAAGCCAACAACTGTTGATATTTTATTGGTCAAATAGTCAGAATTATCTAATTCAGGAAAACCTCCCAAAAATTAAATTTATTATTAAAAAAAATCTAGTTTCTATCCTTTTTATCTGTTTATTACATTCACCTTCCAATATTCCTTTAAGTCCCAAGACTGACAGCTCCATCTTCATTGAGAAGAACTTGCCTGTGGCAATTACAGCAAGCTCCTAGCATCCTGCAGCCCTCACTGCAAGGCAGAAGATGACAGTGGTGGGAATTTCCTGTCCTCTCTGCTGGAGCCCCACTTGAAAGTCAGTGAGTGTATTTATCTGGTGCCCTGGAGGTTCCTTCTGGCAGCCCATGCCTGGATGGCAGCATTGCCCAAACCAGTAGCAGATCCCACCAGGCAGTGAAGTCATGTGAGTGTGGAGAGGTTCTCCAATTCATAATAGGAGATACAGTGAAAGGTGATTGAGATCTTGTTCATTTTTAACTCATCCCTCAATCTGGCTTAATAAATAACTAATTAAACTCAGGTTTCAAGCTGTGGTGCTCTTTGAAGTTCTTTTTACATTCCCTGAATCTTGAATCTATAGGGCATAGATAGCTTCAACAAAATGAATGTTTTACAACCTGTTTCAAAGGTACTCAAAAAAATGTACATGTCTAACGCACAGAAATTCCCAGAAGGTTTAGGAGGAACAGCTTCTAATTTCTGAATGTGTCTGGAATTTATGTGTGCCTTAAGAAGCGCACAGAACTTACTCGAACTTGAGTTCTTACTCAACCAGATGAATGTTAAAATCAAATGGGAAAGAAACAGGGAAAGATAGGGAAGTCAGAGGTTAACCTGAGAAAGAGTACCTCTTTTGTGTGTTTTTTTTTTTTTTCTGAAACTGGGTATTTTGAGAGATATAGACAAAAGACAAGTTAATTCCAGACATACTTATGGTCATGTTTGCATATCAACTATAGATATTAGTTTATTCCATACTTGGCTTGAATCAAACCTTGACCAGCACTCTGGTTAGGTGGGTGAATTACTTAGGTTAATCCTTGGCTATTTTGTTATTATCTGTCTCTCATAGATTTACATGGAGTCCTATGCAACCATTATGACCATATCCATCCATTACAACTGCTGCTGGTGGTTATCACTTGAAGAGTGCTATGGGAAATAAAGGTCAGGCTGGGCGAGGCACACCATCGGACTCATAAGAAAAAAAAATTCAAATATTTATATCTCGCTACATCTTCTCTTCAACTGGATGTTCACTAATTTGTGGAGACATAGTGCTCTCAGTATTGCAGTACAATGAAGAGGGGTCAAAATGGCACAGAGTATTTCAGTATGAATTTCTTTACTTCTCTAATTAATATGTGACCCACCAAAGATCTCTGCCATAAAATATACTTTTCCAAACTTGTTACTGCTCTGTAATTGAAGAGGTGAACATGGCTGGAATAATAACCAGCATTCAATAATTTTAACTAATGAGGGCTTATGTAAGGAATATGAATGAATAAAATCATCAAAGCCAGAGGTTATTTTGCTTATCTATTATGATGTTAGACAGTCACATATTGCTGATGGATAAGGTGTTCTTCCATATTTTTTTTTTTTTCAATGCATAGGTTACAAATCTGAAGAAATAATTTGAAGCTAATTTGTTGGCCAGGAATCCAGTAAGTTTCAAATATAATATGTCCAGAATAGATCCAAGTTGTATAGCGATATTTAGAGTTATTATGTAACCAGATAGTGAAATAAAATAGTATTTTGTGATTTACAAATAAGTTTGAAAAAATAAATAAGGAAATAATTTATTTTTTATATTTTAACTGTCTCTATTAGATACAGTAAAACTATGAAGTAAATAATAGGGCATATGTAAAAGAGTTGTGTTAGAAATTATTATTGACGTGAAAATATTTATTTGTGTTACTAAGTTTCTTCCAGAGCTACATGATTTTTTCATTATAACTGGTAAATAAAAGCATTAGTTTTCTAAAAAATAAGATCTTTAAGATACCTTATATCTCTTTCTATTTCACCTTGACTCCAGACAAAAAACATGGGCATTATTTACCTGATATATTAATGTTAGCATAGTTTTTCAAATTAAATATCTTTTTTATTTAATGAAAAGTGGCATTTCTATAGTTTTTTAGTTCTAGAAGTTCATCAAAGTTATGTATACAGAATCCAGATGCTCGTTTTACATTGCACTGCTGAGCAATACCTTTATTGTTTAATTTAAATACAAATTAATCTCAATCTATTAAATCATTATATTTTCAGTTGTCTGTTAGTCCAACACTGCAAGATTTTCTGAGAAATCGGACTATCAGTAAATTTTTCACTTTTTTGGAGTCCATGCAGAAACTCTCATTGACTTAATTAGATTGAAAATTTCACACTCTCTTTTTTTGAGATACTTCAGTGTCAAAGCTAGTAAAACATTGAGGAATCTCTGAATTGAGTTATACAACTCAAGATTATAATTTTTTTCCAGGAGAAAAGATAATACTATTATAAGAATCAGAAAATGCTTTTAATGTAAGGATGACCAAGCCTTGGCACAGAATATCCAGAGAGGCTGTGGAGTTTCTGTCCTTTGAAATATTCAAAAGCTGTCTAGACATGGTTCTAGAAAATGGGGTCTAGGTGATCCTGCCTGAGCAGGTTTGGTCAAAGGACATCCAGAGATCCCTTTAACATCAACTATTTCATTATTTTGTGATAATTCATGAATGGCTTCACACTTAAGAAATTTAAGTTGTAGTTTATACAGAATCTGATTGTTGCGAAGGTGCTTAAAATACCCCAATCATTTCTGTTCATACACTCTCTTTTCTAAGCTAGGACATCTGTTGTGATAGTGATACTATAATTAATAGGGAAGGGGGCCTAGGAAAGCTGGATAGTATCCAAGGATCACTTCCTCCAAGCTCAGGATTGATGCATGTCAACAAAAAGAAAATCAAGCTAAAACACTAGGAGGCCTGCATGTATGAACAAGGAACTCCAGGACAGACTTAAACACATAAAGAAAATCCTCCAAGAGTGGAAGCATGAACAGGTAGCCTTGGGAGGAATACAGAGAGATTTTCCTAGCAGCCAGGGATCAGTTTAGGAAAGCTAAAACCCTGGTATAGAATTAAATGAGGCCGGGGACATCAAGGACTATGAGAAAAGCTTCTATAAGTATATAGGTGATAAAAGGAAGACTAGGAAAAGTGTAGACACTTTCCAGAAGGAAACATGAGACCTGGTTACTCAGGTTTTGGAGAAGGTTGGGATCCTCAAAGACTTTTTTGCCTCATTCTTTGCTTCAGTACTCCAGCCACAGCGCCCAAGTAAGCAAAGGCAGGGACTGGGTAAATGAAGAATCATCCGCTGTAGAAGAACAGGTGAGAGAATACCTAAGAAGCCTGAACATGAGCAAGTCCGTGCAACCCAATGAGGTGCATCATCAGGTCCTCAGGGAACTAGCTGACAAAGGGGCTAAAACACAATATTTAATATTTGAAAGGTTGTGGCAGGCTGGTGAAGTTTCAACTGACCAGAAAAGGGGAAACATTAACAGGGATCTGCTAACCAGACCTCACCTCCCCCAGGCCTGGAATTAGTGCCTTCCTGTCGTAAATTCCTCCCTTCTGTGCTTCTGTGAAATTTCCACTGTGGTGACTTATCTTATGGCAAGTTCCTTCTGTGACCTTGATAGTGCTTGAGACAGGCAACTGTACTCTTTAGTCCTTACAGACCTGCCTTGTTTTGTTTAGTTGTATAGTTTTTGTAACAAATTCATCAGACAGGGTCAAAAAATACAATAGGGTCAAAAAATACAACAGAGTCAAAACACAAATTTAGATACAATAGAAAGAGAAATACATTATTTTATAATATAAAAATCTCAAAGCATAAAGGTAAGACAGTGTGGAAAGAAAAATAGATTATAAATTACTCTCCATTTATCCAAGATGTCCTACTAAGTCAGAATTTTCCTCCAGTTTTAGTTTTATTAAATTCAATGATTGTATCATATCGCAGTCTACTTTTATCCCTAGGAAACAATTTTTTATTCTTCTGTGAACCATTACTGTGCATGTTACCTAACTCTCTTTGTAACAACATCTTTGGTTTCAGGTGCCTACTCTTGTCTGTGATCCTTTAACCTGACATATCTTACAGTTAATGGAAACTGCCCTACTTAATGATGCCTAAGAGCTCCCCAGGAAATAAGCAATTTCCTGTTCTCCCAGGTGTTCATACCTTCTCGAAGAAAACAGCATTGGAAACGAGAGGAAAGAAAAAAAGAAAGTAAAAAATCTCAAACCAAACAAGAGAGTCCATCACAATTCTATTCCAGACATGTTTACTGTTCTTTCTCCCTGAAAATGGAAATGTACACTTTCATGCTCTGTACTGATGTCCAATTTTATATTTTTTTTTCATTTTTTACACTAGGCTTAAGTAGCTTAAATTATATTATTTTACTTTGGTTTAGCATCTAAATGTTTTAGCCCCATCTTACTGACTACACCTGATTCTCTCTGTGTGTAAAACACAGCCCTTTCACTATCTGTATTGCTGATCAATCGATAATAGTACTTTCTCACAGTATTTCTGATAGCTCTGTGACATTTCCTTATGCACTGATATATTTTCCAATTAAAAAAAAAGAGACAAAAAGTTAACTGTTAAAGAAAATTTAAAGTATTGAACTTTATCCCAGCCAAGCACCCATCTCATTTTAAATGCTTGATTTGTAATGCCTCTAATATTTTATTCTTATTGACAGAGTGACACTAGAAAGTCTGTTGTTTTGTTACATTAATATTACATAGTGTTAAAAGCATGTTCCTGAAACTCATTCTGTTCAGCCAAAGGCTGAATGACCTTTCACCATGGTATTCACCCTTGTATTTGTAATTGACAGAACAATTCCCTCATTTCCATTATGTCGTAGAAAATTAGATATGGGCAATTTACTATTTGAAACATGATCGCAACACCTTCAGTTGTAATTGGCAAGATCACCCTAGTAAAATTTATCCCAGTGAAATAGTTCTGGCAGACACATTTGTTATGATAGCACAAAGCACTAACCATCATGCATCAGCACATGCAAATCAATTTTAAAAAGATTCCTTAAGATCCCATGCATGATAAAGTATCTGGATATTCCTGTAGATTCAGGTCAAAAAGTTGGTGAATCAAGATTCATTCAATTAAGAGCATTTGGCAGTAACGTATGGCAACAGAGAGACAGAGTCCTTCTCTTTTGGATGTGATCTCTAACTTCAATTACGTATTCTGACAAATGTAGACAATTTTTATTGCAACAAAATATTTAAGAAGATTTGAAATAATCTTTATATATTTAGTCCAAAACTGTGGCAGGATGAATAAGCGTGTTACTTTCAACAAGAAATTATAGAATTACTTTTTTGGAAATGCAGTTGTCCTGTTTATTAAAATTTTCCAAAATTCTGGACCCAGCTTTTGCTGCTGTTCTCTTCTGCACCTTGCTGGGGAAGAGAGAAGTTAGAAGCTGGCTGAGGTAATTAAAATACAGTAATATGAAACATTTTAAATAATATAAACAAATTTAAATTTCTGTGGGAAGTGGTCCAATACCGATTGTTTCAGCTCCTCCTTCATGAATTATCTCATCAGAGGATTTTATTTTATACAACTACAGTTATGATAATTCATAAATTGGATGAGTTTGATAAATTGGTAACTTGGGTATTAATGAATTTAAAAATATCGAATGCTCTAATTTCTAGTGGGAAAATAGTAGTAATCTGAATTTTTCTCTTGATCTGTTTTTGTCATTATATCCTTCGCTCTGCTGAGGGAGAAGAATATAGAAATAATCTTGTGTAATCTTGTGTAAATTACCTTTACTGTGAAAATATCACTGAAATAAACTTTTGTTATAAAACTACTTCCTCCTTTTGGCACAAATTAAAATCACATCAAACAAATTCCAGTTGAAATCATCACAAGAAAGTACTGCCAGCAGGTTGAGGGTGGTGATCCTTCCCCTCTATTCAGCACTGGTGAGGCCACACCTGAAGAACTGTGTCCGTGTCCGGCCTCCTCAGTACAGGAGGGAAATCGATATATTGGAGACAATCTAGAGAAGAGTCACAAAGATGATTAACAGCCAGGAATATGAAGAAAGGATGGGAGAGCAGAGATTCTTTTGCCTGGAGAATGTTCATGAATAGGAACTATAACTGGTAAGCATCTGGCACTGTAAAATTTCACTGTTCAAAAATTACAACAATTTGAAAACCAAATTTTAAGGAAAAAAACCTCTCATATTAATTTATGGATTTTTAAATTTTATTTGCCATTTCATAAAAAAAAATATACAATGTCTTATTTTATTTTGATTTTTAAGGTTATTCACTAAGGCAATTTTATTAAAATAAGAGGACTGGATTATGTATTAATAAAAAATAATAAGCATACATGCTTTAATTGTATGAGTTGCCAGCCAGACGCAAACAACTACAGTGATTATTGAAATTTTCAGTAGATTTCCTTTTTGGGTTTTGGGGTTTTTTTGTGTGTGTGATCTGCTTCTTTCAAGGGGCAATTTAAAGTTTTTATTTTCAAGATGGAATAAGGAAGTCATAATTGGGGGATTATAAAGAGTCATGGTTTTTAATAGTGTTTTCTGGAACACAAAGTAGTTTGGTTTTTGTGCCATCCTGTATAGCCTTGAATATTTTACACTAGAATAGTTAAAGAAAAAGGACCTTTTTGGCCATTGCAATAGTCTGTATGTCCTACAAGGAAGTAGTTTCTTTTCTCTGAAGGCTATTTCTGAAGACTACCTCTTCCATTATCTCAGTAGCCTGTGGATATTAGCTAACAGACGGAGATTAAACAAGAATTTTTCCAGTTGATTCATTTTTTCTAAAACAAATTCAAATCATAAACAAACTGAAAGACACACCCATAATATAAAAAAAAATATTTGGAATATTTGCTTTGACAGGTAAAACAATAAGTGGAAGAATTAAACTAATAAAATCCAAGTTACAGTCCATATCTTTGCAGATTTTGGAAAGATGTCTTCTGATAAAAAGTTAGTTCAAAGAATAAAAATAAAGATTTCTGTGAATGCTTAATACTGCTGATTTATCCCTAATGTCTTTATAGTGCCTCTAGGGAGTCAAACAATATCAGGATCTGTAATTAAATGAATATACTAAGTCAGTCATGAGCAAATAGAATTGGTAGATGCACCAAGAAGCATGTAACCAGCACCTCTTAATTATAATGATATTTCACAATTTACTCTCCCAAACTTTACAAGTGATTTGAGACATTCTAATTTTGTTCTGTCTTGAAGCAGTTTCATTTTAGTCAATAAATTTCATGAGATTCCCTAATGTAGGGCTCAAATTGAAACTTAATTGCCAGACTGATCTGATAGATGACAAATTTTCAACTTTTCTGAAGTGTTATATAGTATGAGAAGCTCTGCTTTGAATTCTACATGGTGAAAAATCGCTTAAAACTCAATTACAACTTGACTTTTCAGTTACCCTTTTGCTCTGACACTACAGTCATAAGTTTAATGGTATATACTTACTCACTGAAAAAGAATATTAAAATGCTGGTTTACTCAGTTGTAGCGTATCTTTTTCTCTCTTCTACTCTTCATTTTCATTATGGCTGTATTTAAACCTTAACAAGTATACCAATGCTGTATGTTTTTCTCCAAAATAGCAAAATACTACATGTAATTTACAAAGAAGTATACACTAATTACCAATAGAACAGTACAAGGTAAGTAACAGCTTTCAAAAAGCATTATCTTTAATACAAAGTAATATAAATAAGAGTATGCCACCTAAGGAGTCTTTCTGTTATACCTTTTGCAATCGGACATGTCTATCTCGTATTGGCCTCATTAGCCACCAGCGTGCTTGTAACAAATGTGAATAGAGCCTTCCCAAATCTTCATTTGGGAAGCCTAACCATGATGACGATGGTACTATTGAGATAATTTTTCTATATATTAAGTTTAATCTATACAAGATCATGGTTCTTTTTGTTCAATATTTAGATGATCATTCCTTTTTCCATTATTTTTTCTGTTTTGTTACCTAATGCAATATTAAAATATTTTCTTGTGTCTTACCAAGAACTTCCTCATAATGAATAGACAGTCTACCCTTTGCATTACTTTTCACTTGTTTCACCGGTCTTCAGATTCATTTTTTTTTTCATTCTAATTTATGGAACATTGAATTAGTTCAAGATGAGTAATGCATTTTTTGTTAAGACTTCAGATATTTAGGTTTTTTCCCTTAAAATATTACCTGACACAAGGGTAGCGGGGAAGGATGCTGAAACTGAAACCAGTACACCTTTGAAAGCTCAACACAAACAATATTTATTACTAAGAGGTGGCCAACAAAATGAAAAACCCAAGAGATAGGAAGGAGGAGAAAAATAAACCCTCAGTACAACTCCCCCAGTCACGCAGTTGTTGTTTATGAACTTTTCTTACCGACCCGGAGTGCCTATAATTACCCATAGCAGAAGCTGCATTCTCGGAGAGTCAGCAGGCTCCCAAGACAGCGGGCAAAAGGCAACATAGTCCTTTGATGTGAAGCTTGCGTTCCCCCCCCAGCACGAGCCATCTACTTTTCACACAATTAGTTGGTGATGTCTACCTGGGCAGGTGTGGCCAGCACTGCCCAACTAGAGGCCTTCAGTCCCTCCCCCTGGTACGCAAGTGGCATCTCTTCTTTCAGTTGTATTTCAGTCCATGTGATATTATCTACATACATATAACCTAAATTAATTTTGATTCTGCCACTTTGGAGAGAGAAGACTTTTAAAATTAACTGCTCGGGGATTTGAAATATGGCTTACAGATTCCAGAACTACCATTTTCAGTTGTTCTTTGGTGTTCTCCAGTGATTTGAAGTCATCCTAGGAACTCTAAGGTATTATTTTCAACCATCTCAGCCAGTTAGAGAAATAATTCCTCTGCTTTTGCTTATCTTGGTCATGCACGTTGCTCTCCAAAGCTTTTCCCTGAACAACTTTTTAGAGAGGTATTGCACTCTCTCCAATTCATGGTTGATACAGATATATTGTCAGTGCAGATCACACATATTGCATTCCTGAATCTAATTCCACTGGTTATTAACACCATAGCCTAAGAATGGTTGTATAACTGTAGGGGCTGCCTGGGTAACCCGTAGGGACAGAACCATGTGCATAAAATTATGTAGTTAATGACCAAGTCCAGCTTTCAGATAAACATCATAAATAATTAATAAAAGTCTCTCTTTTGCTTTACAGTTTCCTCATCTAATAATATTAAGTATCTGGTTAGTTTTGCTGTGTAGTTTGACAAAACAGCTTTATTTTCCTAATGCAGAACAGAGATTCCATGGCAACAAGACAGTTTGAAGCAGAAAAGACATAGGCAGAAAACACAGATGATCTGGTTTCAGAAAGTCACAAAATTAATAGATAGAAGAACAGCATATATAATGCAGGGTCTCAAGAATTTTACTTTGTTTAAAACAGCATATAAAAATGCAAGCAATTCTTCAAATGTTAGTGGGTCTACTCACATTCAACAAAATATAGTCTTGCAATTTGTAAAGCTTTTATTACTTTATTATTAAAAAAACACAAAAAGACTTTCAATGTCTCTACTTGATGTAAAACACTAACTGAAATGACAGGGTTGAAATCCCAGTCTCACTGAAATCAGAGATGCCTTTATTCATTGTCATTCTGTAAGATGAACATAGACATGACTTGCTGTTCTCAAATACACCTGAAGTCCCAAACACATTGCTCCTTTTTCTCTTGTATATGTCTTGTTTCTTCCATGTGTTCTTTTAATGTCTCTCTTCTCTTTGCTTGTATTGTGGTTTAAACCAAGCCAGTAACCAAGGCCTAGCAGCCACTCACTCACTCCCCCACCAGTGGTATTGGGGAGGGAACTGAAAGGATAAAAGGTAGAAAACCCGTGGGTTGAGATAAAGGTAGTTAATAGGGAAAGCAAGAGCCATGCACACAAGCAGAGCAAAACAAGGAATTAATTCCTTGCTTTCCATGGCCTGACAGGAATTCAGCCACCTCCATCACACATTCCCAAGTTACTTGGGAAGACAAACACCATCACTCCAAATATACCCCCCTTCCTCATTCTTCCTCCCACTTTATATACTGAGCATGATGTCGTATGTTCTGGAATATCCATTTGGCCAATTTGAGTCATATGTTCTAGCTGTGTCTGCTCCCAACATCCCGAGCACCTCCAACTTCCTAACCAGAATGGCAGTATGAAAAGCAGAAAAGGCCTTGCCTCTGTGTAAGCACTGCTCAACAATAACAAAAACATCTCTGTATTCGTCACTGTGTTCAGCATAAATATAAGACACAGCCCCAACCAACCACTGTGAAGGAAATCAACTCTACCCCAGCCAAAACCAGCACAGCTTGTCATTAACTCCATCTTAACCAGTCAGATTTGCCTCTTATGGGGGATATGTTATGCACATTTGACTTTGGTACAGATTACCAGTGTCTCAAAAGTCAGATTTAGGATAAAAATCATCAGTCTATATTTTGTGTGAGGCTTCACCAATTAAGAAATAGTAGCTTGTGCCAAAATTTGAAATATCATTTTCCTTTTTGATTTTTCTGGGAAATAGTAAGAGGAAATAATTTCTAGGAAACAGGAAGACAAACAAATATATATGGATATATATATGTATTTATATGTATATATATCCCCCTGTATAGATATATCTCAATATTTATGCATGTTGCTAGGGTTTTTTTTCCAGAATGGAAAATAGCTAAAACAACCTTTAATAATTATTGATTGTCAAATTAAATTTTATCCTTATAGTGGTGGCCTGACACAAACCAACAGCTAAGCACCCATATAGCTGCTTGCTTGCTATTCCCCGCCCAACAGGACACATGAGAAAACTTGTGAGTTGATACAGACAGTTTATGGATGAAGGAAATTTAAAAAAAAAAAAGAAAAAAAAAGGAAATGACACAGGTATTTTCTCAGCAGCCACACAAGTAGATTGATGCCCAGACAGACTCTAAGCAATGGTCGCCTTGGGAGACATTGCTCTGTTCCCCCCTCTTCTTCTTTCTCTGCTTTAGGTTGCTGAGTATGACATCATATGTTATGGAATATCCCTTGGACAATTCAGGTTGCTGTCCCAGCTCTGTCCCCTCCTGACTTGCCCATCCCCAGCCTTCTCTCAGAGAAAAAGAGAAAACCTTGATACTGAGCAAGAACTATTCATCAATAGCCAAAACATTAGTGTTTTATCAACACTTTTATAGACACAAATCCAAAACCAAAGCACTATACAGGCTGCCATGAAGAAAGTTAACTCCATTCCAACCAGATACAGTACACTTATAATTACTTCTCTTTGAAAGTAAAAAGCAAATGGACTAAAGATTGTTACTATAGTTGAAGTGTTAATTTAGTTTTTATGTTTTCAGTAATCTTGTTCCTATCCCCTCCATATCTCTGGCAAGTAGAGTTACTGGGTTTTTTTTTTAGTGATCATATTTTCTTATAAAAACCATGCAGCCTATATTTTTAATCTACTTTTCATTTCTTAGATAACATTTAGAGGTATGGTCACACCTTCATTCATTTATACCTTTGAATTACGTAAATTATTCTACAACATATCTTTATAATTAAACTTGAGAGAACTCTTGCTTTGTTCTTAGAAGTGATAAAATAGTCCAGAAAAATATTTCAGAACCACAACCAGGTAAGATCACTTCTGTACTCTGACTTAAATAGGTTATAGAGTGTATACCACTCCCAAGAAACTGAAAGAAGAAACTGGAAGACTGTAAACCAAAGGTCATTACTGTAGAAAGCTTCTGTTATTGAATATGAAATGTGAAAAATAGATGAAATGGAGAGATGAATTGATAATTTCTAGTTTTTACATAATGCAAAAATAAATCTAATAGAGGCTTAATATTGCTTTCCACATATGAATGAAAGGAAAATTGGATTTAGAAAACATAAACCTTCTACAAATTAAATATGTGAGGATTGCTATGAAAAAATAATTTTATGAAGAAAAAACCAACAAAACAGCAACAAAAAAAATCAAACCTGAAATTTGTAGATGTAACAGACTTCCATTAAAAACACTGGAGTAGTCAGCTCTTAGGTCAGAGCAGATCAGATCAAGTTGCTCAGAGTTTTATAAACTTGGGACTTGACAACTTTAAAGGATGGAGGCTGCGAGGAATCTCTGGACAGACGCTTCAGCTTCTTGATTACATCCATAGAGAATAAATTTTGGTTCAACTGACTAATAAACTTTCACCTTACATGCTTTCTCTCTCTATTTGTCTCCAAAAAATACAAAAAATGATCATTAAATCCCTAGATAATATTTTTTTTAGCAATGAAGTTAGTTTCTCATGGAATGAGAATGTTACTATACCACTCCATGATCTTGTTTCTTCTAAGAGAAGATGGAGCACAGTTCAGAAGAAGAGACCTTCATAGAAAATGCAATGAGATTACAGGAACTAAAAAATGAATGTCACTGTTTTCAGTGAGGATTAATAAGATTTTGAGGATTGACTTTAGCTCCATATTAAGATAATTTTCAATTTAGAAGTCTGAAATAATAGACGTCAACATGAAACTTACCTAACATGCAATTGTACTTGATGATGATGTATTCAATTAATGAGGTAGTTGCCTAAATACATACATGTAAGGCCATTTTTGATGATGTAGGATATTCTGTCTGGTCTCTCTGTCAGTACAGAGGGGGAACTTACATATTCAGTTGACAAATGACATGGTGACTGTGTAAATACTAGCAAGTCACAAAATGTAAACTGTTTAAAAAAGTTAAATTTAAACATGTGAAACAATGTGAAACAATCATTTATATTGTTCTTTTTAATTTTCATCTTTAAATGTCTAAATATTTATAAATTTTGTTTATTCACTGTTGCTGTCAGGGACTTCTGAGTCTTAAGTCCGCCTATATAGGCCTTACTTTCCCTGAAAAACCTCACCTGAAAATAACGTTTGCTTTGAAGCCAAGGAGTTCTAGATGTCTAGAGCACTGGTGTAGGCAAGAAATATATGACACAGGATCTATGATGGACTCCTACCCTCCTGAAGCAACAGTTGAACATAAAAAGTATATCCTAGAGCACATCAAGAACTTATCTATAGACAACTGTATAGACTCCTGGTATACACTGTAAGAGACTACAAGTGAGTTAGCTGTGTAAACTTGTAAACTCCCATTGAGATGAGCTAATCAATACATTCAATTGACTCACTTCACCCTAAAATAAACAGCTTTTTTAAAACAAATGTGTATCTCTCCATTGACTTTACTGACTATGAGATCAATTCACTTGTCAAACATAGGTTTGTAGTGTAATTTGAAACTGTCTAAGTTATCTGAGAAATCTGCATGAGGCTTTCAGTATTGAAAGCATTTGCAGAGACTCATGCCCTTCTGAATCAGCAGCTGAAGGACACACAAGTAGGTATAGTAAATTAAATGAAACTGTACTCTTATACTTACAGAACAGAGTTGTCCTAGAATGTTAGAAGTCAAAATATTAACTTTGATGCCTTTGAGTGAGATACACTGTAGGCACCATTTAAATGACCCACCTGACATCCCATGTCCACTCTACAAAAGCATAGGCATCCTGTATGTCTGTGGACTAAATGAGTGGACAGTGAAGTGGATTGAGAACTGGCTGAATAGCAGGTCCCAGGAGGTTGTAATCAATGGCACAGGCAGGTCTGTCACTAGTGGTGTCCAGTATTGTTTAACTTATCCATCAGTGACTTGGATGAAAGGATAGATGCCTCCTCAACAAGTTCACTGATGACATAAAGCTGGGAGGAGTGGTTGATATGCCAGAGGACTGTGCAGCCCTTCAGAAAGACCTCAACAGGTTGGAGAGATGGGTAGAGAAGAACCATCTGAAATTTCACAAAGGCAAATGCAGAGTCCTGCACCCAGGAAAGAATAACTCCATGCAGCAGCACAGATTAGGGGCCGACCTGCTGGAAAGCAGCTCTGAGGAGAAGGACCTAGGGGTCCTGGTGGACAATAAGCTCTCCATGAGCCATTAGTGTGCTCTTTTGGTCTAGAAGGCCAATGGTATCCTGGAGTGCATTAAGAAAACCATTGCCAGTAGGTCAAAGGAGGTGATCCTGCCCCTCTACTCAGCCCTAGCAAGGCCTCATCTGGAGTGCTGTGTCTAGTTCTGGGTTCTTCAGTGCAAGACAGACATGGAGCTCCTGGAGTGGGTCCAGCGAAGACCTATGGAGATGATTAAGGGACTGGAGCATCTCTTCCATGAGGAAAGGCTGAGGGAGCTGGGCCTGTTCAGCCTTGAGAAGAGATGACTGAGAGGGGACCTCACCAGTGCATACAAGTATCTGAAGGGAAGGTATCAAGAGAATGGAGTCAGGCTATTCTCAGAGGTGCCAAGCAGTAGGACACAAGGCAATGGGCAGAAATTGATGCACAGGAAGTTCTGTCTCAATATGGGGAAGAACTTTACTGTGCATGTGACCATGCGCTGGAACAGACTGTCAGGAGAAGTTGTGGAGTCTCCCTGCTTGGAGATATTCAAGACCCATCTGGACATAATCCTGTGCAATGTGTTCTAGGATAACATTTCTTGAGCACAGTAGTCGGACCAGATGATCCTCTGTGGTCCCTTCTAACCTGACCCATTTTGTGGTTCTGTGATTTGCTCTAACTCATTTATTTAAAGATATGATTACGTTGCTCAAATTCAGTCCTCTCATAATATTTGTAATGTCCTGTGGTATCTTACCTGGAATCCAACTGTCAGTCCAGAAGATTGAAGATCTCTCTGAAGCCCAGTATATTAGCTTACAGTCCCATGCAAATGTTGTAAATTGTTATGGGGTGGCAGGAGGCATCTCCATTTGGTTAACTGAATCTGCTTCTGTATCTTCACCTGCTGCAAGAGGAGTTTAGAGATTGTTGACACCTAAATTTATGCGTCTGAATCTAAGATTTAATCCCACTCCTAAAGTTTTATTCCTTTTATGATTTTTTTTTTTATTTCTCTCTCTTAAGGACTTTTTCCTACCCTTCTGGACCTACAAAGAGTATATTACAGGTGTTACGAACCTGAAATTTTGTAATGAACTAGCCTCAAGCTTCAAATTATTATTATAATTATTTTTGTTGCTGTTGTTATTATTTAGGATGTTTTAATGATACTATGTATACATTAAAATTCCACAGTGTATTCACAATATACACTTCTCAGAGTTGCCTCACAGTTGCTTCATTCTACCGCTAAGAGATGCAGAATGTTTCAGTGATTTTCTAATGAAAAAACATTTTCTCTTCTTTATCTCTTTTAGCTTCCACTGACATTTCTTTGCCTTGGGTGCAACCTGTCAAGAGGACTTGCTGACACACTTATTAATAGCAATAACAGTATGCCTAATGTGATACAATTAGCACAATCCAGTAAATTCACCCTGTGACTGCTTCAGGAAACTTGACATTGTATTTTACCTCATAACAATAAAGACTGTGTGGAATTTATTCAAAAGATCTAATGGGGTGGGAGGGCGTTGATTGTTTTGGTTTTTTTAAGAATACTTAATTCTATTCATTGTTGGTCTCTTTCTTTTTTCCTTATCTCAGAAATTTTGAAAACAGAAGCCAAAACACAAAACTAAACAACTGATTTTCAGAAAAAAATAGCAATGAGTAAAAATATTTTTCAGATCTAAATCTTGATTGTTGATGTTGTTTTTTGCACACACTCTTGAAACTTGTTTGCACTTGAAGGAGCAAAAAATTGAATGCAGATATAGAAAACAAATAGAAATACTGAGTCACTCAGTAAAGATTTTGACACTGTATTTCTTGCCTGTAACCGCTTAAAGACAAATGTACATGATCTCAGGTGATATTTGGAAATGTATTATGGAGTAGAAAAGATAACTTGTCTACAGGAATGATTAATAATAAAGTTTCCATAAAGCAGTATTGCAATCTGAGAAGTCTGAGGCAGGGTATGAAAATGGGTAAGTGTATGGGTCAGAAATAAAGAAGGTGGCAAAGCTTTATAGTCTGTTTTCCTATGCAGAGAAGGTGATCACTGAAGTCAACTGAAAAAAATATTTGCTTCAATAACAGGAAAACAATTTAAGAATAGGTGAGTGGTGAAGAAAATGTTCATGATGACCATGATGTGATAGGTTTTTACCAGTCTACACTAGAAAACACCACTATAAAAGACTGTGTGCGGTCCAGGAAGAATCTCTGCTGTTTGTGTCTGACATTTAAATGTCAGTTGTCCACAGCTCCCTACTTAATAAAAGTTGCTGGAGAGTGAGACAGTGGAAAAAGGTAGTGAAAGAAGGAACTATACCGAGGATTAAATACAAGCTATTCAGACATAATTTACTCTGGAATTTGGTACTACTTTGGTTTTGTGAAAATTTATTTCTGTGCTAAATTTAGGCATAGCCTCGAGAACTAAAGCTGTTCTATCTGAAGTCCAAAGTCAAACTACTTTGGCACAGCTGAACGATGCCACAGAAAAGCACATGAAAAAACAGTGTCATAGATGTCATTGCTCTAAAACATAAATATCTAGAAGAGTAGGAAAATGAAAATGTATTTAAACTTTTATCGTATAGAAGTAGAGAACATGTTAAGTAATTGGCATTTCTTTCGTGGGGATTTGGTTCAGAAACTCAAAGAGCTACTTCAGAAGTTGCCAGAATTCCCTTAAAAATTATACTGCATAAGTATCTCCTCTCTTTGGATATCTTGATTGTTAAAGAAAATTAACGTATGAATGTCATAGTAATAGACTTAATATAATACATGCTTTCAATATCTTATCAAAATAAATAAGTTATTTCTAAGTGTTAAAAATAGAGCAAAACTATAGTTTATTGATTACAAATCATTCATCCTATACTCCACAGATTTGACTCTTGGTAAGACTATGTTGTCTTTATGTGTATTTCAAAAAATCCATGCTCTTTCCTTTTATGCAGCTGTCTCTGATCTGCAGCCTTCAGAATTTTCTTCAGAGGACAGAAAAATGAATGCTGTTCCTGACAGGCAGACTCTGAACTCAGAATCACACACTACTTCTGTGCCAGCATAAAAAATCCATGGTCCTTCTAATCACTGCCAGCGGTCAATGCTTTTCATCCTATTGCACTACATATTCCCAAAGCTCTATTACTTGTTTCTTTGGGTGACCAGACAATCAGGGTGATGAAATAAACTCTATTTTAATTGCATTAATATCTACAAATAAAAGCACAAAAAAGAGTTGAGAATTTTTGAGGGTTTTTTAAATGTTAATATAACTAATGAAATTTCATTAAAACTATTCAAAATCCCAGAATTTGAGCAGTGATTGTCTCATAAATATACAGAATTCCACTTTCCTCATGAGGATTTAGGGTTTCATTAGTTTTCTCTAATGTAGTGTTTCCTCTGAAATACTCTGTGCTTATTTTAAATTGGTTTTCTCAGTGGCTGTTATAACCATTTAATTCTTTCTACAACATTTCTGATTTCAGAAGGAATGACTCAATTAGTATGTCTTGAAAAAAAGCTATAGTAAATAAAACTTTTTTCACAACATCACAAAAGATTCACTTACTTTAAAAGAAAAAAAAGCAACTATGGTCATTTGAATAGAAGGACCTCAAGAGGACAGAATGGATATTATTGGAAAAATTTTTACTCATTCTGTGGTGAGTGAATCTTATATATGTACTTGTGTCAAATATTAAAAAAATGTGCAAGCAAATAATTCATGACAAGAGGGAAAGAGCACATCAAAACAAAGAGAGGAAAATGTTTGACACCAACTCTGCTAATATATAGATCTCATGGGAGGGAAAAAAAATATCTCCTCTAGGGACGACTGATCTTTATTCGAACAAATTTTCCACCTAACTTGATACAGATTTTGCCTGTAATTTCATTTCAGTTTACAACATAGAGTTCTGAATTAGAACACCTTACAAGTTGCCCTAATGTTTGCATAAAAATATTTTCAAAAAAGATAACTGGATTAATACCATAAATAGCATTCCTAAACAATCTTTTGAGTGAAAATTAACCTTTACAGAAATTGCAAAGCACGGAGATTTACTGTACATATAGGTAAGTTAAAAGAACACAAAAAAACCCCAGACTCAACAAAAGCAAACAGGTGGAAAATGCAGTATTGAGTTCAACAGACTTTCCTCTTGCCTAGCTGGGACCACAGAATAAAATGATGTGGACCCTGAAATTAGACTATGTTTCTTAATCTTATGAAAAAATATTGTAATATACAGAAGTTCCATAGACTTAGAAGCTCAGCTGATTCCGACCCTCAAAAATATTTTGAGAAATTTTCAAAAATACTTTAAGAATTTTTCAAAAATAGTCCACTTTACCTAAGATATTCCTATGGATTGATGACCAGCAAAATAGTCTGTGGGAATGCAAAAAGTTTATATTAATACTTTATTGGATGAAAATGATTTGTCATTCCTTCCATTCCTAATTCCTTCCCTTTAACAATGTCAGAAGGTAAACAAATAAACAAGATGGTAAGTGTTATTTGTTTTACTGAGGTTCCTTTATGGCAAGTTTTGGTACAAATATTCAATATTTCATAGCTAGGAAAAAACCCCCAACAAACCTAGCCAGGTTTATATACTAAATTCCAATGCTTGATTTACTTGATTTTGAAATAAAAATGATAATTTTAAGGAGAAATTATTTTAGATTCTGAACTATTTAAATCTTATCTTTATAATAGAAATGTTGATTATTACTTTATGCAAAAATTCCTCCATGCTGATATGTCTTTTGCCTGAAAAAAAGCCCATAAACACTGAAACTTGCTGTATTCAACATTCAAGTAAATTTTATTTTCATTAATATAAACGGTTCACCAAAGAGATCTATTGCATAATAATGCACCAAACCATGATCTACAAACTGAGTAAACTCAATTTTTAGAACTTTCATGAACAAATTTTGTTTATGCTTTTGTTATGCTCACACAGCATTCATCAAAATATGTCTATGACGTACTTAAAGCACTTCAGACAATTTATCTTCAAGAAATAACAGTATTACTGCATTATCACTAACAGATGATGGAAACTTCAAGAAAATATAAGTAAAATTGAGATCATACAAGCAGTTCTGAAATCACAAACTGGTTTTGTTAAAGAAATTTAAGTCGGGACTGCATAAATATAAGGTATCTTGTATTGTAAGAAGGTGAAGCAATGGGATAGATGATATAAAAACTAAGCATAAGCAAAGTGAAATAAGTAATAAAAAGAAAAAAAAAAGGGGTTTTGTCATACCTTCTGTCAGTTGTCTGAAGTTAAATTCACACAGTACTGATAGTCACTTATTCGTCATTCATGTCAACTCCAAAGTAATTCACGAGAGACTGCAGGAAGACAGTTGGGTTTCTTTTTAATTCCTCCCCCTGGCATCAAAAGATTTTGTAAAGAGTGGAGGTTTCTTCTTTTCTCATTGTCTGTGCTGCAGAAACTCTCATTTGTGCAGTACCTGTCAGCGAAGACTGTAGGTGACTTACACTGCATCCTAGCTGGTAACAGCAGTATATAATAGAAGGCATAGCAACATAGAAAGGCTGAAATACTGCATGGCTTACAAAGTCATTTAGAACATTTAAAAAAAAAAAAGAACACAAAAAAAATTTAGGAAAGGAAGATGTAATCATTGTGAGAAAATTGCATTTATAGAAGACAGGCAGGTACTAAATAACAGGGGAAGTTAATAGAAATTGAAAAAGAACAACAACAAAACCTGAAAAAGCTGGTCAGACTGGCTCAGCAGAGGGAATGAAAGGCTGCAAGAGCAAGGGAAAAGAGAATTTTGTCTGTCACACAGTAACAACACAGGATTCCTCTGTTTTCCTGTTGATCCAGTTCTATTACTGACTGCAAAGTAAATTTTGAAAAATCACATTTGTTATTTTTCTGCAAGATCAGTCTCTGGATGAGCATTGTATTTTTGTTTTCCTGCCCACCATTTGACAACATAGCTGTCACACTTACAGATTCTGGCACCAGGGTAATCCTCTGAGTATGCTTTAATGTGAAAAAAGTGCTCTGTGATGGGGACAACAGTTGGAAGACATGCTATGACTATGTTTAAGCCCCTGCTTCACAGTGTCACAGGTTGGTTGCGACTGGAAAGCACTTCTGCTGGTAATCTTGCCCATACACCCCTCCTGTGTCCCCAGTTGCTCAGGCACAATCAGCTAGAGCAGGTTGCCCAGGACCTTATCCAGCTGGGTACTGAGTATTTCCCAGGAAAGAGAATTGTAAATTCTCTGGGTGTCCTGTTCCAGAGTCTGACCATAATCACAATAAGAGAGTGTATTTTTCTATTCAGATGGATTTTCTTGTGTTTCAGTTTGAGTCCCCTGTCACTGGCCACTGCAGAGAAGAGTCAGATTTCCTTGTTTTCATTCCCAGTGACCTGGTGATAGTGTGGCTGGGATAGTGTGAATTCTCTTCTCAGAAACTGGTGCAGTGTTGTGTTTTGGATTTAGTATGGGAATAAGGTTGGTAATACACTGATGTTTTAGTTATGGCTAAGTAGTGCTTACCCTAAGTCAAGGAGTTTTCAGTTTCCCATGCTCTACCAGTGAGGAGATACACAAGAAGCCATGAGGAAGTGTGGCCAGGGCAGCTGACCTGAACTGGTAAAATGGATATTCCATACCATACAATGTCATATTCAGTATATAAGCTGATGGGATTTGGTCGGGATCCAGAAATTGTTGCTCAGGGACAGGCTGGGCATCCATCCGTGGGTGTTGAACAATTGTATTATGCATTGTTTGTTTTGTTTGGGTTTTATTCTTCTCTTTCTCTCTCCTTTTCATTCCTATTATGATTGATATTATTTATATTATTGTTATTATGTTTTCCTATATCTCAATTATTTAACTATTCTTATCTCAACACACAAGATTTACCTTTTCTTCAGAATTCTACTCCCCATCCCACTGGAACAGGGGTGTGTGTGGCATTTGTGTGTGGTTTTTTGTTTGTGTTATTTTTTGAGATGGAGGTTACGTTTTTTGCTTTAAAAGCAAGCTTATCTAAGGACTGATTGTTCATTTCCCATGCTTTTATTCCCAAAGATAACACTTGAGACTCTATAAAGAACTACAAGAGGGATTCCCAGAGTGAAACTCCTGAAGTTACCTTGTTACTGACACATAGCAATAACAAATCCCAGTAATAAATGAGATAAACTAAGTATTTAAACTGAAAATGCAAGATACTGTTTTTCTTTTGTCACATTTTTAATAGCTTCTTTATGCTATCTAATTCAAAGCTACTTCATTTTCAAAAGAACTGAAATTGGATATCTGGATACTCAATATCCTCTTCTGAGGCTAGATATTTCACTACAGGTCTACAATGAGGGAGGTATTGGGTGAAAAACTGGCAGATGGGTGAGGATCCAAAAGTTATAGTAAATGGGGTGACATCAGGCTACCATCCAGTCACCAGTGGGTTTCTCCAGGGCACAATTTTAAAGTCAGTGTCTTTAATGTTTTTATAAATTATCTGGACGTAGGAATGAATGTACACTAAGTAAATTTGCTGGTAATAGTGAATTAGAAGGAGTTGTGGGAGTCTTTTGGGATAGAGAAACCTTACGGGGAGATCTGGAGGTACTGAAGAGCTGGGCAGGGACCAGCGTATAGTGGTTATAAATACAAATTGGGGGATGAGACGGGGAAGAACAGTCCCATGGAAAGAGATTTGGATTTTCTGGTCAACAGAAAGTTGATTGTGAGTCAGCAGTGTGCCCTGGCAGCCAAAAGAACCAACCATGTCCTAAGGTGCATCATAGCACCATCATAGCATCACCAGCCAATCAAGGGAAGTAATTGTTCTCCACACTGCACTGGTGTAGCCCTGCCTCAAGTACCGTGTGCGGTTATGGGCACCTCAATATAAGAGGAACTGTTAGAGTGTGGCCAGAAGAGGGTGACCAAGAGGGTGAAAGGTCTCAAGGACAAGACTTAGGAAGAGCAACTGAGGTCACTTGGCTTGTTTACCTTAGAGAAGAGAAGGATGATGAAGAGCAACCTCATCACAGTTTTCAAATTGCTTAAGGAGGACATCGTGTGGGGAGATGCACATCTCTTTCTGGGGACCAGCAATAGGATACAAATAAATTGAATGAAGTTCTGCTGGGGGAAGTTCAGATTGGACATTAAGGAAAAGTTCTTGACTAAGAGGGTGGTCAGTCACTGGAACAGGATTCCCAGGGAAGTGATCACAGCATAAAACCTGTCAGAGTTCAAGGAGAATCTGTACTATGATCTTAGTCAAATGGTTTAGTTTTAGGTAGTCCTGCAAGAAGAAGGAATTGGAATCAATGATCCTTGACCATATACAAAACACCTTGAAAATTTTATGGTCTAAGCTTATTGAAAATCTTTTCAAAGCATTACAGTGAAAAAACTTTTTAAGTGCAAGTTCTACATAAAATTGAAAACTAGCATGGAGAAGTAATCACTGCTTTAGTACAGACTGTATTTGGAAATGTACACTGCTCTGCTTCACTGCACAACTAGGTAAACTATACAAACAATTCTGTGCTGATGTCCTTTGACTGTTGTGAATGAATGATTTATTAGAGAATTACACCTATGAAAGTCAGAAAGATTACATGTGTCACATGTCATGTTATAGCTGCATTTAATCTATCTCATCCTATTGCATACTTTATAACTGAAATTTTAACTGATGAATAATGTTGTAAAGAGTTGCAGTAAAATAAAATTTAGGCTGTCAAAATTTTTTATTAAACTAGTGTAAGAATAGGGAAATAAATCACAGAATATGTTATTCATTAAGTCAACAACAATAAAAATGATTGAAAATGCCCATTCAGTTATATTCTATGGTATCATAGTAAAACTGAACCAAAGAACCTCAAAACAAGCCTAAAAAAAATTAAAATCTGAGATAACTAAAATATGTAGCCATTGCTTTCTGATACTGAAGTACAATTAGAGCTTTTATTTCCCAGAAAAGAGAAACTACATAAGTAATTGTAAATCAAATTGGCATTTAACACTGTTTTCAACTATCTTTCTGTCCAAAGATTGGTATGCATTTTGTTTATGGCTCATGAACTCAGATTTCTATTTTTCAAATCTTTCAGTATAATGATCACAAGGGTAATTTATAATCAGCTGTATCATTTTTCTACCAAATGAGCTATTGAAACTCAGCATCTATATGAAAGACTCTCATTCATCTAACTTCATTTTTTTAATGTTTCTGAATACCAACAATAAGAGAATTTAAATTAAAAAGAGTGCATGAACATGTGTTTTTAGACCAATTTTTTCAGAAGCAAGAGCACCCAACGACACGCTCATCTACCAAAAGTTCGAGAGCAAATTTGAGAACATATTTTGTGAAGTCTAAAAAAGATAAGTATCAAGAAGAAGGTTTAGAAAAAGAAAATTTCCACTTCAGATTACAGAATAATATTCTGTCTTTTTGAACTACCCATTCTTGCTTTCTTTTTGTGAGTGTGGGAAAAAGATATCACTGCTTGTATATACAATTTTCTAAAACAAGTTAACAAATCAAAATACGTGACTATTTGCTGTGAACAAATAACATGACATTTTTCATTATGAGGAAAATCTCAAAGAACAGTTAACTTTATGGATAACCTACAATATAAATGACAGTATATACTTTCAAGATCCTTATTTTAATTTGTGGAGACAATTAGGATTTTCAGTAACATGATTCTGTAATCTATGTAGGTATTTTTCTAAGAGTAAATTTTAATTTAGAAGTGTAAAGTTTTCTCTATTGACTGTAAAAGTTAATTTAAACAAATAGTTGAAATGTAGATTATTATTTGGTGACATTTTGTCATAGGTTGTAAATCTATGCTTCTACTGGTAATTATAATTTCTTCCTCCTTTTATTTATGAACTCAGTGAAATGTTCCAGATTAGTTCAGCTCTGCCTTCCTTTATTCATTTTGTCCCCTGTGAATTTTACTGCCACATCATCATTGCTGAAATAGTTTCTTCCATTTAGTTTATCTCTTCTAATGGAGCAGACTTTTATTTTATTGTATTTTATAATTTAACAGTTCTTTATTCTTTTTCTGGTCAAGTTTAAAACTTAACTGGTTAAAAACCAATAACCACTGCAAATAAACAACATATATTTCAACTTAAAAGCATAGCTCATTGACTATTACTGTAAAGTAGACAACATCTAAACATCTCTTGCCAAATACAACTCTCACTTGTCACAGGATAAAGGAATTTCAACATTTTGTCTGATTCCTTATTTAACCTTTATTAAAAGAAAATATTGGTAGCTGACAGTCTTTCTGTCTACACTTGCCAAGGAGCAGAATTGATCATTTTCCAGGCAAAGGGAGTAATTTTTCATTGCATCATAAAAAATTTTCCTCTCATGCTATTTTTGTTCTGATATTGAGTATTACAGTTAGGATCATATTGATTTCCTTCGTCAACAGCATGTAAATAAGAGGAAAAGAGCAAGCATAGAGAAAAATAAATATTATTCTTTCTACCTTTCCATTTTTTTTTGTTTTGCATGCCAAACAGTTTGACATGCATCCATTAATAATCATGAATTTTCAGCTATTTACTATTTATTTACTTGTTGATTTATTTAAACCTGGTGTCTCCTTAGTAGACCTGCCTTATCTTTTGGTTTCTTTCAGCATCTAAATTGATAATAAAAGAGGTCCAAACCCCATTGTCTTCATCCAAAATACTGACTGCCTTGGATCTATTCTGCTTATGGATAGCATCCCTTGTGTCAGATTGGAATTGTCTTAAACTGAGGGAAAAAAATAAAATTAAACAGCATTCATAATCAGTGATCTAGCAACTGAGCTTGTGCTTTTTTACTTAGCAGTATCTTCCTCTTTTTTTTATAACTTCAAAAAATATAGGTTTTTTATATTGTGACATAAGCATTTTCCTGTGTATATCTGTTATTTGTGTCATACTATCTTGTCTATTGTTATTCAGCATTTAGGAAGAATGTTTTCCATATTTTTATCTTTATTATACTTGTATTGTTATACTTATATTGTTATACTTTGTCTCATAACTTTATCAGAAAAGACAACAGAACAAGGTGTCTCTTTCAATATTCAGATATTTTTTCACATGCTCATATTGAACATCTGCAGAACTTCTACACATCATTGGGCCAGACTTAGTGTGGGTTTACTAAAGGACGCAATGTTTCTTTTTAATGTAACTGGAAATAACTTTTGAATTATTATTTTGTTCCTGATGTGTTATAGCTACAGAGAGGTACTATTTAAGACATTATCTCAGTTCAATTTGTTTCTGTATGTCACCTTTGTGTGTATAGTTTAATTTTTCTGCTCTTCTTCTCCCTCATCTTCAATCTTGTTTTGTTAGGGGATTTTTTGTATTAGAGACAGTATTTTTAAAACTTATAGTATTAGCTTAAAAAATGACCTTAAATAAGACATTCTAGAGAAATATGTTTTGCAGTATGCCACTTTTTCAGCTTGTTTTTCACCATCCAGCTATAATGTCAAATCAGCCTGAAAGTGTGCTACTTTGTCAGGTTTTCTAACTCAAAAACTACTCCAGATTTTGTTAACACAATGTAGTGTTACCCAAGGGGCTTTCAACAAACCCTTTATGCACACAGGCCATTTTTGAATGTGTCTGTCTTCATGAATGAAACCACAGAAGGTGCTAAACTGAGTAAATTGATACACATTTTAGTTAGCATATTGAAAAAATTAATATATTAAAAATATAATGCATTCTTTAAAACCTAGTATTCATATTTTTAATATGTATATATTTCCCTTGACAAGCTAACTTCCTAAAATACTATTACAGAAACTTTCACAAGATTAGATGATCATCTCTGAAGACATCATCCTATCTTCTCAAGGCAATTACAGTTGAAAATATTCTGAAATCTATAGGAAGTAATTTGCTCCAAAAAAAGCAGTTAAATTCTTCCTCTAGAGAGTTGCTAACAAAAATTGGACTTTGTCAGGGGATGTTTGGGTTTAGTCAGTCTATCAGTCTTTTTTTTCAAAGCAAATTATTGCACTTTTAGTCACAGGTCTGGACATCAGAGCACTTAGAAAATTGCAATTTAATATAACATCCCATTGCAATTAGTTTTATAAAAATGAAGACTAATAATACCCTTCTATGTTTATCTCCATGTTTTGTTGCAAGTTCTAGATACCACATTTGATCATATTTAAATTTGGGATTTTTAAAAAATTTTTAGTCTAAACAAGATTAAATCCTTTGTGGGGCTAAAGAAGAAGACAGCTGGTAAACACACATCCAGCATCTAGGTTGAATTATATCTTGAATTAATTTTTACAAGATGAACTTTACTGCATGACAACTATTAGTGGAACCACTGTAGCTATGAAGTACCTATGGTTTAGGCAGATAATATCAGTTCATATGAATCTCAGCCTGACAGGTTTTTGTTAGGGACCAGTGCACATAAGCTAAAGATTTAATTCCAGGATATATATAGCTCATTATAATTCATGTCTAAGTAAAAATATTATATCAATGTTTTATTAATATCTAAATATGAAAAGGTATTTTCACTTATTGAAATGTGAGAAAAAAATAGTTTTAAAAAGTGAAAAAATGTGCAATTTGTGCAAAATTAAAAAAAGTTTTGAGTGGTTTTGTTTTTCTTTAAAATGCTTTTTGGTTTTATTGTTTAATAGTTTTAGAATTCTTGAATTTACCTAGATGTCATTTTTAAATCTAATATCAAACACTAATTATCTTAGGTCTATATGTTTAAATTACGTCAAGAAATTTCCTTTCAAATCTCTTGTGAAGTTACTATTTTGTGTACCAGCAATTACAATTTATAAACAAAACAAATAAATAAATGTATGTATAACGATGAAAATCACTCTCACATTTGTTTTCAAGGAATTTATAGGATTAGAAATCAGTTTTAAGGGTTGCCATTGTAGTTAAGTTTAATAGGTTTTAGGTTTTTTCTTATTTTCTACATTTATTTTGAATTAAGGATTATGGAGAATTTTGGAAAAATTGTATTTTTAAAAATATTAAAGAATAAAACCAATAAAGTCAGAAGAAGGTAGAAAAAAAAGTCAGATCCATTGTAAAAGCATAAATTAAGTCCTAATTTAGTTAATTTAATTCATGTCACTCCTCCGGTCTTTTAATTTTCATCTTTAGATGTTTGAAAAGAACAATTAGCCCCAAAGATTAATTTTTTTTATTTAAAAAGTTGAAACACATTTTCCTTTTCACTGATTTTGTTTTTATAACCATAGTGGTCAGTTATCTGCCTGATGTCATTGTCTGGGATGCCATAGAGACACTACTTTACTAGAAATTTTTAAGACAATGAAGTCAACTGCAGACCATGAGGGAGTTAGGCACCTAGATTTACAAGATACCTCCCCTCTAGCCTCTACTCTTTATGTAGTTCAGAATAAGATCTTGGTAGACAGATAAACATAGACATGCACGTCAAATTCTGTTCCTCTTTATAGTATTCTGCTGGAGAATCTGACCTCCTCATGCTCGTCATAAATTTTTTGGGTCTTGTGCCTTATCTGCTGCACTATGCAGGTGTGTAGAAGAGCTGAAGGAATTTTAAAAGGTGTGGCAGTGTGGCCAAATTAATATATCCCTAAATGACTAAGCAGTATGAAGGCAGATGAAGCTGACTGTAGAAAATGTTGAGTGGTGTGCATGGGGAATGGGAGGGCAGGTCATGAAGAAAAAGAAAAATCCCTACGTGCACATACAGAAAGGAGTCCTCCTAGCTGACTCTTTCAACTCTGTAGAGACATCTAGAATCTTTGATAGAAAATTGAAAAAGAAACAATTCACTGCTCAGTACAATGAGGAAAGCAACCTAAAAATTAAATAAATATATATATATATAACATAGCTATGTTATATATAACATATATAAAATAACCACAAAAAACACAGGGATTCAAATGTATAAATGTGTTTCAACCACTTTGAGGATGGGAGTAATTCCAGTTCCCTTACCTAAAAAAGACACAATAGAATAGGAAAAGTTTCAGAGAGCAACAAGAAGGATTGATTAAGATTTATATGTAGGGTGTTGAAGAGGCTAGAGCTTCTCATCCTAGGAAAGAGAAATAATAACAAAGTTATGACATAAGTCTAAAAGTTTGTAAGTGGTAGAATCAAAGCATCTGAGACATCTGTTCACTCTTTCTTCCAATACAAGGACTATAAGTCACCAAATCAAAGTCTGGGTTCAAAACAAGAAGGTAGTGTATTTCACGAAGAGAAAAGCAGACCTCTTTCTGCTTAGCAAAGGATTATGTTTGTGCTGGGAATTTTAGTAATCTCAAGGAGAAGGTAGACAGTTGGAAGAGAGATCCACTGTAGATTTACCAACCATGAAAGTCTAATTGTTAGAAAACGGAACAGAAAACAGTCAGAAGCTGAAAGAGTATTACGAGGGAAGTATTGAGGATCGCCAAGTTTTTATTTTTTCATGGACATCTATTTATGGGCACAGTTTGAAGCAAAGTAGGATGGATGAACAATATGTGTGAACCACAACTAAAGTTTAATTCTATTCTTCCATTCAACTCTTTCTTTGACTTGCAGGTGGCATAATTCCTTTTCTTTCATCTCAGTGTAATAGGCACAATCATCTTTAAGATGAGTTTTTTTGCTGAATTTTTGTCTCTTGTCAACACTATTAAAGAAGAACCAGGAAACAGAGAGGGAATATTAATCTTGTAGGTTGACAAAAAGTTGATGCATTTGACAATTAAGAATTCTAAACTTCCAATTCTTTTATCTAGATATATTTAAAAGTTATAAATCATAGATAATAAGGCTTAGAAAAGAACTGTTACAGGATATTTCCCATTTATTAAGCCACAGAAAGGATCAGAAGCACCTGTCTTATTTCCAATTAATATTGTCTAGCATTTCTCAAAATCTGTGGCTGAGGTTCCATAACGAATGTTTAAAGTATCATAGAGAAATAAGTCTAAAATTAAGAACCAGAAACCACTTAGTCCCCTTCCAGAAAGATATTTTGTCAGTGAAACTACATAATCTGTTGTGTTCTTTTGCCATATAATTTTTTAACTTTCTTTGACTGCTATTAATTTATTAGCATGTCTCTATCTCTTTTGTTCCTTTTGCTCCTTTTCCTGGGCACAAACTATATGTAGTCCTACAAAATTTACAGGATATTCAGCCTAGAAGGGCCATTTTCTGAGTCAGTGCTCTAAATTTTTGGTCAGCATAGTCGGAACCTTCCACACCATTCATGCCATGCATAAAAAGAAGGATATTGTAATAGCATTTTGTAAAAAAATGGTTAGACACAGGGGTAGGTTTCTGAGAGAAGCTGTGAATGTCTCTTTGCTGCAAGTGTTCAAAGTGAGGCTGAGCAGGACTTCGAGCAAGCTTATTTTGTAGAAGATGCACTGCAGGGGACACTGGCAATAAACTTTAAAGATCCCTTCAAACCCAAACCAAACCATCCTGTGGTGTCACAATTCTGTGATTCTAGTGTCTGACTATGACTTGCCTAATTAGCTGACACAAATGAGCCATGATACCAGGAGATAATCAGTGTTCGTAGTTCTTACTGAGGAATTCAATCTTAGAGCTAAACAGTAGAGGTTTCTTAGGGTACAAAAAAAAAAAAAAGGTAGTATACAGCAAGTTAGAAGACAGATGTTAGTACAGGAAATGAAATGTCAAATAACTGTAACATCTAGAGAGAGGAAAACTGGAAGAAGAGAATAGGAGGTCAGAGAGAGGAGTTGTAAAAAAATTCTTCACTCTTCATAAAATTAAGTGCCATTTCTGTGAACAATATATTTCAAAAATTAGTTAAATGGGTATCTAAGCTGGTCAGTGAAAGCTAGATTGAATATTTTTATGTTACTATGTGACATCAGAGTAGACCTAGGGTAAATCTGATAGCAAAAAGAAAACATTTTCAGTAAGTATTATTTTTAGATTAAGAAATTATCAGTTCACAATACTTCTGCGAACCTTTCCCATAAATACAGGACTTGCTGAACACAAATAGAGAAAGTATTTCAACAAGTATTTCTTAGACATATTTATGAAGATTGTTCATGATTTTATTGAGCAGTAAATTCTGACTGCACATTCAGCTATAACATTCAGAACTTCAAACCCACATTCTATTGACTTGTACAAGAAAACTCCAGGGGATAAAGAAAAAAAAAATCTGACTAACAAAAGACTCTTTCCCAGAAGTAACTCTCTGTGGGAAGATTTTTCACAGAATTTTCATTAAAGTCAGTGAATATCCAACCTCTGTAGGAGAAAAAGCAAAAATATTAAAAAATTCCGAAGAGAAGTATTATACAATTTGAGCCAGCATTTTCATCTGACTGTCTATGGACTGCTCATGAGGTAAAAAGGGAGAACCTTATAGTGGAATTTATGAATAATTTTTGAGTAACAAGTGTCATTATGACTGCCACAATCTACTTGTGAATATGTCAAGATAAAAGTGTTGAAGTTCACTAAGTTCTTACTTAACTCTTAAAGACTTTTCCACATAACTCAAAAAAGAAACACAACTCACTTATGATTTCATATATTCATATTTTGCTTTCATTCATATAGCGTAAGGTTGGTACAAGTATTTTCCAATGAATTCATTATCATTCTGTAATGAAGACTCAAGATCAGCCTGTTTGTGCTTTCCTATCAGAACAATTACTGTGCTGTTCATAGAAGTAATATATGTATAGATTACTCTATAATTATGGAGAAATTATTCTTCTTAGTTGTCATGATAACATCTTTTTTCCACAAGTGCATACCTAGTACTTTATGTCTTGAAGAATAAAGCAGACCTCAAAACATTAAAAAAACCCACCACAACAAAACCAAACCAAACACAAAAAAAATCCAAGACTCTCTAGAAGATTCTGAACATACATTTCTTTTGGAACAAATGAACTCTCAGCAGCTGAAGTGAGCAGCTCTGAGGCCATGACGTACAGCCTCCTTTTATTGAATAGAAGGTCACTCTTGTCCCCATCACCCTGAACCCTTTCTTTGCCAACTCTGCCCACCACTTCCTCAGTTGATTTTGCATCCTCCTCCTCCTCCTCCTGCTTTGTTCCTAGTTAAGTCTTTCTTACCTGCCTACCAAAAAATGCTGTTAGCCTCCTTTAACAGGTGGATCCTAGGTCTCTTCCTAGCAGTCCGCAGTCCTCAAAGGCTTTGACACTATAGTGAAAACCAAATCTCTTTTGTTGACACAAACTGTGCAAACAGTGTATAGTTGCAGTTGATGTTTTACACCTCTTGATCCACGAATTTTCCTCTAGTTGGTTTAGACTCCCCCTATTTTGTCCTTAAGCATCTCATTCATAGAAGTACATTTTTCTTAACATGTAGGTAAGTAATACAGAAACCTAACATCAAGATAAATAATCACTAAATAACATAGAATCATAGAATCATATAATACATTGAGTTGGAAGGGACTCATTAGTATCATCAACTCCAACTCCACAGGACACCCTAAGAATCACACCGTGTACCTGAAAGCACTGTCCAAACATTTCTTGAACTCTGTCAGGCTTGGTGCTGTGACCACTTCCCAGTGCTCAACCACCCCCTGGATGTAAAACCTTTTCCTAACCGGAACAGGATATTTAGACATTTCAGTGTTCAACCTTAGAACTTCCTGCTTGTAGTTTTATGGCTTAATACATAGTATTAATCAGATGTGCTATTACATTAATTTTAAATCATCAGTAATATAATTTTTAACCAACTGTATATTTGCACTTAGTATAAGTTGCAGAGTTTAAGTAGCGAGGGACTACAGGGGTGACCTGTTTGGGAAGCGACTGTAAACTGTCAAATTACAGTCATATCCCATTCCAGACAGCTCAAACTGTTGTGAGTAGCCTGTCATGCACCAAAACTTCAGACCATCAGAGAAGCACAGAGCACCTGTACTCAAACGTATCTGAGAAATAAATCTGAAACATCTAGGGGCTGGAGACGCACTCCACATTCTGGAGGTGCTGCTGGACATACACTCAAGGAGGAGACATCTGAAGCCAAAAGGGTCACATCTTCTTTTTTTTTTTCTCATTTATTTCCTTGTCGAAGATTCAAAATAGGTGATGCATTTGCTTGTTGCGGAACGCAAATCCGAATGGGAACCCTTCCAGGTGTAGAGAGATGTTTACGACACCTGAAGACATTATATTTTATGGATTTTCATGTTTATACCCAGTTTTGAACACTGTTTAATGCATTTCCCCCACGTATCTGTATTAATCCCCTTTGTCTGTATAGCCCAAGACATGCCCGGGCTTGCCCCATGTTATTTTCCTGCCAAAAGTTGTTTACTCCCTTACTCTCCCTACCTTTCCCGCTCATCCTGCACTGATTGGTTGAAATATGCCACAGCACGGAGTGAGTCCCCATTGGTACCGGATGCCCCACCCCTCCCAAGTTCCTCCTCCTTCCCTATGTCCTCTTATCCCATTATACCCTGAGATGTCCATCACACGATCTGCCCCAGTTGCTAAGCCTCCCTCAGCCAAACCCTATATTAGTCCTTGCTCTGCTTTAATAAAGTGGCCATTGCACTCCAACCTTCTACCTTGTCGGACCCCTTTGTGCAGTGTCGCAATCCTATTTCCTTACTCCCACCGGTATTAGCAAGCATTTGCTTGCTAAGAAATAAATGTCATCGTAATCATCAGGATGCAAAAACTTCTGAATTCAATCCGAAGTACCCTCTTAGGCTGCCTGTGTCTCAGATAGCCTGAAAAACTGTCATTTTTGTCACTGTCTTACAGGTCATGAAGAGCATGAACGAAACAAGAGTAGTCCAAGAATTGTGTCCTCCATGTGATTCTGTAATTCCTGTTTGTTGTTTTATTTTTATTCACATGTTACAAAAAGATGTATCTATCTTTAGATGGTACTTTGGTAGACACGTTAAAGCTGAAACCTTAATTTTCTTAAGCAAGGACACATACTTTCTTAAGTTCTAAATGCATTCATCTACCTACAGAATATGACATATTATTGACTATAATCTTCTGAGGGGAACTCTGGATGTCCTCAATCTGTTGGCTTTTCTTGCATTTTTACCCCAGGGAAAAACTCGGAAACAAAATAGAACAAGAATCTGTTAACCTATCACACCTACTGGCCTCCTAATAGTGCCTTATACAATGCTTCTTCATTGGTGATTTCCTTCTGCTGTATTAGAACACATACTGACCAATATCTGTGATGAAATTCTGTCATCTCTGCTCTTTTTTGACAACTGGGTAATATCTCAAGTCTCTCTTCCATCAAACACTATCAAAGGGTCAGTGCTCCTCTATCTCTGACAAATTGAATTTATTGTTAGTAGTGGATACGTCTCCAGGATATTTGAAGTTGACTTTTTCATAAATTCACCTCCTATTTGTGCCCTGTGATTATATCTTACAACAGATCACATAGATATTCAAAGGCTTTGGAGAACAAGCACTTTAAACTTGGCTGTTTTGGGTCTATAGAGAGTTTTTGAAACTCCAGCTTTATGCTGTAGCAAGTACTGAACACATACTCCTGTGCTCTTGTACTGTGTAAGAGGTTGTTACTACTGCTGATATCACTGGCAGATGAACTAGAGGATGAAAGGAAGAGTAAAATAGAAAGAAGCAGAGTGGTGGCAGCAGGTGCTGCTTCCCAGTTTTCCATCAGTTTTCAACAGCCTGCTCCCAGATGTTGTAGGGACTCTGGCACTTGCTGCTTAGGCAGCTGTCCTCTATTTTCTCAGGAGAGGAAAGAAATTGGGCTGTATGGAAAGGTCTGTCAAAAATGGAATAAATTAATGCCATTTATAACTCCATTTTTAAGAAAATGATGCAATTCTAAGTCCAAAAGAAAAACAGCAGAAGGAAGAAACATCTTTTGTCACCTAAACTACTTCAGAAATAAAAATCAACTTTAAAGAGTAATGGATCATCCCCAAATTACAGACATCTGTGGTGGAAATGGTGACAGACCTCAACTCCTACATGGTCTCATTCTTGTACTTTGACTAGACAATTCTTTCTTTTTCATGATTTGGGAAGTGATACTACAACTCCACTATGAGGCTGAGTATATAAGCAAAAAAGACAGATTAATGACACTATTTTCCGTCTGAAAGAAAAATAATTATTCTCAAAAATTTTTCTCTGCCTTTAGAATCATTCTTAGTATGGTCATGTTTCGTGAGAACTTTCTAGTAAAAAATGTTTAGAAGGAATAAAAGTTTATACTAAAAAAAATGAAATTTAGTAGCACAGATAATGGGATGACAGCTAATAGAGTTTTCAAAGAAACACTATAGTCCTTCAACAAACCATGTTGCAGAGCATTGTAAACTATACTGACAAATTATATACAGCATGAAATGTAAGTTAATAGTCTAAATTTCAACAAATATAAAGATAGCAGTATTGCAACAATGTGAAAGTTGCTCTAACATGTACCTGCAACCTGAAATGATTTAGACCTTTTTTCTATATTCTAAAGGTGTTAAATCATATCAATAACAACAACAAAAAAAAAAGTTCTTCGCCAAAATCTGTACCTTTTGATTTAACTATGTTCAGTTAAGTGGAATTCACCACATATACATGCATTAAATATGCATCAGCAGAATGAAAAATAGTTAAAGTTCTAAAGATTTACAAATATTTATTTGCATTTTATTGATGACATAACAACAGAAAAATAGATGCATAATTTTTGAAAGATCACAAATAATTTTGCCAGTTGAAATGTTTCAAAGTAATTATAGTAATTACTTGAAAATAACATTTGGAAATATTGTGATCCGTCAAAATATTGTTTTGAAGCAGTAAGAATTTACTTAACAAAATTACTGTTATATAGCAAGCATAAAACTGAAAGAATCTTTGCATCCAGACAGAACATCAAATACTGATACTGACAACAGCAGCAGAAAAGACAAACTGAAGTGCTTTTATCACAGACATGAGCAGCAGCTGCTATAATGCAGAAAAAATAGTGACTGTGCATAGTCTACAAAGGGATGTGTCATTTGGCAAGATCTGTAAATCTGACTGGAAAGTCAAGTGAGGAAATTTTTCCAATTTTCTGGGCCAGTCATATGCTGACTTTACTCCTACATATGTGTTTGGTACATAGTGTATAATTTAGAAATTCTCTTGAAATCTATTTTTATCAGAAGCAGACTAGCATTTATGATACTTTTCAACATCCTTCCTAAAAATGGTTCCAATTTAAAGGATAGTGTAAACAAAGAAAGCTTCAGAATAAGAATTAAAAATGTCTGGTATGCTTTCTTCTAAGTAAGAAAATTAAACCCAAAAAACCACAATAGAACACAGGGATTTGCTGAACTCTATAAACTTGACTTGTCTTTATTTCTTAGTAGCAACACTTTCCCAACAAAGGTGGGTGTCAAGAGTGCAAGCGTGTCCAGCTGTATAAACTTTTTTGAGTAGGTAGCCATGTTGCATGAAGAGCTTACTCTAACTGGGAAATGTCAGTATTACGCACTGACACAGGCAGAGTGACACTCCTGCCTCAAGCCCTTGAAAGAGGAAGGTAAGTTAGCTCACAAAACTGAGCTGATAGGTTTGGCTGATTTGCAAGACAAGGAAGATTGGACTCTCATCTCTGCTCAAAGCAAAAGGAAGTCTACTTCTTGCTACCAATGTGCCCCCACATAACAGATAGGATGCTCTGGGCCTGGAAGCAAAAAACTTCGCATTAAATACTCAAGACCAAGAAAAGGACAATGGTACAAAGTTGGTACAATCAACCATCCATATTAGAATGACCACCAAGAAAGTGTGAAGACTCTTAGTAATTGGAAACTTCCCACTGAAAGGTCCCAAAGCACCCATTGTCTGGACAACCTCTCTAGAGAAGTTTGATACCTACTGGGGCCTGAAATTGCAATGTCACAAAGAGGCTACTAAACCTCGTAAAGTCAGAGGGCTATCATCCGCTCCTACTCCTTTGTGAAGGGTCAAATGAGGCTGCAATGAGAAGACTGCAAAATATCTAAAGGGACTTCGTGCCCCTCAGAAAGAAGTTGAAGGTATCAGAAGCACAGGTAGTGTTCTCCTCTATCCTCCCAGTTGGAGACTGAGACTCAGGAAGAAGGAGATGATTGGATTAGTTGAACGACTGGCTGAGTGGGTGGTGTCATGCTCAAGGTTTTGAGTTCTATGTTCTCGTGTGCACCTTTGTGAGACCAGGCATCTTGACACTGGATGTGGTGCACCTGACCAAGTAGCATAAGAGTGTTCTGGGAAGCAAGCTGGCTGGACTTATTAGCAGAACTTAAAACTAAATTTGGTGGGGGTGGGGGATGTACTGTCAGAAACAAACCAGGAAACACCACCACTTTAGAAAGCAGTGGGGAAATACTTGTAAATTGTCCCAAAATAATTAATGAAGGCCCCTTCCATTAGGGAAGGCTACTCCCTATCAGTGAAGAGGCTGATAGCCCAGCTGAAGTGCCTCTATACCAATGCATACAGCAGGGAAAACAAGTAAGAGGAGCTGGACACCATTGTGCAATTAGAAAACTATGACTTAATTGCTGCTGTGAAAACCTGGTGGACTGAATCACACAACTGGAACTGAAATAAGAAGATTAAATGAAATTTTTAAAAAGGCACTGTTTACCTAGCATGGAAAGTTGAGGGAATAGCAATCAACTTATATTGATGTGGTAATTTTTACTTTTTATCTAAATAAAAGATAGTTTTTTCTTTATGTTAAATCTTGCAGCTTAATACATTTACTATGTGTAGGAGTAAGGTCAGAAGACAATAAAAGTAAAAGAATTGATGCTTCTGTCTATATCTTTCATCTTATTACACAAGAATTACTCAATGCATCAATAGTAGTATCAGTCAAAATGTCACAAAGATTAAAGAATCAAACTGAAGAGGAATAGATGATGTTGTCATCATGTACACTTTCCCAAAATTCAAAACATTCAGCATACTCAGTGCATACTATAGCTGACTTGCCTGTTTCTTGACTAACTTGACTGACTTGACTGGATGTTGCTCACTAACTCATGTTGAACTTTTGAATTCCTTGTACAAAGTCAAATAAAAGAAGTGTCATAGTGTTCTGCAATCTAAGATGATTTCTTGAGGTCCTGCACATCAATGCTTAAAAAATAGAGGACCTGTTTTAAAAACCTTGACTTGTATTGCTGTATCTTAGCTACAAGGAAGAATAAAAAATTACTAATAAGTTTAGAACTCAAACAAAGTAAGAAAAAGGATAATATTCACTAAACAGTTTGTTAATTACATTGAGTTTAGCAACCCTACCCAAAGGCTAAATTCAATGCAATATTTTACCAAGGAAGTGTCCAGGCTAAACTCCTTGAAAATGGCTGAGAAATTTAGAAGAACTACTACTAAATAGATAAGATTTCTGCCAGTATATTTTACAGACCCATGTAATAATGGTTTATTCTTAATGTAGAAATATATTGAGATAATTTCATTTATAAGTGACAAAAAAGATTGTTCAATTCATAGGGAGAAAGAAAAGGTGATGTAGGAGGCAGGCTGTGTGCAGACACAGAAAGGTCAGAGAGTCACAATGGCAGAAAATTCAATGTGTGATGGTTATAAATGTTGCATCAGAGTCAGAGGAGAAGAGTCTATTTGAGATACTAATATCCTATTAGTATCCTAAGTGTCAGAGGTAGTCGTCTCTGCGGCTGTGCATTTCTGTTGCTCTAGTTAACAGTGTTAGCTATCTGTCAGTTGCTATAAAGTAAGATTCCTACTGACCCTAGATTGTTTTCTCGTCAGTCTGAATGGTTTCTAGTAGATCAAGTTCTTCTTCCTCCTTTTAATTTTTTCACTTAAAATTTTATTACTGAGTTTCTCTTAAGCAATAATTTTACTTGACCATATGGCTCATACTTCGAATTATTAAGTAAAGCAAGAGTAACTTATGAGTAGCATCTTATCTGGTTTATGACTTGGGTATATTTTATCCTATTAGGACTAAAGGCATCACAGCACACAAACGAGTAGCTCAAATTCAATGAGATACAACAGACTGGGACAGGATGAATAAAAAAGGTCTTGGCAGTTAAGATTTCAGGTGTATGCTTATACCTCCTACAGCAGTTACTTCCTTTACCATTTGCCTGGCCTTGAATGGTATTTCAACCCAGACTAATCCCTGCTTCAGAAAAAGGATGTACTTTCCAAGAAAGTAGGAAAATATTTCCAAGTAAATAAGATGTTTCCACTGGAATATGTGATCCTTTAGTTTCTGGAAATTGTATTCAGCTGATCAGATATAGATGTACACATGGAACTTTTTGAACTAGTTGTCTAGACTTTTAAAACCAGTGGAAAAAGTACAGTCATGTTTAGTTCATGTATCCTCTCATCTTGGGGTAAACTGGAAGAATAGGTCAAAAAGTAGGGGAAGTTGTGGATGCCCCATCCCTAGAGGTGTTCAAGGCCAGATTGGATCAGGCTCTGAGTAACTTGGCCTAGTTGAAGATGTCCCTGTACATGGCAGGGGGATTGCAACTAGATGATTTTCAACATCTTCCAACACAAACCATTCTATTATTCTATGATTCTGAGTACCTGGTTTCACCATTAAGACTATTAAAGAAAACTAGTTCTATCCGCAGATGTCTGAAGTTAGGTAAGATGAATCCTATTTAGTTGCCTACAGAAGATTGAATTATGCTTTCATGTTTTTATGATGCCATCAGAAAAATCTGCCTATTATTTCTCCTGTCCACTACTTGCAGTAGCTGCATCACAGTTAACACCTAGAGGACTAGCTCTTCTATATTAGTCATCTGACATGCACATGTTCATTGATAAAGATCCTTTTATCGCTAATTCAAGGAATCTATTTGAACGTATCTCCTTGAAACCAGGATAATGCTCAAAACATTGGAATGTACCTCTCAGAGAATTTTATTAGTGGTTGGAAAAGTAATAAAATGTTCATTTAGGTAACAGAGGAGAAAAATCTTCTAGACAAATAAAAGTGAAAGAAAAAAAAACAACAACAAAGCAAAAAAGCACTGTGGGTTATAAATTTCATGTCAGCTATTTGTAGTTTATCACAGAGATATGACACGGAGAACAGTTCCAGGAGGACAGAATGGTACCTCAGAACCCAATACTCTGCATGGCAGAATAGGTGGCATAGTGAATATGTTTAAATACTTTTTTTGTCATACAGAGTAAATCTGAATAGTGTCTTTCTAATTTGAAAACAAATTGTTTCATCTTCAGTGCCGTTGGTTGCCCTGACTGTATGTTAAAAATTTTGTCTTTGCCAAAAAAATCCATCTCTTTAGAAGTTCATGTACTGTTTTCTGCAAGGCTAGGATTTCAAACTATAACCAATTTCCAAAATAATATCAATTAACTAGAAAATTCTCAATTACTTCTAGGAATAGAAAAGTCTTTCTTGAAAAAGGCAGAAGACATAGTAATTTTTTAATGTGGATAATACATGGAACAGGGAATGTGAATAATTTTCATTTCATCCTTTGTGTATTTCACCTTTCTCCATTATAAGTTCTTTGTCTTCACTCATTAATATGACCCCTTTGAAACAGATTTGTTAAAACATAGGTTGTTCACATGCAGATTACAAAAGTAAATCTGTTTGAAAGAAGTATATATTAATTAATTTTTTTTAGTTGCAAAGATATGTCTACGTCAGATTATTTTCCTGTTTGCTTATCTTCAGTTCTTAGGCAATCTAAGGTAGAAATAAGGCTTGCTCAGAAATTTTATGTATTACAAAAGAGGTTTTTGCTTAATTTTTGCAGAACATATTTTTGCAGAATGCTAAAGAATACTATCTCCTAAACATATGATTATCATTCAGTGTGTACTTTACATACACACCTAATATTTTATATACCCATATCCATGTAGTTAATTTTTTATGCATGAATTTGGACAAAAGGACCATGTCAGGCTAACAAAAGATTTAGAAAGCAAAAGAATCTAACTGTGCATGACAATATTTTGCTAGACTCTCTCTGTAACATAGCACAAAATATTTTTCTTCATGTTGTACTTTAAAAAGTGCTCCTACATAATTTGAAAAGGTAGAACACAGATCACTTGCTTAAGTTTAGATAAGAAGTGTTAGATGGAACCACAATACTCATAGGCAGAACAGGTAAGAAAATCTTTAAATTTTTGTGTGTCTTTTTTGTTGTTTGCATTTTTTGTACAACAGTGCAAACACTCATGCACACAGAAATTAAATACCTTTATAAGATATACATAGATTTTGAATTTTCTGCTTTTTCAAAGTCTGTATTTGAAATGAAATAAACTTTAATATAATATGAGATTCCTTCGTGTGACTTTTCAAGATATTTTGGGGGGTTAATTTATTTTGTTTCTAAAGTACTTTTCAACATTTTTAAGGATCTCTTTCAGTATTTCCTTCTTTCCCATCTTAATATTAAACAATTTTATAAAAATAAGTTAGTTCACAGGGAACTACTTACATCAGCAGCAAGAAGGAGTAGAGATGTCCTAAACAGTATAGTGTCACTGGGATGTCTTCATGATATAAGTAACTGGAAACAGCCTGTCTACTTTGTTCTTTCCTCCATGGATATATTGTGCCACAGGGCATGCTGTCTGCTCCTTTGCTTCCCATTCAGTATGTGCTGACTGCTGGGTCAGCTAGAGGTAGAACTAGGTCTTAGAAAGATGTCTCAGCATACATTCAGCCTTATAAAGGCTGCAAAATATTATTGTTAGAGCATGCTGCAAAAATTCTCTTGAATTATTCAAAAAATAACTTGAAGCACCTCCTCCCTCTTCTTATCTCACCTCGGAGCCTGCAGAGCTGTTTCTCTCACATATTCTCACTCCTCTCTTACAGATTCTGCCTACTGGTTTTCTTAACCCTTTCTGAAATATGTTATCACAGATGCATCGAACAATTCTGAAAATGGGCTCAACTTCTACGAGCAGTGGATCTGTTTTGGAGACAGCTGAATCTGGCTCTGTCCGACATGGGTGCATCCTCTGGTAGCAACCTGCTACCAAAACCTTGCCATGTGAACGCAATACAGTGCCTTAAATGAGTGTAAGATGACTTATACCTACATGAGTAAAGTGTGGACAAAAGTTAGTGGAGATATGTGCCACCTGACGTATTTTTGGCAACCTCCCTTCAGTATCAAATAATTATTCTTCACTTATTTTTATAATTTACTTCTTGTAAATAAATTAGATAAGAAAACTCAGCAAAATCCAAATAAATTCTCTGAAATTTTGTGTTACAATTAAAAACTTAGTTCACGGTGTGAAAGAAATATAAGTATTATTCAAATTTTAAGAGCCTCCTCTCCATAGATTAATCATCTTACAGTAATTTATTAATAATAATCAGATACTCAAGAGAAGTGAATTTCAATAGGTGACTTCTTTTAAAAGATCTCTAAAAGCTCAATGTGCTTTAGTGTGAAGCTTCAGTCTCACAATTTCATGGATACCAAGATTGTAAATTAAATATTGCATTGAGTTCTGAAATCTCATCAGATTAACATGACAATAAAAATTTGTATTACACCTCTTTAAGATCAATTATGATTTATTTATATTCTACTTCCTTAGTTTTATTATGCACCACTTGAGTAATACAGTGAATTATCTAGGATGAAATATTTTTTTCTGTTTCCTTAACGTTTATACAAACATATTTTTGATATTCTCCTTTAGATTCTCAGCTGCAAAAGAGGGTACACTGTCACCAGGTAGCCTCAATTAATTTTGTGCACATTTTTTTCTTGGAATATTTCTTGCAGAGAGTACAATAGTCCTTTATATATGTATAGTAATCTATAGCTATCGGAAATATGTAGATCCACAGTTCAAGACATCAGTAACTAAAGAGGAAACAAATATGATCCATTTTCAGTTAAGTCTTATCTGTTTCTCAAATGAGAGAGTACTGGAAGACTGCCAGCATTAGAAAATGTTTTGTCCCCTTAAGATGCAGCATTGTAGTTTTGGGAGAACAGTCCTGGTACGTGTCCTTTTCCTCCATTGCAGGCTGTAAAACTAGGAAGACCATTTTGGTGACTCCTACTCTAAGATGCACTGGCTCTTCACAGAAAATTCCACAGTAAGGAGAAAAGACATCAAGGTCCCTTTTAAAGACATTTTGAGTCATAACATTTAACAGATTGTAGACCTATTTTATGTCATAAATACGTTAGACCTGTAATATAACAGTTGTTTTAGCTTTACTACAATCAAATAGCATTTGATGTGTGTTGCACATATTACTTACAAGTTATTACATATAACTTAAAGTTAGTAGGTCTTTTTGTTTGTTTGTTTGTTTTGGGATAGCACTTGATGGAGGAAAAGAAAGGCAACACTGGTAATGCAGTTATTACTCAAGGAATTTATACTGTGCTCTGAGTAAGCTTCAGCATCACTCACAGAATTCTATTGGCAGATCAAAACTGAACCTGTCCATTGCCCTTGAAATCAAACAAATCATGGATCTTAGACTGCGATTTATTTTGAAATATGTTGCTTTGATTCTTTGCTAGTTGATATTCCTTTAACTATAAGCATTATAAGTAGCTCAGAAATTCTAAATCAGATATTAGCTACTGTAAAATTGCATAGCAGCCTCAACAAAAAAAGGATCTGGTTATTTATTTTCTAAACCTATTTGTTTTCTTAAACTATTGTACAGAGTGGATTTATAAAGATTAGGTTCTTTCAAAGTGGAACTAATATTTTTAATTTGGACATACAGAGCTCAGATAGAGCTTAATTACAAGCACATAATCACTTGTAAAGCATCATTGAGTATTAATTAACAGATACTCTATAAATATTTCAGTACATTTCTGTGGTTATTTGATTAATTCTGTTTATTAACTTACAGTGTGTGTCAGATTTTTTTCATCTTTTTCTTATGGAATCCTATTGGTAACATCTGATATAGATACACAGAATCATGTAAATGGTTAAATTTTTAGGGTACATAAATGGTCGGGTGAAATCTACCACTTTTCCCATAGAGTGACCAAGGGGTCTGAAGAACTAAATCACATGATGCTTCATCACTTTACTTTCAGAATTAGGATGTCAACCTGATAGGTACTACAAATCTGCAACTCTGAATCTGGGAAAGTTCCCTAGTTCAGTTCACCAGATCTCAGGCATCCTACCAAAGCACCTGTTTCCAAGATGGCATTCATGAACTGAGAAAGGAGGTCATGAAAGTATACTCTGACATAAGCTTGTAGAGAAAAATTCATAGAGAGTTCACCTTAATTCACATAATGTTACTAGAAAGAAATAAACTGTTCCAAAGTAATACTCAGAGAGCACAAAATTAGGTTCCTGCCATGAATAATCTTTGGGATAAACCCATTCTTTTCATTGACTAAAGGGATTATTTTGATTGATGCCTAAATTCTTAAGAACACAACAGTAGATTTTTGTTGCCTTAAGTTCCCGCTAAAATCAAGCAAACACACAGAAATCTTGAGTCAATTTCAATCTTACATATTTTAAGATAATTTAGCTAGTCTTCTAAAATTACACATCCCTGTCCATTGTTATCTTTTAAAAATTAAGTACCTTAATTTTAGACAGCTAAAGCTGAACACAGTAAATCCTTTCCTAACCACTAAAGTTCTAAAAATCTGCCTGCAAAAATTTCAGAAAGCTTGAAGTGTGAAATCTGGGCTACCTGAGCCAAGTTCAGGTACAAAGTGAGGTCCAAGACTTTAAACATAAGGAATCAAATATGAATTCTAAACTAGGTTATTATTACACTACCATATCTATCATAATGTAAAAAAAAAATTTCATAATATTTTATATATGTTAGTTTTTAAAAAATAATATGATTCAGCAGTTTCACATTATTTCTTTTTCTATACAAAGCCATTCAATTTCCATAGGAAAGTATCTCAGATTTCTTTTTCAACATGGAAAATTTTAATTTTTGTTATTTATCATACATAGTTCATATGTTTCATTTTCAGATATTGTGATAGCCTTGTAAGGACAATGACATCCTTATTTGTATCTGCACTTCTTTTTCTATATATGTATGTATGTATCTAGAAGCTAGATAACACTACTGGGCCCCATCCAACCTGCACTTGAACACTTCCAGGGATGGAGCATCCATAGTCAATCTGATCAACCTGTTCCAGTGCTTCACCACTCTCTGTGTAAAGAATTTCTTACTAATATCTAATCTAAACCTTCCCTCTCTCAGTTTAAGACCCTTGCTCCTTGTCTTGCCAGTATCTTCCAGTATAAAAAGTCCCCCTCCTTTCTTTTCATATGCCTCCTTAAGGTACTGGAAGGCTCCCCGACCCTTTTCTTCTCCATGGTGAACAACCCCAGCTGTCTCATCCTGCCAATTTCTACAGGGAGCCTGTGCCAGTGTTAGGCCATCCTCACAGTAACAACAAAGAACTGTTTTCTTACACTGGAGTGGAGTCAATTCAATTTCCTGTATTTTAGTGTGTGGCCATTGCCTCTTATCCTGTCACTGGGTACTGACCACTGAGAAAAGTCTGTCTCCATCATCTTCACTCCCTTGCATGAGGTGTTTAGAAACAGGGCTGTTAACGGATGACTGATAAGTCAAAACCTTTTACTTTTTAGTCTTCAATCATGGGGCATGAATGTAGTAATAAGTGTGCAATTTTCTTTGTGAGAAAAGCATTAACGAGCAGATTTGGATAGAAGTTCTTATAACACTTAGAAGTTGTCTTATTACATCATTCTTTAAAGATATGCTTTGGAGTTTTCATGATGAAAACTGTCTTTGTACTTTTAGGATGCTAGTGGATAATATGCTTCACCTCACATTCAAGTTCAGGTCTCAAAAATTTCAGGGGGAAAAAACCAAACCTAAAACAAAACAACACAAAAAGATACAAACTAAACCCCACTACAGGTCAAAGATCTAAATCAATGTATTATATGTAGTTCTAACAAAAAAAAAAAAAAAAAGGAAAAGTAAACAGATGTATAGTGGACATTATTAACTTACATTTACACTTTTCCCTTCTTTTTTTTAATCCGAATTGCACACTTTGAAAATCTAAGCTGGATATCTCTGTGAAAGTTTCATGAGAAAGCAAAGCCGTATTTTGATTCCACATTTTCTTTTAATAAAAGAAGTATGAAGTGAAACATTAATATGAATTGTTGATAGATTTGACATACGCTGAATCCAAATTAATAGTTTTGCAGGTATTTTCACTTGTTACTATTTTATTAATTCTTTTTTGAGTAAGCAACCATGAAAAGTGGATATATAATTTTTACAATTTTTTTTTATGTTTCTATTATTTATCTTTAAATGAAGCATTTTGTAATCAGTTTATGAGTGACAAGTGTCATTCTTGTCCTACTATGAAGTTCCTACAGAATTAGTACAGAGGAACATTTTGGTAAAATATTTTCTGTAACTTAAAAGTATCAAAGTAATGTTAAATATGACTTACATGTTTTGCCCAGTGAATTGCAAGGTGTTTCATTTATATGGTACTAGATACTTAAGTAATTAAAATTGTCATTGTTATGACTCAGTACTCACGATTTAACGAAAAATTTTGGATTTCTATCCAGAGCTATGCCCTTCATCTGATGTGCACTGTTATCTTTACTGTAACAATTTCATGAAATGTACAGCATGTAGTATTCTTCAGTAATATATTTTTTTCTTTTCCCCCATTTCTCAGAGGCAAATAATTGCTAAGCAGTTGCCTAAGGTATGTGGTTATCTAAGCTACATGTGAGTATTCTAATGTAATAATAAAGTACTTATGGACTGGTTTAACGCACAAAACTGAAACTCTAGTTTTCCTGAGGAAGTGGTGACATCTTGCAGAACAGATTTAAAAAAAATAATCACAAAATCCCCAAACAAAAAACACCCTAAAATCCCCAAAATAACAACAAAAATAACCCAGAAACATAATGAAAAAGCACATGTAAGGGATAGTATAAATACTCTGTAGTATAATAGGATTCTCACAAGCAAAAGAATGAAGAGTTTTTTTCTTCTCTGTTTACAGTGATTTTTCTGCACTTCATCTTTGATTATTGTTTTAACTTGTATAAAAGAAATTTATTAGGTTTGTGGTTTTTGGGTTTTTTTTTGTTTTTTTTTTTTTTTTTTTAACTATCTTTTTGAAAGTGTCATTGTAATTAGGTTCTTTGTTGTTCTTTCCGGCATGGGTCACTTGGAAAGATATTCAATGCAACAGATATACACTATTAGACATAGAGTTTTATCTCTCATTTAAAGTACTGAATTTCCTCAGTGTTTAGGACTGTTACAGGTGACATGTGTTTTGGTTTATTTTTTCCAAGAAGTAATCAAATGTTTATTGTAAATGTTTTTAAGCTGAGGGCTTTTGATGTCTTCAAGGTCTTTGATGATTATGAAAGAATTTGTCACCATAGAGTTCACAGTAACTCTCCAGCTGCATATCTGCAAATTCTGATAAACAGTCTTTGTTACACTCCTGTTCCTATTCCATGCTAATTTGTTTTGGTCAGTGTCCTAATAGTAGCTGCTGGTAATTTTAAATATCAAAAGCTAAGGTAACATATGACTCAAATGACTAATTACAAAAGAAATTGCTTATAACTAGAACAAATTAAGTTTAAAGGGTGTCCAGTTCACAGAAAAACTCATGTTTGTGTTTGCACTGATGCTTGTTAAAGAGAGGACTTCACTCCAACAGCACAAAATACATGAGCTATGTCTGCTTTTACTGTGGCACTGTTGGTTCCATTTTATAGCCATTGCAAGATGCCTTGATGAAGTCATGCTGTCCTGATTTTTCAAGTATAACATCTGAATTTCTAAGCTGACCACCAACAGTTGTACTTTCTGCATGGATGGTTAGCACAGGAGGATACAAAACTGCTGGCAAATCCAATCCATCTTTGGAAAGTACGAGGTATCATAGGGCATGTTCAATATGAACCTTACTAGTTTTGCATCTACATTAACATAATCCATCTAAAAATGTTGTTACTAATGTTTAAATGACTAAAATTAATTATGCTGGCTCAAAGGGCATTTCTGCTCCTACCATTTGTAACTCAATTGTGTGCTATTATTTTAACTCTGGTTAGTAAGCCAGTACCTTGAGATTTCTGTCATTAGCCAACAGCCATAAACTGGATTACCTACTGTATCAATGTTATATGACATTCATTGAATCACATGCTTATATAACACTTACAAAATTGCTGATAGTTTAGAAAGTATAACAGATGAACAGTATGAAAATCAAATCCTAGAGTTTGCTTTGTGGATTGTTCATTTTGGTTTGGTTGGGTTTGAGTTTAGTTGTTTTTTTCCCTGTCTTTTACTTGTTTTTCATGTCTTTCCTTACTTACAGATAAATAGACATAAAAAATAGAATGTAGTATCTGGCAATGCCTGAATCAAAGGTTAAATTTTTGTGAGAGACCAAGCCTTCTCCTGTAATTATGCAATCATTACTCCTGTAATTATGCAATCATTACATAGTATTTTTATTTAATTTCTGAGATCTAAAAGCCTAATTAAAAGTGATTCTCAGTTACCTGTAGCCGCCTTTCTTCCTTAAAAGGCAGATTCAGATGTTATTCTGACATCATTCACAGTCAGAACTGTAACTAAGAATTAACTGGTTCTTTTCATGTATGACTTGTAAGTAAATATATTTTTGTTGACTGTAAATCTTACAAATTATGAGGCAAGATAAGGATTATCATACTGCCCAATGCTTTTCCTTTTTTTTTCTCTTTTCTGTCATCATTTTCAGTTACTCTTGCCTTGAAACATCAGGAGTTTCATCTGCCTTGAAACAACAGGAGCTTCATCTACTGACCAGTCACTTATCCAGGTTCTACTTATTTGCCTAAATAGCAGTTAAAAATTTGTATAAGTTGATTTATTTTTTTATTCTGAATATTACACTTTTGTGTTAATATTTACAAGATGGGAAGGATTTTGTCAGTAGAGGCTGAGGAGATGGAGTTCACAAAATTCCAAGAGTTTTTAAGTAGTAAGAGTCTTATAATAAGCAATAGCAATTACAAAACATTACATGAAATTCTAGAAGCTCAAAGAAAACTAAATTTTCTCATTTCTGATTTCTGTTTTGATATGTGTCTGAGCAACCTAAAAAAAAAACCAAACAAAAAAACCTACCTATTTTTTAAACTCTGTGTTTGAATTCTTACGATTTCAACTACTGTATGCCAGATCTAGATGTATGTGGTATCTATATAAATCATATCCTATTAACAAATTCTCCTATAAGTAAAAGGAACTATTTTTAATGAACAGTATTTTGTTAAAAGTTAAGTAAGGATTCAACAAGCTTTGGATGAGTTTTTAAAAATAGGAGGAAATTCAACATGCTTTGTTAATTTGAGGTATATTATATGTGCCACTGAGCCTATTATTCATCAACATCATATAAATGATATTCCTAGACGTAGGAGTCATTATAATCAAGTACAGCAACCAGAAAAATATGCACATTATATCTTATTTATATATTCACATTTGGCTCATTTGTACAGTTTATCAAAGACTCGCTTTGCCTGCTTTTTATCTTAAGTGAACATTTAACTACATAACATTTTTTATATAGCAGTAGAATATCATTTTAAAACCATGCTATTATCTCTGTCTTTATCCTTCAAAAAAAGAATGAGATAAAACAGAGTAGAATGTAATGGAATATTTAATGACAGATTAAAGTTGCAAAGAAGTTGAAATACATGGGACATGTTACAGTATATATATCTATTAGGACTATGAGAAAAATTAGACACATTTTTTACCCAAGAATCTGAGTGAATGCTCATAGTGAGTTTAGCATTCTTAAATACTTTATCACTGAAAGTGATAAAGTTTTCTTGGGTATAGGAATACAATTCAAGGGGAAATTATTGGATGGCCTGAAAGCAAGAATTCTGCTTCATGACAAGATATAAACAGGCCCAGAGTGTATCTTTTTCTGATATAAAACAACAATATTTCTCATGGAAAATTAAACCAAATGATCTACCTCTGAGGGGAAAATATTTTCCTGACAATATTTTCCTGACAATATTCTTTTTCTGGATTATCTCTCTCTGTCTCTCTTTCTGCTTAATCTGGAAAAAAGATTCTTGTCTTTTGGTCTTCATGGAACATCTCCCCATCCTCAGTGAATGTTTTAAAATTCATACGCAAAAGATGTGCACCTCATCATCTAGATATCTCACCACCTATTAGACACCAGATCTGTAATTTTTGGGTCAGAACCACCTTGTGGGGTGTGTGTGAAGGAGGAAGGGGTGGGTTGAACCTCATTGGGGTGAAGTGGCATCATATACCTCATGGGCCCCTGGATCCCACATGGGGAAGGCCTGGAGTAGCTGTCAGTCACAAACAGCACGGGAAAGGTATAACACACCACACCTCCCACAGTCCTTCACCCAGCTCAGATTGGCAGGGACAGTGAGAACACTGCCCCTCACCCTGGCCTGGACCCCCAGAATGGCCATTTGGTCAGAGAGCCCCCCTAGGGGAGGTTGACCACAGGGACCAGAGCAGATAAAACCAAAGGCACGTGTTTGCCTCATGTTGTGGCCCTGCCATTGGACACGTGAGAGCTACCACAAAGTTTCAGTGGTAGCTATATAATCTGTCTCATCCTCTTTCTCCTCTCTTCTTGCTCCCTCTGCTTCTCTTTTTTTTATTCCTTTCTTGACGCTTTGGGTGGCTTGGAGCTGGAGGGATTGGATTTTAAGTGTTGTGGATGGATTGGATTTTAAGTTTTGAGAAGGGATTGGATTTTGACTTAAGTGTTGTGGATTAGTGTGTGCTGGGTCAGTATCATGGTGGAACATTTTGTCTAGCTTGTGTGGTGCCCTTTTGAACTTTTGCCAAATTCCCTTATTTTCTTCCCTTAATTATCAATAAAAATACCCCTTGGGAAAAAGTCTGTAGCTTGTTCTCTTGATGCTATTTCAAGGCATTAAAGAACCCTATATCTATATTTTAAAGTAAAACTCCTGACTCAGCCCATGAGCCTGCACTAACCCACACCAAGTTACTTCAAAAAATCTTATTCTATAAAGTTCCTTTCTGAAGTCTCTTAATGTAATCTACACCATACTAAGTGCGCCTACTCAGGTATAACTTCCTGATTCGTCACATTTGGGATGTAGACTGTTTTTCTTTTCTCCTCAAAGCCTCTGAGGATGGAAATGAATAAGGTTTTCATGTGCTCTTTTTACATGATGGTAAGAAATTACTGTTTTGCACCCACATTGATTCAGGGTATAGTGCAGAAGTAGTCCTTGGTGTGTTAGACATAGTTTTCTCTCTTCCTTGATAGAGAGACTAGTCTCAGAGTTTAAGTTTCTTAAGCAGTGTAATTATCCATCACATTTTCTTCGAGCTGTGACTAGGAAATCCATTGAGATCTAAAATAATGTTTCCACAATAGCAGAAACACAGCAACCATGTAAAAAGAAGTCTTTAAAGAATTTAGAAAACATTGTTTGAGAGGATATTGTTATTTATTAGACAGCTATCTAAATATAAACCAGCACTGAAAGCACAGTATAGTTTCTGTTTTATTTTCTTTCTAAGCCTGTGATCAAGGGAAAGCTTATGTTTGAATGACAAGTAGGATTTTAATGGTAGTGTAAAGCAAAGATGCTATTCAAGAGTATTTTAATAAGCTTATCATCCAGGTATACCCTCCTGTTTTATTTTGAATATCCAGGACAATTAACACTTTTGAAAAAAAAAAAAAAGATGAAAAAAAAAGAGAGAGAAAAATTATCAGGTACGAATTCAGTTCCCATAAATAAATTTACCTGATTGCCAGATTTATTAGGGTTTTAAAATAATGTTAAGACTATTGAATTTCATGGTGGCTGTTAAAATTATATAATTTTAACAAATACAATTTTGCTTCCTAATTATAAATCTCTAAATGTCCTTCTAACTAAAAACAGTGGGAGAATGAGGGAGCTTAAATTGTATTGATCTACATGTTACTGTTAATTATGTTAAAATTAAAGAAAGACGGGAGGACTGATCATCTTTCTGAAGAGTATAGAGAGAGATCACAGAAGACATAACTTCTGAATTTTTCTTAAGGCGTGAAAAAGCTGGGATTTGAGTCTTTTTAACTTCAGTACTTATCATATTCTTGTGATCAGAATGTACAAAAAATAGATGATGATAAAATCCTTAGTAATACATTCATTACTCCAGAGGTTATCCCTTCCTCTTACAATCCCCTCAAGCCCTGCTTCTGTCTGAATTTTAAACATGATGATCCTGTAGCCTGACCTAAGTCACACATTTGAAATTCAGTATATCCTGAATAATTCATTGTATTGATGTGCACTGGTGTTTAAAATAAAATAGATAATGCTTAGGGTCATGAACCTCCTCTTCATAAATACATTGGGATTGCATAAATGTTAGTTGAGGGCTCTGATACACAGACAGAAGAGCAGTCAATTCTAATTCTGGAGCTGCTCAGACTTTTAGCCTGAGTCAAACTCTGGTGACACATTGCCTTGGGATCTTGGATGTGCTTGATCATTTACCTTGTAGGCTTGCATGGCAGGTTCAGTGGCATTTATTAATTATTCTGGTAATCTGAAAAAACTATAAGAAAAATAATGAGGAAGCCTTTAAAATATTAGGGAAATTGTGCTTTCATCTGCTCATGAAATATCATGGGAATGATAATATGCAAATAAAAAGTTAAAACTGTAGACAAAGCTTTGCCAATGCATTAAGTCCAATGGAAGCTGCACCAGTGGCATCATGTTGATGTTTACTAACAAAAAGTTTTGCTTGTGGTTATTTAGTACATATATCTTTTTGGCAGTCAGTGAAATTATGTCTTTACTAGACAAATCCTTCATGCTGAGTAAAGACATATTACATAAAAAGTGGGATGGGGCATATGTGTAAAGTAACATAAAATCTTCTTTTAAAGGTGGGGTTTTTTTCTGAGACCATCTGTAAAGAAAAGGCACATGTTCCCTTAAGGTTGTCTGAGAGCTTGTCCAAATGGGATACTGTCGCGACCCGTATGGAAAAAGGGTTCAACCACTTCGGAGCGAGAGGTGAAATGGTCCTTTATTGAGGGGAGCATCGGGATTAAATAGGGTCCGGAGGGAAGATATTGGAAAAAGGGGAGGAGTTAGGGAGGAGTATGCAAATACAGACCAGTGGGGGAAAAATAAGGGTGGAGATATTCAAACAAGTGATTACTAATAAATTAGATACTGCAATGCAGCAATTCTGCACCAATCACAAACAAGGGCGCGAATAAGGGTAACAAACTCTGAGGGAGACTGACAATCCAAGAGATATTATAAGGCAATAACACTTCAAACATACAACATTAACATTATCAATAAATAATTAACATTGCTAGTAAATATAAAGTGCATCAACATTTTAACTCCTCTAACAAGGGTAGTAAAAGTGCATTCTTCCACAGTGCCGAGGAACTCTTCGCAGATTTCCATGTTCGCTTTCCACCGCTCATAGATGCAGTCCTCCACTGTGCATTTTTCTGGGTTTCCTACAGGACACTAAGGAACAGCGGGAGACAAAAATCTTATAACAGAGACACTACCAAGAAACTTGGTAGTTTGTTTCTTGGGAAAGAAACTGAGTCCTCAGCTCTTCCTCAGCAATTCATCTGTTCCCTCCTTAGGGATCACTCTATGTGGTTTTTTTCACTCTTCTCTTCCATAATACTGTACAGTAAAAGTTTCTCACCCAAGCCTACCCTGCCCTAGCTCTTTGCCTTATTGTTTTTGTTTGTTCATTTGTTTTTCCTAATGAACCTTTTCAATCCACTGGTATTCACAAAGCAGCAACTGAGGAGTGTGTTATGATGAAGATTTACAACACTTTACTCTTTTTGATGGATACTCAAGTAAAAATAATTTTTTTTGCTTGTTGATAGCTGTCAACAGTTGTCACTACACCATGATGAGAGTATCTGAGTCTTCCAATCTTAATAGATTTTCTTTAATCCTTTTTGGTATTATTTTTCCTTCTCTCTCACATAATTTATTTTTCATTTAAGATTGAATTTCTATTTTATTTCTGATGTAATGTAGTATTGAATTTTGAATATAATGTTGAAATTTTCATTTAGATAATCTTCTAAAATCTGATATATAACATAAACCATTATATTTATTATTACTATTCCCCCACTATGCCTAAATCACTAAAGTGGGGAGAATTTCATAATCTCAGAAAATGAAGATTTCACTGTAAAATATTTCTGCGCCACTTCTCTGCGTATATCTAGGTTTACCCTTCAATTAATAGTTTGTGACACAGCCTCTGCTCTAGGTCAAAGATCTCAGTAAAAGTTTGTATATTTCTGATAAAAGCATAACCTATGCTTGGGTTTTGTGGTCAAGCATTTTATTAACCCTCTCTAACCCTAAGCTATGTGGGAGCTAATAATAAATCATTATCTGCTATAAACACTGAATAGTTTTCAAGGATATCACCCCATTTTCAATGCCAGTTTCCTGCTTTTTTATTATAAGTCCTTCCTTTATTATAAGTAACTTTTGTCCACTACATTACCAGTCAGCTTTCTTAAAAAATCACAGATGAACTCTATATGTTCATATATATATATATATATATATATATATATAAACATTCTTGTTTAAGAGCATGTAATCTATCTTTATATCATACTTACATTTTATCAATAACAGCTTAAAATTTATTTCTAGATTATTCCTGGACATAGGACTTAGTAGTGATTTCTGTTCAACCCTGCCAAAAACACCCCCTTCAATCAAGATCTCACCAATAGCATTTGAGATGTTAATTATGCATCTAGAGAACATTTTGTTCATATTATGCTATGCCAGTTTTGTGTGTGTGTACAGGTGTTTTTAATCAGAAGTTTTGCAGGAAGAAATCAAATACTCAGCAAACACCTTACATTTGTGAGCTGAATTTATACTCTCATAAAAAAACAAATCAAACTTTTTTGACAAGACTTATTTTTTATTACACAGTTTGACTGGCATTAAGTATATTACTCTTCTTTAATTCTTAGCCAAAAGATTCTGACTCAGTTTTGGTGTTATAATCTCCAGGGCCAGTGTCAGATTAACTAGTTTAGAGTTACTACTTCTTTTGCATTGTGATACAGTATTAGTACTCTTCCATTAGAAGTATAGCTTGAATGAACTGAAAACTTCATGAAAGCATTTGCCAGCATTACCGCTTACCTTTTGAACTCAAATTGTGCTTCATGAAATGTTTCATGCCTTGGAAACCTTTAGCATAGGCTGACTTTCCCACTGATATTGCAGTGGGTCTCGCAGAGGATCAAAGATAGCTATAATTTTCTGATGTACTGTGTTTCACTTCAAAAGGACAAACTATTTTTTAATAGATGACTATGTATTGTCAGGTTGTGCAAAACCCATTCTTGAATATCAGTGTGTCGTGTAATCATTAAGTCTCAGCCTGACTGCAGAAAAGATGCTGAGTTTAGGTAATCTGATATGTTTTCTTATTCCTGAATGCATTCTATGTTAGATAATTATTTAAAATTCAAAAATTAAATGTTTGCTGTGCTGGCAACACACAATACAGAATATACACAAAAAGTTTCTGCATAAATCTATGTCCTACTCTATTTTTAGCTAGCACTCTTCAGACATGTAAGAATTCCATAGCTGTTTTAAGTGGTAGTCATTTTCCAAAGTAGAAGATTCTCATCCATTATGGAGATGATTTTCAAATAATTATTACAGGAACTGACAGAGAACAATGGCTACACTGCAGCTGAAATAAATGACCTTCCCTATCGGTGATTTTAGAATACTGGTTATAAAAAATAATTTTCCTGACATTTGCATGGAAAACTCAGATCTCACTCTGATGATAAATATATCTCATGGGTTCATCTTCTCAGGCAAGCCCTGGGGATACATTAAAATGAAACAATGGGATTTTTGTTTTGACATTGTTTAATTTATTTCAGTTTTTTCTTCTAGAAGTCATAAAGCTTTTCAAACCCAAAACTAATCAAGCATATAATTATGGGTCAATTTCAATGTAGAGTAGTGAAATCAATGCATATGTTTGATTTTTTTAGAGGCTAAAGGACACAAAAAAGAATAAGCACCAAGTGTCACATATGAGAAGGAAAGATTCTCAAGTTAGGTTTTAGTCTGCAAAACTTATGTAAGAATTCCACCAGTAATAAATTTGTTACATTAAAAGCTGATCATTTTTTGATAGAATTAATTTCTTCTTTGATAAAGTTAGTCTAGTTCTAGGCCTATGTTTTCAGAAATTATTGATAATAAGATTTTTTTCCTGCATATTGTTTTGCAATTATATTTAACTAATTTGTTGCCTTTTTTCCTAAATATCTCTTACTTAGTGAGTGGTATATAAGCCAGAAAAATAAACATAAAATGAACTGTAGTATAGTATGAACATATACAACTTAACAACCCAATGACCACTGAAGCACAAAATTTATGGAACTAGAGTTGGACCACAACCATTGCTTGCCTTAACAGTTTACTCTTCAGTCTTATCCTCTGTATGTGAGGATAAACTAAGGTTCCAGAAGGAAAAAAAAAGAAAGAATTAAAAAGAAATAAGAAACAAAATGTATTTGAAAATGTATATTTTTATGGTAATAATGAAAGAAAATATAAAATGGGGGGATATGTTAACTCTTTACATAGAAAAGAGAGAGCTTTTTTAAAGTTTTGTAGGCTACACATTTATACTGCCTCAGTTTGTGCATACCTTAAAAAGATGCATTTTGGGAACATGCTGAGGGCTGGAAATCTGTAATTATGTCTTGGCATTTAATGTTTGAAGTTTGACTCCCAAAAAACTTAGTTCCTTAATTCATGCGTCATTTTAGACATAGCTTAATAACACTCATACACAGAGAAGAACCAGCAACCGGTCCTGGTCGTACTTTATGTTATAAATTAGATCCTTGCAGATCACTTAGGAATGTTTTTACCCATACGCAAATCTGTATACTTCATTTCATTCATTGTGCAACCTGCTCTAATATTTTTCTTTTTGTGCGGATTTTATGTTAATTTAAGGAGAAAAAGAATTAAAAAGCTTTTCTGAACAGTTAAATAGTTAGAAGTTTAGAATTAGAAGTTTATTTCAAAACAATATGTAGGTTTTATATATATAATTAGTATTGCCATTAATGCAACACATTCACATAAGTTTTTCAAGTCATGCAGAAAGGAGTGTGATAGAATCTTACACATATCAATTATCAGCACTTGTGCAAAGCTTCTGACACTGTCCCAGATGACATCCTTTTCTCTAAACTGAAGAGAGATGGATTTGATGGATGCACCAGCTGGTAGATGGATGCATCAGCTAGTAGATAAAAAAATTTAGCTGGACAATCAAACTCAAAGAGTTGCTCAATGTCCAAGTGGAGTGGACCAATAGAGACCAGTGATGAGTGACATTCCTCAGGGGTCAGTACTGGGATCAGCACTGTTTAACATCTTTGTCAGTGACATGGAAAGTGGAGCTGAATGCACCCTCAGCAAGTTTGTCAATGACACCAAACTGTGTGGTGCAATCAGCACACCGGAGATAAGGGATGCCATCCAGAGGGACCTTGACAAGCTTGAGAGGTTGACCTGTGTGAACCTCACAAAGTTCAACATGACCAAGTGCAAGGTCCTACACCTGGGTCAGGGTGATCCCAAGTACAAATACAATCTGGGCAAAGAAAGGAAGCTCTGGGGAGAAGAACTTGGGAGTGTTGGTGGACAAGAAGCTCAACAGGACCTGTCAGCACTTTCAGCCCAGAAAGCCAACTGGATCCTGGGCCAATAGGTTGAGGAATGTAATTCTACTCCTTTACTCCCCTCTAGTGAGATCCTACCCGAAGTACTGTGTCCTGCTCTGGAGGTCCCAACAAAAGAAAAACGGGGTTCCACTGCAATGAGTCCAGAGGAGAGCTAATAATATAACCAGAGGGCTGGGACACCTCTCCTATGAAGACAGACAGAGAGAAATTGTTCAGGCTGGAGAAGAGAACATTGAGGAAACTTTAATAACAGCCTTCCAATATCTAAAGGAGGACTACAGGAAAGCTGGAGAGGGACTTTTTACAAGGGCATGTAGTCATAAGACAAGGGGGAATGGCTTGAAACTGAAAGAGGGTAGGCTTAGATTGGATATTAGGAGTAAATTCTCTACTATGAGGATGATGAGCCACCGCAACAGAGACAACTGTCCAGAGAAGTTGTGGATGCCCAGTTCCTGGGACTATTCATGGCCAGGTTCAATGGGGCTTTGAGCAACTTGGTAACCTGGTATAGTAGAAGCTGTACCTGCCCACAGCAGGGGGGATGGAACTAGATGATCTTTGAGATCCCTTCCAACCTAAGTGTAGTAGTTTAGTCTAGCCTTTCCTTGGTGATCAGTTTGTAAACAAGGAAGTGCCCAGATTTACCTGGTATTCCCTACAATTTTTGCGTAAGCCAGGGTATAAGAAGAAAGGAGAGACCTTCGCCACTTTTCCGTCTGGTGGCTTTGGAGGTGCAGGTTTCCCTGTTGTGGAGTCTGTCGTGTTGGGGAGTGAGGTCTGGTAAGGCCTTGCCGACCTTGAGAGACGGAGGTTGCTGGTGGTTGTTCCAGCATGACTTTCTGTTGTCCCAAGGAGAATAGTAAGATATTATATTGCTAATTCTTTTAGTTGCTAGGTCTTGGGCTATTGATCGTGTATGTTTTATTTTGGTTTTGTTCTTTTTTTCCCTTCTCCCTTCCCTTTCCCTTTTCCTTTTGAAATTGTACATATATTTCAATTGTATATAAAGGTAATATAAATGTAAATATATTTATATATATTGCTTTAGGTGCCTCTCTCTCATTTTGGTTCTCTTGGTTTTTTCCTTTTCCCTTGGTTTGAGGGTGGGGGGAGCTCTTGTGATGAGCTTTGGAGAATCTATGATTTTCATCTATCATTCAGTAAACTCTATTTTAAATGTGGCTGGGTCTTTGGGTTTTCAGTTTTTTGGGAGTTTTGTTTTGTTTTGTTTTTTTTTGTAAATTGGAAGACTGTGTCTCGTGTAATTTTCATCTGATTTATTAAAAATAAACACAGCTTCTCTATCTATCTGAAACTTATATGATTTTCATGTACTAGAGTTGTATTTATAATAGCTTCATCTTCATTCACTTGGAACAGATGGAAAAACATCTTTGATTACTGGATTTTTCTGTGTTGCAGACTGCAGGGCTAGAGCCCCTGTTTCCTACTTTTTCTAAACAGTAAAGGAAAGTTTGCATAGAAGAGCTGCACAGAATCTGTTTGGCATATTTGAAATGGATGACTTTTTGAGTCTGACAGTTTCTGTGCAGTTCTTCTATGTAATTTTCTCTTAAACATTGTCAGAGCAGTAGGAGCCAAGGTCTCCAAACTCACAGTATCTAAGGCACTAAAAGCAAATAATCAAAAAGGCTTTTCCAATCTGTTCCTATTGAAAGAATAGTTAACTCTTCTAGAATGGCTGTAGCATATAAAAGCAGTAGATAGCACAATAAATTCTTCATTGATAGATGCTTGATGACAATGAAATTATGTAAAACTATCTCCTGCTGTGCTATACATACACAAGGAATGTTTGTACATGAAGAGCAGAAAAAGTAAGGTTATAAAGTATGGTAAAATAAATACACAGCTTCTAAGAAGCTAAATGAATCAAAGCAATGTAAACTCTGAGCATTTGACAATTTGATCTCTCTATCACCCTGAGCAGCATAGATAGAGGGGAGGTTTAGGAAAAAAATGAAAATCTGTAAAGGAACATTATAGCATTTGTTCACACTATGAGTTGTCAACAATCATGCATAATTTAAGATTGCAGCCTCTAACAATTTAACCATGCTTTTCTCTGCTCGAGGAGCTGGATTTTCTGTGTCCCTGATGAGATTATATTGCCCCTAGCAGCATCTTGTAAATAACCCATACTATCCCTCCACAGAGCCCAGATTTAGATTTCACAGATTACTGCCCTAAATTACAAGTGCTGGTCTGCCCTACTGTCATAGCAACATTATGTGATCCAAGTTTGTTAATTAAAGAAACATTGTGAAAATACAAATAGCATCAAAATCCCCTTTGGCATGTTGGCATATAATGTTAAAATTATTAAACACTATATCAAAATGTTCTTAAAATGTAGCAATCCCTTTAGTCTTTTTTCTCTTCTTTCTGAGGAAAATGTAGTTTATGTAATACTCAATACTATGCACAATGTTGTCTTGGTGTTAAAAGAGAGTGATTCCAAATGTCAAGGGGATTTTTGCAAGGAAACATTACATTTATGTGAAAGAAATGGGAAACAATTGAGGATTTCAGCAGACAGATGACTGGTACATTTTATATAATTCACAAAAGAAAGAAACAAACGAAAACCTAACCAAAGGCAAGCCACCCTGATCCTAAACACTTGTCTTATTTTTAACCTTGAGACTTTTTGTCTGTTTTTTTTTTTTTTTTTTTTAGTGGGAAGGATATACTATTATAAAAAGAGGAGTCCTTTGTGAATGGATTTTTTGTTGTTGCTGTTGAATGAAACTGAAGTATACAATATGACATGCTCTAAGAGTTCAGTCCTTAAACTGCCACAATAGTGAACAATTTTCTCTTTGCATCATGATTTTTTTTTCATTAGAAATGTTTTTCTCATGTGCAACATGTTGGCAAACTTTGGAGTAGAGGGTTGGTCGAAATATTAGATTAAAAACCATGAAAATTCAATTAAATTTGTGCTTACACAACAATATTTAGGACATCAAATTAAAATAGTACTACTACCATTAAATTAAGAAACCTGAAGCAATTAAGAAAGATGTCATTTTTGAGTGATCTTGTGATTGGAAACCAGTAGAAATTGAGAAATCAGTATTATGAAAAGGACAAATTTCAGTCTCACATATGGAAGTAGATTCATAATTACTGTATTTATTAGTGACATTATTTTTTAATGCTGTGTTCTTATAATGAGCTCAGAAGCTTTGCTATTTCATAGAAATATTCACTTATTCAAAAACAAATACCAAACAGGTAAATGTGAGCTCACACAATCTCACACAATACCAAAGAGCCGTGCTGTGACAGAAATACTATTTTAAGGCTTTCTTGCTTCCTGCTCTGTACTACATACTAAAATAATTACTTTTCTGGAAAAAAATCTGAAATTATATAAACTATTTTGTAATCCCCCCACACACAGTTTCTCAGAATGTGTACCAGTTTCTGCCTGCTGGCTGAGGTATCAAAGTCCTTGAAAGGAATTATCAACATCAAGATGTCCCACATTTTCTCCAGGATGTACTATACATTAGCACAGCCTGAAAAATTTCTCCTTAAATCATCTTAGGTTGTAAAACCCAGGCCACATTCTGCTTATGTTAATCACGAAACCCAGTCTGATAATTATTTTATTGAAATCACTACAGCATTCAATACTGTAGAAGGCACAGTGACCTGGAGTGTTGTGTGCCCCTTTTGTTTAGTAACTCAGCAAATACTCCAACTCATTCAGGCTGCAGGATGACACAGCTCATTCACTCAATGTGAAAATGAAAGTCTGACCCAGCATCTCGTAGGTGGATGCTTAAGTCAGAAGCTTATAAAATTGATTATAGTTGAAGAGCCAGAAGATTGTTCTCTCTTATGCTACCTTGTTGAAATACCTTCACTTTTCATGGGCCAGAGAACAAGACTATGACTGTATATTCCAGGAGCTAAAATATGTCTTCTCTTGTCCAGAAAAAGGACACAGGAATGTTATGTTGTTAAATAAGAGAGATAAGGATATATCTCTGGCTTTCAAGGATACGTAACATAGATTATCTTATGTTCACATTTCTGTTCAGATGCTCCATTTTCTAACAGGTGTGTCTCAGTGGCCCAAAGAAGGTCAGAAAGCAAGCTAATGACTGTGCAGTGTCAGCAATCATGGCACTCAAGCTCACTTTCTCTCTCTTACTTAATAGCATAAATATACCCTCAGATTCCCTATAAGGCTCAAAAGCATTTTAAACCAATCTTTATTAAATATTCAGCAAAGTAAGTATTTTCCATAAAACTGGGTATTAAATCTCCTAAGATATATGGATATATTCTCCCTCTGGTAAATGTAATAATTCTTAACAAATATTTGATAAGAAGGTTTGGATGCAAGTCAGTCCAAGCATTCCTCTGAGATGCTGAATATTCAAGTCCCAGTCAACTACAGAAGTAAGACCTTACCCTGGCTTTGCCACAACCACAGCTGAGTGCTCTGACCCTTAGAACATACACATAATCTTTTTCTAGCTTACACCTGAGAAGTGAGTGATCAAAATGCCTCTGTCTCAGTAGAAACAACTATAGCTCCAAGTTTTGTTTATAACCCTGATTGAGAAAGACAGAACTGATGCTTCCTACTCTTCAACTTTTCCATTGGAGAGGCTGTGTGGCCAATTACTTAGATAGAATATTTCTAAATTTTGCACTTAACAAGCCACTTCCACATCAAAATGTATTTCAGATATCCACAGTTTAATAGGTCTTTTCATTTAAGAACCACTGACCTGTTAAACGTTGTTGTTTCAGGATCCTAGTGGTTAAATTCTCTGTCAGCTACACTCCCCCCAAACTATTAGTTATATTATTTTTTCCCTATAGCAGAAGAAAAATATTTAATAATGTTTTTCAGTGTTCCAACAATGTTTTGATTTAATTTTTCTAGTGGTTTCTCAAAAAAATTTGAAATTCCTTTTGTACCAGACACCAAAACCAATTTGAGTTTTTCCACACCCCCTCCCCCTGCAGAATACACTGTTAATTACCAGGAGAATTAAACTACAGGACATTAATGTGGGAAATGACTACTGAACACTTTTGTGTTAATCAATTCAGAATAAGTAATGAATCCCTTAATCTCCAAAAGACTAATTTAACAACAAGGACATAGCCAAAAACATGCTGGTCTAGGGACCACTGACTTGGACTGATATACCTTGTTTTGCATCAGTGAAATCTAGACCCTGTAATACCAGAGAGAAATCACAAGGCATTTGTACACCAGCAGAGTGCAAAGAGTTTCAAAAGACAAGGATTATTCTTCATTTAACACCACCCCTGGCTATGCCTGCATGTATATTTCAGCTAATGCAGCTTCTTTACAGCTCTTCTTCAGTTAATGTATTCTGATTGAACCAATCTACAACTAAGATAGTAAGAAGTGATTCTCCTATGATTAACTGAGTTCAGAATATCACAGTCAGCATAAAGTATACTCCATAGAAAGTTTTTCCTCACAATTTTATCTTGTTTAATGCTTTTCAGTGTTTTTTTTAATTCAAGTATTGGCAATTGAAATTGTCATGAATTTTCTTGACAAAAAAATAGTGTTAAAAAGTTTGCACAAACAAATCAGGAGAACTTAATATTTTAAATGGATTAAAAAAATAAATTAATATTTTTAGAAGGCTATCTTTGCTTCTACCTAATGTTGGAGAACATATTATTGAATTCACTTTCATAATTAATTGTCCCTAGTAAATAATTTAATTCTTTTTCTACAATTTGATAGTAAAAAAAAAATGATTTAGCCATCTGTGTGCCCAGGTGGTTAAGAAGGCCAATGGAATCCTGGCCTATATCAAAAATAATGTGGTCAGCAGGACTAGGGAGAGAATTTTTCCTCTGTACTCGGCACTGGTGAGGCCACACCTTGAGTACTGTGTGCAGTTCTGGGCACCTTATTTTAGGAAGGATGTTGAGGTGCTGGAGTGAGTCCAGAGGAGGGCAGCAAAGCTGGTGAAGGTTCTGAAGCACAAGTACTATGAGGAGAGGCTTAAGGAGCTGGTGGAGTTTAACCTGGAGGAGAGGAGGCTGAGGAGTGACCTCATCACTCTCTACAACTACCTGAAAGGAGGTTGTATCCCAATGGGGTTTGGCCTCTTCTCCCAGGCAACTAATGACAAGACAAGAGGACATAGTTATAACCTGTGCCAGAGGAGGTTTAGGTTGGATATTAGGAATTTCTTCACAAAAAGGGTGATGAGATATTGCAATGGGCTGCCCCAGTGATTTCAGTGGTCTTTTCCAACCTAATTGATTGGACAAGAAATTGAAAATAATTTTACCTCATTACATTGCAAGATACTAGAACTTAAAAACCCCCCAAAATGTGTTATCACTGAATACATTTTATAATTGCCAGAGTTGTATCATCTTGTCCTTTATTTTTTTCCATTTAGCTTTCCAGTTCCAAAAAAACCCAGCATTTATATCAACATCCTTATTGTCAGATCTACATATTTTTTCTATTTTTACAGAACAGAAATATATACCTTCAGCATTGAGCTGTCATATTTGTGATGTTATGCAACTTCCATAAACAAATTCATACCTTATGACATGATGCTCAGCAGCTGACGAGGGGAAGGTGTGCCTGGAGGCCATTGCTCAAGCATTGGCTGCATTTGGTTGGTTGGTGGTGAACTATTATTTTCATTTGCGTTACTTGTCTTTCTTGGGTTTTATTTCTTTCTCTTGGTATGGACAATTTTTATATTTCAAAGCTAGCTTTGAATCTCTGTCTCTGGAATTTTTATTTCTAGATGCAACAAATAGCTGAGATGAGCAAGCTGTTGGGCTTTGTAACACATCCAATGAGTTTTTGCTGGCCAGGAAGGTGTCAGTCAGGCTGGGATGGGTCAGGCCCTATTACTCTTTGAAAGAGGATAATCCTCAGTATTGCTGAGTTTCCATCTTCTGATTTTCTGTTTTTCCCTTAAAATTTTTGATTTTTTTCATGTTAGTCTTTATCCTCTTCAGCTGCTTAAGTACCCACACTTCAACAGTGTCACCATAGCTTGCAATTTTACATTTTCTTATCTTGCATGGCTCTAGTCTAGGTACTTTCTCCCAGCTTAGCAGTTTTCCCAGATGTCTGAGCCAAGGTTATACTGTTGTGCTATATGAAGACAAGGTCACAAACAGCTGAATCTCTGACAGGAGGTTTGCAATTTCATTTTCTTCAGAATAAATAATAAAGAAACCTTAACCTCTAACTTAATAAAACCCAATTAATCTGGGAGAGGGAAAGGATCTCCAGGGAGATTAAGTCATATGATAATTAAAAAGCTCAGAAAATGCTTCATTCCTGACTTCAAGCACTGAAGTAAATGACTTGCATTTATCTGAAAGAAACCCACCTGGTAATCACTTATGATGGAAATCTAAGACATTTTCAGGTGTACATAAAAATTGAAAGATCCCACTGAGGCAATTCACTATTGAAAATAAAAAAACCCAAGTCAAAAAAAAAACCACCAAAGCAAGTAAGAGCAACAACACCATACACATACACAGAAAAAAGCTCCTCACTCTAAACATACCTGAAATAACTTTGTCTAGAGTTTATTTACCTAATGTACTTGAGAAATGAGAAAGGATAGGATAAAATAGATATAAACACTTAATTAATGAAGACAAAAGTTTTAAAATATGACTTTTAAAGTTCTTCTCTAACAGGTGTTCCTTTTCTTAAATACAGAAAATTACAAAAATAAGAAAGGAAATTATTTTTTCACACAGGATGAAATTAATTTCATGTAACTTCCACTGTTGTAAAAGCTGATTTTCCCAAAAGGGGCCTTGGTGGAATTTTCATCGCTCAGTCAGCAGAAGACAACATAAAATTGTATTGTTGAGTTCTTTTTGCAAGGCAAAAAAAAAAATAAATGTATTGTAGGGTGAATTAAGGTAAAAGCTTATGGATAGGCTGAAGAGTTTAGACAAGGAATCTAAATTATGTGAAACATTCTGACTTGTAATAAAAAAATAGAAAAATTATGCAACTAATCTAAAAGGAAGCATTTGAGGAGTTCAGTGCTCCTGGCTATGCAAATAACTTCAGAACCATATGTATTTTCCAACTACAGTGAAGAACTGCAAACAGCCACAAACAGTAGACTATAAATTACTCACGACTACTAGACTAGTTGTATGGACTACTCCTCAAATTTCCAATGGTTCATGTCCTTACTGGGGTCATGAGTTTACTTTCCTTCGTGTTTACTACTTGTCACCATTCCAAATTTCCCTTTTTCTGTGAGAGCCTGAAAGTTTTGGAACAGGCCTTAAATATCAGTGCTAGGGCTTGTTTAGAATTATATTTTAAAATACACTTTTTCTAGTAATAAAATAAGGACAAGACATTTATTCTCTTATATCAGACAAGTTTTTTTCAGTTTATACTTTATTCCATAGCACACTTCAGGCACAGAACCTTCATTCATAATTTTTGATTTGCAGAATATAGGTTGGAGACAGTCAAATGTGGTCTATTTAAAATTGCCCCATGGTCTTTATTAAGGTAATTTGACTTAGCTGAGAAATTATCCCCACATTATTAAAAAATCCAATAAAATAAATATAATTTACTAAACTGTGAGAAGATATTATTCCATTAGGAACTTGGATGTCTCAGACTGTGAAACAGAAGATCCTATTTAGCCCCTTGATTAGATAATATGATAATCTGTTAATATTTCAATGTTGTATAGTTGAGAACTAGTGACTCTAGATGAATCTATTCGTTGATTGTCTATTAGCCAAATGAGAAAAGTGTGACATTCAAACATAATAGGAAAATTGAAAAATATTGAATATAAAATTTTAATAACTCCAACAATAAGTAGATTTTTGGGAGGGGGGTAGGGTGTTGACTCCTACTGCCCATCAATGGCCACTTCACTGACTCTGGGACTGTCAACCAGCATTTTTATTCTAAATAGTATTCAGAATATTAGTGTGATATTAGTGATTGGATCAGTAGCTCCTTCCCAAGAAATCTGAGTCAAGCTAGATTCTCAGAAGAATCTAAATAGGCCTGAGAATGACATGAAAAGAAGAGCAAACTGGCAGCTTCATTCAGCTGGAAGCTTACAGAGGTGAGAAGTGGGGTCTCCAGAAAACCGACAACTACTACGGTTAGATATCTGACTGAATCTCTCCTCAGTGTGACAAAAGGAAAATGCAAAACCTGCTGAGCAAGAAGTAAGTTGAGTGACAAACGACTGAAAAAGTTCTGCTGTCTTGAAAACAGTAACCTTCATCTCTGCAATCTTTCCAACCTAGTGCTGAAGTCTCAAGTTAGATTGTACCATTTCTACATAGTCTGTAGGTCTTAGTTAAATTGTACCTTAGTTTTGGCACCATCATGGATGTCACTTTCTCCAACTCTCTCATAATTTCCACAGCTTCATTTTTGAATCCAGAAACCTTTTCACTTCAGTAATCTTAAGAGAAATTATTGCAATTAGAACAGCTCAGCTGCTGCCAATCATAGTACAGGTTGCAGTGGACTTTTTCATTATTTCAGTGTTTAAACAGTAGATTGGAATGTGATTGGAATATTTGGGGCTGGAAGTGGGATTAGAGGGGTTTTGTTGTGGATTTTGGAGTATTTGTTTTTTGGCTTGTGTATGGGGGGGGTTACCTTTTTTTTTTTCTTTTCACTAGCTAATCACTTTAGAACAAGAAAGCATATTTGGAGTGAATCATCTAATTGTCTGTTGGTCTGGGCTTGGTTCTCATCATGGCACAGTCTTAACACCATGAACAGGGTTTCCTCTGTGTGTAATGAACTAGAAGCACACCAAATATGTTCCACACTGAAGTGGACATTGAGTCTACAGCAGGAGATGAGAGGTTGGTGGGAAGCTAATAGTGTACTTACTGTGATAAAATGGATATAAAAAAGCAGCTTTTCACCTCACACAATCACTCCTATTGCTTTGCACAATGTGCTTATATAAATGAGTTGTAAGACATAAACGTTCCTCAGCAGAGCAGAAGTCCATAATGCACTCAAAACATTTCTGATCTCCTGTGACATTGAGCACATTCACATTGCTGAGGGGAATGAGCTCAAACACAGGAACTCTGATTGTTCAAAAACTTTAGCTGCAAATTTACGTCCTACTTCTGGTTTTGATGAATACAAGTAGGGCCACAGAGACAGCTCTGCTGTGTAGGGAACCAGCCTTAGACAATGTGGTTGTGAGTCAATTGCTGCCAAATGGCCTCAGGGCAAAGACTCAATCCCTGGTCTTCTTTTATTTAGCAGAATAGAAAGAGTTATAGAGATTGTGAGTAGGAAGTGAGCTACATGTCTAGCCCAAAAATGACTCTGCTGCTCCCTTGTGCTGTTAAGTCTATTTGTAGACCTTTGTGCAGAAAATTCAGGATTTTTTTTCTCACATTTGAATATTATTTATGAAGATGAGTTTATAGATCAGGGAGAAACAAACAAGAGCAACAAACAAGAGCAAGAAATGCTTTTATATGCAGCTCTTAAAAGGAGTGTCCACAAAGTTTCTTGCAGTTTTTTTCCTATTTACAAAACACATTCTATATTTCACAGAAAGAAAGGTGCAACTCACTTTCAATCCTTCCAATTCCATCCTCAAATCCTATATGTAGTGGCATTTAGTAACCTCTTCTTCATGGAGCAGCATAGGGCAATCAGTTCTTTGGAAAGCACACACCCATTACTCCTCATTGTAAGTAACCTTTTTATCATGTACACAGCCTTTTCTCATTATTTTTCTATCTAGAAGAAGCTTTTACTACTTGCACAGAAAAGTTTTCTCTCTGACCTGTTCTAACAAGCTAGCGGAGAGAGGGCTGGCAATCCTGTAAAACCCATGAGGCAGTGTCTGTTCCATGTTTGTAGAAAGAAGGGAGATGAGGTCAAGAAAACATTAGCTATAGACAAGTGCTAGCAGATGCATGTAGTCCTTGTTGGGTAGAGACACATACTGTGACTGGATAAATATAAAATGAGATTTTAGCTGCAGAGCAACCTGCTGTTGGAGTACAACTGGAGATAGTCAGAAAATGCCGTGTTTTTACCAGAGAAAAGCTAAGCAGGTGATAGGGCTGTGGACCCACTGGTCCTACCTGAATGTCTTTGATTATGGCAGTGGTCATGAGACCAACTCTGACTCCTGCCCACGGGCATATAGTCTTTCAATGCTGAGGATGCTTCAAAGGAATTTCTCTAATATCCATTTGTTTGATTTTTTTTCTTGGAGATATTCTGGCACTACATGTGACTTGTTAAAGAGGGTGGTGGTTAACTCCTGATGTGGGTGCACCCCACTGCTAATGTTGACACCTCATGTCTTCGTGGAAAAGCTGCATGGCGACACATGAAGACAGTCTTCAAAGTAGAGCTATCTAATTGTACTGTTCAAACAGGATCTGTTGAAATATTGACCAATGGGCTATATTCTTGGTGAAAAAAACAAGAATATTGTAGGTCACTGAAAGCAAAAGAATTGCCTTTTCTACCTGTTTAGTCTCACTAGACACTAATTCTTTTACTTTTTTTTCTGCTAAGTATGGGCAAAAGGAGAGAAAGAACCATCTTCTTTTGTGAAAAAACATCAGCAAAGAGAGGGTATATGTGTCTGGAGGCATCACATAGTGAGGTGGGGAGAGAGAGAGAAGAGAAAAAAAAAACATAATCCCTGTGTCCTAATCCCTGTTTGAACCAGTTCTCCTCTTCTCCTAGGAGAAAGAGCAAAAGCAAATGGAATAGGAGCTAATGCCTCACTTCTCTGTGTCAACAAAACAGTAGTATCTGGAACAGTTTATAGGCAATAGTTACATAAATCAGCAATCTGAGGAAATTCACAACACAAATATATATCCACTCTCTTGTTACATCACTAATATTTCAATGTATTTTAAACAAAATTGGCATTAGATTTGATATTTAGACTTGCTGCAAATACATATTCACACCCTAAAAATTCTATAAACATTAAAATACATACTTGACAATCAGAATATCATTCTTATTTATGGGAAATCAAGAAACAACCATATGCAAGTTAGAAATATACATTCATCTTTGATAACATAGATTTTAATGTCATTTCTGTATGCCAGAATGCTAATTACTAGTAAAATTTGTTATTTTTACATGTCTCAGAAGGAAAATTAAAATATAAGTCCTACCTTCAGGGAATAATCAGAGAGAAAAATAGCGCAATATGCGATAGGTTAATTTTATTATTTTTTTTAAATTAGCTCATGATATATACCTCTTGTATGACCAGTTTTCAGTTTTTAAGAAATTAAGTTATTTTGTATCCCAGTCATAAATACACACTTGATTCAAGGTCTGAGGATCAATAGTTCTCTATGAGATTGTTCTTTTGGAATTCCAGCCTTTCCTGGCAATATAGGAAGTGTTCTGGTTTATTTTGGAACTTGGGTTTTTCTTTTAGAAAGGTAGTTCTTAGCAGGTTTAATACAGATGGAGTCAATTTGGTTTTTCTTGTACAAAACAATAGAACACTTCTGGCACACTGAAATGTTTTGACCATCCAGAGGTAGTATTTGAATACTGCTTTAAGATTAAGTTAGGTAACAATTCACCATTAATTATAAAAGGTGACCTGAGAGATAAATCTTCATGTTTTATAAAAGCCTTTAGGGACTTGTTCATCAAAGTTCCAACTGCAGGAAATCAGCCTGCCTTAGCTACCTTCTACAATAATGCACATATTTAACACCTACTCACACATGGTTTATTGAGTTTTACTTAAGGAAACAATTTACATGTGTTATGTCTCAGGAATAGTATTGCTGTAATTGTACTTCAAAACAACACCACAATTAACTGAACTGTTCAAGATAACCAAGCTGGAATAACTGATGGTTATAAGTTGCAAAGTGAGCTCCATAACAGAAATCATTAAAAAGAAATATTTCCACTCTATTGTTTCATTAGTCTCAAATAGCTCAATCTGTTCATATTGTAAAGCTCAAGTACAGGAAAGGGGATGTTCTTTACTTAAAGTGAGATACCTAGTTTATTGGTCATTCACAATCTTAAGCATAGTTAAACTAATGATATAAACAATGAGGGTGCTCTATGAGCTTATAAAACATAGAGAAATTGTCCCCTACACACTTTTATGGCCGACATGTTTCTTGACTCACGTAGCTGTCTGTACAGCAGTTTTACTTCAATATATTGGGATAAACCCAATATATTTCTTTAATTTTTGATCCCAATCATCTTTTTTATCAGTGTTATCTAGCCCTCTCTCTAGGTGTAGGAGACACATTCCACTGTTGGTGAACATCACTACTCACATTGTAATTCTTTTTTCTTGATTGTGCACACACTGTGGGCTACACTGTAGTTTTGCTAAATGGTTCTGTGCTAAATGGTTCCCTTTCTTGGTATTTAAGAGGCTGGCACATCCCTGGTCTTGTCCTTGCATGCCGTATGGACGTAGTCATCATACATGTGCCACTAAGGCTTGAGAAACTTGTAATTAATAAGCAACATTAGATGCTAACATTTCTAGATTTTAAATTTCGATGCTGTGAGATGTCCTTGCTCTCTGACTTCTTTATACCTGAAGAAGTATTTCTGGAGGGGCATATAACTGGAGGGGCAGCACTTTCAAACCTATAACATGAGTTGTTACCTTTTTCTCTGTTAGCAGACTCACGTGAAAAGAGAATAATAGAGAAAAATAAAACTAAATAAAATAAAATAAAATCTTTGAATGATGGTAGGAAGAAGATGGCATTTGTAAAAACTTTCACATTATATATCTAAAGTTGTAAAAGAAGGAAGGTAAAGAACAAGGAAATGGGAAGGGAGAAAAAAAGACTGAAAAAAAAAGACTAAAAAAAAAGAAAAAAAAAAAAACAGAAGAAAAGATAGAATAAAAATAGGAGAAAAAAAACAATCCATAGCCAAACAATGCACTGTGTTCTCCCAGAGAAAACAAAGAACGTATTGCCTTCAGAAAAAAATATAAGGACATCTGCCTACAAAACCAGTATGAGCATGGAGAAAAAATGAACCAGCATACTTGGGAGGGGAAGGGGTGGGAGGGGAGGGCAGGGCAGGGTGGGGAAGGGAAGGCTTGGGAAGGTTTGGGAAGGTTTGGGAAGGGAAGGGAATAAGCTCTTAAATCAATAATTCATATGCCATAACTGGAGTAGGGCCATGTTTATAAAATAAGCAGGAAACACCCTCTCCTTCAGGGGAAGTATATTATGATAATTGTCTAGAAACATGGTAGAATTGCCACCACACACCTATTAAATGCTTTATAAATCTCCTTACATTACAGATATGTCTTTTCTGGCTGCAGGAGGATCAGTCAAGAATTGGACTCTGGCATTACTATAATTGATAAGTAAAAGGTAATATTAAGAGCTGTGAGATTAATTTCGGTACATTCAGTAAATATTCAATGCAATACAGAACTGTTATAGAATCACAGGACTGAATTTGTATTTATTTGGAAATAATTCTTGAAAAGCTGATGAAAGACACTACATTTACATTGCATCAGTGCACTACAATTTTAGGTAAAGAAAATAGTGTTTAAGCAGAAATTCCTGTCAATCCTTACAGCAACATTATATGAAAATAAAACACTAAAGTATAGTTTTTAGTGGCCCACTTTCAATTTAGTCAGAATATGCAATGATTTAGCAAATATTAGCATATAGAACCCCTTATACTAGCTTTTTCAAAGAGTAAAGCAGCATCCTCCCCAGAGAACGATCCTCCTTTGCTTCTCTGCAGTGCTGCTTTTATTGTTTATTATTATTAGTCTACTTCCTCAGACTTAATTACTAAATGTTATTAAAATAAATAACACAAGGAAAAGAAAAATGCTTGCAGATAGATGGGAATACTGGTGCTTTATTTTTCTTCCTTTAATGGACTACTCCTTTCAACGGTATTTCTACCTCATTTTTCAGTGGTATGAAAAAATCTTATGTTGGTCAAACTATTCAAAGAAGAAAGCTGGTGTTGTCTAAACTTGATTTTAATAATCTTTTTGAGTACTGCTGGTATAAATGACTCATAGAAGGCTTCTACTTTGATTCACATTCATACGTAACTTTGGGAAACTTATTTTATTTGACTGTTTTGTTGATTAGATAACTCACAAAAAGGTGTGAAAAAAATCTACATTTCTTAAAAACACACTCCAAGCATATTATTAGAACATCAAACACAGGGTCTAACATCATCCCAGTTTCCAACAAGGATGGGAAAAATGTCTCCAGAAACTACAGGCCTGTCAGTCTCACTTCAGTGCCTGACAAAATTGTGGAGAAGATTATTCTGGTACACCTGAAAACACCTGAAGGACGACGCAGTCATTGTCACAGCCGGCACAGCTTCATAAGAGGAAAGTCCTGCTTGTCAAATCTAATTTCCTTTTACAACCAAGTAACCCACCTAGCTGATCAAGGGAAGGCAGTTGATGCATTCTTTTTTGGATTTCAGTAAAGTTTTTATACTGTCTCTTACAGAGTCCTTCTGGACAAAATATTCAGCATAGAGTTGGTGCAGCAATTGGCTCACAGGTCGAGCACAGAGGGTAACATCAGACTGGCAACCTGTCACTATTGGGGTTCCACAGGGCTCTGTCTTAGGTCCTGTGCCCTTCAACATCTTCATAAATGACTTGGATGCAGGACTTGATTCATATTAAGTAAATTTGCTGATGAGACTAAATTGAGAGGAACTGCTGACTCCCTCAAAGGCAGGGAGGCCCTGCAGAGAGACCTCGACAAATTAGAGCACTGGGCAATCACCAACCATATGAAGTTCAACAAGGGAAAGTGCTGGATCCTGCACCTGGGAAGGAGCAACACTCAATGTATGCATTGACTGGGGAATGAGAAACTGGAGAGCAGCACCACAGAAAGGGACCTGGGGGTCCTGGTCAAAGGCAAGTTGAATCTGAGTCAGCAGTGCCCTGGCAGCCAGGAGGGCCAACAATGTCCTGGGGGCATTAGGCAAAGCTTCACCAGCCTGTCAAGGGCTTGTCCCACGCTGCTCTGCACTGGTGCGGCCTCACCTTGAATATTGTGTGCAGTTTTGGGCACCACAATATAGGAAAGATATTAAACTGTTAGAGAGTGCTCAAAGGAGGACAACAAAGATGGTGAAGGGCCTTGAGGAGAAGCCATAGAACAGGTAGTTGAGGTCACTTGTCTTGTTCGGTCTGGACACCTCATAACTGTCTACAACTTCCTCATGAAGGGAAGTGGAGGGTCAGCCACTGATCTCTTCTCTGTGGTGACCAGTAATAGAACTCAGGAGAATGGCATTAAGCTGTGTCAGGGAGGGTTTAGGATGGATAGTAGGAAACTGTTCTTCATCTCAGAGGGTGGTTGGGCATTGGAACAAGCTCCCCATGGAAATGGTCACAGCACAAAGCCTTCCAGAGTCCAAGTGTTTGGCATATGGTGTGATTCTCGGGGTTCCAATTCCTGTTCAGGGCAAGGAGTTAGACTTCAATGATTCTTGTGGGTCCCTTCCAACTCAAAATATTCTATGACGCTATTATTCTGTGGTTTATACATTTGTAATTTTTTCCCTGTAAAATTCTTTGGACTTTTACCTGAAATGCTTTAACAGAATGAAACTGTATTACAGTAAAGTATCTTTCTTCATCTTGCCAAAAATTGTATAGTGTCACAGACACTTCCATAAGAGCTCTTAGATTGAAGTCAATGGGCAGCATAGAATCATAGAACCATAGAATCATTTAGGCTGGAAATGATCCTTAAGATCATCAAGTCCAACCATTAACCTAGCACTGTCAAGTCCTCCACTAAACTGCATCTCTAAGTGCCACATCTACACATCTTTCAAATACATCCAGGGTTGAGGACTCAAACACTTGCCTGGACAACCTGTTCCAGTGCTTGATAACCCTTTCAGCGAGAAATTTTTTACAAAATCTAATCTAAACCTGCCCGGTACAACTTGAGGTCGTTTCCTCTCATACTGTCACTTGTCACTTGGGAAAAGAGACTGACATTCACCATGCTACAACCTCCTTTCACATAACTTAAGGGAGCAATCAGGTCTCCCCTGAGAATCCTTTTCCACAGGCTAAAATCCCAGCTCCCTCAGCCGCTTCTCACAAGACTCATGCTCCAGACCCTTCATCAGCTTTGCTGCCCTTGCCTGGACACGTTCCAGCACCTCAATATCCTTGCTGTAGTGAGGAGTTCAACACTGTACACAGGATTCAAGGTGCAGCCTCACCAGTGCTGAGTACAGTGATACAATCACTGCCCTGGTGCAGCTGGCTACAATATTTTTCATACAAGCCAGGATGCCATTCTCCTTCTTGGCCACCTGGGCACACTGCTGGCTCCTGTTCAGTGGCCGTCGACCAACACCCCTGGGTCCTTTTCCACCAGGCAGTTTTCCAGCCACTCTGCTGCCCGCCTGTAGTGCTACACGGGGTTGTTGTGACACAGGTGAAGGACCCAGAACTTGGCCTTGTTGAACATCATACCATTGACTTTGGCACATTGATCCAACCTGTCTAGATCCCTCTATAAAACCTTTCTACCCTCCAGATCAACACATCCAGAAGATCGATATGTGCTCCCAAGGTACACTCAATCCCCTCGTTCAGGTCAGTGATAAAATTATTAATCAAGATAGGCCTTTGTACTGAACGCTGGGGTACATCACTTGGGAATAGTGACTGACTGGCTGTCAGTTGGATATAACTCCCTTCACCACCACGTTCTGGGCCCAGCAAACCAGCAAAGAGTACACCAGTCCAAGCCATGAGCAGCCAGCTGGTCCAGAGAATGCTGAGAGAAATGGTGTCAGAGCCTCTACTCAAATCCAGGTAGACAACCTTTCCCTCATCCACTAGGCAGGACAAATTGTCATAGAAACAGATCAGGTTGTTCGGATAGGACCTACCTTTCCTAAACCCATGCTGACTGATCCTGATTGCATGGTTGTCCTGTACATGCCATGTGATGACACTCAAGAAGACCTACTCCATGACCTTCCCAAGCATCAAGGTCACACTGACTGACCTGTAGTTCCCCAGATCCTAAAAACTCCTATGCATAGTAATTAATTTTGATTATAATGCTTGGTTATGTCTAGGTCGGAATTTCAGTGTTTCAGTGTTTTTTTAAGTGATAATACAATGCAAACTATAGTGCTATTTTCTTGTTATTTGGGTGCTCTGGAATAATCGTGTAAAAGTAGTTCTTATAAAAGTAGTACTTCCATAGGTTTGTTGGATTTGTAAATATTGTCTCATTTTCTTAAATTTTTTAATGTTAATTTTTTTTTTTGTTATTGTTTTTGTTTATGTTAATGTTTTAACCGCAGAAGCCGGCTGAAAGATGAACTAAGCTACAAAATACTGCATTTTGACAGCTGGTGTCATGCTTATATATTAATGTGATCTGAGAGATAGAGCTACTACAGGGTTTCTTTATGATTTTGACCCAGAGAAATAAAAAAAACTTTATCTGTTAGCTATAACTTAGCTATAGAAGTACTTTTAAAGTATATGATCGAAGGACATCAGCATACAGCCTGCTAGCATACATAACACACTTAGGTGCACATGTTCTAAGGTAAACAACATGAAATCTGGCATCAACTAGGAACAAAGGTGAGAAAAATAACCACAGCTCTGTCTGGGTGAATAGTATTGAAATGTAAGATTATTGAAGATACAATAAAATCCGAGATTCACACTTGAAAAAAAAAGCCGGACCACTTAGTTTCCTATGTATTCAATAGAAGTGTTTCTTCTGGCTTTTCTTGTATCTTAAAGAATTTCACAAACTCAGATGAATTTTCCCTTAGACACTATTTTATTTCTTTCTTTACTTGGAATGTTAGTCTCAGACTCATGCTGCTAACTTTTAAATATTTAGAATTAGGTAAATTGAATCATACCTTTAAAGATTTGTTTCTCTACTGGAAAGAGAGGAACAAGTAATACCAATTCCTGTATTGATTCACCATATATGGTTATTTAACATCCATGGATTTGAGGCCTGGATTAAATTAAGAATTTGGGGGTTTCTCTATGACAACCAAATTGAGGTAAACACCTCTGCAAAGCAATTCAAATCTTAATTAATTAGTCATCTTATTTCTCTGCTAAGTACAGAATGAGTCTGAAATGATTAGACTCTCAAATGTAGTGCATTGAAATAGAATAATTCTCTACTCTTCATATACACACACACACACAGAGAGATATAAGCTGTGTGTATATATATATATATGCATATTCATATGTATGTGTGTATCTATATGTGCTTGTATATGTATCTCTAAATTTTCTAATCTTTTCTAATCATTTGGGGGATGACCAGTTCTGTGTCTCCCAACCAGACAGAAAGGGTCAGTAGAGGCAGATATACAGACTGGCTTCTGCTGCCACATCATCCTGCAGCCTGGACAATCTAGACTACATAACTTATCAAGGAGTCTATGTTATGGTAGATAGTGACATGCCATAACAAATAAAACCCTATCAATTCCAGATAAGAAACCTGAAGGTTTTTAATAACGTATTTCCATTTGGGGCCTAACAGGAAAAATATTTTGGACGGTTCATTTCTGCATACACTAGCTACAAAAAAACCCTCATGTACCAGTGGTTTTTTTTAAAAAAGAACACATTACTAAAGAAAAATGAAAGACTGTGAAGTATTTCAAAGCTTTACTTATACTGATAATATATATAAAAGTCACATAAACCTTCATTGAAGTTTTGTGTTTTAAGAAAAATTAGTTCTGTGTACTATATTTGTAATATTTCAGTTTAAGGAGAACACACCATTAAAGCAAGTTTAACTTATATGAACTTAAAAATAAATCAAAACACAGGAGATAAACCCCAAAACACTGAATTGTAGTTATGCAATCCATGTCTCCTCTTGCAGCCCTTGTCTCCTTCTGCTTTTGCCAGCAGTTACAGTAATACCTAAGTCTTATTTAGAGAGCTATCTATATTTAAGTAGGGATATTACCCGCTCTTGCTAGTACAAGGCTGATTTATCAGTACATATTTTGTTTCAGTACACTCATGAAGCCTTTTTTCCACTAATGAATCCTACAGACACAGAATACAAATTAGGTAAAAGTTTTGCAATGAAATGTAAAAACTATTTAAACAGAGTAAAAATGCATACTGAATAAATAGCAGAAAACCAGATCTGTCACTGAAACGTTCAAGCCTCTTATATGGAAAATGAAAAGAACATGAAGATTTATGTATGGTATTTAACACTTCTTCTGACTCTGAGCAAATTTTTCAGTGCTGTGTTTGGATAATATTAGTGAGTTGAAAGACTCTGTCTCCACTGAAAGTGGTTTTCAAAGAAATTTTTAATTTGATTGAAACCAACAGGTTCATAAGTCTTCATCAGAACTCCTTACTGTTTATTTTCTTCTTGCAGTATATTTTGCCTTTTTTGGGGATTTTCTATAGCATTCAGATTCTTGCTTTGCTCTTTCTCTTTTTCTCATTGTGGAAACGAAGAAGCTGCCTTAATCCTCAGCAAAGAACGAATCATGGGTGTGTATGACTTATTTATTTATTCCACCTAACTTTTGGCTTCCTATCTAACCAAATTAGAAAGACAAACTACAAACTAATTTCCTAAGAATCATTTTCTGAAGTAATCTACCCCTATCCATTTATCAGAGTGAAAAATTAACCGTGCAATCTGTATGCTAAAAACTAGTGTGAAAAGTTACATAGTGTGAACACTTCTACCTCATAACTGATCTCTTTTTAGTAGTCTTTTTTGAAGGTAAAACATGAATTTAAAAGAAAGGAGGAGATTTCTGAGAGTCAGTCAAAATCACTCACAGAGTGTTATGCTCTAGTCCTAAAGACTGAACTAAATTTATTTTTACAGTTCATTCTGGATCTCTATTTATTTACATGCTCATAATCTTTGACCTTGCTTTGTTTCCTCCAGATAAAAATCTCTCCATGAAAGGAATTTCTATGAGAGTAAACATATGGAGAAACATAATCGCCTGATCTTCATATGAATTCAGATTTGCTTTTGTGAGAGTAGAGTAATACGATTCCCTATGACTGTGATTTAATTTATCCTTTCTCCTCGGGGGATGTACTTGCCAAAGTCAGCTTTCCTACTGAAAGTATGGAAAAAAAAACATTTTACTTAGCTAAAATACTTATAATATCTTAAAACAGCTTGTAGCACAGTGTCCAGCTGCTACATATTTAAATCAGCCTTGAAATTACCTGAAATTATTCTTATTATAAAAAGTGAGAGTGGAAATACAATGGAAATGATAACGTAATTGAATAAGTTGCTCCTTTCTTGTTATATATCTAGAGCGAAAAATGCTACTTTTTAAAATAGATCATGGTTTATCTTCTTTTGATATGATGAGAAATCATGGCTATCCTAAATTTAGAGAATCACCAAGCACATTCAGAAGTTCTAACAAGAATGTTTCTTTAAAAGCTGAAAAACTACAAAATTATAACAAAGGATTTTTGTTTTTTAGAAGGTTTTACTGTTACTTGATGTAAAAAAAAAATCATATAATCAAGTGCTATAGTAAAATTATTATTCTTTTTGAACCAATACTATTAACAATTACTATGTTTATTAACACTTAGATTGTTTTGAATCTTAGAATAATTGCTAATCAATGGGATATCTCTTGTAAGATTTCAAATTTACATCTAAAAATGCAAAAATGGATTATTAACATTCATGATATTATGACTCAAATTAATTGTATATTATTTTATCAGCTGTTACAGTGAGTTATGACAAGGTTAAAAGGGAGATTGTGAAATAAAATCTACCTGTAAGGTTCCTCCTCTTCTCTGGAATTTTGTTAATGAATAATACTGTTCTCTTGGATAAATTTTTGGTCCTCTGATGACCAAAATACCTTGGTTTTCCAGACATTTCGAGATTGATTAGATATATTTCAAAGAATTTCATGAATTGGTGGATAAGAAATTCAATTGTGTATTTTATAAGCCACATGGAGAGGAAGCATCTGCTTAAAGATTTTTACATTTCTGTAAAAATAATTTCCTTTCATCATGTCGATACTTAAATGAAAACATATATCCTTAGAGTATTCTTGGAATATATATTGGAAAAGTAAAAAATTATCAACATCATAAATAAAGAAAGGAAATCATGTTTAATGAAAGAATTACTGTTCTTAATGCAATACTAGTATATCATAAGAAGACTTTAAAGATAATGAGGAAAAATAGTAGGATTTTGTTCACCTTATTTCCCTTATATGATACCTTGCTTTGTGTCTCATTGAATATTTTTTCACATTACTGGGCAAATTTATAACTGCTTTCAGATGTAATGATATAAGAAAAGTTAAATGAAATCCTGTTCTGCATTATTAATCAATAGCATTTCTTGAACTCAAATGGCAAAATATTTTTCTTCCTTTTATGCTGACAATAGCTGACAAAATAAAAGTAACTTGGCTTCTGTTGCTCATGTTCTTTTTTTTTTATTAAAAGTTTATGATTTTCCAGGGTCTCAGATAACAGCACCCAAAAACCTTTGTAAGACAATGCTTAAGAAAATTTTTGAATGATTAGACAAAATCAAAGGTAGATTCTGAGTATATGTTTTTACTATTTGTAGGTTACATGTAGTACCAAAATTGAAAGAAAAATATTACATTGTAAACGTTTTATTTGCTATGCCTTATAACTTTAAATTGTTCCTAAAAATATGTAAATTGGAACATCTATTGAAAATACTATTTTTCTCATAATATATATGCAGATTAAAAACACTTTATGAAATAATTTCTGGTTATTTCCTAAACTTATAACTGTTGTCAACATTGAATTTTTTAAATTATCTATGAAAACTACTTAAATGACCTTTTGAAATTATTTTAATACTTATCTCTGTTCTTAGTTATCTGTGTTCACTTCTGTAAGGGTAAGAATAAAGTGATGATGATCTTTAATTTCAAAGCTAAACATCTCCGGAGCATTTATGGGTTTTGAAGTTCTCTCCAGTTGGTTAAAAAAAAAAAAAATCTCATTGTAATCCTGTAAGAATAATACTTAATAACTATAGTAAGAGTTACAACAAAGCAATTATACCCACAGTTCCTAAATTGCATGTTTGGTAGTTCCCTCAGCATGCCTTCTATAACTGTTTTTCTCTTCAGGATGGACTTGATTTATTTGTTTGCAAGGTGACATAATCAGGTTCTTAACTAGGAAACCCATTGTCTTCTTTGCAACCTCAACTGTTTTGAGCGGTTTGTGACTATTGTTTTACCACCTGGCAAAAAAGGGAATGGATGGAATTTAGACAGTAACCTAATTGGAGTCCTGTCCTATCTATGAGAGTTGGAAATTTAGCAAGGAACTTATTTTATTTGGAGAAATATATATAATATGTATATGTATGTGTGTGTGTGTACATACATGTACATATACATATATATAAAGTGATGCTTGTCTTAGAATTTCACATAAAATAAGGTTAACACATGTTTATTCTCTTTGTAATGTGTGTATCTGTAGCACATTATTGTTTACAAGTCCCAGCATTATTAAATATATTTTGTATGAAGTATGGAAAAAGATATGTTAAAGAAATTGCTACTTATACTAATGTTTTTTGTTTTTTTTTTTTTTAATTATTATTTAAACCTATGTTCACAATCTCAAATGCATTTTAAGCTGTAACAAGTACCAATATGAAAATATTTTTGCATAGATTTAATGCACAAACATTGATTTCCTTCTTGGAAATACGTTTTGTTTGAAGTCTACGTTGAAAATGAGTGTCACAGAATTGCAGAATAGTTAAGTATGGAAGGGACCTTGGACATCATCTGGTCCAACCACCCTGCTCAAGGATGATCACCTACAACCAGTAACCCAAGACAGCGTACAGATGGTTTTCAAAGATCTCCAAGTATGAAGACTACACAACCTCTCTAGGAAACATGTGTCAGTGCTTAGTCACCCTCACTGTAAAAAAAAATTTGTTTCCTTACGTTTAAAGTGAACCCTCTGCATTTAACTTTGTGACTGTTACCTCTGGCCCTTTCACTAGACAGCACTGAAAAAAGTTTGACTGAGTCCTCTTCTCAACCTCCCTTTAGGTATTTATATTCATCAATTAATTGCCCCCTCCCAAGTATTCTCATCTCTAGGGTAAACTGTCACAGATCTCTGTCTTTCCTCATAGGAGACATGCTCATTCAGCTCACTGTCTTGTCATCCAGCCATACATAAACATTTTTCTATATGAGGATCTTATGGAAGACAGTGTCAAAGGCATTGCCAAAGTCCAGGCAGAAATGCTCTCCCTCATCTACCAGGGCACTCCAATTCCTACCAACAGGGAAATCTATGTCAGACTTAGACACTAGCAGAAGAGATCTAGGTGCTGTTGAACTTTATAGTCCAAAAGAGAATATGGAAAATGACACTTTACACAGTTTTTGAATAATAGGTAGAATACTCATAACAAAAATACATGATTTTTTTTGACGCTGCTTGGACATTTAGAACCAGAAGATGAAATACTATGTCACACTTCTGAAGATATTTGTCTGTTATTTGATTTTCCTGTTGTGCTTTACTGAAATTGAACTATTTCCATATTGCTGTCAGGCTATGTAGGACAAAATGAGAATTTTTCTCCCAGAGTTTGCAAAGAGTTGGATAATTGTTACTAGAGATCATTATCTTCACTTTACTAATGAGGAAGTAGAGACATACTTCTTTCGCTGAAAATCACAAACTTGTCATTATCTTTTCCTAATGTTCATTTTTCTAGTTAGGGTAAAGTGCCTCCCTCAAAAAATGCCTCCTCTATAGATACTAAAAGTGTATCTATAAGAGGAAAAGTATACTTGGATTTGTATTCCTTTTCTGCATGAATGATAAGGTATTTGCAGATGCCTAAGCCTGTCTCTCAGCTGTGCAGGCAAATGCTTCCTTTTCTCTGTTCAGCTGCTGTACCTCATTTACTGGAAAAGTAGTTACATTTTAAGGGCTTGTTTTGGGACAATTGACTGGTTTATTTCATAAGTAACCATATATGTATACACATATATATATGTATTATGTAAATATATTTTTTCCAAAACAATTATGTGAATTTTACTGAAATTATTTTTATAATCTAACTAAAACAGTAGAACACATGAGTTTCCAGTGCAGTTTAATCAAAAGTGCAAATATTACTGAAATTATTAAAATTATACTGCAATAGTACGAGCGCCCATTTAAATGCGGAATTGTGTAGGACTGCTTAGATCATATAATATAATTCTCCTGTATAGGTTTTGTATAGTTCTTAGTACTACATTTTAAAATAATTATTAAAATGAAATCACATGGCGGAATTAATTGTTGCAGGGAAATCACAGAATCCCTTCAAGATATCTGGTTTCAACCCCTCTGCTGTTGGCAGGGAGCAACCCACTAGATCAGGTTGCTCAGGACCATACCAAGTCCTATATTTCATTTTACTTCAGCAATAATCTATGAAAAATCTATGTAGCATCAGAGTCACTCAGTGTATATAGGCTAGCAAGTCTTAAATCTATAATGTACTAGAGGAAAGTGGAGAAATAGTGAATATAGTGACAGCATGTGGCTGCACTCTGCTGGATTGCAGGTGTTTAATTTAGGTGGAAGCCAGACCACCCATCAAGATGGTGAGTTATTGTAATTCTCTGCTGTTTCCTAACATTCAGTGCAATTGTGTTGATATAGGTATCTCAGGGTGATGCCACCCAGTTGTTTAGATTCTGAACTATTCCTTCTTTGATATTCATCTGAGGTTAATTCATCTAGTCTTGGTTTTCTTTGAAATGGACAAAGTTTTAAGTAAAAAAATGTTACTCTAATACAAAAGCAATCGATACCTAGCAAATATGAGAAAATATGAAATTTAATTTTTTTTGTTAGTTTCAGAGTAGAGAAATAGACACTTCTTTGAAGGTTTACTTATATTTTCTCAACCTTACCAGTATTAAAATAGAATCAAAGTATTGATACATAATAGAAATAAGAACTTTCTTTTATTTCATAGGAATATTAAATGGACAGGACTAATTTTTAGACAAGTAGTAGTCGCAGAATAAGAGTTGGAAAAGTACAAATGTAAAGGTGAAAATACCCTTTATAAAATCCTAGTCACCTAAATATAATGAAAGGCAGAATAAGAACCAGACAGTAAGTAGCCCATACATAACAAAGTTTGAAACAATGTATATTGCTAGTATTGGTCTTTTACTCTTTACCCTTTAGGGAAAAGCAGCTATAATCTTGGAGAACGATAGAAACAAAGATGTTTAAATCAAGTAAATTAGATTAAAATTATGGATACTGGACATATTGAGAAAAATGTAATCATAACTACTACAAATTTCAATTTGTACATTTGTACTGAATGCTATTAAATAAAGAGATTAAATTCATCTGTCTTTAAAATATTCCAGTTTAAACTTCTTCCTATTTCTAGATTTAATTTTACTCTTCTGAGTGTGACTCTTAACATTTGCCAACTCAGTTATCTCTTCCCGGAATAAGGAATTTCATGTGCAATCAAGTGCAGAATGTTGTATAATGTATGCAGGCATCCCTGCTCCAAGCTTTTTATTTCTCTTCCTAAGTATGAGGCAAATTCCATTCTTCCCTCTAAAGTTAGAAACTCTGACACTAAAAAACAAGGGAATAAATGGTCCAAATAAGAAGAGCTACATTCCCATTTCTCCAAGACCAAATGAAAAGATAACTGAAACAAAATGAAGTGGATTATTTTCATCTTTATCAGAAAAGATACACTGAGTGTGTTAAAACTATTTTTTAAACATCCTCTCTGTGGATTACTTTAGATTTTATTTTTCATCGGAGGACATCGGTGCTTTGAAGATGTGTAAAGCTGAGGTTCCGTGTATTTTTAGTAATTTAAAAGTCAGTGAAACCATACCAGAGGGTTGGGATTCTATGCTTGAATCCTGGCCAAATTCCATTTTAAGCAATCGCACTCTAGATACTTCAATTGGAGTTGCTGCATGCTATTAAGCAGTTCAAGTGCTTCATCTTGGAATATTTCACTAGTGTATTAAATTATCATTGTTTGTTCTTAATCTATGTATTTAGCTGACTGGTGTTCTCAGAATCACAGAATTGGTTCTAGAATCTGTAGTGTCTTGGGAGACTTTAACGAGAAATATGTAATGAAATCTCTTTTATTTCCAACATTCCATAAACTGTTCACAGTATTTATTGTTTAAAGACTTTAAGTGAACTTTAAAAAGCAAAAGAAGAATACTTAAGGATTTTTAATTCACAGTGAAGTCAATTAGCCTCCGCAGCTTGAAAATAACTCTTTGCTTAAAAAATTACCTTCTTACGTACAAAATTTTTGAGAGTAAAATGGAAACAGATGTATTTGAAAACAACAACATAGCATTAGTCTAATTGAAATCTTGAAAGTTTAATGAAAAAGTTCTTAATAGTCCAATCCTACATATAGAAAAAAAAATCCATTACAAAAATTATCTTTTTAGAGAGGAAAAAAGATTTTCATAATAACAGTTATACTCTTTTGCATCTATGTTTTCTCTCTGTCATTGCATTAAATCTTCTACTACTCCTCTGTGTCTTAAAGTCAGCACTTCCAGCTTTCTCCAAGAAGACGTTTGAGGGAACCTACAGTAAGCCATCAGCATCCAGAGTTCCTCACTGTGAGGAAGGAGGGTGGTGATGTTGGAGATAAGGTTTATACCTCCTTGGTCCTGAGCCTACTTTATCCAACCTTTATAATTTAACACAATCAATCTCTCGCATTTTTTTATTGGTCTGCCATTTCATGTTATGCCCTACCCTATCCTATCCTATCCTATCCTATCCTATCCTATCCTATCCTATCCTATCCTATCCTATCCTATCCTATCCTATCCTATCCTATCCATCATATCCTAATCATTAGAGGCATTAAATTAAGACAACTTTTTGTTTCTTGTAAGCACTTCTTCCAGATCTTTCTGCTTATCCTAACATGTTTGATTTTGATCATGTCTGATCCCAATTATATTGAGACATAGACCCAATAATGGGTTAAATATATTAATCCTGTTTCCGACTTACGTATTAATATGAGGTATGAATATCTCTTTTCATATTGTACCAAAAGAGACATATTTTCTTACAATTTATTCTAGGGGGGTATTATTTTGTTTTTAAATAGTATAATTGAGTGTTAGAAATAAGAAAAAAATGTTTCTTTACAGTTTCGTAACTATAAGATTCTTTCATTTTTGGTAGAAACGTGAGAAAGGAAAGATAAAAAAAGAATCAGCTTTGCAGAAACAGCGTGTGAGGTTGTTTATTTTATTTGTTTGTTTAATTTTATTTCATTTGTTTGTTTCACCCAGTAGATCTGATTTTAAAGTTACTTTCGTTTAGTTGCTATTCCCATAATATAGTTTCAGAGATTCAAAACTCTGTGGTATTTAAAGAAACTTATGTCTCCCTCAGCATCAGCTAATCAATAGATTAATCCTAATCAATAGATTAATGGGTGCCATAGAATGAAATATCATATGCAATCATCTGAAAAATCATTCTCTAGCCCCAAGAATACACAGATCATTTTCAAAGTCTTAATAACATTTTCTCGGTATTATTTACAGTAGTTAAAAATAAGATTTACGTAATTAGAAAATATGTAAAGACAAGGTGAAGTATCATGTATATAAATGTTTGTGTAAGATTTTGCAGATTTAATAAAAAACCCACAGTATTTACTACGTTGCATTTTTGCATTTGGGGGAGGCAAAGGAAGTGGGATCTATAGAAAAATGAACATACAATAATTCTAGACTTTCTGATGCAAAAACCAAAGTGGTTTTTGGTCACACAGTTAAAGTGGCATAATGAAGCACATGGACCTACAAGTTTCTCTTTGTTTGGTTGTGGCGTTTTTTATTATCTTTTTTTTAAAGTTAAATTATACTTTAGGGATATGTAATACGATGTAACATTTTCATTCCTTTTTCTTAATGACCTATGGACAACTGAATTTGTCTCTACATTTAGAAGAGATGGTTTGGACTGTTTCTATCATGAAAAGAAGAAAGAAAAGAAGTTCAGGAGTGATGAAGAGAAATCTCTTATATTGGCATGCAGAATTCAGGCTAGAAAGCTTACTTATCAGTTTAATTGACCTCTGTTTGTAAACCTGGTGTGCACTGAATCTACTGACTTTCATTGTAGTGACCAGATTCTGATCTCACTTGTACTCACTGATGCAACTCCTGATTAATACTTCCCTGCCAGTCAAGCTCATAAGTTCTTTATTAATTAATTGCTTTCGTATTATTTTTTTTCCATTCTCAAAAACTGGATTTAACTCTGCACACTGACCATAGACTATCCGATATCTACCAGGCTATCCTGTAAGTTTCCCACTAACTCTGTAATCAATCTTTTTCTATCAGCTATGTTCTTTCCTAAATTTTACTACAATTGCAAGACAGCCACAAGTATTTAGTTTGGTTATATAGTCTTTTTCTCTCTCTTGGATTCTAAAGTATCTATAGCATAGGCAAATAGCTCTGTTTCTGAAAATAAAATGCAGTGACTTAAGTTTGAAGGTGAATCCCACATCTAATAGGATGAGTCTCACATCTAGCATAAATAAAAGCTGAAGAAACAGCAGTGAATCATAAAGATTACTGGTGGAGAGACATAGTAAATTGCCTCATTCATACGAAAAATATGCTAGTTCAATTTCTACCACACCATTCTTCATTGTTTTTCCCTATATAGATTTTGAATGTGTTTTCACCTGATTGTGGAGAGCTACATTTTAGCAGAAAGTGATGAGTAGTGAAAAGTTTTATCTTTAGTAGAGGCTTCTAACACTGCTGTGCAATCAACATATAATGATATGAGGGAATTCACAGACTTTTAAACAAATTTGGAAGCCAATTTAGATAGGCATTAGGAAGTACTCTCTGCTGTACCTATACCATTATGCAGAGAAGAATATAACATTTATTGGGTAGGTAAGAAACTAAACAAAAGGAAGCCTGATTTTGTAGTCTAGTGCCAGAGAGACTGCCTTGGGAGGGAAAAGATCTTTTGTCTGTTATGTTCTTCCACTTTTCCTTATGAATTTTATTCAGTAACTTTTAAATGCAAATGCAAAGGAGTCCTTGAGGAGTAGGAGGATTTCCTTAACTGGGAATCTAGCATGTATGGTACTAAAGAGTTGTTAAAATACATGTACAACACCGAAGGGTGTCACAAAGGTTCCACTGAAGGTGGGCATAGACTAAGCAGTTATGTTTTGTGTAGGCTAAACAATGAGAGCACAGGCAGGACCATATTCATGCAGAGCAGTTAAATGGAGGCAGAAAATCAGGACCCCTGTGAAATCTCAGAAGTGAGGTGTTCTAATATTTTCGACTCATACAGATCTAGACTTGACCTCTCCAACCTACTTCTAAGCAATCAATAAAGCATCAAGATGCTTTAGAAACAAACAAACAAAGTGAAAATGGATGAAAGAAAAAGAAAGAGAGAAATAGAGAAAGAGAGAGAGAGAGAAAAAGACAGAAAGAGAGAAAGAAAGAAAGAAAGAAAGAAAACATACAAACCCCTAAAACAAAACAGAGAGAAAGTATATCTTTTAAATGTTCCCAAACCTGATATCACCTTCTTAAATGAAAATATAGGACTTAATTAATGGATGGAGTTAATATTAAACAAATAATGATAATATTTATTATTTTTAATAAAAAGGTGGAATTTACTTTATAACATTTTTCCTTCATAATTTAAAATCACCTTTCAGAATGAATTTTTATTCTAAGAAAGCATACATCCCACAGCTATAAAACTTCATAAACTATTGCAAATTACTCCTTGGTTCTGCTCACCCAACAAACTGTACTGTATAAGTGTTGATTGAGTCCCAGGACTTCTTTTGGAGAAAACCTTCAGAGTGTTTTAGAACAAAATTCAGGTGTAATTGTGATGACAATTAAGTACAATGACTGCTTTCAGCATTCTGTGTATCTCAAACACTGTGCAGCTTTTAACATTATCCCAGCAGTCTTTGAACACCATCACATGCCCCTGTGCTACATTGTCTGGTAAGTGGCTATTTCACAGTATTCCAGACAACCTCAACTGCAATGAAAGCAACCCCCAAAAATAATAGATAAGCCATCTGGGAAGGCCTACAGGGCCATTATATTTAATTTGCAGGAATACTTTATAAGTACTAGATATTGTGAGTGTGGCAGCCTGCTGTGAAGGTAGTGGCTACAAATATCTCTACACAATTGGACCTGGGGGAGTAGAATCATTAACCACGTTTAGATGTATAGATTTCACTGTGGCTTTCCATCCGTGTACTACTGAGGAATATGTATGTGTGTGTGGTCCTGTCACTACCCGGGACTGCTTTTATGATTTGGTGCTGAGGTGGGGATCAGTGCTACGCTTTTGTACATTTAAGTCAGGTAATGCATGACCTGCTGCTAAAACTGCACCTCCAAAGACCCTCTGGTAGTTTGCGCCAGGTCGTTTGCACAAATGTTAGCACTGGGAATGAGAGCAGGCTATGGGACAATATAGACACAAAATAAATAGATACAAGATGGCTGTGAATCAATTCGGATTACACAGAATTAATGTTGGTCAGACAAATGAGATTCTGGAAATCTCTCTGTGAGAAATAGAGGATAAAAAATATCCTCTGAGGAAAGTTCAAATAATTTTTTTCAACTTTAAAAGATCATATGCCCTGATTTTGTGCAGTAACAAAAGTCTTTACCAAATGCGTATAAGGTCCTTTGCAACTTATGTACAATAATACCTTGCTTTTTTTTTTTTAATATTTAACAAGAAAGAAAATGTACAGAGCTAGATGAGCTATAGAACAATTTACAACTCATTGATTGGAACAGTCTTGCACTCTGTCCTTCTGAGATTCAAAACACAGACAGAAGAGCTCAAAGTTAAAATAAAATTGCCTTATTCATATGAATAATTCTATATTCAGAAGTCCTCCTGAGGATTATTAGAAGAAAATAAGAACATCATTATGAGCCATGTTAAAATGGAGGTGATAGGTGATGGATTAAACAGAGGAGAGAGGTCAGAAGTGAAAAGTGAGAACTCTGAGTCATTTACATTAAAATAGTTGGAACCATGAGGAATTTATGCAGAAATATCACATCAGAAAAGAAAAGTAGAGGGTCACAAATTGGAAGACAATCCAGTGAGAGAGATGTTATCTACCTTAAAGTATAAAAAATCTACCATTGTGAAACCATGAGCCCAAACCTCTTAGCTACAGAGGCAGATTTTCTTTTGCATCTTCTTTTATTTGCCTGTGTATACTATGTTACAGATTATTTTTCTTCAAGAAAATATTGTCCTGTACGCTGACATACAATTTTTTGGTCTTTGTCTAACTCATCCATGATGTGATAGATAAAAAGTATTGCCAACTTGTGTGCCTTACTTGCAGAAGGAGGTGCTAGAAATTAGAAGAGGGATGGACGGAGAGTAGTTCTTAGAACAGTGACCCTAGGTCTATTTGTTAGTTATGCAATGCCCATAGCATTAAGATTAGTTATCAAAAAAAGGAGAAAAACCTGTTGGATAATGAAAACACTAGAGAAATATTTTGAAAGGGATGAGATTTTTACATGCCAGTGTTTAAGTACAAGATTCACTGCAAGTGGATTCAATAGGAGTGTTTGTACAGTATTGTATCCATAAAGCATGTCCTCCATGACACAATTACAAATGTTAAGGGAAATGGATTTAGATAGGTAGGAATGTCAACATTCAAATCACTATAAAATTAGATGGAGTACAAAAGAAAGGAAACCACACAAGCAAGCATAACAAACATAACATGGAAATTCCCTATGGACAAAAGTAAATATGAGAGACAGCGAAATTTCAAAAAGGTTCTGATCCAACAAAACTTAGGAAAAGATTCATCATAGCTAGAGTTTTAATACTGAACAGAAGCTGATATTTTCAGTGTGTACAAAATATATTTGTACCAACTAAAAAAAAATATTATTCCCATATAAATAGCCTAAAATGCAGTAGTGGCACAATGTACTTAAAAAAAGAAAAGGTAGAACTTATATCAAAATGAGTGTAAAATGTATTGAGCTTGTCTGTCAAGATTTTGGGCATGGAGAGGGTGGTGGTGGTGGTGTCTGTGTGTGGTACAGAGGTGGTTTCTGTGACAAATTGGCAGAAGCTTCCCTGTGTCCAATAGAGCCAATACCAGCTGGCTCCAAGGCAGATCCACTGCTGGCCAAGGCTGAGCCCACCAGTGACAGTAGCATCACATCTGGGATAACAGATTTAAGAAAGGAGGGAAAAAAACATGCAACAGCAATTACAAACAGAGACAACAGTGAGAACATGTAAAACAACAGACCTGCAGACACCCAGGTCAGTGAAGAAGGAGGGGTAGCAGGTGCTCCAGACACCAGAGATTCCCTTGCAGCCCGTGGTGAAGACCATGGTGAGGCAGGCTGTGCCCCTTCAGCCCATGGAAGTCCAGGGTGGAGCAGACATCCACTTGAAGCCTAGAAAGGACCTTGATGGAGTAAACTAATGCCTAAAGGTGGCTCTGACCCTGTGGAGGGTTTTTGGTGGAGTAGGCTTCTAGTAAGACTTATGGACCCATGGAAGACACTGTGCTGAAGCAGGTTTGCTGGTAGGACATGTAATCCTATAGGGGTCCCATGCTGGAGCAGTCTGCTCCTGAAGAACTGCACCCCATGGAAAGGGATCCACTCTGGAGGAGTTCATGAAGAATTACAGCCAATGGGAAGGACTCACATTGGAAAAGTTCATGGAGGACTGTCTCCCATGGGAGAGGTCCCATGCTGGAGCCTCTGAGGAGGAAGGAACAGTAGAGACAATGTGTGATGAACTGACCACAGCCCCCATTCAAGTCCTTCTAGCCACTGCAGAGGAGAAGGTAGGCAAAATAGGGAGAGCTATTAAGTCTGGGCAGAAGGAAGGAATGGAGAGAAGGTGTTTTAAGGTCTGCTTTTATTTCTCATTATCCTACTTTGATAATAAGTTAATTTCCCCAAGCTGAGGCTGGTTTGACCATGACAGTAATCTCTGAATGATCTCTTCCTGTCCTTATCTTGACCCATGAGAATTCTGTTATATTTCCTCTCCCTTGTCTGGTTGAAGACAAGTGATAGAATGGCTTTGGTGGGCACTCGGAATCAATTCAGGGTCAGCTTATCTCATAAGCACAAACCTTTATATGCAGCTGTATATTTCTTCTTGTCTGATATGTGCATTCCAAAGGGAAAGTTGTTTCCATGATCTTTCATTAGGCTGCCACCATTTTTCATATCATACTTAGGCATTCAGTTTTACCCTCAGTTAAAATGGTTTTGGTTTTCTCTTGTTCTCCATCAAATATATGTGACTTTCCTAGGTCACATAAAAGCTCAGTAAGTTGTGCACATCTCCTGAGGGGACAAAGTCAGGTTTTCAAAGCCCTCATGAAAAACAAAGAAATGTTGGCGTCCCTTCACAGATAAGTCTTCATTAGTACTGTCTGATCTTAAAAACACCCCAAACAGTCTCTGAGCTACTCAGCAGAATCACAAACCTCCTGTCTCTTCACAGATCTCTCATTGACTTTGTCTTTCACACACATTATTTCTCAGTACTTTGATCCCCGTGTCCTGAGTTCACAAATTCCCATATATATCAGACCTTGCTCTCATCAGTTTTATTCCAGACAAGTAAGGTTTGCCTTTGGTATGGCTTACAGAAAGCATTGAAAGAATAAATATTTGTCTCAGTTTAAAGAGACTGGAGTGTTTTGCTAAGGAAAATGAGTTATGAGGTAGACCGAACTCTTCTCTCCCAGCAATTGTAAATCCGAAATTAAGAGGCTTCAATCAAGGAAATATGGAAAAAGAAAGAAGTAACAACTCTTTCCTTCATTTTCCCAGAAAACAATGTAAGGGCTGGCAACATTTTATCTAATCCTTGAGCTTTTGCAAGCTTCTGTCCTGAGATTTCCTACTGTTCTATCGCATTGACAGCACTTTTTACAGCTTAGCTCCCACCTACATAGGCATTGACACTCTGGAAATGCAGTTCACAGACTTGTCTCCAAAGACCGAGACACTAGACCTATCTTTGTACAGTCAGTAAAAAGTAGTGGCTATGTATGCTGAAATTTTATGATTTTCTAAAAACATGGTTTTGGATTCATTTGGACAAGGTATCTTATAGGATGCATGAGCATACTCTGGTTAAGATTCAGCAGCAGACGTATCAGTCTCTTTTCTTTGTCTTGTAATATTTTGCCCAATTTATTCCTCAGCGTGTATTTTCATACAGATATTAATATTCTGCCACAATTGTCTGCCAAATATCCTGCTGATGTTTCTAACAAAAAAAGCATCTGACCACGGGAAACAACGCCCCATCAATAATTTTTGCAAGTTCCCTTTCATTTCACTAAATAAGAGTCAACCATTAATTCAATTTGAATCCTATACTGATAAAAGGCAATTATAAAAGAGACTATTATTCATAAGTAGAAAACAAAAATTCCCAAGTATGAAAACTCTTTGTTTTCTACAATGTCAGATAACTCTCAGTACTAAAGACAGTTTGAATAGGGGTAAGTCTTCATTTTATCCAGCTATATAGGGGAGCCACTCAGCAGATATTAATTATATTGGAGAAAATCTAGTCTGATTGCTGCAACCTGTGAATGGATTTAATGTTTTATTGTTTCAAAAGTGGGGTGAAATTTTAATCTTGGCTTTTGAATTGTAGTATAAGTTTAATATATACAGAGTTTGAGATCCAAAACAAAACACTGGAAAATCAAAAATCTCCCTTATCAGTTCCTTACCCAAGGACTATGCTCCTTGCAAGTATTTGAAAAGAGAAAATACAACCAGATAAAATAATATGGACATCAGTTAAAATTACCACGGGAAAGGACTTTGTAAGTAAATAAGCTAAAATTACTTCTGTGACAACATTTTTTTCTTATCAATGAAACAGAAGATGGAAAATATTTGGTAGTATATGCCAATTTCACTGATAATCATTTTCCTAGGCAATCATAAAAATTGCCCAGCAGGCATGTGTTCCACTGAGTGCTGAAGCCCTAAATGATCCATATTCCAATACATAAAGATGAATTTTATTATGCACCTCATGGAACTCCAGAAAGACAGTACTGAATAGCAGAAATTCTCTACGCCTTTGAAATTTTTCTCGTCATTCTAAAACATGTTAAACTTGTCCTAATCCTTTATTTCAGTGTGTCCGTTACTGTTGCTGCAGTTCAGAACTCTCTCTCAGATGGAAGCTTTTGGCTTTTTGGCAGGTTTGTCAGCATGCTGTCTCAACTTTCCTGCATAAGGTGAGGCAGGAATGCCTGGGATCCATGGAGAATCTTGGTTCCTTGAAAATATTATCACTGATAAGGTAGAAACTAATTTTCACCTGGGAACCTCTTTGGAAGACTTAGTGTTGAAAATGTAAGCTAACACAAAATAACTTTATGTAATAGATGTCACCAGGGGAATCGCAGTAGGTCAGTTTGCCAAGAGACCACTCCGCACCAAATGTTTTTAATTTCATCAATGGAATGCACTGCAGAGTAGAAATGGATTTTGTGGGCATCCATTTTCCTTTCTGATCTTTTCGCTCTGGCTTTTACACATACACTTTAAAAATAAATGCTAAGCACTATGCATTGACAGCTTTAGATTACTGAAGTATCTTCAAATTTGTCTGTCTTGCAGAAAGACTAGACAAGCAATTCCTAAATAAGTTGTTGTTGTGTTTTAATCCAAGCTGGCAACTAAGCACCACAGAGCAGCTCACTCATGCCCCTCCCACTCCCACCCCCACCTCCTGATATCCATTGGAATGTGGGAGAGAGAAAAGTGACAAAACTCATGTGTTGAGATAAAGTCAGTTTAATAGGTAAAGCAAAAACCGCGCACAAAAGCAGAGCAGAACAAAGAATTAAGTCACCACTTCCTGTGGGCAGGCAGGTGTTCAGCCATCTCCAGGAAAACAGGGCTCCATCATGAGTAACCATTACCTAGGAAGACAAACGTTATCATTCCAAAGAGCCCTCCTTCCTTCTTCTTCTCCCAGCTTTATAGAGTGAATCTGTGGAGGAACTAGAGAGTCTAACCTAGTCTACTACTTAGTCTAACCTCAATTCCTGGGAAAAATTATGGATAAGGTTACAGTGGGTACTATTGAAAGGTATTTAAAGAAAGAAGGGAGTGAACAAGTAGCTTTTGGTTTGGGAGAGTCTCGGTGGAGGGCACTGAACTGGGGGCTACCGTTCCTAAACTAGAATATTCTCCCATATACTAAAACTGCCTAAACAGTCTAGATTAATATTTTGAATTGAGATACTAATTTCATTTGCAGATAACTGGCCAGCACAGAACAATCACATAAATATATATCTGTACCCAAGTCCAAATCAGATTTGTTAAGTTTCAGGTTAATAGCTCACACTTTTAATTTTCCTCATATTCACTTTTCCAGTAGTCCTATGTGAATGTTTCACTTGCATCCATAGTCCTAGATGACATACTTATTTCACAACCCTGATACAGTTACGAGAGAGGTTTCATATCACATTCAAGTAGAAAGCCAAAGCTCCCCTAGTTGTAAAGGATTAGTAAGGTTGTTCAGTCATCTGACCTGTGTAGGTTCAGCACAGTACTCCAAACACAGAAAGACTTCTGTTTTGCTTTCTCTTTCTAGTCTCTACTCAAGCACTGTAATGCTATTTATATTGAGAGAAATATATTAACATCTCTACAAATTTTTCAAAGACAGGAGTATTACATAGCTCTAGACCTGACTGTGGGCTGCAAGAAAAAGGGATAACCCTTTTCACTTTTTAGCCTTCTTGTAACTGCTTGATCCTTCTATCTTCCTTGCATCAGAATATGCCATGAAAAATTATTTCCATCAGAAGAAATGTTCAAACATTTGTTTCAGTGAAGGGCTCCAAGACACAGACAACTTTCTGCATTCTGTAAGACAAAAACTTTTATTCTGAAAAGGACTTCTGTTTTCCAGTTCAATGTAATGTATACTTTTGAAAACCAATTAAAACATAATAATAACATATTCAAAAATTCTCTAGTCTATTAAACAGTTGATTGTACCCACAGTCTTTTAAGAATGTATTTAGGAATTTACAAAGTAAGTTAACACCAGTATTAGCATGAAATTAATGGTCATTTCTCCTAATGAATATCTCTTTAATGTACATTACTGTTTTCATTAATCTCTTAAATTTGTTGTAATAAATCTGTTTGCAACTCATTATTGTAGTTTAAAGTCTCTACCCGGGTATCTACAATAGATTTACCAAATAAAATTTATTATTTTATTTTCTAATTTGTTCTTTTTTTTATTGTTGTTATTTTGGCTACTCTACAAAGAATGAAACAACTTTGTTTTCTGTTTAAAATCTTAAAACAACACTACTCAAAATGACACAAATTGAGCATACAGAAACTATGGAAATGGAAATAAATGGGGGCAAAAAAGTAGGGTCACCTTCTACTGCTGTTAGTTAGCTTAGACTGCATACTTTGTCAAAGCTGCTTTCATTTCTTGTCCCTATTACATTTATTTTCCCCTTTGCTACTTTTCATCTGTGCATTTGAAAACCTTTGTTGTTATAAGCTCACTGTTTTTCCAGCAGATAACCGACATTAATAGCAGCATCATACCATATTGTGCATCACAATTCCTGAAATAAGGGATATCAAAAGGAATTGCCAGCGGCCCTTTACATAGTAAAGAGTATTTTGATTAGAAATAAACCACTTCTGACCAGTGCTAATCTGATCAGAACAAAAAAAACCACAAAATCACTACGTTTTCAAGCTGTGTAACTGTTTCATGGATGTCAACAATATTTTATTATCTTGATAGTGCAACTTGGAAGCTAAACACTGTACAAATATTTCATAGTTTTTTAATTTTGCTTTAGAGTTTCACTTTTGTTTTCATTTTTATTGTCAGTGTTCCAAGCCTTGAAAACTTTTGGGACATTTATCAAGTCCAATTCTAGTTTGTTGCTTGTGAAGTGAGGCAAGGTTGTTGAAATTTGAGAGATTCAGCTAAGAAATTGATTCTATCTAGAAGAACATCCCTTTCAACTAGAATCTAACAGTCTGTGATGATTTCTCACTCCCCAGTTCTGAGTTAGTATAATACTGGTTGTGTCACTCCTATAGGCTCCACTAAGAGTCATCTGTACATGACACATTAGTTACTGTTTCATTCCTTCTTAGTAGTGTGGCCCTTAGGAAGCTAATTAAGGAGTTCATCACTTCCAGGCATGGATATCTGGTGTTTTTAACTAATTTTTTTCTTTTTTTTTTTTCTGAGAAAGTAAAACAATATATATACAGTGTCTCTGCAATCACTTGACAGAGAGTCATGTTCATTCATTATGATCCTAGTTAATAAAGCTTATATCAGAGCTGTCCTAAATTGCACTTGCATTATTTAACATTTGGAACTGACATTGTCTTCTAAAGAACATATTCACGGGTACGATTTAAATTACTCAGTTTGAAAATCAAATTATTTCAGCAATTTCTCATTTCCTCTCCTTCCAAAGAGACTCTTTTATTCACATAAATGAATTATACTTGTCTATACTGAAAAGCATAATTCTCACAGAGAATACAATATTCTATTCTTAAGTAAATTTGTTGGAATCTAAAACATGATCGATAATTTGTGGGGGTTTATTGTGTTCACACACCTTCAGTTTTATTTCTTTGTCTCATATTTATTCAGCCTTTAAATTCTAATAAGTTTCCTCCTATGAAAGAGATAAAGAGCCAGAACAAAGAAATAAAGTATCACTTCAAAAGCTACCTGTGATATTTTTAGGCAAAGCAAAGCATTTGAAGTTTTAATAGCATAATGATCTTTAGTAGACACCAGCAATATAGTTTGTAAGCTGGAGTGACAAGATAGAATTTGGAAGACATCTTATCTATGATAGTTTCATGTAGGTAAGATAATTTACAGCCTTTGAGATTATTTTCTTAATTTGAAAGAGATCGATAGAGTCACTTGGATTACTACACAATATTTACACTGAAAGTATGGCTATTACAGCACTTAATATTCTGTTTATCAAATTCTAGTCACCTTTTAATAAGAAGTTCCATGAAAACAGGATTGGTTATATGGAGAAAGCAAGGCTGGGGTTGTTGACAAAAATAAAACATAGTATATGGATTACTACCTGTCAGTGATGCCGCTTGTACCTAATTCACATTGTTATTTCCTTTACACGCGCGTTTACAAAGATTTTTCTCTGCTTTCCTTATTAAAACAGACTTATTTTACTTAGACTAGGTATCCTGGAAAAAAAGTAAGTTGTAGATATTGTTCTAGTGCCTGCTGCTGCTGCAGTTGTTACTGCTGCAATTACTGCTGCAGTTTTGGCTTTTAGCCAGCAAAATTTCTTGAAGACTGCGTTGAAGTTGCCATGGGCACCATAAGATGATATATGAATGAATCACTAAATGGTCTTTTGGTCACGTTCAGATATTCTGTGAAGGAAAGGTGAGGCCAGACTTTAACAAGGGCTTTGTAAAAATATTTTAAAACAAACTAGTAAAATGCAAGATGTTCTTCCAAACTGTCAAACACAACACGACCTTACTAACAAAAGTTTCCACCTCGTATTGTCTTAAAAAATCACTGCTAGAAAACTACTAACTAGAAGAGAATACATGAGAAAAAATGAGTCCAGACACAAAATAAGAAAATAAAGGTCATGAGAGAAAAGCATTAATGTTACTAATATCACTGCAAACCATCTTGGCACCATAACCGATATGATGATAATTTTATTTATGTGATCACAGATTTCACTTATCTTACTTGGTGCTACTTATAATCTCAAAGTTTATACTCAGTATGCTATTCTTCCTCTCTTTTGTTTGCTCACCTATGTCTATTTCTGTTTCAAATGTCTCAAAAGGTAAGGCTTCAAGTAACTTATTTTACTGGAAAATGCTCTACAAGGTCAAATGGAAGGGGTGGAAAGGATATTCACTTATTAACAAGATGTCTTCTGACATAGCTGATATATGAACATTGCTCAGGCAGTTAATTGCTAAAGAGATTAAAATTCCTTGAGTTCCACATACTATAATCAGTCTAGATTGCAGATTTCAACCTTGTTGAATGTTCCATCCGCAAGACTAAACTGGTATCTTTTGTTTATCAGAGAGATCATTTTTTTGTTAATGATAAGGAAATGCATTTGTAAAGACTTTGAGACAATATTATCTCAAAGTTCAATTTCAGCCTCTAAGTTGATGCAGTATTCCCAGGGTAGCAAGAAGAATCAATATATTTTTGCAAACAAAAGTGAAGAAAGATGCTGATAAATAAAGACCAATACAGTATTTTTCTAAAATAACAATGCATTAAAATTACTTTTGCAAAATAACTTATTTCAGAATTTAGATTCATTCCTTGGATCATCACCATTTGTTAAAATTAGACTCAAGTATTTTAATTTCCATATATCTAATTGCAACATATTCACTGTCTTGCTCTGCTGATGTTAATATTCTGAAATACTTTAGTTTCCTGTTTTACATTTAACTGTTCCAATAACTGTGTTGGGTTAGTGTAAGGTCTGTTAAAAGTGCATGATAAATCTACTTTTTTTATTTATAGATTATGATTACTTGCAAAACTGTGCAAAAAGATATTGGAAAATAGAGCTATCTCTATGACCTATTAATTGCAAGGCTCCGGGAAGTTCAGAGCACTCCTACTCCTTCCTACTCATTACCACTTAGGCAGCCAAAATCCCACGTGCCACATGCACAAGTCAGCGATGAACTCAAATGTGATTCACTTAGGTACTTTCAAATAACTTTCTGCACATTCAATCACCATTTTTATAGAAGTATTAAATGCTTATAAAAATTCAGGAACAACAAATAAATAAAGCAACATTTAAGCAAAAAAGTAAGATGAAATAAAAAGAGATGCATAAAATATTATGTAAAACTTAATTGTTTGAATTAATATTACCTAAAAGTATCATGAATAAAGACATTAAGGTATTTTTTTGAATGCTTAGAGTGTATGAAACCCTAAGTAGGACCTTCTATCTTTTACTTTACAGTGCAATTTGAAATGCTTTGTATGTAATCTAAATATTTTAAGGAAGAAAAAAGTGAAAATTTCTTCTAAAAAAATTAAAATTCACCCAATATTGGACTGTGATATACAACTAAACAAAGCAATCTTTTACAAACAGATAAACAGTGCAAAGAATTACTATTTATTCATGTATTATTAAAGACTCCAAGGATTGAATATCAGTGGCCTTAATTATCCTACTTCAAGGACAGTTAGGTAGGATTCTAGTTCTATTATGTTAATTAAATAATTATAATAATTATAATTTCTTGAGAATGTTTCTGTCTTTGTTGTTGAAATACAGAAAAAGAAGTAGCACAGCATTGTGCAAAACAACTCTAAAAAAAATTTGAAGTCAAGGAAGACTCAGAAGGTTACAAGTCTAGAACAAGTCAACAGTATTAGAGAAGAAGGTATCATCCATTAAAAAAATAAAAGTAGAAATTCTGTGATGATCATTTCTGATCTAACCTACTATACTTTTGTTTTAGAAAGGTACGTATTTTTTGAGGACAGGTGGTTTAAGACAGAAATTGAGAAACAAGTCAGCAGAAACCAAACTGTGGTGAATAGTTTTTAAAAGTTTTAAATAATACACTTCCAGGAAACAAAGACACAGTGTAGACTGACTCTTTAGAGATTTAGGCAACCCATGATGCATTGCAGGTCCTCTCATACTACTTGCTGAACAAATAAAGGTAGTTAATGAACTTGTCAACACCTACTATGTAAACACAATTAAGTCCTGTGAACAAGGTGTCACCAAATTAAGGAGTTATATTTAGCTGGGTGTCTTAAATTAATATTTTAATTATCCTGGAATATGACTCTCCCAGAAAATTGTTGTGTTTTGTAAATATGAACAGCAATGCTTTCAACACAGAAGCCATGGATTAGCATTCTAACACTTGCAACACTCATTATTTCAGTAATATGCTTTGCAAATAGGCCTCAGGTGTGTAACCCATTTTTCTGCTCCAAAATATTCATATTTTGAGATCTTCCCTTTTATTTAACACCACAATAGAAAAGGTAAAGCTACAAGCCATTTCTAAGACTGGGCAGAATCCAAGCATATTTTCTTAAAATTTACATTTGAATCTGTTTTTCACTTCATATTTGGATCAAGTACTGACTCATTTGATCAAGTCACTACTGGAAGTCTGTAGCAGAGCCAGGATGCAAATTTACCAAGAACCACAATTTTTCCCAATTCCAGCCTGATCACAAGTATGTTTCTTTCTTTGCTTATTTACTTATTACCTTATAACTTTCTCCATGTCTGATTCATAGTAGAATGTCAGAGGGAGGCATTAACTCTGTTTTTATAAAAGCCATATCTGCTTCTGCTTCTGTTAGCTCTGATACAATTGCAATATGTGGGGATTACAGCTACACTACAATCTAAGGCAATCAGCAATGTTTCTTTCGTATACTCTCAGTCCTCTGCTCTGGCTGCAGTTGTGCGGGGCTTTTTTCCTCTTCTTAAATCTTTTATCCCAGAGGCACTAACACTGTTGCTGATGGGCTTGGCTGTGGCCAGCAGTGGGTCTGTCTTGGAGCCAGCTGGCATTGTCTCCGTTGGACATGGGGGAAGCGTCTGGCAGCTTTTCATAAAAGCTGTCCCTGCAACAAGCATCATCTCCACCTCTTACCTTGCTGCCATAACTTTGCCACATAAACCTAATAAACAGAAATTTTAAAAGACCTCCTTCTACAGCAAGGAGGAAACTAGGAAAGGTATCTCTCAGTGCCCAGAAAGTAGTAGATGCCTTCATGTAAAGAACAGAATCCCACTCTAAATATCTCATTTTGGGGTAGGCTCAACTAAGTTTCATGCAGTCTATTGTCACTCTACTGATCCTGATGGATGCTTGGACACTAAGCGTGGACTCACCTACAGTGTCTTAAATCTGGACTATATATAACATGTAGATCTATTTCAAATACCTTCAAATGTATTTGAAATGTATTTCAAATAGGCAACCTTTTAGAGAAGAGTTTCTGCATCCTCCTGTCCTTCGACTTCTTTCCCTTGTAAGAACTCACCAGAATGCTTCCCAAGGGTAGAACTGAGCTGCCAATATAGAGGGTTTTTTCTCTTTTTGTTTTTGGTGACCTTCAGTGTTTCACCTGACCGTACTAGGATTAGATGAAAAGTCATGAGTTTGTCAGAAAGTCATTGTTGTATTTGTCCAACTTACATGAATATCCTTGATATCTTAAGAGACCTCAAACGACACTAGACATCTACGTGTGGACTGCTGAATCCTGCCCTTACTTTCAGTCTTACCTCTCTACTTCATTACTCTGGTATGATAAGATTCTTGTGTAGCTTACATTGCTTTTATATATGTGCATGGCCCTAAATCCACATCATAGTTTCATAAACATTTCTAAATATTCACACTGGAAACTTAGGGCTGCATGCTTTTTCTTACATTTTCTTATAATTATAATAATATGGCTTTTCAATACTAAACATATATTTTAACATTTTGAAACTATTACCAGTTGTCTAGTACATGAATTATTAGCTAGTCTTTATTACAATATTCACTGTTATCTAATTAGAGGTAGTTTTACCCTCGAGAGCATATCCCCCCGTGACAAAAAGCCATAGAAAAATAAAGAGCTTTTTTATTTATGGACAAAATACTGTGTATTGTCTAGATGAATTTCTCTTTCTAACAAACTTTTTTCTTGCTTCTTAGTAAGCAATGGCATATACTGGGTAAATAATGATGAGTAAGGAAAAGATCTCAAGAAAACAATGAACTGATCTTGCTTAATTTAAAGAAGCAACTAGTCAAATGACATATGAAAAACACACACTAAATAATGTTATTGAGAAAGCTAGTTAGAAATGTTTAATTTCATTCCATAAAGGTAAAGGAAGAAAGGATAATTCATATTAATGGAAATGAAAGCTGCTAAAAGCAAGTAAAACTCATAATCTTTTGGGTAGAATTTATTACTCTAATTATAATCAATATCTTGTCAGGATTAAAAGAATTTTACAGGGACTACAGAAATATTACAATAAATTTTTTATAAAGAAAAAAACTTCAAGTTAATTTCAAAAGCCCTTTTACAAATGAGATATTAGTCTATGCCAAACATGGAAAGAGTGCCATGTGAACTATAGGCACCCTTACAAAGTGATAGGGAATAACAATGCTCCCTCACACTCCTTTCAACTGAGAAAGTAGATTTTTACATTGCCTTGAATATGCCAGGCTGAAATCTCTAAGTAGTGCAGCAGCCATCATGAAATGTTATCAGCTTTCTAGCAAAACATTTCTACCTTAAAATAAGGAGAATCAGGGGCGAACTGAATCTCAGGAGGCTGACTTTTTTTTAATTTGCTTGCTCTATACTTTGTCTAGGGTAAAAAAATCAATCTCTTATTATTATTACCCCTAGTAATGTTTAGGAGAATGCATTTTACTCCATACTGTGATGCATTGTCATAAATTTTCAGAGGACAGTTGTAGTTGCTCAAGATATAACAAAACCACTTATATTGTAACGCAAGGGGAAAGTTAACTTTTGCCTCTCAAAATATGAGAAGGAAAAAAAAATCCTTCAAAATTTTTTTTAAAAAATGACAGAATTATCTGAAGTATGACTTTAAAAACTATTATGAACTAACACCATTATGACATTAAATTTTTAATGATTTGTCACTTTCATGGGCCTGAACTTATTATTAATACATGCTTGTAGCATTTCTTCCACGACAAAATTTCTCTGCTTCTTGGGGTTTCTGATTTAATAACAGAAATAAATATTTCTAATTATAATAATGTGGTTTATTTTTAAATTTTATACTTTACATATTCCAGAAATCCTTTTCTGATCCACTTTTTAGGTAACCAGCCATTGTTAGATGTTTTCATCCTCCTGTAAGTTGATTTCTCATCCCATTAACAACAAATGTTTTACCCTAAAATGGGTCATGCTAAGACCACAATTATATGGTTTTGATGTTTAGTTATTATTGGTATTATTATTTTTATAATCTGCAAAATAATAATAAATTAAAGATAAATTTAATACTTCCATTTGAATCTCTTTCAATTGTGTTTCTCAGTGGAAAACCCAAGTGTTTTTAAACATTTCATATTAAGGCTAAGAAAAGTGTCATGTTAGGAGTTGCTATGAGAAACTGTGATAAAAGAAACATATGGTACTTTTGCAACTCAGAATGCCCCTTTGACTGCCCTGGGCTAAAACTAGTAAATGTATAACAAAAATAAAGATTAAGAGAAAGTGTAGTTAGCTTACTGATGTACCATTTTTAACAGAGTTTTTCAAAACTCTATGACATATCATAAAACTAAATAGGCAGATAACACTAACTTGATCAGAGACAAAAACTGACAGCTGTATTACGAATTTTATTCCTAACATGATTTGGTTTTTTGGGTTTTGGTGGGTTTTTTTTGAGATACTACCTTGATCATGGTACTAATCCACCGTTCCCATGGAAAAGAAATCCTGGTACAAATAGGAGTTGCAGTACATGCAAATAAGTCTTCCAGTCTAGAATCAGGTGATATGGTAAAACATATCAAACCATATGTTGACCCTAGAGTACCAATGGGGCCTAAGCTACCTATCATCAGCAGTAATATGTCCCTCTAGTCAACAAGAAAGAAACAATTTTTAACTCTGCTTACCTTTTTTTACTTTTAGAGTTATACAACTTTTTTACTTGCTTGATCTTGTCTCTTGATGAATGTTCCTTACTTAAGCCACTCTCAGGATTCTCTGCTTCTCAATTAAATTTCAGATTACCAAGATCAGTCAGATTTGCCCATAATGACATAAAGGGGACCATACATAAAATTAATTAGGGGCATTCAGTTTTAAAATAGACAAAATTTTACTCCAATTTATCTTCTGCTCACAACTTCCCATTAAAACTTTTGAGCCTTCATGAATAAAACCCTGAAATAAATAGTTCAAAAATTCTGGGACATCAACAAATTTCAGCAGCCACACATGAACATACATGGATATTTTCACATAGTGTGCTAGTGAAATAAGATCAAAGTCCTTTGAAACTTCTCGGTTATCTATCTGGTTCTTTTCTCAATTAGGCCAACATAAGATCTTCAAACTGAATGTTTGGATGCTGCCATATACAGTGGTTATATTTGTCCCCCACGTGCCTACAGCTCTAATTGTGAGTATGTACAACAACTCTAAAATGAAGAGTCTAGTACACTTTTTAGATCTTCTGAATAAACTAAATACAAAGATAATCACCAGGCTCCTCTACCTCCTATGTCATATATCTAGACTCTGCAAACATGCTCTACATGTGCTGCAATGAAATATATAAACATTTACAAAAACATGTTCATTTAAAAAGAGATTATTGGAGTAGACTGTCTGCACCCTTAGTGTTCAAAGAGGCTTTAATTGTCCTTATCCAGCTCAGTGTGAAGTCTCCACCTACTCCAATAACAGCCAGGATGTGAAATTCAATTCTCTATAATCTGAGGTGTCCAACTTAGCTGTACATGTCTACATTTGAGCTGACTGACCTGGCTTTTTTAATAATCGGTAGAAGTCTGGAGTATGATTCAGTTCCTTAACCACAACGTCTTGTGCTATTTGAGAGGTACTGGAGGATCCCTGAGTCACTTTCTACTTTTGAAAGGCATGGGACCTCTTTAAAATCTGTGATAGGTAAAAATTACTAATTCTATTTCCCTTGTGTTTTGTCTTAAATGTAGCTAGACTCACCACAAAAGTACTCTTGTTTTAAATAATCCTGTCTTATCATGTATCATATAGGCAGTTTTCATGCTTAAATGAAAATTCACATAGTACTTAAAAGGTCAGTATTATGATATGAACTTGTGAAAATTTGTATCAGTACCTTCCTAGAGATATCTTTTCACCCAGACCCGAGTGGTGGAACAGTCATTCCCCTGTACAAGCCTCACACTGATTACTGATATTTAGATCCCTCTTCTGCAAGGCAAGACTTGAGCTGGACTCCCTATGGGTTCATTTTGTCTCACTATATTTGATTGCTTTAAATGTTATTTTAATCACCAATACAAATTATACCTTAAAACAATGAACTGGATGCTGCTCAGTTGTTTCTAGGCATTTAAAGATCTAGTTTTTAGAACAGAAGAAAAGGGCTTGCATCTTGCTGCTGCACTAGGTTGGATTACAGACAACCCAAGAACACCGCTTACTGTGGGTCGGCTGAACTGCATCCCATTTGGCACAGGTTCTGGAGACTACAGACAAAGTTGGTCAGACAGCAGGTGTCCATCAGCTTTTTTTTTTATTCATACTGTCTTTATGTGTCTGTATTTTCTAAATTACTATAGAGTTTTTAGCCCCTCTTGTGCTGAAGTCTTGTAAAAACATTTTCTCTTTGTGGTACAGTGTATAACTTGTTTCATGCTGAGACAGAAATACAAGGAGAAAATTGCTTCCAGCAATATGTTTCCACTTCAGACCCCTCAAGTGTTTGTTGATTTAGGCCTATCTATACTAAAATGTAAAAAAAAAAAAAGAAGGTAGATTTAGCTTTTTTATTATTTTATTTTTCTGTTTGAAGTAGATTTAATTTGCTCCAGTGGTTAAGGTAAAGGTGAAGATGAAAACAAAAACTGTTTTATAAAAGTAGTTCAAAAATTATCTGGATGATAAGTAGAATTTCAAAAGTATGTAGTTTAGACTCTGAATTTTTGGGATCAGAATAAGCAGTTGTAACATTAAATAAAGAGTTGACAAATATTTAAAATTTTATTCCTTTTTCAATCAATGCTTTCTTTTTTTTTTTTAATAAATTCAGGTAGTTAAATAAGGGACTAATTTTTCTATTTCCCCTCATGTACTGAATGTCTATCTTGTTATGTCAACATATTGCCAAGTAACAGATTCAGATAGCAATATTCACGTCTAGAGAGGCAAAGCGAGTTATAGAACAGCAACCAGGGAAAGCTATAGAACTTGACCCAGTGTACATAATTTTGAAATAAAAGTCTAAATATTTGCGACTGAGTTGCCAAACACTTTAGATGGGCAATTCAAAGTTCTCTGGAGCTGTTATTCCACAACTAATTAGTTTCTGCAGTGAAAAGAGTATAGTTTTCTTCTGCCAAATACAGTGTTTCTGCAGCATCTGATGGTATTGACATTACCAATTAGATATCGTTCTAACACACTTGCAATTCACCCATATGTCCAGTAGGCCTCTGTTACACTTGCCCAAATCAATAATTAATCAAGACCGCATCATTTTCAATAAAGTTCTCTTGCTTTTTCAATCAGAAAGCAGTAAAGATATGTCAAAGTTTATTCTACAGTGTATTCTTTGAAATGACACAAAAAAAGTTGTTTCTTTTGATAACAATGTTTTCTCTCTCTGTTTTTAACACTGTAGACACTGTTTAATACTAGGTCCAAGGTTAAGGATTCCTATACAGAGCAGATTATGTTTTGACATTTACAGTAGTGTAATCAGTCTGCATCTTACCAAAGAACAATTGTGTAATAGTCATGTCCAAAGAAGAGCGAGGAAGCTGGTGAAGGGTCTGAAGCACAGGTTTCATGAGGAGCTGGGGCTGTTTAGCCTGGAGAAAAGGAGCCTGAGAAGAGACCTTATCACTCTCTAACTTCACCTGAAAGGAAGTTGTAGCAAGGTGGGGGCTGGTCTCTTCTCCCAGGTAACAAGTGACCGTATGAGAGGAAATGACCTCAAGCTGCATCAGGGGAGGTTTAGATCGACTATTAGGAAAAGTTTCTCCACCAGAAGAGTTATATAGCATTGGAACAGGCTACTCAGGGAATTAGTTGAGTCACCATCCCTGGATATATTTAAAAGACATGTAGATGTGGCACTTAGGGACATTGTTCAGTGGTAGACTGGGCAATATCAGGTTTATAGTTGCACTCAATGATGTTAAAAGTTTTTTCCAACCTTGATGGTCCTATAATTCAATGATAGTTGTTCCTGAGAGAGTTAAGATTGTGAAGATATTCTGACAAATAATTCTTTCATTTTTCATCGTGAGTGCTCAACATCAGTTACAGTTCAGCTGGAATAGGTTGTACAGAGAGTTTGTAGATTCACTGCTAGTGGAGATTTTCAAACCGCAGCTGGGCCTGACTCTGAAAAACCTGGCTGAACTGCAAAGTTAGTCATGAGGGGAAAAGGAGGGGCAGGCACTGATCTGTTCTCTATGATGACCAGTGACAGGACCTGAGGGAATGGCCTGAAGTTCCAGGGGAGGTTTAGGTTTAGGTTGGATATCAGAAAAATGTTCTTCAGTTAGAGGGTGGCTAGTGATGGACTCCCCAGGGAAATGGTCACAGAAGCACTGACAGAGTTCAAGAAACTTTGGTTAGGAATTTGGATCAAATGACCTCAGAACATACCTTCGAGACCAAACAAATTGTATTATTCTATTCTATCTTAGAAATCAGAGCAAAATCACACTATTATGTAAGAACTTACAAAAAATGTTTCATTCTTACTATTAACCCTTTAAGGTAATATTAGAAGAAATTTAATTTTTTTCCTTTCATTTTTTCCTCAACTTTTTTGCTTTATCCAAAGTAGATCTAAGGTCTGTATGCTTGTGATAGAGTTCAAATCCCAGCCACAGAAACTCACTCATATTTGAAAAGAAAGTTCATCTCTAGTCTAAACCTAAAATTCTGATTATCCCAACTACTGTAATGTGAAGAGAGAAACCAGTGAACTTTGTATTTTTTGCTTAAAATCCAAATGCAGATTCTGTATCTGATACTTATTGCTTTGTAAACAAATATATTTTAAAATATTTTATCTTTAAATAGAAAAATATGTAAGAGAGGAGGTAAAGAAAGATTAAGTCCTATGAATGTTTATATTATTGAGATGGAGAAGCAATTCCACACTTCACTCAAGCCTTTTCTACTAAACATAACAGTTCTTTCAGCATCACTTTTTGTAGGATAGACTGAATTCCAGAATGATTCCCTGAAATCCGTCTTTGTCATCAAGGAGTGATGAAAAATCTTGTGTGTGCATTTGTGTACAAATATGTACAGATTGTGTACACTTGTATGAGTGTTTGTGTACAGCTGTCTACATTTGAAAAGATTAGATCTTCCAGCTTTAGCACTCTTTTTGTTATGTTACGTGACAATTGGGAATTTGAATGTAAGAATAATATTTTATATTGGTAGATATGAAAATTTTTAAGTTGCCAGAGATAACTAAATCAAGTAAATCAGAGTGAAATCTCCAGATTCAAGTAATGTATAGCTATAGATTAGGTGTGTTTATACAAAATTTTGTCAGTTATTTTAATAGAGCAAGGCAATATTCAGAGATGATGTAGTTCTATGAAGCTTTGCACTCTAAAAGAGGTTGCAGAATTCTAAACTGTCATAGAGACATTCAGTCTTATGTGTGGAAGTGACTGCCTTGTAGGAGGGACCATAGGCTAGAATTTTTCCACAACTCTGTCCCTGCTACTCAGATCTTTGTGGTGGATTAAAACTTCTAATACTAAACAAATATTCCTATATAATATTTTCAGTCAGTTTTAGAAACTACAATAAGATGGGCATTTTCAAGAGATTGATCTGTCTTAACATTAGATATACTTAAGTGTGAGCTAATCACTTTTATTTTCTGTTATATCACTTAACTGCAGACTTCTAATATATAGAAAAGTAGTAAAAAATTCAATTACCTCTACCATCTGTGGTGTGAAGGAGGAACTTCTGAATGGTAACCTATCTTAATCCAAAGACAGTTAAAGATTTTTGTCTCTGGTGGTGCCTATTTCTTGCATAGATTAGGAGAGGAACTAGTATGGGGCTTTGTTTTCTGCTGCAAACAGTGTTGACAACACAGGGTTGTTTTAGTTATCGCTGAGCAGTGCTTAGACAGCCAAGGCCTTTTCTGTTCCTCATACTGCCACACCAGTGAGGAGACTGGGGGTGCACAAGAAGCTGTGAGGGAACACAGCTGAGACAGCTGATCTCAACTCACCACAGGGATATTCCATGTCATATGATGTCATGGTCAGCAGTATAACTGGTAGGTGGAGACTGGCAGTGGCTGCCATTGCTCCAGTACTGGCCAGGCATTGGTTTGCTGGTGGTGAGCAATTGCTTTCTTTTGCATTTCTGGGTTTTATTTTCCTCTCTCTTCATTGGCTTTCTTACTTCAGATTTTTTCTTTTATCTTTTTTATTTTTTTCTCCTTTCTTAAACTTTTTTTTCTCAACCCTCGAGTTTTCTAACTTCTACACTTCTGATTCTCCCCCATCTTATTGTGGGCAGTACTGAGCAAGCAGTTGTGTGGTGCTTAGATATTGGCTGTGGTTAAACCACTACATGTGCAAAGTGAAGACATTGATTGTTCCATAGATCCATAATATTTAGAGTTAAGGGTGGATGCCTGAGTTGAAACAGGGGAAGTTAGCCACATGCAAGGGTATGTTGAAATTGTCAGCTCAAAGACTCTGCAAGGAGAAAGTTGCATTTAGTGATGAAAACAGATTATTCTGTCTGTAACTAGCATTAGAGAGTCTTACCCTTTTGATACCAGATGCATATTATTTTCGTTTATACAGCACCATGAATTATTTTCTTTCAATTTCTTGAACAGTTCAAAGCCATATAGCATGCATATGTCTTTTTTTAGTCTTTGAACTTTTTCGAAAGCTATTTTGGACTGTCATTATCTTTCCCTGTCGAAACTGTCAAGTTGCATTAAAAATGAAACAACACATTTCCTTAGAAATATGGTACTTGTTGTTATGAAAAGGGAACAACTTGACCTTACTAATGGGTCAGCAAGAGCGTTATCTGAGTGTTTTCAGATATGGAAATGTACAGAATATTTGTTATGACCTTTTCAGATTTCAGGTTCATATTATTGGTTGAGATCACAAATCAAGAAATATAGAAATTTAACAGAAGTAAGAAAAGAATCATATTTGTATCTGAAGTTTAAAAGAAAGTAAATTGCTTAACCAGTTAAGGTCACCACCTATGTATCTGTATTTGATGAAATGGTAAATTAGCTTTTAGTAGTGAGCCACCTGAGAAAATACTTCTTGCTTTTTCAGTTTGCTTCACTATTGAAGTTCCCCTACATTATTAGTGGAAAGAAGAGGCATGATTAAGAGCTTAAAAGAGGAAAGTTTATTTTCTTCTTTCGATCTACAGCTAGAAACACTGTGGAAAAGTCACGGAATTATTTATATTAGAAAGTTATAAATGTGTTTTTAATGGAAAAAATAAAGAGCATGTCTCTATGTTGCTGTGCCTTTTTAGGCAGTGGAGTCTAGCTTATTCTTCAGCAGGTGTTACATATGCAAAACTTGTATGTGAAGCATAGCTTTTATTCCATTTTAGACTCATGGAAAGAAAAGTAATTAATCATATAAACAATGAATTTCCAGTCTTCTTTTTGCTTCAGCAGTAAACAGTTAATGATGCAAACTAGTCTTTCAAAACAGATCATGAGCAAGGAAAGCATTTTGCATATGGTGTGCATTAAAGAGTATGTTACATGCATATGTTGATGTACATATATACAGACATACATATATAACATATTATAGAATATGTTTAATATATATGTACATACACACCTATATGGAAAAGACCTTTAAGATCATATGAAGAAAAGGTAAAAATATGTCATGTTATTAAGCTTAAGAAGGGGCTGCTGCTCTGTTGTTCAGTCCAGGTATGAGAAACAGAAATAGGAGAGGAGTGACTTTTTTCAGAGCTGTAGTTGAAGCAATGCAACACACCCACCTGTATTAGGCCTTACTTTACAAGGTCAAAATGCTCATGCTGAAGTCAGTAGATAATACACTGGGCACTTGCAGGGGTGGAGTGGAGCTGTGCTCATTCAGTGTATAATTATAGTGAATAAAGAATGACTCTTTCAAATCTGACATGTATTCCTCCTTGAGTGTCTGATATGCATAACCCTAGGATGATGGATAGTACACTGGCTATAGTTGACTATATTGACAAGGCAAAAAATATCGAAGAAAGACAAATTTCAAATGTAAGTCTCCACCCAGTTTTCTGAGACAAGATTCTCTTCTGAAAATCTATCTTTATTTTCCAATTTTATTTTTTAATAAAATAATTCTACGTTTCTATATTAAACTGTCAGTGTCACAGAGAGGTAATTCAAATATATTTTATATGCCTACAATCTGTTCATTGGCTTGTTATGTGTTTTATCTGTGCTATTCTGCCCCAAATACTAAAAAGTAAGTGTACACTGCTTAAGTTTATTATGATTTTAGTGCAGCTCTTTTTCTCTTTTTCTTCTGTCCTTGTGTCATGGTTTGAGATAGCCCCCAAATCCAATTCCCTAGCTCCATTCCCCCTCCCACATCTCAACTTAATGTGAGATGGGTTTTTCCAGACAAAACACACACACCAGACTCAAAGTGGGGGAAAGGGAATATATTACAATGACTATACAAATAAATACCATATCACATTATACACATGATCACAAACTATCTCTACCATGACATATGTATTTACAGTGGATCAGATCTCTTCTCCCCTCCAAATAAAAGTCCAGGAGGGAAAGAAGGACAGATCCCTTCCAGTCCTAAGCAGCAGCATCTTCTGAGGCAGCAGTCTGTCTGTCTTCTCCACATGCAGCAGCTGATAGCTGGATTTCTGCCAGCATCCACGAGGGAGGTATTCAAGCCTCTCTCGGCCCCATCGCCTCCAACCGAGGGGTCTTCCGTGGGCTTCGTAACCCCAGACAAGGTCGTATCACCACGTCATATCACGAAGACACAGGGGGGTCTTCGTGACGGTCTGGTATCTCCAGGAGACTCAGCTCCTTGCAGGGCCTCTGTGCCCTGTCTCTCAGGCTGCCACCGTGGCAGCAGTGCGAGGGGGGGAGAGCCAAGGTCAACTCCCCCCGCATTCTTCTGGCCGTCCCGGTCCAGTTCCGGGACGTTCTGAGCTTCTCAGCTCTTCTCTCACTCCGGTGCTGCATGTCTAAAACTCTTCTCCTTAACAGGACTCCATCTCCCTCTTCTCCAAGAGGGGTCTCAAGGGAGTTTTAGGGGATCTGGTACAGTCTTACCCCCAGAACTCTGTCTCTCAGACTGCTGGCTCTCTTTCTCCTCGGCTCTCTTTCCAGGAGTCTTCTCTGGTGCTGCATGTTGTTTCTGCTGCTCCTTCAGTTCAGGTGTTATCTGCTCTGGCTCTCTGCCACCGTTTCTCTGGTCAGTGCCGGCTGCTGCTCTGCGCCCATGGAGAAAACATCTCCCGGCATAACTACAGGCACCTAGCCCAGCTTTATGCTGTTCCAGGTCCCTGCAGCCCCCCCCAGCCAGGGGCTGGGAGGCCCCAGAGGGCCCGAGGGGCTCAGAGCCCCTTCCTCGTGGCTCACAACATGGCCACCTCTCCTCAACAACCAAACTACAACTCTTCTTTTCCGGTGAGCTTGTGAGATGTTGACATTTTTGCAGGAGCGCCCATTGGACAGAACTCCAAAACTTCCAGGGGTTTCCACCCCTTGGGGTCTACCACTTTTCTAGCCTCTGGGGGAAAACAAGATTCAAACCATGACACCTTGTCTTTCATAATATTAGATTACATATCATAGAAATGATTTTTTATTTTTAAAATGCAATGTTCATTTAAAAACCAAAATGTACTCAAGATAGTTGAGAAAGGCAATGTCATAACAAGGGCTATAAAGAATCTTTACCTGCACACAAGAATTTCCTTCTCTGAATTAAAGACTTGTGTTTCTTTCCTTGATTCTGCCTCCCTGTTGAATCTTCTGCTGTTACTGAAGCATCAGCTGTTTTCTTGCTTATTTGTGCTACAAGTATATAACGACAGCTGTTCAGACGGTGATTATAGTACTCTACTGCAAAATTGTGATGAATAATCAGTAGAGCAGACTGAAAACCAGAAAAAGGTACTATGACAATGCTGCTGGTTTTTGTGTTGATTTTTTTTAATTTAGGTTTGAAGAAAACTAACCTCCTCAGACTGGAAATAACAACTATTGTAAATGTAGCAGCCATTTTAGCATACAGCACTAGGACTTGATTCTAAGACTCGAGTAAGTTTTCTGAAAAATTCTTGATAACAGTGATGTTTTTAAAAATTATATATTTGTCTTATGAAATTAAAACCATTTCTGTTCTTTGCATCATTACTGTGGAATAAATATTCTGGACCAAATTATTTATACAATCAGAGATAGGTTTTCTACTCTAAAACAAACCTCGTCCTGTAGAAGGCCTAATTAGGTTGTGCATACAAAAAACAAATAAAACAAGTAAATTACAAGACTGTATAAAAATATAATTCTGAATTAAAATGAATGTATAATTTTGATTTAGCCTAGTTCCTTAAGTAAACAAATTTTATAGACTAAGGAATGGATTGAAGGTATATGCCTACCTGTAAAATATGTTCGTTTACATCACCCTGGAAAAGAAAAAAACAACTTCTGGATTTAGAAAAATTTAAATGAGGTTAAAAAGTATTGAAGCAAAATAATTGTCTATGATTTTATAAAGAACAGCTTGCCAACAAGGAGATGGGCAATTTTGTTTCTAATATATTTTTTTTTTATTATTTTAACAGTTGAGTATGTTGATGTATTCTTTGAAAGTATGTTGGAAGTTTACATGGAGATAACTCAAATTTAGAATATGGTCACACGGACAAGTTTGACACCTTTAAATTTTCTTGAAGTTAATTTTCCTTATGTAAGAAGCATTCTTAAAGCCAGTCTGACTATTTTTTGAAAGTAACATACAAGAAGTGGTTTTTAGTCTTTTGTTGAAAAGCTGAAAAGATCAGTGCAAGTTTCCAAAAGCACAGTGATCATTATAAAGTAAAAAACCACTAATTTGTTAAATAAATCACTGATTTATGATATATGGAGGTGCCTTTTTTAAGGAGCATGCCAATAAGTTAGATTGTGATACAGAAACATCTCTGATGAAATAAATAGTAGACACAATTGCAAATAAGGTAATAGAAGAGGATGAGATGGCTTCTACTGACAAATAGAAGTCCTTCCAGAAATATTTTTGTCTAAGACATTCTAAAGCAATAGACAATGATAATGATAAGTTATTAGGTAATGGATAAAAAAGAGGGAGAGTTCTAGATGCTGGTTTATGATCTTGCTTGAAGCAAAGAGTTTCTTTAGTCCAAAGCAGCTGCAGAAACATAAGCGAGAACTCAAAAATGGGAACTAAGAGGGTTCCCAGCTTAATATACAAACAAGTATGACTCCATATTATTAATCGACAGTTCTCAATAGGAAGGAATTCTAGTACACAAACTTCACGGGTGAAAGCACAAGGAACAATGTACTAAATCCTGAAGCCAGATCAGAATAATCGTGAGATTCAAGCTCTAATCATATGCAGGTAAAAAGCTGGAACACCTGAGGCAAGTTCAGTTAGAAAAGAAACAAAGATATGTCAAACACTTTAACTGTTGACAGTTGTCCTTGAGTTGTTTATAATGACTCTTCACTATTCATTCTAAGTGATTGATCACCCAAGTCACAATAGTTTCTGAAGCCTCTTTTGGATTAATGAAACAATTCAAATAGAAGAAACAAAGAGTAATGAATAGTAAATATACTCCAACCTTTGGTTTAAAACTCATCAGGTGGTTAAATTCCTTCCTCAAACTGGCACAAAGAATTTAGCGAAGGTCACAGAAAGCCTACGACAAACTGGGACTGCTGCTCAGTTTTCAACTATGAGACATTTTACTTTTTATAAAGCTGCATGTCACAACCTTATGTGGCATTAAAACTGTATGCATCTTTTGATACCGAGATGTAAAATTAAACATTTTTTGTTGAGCTTGTTAAGTCTTCCAGTGTGGAAAACAGGTGAAGTCAAATACCAAAAACTACACATTGCTGCTGAAATTCCATATATATTTTAATTGTGGTGTCTTATTTCTTGGAAGACAAGTTGTTTATTGTAGCTTTCAAAATTATTTATACAAATATAAAAATAATTATAAAAATCTAATTTTAATGTCATGTAACTATAATTCATTTATTATTTAAATTATTAGCTTGCTAGAGGGAATCTACTTGTCAAATTTCAGCTGAAATGAAGTGATATGTACAAAACTAAGTTGCTCTCCTTTTTACTGTGTGATTGCTCAAACACATTGGGCCTGAAAGATTGATCATTTCCTGTCAAACTACAAACTACATTATAACTTCAGACTATAGTTGTTTGTATTATCTTTTATTAGTATGTAGAAAATTCCTGCTTGCTATCAGAAAGGAAAGTTCCTTAGAAATATTGAAATAATTGATCAACTAGCATCTTTTATACAAAGTCATGGTTGCTGTTTAAAGTGGTACTTAGGCTTGAACAAATTATATTGTGTTACATAGAAATCATAAGTAATAGAGAAAATACAGTGACTACATATATTTTTCACATGAGAATTTTCTCGTCCTTTACCTATCTCCTCTGCTTGTTAACTGTGTACACAAAACTCTGGACACAGAGTCAGAAAAAAAGGTAACATATAAACAGCCCATTAGCGGGAAATTAATGAATATAGTTAAGCATCTCTGTAGTACTCTTTACTTACTCCCATAGCTCCCCTGGTCTCATGTTCCTAATTAGTTAAATCTAATATTCTTTGAAAGCGACTCAAATGTTTTTTTATTTGCCTGTACAAATGATGTATTTGCACCACCAAACTGTATAGCTAATCAGTCAGCTGGATAAATAAGAATGGTAGCTTGTATTACTTTGTATCTATATCTTTTTTGAGCCACCAAATGGGAGAATTACTTTTCCTGCTTATATTATTATAGATGATTATTTACATTTCTTTTCTTATTTTGAAAGTTATAAATGCTTATGAAATGTAGCTATTTGAATTAACTTTATTTATTAAAAAACAAACAGAACAAAAATGAAAAAACAAAACACCAAAATTTAAAATAAACAAACCACCACACATCAAAAAAGAATCAAGCTGTGGAAAATTGTGCACATCTGCCTTTATAGTAGAGGTGGACCTTTGTGAACTTCTCTGTGTACCTCAGTCTTTGTATTTCACTCTTCACTTACAGACATTTAGGTTATAAAATATCATGTCCATTACTTCCAAGGGCTATAAATTAAATTACTCAAACAAAATAAGATGGCATTCAATTATATACTCCCATATCACTTCAGGAATCACCACAGCTACCGTAATGTCATAATGGTTGATGTAGTTTATGAGGGAGTGTGGAAGACAGGACAGCACTTCACAGTAATTTCATTCAACAAGTTGTTTTCCCAGGGTGTCAGTTAGTCTTAATGTGGAGAAATTAGAGTATTCAGGGAGGTACAAAATGCTGCCTGGAGCTAGATGTGTTGCTCTTGGTCTGTTTGCTTTTTTTCAGCTGATGCTGCAGAGTAACAACAAATAAGTGAAAATTTGCATGCATTAAATCGAAGAAGGGAAAGGAAATCTCCTTGTCTGAAATAAATAAACAACTGACTGTATTCTCTCAGGACAGAACTCTTTTTTTCTGTCAGTTTTTGTGTCAGAAAGGTAGGCACTTGATTTCAGCTACCTGAAAAGGTCAAGACATTAGGGAAGAAAAAGTTAAGTGTACTCCAATTCAGTGAGAAGAATCCTGAACTCTTTGATCCTACCTAAAATAAATCCCTGAATATAAAACTAATACTTCAAATCACTGATGTTAGTTTCATTACCCTATGATTCCTTTGTTTTCTTTAGTTTAAGTATTCAAGTCCATGAAAGGTAAATCCCAAACTATTATGCTTCAGGTAGATGTACACTTTGGAAATAATTCTTTTTCCTGGAATTCTTAAAAAGGAAAATTATCCCAGATTTTTTTCTGAAGAATATTGACCTTTCTCTTTTTTCACTTAATTTTTGTCCAAAGGAAATAAAACTAACATGAAATGGGGGACTGGTCTAATCTTCATTTCTGGTGCTGATAAATCAGAAATAGTTTTTAAGATATTCAGGAAATGAGAAAAAAAAAATATATGCCACAGAAGAAGTTTATGCAGCAGTGTCTGGTTTCTATTTTGTGAGTTTCTAGATTTTCTGAGAACAAGGTCACAGAACACCTGGAAAACTTTTAAGAAACTTGAGAACTTCTCTTGCTGTCAGGTAAGGATGAGGCAAAGGGAAACACAATGGGGCTGTCCCAAGAAATCTGTAGCAGCTTCTGACAAACATGACCAGCTGCCCTAGATCCAGGGCACTGGGAGCCTTTATTGCAGGCTTCCTCATCAGGGAGAGTCAAGCACCCTTTAGCCAGTGCTCAGGAGAGGACTATTTATAAATCAGATCCAGGACACACATCTGTGACAGATGAGTCAAAGAGCTAATCAACATTTAATTTTACAGTACAACTATCAGAGGTTGGGTAGAGCTCTGTCACCTGATGTGGTGAGAAGCGTAAAACTTCCACCTTTTTCAAGGTTGCCCTAGCTAGCAATCCAGGTGGGATCAAGCTGGATTACTCATCTGTTTTTTAATGGACTTGAGAAATTGTTATGCATCAGTAACTCTCACAATGGATGACTGTTGTATATGTTGATATTTTTCTACAGTTTATCTACCAGACACAGGCAGACCTGTTATTCATCTATACAAATAAACTTAAAACACTAATAACTTAAAATGTAGTTTTTCTCATACTTTTGTTAATAATAGCTAATTTAAAATTTATGTTGGTTATAACAGATGAGGTATAGAAAAAACATGAAGTCATATTTTAATGCATTTATGACAGTAAGAGTTACACCGTAATTGAAAAAAAAAGAGTAATTCTCTTTGCATTCTCAATACTGTTGTACTGAGGCCATGAATGTAGTATAGAACACCCATAGTGTGAAGACTCTGGGGAAAAATTTATTTGAGATGATTTTTGTAGTTTTATTTTTTTTCCTAATGGAATAGCAAGCAGAGTTTATAGAGATGTGAGATGGCAGATTTGAAAGTCTTTTTCATTACTATAAAAAATCTGGGAAAGCAAAAGAATTATTCTGTAGTTCAAAATATCAAGAAATGTGGATGACAAGAATGATCTTTTTTTACTTTAAGATATAAATGTTTAAAAGATATTCACTGTATTTTCCAGATACTGAAGTCTCTTTCACTCCAACTTCACGTACTCAAGAATGCTAGTAACTTTAAACTTTTCTTGTTATTATTTTCCATCATGTGTAAGATTTTCAGCATGTATTAGATTTTCTCGTCATATGTAAGAACCAACAATATTTTATTCAGAATTTTCAGTTCTTAACTCTGTCTTGGAACCTAAACCTTATGTGTCACAGCCCTGAACTTGTGGGTGCCTTAATTTTGCAAAGAGAGCAGTGCGTGCTCCATATGGAAACAGTGAATTTCACAGCTGAAGCTCATATACTGTTCTGCCTTTCATCTACTAAATATAAAAGCTGTCAGAGTGTCTAACAGAAATATTTCTGTCAATGCATAGATGGGAAAAGTCAATATTAAGTTAAAATGAAAGGAATTTCACTTGTAGGGAAAACAAAACAGGATATGTAAGTGGGAGCGAGTGCAATCAGTAATGCTTACATCTACATAATTTGATTAAAAACTGTTAGTTCTGAAAAGACACAACCCAAAGAAATTATTCCAAAAAGTTAGGATGAAGAAGTACTCTTCTGAGAAGACACAAGTATCATTTTGATGATGTTGCATTGCAACTAAAGTAATTATAGCTATCTTATAGCTGAATTGACTAAAATTTATAGCACAATGTGGAATATATCTGTCTTGAAAAAAATGTTATATGCCCACTCTGAATGTTTTTTTTCCACTGAGCATCATTATTTCTACTTAATTTAGACTGGAAAAAAGAAAAGTCATTTGGATAACACTTCCACACAGTCAGACTCTTATGAGAAGAAATAAGTAAACCTAGAATTTTGTTGGAACATCAACGTAAAAATCACATTTCTGTTGTCTTCAGTTTACTCATACATGAACAGGGATATAGATAATGGATGGTAGGAGAGAGAATAGAATAGTCTTTTTTATTATCTTAGTCTATTTATACAAGTACATGGGTAATAAGAAATATCTAAACTCCCCACTCCCCCAAAAAAATTGTTTGCAAATGAAGTTCCTGGAAACTTTGTTAGTGTAGTATTTTTTTCATTATGGCGATTAAATTCAATAGTAATAAGTGATTTAGAAATAGAACTTCAAAAATTTGTTTTAACAAACCTCCAACAATATTTGATTAAAGAAACTTTTAAAAATAGTTCTTGCAGAGATACTATCATTATTTAAACATATTTAGTAATGCAGTATTTGATGTGTATCTGTAGATTTAAAGGATATTTGAGAATTTCCAATTGAAATCTACTGAATGTATATACCAATTCTGAAAATTACACTGCTGTCTAAAATTTATTCCAATACAGCAAAATTTATAGAAATAATGTTAATTGTCACCAATGATATTTAGCTACTATAACTAATACTTACATACATATTGAGACAGACATTGACTGAGGGAAATTATTCCACAGACTTCAAGCCTCAGGCCTTGTATCAAGCTCTAAAACAAACTCAGTTAAAGTTCTTCCCTGGAACTGCAAACTTTCCCAATCTCATTAATGCAACTGTGACTGTGATATGTCACACTTGAGAAATATGGTGCATATTGATACAAGGATTTAAGTCCAATACTCATTAAAAGTAGGATGGTAACATTAAATAGTTGGCAGTGAAACCAGGGAATCTACAAACTGTGATATTTGTAGTGTTAGCAATGGATTTGAAGCCTTTTCTGATTCTCTCAGGCCATTGCTTTGTTAAATATCATCACAAACTAACTGCTTGTTAGAGCATAGACCTCAAAATAATACTGAACTTGTTATACTGGGCATATTGGATTTAAAAGGAAAGAAACTATGTATATAATTTTAGAAACTTTAGATGAAGCTGAGATATTTTTTTAAGGGTGGTTTCTTTTTCCCTTTCTTGATCAAAATAATAATAAAAGAACCCAGTTAACAGTGAGCTAGTCTTCTACAGTTCAATGTTAACATTGCTTCCAAAATGATGCTGAATGTTAATAGAATGGGAGCTGGTATGAGAGCCTGAACAATTGCTTGTACTTTGGGTGATGTTCACCTTGTACATCAAACAATTTGCAAACTCAGTGCATTAAGAAGGGATAATTAAATCATCATTAATTCATGCAAAAAAGTTGGTGTCAAGTTAAAATTTTATGCATAAATTTAGTGTTGTCTCAGAATATTTTCTCAGACTTTGCCTGGCAATGTAAAGAGATATTAACACAGGAATATAAAACCAAAATTTTTACATCAACTAGCCTTCACAGACAGTTGATTGTATTCAGGAGAGTGACATCAGGTAAATCATATTTCCTTTCATTTGCTTCCAGGTTTAATAATATTTTCAAACAAGTATGACGAAATCAAGTACTTGTCCTGAATGTACATATTGCTTAGAAAAATGAAATCACCGATTTAGCTTTTCTTTATCATTTGTTTTCATGCGCCGAGGTTATAGCACTTCACCTCACAAATCACTGACTGTTAATTATGATTCCCATGGACCTATATGGTAGATGTGAATGCACCTCGTCTTATAAAATTAGGGTTACACAGTTCTGCTTGTCTCTTGGTTATATAGCTGTATTTAAAAATGGATACTTATTTATACAAAAACATTATAAGGCATAAAAAGATTTGCCCCAGGTAGAAGCAGCTGCACCATGGTGAAGGAAGTAGTCATGTTTATTGAATGTCCCTGTGGGCTTTATACTAAGAATACAACACTTCATCTAAAGAACACCAGTTGTTAGGCTCAAATTTTTATATGCTGTACTTGTTCTTTAAGGAGAAGATTATAATCAGAGTATTTGTTAATTTGGTTCATCTCTTTGCAAATTCAAATATGAAAATAAGGTAAAATAATTTAAAGATGTTATTATATCATGCCTATTCCAGAAAATACAGTATTTTAGGCTGTGATGGTATCCTTTGTCATCACTGAATCTCTAGTCACTGGTTTTGTATTTTATGCTTTCTTGTTTTCTTGCTTTGAATCCTTTAATCTATTTTTGGTTTCCTATTTCTTTTTTTTCCAAACAGTCTGTCAGTTCATGCATTTAGTTTCTGAATCAGTTCATATGTAATATGTCTTTAAATATGGAATTTAAATATTTTCCCCACAGTAATTGGAGGCTGGCCTTTCACATTTCATTGGTAGTCTCTTTTTTTAACATCAACATACAGCTTTTATGATGTACATAACCAAGAAATAATTCATCTTTGACATCAGTGACGAGTGAAATCTGCCTTTTTTTCACTGTAACAATACCTTTTGTTGTAAAGTGTCATCCACTGTTCTACTAGTAGTTTGATTCATTGCTGAAAATATTAAAATGGATATATTTATGAAAGTGCCATGGATTACTTATTCATATCAGCATTCAGCTTTAAGCAAATAAGCAACCCTTCAGCAATAAATGGGAATATTTATATAATTAAATTAAGTACCTGTTTAAGTGTTTCTTTGTACAAAACAAGTTCTCAACACTACAAAAGATCTCTCCCAGGATATGTACCCCCACAAGGTACATGGGACACACCTCAACCAGCTTAGCAGTACACAACATGGGCATTGCATTTATACTGTTCTTCTTAGGCTTTACTAGTGACTGTCAGTCTGTCAGTTGAGAGAAATGATCTCTTTCAGAGTACTATTCACCTAACCTAATTTAGGCATCTATTTTAGGGCAAGATTAATTGTCTTATACAAGTAGCTGATTTCGTCCCTTGAAGGTAAATAGACTGTGTTGATTAATATATATAGTAGTTGTCTATATTTGGTCAGAATACCATCCAACATATCTCTGCTACAAAATGAAGAGTCTGAGAGTAACTCCACATGAGTTAGTTCATATAATGAATAACACAAGTAGTATAGTTAAACAAGCAGTGTCATTTAGCTGTACTAGGCAATGATGCTGTAATATGGCTAAATGATCTCAAAAACCTGAAACTTGTTCATTCAGAACTGGTATAATATTTTTCAAAACAATTATGTAATGTAAAACTACTCCCCTTGTATCATACCTCATGCATGAAAATGAATATGGAAAAATTATAAGTTACAAAGAAATGTTTTAATTGCCTGTACCATCAGGGGAAAAACTTGAAAGAAACATGCAAAAAAAAGTACTTTAAAGCAAGTTCATCCTGATACAGGAGTTAGTTCTGCATTTCCATCAAATTTCTGTTACTTAAATTTAATTTTGTAAGAATAATTTAGGTTTTTGTTTAAAGCCTTTATCTACTAAGATGTCTGCTTAGATATTTATATAAGCAAAGATGTGTGATCAAAGCAAAGTGGCACATCAACCTTACATGTTTTAAAAAGGTATGGAATTATTTTACTGTTATTTCACAGATATTTTCTTATTTTGTGTATTTCAGATGTAGTTCCACAAAGTATTTACTCAAAAAGAGACAAGAAAATAAGGGAAATAAGAATGATATTGTAATATTTTTTTCTGTCTTTGTTGTTAAAAATATTTGAAAAACACTGCAAAATCTGAATTTGGGACAAATACTAGTTAGAGGACTAAACATCTCATGCTGTATTCATTTAAACTACAGAAATTTCACTGAAGACATACAAACTACTTTACACTGTTGTGTAGTGTTGTCAGGTTTCATAACTATGGGGTTTTTCCACATTCAATAAATACATCATTTCAAATTTTTGGATATAATAGTTACTTATGTCTCCAAGTTTATTCAAATTTGATGTCTTTGGAATCTATTTTGATGAAAGGTTCTGGATGTGAATTGTGGAGGGACAAGCTCCTTTACAAAAAAATTCTATGTCATCCTCCCTTAACTGCACTGAGAAAATTCAGCCTATACTTACTTCCATGGAAAAAGTTGGCATTAGATACAACCTGATAAAACTGTAGAAGGGGCAGTTTCTTCCTCTCTATGTAATTTCCTGAAAGTTGAAAGCTTCCTTTTAAAATAGAATGTAATAAATTAGTTATCCTCTGACAAAATCAATTCAGTGAATAGAACATAGCACCTTTTGATGATTATATTAAGATTATAAATATCTAAAAGGCAATGAGTCCCAGCTTTAGTACCAACTAGTTACTGATGCTTAATCCATTTCACCTGAACATGCTCAATGGGGTTTATAAAACATCACAAGAAAGATGTCAAAGGCATTATAGTTTACTTGTCTTTATTCAAGGAACCACTTGAGATACTAATATATCCCTGTCTCTCAAGAGGAATCTCGAAGATTTTTCCTTCCTTCTGTACTCCAAAAGTTATTAAGCTTGTATGAAGGAGAGTCATGATTGGTGATCCTACTACAGTAGTTTCCTGAATCAAGAACCTACTACACTGGAGGATGACCCTTTAAATCCAAACATACTTCAGAATTTTAAGACAGTTTATAAATGGAGATTTAAAGTGGCTTTTAATTATTTTTTTAAACATTAAAAAAAAATGCAAAGGCAGTAATAATCCCTTTTGTGTTCATGCTCTTTCTAGTTTATTAAACCCTGGTCAAGGCTCAAAGTTCCAAGGTTTTTGAAGTAGCACTTAAAGCCACATTAAATGGCACTGCTTTCTCTAAAGCTTATCAGTGAAGTGGGTGTTCTCAGATAGAAAAGATTTCTGACATTTAGTTATTCTTTCCCTCATCTATTCTTTGGTCAATATTCTCTCTTTGTCAAAGTAATTTTCTTCTCATTGGTCTGCTTTTGTCACTGCTTTAGCAGTGATTTTTCTGTGGTTTTTTTTTTTTTTAAACCTTACATTTCATTTTATCAGTTAGGTATAAAATATAAAGCTACATTTGGAATAAATTCAATTTTTCAAGTATCTGATAAGTTGTGGAGGAGTTTGGTACCTGAATGATGTCAGTAGCAAAAGATTGCTTTGCTACAGGCTTTATAAATTATGTAGAAGAACTTTACAATTCCTGTAGGACCTGTTATAATGCTTCAAGCTGTTTTAAGAGTTTGCTCAGATAAAAATAAAATATGAAGGTGGGAGTTCCTTTTCTCCCAGCATTCATAGTGATCACATTTAGTAATACATATTTCTGAGATAGATTTGGAAAAAAAAAGACAAACACAGCTAAATCACAGGTATTGTCACTTGAGTAATTAGTATTTAGTTTAAAGAATAGACACAAGTGACATTTTAAGAGTCCAGTTCTTATCTTGAAAGAGATAACAAACATAACTCTCTACCCTCCAAAATTCACAAAATATATACAAATTACATAAAATCTTGGGTTTTTTAGTGAAATGTTTAATCTCTCATCTTTAATAAAAATATTCCAAAACCTTCAGGCTCACACATACCTTCTGTTTTTCACTATCCACCGTTTTTGAAAGGACTGCATTTCTATACACAAATATAGTGGTCAAGGACATAGTTAACTCCAGCCTTTTACTTGAATCAAGCTTTCCTCTCAGTTTATGGGTACCAGCTCCTGTTATCTACTCATAATTAACAAAAAAATCAGTTTCCAAGAATATGTATTTTTTGAAAGAAATTAAGATGTGTAAACATAGGTGCCTAACACCATTTTGAGATGCACTAAGGTACCATAGATATCTGTATTGTGTTGACAAGTATGATGCAGAACTTAATAGATTGCGCAGTTATACTAAAGAATAATATCTCACGTTGCCTAGGATGATATTGATGTTTAGACAACTGAATCTTACACTTTTTTCAATAAATTAAAAACTCTTATAATGAGTTTTTTCAGAGCATAATTTGAGTTCTGAGATTTATAGCACGATGCTCTGTCATCCTTTTTATTTTTATCTCTTTTTTTTACTCCCTTTTTTTTTTAATAAAGTTGCCAGTGTTTGTGGAATAATCACAAATCCCAGAAACACAGAATGGATAATTTTGGGATAACTTTTGGAGATCATCTAGTCCAAACACTCTGCTCAAGTAGGATGATCAAGGTCATGTCTAGTCAGGGTCTGAAGACCTCCAAGAATGATGACCCCAAGTGTTTCTGGACCACTCATTCCAGAAGCAGTTCATTCACCCGCTCCCTGAAGTAAAGAAGTGTTTTTCTTATGAGGTCCTGTCACTGAATATTTTGAAGAGGAGCCTGGCCCCATCTTCTTTACACTCTACCTTCTAGTATTTGCGCAGACTAATAAAATCTACTCCTGAACCTTCTCCAGACTGTGAAATCCCAGCTTTCTGTCTCTCCTTATATGAAAGATGCTGCAATTTCTTAATGGCATTTGTGACCCTTTGTTGAACTCATTGAAGTAACTCCATGTCTCTTCTATGCTGGAAAGCCCAGAAAATAACACAAGAATCCAGATGGATTTCATCAGTGCTGAGGGGAGAGAACAAACTTCCTTTACCTCCTGGCAAAACTCTTCCCAATGCAAGTGATGAGGAGCTTTCTTTCTGCAAGGACACAGAAGGTGACCTTTCAGCAAAGGGGGCTTCTGCTGGCTCTTGGTCAGCTTGTTGCCCACCAGGACCCACAGGTACTCCTCTGTAGAGCTGCTTCTAGTCAGGCAGCTGCCAGCACCTTCTAGTGCATGGGGTTATTCCTCCCCAGGTGCAGGAATTTAAATTTCCCTTTAATGTACATAAGGAGGTTGTTATGGGCAAATTTCTCCAACTTGTTCAGTCCCTTAGAAGGTCAGAATAAACATCTGGTGTACCAAGCACTCTTCTCATCCTTATGTCTTCTGGAGTGCTGAGTGTGCATGTCATGGGATGAGCGCTGTGGCTGGAGTGCCCTGTTGGATGGCTACAGGCTCTTCAGGAGAGATAGCCAGGGCAGAAAAGGCAAAGGGTGACACTGTATGTAATAGAAGGTTAGAAGATATGGAGCTCACAGTTGGGCAATGGCACAATTGAGAGGTTCTGAGTAAGAATCAAGGGACAAACAAATAATGCAGATGTCATCGTGGAAGTCAGCTATAGACCTGCCAGCCAGGACAATGACGCTGACAAATAATTCTTTGAGGAATTGAGGGACACTTCTAAGTCAACTGCCCTTGTCCTTATGGGGGACTTCAACTTGCCAGGTGTCAATACTGGCCTTATGGTTTATGTCAGAGAAACTATGGCTCAGGTAAGCAAATTCATTCTCTTTTTCATCAAGATCATGGTTTTCAACTCATGCTGCCTGAACAGCAATATAAGAATCAGACATAAGTAAAAACTACAAAGGAATAATTAACAATTTATACAAGCAATTCACCAGTAACTTCAAATCTCTCTATGAATAAGAGTTCCCAGTGTGACCTGAGAGGGACAATGGGGTATGGGGTAAATATTAATGGAATGTTGAATTGTAAAGTAGTGGTTTGCTGTCAACAAAGCTGATCTCAGACTACTATCACAGAACTTTCTTCAGTGCAGAATGGCTTGATCCATGCCATGTCTCCTACAATGATTATTCCTAAGATTTTTCCTTTCATCCCAGTCTCTCTTCCTCCAATATCGTGGAGGAGTAGCAAGGATTGAGACAGACTTTATGGAATACATTATATGGTCTCCATCTTCCATTTTCTCAGCCCTCTTGAAATTTTAAGATGCAAGTATTGATGTGTTCATTTTCTTCTATTGAAGTTTGTAATCATATCCATACAGGCATCAAGTAGAACCTGTTGCATTCTAGGGACATAAAATGAGGAGATATTGTTTGGCTGATGTGAAGAAAATAGAGAAAAGAGATATAACAATACCAAAGGAAATAGTATATAGCAAGTAGAGGCCAGTTGAGAAATGAGTGAATGATTTTGCAATACAAAGGGATACAGAGAAGTAAGGGACTGTTTGGAGGACAACTTGAGTTCAAGTCCATATGCTACTTTTCTACAAAGAGTCTAGTCAGAAGTCCATCCAAAAAGAACCACCAAAATCATTTAGATTCCAAACTATGAAAATAAGAATATGCTCCAAAAAAAGATTTTCTGTGTAAGAGACATGTTAGATGGTGCCCGAATGTCCACACTAACATGAGAGATTTCTAGATTAAAAAAAATGTTTTTAGATTTGTGCTGAATTCTTTCTATTCAAAAGATTTACTCAAATTGTCCTTTATGGATAAAGATTTTCTTATTAGTATAAACCTTGTCTGTCGTCTTTATATTAGATTATTGAAATAAATTCAACAATAGGCAAAGAATTAATTTGCAAAGTATACATACTTGCTCATTTACTGTCTTTGACCTAGAGTGTAGGGCCCACATGAATTCAACTAGAATTAATGTAGTCCAGTGATGCACGTTTCTGAAATTTTCTCTTCTCTGGAAGAGAAGGTACATTTTTAAGGGTTGTAGCATAATGGGAACATATTATACCTGAAACTCACTGATCTGCATTACTAAATAAAATGCATGCTGATTACTTCTGCTAATTAACTCATTCCCTTTAACAGCTGTTGGGAACATGCAGTGAAATGTTCCAAGCTAACAAAGCTCCTAAACTGCATTTCCCATCTGCTTATCACTGTCTTCCAAAGTACTGCTATTTTCTATTCTGCTAGAGTATCTGGGAATCCAATTCTTCTTTGTGCTTGCTGGAGATTGCAGTTTAGAAGAGGATTTTAAGAAGTGAAGACTACACTCCTGGGACTATGTTACTGTCAGGTCAAGTAAACTAAGTATGGGTATTGAATGGCACTGGCAGGACAGAGAGATCAAGGATAAGTCACAAAATGCTGAGTTGTTGGTAACGGGAAACACTTTAACTTGGAGAAATCCTTGGGTAGTTTTTTTTTCAAACCTAATTTCTCTGAACTTCTCATTAAATCTCTAAGGTTTTAGCTGTCCGTGGAGACAAATGATCATTCTGCAGGAAAGAAAGACTCATTGAATGAAGTCCCCTGAAACACTATTTTTTTTTCTTCCATTGATCTCTGAGATCTAAAACAAAAGGTACTTCTAATTTTTCAGTTGGTCATCAGTGTACAGAAAAATGTAATGGATATAAAGGAAATGTGTGTACCTCTATTGATTTGTTTTTGACTATACTTCATGCCTAGTTCTTCTTTGCACAATTTACAAGCACTTTTAAATGAGATACTTCTATTAGGTTTGCATTAGCATTCAGCAAAAATGGCTATGACATGCATTATTTTGAATTTTCTGCATTGCGGATGGGTTGTGCAAGGGCTGAGCAAATGCTGATGATTCTATGTGATGATTCTCCCAGACCTTTTTAGGAGATTTTGATAGATCAGTCCCCTACAAAACTAAGTCATAAATAAAATAATTTGGTTTTGAACATTTCCTACACTGGGCCCTAATTGCATAAGTGCTTAAAAAATGTTACTCTAGAGCCGGGTTATGGCTTTATTAATATAATAAATAAATAAATCCATACGGACCCAGCTAGTTGAGGGTTCAGCAACCAAATCCATTTATTGGAAGCAAACAACACCTTTTATATGCACTTCAAGCAACACGTGATTCCATTGACCGATCCCCATGGGGTATCTCACTGCACATGTGCATTGAAGTACATTTGGGACTACAGCTCTCAGAGTGCCTCTTCTAGCATCCCTAAAACATACCTCCTATGCTGTGTTGATATGTTAGGTCCAAAATTATGACTGAAGGATTTTATATTACGGAAAACACTAGTTTTTATATTAAAGACAAGATATTTTTTCAAAAGGTACATAAAATGTTGAAATTAAATTAGTATGAAGACTGTATAAGTTATGGCTTTTAGTAAAAATTTAAGGAAGAAAGGAGAAAGAAAAGATACAAAATAATCATCAGTAATATCTTCAGATAAGAAATATTATGGAAATCATAACTAATCACAAAAGAAGCAGTAACTCTCTAAAATTTCAATGACTTTATTACAAATATGAGACAAACTAAAAGCTCAAAAGACATCCACAAATATTCCTTTACATTTATTTCTCTTTCATTCCTAGATATTCCTAGATATTCTCTTGCAATATCTAGATATTCCCTGTAATTTCAGGTTGAATATCTCAGTTTAAATATCTGAGGAGATACACAAAATATGTGCATGTAGATGTGAACTTATGTCAGTAAATCTAAAAGAAAATTTTTAATTCAGGAGAGAAAAAAGTTTTTCAAATACAAATGAGACATAGCCACACCATTGGGCAGAAAGTCTCTTTCACATGGTACTGAAGCTTCTGAAATTACATGAGTAAGTCTTACTCTTCTCTATAAAAATTTAAATTTAGAAATCAGTTTAAAGGAAGGTGGTGGGCTTGTCTTGGCTAGCTGCCAAGTGCCCATCAGGCCATTCCATCACTTCCCCTCCATCAATAGGAGAGAGGGGAGAAATTACGACAAAAAGCCCATAGGCTGAGATAAGGACAGGAAGATTGCTTACCAATTAACATAATGGCAAAATAGACTCAACTAGGAAAACTTAATTCAGTGTATTGCCATTTAATTGTAGCAGAATTGGATAGTGAGAAATAAAAACAAAACTAAAACCACTTTTCCCTCACCCCTCCTTTCTTCCCAGGCTTAACTTCATTCCCAAATCTTCTACTTCCTCCCCCACCCCAGGCAGAACAGGGGTTGTGGTCAGTTCACAACACTTCGTTTCTGCTGATTCTTCTGCCTCATGCTCTTCTCCTTCTCTGATCTGGCTCCTGCAGAACCTTTTTCCCTTTTTCTTCCCCAACCTTGATATATCCAGAACTGTTTATCTCACATCTTCTAACATCTCTCTCACACATGCTGAGCAGCACGTTTTACCTTCTTAAAAATATGTTATCTCAGAGGCATTACCAATGTCCCTGATTGGTTTAGCTTTGTCTAGCAGTGGGTCTGTCTTGTAGCTGGCTGGAACTGGCTGACATTGGAATAGCTTCCGGCAGTTTTTCACAGAAGTCACCTCTGCATTATGAACACCTCCTCCTAGAAAAACCTTACCATGCAAACCCAGCACAAGGGATTCATCCTGACAACAAATTTGCGTTCCCTCAGGATGAAAAAGTCACAGCTATAATAAAAGATTATATTCCAAATATTGTTGATGAAGGCAAAAAAATGACTGAAATGTATAGATGTGAAGCAATAACCTGGCTACAGTAGAGTTATATAAAGAAATAGCTCCAAGGGATTGCATCTATACTGAGCTACAGGAATGATTTTTACAAATGTTGACTTCAGTATGTCAATGTTACTTCTTTTTTGATTACTTTGAAATATTATCTAGTGTAGATACCCACCAGTGGAAATATTACTCCTGAGATAGAGAAAAAGAAATCTAAATAATTATCCTAATATGTTATATATTATCCAAGTACACTCATAACTCAGGTCTTGGAACATGTCAATTACATAGCATTTAATGTTATTGAGTTTAACAAAGGTCTCCCCTCTGATCTCAGTAAATAGATGTTACCATCCTGGACACACTCCATAAATTAACATGGTCTCCTGAATGTAGTCATAGAGCAATAGGGTAATTCAGCTTAAGAGGATCCCTAGCCATGCACACAGTATGAAGAACAAAAAAGAGGAGCTTGAAGCTTTGATCCAGTCCCAGAGATTTGACATCACTGGCATAAATGAAACCTGGTGGGATGAGAGCTGTGACTGGAGTGCCCTGTTGGATGGCTACAGGCTCTTCAGGAGGGATAGCCAGAGCAGAAAAGGCAAAGGGGTGACATTGTATACAATAGAAAGGTTAGAAAGTATGGAACTCACAGTTGGGCAATGGCGCAATTGAGAGGTTCTGAGTAAGAATCAAGGGACAAACAAATAATGCAGATGTCATCGTGGAAGTCAGCTATAGACCTGCCAGCCAAGACAATGACGCTGACAAATAATTCTTTGAGGAATTGAGGGACACTTCTAAGTCAACTGCTCTTGTCCTTATGGGGGACTTCAACTTGCCAGTAATTAAATGGAAACACCATAGAGTGGGTACAACCTAGGCCAGAAGATTCCTAAAAAACCTGAATGACAACTTTTGTGGAAGAGGTCCTAAGGGACTTGACTTGGAAAGATGCCCTTCTTGATCTGCTAATTGTCAACAGAGAAGATCTTGTGAGTGAAGTGGAGATTGGTGACTTTCTTGGCCACAAACCCCCCTAGGTGATCAAGTTTAAGATCTCTGTTGATAAGAGGAAAAGTGCCAGCAAAACCTCAGCTCGGGACATATGTTTGAAGCTTTGGATCTTTTTCTTATGCTGGAAATGGAATGTGACACCTCTTGTGGTATCTGCATCCAAAATAATATGGAAGTACAGTAACTAAATTATTCCTTTTGGTCTTTTTCCTTTGGGCAACATCTAACTCTAAGGAGCATAAAAATTTTACCAAAGTGATTGGAAAAATTACCGATTTCACATAAACAACTTGTGTATTCAATATTTTTTGTCTTAACCACTGTGACTACTAAAATTTAAAAATACTATAAAATAATAATCCACAAAACAAAACAAAAAACTTTGAGAGTGAGTCCGAGATACGGAAAGAAGCACCACAACTGCTTCTTGTTACTAAAAGTACTCTGAGAAAAAGCATTTGTAAATGCACAAATAGGCAGAAAGTTCACAAAACCCTGCTGCATGAAGATACACTTTCTAAAAATATAAACAAAAATAATAATGCATATGTCTATTATCTCATAAGAACATTGCTCACTTTCAGGACCAAAACTACAATTTCCTTTTGAAGAGTGTGCTCCTCTGTTGTTACTGAAGTTCTAGATACCTTCAAGAATATATTTTTAAAGAAGTTATCTAAAACTGTGCCACAGGATAAGCACATGATCATTTATTTAAACAAACCTTTATTGAATGCATGCTGCTCCAATTTTGTCTGTATCTTTATGGGCACTACCACATAACTTGAGTCAGATTCTCCATTGATTTTCCCCTGTGACTGTAAGTCAATTTCTGAAATCAGGAAAATGATTTTCACTTAGTCTACTGATGTAATTTATAGAGTAATAAAAATAGATTGTTAAAACTAGACATTTTTTCCCTCAGATTTGAATGTACTTTAATCAACTGAAGCATCAGTGTTAAAATACAGTCACCCTCTGTAATCAATGCAGAAAAATAGTTTTACTGAGACAGTTCTACTGTCCCTGAGTGAATTGAATTTCCCACTCCAAGTGTCAGCCCGCCAAAAATTATATTGTGAACACCAGGGTAGTGTTAGAAAGCTGTGTTCCACCAGGGGGAAAAAGAATCTATTTTGTTTGTTTTCACATTAGTTGCATTAAAATGTTTGTATGCCTCTCCTGAAAAAATGCAAATTTCTTTAAAATTAAATGTTCAATAACAAGATATTTCAAAAAGCAACTGCTACGGACAGGCTTTGGTAATTAGCATGAATGTTTTGTGCAGGACATCAAATTTAACATAGATGTACCTTGCAAATTCAAATGATCCAACAGAAGCCTAATGTTTCAAGTTTAGGAAAGAAATGGAAGAAGTTTTTCTGTTTTAAGTGACCAAATTACCCTGCAATGTGTGATGATTAAATTTATAAACGATTCCAGCCTTTTCCCAGCTTAGAAAGCACTTTATACAGTCAGCTAGCAGCTCCCAGAAGAACCTGTCCCAAGGAAAGACAATAGGACAACTCAAGAGGAAAGGTTGTCAGGCATGTGAGGAACACCAAATGCAGCTGTCAGTGTAAAATATTTTCTCTGCTGAGACAAAACATATCTGTGGGAGAATGTGTGCATATGCCTTGCTTCAGGTACAGTCACTGGCTTCAGGACCAGTTTTGTTGCTTTGAGAAATTTAGGAAAACACTTCAAATTAAAGCAGAGAATAGAGGACCACTAGACGCACCCCAAACTGTGGATGTCCACAAGCAAGAGCAGGAGAGAGTGTTACTGGTGAGTCCAGTGGGAGCACAGGCTACAGAGAAGGCTGTTTAAGGAAAATTCTCAGCTCTTTGCAGCAGACCAAGGTTTGTCACATGTAAGAAAGTGTCACAGGAGGTACATAGCCCACAGTGAACTATGGGCCTGTGGTAAATGGGGACTTAGACGATGGGGACTATGGACATTTTTCTTTTTGTTCTTTTTGTTTGGTTGATACTTGGTCTAGCTCGAAGAGGAGTAAAGGGTACTGGACCATCTGTCATACAAGAAGAAGCTGGGAGACTTGGGTCTGTTCATCTTGGAGAAGAGAAGGCTCAGATAGATCTTATCAAAGCAGAGAGAGATACAAACAAGGCAGTGTCAAACTCTTCTCGGTGGTCTGATGGGACAAAAGGCAATGGTTATACTCTGACATACACAAAATTAAATTTACACACACACACACACATACAGAATACTTGGTTATTTTGAGAGTGTCAAATACAGAAACAGTTTGTCCAAGGAGCCTGTGAAGTAAATTTCAAAATCCAACTAAACACAGCCCTGAGCAATCTGGTCTAAATGATATGTATTAGAAATGGATGAGAAATCATCTGGAATCATGACTATTAATCAATCACATATTAATGCTGAATAGATTTTTCAGAAGAAGAAAATCAAAAATTTGACTAATGTTGCCATTATGAACTAAAATCTGTGATAGTTTAGGTCGTAATAGATCTTGTTCATCAAAGCTGTAGCCAGTAACTGGCAGTAAATTGTCCTTTTGTGCCACCAAATGGAACAATAACTTCCTTTGTACAGCAAAGTTCTGTTGGTAAAATAGCATTTGCAAGATGATTGAAAGATGACATTGAAACAGTGAACTCTGTAGAATTAGCACTAATATGAAGTTGCAACACATCATCTAACAGTAAGATATCCACACCTCTGAAATGGAGATTAATTCTGTACAATCAATCTTTTGCTTACTCCTAATCCTTATTTAGATTTCAAGATACATTTAATTAAACAAATTTTACATTTTATTATTCTTAAAAAAATTTACTATCATTTTATCAGACTATTTATTCATTTACTTATTTTTAATGTATATGAAAAACATCAGAGCTCTTGTATAATTTAGACTTTGGAAGCCAAAGTAACAAAGATAAATAAGAAAAAATAAGCAAGAAGTAGCTAATAAGTGATATATAATACCAGCATGTGCTCTGCATCAAACAAGGCAATTGCTGTTATGTGATATCTGCATATTTCACTATAAATTATTTTTCTCCTGTCTGCAGTCAGTCAGCTACGATTTTGTCAATTGAGCTGTTCTCATTAACAGCCTGAAAGAGCAGATAAACAGTATGTTGATGGAATTTGGATGTGAAACATAACTGGGAGTTTGAGAAAAAAAATGAAAAGAACGGTTGAAAAATCAGAATAATAGGCAGAATATAATCAAACAATGCTAAACAAGAAAAACAAATTATAACTCCAAATATAACATGGTACCAAGAATAGATACATTTCAGGAAAACATAACAAATCACTTAGGTTTGACCCTTACAAAATGTAGATAAGTACTCAAAGGTGCTTGTGTAATAGTATTTATCTTACTCTTAATTGAAAACGCATTAACAGGTACTTTACTTGATTTTGGTGTTTCCAGAGAAGGCAGAGTTATAGAAACACCAATTTAGGCAGCTATTTAAAAGTTACGTAGGCAGACAAGCTACACAAAAATAGCCAGACCGATTAAGATATGTAGACAAAAGAGAAGCCAGTTGCCAGGAATAATTCAGCGCTTCCCTCCCATCTTATCTTCAGGTAGAGCTACTCACCAAGATATGCTTACTCATAGACCTCCCATTAGCAAAATATGTTGATAACTGGAAGGAACTCAGAACAGAAACCTTAATGACTAGAAAGCTGGCAAAATTCTCTATACAAACCTAATGAAAAAACTTACCTTAGGGTTTGATCATTTTAATAAAGTGAATTGAGATTTTTTCCATTGATTCCAGCATTTCAAAGATCAAACCTTATGTGCATATCTTGTAGGATATGGCAGGTTTAAATACTGAAAAAAATGTAAATTCTGAGTGAGGAGAAATAATTTTTAAGAGAATCATAAAAAACAAAACTACACAAACAATTTTAAAAATTGAAAATGTTATGGAATACATGAGAGCCTTCAACTGTGGAATAGCATTACTAGGGAAAAAAGTAGAATAGTTACCTTTCTCCAGGTAATACTTTTATTTACAATGTGGTCACTTAGATTTTAATATAATCTGTTAATTAATTTAAATCTTTTATCATTATAGCCTTTCATTGACTCTTAGTAAGATATTAAGAGGAAAAAAAAAAGTTAGATTGGCTGCAGTTATCCTTTCCTTTTTCATTAGGTTTCTGGGAAAGCTGTTGTATTTTTCTGGGAAAGATAGAAGACGTATTTCATATGTTTTAATGTGTTTGATAGACTTTGCCACTTCAGCATATGCATGTCACTCAAGAGATCATCTTGAAACTGGATTTTTCAGGAAATTCTCGTTCTTGCAGAATTGGAAATTTAGATGGAACTTATCTGTCTTATATATTTATCAACAGTTATATAACATAACTGACATACTTTAGGATGTACACTGAGCTTCAAAGATTGCTATGTGCTCACATCCTTGTTCAAAGAGACTGAATTTCAATATCCCTCATTCTAGAGAAAAGCAGTTATCTGCCCTATTTGCCAAAGATACACAGGAAAGAGAGTTTGATGAATCTAGATATTATTGATGTCTAACGACAGTTTTCCTTAACAATACACGGCTTCAATTAACTTCAGCAATGTGACATCACATAACTGGTTTGTACTGTGAGACTAAGTTCCCTAGAGAATGTTTCCTGGCTCAGAAGCGAACTGGCATTTAATGGGAATTTTTCTATAATTAAACTCTTTTGCTCGTTCCTATTGCTATTTCTTTGTATTGTGATCAAATATTTTTTAAAAGAATATTAGAAGGAGCCAAAACAATAACAAGAAAAGTTGTAACAACTAAACAATGTAGACAAATATAAACAAATACTTGAGATCATGTACAGGATCATTTTTTAATTTGAATATAGAAGTCGTATCTCTCTATACCCATGAGGGTAAATTAATTTTGAACAGGATGTGAACTCAGTAACAGACTCCTAACCATCTCATTGTTCATTAGCTCACTACCTGACTGTTTTTAACCACTCCAGCAAGTTGTGTCCAGAAAAACTGGTGATGAGTGACCTGGTAATGAGAAGCATGCGTTTGAGCCAGTCTGATACGCCACTTCAGATTCAGGATAAATCCCTGGACTCTGTATATTTACTTGAATATATATGTATAATCTATGTACATTAAACATCTGAGTAAATTAAGTTGCCAGGTTAGGCAAATTAGATCTCATTTCCACCTGTTCTCTCATCCTGCAAACAATCCAAAAGATGAAGCATGTATTCATCATCTCTTACTACTTAATTCTCTAAATAGCGAAATCACAATTTGCCCTCAAAAGATGGATTCTTATTGAATCCAATCAAATACCCTTAATTTTGATCAGGTACCAAATTAAAATAGTTTGCTATTTGAGAGTTCAGCTGTCCTTTCTGTAATTATAATCAATCTATATCAGAATATGCTCACCTTCCCTTCCACTAAAAACAGGAGATTGAAATTTGACTTTCTGAACGATTGTAGTTAATAATTTGATTTTTAATTGTAAACATTTGTTATACTCTTGCATTGCTTTTAATAATTTCTCAAACATGTATAGACTTTTCTGTTGATTTTGGAGGAGGTCTTCAAAAAGAAGGACGTAGATTGAGTTGGATTTGTTTAGGATTTATGTCTTTTTGTGGGTGCATTTCAATTTAAGCACTGTTTTAAGTGAAAAGTTTGTTTCAGCAGGTAGAAAGCTCAGATACGCTACAGAGTATCTTACATACAACTGCAAATAATCTGAATGCTTCCTTATACAGCACATAGAGTGTCAAAAATTAGATCGATCATTGCACAATCTTCTACAACACTGAAAATTCATGACGTTTGTGGAAGATTTCAAAATCAGTGACAGAACTGGGCCAGGAAAATTAACTAATTAAGTGAAATAGTGATATTGATCAACTGCCATTTGATACTGGTGTCATAATTTAGAGACTGGTTGTAGCAGCTCAGCTGCTACATACTGCTTTGAAGTAATATGAAATGAATAATTACAAGGTATAAGACAAAAAACCTACCATATTCTGGTATGTATTTATATATATGTATTTAATCATCATGAACTGCTGCTGCTATCTGAATAACTGCAAATTGTCTAAAAAATCATTTGCCTATGATGATTTATGAAGTCTTACAAAAACATTTGTGTTTTCTTATAAAAGTGTCTTATTTCTGATCTCTAATGTTTAAATTAGTATTAAAGACAACACTTATTTATTATTTTAATGGAATGTAACATAACAAGGTCTTTTGATACATCCACTCCTCGACTCCCTTGTATCTACTAGTATTTTTAATGCGCAAATCCTTTTGAGTATCTATTACCATCCTACTGCTAATATGCATTTAAATTTGCAGTGAAACAGTGTTAATTTGATTTTTGTACATAAGCCAATATGGTATTCTCTTGCAGCTTTTGTGGATCTGCTTAACTGTCCTCAGCTTGTGTATTGATCTACTGCTAACAATACATAACATTCCAAAAACCTAAGTTGTTTTTTTTTGGGGGGGGGGGGGGAGGGGGTTTGAGTGTTCTCATATCTTGTTCAATGCCAACAAGACTTCTAGGAGTGTGCCTTCCATGAATGAAGACATATATGTGTCTTTATGCCGGGCATGAAACAGTGGGGTACAAAAGTCATGTAGTTACATTCAGTTGGAATTATGTTAACGTGACATATAGCACAATCCAGAGTATCTTGGCCCTTCTGCCTAGAAGCAAGCATTTTATATAGATGACAGGGCAAGGCAATCAGTTGTTTCATTATTTCTACCAACTTTTATCCAACTGGCTAGATATGGCCATAATGAGCATGTATCTGATTGTAAATGATGTAGCCGTATCTTAGTTAACTATTGTATTCATAGTCCAGAGAATTAAAAAATATGCTTTAAACACAGTTGTATTTTCTGCAAAGAAAAATATATATAGCATTCCAACCTCACTCTGAATTAATTTTAAATTCAATAATAGAATCATAGAATGGTTTGCGCTGGAAGGGACCTTTGAAGGTCATCTAGTACAGCCATCATGAAATAAACAGGGACATGTTCAACTAGGTCAGGTTGCTCAAACACCTGTCCAACATGATATTGAATGTTTCCAGGAATCGATTTTTCTCTCTCACATTCCATAGTTGTTGTGTAATCAGTTGCTACAGATTTCACCAATCTCTCCTCTAGCTCTTAAAGACTAGAACCTCTACAATAACAGATGGCCCTTAAACTTCATAAAATTATACTGATCTACCCCAACCAAAGAAATGATCTGTCTCCTTCATTTATTTGTTGTTTCTCTCACTGTCTTGAGAAGGGCAGTACCTCATTCTTTCAGCATTCTCTGACTTTGAAAAATATTTAGAACTTAGCAACATAAAAAGCACAGATGACTGTTCTTTTTTAATATACTTCAAGATACAGAAATGTACAGGACAATTTCAGCTGAAACTATTTATTTTACATTGATTAAGCATTAAACTGCAAACTGATCTGGAAACAATACAAAAATTTGAGTATGCATATTCATTCTTTGACATTCTTTGTTTATCATTTGTTTGTTTGTTTGTTTTCCCTGTTTTAGAAACAATTTGGTATGGACTAGAATTTTTTCTTAATTCTGTTGTGTCACAATGTTGTTAGACTTTGACTAGATGTTTGTTTTAGATGCACTCAGAAAGACAGCTAGGCAGCATGAAATAAAAAGTTTGGTTTAGGGCTTTTTCCTGCTGTGTTTTTTTTTCCTACAGATAGGAGTGAGACGTTCATTTTGAAAGCTGTGAGTATGTAAGACATAAAATATCACTGTCATATTTTTTAAGAGAATATTAAAGTGAGAGTTATATATCAGAAAGATTTCAAAGTGGTTAAATTAGAGAGAGGATAGATTCTGAATATGCCCAGGCTGAGGTTATTCTATGTGATAAAAAAGCACACAATAAAAATGTAACGAAATTCTAGCACTGTGTAATCTCTGATGAAGAGATGAATGAACTACAAAACTGAACAAGCCTACTGAGACATTTTGAGAAAAAGCTGTTGGAAAGCAATTTTGTTTGTGTCACATTTCTGACAAAACAAAAATTGCACATTCACATGAAAGTGAAAGATCTGTTTTGGAACAGTAGTCTTCACTTTTCAGTCTATTTGCATCCATTGCTGTAAACTACTTAGTAAAAAGAGAATGGTTCAGGAGGAAGAGAGGAAAGCATAAGTAAATAAATGCTTGACAAAGTGTAGGAACATAGTAAATTAGGATGAAAAAGGATGAACATAAAACCAATAAAAGTTGACAGAAATATGAAATTATAAGACAGAGAAGGAAGCAAAGAACAGGATAAAAACAAGAACAGTTACTACCGAATCATAGAATCGTTTGGGTTGGAAGGAAGAAGATCATCCGGTTTAAACCCTCTGTCAGTACCTCACACTTGACCTTGTTGAAGTTTATGAGGCTCATACAAACTGGACCTGCTCTTCAAGCCTGTCATAGACTCATTCAACCATTTTGGTTCAAAAAAACCTTAAAGAAAATTAGGTCTAACCATTAAACCAGTCCTGCCAAGTTCACCACTAAACCTTACATCTACACATCTTTTAAATGTCTCCAGGCATGGTGACTCAACCACTTCCCTGGGCAACCTGTTCTAATGCTTTATAACCCTTTCTGTGAAGAACATTTTTCTAATATCCAAACTAAATCTCCCCTGATGCAGCTTGAGGCCATTTCCTCTTGTCCTATCACTTGTTATTTGGCAACTTCAAGTAGCTGTAGACAGCAATAAGGTCTCCTCTCAACCTCCTCTTCTCCAGGCTAAACAACTCTAGCACCCCTGGCCACTCCTCATATGACTTACTCTCCACACCCTTCACCAGCTCTGTTGCTTTTCTCCTGACATGCTCCAGCAACTCAATGTCCTTCTTGAAGTGAGGGGCTCAGAACTGGACACAGTACTTAAGGCATACCCTCACCAGTGCTGAGTACAGAGGAACAATCACTGCCCTGGTCCTGCTGGCCACATTATTTCTGATACAAGTCAGGATGCCACTGGTCCTCTTGGCCACCTGGGCACACTGATGTTCAGGCAGCTGCTGACCAACACTCCCAAGTTCTTTTCTGTTGGGCAACTTCCCAGGAACTCTGTAGCACTGCATGGGATTGCTGTGACCCAATTGTAGGGCCTGGCACTTGTCCTTCTTGCACCTCATGCCACTAACCTCGGCCCATGGATACAACCTGTCCAGATCCTTCCATGGAACCTTCCTACCTTCCAGCAGATAAACACTCCCACTCAACTTGGTGTCATCTTCAAGCTGATTGAGGGTGCACTTGATCCCCACTTCCAGGTCCTTGATAAGGTTATTAACAGAACTGGTCCTGATACTGACCCCTGGGAAACACCACTTGGGACTGGCCACTGACTGGATGTAAATCAAATCACTACCACTTTTTGGGCTCAACAATCCAACCAGTTTTTCACCCAGCAAAGAGTACACCCATCCAAGCCATGAGCAGCCAGTTTCTCCAGGATAATGCTGTGAGAAATGGTGTCAAAACCTTTACTAAAATGTAGGTTGACATCAACATCTCTATGGATGGTATCCCTTCCATCTAGCATACTAACTGCACCACTCAGCTCGGTGGTATCTGCCGACTTGCTGAGGGTTTACTCAGGCCCACTGCCTATGTCACTAGTAAGGTATTGAACCATACCAGTCACAATACAACTCCTGAATGACAGTACTTGCTACTGGTCTCCATTTCATACAATCATTACCGTCTTTTTGAGGGAAGATGCAGAAGCCCCCTGAAAGGCATCTCCTCGAAGCCTTGGTAGACTTGATTTTGACAGAAAATTATACAGTAACTACTAATTTTTTGCTACTGTATTATTTTGCATTCTGCTAATATGAGTGTTGCAAATCAATTCCCTTGTTTTGTTTGATGAAGCAAAATAAATAGAGTTTTCTGTATTAATCAGAAGACAGAAATGAGGGGCCTTTGCTGAGTTTTCAGTTCTATTTTCTTGAGAAGGACCAACAGGTTTTCTTCTTTTCTGTCCAAAACTACCCGGTCAACCATTTCAAACGGTTTGGTGATTACTAGGTAGCATGTCTGTCACTGATGCCTACAAGATATAAGTATGACTTAATATCTGTTTGGTAACAGAGAATATCAATTAGAAAAATATAAGCAATCATCATGCAATATCTCTGGTTGTGTATACATGCTAATGTGAAAAAAGATTAGTGGTTTATGTCCAAGATAAGTGAAAGTGATTGTCTCAGATCTGTGTCTTTAGAGACTAGTCCCATTCCCACAAATTTATTTTGAAGAAAGTATTATTGTTCAGCAAGCCAAAAAGGAGGTGAACTAATTGGGAACTGATCTAAGTATAAAGTTTTTAAAATAATCCAGGTTGAGCTATTTTAGTTGTGCACACCTCCATATTTCTTTATATAGTAGGGCAGATGAGCTTTTGGAGCCCAATACCTGTTTTGATAGGTAACACTAAATTTCCACAGACCTGCAGGGGAAAGGTGATGGAGAAAGGAGAAACATGATGAAGAAATAGCTAAAAGGAGAAGGGTAAGAAGAAATCCATAACAAGCATTTAGGTTACTTTTCTTTACAGTCCTGGTGATTAAGTAACATCTCTAATATAAACATTTTAAACTATATAATTGATTTAAACACATAATTTTATCACTGGTTTTAGTATTTTATTTGTCAATCTAAATTGAAGAGCACTGCATACTTAAAACACTATACAGATAAAATTAACTTGTATGCTATTTAAAAAGCACAGTTGAGGAAGAAAAGATTATTGTGGCTGTAAGTATTGATAATGACATCTGATGTTTATAATTACAAGGACTAACGCTAGCCTTCCAACAATAATAATAAGAAGACCACTACTATACCAGACAACTCATGAAACTCATTATTACTTTACAGCTTGCCTGCAGGCAACAGTTTTCTTTATTATAACGGTTAAGATATAAGTGAGATTAGATAAAGGTCAAAAGCATTCAGAATTTAATTATCTGGCTCAAATGTCACTGGTTTTAAAAGGATCAATGACCTTATTCCTTGTTGGATGTCATATATCATGCCACTTGGATAATCCCATCTAATTTTATGTGCTTGGTTTTGGTTTTTGAGACAGGATACAAAGAACATCATATGCTCTTTTTATTGAAAGAGGTTTCTTCAGGGAATTATTCTATCCCACTTAAAATCTGAATTTCTCTCTGGCAGATGTCACAGGATGACAAGACACACCAGTCACTGTCCACAAATGGAAGGAAACATGGGGACAAACCCTGTGTTCACAAGCAGTAAAGTGCTGTATCAATAAACACAGACCTACAACAAGAAATTAGAATTAAGTAGGTTGATTGGTTTGATTAGGTCTCCTCTTTTTACTTCCTCTATGGATAAACTTAATACTGAATTTCCTGTATTTGTAATGTATTGTTTTGAGAAAAATATAATGTCTTGGTAATTTTTTTTAATAACCAAGAGAGTTGATATGTGCTGTCAGTCTTAATTTTATTGTAATAATATTTTATGCTTGTATCATACATGCACATTTCTAATATATTTCCCCCCATATTTCAAATTTTTTAGCCTCTCAAGAAATACTGCATCAGACACTGACTTTCAGTGAGTTAAATGAAGATAAATAAAATTGTTCTATAAATCTGAATGATATAAAGTCTGTATAAGAGCAATATTTTGTAAAAGTGTGTACAGTAAAGTCAAAGTGGAAGTAGAAGTTTCAGTTACAGTATTAAGAGATGGATGAATAATGCACAACCATGTAAGCAAAATATAACAATCTAATTAATTGTATATTTAATATTTAATACAAAAATAAAACATATTATATCAAAATCATTCTTTTTATTCTTGTCTTTAAATATAATATTTCTTTTGTAGTGATGACTAAATGTTCAGAAATAAACTACATAACACTGAGGTATTGTGCTACATTTGATGCTTTATGAGAAATTGATAATAAAAATAATAAAATAATAATAAAAACAGGGAGAAGGGTTTAAAAGTGACCAGCTAGGTATAAATAGGTTGCTGGTTCATAAGCTTGTCTCACTAACTTCTGTGTTTGACCACTGCAGTCAGTGCTGCATTTTTATTGAATCTTTCTTCTATCTTCTCTGTCATCGCACTCTCTGTTCTAAGTCGTGAAAACAAGCTAATTTTAAGCCAGACTAGACAGCAGATAGGATTAGAGGTCTGAGTACCAAAACCAGGAGTGAGACTGCAAATCTGAGGGGCCTCTAGGTCTGGGAGCCAACAACTGGAGGGGGACAAGGCCTGGGGCCAATACCTGGACAGCTTGAATGTCTAAGTTACTTAAGTGAAGATTAATCACCTTCAGTGCTCATCAGTTGGAGAGGAAGAAGAGGATCAGGTTGCATGGGCTGTAAGAGTTGTGTATTTATGTCAGGGCCAGTAAAGGCAATGTTTCCCATCTGTGTGGCCAGTCATTTCTGTATTCTGTGTCTGCATCTATCCTGATGTTCAGTCTCTGGTTGGCTCTCTGGTTGGATCTGGGAACAAAGAACCACATCAGCCTCACATCTACTGTGCTGGGAAAGGAGGACCACCCTCTAGCCCACCAAATTCAACTACAAATTTCTGGTGGATATCACTGAGTTAAAACTAGGGATTTTTCTTTAAAAAAAATGTTGCCCTGAAAACAGAAAGTGTTTCCTCTTGGCACAAGTATACATTGGCTAATGTTTGCCATATAGAAACAGACAGTCCCTGTCTGTTAGAAAAAGAGATTGTTGAATATGCACAACTGGTGGGTAAGTCCGCTGCAAAAAAATGGTTTTTTACCAAACATGAATCTTTCTATTTCTGATTAATCTCACTTGCAGACTGAACTGCATTCTGTGTTTTTGTAATATTCTAGCAGATACTCTATTATGGAGTTATTTTCAGAGATTCATGCCATTTATTTTTTTTACTCAACATTTATTTTTTATTTTTACCTTAATAAAAGCTGGAAAAAGAACCAGAAATGCATTTCTTCTCAGCATATTGGAGACCAAAAAAAGAAAACAACCCTGAAAATTTAAAGGCTACAGGATGAAAATACCATATCCAGTAACTTCTGCTTCAGAGATTTTAGTGAATTTCACAACAGTATATCAATAAGAACACAACTGATTCTGAAAATTGTTTTCTTATTCTCCTTGAAATCTCCATCAAAACCCTCATAATTGACATCTCCTACTTAGATTCACTACTGCAGTGACAGCCTTTATTCATTTAAATTAATTAAAGATAGCTATATAATAAACACTGGCAGTTAATGTACATAGAAAGCATTTGTACTGTTTTATTGTCAGCATGATTCCTAACATCACTTTGCCATGAACAAACTGGCGTGCTTCCAAGCAGTTTCCAAGTAGGGCTCTGGAGATACCATGAGCTAAAGAATAGTGGGTAATTTACACTGATCACACTTTTTCAGATGCTTGCGATCCCATGCCAGTAGGTATTAGTGCCAGAGAACAGTCCCAAACATGTTCATTTGACTACTATAAATTTAGCCTTTAGTGTTTTCACATTTCTCCATGCTATCTCCTTTAGATCAGTGCAGCACACTGTTCTCTGGTGCAGCATACCATTCTCAGGCTGCAGCATTCCCAGATAGATTTCTTCTGGAGTTACACGTGGTGGGAAAGACACAGTACTGTATACATATCTTGAATCTTATCAGTAGCTGGGACAGTTGCACTGAAACTTCATGACTGTGATTTGTGTGGAGAGGAGGACATCTTAACAGGCAAAACAGTGGCATGTGACACTGGAGTGTTTTACTAAGCTCTTCTTGGTATCCCTGCTGATGTCTTAATAAATTATTAGGCATTTTGTGACTAGATTTCAAGCTATCCTTAATAATCTAGTTCCAGTGGCTAGATTAATGTAAAAATGAGTATCAGATAGAAACAAAAGGAAGATAAAATAGGATAAAATAGGCAAGGACAAAAATATAGACATTTTATAGAAAGGTACATCAAGAGGAATGGTACAATAAAGAATATATACAGTAAAATGAATTTTTTGCCACAATGAAATGAATAGATATTTTACAGTAGACTTCAGTAATTCAATGTTTCTACTTGGACCACGTCATTCCAGGGTATAGGAAAGGACACTGCAATGAACCTACTACCTATCTGTAGCATCAAATGACCATATGTGGCATATTTTTCTCCCACTCTCAAATTATATTGGGGTTATAAAATTACAGCAAATCAGTTTGTGGGTTACTTGTCCAGAAACAGGTATTTGTATGGAAACAGTTTCTAATTTAATAGAATAGACCAATTAATCATTATTCACCGTACTTTTTAATGCATAATTTCTAACTCCTAGACTCAATTAAATACCATGACCACCCACACCGGGACATACTTATAATTTACAAAATATCAATAAGAATATTAAGAGTGATTTTGTAAAATAAATAAATAGAAAACTCAAATGTAATTAAATACAATATAATAGATTATTTCAGTTGTGAGGGACCTGCAATGACCATCTAGTCCAACTGTCTGACCAGTTCATGGCTCATCAAAAGTAAAAGAATAATATTAAAATCATTATCCAAATGTCTCTAAAACAATGACAGGTCTAGGACATTGACCATCACTCTAGGAAACCCATTCCAATGTTTGACCTCCTTCTTGGTAAGGAAATATTTATTAATGTCAAGACTAAAACTCCTTGGTGCATCATTAACCATTCCCAGGTGTTGTATCACTGTATGCCAGGAAATACCCTAAATAAATAAGTCAACAAATAAATATTTAGTTCTCCTAAGGGAATTATATTTGAATTCTAAGCAAAAAATGTGAAGAAACTCTTTCAAGACGTGTAATGGAAAAGTGCACTTCAGCAAAACCAAAAAAATAGGGATCTAATGATGTCTTTTCTAGCCTCCACATTATAGTTTTGTTCTGAAAGCTTACTGCTTTTTTGGCTGTATAACTTAAGAGACATTTGACTTCTTTTTATATTTATATCTTCATCTTTATACCATGTCCCAAAGAGAGGAGAACTTTAGCAAATAAACACTACAGCTGGCAAATTACTCAAGTCTCTCTAGGGGATTAAGAATGAAGTTATCATATACCTACAGAGCTTGTTATTTTAACATTGCATGCACTTCATTTACCTGACTTCTACATTTTCAATACATAGCCCCACAACAAAGTAGTTTCCTAAAAATGACCTTCCTAACTCCTAGGGACAAATATTAAACTGTTTTAAACACTTTTTTTGTAGAATCATAAGATAATTGAGGCTGAAAAAGACCTCTAAGATTATTGAGACCAACCACTAATGTAGCACTGCCATGTTCACCACTAAACCATGTCCCCCAAGTGTCACTTCCACACATTTTTTAAGCACCTCCAGGAACAATGATTCCACAGCTTCCTTGGACAGCTTGTTCCAATGTTTGATGCTACATGAAATAATCAGTAGTTATCATTATCTTTATCACTACTATGATTATTACTATTATTGTTCTCCTTATTAAAAATAGAAAATCTTAAAAAGACATTAAATGTTAATAGCAGTTAAAGTAGTGAAACAGAAAATGACTGTCACTCTGAAAGAATCAATACATGAAATTTGGTGTCCTACAATATCCTGATCATTATTTATGTGACCTCATAGGTGTATACAACATGTGATAGGCAAATAGAAATCACAGCAGCATTAACAACACAAAAAATATGCACCTAGAGAGCAGAAGGTCATCATCTGTTTTTCCAGGCACTGATACAGATCACTAATGATCCAATTCTACATCTCCATGCCTTGCTATCACTTGAAATCACAGACAGCTTGGTAGACAAAACATCTAAAATCCAATCAGTATAACAATAGGATTAGGGGTTTTTTTTGTTTGTTTATTTAAATATTTTGTTACATGCCCTGAAAACTGCTTTGAATAGTCATATTTCTCTTTGCAGCTGTTCTCTTTATCTCCCTCTCTGTTTGGAGACAATGACTTCAGTTCCCCAAAATAAGGAAGACACTATTCAGAAGGATAGTTCCAACCACTGAATTAAGGACTGAATTAGTTATAAAATGTAGATATAAGAATCTGGTAAATTTTGAAAACATTTTTGATGACACTTAGTGATTCTCCTAGTGCACTTGATCCTTTTTCTTATACAATCTTTTTGCCTTTCTTGCTGGCGAGTTTAAAGGAGGAATCTGAGAAAGCCCTCATTAGACTTTGAAAATATCTCCATTTGGTTCTTTGACCTTGACTTTAATATAAGTTGTCTATCACATAAGCTGAAGTTTACCTTCAGTAGAAAAGAGGTAAGCCAAAGATCTGTGACTAGTCAAGCAAGAGAGACCAAAAGTACTGGTACGAGCACCTTCAAGTTTTTATTTCCATTTTGGAACTAAAACCTAACAATTTATTAAATTTCTTTATTGGAGCTGTCTCTAGTTAAAATAGACTGCATTAGTGGGGAGACAAATCTATGTTTATATTTCTGGGTATGAGTGTGTGTATGTGTGTACATACACAATCCAACTAATTTCTGATTGAACTCTGCTTATGTTGAGATGCATTGGTCATGGATACTTTTATTCATTAAAAAAAATAGGTTTAAATTCTTAAAAGGTTGTTATGGTTTCTGTTTATGCAGGATGTAGAAATAACAACAGAAAGCTTTGAGCACTCTATGATTTAAAAGACTCTTTTTCCTTCCTAGAATTAGTGCAAAAAGTCACAGTTGTATATTTATGGAACAGATGAGTAATATCTGTTGGTCTTGTTAGCGGATTTACAACTTTTGTTGTAGAAGGTAACTGCAATAATAGACTTCCACTGCCATATTACAAAAATATTTTGTATTTTTGTCATAACAGAAGCTGCATTCTATGCAGTTATGAGAATGAGTATGAAAAAAGAAAGTTAAACTGATAGCCCTTAAGGAGGACAAAGTGGTATCAGTGAATGATTCATAAAGATTTTCTGGAATGGAATAGTAGTATTTGCTATTTTACTTAGGCAGTGTTTAATATGAACTTGTTTGAGTATTGGATTTGTCCTGAATTTCTTGTAAAATGCTGACACTATAAAACTATAAGAAACATTTGATCAGATATGGAGCTCAGGAAAAGCTTAGGTTTGCTCTTAAAATACTCAACTTGCCCTAGTTTTGGTCTGCTTTCTTTGTTCACTAACTTTTTATCTGCATGTTTCTATCTAACACTGCATTGATCAACTTTTTGCCAAAGAAGTCTATTTTCACTCCCATAATTAATGAGACAAAGAAAAGTTGGAATTCTCTGTTGATTAGTTCTTGTCTTTCTTATTTACCTTGAAGAAAGAGTTTTAAAGTAGTCATTTTCCTTATAAGCAAACATTCATAAAATAATATTCTTTAATTTTGCTTCCTAAAGAAAATAATTTCTTTTGAATAAGCAATTTAATGTTTCAGTTCTCTTTACACTTCTTGGTTTACTAGATCACAGTATCTTTCAAGTTTTGCTTATTTATATACTAACAAATAAACATACTTTTCACCATTAAATAAAAATTGTGAAAGTTTATGATAACTAAATGCAGTTAGTAATTGTAAAAAATACTACTGTGAGTAGTGAAACAACATAAATATAAGAACACAGAATCTCTATGTCAAAAATCAATCACTATCTCCAACTCAGTGTGGAGAAATGGGTAACTTTTCTGAAAACACACTCTCCAGTGTATATTTACATATTTATTTATGCTTTTGATAATGATCACTAGCTATCAGAGGGAAATAAATCACTGCCAGATGTATGAAAATCTAAATCAAGTCACAACCTTATTTTTGAGAAAAAGAAAGTCAAAGACAAAATGCATAAAGTATGACTTCCTCTGGCAATGACATCTACTGGAAAGAGTGTTGAATACAACTTTAACTGCTTATTTTCTTTAAGGGTTGACCACACAGTATAAATACTAGAAATATTACAATACCAAATATATTATCTAAGTCCTAAAAGAAACCTACAGAACACAAAAATATTTAATTTTGATTTGGTATTTTTGATTCATATTTTCCAGTGGGCAAAATATTTCTGAACCCTATTTTTTATTTCTCAGTGTGACCCACTGAATCTCTCCTTTCCTTTCTCCTTGCCTTGCCTCGCCTCACTTCATGTCACCTTTTTATACCACATCTCACCTCCTCTAACCTCATCTCGCCTCACCTCTTTTGCCCCAGGATCACTGACATTTCCTGTCAGAAGTCAATAAAGACCGTCAATTGAATTTATATTAATCAATCTGTAAAGATGTTTATAGTTTTGGAGTAGAATGGGCATTGTGGTTCTCTTTCTCTGCAAAAAGGTTGTCCATGACTTAATTGACTAGAAGTGTGGAAGATTTTAACCCATCTTTTATGGTTTGAGTAGTCCATATCTGCAGTTGGACAGTAAATAGCATTTCATCAATATTTTAAAGATATATAAGAGCCTTCAATAAGTCATGAAACAACCTGATATGCTCCAGGAAACATATACTTTAGCTACTTGGTTTGGTGAAGGAATGGACACAAGAAAAAGAGATAAATTTGATTGAAATGTGTTTTCTTTTGCATTGCCAAAGTAGGAGTCATTCTATTTTACTGTTTCCTTTTAACCTCTGTTTCCAGTACCTTTTTGATCTTTTTCTTTCCTCCTAATCTTTATAAAGTTTATCTTTATTACAACATGTGTTAATTAGGTCTCACCAGGATTCAATGTAAGACAGATATACTACCACTGCTTTTCCTATTTATAAGTCTATTAAAATCCTGATCTAATATAACTTTTTAAGGTTATGTCCATCCTGGAAAATCAGACCCTCTCCTGTGTCTAAGTGGCAGGAACTGACTCATGGTTACAGTATTTTACCTGGTTTTACTCTTTCAATAAACAAATTTCTGTGAATTACATTTGCATTTCAGCAATCACTAATAATAAAATTTTCATTTTTTTATGCATTTGATTCTACCTACCTTTTCATGTAGAAAACTGCTGCAGTGTTCGGTTTTTTTGGCTTTATTTTTTGTCTTTTTTTCTGATAATCAAAAATGTTATTTGCTGATTCCTGCCTACAAGCAGTTCTAGATGATTTTGGAAGTTTAGAAACATCTGCTCACTGGCCCATAAGTGTTTTTTAAAGCATCCACTTCTCCACTATCTTATTAACATTAAAAAATTTGACTGCAATAAATATGCTCTTCACCAGAAGAAATTTCTTGAATTCATTAAGAAACTCTCATGCTTATTTTGAAAATGCATAAATACAAATGGGAAGAGAATTTAGGTTGAACAGCTGAAAGGCACAAAATTAATTAAAAAAAAAAACCACAAACAAACAATCATAAAACAAACAAACAAAAAAAAAACCAAAATCACAAAACAGAACAAACAAACAAGCCAAAACCAAACCAAACCAAACAACACCACCAACAAATAAACAGGCTACCTTGTCTACATGAAATCTACATGAATCTGATTGACCACGGAACCATCACCTAGGAGAAATATGGATGTCCAGCTCTGGAACTGATGCAACACCCTTTGTCTGTTCAGTAGCACAAGAACAAAACAAGCATATGTAGGTTTTTACCTTCATCTCACCATATTTTGCTTATCACATGGATACAGACTGCTGACTCTCAGGGACTTTCTAGATCAGGTGTAATGAAGTGCCAAGAAAAGTTTTATGCTATTTTGGAACTTTGCCCCAAAATCTTCACTTCGTTGCTTATTTTTACTTGTATTAGTAGGTGATCCTTCTGCTCACTATCTCCGGGGCTCTCATCTTTCTCTATTTTATGCTAGAGTAACCCTATAAATTTTAACTGGTTGACTTTTAATTTAAATCTGAGCAAAACAAATGTCTCACCTGACATTAACTGCCATCGAGAAAATAGCGACTGAATGTAGGAAGATGTCATTTAAATCTTTATGTATAAAACTCTATGTAGGGTATTATCATCTTTCCAAGGACAACAGTACATAAAGATTTAATGTAAAAATTAAGAAAAAAATCTGAACGATGAAAGGTTTCAATGTATAAAGACTCTGCACTTTATTTTCCATATTAAATTATTATTGAGGTAAACTTCCATTGATATATAAACTACTATGAGGAAGTACGCCTGTCCAAACATCTTTCCCGTAATACCAATAAAGTGAAAATGAAATGAAAAAGCTGAAGAGTCAAAATAAACCTCAAAACCCCCAAAGCAAACAAAACCCCTCCAAAACAAACAAAAAACCACCTACCCCCTGTAAACAAGAAAAAAACACAAGGCACCTCAAATGTTGGGATGTCTATAGAGCTGATTAAAGTGTCATTCTTGTAAGAAGAGATAGTTCATTTAAGAGGTAATTACTGTCATGCGCTATGAAAAGCTACTGATTGAACCATTCATCTGTGAAGCCTAGACCTGGTTACTTACAGGATTTAAGCCCATTAAGTTCCAATCTGATAGATATCAAGGATTCAAGCTCTCATCATTCTTTTCTCTCTCCAAAACAGTAACATCCAGTTGTTGCCAATATCTTCTTCGGGGGAAGGAGTAGAAAAGGATATGCAGGAAAAAGTACTGTGTACCCAAATATACCTCATTTCAAAATGACAATTACAGCTGCTAAACAATTAAAAGTTGGGAGTGAATAAACATTTCAAATTCAAGACTGTATTGAAAATATTTATATATATTTCAATCTGACGTTTTCAAGGTAATATACTGTTCATCTTACTGTAGATGTGCTGAAAGTGATTTTGTGAGTTTGGAGCATTAATTTCAATGATTTGCAATAGTTTGCCCTTTTTGAAAGGGAATTATATATTTCTAATTATTATAAAAACTTTATTTATATTTTTGGGGTTTCTTTGTCCCTACTGTACCCTTCAAATCAATCTGTAACTCTTCATATAGTGTTTATTGATCTTTTATTTTAAATTTTCAATAGAAATTTGAACCTTACTTGTGTTGTTGATCACTCAGTTATGCAATAGTTCATGAACATGAGGAGGTATATGATAATGCCTGGACTTTCAGCTTTGGTCAGCATGAGAACAATAAATACATTTGGAAGTATTGCCAGAGTCTTCATTAATCATCATTTTGTGGTAAAGATGTGAGCTTTTTCTAATAATTTTCTCAAATACATAGACACTGTAGCTGGCCTGCAGCAAACAATTGCATACTACAGTCAAAACCTGAATTACATAAACTGTCCATTCAATATCAGGAAAAAAAGATGTGCAATGAAGTAGAGCTATCAAGTAGACTAATAAAGTCCAAACTATACCAAATTGCATGGAAATCATCAGTAAATGGGGAATAAAAAGCAGAAGATGGAAAGGTCATGGCGATATCACAGTTCTCACACAGTAGAATTATTGTGTTTGAATTGACAAAAATTATGGTCACAATACACTGCTTGAAATTATGTCTCAAGCAAGCTCTGCTATCAGGAACAGATGACTCTGGGAGAACATGATTCACATATAAAAGAAAGAAATCATGCTGTGTTAGTACACCATCAAGAAAATTACCATATATGTTAAAGACCATAGGAATATGAAATTGGAATTAATATTTGCCAATGTGTACAGAATATGAACGAAATACACTGTTTAATATTTTTAGATCTGTCTAGTCTTGATCTTACTGGTTTTCGTTTTGTTGCTGCTTCTTCCCTACTTGAAAGCAAATGAGAGAAATCCCACTGGAAAGCACAAAAAATGCCTGAGGGACAAATATCACTATGTTTGTGGACTCTTTTAGACTTGTTTTTGTGGTAGGTATTAATTTTAATTGTAGAAAAGTGCTGAGTTGTATGGTTTTTATGAGTATTTAAGGGAAACCTATCATAGGCAAGGACCGAGGGCCAAGACCTGATCTTGAAAGTAACTTCTGAGCACTGAGGCAAAATGCCCAAATAAAGTTTCTCTCATCTCTTTGTCACTACTGCAGAATGATTCCAGGTCACCCAGCTACCCTGTGCCAGAGCCAGCCTTCGGCCCCAGCAGCTAAACCCTTGAGTGTCATGGATGCATTCAGGGCCCTAGCTGGGGCCAAATGTCATATATTGTATGGGACAAAGGACTGTCATATATTGTATGGGACGAAACTCTCTGAAACACTGAAGGTCCAGTTGTGAAATGTCGTGACATTTATTAAAATGTCATCTGTACTTCCGTCTCCTCTCTTCCTCCAATAAATGGAGCTAAGAAGACAATGTGTAGCAGAGGTGACTGTACATGGCTGGCTACCCCAGCTCTGAAGTGGCCTCTCTGGTGTTTCTTGCAGTCCTCTAGGGCATGGCATACACTGTGAAGAGAGTTAACATTGCAGTAAAGATTCTGGTTGCTGCCACTTGGAAATGCAGAAAGCCTATGTGAAATCATTCAAGAGAACAAAACCAATCTTGGTAGCTCAGCTGAACCAGGAATAGGAGAGTAGCAGATAATGAAATCACTAGAGATGTTTTTATGATGATTCTGTTTACTGGGAATGCTATTTGAACCATCTTTGTGAATAAGAAAGAAATTCATTATTGTTTCAAGAGTGACTGAATAGCTGGAAAAACAGATGTTATTTACAATATGTATTTGCGAGTATTTATTCTATTAACTATTTTAACAAGTTAAGACACCCAATGTTTTCATTTATTCACACTTGAGATATATATGCAAGGTTACAAAAAGTGATGTAGAATTTCTATAAAAACTGTAAATATTGTAAAAAATGCCCAAGAATACTACACAAATATATTTGCTAAGAATATTATGTATTGAATTACACAGAATAATGTAAAAAAGGTAATGGCTGTCAGTTCAAAGGTCTGGACAGTCAATCAAGTCACATCAGTTGCACTAAGGAGTTCTTCTAAGAAATAAACTAAACAAAAAATGAAAATTAATGTATCCTTAGATTTTCCAACAATTTGCAAGTTAAGGACTGGAGATTTCATTCACACTGTTGTACTTATTAGGTATTGATGGACGTACTCTTCAATAATTTATCCTGTTATTTCTTCAATACAGTTAAGCTCTACACTATGTGGTGGAGAATGGTTCCACAATTCAATTATAGTGTGCAAAAAATGTTTCCCTTTATTTTTTTTTTTTTAGGACAAATAGAAAATCACAAAATGATAAACTAATTTAGGTTGGAAAAGACCTTTAAGAGCATGGAATCCAACTATCAGATGGAGTCCAACTTCCATATTATTTTCTCTGTATTTGTAATTTTATGAAAATATGCCATAACTCACCTTATTTTCATTTACTCAGTACATCTCACTCCTTAATATGAAAACCAAGTGATAATGATTAAATCTGAATTTTTTATTGTAAGTTAGAGGTATATTTTTCAGTATTCATTAGTTTTTACTCAACAGCATTGAATTTCATCCTTCTTTTTTTTACAATAGGATTCAAAATCATGACATCCTTCTGTATTTCATTGTGCTTTATTTTACTTTTGACTGCCCTGAAAAATTTTATATCAACTGCAAATTTTGTCCTTTTTATGCTTGAACACTATAAATGACTTAGTAATTTATGTATATCCTTGTATGATTCTATGACTTCTTGTTTCTATTGAGAAACCTGAGCCTTTATTTGTGTAATTTGTTTCCTAGAACATTATCTTTTCTAATGTGTTTGGAAACTTTGATACTGTCTTGCCTGAATCACCATTATCCACCTAGTTACTGACTCTACCAAAAGACTCAAGTATTTCCTACCCTGACTGTACTCTAAATGAGAAAACAAAAAGCAGCAGGTCAACCCTCTCCACAGTACATCACAGAATTACAGTCATACAATTATTAGAGTTAGAAGGAACCTTAAATATCACCTAGTTCCAACATCCCCTGCCCTGGGCAAGGATGCCATTCATCAGATTCGGTTTCTCAGGACCCCATCCAACCTATCCTTGAACACTTCCAGAGCATCCACAGCTTCTCTGGGAAACCTGCTTTAGTGCTTCACCATCCACGCAGTGAAGAATTTCTTCCTAATATCTAATCTAAACCTTGCCTCTTTCAGTTTAAATCTATTCCTTCTTGTCCTGTCACTATCTTCTTCAGTAAAAAGGTCCTCCCCCTCATTTTTAGGAGCCCTCTCAAAGTTCTGAAAGGTTGCAGTTAGGTCTCCCTGAAGCCATCTGTTCTCCAGGCTGAACAAACCCAGCTCTCAACCTGTCTTCATAGGAGATGTACTCCAATCCTGTGATCATCCGCCTAGCCCTCCTCTGGACCCGCTGTAACAGGTCTGTATCTTTCTTGTGCTGAGAACCCCAGAGCTGCATGCAGTACTGTGGTGGTTTGAAAAACCTTTCTTGAGCTAGTAATGATTTGCCTCACTGATAATACTCTTACTGGACCAATCAATAGTCCATGTGTGCCCTACAGAAATTACATACCCACAGAAACGGAAGAGAATATAGTGAAGATAGTTTAGTAAGTAGGTAGCCATGATCTGAACCAGGAGGAAGCAGGGGGCCAGTGAGCCCCTCTGGGGACCAAGGGCCCCCAGCCCCCAGCCGAGGCTACAGGAGACCCGGTATAGTGTCAAAGTTGGACTGGGTCCCATAATCAAGAGCTGGAAAAGTTTCCTTACTGTCAGCAGCAGCAGAAGACACTGAAAATGGCAGCGGAGCAGTCCTGAACAGAGATAGCAATGGCTGAAAGCCAAAAGATAGCCAGTAGCAGCGAGATAACGTGAAGCCGGCTGAGAGACACAGAGATGATCCTGTAGGAGGGAGAGCTGGCAACAAAACAGAGGAAAACTCAACAGAGCTGGTTTGGTGTAAGACTGTATTATTTTCCCAAAACCAGAGACTCTCTGAAGAGGAGGGGTGGACTTCCAAACGCTTAGGGAGTCCCAAAATGCAGTAGCAGCTAGAAAGAGGGAGAAAGGAGCTGAGAACCCGGAGTTTGTCCAGAGAACTGAGCCAGGACAGAATGCGGAGGAGGTGGCTGTGCCCTCTGCTACTGCTGTTGCTGTTTCTATCAAGCTGTCAAGCTGGGATAGAGCAAAAGAGTGTTGGTAAGACTGAACTGAAAGCTACCTTCGATGTTCTAACCCAGGAGGAGTGAAGATCTACAAGAAAATCCCCCAAAGGCTCGGGTTCGGGGTTGAAATTTCCACAAAGTAAGAACAAAAATCCTGACTGCCATACGTAAATCTGCTGCCTCAGGAAAATGAAGGACACTAACCAGTGCCTCAAAAAACTGAAATGAAGGAACTGTGGCCTGAGGAGTGACAGAAAGACTTTTCTCTTTTTTTTTCTTGGACTTTTGTTGAAGAAGAGAAAAAATTTAATTTAATGTAAATATATATATGTGGGTGTAAATAAACCTTTGTAAATATTTTCCCCTTCCCCCAATAACGAATGGTTGTGTTTTGTCTGAAAACTCTCCACATGGGGTGAAAAAGATATCAAGTCCATACTATCACTAAGCCGTCTCACAGGGGCAAACTGTGGGAGGGGGGGCTTGAACTTAAAAATTAGATTCTTGGGAGTTTCAAACCACCACAAGTACTAAGGTGGAGTCTCAAAAGGTAGAGGGGGAAAGTATCTCTCATAGGGTCTACTAATTTTATGACAGAATAATTCAAACAAGTTTTTTTGGTAGTAAATTGATCACTTAATTGGCTTGTAGTTTCCTGATCATGATAAACACAAAAATTAAAAAAACCCACTCTTTTGAGATTGAGGTTAATTCAAATCCAGGGTGAAAACTCAACAGTTTATTATTTTAGTTTCTTTTTACATTGTGTAAATACCATCTCATTATGATTATTTTGATTATTCTTTTGAACATAAGCAAAAACCCTGGGAAATACGATTAAGAGGGGATCTATAAAGCAGATATCTCTCTACATAAGCATGCATACAAGTAGTCCTCATGCAGCTGTATTGAGAACTCCTTCTGTTGGATGGGAAATTAACACCAAAAAAGAGGAGAAAAATCAAATGTGATGAAAGTGTAGATATCCCCTACTTGCATCAGGAATGGTTGAGTTGGGTTTTTTTCCTCAACATGATGACATTTCAGAAATATTAGAATGGAGTTTTGTCATATTTAGATAAAAACAACATCATTTTTCTCAAAGTTATTAACAATACTCTTCTTACCACAGTTTTTCTACTCTTTAATTTATTTACCTTTTCCTACTAGAGATGGAAGTATCGTTATCCCAGAAATTGGTCCAGAATTAAACAATCTGATCAAAATCACAAAGAAATTTAGCACAAATCCTAATGTCAAAATCACATCCTGTAAAATATGTGATCAGCAGGCTTCAAAAATATGATATTTCACTCTATCACATTATTAACCTATCTCTGATTTTTAGAAGTGTTCATTTGGACTAGAAAATTGCAGAAGTATATCTCTTCTTTAAATCCTGAAGCTGATCTGATTATAACTATCTGCTCATCTTAAATTTGGTAGTAGTTTCAACAAATATATTTTCCACTGTACTTATATTTTTTGATGTATATGTAGTACCAGATGACATGGTTGACTGAGCTCATTGAAAATGTATTAAAATGGTTTTCATGAAGACACAAGCTTTAACTTTCACGCACTACAAAAAACTTGGTTTTACATCTCTCTGCCTTATAGAATTGTTCATTTCACAGAGGTGCTTATATTATTTTAAGTGATGGAAGAGATTCTATGGATTGAAGAGTAAACATCCGAGCAGGAGATGCACTCTTTAGGCTTCTTATGCAGGCAGAGAGAATTTCAGTAATGAGTAATATACTTGAATGTTAGACAGACTGTACAGCTCTGTTAATGGCCTTGGAATTTTTATTACCGTGCTTGAGTAAAGCTTCAACCCAAACTGCTAAGGTTCCTGTCTTACTTAAATACCTAAAACTACTTTTCTATTGATCGGGAGCTTTAAATAAAGCTGCAAGAGAGCTCTGAAAATTTTTGAGACATAAATTCCTGAGCCAAATGTCAAATATATCAAGGAGACACTCACTTTTGGAGGAAGTTAAGTGAACAACCCTGGCTTTTAATTCTTGAGAAATGAAGAATTGGTTGTAGTTGGTTGTAGTTGGCCCCCCCTCCAAACCCCAACAGACCACAGCAAAAACCCTCCAAAGGAAAAAAAATGGAGTAGTAAAAGCTATAGTAAAAATATACATATTTTACATATATCACGGATATATACAATTAAAATACTACGTACATATAAACACAGGAACCCCAAACAGCTTCTAAAAAGGGTAAGGGAGAAGGGATAAAAAGGGACAAAACCCAAAATAAATACGCACAATCAAAAACCCGGGAACCAGGAAAATAAAGAACCAACAAAATGAAATCTTACCACTTCCCCTGAGAAGAAGCAGAATCGTCAGACACAGCCAGCACTCTCCACCTCCAGCGTGGCAGACAACAGCAGTCACTGCAGGCCTCAACTTCCAGATAAGCGAGACCAGCGCAGGGACCTACTGTTCCTGAACCTCACCGGAAGAGAGTGAAAGCTTCTCTTCCTTTCTTATTTATATCCTGACTTATGTAGAAAAATGGGATGGAATACCTAGATATGACCACTTCCCTACCTACAAGCTGGTTTCCAGGAAGGCCTAAAAGTATTGCATTAGTGATGCAGTGAAGACCACAAAATGGTAACTTTATCAGTCTGATTTTCTAAATCAATTCTTTGACTAATCTTTTTTTCTTTGATAGAACCTGATTGAGCCTCATGGTTTTACAAGACCAAGGAATTTACTTGGCCAAAAATCTCTTGTCTTTACATGCCCACAGTAGAGATGATGTTTATAGATAAAGCCTAATACAGTTCTAATTTTCTCCTTTCCCATTTCCATTTTTCAAGAGCTGGGCAATATACTTCAAGATTTTACCAGAAATCAAGTATTCAAGATTCTGGCATCCCTCTCCACCCTGAAATAACTCCATTCTTCCCAAAACCCAAGACCTATACTTGGGCTCTGGCTTAACAGGCAGACATTATAATTTAGACATTTCCTGTTTGTCCCTGACAAAAGTTCTTAAGTACTAATGTTCCTTAGCTCATGTTTTGAGAAAAAAGGAGGATAATAGAAGAAAATGAATAATTTTTTCAGATTCATTGAACCTGATTAAGGTATATGATCTAATTTTAGTTTCCATTTGAATTTACTATTCAATAAGAGTCCTTCCAGTATGTTCTGGTTTAGTCCATTTTGACAGATTCTTTATTATTGCAGTTTACAATTCACAGATCTTCACATGACAAGGGTAAGAAGGAGGGAGAGGGGGAGTGGGACACAAATGTTTAAAGTGACCTTTCCAAACCCGTAACCAAATGTAGTCAAAGAATTTTAAGACAAAAGTTTAAATTTCATTAATAAGGATAAAGGTATTTTGTAAATGAATTAAAAGATTTCCTTTAGGTTTCCATGTTCTTCCCTGTTTTAAGTTGCTTAACAAGAAAATATCTAAAAAGTGATCCCATTTGTGAGCATTGAAATTCCCAGAAAACATGAGAAAAATCACAGTAACGTTCTTGTCAATAGTAATTTTTCAGAAGAAAGAACAGCTGTTTTATATGATTTTTGCAAATTTTGGAATAAAAAAAAAAGAAAGGAATAAGGCAATTCATTTTTGTGAAGTTCAAAATACATATATAAGCACTGTCATTGTCTGTATCTGAAGTCATTATACCATTGCTGGTCGTAAAATAAAAAAGCAAACAAAAAACAAAAAACAAAACCAAAAACCAGCAATGAACCAAAACTAAAGAAATGTTATGGAATCAAAATCATCTCATCCTCTTTTCCTCACAACTTGTCAAATCCTACGTAAAAATTTAAGGTAAGACAATGTAATGTCATTTTATATAAAGGAAACTAAATGTAAGGGAACATTCCAAGATGTACCTCTCAGCAGAACATGCCATACTGATACTTTTACTTTCAATTATTACATCTGTTTTCTAAATTAAACATAATCCCTACATAGTCTATAAACAACTAATACAGACAAAAAATAATCTTTTGTGGTGGTTTGAGCCACCACAGAAATCCAAAATCTAATTTCCAGGCTTCCCCCACCCCTTCCCACAGTTTTATCTCAACACCAAAGAGAAACTTTCAGGCAAGAGGCTTCTATAGGGGAAAAGGGGAAGTATATACATTTATTACTATACAAAGAAATACTGTACAAGTTAAAAGCAACTGTATATATAATATTACACACTTCTATCATCCTTTGAAGTTTCTCCTTTAATTAAGTCCAGGAAAAGCCTTTCAGGCTGATAGGTAAAGCAGTCTTTCTCTCCTGGGAGTGTTCAGGGAAAAGGGTTCACTCCCCCACCAACCTCCAGCTGTTTGCTGAAGTCCTTTCTTCCTCATGAAGTCCAAGAAGATAGCTCTGAGTCCTTTCTCCTTGATTCTGTGCCATCTCTGCTGTGTGATTCTCTCTCTTTCTCTCATACCTTGGTTCCGTGCTGCTGTAGTTTAGTTCAGCTTATCACAGTACACGTCCTGGAATCTTCATTCCTCCTCCGAGTTTTCGGCTGTCCTCCATTTAAATGACTGCAAGGACATCCTCTGGGCCTTTCTCTGGTCCACCTCCAATTTCACCTGGGGTTATCTCCCTGGCACAGAGATGCATTCAGCCCATCCACTTCGGCTCGGCTCCAATGCCTCGCCTGGCCTCCACTTTACAGTGAGTGGGGAGGGAAAAGAAGAATCCCCCTCTGCAGTCCAGCTGCAAAGGGGAGGGTAGGGGGGAAAGAGGGCTTGGCTGCAAGGCCTGCCTCTCTCTCTCTCTCTCTCTTACCAGCTGTTTGTGAGTTTCCTTCCTCACAAACACACACTCACTCCAATGCTGCCTCCAACCCTGGCTTAGCCAGAGCCGAGGGCTGCAGGGCTCCCCTTACCCCCCGGAGGGGAAAGAAGGGGGCCCTGCCACTCCTGGCCTTCTCACACCCACACACACACAGCAGCAGACACAGTAGCAGCCAGACAGACTGATTGCCAACAACTTCCCCTGGTTGTGTATATATGATTTTTCATAAAACTAGCAGTGATTGGCCCTCTAGGGGAGGCTGCCCTGGCACCCAATCACCTCTAGGCTCCCCCGGCTCCTGGGGGGGGCAATTTTAAACCATGACATCTGTCTAGAACATTTTATTGTAACAGATGTCTGAGTTATAAATGTGCTGATCAATCTGTTCCATTTGGAAGAAACAAAGAATGCTCGTGGATCGTACCAAGTTTTGATTTGTATCATAGAGTGAAGAGTAAATCATGAGGAAAACTTCTTTCTGTGGAAAGACAGAACTCTAGAATCTCATTAGAGTTTAGTGTAACATCTTTTTTATGAAGTAAAGTACGACTTCTCAAAACTGCATTTTTGAAAGTAAGAAAAAATAGGGGTCTTATGTTCTACAGTGTTAGTGGGTTTGGTTTTTTCTAATCTGCAACAGATGAAATAGAGGGGTACAAGCTTGTTCAGCTCGATGTTCAGTTGGGTGTTGGTGGTTGACACAGGAATGAGAGAAGCTGCAAGTGCTGTGCCTCAGAAGAGACCCAGAGGTACAATGTTAGCTTAGAGATCTGATTGAGACACAATAACATGCCCTGAAGACTGGAGGACTGAATGGAATCTGTTACAAAAAAGGAGACAGTGCAAGCTGGTGGACTAAAATCAAATCTGTCTTTGTGTATAGACTGTAGGAAAGGAAAATATTTGTTTAGCAGTTATTATTTAAAATATTTATTGGTTGGGTGATTTGAATTTTCTCTATATCAAAAGGTACCTTGCTCTAATTCATACTCTGATAAATCAAAGTCCATAGAAATTCAAAGACAACTTGATGGTACTGGAATATTCAGTGTAAGGAAAGGGACAGGTAAATCCATCTTGAGCATTTTATTGTCCAAGGAATTTCCACTCTACAGAGATTTTCTTCCCTATGTAGATTGTTCCTCATTCCAGACTGAGCTCTAGACCAACAGTTTGTGTAATGCAAAACCTTATTTTGTGTACACTTAATCATTTACAAATCCAGCTTAGAATATTTAGTGACAAAATGAAGGTATTCATGTAACAAAACTGGACAAGGGAGTGAGAAGGAAGAACATGATTTCTAGATGAAGATGGAGACCACTGGTAATTGTGCCATTTGTTGGTCTTTCAGTTAAAAGAGTTTAAAAGTCTACCAGCTGCAAAAAAAGTGAAGCAGCAGGTGAGATACATGGATGTTCATACTGATGGTTATATAAGATCACCAGTATTCTCCTGGACTGAACTCTCAAGGACATGGGTTACAAAGTTCATAATTTGGGAACTCTCTCAGGGTTTAGAAATAAAATAAACACTGAGCTACATAGATTGTCATTACTGAGTAACTTCATATGTGTAAACAGATATATACTTTCCTGGAGGGGTCTCTTTTTGAAAACTGATATATTGTAAAGTACAGGTAATTATATTTCACCCTGTGTTCTTAAATACCACTTGGCTCAAGATTCCTTTTTATGTCCTACAATGTATAGATACTTTTGAAATCCTACCTTAGTGTACTGCAAAATTAACACCTTCTAGATAGTTGTCTTTTGCCGATTCTCTCAGCTTTCTTAACAATGACATTGTTCCCTTAATTACATAATTAAAATAAAATGTTTATTTTAAAAAAGACAAAATCATAAATCAAAATACATAGAAGTTTCTAAAGATACCTTCAGGCATATTTATTTCTTCAAGAGTTTGGAAATTTCAAAGCTTACATAGCTGTAACTGAACTAATAAAATCTCAGTAATTGTCCATTTTAATTGCCCTTCAGCATTCTTAGATTGAAAGCAATTATGTAGAACTGTTGAACTGAAGTACAATGTGAGCTTTGAATTGTCTGTCTGTATAATTATATGCAGAAATATGCTGAATATCCACTCACTAGTAAGTGAAGTGCTGAGGAAAAAGAACTAATCAAAAGCCCATTTTATAAAGTCAGTAGTTTTATCTTAGCAAAACCCACACATTTAATATTAGGAGTTCAGGAGCAACTTGTGTACTTGTATGGTAGTCAATGAACTAAAGGATAAGGTATGGCTGAGGAAGTGGCCCAAAAGTAATGTGACCACATTAACATGCCAGAGCACAAAAATATAGCACATTTTTTTAGGGGCAATTACATATTTTTCACTTCTTAAATTTTTTTTCCTTATACTTTATGAAGTTGTCTAGAAGGATAATGATGGAACATGGTATGCTGCAACAGCCAACAGATTTCTTATGCAGTAACTAACAAATTTGTGTGTGTGTATAGATGTATATATAGAACAAACACTAAAACAACATCCCAAAAAAACCCCGAAAAGTAGTCTAAGGTTGTTCAATGAATTATTAAATTGCAGTTCCTGAAAGATTTGGATAGAAATAATTAATACCTCTGACTCAGATCTCAATAAATAGAACCTCTTTTTGCAAACCTATTCCGATGATCTATTTCTGTTCATTGCAAAGTCAGATGTAGAAGTCCACTAAAGTAAAACCATTAGGGAATAAATTGTTGACAAGTTTGGAGGTTTAAACATGAAGAATGAACACTTTTGATCAGTCCGACATGGTCCAAATTTTCAGTTCATAAATTTTTCAATTACATTAATTTCTTTAACTGGGAAACAGTTACTCAGGTAAATACAAAATCACAGAATCAGAGAATGGTGGAGTGGAAAGAGGGCTCTTAGATCCTCTGCTCCAACTTCAGTTCTGTTAAAGTAGGTTGCTCAGAATTGTGTCTGTTCAAGTGCTGAGTACCTACAAAGATGGAAACTCCATGACCAACTAAAATAACATATTTATTTAGCTATGTTTAACATATTTAGAGGAACAGCCACGAAAAGCTCTAAGATATTGCCTAGAAATTACCATCTTCATAGGCCTTTATCAGTTCCTTATAGACAAGTGGCTGTTCTATCTACTAGATCTAACAAGTAAATCCTGATGGCAACTACTCAGGACTTGAGTTTGGGACATTAAAGACAAAAAAATGCATTTTATGGACTCTGGCCATATGTTTTTCCTTCCTTCTGGCAGGAAGGTAATTTGTTGAAATTTTAATTATTATGATGAAAAGACATTAAAGAAGATTCTCTAGAATGCATACACAGACAGTACCATACTAGAATTGAAGTTCTGACTACTGTAACATTTAATTGTGTAATACATGTGATATTCTAAAACAGAGAACATACTGTTTTTTTCTTCACAATTCTAGAAAACAAGAGTAATTGATAATCTGAGAGGTAGACTCTGCTGACACCTCTAAAATTTGGAATTGATTCTCTTCTAAGCTTTCTGACACTTATTTGACTATTATAGCCTTTTATCTAAAATTTTTTCTCGTTCAGAAGAATTCAAAATCTACTCTGCAGTCTTGTGAGGATACATCAATGTTTTCAGTAGTACTGATTTTTCAGTGAGAAAATCAGAATTTCATCAGCTAATTTTTCTTTCTTTGTAACATGTGAAACCTGGGATCAATTTTCTCATGTTCTTCTGAAACTTCTATAAGTTGTGAAACTGTTTCATTGTGGATTTTTCCTCTCTAATTAAAATACACACACACACATATACGCACATATGCATGTTTATAAATTATGTTCTTTTAGAAGAACTTGAGCAGATACAAGTGAGAAAACCTGTTCGTTTTGTTGATTTGAGCAACTGTCCAGAGAGATCTCTAAAAGGAAGGAGGAAAACTGAATCCTTAAGAGCAGTGAAGAATGACCATAAGAAAAACTTTCCAGAACACAGAACACCTTGGAAAGTCCCTTTACTAGCTTTTGGGTGTTTACATTAAGAAAAAGACGGTGGCAATCCACCTCAAAGCTCTAGAAAACTATAAATACTGTAAGGCACATAATGAAACTTTTAGTTTTTGTGACAGCTTCTACTGTCTTCTTGTGATGAGGAACAGTTTCAAACAGTTGCAAACAGTTCTAAATGACACATTTTATGCAAGAGCAGAAGCTAATAATTCCTTTCAGCTCTATATTCTTATCCTATGAAACTCCTTGGAACAATTTAAGCTTTAATGCTGCTTGCTTCTCAGAAGTCAGTTTGCAAAATATGTGAGAATTGTCTCTAGAGAAATCCATTCTGAAGGCTGAGATGCGGACAGATTTTTAGTTGGGTTTGTTTGTTGAGGTTTTTTTTTTTTTGACTGAGATCTGTGTATGAAAAATGGTAAGATAGGCAAACCTTTCACACATTTTAATGAACATCATAGTATCCTTCCATTTTCATAATGCTGTTTATATTCTCTCATTAGCCATTTGAACTCAAGTCTCATAAATCTGTAAACTTAATATGAAGGTATTAATAAAAAGAGCAAAAGTACATGACTATGTATAATTTAGTCATAAACAAATTCTCCTCTATATTATGATAAATTGGATTAAAGCTGGTTTAATTCAGGTAATGCTTCCAAATACAAGGGGGTATACGTATCTTCTGCCACCAGCATTTTGAATTCACCTCCTTACATAGTAATGAACTCAGCAATTTACAAGCTCTGTAATCAAAAACCTCCTTCCATGGAAAATTTTATATATAGTTGAAAAAAACTGAATGTTCTGAGTTTTGGAAAGAAAAATCAGTCTTTATTTTAACCCCATTTTCATATTTATATCCACATAATAATACATTATTTGGAATTTCTTCTGCAAGTATATTGAAATAACAACTGTTTACAGCTGTACTACCTATGATCTCTCCTACCAATTTTAATGTCTTTGTATACTGAAAAATTACATGATGATTTGAAGATCCGGACAGACTCTTTTGGATAAAAAAACAAAGTAATGCACTGGGAATTCTTTAGAATAAGGTGTTTGTTCTATCAGGAAGTAATTCAGCTCTTCATAGTTTGAGGAAGGTGTTTGTGGGGGAAGTTTTTTGTTTTGTTTTTCTTTAGTTTACATTACAATAATGTTAAATTCTAAATAAAGGTCGTAATGGCGCCATAAGACACAGCTCTCGTTCTCAAAAGTTTGTAAGTGATTTATCATCCTAAGAAACTTTTCCTTACTTTTAACTACCAAAGGAAAATTGTGTCTTAAGAAAACTAGTTCTTGACACATGGTGTATTGCTACCTAAAAGCTCATTATTTCAGAGGCTTTTTAGATTTTAAATTTTACATCCTCTATTTCTATACTTATTTGGGCAGTTGTCGTGGTTTGAATCTTGTTTTCCCCCAGAGGCTAAATTAAGTGGTAGACCCCAAGGGGTGGAAACCCCTGGAAGTTTTGAAGTTCTGCCCAATGGGCGCTCCTGCAGAAATGTAAACATATCACAAGCTCACCGGAAGAGAGGAGTTGTAGTTTGGGTTGTTGTAGGAGAGGTGGCCATGTTGTAGAACCACGAGGAAGGGGCTCTGAGCCCCTTGGGCCCCCTGGGGCCTCCCAGCCCCTGGCTGGGGGCTGCAGGGACCTGGAACAGCATAAAGCTGGGCTAGGTGCCTGTAGTTATGCTGGGAGATGTTTTCTCCATGGGCGCAGAGCAGCAGCCGGCACTGCCCGGAGAAACGGTGGCAGAGAGCCAGGGCAGATAACACCTGAACTGAAGGAGCAGCAGAAGCAACATGCAGCACCAGAGAAAGGACTCCTGAAAGGAGAACCGGGAAAAAGAGAGTCAGCAGCCTGAGAGACAGAGTTCTGGGGGTAAGACTGTACCAGATCCCCTAAAACTCCCTTGAGACCCCTCTTGGAGAAGAGGGACATGGACTCCTATTTTGGAGAGCAGTTTTGGACATGCAGCACCGGAGAGTGAGAGGAGCTAAGAAGCTCAGAGCGTCCTGGAGCTGGACCGGGACGGCCAGATGGAATGCGGGGGGAGTTGACCTTGGCTCCCCCCCCTTGCACTGCTGCCACGGTGGCAGCAGTGAGAGACAGGGCACAGAGGCCCTGCAAGGAGCTGAGTCTCCTGGAGATACCAGACCGTCACGGAGACCCCCCTGTGTCTTCGTGATATGACGTGGTGAAACGACCTGGTGGTTACGAAGCCCACGGAAGACCCCTCGGTTGGAGGCGATGGGGCCGAGGGAGGTTGGATACCTCCCTCGTGGATGCTGGCAGAAGGCCAGCTATCAGCTGCTGCATGTGAAGAAGACAGACTGCTGCCTCAGAAGATGCTGTTCAGAGACTGAAAGGGATCTGTCCTTCTTTCCCTCCTGGACTTTTATTTGGAGGGGAGAAGAGATCTGGTCCACTGTAAATACATATGTTATGGTAGAGATAGTTGTGATCATGTGTATAATGTGATATGGTATTTATTTGTATAGTCATTGTAATATATTCCCTTTCCCCCACTTTGAGTCTGGTGTGTTTTGTCTGGAAAAACCCATCTCACATTAGGTTGAGATGTGGGAGGGGGAATGGAGCTAGGGAATTGGATTTTTGGGGCTATCTCAAACCATGACAGCAGTACTTAACATACTTGTTACGTATGTTAAGTATGTCAACATACTGCTCTGCCTGTACCAAAGAATGGTTGTATTGTTAATAAAATGGGAGTGAACTGTATATGGGCAGAATTAATGAAAGAAAAAGAGTAAGATGACCCTCACTATACTACATAGATCTTATGAACTATGTCAAATCTATTACAGACATTGAAAACCTTGTCAATAAAAAATGTTCTGACAAGGACATTAAGAAGCATAAAAGTTTGACTTCACATAAAATGCTATTAAGCAGAAACGACAATACCGTAACAAAGTGTGAATGCTTAATTCCGTGTACTGATCTGACTGTGTGGGTCTAAATGTCTAGTCCAGTCACCACTGACATCACTGGCAAGCAAAAATCTCCCTCCCTGCAAAGAGAGGATGACAAAGATGTCATAGCAAGCACACGTTTTAACTCAGCTTTCTAATGTGCTTTGTAATCTTACAATAGGTGTTCCTTTGGTTTTACCAAAGAGTAAAATAGTGGTAAGGGATTCTGAAGTCATTTAAAGACTACCTTTAAAAAGACTTTCCATGTACATATTCAAGTTAGGTTACACCCTATTTTATAGAAGTATTAAGTGTCATTTTATATGTTTTTACTGGCAAGCCTGTCATATATGAATATTTTTAACCAGGACTGCATTCAACATACAAAGCACAACCTCAAAACCATGAACTTTGAACTTTTAGTGGTGTAAGTTTGCTCTGTACACACATAGTGAGATAAAACACAGAAATAATTTAAATTTTGGTGAAGTTAAATAAATAACTTTTGCTTTCATTTTCCTAACTGTAACTTTTTTATTGTCTCTTCTCTGTCAGAATATAAAATATAAGCAATCATAATGATAAAAGAAAATAAAATTAAAGACAGCTAGCCTCATCTATCTCAAAATGTATTCCAAGTAGCTGAAAAGAGGTAGTCCCTTCACATCCCTTTCATTCTCCCAATTTCTACTGTGCATTTTCAATATTTAACTGTGTTAGTTCTAGTATGTTTCCAATTTCAATGTAAAAATCACTAATGCAGCAGAACACAAGCCAAAGGGCAAAAGCAAGCAGATAAACAAACAGAAAAATAAGGGAAAAGGTTTTGCAATTATGACTTAGAGCAAAATAGCAGTCTGATGAGAGTTCCTTTTTCCTTCTTGTAGTGAGGGGGCCAAAACTAAACACAGTATCCAGCCTGTCCAGATCCCTTTGTAAAACCTTTACAAGCAGACTCCCACTGTGATATCTGCATTGTTGACCTTCCGATTCTTACCCAAAATCCTTCAACCCTATCATCACCATCATCAAGCTTTAGACAGTCAGAAACACTCCCTAACATTCACAGCTATCCCACTCCCTCTCCTTCTTTGCCTATCCCTTCTGAAGAGTTTATAGCCATCCATCACAGCACCCCAGATGTGTAAGCCATCCCACTGTATTTCCATGAGGGCAACTATGTTGTGCTTTTCCCACTGCACAATGGCTTCCAGCTCTTCCTATTTGTTGCCCATGATGCGAATATTGGTGTAGATTTACTTCAGTTGGACTATTCATCCTGCCACCCTTTGTAGTGGGGCAGAAGCCCTAATTCCTGCAACACCATTCTCAGGTGTTTTCATGGTTTCTATCACATAACTAATCCTTGTGTCTTTGCTGCTACAAAGATCTCTATCCCCTACCTTCTCCACTGAGACAGCAGACCAAAGGTCTGCTCTAGCACATCATCCCTCAAACATTGGTGTGCTGCCCCAGACTTATTTCTGGCAAGTCTGGTTTTATCCCCTTCAAATCTAATTTTAAGCTCCTTCAATGATATCTCCTAACTCCCGTGAAAAGATCCTTTTCCACCTTTTTGAATAGGTGTACCCCATTTATCATGAGCAAGCGTCGTGTCATGTCAATTGACCTGTAACCTGTGACCAAGAACCCTAAAATTGGACCAAGCTATTAATCTACTGGCTCTTCCTGTTTCTTCCCTCATCATTCCATGCAACTGGAAGGATAGAGGAGAACATTACTTGCTCTCCTATCCCTTAACCAGTCATCCAAAGGCCCTGACGTCTTTCTTGGTGACCCTGGGCTTGTTGCAACTTCACTGCTTCCTACCTGAAAAACCAGTAATGGACAGTGCTCTGAGGGCTGTATCAGGGTAGGAAGCTTTCTCTTCACATCTTTAGTCCAGGCCCCAGGGAGGGAGCAGGCTCCCCTAAAAAGTGGGTCTGGTCTGCATATTGGGCCTTCTGTTCCCCTCAGGAGAAAATCTTCTATGGCAATGATCCACCTCTTTTTTTCCTTTACGAAAGGAGTTTTGACTCAGGGCATAGATGGACTTAACCTTGGAGAAACTTCTATTTAGATGAACCATTGTGCTCATCACTGTTTGGTTCCACTCGTAGAGCCTTCTGTCTAGGGAAGGTGGGGCAGTCATAAAGGAGAAGCACCTGCTGAGCCGTGCAGGAATTTGTTACCATTACACTTTGTGCCTTTAGTCATTGCTTTCAGTCAGGTGCAGATGGGATAAGGAAATGTCCGAATCATTCATCCTGTCTGTCTGTTGAGCCCGTCCCAGGGAAGATGGGCTGTGATTCCAGTAGTCTATCTCTCTAGGACTCTTGGCTTCCTGCCAGGCAGATGCCATTGCTCCCAGGTTAAGTTGTCAGGGTTTCAGTGCCCTTCCATGTCAGCTGCCATGCAAACTGCCATGCTGCCTCCTTGCTGCTGTGTCACGCTCTGTTTGCCCACCCTATTGATAGTGGTACTGGTTTCTTCCTAAAGACTCCCTAAGGGCTTCCTTTATTGGAGGAGGAGGGATTGGGCACCCTTAGTCATGACCCTGCCCAGTCCCATCAGTTGTCTTACAAGCTGAGGACAAGCAAGTCTCCTGAGGTTCTCTTGGAATGTGAAACACCCACATGCACTGCACTAGAGCACTCCTCTGCTCATTCTGCTCGCACTGCAGCCACTTGCCTCAGCAATCAGCTCATTTTTCCACATAGAGACATTTTGGCTTCTCGTAAATATTGAGCTTTAAAATTACACTCCAGCAGGAGAAAAGAGAAGAAATACTGAGTAGAATTTAAGAAAATAGAATAAGCAGTTATTCTATAACTGATCTAAAAAACCATTCATTTACTTTATCAACTCAATTGCATTCAAACCAATGTCGGTGTGGGTTCTTCGAAAAATTAATGATGAATATAAAGTAAAATGTATGACCTTTTACATAACCTTAGTTACAGAGAAACCATTAACATGATACATGATCTTGTCAACTTCCATTTAATCACTCTGTCTAATCAACATCTCCAATTTTCCATGGAATTTTAGCATTTCAACTCGCAAAACGCATGCTAATAAGGGGTTTCAAAAATCCAGTTGTCTTTTACAGCACACATCAATATTTAATCAAAATGTGCATACTTTATTGTATTGACATTTTTCTGATGTTTTAAAAATCTCATCCCAGCGAAGTCCTGCATTTTTCCTTCTTAGACAGCGATAGCTAGCTTTGTTGTTTTCACAGCATTTGTTTATGATAGAATTGTAGAAGAGATGTAGATAGGTCTTGACAAGAATAGACCTGAGAAGTTAGTTAGGTGTAGCACCAAACCAGCACCCAATTTCACTCTCACTTTGCTAAAAGATTAAAGGTAACATAGTTGATCACATACAAGGTAAACTGTTAGAGCCGTACCAAATGGAAAGGTACAGTTTTTAGCAAATCTGCATCAGTAAACCATAACTCCTTCCAAAGCTTAATTAATTGTGCAGTACAAAAAGACTCAGGTATCATCTTCATTTTCAAAGAAGAAATGGCTATGCAAAAGTACCTGTGTACAAGGCCACGATGCAATGCTCAGATTTAATACAAACTCACTGTGCTGATTGAGGTCTGTTCAAATTTTGAAAAGGAAACCTGCAGAAGTAGGTTTTATTCTGTATCAGGTACTGTCTACCTGTTCTTCTCAGACTTTATGACAGACCCTCTATTTATGTAGCAAGGATAATTTAAACATTGCAAAACCAAACATGCAAACAAAATACACTTGACTTAACTCTGTACAGTGTGCTCTGTGTAGAGCAGAAGCTGACAGAAATGAACTCAGTTGCCAACATTTGATATGGATCCCACTAGTGCCTTGCAATACACTTATCTGGAGTCATAATAATTGCAACATGTTCCAAATGCCTGAAACAAACTTATTCATAGCAACCAATTTTCAATCATAATCAGGTGCTGTCCTCATACAGCTATTAGTTTTTTCTTCAAAAAATATTTTCTTTTGTTTAAGACTTGTTACATGGTTTATTAATTTTAATAAGGAAAATGTATTTAGGTCAAGGGCAATAGCATGTGGTTTGCTGTAACATATTGCCATTCTCAGACAGATAAAATTTTACACAAAAATGTTTGCAAGGCAAGACTGAGTGAGCTGGGGTGAGCTTCAGACTGGAGAAAAGGAGGCTAAGAGGAGACCCTATCACTCTCTTCAGCTACCTCAAAGGATGCTGTGGATGTTGTCTGTTCTTCCAAGTAATAGGTGACAAGACAAGAGGAAATGGCCTCAAGTTGCACTAGGGGAGGTTTAGATTGAATAATAGGAAAAATTTCTTCACAGAAAGGGTTGCCAAACATTGAAACAGGTTGACCAAGGAAGTGGTTGGGTCACAATATATGGAATTATTTAAAAAATGTGTAGATGTACTTAGGAACAAGGTTTAGTGATGGATTTTGCAGTGTTAGTTTAACAGTTCAACTCAATTATCTTAAAAATTTATTCCAACTTAAACAATTCTATGATCCTATGATTATATGATGCTATGACTCTATATTCCTATATGTAACTCCTTTGGATATGGCGAACTACTTCAGGATTCTCCAAGTTTTCAGAAAGTATTAGCACTGCCTCCTTGAATTTTAAATAAGGAGACTTACAGGTGCTTATCTGAAATGAGGGCATCACCATTTTGAGTGGTTAATCGTAATAAATGGAGTTGGACTACTCGGTATTTCGGAATGCAGAATCTAGTTTATAGGCGCCACTTTGTAGCCTTCCTACCTTGGACATATAGTAAGCTAGGCATTTCAGGAGGCAATCTGCAACTGTCAAGACATGTAGTGAGAACCTACCTGCACACAGAGCACTGTTACTTGAAGATAGGCAAAATAATGTAAATTCTATAAATAAATTTCAAATGTTTTACTCAAAGACATTTCATTTCATTCGAGATGCATATCCTAAATTCCTTCGGAGAAATGTATTTCTAAATTGTTCCTAAAATATGTCAGAAAGAGAAAGTTCCTGGGACCCCAGAATTTCCTGACACACAGATCAAGAGACCCTGACTGAGATAGGTAGTGAACCAGGAATTTACCTTTTTTATGTGTTAAAAACTGTAGGAATAGGCAAGTGGATCCACATCTTTCACAAAAAGTTTTGATTCATTTGTCTAGAAGTATTGTCCATCCCTCTTTCAACTACAGAGCAATATGCCTCTCAGTGTCTTGCTTCTACTATCACAATTCTCGGTCATATATGGATGTCTTAACTCCTTTGGCATCTCCGATGACATTAATGGTTAAGGTGGGAAACTGAACTAAGTTCCTACTCATCTCACCTTTAAGTACTGTCACACTCAAAATCTTGTTACAAGACAAATTAAACTTACTGTATTGGCAAATCAAATCATTTATTGTTAGTCCAGTTGCAGTTTCAAAAGTCTAATATTTCAAATTATCTAATTCTAATGAAAATACAATATTACAGACAGAACTGTTAAGCAGTGTACATTTTTCTTATGTATTATGCATACCCCTTCAGTGAACCTTGTATCTGAGGCTGACACTTCCCAGTCTTTGTATAGAAAAAAAGGGGTGGGGAGTTGTGGCAAAACGTTTTCCTTCTTATCACAGACTTCCCTTGGTTACCAGTTGATGTCTGGAATTTGTACAACTGCCTTCTCCATCCTTGTTTGACACAAAGGCCAATTGCTTTTTGCACAAGGGGCCACCTAGTTTTGTCAGACCATTGCTATGTTTGTTGTTCAGCAAGCTGAAGCTACAATAGGTCAGGTAATAGTAACAACCACTACTACAACTATAATTGTTAAAACTGAGACTGATACAAGCTCTGAAAGCTCTGAGTCCCAGTATATCATATAATGCCTGATGTTTTTTACTGGTAATAGCAAAATCTTAGTTCCATGGTGAAATTTAACAACATTACCAGAGTGTGTACTAATGAAACGATGAAGTTTCATGCCTAAACCTGGTATATTTATACTTCTGTCATGTTCACCATGTAAGAATATTATTTTCACGCAAAGAATTTATGGATTTGTCATCTAAAATGATCTTGACAAACAAGAAATTCGTAGAATTAATCTAATCAGGACTAGAAGACTACAGTCAGAATTTAGGCAAATAAAAGGGTTGTAGTAAATGTCCTGTCTATGTAGAGGTCTTTGTAGCACTTTATTTTAATGGAGCAATGAAAAGCAGAGAAATAAGGCATGTCAAAGTGTTTTTTCAAGTGAGTAGTAGCATGTAATAAGTCACAAATTAAATTAAATTCAATGTCAATCACCATTGTAAACCTATTGTTCTCTGTCCTATACTCAGAAATATTTTGTACTTTGAGTTATGCTTAGGGCTTTTTTAAAGAAGGAGGGTTTAATCATTTTGATTCCATCTTTGTCAAACCTAAACTACATATTTTGTTTACATGAAGAAGCTACCAGGTGATATAATTTACAACAAGGCCTAGAGGGCAGAAGACTACAATATAACAGTCTTATACAGTATATTTTGCCCTCTTTTTGCTTAAAACTGATTTTTTAAAATAAAAACAGAATAAGTTGTTACTTCAAAAATGTTACATTTTTAAACATTAAATACGTATTAGAACACCTATTTTGATTTTTACACTTACATTTTACAGTGTTTCATCCCCTTGTACTAATAAGTGCAAGAACAAACATAATTTAATTTTAAATGTCATGGTAAAGACATTTTAAGATTTTTTTTTTAATAACAAATCCTGCTAAGCCAGTAACCACGGATCTTATTTACAATGCAATTAATCACTGATCACCCTTCTGATGACCAGAAAATGTTACTACAATCCATCTCATAGGACTATTTGACTTAAAAGAAAATAAAGAACTTTGTGATTGATAAGAAGCAAATACTTTTTATTTTCAGAAACTTCAAGCTGATTTGTTTTCTTTTTGACTTGTTATATAGGGTGCTACATACAGTTATAAACGTATTTAGAACAAATCAAATACAACTACATAATAATTTTAAGAGAAATTTTTTTTTAAAATATCAATTTGGAGTAAAGAAATGCATTAAAGTTTTATGATGCATAAGATGAAACTATAATAGAAACTATAATAGAAATTCTATAATAAAAATTGAGACCATGTTTCTGTTTTATTAATTTGAAAAAAAATATTTCACTACAGACATCACCTGATTCTCAAAGTCAGACCAAAGGTTTATTTAGGTTAATAAAATCAATTTGCAATATTCATTGAGTCTTGGATCAGATAAATATAAAACAGAGGAGATGTAAGAGAGTAGAAATAAAATTTTGCAGTGTGTGAAATTTTAACAACTTAAGATTTTCATAAAATCACTTTTTTTCCACCTCAGACTAATACTACCATAGTTCTTCCCTCAAAATTCAACATAGTCAAAAGAAGACTCCACCCTTAGACAGTTGTAAAGAATCTGATGTTTCTGTAGTCTACTGTGCAAGCAGTCTGCTTCTGATGTATCTGAACCCAATAGGGTTTATGCTACAGGTTTTAACCCAGCAAATATCAGCAAAAAGACACAGCCTCAACAGAATTGGGACCACTCTTTGTAGAGACCAATTCCCACGTGGTTTCTGACAGTGCACTACTGAAGACATGTATCAGTCAAAAACAGTCCTTTGCACCTTAAACATGATTAATTTATTATTAGAGTTTTCAAATGGGATAGAACTGCTGTAAATTATTGAGAAGGATTGCTACAAGATCTGTCATATTTTTATTTCAAAGAGAATGAGTACCTTTCTTCATTTGGATAGCTTCTCCTCAGTAAACTGATAGCACATTTCAACAATTCCTTTTGTAGGGAAACAGATTATTGTTATAATATATGATACCATTACTGCAATTGCATATGTACTGCAATTGAGAGGCTGTGTAGGTGCTCTTTCTGAGCTCCTAAATGGCAAGCTGAGAGTCAGGTTTTGATTAGCAACTTTATGGCCACAACAGATTTACCTACACTGTTGCATCACGCACTTCCTGGGTCCCAACTCCTTAGTACCTTCACTGAATAAATGCATAAATTAGAAGCTGAATCCAGTGGACTTCTGGGGCCCAGACGTTTCTCCTTCCAACCCTACTTGAGCATTAACAATGTCTCTAAACTCATCTGATAACCAAGGCCAGACCCTGGGCCCTTTCTTTAGTCAGTTTCTCAGACACTGTGTATTTGCAGATGCATGTCTCCTTTGACTAACAGCTTGAAATGACCCTCAGATTAGCTCAGTTGGTTAAAACCTGGTGCTAATGACACCAAGGTCGAGTTTGATCCATGCACAGGCCATTCTCTTAAGAGTTGGACTCAATGATGCTTGTGGGTCCCTTCCAACTCAGAACATTCTGAAATTAACTCAAATGCACGAGCAAATTACTATCCTCTTCCCTCTATTTTATCATGGTTGTTCTTCCCCTACCTACTCTGGTTTGCCTTCCTTCTTGGTTCATCCCCTATCATTTCTCACATCACATCCAACCCTATTTTGTGGTCTCTTTTGTTAGCTAAACATCAGACCAGTGCCTCAGCACCAATATGTATATCCTAGTACACACTGTGGCAAGGAGACAGAAAAGCACATTCTGAATGAACAGATGATGAAATAAAAGTAAAATCTATTGTTAATGGGTCCAAAATAATTCATATCTAAGAAATAACTAACTACACACATAATTATAACCTTTAATGGAAACAACCAGAAATCATATAACAGATCTTATAATTGTAGACAGTGCTTGGAAAATAGTAGTTCAGCATTGTTACAGTCTGAAATGAGTATGTTCCAATATGTACCACATCTGACTCTGTGATTTTCAATGTTTCATTTTCAAGGGATGAAAGAAAAAAACCAGAAAAGATTCTAGGACAAACAAAGAAACTAAATTATCAGAAATTAAGTTAAAGTCAATGACGAGTAGTTTCTGTTGTCATATCTATCTTTCAAAAATATGGCCCACAAGTTCTGTAGTCTAGTATTTTATCTAGGGACACTACATATATTCCCCCCCCCTTCTCCTCTCTCCAAATCTTCTTTTTTTTTTTTCATGTTTGTCCTTTCATTCCACTGGCAATAGGTTTTTTGTTTTTCCATCCCTGGGCTCCCATACTTTCCTTCTACTTTAGAGGTCCTCTGCCAGTCTCTTTAGATTACTGTTATGACACACACCTTTTAAGATTATTTTTCTTTTTTTTTTTTCTTTTTCTGTTTTCACTCAGGTTCTAAATAAATTACCATTATATAATTGAAGACTAAAGAGCATATATGTTCTATCATATTACAGGAAAACAACAATAAAACAACATAAAAAAACCCTTGTATGAAATAACTAGCAACTCTCAGTAGAAGAAAACAAAAAAAGTAAGCAAGCATGTAAACAGTCTACTCTCTCTCCTCAACTACAGTATTTAACAAGGAGCAGACTTTCAGATTGTTTGTCATTTGAGGAGGTTAATTTTTTGTCTCTTTAGTAGCTTGTCTTTAGTCATATACAGAACGACTTCCCTCTTGGATAAATTCTTATTTAAACACTAATGAATCAATGAACATTTCTGTTAATGAACAATCAGACTATGATGATTTTTGAGTCATTTGTGCATCTGAGTTTTCTATCCATGTGGATCAGTCAGCACAACTTTGTTGACAGGTATATAGCAGTTACAGGTTTGGTTCAGACTACTTTCCTTGCTGAAGAAAGAGGGTATGGATGTAAACAGCAAGAACTGGGATCTGAATCATAAAAATTTCCCATTATTTGCTACAAGGTCTTGCTCAAATACAAGCTGTTCTTTTTACAGCTAAGCCCAATTTAGGCAGTGGATAGGTCCAATAAATTTCATCTGTCTCTGACAATTTCCAGATTTATGGTTCCAGATAGAAAACTTAGAAAAATGCATTAAGCAAAAAATTTGAATTGAATTCCCTCCAAAAATTCAGTATATATATGTTAAAAAAAAAAAAAGTTTTTCTGTAAACAAGTTCAAAATGAATCAGGACTTTTAACATTATGGTTGATCACTAAAGAAGCATGTGAAATATTTCTATTTAAGAAGGGATTGAGTATATATCATAAAACTAAGGGGAAAAAATGAATTCTGTACATTTCAGCAGGTGAGAAAGAAATGAGATCCCATTTATCAAACAGACTTACATTAAGCTTTTTACATCTGCTTCTCATCAATCACATCTCCATCATAGGTAGTGCTGCAAAATTCAATAACTTTTTCATTGAAGACTGCTTGAGGCAATTGAGAGACATTTCCAAATCCACATATCTACAATTCTACATATCACAACAGAGCAAAATGTATTTTCCCAGAGATATCTTTTTTTTTTCTGTAAAAGAGCTCAGCAAGAATTTGTTTGATCAAATGAACTTTGTAACAGGAAGAAAATAAGGGAGAGAAAGAAAAAGAAAACACAAAGAAACAAACAAAAAACCCATGACATTCTCTTCAAGAAAACTGAGATATAGATTAAGAGAAATACAGGACTTTTCTGTTTGGTGGTTTGGTTTTATGAATAAGTATTTTTCAGCTGTAGCCAAAGCAGAAGCCTGCAAGTATTACACAACTGGCATACCTTGAATGTAAAAATAAGTAGATATACTAAATCAGTGTAGCTGATAGCAGTGTAAAAAAATTTTGTAATGTTGCAATGACATAACTACATACAACATATGAGCATTTTAGGTAAGCATGTGAGCAATGTAACCACCAAAGAGCAAAGACTTTTGTAGTTGTACTTCCATAGCATGGAAAAGTATGAGAAAAGCAATAGAACTTGCAAGATGAATAACAAAGAACAAGATAAGAACATGGGACTCTAAATGGGCAGGGTATACCCCTGAACAAGCTGGAGCTGGTAGCTGGCAAAATCAGTAACAAACTATTGGAAACAGACGAATCACTCTTCCCTTTTGACAGTGATTAAGCAGCATAAAAACATCATTAGGCATGATAAGGAAAGACAGAGAAGAAAAAAATCCCATTTCTTTCATTAATAAGTTTTCAAAGATAGTATTAGTCAAAATATAATTAGTATAGAAAAAGGAATAAAAAAAGCAAAGAATATTGAAACAAACAAAAAAAAAATCTCATCAGTAACAGTACAGTTAAATGTGGTATCTACATGCTTCTTAGTATCTACCCAATTTCTACTGTTGTGTCCATGCTTCCATTGCTTATTGGAATCCTAATATGCACTCAGTATGGGAAAGGTGAGGCATGAACATACTGAGTAATATGAGGTTGGTAGTAATGTGATCTTCCTCCTCACTGTAAGATGTACTTGGCACTATTATATAATTTTTCACGTTTTACTGTTTGCTTTTTCTTCATTGGTGTGAAACTTTACATTATGCCTGACTGTATCATATATTTGTCTGGTTTATATGTAAGATACCTGCATTTTGCTTTCCCAGTTAACCCAAAAACTTAATATTGTTCAGTTCCAAAGTCTGCAGTTCACTGACAATTAGTGAGGTGTTTTTATAGCTTTAGGACTTTCGGTGCCAGTCTCTGTACCCTCTCTTGTGCCCTGCAAATACACACTGCATCTTTCATCCCTACTTTTCTATGTGCCTATATACTACTACTTCAGTATGTTAGAATTACAGATATTTCATTCTCATTCTACACAAATACTCCTTTCTACTGTGAAAATTATGGTGACACTATGCTAATATAAACAAAATTAATCAGACATAGACACCTGGTCATTAGAAAAAAACACTGTTACAGATAAACCAAGGGAAAAAAATATCCCTAGCAGGTCAAGTTCAGAAAAACCCTTACAAGTCTTTGCTCTGATACCCTGCAAACTCAGCACAAAGCCCACGGCCTGCACCAGCAGCAATATCACTATATTTACAGGACTAACAAGGAAAATGTGAAGCAGAAATGCCCCCTATGGAGAAAAAATTGTAGTTCATCTGCACCAGAGCTGTACAACCCTCAGTGAAATTCTCCAGTGCCTTTGGCACTTAGCAATGAGGATACCCATCCCAGACTCACAAGGCACAGGAGTGGGAGGCATCCAGCAGAGCAGGGTATGTGCAGTCCCTGTACCATAGACCTTATCTCTCTAAAGTTACAGAGGTGGGTATGTGATAATTTTGACTCAGTGGGAAAGGTAAAGTGCAGGAGAAAATCAGAAGTTCCCTACACCCGATTTAAACTCTGATTTCATTGGGAAGTCAATGATGACAAATCATTATATAACTGTATTTCAGAATTTCAGAAAATTACAATGTTAGGAGTTTTGATTGATTTGGATTTCGTTGGCTGTGTGTTTTTGGTTTTGATTGGGTTGGGGGTTTTTTATTGTTGTTGTTGGGATTTTATTGTTTGTTTGGGTTGGGTTTTTTTCTTTTGTTTTCCCACAAGTCTTTCTCTTGTACTTTCTGTCATTGACTTCTTTATTAAAGGCTTTGTATATCCATAAATTTTCCATAGAATTTGTGTTAGTTTCATTTTGGTTTTTAAAGACAGTAAAATCCAACTCAAGCTCAGTAAGATGTTGGCATTTGCTTCTGTTCTTTTCCTTTAGTTATGTCTAAGCTATTGGAATGTTGCAGTGACAGTAAGCAAAAGGGTCAAAAAGAATAGTCTTGTTTGAATCATCTCTACCTATCATATCAGTGAATTTCCATATCAATGAATTTCCATATGATCACAGAAATTAGAGCCTTACATCAATGATGCAATCTCAGGGCTTTTTAAATGTTTTGTTTCCAGTCCCACCTCGTATAAAAATGTGAAGACTGAGAAGAGCTCTCAGGAATGTCTTAGTTCAGCCTGATAAAATAATAAGGAACACTGTATCACATTAAAATTTGATTTTGATGTCCCTCATACCAAAGAAATAATCCTGTGCTAAAGAATTAGGATAATGGTTCTACAGAACATCAGGCAGAAGGTTAATTAGTTTTAATGCTAACAGTTTACTGACAAGCAAGACCTTTAAGTCTGCCACTGTTCAGAGCACTTGACTGTATTTGGAGTAGGCTCTCTTCCTAAGAGATCAAAGACAATTTCGATTTCTGGATGGAGTTTTCTCAACACTTTTGTAGCACTTAATAAGTGACAAATATGATTTACAGGATCAGTTGGAGGCATTATTATTCAAATGGCACTGGAGCCCCCAATAACCTCCTGTTTCTGAACCTCCTGGTTGTGAACCGACAAATGCGGAATAAAAGGATAGCTTGGAGTAAAAAGGTGTTACTTAATTTCATCCCAGTTTGATGATAAATATAAGCATCTTGACATAAAAAAACTCTCAAAAATATTGATTTCATATCATATGTAATATGTGAAAGTTATAATTACTTAGAATTAAAATATGTTTTTAAATTTAATCATAGTCCTATTCTACCAAAAACATATGACAATTCTTAGGCTATGTTTACATTTTTATTTCATAATGTGCTCAAAGTAGTGAAAGCAGAATGCATTTCTTACATTAAAATTTTTGATTTTGTTAAATTATAAAGTGGTGGAACAAAATAGGATAAATTTCACTGAAGCATGAAAAATAAACATAATAAAATTCCTAGTATTTGAAATATTCATTAAAGGGTAACAGAAGACTGCCATCTCCAGTATCTGAACTTGGTCATTAATTTCATTGGGATTACAATTAATCCAAATTTATTGGGTGTGGAACAATCGGTAACCTACAATTTGAAAAGGGATCCAAAGTGATTATAACCACATAGAATCTGAAAACTGGAAGGAAGAAAATACCTTTCATCTCCATTCTTTCCTTATGCAAAGATTTAAGTGTTTGATTATTTGCTGTATAGGGACTTCATCATCTTCCTGGAAACACTTAGATATTTTTAAGTATGCATGAATCAAGTTGGGCAAATTAGTTTTTTCCTCCTAAAATTCATGGCTGACTGGAAACTCTCAACCACTTCTGCCCCGCTACAGCAGAAGATTGTCTGTCATCTTAAGAATGAAATACAGCTTTACAATATCAACACATGTAATGCTTCCACATTTTTCTGGTAGGGCATCACCACTGAGTGAAACAATTTTGAGCAGTTATATCCCTTTTCATGTTAAAAATAGTAGTCATGCACAAGGACTTAAAACCTAGACATTTTCAAAGAAGGTTTTAATACAGAGCTATTTTTAATCAAAAAATGTTGGGAGTCTGTTTCCTTTTCTTCCACATATTTGTAACTATATGGAGACACCAGTAAGGGCTCATCTGCTTTTTATCCTCATGTATGTATTTCAGGTGTATTAATCAAAAGCTTATCAGCATGCAAGGTAGATCGTGGAACAGAATACATAAACACCCTTAAAAGGAAAAGAAACTATCTCAGGGAATGTTCATCTGTTTCAAGGTCTCTTACTCAACTTCATATAAGTCCTCAGGTCTCAGTTGAAGTGAATGACATTTCAATCAACCTACAAATCTTCAATTTATTATAGTCTGAAACAAAATAAGAAAATTTCTCTTTCAATTTCATGACTGCCATGTAGCTCGTAACTGAATAATGAGGGCTTGCAAAACTCTATCCAAGAAAATTATATTTCCCTATATATTACAAAAACATAAATGTTTTTTCTATGTGCACTTGCTTTCTTGCTTTGATCCCCTACAATTCTAGTATTCCTATTGAAATTTTTGTATGTGGAGTGCCTTGCCTAGTGAGATTCATACTGCATATGTTGCAAAAACGGTTAATTTACTGTTTCATGGATGACCCTAGTATGCATCAAAAGTGTTAGAACCAACAGAAATATCTCTTTAGTGACCTTCAGGTAACCTACAGCTTTTATTGCCATTTGAGGGATATTGTGTCAGTAATGTTCTCCCATTTTTTTCTGGAGAGTAAAGTAGAGTTATGGATAATGTTACAAAATTGTACTAACCTGAAAGATCAGTCATAATTCAGGAACACAAAGCAATGTCACCACTACTACCTCAGGGAAAGCCACAGGATCAAGATTAAAAAGTTAAATTGTATAAATAATTAGGGAAATTGATATATTTTCATTTGAAAAAGAGGAGAAAAAGAAACTGCAACTACTACAGAAATTAAAGTATGCCTAAAAATTTAGTGAGAAGTTCAGGTATTAAATATTATTATTTGTGAATGTCATTAAAATGTTGTAGTTTAACCTGGTTGACAAGAAAGTACTGCACAGTCACTCATTCACTCCTCCACAGAGGTATGTGGGGGAGAATTAGAGAGTAAAAGTGAGAAAATTCATGGTTTGAATTAGAGTTTAATAATTAAAAGGGAAAAAAAATTGTAAGGACAAAAAACCCTGAAACAAAACTTCAAAGAGAGAGGAGAATAAAGTCAAAGAAAAACAAATTATGCATAAACACCCAGTTTCTCACCACTAACCAACTGATGACCGAGCAATAGCAGCCCCTACCAACCTCCACCTTCCCAGTGTTTATTGGTGAGCATGACATTATATTGTATGAAATATCCCTTCTGTCAGTCGGGGTCCCAGATGTGTCCCTTCCCAAACTTTTGCCTACCACCAGCCTACTCACTGACAGGACAGTGTGAGAAGCAGAAAAGGCCTTGGCAATATGTAAGCACTGCTCAGGAATAACTAAAACATCAGTGTGTTATCAAAACTATTTCCCTCACAAATCTAAAACCTAGCCCAGTATTAGCTACAATGAAGAAACTTAAGTCAATAAGAAATTGAGGTGATTTAATAGGATATGCAGACCTTTCTTACCTATTAGGCATCTAAAAGAGCAGCTTCAGAACAAGTAAATCATAAAGACTACTCCATAGAGTTTAAATCCAAGGTAGAGGTATATTATCTAGTCCTCCATGTGTTACTGGTAACAGGTGAAACATTTCTGAAAGAACATGCCTGAATGTCTCATGCAATCAGAATGCCCCCAAAAGGACTAAAATTAATGAATAAGATTTCCCTCTGGAGTCTGCTTCAACTGTTGAAGATTTCTTTCTTTGGATATTCACTAGGCTTTAAAAACTGTAATGGAAGTTGAATATCTATTTTAAGGAAAAATTTTTATTAGAAAGCATTTCCACAATAAAAAGAACATTGTCATTAATTTATTCACCACAGAATCTCATACATATTTTTGAAGACATAGATACAAAACCAGGTTCTGAGGGACTGATTTACCTACTTTCACAATATGATAACTGCATTACTCTCCTTTTTACAAAGCAAAGGTAGAATTCTCACATTATTTTACGAGTGTAATTTCTCTATCTCACATCAAACATCTGGCAGAGGGCATCCAGATGACTCTCACATATATTACATCTCTACAGAGATATTTCTTCTTGATAGTTAGTCACTGACAGACATACTTTTGTCTCTTTTGATTAACAAACATTTCTGCTAAAATTATCCACAAATTAGTTGACTACTCCAAGTTACTGTACTTTATCACTAGAGTCAATGGAGAGACAACAGTACTCAAGTTGCAAGTCATTCCCTCTCTTAGAAAACTCCTTTAAGGTGGGATGAATTGCTCTAAGGAAGTGTCTGTCTCTTTCTAATGATATAAAACCAACTGAATTCATAGCTCAGATCTGGGATGTGCTTCAGCTACTTAAATATAGGTTTAGCACCATTAAAAAATATTCTTGGGTAATTTTCCTAGCCGCTAGCTGTTGCCTCAGAACACGTCTCCTGCGTTCCTGTCTCTTTAAATTGTAAGAAGTCAGAAGGACAGGTAAATTATTTTTTAATATTGCACAGAAAATGCCTTGAACTAAAATTTCAGAACTCAATTCTCTGTGTTTTGATCGAAGTATTGGCTTCAGCACATCTTGGTACTGCAAAATAAAGCTCTGTGTTGGAACTAAGACATAGAAACACAGGCTTTAATCTTTCAGTATCCAGGGTATACTCATGCTGCTCATGTAATTAATTATGGGATGAAAGTTCAAACTGTAATAAAATTTGAAGTGGCATGAATTAGTTCAACAAAATTGAAACTGGGGGACCCTGCTGATATTAGTGAAGTGCAGAGGGTTGGTTTTAATATTTCTGTCATTCAGCAGAGACATTTTCATTACCTACAATTCCACGGAATTAATCCATTTGAAAGAGACAGACTACTGGAAATTCATGACAGGAAATTCATGTAGGGGTGTTTAAAAAAAGATACAACTTCTGTCATGCCAGTCCAGCAATGCTTACTGACTGCAATGAGACAAAAAAAAACACTTGTGCACAACTGCAAAATGCGTAGAAGAAATAGAGTTAGAAAGTGTGAGATTGATCTGACTGCTAGAGGTATTTGACCAAATGCAGAACTCTAGAATGCAAATACCATGACCAGAGACATCTCTGAAGTACCTTAGGGAGAGAAACTCATCTTACATGGGCATAAGTCAAGACATCAGGTGAGTCCAGTTCAAAAAGTATCTGTTTCCTTTCACTGACTAGAAATAAACTAAGAGTACCAAAAGATATAAACATATTATATTACTAGCCATTTAAAATTGAGACAAAATATATTGCAACAATTTAGGATCATATATTCTTTCCTATTACTATATACATACGTATATTACTATCTCATACAATCATGCAATATATAAAATCATAGAATGTTTTGGATTGAAAGGGACCTTAAAAATTATCTAGAGATCTAGTTCCAATACCCCCTGCCATGGGCTGGGACACTTTCCACTAGATCAGGTTTCTCAAAGCCCCATCTAACCTGGCCTTGAACACTTCCAGGAGTGGCAAATCTCTGGGCAACACATTGTGGTACCTCACCACTTTCAGAGGAAGGAATTTCTTCCTAGCATCTATTCTAAACCTGCCCTCTTTCAATTGAAAGCGATTCCCCTTGTCCTAAATGCCCTTTTAAAAGTCCCTCTCCAGCTTTCTTGTAGACAATCTTTTAAGTACTAAAAGGCTGCTAGCAGGTCTCACCAGAGTTTCTCTTCTCCAGGTTTAACAACCCAAACTCTCTCAGCCTGTCTTCCATCTTAAACCTATGGTATAAGACTTATCGGTGATAATACATACTATTTAATATTTCACTCTATTGTTATTCATAAAACAATTATTGAAGTATTGCTTAAGTCTCCCTCTACTATGGTAGGTACTTTGTATTATTAAATAGTTTAGTTTTGAAATATGATTTTGGGCAGTTAGAACTGTTCTTCTTCTGGGACATAGAACCTTTTTGGTTTTTAATTCACTTGCAGATCTGCATTTTAAAAAGGAGGTTATTTTTAGTTCTCAAATGCTCTTTCAAAAGGCAGTTCCAAATTTCCTCAATGCAAAAGAACCTTCTTATAAGGTTCTACTTTGTTTTGTTTTGTTTTTTTTTTTTAATCTGTGGTTTTGTTTTATTTTTTTCTTATATTTATTTTTGCTTTTTTTTTATTTGTCAAAATTTATTTCTATTTTTACCAAAGTTGTCCTTCAGTTCAAACAGTATTTCTATATAATTATAGACAGCAATCACATTCTCTCTTAGCATTTGTTTTTCTGTTCTGAACAAGCCACATTATTTTTATTTTCTGATTGCAAAATTCCATTTCATACTATTAATCTTTCTTTGTACTAGCTAAGTTGGAGTTGACTCTGTGAACTATGGATGATTAAAACTAAATTCTGTACTTTCTGTAAAGTTCCAGTAAATCTTTGAACAGAGGCAACAATCCCAATAGTCTTTTTAATCTATTTGTTGGGAAAAAAAATAATTACAGATTAATTCCTCATTTCTGGATTCATCCCTTTGTCACATTGTGATGAAATCCCTAATTAGACAACTTTCTTTTCCAGTAATTACCTAATAATAAGGTCATAGTTTGTAGTTGACATTTTTGTTATTAGATTCTTAGTCAACAATTTTACCACCTTCATTGTTTTATCTAATTTTATGTTTGCGAAGTTTTTTTATCTGTGATAAATTAATATTCTCTATTAATAAGTATTGATAAGGGTGTCTCAGAAGCAAATTTCTTTAGCATGTATCCGAATCTTATTCCAAGATAATTCAAGGGAAATCCTTGTTCATTTTTCCTAGTTATTTCACTTATATTTCTCCTTTCAGTATTACCTGTTTCTATCTTCTTATCAGATAGCCATCAATCACTCTGCAAGCTGTCCATTAATTCTTATCTTTTCCAGTTCCATGTGATACTGTAGCAAATATTTCACTGTCTTGAAGGATGAAGTGATCTACCACATTCGCTGCAGCTAGAAATAATTTTAGTTATCACAGAAATATATTATGTTAGTCCAGTATGACCTACCTCTGGTAAACTCAACAGAATTTTACAACAAATTCTATTTCTTAGACATCTGCCTTAGATTTTATTTTCTTAAATTCTGATTCCTTATACTTTAAAAAAAGGAGCAGAAAAATGTTCCTATTTTTGCTTATTATTGTGTCTAATACTCTCGGATCATGTAGCACTTCTCAGACTTATAATTAAGTCAAAAATTATCTTTTAAACTTGATGAAGGTACAGTGCTATTCCATTTTGGTTATGCTCCTTTTGGATCTAATCTAGTTCACATGCACCTCTTTTAGCTTTTGCACTGTGCTTACCTCCTATTTGTTACTGACTTTCATGCCATTAGACAACTAGTGACTCTGAACTCTTTTTACAGACATGTAAATATTCTCCTACAACAAAGCTAAAAATAAGCCCCAAACAAAGCTCACAACAAAATGAGATGTCTCAACACTAGAGAAAAGAGGATGAGAGACCAATCTGTAGGACTAAAGCCAAGTAGTTCATGTAAGTGTGGCATAGGACTATCACTCTCTACAGGAGACACATCTTGAGAAAGGTTGATGCAGTGGTCCAAAACAAGCAAGAATTTCACTAATAACTTAAATAACAGGAAAATGGATTCTGGGTATTTTTTATTTAGCAGTGCAAAGTGTAATAAATAGAAGAAAGGAAAGGAAGGGGTTTTTAAACCCCTTACTTTCCACTGTTTCCTTTCAGGCAGGGCCATGCTTTCAGACTTGATTTCAGTCTACTCAGTGAGGCATGAAATTCTACATAGCCTCCTTTTTTTTTTCCTATTCCTTGGAGATTACTTCTTGAAGCCCTTCTGTGCTTCTGTTCCCTGTTCTTCTGAGCTGGAAATCCTTGATTTCCACTTCTGTCTGACAAAAAACACAGTCTTTTGAAATTTCCTCTCCCCTTCAATACCAGGCATACTTCTTGCTTCTCCAGAAAATGCGCAAACATCCCTTTCTTGAGAGATGGGAGAGTATTAAGATGTTTACAAAGATATCATCTCTCAGATTTGATGGAAATTTCAGGTGTTGGAAAATGCCATGGGGATTTATACTAAATTAGCGGAATGAACTAGGTTGATGTAGTTAACATTGAATATATTCACACTAATTATTTCCAGTATGAAATATCACCTCTTGCACAGACATTTACAAGTGTTGGATAAAAATCAATAATTTATTTGGATCTTTACATAATTAAGACCTGCTTAGGGAATCACATTGCTCAAGTAGGATGATAGTTCACTGTATGGAGGGCAACAGAAGTCTGTATTCCAGGTGTCCTTGCAATGGCATCTTCAGTTCAGTAAGGTGAAACTTCTTGAACTGCTATTCTGGTGAATTTCCTATGAGGAAGATGTGATTTGGGAGGCTGTGCACTTCTAAGTCCACTTATGTACCTGCAAGAGCATGCACATTATTAAAATGCCTTGGGATTATAGAAGAGTAGTCAGAAAATTTTAGTTATGTATTAATATGTGCAAGTGTCTAGCACTATGGTTTATCTGTCCTATTGCAGTTGTTGTTCCTGAATGGATAGTTCCATTATTGTGGCTTAACTATATGTTATTAATAAGTCAATAACCCTCCTTGATTTTACATTAGGTGAACTAAGAAGTGTTTCATTGTGACTCTCCATCCTGTTTCCATCACTGCTTGCTGCATTTTACCTTTTCCCACTTCTACCTTCTTATCTGAGATCTCAGTTTATAATATAGATTCCCTCCATCTTCAGGATTGTCACTGATTAATATATTTCACCTGGGCTTACCAAATATTTTTGATTATTGATGCTTTTGACTAACAGAACTTGAAAACTTTTGAATGGCTGAGTCATTAGTATTTTTCCCACTGTGGACTCTGAGTCTCTGAGAATTTACCACAATGGGGCTCTCCTAATAGGAAGAAGAATTCAAAGTGAATTATGCAAATATAAGAAGAGAGGATACAAAAATTGTAACTTAGTTAACAAGTCAATAAAAAAGTATAAATACATAGAAAGACAAATTTAATTTGTGTAAATGAAGATATAATGAAAAAAAAGCTTTTAATAAAAGGACCAGAGGTCTATTTAAGGTAAAATTAGATTGCAAAAAAAAGTTTATAAATGCAGAAAAACCTATATAATTATCAGGTCCTTCCTTCTGCATAAATTATTCATAGAACTACAACCTATTAATTCCTAATATATGCAGAGTATACCTTTTGGGAAACCTAGTCAGAAATTAAAATTTTCATTTAGGTTGATTCTAAAATGAGCCTTGCTGGCCTTTTTATTACTGGTAAATTGTCTTTTTGTTTAAAATAAAAGAAAAAGCCCTCTGCTACATTTAGAGTTGTGCAATTTTGTTTAACAGAGGGTTAAAGTAAGAACAGATTGTAGAAAGGTAACTCTATAAATTCATTCTTCAGCCATTACGTCTTATTACTTTGTCAATTACTTCTCTGTCCATTTTATTTTCAAATTTATATTCCCTGTGAAGGCAATAGAAAGAGATCATGTTAGTGTTTTATTAGTATTTTTGATAATTCAACAAAACTCTTGTAATCTTTAGTTGTGAAGTATGCGTTTGTCTTTCAGTGATTATCACAGTTCTTTAAAGTTATTCAGACACTTCCTGAACTGTCAATATCAGACACGTGATCCCAGATATCTCACCAGTTCCAGATATAGAGGCTCTGTTTTCTCTTGTTCATACATACATGACTACTAGTCTTTTGGTTAGTCTGATACTACTTCATGGTTTAGATTTCATGAGTGTGATGCACAGCTACATTTGTTCATATAAGAATAAATATGTTTGTGATCTTTTAAACTGAGCTTTAGAATTCTATTGATCTATAATTATTTAACATTCTTCTTCTATTTCTGTGTCCTACAAACTTTATTAACAAAGTGTAATCATTCATGGGACTGCAGAAAGCAAGATTGTTTCTAGATCAGGCAAGGCCAATGTCTGCTTGAACAACAGAAGAAATTACAACTTTGATCTTGTAATAAAAAAATGAAAACTTCTATTAAACTGTGTTTTTCTCTCTGAAGGATAAAATTCTTCACAAAAAGTTAATTTTAGAAAACAAATGGTCTGACTTTCTCCTTTTTCCTTTTGCATCATCAGGTGCTGATTCTTTTGGGTGCCACAAGAAAGGATCAAACTCTCTCAAGTAGTATGAGTATTTAATTAACTTTCTAGAAAAGGCAATAGCCAGTTTTAAAATCCTACATCCCTTCTGATATTGGAAACCCAGGGTTCATGCAGCATTAGATGAACCTCTGGTGTGGTCATGGCATTCTGAACAGGTGTTGTCCAAGGGGAAGACTGTGGGAATTGTGGTTTTCAAAGGTTTTATAAGATTTTCTAATAAGGACCGTAATAGAAAAGGATGTTTCTATGTTACTGAGAAAGAAAAGTTATTTAGTCTTCAGAAGCTAAACTAGAATGTTTGCATCTGCTAGTCAGTTATCTCTTTTTTTTAATCTGCTAAATAAAATGAGAACTCAAGTAAATGTAAACATGTCAAGATGAAATTATTGATTATGAAGAAAGAAGTATATGTTATTAGGAAATAATTTAGATTATATCTTCCTAATAGATATAGAGTTAAATTCAATCCCTTACACCATAGGAAAGCTTCTACATCACAGTAGGCAAGGCACTTAATGCTCTCATTTCAGAGATGTCAATTTATTACACATCTTATACTTTGTATGTCTGACTTAATTACTGGGACAAATTATGCAGAAAAACTTATGCTTCTAGGAAGTGACTAAAGTTCCTGGAAGCTTCAGGGGTGGGGAGAAGAAGAAAAGACAAGTAGTGCAAAATATGAACGTGGAAAATGTAAGTACTGAATGATTAAGTGAATGTGGTTAATTCTGTACCTTGACTATAGTAGATTCTTCTGGAAGAAAAGGGAAACGTATATAAAGTCATCTAATGAAAGACTCAGACATAAGGTGGATGAAGGATACTCTATCCTAACCTTTTCTGGTTTCAGTTAAAGAGTTATATTTCTGTGCTACAATGGTTTAATAATTACACTGTTTTCAGTTTATAATCATCTCCTAAGAGAGATGGGAAGAATAGAATGTATACTTAGGCTGTAGTCAGGAATTTCACATATGTAAGGATGGTGATACTCAAAAAGAGAGCACAAGCGGAATTGCTGATATGTATTCTGAAATCAGTGAAATCAGGATTCTGAAAATATTTTGTAGATAAGATATTTATAATAATATAAAGATTTTGCTCCTACCGCTGCTGTCTATCTTCCTGAGCTACAACAAAGGCATATGAGCAAGCACATGTGTGTTTTTGTATAAATGGATATCAAAGAAATGCACTACATTAAAGTTCTTAAGAAACTGGGAAGCTTAAACCCTGCCTATAACCAGAAAACAATTTCAAGATTTTTTTTTTCTGAAAATTAATTTCTTGTGAGAAAATCATTCTGGAGAAAAAACTGTAACTGCTGTAACTATCATATACTAAGATTTTGGATATTAACATAGTGGCCATAGGTGCAGCTCCCAACCATCACCTAAATAGCTAGATAATGGGGAAAAGATTGCAAGGTGCTATATGACACTCTATTTTGTGATAGAAATATTAGAAAAGAGGGTGAATATATGTTAGTATGTACAAGAAAGCACTGGGTTTTGACTTTTTGAGGAACATACATAACAAGCAGTGTTCCCTAGGAATCAGTACTGAGTTCTCTCTTATTCATTCATTCATCTATGACCTGGACAGAGGTTGCTGTTGATGCAACACTGTGAGGAGCGGCTGCCACTCCTGAAGGCGGTGCTGTCATTCAGTGACATCTTGACAGGCTAGAGTTTTGGGCAGAGAGAAACTTGATGAAGTTCAAGAAAGGTCAGTGCAGTGTCCTGCACCTGAAAGGGAATAACCCCATGCACCATCACAGATTAGTGATTGACCTGCTGGAAAGGAGCTCTGTGGAGAAGGATCTGGGAGTCCTGGTGGACACGTTAACCATGAGCTACCAATGTGCCCTTGTTGCTTTGAAATCTAGAGAGATTAGTAAAATGCTTAGACTATTTTTAACTCCAACTATTCTTTATAACTTCACTTACCATCTTTCTCCGTGGTGGCTTTGTGTCAGTCAAGCATTTCTTCTTCTCTTTGCTGCCAGTATTCTAGTAAACAATTTTCTTTCTTCCTGATTTTAGCCAAAATATGTTGTTACTGTTCTTATTAATCTCTTGAGGACTTAATTCAAAGACCTTTTTTAAATAAATGGTCCTGAAACACTGCCTTATTACATCTCATAACTTCTATTTGGAAGTCTTATTAATATTAGCTTTTTAAGGTACTGCTGAAATAAAGCATTAATTAGAAAATATTTTAAATTTCAGGAAAGTCTAGCAGCACTTCATTCTCCTTTGATCTATCACTTGGTCTGTGTACATATTTATATATTGATAGGTAATAATATTTGCTTTACTGATAATACTTGCTGTAACTTTATCATTAAAGAGTCCATGAAAAGAAACAAACCTGAAAGTACACACAAGACTCAAACTAAAGCTAAAATAATGAACATGAAATTAAGTTACCATGTAACAAACACAACTTTACATAAAGAATGAAGAGACAATTATATTCCTATTGATATGCTAATATATTAGTCTTCACGCTTAATTGGACGTTATCAAGGCAGCTGCAAATTGAGTAGTTTTAACAGCATATTTACAAATGTAATACTTTTTATTCATTCATCTGGTAATTTTAGATTACCCTTTTTCAGTAATATATGCTACTTTAAAGGTTGTTTTGTTTCTTCTTGAGTTTTTGCAGTGCTGTTTATTGAGGCCAAATAACACTGAATGCAAGCTAAATTTTGGCAGATTAGACTATGAGACAGAGATGTTTTCTTTAGTATATGCTTTTTGATTCTAAGCTGTGATTGCAGTATTTTGAAGACAATTCAAGGAGTCATGAGGAGGCAAAATCAGAGTTTCAAGTGATCAGTCTATCATAAAAAATTGTACTTATTGTGCTCTGAAGCCTGACTATATGAGAAACAATGAGAGAGTTCACAGTCTTTACTTTTCTTCAAAAAAAGAAGTGTCTGTTAGAGGTTTTTAAAAGTGGGAAAAAGTAGTAGGAAAAAAAGAAATAAATTACATAATTTACATTTGTGATCACAGTACACAAATATATAATTTCTTATTGCTCTGAGCCATGAACTAAAATGAATGTACCTATGCAAGATTCATTAAAGTTTTTCAACTTTTTTTGATTGGAAACATTCAAAATATTTAAAGCACATGATCTCTAATACATGAGAAATGGAAGACCATTTAGTTCATGGTTGATCCTTTAGTAATGCAGTCAGATTGTTTTGCCCGTGTCATTTTGCCTATTTCACATGATAAGCACCACTCACAGATACCGAGGGGATATATATGAACACATAGACACACAGTACACTTTACACACTTGACAGTTTCTTTGTTCTAAGCATAGAAGGCATCTGATTAATAATTTAATATAATTTATCAGAGAAAGTACTAATTCAACAGCAAACATTTGACATATGTAAAAAGTAAGCAGTAACCCTGACTATGGTTACTTAAATTCAATTTATTTACTATATTGTTTTACATTTACAATGAGTTTCAATGTAATTTTACAGGTTTAGTGTTTTTTTCCTCATAAAAATGCGCTTTGAAAATGACATTATAAACCTTTTAGTATCTTTGAGGCTTGATCAGACTTTTTTACAGATAATTATTTGTTAAATAAATTATTTCTGATATTTCTTGATGTTTGCTTTGTTTTGGTTTTATTGAAAAAATTAACTAAAGAAGTGAAAGAGAGAAAATTATGGGATTTACTGTTCCTAACATATTCTTCAGTGTTGTTCTATAGTTCAGAGTCCCTCTGCATTCACAAAGATAAGATGAATAGTTAAAGATTGAGCTGTGAACCTCTGAACCAGTAAATATCACAGTGCTAAAACAACAGGGAAAGAACAAAATGTAACAGACAACTTATAACAGGAAGATTTGCTCTGTCAACCTTCTACTCTTTTCCTTTCTAGGTCTTCCTTCTTCATGAACTTGCAAACTGCTTATGAAGAGAGTATTTAAAAAAATACAGGTAAATTTACTTTTCAGTATGCTTTTTTTTAAAATTTATTTATTGCATTTACTTTACAATACCATGTATTTCACTTTTAAATGTGACTCATGATGTAAACATTGCACATACACACACATACACACAAAAAGGCAAGAAGAAGACCCCTGAAAATCGAACAAAATGATCTTGATTGAAACTTGAGTCTGTCTACAGTTTAGGAGAAAAAGGGGGCTGACCAAACTGTAGCTCGCTGGAGTGTTGTCTACAACTGATTTTTAATATCTGCAATTATTTAGAAAATATTCTTTCTTTCCTTATAGAGTCACCTGTCCTAATTACCTCTTAGACTACAAAGGCGTTTCCCTGAGAAAATTGTGATATATATTAGTGCTGTTTCTTTGCCAAAATGCTTTTGTACTCCTCTTGGTTAATGCTCTATTAGTTGAGGAAGGTGTCTTTTTCTAACGCATAAATGCTTTTCCCTTCAAAACAAAAAATATATTCTCTCTATAATGAAGCACACTATCAGACTAGAATATCAAATGAAAATATATATATTAGATATTTCCTTTTCTGTCTCTAAAGCACAGCACACAGTACAACATAAGCAATGAGCTACAAGCAAACAATCAATGTCTTTGGTTTTGCTAATGAACTAATGAATGGAATAGCTGGGAGTATCACAGGGCATAAGAGTATTTGTTATAATTTTGGCAATTAAAAATAAATTCACTTCAGAGCCTTTAACTCAGTAAGAAAAAGGTTTCTGTGACCCTAAAAAGGAGGCAACTGCTAAGCCGTAAGAGAAAATTATCTAAGTAAATGAAAGAATGAATATCAATTGGACTGCTGAGAAATTGTCCCATTTACGGCAATTCATGAAATACACAGGAAGTTGTTTCAAGGATAAATATATTATTTTAAATTAACTGGGGTTTTTACAGTTTGATGCATACTAATGTTCTAATTAATCATTTTCATGACTCTTAGAGCGGAATTAATTGCAACTAACTTTAGAGGTCTATACTGTGGACATCGTTCATTGTTCTGAATCTTCAATACATGATTCATCCAACCAGAAATAGACATCCACTTTTAATGAATGAGGCTTACTTAAAAATGTGTCCATGCCCGTAGACAACTATATAGAGAGAGTTGAGTACCTTCAGAACTCCGTCCTATATGATGTAAATAAATTTCCATGTCCGGAAAGATGAAAACATATGTTCCATTTACCAGAAAATGCTGTAATATCTTTGCTTGTTGTAGCATTTTCCATGCCTCCTTTAACAATACTCGAAAAGAATCATCAAAAGTGGTCAATGGTTATAACATGAATACTTTAAATGAGCAACTTTTTATGAAACTCACATGTTTAATGCTTGTTACAGATTTTATTTGTAAAGATTATAAAATACTTTTTTCTTCATACTGATATTTCTGCCAAAATATTACTGATGCTTAATATTAATATTTAAAGTGTTGAAATCTTCTGAAAACAAGAACAAATGGAGCTAAGAAAATAGAATTGTGCACAGGTGTAAAGAAAATAGAATTGTGCACATATCTATCTCAATTTATCACTGAAACTTTTCATTCACCCATAGTGTTCAGGATTTTGATTATAATTTAAATCAATATATCTTTTTAGAAAAAATTTCAGTAATTCTGTAGTTGCAACATTGCCCTTTAATTTTGTTATGATAGTTGTATCTTCACAGTACAAGTCTGATAAAAAATATCTCATTACCTTAATCTGAAAAATTAGTCAGCTGCAGGAATAAGCATTTTTGTTCATATATGTATCTTATTATATATTATTATAATTTTTTTATTTCTCATTTATATATCTCCAATATATAAAAATATTGTGGTTTTTAGAGAGAGAGAGGTGTATATATGTATTTGCTTCCTAGTATATAATCTTTCTGACTAAAACTTGTCAAATGATCCTAATTATATTAAATGATTAATCTCATGATGTCACAAATTATATTTTATTACACTTTTTTACTATATAAATATTTTATATTTTAATTATATATCTATATTATACAAACTCCATACATGAGATTGACTACTTTTCTTCTCAGCAACTACTGATAATTTTCAGTTTTCAATTCAGTCATTATACTTAACTTGATCTGCTTTCCAAAATATAGGTATATCATCTACTATTGAGTGTGCTAATAAAATTTCAAAAATCCTCTTTTTTCCCACTTTCTTTTTTTAATCAAAAACTGAGGAGTTGATGTTGACATGAACACTAAGATCAAAAGGCATAATTGGCTTACATATTTGACCATAACAGTTGAGACTGAATATCTTAAAGATTCTCTTTTTTTTTTCCCTAATTAAAGCCAAGGGGGAAAAAAAAACAAAAACAAAAACAAAAAAAAACAAAAACAAAAACAAAAACAAAAACAAAAAACAAAAAAAAAAACCACAAAAAAACCAACCAACCAAACAAAAAAAAACCAAAAAAAACCAAACAAAAAAAACAAACCACAAAAAACCAGTGAAGATTTCCACAGATATTTTCCTCTCTCTGGACCAAAGCCCTTGCAATTATGCAGGTTCAGGGATTGTAGTTTTGAAACCATTATGCCAATTCTGCTAAAAAATTTCTTGGTTTCTTTGACATTACCACAGATGACTAATTAAATTTTAGGAAACTTTAAATGAGAAAAGTAATATAAATCTAGACAAATTCAGCATCCCTTGCCTGCAATATAAAGTAAAATAAAGGAACAATTCAAACAATTTTTTGTACACTTTTTATAGAGACATTATTAGCAAATATTCTTGCAGTAAATTTAGTAAAAACTTAGTTGTTCATTTTCAGCTAGTCTTCTAGCTACATGTACATAGAAACTAGTCAAAGTAACATTTTGGTAGTGTCATCTCTACCATCTGTGGTACAGTAATGTAATTGCCATATGCAATGAAAAAATTTAAAAAATAAATTAATTCAATGTTAATGGTCTTATAAAAAGAAAACTGAAGTCAGTAGATACAAATAACTTCAGATTTTGATGGTTATTCTTGTTCTTTTCGTGACCAAACCTTCTAATGGCAACATTTTAATGTTGTCTTCCACTTTTAATCAACAAGTGACTAAAACTATAACCAAAAAATTATTTATATATATTTATAAAAACATACATGGAATGTGCTATGCTATTCATTCAAATGTAACATTTTTCTGTGAAAAATCTGTTCTTTCTAGTTATGGTGTTCAAAAGTGTAATTCTTTAATGATTTTTAAAAAAGAGGTTTCTATATTTATCGCAACCAACAATGTGGTTGAGACATGAGAATAATTAAGAATAATCTAGACTTAGTTTATTTTAATTCCTAGACCTCTATAGCTATGGATCAAAATACTCACAGAGACCTAGGATCAATACCTCAAATTCATTCAGGGCATTGGCATTATGAAATTGAAATAATATCTTAATTAGATTTCTGAATTAGAAGAAAAGGTATATAAGATTCCTGTTCAGATAAACAACTGTCAGCTGAGTTTGCTTTCATAGAAAAAAAAAATTAGCTTATGCGTTGCATGAAAACATTAATTTTCCTTCCTCTTTATATCACCAAGGAATCACAAAGGGTATCTTTATCACTGTTTTACTCCCGTTGAACAGTTATTATTCTTTGGTTTGTAAAGCTGAAGAAGAAAAACTGAAAGATTTTATACTTATGTTTAAATTAAAAGAAGGTGTTCACCAACAAGCCACCTAGAGACCAGAGCACATAGAGTATATCGTGGATGAGACACTGTACAGAAAGTACTTCCATGACTGCATGCTTAGGTGTCATTCCAGAGGAATCACTGGAGGAAAATAATGGCAAGCCTGAAGGTCCCTTCCTCACATGTCTGAGTTAAGTCATGATAGGTTGTTTCAGGACTGGAATAAGGAAACCACCATTCCACCTACGCACTCCATAGCATAATTATTGATATTTTCCTCTAGTACAAATAGGATGGAAAAGATATTTTTATCTCGTTAAGCATTTCATCAGAGATATTATTTTATTTCATGATTAGAAGACAATTAGGCATTTGAGCCCTTGCTCATCACTGCAATATCTTAGGATTAAGCCTACATAACACTGTTCATACTAGCAAAAGTATTCCAGCATGGGGCATGCTATAACAGCAAAAATATCTCTGAAGCGTGAGACACAGATTGATTATTGGAAGTTTTAAAAACAGAGGCTGATTGTTTAAATGCTTCAGCAAGCAATTATTGACTTTTTTATCAGATCTGTAATTGTAATTAATTATATCTTGGAAGCTGTAGGATCTGGTTTATCAGTAGTTGCATGGATTAAACACAAAATTGATTTCACTTAGCTGTTCTACACTTCACCACTCTACTTAAAGGCTCTTCTTTTTTTTTTGTCAGTTGAGCGTTCTCCTCCTATTGTATGTTGTTGTTACAATAGTTAATTTGTTTAATGTTTTAATACTTCCAATTTCACCATAGTTTCAATAATTTCCATTATTTGCCAGTGTGCCTCTTTGAAGTAATAATGATTAATATTACAGTTTAAAACAAAGTCAACAATCAAAACCTGATTTCCACTTAATGGTCTAAATTATAAGATTGTGTTTCTTCATGCAGTTAGGGTCATGTTCTTAAGAAAACTAAAACAAGCATCTAAGAAATCCAGAGTTTGGCCACATAAGAAATAAATAGGAATGCTAGAAGTCAGAAATCCTGAAATTCGCTCTTCCTTACACTGGAAAGGTCCAGATCATCTATTATCATTACCACCAAAAGCAAAATGAATGGAAGCTTATCTCTAAGTTGAAGACTCCAATATTTGGGTGCATAAAGGTAGAAATGGATTTCAACTCACATGTCTAAATACAGAGTGATCTATTTGGTCACGTAAATACAGGTGTCTAGTGTTTTTTCAGATGATATATGCTACTCTCTGTGAGCTCAGACTGCATCTTCAGCTGAACCTAGGTGTTCTGTAGGACATCTGTAACACATCTGCCAGCTATAGCTGAAGCTGTGTCAGATAGTCTAGAGAATGTAAGAGGTGAGCAGATTCTCATGTTTAGGCACCTAATTCAGTGCTTGAGATGCAAATTTCCACAATAGTCAAGATAAATCTTGTGTTCAATTTGTTTGTGTAAATCTAGTATCTTGTGCCATTCAAACAAAAAAGGTATTTCACCTTACCTTCAGTTGTGTCTGCTCTAGATCCTGTATCATATTATCAGTATTTCCATCTACTCTTAAAACTTTAGCAATATTTTAGGAATCTCCTTAGCCACATCAATCTGAAGAAAGGTACGATGTTCAGCCTAATATTGGAAATAACTTTTTTAAAGTTGTATTGCAACTGTTTATTCCTGCTCAAAGTTCAGTTAAAATATAGTTGATTACTAAACTGCTGGTTTTGGGCAGCTTAAATTCAATTCTTCAGTTTCAATTAGTTTTTCAGGTAGGTTTGAATTAGCATTATAGTTTGTAATTCATATGGGCGTTTTAAGGAAGTGCTAGTAGATGTAATAAAAATACATTAATAGACTTTGCCTGTACCAAATTTCTCCTCACACAAAAAATTTTAAATCTCTTCTTTTGACCTCCTTTAACAGAGTTTGAAATCAATACATTTACAGTAGGATTGAAACAGGTTCTAAATTTGCCAGTGGTACAATGGGATCCAGAGAACATTGGTATCATAACCCTACAAATCAGAAAGTTTTCAAGTGTTACTGTGACTGCATCCATTTTGTGATTGAATTCTTACAGGAAATAGTTCTATACTTGTATGATACTTCCCTCTAACTAAGCTGTCACTGAAAAAAAAAAAGGCAAACCCCCCCAAACCTACACTTTTCTTTCCTAAAATCTAGAATTACATGAGAAAATGACTGCCAGTTTTAATGTTATCACAAATCAGTGAGAATGTTTGTGGCAGATTCTGATTTTAGTAGCACATTGTAAACTAAAGGGATCTCTGCCATCTTCACTAGAATTATTCTTGACTGACACTGCTTCACAGATTCTATTTATCTAGTGCATGGTTTTTTATCAATTGCTTTAGATTATGTTTAATTTCATCAACGTGAAAACTGGAACCGAACCTGCATATTAGAAAACACACACACAGAGAAATTACTTCAGATTTTTAAAATTGTTCCAGACATTTTACTATTCAGGGTATTGCATTATGTATTGCAATTCCATGCATGAACTGCGTTTGAGAACTGCAATATTTCTCCTGAAGTGAGTTTCCAGTCTTCCTTGGCTTGATGTTAGTTAGATGTCATCACAAATGTCAATTTTGGATTTCAGTACATTTTTGAAAGAAAGATATTCCCTTCACAAAGTAATTTTCTGAGAGTTTCTAAGACACTGGATTATTTTATTATTGGGTCAAAACCAACTCAAACGTGTGTGTCTGGGGGAAAGGATAAATCCAATCTCTCAGAAGTTAGATAATGCCGTATCCCACACACCAGTCTCTGCAAGACTCCTGGGGCAACTCTGGAGCAAAAGTAGCATGAGAGCTCTACTCCACACTACACCCTCTGGAACCCCTAACCCAGTCTTAGATTGGCTGGCATGCTGGGAGCATTACCCCTCATCCTACTCTAGAGACCCAGAGTGGCCAGTGGGCAGGAAGTCCTGCCTGGGATGAGTGGCAACAGGGGGCCAGAGCACAGAAAAACAGCAGCACATGGTCTCCATTTCACTCGAGATCTGCCACCTGCCCTGTGGAAACTGGACTTGCAAAGGACTTTCTGGTGGTACCTATGATTTTATCTTAATCTCTTTTCTCTCTCTTTCTTTACTCCTTTTTTCTTCTCTTAATCTCATTTCCTAATATTTTGGATAACTTAAATCCAGTAGGTTGGATTTTGCCAAATTGTGCGGATTAGCATGTGCTACATCATAGCTTTGTGGAATTTTGGTTGTATGTTAACCTGTTGAACTTTTGCCAAGATCTCCCATATTTTCTAAAATTATTAGTGAAACTATCTCCTGAGAAAACATGTGCATCGTATTCTCTTTATGCTACCTCAAGGTATTTAAGAACCAAAAGCTTTTCAAAATATTCAGTGTGAAAAATTTTGGAGCCTTGTATATTTTTAAAAGTAAAACTCCTGTTTGAGCTTGTAGCTCCAGGCATGGGGTCTTGGAGAGTGAAATCAAAATCGTTAAATCAAAATAGTGTGTATTGTTTTCATTACATTTTATTTTACAGAAACATGCAAAGACAAATGATGAAAGAAAAAGACCTCGGAAAAGCTACTGAAAAGTCATGTGACTCCTAATTATATTCTTGATCTGATTTCTGCTTTGGTAATTATCTGAACCAAAATACTAGATCTTACCACTTCTACATTTTGATATGCTCAAAGTTAGAATAAAGTTTTGGATATGAACTCGTGTTAGCTGGTGTTGTGGTTTAAGAATGATACTACCCAATTCAGTGCCTCCACCGAGACTCCTCTGAAACACACACTGCTTTCTATCTCCCTCTTCCCTTCACCCTTGCTACTGTGACAGATGAAGTTGAGAACTGGAGCCTCAAAAGGTGAAGATCACAGGTTGAGATAAGAGCAATTTACTGGAAACAGCAGTGAGATAAGAAAATGAACAGTAAAAACAACAATATTTATAACAAAAGTAGAAAAAAGAGATAGTGATTCACAAGTAAAATGCTCACTGAGACCAACCTGACCTGTCTTGCAGCTGGTACCACCCCACCGCTCTCTCTGGCTTGAGACCATCACCATGCTATCTCAACCACTCCATCCACCATTTTTTTTCCTGAGCGGAAACCACACTCTTCTTCTCAGAAGCCGAAGACTCCTTTCCTCCCACCCCCAGCAATGATGTGAGGTTGTATTGAATAACATTTGGGTCCTGGTCATGCCCCCTCAGTCACACCCCCTCTTGGCTACTGCAAAGAAGTAAACCTGTCCTTGGTTGAAACCACGACAATTGTAAAAACCTCCTATCCAGAATTATACTAAAAAGGATTTTAAATAATTTTACTGTTTTAAAATGTTCATTCTATGACTAATAAATTATTTAATTATGCCACATTCTTGTAATGGAGAAAACTACTCCATCACTATCAATAATTCAAGTTTTGTTTTTTTTTTTTTTAATTCTACACAGAATCCTTTTCTTGGAATTCTAATAAATCATTTCAGTGATCAAATGATCACTGAAAAAAAAATAAATTACATGATTCTCTTTTCAAACTCAGTCCTTTGGGAAAAATCATTTACTAACAATAAACTAGAAAAATATTGACCTCAATAATTGACTGTGGAAATCTAAACCACTGGGGACTTGTTGTGTATATTAAACTTTACACAGTTGCTAAGCTCAAAACTAAATTATCACTCTCCTAAGTCTAATTTTATTAATACATGCAAATCTGAGGACATATTTATAAGAACTCAGCATTCCTTAGTTTTATTTCTCCAAAGAGCTCTCTAGTGTCAAGTGAACACATCAACCCCAGAAACTCTGCATGTTCATAAAACACTGTGAGTGGAATTTCTGGTGGCAAAGGCATTCCAGCAAATAAATCCACAGATGCTTCCTTCGCAGTGCCACAGAACTACTCAAGAGGAAAGGGACTATGAAGTGTATTTTGCTGGTCCTTCAAGAAATTGCTCTTCAGTCTTAACAAAGAGCAATTTAACTGCAATAGTGACTGCACCATCTGTTCAAGTCAACTTGATGTCCCTTAACACTCATATATTTAAAAATTTGGTCAGAAAACAAGGATTATGACTGATTATTACTACATAATAATAAATAGACCTCCTTTTGTTAATAACAGAAGAGAGCAAATCAAATCTCTAAATAATGAAGGTACCCTGAAATTACAATTTGAGATCTTAACTTCAGACCAAAATCCAGCTCCTAAGTTAACAAATTTCAACAGCAGCACAGAACATCATGTATCATACAAAAGTATTAGTCATATAATTGTATCATTACTTTTGATATTTTATTTTATTTCTATTGACATACAAGAGAAAATATATATACTGATTTTTGTCTCTCAGACTCATTATTACTGGAATTACTTGTCCTCTTTTTATTTAATTTCTTCATCAAATATCAGGATTTCTCTTTTTTTTCTTTCTGTAAATAGGTCTTGAATGTTGTTATATTTTCTACTTGTTAGTTTTCAGTTATTCTTTCTTTAATAATTTGTTCTAAAATTTTGTATTATGCTGAGATCAAATTAAAGTAGGAAATCTCTAGTTTTCTCTTTACATAATGTGCATTTACACATATGTGTTCTGCTTGCTATTGCTGAGTCATACACTGTGTGCAGATATCATAAAATAGTGCTAGTTGACAACTGAGTTAGCATAAGTTTAATTAGACCTATAGGATAAGGGCATAGCTTAGTCATAAGGATTGAGTAGTACCTTGCACATAAACAGTCTGATAATTATTGGTTATGGAAGATGCAAACATAACAATTATTGTGAAACTTCTGAACATGTTCAGAGTTTTCCAGAGGAGCAAACTGTGACAGCTGCTTGTTAGGCACAGAGTGACTACGAACAAGACACTCATGCAACAGGGATCCTCTGCGCAATCCTGTAACCAGTGCTTCCCAGGGTCAGTCACAGAAGCCAGGTCTTGGTCCAGCATTATACAAAGTGTGTATCGAGTCTCTACCACAACACATTCAAATTCTGGACCACATTGTATTTCTTGTTGAACAAGGAAGTTACGTAGTCCATAAAACTGCAGAAATTTCTGACTAAAACCTTTCAGTACCCAAGCCCATTTAGTCTATGCAGTGCAATTTCATCTTAACTAAGACACTGTACCGCTGTCAAATTCATGTTTTGTTAAATCACCTTGCCACCTAACTGAAGCGTGGTTGTTCTAGCAAGTGTACTGTGAAAGGAAGCAAAACTTCGCAGTCAACCTTCAGCTACACAGTGTTCCTTTTATCTAATTTTTTTCTTTTCTTAATGGAAAATAGTAAATTAAAGTACCAAAATTACGGTCATCTTTAACCTCTCCTTTACTTAATCTCTCCAATTTTTTTCCAGCATGTCATCTCACTTCCACAGGGTGATACTGTGTATACAATTTAAATATCCTTCTAGTGTTTCTCTGTGATGGGTGAGAGGACATAGTTGTATCCAGTTTTATCAGTACTTTGTTTCTTTGATTAGCATTAAAAAAAAAAATCCAGTGCATTCACTCCAGTGATTCCTTCTCATGGACATCAGGGCACAGAGACAGTGTCTGGATGCCAGCAAACCTTGTTGAAGTTCACAGCAGGGTGGGGAAATTTCGAACCCTTCCCAGATGCCTGCTAAACACTAAATTAGAGGTCTGTCATTCCATGCAAATACAGGTGGGTTAAGCTTCCTCCCATGATTGCCTATACCACCAAGTGACTACAACATATCACAGAATATGCTGAGTTGGAAGGGACCTACAAGAATCAGCAAGTCCAAACCCTGACCCTTTACAGGACCATCTTCCAGAATCACACCATCTGCCTGAGAGAATTATCCAAATGCTTCTTGAACTCTGTCAGGCTTTGTACTGTGACTGCTTCTCTGGGGAGCCTCTTCCAGTGCCCAACCACCCTCTGGGTGAAGAACTTTTCTAATATCTAACCAAAAACCTCCCCCTGACATAACTTCAGGCCATTCCCTTGGATGCAGTCAAATTTTACTGAATTAAATCTAATTCTTACTAGCCACTATTGAAGATTTTTATGATGAGAGTAATGTTTTCCACTAGTAAAAATTTCCAGTAGTATTAACCTCAAATTTTCTGCTTATTCTTGTGCTTTTGCCCTGCTCACTCCTCTCCGGGGGGGGGGGGGGGGGGGGGGAAATTATTAAATAATTTCACTGAAGATTCTCAGTATTTGCCATTTTTATAGTTTTGACCAGTCTGGCAGAGTTGTTATTTTGTGATGACTTAGCACAAAGCACTACACAAAATAACCCTGTTGAAATACAGAGTCACGACATCTGAATTAATGAGGTAGTATCAACCGTTCCTAGTTCAAAATTTGAAAGAACTCAGGGAATCTGCCTTTCTACACTAACAAGGATTCCCAGCTGTGAGACACTGAAATGATTTATGGTTTAAACATTATTAAAATCACTGAAAGACTTTTGTCCACTGTAGCAAATTTTGCAGAGAAGCAACTACTCACCCAAGTCTACCGCCCCCAGAATATGCCAACTATTTGGACTGTGACAGGAACTTGAGGTAAGATAAAGATGGTACTATTGTGCTATTATGCCAGGAGAAGAATGTATCCACAAGTGTGAAAGTCTGGAATGCTAGTGGCTCAGACAATGAAGGTATGAACTGCTGATGGTAAAGTAACTACCCAGGTGCTGAGGGTGTGCACACCTGACACCTCAGGCTACAAACTGAGTGTTGGACAAGATAAGGAGGGAGGTAAATCCTGCTAAGGAAAGTAGTGTCTCTTTGTCCTTACACAAATGAGTCAGCTGTGATAACTCCACTCTGGGGAAGCACTGGGACTGTTCACACATAGCCTGAAGTTATTCATCTCTGCCTATGGGTCATAATTGAATCACCTGTGCTGACATAGAAGGCAGTTGTAACATCTTAAAAGGTGTCAAAGACTTCTGAAATGTCCTGTGATCCACTGTTACAGCATTCTTAGTAGAACTCCCAGCCCTAGGGGAGGTACCCGGGTGTTCCCACCTAGCCTAAGCCCAATAAAGATGGCATAGACTTCACTCAGTATGTCGTCTTCCCTTGCCACCCTGAACTTTCCTCACACAAATGGGCTTCTTCCCTCATCACCCTGGACTTCCCTCGATGAATCCAGACAGCAATTATCACTTTGACAAGACTGAGACTCTCACTGCCTCAAAGACTACAAGAAGAGGCTACAAGAAGAGGATCAATGGGACACTGTCGGAATCCATGGAGTGGTGATGTTTTTTTACTTAATCTGTCTCTCTGTCAGAGTACTGCGTCCAGTTCTGGGCCCCTCAGTTCAGGAAGGATATTGAGGTGCTCCTGCAGGTCCAGAGAAGAGCAACGAGGTTGGTGAAGGGACTTGAGCACAAGTCCTATGAGGAGAGGCTGAGGGAGCTGGGGTTGTTTAGCCTGGAGGAGTCTGTTTTGCCAATGAAGGCAATCAGTAAGTGACCTCTCCCACTTGTTATCTCAACTCATGAATTCTTAGCTAGTTTTTTTCCTCTCTCCTCTGTCCAGTTGCAGAGGGAGAGAAAGAGAGTGGCTTTAGTGGGTACCTGGTATCCGGCCGGGGTCAACCCACTACAGGGACATTTCCAGTCTTTAGCAGAAGGAAAGTCTCTCTGTTCTCTTTTTCCCTCTGTCAGTCATGAACTTATTCATTTGTTTTCATAAAAATTTTGTAGCATGAATGACTTAATAAGCAATTTTCCAGAAACAGAATGCTAAAAAATTATTATGCAAAAGTAATGGCAGTTCTATCCTTATGTGAAATAGAAGGGGTAAGTCTGAGGCAGATTTCTAGTGGTGTAGTATCAAAATAGTCATTGACATTTAGCCTATTTTAGCTATGGCAGGTATGCTTTAAAATGCACTGTATGAATAAACCATGTTCATGTATACTACCTCAATTGGTCCAGAGGCTCAGAAGTTAATTACTGTTCTATGTTTACACATAGAATCAAATAAGAAATGTATTTACTGTACTAATGGGTTTAAACTAAGTTTCTCTATTAAGAAGTCTCACAACCTCATATAGCCTGGAGAGACACTAAATTGTAATATAAACAATACTTGTTTTATAAATGTGATCACTGATGAGTAACAGAAATATAGCAAATATGATGAAAAATATGCTGTATATCTTAAAGAAAAATGGTCTCTATCTTATCTAAAAGAACCAAAAATTGAATTGATTTAAAGAATTTCAGGTGCTAAACAATTGTACCCTTTATTAAATATTGAACATTTGGAAGACTTCATAGACTATATGTATGGTAAAAAAAGCAGCCATCATGAGACTCTTCTTTTGTTGTTGTTGTTGTTTAAATACATAAGCAGTGTTAACATTCTAAAAAAGAAACCAAACCAAACCAAAAACCAACAACAACCGGCTGTGTTGCTCTATAGTGTGTATGATAATTACATAGTAAATAATAAATTAGTCAGACAGAAGGAATTAAATAATAAATTAGTCAGACAGAAGGAATTAACTGTTTGGGAAATCTTAATCATGATACTCATACTACTGAAAGTTGCATTTCTAGTATTTTGTCTGTGATATATAGAAGTGAAACTGCTTCAGCGTGCCATGATTTTCTCCAAAAACTGTAGCCTTTCCCAAACTGAAAAAAAAGGCTGTCAAACTCTATTGATTTGATATTTCAAAAGGTAATGGAGTACATTCAGTTTTAAGAAATCTGGCAGAGAATTTGCAAGATGGAATATTTTCCATTAGTTAAGTATACAGTCATTCATAAGCTACCAGAAATTTATTTGGACACGAATTAATTTCTGAATGCATTTACTTGATTAAGTTTTGTTTAGTTACTCCCCCATAAAATCACTGATTTTGGTTTAGATAGGGGTTAAGATGATTTAACTTTATAAGAAAAGTCTAAAACAGATTCTTTCTGATACTAGAAGTACAGTGTGCACATTTTTTTGTAAGAGACCGTCGAATATTAAACTGAAACATGGAAAATAAAATTAAAAATAATACTTTTGAAAAGGAATAATAGAGTCTTAGAACTGTGCCAACCTTAGTTTTGGGAACACTGTCTAGACATGAGAGATTGTCAGTGTCAATAAAACCAGAATTAAAAGCAAATCAATAAAGCCTATGCTTAGCTTTAAGCATTTGTTTAAAATATTCTAAGGAGAAAGCAAAACTGGATAGATTTGATCTATACAGAATTTATAAATAGAATTTTATAAGGAAACCTTATATTCCCTTAAATACCTACATATAGCTCAATGGCCTAAGGATATGCACTACAACATAATTTTCATCGTCCAGGGTAAAATTTTTTCCAATTCTGTTCATGAATGACAAATAAGCATCTTTAGATAAATCAGGTATTCACTGCTCAAATGGAATTCCTCCTGAGGGAAAGGAGATGCCACACTTGTAGTTACAACTAAGAATATATATATATTTCCATACAGAGTAATTAAGACAAACTAAAAAAGAGAAACTTTAAAATATTTGACAAATTAATGAATTAGAAGAGATGGCAGACACTTCAGCCATGTTAGCTACAACATTTCAAGCTTCTTTGCATGATTTTCTAAATATTGTTCTGCTATAAGCCTGGGAAGACCAACTGAAAAAATACTGGAGTTGTACATCTGAGTTACTCCAGGTTTTGTTCAAAAGATAGAAGAACATGAAAAGTCTCCCATTTTAAATGAATATATTAGATATTTTTCAGAGCTAGAAAGTTTACCTGATATGTCTGTTTATTCATCCTCTTGCATTAACTATCTTTTATATTTTTGAAGTTGTAAATAAGTAGATTTATCCTTTAAAAGGATTCATTTTTTCACAGGAATCCTTGCAAGAACAAACTAATAAAGTTAGCTGAAGTTACAGTTACCTATTACAATAAGCTAACGTAACTGTATGGAAACTTTAGTAACTGCTGGAGTTTCCTTTGATTTGCATGTATGTGCATGGATTTATCCGTGAATATTAAGACCCCTCTGCGAGCCAGAAAGCCTTTGATCACACCAGTAGTTATTTGAAGACTTTTCTGTTAGCCTGATTTGGGCAATACAAACTCTCCAAGGGAATGTACTGGTTTAGACTTAGAACATTGAGAGTGTGCTGCAGTTAAGGTACTGACTGCTTAAGGCGACCCAAGAACTGCTTTACAATTTCAGCATTCTCTGATAAAGAGTAGAATACCATGTTACTGTCAGGGTTGCTGAACCACAAAAAACAAAACAAAACAAAAAAAACTAAACCCAAAACCAAAAACCAAACCAGACACAAATCAAAAACTCCACAAAAACCTAGATTAAAATAATTTGCAGAAGCTTTATTAACAACACTCAAAATAACTAACACTTATATAAATCCTTGTAAGAGAGAAATGGTGCAGAAAGGAAAGAAAATGTGCTTGTTGTATTTACAGGAAGTACCTAGCAGATATCTCAGTCTTCTTTGTTTTAATGACTTACTGTGTTTCCCCTAATGAAGTAACAATTGGGGTTTCCATTCACATGTTCCAGTTCAGAATGTTTTCAATATTTATCAATAGAATCATTCATAGAATACAGACTTTCTTGAAGAGCTGACGCTACAGAACACACTCAGAATCAGTTCTCAGAGCACACATTCAAATGGAATTGAATCTTAAATCACATCCCTTCCCTCATTATTTTTGTAAGAGTTTGTTAATTTCCTACAGCCTATATCCCTTTTCAGTTCTTCTGCTGGACCACAAAAAAGTGGTCTTTCATCTAAAATTTCCTCTGTTCTTGTTGTGCCACTTCTGTAGATTAAGTAAATGTTGCTTTGCATCTTTTTGTCAGAAGAGGAAATGCAGTCACCTGCACTCAAGTAACTAATAAGTAAATCTGCATTTCAACGAGGCATAAACCAGTTTTTTCCCTTCAGTATCTCCTTGATACCTTTTAGTATTAATTGTGTCTTGCACCAAACTGCATTATACAGTAAATTGTAGAGACACTAAATAGTGTAAATGTTACTAGTTCATAACTATCTTCTGACCAAGTATGTCTATATTACTTAATAAAATCAAGATAGAGACTACTCTTTGAGCATAAATTAAGTGGTACATTCTGCCTGCATTTACACTATGAAAGCTCTGGCCACGTATCTCTCCTGTGACTCCTTTGGTGCTCAGTAGTCCTAATACGTATCATTTTTGACACATTTGTCATTTGTTCCAACTTCAAGTGTGTGAGATAAAATGGAGTTTCTTCTTGCCAGAATGATATTTACACAGCCTTGAATTTTTGGTTGTATTTATTTAGTATGTGGCATGAAAATATGTAGAGGTGGTTGTAATGGTCCTGGAGCACTGTATGGGATGAAGTAGCAAAACCTGGTGCGCTCTTAGAAATAGCCCCTCTCCACAGCTATCTTTTGAATTGTTGTCCCAGAATATTTAGTGACACGTGCCACCTGTGCATTGACACAAGGCTAAGTGTGTCAAAGAGATTTCTAGAACTTAAAAATTATGAAAAATTATTAATCTAGTAGTTAAGATTTTTCCACTAGGTCTTTGTTACAGAGAATAGACAGAACCATTGTTGACAGAAAAATGTGAGTTAACCACTGGCATTATAATCAAGATACTATGACAGATCCCCAAATTCTTCCTTGTAACTATACAATAAAGTTGAGTAGAGGTAAAGTCCTGACCTGATAATATTTTTGGAGTGGATCACTTACCTTTTTAAACAGAAAAAAATAGATTGAATGCTGTTACAGAAATGTTGTGGCCAGCTCAAGCAAGAGAAAAATGTTCTTCAGATTTATTCTCTGAATGCCCAGCCAACTTCCAAAATGCAGCTACACATGCTCTCAAAACCCAATTTGAGAAAAAAAATTATCAATGCATATGCAGGGACTGCTTTAATATTTTGTTTAAATGAACAATAGTTTTACTTTGTGATATGAAAATATCAACAGCACTCAGGAAAACTATGATATCTGAGAGGGACACAGAAAATTGAAAGTTATTCTCCTTCAGTAAAAATCAACCCAGTAAATCACAGGCAGGCCTTAAGCAATCTAAACAGTCAAAAGGAACAATAGCAAGCACTACATTACCTAAAAGTGCAAAAGATACACTAGACCCTTTATTCACAGTTTCAATACAAAGGAATATGAAACATCATTGCTGAAACATCATTAACTGTTCTCTAGTTAAGACTAACTGAAGAAATATCTCTAATCTCTTACCTACTTCTAAAGAAGGAGAGCGCTAGCATTTAAACTTGCTGAAAGGATGTTTATCTGCATATAAATTCTCTGTCTGAAAGACCTTTTACCTTTCTACAACTGTCAGGATAATCCCTTTGAAATCTCAAGCCTCACAGACATAAAGCTGCTGTACCAGTGTCCACAGGTTCAGCAAGTGTAAGGTTGACCATATATTCCCAATAGACATGTATGGATGAATAAAAAAATATTCACACATGACTGGTTACGTGGATTAACACAGATTAACACGTATAGGGCTCACTGAGACAAACATGCTAACCAGCAACACATACACTCAGCTGACCTCCCTGAATAACCTTCTCTCTCCATTTTCCCAAGCTTGTTTGTCCCTGATTCACCTCAGTGTCTCCCTTTCCTTGTCATTACTCTTTACCCTAAACATTTCATAGATCATCTGCGTTCACACTTCCTTAAATGTTCCTACATACAATTCTCAAATGTTTCCACACAATTCTCAAATGTTCTTCCTCCTGTGTAGTCTTATTCTGTGGGGATTCACATCAGGGACAGTAATCTTATTGTTCTCCTTTGTTAGTCTTAGGCCAGCTGATTCTATATGATCCCTTTGTCTTGATTAGATTACTAAGGTTTCTTTACCTGCTATTGTTTATCTGACCTTTACTGGATCTTTGTATTTTTTTTCCCTTTAGTAATGTAACTAAATACTGTTTTTCTAAGGATTAAACCTTATGTATAGTTCTGGTGTTTAACTAAACAAAATTAAACCAACCAGCCAACCAGCAAATGAAAGAAAATCTTTGTAGAGGAAGCTCCTCAACACAGAAAGACCCTCTGGAGAATTAATGTATCTGTAACCTACATTAGCTGTCTTTTCAGGTTCCTATTAGGCTTGGCAGATTAGGTTTAATGTGCTGTTCCAATCCCTACATCATCCTATCTTTAAATGTTGAGGTTTACAACCTTGACATGGGTCCAAAGGGGAAATTAATGACACAGAATTGTCTGATCCGTATTCTGCAAATTTGGAGAATTATTCACCTGAGGTGTAACACTTTATTAAATAAACATAGATTCTTAATTTAGGATGTGATCAACTGAGCTGTGAAAGATGATATAATACATGTCATCTTAAAGTAAATGTTCAGATTTTGTTGGAAGAATTTTTTCCCAGAAGTGTCCCTTTCTCTTCACAGACTGAAAAGAGAGCTAAATGCAATTCAGCAGGTGAAATATAGATTTCTAGTGCTGCAGCATCTGAGAAATTTGTAGGGAATTGGAAGGTATGGCACACTCTGAAGAAAGCCCACAGCTCCTGAAACATAGAGTTCCTAGAATATGAAACTTGAACATCTCAAATCACACTAGCCTTACAGCTCTGTATAGGCAATTACAGCCTAATCTTCCCCTTCTATATTTCCATATTAAGATGTGATGAATATCTATTCTACAGTCTTATATAAAACATCAATAAGAAGTAAGATATCAAAGTATCAATAACAATAAGACAATATCAATAAGAAATTCAGTAAGCATTTTATTGTTGTTTTTGGATCATGTAGAAGTCCGGTATGATAGCACTTTTGACAGGGTACTATGAAGAGACAGACTAACTGGCCAAGCAGCAGCTCTGCTTAGAAAGATCTTGGAATCTTGGGGAACCGTAGGTTAAACAGAAGCCAATGGTGTGCCCTGGTGGTCATGAACGAACAGCATACACCAGGCTGTATCAGCATAACAAGGCAACTGAGTATTTCCCCTTGTCTGGTACTCATTAGCTGTACCAAGAATACTGAATCTAGCTTTGAACTTACCAACACAGGAGGGAAGTCAATCATCTGGAATGAGTTTGTTGGAGAGCCACCCATACAATTAGGAGCTGGAACATTTACACTGTGAGGAAACGCTAATGAACAAGACTTGCACATACTTGTACAAGACTGGAGAAAGATTTGAGAGAACTTAAGAGTAGTTTCCCAGTGTTTAAGAGAAGGTTATTGAAAGTGTCAGGCTCTTTACTGAAATGCACAGTGAGAGAACAAGAGGCAATGGCCATAAGTTGAAATAGGAGGTTATAACTCACTGTAATGAAAACAAAATCTGTGTGAAGATAATTAAGCACTTGAAAAAGAAGGTGTCTAGTTGTGCTTGAGGCTGAGGTGGGGATGCTGTTGTTTTAAATGTTGGTTTTGATTTATCTTAAGTGACATAAATTAATTTTCCTAACTTAAACCACCTTTACCTGTGACAGTAATTGATAAGCAATCCCTCTATCTTGATCCACAAGCTTTTTCTTCTTATTTTGTCCTCTTGAGGAGAGGGAGTAATTAAAATGGCTGGAAGATGGCCTGACAGCTGTCAAAGGCTAACTCCCCACATTAAATTACATAATTAGAGTACAGCAGCCTATTTTCCTTATCCTTGCTCTTTATTATATTAGATGCTTTGATATATTGAGTTACAGGAAAAAAAAAAAAAACATGGAAGAAAGAAAACCCTTCAATCACCAAAGTGTCTAGATGAATATTTCTGTATCTGTCTTAGACTCATGCCTTCAGTCTCACTTGTGTTTCATGGGCTCCAAGGCCATTTAAAACATATTTAGATAAGCTGCAATACATTTACCCCCAAAACATTTCTTTTTAATTTCATCATATTTATATATCACTTGAGAAAAATTAGCACAAATGCTGTATTTTCTTCAGGACATACTATTTATGATTTCTGAAAATAAATCAGTCCATGAACAATGAAAACTAAGTTCTTTATTGTCAGAATGCTGTTCTGAATGGTTGCCAATGTTTAAACTATATGATATTAGAGGGAAATAGACTGTTCCCTTACCTGATGGCTAGCTTATAAATTTTTCAATAGTAGCTGCATTACATGTTCAGATAATAATAATTTCCATCATTATTGTTCTGTGGACAAATAATATTGGCAGCAATAAGCACTGTGAGTGCTTTGACTGAATTCTGGTGTTATGATCAAGTTTTTAAAAATTGTTAGAGAAATGCCTTTGACATATGGTCTCATTTGCTCCTTAATTCAGGCAAAGTCAATAGTACAGACTTTTATTTAACAGTAAATGTGAGATAGAGACAGAAAGAAATAGGAGAGAGGGTGAGGAAGAGAAAGAATCATAGAATTTGAGGATCATAGAATCATGCAATCAACCAGGTTGGAAAAAACCTCCAAGATCATCAAGTCCAACCCTTGGTCCAACACTGTTGTGGTTACTAGACCATGATACTAAGTGCCACATCCAGTCTCATCCTAAAAAACCTCCAGGGACACTGAATCCATCACATTCCTGGGCAGCCTATTCCAATGCTTGATTACTCTCTCAGTAAAAATTTCAAAATATTCGACCTAAACCTCCCCTGGCAAAGCTTAAGACCATACCCTCTTTTTCTACTGCTGGTTGCCTGGGAAAAGAGACCAAACCCCACCTGGCTACAACTTCCTTTCAAAGTGGGGACAGTACTTAAATTTATTACTAACAGGAGTGAGAAATAAAACCATCTTAAAAAATACCTTCTCCCCACCCCTCCTTTCTTGTTCTCCCTCCTACCCCCCCCCCAGTGGTTCAGGGAGACGGTGAATGGGGGTTATGGTCATTTGTTTTTTCTTCCTATGCTCAGAGAGAGGAGTCCTTCCCCTGCTCCCGTGGGATCCCTCCCATGGGAAACAGTCCTTGATGGACCTCTCCAGCAAGAGTCCATCCCTCGGGCAACAGTTCTTCCCAAACTGCTGTCCCGTGGGTCACTCCTCCATGAGGTGCAGTCCTTCACGAATGAGCTGTACCAACATGGGTCCCTCACAGGGCCACAAGTTGTACCTGGGAAAAACCTACTCCTGCGTGGGTTTCCCTCTCCATGGGCTGTAGGTCCCTGGCAGGACCCTGCTCCATCTTGGGCCTCCCATGGGGTCACAGCCTCCTTCATGCGTCCACCTGCTCCAGCATGGGCTCCTCCAAGGGCTGCAGGTGGGTCTCTGTGCCCCTGTGATCCTCCATGGGCTGCAGGGGCACAGTTGCTCCACCATGGTCTGCACCACGGGCTGCAGGGACCACAGCTCCAGTGCCTGGAGAACTTCCTCCTGGTCCCTCTACACTGACCTTGGTGACCTGACATTGTTGTTTCCATATTCTCACTCCACTCTTCCCTGGCTGGAATCCTTTCTGTGCAACAACCTTCTGTTCTTAAATATGTTATCACAGAGGCTTTACTATCACTCCTGATCGGCTCGGCCTTGGCCAGCGGCAGGAAGCCTGTCCTGGAACCAGCTGGCATTGGCTCCATGGGACAGGGGAAGCTTCCAGTAGCTTCTAACAGAACCCATTCCATAGCCCCCCCTACTACCAAAACCCAGACACAGAAACCCACTATAGTCCCCTATACTGGTGGGTGATAGCAAGACTTGTTTCTTCCCACTTTAATTTTTCTTAAAGATTAGACACCATTCTGCAAGCCTAAATCAAATGTCCATTTTCTATGAAACTAACTGAATTACTTTCTTCCCAGGCTAAAACATTCAAAAATATGATATATAAATTTATATATATTATATTATATTATATATATATGTAACAGAATTTTATGCAGATTAAGGTGCTTTTAGATCACAAAGCACAGAGACAAATAGCAAAGCTAGAATGAATCCATATGTAACAGAATGGATCTTTCCCTGCTCACCACAGATAATCTCAGTTTCCAAGAAAACCCAATTGTAAAGTAGTTTGTGCTGGAAGAGATACTAATCACAGTTCAACATCATACAGCTATCTTCCTCCTGACTTTCTTTTGGTGCTAGATTACCTCATTTTCCTCAGAGAAAATTGTTGGAATCCAACTACTTCTTTTGTAACTGAAATTCAGAAGTAGTCTAATGGAAGCAGCAGGTTAATTTCTAGTCCTGGTAGTGTCTACAAATTTTTCTGTTCTTCCGGTCTGCAGTTCAGCACCTTTTTTAGAGGTTAGTAACTATCAGAACCCTTTCAAAATTTTCTTATCCTTAAAACCAACTCGTGCATTCTCTCAACAGTTTATAGCAGACTGTGTATTTCACCTGCTTGTTCCTATTTTACTTACTGAAGTTGTTTTTGAGTTCTTTTCTATTTCTATATATTTTACTTTCAAAAGAGAAATCAACATCCATTTGCTGTCCATATGTTATGACTCACCTCTGAAGGCAAAGGTAACTGAGATTCTTGGTAATAGATCCCTTGGGGCAGATTAGTGTGAAACAACACTGAATGACCACTGGTTAGAGTAGAATAGATAGAGGAGAGGAAAGATATCACTACCTGTGGATCCAGTGATGAGACTTGATTCTTGCAATTCAGATGTCCATTGGTCAAAGTATTGTCACAATCTTGATCCATGGGAGGTGAGGGAAGCCCATGAAACATAGAGCTCAGTGGGTTAATTTATGTTGATGTGGGAACACACCCAGGTACCTCCTCTGCGGAAGGTAGTTTTATACTGTCTGATGCAACACTGTGAATCTGTTGCAACACTGTGGATTTTTCACAATCCTCTGGTGAAAGGCCCCAGAAATGAGTCTGGGGGGCACTTCAGGGGGGCTTTGATGGTTTATGACCTTCTAAGACACAGCAACTGCCTCTCACATCAGCATAGTTGAACCAGTTATTCCCCATCAGAGGGGATGGATACTTTCAGGCCTACCTGTGAATTCGAATATCCTGATACCTCCGCTGGGGTGGGAAGGAGCCAGTTCTGAAACGGAGGACATTGGCATGACAAAAAGCATTATCCCACCCAGCAGGATCTGCTTCTTGTTGGCTTCTTCCCTTATCTGGCTCAAAACCCAGCTTGTTGCTAAACAAATGTTGGTTTGTTATGGTCATCTTCAGGTGATGGGTACTCACTTTCTCTGCACCTGGGCTGTTCATATGCAGACCAGAAGTTTTGGCCACCACAGGTCTGAAAACTCTTCTCCTCCCCTTAGGCTGAGGGCTGCAAACAGAAGGGTGCTCAGCAAAGTACCCTGCTGTTTTTGCAAATGGATGACTGTTTTAAGTCATTAACCTTTAATATTTCAGTCTCTCATAAATTCTCCTGTGTTTTTTTCTTGTACCACAACTAAACCAATGTCAAGAAGAGCTATATTGTTACTTACATGTACAGTCATATTTTCTGACTTGACCTTGAAAAGTTTTTAAGAGCATGCTATCATGCTCAATAGCAGTGAACAAGATAAAATGTATTTTTTGAATGCAGTTTATGTTAAATGAATAAATTTATCTTATAAATAAATATATATTTACACTATCATCCTTGTAAATTTTCCAACAAGAACAAAAAAACTTCTCCATAAGTGTCTTTCTTTTTTCTGCCTTCTTGGATGAAAATATTAATTTCATACTACCTTTGAGTATTTTACAGTAGAAACAATGTAACTAAATGAGATATCTGGAAGTATGAGACAACCTGATATTTAAGCAGGCTCTCAAAAATCTTCTTCATTAGGGAAACTTTACTGGAAATAGAGATTTGTTGGATTTTGTTTATTTGCTTGATAGATTAATATTTTTAAGACCTTTAAAAGTGACTGTCTTGTTCTGTTGAAAAATTCACAATAGGAGACTGAAAAAAATGATCTATTGATATAGCTTCATTTTTATTTGTCTCACATCGTGTATTTTTGAGTACCATATGTTGGTAACACAAAAACCACACTACCAATGTAAATAATATAACATTGTTAATTTCTTTTGTTTCTGTCTCACTGTGATTTAACCAAGTAACACAATTTACTTGAACTGTCCTCTGCAAGAGTCTTTCTCTGTTTCCAGTGCAGAAGACTAGACCTTGTAACTCAGAGATTTTTTTACTTTAAACCACCTAAAGAGAAAAAAATCCACTCCTCAAATTGTTTGTTTTCGGGGACATGATAAACTTGTGGCAAAACAATTGCAGATCTTGTTAGTCACTTATAGCTAAGTGGTAGAAGCTATTGATTTTCATATGGGAACTAGTATTATCCAGCCCCTTATAATTATTTTTTTCTTGTTCTACGGTGTAGTAATACAAAGAGAATTCAAACTGAGGAGAACCCGAAATTTGTATTGCTTAGGAAAATATAAGACAGAAAATCATTTAGCAAATTTATTATTTCTCTTTGCTGATCTTTCTTTATAAGCAATAAAGTGACATTACTCATTGTCTAGTGCATATCTGTATATTGTTTAGGTACATTACTTCTAATTTTTAGACACGTGCTAGCTGAAAATTACAGGGACAGCTTTTTATGGTTTTTTGTTTGTTTGTTTTTTGTTTGTTTTGTTTTGTTTTGTTTTGTTTTGTTTTTTGTTTTGTTTTGTTTTGGTTTTTTTTGTTTGTTTGTTTGTTTTTTTTTTGTTTCTTTGTTTCTTTGCTTTTTTCCAGGACTTATTTTGTAACTGTGAAGTGCCAAATAAATGCCAGCGAAGGTGAATAAGTGTTGCCGCAGGGTAAAAGAAAGTTGCAGTAGAAGCAAGTTGTAATGATCAAAGACGAAGGGTGATTATTATAGATAAGCCTTACCCTAGGTAACAAAATTTTTTGACAATGTGAATGCAAACTGGTTTAAATCAGATTATCTACAAGCTGAAGTGAGAATGCTATAACATCCTGTTGAAAATACTTTCCAAACATAAGGGTAATGAACAATAGAAAGATACTATGCAAAGAGGTTAAAGATTACCTGTCAATGGAGATTTTAAAGAGCAGGTCAAACATAAAGATTAGTTTAAGCATTAAAATGGAACATATCAATGAAAATGTCAGTTGACATTACTTTGCCCTTATGAAGAATCTTATTAATCCAATTGAAACATTTTTTAATCAAATAAAAATATTTATTTATATTTATTTTGCTAAAATTTTGTAAACTAGTCTTCATAATAAAAACAGACAAGGTAATCAAGACATAAGTAAAGATCATGAACCTGGGAAAGACTGACAAATTGATAAAACTTGAGATATGAAATAACTTCTCTTAGTAAAGTATTTTTTCACTCAAAGATTTAGGAAAAAGTAAAACAACAACAACCATGCAAGAAGAAGAATAGCAGGATTTTTTAATCCACCTTGTCGTGGGACCTATAAGTGAATGTGTGAAAGCTTACGGGCAGTAGTTAACTATATAAAAGTCCTGTTCTGTCCTACTAGTTCCTTCCTGGACTATCATTCCAAGGACATCACTGTTCCTATTATACAAAATTTCTTCATCTGAATGATGGGAGTTGAGGTGACACAAAAAGCTTGAAGGCAGAGGTCATCCAAAAAGCAGAAGGCATCTTAAAAGAAAAAATACTATCATTTCAGGTAAAATTGAAATTATCTGATTTTACTGATTGAAGTATACATTTTATTTTGATTCAGCTTTTCATGAATAGCATGTGTGTATATACAGAGATAGAAAAGCAGGGTACGATTCTACGCAAGAGTTCTGCCAGAGTAAGAAAGACAATAACGAGGCTGTTTAGATGTATAACAATGGACTGTAGGTAAAATAATTTTATCATTTCAAAAGACTCAACAATTTTTTTAATTAATTTGCTGAAACCACTGGCTCTTGATAATCTATACAAAACATTACAATGTTATTCAATATTATGTCATACTATGTGTCATTTACATCTGTAACAATTATAGTGTAGAAAAATAAATTGAATGAAATGGAGGAAAAAGGCTAGTTTCAGTTTTATTTAGGTTAGAACACAATGTGAATGAACATTGAGAAAAAAAAATGGTGACCATGGATCTCTTTAATTTCAGAATAATATTAGTATATTTTTTTATGACACCATTTTTAATTAGCATGTGAAAAAATAGGAAAAAATAAGTTCTGAGGAGAAGGAAATTGATGAGGAACAATTTCATATGTGGGAAGCTTATAAATCTGAGATCTGAGTCAATCTCATTTAATTTAGGCATTTAGAGATGCAGACCTCTCACATTTCTTTCTGGAACAAGACAATTGAAAGTCATCATTATTTGGATCAATATCATAAGTAAACCACTCAGCATTGAAAGTTCTCAATGTGAAAAAGTACGTTTTGTTAATGGCTAGAAGTATTACATTTTTTTTAGGTATCTAATTTTATTTTTGGCATTATATATTATACTTCCTTTGTAATAATCTCTTTTGTGGTATAAAAATCAGATACTAAGTACATTACTGCAGGTTTATTTGCAGTATTTTAATATCCCCTAGGTTTCATTTTACACTTGTAAAATTTTAATTAAATGGTATACAAAAAGAGAATCTATGCATTATCCAAATGACAGCTTGTTCTTTTAAGGGTTTCAAATAACTGTGCATTGTTAAAAATAGAAGTAAAATGTTTAGGATTAGAGTTTATTGGTCTTTATTAAAAAAAATATAATCATAATATTTTTCTAGATTTTTTTTTTTGAAAGCTTATTTTGTGAAACAGCCATGTTTTTATCTTTGTTTATAGGTGTTGACTATCGAACATACTGAAAATGCAGCAAAAAATTTTGTGCTTTAAGGTAAAATGAATTCTTCTGCCTCATCTCTACAAAACCTTATGTGTCTCAGAACCTGGTATTTTGTGCTATTCTATGTGTAATGTATTAGAAAGTACTTAGTAGCTCCCCACCATTTATGTAAAAAGTATACCATTTCCAGACCACTGTGCTGATCATCCTTAAATCTGTGACCAGGTTTCCAAACAAACCAACTAGTGGGAAGTAATAGACTGGAAGATCCATGTCATCAGTACACAGTGGGATGAGCAAGTAATGTTCCAATATAAAACAGGTTAGAATGAAACACAGTATAGTCGTACCCCTATCAACCTTTTGGAATACACGAACATAAGAACTGAAAGTTTTACTGCCACTTCTGCCCAACATACCCCTTACTCAATATGCTTAGTGAGTATGATTGTAAACAGAATCTGATTTGAAACAGACAACATGAAATATTCCCCAAATGGGATCTCAGTCCCATCTTATCATTTAGATATCCTTCCTTAAAAAACACAGGAGTCTTTATACCTCCTCTTCTGAAGCATTCTCCTATATGGAGCCTGTCTTGCATTTCAGCTAGAACTTCTTCCTTTCCTATTCAAACCCCTGATGCCAGTCATTTTCAACATGGAAACATAAGCATTTCTTCTGTAACAGGTTTACCTTTTTTTTTTTTTACTTTTTATTATGCAGTCTCTAGAAAAAAATACCCATGGACTTTTGACTGTACTGCAAAAGCTATTTTAGCTTCTCCTAAGAGAAAATTGGCTGTTTTCTTAAAATCAACTGACAATAGACTAAATATTCAAAGTTCTGTGTCTCACTTTAATTGTGTGTTTCAAAATGCCAATGTGTTCACTTATGTGATCAGATACCACTGCTAAACATTGGCAGGGAGTGTTGCCCAAATCAGGAACTTGAGCATACACACATTCTAAAAAGGTTAGAAGAGTGTCTGTCAAAGATTTTGCTTAGGCCAGTTCTCCCAGTCAATATTTTCCATGCGTTTAGAGTTGGCTTAGAGTGAGAAACATTCCCAACAGATGCTTGGGTAAATCCACTCTCTTTTGAAGACTGTTTAGCAGAATTAATTCAGGCTGTCCCACAACAATAGGTTTCGGGACAATTTGTCTATGTCAATCTAAATATAGCCTATCAGCCCTTCTGTAACAGAAATGGAAGAAGTGTATTTCAAGAAGGACACTATTGAAATAACAGAAAGATTTCAGAAGACTGTAAGTCTTAAAATAAGACTTGTAAAACAGTAAACAGGAGAGTAGAAACACTTTATGCCTTCTAAATACATCAGTTGCGGAAAGGTGAAGGATTGACAACTGCTTCTCTATTGCTTAATAAGAAACGACCCACAGTCATAAATACTGTTGTAAAATCGTATACCTCATTTCATATTGTTTATTTTGCAACAGAGTATAACAGAGGTTTGTTTATAAAAGACAATCAAGGACAACTTTCATGCCCTGAAGATATTACCAAGAAAGTATTTCCAACAAAATACTAATATTATCCTACTGACAGGTACAATTGCAGTACAGAGTGTAACAGTACTGTTAAATCCATTTGACATTTTATTAAGCAAATATCTTTTTTTTTAACCATCTTTTTCCAGTCCTATGAAGGACAATGCTTTGAATGCGTATATATAATCTAAAAATAAATGGAGAAGATTTTGCTCACTGAAACCAGTATTTACAAAGTAGTATTTATATAGATGCTGCAGGAATGAGAAAAGTGAGATTTTTTGTAATACTGAGATGACTCTTTGAACTTACTACTATATTCACTTAATGGTACCAAAACAATATTTTATATGTGCTTCAGTTCACTCACATCTGTATAACTGAAATGGTAGGAATGGATCACAAATAGTATTTGAAAAAATTACAAAATTATTTATGGACCAATACAGAACTTTGTTTTCTATTTTGGAAAGGTGATTTTTCCTTACACAATATTAGAAGCTTAAAAACATATATATATTAAAAACCCTAAAGTTCTCTAAAATATTGAATTGCCAAACAGTTGTAGGGATAATAAGAAGGACTGTAAGAATTCACAGCAAATAATGCATGTAGTATAATCTAGAGAAGAAATTAAAAAAAACCAAACAAACCAAAAACCCAGAAAAACTCAAACCTACAGATTTTAATTTACAATGCAAGTCGTAATTTCTAAATCTTCCAGTCCATTCACAAATCTTTTATAATATATTGGATTTATTTGTTGGTACCGAGGAAGGACTTCATGAATAGTTTTAAATCGTATATTTAGTACCAAGTTCTTCTCATACAGGTATTTACAAAAGACTTAAAAATGCTTCTCATAAGTCACAAACCACAATGAAATTCAGTGTCTCAGCAGATGTTCAATGAGAGACATGCCATATTGTCTGTATGAGAATTCTGCAGTTCTGCACCATGAACTAAGAATGGTCATAATGTTCCCCACTTAATTAAGCAAGCTGCAGGATCTTTCACTGATGTATGAACATTTCACACAATTTCAGTACAAATATTGCTTTTGCTAACAATGACTATACCACTTTCTTCAGCAGCGTATTTTAAAGTATGACCAGTTTATTCCAATAACTCTCTAAAGTGCTATTTTTTGTGATAAAATAGATAGTTAACTTGAAGTGGACATTCCTGGGAATCAATAATGCCATTTTCTAAAGGTTGTAGCCAAAAGGATATCAGGAAGTGTGAAAACAGTATGGAAAGTCTATCTATTTCACTCTGAAAGTAAAAAACACTTCCATTATTCATTGACTGAATAACCTTTCCTGATTTCCCAAGTGTCCAGTTTCAAATTATAACAACTGCACATTTATAAGGAAGTGCTTCCACTAGTATTTATCTCCTGTCCTTTCATTGCTTAGGACTTTACAACAGCAGCGGGGAAAAAAATATTTACCCTTTTACTGTAAATAGTGTACTCAGTTTGATGCTTTGATTTTAAGGTCTGCTAAATGTTTTATACAGACTTATTTAATAGTAATTTTTGAAACTATCACATTACTTATTTATTCCACAAGTGTATTCTAGCTGTAGGGTCTAGGAATAAGGATACAAGCTAACTGTATTTTAGAATTGGTGTTGGTAGAATTCCCATTTAGGGATGTGAAAATCATCTTTTAATTAGACTCATCCAAAGCTGTGGTTCTTGAAAAAGAGAAATTACTATTTTAATTCTATTTAGAAGAGAATGTCTATAGATAGTGCAAAACACTATACTGAATGGACAGTGTTGCTAAAAAATAATGCTATAATGAATTGCCATCAAAGTTAATAAGGTCATGAAGATCACATAGAAATATATTTGAACAGATCTTAAAAAAACACATTTATCATCACTCTTTGACACCTATAGATCACGGAAAAGTCTCACTCTGAAAACTGCAACCATAACTTTGATTAGCTGTCAGAAGAACATCCTCATATATTAATGGTGTTACTCTAATTTAAGTGGCGTCAGGATTTATGGTTCAAATATTAAGTGTATATGTATCCTATTAAAAAAAATCATATAGGAAATTAATTTTTTATAATCGGTTATTTTTCTTAATCACTGTCTATGAAACGTAAAGACGATACTTCCCCTAGCATGGAAAAATGCATTGAAGTTCTGAAAAATAAATAATATATCAACTGATGACATCTTTAAAGATGAGAAAACAGAAATAGAAACCCCAGGCTAATAAAATATGACAAGGTAACCAGATTGCAACCAGAGATCCTGCAGCACATTAAAAAGAGAAAGAAATGAAGCAAGACAGTCTAATAAATATAATATGTTTCCTCTCCTTCTCTTTCTTCTCTGTGCATAGGTTTTATCTCTTGCTGTGAATATTTAAAGACAAAAGCAGTAAAAGTATCCCAGTTGCCCATGTTCAAAGTTCTGTATTCTAAGCAGTGGTATTCAAACTGTAGAACTCTTGAAGGGTTAGTGTGAAACACTGCTGCTTGCACAATTTTATGATACAATAATAAAAAAAAAAAGAGTAACAGGAAATTGGTCAATAACTTGATCACAGTTTTACTATGTAGTCTTACTAAAGTAAAAGCAAACACTAGTCTTTAGAATGCACCACTACACCATCTCAAATCTTCAGAGACTGTAACCCTTAGCCTTTCCACAGCTAATTGTTAGAGCTAAGGAGTTTAAAAACACGTTCCAAGTCACTAATTAAAGGATAAAAGCACTAAGAAAATAATTTTAGCTAACTGATATGTTTTAACAGAAGTCTTAATGCCTATAAGTAGTAGCAAATTAAAAATTCTTAAATACAACATTTAGTAGAAAAATATGCCAGCTGGAATGTTGAGATATGCAGCACAAAATACAGTACTACATCACCCTTGATAGAAAAAACAAACCAGGGACATGACAGGGTGTAATTAAGAAAACCAGCATTACCATATATAAATGCAGTTTGCATTACACATTGAGCTCATGTTTTAAAGAAGTTCTTAAGTTCAAAACAGAACTTTCCATAGCTGCAGAACAATAATACATCTCCACACAGTATTCAGCTCTGTGCTGATATGGTACAACCTCAACTAGTGAGGGCAGAGGAAGTAAATGGGAGCTGTACATTTCAGAAATATGTTTGCTGTGGTTGCCCATTTTTAAAATATAGACCACATATTAAGAAAATTGAGTGTATATTACACATTTACAGCTAAATTTATTGAAAATTCTCGTTCTACTTGTTTTCTTCTGCATATTTGTTGTGTCTTCTTTTTATGAGGTTCTATTGTAGTTCTTTAGAACTATTAATACCTAACTTTTACAGAATTAGAGCTACGTAAAAGAAATTATTCCATAATCCATGTATTCATAAAATGTGCTCCTTTTCTATCTCCTGCAACCTACACATTAAGTCAATCTACCTATGACCTATAGCTACTTTCCTCTATTTCTTATTGCAGTATATGAAGTAAATTCATTCAATGTCTTCTATTTGAAATTCCATACATTAAAGAATTTTAGTCATTTTATTCTTTCCAGAAAGATTTCACATATTACATTACACACCCAGGGATTTTTGGTCTGATTTAACTGTGAATACATAAAAAATGCAACTGAGATACCCAAATACTGCAAGAGAGCAAAGTCCACAGTAAGTAGCCGTACAAAGCACACACCATACTGCAAAGTTATTCTTGTATCAGCATAATAAATTCTGTTCAGGTGCACCAGGGACTGCTTATCCTATCCATGAACTTTTGCTGTAGTAGACAAACTAACCAAACTGTTGTTTAAGTAGAAGACGATGAAATATGGTGGATCACCTGTCCCAAACAACAGTGCTAATGTTGAATAGTTTTTGTACGCTCAGAGACGTAGACAGGCAAACTGTGCAAACAACCTGTTGATCATAAGAAGTAAAACCTTTCAGAATTGTTCTGAAAAAGCAGGTATTAAGCATTAAAAAAGGAGACCATAAAATAGGCAACATTAGTGTGGACCAGTCACCAAAGAAGTATTCTCTTCCCAATCTTATAAATAAGGAACTAAGGAGAGACTCATCAGGGAACACAGAAACAGAACCTGAGACACTCTGAAGGAATCCCACAATCCTTTCCCAGGTCTACAGCTGGAATAGCTGTGCTGATCTGCCTAAATTTTCTTCTGGATTATGACATCTCTCCCACAGAAAGGAGAAGTAATGCAATTCATAAAATTGCATACAGTTGTGATTAAAGTGTTTTGGTTCCCAAACTCTTCACAGTATTTTGCCTTAAAGAGCTATGTAAGGGTGCTAAAAAGATTGATGACATGAATCTCACCACTGATCTAAAGCAGCCATGGCACCTTACATTGGTGCTCATGTTTTACACAATCTACAGTTCAAATGTTTTTCTTACTGCAGAGTGAAGGTTCACTTATTCTTTAGAACTAGGGATCCAGATTTAACAAAACAAGAACCCATGATTCAGATAAAACTTTAGCATCCAAAAACTAATTTCAGAGTTTGAAGTACAAGTTTTGTTCTAAGCATGTTTTGTTCTAAGCATGTTCTCAGAGTATCTTTTAATCAGTATAATTTCCTCTCGTGAATAGAACAACATCTGTAGTGTTACGTATTGGTGGCTTTGTCCTCTGATTCCAATAAAGAATAAAATATATTCTGCCCTAAAGAATCTTGCTGGACAACACATCATAATATTTAATGAAAATGAACAGTATTATGTCTTGATCCCTAACATGAAATATATCCGACTCGCTTTCCTTAGTCATGCTGAGGATCATCATGGTCAGTGATTGACTGTTTCACCATAGAACAGAATGAACTGCATACCATAAATTTTTTTTCTTGTGTCTGCAACTGGCTTAAGAACTGAGGATATAAGCATTGTCATTTAAGCCATGCCAGATTGAGCATGCAATAGTACTTCACTATTTTGATTATAACCAACAATTTTTTTCCAGATAGATTAATTTTAAGACAAACATCACAAAACATTTCACACGCTAAAAATCTCACGGTTTTAACATGAAATATGAAATGCAGCAGAAAATTGTAAAGGGAATATTTAAAGAAAATCCAAAGTATCTTCCTGAAATCTTGTTATGCAGGTAAAATGCTTGTACTTGTATAGGAATTGTGTCACTGCAACTGACATTGTGGAGAAGGATCACTTAAGAGGCAGCTCCTTCTATTTCAATAGCAACCTTCTGAATGGGATGAAGTCCTTGATAGGGGCTCAGTTTAGATATTTAGCAACCTCACTTTTATGCAAAAAACCTTACTAGTTCAAATATACTGTTTTTATATTTTCCAACAGTACTTAGTTGCCTCTTTTTTAGTCAAGAAGAATGGTCTGTGATTAATACAGTGATGGTTTTATGCTAATCATTCATCATTTATTCATAAACCTTCAGATGTTAGATTTCTAGAGGTAATTTCATCCTTCCTGAAAAGCTGTAAAATTGCTACACATATTACATGAATATTACAAGGACATGTTCTTACCGGTGCTTTGTTTAAAAGTCATACTCTTTCATCAGTAGCTGCTGTTGGATGAGGTTATTGCCTTATATAATTTTTCTGGCACTAGTTTTCTAATTTTTTCTAATTTCACCCTGTGATGATGTATGACCTAATATATCCCTTTGTTGTCTATTTCCATGTGCTATCTCTTAAATGGTACCATGTGATGCAAAAACCAGTCAAACTATTTTTTGTTTCCATACAAAAATATTTAAGAGACCTCCAAGGCTAAAAGAAAATAATTCAGAGAAAACAAATAAGTTGGATTCACGTTAAGTCAGTAGAAACTCAAAACCATTTGCACCAGCTTTTGCAATATGCCTAATGTGTGTTTTACTTAGATAAAACTTACCAACTCAGCAGCCAGGCATAGGGTCTCCAATGTCCCATCAGTCATATCGGGAAAAGCAGGCCATGTCAGTACAAGAACCAGCCTACTGAAAAAAGGCTGGCCATTGTTGTCAGGAGCTCCTGGAAACTTCCAGAACTGGCAATTGGCACCAGACATCTGGATTTAACAAAACCAAACCCAAAACAAGTAAGAAAATTAATAAGCCCATAAAAAAAAAAAAAACCTCATGTGAGAAGAACTTTTTAACTTCCCTTCCCTCCTCCTCCCAAAATTTTCACCATTTAAATTCTATGAAATTAAGAAAAATCTATATTTTGTTTGGTGCCTAAAATTATCATCACTCTTACAATGTGATGAAAGACAGCTTAGACCAAGCCTGCAATGTACCATTTATTAGTTATGTATTCATACATTACAGTATTGGTGAGTTTAAAAGAACTGAATACTTGTATTTGTAACACTGATTATACCTCTTGAAACAGAACACATTCAGCATTTTTTATCACGTTACTTTTATTAAAGATGTGCCAAATAGTTGAGATACCTAGCTTAGAATTTCTGGAAGCTTTTCTCCCCGAAGAGAGGGAAAGGAAACTAAAATTATTTTTGCATTTCTTTTATCATCATTCAAATGCCATGTGGATTGGCTATTGTTATTTAAAATGTGGTATACTGAAGCAATATGAGTAAAGTAAAGAATATAGAATTAATACACAGTAAGAATGTGTTAGTCAACTTTGTCAAGACAAACAAGTAAGAAACAAAAATAAAAGCTTGAAGGTAGATAGATATTGTAATAAAATTTACTGGAGTTTCCTCCCCCACTCTAGATTAAGCAGATTGCTTTGAGTTCTAGCACTGCTGTAAGGCTTTTTGCTCCACTGTTTATTTTAGATAATAACTGTAATCTCACAGAAACAAGTCAGAGAATGCAAATTAAAAATATTACTAAGTTCACTTAATAACACTTTACACTGATAGTGTGCCCTAAATGGGCTATAACCCTTACTCAGTATGAATGTATTTGTACTGATATGTCATAATACAGTATAGAAGCTTCTTCCTTGAATTTCAAATTAAAGTAATGAAAACATTTTAAAGAAACCTGAAGGTAAGAGAGAGAGAAAAAAAAAAGGAAATTTCATGGAGTGCTTTTTTTGGAAAATGACCAGTTTCTTTCTAGGGGACAGAAATTAGTATGCACGAAGTCCTGTGGTTGAAAGGTTTTTGTGTAACATCTTCAGGATTCACATGCAGTTTACGTGCATGCATTCATATGTAATATATACACATGTGAGATGTAGCCATGTATATGAATCCAAAATAATCAGTGTAAATATTATCATTTTGTTCTCTGTCATGTGCTGAAGTTTTCACTCTTACTTTAAATTCTCAGTATTCTAAAGACTGAAATACTGAGAAAAATTCTCTAGAAAAAAAATATTTCCTGTTCAGAAATATTCTAAGAAAGATATTCAGTTGCTACAGCAATATATCTTAGAACTTGTGTTCCTATATGAGAATTTGTAAAATTGTGAAACATAGATTATTAACACCTGAAATATTTCTACATCAATGCATACAGCATGAAGAACAAACAAAAGGAGCTTGAAGCTTTGGTCCAGTCCCAGAGATTTGAAATCACTGGCATAAGTGAAACCTGATGGGATGAGTCCTGTGATTGGAGTACCCTTTAGGACTGTTACAGGCTCTCCAGGAGGGATAGACAGGGCAGAAGAGGCAAAGGGTTTACTCTGTATGTAGTAGAAGGGTTAAAATGTATGGAGCTCACAGTTGTCAATGGCACAGTTGAGAGCCTCTGCGTAAAAAAAAATCTGTTGACAGGAGGAAAAGTACCAGCAAAATGTCAACGTTGGACATGAGGAGAGCAGGCCTCAGGTTGCTCAGGAATTAGTAAGTAAGGTCCCCTAGAAAAATGTTTTTGCGGGTGCTGGGGTCCATCAGTGCTGGTTACTTTTCAAACATCATCTCCTAAGGACACAGGAAGAGGCAATTCCTAAAAGTTGGAAGTCAAGCAGGCAAGGCAGAGGGTCAGCTTGGCTGAGTATGGATCTTCTCTTGGAAATAAGGCAAAAAAGGAAGGTGTATGCCCAGTGGAAGCAAGGTCAAGTGACATGGGAAGAATACAGAGATGCTGCTTGTCGCTGTAGGAAGAAAATTCACGTGGTCAAAGCTCAACTTAGATGAAGCTGCCAAAAATTTGGGGGACAATAAAAAGAGTTTATTCAAATACACAGGCAGTGCAGGAATATGGTTGTCCCATTACAGGATGAGGACGGTCACCTCACATACAGGGACAAAGACAGGGCAGACATGTTTAATGCTTTCTTTGCCTCTGTCTTCAACACAGATGATGGACTAAGGGGCTCTCAGTGCCCTAAGCTGGAGGACTGTGACTGTAAGAGTAATTAACTCCCAGTTGACCCTGAAATCGTGTGGGATCCGCTGCTCCAGCTGGATCCTCACAAATCTATGGGGCCTGATGGGATTCATCGCAGAATACTCAAAGAGCTAACTGACACCATTACAAAACCTTTTTCGATGTTTTTTGAGCTGTCTTGGAAATCCAGAGAGGTCCCAGATGACTGGAAGCTGATGAATGTTGTCCCAGTTTTCAAGAAGGGCAAGAAAGAGGACCCCAAAACTACAGGCCTGTCAATCTCACTTCAGTACCTGTTAAAGTTATGGAGAAGATTATTCTGGGAGGTATTGAAAACATCTGAAAGACAACGTAGTCATCGGTCCCAGCCAGCACGGCTTCATGAGAAAAAAGTCCTGCTTATCCAACCAGATTTCCTTTCATGACAAAGTAAGCCACCTAACTGATCAAGGAAAGTCACTTGAGGTAATCTTTTTCGATTTCACTAAAGCTTTCAATATTCTTTATCACAGGATCCTTCTGGAAAAAATGTCCAGCCCACAACTGGATAAACACATGATGTGATGGGTGAGCAATTGACTCATGGATTGAGCACAGAGGGTAATAGTGAATGGGGAACATCAGTCTGATGACCTGTCATTAGTGGGGTTCCACAGGGCTCCATTTTAGGCCCTGTGCTCTTCAGCATCTTTATAAATGACTTGGACGCAGGAGTGGAAGGGATACTAAGCAACTTTGCAGATAATACAGGAGCTATTGACTCCCTCGAAGGCAGGGCAATCACCAACCATATGAAGTTCAACAAGGGAAAGTGCCAAATTCTGCAACCAGGATGGAAAAAACCCTGGATGTATGGACAGACTGGGGAATGAGATACTGGAAAGCAGTACCATGTAAAGAGACCTTGGGGTCCTGGTCGATGACAAGTTGAATATCGGTCAGCAGTGCCCTGGCAGCCAGGAGGGCCAACTGTGTCCTGGGGGGCATCAGGCAAAGCATCACCAGCCTGTTGAGGGAGCCGATTGTCCAGCTCTGTTCTGCGCTGATGTGGCCTCACCTTGAATATTGTGTGCAGTTTTGAGCACTGTAATATAAAAAAGATATTAAGCTACTAGAGAACATCCAAAGGAGGACAACAAAGATGGTGAAGGACCTTGAGGGGAAGCTGTATGAGGAGCAGCTGAGGTCACTTGGAGGGATAGGCACTGACCTCTTCTCTGTGGCGACCTATGACAGGAAGTTGTGTCAGAGGAGGTTTAGGTTGGATATTAGAAAAAGGTTCTTTACCTAGAGGGTGTTTGGGCACTGGCACAGGCTCCCCAGGGAAGTGGTCAGAGCACCAATTCTGACAGAGTTCAAGAAGCATTTGGACAAAGGTCTCATGCACATGGTGTAACTCTTGGGGATGCTCCTGTGCAGGGCCAGGAGTTGGACTCATTGGTCCTTTTGGGTCCCTTCCAATTCAGTATGTTCTGTAATTCTGTGAATTTTTATTTCGACAGAGTTATTGCAAGGCTGAACAAAAAGCTTTTCCTTGTTATTACTTTTATTTATAAATTCTTTCTAGTTTCTCTTAATTAAGAAGAATCTTAAAATTATATCCTACCTCAATGAACATTTAATTATAATATAAATTTAGAAAAACCTCAATGGAAGAGATGAAAATACTGTTTCTCTTTACCTTAGAGTTGAGTCTTTTTTTTAAGAAATACCTGAGTTTGAATCATACCTGGGAGATCCCAGACACAGACTGTTCTGACTAGTTTGGAAGAACAGTAATGCAAAAAGAACTTCTTAATTTTGATAGCACTGGGTAAAGCTTAGTAGGAATGAAATAGAGTCTGTCTTTTATCAATGCCAAGTTCTATAAAGTATGTAAAATAGATAACTGCATAATTCATATCAGTGTAACCAATATTGTGTGGTTTTAATGTTTAAAAGTGAAATGATTTTTCAAGCAGTCTTCTAGATACAAATGGAGCACGGAGTATCATTATAAGTGAGTTTCCTAAATACCTACTACCTTGCTATTGGTTTGGTATGGCTGAGGATATCACTGTTCTCTGGTGAAATGCTTTCTTGTTAAAACTACACCAGTGTTCCCTAAGAAAATGAAAAACTCTTATTTCTCATTAGTTACTTAAGTGAATTGTGAGCTACCTAGCTCTCTGTCCTCTATTTCTTAACACAGAATCACAAGTGAATTGATCTGTTTCTCTTTTCTATTGGTTTACCTAGTTTATTTGTTTGCCTATTCTACTGAAAAGAAATTGATCTGAAGACTGAATGTTTATATGTAGTCATCTTGTCCTTACAAGATGACTTACACCACTACAGGACAGGACAGGACTTTACTAAATTTAGACTTCTATAATGTACACCCCTATATTCAGGCTAGGTCCCCTAGGCTCCTGTTGTCCTGTCTGAAAAGTAATAGGTCCTTTTAAAATAAAATTCACCTCAACCTAAAAGTAGGTCAGATATATTGTTCCTTAGAAGTACTCGTTTCCCTTCATTAATTATAAAGGTAGCCTTGGTGATTAATTCAGATGAAGATATTTAGGCTATAGATGTCTGATGGTTGGTTCAGTTACCTAAACATAGATGTCTGGCAACATTTAAGATGCCCTAGGTTATCCAAGGGCACATGCACAAGACTGGAAATTATGACACAAGGCTCATGGGAGAAGCTAGCTGTTCTAAAGAAGGAACTGGAAGCACGGTCAGGTTTGTTAAGAAACCTCACATGGGCTACTTCAGAAAATTCATTAAGTCCTATGGTTGTTTTGAGTACCAGATCAGTTGCCTGCCTTTGAGTATCTATTGTATATTGTGAATAACTACTGCACTAAAACTAATCTGTTAAAGCATACTTTATCAGCTCTATAGTTTTTCAGTCTTCACAGACTGTATAAACCGTAACAGAGGTTAAAAATTCTGACTACTTACATTTAAACACCTAAATTCACATGTTGGCAATCTAGAAGTAAATCTAGCCTCTGAAGTGTTATGAAATTAATTGAACTTGCAAGATTGTTGATTGCAAATAGCATAGAGTTACACAATGGTTTGGGTTGGAAACCACCTTATAGATTATCTAGTTCCAACCTGTCTGCCTTAAGCTGTGACACCTTCCTCTAGACCAGGTTACCCAGAGCCCTATCCAGCCTGGCCTTGAATACTTCCAGGATGGGGCATCCACAACTTTTCTGGGCAACCTTTGCAGTGCCTCACCACCCTCCCAGTAAAGAATTTATTCCTGGTAATACCTGATCTAAACCTACTCTCTTTTAGTTTATGGCCATTCCTCCTCATCCTATCACTATGTGCCCTTGTCATGGTACCATCTCCAGATTTCTCTGAACATATCAAGTCTATTTAAATCCTTGTACACATTACAAATTTAAATAAAAAAGCATTTTCCAAAATATCTCTGGAAAATTCCAAGAAGTTTCAAGTAGGAAGTTCATTATTCACACATTTATGTGCTGGAACAATAGACAAATTCTTAGATTTGACTTCTGAATTAGAATCTCTGTAAGAAAAGTAGTGAAGATATGGCCCAATTGAGACATAAACTCTGAAAATCACCTTTATTAACCAGTGACAGCCAGGCACTTAAGAAAGGGTAAATACAGGTGATGAGAAGAAAGTAGGTAACTTGAGCGAGCACTGGATACTATATCAAGAATTATTTAATTAGATAGGTAAATATACTTACCTAATCAGGCTTTTCTTGCATAGTTTAAATCTCCTTCCTACAACCTTTTGCCTTCTCTTCAGTCCTTGTTCCAGTTCCTTCTTTGCTTTTGTAAATTTATTTTCTTCCTTTCCTCAATGTTTCTCCTTATTTTACTATTATTTTCTCTTCCCGTACCTCTCTACCGGGAGCTCCCATATACCCCCACATTTCAGTTTTCACCTTGTTTACTTTTGCACTATATTGCATTTCAGCTTTATCCTCATATATCCTAATTTTCTTTTTATTCTACTTTCACAATAAGGTCTTTCATTGCTCTTTCTCCTTTGCTTCTTGCTACTCTGACAAATCCACTTCCTTATTTCTTTCAAATGCTTTTCCTTTTATTCTTGAAATCTTCTTGAGTTAATTTCATTCATTCTTTAGTAACACTTCATTTTAATAATCTGCATTTAATAATCCGATTTTTAAAATCTGATTTTAATTATCTGATTTTTACAGATTGTACTGTTTGATGTGACGAAGAAAAACCTTCTCAGAAAGACAAAGTGCCTGAGTATCTGTATCCAAACTACAACTCTATTATCAGAATACAGTACTTTCTTTGTTATACTGCTTTTGTCAAATTCTCTCTCTATTGGTAAATGATAACAGAGCTATACCTTTCTGAGGTTTCTTTCTGAAGATAAGGATAAAAAATAGTTAGTCTTCAGTTGCCCTAATATGGCAACTTATAGTTTCTTTATTTGTTTTTAATAAAGGAATATTTATTTTTTTTCCTTTTTGTTACTCAGACATAGAGATTTGAGTGAAAGAATTCATCCATTTAACTAAAGCCATCTGTCAGTAGTAGGATAAAAAGCTAAAACAAATGAAGTAATGTGTGATTTAAATACAAGCAGCATCTTCCCTGATGATAATGCCATCCTTTAGTGTCTCTGAAATATTTTTTATATGTACTAAAACAGTAGTCTCAGAAGAATACTAAATGCTGGGGAAATGTTACAGTATGAAATAAATCTACTTTAGCAGATAAGAATGGAAGGAAAATAACAGAAGAAAAAACTTCTTAAATTACAATGAAATTCATAGACTTAAATGAACACCTTGACAACTGTGTTATCTCTTGTGGGCCAAATTGTGTTCAGACCTACTGTAACATCACTTTGAGTTAACCCCAAATGAGTTCAACAGAGGAACTACATTAAAAAATTGAACAAAACAAAATAAAAACATCATACTTCTTTGGATTATTAATGCGTTTCTTTTTACCACAATATGTTGTAATGAGTTTCTCCTCAAACTTGGCACACATAACTTTGCTTTGTTTTTTTCTGAAATACTAGGGAAGACTGGATTTCATGTCTTGGCTTAAATTTGAAGACTCTCAGGAGTTCAGATATTGTCTCCATTGCAGACTTTTTATTCTATTTCAGTTTCCCCACAAAAAACCCACAAATACAGGTTAGGTACATAGAGAACAGCAGCTTATCAGGTTTTAAAAAATGTCCTAAAAATAGTCACATATTTCTCATTAAAAACTAATTCTAAAGCAGTTCTTCTTTGTTCTTACCTTTTTTCAACCACTGTACTGTTACTGGAAGTATATGACCAGGAATTATCAATTATAGAAAGTTTCATAGAGAATGCATTCTCTACCAAGAGTAGAGAGAGACCAGAGAAGCACTGACTCATTCATTATACAGTCTCAAACACAGATCAGTTGACTCTAGTGTACCTTAAGTCTTAGAAAAACTTATCACAGTACTTCCCAGGAATAACTTCCAATTTCAGTGGTATTTCAACGACTTCCCTTAGTAGAAGTGATGTATCCAAATATAATGGTTTCTGATAATTTTAGTTGTCTACAGTACTAATATCTAAATCTAATCTAGTCACCCTAAGATTCCTTTAAAATCAGAGACAAATAAGAACTTTTTAGTGTGATGCCTCCTAAGAATAATACCCTAGGAAGAAGTGAATTTCACTCCATAACTAGACACATGCAGTTGGTCAGATGAATCCCATGTAAGAAAATCTGATGAATTTCTTTTCAGTTAATATGTCTAAACATTTTTTATTTTTTTTTCCTGGATTTTAGCATCTGTGTTTCTCTTATCTGAAAGTCCAGTAGATAGTATTCCTTAGCTTTTCTTTGGATCCATTTAGAAGCTTGTAGTGGTTTGAACCAGGTTTTCCCCCTGAAGCTAAGAAAGTGGTAAAACCCCAGGGGGTAGTGACCCCTGGAAGTTTTGAAGTTTTGTCCAATGGGCACTTCTGCGAAATGTAAACATACCACAAGCAAATGGAAGAGAAGGTTAGTTGTAGTTGGGTTGTAGAAGTGGCAGCCATGTACTGAGGCCACGAGGAGCAGAGGGCAGGAGCCCCCTGGGGGGCTTTGGCCCCCCAGTCCCCAGTGGGGGCCTGTGGGGACCTGGAACAACATAAAACTGGGCTAGGTGCCTGCAGCTGAGAGCTAAGAAAGTTTTCTCCACTGTTAGTGAGCAGAGACAGCAGTGGCAGAAGCAGCGTCCAGAAGCGATGGCAGAGAGCCAAAAAGATAAAACCAAGCAGCAACGAGGGCATGCAGCCCTGCAGAGAGAGAACTCCTGGAAGGAGAGACAAGGAAAGAGAGTCAGTAGCAGAGAGACAGAGTTTGGGGTAAGAACTGAACTAAAAGACCCCAGACTCCTTTGAGACCCCTCCTAGAAAAGGAGGAAGATGATGGACTCTTACTTGAAAGAGCCTTGGAGTGCTGCAGCACCAGAGAGAGAGGAGCTGAGAAGCTCAAAGACGTCCTGAAGCTGGACAGGGACGGAGAAGGAATGCAAGGGGGGTTGACCTTGGCCTCCCCTCGCTGCTTCTGACGAGCCTAGCAGCCTGAGACAGAGCACAGGAGCTCTGGTAGAACTCTTGAGGCAAAGGCTTTCAACTGAATGCTGCCCCAGATGTTCTGACTCAGGGGTGAACTCCCCTGAGGAAGGGACTTTCACGAAGATGCCCCTGCACTTTGTGACATGCCTGTGGTGAAGCGAGTTTTGTCCCTGCTGGCAGTCCACAGGTGAGACCTTCGCTTGGAGTTGAAAAAGAACCAAGAGGGGTGAAAGGAGACCCCCTTGTGTCTTGAAGACCCTTCGTTTGGAGATGATGGGCCAAGGGGCTTGGAGATCCCCTTGTGTGTATTGAAAAGAAATCCAGCTATCAGCTACTGCATGTGAAGAAGACAGATGACTGCTGCCTTAGAAGATACTGCTGCTCAGAGTAGAGACTAGAAGGGATCTGTCCTTCTTCCCTCCTGGACTTTTATTTGGAGGGAAGAAGAGATCTGATCCATTGCAAATACTTATGTCATGGTAGAGATAGTTGTGATCATGTGTATAATGTATTATAATATTTATTTGTACAGTCATTGTAATATATTCCCTTTCCCCCATTCTGAGTCTCGTGTTTTGTCTGGAAAAAACACATCTTATACTAGGTTGAGATGGGGGAGGGGGCTTAGACTAGGGAATTAGATTTTTCTGAGGCTCTCAAACTATGACAAAGCTATGTTTTAAAGATGAAGGAGTCAAAATTATGGAATTGAAGGATTCTAAATTATGGAGTTGACTTGTGAGGAACATTTACACAAAAAATAATGAACTTTTAGAAAAATTTCTAAATATAACTGAGACCCTAGCACTGAACACAGAGATGGAGCATTATCAGCATAGGAATTCCAGTGTAAAATTTATTTGTCCTGTATATTGAAAAATGTTTTAGAAATACTTGCTTGGCCTGTTGTCAGATATCAGATTATTTCATTTACTCTGTGTCAGAGTCTAAACTCATAAGATTAAGAAAAATAAAATGTGAGCTTGTAATAATAAACATGTTTATTTAAAAATCAACTTTCCTGCAAACCAGGTATATTGCAGACAATATACCTACTGTAAGTCTGATATATAAATAAGTATCTTAGAAACCTCTTATTTGCAGTTTTTGTTGAATCAAAAAAAAAGGTCAGTTATACCTCTACTTCTCTTGACAATTTCTCCAATGCACATGGAAGTTTATTTTTTAAAATCTTTGCAGTGTAATTTTTTTAATTATTTGCTTTTGGAGGTCTAGAGTGATCACAAATATGAACAGCATGTAACAGAAGAATATATTTCCACTTACATTTTTGTGTTTTACCCCAACCACTGTTGTGTTTGATACGCTCGAGTTAGATGGAAAGTTGGTTGTTTCTATAGCTACTGTGATTTCTGAGTGATACTCTGTAAGAAATACTGTGTTGTCATTTTATACCAAAAGGATTGTTTTAATGAAAGTGTAGTTATGTGGAACAGTGTATTAGCATGAAATGCATTACAATGCATTACATAGGATCGGTCTTACAAACAAACAAACAAAACAAGCCAAAAAAAAAGAGGAAAATCCCAACCAATAAACTTTAAAAAAAACCAACACACCTGCATTTAATTTTTTAATGAAGATGAGCACCCAGGATAGCAAACATCAATATATAAAACTGATAGGAAAAATAATCCAATACATTGAAAAGAAGAATTGTTAATTACTATATGCGTACAGCGAAAGGTCATTTTCAATGTCTGCATACCAAGTTGTTCAGATATTCATTCATCATTTATTTGAAGAATTTTTAACAACGTTAGAAAAGAAGTTTGTTTCTGCTGAAAAAAATCATCCAAAATGGAAAACAAGGATAAATCTTGGTACTTCATCTTATTTATGATGCAAATTATTCTCATTTTACCAGTAAAAATTGAAATATGCACTCTATCTATGGCAAATATGGGCATTGAAAGAAATAAGGCTGCCACCACACAGAGTTCGATTTTGGAATTTGTCCACCGATCTCTCTGGCGTTTCCCTTTTATGAGGATTCCTTTATAAACAGCACCTGGTGTTTGTCTTTTAGTTAACCAAAATTCCCAGGATCATCCTAAAGCAGTGCTTTGATCCCACTCACTCACACTCACATCATGTTTAACTGTTTTCAGCCACGGGAAAAACATGTAGACCATGCAGATCACTAAGTGGTATCCCACTTTCAGATTGCAGCCTCTTTCTCAAAAACACAGATCATGGCCAAAACACTCCTTTTTGATCCTAATTAACAGAATGTAGGTGCTACTGGCTCAACTTTTTTCCACATCTATCTATCTATCTATCTACTTATCTATCTATCCACATATGTAAATAAACTCCAAAGTCCTTGGGAAACATTTTACTTGTTAATAAATCCCCATCTATCTCAGGTTTGTATAATTAAACAATATTATTGAAAACATAAACTCTCCTTTATAAACTGTAATATGACAATTACAGGAAAAGAAGCCCTTTCAAATATTCTTGTACTGGTGTAGTTTTAGTTAATGTGTCCAGTTGTTGCTTTTTAGCCACAAGCTTAATTTCATAGCTTTGCAGTAGAGTTAACATAAAGTAACACTGAGTCTGACTTTAACCTTTGTACACATCTGCAATATAAATGTTAGGGAGTAGTAGTAGACATGAAGAAGAACAGCAAAAAAAAAAGGATTCCTACTTCCTTCAGATATCCAGAGGTTACATACTTCAAAATTCACAGTGCACAGGTGAGTGGAAAAATCTGGTGCAAAGATATTCTACTTTGAAGAAAGGTGAGGAAGTGGATTTGTATTGCTTGGAAAAGAAGAAATGTTGTTTTCTCCTTTGCAGGTTTGCAGAGAGCAGGAAAATTTTGCAAGAAGATGCAGCTGCTATTACAGATAATTCTCAGATTATTCCTTTCTGCATGGGGGAAGCACACTGAAAGCACTTTGCTTCCAAAGTCTGACATTTGCTAATGTAATTTAGTAATCGGAGGACAAATCTCTCCATGGTTTTGGCTGATCATAAAAGCACAATTTAGCCCTATACAGAAAGCAGAGTATCATTTTCATGTATTATTTTTTCTCTCCCTTTACTCTTTCATATAACGATCCCAGATCTGGGGGCAAAAACTGGAGTCATTTATTGAACACGAGTGCTATTTAAGGGTCTTGGGGGCTTACGTGTTAATGAGGAAGAAGGGTTATTCCAAACAGGGGTTTCCACAATCTATTAGCATTTCCAGTAGCAGGGGTGATATAAGGGAAAAAAAGGATTTACGTTTCTCAGATCCAGTATTTACATTTGGGGGAAAAAGGATTTGATATTTCCAGCAAGATTATACTAGGGAAGGGTGGTCAGCTTTTCCCGAAATAAGGATTTACACAGGGACGGAGAAAACAATGGGATATCTGATAGCATCATGCAAAGTCTCTATCCATCCTGCTGAGGGAGATCAGGAAATGGAGCTTGTCTGGTTTTTTAGATGGTGGCTTTTTTCCCAGCCCCTGTGGCCCAAGGTTTCTTGTTTAATCCTAGTTGTTCTTTTACTGTTGGTATCCAAATTTCGGACTGCAACACTTTTAGAAAATATTTTTAATATAACCAAAAACCACTGACAGATCAAAAAATTTTGCCTCTTGTTTTCACATTCCCAAGCCTATTTTATTTTCACTCTACTTTTCTGCAAAAGTCCAAGTTAATGTTTACTGAAAAAAAAACACTAGTACTTCAAATGTTTGAATTTCTGGTAGAAAAGTAGAAAATGTTGAGTTTGAGTGACTTGATTTTTCTAAGAAATAAGAAGTCATTATTTATTTCTTACTGTACACCCGAATAATGACATTTTGTATACAAATATACATATGGATAACAACAATAATGATCCTTTGAGAGAGGAAGAAAGAGATATTTAGGCTATTGACCTATCTCATTTTGATATTCTGTTCACCCTTGTTTAAAATAAATGTGCAATATATAATTTCTGTGAATATGTTTGCCTTAAGTTATTTTTATCAGGTAGTCCTTGGAAACAATTGTAGTATAAATTGCAGAGATTTAAAAATCTCTGCATCTTGAGAATATACTTAAACTGTCTGCTACACTGACAGTTTATAAATGCAAAGGACTTTCAGATCCGGTAAAACTACTGCATGACTACTGTGCATAGTAATCAATACAGTATTATGTTACCATTTTTATCTGATGAAAAAATATATTCTATTGAATAACCGAGTAGTTTTACCTCTTGCTGCTCCTGATTTCTCTGAAGACATACATGGAAAAACCTCAGCAGATTAAGACGGAAAACAACATAGCGGTACCACTTTCCTAAATAGCTCTTTCCCCGGTTTTTATTTTGCTTCCTGACATTTACTCTTGACTGCTAGGTAGAGCTGATTCAAATTTTATAAGTAAACAAGTTTTTCTCCGCACATATTTCTTATTTGATATCATTGTCAATCAAAAGCAAATAAACAAATTCCAGGACATCAAAAATATTTGTGCAGTTGTCCAAAATGTTATGATCAATTGATAAGAAATATTTTTTTAAATGGGTGTTTTGCTATTGAATTCTAGTAGACATACTTTTATAATACTTTTTTTTGAAGTTCTGTTGAGATGTAGAATTTTTTCTTGTAGCCATTTTTGAGATAAGAGTCGTTATTTCTTGGACTTACTGTCAGAATGCCGTCTTCTTTAACATAAAAGAATTCCTTACCTCCAGGAATATATTGCTATGATGTTTAGCCTTAATACATCTCTCATGATTAAATAACTGATCTTATAGGGGTTTTGCAGATAGGAATTTTAGGAATCAGATGCATCATCCCTATATGGAAGGTGACAGTATTCATGATATAAAAGTCTGTGCTACTTTTAAGGATAATCCTGGAATCAACTGAATTTTACCATTATAAAGAGTTAGTAAAGGCTGCTGGTTTGAGGGGTAAGCATTTGCATATTTGATATGGTGACATATTAATTAGAGGAATATATTAATTCAGTCTGTACTACTGCTTAGCATCCAAAAAACATTGATATATGCAAATGAATTCTAGAAGCATGACTTTTTTCTTTATTACCTTTCTCAGGAAATAGCTGAACTTCTTTTTGTGTCTCTTGCCTATTGACAAGATTTCTTTAACAAAAAAGAAAAACATAGAAAAGGTCAGTTGAATTTAAAATGCTCCCATTAATACTTTTTTCCCCCTGATTTTACAAGCTGTAACAAAGAACTTTAACAAAGAGTTTGAATCCTTTGTGTCTGATGCTGTTCTTGCACTTAGATACACAGCAGCTTTCCCTTTACTGATTCAGAAAGGAGTTGTCATTATCTTATCCGAGTACTGAAAAAAAGTTTCTTTTAGGAAACTGCTTCAAAAGTACATGTATTTGTAGGACAAATAATCCTGTCTTAATTAGAAGCTGCAGTTACTGTAGCAACCCCTTACTAGATTTTGCTCACACGCATGCACACACATGCACATGTTATATCTCTCTCTCAGTGTACACTTACACATAAAATCAGAAATCTTTACCCCTGCTTCCACATGGAAATTTTTCTTCTTGACACAAGTAAATTAATTCTGAAATATTTTATAATACATCCTACCTTGTCAAGTGAAAAGCTTTCCCTTTTACAGGGTTTAAGGAAAATAAAGGTAGTTTAGATGTCAATAAAGCAAAAATATTAGAATTTCACTCACTTTTAGTTTTATTTACAATTTCAAAAGTGAAAAAAGATTTCATTACCACAGAGACTCAAACATTAAAACATTGAGTAATATAAGGTGAAATATTTTAGTCTTATTTTGTGATTGACTACCATTAAAATGATCACTCTTCTGTGGTTGAAAACCAAACAAAAGAAATTAAGGATATACATAACTTGAAAGAAAAGGGGAAAAAAAAAAAGAAAAAAACCCCAAACACACACAGACCTACAACTTTTAAACTAATTAGAGATAATACAAAAAAAAGTGGTCATAACCTATTTTACACCATGCAAAGAAACACAGTAAAGAGGTGCTTGAATGAATACCAAAAACTATAATTTCACCCAATGAAGTACTAGCAGACATGTACTGCCTGTGTTCTATCAGTCAGCCAAGTACATTCTGAAATTCATCCTACCATCTAGATGCATTTCACCTCCCTTTTCTACATTTGTACCAATCCTCAGAGAGGAGAGTGTACCTTCTATAAACTCAGCCTGGTATTTTCTCAATAAAACCAGTGAAATGTTAAGAAAGATGTCATGCCACTGTTGTTGAAACAAAATATACAAAGTGTTTCATAGAAGTAAATAAAAGTTCTTTTTTTTTGAGATGGTATATGACATACAAAGGTCAAAACATAAATCACTGTTCCTGTGATAAGGGAGACTAATCATTACTGAAGACACTTAACTGCTATTACAAGCCAAATACATTGATTAATAATTGTGATTGGTGCTGGAAATCCGCACACCACTGTATATTTCCTTTTATTGAACTTTTTACTTTATGCTTGCATATACATATGCAATACACTATTTAGCCTTTTCAAAAGGCTTGCATTTGATCTCATGTAATTTCATGAAGAACAGGTTTCTATTAATTTTTCAGATGTTATTAGACAACAGATTTCCTCTGACCTGTTACTCAGGTATGCACTCTCACCTAAATATAAAGTATACTCCCATCTGAAGACCCCAGTTCAGTTCTAAATGTTAATATCTGCAGTCCATACCTTCAGTGACTCTAATATTACAGACATTCTGAGAACAGCATGATAACTATAGATTGACTGAGAAATTTTTCTGTGCTGATAGCTGCCACTTGCTCACCAGAGGAATGGCATAATATGTAAAGGAAGCACCTGGTCCTGGAGTTATAGATCGGTATTTCTTTTTTTATGTTGCCATACTTTATTGCTCTCCACCTTCCATCCTACTTCAGCTAGAGTGGTAAGTTCAGCTTCCTAACAATGTGCTTGTTCATGTTCTCCCTGCTCCTTCTCCAAAAACAGGAGGACTGCCTACCCCTTAAATTCTCATCCGTTCAGGAGTTTCCCATGCAGTTTTGTCTGCATGGCTGAAAAGTCAGAGACTGCTCTTGCAACTCAATAGTTGCTGTACAAGAATTGAATCCGAATAAGCATGGCAGAGAAATTGGGCATTTTAGAATGACTTTTGAAAGGAAAATTTTAGAGTTCACTTATTTCTTCCATAGCATTTACATTTGAAAATTTATACTTTCATAAAATTTGTCAAGTACCATTTAAAAACAAAATTTCTTGAAATTAAAAATTTAATCGACTTAAGGTCATGTGGTTAACCTCTCAAGAAGAATCCATTCCTTTTGTTTCTTCAGCAAAGCACAATAAGGGATACTTGTAATAATTACTGAAAAACAATGTTGGTTTACTACATTTTATAAGATATCCCAAATTAGAGACATTTTTTTAAATAAAAAGACGAAGAAAAGTCCAAGATTTAAAGCTACAGTATAGCTCTCTGCAGTTAAATATTTCTTGAGAAAAACAAATAGGTTTTTATTTTTCTGTGTGTGTTTGTGTAAAAATTATTCAGATTCCTGATCAGAGGAATAATTTCTTTTAATTATATTCACTGTGAATAGAATGACATTTTTGCTCAGTCCCACAGAACGAAGTGCTCATTTGAGGTATAGGTACTCAGTGTTAATAAGACCCTGTCCTTTAGTTAACACTTTGTATATATGCAAAAACAGTTTTGGTGGAAAAAAAAAATCTGCATACCAAAAGAACAGAATAAAATACCATAGTTATGAAATTTTCCTTTTATTTCCTCATAATTACTGTGTAAAAATATCCGTTTTATGGCAGAGAGAAGTAATATGCATTTTTTTATGTAATTAACTCTTTTATAAAAAGCTACGTGTTAGATGTTGATATTATTGGATTAGATATCTTTGGCAGTGATATTTCAAATGCTTAATTGAAATGCTTATTTCAATTTGCACAATGGTAATAATACTGAGAATGTTCAAAAAGAAAAGTAGCCAAAGCCCATATCTTGATTTTTTTTCTTATTTTTATTACTTTTAAGGGAGAAAATGAAGTATCCAGTTGGTTTAAAATTAAAATTATTATTTACTACTTTGAATTTATTTTGTAAAAAATAAGCAAGTGTCAAAAGTAAGTATAAAGATGATCAAATTGTTTGTCTTTTATTTTCATCATTCCTCTACAGTTTAGAGTAATTTTTTTTTTTGCATTGCTGTGGAACAAAAACAAAGGATTTGTGTGAAAATATATCTGATGTCAACTTAAATCCCATGAAAAGACTATTTTATATTTTACAGTTAATGATAGCATACAAAACACTGAGAATGGAAGACAATTTTAGAAATATATGAACACTCATGCTTTGAAAAAAATCTCCATTTTGATTCTGAAAGAATTACAAGTGAATTCACAAAGTGTAGAAGCATAGTGCATGCTAAGCAGACTATGTTATCTAAAAAGGATTAATAGACCTGTCTTTCACTGCAGCATATTCCTTCATACTCTGTTGCAGAAAGGCAAATTTCACAATATTTGCCTCTGGCTCAGGGATATTGTTTTTTAGTTTGGTTCAACTTGATTATTTCTCTGAAGAATTTCACTGCAGTTACTGAAAATTAGGTTCTCTTCAAGTCTTTCATAGTTGTGTTCTCAAGAAGGAAAGTTGGAACGTATAAGTATCCTGATAAAGTAATTATTTGCATAGCTGAAGTAATAGTTGATATGTATCATTGACATTATATTATTTATACTTCTAAATAGGTAATGATATTTAATTTGCAAATATAACACACTAACCCTTCTTATCTATATAAATTATATCTGGAAGTAACGCAGAGTATATTGTAAAGAATTTATTGTCATCTAAAGCCTTCAGATATTAGTATTCATTGGACAGATGAACACAGAGTCCTTGACTGTGAAATATTCAGAAAGCTTTGTTACCATCCCCCATTGAATACAGTAACTACCATCATGTCAACAGTATGAAACAAGATGTTAATAGCTCTTTTGTTTACCCTTCAGCCATCTGGACTATTTAGCAGATTCAGATACCCAAAACAAGAAAGTAACATGCTCAGGTGCTGCAGACTCAGGTCCCTTTCAGCTGGACAGCTTTTTTAACACAGCTATTGGCATGGTCCACTTAGAACATATAAATTATTTAGAAAATTCATCCTTTCTCATTAGTTTTACATTAAAAAATGGTTCATTTAGACAATTAAATTTCATATATCATTAACATTGTGAAGTATGTTGAAGATGACTGCATTGAATTGATCAGTTTATTTTACCTGGCAGACCAAAAGGTAACACTAATAGCACATGCCATTCTGTAGATATTGTAGCAAATTGTAAGTTGGAAATAAGGTAGTAAAAGCAAATGTTCAGGAAGATAGAAGAAACATTTATGTAAGTCTTTGAGGACATCTTGGAAGTAATTTGTTAATAATATTTGTGTTGATTTGTAGAAACACATATTAATATTAACTTCTTTGGACCAGTTGCAAAATTTAAAGCACTTGCATTTTTTAATCCTAGATCAAAATACAAATGGAAATACAACTCTCTTGCAACTGCTAAAACAAGTTTATAAGGAATCTTCAGTGAAGAAACCTAAATATACAAGTCATATATGACCAGTAGTAACTTACAGCAAGCATTTTTTTAACTTCGTTAGTAATCTGGATGAGAACAAGTTTGGAAAGTGCAACTATTGATTAAATAACACTACAGGGAAAATATTTCTATTGAATGTGTAACTATTTTTGTGTATCTAGCATCTGCTTGTTCAAACAGGTTAATGAAAATGAACATATTACAGCACAAATGCAATGAATTAATTAATGATACCACTTGGAGGTTGTAATGTTAAGAAAATAGAAAGACAAATAGCGAAGTTTAATTGAATTGGTTTACATTAGCATTATTTCTCTTTGAGTTTACCAAAACAAGACAAAAATTGTGAGTTAATTCCATCTGCATATGTCCTGGGTAAATATGGGACATCATTATTGTTTCCAACTTCTCTTTGCTTTTCATATTCTGAAAATTTCATGTCAAATTGGTCTGTTCAAGGCTAAAATTGTTGTTCTTCAACTCTTCAGCAAGGTGCCTAGGACATTATAGTATGGTAGAAAGAAAAAAAAAGGAAAAAAAAGGTTTGTATCAAAAAACTGACACTTCTTTAGGTAAACTGAAGAAAGATCAAGAGTTGAATGAATTTTAAAAAATTCTGCTGCTTAGGTAAGAGAACTATGCCATGGGCGAGATAAGCTGAGGTCTTGCTTAAAACAGAAGGCTGGGACAGAAGGTCCCCAGAGGTACTTTCTAAACTAGACTTTTCTCTAATTGTCTGAAAGTAGAGTTTTGGGTTTTTTTAAATTATCTACATGTTTTCTACTATATTTATCCATAGGAACCAAAACTTTACCAGCTCTCCATGTATTCTTTTTTTCCTAGAGATTTTTGTTTCTAATACTACTTTTATGTTATTTCTGAAAGCTAGGAATGGCTCCCACTTCCATTTGTAATTTTAATTCATAGAGGAATGGTGCATGAGTTTCCAAAAGATTTAGTGAGGAAGTCACCCTTTCCATCTAGTTCAAAAGGACAGCAAGGGTAGAACTGTGTTGCAATCTATTCTGTCATTTCTTTCTATCTATGCAGATAGCCTATAATAATTTAACCATTCTTGTAATGCTACATTTTTTATTTTTTAGTTATTATTTTGGGGAGTTTTATAGTTTTGAAAGTATGCAGTAAACCTACAATACTATTTTAGGTAAAGAGCAAACTAATTTTCTACAGAATATACTATTTTTTCACTATAGTTGATTGAATTCAGAATATATTTTATTAAAATTTAAAACCATAATGGACATATTTTGCTTACTTAAAACAAACAAACAAAAAAGCTATTTATTAAGTGGTGACGTATTTTATTCCATAAATTAGAAATTATTCCATAATTAAGAAATTTTTTTCAATACTTTGCAAAACTTTACATAACTGTAATCAACAGAAAGATGAAGACACCAATAGGTAATAGATAAATTTATAGTATTTGTTATAAAACATAAATAACTTATGCTGGAGTAAATGTTTTGAGGCTTTTTTGTACTATAACATTGCATGTGTTCTTATTTATAATTATCATTTGTTATCTTTTAAAAGGGAAAATAAAATCTTTATTAGTTTTAGTCACTTTGTCAAATAAAGCAGCGAATTAACTGAATTTTTGCCTTCAAATTCATCTCTTAACAAATAAAATTTTCCTATTTTTCTTATATGCCACTGGATAATTAATTCTAAAAGTTCTGTTGCTGTACAGTAATCTCCAAGGCAACTCATGTCCTCATATATTCACCATACACAGTTCATATAAAATTAGGAGAGATGCAGAGATTACTAAAGGCATTGATGACAGAACACTTTCTTGCATCTCAGACAAGAGATATACAGGAAGCAGGAAGTTTAGGGATAAGAGATGGGTCAAATATGGGTAGGGCATTTTTTCTTTTTTTCAAGTGGTACAGAAGTCATCAGTTGCTTTTTTTTTGTGTTTTATGATTATTAAAAGACAAATTGTTTGAATTTACACTAACATCTGAAAACTTTCATTTATAAAGGTAGTTCTGCTTCTTTAATTCTGATTTTCCCCCCCTACTTTATGTATGAATGAAGGAGGTGACTCTGGTCTTTTAGCAAACAATGCATACTTTTCAGGAATAAGCTATATGTAACAGATGTTTACAGATACTTCTCTTTGAATTTTTGTTATATTTAAATAGATGCTTTAAGGTTTTTTTTAGTGTGTGTCTTGGTTTAACAACAAATATTTTAATGCCCCCCCCCCCCCCCAAGATCTCCCCCCAGTACAGAGGGACAAAAAATGCAAGGAAGTTATAAGCAAAAAAAACCCAGGTTATTAAAAAGGGAAAATAGCAGCACCACAAAGATACAAGGGAAATAGCTACAAAAAAGAAGTTCACTGCATCTCGTGATTGCCCAGGAACAAAGGGCAAAGATAATGGTGGAGGGTCCTTCCAGCCAACCACCCCCATCAGTCCAACCAAAAAAAAGAAAACAGTGGGAGAACAGGGGCAAAAGCAAAAAAAACCGAGAGAACTGCACCGCTCACAACGAACCACACTTCCAAACTGGCCACTCCACACCACCCAGTCAGCTTCAGGTCTTAACTGTAGGGGTTCTATCAGTTTGGAGTCTCTTTGTTCCCTGCTACCTGTTCCCCCTGGCATAGTGCATTGGCCTGCCTGGCTTGGCTGGGCTGTGGAGTGGTGGCAGGGGCTCTAGTACAGGTAGTTGTTCCATGCGTCAAGCGAGTGGCTGCAGTCCCTGATGATGCTCCAGCAGTGGTGGCTATGAGTTTGTGGCTGTGCAGTGGCTGGGACAGGGGTGACCCCCATCCTATTTTGATCCCAGCATGGCACAGTGGGTCAGCAGCTCCTGGCTTTCCTGCTGTCCCAGTTTCTTGCCATAGCTGAGATCCCTAAAAAGCTTTTTTACCCGTGGCAAATGCCCCCAAACTCCCCTGCACCCGGTAGGTGACGTGCCACCTTCAGATGATGCAGTGGTATGGATATTCATCACGATAGCTCCTTTCCCTGTCTTGTAGCCATAATATGACATCAATTTCCTAGATCTTTCAGCAACTGTGTCTGAAGTGAACAACTGGTATCTGACTTAGAATTGCTTGGCATGTATTACGCCAAACAAACCAGAACAACTATTCTGTCAGAGTGATTCCTAGAGGAGTATGGAAAATTTTAGTAATACAATTCCCACCATACATTTGTTTTGTTTTGCAACAGTTTGAAATAAGCTGAGAATTGAGTGACATTTTTATTCCAATAATCATCTGGCACAATGTTCTGTTCAAAATCTACTATCTTGATGAATAAGATAAAACAGAGGTTCAATGTGCAAAACATGAAGATGCATTTAAAATATATTTTAGCATTCTATTCATGCTGCCAAATCAGAATCAAAACTCATTTTTTTTGCTGTCAGCAGAAGGTTTAATAAACATAGTGTCTACATGCATAAACATTCCCAATTTCCAGACTTAGAGATGGATTCATCTGATACTGTAAATATTAACAAAATGATTAATTCCCAGGGTCACATCTATACTTCCTGGTCAGGAGAAAAAGTAATTTTCACTTGATAAAAAGTAGATGTATACTATGCTAGTAAATCCACTCTAGAAATGTCTATATTTCTTCACTGACAGGAAAGTTTAGATGAAAATGCAGCTGTTCATACACATAATGAAAATCTCAAATTAAAGGAATTGTCAGTTTTTGTTCCAATACTACTGAAACCACTTTTTAACCTTTTGAATCTTTACAGTTTGCATATGCTAATGCAACAATGGAACCAATTAAACAGATCAGAGAAGTCTTACATTAACTAAGAACGATATGGATGGAGATCCTTTGCATATATTATTAGGATACTGATGTGTGCCTTTGCCAATGTATAACATTTTGTTCAGCATAATGTATGGTATGACAAGGTAGTTTAGCCTTCAACCAGAAGTACTACTAGGAAAAGACGACTGAACTTTGTTGACATACACCGAAACTTACTGAATTTGAAATAATTCAAGACCCAAAAGAAGAAAAGTTGTCATAGGGAAGGGACAGTGTAAGAGAAGTGTGTGTGACTGTCTGCATATGTCCATGCATGGGGAACATTCTGTAGGAAACCTAGACTGTATTTATATAACCATTTCTTACACATTTTGTCTCATTTTATCTTTCTTTTTTTTTTTGCTCCCTATATGGTGATGCAAATTTTTATTTTCTTACACTAGTTTATCTCCCTTTTCACTGTTTTAAACTCTCCTTAGTCTATTTTGACTTAACCAAGTTGCTAGTTTGTTGCATTTGTATACTTTTGATGCATTTGATGATTTGGTCTTATTTTTTACCTTACACTTAATTCTGATGTCATTTCTGTTGCTATTTCCTGAGATTAGTTATGACTACCTCTTTAAGACCAGTGTTTTATATTTACTAGTATTCCTTCTCCTCACTTTAAGGTTCATAAATTCCACAGTTGCTCTTGTTGAAGTTGCCTTCTGTTGTCAAATTCTCTATTAATTCATTTCTGTTAGCAAAAAAAAAGATGGTAGTTTATTTCTGTTGTGTTTCTTATCCACCAAATGTTTTTCTAAACTTTGTAACTCACAACAGGTGCTCCTTACTATATCCTCAATACATCTTTGAAAGATCTAGGTCAATTTACTTACATTTTCCTGCTGTTGAAAGTGATAGAACTTCATTGTTCCTTGACTTCACTGTTTTAATCATCTTGAGTATAAACCGTTGCGACAACTAAATTGTTATTACCTTAAAGTACCATCCAGCACCATCAGCTACCTTAAACTTTGTATAGATATGTCCTCCTTGCTATGACTGGTCAAAGCCTTAACTTTGTAATGGTTTTGGTCATTCTAATATGTTTAAGTTTGTCCAGCTAACTTTATGAGAAACGTGAAAAACTCTTGGGATTACTATCTGGATATGAATGAATCTTCTCTGTAAGAGGAGATTTTCACCTCTGTGAAAACTACACATTTTGGGCAAGTTTGTATATTCTTCAGAATGGGGACTATGAAACTCAAGGCCTTATAGAAATGAAGCTTCTACAAAGAAGTAAATACCAGCCACATGTAACAATTATGTAGGCACTGTATTTTGTCAATATGCATCCACAGATGTATCATTTATGAAGTCTAAACAACAATAACATCTCTTGAAGGGATTTGACAACCATAATTGTAGTGGTGTAAGAATCAGTCATTGAATTTTGTTCCAGATTCAAACATGTACTAAATGTCTGAAAGTTCTTTGAATGTTACATTCGTTGTAAACATAAATTAGGGATAATGGTTCTATCTCATGTAAGGGAAATTAATGTGCTACTTGCAGTGAGTTCCTTATTGTTCAGTCTTGTGTTATAACAAAAAAGAAGAAAGAACGTTCTTGCAAATTGTAAATGTCAGGATTTATTGGATGGAATTATTTGTTATGTCTTACAGTTGATATTCTTCCTACTGAGGCAGCATGTTAGTGAATTAATATTGAAACTGAGTAATAATTGGGGTCATATAAAAGTTATTCTTACAGGAAAATTTACTTTTGAGGAACTTCAAAATAAGAAATTTTTCTGCCAAGAACTTTTCCATAATGAAGTGGGGAGGTACTGAAGAAGGGACTTAAGGGTAACAAACAAGCAGGCAGGGAATAGTGGAGGAATTGGAGATTTTGACTGTTTGTAGATAGGAAGGCTTGTGGTAAATTTTTTAAATGATCACAAAAGATTGTGAAGAATTTGCATACATTTTAGGCTGAAACTCACAGTGAGTGCTGCAAGGAAAATGGATCTGAAATTAGGTACACAGAATTCAAGTATCCTTTGTTTTTAATATACTAGATCTCTGCTGAAAGTACTGTAAAAGTATGATGCATTTAATCCTAAAGTTGGAATATGAAATAGCTCAAATTACTTAGACTCTAAAAAGATATTTTTTCTCTGTTAAATACTGAAGGATCATAAAACTTACAACTCATATGTTGTAATCGTACATGATTCAAGTTGTGTAGATAACTCCCATTGCCACTGACTTCTACTCAACTGTTGTGTTTTGGGGATCCATCAAAAAATAACTATATGTTTACTTTTTCTTCAAATTAATTTAAAATTATTTATATTTTGCTTCTTTGCTAATAATTGCCATTTTATTTTTCTTTTGCCTTTGTTTCACTCAGAATTAACTTTGTGTTTTAACCATTCTGGGATTACTTTAATCTGTTCCTGGTTTATTACATGTGTTGCTATTCATTTACATACTCCGATATTAATTTTGTTTTGCTTCACAGGCTTCCTTTCACTTGTAACTTTTTGACCTTTCATTTACCTTCTCTGAGTCTGTGGTGTAAACACTACTATCCCTGACTTTCAAAATGCTCTTATCCTCACTGCCTTGCATCTGCAATCACCAACTCAGCTGGATCAGTTCTCTGTCTGTTTTGTCGGGTTTCTCTAGGGATACAATCATCGACATATGAATCACCATTCCTTCCTTCCTCTTTCATACCTTACTCTGAAGCTTTTAATTTATTAATTTGTGTTAGAGAAAGTAGAGATTAGTTGAAAACATTAGTAGATAATAGTTTATAAGACATCCAATAAATAGTACCCAATGATGTACACGTAAAAATTTAACATTCAATTTCTATGTTCAACAACTGCACCTGATCAAGTGTGCACCAGCAAATAACATAATGATGAGTGAAAGCATAACATTAAATGATACCAGAATTTGGGCAAGGCCTGAAGAAATTATGAACTTACTGTGAACAGAGTATTTTGAGGAAAAACTCGAAAGATTCAAAAGGTTATCAGGTAAATTTCCTAGGCATGGTGTGGGAACTGTTATGTGCCAGAAACTCTTCCCAATAGGCACTCCAGATTTTTCTGAAAACTGGGAAACTTTAATACAGTTGTCATCATATTTTTCCCTGTCTTCAGTCCCAGAGAGGAATTCTTGACACATTTAATTTACTAGTCCAAACACAGCCCAGCATTCTTTTTCACAGCAGGTTAAAAAAAAAAAAAAAAAGAAGCCTTGTGCTCACCTAGCAATGACTGCAAATCTGAGAAAGATTTGAGGTGCCAGTCCTGCATTCAATTAGTGTTTTATTTTGGCTTTCATTCAAATCTATTCATAAAGTAATATGAAATGTTCCTCTGAAATATAACCTGTGTCCATCTATCATGTTAGATGCAGGCTTCTCTCAGCATTAGTATAATATGTGAACTTTTTTATTTATATTAAGCTGTCAGGTAAAACAAAGAGGAAAACAAAATAATTGTCAAAATAACTGGATAAGCCTCTGCAGGAAGTACGAATATATAAATTTTCCAAACAGATGTTTCCACTTCAAGTCTTGACTGGAGCTAAGAACCTCTATTGTCTGCATAGTTCCCCACTTGGATAGTTCAAGTCATCCAGCCTGTATCTCCACTCCCACTCTTCCCACTTATTTTAAGAATTTATATTTGATAGGTTATAGCCCACTAATTTACTTTATTCATTCTGTCCTTGATTCACTCCTAAAGCTCTTGTCCTGGTTTTCTCCCTTGAAAATTTCACTTATAATAATTTCATTGATAATAATCAGTCCCTTGCATATTGTACTGAGTAAAATGTGAAACAGTCTAAAGGTTTACTTTAATAAAAGTGTCTGGGATAGTTATGATTTTAAATTTGTCTCAGCTTTTATCTATTTTTCTTGAAAAGGAAGTAAACCTCCTTTACATACTTCAAATTTTAGAAATCAACTACTAGGTTTCTGTGGCCAGGTTTTGGTAGCAGGCGGGGCTACAGGGTTGGCTTTTGTGAGAAGCTGCCATGTCCAGTCAAGCCAATGTCAGTCAGCTCTGGTATGGACCCACTGCTGACCAAGGCCGAGCCAATCAAGAATGACAGTAACACCTCTACGATAACATATTTAAGAAGAAAAAAAAAAGTTATAGCGCAGATGAAAATCTCTGGCTAGAGAAGAGCAGAGTGAGACCGTGTGAACAACTCTGAAGACACGAAGGTCAGTGGAGAAGAAGGGGTAGGAGATTCTCTAGGCATCAGAGCTGAGGTTCCCCTGCAGCCCATGGTGCAGATCATGGTCATGCAGGATATGTCCCCACAGGAGTGCAGAGATCCACCTGCAACCCATGAAGGGGACCCACGCCAAGACAGGTGGATGCCTGAAGGAGGCTGTGATCCCATAGGAGGCCCATGCTGGATCAGGGTCCTGGTAGAGACCTGTGGACCTATGGGGAAAGGATCTCACACTGGAGCACAATTCCCTGGTAGGACTTGTGACCCTGTGGAGGACCCACACTGGAGCAGCTTGTTCCTGAAGGACTGAGCCCTATGGAAAAATGACCCATGTTGCAGCAGTTGGTGAAGAACTGCTGTCGTGTGATGGACTCACATTGGAGAAGTTTGTGAAGGACTACCTCCTGTGGGAGGGACCCCACAGGAAGCAGGGGAAGGACTCATCTCTCTGAGCAATAGCAGAAACAACAACTGACAGGAACACACATTCCACATCCCCCTGCACCGCTGGCAGGGAGGAGGAGGTAGAACTTGGGAAGGAGGAAGGAGTTGGGGGAAGGTGTTTTTTAAGATTTATTTTACTTTTCATTCTTCTGCTCTGATTCTGTTAGTAATAAATTCCATTAATATTCCCACTTTGAGTCTGTTTTGCCCATGAAGGTAAGTGATCTCTCCTAGTTCTTATCTCAGCCTATGAAGCCTTTGTTATATTTTCTCTCCACTGTCCAGTTGAAGAGGGGAGTGATAGAACACCTTTGGTGGGTACCTGGCATCCACTACTACTTCTATCATTACATAGAACCACTTACTCTCCAGGTGATCCCTTATTTATTTATTTTTCTACCCAAATAATAAAATATTGACTTACTTCAGTCAAAGGACATATCCATCAATGTTTACTGAGAATGCAGTATATGGCATTTGACCTTTTATTTTTGGCACATGCTGATAAAGTGAAACAAGTTAGAGGATTCTCAGAGTTCTGATGAGCATCTCAACTGCATCTGCATATGTGTGCAAAGAAAAGAAAGTTTTTGTCTGCCTTGCATGTCTGTAAGCTGGAAAAAGAAAATACTAAACAGACGTGTGCTGGGCCTTTAAACGGTTGAAGGATTAATTCTGAGGTTACAGCCAGAAATAGCTGAGGTTTTCAGTGTAGCAAGGAATTGAAAATATCTGACACCTGACATTTTAAATGTCTTTTTATGTAAAGACAGTTATGAGAAAAACATATAAAATTACTTAGGTGTCCTTCCTCTTACCATGTCTATAATTTTGTGGTTATTTTGGTTTTTATATCTCTTTTTTTCTTTTTCATTGAGACATTCACATCTTTAAATTATCACTATGCCCATCCATTTATTTCTGGAAAAAAAAAACAAGGAAAATCATACACATTTTGGTCAAACAAATGAATGGAGTTATATTAAGTTGAATCAATAACATAGCCAAATATCTGCGTGGTTTTCCATATTGAAACCTGTAGTATAATCTATTTTTATTAAGATCTGGATCAATTTAATCTGGTAAACCTGCTTAAACATAACTATCTGTACATAAAGAAATCTAATATTCCTGTTCCTGACATGTGGTACTTATGCGTTGTCTTTTAAACTCTTTTGCCTATAGTTATAAAAGTGCATCTGAGAAAAAATAAAAAACCCTAAATTAGACATCTTAATAGGCATGTAAGGTTGATGTAGTCACAAAAGGCTCCATTTATAATTGATAAAGACACACAAGTTTTTATTCCATTTAGAAGTGATATCTAAGATAGGTCAGATGAATCATCCCTTACCACTGAAATGGGACGGGGTTTTGGTATGAAGTATCAGTACTAAATAGTTCACATAGAGTAACTCCAATATCTATTGAAATTTTGGTCCCACTAACATGAAACCTCACTGTTTGACTTAATTAAAAATATATAAGTTGATGAGCCAAACTCACATATTTCTATGTGACCACATACGACATATATTACCTGTAGAGAATTTAGATAGCAGAGTTTTCACCTGAGCTGGGCAGAGAGTGAAGTTTTCTATATATAAAAAATCAAAGTAGAATTAAGTCATTGCTATTGCATTCCTTGTTACTAACTGTATTGTAGAAAGACATAATAAAACATAGAAAATTCTTGTTATTTCTAGGTATTTTTATGGAACATAGATTTCAAGTGTGTAAAAAAAAGCAGAAGAGGAGAGGACAGCACAGGACAGGACAGAACAGGACAGGACAGGACAGGAAATGAAAGGAGGAAGGGGGAAGGAGGAAGGAGAAGGAAGAAGGCAAGGCAAGGCAAAAGTAGTGTATATAAACACATTTACCTGTATGTATATGAGAAAATGGACATGTACTTAAACTTTCAAATTAATGTTAGGAGTAGAATACTGTGATTGAATAATAATAGACTAATTTTTCTATGTTTGACAGAAATATTCACTGAGAACTTCAGGTTGATGGAATTATCTAGCTACTCTACAAGAAAGCTAGTCCTACATAGACATTTACAGAATTTATTACTTGCATTTCACCGTGAAAGCAAAGTTGTCCTTTATTTGTAAAATGCTGATCAATCTACTTGCCATTCTTAAGGTATAGGGTTTTGTACTGACTGTTTAACACAGAAATACACCATATCTTTACAGTTGTGAAAACCTACCAAATACCTTGATTTCCTCAAATAGGAAACAAATCTACAAGTGGCAAATTCTTTTCAAAGGAAATTAAACTTGAAAAATCTTATTTTACATTCTGGATCTGGTATTGTTCTTAATTGTATGTTCATCAGTTTATTATTCATGTGGATATTTCGTTGAGCAAGAACATGAAACACTGGTCTAACAAAGCAGTGAAAGACATCATAAACCCTGAGGGAATTTACTATATTACTGTCATCAGGAAATGGTGATCAAGCTACTTCATATATAGTAGTATTAACTCCTGACTTATTTAGAATATTATCATTACCAATAAGTAAATGATATGTCAATTAAGTTGGGAAAAATGTGGTAATATGTGAAGAATTTTTAAAATTTTTTTTAAAAAATAAAAAAAAATATTAAAAATACTCTCAATAAATATATATAATATTACATTCTAGTGAATAAGAGAGTTTTGTTAAAGGGACATTCTGGAATGACCTAACAGAAATTGTGAATTATATAATTAAACTCTAAATTATATAACCTGTATCATCATAATAGTATGATGGATAAAGAGATACTATTGCAATATTTTGAGTAATACTTGCTATATAAAATTAGAAAATACCTTTCATTTAAATAATTTACATATAGACCAAAACTCTTTGAGCCCATCCAATCTAAACAGCTATTTACTTTGATTTCTAAGTGGATCTTATTGCTTTTAAAGTAGTATGGAATCTATATAAAGTAAGAAGACAATACCAGTATTCATTTTTGAGGGAGAAAAGTCAATACTAAAAGGATCTGGAAGTTATGATTCAGCCTTTGCTTCTACTTTTTTTTTCTGTGATTTGGAAAAAAGGGAGCTGGTTACCACAGTAAGCTCTAGGATTCTTCCTGGCACTATTTGGAAATGGCTAAAAGACTCCCAACAGAGAAACCTTCCTTTTGAGAAGTGAGTTTTAAAAACATAGACATATGTTAGAAGAACTCATTTAGCTTCTAATTCAACAGAGAACAATATCCACAAACTCCACTTGTTAATGGATTATTTTAAATTTTACATAATATTATTACTACTGTTCTACATGTATTGTTTTGTCCTAGAAATAAAACATTTGTGACATGGTACAAAAATTTATAATCTTTTTTCTGCACAAAGTGGTTTCTAGGTCCTTCTCAACAGAGAATTAAACTGCCAGCATTTTCTATGATAACAGTTACCTTTTAACTCTATGTGACACATAGACCCTCCTGTCATTACTGGTGCAACAGTTTTTTGTCTCTCAACAGGGAAAAAAAAAGGAGAGCTAGCCAATACAGCTGTAATAAACATTGGTATCATATTTTGTACAGGAGTGCATATTCTTGGAGGAATAAAGAGCCTAAAATGTTCTATTCTGATAAAATTGAAAGCAAGATAGAAAATGTAGAGTATCCTGAAATGCTAATTGGATATGTCTACAGAAAGTAGAATCATATATTTTGACATTAATACATGGCATTAGTAAATTGTGATATGCAAAACCCTCTGGTATCTTTTTAGCATAACTAATTTACAGTCGGGTTTAAGTTTTTACTTTAGACTTAGTTTAGCTTATTTCTTTATTAAAAAAATGTATATATGGATCAAATGGTACATGCTGAAGAAATATTTTTTCAGTAAGTGCTCAAAGCAAAAAATGGCCTGTATGTAAATGTTTTTATTATTAATGAATGTAAATTATCCAGGAAATGTCTGACTGTCTTAAATTAGAAGGGATTAAATTAATAGGATGCAAGAGATTAGGCTAAAAGTATTCTGAAGATGTGTCAATGTACTGAAAACCTCATTTTAATTAGTATAGTTCAAGACTAATATTCTACTAAGGATTTAAACAGGGTGAAGGCTATTTCCAAAATGCGGGAAGCATATTTGGCAAAATGCCACAATTACTACAATACCAACTCTTCTGCATACTTTTAATTTGAAGACATGTTGAAGACACGTTGAAGGCACAGCTTCATTTCAGAAGAAAAAAAAAGAATATAGATAGGTGAAATATTTTCTAAGAATCCTGACCAAAAACCCCACTTGAATTACTGTCTGTTTTTTGTTTTATTCCATTTACTTTTCTTCCTTTGTATAAACAAAAAGGTGTGTCAGCTCTGCAGTTCCCTGCTCACAGGTAATCAGCAGTAAGACAGCTTAATGTGTCACCACATAACTGTTATCCTAATGAGTTCTGCAAAGCCCAACTGCAAGACACCTGGAGACACACAAATTTCAATTAATACAAAGTTTTGAAAATTTTGAACTTTAGTTTTTGGTAATTTTAACAAAAAAAAAGGTTCTTCTTTATACACATATCCATCTAGAGCTAATTATGCTGATTGCTATTGGTTACCTGAGAAACTTACAAACTTTGCAATTTTGTTTTTCTTCCAGTCAAAGAGATAAAACACAAGTGAGAAATACTCTACTAGTATAAAGTTATTATTCTCTACAGCAGTTACTAAGTTGCTTCACTTTTGTAATTATGATTTGACTTTATTGACTAACGTTACTTTATTATTTTAGTACTAATTTAGTTTAAAAATGTTATATGCAGACATACATAGTCATATAGAATGAATCAAAACTTTTTTCTTTTTTTCTTCCTTTTTCTTTCTCTCCCTCCCCTTTTTCCTTCTGGGACTGCTTTACTGCCCATGAAATTCAAGCTTAGCATGTGTGAAATTTCTGGTATCTAAACTGATATCACATGAAAGAGGGGGGATAGTTTGCCTTATCTTTAGAGAGGGGAGATTTTCTTGACCCTCAGTAATTTGTCTGTCAGTGCCCCAGGGAAGCTGAGACCCTTACGTCCGATCAGTCCGTCAGCATCCTGTAAGAGGGGGGACATTTCACACGATTCGCAGGATCGGAGGGTGATTTGGTTGCCCTTTTCAGGGGGGAGATTGAGCCAACAGCATGGAGACCCCTCAGCAAATCCTGCCAAAGTGTTACCTGCTGCTGGCAATTGGCAGCACCTATAAAGGATTCACTCTAACAGTTTATGGAGTAACACTCTTTATTAATACAAAGTGCAACAGGTTAATAAATAATGTTCGTGGGTTGTTGGTGATAGTGTCTGACATATTTAAAGCAATCTAATAATACTACAAAGCAAGCACAAACACAAGCTCTAATACAAATCAATCTACTAATACACTATAGAGTAAAGCACAAGTTCTAGTCCTAAAACCAGCAATTAGTCCACACAGAATAACTCTCTTAACAATAGGCATCCCTAATGGGAGGGGGAAGACAGGTTCAGTCAACTGACTGGTCTCTGCGGTTTCGGTGGAGTCTCCCTCTTATTTCTCCCTATTTCCAACTTATTTTTATAATATTTCTTTAGGTTTAGGTGGAGCTCAAGTGACTGTAGTCATAAATACTTAATTGGGTAGTCACCCTTAGCATCTATCTCCATTGGTGGACAGATACTATATGGTCTTTGAACTATACAGTATCATCATGTTCCCCTTCCTGCAGGATGATTATGGAGGAAGGCCACAGTGTCTCCATGTTACTCCCCTCTTCAATTCCATTCCCCATAGCATGTGCTCAACACTGTTTAGGGAATCTGAGTGGGGCAAGTAGACCGTGTTCCATACCAGCAGTTGCATTTTACCCTCTAATTCTTAGTGTTCTCTAATTTTTAATCCTATCCATTATTCCACAGCTGGAAAGGTTATTGTTCTTCTACAAAAGCTCGTAAAAGTTGAAGACAGTAAGGCTATTAGGATCAGAATATTTTGACATCATAAGCGGAAAGTTGTTACTCAGATATTTGAAATTTAGGTATATGGCTGCATGGTCTTCTGAGTGAAAATGATAAAAGTTGGACACATAGAGACAGCTCTTTTTCTCTACTAATAAAATAGTTGTTTAAAACAAGATGCTTTTCTTTCCCTCTGGAGCAACCTTTCTTTGACCGTTGGCCAGGTAAAGAGTTGAGACCCCTAGGTTAGTTTACATGCCCAGTTTTTTAGTGCTAAATATGTGTATGATAACTCCTATTCCTGTGTAAAACAGCTGATGTGATTCTATCAAGCAAATGAAAATAAACACTATAACAAGGACAACATTAGTCATATACTCAGTTATCTTCTTAATGTACTCTGCTAAATGAAGTGATCTGTTTAAAACAAAGCATGACTTAAAGCCTGTTTGTCAAGGCTTACAAATTTACCATAGTACTTAGAATAAGTATTCACATAAAACAATATTATCTATGAACAAAGAATGTACAAGATTTGGCCCTTATTTTAATTGTGCGTACTGTTTTCCAATCAATAACTGTAGTAAAAGTATGATGTATTTACAATATTGTCACTATGAATAATATCTTTTGTTTGATAGTTCTATATTTTCATCCAGAATATTTTCTAAAATAACTAAATATCTTATTGTTTGAAATTTAAGGTGTGAATTCAAGGAATTAACAGATAATTCTAAAGATTTTGCATGAATGATTTTGAAAAATCTCAAAAAGCTGTCCATAGACCCTGACCATACTCTTTCTTCTTTAGGGAGATAAATCCTGTTCGGTGTCCTGCTGTAAAGTATTTCATATTACTCTACTGTCTGGTGTGTATAATGTGATCAGGTACAGGGATATAATTTAGTTATCTGTGTAACTTACTAGGCTATCCCATCCTCACTTACTGAGTTGTTCAAAGAACTCTGCTCTCTATGTGAGCATAGTCTGTGGTAATATACACTATTCAGACTTTCTTGCTTCTAATTTCACCTTGTCTGGTCAGAAAAAGAAATTTTAGAAGCACATGACATTATACCTGTTTATATTTAAATATTGCACCAATATTTACACAATGGGAACCAGGCTGAGTTCTCTAAAATACTTTCATTAAACACTTTCCATAAAAGAATGAGAGAAGATTCAATGATGGCAAACGATGGCAAACAATTGGAAAAAATGGAAAACATTTTTCAGGGATGGGATCATAACTCAAAAAAATGACAAAAATGCAATAATGACAAAGGAAAGCTATTATATCTGATAGGACTTTTTATAAATATTAGGAAACATAGTGGCTATAAGAATTTACATTTCTGGATGCTAGTAGACCTCAAATTGAAAGAGTTAAAATGCGATGTCAATGCAAATAGAAGAAATAATCTTATTTTAATGTTAATGATAACTTCAAATATAAAGTTTATTAATAAAATATTTACATGATAACAATATATACTTAGTTGTAATATTATATGAAATTTCAGCTGTACATTGTAAAGAGATACTAGCAAATTGCTGAGTCCTAAGTAGAAGGAAAAGAATTATCAGGATTTTAGAAAGCCACAATCATGATGAATCATTGATGGACTATAACTTATTGGGCAGGAATTATAAAAGGAGGAAAGTAGCAAAGAAAGGCAGAAAATAATGAGGTGAAAACATGAGATTTTTTAAAAAAATAAATGGAAAAGCTATAAAAGGTTCTTGTGAACTGAGACAACAAAATATTTTACTTATACACAGACTAAGGTTAGATATTAAAGAAAACCAACACCTCTGAATGAGGACTTAATTAGGACGATAAAGTAGCTAGGAAATTAGTAAAATCTCACTCTTCAAAGATTTTCAAGAATAAGTTAGACAAACAGATACATGGGCCATCTACAGATGTCTCTTTATATCTTCTCACAAGTATACTCTTCAGTTTCCTTGTCTACATTCTACCACTGTATTTTGTAATGTTATTAAAAAATGAACTTGATAACAGCTATACTCCAACTCTAGGCTATAAATAATTTGAAAGCACAAGAAAGAGGAAAATCTGTTTTTTTCCTTTCCCCTTAAAAGACTTCTCTAGAAAAAAAACTATAAAAAACTGACTTGCAGAAAACTTCTTACTGCTATGTGACTGTAACCATCTGGCTATACTCAAAATTTTACTTTCCTTGTTTTGAGTAAAAAAAATTTATAACTTTGTTTTGGTATTATAACTTATGCAGAAGGAAATTGAACTCCATACTGGTTTGGTAGCTCAAACATTCCTTGATTAAGAAGCCTTTCTATTTGTGTATTCCCTCAACACGGAAAGATCATGGTATCCCATCAGGAATGCCCTTAGATTTCCAAAGCCTGAGTGAGTCCTCAACAGAACAAGGGGCTAATATGTATGAGATTATGAGATTCTTCTGACTACATTTAGAAGACAGCTACTGTCACTTCACATTTGTGAAACCTAGTTGTAAAGGTATACTCTAAAAATGTCTACTGAAACAAGCTTCTGATGATTAACATGTAGAGAAACAGCGTATCTGTAGTTCAGATTTGAGTACGGGCCATTTGTCTAAGAGTTGGACTTGATGATCCCTGTGGGTTCCTTCCAACTCAGAATATTCTGTAACTCCTGTCTGTTAAGCTAGTCACCAATCTGCTCACAGAAGATAAACATCCACGATGGAACTTACATAGCAAAATCTAGGAAATCTTAAATATTGCAGAAGCAGAACAGTTTCTTTGATCACTATGTTGGATGCAGTTAATTGAGTAATTAGACTTCCCTGAGACACATAGGTCAGCCTGCCTTTGTAAGGAAACAGAATAAACTGATGAAAAAACAATTTTCTACTTCTACTACCGGTATATTGAATAGGTGAGATGTACCATACTCTGTAAAAGGCTCTTTTCAAAAAATAAAAATAATTTAAAAAAAAAAACAAATTGGATTGATTTACTCCAAATTACACCTCATAAATACGGGGGGGGAATGTTGTTGACCAAGGACTGACATCCATCCACTTTGATGCAACCTAGTACTGTCCCAAATATGGAGCTGAAAAATGTGACCTAGGAACCACCCTTCCAGAAGGGTCTTTTGTGACAGATGCCTAGCACTCAATCTATATCTGGGTAAGTAATACTACTGTAACCTGCCAGAGGGTGTAAATATTTGTACGAGTCTGGAAGTTATGGTACAATACCTCTGAGACATCGTCACTGAAGTAGCAGGTTAAAGCCAGCTGGGTTCCAGCCAGGAAATCTCAAGTTGATTGAGGCATCTGTGTTTTAACAACTGAATTGAGTCATAGGTGTTTTAAACCTACTTCTTCTCTTACCTAATGCTTTGTGATTTAGAGTGTTCTTATCAAATGAAGGACAGTTTGTCCTCACTTCTGAGCAGTTCTAAACCTTCACCTAAAATAAACCATTGAATTCAATACAAACAATGTTTTATTTTAATGAATTTCCCAGAAACTAATAACCAGTTTTCAGGTGTATTGCTGTCTAACTTATTATGATACTTTCTATCTCTTACTAGCATTATTAATACACAATGTCTATATTGTCAAGGTGTTCCTGGCACTGCAATTGTACTTTTTTTTTTATTATTACCACAATTTTAACAATAACATCTGAGAGTTACAGGAGCCCAAGATATTGCAAACATTTAAAAAAACAGGCTACATTTAAAGGTACATATTTAAATCGTAACTGTTTGTGCTGAGTTTGTATACTATACTAACAAGGAAAAATGTATTTGTTTTAAATTACTTTCTTGTGGTGCACAGTCAGCACAGCTGTTTTGTTATCTGTTTTGATGTAGTCTAGTACCCTTTATAACAACTTAGTTGTGCTGATTCGATTCCTTTTTTTTATTTGGATATAACAACTATTGTTATGATTATGGTTTGATCCTAAGAATTTTGATAGGATAATTCTGAGGTCATTTTGACTTTAATGATGCTTAGAGTCTGCACGTGATTTAATCTTATCTGGCAAGCAGTAGGATCAAACAAAGTTACTGATTTTCCTTTTGCTTTTGAAAAATAAAATAAATCAGTAGATCAAGATCTTTAGACTGGGATGTAGAAGATTCAGACGTACAAAAAGACTTTCTTAAGTTCTTGCATGTATTTTAAATTGAGATTAGTGCAAAATTACAAACAGAAAAATCAATCCTACTCCATTAAAAAAAACAAACAAAAAAAATGTAGCAAATGTCCAATGATTACATTAAAGTTTCGAGATCAGAAATAAAAGGAATGAACTCATATACATCTTTGTGTGTAATCTTCAATGTATATCAAAGATATGTTGTATTTATCTCACCTAACTTCAGGAACAGACACAGCTGAGGCTCCTGAAATTTCTGTTATGACTCCTCTTAGAGCTACTTTTCATTTCTCTGCATGACAACTACAATACAAATGATATGGAAAATCTTATAGGAATTCAAAGAAAACAGGGTATTTTAACAACATACTGTTCTGCATGAAATTAGCTATTTGCTTCTCCTTTGTTTCTGGACTTACATTTAACTTGTAAGTTAGCCATCACTTCTTTGAATTTACTCCATCTTTCAGAATCTGACTTGCACAGAGAGATCATTTAGTCATACTGAGTCAACAGGAGCAACAAAAGAGGTATTTGCATCACTAATTCTGACAAAATTTTTCACAATATTTATATATTCACTTCTACAGATGTAGATCTGGCTTTCTGGCTTCTGTGCTACTACTGGCCTTTAGTAGTCAGCTTGAACCACAAACATCAATGTGTTTATCTCCCTACAATGTCTTTGGTATTTTAAATTAATTTTTTATTTCACTTTGCTTTCACAGAGGAGCCAGGGAATGGGGGAAAGGAAAAGGTTTTTGTCAAATTGCATGTGTTCTTTTCAAAAGCTGGTAAGAACAAAGGCTATTTGTACCCAGATAGCAATTATTTTATGTTAAATAAAATGCTTTTAATATAAGTGAATTAATGGATATGTAATATGAGGTGCAAAATCCTTTTGGTAGAGCAATGCTTTGGTACCTCTTTGGGGCACCAAGCTTGGTTAATTTTTACCATGTTTAAGTAGGTTAAACACAAGGCAGTATCTACTGGACAAAGCTACATAATAGACAACTAAGACTAAAAACTTCTAAAGATGGACTTTAATACTGTCATCACCTGAATAAGATGCCTTAGGAGTTGATCACACACTTGCTTATAAGTTGATTGCACTCTGTTGCTATTTGAAATGGCCTGATGTCCAGTGTTTCTGAGCTGCAGACTGTTTTGTTCCTTTTTTTTAAACAGTTTTATACCTTCTCGTGCCAGTGTTTTTGCTCTTGAATCCTTTACTTACCCAATATGCAAAGCTGAATGTCCTTAGTTCTGCCTGAAAATTTGGGTTTACAAGTCTGTCTTGAACAGTTCTACTTGATGTACCTTCTCCTATAGCTTTCTCAGAATTTGGTAGTCTTCTCAAAAGTCAGAGCTCAGGGTGCACAAGTATGCAATACTAAAACTAGACATAGAATAGCAAATTGGACACTCCAGGAAAGGCACTGATAGAGTTATCAAGCCAGGAGGTAAAAGCATATTGCTATCTAAGTCTTCATTTGTTTTATGATTTTCTTCTAAAATAATTCAGAAAACCGATGTTTTACTATTGCTTTGTGTTTTATGTGTGTGTGTTTGGTGGGCAAAAACAGCCCTTTCCTCAACACTTATTACAAGTGTTTTGGACAAATGATCAAGACATTATAGCTTCTATGATATCCTTTTGAATTCACCTTTTCCTCCATTTTTTACAAAACAGGCTTAGGGATGTAATATGGGTCCATGGAGTGCTTTAGTGGTAGGATTTGCTTTGTCTACATCTAGCGCTGTAAAAATTAGGCATCTAGTGTAAGTTTTATAGTTCACCTCTCAAAAGTGTGATTTATTCTCTATATTTTATATATTCAAGGTGTGGGTGAGCTTTGATCTGTGGGTACAACTGTCTCTTCATTTGTAACAGACATTGGCCAAGTATTTTAAATCAGACGACTAATTTAAATAATTAGAGCTTAATGAGGTTATTGAAACCATGTGAATCAACCTCATGTCAGTTGTGAAGATTCCTCTGAAATCTTAGACATGTGTTTGAATTCTGTTATAAGAAGCAACCATTTCCTGGCATAAGATTTCTTTGGTGCTTAGACAAAATGAGATTAAGAGATTAATGAAAAATCTTGTCAGAGAACTTAAAGATTGACCTTTGTGTTTTCAGGTTTTTTCCCCATGACACTAGGACACTAGTATGCTTCTTAGTTTACAAATGGAAGCATTATCTTCACATGGTTTACATATTAACTAGAAGGTGATTTTTCAGAGTTGTGTCTAAAGTTTTTGACATTTTACTTAGTACTATCCTTCACAGGTAGATAAATTTGACCTGAAGATTCTTATCAAAGTTGTTCAATATTTCTTAAAATAAGCACACAATGACTTGCGATACTTTCTGTCATGATGCTGGCATTATATTTCTTCTTTTCTTGACTGCAGTACTTTTGCAGTTTATTCAAAATATTTGTGATATGTTAGTCTTTTGGATTCCTGTCTTTGGTTAAGAACATTTAAAATTCTGTTCTAAAGCTTAATTAATATGATGGATTGAAAGCCAAGTTTGTGAGGTTTAAAAAGCAATAGGGAAAGATGCCCTCAAAGGGCGAGCATGTTCAGAAGGGTTTTGATTTTCCTTAAGCCTTTTGAGTTTATGACAAAGCGGAAAGCAAATACTGTCTGGCTTCACTTGTCTTATGTAGGTTTATTCAGGTAGACAATTCTTGAAGTATACTGTGTAGTAAATGCATGTTCATATTTCATTTTAAGAAATACAATTGGCTAATATATTAAACATAAGTGAAATATTTTAAAATAATAATGAAAGTGAAAAAAGTGTAGTGGAATTGATGTTTATATTTTGTGATTTTATACACTTTTCCTTACCGTTTAATACATTGTAGTAAATATCTCAAAGTGCTCTTAGAGCCATAGCACCCATAACTGGATCTTCTGTCCAAGAAGAAGGAAGCACAGATAACTTTATGTCAGTGGACTTTAACAATGGAAATTACTTTTTGTAGTATAGACAACTCTAAGTGATAAAATTGAGATAAAAATTAAAAGTTTGGAGAAATTAGCCTTATTATTTAAGTGGGAACCTATGTTTTTGTTTAGATGCATATTACTGCAAAACAACTTAACTATTTACATCAATACAGTTAGTTTAGTTTTTTAGGCTACTTGTAGGTTTTGTAATAAGTTCAATCCAAAAGGTTTGTTTGGGGTGTTTTTACTTTATATTTTTACCTTATCACTATTGTCTCTTTATTAAACACTTTTCTATTGGATTAATTTTTAATGAAAGAATTAAAATGTATTTAGTACCCAAATATATAAAATGACATATGATGACTGCTGCATCCAGCTCCGAGGTCCCCAGTACAAGATATGGACCTGTTGGAGAGGGTCCAGAGGACAACCATGAAAATGGTCAGACAGCTGAAGCACATCTCCCATGAAGACAGGCTGAAAAAAGTTTGGGTTGTTCAGCCTGGAGGAGAAAGCTCTGGAGTGACCTCACTGTGGACTTCCAGTAGCTAAAGGGGGCATACGAGAAAGCTAAAGAGGAACTTCTTCAAAGGGCATGTAGGGGTAGGACAATGTCTTTAAACTGAAGAATGTCTTTAAACTGAAAGTGGGTATATTTAGATTGAATACTAGGAAGAATTTCTTCATTATGAGGGTGGTTATACACAGAGAAGCTGTGGATACATCATCACTGGAAATGTTCAAGGTCAGGTTGGATGGGACTTTGAGCAACCTGTTCTGTCCATGGCAGAGACACCGGACTACATGATCTTTAAGGTTTCTTCCAACCCAAACCATTCTGGTTCTTTCTCTTTTTAGAATGCTTTTAAACCAGGTCTACTTCTAGATAAAACCCTTCATCTTGTCTGAACCAAGCCTTTGATAAAAGGTTTCCCTTTTCTTGAGAGGTCAGATTGATATTGAGTTTTTCATAATCCATGCCAAACAGAAGAAATTTAACTGAAATTCTTCTATTTATAGCTGAAAGTACACTATCATCTAGGACCAAATTAAGGTAATAAACTTAATTCAAAGTCAGAAATGCGCACTATCTAGAATGCCAGCTGCCATAAGAGGGAACCTAAGTACAGTATTTCTCCTCCCACATTGTAGCAACAAGCTGAAGCTATGTGACATAGCTGGCAATTAGCACAATAAACACTTAAAATTGCAGGGGAGGTGAAACATGTAAATATTAGGTCGAAGTAACGGTACAATGCAATTCTTAATTATTTTGACCAAATTAAAAACAGGTAAAAAAGGCAAAAAAGGCAATTCATTTGGGTTTTGACTGTTTGTGGGGTTTGTTTGGTTGTTTTTATTGTTGTTGCTGTTGTTGTTGGGTTTGGGTTGTTTGTTTTTTGTAAGGAAAAGAGATTTGCTATTAGATGTTATGATTTCTGTATCAGAGGGTCACAAATGATCAAAGCTAATATTTCACATACCCCTTTAAATTAGTCTGGATCCTTTTACTATAACATAGCCTTTAGCTATTTTATATGTCATTCTATTCATACATACATTATTAAACTTCTGCAGTTAACAAATCCTTGAATACAGTGCACAATACTTCTGACACACAAAAGATATAAGAAGTAGAAAAACTAAAACAAAAGAATGTCAAGGATGATTGAGAGCCAACCTCTGTATAAGGAGAAATTAAACAAACTAACACACTTGAGTTTGGAAAATAAATGACTGACAGGGAAAACAAACAAATATGAGAAATAGGAAAAATCATTCATTTTTTCAACAGAAGATCTGTTTTAATGAACTAGAATTGAACAAATTCCACTTGAAAAAGAAAGCAAATTATTCACAAAATACACAATTAAAATATGAAAGTCCTTGAAGAAAGAAAATTACACCAGTTCGAAACCACTAGAAATGATGCATGAAAATAAAATGCACCTAGAGTTATGACCCACAGAGCATGCCATCCTTTGCTCAAAAGATTTCAGAATTCATACTAGCTAGAAACCAGAAAGATATTCTGTTGAAGTATCATTGCACGTAATTCTTTTATTTTCACAATTTGCTCATTCATTTTTATTGCCATGTTGTTGCCTCTTGTTATGGGTTTTCTTAATATTCTTTTTTTTTTTAAGTACAGAATTTACTACTTGGCAAAAATCATTAATTTGTTAAATCAAACTGTAAACACATGAAAAGTGCTTCAGAATGTAGAGATACCACAATCCACCATAACTAATCCTGTATTTAGCTGTGTATGGGCTATTAACAGGAATCATGATTACTAAAGATAGTATAATTTTCAAAATAGCATGGCCAATGCGACCTCAACTAGACACAAGTCAGTGTGTTCTACCTCTGCATCATTACCTCTATGCTATATTGGACATCCTATCAATATAGCACATTCTGTAATGTACTGCAGCCAAATCACGGCTGATATTTCTATTCTTCCCGTCCTCTCTACATTGTTTTCTTAGCCATATGGAGTTAGCATTAAGGAAAAAAAGCTGAATTTGAATCAGTAATTTTGCAATGTTTGATTAATAAATTGTCAATTGACATCAGCAATTCTCCTATTTATTATTTTTCATTATTATTTTACATGCATTAACATTATTGCTGAGCTTCTTGGATTTCAAAGCAGTAACTGTGTCATCCTTACATTATTCTTCATTTGATCTTTGGAGCATACTGCATTGTCTGCAAAATTGAAAAGAAGAAATGAACAATAAATTAGAATTTTAATGTAACACAGTAGAAGAGATAAATTATTTTGGCATATCATAGAAGTTAAATGAGTTCCAGAAGATAAACATGTGTTGGAATTTATAGGGTATAAACTTCATTTTGTATGGCTGTTATAAATCACTGGACAAGAAACTGTAACATACTTAGTATCATACTTTTTTCTATTCTACCACTGAGCATTTATACCCATCAAACAAATTACACCTCAGATAGGATTTAAGGTGTCATTTATTTACAGATGATGATAATGACAAACAAATTCTTACCTACTGCACTGTGCAAGCTCAGCAACAAAACTGAAAGACACAGTAAAACGTGATATCATCTCAATAAATGTGACTATTTTGTGGTGCTATGACATAATATGAGTCCAAGAGGATGTAGCAAAAATCTTGCTTCATATTATCCGTAATTTATTTTTTAACTCAGAAAAATTAAATATCTCATATGAGGTGGTTGATTCTGTGGAGTTAAAAGATGATGAACACATTCGGAGTAGAGGACTAAAATGCCTAGTCTGTTGTGTGGTGATGGACCCAGTTTGATCACAGAACATCAGCTGTTTCTAATGAGAAATTATTCCAGCAGTCACTTACAACAACCTTTAAGGTCTCTTTCCCTCCAAAGTTGTGTGACCTTCTTTAGCCTGCTTTTAGGGGTTGTCCTATGGTTGTTCTGAAGTTCCATGAGAACTGCTTGAGTGCCCAACCAGTGGAACAAAAAGATGCCAGAATCTTTACATTCCAGTAGAGTTTAAATAATTAGTACAGATAATTTAAAGTAACTGCGTCTCTCCCCTGAGTGTAAAAGAATTCTGTGCACAAGATGTAGTTGTGCTTAGTATACAAGTTTGGCAGAAAAATTCTGGTTTTGCAGTGCATGATAGAAAGGCTGCCTTTGTGAATTCATATATCATCACATAAATGGTTTTGTCCTCAATGACTGTTAACAAGCTATGCTAGTTTTTCTGGATTAATTTTTTGTCATTATTTGGGTTGTGGGGGTGGTTTTCTGTGGTTTTCTGGTTTTTTTTCTATTTTGTTGGGGGGTGATTTTTTTAGTTATTTGGAATCTTGAAATCCTTATGTTATCATGTACATCTTAAGAAATAGTCTGCAAGATTTAATTAAATGCATTCTTTATTTTTTTTACAGGTGTTTCTCCTTGTAATATTTCTTAGTTTATTATTAATTCTAGAAAAGAAGGACTCTTTATTCTTGATGAATCAGGTAATTAAATTTTTTAATTAATTTTTACAATTAGTTATCAAAGTCATCATGTTCATAGACATGATACTTACTTGTATACACAACTGTGCATGTAAACACAAACACACACACTTTGCTTAGTATTTTGGTTTTTGAATAGTATAAAAGATTTTAAGATTACTTAAAATTAACAAGTTACTCCAAAGAGTTAAGTTTCTGTACACTTTTCTGTCTACATAAATTGCATAATACTAGGAAACATTTCAGCGATAATGGACTGGGAGGACTTCAGTAATTTCTCTCTTGTTTTCACCCTGTAATGTCTATTTTCATAGAATCATAGAATCAGACAGGTTGGAAAGGACCTCCAAGATCATCAAGTCCAAACCTTGATCCAACACCACCGTGGTTACTAGACCATGGCACTGAGCGCCACATCCAGTCTCAGCTTAAAAACCTCCAGGGACGCTGAATCCACCACTTACCTGGACAGCCCATTCCAATGCCTGATTACCCTCTCTGCAAAGAATTTCTTCCTAATATCCAATCTAAACCTCCCCTGGTAGAGTTTAAGATTGTACCCTCTTGTGCTACTGCTGGTTGCCTGGGAAAAGAGATCCATGCCCACCTGGCTACAACCTCCTTTCAGGTAGTTATACAGAGTGATGAGGTCTCCTCTGAGCCTCCTCTTCTCCAGGTTAAACAACTGCAGCTCCCTCAGCCTCTCCTCACAGGACTTGTGCTCCAGTCCCTTCTTCAGCCTTGTTACTCTTCTATGGACATACTGTAGCACCTCAATATCCTTCCTGAACTGAGGGGCCCAGAACTGAACACAGTACTCGAGGTGTGGCCTCACCAGCGTTGAGTACAGGGGAAGAATCACTTCCCTGGTCCTGCTGGTCACACTGTTCCTGATCCAGGCCAGGATGCCATTGGCCTTCTTGGCCACCTGGGCACACTGCTGACTCATGTTCAACTTCCTGTCAATCCAAACTCCCAGGTCCCTTTCTGCCTGGCTGCTCTCCAGCCACTCTGTGCCCAGCCTGTAGCGCTGCCTGGGGTTGTTGTGGCCAAAGTGCAGGACCCGGTGCTTGGCCTTGTTGAACCTCATCCTGTTGGAATCAAACCATCTCTCCAGCTTGTCCAGGTCCCTCTGAATAGCCCTCCTGCCTTCCAGCAGATCAACACTCCCCCCTCAACTTGGTGTCATCTGTATTTTGAAGTGTACTAATCTACTGAATTAATGGACAAGTTAAGAGGAAACATTGCATAAAAGAGTCAATTCAACAAATATTTCTTTAACCTTCATAATGATTTATCAACTCAGAGCAATTAATTTTAACACACAAAAAGAATGGTTTCCACTTTCCTACCTCCTCTCCTCATCTAAATTTCCACTGTCCATAAAATGAGGAAATAAAATGTTCCTTAAAACTGTATTTTGAAGACAAATTAAAATTGGTTGACAGAAATGTCAGGGGAGGCAATGTTTGTACACCAACGTAATGAAAACTTCTCTTATAACATCACAATTTACAGTGTAAATTTATAGTTCATTAACTGGGATAATTGTAATGGATAGTAAAATTGTGGGATTACAGGATATCATACCAAGCACTCCAAGCTCCTAGGTACCTAATTCCAGTCTACTGCTATCAGAGCTTTAGATAATGAACTTCATTCCTTAAGAAACTAAATTCTGGTCTACAGTATTTTTGTAATTTTGGTCTTTTCCTTCTAACTAGAAGCAAAAATTAGTCTAAATGTTAAGAGAAAACATTTAATGGGAGGTTTGGAAACTTGAATCTGCCCTCACAATAATTTAATGGGCAATGCCTTATATGTTCTGCAAAATTTAGGAAAGCATGAATAGGTTAACTGGTAGAAAACCAATATGGAAAGTACACAGGACAAAATAAGGAGGTAGAGATAGAAGGAGCAAGAGGGAAGAATGAATTAAAGATGACAAAAAGCTTTGTGGGCAGATCTCAGTATTTTCAACTGAATTTTACTTTTAATAGCGACTTACTGGTTAAACTACAGGGATTAGTGATAAAAAGAATAAATAAACGTTTGGGCTTTGGAGGGAGGGATCAGATCTGCAATTCTATACTCTTAAAAGCACCCAGGCAAAAAAATATAAGCCTGGAATATTGCTAACAGAAAGGAAGGTAAGCGAAACATAACATCAGAACTGACAAGTAGATAGCAGTTGCTAGTACCACTGAATGGAAATATAAATTATTTCAAAACTCTATGTCCCTGTTCAATGCATAATTTTTTCTTCTGTACTTTTGAGTTACGACAGTAAAGATCTCTTTCCTTCTTCATTATAGTTTAATGAAAATCATGGTAATTATTCAAATTGGTATATTTAAATTCATGAATATGTAGGATCCTCTCTAACACATAGTGAGTTACAGCTGAAAGGACAACGGATTTTCACAAAAATTGCAATACGGAGAGAAGTAACTAGAAAAATTCTCACTTACAAAACCTGTAATTAGGACTTGCTTGTAATTGCAAACCCAAATCCTCGGAGGTATCAAGGATATCTCTGCACACGTATTTGAAATTATCCTTGTAAAATTGTTTATCCATTGAAATTTCTCTTGCCTATTAAATTGTCACATTATAACAAAAAAGCTATGAGGAGAACATCTTAATTAATAGCCATTGAAATTAGATGTGTTAATGGATTCCCTTAAAAGGGCATTTTTAAATGTTCATGCCAGGGTGGTGGAAAAAGGGAAAATAAAGAGACATTGTATGTCTCTGTCTCAAGGCACCACTCTATATCAAATACTTCTGTGTTTTGAGTGGAGGAGCCAAACCTGATTTTACAAAAAATATGTTGAAAAAAGATTTCAGATTTGGAAATCACAGACTTTCATTAGACAGTTTACATCCTGTGCAGTCCCAGATTAATATTTAGGAAAGTGGATCTGAAAGCTATATGAGTATAGTGCTAAAATGGCAAACCACTCCTCAAGCATGAGTGTCCAACCTGTAAATTGTTAGTATGACCTGTAACCTAGACTTTTTCTCTCCAGGGATCACTTATTCCCTGTTAATTCCTGGTCATTGTTTTGCAGATATCAAGAGTAAGAGGTCACTTGGAATAGATGGCATGGACAAGTCTTTTTTTCTGAGGAGATGAAAGTTTATTAATATGGGTACAAACAGTGCTATGCTGCTTTTCCAAGGTCCAGAGAATGGGCCTTGGCCCTATTTAATTTGCTATTATAGATATAGTATCCACACAGCCAAACTGATATTACTCTGTATATTTAATTGAGGTATAGTATGTACCTGGTTCATAAAATTAATTTTCAGCACAGATTAAGCTAACCTAAATTAGGTTAATAAGGCCCTGGGTCCCTGTACTTTTCAATCAGGAGAAAAAAAATAGCCCAAGAATTTGATTGCCCTTTTAAGATAATTCACTGCCTTCCTTGATTACAGAAGCAGACTAGGGAATTTTTATAAACTTCACTAATTTTCAATTTAAGCATTCAAATAATTCTTTACTTTTACATGGAATAAATCACATCCTTGACAACCACTTCTGCAATATTCAACTATTAAAATAATCTCAAGTTTTCCTATTTTTTAAATGGTTCTATTGTTCCCAAAGACATTTTTGAGTTTATTCTTGAGGAATTTAAATGGGTAAAGTACATATTTTTGCTGTATCAGCTAATGCAGTTGGTGCTAATAAGCAAAGTCTTTGCATCTCATGAATATTAATGTTAGACTACAAACCTGGGAAAAGCTAAGAGGAGGTAGAAACATACAAAGTTCATGTGTATATCAAAACTTCAACTATTTAACAGTTGAAAAAGCCCCAAAAAATTTATCCCTCTTTTTTGTTCGAACGATATAGCAGAACTCTTGTTCTAGTTTCATAAAGATTTCATTTTGTGCCAAAACATTTGAAAGCATGTACTTATCAAATGAGAAAAACCCCCAGCGTCTGCATTAAGAAGAAAGGAAGTGTATCCTATGAAGTTTTGTGGATGTTTCTTCCTTTTGTCTTTTCTGAACCTAGTCCAGGGCAACTAACTGTAGGTGACCCTGCTTGAACAGGAGGTTGAACCAGATGACCTCCAGAAGTCTCTTTTAGCCTCAACCAGAATAATTTATTTTATGGAGAAAAACTTTTTTGCCAAGAAACATTTCTACAGAGAATGTATAATTTTAGAGAAGAGTAGTCGTCGTATCAGTTAAAATATGGGGGATAAGCAGGAATCCTTGCCTAATCAAGTCAGAGCAGTCTGAGATGAAAAGCACTGTTCTGCATTTTTCAAGAGCTTCAATACATAGTTCTATATTCACAGTTAGTGTCCTAATTCTCTGTACTAACCAAAGTGTCCCATTTTATACAAACACTTTCACCTATCCAAAAGTAGTGTCAGGTTCTTATGCAAAAACCAGAAATGGTAGAAAGTTAATTTTCATCTAAAAATGCAACGAAACAAAGCAAAACTGGAAACCTGTTCTGTTTTTTTTCTTTTGTGCCCATATCAGACAAAAGAAACGTCAAACATCAAATTTGGTTTAAACAAAACAGAGATTATACTACCTGCACCTGCAAATATATTTAATATTAAATTATCAGTGTTTTCTTATTAACATTTGAAACATTGCAACAAGAAGATTTCCAACTGGAAAATTCCAAAATAACATGAAACTATATTAATATTTATCTGGTACTTACCTGAGGTCCAAAGATTTTTCTCATATTGCATAGTCTAGTTAAAACTGGGAAAGACATTCATAGCTTCCTGGACTTAGACTCAGGTTCTATGCAGCCCCCACAAAGTTACTTACATGGAATGTTATTGGAATTTGTATAATCTGCTTTCTTTCATAATCAAAACCTATCTTTATGTACTATATAGATCCTATCATGGATATGCAATTATTGACTTCCTACGCAGTAAGAAGGGTCAATTTGCATTTCTCTTGGTGCTTGGCTAAGTCCTAAATAATCTGTAAGGCAGGTAAAATTCCTATATTAGACTTTCACACTGTGACCTTTACATTCTATATAAACACAACTTAGTATTTTCTAATATTTTATAACTGGGGTTAAAACACAGTATAGAACTCTTTCTTTGTGAGCAAATAAAACTAAACATAATTCTTCTGAAGCAATAATAAATGTAGGCATATCTGCCCCAAATTCTGTTTCTCAGGATCATAGTGACAGAAGCAAGGAGAATTAGAGATCTAACAACTAAATTAGAAAACCAAATACTTTACAATGTTGTATATGAAATAATAAGCTTAAGACAGTAATTATAACAACTAAAATTGAATAAAGACTAATTAGAAATAATCTTTTCTAATTTAAAAAATGAAAAGTGTCCTTATTACTTTAGATTACTTGTCTTGAGACTATATCACTCTTAGGGCAAGACACGTACTGGTGATCACAAACATCAATGTAACAAGAATATAAGGCCATAATAAGAGGAAAATAAAAAAATAAAAAGAGGATAAATGTTGAGGAGCAATATTTTTTTTTATTCTGGAGAGCAGTACAGGTTGACCAAGGTGTTTGATTTTCCACCAGAAAGTTGATAGCACAAGAGTCTTCCAAGGTTCTTTTACAATGTGATAATGCTTCTTGACACAATGACTAAAGTTATAACATGTTATATTAGCTATGTGTACCTTTCAGAAAATTTAGAAGCCAATTTTTTAGTTTTTTTCAGTAACATTGGAAAACACCCACAGACTTCAAATAAAAAATGGATAGATATTTTCATCTTTTAAACTGAAACTTAATACACCAAAAGAAACAATAAAAGAATATAAAAATTCCACAAACAGTATCTAAATGCAAAACATGAATTTAGTTTTGAGCTCACCACAGTATATACAAATATTGTGTGCCCTTGTAATAATGTCTCTAAGAAAATTATGTTCCATAAGAATGTTGCCACACATTAGACACAGGACTTCAAATAAGTTCTTTGGGGTGCAAGGGGTGAAAAAATGTAGGAATTATCATATAAACAGTCTTTGTTAACATATTGAAATTTATATTTCTATGTCTTTACTAGAATATTTAGCTCAACAGACACATTTTGTAAAGAAGATAGAAAATGCATGTGTTTTTTTTCTCTTTCCTTTTTTTTTTTCATCTAAGGGGTAGCATTTAGCAGTAAGAATAGATTTCTAGTTTTATGAGAAATGGAATGGTATCAGACTATATGTATGAAAATAATAATTATAGAAAAATAAATCACCCCACACAAAAAGAAGCATAAAATCACTCTCAGACTTATAACTATTTTAGGAATGTTTCTAATTATAAAAGAAACCCAACAAGAGTTTTCCTAAATCCTGAATCATACAAAAACCTCTCATCATTTGCATATGCAAGACTGTTATATTCATAAAGACTTCCAAACAGAAGAATAAAATGTTAATTGCAAATTGTTTTCATTGTTAATGTAACTCTGACTATATAAAGAAACTAATCTTGTCCTGAAGCAGTCCAGAGAAGAGTAACGAGGTTGGAGAAGGGACTGGAGCACAAGTCCTACAAGGAGAGGCTGAGGGAGCTGGAGTTGTTTAGCCTGGAAAAGAGGAGGCTCAAAGGAGACCTTATAACTCCTCACAACTACCTGAAAGGAGGTTGTAGCCAGGTGGAGGTTGGTCTCTTCTCCCAGGCAGCTATCAGTAAGACAAGAAGGCATGGTCTTAAGCTCTGCCAGGGGAGGTTTAGGTTGGATATTAGGAAGAAATTCTTTACAAAGAGAGTAATCAGGCATTGGAATGGGTTGCCCAGGGAAGTGGTGGATTCAGCGTCCCTGGAGGTTTTTAAGCTGAGACTGGATGTGGCACTCAGTGCCATGGTCTAGTAACCACAGTGGTGTTGGATCAAGGGTTGGACTTGATGATCTCGGAGGTCCTTTCCAACCCGTCTGATTCTATGATTCTAAAACAATAATGAAGTATTAGCCATTAAAATTAATTTGATATGTATCAAAGTATCATATTAACATAAAAACCTTGTGTTTTAATTAAGCTCATGAAAGCCAGTACAAGATAAAAATGAAATGAACAAACAATCTAATAGCATACCTGTTGAAAATCTGATAGCATTTTCTTTTGACCATTTAGGAGCATGTTTTCTCTAGTAGTCATTCTAATTGCTCCAGAAAACTGGAAAGCTAGTTGCAAAAATCAATTTGGTAAGGCCCTGAAACCTGTGCAAAATTTTGTGCATCAAAAGAAAAGGAAATCTCATATTTATATCAAATCTCATGGTATTTAGGACTCCAACACACAGTTTTCAGCATTTCACTGTCACCAGTAATTGAAGTAAATTTTACACTACTTGGTTCTAAACATTTTTTTGCACCTTTTTTATATTTTTGGAATAGGTAAATGAGCACCCACATCATCATGACACTTTCCTAACAAGCATTTTTACCATTAGGTTTCTTTCAAGCACACAGCTTTCCAACCATAGCTGTAAAGGCATTCAACTGAAGGTGAAACTAAAAGAACAGAAAATGGTGAAGACAGATGGCCAAGGTTCTGCACATATACAAGGCAAAATTCTAAAAAAAATCTCACTTTAGAAATTTAAACAGCAGTAGGAAAGCTAGTCACTTTGCTGCCACTTTGCTGTCTGGCATATATACATACAGACAAACTCTTACACACATAGATATTCTCTTATAAGACTTTTGATTGTCTAGTCTCTTTGTTGCTTTGGAAGTCTAGCTATATAAAAACATCATCTTCTAACTGGTCCAAAGGTAGTAAATTCAATGTTATTTTTTTCTTTCTTGTTTTTTCAGTTTCCAAAAATGCATGTCAACACGCAACCTGTAGATTTTGGACAGAAATTACTTTATTCAAATTGGTAGAGTTAAGCCTTACTTATTGATTTTAGTTATTGATAAGGTATTTTATTAGTAACAGAGTTAAGTACAGCAAATGACAATATTCATAATTCATTATAAATTATCTAGAGGTGAAATAAAGTTTGGTGTCGAGGGCCTTTCTGACTCTTTACTAAATAAATCTGGGTTTCATTTCGATGAGAGGCTACAAAAGAAAATTCCTTAAAAAAAACCTAGCAGACTAGTATTGCTTGGGTATGGCTTAAGGCTACAAAATGATCCACTGAGCACGGGTAGGCTGGAAATGCATGAGCACATGTAACTTTTGGGAGTTAAATATTTCATAACTTAAGAACACTGATCTTATTACAATCCACCCAAGATGTATGCGTCACTCAGCTGAACTGGCATTTGACCAATGGATCATTAAAGGGATTTTTTTGAAGGCTTCCTGAGGACTCGCAGTACACCAGGCCAAGTGATTCACAAAGTTTGCTGTCACTACCAGAACCATCTCTCTGTGTGTCAGTGAAACGGATAGGAAGTACTTTTGATCTTCAGAAAAGCAGGAAAGAAGAAGAAATCTTTCCAAGCACTTTAAAGTGTTACAGTTTAAAACACTTAGAAGTTAACAAATGTACATTAAGCAGAAAGTTCACTTGGATATCTCTCATTATTTTTAAGTCAAAGTATTTCTGTAGTGGAAGCAGTGTGAATTACCTCCATTGTATATTTAGCAATTTCTTCTCCTTTTCTATGCTGCCTTCTTTACTCCAATGAATCAGTCATTGAGGGCTCCAATTAATATTTCCTTCAAATATATGTCTCATTTTTCAATGCTTTACAAGCAGCTCAAATTTAATAAGTTGTACCTCATCTAGATGGATGAAAGTAGAACTTTCAAATCCTTGATTCTACCAGCAACAACTTCATTCATAAAGCTTAAGCTGATGGTAGATGCAGCTCTCCAGGTCACAGGTTGCCAGGAGTGCCTGATGCCCCTTGTGAGGCTGGGGCTGACAAACAGTTATTCTGCAGAAGGTGTGCCATGGTTGAAGAGCTGTGTCACCAGGAGCTGCGGGAAGAAGTGAACAGGTTATGTAGTATTCGGGCAACCGAGTAAGAAAGAGATCAAATATTTTCAGAGACATCACAGTCTCAAGACTCTCAGGAGTCTTGAACCTCCATTGTAGTGGAGAAGGAGGTGGACTCAGAACCTTGCAGAAGGCTGGTTTGGCCAAGAAGAGATCTTCTCTTGGAAATAAGGCAAAAAGGGAAGGTGCATGCCCATTGGAAGCAAGGTCAAGTGATATGGGAAGAATACAAAAATTCTGCTTGCCACCATAGGGAGAAAATTCATGCAGCCAAAGCTCAACCGGAGTTGAAGCTGTCAGAAATGTGGGGGACAATAATGGGAGTTTTTTCAAATATATTAATGGCAACAAGCAGTATAGAAATATCATCGGCCCGTTACAGGATGAGGATGGTCACCTCACAACAGGGATAGAGACAAGGTAGAGGTGTTTAACATTTTCTTTACCTCTGTCTTCAACACAGATGATAGACCAAGGGAGTCTCAGTACCCTGAGCTGGAGGACACATGACTGTGAGAATGATCAGCTCCCAGTCAATTGTAAAATTGTGTAGGATCTGCTGCTCCACCAGGATCCTTACAAATCTATGGGGCCTGAGGGGATTCACCCCAGAATCCTCAATGGATGATACTCTCAGGTACATGGTGTGGCTCTTAGGGATGGTCCTGTACAGGGCCAGGAGCTGGACTTGATGATCCTTGTGGGTCCCTTCCAACGTGGCATCTTCTGTGATTCTGTGATTTCAGAAGGACACAATTCTTCTGGAGGTCCTGTCATATTTATTAAAGGCATAGGATGTCTCACACAAGCAAAGACATTTTTCCATTGTACTAGACTGAGGAATTTAATTTCAGGAACCTGAATTCTTTCCAAAAGTCATTGGAAAATGATCTGATTGCTGGGCCTCACTATTTATTGGTGAATACCTTAAGCATGTCCTAATCTTTGGGGTAACAATCTTTCCTGTTGTAGGCTAGTGAGTTAGTAAGTATTTGACAAAGCAGAAGAATCTTATTGATCCACTAAATAAATCAAATTACCAAGTACCCTCCCACAAAGCTTATATCAAAACAGACACTAAAATCAATTTCATTCCATGATGATAGGGAGACATTTCTCTACAGATTTTAGTGAGTAAGAAGAGCCCTAATGTTTTGGTTTGTTGCTTGGGTTTTTTTGGTTGTTTTTGTTTAGTTTTTGTTTTGATTTGGTTTTTTTTTTAGAAACAAAGTAACTTTATTTGTTAACAATGCTCCTAGTTAACTGTTTTCTTAAAGATGTTCAACAGATGTCTGTTATTCAGATACCAACTGTTTGACAATGTGTGCTGAATTCAAACTAATCTTTAAACAATTACGCCTGTTCACATTACTTAATACATAGATATTCCTGCTGTCTTCTGATAGTTCAAAATTAAGACAATCTTATTCTTTCTTTCAAATAGTTTCAGCATGATCCTATTGTAACAATTGGACTAAAACAATACAAATTTAATTTCCATATAAAAGCCTAAGAGCTACCTCCTTCAGTCCCTGCAAAAGTCATGGAATGAATCCTCCTGGGGACTTTCATAAGTCAAATGAAGCACATGATTGGGAAAAGCCAGCATGGATTCACCAAGCTCAAATACTGTGTGACTAACCTGACTGCAGTCTATGATAAAGGTACCTACTCGGTTGATGTGGGGTGAGTAGTGGACATTGTCTACCTGGATTCTCCAAGGCTTTTAATACAACTTCCCCCCAGACTCCCGGACGAACTGATGTGTTACGGTCTAGAGAAATGGCCGTGGGTGAGGACATGGCTGACAGGCCACACCTGGAGGGGTAGTGATTAATAGTTCCTTTTCAAACTGGCAACTTGTCACAAGTGGGGTCCCCAGGGACTGATTTTGGGCCCAACACTATTTAATATCTTCATAAGTGACCTGGTTGATGGGACCAAATTTACCCTGATGAAATTTGCTAATGATGTCAAACTGACAGGAGGAAGCAGACGCTTCAGAAGGGAGAGCCACCCTGCAGAAAGACCTGGATAGGCTGAAAGAGTGGGCTAACAAGTCTTATGAAGTTCAACAAGGACAAGTGTAAGGTCTTGCACACAGGAAAACTTAATCCAGGAGTGCAGCAGTCTGGGATCTACCTGGCTGACAAGCAGCTCTGTGGAAAGGGACCTGGAGGTCCTGGTGGACAAGCTCAATATGACTGAACAGTGTGCAGCTGCTGTGGCAAAGAAAGCCAATAGGTTGCTGAGTTGTATCAACAAAGACAACACCAGTAGAGATTAAAAAGCCATTATCCCATTCTATTCAGTGCTTATCAGACCACACATGTAATACTACTTTCAGTTTTGGTCCCCACTAAGCAAAAAAGACGTGGGCAGGCTAGACATGGTCCAGAGAAAGGTCACAAAGATGATCCAAGCCAAATGGGGAAAGGCTGAGAGAACTGGTTTTGTTCAGTCTTGAGAAAAGAAGGTTTAGAGGAGACCTTGTCACTCTGTCACAGTATTTAAAGGGTGGCTACAAAGAAGTTTACAAGGAGTCACATGAAAAAGATGAGGGGTAATGAGTACAAGTTACTCCTGGAAAGATTCTGACTGGACACAGAAGAGGAAAATTTTTCACAATGAGAACAATCTGCCGTTGGAATAATCTGCTCAGGGAAGTGGTGAATTCCTCAATGCTGGAAATTTTCAAGACTCGGCTGAACAAGGTGCTGGGCCATCTTGTCTAGATTATGCTTCCGCCAAGAAAGGTTGGACTAGATGATCCTTGAGGTCACTTCCAACTTGGTATTCTATCATTCCATAGTTCTATGATTTGTAGCTACTGACTATAACTTAGCTTTATACAAGAAAAACCTGACACTTTGAATCATGAGTCATCTGTTTTTTCTGGCCAGAGAGAGTGTTCTTGCCAAATACATCATTTCACTGTACTGAATCTGGAAAGTGTGGATGCCAGCTTTATAGGGGGAAAATAACTCTATTGTCTGAACATTCTTATAGAGCTTAGCTGAGTTTCCTTTCCAAAACCAATAAAATGGTATCTAAGGAAAATGCAGTACTATCTGTTCTTTGTTATAAACTATACCTTTGTCTCATTCTTTTATTCCTGAATTAGACTAGTTCAGAGGATCTGAATAGAAATAATACAGTCTTATCCGTAACCAATTCTAATAGTCATGATAGTAAAATAAAATTATTGTTCAATACCTCTTCGTGTGCTTCTTGAGAAAATTCTGGCAGGTTGAATCATAAATACATTATAAAATAGGCTTAAAATTCACTGTTAAAAAAAAAGGATGAGATTCAGCTCTCTTTTATTTCCCCCACTTCCTCTTCCCTCTTCATACTGTAATTATATCTACCAGTCTTTTGCACAGACATAGTAACTCCAATTGTAAGTTCTCTGATTTTCTTTTTTGACCTTTTTTGCATTGTGACATGTGCCTGAGAATGCTGTCTCAGCAAGAAAAGACAGTTTTCCTACAAGACCAAGCAGTTAGCTGGGGAAAAGCATATTAGTAAAATGGCTGCAGCATACCAAGCAGGAAAAGCAACAGAGAGAATGAGGAAAGCTTTGCTTGCTCTGCAATTCTACAGAAGATGCTGAATTCTGTCAGCCCCCTCTCTGGGGGGTTAAAACAACTTCATAATGGCTAAGGACTTAGTTCCAGTTAATTAGGCCCTGAAGATCAGAAAGTAAGTTTTTAATAACAACTTACTTTTGAAAAACCTTACTTTCAAAAACACTTGCTCTTTCAAAAAAACCTTTAGCTTCTCCCTAGATGTAACAAAAACTTCTGTCATCTTTCCATTCCCTTTCCTTTACAGTACCTGTGAGAAATGATTGATTTGTTATGTGACCCAGCTTCTGGCTGAAGTGCCCTATGAAAAGAAAACCATGCTTTTCTAGTTTCTAATAGCTCCTACATTCTGCTCCAAAGAAAAAAATTCCTACCTCCCACCCCAGACAAGAAAAATATCCATCTTTTCTTCACAACATGTAGTGGTTTTGGCTAGGGTAGAGTTAAATTTCTTCACGCTGGCTAAGTTTTTGATTTGTGTTGAACATAGGGTTAATAATATGATTTTGCTATTGCTGAGTAGTTCTTACACAGAACCAAGGTCTTTTATGCTTTTCATACTCACACACTGGTGAGGAAGTTTGGAGTGCATGGGAGGCTGGGAGGAGACGCAGCTGGGACAGGTGAATCCAGCTGACCAAAGGGATATTCCATACCATATGACATCATGCTCAGTATATAAAGTGGGGAAGGAAGAAGAAGAAAGAGGGGGCATGTTTGGAGTGTCCTCCCCAGTAACCATTATGTGTGATGGGGCCCTGCTCTCCTAGAGATGTCTGAACACCTGTCTACCCATGGGAAGCAGTGAATTAATTCCTCATTTTGTAGGTTTTGCTTTCCTTACTAAACTGTCTTTATCTCAACCCATGAGTTTTCTGGCTTTTACTCTTCCAATTCTCTTTCTGATGCTGTTGGTGGGGGAGTGAGCAAGCAGCTGCATGGGGCTTAGTTGCTGGCTGTGGCTAAACCACGACACAGCACAAGATAGTCATTCTGAGACATGCTGAAATGCCATGAAATCTTACAGTCCATGATCCTTTCTGTACTATCCCACACAATACACCTAGTAAGAAGGCACAGGGTAACAAAAAATGGTGAAATATTTGTACTTAAATCAGAAATATATCAGAAATGTACAAAAAAATCAAAACTTCATTTACTGGGAAAGCCAAAATCACCTAGAACTTAGTGAGACAAACGTGATGGGAAAGGGTCTAGAACTGAGTGAAAGAAGGAAGAGACCAGAGGAGATTTCAGATGGTGCAAAATCATCCAACATTAAAAACAGGAGTGAGTGGCTGAACAGGTGAACAGGATCCTTGAGGGAACAGCAATAGAAAGACTTGACAACACTGACTTTTGTTTTTCCCAGGAGAGAGACAATTTCTGCGAAGGACCAATGAAGTGAAGCTCTGAAGAGAAGGCACTACAAGTTCCTGTGAATAGTAGGAATGCCCAGGCTACCAGTGGGTTGCTGTACTTTCTCTTTTGTGAACCTTCCAACTGCAACATCAAGTGAAGGCAGAATACCATAGGTAGGTGTTCACCTGATAGGTGTTTTGGCTAAAAACTGACGTCAAAGAGAGATGGAAAAAAGAAAATGTGTGCTCAAATATTAAAGTTAGTTTTTTGTTTCTGTAGTATTTCCTGAATGGAGACACTATGAAGAATTTCCTACTCTTTCAACAGCCCAAGTGTACTGAATGAGATCTTGATTATAGCAGAGGTGTTTTGTCAATATTTGTCATGATCCTCCCTCATGACATGTTACTGATGGCATTCATCATACAATCATTGAATAATTTAGGTTGTAAGGGAGCACCAGAGGTCATACAGTAATCATCTTCCTGCAGTACCAAAGAAATAACTTTGTTCAAATTATCTTCAAAAGTCCCCTGGCATTTCAGACTAAAACACTAGCACTCAGAGTCTGCTGGTATTAATATGCTTATTTGAGGAGATCAGTTTCTATAAGTTTTGTAGGAAGCTACAATAATGTTTCAAAGCTGAAGAGTATCTGTTTGTTTTACTGCCTAACTCTTGCACTGATGCTATTGAGCTATTGACAGTATGCCAGAATTCTCAGAGACCCTTTGTGTACTTTCTCTGGTTAATGTTATTACTGGCATTCTTCAGTCTTGCAAAGCAATATATTAAAAGGAAAGATTTTTTTTTTCCCTAAAACAAAACGTATAGAGAGATGTTGTAGTGGGTTGACCCTGGCTGGATGCCAGGCATCCATCAAAACCACTCTGTCACTCCTATGGACAGGGGAGAGAAAATATGATGAAAGGTTCATGAGTTGAGATGAGGACCAGGAATTAGCGTACCCAGTTTTTAATCATAATGATCTTCAGAAGAGGTGTTCTCCCCTTGTATTCTTAACATCAATGTAATATTACTATTCTTTTCTGCATTACTGAGAATGAGTGGCATGGAACTAATCACCTGTGTGCTGATTACAAAACATTCTATTCATTCCTCATTAACCTTTATGAACCACTGTGAAATAGTGAACTGACCTGACATATTTTTATTGTCCTCTTTGTGGCTTGCCAGGCACTTAATCACTATAGCTCCATAGAAATTACTTGTAACTTTGTCGGTGTGCATTTTTATTTTCACACTGTTGTACCAAAGCCATGAATATTTGGAATGCTCAGATACAGGTCAAATAGAATAGAATAATTTTTTTCAGAAACAATATTTGCAATATGAAGCAAACTACAATGACATTAAATTGAAACAACATAGAAATAGAAGGTTCAGAAAGAAGCTTATCTTTACTTAGATAAGGAAAATATTGACTGTGACAACATTGACAATATTCCAAGGGTTATATGTGTTGCTTGGGTATATTTAAATAAATCATAGTTAATGATTTATTAATCTCTAATCTTAGAGAGCTAACCCTAAAGACTTAATAAGTCTCAATTCATAGTGTTTGATTCACTCTCCTGAGTGTACTCTTGCTTTCCTACCTTCTGGTTAGAGTTCATTTTACCAAGATTTATTGTCCACATCTGAACCAGACACTTTGTTCATATTCAATTGTGATGGGTTGACCCTGTTTGGATGCCAGGTACCCAACAAAGCTGCTCTATCACTTCCCTCTGTAACTGGACAGGAGAGAAAAAAAATGTAACAAAAGGTTCATGAGTTGAGATAAGGACCAGAAGAGATTACTTGCTGAATACTGTCACAGGCAAGACAGACTCAGTTTGGGGATAACAACTGAATTTCTTGCTAACAAAATCAGAGCAGGATAATGAGAAGTAAAATAAATCCTTAAAACATCTTCCTCTCACTCCTCCTTCCTTCCTGAGTGCAGCTTGAGTCCCCCTCAGTGGCAGACAGAGGCAGGGAATGGGGGTTACAATCAGTTCATCACACATTGTTTCTGCCACTATTCAGGGAGAAGAGTCGTTTCACTGATCCAACATGGAGTCCCTCCCATAGGATACAGTCCTCCCCAAACTTCTCCAACATGAGTCCATCTCAAGGGCAAGAGTTCTCCACAAACTGCTTCAAGTTGGGTCACTTTTCCACAGGGTACAATCCTTCAGGCACAGGCCTGCTCCAATGTGAATCCCCCAAAATGTCCCAAGTCCTACCAGAAAACCTGCTCCCGTATGGGTTCCTCTCTTCATGGGGTAGCAGTTCCCTGCCAGGAGCCTGCTGTAACACTCCGGCCCTGGAGCAGCAAGCTTATGGGCTCAGCTAGTTTTACTTTAAAAAAACATATATAGGGTTCTTTAATACCTAGAGGTAGCATCAAGAGAATAAGCCACAGACTTGTTCCCAAGAGGTGCTTTTATTGATAATTTAGGGGAGAAAATAAGGGAACTTGGCAAAGGTTCGAAAGGGTACCACACAAGCTAGACAAAATGTTCCACCACAATACTGACCTAACATATACTAATCCATAATACTTAAGTCAAAATCCAATCCCTTCAGCTTGAAGCTACCCAAAGCATCAAGAGAGGAGCAAAGAAAGAGAAGCAAAGGGAGCAAGAAGTAAGGAGAAAGAGGGAGAGACAGATTGTATAGCTACCATGGGAACCTTGCAGAAGACCAGCTCACAAGTCCAATGGCAGGGCTGCGACACAAGGCAAACACATGCCTTTGGTTTTATCTGCTCTGGTTCCTATGGCCAACCACCCAAAGTGGGGCCTCTGACCCACTGGCCATTCTGGAGTTTCAGGTCAGGGTGAGCAGCAGTGTCCTCACTGTCCCTGCCAATAGAGGCTCCAGGAGGTGTGGTGTGTTGAAGTTTTCCTGGGCTGCTTTTTGACGCATCCCTTCCCCCTCCACACACGCACATCCCACAAGATGATTCTGACCCAACAATTACTGATCTGCTGTCTAACACCTGCCCCAGCATGGGCTTCTTACATGTTCAAAGCCTCCAGCATGGGTCTCCTCCATGGGCTGCAGGTGGATCTCTGCGTCTCTTTTGACCTCCATGGACTGCAGGGGCACAACTGCTCCACCATGGGCTTCAGGGGAACCTCAGCTCCAGCTCCTGCAGCACCTCCTGCTCCTCCTTCTCCACTGACCTTGGTGTCTGTAATGTTGTTCCTCTCAAATATTCTCACTCTGCTCTTCTCTGACTATAATATCTTCTGCATAACTTTTTCCCTTCTTAAATGTGTTATCACAGAGGCATTACTATCATTCTTAATTGGCTCAGCCTTGACCAGTGGCGGGTCTATCCTGGAGCTGGCTGGCATTGGCTCTACTGAACACTGGGGTGTAAAAACTCCATGAACTATGGACTCATTGAAGGAGTTTTACTTCAAAAATATACAAGGCTCCAAAAATTCACCCACTGAATTTATTGAAAGAGCCTTCAGTTCTTTTAATACCTTAAGAGAGAGTGCAAGGGAAAAATGCTACACATGTTTTCTCAAGATGTGCTTTTACTGGTAAACTTCAGAAAATAAGGGACCTTGGAAAAGGTTTAAAGGGTAACTTTCAACCAAACTAAAGCATTCCACAAAGCACTGACTTAGCATACAACTCAGCAAAATCCAACCCATCCTGCTTTAAGTTACCAAAAATATTAAGAAAGGAGATTAGGAGGAGAAGGAAAGAAAGAGAAAAAGAATAATAGCTACCACCTGGAGTCCCACACAAGTCCAGCTTTCGCATGTCCAAGTGTCAGGGTTCAAACAAAGATGGAGAGCACACATGGCTGCTTTATTTACTTTGGCCCTGCTGTGGCCACATCCCCCATCTCCAGGCAGGACTTCTGGTGTTCCAGCCAATCAGAGGCCGGTTCAGAGGCCCCAGAGGATGTGGTGGGGGGCACTGCTCCTGGTGTCCAGTGACTGACTGCTCCAGGACTGCCCAGGGAGGCTCCTAGGGGCTGGGATACCTTTGTGAAACTTGACCTATCCCTTTCTCTCCCCCTCCTGCCCCCCCACTTGAGTTGTTCCAAACCAATAATTAATATAATAATCCATTGTCTCACAAGGGAAAGTTTCTAGCAGCTTCTCACAGAAGCCACCTCTGTAGCTCCCCCAGCTATCAAAACCTGACCACGCAAACCTAATGTATCAGTGAAGGAAAATTCAAGCATAATTCACCAGAACAAATGTGTCTCGATGACTCACAGACAAGTATCTGGTCTTTTCCATTGTCTGTATGATAATCTGGGGATACTACCTATTGGGTTAACCTCCATAGGCAGCTAAATACTGCACAGTCACTAGCTCACTGAATCCCAGTGGGTTGTGGGAGAGACTCAGAAGGATCAGAGTTAGAAAAGTCATGGTTTGAGATAAAAACCATTTAATAGGTAATGCAAAACCTGCATGAACAAGCAAAACAAAACAATGAATTCATTCACTCCTTGTTGGCAGGCAGGTGTCCAGCTATTTCCAAGAAAGAAGGGTTCCATCATGTGTAATGGCTCATGGAGAAGACAAATGTCATAACTATAAATGCACATGCACTCCTCCCCACCCCTCCCACGCCCTTACTCTTTCTATCCCCTTCATCTTTTATTGCTGAACACACCGTCATTTGGTATATGATATCCCTTTGGTAAGATGAGGCCAACTGTTCCAGTTGTGCCCCTTCCCAACTTGTTGGGCACTCCCGGCCTCCTCACTGGTGAGGAAGTGTGAGGAGCAGAAAAGGCCCTTGATGCTGTGTAAGCACTGTTCAGCAACAGCTAAAGCATTGGTGTATTATTGACACTGTTTTCATCACAAATCCAAAACACACAGCATTATACAAGCTAAGAAAAAAATTAACTCTTCCAGCTAAAACAAATATACTACCCTCAGATGTGCATCTGTCTACACTCGGTGAAACATCTGGCTTGTGTCTGAATGCATTTCCAACTTTATTTCATCACTGGAAAGTTTTTTTACTTTTACCATTTCTTCCTACTTTTAAACTTTTTAAAACTATTTTTATTTTCCTATTCAGTTTGCTTTCAGAGTGACATCTCTGCATGTATCCAACTGTATCTATTATAGTACAAAGTATACATAATATCATCTGTAAGATTGTTATCTGTATCTCCCTTTTTTCATGTTGCCTTAGCTTCTCCAAAATAAAATAATTTTCTGTAAATAATAAGTTGTGGTGAAAGATGCTGTTTTTTACCTCAAGATATACCACTGTACTACTATAGATTTTTTATATTCAGCTATCTTGATTCAGCTGAGAGCATGACACAGAAATAAACTGAGTAGCAGTGATGAATGATTAAAGACAAGAAATATAGAAGGTTGTCTCCTTGCACATCAGCAGCACATGACATTGCTGATCGTGAGACATCATTATCCTGACACGCAAGAAGGCATACCAGAAGAATATATCAGTCTCCATTTTCCTAGATTGTTTATGGCTGAAGACATGGGAGGCATTTCTACAACAAAACCTTCCTTCTAGGACTCATTAAAAATCTGTTTTTATCTCTATACAAAGCAAATTCTTATTTTTCTTTGAGATGTAAAATACTTAGAGAGTTGCATCATTATTATATTTGAAGAAATTAAAAGAAATAACTTTGTACATTTCCATACTTAATTCAACAGAATATGAATTGTACTAGGCAACAGTAAAAATAACTTACAGCTCTAGTACAGTTTCCTTTAGCAGAAAGGCTCACATAATAAATTTTATCTTCAATTTGAGTATATTTCTGAATTCCACACTAGTACATAAAATGAAGTAACATAGCAACAGCCTGATAAATGTTTTATATAATCTGACTGGATAAACGGCTTCAGATACATCCCAGTGCATGATGACTACCATTAGTCATAGTCACCTCTTTATGGCCTTAGCCTTCTGGAAAATTTAATTCATCTGTTATGCTCTGTGCATAACCTGACAACCATGAATATAATAGGCATTTGTTCTTTGCCTGCAACAGTCAGGTCACAATGTCCAAGTGTTCACAATGCACATTCAGTGTTACTGAGCAGAGAGCACTGTGGTCATGCTGATGTCAGATAGGAGGTTGAGGTCATACAAGACATGTAACTGGCATTAGTGCATGATGGACATACATTTCCATAGAAGCTAAGGATCAGTACAGACTACAACACTTCTGAGTCTTAATATGAGCACAGTTTGACCTTGTTTTCTTTAAGAGGGCAAAACACAGCAGGTAGGTTACAAAAACTAAAGCCAAATGTACAAATAGGTCAACCCTATACTTGATTGGTATGTAAACATACTCATGGCAAAACAGCAAGAAAGAAAAAAGGAAAAATCCCCAAATTCACTGAGTGCACTTTCAAATCATCAGGGGTTCAGATACTTTATTAATGCAAAAACTAGACAGATATTCTTGAATTTTGGAAAGAATAAACAGCCACCAGTAAGAACAAAACTTTATTCAGTTAGAATGGGCAAAAGTTGAAGTGAATATTTTCTTCACAAGAAAAATCAAGAGACAGAACAAAGAGAGCAGATGGGAGAAGAAGCCTATCCTAGGCATACCGAGAGCATTCACCAAATTCCAGGACTAGAATAAGGCCCTATACCCTCAAGGAGCTTCCACAATTTTAAAATCTTATTGATTCCCTTCCTTAAGAAGGAAAATAAATTAGAAAATAGCAGGGATACAGCCACACCTATTTTTCTTTCTTTTACATACTTAAATACAATTTAGACTAAAGAACACTCAAACTGTTTAAGTATAATCCTATTATAAAAATTTACACACTTTTTGTAGTCAGAATGAATCCTCAATGCAGATTGCACTTATTCAAAAACAGCTTATGACTCTGCCTTAATGTGGACCAATGATCATATAATTTGTTAATGTGAATTGTAGTTTTGTCTGTAAATAATCTCATGCAACTCCAAATGTCCTCAGTTGGAATGCAAATGGAGGAACCATCTCTTTTTTCTCTGAAAGTGACAGGACTGATACTTTGTGTTTTCTAATTAGAATGTATGTTACCCACTGCTCTCATCTCAGGAAATTTCTACTTAGGTGTCTCTTAATGGACATCAGGTTAAAATTCCATTGTGATACTGTGTCAGGTGCAGGTGCAGAGGTTTTAGTATCTGGGGAGACTCACAGGGGTGTCCTCTGAGCTACTGGTGCTGCCCCACTCCAGACACAGACATTTCCAACTAGCTCCAACAGACCCACCACAGGGCATGGCTGAGCCCACCAGCCACAGTGGTGGCACCACTAGGAAAGTGTATGTAAGAAAGGGTAAAAATTCCACAAAAAGGAAGGATGAGATTTTCTGTCCTTTTTACATTTTGTGGGGGATAGTAGGCACCAAAACACAGATGAGGTATAAACATGGATTTGAGGTAATGATAAAATTATAGCAGTTAGGAGACTGCCAATATGCTTCTGCTTTAAGAATGAAGAAACAGTTACACAGATAGTCACTCAACTAGTATAAGAACATTAAGCCTTGAAATCCCTTAAAATCTGCTTTACCAATTGAACTGACCTCTTATTTCCACTCTGTATAGTGAGTGATTGGATACCTAACTCACAGCTGGTTACCCACACTGCTCACACTAAACTGAAGGTATCTAAATCTGGAAATGAAACCAAGTAGCACTTGCCAAACATAGATTTATTCCAAGGTTTTAAAATCAGCTTAATTACAGGACACAAAGGATTTGTGTATACAAGAACTGCAGAAGAAGGTGCGAATCCTACTGAATTTGTGCATGAAAGTGGACTAAGTGGACAAATAGGCATACATAGAATGACACAAAAATATCTGTGCAAACACATATATTTCCAGGAAAAGTGAAAAAGACATGTCGGATAACCTCTTAATACGCAGTAAAAATCACACATTTTATCAACTATTTAAAAACTAGTGGCTTGACTTTATCTTTCCTTTTCTATTTATATAAAGCTGATAACTGAGCAGTTCCAAAGTCTGGGTACTTCCTCAAAATGAGACCAGACAATACTTTCATCAGTAGCAGGAGAATATCTTTCTATTTATTTTGCATCTAAAGTTGATATTTTTAACACATTATTTCTCAAGACTGATCTTTTATAATCAGAATAGAGTTCAGCTTGTAATGAATTTTTAGAGCAAGAGATCAGCCAGTTTTATTAACCTAGTATACTGTAGTCTGACTACTAAAAGAAGAGGGCATTGTGGAAGATTCTACAATATTTTAATTACTTATTGTGATTGTAGACTGACATATCTATAATTATGAAAACTCTTCATATTCAATGCAGACATTACAGGAAAACTCCATCAGCAACCTACAAAGTAATGCAAGAGTTATATGCTCACACACAAAGGAAGAAAACAATTTGACAATTTGTATTTGCATTTTGGTTTGTGTCCTTTTCTCAGAATGAAATATAGGTCATAAAGAAGAAAATCCCAAACTAAGTACTGTCTTGAATCACTTTCTGTTTTGTCTTGTTTGTTCCTTGTTCAGGTAAACCACAAATAATTATTTTGAAATTAGGACTTTTCTCTGTAATGTCTAGGTCAGTACTGCCCACTTTAACTTCTGAACCTTCTTTAAGTCAAGCTGAAAAGTTTACCTTTTTCAAACTATTTCTATAATGAGGTCCACAGTCTCTTTCTTTCCAGAAAACTGTTCACCTTCTCTTCTGCCCCTTCTCCCTTCCATCAAGGTGAGGGAATTGGGGTGGGAAAACATTAAAGAATCAAATTCCTGTTCAGTGTACAAGGCTCATAAAATTTAACTCTCACCATCTCAGACTTAGGTTTGAACTTATGATTTTATTTTCCTCATATAATCAGTAGGGAGAAATAGGTACCTAGAAGGTTGATCAGTGTGTCAGCTGTTAAAAGCATCTCTTGTAAAGTCAGGTGAACCATTTTCAGAGGTATCAGTTTTCCTACAACGACCTCAAAAGAAGTTTAAAATGTTGTAGCTTTAGATATCTGATTCAACATGTAAGATTTCCATGAAGTAATTTAGATGTGTTAAGTCATACTCTTGATTTTTTCTATTAAATCTGTAGAAAACCAGTAGAAAGTTGTTGAAATAGACTAAGAAAGAGGCATGGAATTTAAAAGAAATGTAAATGCTTATTGGCACATCAAAAGAATTAGTTCAGACTAAGGACTAGGTTTCTATTGTATTGCATTTTCATGATATCATCAAGTTGAAAAGTAATAAAATCATTAACTATGGAAAATATCAGAGCCTGCAGGTTTTTTTGAGTATGTGGGCTTTGGTCTTGTTGTACTGCTGGTCACTGGTCTATTTTTTTTAATTTGAAAAAACCTCTCTTCTTATTGTCCCCCACATTTCTGGCCAACTTCAGCTCTAGCTGAGATTTAGCCATATGAATTTTCTCCCTACAGTAGCAAGTAACAAGGTCTAACCTTGCTACCAATGGAAACACATCTTCCTTTTTTACCTTATTTCCAAGAGAAGATCCCTGCTTAGCCAAACTGGCCTTCTGCCTCTCCTTCTTGACTTGAGAATTGCCTGCTCCTGTGCCCTTAGGGACTGATGTTTAAAAAGCCACCAGTACTGATGGACCCCAGTACCTGCAAAAACATTTTCCCAGGGAACCTTACTTACTACTTCTCTGAGCAACCTGAAGTCTGATCTCCTCATGTCCAGAGCTGAGGTTTTGTTGACACTTTTCCCCCTGTCAACAGAGGTTTTAAACTCAGTCGCTTCATGGTTTCTGTAGCCAAGACAGCCACCAATCTCCATGACACTCGTGAGGTCTGCTCTGTTGACAAATAGCAGATCAAGAAGGGCATCTTTCCGAGTCAGGTCCTTTAGGATCTGTTCCATAAACAGGTTTGTTGGGAATCTTCTGGCTCAGGTATATCAACTGTGTGATACTCTCAGTTAATTTCTAGTAAATTGAAGTCCCCCATAAGGACAAGGGCAGTTGATTTGGAAGTGTCCCTTAGTTCCTCAAAGAATAATTCATCATCATCATCATCCTGTCTGGGACGTCTATTGTAGACTCCCAAGATGACATCTGCAACAGCCCTACCATTGCCAACTGTGCACTCCATACATTATAACCCTTCTATAGCATAAGCAAGGATAGTCAGATAATATTAATGTGATGAAACAAAAGGAGAAATAATGATCATATGTATTTGCTCCTATAGGACAACAAGAAAGCCCGTGAATAAAATTAATGCTTCATTCATCTAAGAATTGTTTGCAGTAATTAATTGTTATGCTGTCTAATAGAGGAGTTCAGCTTTAGGCTACTTCAGTCATTTAAAAATCCCCAAATTTTTCCATGAGACTTGCAATGAACAAAAAGACACAGAAATAAAGCAGATGCAGCTCAGGCATATTTTGTCATAGTATGGATATGGGGTTAGGATTCATCTTACTAAATGTTCACGTCTTTGTTGCAAACATGTGAACTTGTTAATCTGAGATAAATTTATAGTAAGGGAGAAAATCACTTGTCAAAATGTGAGCCACCTCATCTTGATAAGATTATCACATCATAGCATTCTTTCTTTAAGCAAATGGACATCCTAGGCAAATACTCTCATAAGCTGTATGATGACTATCTTACTTTTAGACTCAATTATATTGCTTGGAGTTATTCCATACATAGTTGCTGACTTTTTTCAATGCTGTATTAACTAGACACCAAAATCTCTAATATGCATCACAGACATATTTACAGAGAGTGACTGAACATTTATGGAAAAAGAAAATATAAATTTATAAATATAAGTTTACTTTGTTTTAAAGGTGACTCTTCTAATCGAAACAAATGCAAGTTTATGCTTTTCATGCATCTATGTGAAGGGCTAAATTGTAAATTGGACCTTCAGAAACCCTATACTTCTACTTTCCAAGACTGTTATCAGTTGCATTATGGTAGTATATTTAGCAAGTAAAGGAAACTGCAAGTATTTATATAATGCTCTCATTTTACACTTCCTGTTACAAACACAGAGAAGGTCAAATTATTGCTGGCTACATACCCTGATCTCTATTTGGAGGCCTATTTTTTTTTCTGTTTAGCAATGCATTTGATGAGGCAAAATGTTTGGAAAAAGCTTTTCAGGTATAAGAACTTGGATAAATATTCCTGTTAAGTACATCCTAACATTTATTTAAATCACCTTACTGTTTTTCTGAAGATGGAGATTTACAAGACCTCTAATAAAAATCTTTAACAATATTTTAAAATAAAGTCAGCTCTCCAGGCACAATGAGGTTATTATGCCATGTTGTCATCTGGCTGTAATGATTGCCCAAACTTAGTGTCATCAGTCTTCTTCATTAATTCTTTCAAGATATTAGACATTTACCTTTACAATTTTGTTTTATGGGTCTTGGTTACATAGGTATAAAACTGCCTCAGTCTTTGTAATAATTAATTATCTCTCCTGGTTCTGGTCAAGACAGGGCTAATAGTTTGTAGTAGCTGGGAGGAGGCATGGCTAGGACCCAGATTCTATACCATCTCATGTCATTGCCAGGGATGTGGAAAAGGGATTCTCTTCCAGGGAGAAGTAGTTCCATCCACTCAAGAAAACATGGCAGAGGGAGCTGTCCATTATTGTCTGTTATCAGTCTTTTTTTCTGTGTGAATCATTTATTTTCTTATAAATTTTTCTATTAATATTGTTGCTGTTACTGTTTGTTTTCTTACCTCATTTCTGTTTCCAGTAAATTGTTCTTATCTCAAGCCATAATCTTTACCTGTTGTCCTCCAATTGGAGGAGAGGAAGAGGGAGCAGCATGTGGTTTTAGTGGAGTACTAAATTGGAGAATACCATTCAACCATGACAACCTTTTTTGGCAGTGAATACCAGACACATTAAACCATCTTGTCCGGGAGCTGCTCTATGCTGATGACGCCGCCCTTGTCACCCACACAGAAGCAGCTCTGCAGCGTTTAACATCCTGCTTTGCAGACGCTGCTGAGCTCTTTGGGCTGGAAGTCAGCTTAAAGAAGACAGTTCTCTATCAACCGGCACCTCAGGAAGTCTTCCATAATCCCCATATCACCATTGGCCAATCAGAGCTCAAATCAGTCCAGCAGTTCAATTACCTAGGTAGCCTCATCTCCTTGAACGGTAAGATTGACGGAGAGATAGACAACAGGTTAGCAAAGGCATATAGTGCCTTCGGAAAACTCCACAAAAGAGTATGGTGTAATAAACACTTGAAGAAAAGCACCAAGATCAGTGTTTATGGAGCCATAGTGCTGTCTACTCTTTTATATGGTTCCGAATCATGGGTCATCTACCGCCACCACCTGAGTCTCCTAGAACACTTCCATCAACGCTGTCTCCGTACAATCCGAAACATCCACTGGTCAGATTATGTGACCAATACATCTGTTCTAGAACAAGCAGCAGTCACAAGTTTTGAGACCATGTTGCTCAGAACACAGCTGCAATGGACAGGACACATCTCAAAGATGAAGGACCACCGCCTCCCTAAGATCTTGCTTTATGGTGAACTTGCCACTGGCTGCCACGAGAGAGGAGCCCCACTAGCCACTCTGGGGTTCCAGGCCAGGGTGAGGGGCAGTGTTCTCACTGTCCCTGCCAATCTGGGCTGGGTGAGGGGCTACAGGAGGTGTGGTGTGTTATAGCTTTCTTCGGCTGTTTGTGACTGACAGCTATGTCAGGGTTTCCCTTTGTAGGCTCAATGACCCTGCCATGAGGAATACGACACCACCCCACATCTGTGAGGCTTGACCCATCCCTTGGCCTTACACACACACACACACACACACACACACACACACACACATACAGACACTCGTCACAAGATAGTTCCAACTCAAAAATTACTGATCTGATGTCTAACACAACAGTGCACCATTGACAATACTGCACCAACCAGAGCTCTGTGACCTCATTCTTGAGATGATTTGTGAACTGGAGAGTCAGGGAGTGGTCAGCAAGACTCACTCGCCCTTTAATAGTCCTCTATAGTCAGTGCGTAAGTCCAATGGAGAGTGGACTTTGGTCTGCACCAAACTGCCAAGGCCCTTCTCCAATCTCCCGACTGTAAAAGACTCTCTTTTACCACTCAAAAATATCTGATTTACAAAATTGATAAGACATTGAAGTTGCATGGATTTTTCTGAAACACCTGATGAATATACACTGGAACAAATTCCAGAGTAGAGATAATTACGTGCCATATAACATTTGAAAGTCCGTTTCTTCTGAAGTTTGAATGGTACTACATTGTTTTGTAGATTACATCTATTATTGAGCTGTTATATTCATCGGCTGATAGCGGGAGATTTCTTAACAATTTCTACTTTATGTGTGTAAGAATTGTGTCATCTGTCTACGACCCACAAAATTATTATTGACTATAGTCACTCAAACTGCCTAAGAAAAAAAAGTATAAAAAGAGATGGGACATGAGCAATATTGGGGAGAAGTTCCATCATCTCTGCGGGGGTAACTAAGGAGCTGCCCTGTCTCCTTCCACTCCTTCAAACCCTGTAGGGGTGAGAAACCATTTACTCTGCTTTCTTTACCTTGACCTTGTCTTATACCTTATAGATTACTGTCTTTCACCTTTACCCCATAGATACCTTATTTACTAATTGTACTCTGCTACTTTACTTTATAGATGTTAATTTTACCTTGCCCTACACCTTGTAACTTACCAGGTATATATCTTACTTTACATTCTTTTTTTTCTTTTTGTTGTCCTATATGGTACTTTATTGCCGACTCAATGTTCATGGTTTGCTTGGTGAGTTAAAACGTGTGTTAGTGGGAAGCTTTCTTTCTTTTTTGCTTTCTTTCTTTTTTGTTATAAACACAAGCATGTTTAGATATTGTTCTAGTCTTTGTAAATTGGTCTGTCACAGAGGGAAGTTGCTTGAGTTTGTTATTAAGGCTTAGGTAGTTGTGTTGTTCGGTAAAGTGTGCTTCTAGTTTTTGGGGTTTTTATTAGTTAAGTGCAATCATGCAGTTAAAGGTTATCACTGGCTATGCAAACTCTACAGTAGCTTTTCACATACTTGTATTAATAAAAGTTGTTTCATGAGCTGCTAGAGTTAGTCCAGTTTGTTTCTCGTGCTGGCTGCCTCGTAACTTGTAGGAGAACATTGCTGAGAAAGTTCTCCATTGCTGTTAAGTGCCGCCCCCATATCAGGGTATCAAAAGTCCATTGCAGTGAATCTGTCTAGTGAAGGTCTCTTTAGGTGAGACACAAGACAGACTGTTTTGGGCTTTAAAAAGCTTTGATATTCTGGGGGCACTGATAGCCAATAAAAAATATATTAATATAGGCGGGACAAGAAATCTTTGCATTTCTACCCCTTTTCACGTGACGGATTGTTTTCCATATAATGCTAATGGGTCAGATCTTCCTCCTTAAAAAGAAACTGTGAATATACATTAGGCAGCAACTGCAATGGTAAATAAAAAGGCCAGGGATCTTCTCCAAGGCCATATGACACTGATTGATTTATGTCTATGCTATTTGAGACTAGTCTCACCTATAACAGACATTTGGAAAAAGGTAACTGTGGTAGTTCAGGACAAAGCTAGTGAGCTCACTTGCATTAGGCAACATGACCTGTCAGGGGTCCTCTATTTTAGTGCTTTTATTCAGGCCAAAAAATATAAGGAAAGCAAGATACATTTAATTAAGAAACATTTTATAGTTATGTTTGTTTGAGGTTTTTTATTTTCTTTTTTAGAGAAAAATAGTAGCAACTTCCCTTAGTAAAAATGAGTGTTAAAATACCCATCAAGAATAATATGGAATTAGTCTTCACTATGTTTCACAAGAATAAGAGGAAAAACTATATTTGTAGTAACACTCCACAATTAGCTCTCAACCTCCTTCCCCCAGCTAAACAAAAAAAAAAAATTGTTTGTTGTATCTCTGAAATTGCACTATACTACAGATGAATGAGCACAAAAAGCGTTAAGTGGAAAATTATGAATATTTCTTCTGTTATTACATGTACATATCTGCTCTGTCAGCACTGCATAGTTTTATCATAAGTTGTTACCTTCTAAAGTGCTCTAGCAAAGCTTTAGAAAAATTCTTTCATCCAAGGACAATTTATTCACTGACATATATATTGTATTTCTGCCATTTCTGTGTTAGACTTGCAGTAAGGACAGAGGTATTTTTGCCACAGTTTGAGTACTTCTGGCAACTTTTCAAAGCTGCTTTATTTTTACTAAACACTGTGAAGTGCTTTTGCATCATGTTCCTATGCTCTAGCTTTCCATTTCACTCAAGTTTCATTTGCTGATACACTTGCACAATCAAACTATACTTTTGCTGCACATTCATTTCTGGTTCTTTTGAATAATGATATATATAGTACTAGGAGATCAAATGATTATTATGAGGAAAATAAAAGGAACATACTGACTTTTTCCACAGTCCTCAGTTTATTAATTTAGCCATTGACCAGATTACATTGTCTCACATTATTGCAAGAGAGAAGCACAAAGTCTTATTTTAATTCCAGAAATTACTATGTGATATTCAAATTTCTACTTGTAATAAGTCTTATTATTCAAATATCAGAAATTACACAGTTTTATCTTACAAAATCTAGTGAGAGACAGCAAGTTTAAGGCCACAGAATTGACACCAATAAAATGACACAATGTAAAAGAACCTATCCATGTTTCAGAACTGTATCCAGTTATTCTTGATCTTATAGACCATTTGTTGCTAACATTTGGACCTACAGTTTAGTTTTCTAACAGTGATAAAGGAGAATGAGGAATCATTTGATTGAAAATAGAGGATTTCCCCTGGACTGTAAGAGTTTGTAAGGCTCAGAAATTCCTCTATTTAGGTATTGATTTAGTCTAATTAACAGCAATCATCACTTCAGTCTGAGATTCCTACATATCCATAGACAGATGGAACAACAAGGATTGCCTTAAAGAGGTGACGTGTAATGTAAGAGATGATCATAAAAGTTTATGGATGCTTATTTTCTATAAAACAGTAGATAAATTATCTATACAAATAGGCAAAATGAAGAGTTTTTTTTTTTTTTTTTTTAAGTCTCAGAGCTTAAATGTGTAAGGGGATGAAAAAAACTAAGAAATTAAAATTAGATTCCTGTCTGTTTAGGCAGCAGAATCAAGACAAGCAGGAATGTAATCTTAAATATTTTAAGCAATAAAAACATATTTATCTCACTGTAAAAATGTAAGAACTTGTCACAGTTTTCTTCCCTAGCTGATAGGCAAAATCATTAGATTTTATCATACAGCGGTGGAGGATTAAAGTTCTGAATTTGCAAGGTTCTTTTTAAAACTTTATGAAATGGAACATCACTTTCTAAACAACCTTTACAAATCTTTATGTAAAAATATGCAGCATGACTTCATACAACTCTGGACATTCAGTGCAAATAAAAAACTGACCAGTGTTTTCAGAGACTTATGCTGGTCTTCAGTAACCACCAGCACTGTGAAGGGTTCAATCTTATTTATATGGATGTCTAAGAAAATGCTGCCTAAGCTGCACATTATTGAAAATGCTGTGTCCAGAATTTTAACTCACTCCAGGCAATTCAGCATGTCACTCCAGTCTTGAGGGAGACTCACAGTGCAACTGCTTGTCAAGTATAAGATTTACTTTAAAATTGCTTTAACGACGTCTACGACAACACACAGTTTTGGATTTACAACCATGGTACAGGAGTGATAATGGGGGTAGGGGAATTGAGGAAGTAAAACATATGCTGTAACAGAAATAGACCAGTCAAATAAAGAAGCTTGAGTGCATCATCTGTACAGCAAAATTAAAACCAGATTTTTAAAAGACATAACCCTAATCTTTTAATATAGCTGAACCCTCAAAAGGGTTATGTTTGAGGAATCCTTAACAGAGTTTAGAGTATGGTCCTAAGCAATAAGAGGTGCCTTTGGTCATATAGCCCAGAATACATTACTCCTTTACTAGGAAGCACTTCAAGGAACAGCCATGTTTCCTGAAGAAATGGACAAGCATAAGAAATAGACAAACATGTAAACGGTTGGGCTACCTTCTTAACAGTAGATATATAGCTTCTATATATGCATATCTACGTACATAAATGTGAAAAAATATACACATATATATACACATTACAGCATGTATAGAAAGCATACTTTATATAGATGTTGCATTTATTATATTTTTATTGCTTTTATAGAGCCAGTTCTTCCATATAGCTTTTACTTTTTTGTCCTTTGTTACTCTTTCCAATGACTGCAATGTTATCATGTACCTTCTGTACATCATTATCTTTGTTTTTCTTGATATGCAGACGTTGGTCCTCTTTCAAATGAAGGCAATGTTATCTTACTTTCTCAAATATCTTGTACTGAAATATGTTAATTCCTGAGACTTATACAACTATCTCAGATTACTTTGATTTAGTCATAACTCTGAAAGACAAAATTGTGCCTTTATAGTGTAAAAGGCATTCTGAGACAATTTTCTGCACTAGAAACCTAGTCCATGATTTTTTTGGTCTTACTAATGATCTGAACACACTGTCTGAATCAAGATGGAAATGTTATCTAGCAGAGGCTGTATAATGCATTATATGTAATACACTTTGTATACATTTCTACTATAAAGATCAACCATGTATTACCATGAAATTGATTTTGTTTATACGTATTTGTAGAACTTTTCCTTGACCTTAAGCCATTGATGACTTTCTTTTTCAGTTTACTACCAGATGCATACATAAATGCAATGGCATATACATGACTAGAGAGTAACTGTACACTCAGTCTTTAATCCCTCAGTAACTTGCTTTGTTCAACACTTCCTTCACCCTTGACCCCATTTTGCTATGCAGTGAATGCTATTATGCAGTCAAATGGAAGAGTCAGAAAGCAATCAGATACTTAGGAGACGAGAAGCTAGAGTCAGGCTGACAGGAAAGGGGAACTGCACCAGAACTCTGTTCCACAGAACCCAGAAAATAAAGGAGAAAGGAGATCAATCAAGTATATATTAAATATGAGATTTTTATTTTGTTGTATTTACTTTATTGAAAATTTTATATCCACAATTTCAACTCACTCAGCACACTGACTCAGTGTTTCACTCCATTCTTAACTTCATAAAGCTTCAGAAATTCTTTCAAGAGCATTAACACCAAGCTGTTTTCTACATCAAGGAATGTAACCTTTTGTGATGTCTATTGTAATTTCAGCTGGTGTATCACAATGCTGTTCAGAATGAGAAACAAAGGTTTAGCTAAGCATCAGAAAAAACTTGTGCCATAACTGAGCTTATACTTTCACTATTGTTTATATCATCAGGTGATATAGAAAGAGATTTTGTGTTTTACCTTTTATATCTGAACTGAATAAATATATATAAAAAATAAAATACTACAGAAGTCATAGACCTACATGTTAAATACAAAAATCTGGAGAATGATACTTGAAAAAATCCTTGAGAACTCTATGTCCATCTGCATTTGCTTTGCATTCTCCTTTTCTATATTAATGGTTTGGCTTAAATGTCCAACTAAGCAGGAATGATTCCACTCTGAAAAAAAAGAAAAATTAGTAAGTTAAGGCAAAATCTTTAAAAATGCCATAGTCATACACCAATGCTCAATTGTTTTGACATTTGCACTAAATAGGCACCATGAAATCAGGGTTTATTTCCCCAGTACTGACAAGTGATGACCTGAAATAATCTTCTTTATATCTATTTTAAAATTTCAAGATTAAAAAGATTTTTGTTTGTTTAAAAATTTAATTGAATTTCTCTATTTCATTTTCTGAAAGGAATAAAGACTAAATTATGTCTTGAAAGTCAGCAGATTTTCTGGTAGCTGTAGCACTTCCTCCCATCCTGGACTCATTAATCCTTTGACTTCTTTACTTTGTGAGGAAAAGTTTTTATAGACTCAAACCCAAAGAAATTCTACCTTTATTATTCTTTTCTTATTTATCTTACTTGTATAATTTTCTCTGCATTTAGCTAGTTTATACAGCTTCCCTTAAGCTTTTTCATGAATAACTTATGGGCCCATTTTGTCTTAATTTACATATTTTTGGTTTTAATCAGCGACTTTATCGCAATTGAGGGATGCATTTAGAATATCTGTTATCACATTCCAAACTTTTCTGTTGTGAAGTGTATATATTTCATCACTTTCTCAGTTCAATTTTAATTTAAAAATTAATCCAATTTATAGCAGTTCCGATGAGATTATGCAACTATTTAAATGCAGTGCTCTACTAGCTGAAACCTAAGTATTCATTCTAAAACTGTTTCCAGTGATTTATAGGTTGTCTCTGTTAAGAGCAGGAAAATCTAGATAAGCAAAATGACTTCACTACAGAATCTGAGTCAAGGTTAGAATGAGTTACCATGCATTTTTTTGGTTGTCTTAATCATAAGGACTTACAGAATCACTGAATTTTTAGGGTTGAAAAAGGCCTTTGCAGATCATCTAGTCCAACACCCTTGCCAAGGCAGGGTCACCTAGAGTAGATTATACAGGAGCGCATCCAGGTGAGTTTTGAATGTTTTCAGAGAGGGAGACTCCACAACTATCCTGGGCAGCCTGTTCCAGTGCTCTGCCACCCTCAATGTAAAGAAATTCTTCCTCATGCTGAGGTAGAACTTCTTGTGTTTTAGTTTATGGGCATTACTTCTTGTCCTGTCATTGGGCACCACTGAAAAGAATCTGGCACCGTACTCTGTGACAGCTGTCTTTGAGATATCTGTATGTATTGACGAGATCCCCTCTAAGTATTCTCTAAACTAAACAGGTCCAGCTTCCTCAGTCTCTTCTCATAAGAGAGATGTTCCAAACCCCTAATCATCTTTGTGGCCATCTGCTGGACTCTCTCCCAACCTTAGGTTGGTTTTGTGTGGTGCTGTCCTAATCTGTGGTATTTTCTTTTAAATTTACACTAGCAAAGATGTCTTCATGTGAGTTCATATTAATATATAATATGAAACGGCAAACCCCTGAACTATTTTCTTGAAAGCACCGAACAGCTTTTCTGACAAATACAGTAAACTTGTTGTGGTATTAGTGATGAAACATCTTGGTGACAGGGCAGATAAAGAGGTTCAAAGTCTCATCTGTTAATGATTTGGTAAAGATTCTTCTGTCTGGCATTTGGTAAAAATTACTGAGTCATACAGAAATATTGGACAAGCTGTTCCTTCACATGTAGTTTATTTTAGTGGATACAGTCTTCTATTTTCTTTATTCAAGAATTTTTTAATGTTTAGAAGTAGCTGAAAATAATATTTTGATGATGATAATCTGTAATGCTGGTTTTGGTTTTGTCATGTTGTGATGAGATTCCCCTAGGTTATGCTTTTGATTCATAATTGTTTCAAAATCTAAGCATGTTCCTCAGACTCAAGATCAAATTCCATCTCCAATTTCAAAAGCCAAACCAAGTCAACCATCAGAAGTAAATGAAATGTTGTTATAGCTTATCCTGCCTTAGGGAGACATAAACCTTTCAGTGATCCATCAAGCCCTGTATTATTTATACTCTAAACATTAATTTCGTTGTATTACCCTTATAGTTTCACTTTCAAAATAAATAACTATACATAAGAGTTTGACATAGTACCCACATCTAATATTTCAAATATTTCTGTTTTCTGTATTTCAGAATGCAAATGACAGTCATATGATAATAAGCAATTGATGGTTTCTGTCTTGTTGGTGTTTTTCTCCTCAATCAGTGCTACCCTAGTAGCAATAGGTCTTATATTAAAGACTGAGGAAAAGAAGGAATTAAATATCTCAGCCTTTTCCTCATCCTTTGTCACTATATTTCCGCTCACATCTAATAAAGAATAGAGATTCTCCTGAGCCCTCCTTTTATTACTAATGTATTTATAGAAAATGCTTTTATTTTCTTCCATGGCAGTAGTCAGATTAAGTTCTAATTTTCTTCCTGTATAAACTCATGACATTCTTGTGGTGCTCCTGAGTTCCCTGCCCCTTCTTCCAGAGTTCATTAATTCTCTTTTTTTTGCTGAATTCCAGCCAGGCAAGTCTTCTTTCCTGATGACTCATCTTTTGGCACATGGGAAGTCCTGCTCCTGACTCCTCCTTTAAGATTTACTTCTTCAGAATATTCAGCCTTCCTGGATTCCTTTGCCCTTCCAGGCCAACCAGGCTTTGAAAAAGCCTTCCCGAAGTCCAAGGTAGCAGTTCTGCTGCCCCCGCTCCTGCCTTTTCTGAGAATTTGAAACTCTCATTTCATGATTGCTGTGCCCAAGACACCCTTCAACCATCACATTACCCACAAACCTTTCTCTTTTCATGAACAGCAGCTCCAATGGGGCTCCTTCCCTTGTTGGCTCACTGATCAGTTGTGTCAGAAAGTTATCTTACACACACTCAAGGAACCTTCTAGACTATTTCCTCTCTGCTTATTGTATTTCCAGTAATCTTCTGGTAAGTTGAAGTCCCCCACAATAACAAGGCCTAGTGATTGTGATACTTCTCCCACATGATTATAGAGTATTTTGTCTACTTCATTATGCTGGTTGGATGGTCTATAACAGACTCTCATCAGGAAGGATATCTGCCTTGCTGACCTTCCCCCTGATTCTCACCCAAAAACATTTATCACTATCATCAAGCTCTATATGGAAACTCCCTAATATATAGGACTATCCCACTCCTTCTCCTTCCTTGCCTATCCCTTCTTTGCCTATAGATACCCATCACAGAGTTCCAGTTCAGTCAGCCATCCCACCACGTTTCTATCATAGAAAATACGGCACAGTTTTCCTGCTTCACGCAATGGCTTCTAGCACCTCCATTTTTTTCCAATTCTGCATGCATTGGTGTATTTCAATTGGGCTATTGATCCCACCACCTTTTTTGGGAGAAGCCCTAATTCCTGCATGACCATTCTCAGGTGCTTTTGGGGTTTCTATCACATCACTTTGCTGATGCAAATGTCTTCATCCCCTACCTCCTCCACTGAGACAGCAGACCTAAGGATCTTGCTAGCACACCAACCCTCAAACACTGCTGTTGCACCCAGGCTTATCCCTAATGAGCTTCATTTTATCCCTTCCCTTGGTCCAGAGGGAAGTTCTTTCAAGGAGCCTTTCTAACTCTTGTGCAAAGATTCTTTCCCCCATTTGAGTCAGGTGCACCCTGTCTGTCACCAGCAGGTCTCCTGTCATGTATACTGACTCATGATCAAAAACTCCAGAATTTCACTGGTGACACCAGGCTCGGAGCCAGGTGTTGATCTAGTGGCTTTTCCTGCAACTGCAAGAATGAAGGAGAACACTACTTGCTCTCCTGATATCTTGACCAGTCCTCTCAAGGCCCTGAGGTCTTTCTGCGTTACTCTCAGGCTTCTTATATCTTCATTGCTTCCTAACTGAAAAATTGAAAATGGACAGCCATCTGAGGGCCGTATCAGGGTAGGAAGCTGTGGTGGGTTGACCTTGGCTGGATGCCAGGTGATCACCCAGCCACCCTATCACTACCCTTCCCAGCCGGTCAGGGGAGAGAGTAAGGTGGAAAAACAATTTGTGAGTTGGGATAAGGCAAAAGCAAAGTGAAAGATTGCACACACAAAAGCGAAGTGAAAGATAGCAGGGTTTATTGTTTAATTCCCATGAGCAGCCATGGTCGGCCACGCCCGAGAAGCAGGGCTTCAGCACACGTAATGGTTCTTCAGCAGGCAGCTATTGGAGACAATGCATGCCTGCCTTCCTGCTCCTTATCTTAGCTTTTATATCTGAGTTGACATCATATGGTATGGAATATCCCTTTGGTCAGTTTGGGTCAGCAGGCCTGCTTGTGTCCCCTCCCAGAATTTTGCCCTTGATTGAGGAAGGAATGTTACAGTGCTGATGCTGTGCTCAGCAGTAGCCTCAACACCAGTGTGTTATCAACAACCTTCTAGCTACCAATGCAAAGCACAGCACTGTGAGGCCTACTATAGGGAAATGAACTCCAGCTCAGCCAGACCCAATACAGAAGCTTTCTCTTCACATCTTTAACCTGAGCCCCAGGGAGGCAGCAAAATTCCCTAAGAAGTGGGTCCAGTCTGCATATTGGGCCTTCTGCCACCCTGAGGAGAGAATACCTATGATAATGACATGGTTTTTTAATTTAGGGAAGCATTTTTGATACAGAACATAGGCTGACTTTACCTTGGAGGCACCTCCAATCTAGATGAACCACTGTCCTCATAATTTCTCAGTGCCACTTGCAGAGCCATGTACCTATTATTCCGGGACACCTGGTAAGGTGGTGCAGTCACAGAGATGTGTCTACTGTTACAGGCAGGAATTTGTCACCATCACCCCCTTTGCCTTGAGGCATCATATTCAGTTATTCAGAGAGAGGAAGGAGAATCCTCCATATTGTGCCTGTCAGGCCTGTCCCAGAGAAAGTAGAGTGCGATTACAGTAGTCTTTCTCTCTTTCTCGACTCTCTGGTGCTCCTAAACCTATAAATCTCCTTCTGAAGCTCTGTTACGAAGAGGAGGATTCCCCTTATCAGGGTACACCTCCCAGAGGTTCGCTCACTGCTGCCATCCGGTACTGGCGTCAGACCCTGCAGTCTGACACCTGGGCAGCAGAATGTTCTCACTGGGGGGAGCTCTGTCTGGGCAGGTGCACCAGTTGTGGGAGATGAAGACTTCAGAGTGGACATAGCCTTTTGCCAGGCGGATGCCATTGCTCCCTGGTTCAGCTGGCAGGGATCCTGCACACTCTTCTGTGAAAACTGTCATGCCATGCATCATGACCTGTTTGTCCACTCTGTTCAAAGTGGCTGACATTGCTCCTGGCTCTGCACAAGTCTCCTCAGTCACTGTTGCACAAGCTATGGGCTCTTGACCACTCTCTTGACTCTTACAAGGCTTTCTTGGTTCAGGAAATCTCCCTGTGCACTGCACTAGTATGCTAGAGCACTCCGCTGCTCTTCGTGCTGGCACGGGAGCTGCTCCCTTTGACAACTGCTGAGACCTTTTTAAACATCACACTAGCAAGACAGTGATGAAAAGCACAGAAATAATAACTGTGTGTAGAGTCATTTTGAACTCAGGACATTGTTGTGGCAATAGGGGCACTGCCAGCCTGCTCTGCAAAGGGCAATCTTTGAAATGTTTATACCAACTGGTTCAAGCAGTATATGCAAGCAGCATCCCTCCAATTAAGGATTCATTCCTGTTACTCTTGCGCTTGCAGATATAAAGAGCAGATTATATTAGAATTTACTTTCATTTTAGACCAATTCAATTTCTGCAGTTTGGCATAAAATGTTTGTATGAAAACATATAGATTAGAATGCAAATTCAGAACAAATAGAATAATAGATTATCCTGAGCTGGAAGGGACCCACAAGGATCACTGGAAGTCCAAATCCAGACCCTGCACGGGACAGCCCCAAGAATCACACCATGGACCCGAGACTCTGGCAGGCCTTGTGCTGTGACCACATCCCTGGGGACCCTGTTCCAGTGCCCAACTACCCCCTGGGTGAAAAACCTTTTCCTAATATCTAACTTAAACCTCCCCGACACAGCTTCATGTCTGTCCTGGCTTAAGTGGCTCTTCCCCCCCACCCCGGGGGTGAGTTAGAAATGGTTAGTCCCCGTTGAGATTCTGGCCAGGAGGACCAATAGCAGCTGTTATTTTTTCACTCCTGTGAAATTAGATATCACAACTGCTGGAAGTGAGTTGCCAGAGTTGGCAGTCAGGCTGTGTGTGTGACAGTGTGGGAGAGAGAGAGACAGAGAAGCCAAGGGGTGGACTGGGCCCCCATGTGGGGGCCCCATGCCCCCATGGCCCTGGCTAAGCTAGGGCTGAAGGCAGCACATAAGAATGAGTGTGTGTTGGGAGGGAAGAGACTCACAGCAACTGGAGGTAAGAGGAAGTGAGAGAGGCAAGCCCCTTGCAAGGAACCCAGACCCTCTTCCCCCCCCACCCCTTTTCAGCCAGACTGCAGAGCTCTGGACAGTTTATAACTGGACCAAACACCTGTAGCAAAAGCTGAGCAGAGGCTTTTCCATCTCACTGTAAGTGGGAGTGGATGCAAAGTTCAGTCTTTTAAGCTGAGCCAAAGGAGACAGGCTGATAACGGAGCAGCTCGGTGCCAGGGACAAAAAACCCAAGGTAAAATTGGAGACGGACCAAGGCAGGTTCGGAAGTGCCTACATTGGATTTAGACATGGCTACCGAAATGGAAAACTACAGTAGCTACGGAATTGAGAGAAAGAGAGAGAGAGAGAGTCACACAGCAGAGATTGCACGGAACCAAGGAGCACGGACTCAAAACTATCTTCTTGGACTTCGTGAGGAAGAAAAGACTTCAGTAAAGAGCTGGACGTTGGTGGAGGGATGAATGAGAGGAATCCTTTTCCCTGATGCTCCAATGAGAGAAAGACTGTTTACCTATAAGCCTAAAGGCTTCTCCTGGGCTAAATTGTGGGAGAGGCTCAGAGGGATGATAGAAGTATGTTATGGTATGTATAGTTGCTTTTAGTTTGTATGGCATTTATTTGTATAGAATAAATGTATATATTTTCCCTTCCCCGCTACAGAGGTGTGCCTGCCTGAAAGTTTCTCTTCGGTGTTGAGGTAAATTCTGGGGAGGTGGGGCGAAGCTTGGAAATTGGATTTTTGTGGGGGTCAAACCACCACAGTTTTTTTCCCATGAGTCCCACTATTGGTTACCAGGGAGAAGGGATAGGTACTTGCCCCTCTGCTTCCCCTCATGAGGATGCTGAAGACCGCAATTAGTCTCCCCTCAGTCTCCTCTTCTCCAGGCAGAACAAGTCAAGTGATCTAGATGCTCTTCATGTAGCTTCCCCTTCCACCATGTTTGTAGTCCTCCTTTGGACACTTTCTAGTAGCTTTATACTATTCTTTTCTCCAGAAAGAAGAGTTAATAAATGTACTTAAAGTTGTTCGTGCTGCTGCATCTTTAACACAGTTGTTATTAAAGTGTGTAACAAAAATACTCTTTTTTTTTTTCCTAATATTTGGGTAGATCTATATTATTCTTAAAATTAGTTTTATATTGACATGTGTATAGAACACCAGTTGAGAAATTCTGTGATTGTAAGATTTGGGTTAGAGACAAATGATAAATTTAGGATGTTTGAGGGAACCACTAAACCTAATTGTCCCTAAGCAACATACCTGCGGCCTTCACTTACATACCCTATCCATGAGCCCAGAAGCTCCATTTCAGCTTGGATCTTCAGTTGCTGTCTTAATGATTTTTTAGTCTTGTTTATCTCCAGCTCAGTTGTAGCAGTATTTGATCCCATTGATCCTGATCTTTGGCCTATTTTCCTGGCTTGACCTCAGCTCTTCCTCATCACTATGATCCTGTCAGCATACTCCAGGGCTGTGTCTGATCCTGACTCACCTCACCAGGTTTGATCCTATGTACTCTAACCTTGAAAATTTCTATAAACCTGTCTTTTTCAAGTGTCTGATACCAAGGCTTTAAATCTAAATTAATTTACATTGGAATGATTTTGTTTGCATTTCTAATTTCTTTATCAGTTACTTGCATAGCAATTTTGTGCAGGAACTCTATTATTTGACTGGAAGCAATTGAGAGATATTTAAGTAAATGACTACCAGTAGCTATCAGACCAGGAAAACCTAGAAAATTTAATGGGAGGTTGCAAAGTGTGTAGCATGGCAAGGGTGGTGAAGTGTGCTCAGACTAAGTAAAACTGGCAGCATAATAGCTTTTAAATGGATGTATAACCTTTTTAAAGGTTAGCTATTCATTCTCCCTCTTTCACTTTTATCTGACTGAAATAAATGTCTCCATAATTCCAATAAGATATGAGATACTGTGGGAAATTCACTGAAAACATAAAGAAAAGGAGTGCACTCCTGAGTACCAGAAAAAAAGACTTTGGACATCTGAAGTCTTTTTCAGGTGTGTGAGACATTCCTTGATTCTCTTTCTCATCCCATTCTTTCCCTCTTTCGTATGAGGGCATCCTCACACTGTGTATATACTTTGAACTTTACTCATTTTCAGTATTATTCTGACCTCTGTAGCTCATACTATCATGTGTTCCCAAAACTTCAACCTACCTTCACCTCTAAGCAATTAGGTTAAACATTTCCTTATTTTATGAACACTGTTCGAACTATGAACTCAAAAAATAATCTTTTGTCTGTATTTACAGTCATAGGGTTACATAATTTTTTAAAATCATCTATATACACACACTTTATTCCTAATCCTTGCTGTGGATGAGATTTAGGGGTGAGATCCAAATATCATCATGTTCATCCTCTCTATCTTTGTCTTTCTCTCTCCTCAGCTTTTTCCTCTCTTCCAGTTAAGTTATGGTTTTCTTCATAACAAACTCAACATCTTACCAAGAAGTATGCAGCAGTACAAAAAGTCAGGGCCGTTGGTCTGTTACAGCTACTGGAGACCTCCCTGACTTCTTTTACCTTTCAAAGAAAATAGGCAATATCTTCACAAAGACATCTTCCCTCTCTCACCATAGGATACAGCTTGGCAGGTGCAATAGTTTTTTATGAGTAAAGGTTGCTCAAGTAGTCCCTTACTTGATCCTCATCCACCACTGATGTTTTTCCTCCACTTGAAACCTTTACATTAATCAAGGAAGGCTGAGCTTTGGTGAAGGCCAAAGAGAAAATTACATATCTACTGACATTTGCAAGTCCTTTTTTCTTTCATCTTCTCCATTTAGTAAGCAATTTAATTAAATTGTTTTACTTAATTTTTCATGGCTCATATTTGAGTTTAATAACTTTCAGGATTTAAGTTTCACTTGGAAAACTCTTTTTTTTTTCCTCCTTGTGTTTGACTTGAATACACATAATTTATAAGTTCACTTGCAGAGTGCTTAGATGCTTAGAGGTAAAACAAATTCACCTTGCCCTCTCACAATGGAAAGGATACGGCAAATTAATGTCTTTATTTTGTCTCCAGATTTGTTCAGTATATGTTTTGTTCATTATTCTAATTCATATTTGAAATTATTTTACAAATGCTTAATTGGCAGCAGTTTTCTTCTCCATCATATTGATTACATAATTATATTGCTACACATATAATATATTATTTATACTGTCTACTACTTCATATGTTTTAATTATGCTGGTATTACATTACCCTAGCTTAAAATTTTACTGGTAAAGAGAATGGTGTGAAGTCTCTATAATAAAAAAGAATGTAAGGAGTTCTTTATTGTTGATTTAGATTTCTGAAAGATGTAAACAGGGAGACCATTTGCATAAACCTGTGGATGTGCACCATGAAAAACTAAAGCATCTTATGGATGTATTTTAATTACAGAATTAGATTTGATCACATAAGAACCTTGTGGCTAACAATCTGGAGAAATGGAAGTACAGTCTCATCACATGATCATTTCTAAATGTGACACGACAGTATTTAAATTTCCATTACTGAAATAAATATAAAATTTTTATATGAATGCACCATGTGATATTGTATGTTAACAGATGCTTTAAATGTCCTAAAGGAAACATTTTATTCTCCATGAGATACTTTTTCCATTGTTACGCTTTCTCAACCTTCAATCTTAGGTGATTACATTCCTCTTATAAAATTGTATTTTGCAGAGCAAAAAATAAATATCTCATTCTTAACACTTTTCTTTATACAAAACAATGTAGATGATGTTACTTGATAAAACCTGTCGGTGGAGGGGCTCAGGACAGACTACAAACGACCAATATGATCTGCAAAATGTCCATTTTATTTACAAAAAGATACCCTTTATATACTTTTACTACACCCCGGCGTGTGATTTCTCTTCTACATTATTGGTTACATGAAAGTGTTCACAATGTAAACATGCCCTTTTGACCACTTCTAATTGGATTATTAAAGGTGTTCACGCAAGGTGAAGACACATGTTTACCTTTTGGGACTCCACCTTAATTTTGGCACAGATCCTTCTTTGTTTCAGCTTTAGAGCCTGAAGCCATGATGATTGCGCAGCTTTTTTTACTGTCTGTGCCTGGCCTTGTCAAGGCAAGGCCCACAAAAATGCAGGAGAAATTGCTCACACAATCCTGCTCTCCTGACAAAAACTGGTACCATTGATCTGCTTCTTCATGGTAGTTTCATGAATATCACATTATCCTATTGCTGTCACACAGACATGATTTTTACTACAGTTAAAAACTTAGTTAAAAAAATCTGAATTTTTGGTGTTATGCTTCGAGACTATTCAGTGTCAAACTAAAATCATACTATACCAACACTGATACAGGCCTCAAAATTATTCAATTTGAGCTTTGTGTGATATCAAGTGCCATTAATCAACATCCAAACCTCGCATTTTTTGCCACGTTGAATCCTTTTTAGATTTTAACAATTCCCTTTCACTACCTTTTCTGCATCCAGAATTGTAAAACAACACTGAAGACTATTTTTTTTCTGAAGGGTTTAGCCATGTAGCTGTATGCAGTATTAAATATTTCTAGAGGACTGCAAACCTGAATGTGAGTACATTGGTTTGAAGATATTTTCTGCAGCTAGGCCTAGGTATAAATGACAATTATTGTTAGGAGAAGCTGTTAGCCGTAGAAAATTTAGGAAATACCACATTAGGTAATGGAAGGCTGATAAACATTTTCAATAAAGCTGTAGATCATTGAGACTGCAATTAGTATGGAGGACTTAACATGCAGATTTCCAGTCTTAAGGCAGAAATCTTTCATTTAACAGTTAAGAATGTATTTTAGGATCAGTTTGTCAACTCCACCATTTAGAATAAACTTTTTAGATTAATTTCAGGAAGGAAGAAAGTTATTAGAGAGTATCCAAAGGATAGCAACGAAGATAATGAAAGGCCTCAAGGAGAAGCTGTATGAGGAGTGGCTGAGGTCACTTGGTCTGTTCAACCTGGAGAAGAGCAGACTGAGGGGAGACCTCACTGAAGTCTACAATTTCCTCATGAGGGGAAGAGGAAGGGCAGGCGTGGATCTCTTCTCTATGATAACCAGTGACAGGACACAGGGGTATGGTCTGAAGTTATGTCAGAGGAGGTTTAGGCTGCATATTAGAAAAATATTGTTCCCCCAGAGGGTGTTTGGGCACTGGAACAGGTTCCTAGGGAAGTGGTCACAGCACCAAGCCTGACAGAGTTCTAGAAGCATTTGAACAATACTCTCAGGTACATGGTGTGACTGTTGGGGATGGTCCTATGTAGGACTGTGTTGGACTTGATGATCCTTCTGAGTCTCTTCCGAGACAGTATAATCTGTCATGCTGTGATTTTGTGAATTATCTTGTCTTTAGCTATGCACAAAGGGACACAGTAAACAGGATAAGTGCATCTTAAAAGTATAAAGCAGTTATTTGTAGCTAACACACACACAAAACAAAGCTAGGATTAATGCAAGAAAAATCAGGAAAATGAAAAAAAAGCTAGACAAAACAAGACAAAGAAGGTTACAGCTCTAGGCATATTCAAAGAGACTGATCTTTTCTCTGCAGAAAAGCAGTATCTGTACTAAGTTTTATCTATACTATATATATACAATTTAATTGAAATACATAAAAATCACTATAAATTCAGTTTCATGGGAAATTATATTATTGAACACCCAGAGTATTTATCTCTTTAGGAATGTAACACCAATGCACAATCTTATACATGTAACTGCTAATTATTCTGTTCCTATATTCAGAAATTGAAGTACAATATTAAGCTGAAATGAGTCTAAAGTAAACTGAATAAATTTACATGTGCAGACCCTGATCAAAAGAATATGCTTTGGTAACTTTTATAAACAGTTTACCTGCAGATGGTTGATAACTACAACATATCACTCTGTTTATCTTTAGCTTGTGCAAACAATTTATCCTGCCTGTACGTGTATAAATACTCAGGTATGCAACATTTTGCTCCAAAGGGATGGTGTAAACCAAGACCAGCTATTTAATTAATGGTTAGTGTTTTTCTCAATAGCTGAATCCCATATTGTTATTTGGCAGTCACAATTCACTCATTTCATTCTGGTTTTACTTTATGTCTCAGTCCTTCACAGTGAAGAAGGGTTACCTCTGTCACATCAGAAATGGAACTGGTACCTTGAGACAGTAATTTCTTCATACAGAAGATTAGTATGGGGAGATGTAGGCAAAAAAATTAATGTATTAATAATTATAAATTCATAGCAAACTATTGACAAAATCTGTTGTAAGTTTACATCATATGTTGTTGTAGAAAAATGTTATGTTGGTGTATAAAAATAAAAATTACTCATCTGAGTATAAAACTTTGAAAAACCAGTGTCAATTTAGCAGTTTTAAGTGTCCTCAGAATTCCAGTAGCTGAGTTGTATTGCAATTACTGCTATCATTACTAGCCAAACCAATGATATAACATTTTATCCCAAGTCTATATCTTGTCACACATAGTTATTACACTTTATGATCATCTAAAAGTCTCAGTGATAGCCCTACCATGCTTAGCATAATGTATAAATATATAAAGATCTGTTAAAAAGATATGTATGTAAATAAACTATAATGTAGCAGTGATAAGTTATAAGGAGTTATCTTAAGAATTTTCCTTGACCACTTCAGGCATACAGCCTAGGAGTGGGACGACACTGTTTCCAATTCCCTATAGCCCTATTGTCTATTGCTTCTAGTAAACATACAAGTCCAACACTCTCAACTACTCTATCGACTTTTCTAGTTGGAAAATATAAAACATTGTAACAGAAAAAATATAATATCAGTAACAGTAAAGTTACAATCATTGTACACAAGATTTCTAGTGTCTCTTTTTTTTAGCTGTTGTGCTCACTTTCCCATAATCCTTTCATGTACTTATGTCAACACTTGAGTCTTCAAGAAGATGTAAGTGTGATGATTTGTAATGGATCATCAGCATACCGAGTCCTTGTCCGAGCAGACCCAACGATTACAGCGACGTCTTCCTCTCCCTCACTATACAATTTTTGGGGGACTATTTTGATGTATTTTCTAACATGCTCTGCCTGTTGCTTACTTTTCAGTGGTTTCCACTTCTACCTAACATACACACAAATTGTGCATAACGAGTTCCAATATATACTGAATACTTGTTCTTTGTTCTCTTTGTTACCACTAAAATCTTTGTTACCAAGCCCCCCTGACTGGCTTCCTTTAGTGACCAGTAATTGACCCCTAGTGAGTTGTTCACAGCCTTGAGGCCTGCGTCACATGCCCCTGCTTTGAAGACCTTTACTGTCATCATATGCCTTCACTAAGTTGCAATTTTTTATTGCCATTGTAGGCAGTTCATGCTACAGAGAGTAATCACCTTTTATTACTATTTCTTTGAAATCTATGACTAAATTATCATATGTTTGTAACAGAACAATAAAAAGTAAATCAAATGTAAAAGAAATAACTCAATATTCAGTTCTTTAACAGCTTAAAGCAAAGCACCAGGCAAGCTCAGGACAACCAGAATTCAAAGCAAGCCTGACAACTCTTAATCTTGAAACCCTGAGAAGTTAGCACAAAGTTTATTACTACAATAGTAGTTCCTCCTTTGCTAATCCAGAAGACTATAATACACTGCCTTTATAGACCTTACAGAGTTTGTTCCAATTTTGTTTGTCAGGAAAAATTTACATGATCTCAAGCATCTGTGATTAGTGTGTATAATCATCAACAAATTCCAGTGTTCCATGCAGGCATTAGTTGAAATTTTAAGTTACAGAAGTTCAGCAACACCTTGTGTCACCACTGATTGGATATCAGAAGTATTAAATTTGCACTATGACATAACAAACTGAGGAGAGACTAGAGACTAGACTAGCTTACTGGAGTATATTTATATTGCAGAATTTTAAACTTTTAACTTATGTGTCAAAGTTCAGGATGCTGGAGTTCCTACACATTCTATATATGATGATGGCAAGTTTCAGACAGTTCTCGTGTGTTTCAGAATATCTGTGTGGGCTCTGAGTAACTTTGTGAATTTAACTTTTCTTCCTACACCTCTGGTCATAAAGACACCTAGAAACATTAAACTGTCATTAATATGAGATTTTGCAAGAGAAGACATAGGCCTTCGCCTTTTGTTGTGACTCCCAAATATTGTGAAGTAACTTACAATGTTTCTGCTCTGCCATCTGAGAGTTAAAGATGTGGGGTGATATAGCGCAAGAATATGGGGTGATATAGCGCAATCTCCATTTTCCCTGGCTAATAAACTGTGCATCTTTCCTTGGACTGTTTCATTTTTGGTCCTACTTTTTTCAGTATAAGTGTTAGATAGAGAATGTCCAGACCATGAACAACAACACAATTCTCAAATTCAGTGAGGGAGGCAGGTACACCTAAACACATTAAGCATATATCCTTCTATTTTTCTACATTCTGAAAAAATAATTCTCTCTGTATTTCAGTATAGTCTTTTTCCCTGGCCTTGCTGGAGGTTATAATTTCAGAGTTTCTTTTAAAAGAATACTGTTTCCTATAAAGTATCGTCATCCTTGGAATGTTGTTTTCTTTAAAAAATCTCTATGCTCCTACAAATAAGAACAGACAATATCATTTTCCGTAAAAAAAAAATGAAAATGATAGTATTAAAAAGATTTGGTTTGGGTTTATATACAGAATTTTAAAAGATTCTACACAGTAGAGTAAATTGGAAAAACTACCATTTTCTATGAAAAATTTGTAAAAGAAAAAGACTGTAACTTAAAAAAGTTTAATTTTTCCTTTAAAAGTATTGTAATGAAAAATCATTTTTCTGTCAAATTTAATTTTGTCCAAGTAAGTTTGCTAGAAGTGGTGTAGGAGTTCTAAGTTTCACTTTTTCTTCAAAGATAGTGGAATAGGGATGAGAAAACAGTAAATTAAATTAATATATAGGTAATATCTATTAATATGTACATATAATAATAAACATACAGATATTAAATATTTTATTACAGTTCTCTAAGATACTTTTACTTAGAGTAATAGTCTGCAATGTTTTTGTTTTAATCATTATACTGCAAAATTATTAATCATGACAATGAATATATCCTTTCTAAACCCACTAAATAATTTAAAAAGTTAATACTACCCATCCCTCTTATTTTAATAAGTTTTTGAAATTTAGAAAAACAATAGTTTATATCTATATTTGAAAAATAAAAATAGCAATATTTTTAAAATATTTTGGAATAACTCATCATGTATTCTATTATATATAAAAAAATAAAACAAAGTTAAGTAAGTAAATACAATCTGCATATCATGCTTTGAGGTTTGATAAAATCCTAACCAAACGATAATTCTCAAAACCAAACCTCAGATTTTAATAGCGTTACTCAGTCTCCTCACTTTGAAATTGATAGGGCAGTTAACCATAGTAATGATTACAAATGATTGAGGTAGCAAAGAGATTCAATCCTGAAAAAAAACCAAAACCAAAACAACTCAAAATTTGCATATTTTCAGCGTGGGAGAAAGAAAAACTGCTGGAAATAAAGAACTAAGAAGAAGTAGGAAGAGATAAACGTAGAACAAGTCTCTGTTATGCAATGTTTGCTCCAAATATGTTTTATTCAAAAGCAAATGCAGCAGCAAAGTAATAACAAAAAGCTCTGTAGGAGCTGAAGGGAGTATTAGCAAACATAGTTGTTGATACCTTTGAAGCCCTCAGCTAGGAAACAAGGATATCATAGAATGAGTCAATAACATACATAGGAACTGAGGTGAATAAAAAACAACATTAAACTTAACCTGTTTAATTACTTATAACTGAAACTTGTATGAACATTAAGTGGAAACAGTGTAAAGAACCTCATCTCTCTAAAGAATACTATCTATTGAATTCAAATTATGCATTCGATCCTTCTAGTTTTCATTCCCTTAGGAAATGCCATTGTTTTCAATAAGTAATAAAATATTTTCAAAAACATAGCAATCTAAACTCTATTCTACTATATTCTTCTCTAGTCTTTCTGGGTGAGGTTGTAAAATATATGATATGTCAAATGAAAAGAATTAGAAGCAACAAAAGCCCAAAAAGAACACTTTCATTCCTGAATAACTCAAGTAGTCACTTGATAAGTACCAAATATATCCCTTGTCCTGTTATATCCATTACCCTCCTTCCTCAAAATACAGAAAAAAAAAGACAAAATATTTTCTGCAGTACCTAAGAAGCTGGGATGAAAGATTGTTTAAGCAAATAAAAAATTCTGCTATGTCAACAGTCACCACTGTGCCTCATATTTTAGTAACTTAGTATGAATGTATGGATGAAAGTATTTATTTTCTGAGAACAGGAATAGCTAAGATTTAAAGCTTAAAGTTAACCACCAACTACCTTTCTGCCCATATGACCTATATAAGAGACTATTACTTGCACAATAGAAATAACATTTGGCTGATATTCCCTATAAAATTAAAATATCCAGTGTTTGAGAAATACATTAAAAATGTATTAATTCAAAATTAGGTATTTTAAATTTATTGGTCAGTTTTTTGTCATAAAGATATCTCCCGAACTTTTTCAGAAATTATATGATCCATCCAACTTCTGAATAATGTTCTGGGCAGGCTCTTATGAAATACTTTTTTTGTTTGTTTTTTAATCTACCATTGTGAAGACAACATGTCAAATGTTTGCAGAAATTTGACATGGGATAAAAAATATTGTTCTTTGAACAATAAACCATATATACTCCAAACTCTGCATGAAACTATTTAATCAATTAAAAAAAAATCTAAAAATTAATTTCTAAGGACAAAGTTAGGAAATGTGACACTCATCTGCAGGAAGAACCAGAAGGAGGATCTGGGAAACTATAGGAGTTTTAGCCTGATCTTGGTACCAGAAAAGGCCATGGGGCAGCTCATTTTAAATGACATCATGTTGCATGTACAGCTCAACCAGGGGATCACACACAGTGCTTTATGGACATACAGTTTTGTGTATCCATGTAAACTTAACTGTTGCAGCTCCCACAAAGGCCCCAAAGAAAACTGCTCTACAGTTAATAACAGGATTTCTAATATTTGGTTTGCTTTTCTCAGAATTTAGTTGTTTTAAACTAAAACCTGTTTGATCAGATTATGATTAACATTTTAACCTCTAATACAGAACATATATATTTATTAAAAATTACAAATACCAACATTTTTATCTGAAGAAAATGAGCATCATGCATGTATAATACTCAAGACAGTTCAGCGCAAAAGATATGGAAGAGAAGTAATCTCTTATGTAGAGCCTCGAAGTACAAGGAATATGATCTCTGAAAATCAGTTTTTTTGGAGTTTTTGTTTTGTTTGGTTTGGTTCTTTTGTTGTTGTTGTTTTCTTTTGTGAAACATCTGAACTTCCATTAACTTCAGGTAAGTGGGTTTTTTTGCCTTTTTTTTTTTTTAATCGAAATTTGACCCTGGTGACAACAAATCATATGGAATGTTGGTCATAGTTTCTGCTTAGATTTGGCCATTTGACTTTCTTGAAAGTTGAATATAACAGATCCAAAACTGTTTGCTACCTCCTAAATCTGTTGTTGCTACAAATTTCTGAATAATCCTTCAAACTGGAACTCTAAAGCTATAAAAATAACACTGAAAGAAATGGAAAATAAATACAAAAAGTATCTAACACATGAAGACAATAGGAAAATGCAAATGGTTGGAAGAAAAGTATATTGAAATTTCACTAAGCACTGAATGTTTTACACAAATATCTATTTATTTTTTGTTATGTTTGCATAGTTTTTTTCATTTAGTAACATATACAGATTTGTTGGGAAATCTGTTCTCACACAAAGGGATTATCATTAATTTAATTCAAAAATGTTGCAAGAAGTTTTGTGCATCATAATTCTCATTTACATTAGTATTCTCCCCTTAAGGATTTTGAAGACTAAAGTTTATATCTTCTTCCATTAATTATTAAGTCACAAAATCAAATTTGATTTCAAATTAATAGCTCTTTCCTTATAATCTTCCACATTAAAATGCATAGCAGCACTTCTCATTGCAACTGAATGTCTTTAAATATAGGAGGGTTTATGAAAACAAATATCCTTGAGATTAAATTTTATCTGTAATTGTTTCATTATTTGGAATTATGTTTAAAGCATTTTAAAATGTATAATCCCTATTGAAAAAGATCAAAAGTATTGGACACATAACACTAAAAAAGTTTTATTGCATAATTATTGAATCTTTTTCCTCGTGAATCTTCAGTTATTAAAAATCATTGCAGTTAAATAGGGAATATTTTGGACTATGCAATACTTCAGAGAGCATATTCAAACCTAAACATCTCTGCTTTTTTTGGAAGTATTCTGAAGTATGGCTCAAGAAGGCTTCCTGATCACCCCAACTGGCAGACACATAGTGAAGAGTTTCAAGGTGCACAACAGATGAAAAATAGTTATTTCTGATAGAAATTGTCATCAAGTGAAGGCAAAACTATACTTTATCTACTCTCTATTCTTATTTTTGTTAACAAAGCCACTTGTAAAAAGTGAGCTATAGTGCATATTTCTTCATACTGAAATAGTATCATATGGTGCACTGTTGAATTTTGTGGTAAGAGCATGTTGTTTGTGAAAATAAGATTTCACTGTTCCACCAGTTATTTCTGAGAACAGGTTTAATTTAAATTATTTCTTGAAATCATCCAGTCCATCCCTTTGCTCAAACGAGGGTTAAATTCAAAGTTATATCACATTTTTCCATCTTCCTTTCCTTATACATCTTGTGTAAACCCCCAACTACCTCAGCATAGGTATCTCCTTCAAGGCAAGATGAGTATCTATTAAGACTGACTTTCCAAAGGCCATAGTAAAGCTTTGTATACTCTTATCTGAGTGACTTCAACTCTGTGACATTTTAATTTAGGAACCTAGCCTAGATCATGAGAGCTGAAGAAGTAAAAGACAAAAAAACCACAAACAAATAAACAAAGCAAATTATGAATACTGCCAATAATATACTTTATACACTGCTACATATGAAAAATTCCTTGGTTAACTATGTTGCATTTAAGGAACACCCAGTTGCAGGTAGAGTGTTTTTGAAAACTTATATGAACTGCTCCAGGCTGGCTCAGGATTCATTCTTTTCTCAGTCAGCAAAGGTACACTGGAAATTATAAGGTAAGTTTCACTTTCCACTAAATGAAGCCATCCATTAGATGGCTTATTTTCTATCAGAAAATGATTTCTTGTAAATTATTTACAGAATCTTGTCAGTTTTGTACATACCTAGGACTTAAGAGGTGTTTCCAACTTCACAATATACTCTTGCAAATTGATGACAATTATTGCATAGTTTTCTTGTACCTTGAAACAAATGAACGCAATTCTGTGATGACTAAAAGAATAATGGGGGAAAAATTATCATAATTATTACAGTTGCACTTTAAAAATGTTTTCTTTTTTTGGTTAAGATCCCTTACATGAAGGTCCTGTTTTATAGCACAGAATTTTAATCATGATCAGTATTCAGCATTTATTTTACTTTTTCAGGTAGAAGAGTTACTAGTGACAGGAGCTACAAAATGGTCCATAACTGGACAACAGTTGTACTAGCATAAGAACAGATGGTGGCTATGTGAGAACATACCTGAGTCTTCCTTTCAGATCTGTCCTCTGCCTCTTGCTAGAAACCCACAGCAACACATGGGCCTCTGGAAAGCTTATGAGGATCAACAAAGCCAAGTGCAAGGTGCTGCACCTTGGTTGGGGCAATCCCCAGTATGGAGAATGAACAGATTGATAGCAGCCCTGTTGACAAGGACTTGGGGATGCTGCTGGATGCAAGTCTGGACAAGAGCCAGTAATGTGCACTTGCAGCTCAGAAAGCCAATTTTATCCTGGGCTGCATCAAAAGAAGTCGTTATTTTTTCCACCTGAGTTACCTGAATATTTCTGAGGTGAGCTTTAATTTAGGGCCACTTAGTTTTCATTCTGTCCATATGTGGGAGTTAGTTAATGTCAATTGTTATCTTTTATTTTTCATTTGAATGGAAATGTGATTTAGAATATGTGTGATTCCCTAAGTTCTGTACACATGTTGAGCAGCTCTGTCACTTCCACTGAAAACACTGCTTCTTTGGAAGGAAGCTCTTTCACTTTATTTCTTCTGTTAGTCTTTATTCTGGTCTGCCAGTAGCATAGTTGCTAACTTAATTTGACATTTTATTTGCTAATCAGGTTTTTAAGTTTTAAGATGAAATTTCTCTGCCAGATATTGCCTTATCCTCACAATGCTTAGAGTTTCTCAGATAGGTTATCTTTTTTTAAGTAGTGCATTAATAGTTCCCATGCCAGCTGTGCCAGTTGTCTTTCTTTTCCGATATTGAAAGCTAGTATTAAAATGCAAAAACATATTTAAACTGAAGGCTGTATATGAAAGTGACAGTCGTGTGGTTATATATATATATTATTTCTTATATTATAGGACAGTTGATACAATGGAAAACTATTTTTTTTAAGTTTTCCTCATGCAATATTCTCATGCTATACTTGACCATTTTGTCTGTCACTCTCACTTCTATTGACTAAAATGCGGGTTCTCCTCTTAGCTAAAAATTAAATGCTATGTTTTTCCATTTTAAAAAAAAATTGTATTTCTAGGGAAAAGAAGTAATATTAGTTGCCCTGTAGTTTCCAAATGTTAATTTGAAACCCTTCTTACATTTTAGAGTCTAATGCAGAGAATTATGTCATCACAGAATAAAAGCTGTTTTGCAACTTCTGCAGATAATACTCTCAAAAGACAACTCCTTCCTGAGCCATGTGTAAGGGAATTGTAAAGCTTACTCACAACTTTTTGACTGTATAAAATTTCTATGATCGTTCTTAAAAGTTTTCATCATCTCACTGGATCTTTTGAGATTAAATTTTCACTCTCAGTCAATTTGTCTTTCTGAAAGCCAAACTGTTTTTATGGAAGAAGAAGAGATCACAGAATCACAGAATATGCTGAGTTGGAAGGGACCCACAAGGATCATCAAGTCCAACTCCTAGCCCTGCACCTAAATGTAGCAAAACTCATTTCATCTAGTAGATGAGATAATTCATCTTTTTATTTTGTGGTCCAAATTGTTTTAAATCATGTAAAAAGTTGCTCTCCCTTTATTTTATAAGCACCTTTAAATACTGGAAAGCCACACTGAGGTCTCCACGTAACCTTCTTTTCTCTGTGCTGAGCAATCTCAACAGTCTCAGTGTGTTGTAGGAGAGGTGCTTTTACAATTGAGACTAGTCATTATGTGTCTCTGTTTATTCTTTTGGTAAATGAGATATGCATCAGCAATACTAGAATTTTCCAACTAGGAGAAGCCAGTCAATGGTGAGAAAAAAGGCTGCTATTATTTTGGCTAATAAGATTAATGTGACCTAATTTTTAGATCACACAAAGTTCAGTGCATAAGTCAGACTTTTGCTGTTATTGTAAATGTGATAAGGTCTCCCTTGAGTCTCCTTTCCTCCAGGCTAAACAACCTCAGTTCCCCCAGTTCTACTCCAACCTCTTCACCAGTTTCTTTGTCCTCCTCTAGACATGCTCCAGCACCTCAGTGTCTTCCTTGGAGTGAGGGCCTCAAAAATGAACACAAGATTCAAGATGCAGCCTCACCAGTTCAAAGTACAGAGGGAAGATCATTATCCTAATCCCACTAGTCACATTATTTTTTATACAGGCCAGGGTGCCACTGACCTTGGCCACCTGGGCACACTACTGGCTCAGGTTAGCACCCCCAAGTCTTTCCAGCCACTCCTCCCCAAGCCCATAGCAATGCATGTGGGATTGTGATACAGGTGTAGGATCCATTACTTGGCCTTTTTGAACCTCATACAATTTGCCTGATTTCAGTTTTAAGATGCCATTGCTGTATGGTGCCTGTGTTAAATGATTCTTAGGCTGCCTTATGTAAAAGATATTACAACAGCAGTCACCCAAACTAATTGATGATCTTAAAGGTCTTTTCCAACTTCAGCAATTCTATGATTCTATTATTCAACAGAGAATGAATCTTGTAAGGAACCAGGCAAGTGCAGTGGTGACACAACTTAAGCTGACTTTGATATTTAGCAGTCCAGCACAGCGAACCAACTGTCCTATACTCATTGATCACATTAATGGATGGGGCCTCTAATCATGGATCAAATGAACTCAATGGCCATTTTATGGATCTTTCATGGACACTTTACAGTGGTGGTCCATAAACTAATGAAATTATGTCTGCGTATATCAAAGTATGGGAAGGGGGGAATTCACTAATGAGGATGGATTTCTTAGAGTGAGACCAAACTGTGATATATATGGTAGGGAATAAAAGATAGAGGTTGTACTCATTTGGAAACAAAATTTAATTGGAAACAAAAATCTTTGAGTTATCGTGGAAGTTCCATTGCAGTTTCAAGTGTATATCTGGCTACCCCAAAGTCACAATGAACATATTCAGTATGAATAGAGCTCATGGTATAATATGATATGAATTCAATTTTCATAGACAGAGTCTAGTGGCCTTTTTCATTACTCAAGTGCTCTCAGGATGCTGTAACTCTTATTTATATTCACCAATGCTAATAAAACTCCCTATGGTGAATTTTTTGTTGCAAAGTATGGTAGTTTTCTAAGTGAAAAATAGGATCTTATTAAGCTATATATTGCTGTTTTATATTGCTGTAATGTGACTTTTACTGTGACTATCTGAATGACTTGAGTAACAATTCAATGAATCTTCTCCTAAAGGAAAATGTGAAGTATCACTGAATTATTGCTGTCAAAACTGACAGAGGGTTTATATTATAGTGACAGTCTTTGCCATAAAAAAAAAAAATCAGGTAGAGAGAAGAAAAAACCCAAATCAACTACAAACAAACAAACAAAAAAATCAAAGGAAAACCACAGTACCTACACAAGTATTTTTTCTCTGCTTTCCTGTAAATCTTCCTTTTTGTCATCTGAATCTAAACATTGTAATACTTTCTATTAGATTTATTTTTTTCCTGTTTTCAGATTATTTCTTCTTTACTTAACAATCTCTGTAGAGGCCACTTAATTCACTATTTAAAAAAAAATAAAAAGCAATAAAACCTCACAGGTAATGTTTTCACAGACACAGCCAGTCTTGTTATAATTGTATTTACACGGAAGCTTATAGGAAACATATTGACAAGCACTGGCAGCTCTTGAGAAGTCCCCTCTATATTGTGGTAAACTAATAATAATTCACAACTGAAAATTTAGTTTGAAGATACAAGCTGAATCACACAAAGGAGTGTGAAACCACTAAAAATTTAATTTGACATCTGTCAAAAATCATGACACATAAAAAAGAATATAAGCAATGAAGAACTTTACTTTTATGAAGCATAAACCAATGAAACCACTGTTGATAGTGATGTCTTGAAGCAGAATTCTCTGTCTCTTCCTTCAATCTCTATTGCAGACGGAAGTTGATGGTAACATTCTCACCTTTAATCCCTCTTTTAAATGCAAGTAGGTGTTATCAGGTGTGCTAAGCATGTGTTGCTTATGGAAATCTTTTGCATTTTATGTCCTGCTTGTCAATTGTTTAAGAAGACCTACTGCTGGAACTGCAGATCACATCTTATTTGGCACACCGTCTTGTGTTCTGTGCATCCTGAGATGAACTTTACTTGAAACTGAGTAGGTGATACCTCCCCAACCAACCACCAGATCCCCAAAGAGGCCCACACAGGCACAGTAACAAGTATTGCATAAGGTTGCACAAGCTAAATGATGGTGCATTAGGCAGGCAGTAACTATGTATTAGATAGGTGAATTTATATAAACTTTAGCATATAAATTCTTTTGCTTTCTGCTTGGTGTGCTTGGGAAAAACTTCCACCTGGCCCCCTGTGCAGAATAAACAATGTCTTCTTTCCAAATCTAGCTCTTTGTCCATGTCTAGACAGTTGCTAAAATTCAGCAACAATAGGAATGCTCATCTGCAAAAGAATACCTAGGGTTGAATACTTCAACATTTTATTCAAATATATATGAAGGAAAAACGGCATTTAAGTCTTGAAAAAACACAGATTTCACTTTTAGGACTTCATATTTTAAAAACAAGAAGTTTTCAGATTCTGAGCCTTATTAAGAGAAATTCAGGGTATGGGGTTGGGGGTTTGGTAGTTTTCTTTAGATGAAAGGTCTGAAAGGAAATGAAAATTTCAACAGCCCTTCTTGTGATGTACATATTTTGTATGAATGTTGTAAATCTCAACTAAACTAGACTATGGAGAACCTAATAGAATAGCCTTGTAACACTAAGCATTATAGATTAATTTTGTGTATATACCTACGTGCTGGTTTCTAGTTTGGTTTTTTTCTTGTTCAAGCACTCCCATGTGCTATCCCCAACATATGCAAGATATATCCTTGCTTTCATTCTACAAAAATACTGTTGTGCTGAACTGCAAAAAAAATTCCTCACGTTATTTTAACACATTGCACAGAAAAATAACAGAAACTAACACATATGGTACCTCAAGAAAACTCAGGGAGAAAAAACTCCAAGACAACTTAGTATGGAGGTAAGGTAAAAAAAAAGGATTTAAGAGTGTCTCTAAGGCAATAGGATTACAAGACGTGTGCCTTCTCTGTCTTAGGTGTTACAATTTATAATACTGTCCGTCCAATCCCAGGTTTTTCCACCCCCTGGTTTTTGCCCCAGTCCACCCCTGATCTGCCCCTTGGGAATTAGGTTTGGGGTCTTTTACTTCATCATCTTCATCTTCCTTGGAGCACAAAGGGCACATGATCACTCAGTTCTTGGCTGTATCTTGTGGTTCAGGCTAGAGTACAAGTGTTCTTAAACAGAAGAGACCTATCTTGAAGAGAAGCCTAAATATTCTAATGGAATTCAGGGGGTAATTGATTTGGGGAGCATGGAACGGGGTAAAAGGGTTGAGATATGTGTGTCTACTGTGCTAAGGGTAAGGGTAAGGGAATAAATGCAGTTGCTTCTAAAACCTACATTTTCTAAATAACTACTTATAAAACTTATGAAAATTAGAAAAAATCAAAAAATCAAAAAGACTCTAAGGCATCACATATAAAAAATATTTAAAATTTTTATACAAAGGTAAATAACTGCAACTCTGTGCTAGATAGGTGTGCCCTTAGACTTAAGTCAAAAGGTATAGGTTTTTTCTCCAGCTTGTAAGACATTCTTTGGATGACTAGCTCAGCCTCAGAAAACTAGCTTGTTAAAGTCTAGGTTAGAAAAGGTCTGTTACCATTATAGAATCTTAGGTATTCAAAGAGAATTTAGCAGACTAAGAATAGTAAAGATTTGTGGGCAAAAGGGAAACGAGGTTACTTTCAGAGAAAGGTTCACTGTGGACAGGAAAACACGAAACGAAGAAGGAAAATAATGAAACAGAAGATAGTAGTTTGTTAGAAAACTCGTACACAAGTGATGAGATCTTAAATTCTGCAAGACTTCAGATGACCCGTAAGAACGATTACAGCTATAGCACTGCAACACAGTAGATGTAGTTTTTTCACGGTAGTTAGCCCACAATGGTTCTTTCACTAACTTAGGAATAAAAGGCCTAATGGCTTTTCAGGACCTCATGGACCTCTCTGTTCTTGCCTCTGTTTCAGCTTAGTTTTAGCTGCAACACTGCATTGCCCAACAATCTGATGACTGTCTTCTAACTTGTTTGTAGCTCCAGCTTAGCTTTGTGCAGCTATACCAAGGAATTGTGCAACATATGATAGAGGTTTAATAAAGCTTAATGGTCATTGATGGTAAAATTCTGCATCAGGAAAAAAGAGTAGTGTTAGCAACAGACTGGTTGGAAACATGAAATGTGCAAAACTGAAAAGAAAAGAAAGTGACCAATCCCCACTATTGATACTGCCCTCGACAAAGGACTCTGGATATCAACAATGAACCATCACATCGCATAGTAGGAAAAATGGCTCTTCATCTTTGACTGTAGGTGCTTAGAAAGGCAAGTGTCACAATGGAGACCAGCAAAAGATACTAGAATGCCTATGTGCACAATATTTTTAGAATAATTATTACAGGGAATAATTTAACAATTTGACTGAAAAGTGTTAATATCATTGTAATGTGATTAATGATAACCGCTTGTTATATGTTGATTACACTGTTAAAACATTTCTTACACTATCAATAAATTCTTGTGTCTGCATAAAAGATATGATCCCTGTTTGCCCATTTGAAAATTTTGAGTGTGAAAAAAATTCATTCTGGTGTATATGTACCACCTCTCATTATTTTGTACAGGTTTGTATGTGTCTTGTACAGACTGAAAGTGAGTGGGAGTGGTCTTTAAACTGCCTCAGAATTACAGAAGAAAGAGATAAAATATTATGTGTCTCTGAGTGCCTGGAAGGACATACTGATAAAAGTGTATTTATGCCACCTACTGTAGGAATCTATCTTAGTTTTTTTAAAAGCTACTTCTGATGCATGGAATATAGGATTTATGTCCATGTTGCACATCCAGATATGCACTGTAATTGTGTGTGTTCACTGGCACCCAGATGTAGAACTCCTCCTTCTCTGCACCCAGTTAGAAAACAAAAAAAAGGCCAGTAGTATATATGGTGGCAACTGTTATAGTCTTCAGCAGTCCCCTACTCTGGGTGATCTAAACAGACTCTGTTCCAGAGCTTTGATGATGAGTTGTGCTCAAGTAGCATCTATTTCTCTACAGTGATTAAAAAGAGAGCATATGCTCCTATCATAGAAGCAAAATAACATGCCTAGAGATATTTATGCTAAAAAATATTTTGTTTTTCTATTCTGCTAGCAGTAATGTTATAAGACTTTTTAGGCTAACAAAACAGAAGGGAAATCTAGGGAAAAATGTCTAAATGTATTTAAGGGAAAAGTTGCTTAGAGAAAAGGGATAAAATAACTAACAAAGTATGCTAACATTTCTGAATTGCTTGAAAGAACAAGAATTTGTAGAGGTGTTCCGGAACAAAGCTAAAGAAAAAAAGACCATGGAGAAAAAATGGTGAGAACTTACAAAACCAATTCAATTTAATGAAGCACATCAACCCTTTTATTCAATACAACGATATGTGTTGACACAACCAGGTGTAACATATCAGACACAGAAAGCTTCATGACAATACATAATTTTCCACAGATGTTTAAAACTCTATGTGATACTAATTAATGATTAATTAGTTATTCAATAATTAATTATTAATTAGGGTTTCAATTATATGATATGCTAAAGGAGTGTGAAGAAACAAACCCATATATCATGTCAGCTAGCAGACAGTTTGTACACACATCATTCTGTATTGTTGTAAAATGAAAATATGAAGGCATATTCTATATCAGAAGGTGTGGAATAGGAGACTTTTCAACATTGTTAGTTGGCATTTTGAGGACAGCAGTCGCGTATTCAGAGATATGCAAAATAAATAATAATTAAAAATACATCAAATTGCAATTAATTTCTGGGACCTACTCAAAACAAGTATATATGACTCATAATTATAATTTATTCAACTCCAATCATTCAGGTGTCTGTGAATACGCATTTCTTAATCTTAGGTTCACTGCCATTAATGTCACAGGCATGACCTAGTAAAATATGAAACTATTGGTGTTGCTTAGTGAGCACAATATTATATTATAGTGATAAAAAGGTGTCATTCATAGGTATTGCTGTTTCCTTTTATAGGCCTGAAACAATAAAAATCATAGTAACTTTAAGCAAAAACATGTTTAAAGACACATCTCCCTATATGGTCCAGTTTTCCATCAGATGTTTCTCCACTCATTATTGAATACTAGGACTGTAAAGAATTCTCAATGAGATGTCCAATGTCCTTTTCTGTACTTCGGATGTTTCAGTTGGTCAGAATAGGTTCTACCACACACAGAAAAAAAGACAGTGATGGGATTCTGTCCAAAAGTTTCCTTCATTCACAGGGAAAGTGTCAATAATTTTAATGTGAGACTTCTGTCTGTATGCCAGGGGACACTACATGCCTATAGAGAAGATTGTAGGGTTGTGAGGAAGTCAAATCAATGAAAAAGCTTATGCAGTTTTTGGTAGAGGTAGATTTTAGCCATACATACAACAAATACAGGAAATCATGTTCCTTTTCTATCTTCAGACTGTAAAAGATGGATTTTTTTTCCCATTGATTGCTTAAATTCAGATATATTTAAAGGTGTAAGAGACACATGGCATCATTAAGATGTGCATCATCAGAACAGAATAGGAAATGAGATTTCAACAAATTGAAGATGTCTTTGGTGTTAAATGAAAGCAGTCATTATATCTCTTTATATTCCAGAAATAAACAGAGAGGAAAAAAAGTGTGTTTTTTTTTCTTTTTTAACTGATAGGTAGAAATATACAATATGGATTGTAAACTATAGAAAAGAATTAAACAGAGTAGGGAGTAAGACTTCCTTCTGTAATTCTTTATTTGCCTCAAGAATAATTATTCTCTGATAGGAGATACACTGAAAAAATGTATCTAAACATCTGTTAGAGATTTTAAAGGTTTCATCTTATCATTGTGCTAATAACTAATCATCTGGAAAATTTATTCTTTCTTCTTTTCCCTGTAATTAATTATAGGAAGATATTAATGTATTTTTTGAGGTGCTGCTAGGGAAACACTGGAACTGTCTGTACACTAGTACAGTTTACGAGAAACACGAACTACCTAATTAACTGTAAACAAACGCAATTTTTTTAGATGCAAGAGTTTACAAAAATTATATTTTTTCTTGCAATATATGCTGAAATATGTATTGATTGAAACATATTTTTCAATAATCAGACATTTCTAAGGGATTTGCCTCTGATAATTACCTATACTTTGAATGTCATCCTGACTTAGAGATTCAACTGCTAAATCAGCGTATCTATATTTTCTGTAGTTAGCCTCAGACTTCAAAGACACAAGCAGATGATGAACTTAAAATTTTCCTGTAGATTTACCAAGATTAATGAATAATTGGGTAATTCAACACATACTACATTCCTTCTAAATAACAATGCTGAATCTTACCATGTTCTGTTTCTCCCTGCTTTGACTTATTTTTACATAATTTAAAATATTCCTGACCAAGTCAAGAATTGTATTTAAACAATTACATGCCTTTAAAGATATACTTAATTTTCTCCAATTTTAAGTGCATGTTTTGCTACATTATAATGGGTTTGTTATTCTCTCTGAGAAAGAAAACGGAAATAGGATAGGTCATTTGATGTCTATTTCTGCCAACAAGATATTCCATACCATGTTACGTCAGCCCAGATATATAAACAGACAGGAAGGAAGCGAGCTCTCTCTCCTCTTCTGGGTACTGAGCGAAGCGGTTTGGGTAGTTCCTTCAGGGGAAGAAGAGCATCAGTTGTGGGGAAGTATCTTTATTTTTAGTCCTCCTCTGTGTGTATAGAGTTTATATCATTTTCCCTCTTTGTGTAAATACATAAGCCATCTTTTCTTAGCAGCTCCAATTTGGCAGTTGTGTTTTTCCTTCTTTTTCCCATTTCTTCCCTCCCCTTCCACCTGGAGGACTGGACACAGGCTCAGTAGATATCTGACGTTCAGCCAAAGTAAACAACCACATAGATCTTCAATAAGACCACCAATAAGGATGTGAGCTACAAATTTTGGAAAAAGAATTAGTAATCCCCTACTTAGCATAAAATATAACCTAAATTTAAGGGGGTGGAGTGTATAATAATGTTGTAATTTTCACAAACCAATAATTATGTATTACCAAATTTGATTGAAAATTAGGTTGCACGGCTCCATGAAAGATCAATCTTCCAGCTAGCAAATAGGTATCTAGGATAAAATAGGTATTTCAGCATCACAGTATGGTAATCAATCTTTTTTCAGTGACAGCTGTTATAGATTAAAGTTTTATTGGTTAAAAAGGTATCATCTTGGAAAAACAAAGAGAGTCTATGTTTTGATATAATGCATAATAGTGTAAATATAATTTTCTTAAATAAACTTTTACTAAAAGAAGCAATCTTTTTCCTTTTCATTTGAAACTATGAAGTGTAATAATCTAAAGCTCTCATAGAAAATGTTTTTTACTGGTTTTTGATGAAAAAGATAGCCATGAGAAGAGCTTGTTTACAATTTAAGTATGCATGCATTGAAAAAACGACGTTAATTGTGTTTTCCTGTGGAAGGGAAAAACCATGTCACAGCTTATAGCAACATAGTGTAAAGTATAGATATAAAACAACTCCAAATGAGTCAATTACAAAACGACCTGCTGTTGTTATAGATGCTTTTTAGACAGTGTAGTGTTGAAACACATCTTTTGACAATATTTAAGCAGAGATAAGTGACTAGATGACTAGAGAGAAAAGATGACTAGAGAGAACAGATATCTTTCTCCATTGAGCAGAGAGAAACACCTAACCATTTCTGGAAAGCTTTTTATTGTGGTTGAGAAAGTGATAGAAGTAGTGGTTGTAGACATACAGAGACATTTTATTGGTAGTTGAATTTCATTTTTTTCCTTCATTCTTCCATCAGGATGTAGAACTGCATTTTGCTGAGTATTAGACTTCAAAGTCTTAATCTACATTTGAAAATGTATCAGATGTAAGTATTCAGCTTTTGGCATCAAGGAGCTGCAGGGGTGGCCTCTGTGAGAAGAGGACAGGGTTGCCTCATTTTAGATACCATCATCTACGGTGCATTCCAAAAGCTGGGCCCACCTGTGCCTAACCTTTCTCTGGAGAACTGCAATTAAACCAGAGATCTCAACTTTATTGCCCACATCAGCTGCGGTGTCACAGCAATGCTTATGTCTGACTGTGGACCCTGTTTGTCTGAATGTGGACCTGAGGGCCAATGACCCAACCCATCCTTGTCCTGTCCGCTGGAAGGGCAGGTGCAGTGGCCCAGGCCTTGGCCACACAGCCCTGGCATTATGGCCCCATGGAGAGACCTCCAGCCCCAGGAAATTGTTGACCCATGCAGAGCCCCACTGAAATTTACTATTTGTTCCATCTGAAAAAATAGTTATATTCTATAAAGAAGTGCATCATATTTTATGAAGAATTATTAACAAATGAATTCACTGTATCATCACAGAATAGGAGAATGAAACTTCTTAAGATTTAATGATTTTGTGTTAATGTTCTGTTGAACTTCGAATTTTTACTATCTTTTCCACCTTCATTAATTTGCAAATTATCCCTCTATTATCCCTCTTTCCAAAAATAAATTCAATGTTTCTGTGATGTTCTTTGAGTTCTGTGGATATTGTCCTGTTTTTCTTCTTATTTTAGCTTTTGTCTTTAATTGTTTAGTTGTTTTAAAATCCGGATCTAAATATTGTGTCAAAAATAAGGCAAAAAGCAATGCTTCATTTTTTACAGCTACCCATTCTACAGCATTCCTCTGGGAGTCAGAACCAGCAATAATTCTGATAACAGCATGTCTAGAGTCAAGTAAAATTCAAATGTGACAGTGAGAAACCCACAGGAAAAGCAATCTTGCAGTCCTTAGTTTCTCACCTGAACCTCCCTCCTTCTTCCTGGAAAACTACTCTGACATGCATCTCAAGATGAATGTCTAGGTATAAGTGTATGTTGTGTTGAAAAAGAGAGCAAATAAAAAGACAAGGAGTGATTCAGTAGTTCTTCTTCATGCCAATAGCATGACCTTTGTCATGAACTTGCATTAAAGCAAAAATCACAGCTTGACTTTCTCATTGCTCACTTCTCCATGTAAGCACGAAGTCATAAGCAACATTCACTCTGAAATATTTTTCCTAATTCTCTCTTAATAAAAAAATAAATTCAATAAAGAAACCTGATATAACGTTTACCAGGTTTAATACTAGAGAGTTTAGAGGAAGGTTAACAATTAATTTAGTAACTAAGGAGTTATAGGGACTTTCAGTTCACAAACAAACTGGGTATTCTTTAATCATTAAACTTAAAAAAAAAACCAGTAAAAGAAGAATAGTGCATAGTCTTTCTTAAAAGAAATGCAGTAGTAGAACCGCTTTCATACATACTAGAATAAAGATTGTCTAAGGTATATCTTACATATTCGATTGAAACAATATATGCTTTCTATTCAAATGAATTAAGTTTACCTATAAATGTATAAGCACAACTTGCTAAAGATTTAATGTGCGTATTGTAAAAGTCCATTAAAAAATAAAACAAAAACAAAGAACCATACTACAGCATACAAGCTGCTTGACAAAGGGAGCAAACAAGTAGTCCTATCAGGAGAATACACTCAGAAACTCTTTTAGAGAAAAGTTCAACATATAATTAAAAATCACTGCATGTAACATACTAGTATAAGTTACTGTCAAAGTATAGTAGATATTCTTTATATATAACATAATAATGAATATATTGCCCTATACATTAAATCCATAGAGTAAATAACATTGATACTTAATCTGTCATAGGAATACATTACTAGTTGCTTAAAATTTTTTTGGAATAAACATGTCTTTATGCTTTGGTGTAAATGAGACTTTGCAGAACTGGGATCTATTACCTCATTTTTCGTACTGGTTTATTTTAATAAGGACAATAAGAAAGCAAAATAAGCATATTAAATCTACTGAATGTCGAAGAAAATCCAGGACCTTCAGTTTTTATTTCTGACTACTTAATTTTGATAGGTTAATATTGAACTGCTGCATCTGTGTTGATATAAATAATGAAACGTAGGTCCTTACATCCATACATAGCATATTATTCATACATTTGCTGAAATATTTCACAAAAAGAACTCCTGATCCTTTTATACTGATGTTGACTACTCAGGCTAGGATTTTTCTGGTATCATTTGGGAAAAAGAATGTTATTTTATAAACTAAAGGGATTTGAGAACTGGCCTGGAAAAATATAAAAAGTGGTGAGCATAGTTTCTTTCTCTGTCCAATTTATGTTTTAAATGTCTTAAAAATAGGTTCTTTGCTCGAACAACTTGAAAAAGAAAGTTTGGGTGTCCAGATTGTACCAATTGATGATAGTCAGACTTTTGGCTATCCAGAGACCCTAGACATCCAGTACTGAAATTCATTGTTCCTGCAAGAGTCATATAGAGATATCCAGGGCAAGACATGGAAAAATGCAAACATATGTAGTAGGAGGATGAATCTGGAGAGTAGGTGCCTCTATCTCAATGAATTCAGAACAATAGTCAGTCTCCTGAGGTCAGTGACAACTGCTATTCTTGAAATAGTGTTTCTTATTTCTTACACTATTTCTGGCAGAAGAGTCTTGTCTCTAAGCCCTGTTCAGTGTGGAGGAAGGTTACATGTGAACTCCTTTTCCAGAAGCGATCCTTAATCAGAAAGCTCTAGGCAATTTTGTAGTAGAGTTAGATTCCTTCCTTCTTATAGCAGCACTTCAGAGTATCTGTAAAGAACTTTGACTTAATACATTTGTTTAAGTGAAAAGCATTTTCACTTAAATGTTATAGCACTGAGATTTGAATTATCTTTTGAAAATATTTTGCACATATTCATAATTAGAGTTTATGGTAATGTCCTGTGTATATACATTATACGTATCTAGAGGTAAAATATTTGTAATTCAACAAATCTTGTTAAACTTTCCAAATAGTGTTGAAAAGAGTTTTGTGGTACAGGTATCAGAAATAAAACTAAAATTTTGAGACATGAGAATAAGATGCACCTAATTCTGGAATGTATAATAATATAAAGAGGAGTCACTACAGTGTAAAAGCAAAGCCTGAATTCATAGCCTAGAACAGCAGTTGATCTCTGCTGAGAGCTTGACAAGAAAAAGACCATAACTATGATGCTTGCCAAACTGCTTGAGCTAAAGTAAACCTACATAAAAGCTTTGGTAACATTCCATCAATCATAGAAATGTTGCAGAAAGAGCCAATATAACTCTCAGAGTATTATTACTGACTTTTTTCAAAGTATTTTACTTGTGTATATGTGTTAACTAGAACTCGGAGGTCCTTTTTAACAAAGCAGACAGCTAGTGTGGTTTTCCTCATTCTTTATCTGAATATTTTATTATTGCTAAATATATGGGATGATATACTATGTGGTATAATTATTTTAAAGTCAATCGACTTCTCTCTGTGTAATTTTCCATAATTTACAAAAACTTACAGGTATAAAAAAAAGTCTGTTGCACCTATAAGGTAGAAAAATGCCAATGAATTTTAACATTGTTCTATTTTGAATCCAAAAATAGTAATACAAATATAATTACATGAGCATTTTTTATTCAGTAGCCCAGTAAGATAGCACCAGTCATAGTATTAACCTTTTTAGCAACTATATCTTACATGTCTTTTTGACACTACAATGAAAGTGATCTCTGATTTCCTAAATGTTGTGTATATATCTGGTTGCAAAAATCAAAATGGCTGAAACATAAGGAAAAAAAATATGACAGGATCTGAGTTGAGACAGTTTTCCTAACTTCACTAAAGGGAAAATAAATATGGGTGTAGGACCTGAGAAACCCAAGAACTCTGTTCATACATGCAACTTCTACATAATATTGTCTTATTCTTTCCTTCCAAATCACTTCCTTTAGTCAATTAGTCTTTTGCATAGGAAAACAAATTATTTGCTCTCTCATGACTTGTTTGGTTATGAGAACAGAGAGAGAAAATGGTGAGCCTATGAAGGTCTAATTTTTGTTACTTAAAATGATATCATCCTTCCTATTCAAACACATCCTCCATGGCATAAGTACTCTTAAGCTGTAAAGCTAGAAGCAAAAGAGCAAAAGACAGGACTAGTGAAACTTATGCATGAGCAGATCTACTGTATGGGTTGTTTACAGAATTAGGGAATAAAAAAAGTGGAAAGAATTGCAAGAAAGGTTAAAGGAAAATTTTAATCTTATTCCACCATCTGGGAAAGATACTTTGGTGGAATTGACTAAAAACACTATCTATACTAATATATACTTAATGTTTCATGAAGCTTTTTATCCAACCGAATTTCAGTTGCAAAACAGCTAAATAACTGCAATGTCTAAGTGCTTTTGAGTGTCTAAAGAATTTAGTTTATTAATTTCTTTATGTCCTAATTTTTGTTTAACTAGATATTTTTAAGCAATTCTAATGGAGCTTCAGAAAGCTGTCATTTAACAGCTGCTCATTATGAATTGCTAAAATATAAAAACTGAAAGAAATTAAAGCCTTATAGGTTTTACTTTTTTTCTTTTATTTCACAACATAGATATAATCCATGTCCAAGAAAATATTGGCATATCCATGTAATTTCAGAGACCAGTACTAATGGCTGCCTTTGATCCTTCCTGCTTCATTGCTAGGGCATATTATTAGTTTTTTTCCTGGAGTTGTTTTTTTGTTTGTTTGGATTGAATTGGTTTTTTGTGGGGCTTTCTTTGTTTGTTTTCTTTCAGTGTAAGTCTTCAGTTTATTAGGAGGTAATTTAGGAAAAAAATTCATGGTTCAAGAGGTATAATAATATTTAGATGTTCCGTAGACTTTTTTTGAAAGAGATATATAGCATATTAACTTTCTGCAAGGTAGTTCAGTGTGCCTTCTATCTTGTTAGAGTTGGAAAATAGAGCAAAAGTCATATGTTCAAAACAGTATACTGTGAAGAAAGGTAGAAAAGGTTAACTGTAACCTCTTGAAAGAAATACAAGAGGAAAAAAAGGTAAAATATATTGGCCAATGATGGAACTTTTACTAAAATTAAAATTCCATGCAAAAAAGAAAATCAAATACATTATAACTATCAGTTTTTATCAAATATTTGACATGCTACTAGAACTACCATCTGATTTTATCAGAAACTTGGAATCGTATGGATAATATTTGTTTTGTACTACAGAAACTCAGGTCCCACAACTATTTTTATTTCACTGCAGGTTTTCTTTCAACAGTTATTTATACAGAACTTTTCTGTGTATGAAATCAGTCTCTTCTCACTCATTATGATTAAATATTGGCCATGTGGGGCACAATTGAGATGATTTATACTGGATCAGTAATCAGACCTTTGTTGTTTCTACTACAGAGTTTGAAAAGAATCCAAACCTCCAGCAGTCCTGGAGCTCTGTTACTGACACTTTCACACTGTCACACTAAATTTAATTGCAGTTGGAGAATACACAATGTGTTCTGAGCTAAATCTTTTATACCAACTTTCTGTGTAAGCAGAACACCAAGATTTTGTCGTCAGGCAGAATAAGTACCCTATTGAGTTAAATCAAAACAGTAAATGTATTTTTCTTTAGGAAAACAAACCAATATACAAAAAAACACAAAATAAAACCCAAACAAAACCAAACTAAACAAACAAAAAAACCCCAAACAACCAACTTCAGTTCTACTCTTCAGAATGGATGTTAAGTTAATGTGGCCTACAGGCTGGCAGGACCATAGATGAGTCCGTATCCATCTTATCTGACAGTTCCATTATTTTCTGAGTAAGCCTCTGTTTATGTCCTTGTACATAATGATTATATATTTTGGTAAACAAAAGAACAAATAAATAAAGAAAGAAAAATAATGACAATAAAAATTTATTTTAACTAGGTCACATTAAAATATGATCCTAATACTGAAATCTTGCTAAGATTATGAAAGAAAAATAAGTATTATTTCTGGTGTTAAGGAATCTGGTCTATTCTCACTGGATATTTCCCACCGATAGCAGGGAAGCACTTCAGCTCTCTTTCATTAGGACACACAGACTGTCTTCTCAGTGTTGCTTTCCCAGCATGATGTAGGGTACCCCAGCTCCTCTGACTGCAAAAGTTAGGCTCATTTAAAGTCAAGAAAAATGGGAAAATTATCATGTTATGCTGTCTTGATCAGGCTGCTCAACAGGTAACCCACAAACCATGTGATTTGACAGCACTTGTATACTTTTTCCTGCTCATTCTGCTAACTCAGACTTAACTCCTCTGAAGGTTAGCTCAAGTCTGTTCTCTGAACATGAGAATTTGTAAGGGAATAAAAAAATATATTGATTATAAATCATTGAGATGTAAAATAATTTTAATATTTTTTTAAGATGGTATTTAATGTGATAGCATTTCCTGCTTATACTGGTATTGAGCTGTATTTATGGAGCCAGAAACAATTTCAGCATTAAATAAAGTTAGTTGTTATGAGCCAAATTATGTGTGCAATTTCACAAGTTAAGGAAATGTACAATGCTTAGGTTCTGCTGGATTATCATAATTTAATTCATAGATTGATTAACAGCTGTTAAAGTTTATAACAGAAAACAGATGCATGTTATATGTACATTAAAAATATTTTGATGTCCTAAAGTATGTGTTTGACTTCTTCATCCTCCAGGACTACAGAACATTTATATAGTTCAGATACAAAGTGTCCTGTGCTGAATGGGTGGTAGACTGGCATGTCAAATATATTTTGACAAGTCTGACAGAAGAGGAAGGTGACATTATTAGGAGTCTATATAATGGAATGAACTTTCAAGTGTGATGCAAAAACATTTGTTTTCTTAAGCTTCCCAGCTTTGTCAAATGTTTACGAAGAAAACTCCTTTCTTCTAGATAGAGTAATTATTTCAAACTATTTTTGGAGGCGTACACATTTTATCTGCAATTTATTTTGTTTCTACTTTCCACAAAGAAGCTTGTCATTAAACCAAATATTTAAACTTTTAATTTTTGTTAAAGTAATCGGTGGTTGAAATTTGTCATCAGCAAAAGAAAAGTTGTTAAGACAACAGTTGAATTCTAAGATAAAATCTATTTGGAATTTAAAATACAGAGAGAGCAAGTTCAATGTGACAGCCTTTACTCCAAGGATAATCTAAGGGTAAAAATTTCAGTTTTAGTCTGAATAAGGTGTGTGTTTCTGAAAAAAAAAAAGCTCTTATTTTTTTCCCACTAGCTATTTCAACCCACAGTAGGATTCTGGAGTACAGTAATTAGATTCCTTTCAGATGAAACCAAAGCGGAAGACTTGCTGGATGGAGGCCTTCAGGGAACTCCAACCACAAATGGACCCTCAGATCCCAAAATCTGAAGTCATCATCCCTGAAATGTGCAAAATGATAGTGTAATTTCCTCTACACTGACTGTTTTGCACTCTGCATCCATTTCTCTGCAATGAACTATCTGCTGATGTAGACAGCATGGGTAAATAATGTTTTAGCACAGCCAGAGGTCTATACTCATGTTCATATCATACTTGAAACACACCATGATTAATTCTAATTCCTTGTAAGTTATGTTTTAAAGAGAAATGAGTGGTTTTTTCTATTTTTTTTACTTGTGTATCAACACTTTTAATTTTAGTTACTGCATGACCTTCATACTGTATCACCCTCTTACTGTATCACCCTCTGTGATAATTAGAAGGCATATTTTTATAAGGGTTACAGCTTGATTTTCAAACCAAAAATTTCTAAAATGTTCATACAAACCTTTTTCCTAAGGATCACAAAAGTTTAAGCTTTAACAGCCTTTGATCTCTTAGAAGTCCTTCATGTACTCGTTTTTGATTGTTTTTAATTAGAAGGAATGGTATTCACAACTTGACAAGAAGATAAGAAAGTATTTTCGTGATCTTTCTGAAGGAGTAACTTGGCTACAACAGAGTAAATGAAGTTAACAGGGTCATTCAGTAGGTTTGTAATTACTGTGTTCTTACGTAAGCACAGTTTCAAACCTAAAAGAGTTTGTTCCTTTCTTCCCTTATTTTTGCATTCATTTTCTCTCAAGATTACACTTTAGTCTATCCTCAAAAGCCAAAAAATTAAGTCTGAGTGGATTGAAAGCACACATAAGGTTCACTAACTCATTAAAATTTAAATTAAAAGTTTGAAGTCCAGCTTTCTGGAAATACTAGTGTAGAATCTAGACCAAAGTTCTAAGTCTCCAGAGGTTGTTGTAATAAGCAAAGAGGGTTTGAGGTTTGACTAGGAGCATGTCAGTCTAGTTCACAACAATTCAGAAGTTTTTCAGATAATTCATTTCAGTAGAATGTCTGCTCTGCAGTTATACTACAGATTCCTTTTTTAGTTCTTTTTGCTGTGTTTTTTTAAAACACTTAATATGTATTTTTTCTGCTTTAAGTTTAGAACATAATTAGGATTATAAGCAATTTTCTATGGGAATAATGCGGATAGTACATACTAAAATATACTAATATATTACATTACCTGTACAAGTTTAATGGACTCATTTTGGACACAAATGTATTATGGTCATGCCAGAACTTGGGAATATAAACTGGTTCATTTAAAGTCATATTGGTGTAGACAGTCAATATTTATAGAACTAGTTGGATTGCAATGCATATTTCAGTGATGCCTTATCTTATAGATGTATCTCACGTAAATTTGCCCTTGTGCAGGTAGCATTTGAATGAGTTTAGCCACCAATAGTTTGTGAATGACTTCTGAAGGAACATTTCTGCTCTTAGGTGTCTGTCACACTTGTAGGGAAGCCACTGACTGCAGAAGGAGTATAGGATAGTTAGATCGTACCTTATGAACGCCCCTATTACGATGTCTAAATTTAAGTGGAAAAATTGCAGGTGGATTTCTAGCGCCAATCAATTTTCAGTTTCCCCTCTAAACTAGTTCTGACTGAGACATACTTAAACAATAAAAGTTTTAGGCTAGTTCTAAGCGGTTTTAAAAGTTTAGCAGAACAATGAAGAGTACAACATCTGGAAGATAAAAGCCAAACTAGAAACCATAACAAGGCCAGCTGTCGGGGTCAGCTAGAAATGACAAGATATGGTTAATTTTGCAGATATCATCAGTTTCTTTGACTGAAATAGTCAGGGGTCTCTCACAGGCACAATACTTTGGATAAGGGCTTTAGATGGAATAGATGTAATCGAGTAGATGGTAATGTTAGAGACTGGGGATGGATTTTTGTGGTACTGCTATAGACAAAAGTATAGTCATTAGCTGTTTCTCAAGAATAAACTTTCTGAAGGGCACTGAAATTTGTTTCTCATGTGTATTTCTTAGATTTCATTACTTTGATGAGAATGAAATAAATGTACTCATATAGAAGGGTTTGTTTTCTAGTAATAACTTAATTAGAAAAGTCAGCAGGTTGTCCTTTGCATACAATTTATAGAACATCTGAAATATTGCTTCAGTTAAAAAATGTCTGCTAAGTACTTTTCTGAAAACTAAGCCACTTTAATAACTATTTAATATAGTTTATTAAACATCTACTTTCTTGAAAAAAGAAAGTTGTAAATTAAGTATATGCACTGATAACCAGATTCAAATAATAAAATTTGATACTTAAGTTAAAAAGTTGTCTCTTTTAGACATCAAAGGAGAGCAGATCAAATCTTTGGTGGACTGGATCATTATGCAGAATTCTTCCTCACTTCCCAATAACTGTGTGGGATATCTGTAGAGATGTTACTCCTTTTATAGAAAATTCACAAGGATATAAAAAATGTAGAGGGAGTAGATTCCCAACTTTTCTCAAGTGATTTCCACTATAAAAATGTAGGCACTAAAAAAAAGAAAGTTAACACATGTTTTTCTATAAGTTCTAGATCTCATAAATTTCATTGAATTTTGCTTGGATGGTCACATGGCAATTTCAGTAAATTGTGTTCCAACCTTTCCCAATTTAAAATTCTGATATCAGGTGTGCTACATTTTTAAATAACATCATAACACATTTCAGAACTGATGCTATGCATTAAAAGTTATTTGCCACATCAGAGCTTTCCAGAAACATTATCTAAGACTTCAAGATGCAGATACTCTGTTGACATGTTTTATCAGGTTGTGAATTATATATTTTAAATCCAAAAGAAACAAAAATTTTTAAAACAAAGTACCATTTCAAAGGACTTACTTAAACAATGACATTTTTGAGACATGATGGGAAATAATCAATGGGTCATATATTTTCTTAGTCAGGAGACATAGTGACTGACTTCAGAATTCCTACCTTTTTTTTTTTTAAAGTAAGCAAAAGATGTAGACTTTTTTTCTTTTTTTTTTTTTTAACTTTTGTATAAATAGCTTTGAAAAACTATGCTTAGAGTTTAAGAACATTATGTAAGGGTAGACCTACTGTTCTAAACTCTATAATTGTATTCCATTTCCAAGTGGATATGTAGCTAATGTTCTCAGGATTAATTTCTAATATGCTTTGATGTAAAGTTAAAAAGAAAGACTCTAGAGGAAAAAGAAATTTAGTGACAAATAGTGTTCCTAATACACAACATACAAATTGAAATACATTGAAATACAAATGAGGTTATATTTAAATAATTTATTAAGCATCTAGATATACCTATGAAATATATCAGTGACGGTACAATTTACAACACAGTTTCCACATGCAATCCAGATCTTTCAATATATATAAATATAGGTTATATTATTTAGTACTATACAGCAGAATGTATCCTTGAAAAACAAAGACTTTACTCACAACAAAATGAAATAAGAGTGACTTAAAAGGACTATGTTTTTAATTAATGATGAAGGAAAAGCTAGTAGGTGAAACAACACAATTCACAGTTAAAAGTGTTACTTTTTCTTGTTAAATTGATTTACTATGTATTAGTATAAACTAAATCAGTATTGTGCAATGCCACATTATATGACTATATCCAACAAATATATGTCTTTTAAAAAAATTCTCCTAAACATTTTTAATTGTTTTAGTGCATTTCTTATTATATGTTTCAATATTTATCTGTTGGTATTTGCTTGTAAAACATATTTGTTTTCATATCTATCTTGTTAAAAATAAATGCACAAAGTATGATCACCAATTTCTTCATAATCTTACATTACAAAAATGCTTTGAGTTACAAAGAAAACAGTGGATCTCACTCTTATCATTCTAATAGCAAGAAATCAGAAACTCTAAACCAAAATAATTTAAATTAGAATTAAATGCAATGACAGATATTACATTACAGAAAAATAGAGCATGGTCATATAAATGTTAGCTTGTTGATAATTTAGCTTCAACTTCAATCTCTTTGAAGTTGACTGTTAATATAATTGAGCTTGAAAATTCTGATATTGTATGGTTGGGAAGTTGTTCAAATGGTGAATATACATTGGAATATGTTGGTCTGTTCAGTCAGCTCCTTAAAATTTTGTTTAAAATTTTGCCGAAGGAAGACATTTCTCTTTCCCAGTCCATCAGATATACCAGAAGCTGGATTAAATTCAAGATATAATAATTTTAAAAGACCACAGTCATTCCCCTAACTATATTTTATTTCCATTCCATGAGAGTTTATGGTACTGGATGACCAGTACTTTCACAAAACTGACATAATTTTAGTCTGGATACATGAAAACTGAGATACTTGTAAATATTATGTCTCAAAAAACTTTGGTGCATGCTTGATGTTTTTTCTTCTATGTACATCATTTTTATATTTTGGATAAGACAATATCACATGACAAAACAGGTTTATGTAACGGATATCAGAATACAGTAGGTTTCATTCCTAATAAAAATGGAAAGATCAAAACCTAGGTTTAAAATCTATGTATTTTGTATATAAACAAATGTGTGTATGTGTGTGTGTATGTGTGTGTGTAAAAAACCAGGTCTCTTTAACTAAAAGAACAGAAGGGAAGAAATTTTTATATACTTTCATATCACAATTTATAACTTCATTGCAAAGGAATTTATTTAGTCTGTCACAGTAGACTGCACAATATATCCTACCTTGATATGGCAACACCATGTTGCCAACTCATATTCTGAAGTCACCTCTCTAAAAGCCTGTGGTCTTTTCAAATTACTTCAAATGACAATCATTTCTGCCCTCTGTATACGTGCAAGGTTAACAACAAATGAGAGAAAAAAACCAAATGAGAATATATGGGAAGTTAAGTCATAAAATCATATTAAGCAGCTCCTGTGTTGGAAAAAAAAAATTAAATGTGAAAAATAGATATGATGTTTCTCCATTATTGCTGTAACAGCTTGAAAATCTCCTCATAGGGGAATAAAGGAAAAAAACATAAAAATCTTTCTGCTAATTTAGGAAATAATGCGCTCAAATTCTGTGCTGTCTTAAAAAAAATACTGTCCAGCCCAGTCATATCTCCAAGACACATAATGTTGTCAATTACTTGGTCTCTCCTATTATAGTTTTAGGAGGGGAAAAAAAAAATCTGTCTTGGGACTATGAAAAAATTATCTATAATAAAAAAATATCACTAAACTATAACTCAATGAACAAAAATGTTTTTTGTTACCTGACCTGTCTTGATATTAATTTGCTGTCTTTTGTCCCATAATAGTGGGTTTATATAGTTATTACAAATAAATAGAGAAGGTACAACACTTAAGAAGATGGAGTGTGGAGGTCAATAATGCTAAGACAATCACAGCTTGGGGGCAAGAAACTGGAATCGTTTATTGGACTTACAAGTTCATATTTAAAGGGTTTAGGGTCTACATATTCAACAGGGGGTTGTGACTATCACAATTATTACAATTAGGGTGTTTCAGGGGATGACATAAGGGGAAAACCCAGGTTAACAAATCTGGAGTCTTAACACATACATCATAGGGGAAAACCTATTTTATCTTGGGGGATTTACAGGGGAAAAGAAGGTATTTGGGTCTACAGAATGCAAGGATTCAGGGAACACAAAGGGAGAAATAAAACACAATAGGTCCTCTGCACAGGTTTGATGAGATCAGGGTGTGGACTCTCTGGCTTGGGCAAGGCACTCCACAGTGATGATATCTCATTTACTTCTTAAACTGAGGTTCTTTCCCCAACTTTCGTAGCCCATAGCTTTTTGCAAAGACCACTCAAATATCTCTCTGCAGATATATTTTGGGATCCAACAATAGAGTGAAAAATAATATGACAAAATACAAAAAACAGAAGAATCTTAAACTAAATTGAAAATATGTAGATGGGATAGATATATTTTTCGTTTGAGGTGATACATCATTAATGGATAGTTACAAAAGATTTTATATACATTAAGAAATAAAGAAAAGCTGTGACAATCCTTGTGTCTCTGTTGATTAAAAAGTGTAGAAATAGGATTCTGCTCCAAATTCAGACTTAAAATGTGTCAGTAACAGAACTAGATGTCTAGGCTCACTTTAAAGCCAAGTGAGATATAAATGCTGTCACTGAGATCTGAACAGCTGTTTAGTTCAACCTAAAATAAACACTTAATTTAGACAGCTGGGTCACTCTTTACACTTCAATGACTGCATTTGCTACAGTGTAATTCAGTTATCCACTCATAAATGTCTAATCCTATTTGAGGAACCATACAGCTTTGGAGACATCTGCATGAGGTTTGCAGGTATGAGACCAAACCTGTGAGAATCTGATCCCTCTAGGGACAGCTTCTGGAAGCAACAGAGGAAATGCTAGAGCATTTCAAGCAGCACCTAGTACTTCAATTCTGCACAACCTAACCAAATCCCAGGTCCCTCTTCACTCAACAGGGAACATAAACAGTTAAGCAATCAAATGAATTTTTGAAACATAGAATTGCCTATAGAGAATGTGCAGGAGACAAAGATTAGGCATACATTTTGGAATTTGCTGAAAAAAAGAAATTTAAATAATTTTAACTACAGCAATTCAATTGCTATTCTTTCTTTTAGATTCCCCATTAGAAATTGAATTTATCTGACTAAACATATATGCTTAGTTCAGCTACCCAACCCTAAAGGTCTAGTAACAAAGATATTCAGCCTGACTTCTAGCTGACACTTTGGACATTCTTGTGTCTTTTAAGTCCTGCACCCTATTTTATTCCTACCTGGATCTTTCAGATGCTCAGATGAAACCTATGTGGAAAAATTAAACAAATCTTATATATTTACATCCGAGTCCAGGAAAGATGTGATGAAAGCGTAGTCGGGTTTCCTATTCATCCTACACACAAACACACATACGGACACAGACCCTCTTCTTTTTTGCCATCTCTGATAGCTAATGTGACTTAAGATAAGAACACCAGGTGAGTATTGCAGGTGAAACTGTCTGAATGCTGGTGCAATTAATGCATTCCAGAGATGAGGGAGCTGAGATGTTTGCGGTTGACTTCAGTGCTCATCAGCCTGCAAAGTTTATTAAATGTTGCTGGAGACTGAGCCAATTGGGTAAACTGGTCTCTGAAGGCTGCAGGCAGCTTCTGGGTGGACCTCCCACCTGGCAGGGAGTTCTCCAGGGTAGTCCAGTCAAACGTTTTTCGGTAGGTGAGTAAAAAGCACTACTATTCAGTGAAATATGGAGATAAAATCCTTAAGTAGCCACTTAAGTGCTTTGGAACTGTGAAGGTGGCAAGGCCAAAGACAGTAAATCTGTATGTTTCTAGCTGAACCTGCTTATATTATTAAGTTTTAGACATAAACTGTAGACTGAATCTAAGTGGACCAAACCTAAACTTCTCTGAAAAGTCGAGAAAGCAGTGGGGTCTCACTGAAGCTCATGACTCAACAGGAGGAACCACAACCCGAGTATACTATAGTCCATTGTAATAGTGCATGCAACTTCATTGGCAATATTTAGATACTGTATCATCAATACATTTAATCAAAATCATTCATATAATCATTGTGTCCTACTTCTCATGCCTTGCAGAGAACCTTCCCTTGTCTACTTTGCTACAGAAGGCTAAGCATCTTTCTAGTCAGAGAGGGACACCCATTTGGGGTGCAATTTATGTCATCATAGAGTAAATGTCTTAACCTGATTGGATCAGTTGTGTACTGAAGTTGTTTATCTTCTTTTTATTGTCTCTAAAGAAAACCTGGGATACGTATTTCAGATACAGATTTCAACACTGCAAACATTTACACTGAAATTCATTAATCCAAATGTAGACCCAAAAATGTCTATGTGAAATGTGAGAACTCACTGTCCTTATCATAATTTTTATCAGTCTCTGTCAAGGTGATGGGCACTGGTTTTAAGAAAAAAGAGGAAATTACTGTGTTTAGCTCTCTTGAAACTTGAATGATGGGAATGTTTCTGAAAAGTTTTTAGGTGATATGCATGAATATACTAGATGCTTTCTCAGGCAATAGAATATCTGCAACTGGTTCTTCAACAGAACACTGTACAAATAATTCGACTTTGTTTAGTGAGAAAAGACTTGAGATTGTGAAGATCAAGTAGTGGCAGTAGCAAAGCAAAATGTTTGAAAATCTCTGTCCTATCACACACATACACACACACACTCTTAAAGCTTGAAGTGTTCAAGCTGTAAGGTTTTTTTTCTTGAATGGAGCGGGACGCATCCTTAAAAAGAAACCAACAAAAAACTTCAACCAATCAAGAAACACAAAACAAGATGACTGCAATTTCGAAATAAACTTCAATTGAGATCTCAGAAATACTCTCTCTTGAATTATTGTGTGAAAAAAATAAAGCTGAGAAATTTTAAAATTCATTTTTTCCTCTAGAAAAGATAATATCAATAAAATGGTGATGTTGAGAAAAAGAAAGGGAAAATAACAGGGAGGAAATATGAAGCAGAGACAATTGCAAATGTTACATGCACTATTCTGTAAGTAAATATGAAGTGTTTGAGAAGTGCAGTAAACCTTTTAAATGTCTGCATGATATAAAGAGAGAAAATAAGCATAAGTGAATCTGACAAAAATTTGTTGTGAGAAAATGAAGTTTGACAGTATTAAATGTAGGCATTTCAAAGAAATAATACAGTCAGAAGAATTGAAATGACCTAAGTTATTAAATTAAGAACAACTGAGGTGGTAAGTTTAATTTTCCTTTATAAACAGTCACCTTGTGACAAATAAAGACAGGCAGCTGCAATACCATGACTTTCCTATCTCTCAATGAATACTGAGGACTGATGAAAAATTATTAATGACTACTTGGTGTTTGGAAGAATGTTGAAAAACTCATTGTTCCACCTCTTTAAGAGAAAGGGTATAATATCATTCCCATGTTTAAATATCATTTAGCATCACAACAAGCTAACATCTTATACCAGGATGTTATTATATTATTTATACTCATAAGGCCTTTAAGCATCTTTTGATTAGTGCATTGTAGAATGTAAAACCACTATATATATATATGTATATATATTTATATATAGGAAAAGACAGGATAATGAACTTTGGAAAATTAGTAACTTCTTGTAGATAATGTCTGTTGCTTCGCAGAGGATCTTGAGACTGTTTCATACATACACACACAAAGATTTATTAGAGGAGTGCATATCTGGTGGCATACATATGATTCTAGTGATTAAATGGTTAAAGTTACTCTTCAGAAAAAAAAATGAGATGTTGTTTCAGGGAGTTCTTGTATCTTCTCTTCGGGGTTCCTCTCATGTGGCAGCCGGTGGCAAGTTCACCAAAAAGCAAGATCTTAGGGAGGTCGTGGTCCTTCATCCTTGAGATGTACACTGCCCCGCACAGCTGTGTTCTCAGCAACATGACCTCAGTACTTGTGACTGCTGCTTGTTCTAGAACAGATGTATTGGTCACATAATCTGACCAGTGGATGTTTCGGATTGTACGGAGACAGCGTTGATGGAAGTGTTCTAGGAGACGCAGGTGGTGGCAGTAGATGACCCATGATTCAGATCCATATAAGAGAGTAGACAGCACTATGGCTTTGTAAGCACTGATCTTGGTACTTTTTTTCAAGTGTTTATTACACCATACTCTTTGATGGAGTTTTCCAAAAGCACTATATGCCTTTGCTAAACTGTTGTCTATCTCTCCATCAATCTTACTATCTGAGGAGATGAGGCTACCTAGGTAATTAAACTGCTGCACTGTTTTGAGCTCTGATTGGCCAACGGTGATATGGGGATGATGGAAGACTTCCTGAGGTGCCAGTTGATAGAGAACTTCTGTCTTCTTTAAACTGACTTCCAGCCTGAAGAGCTCAGTAGCGTCTGCAAAGCAGGATGTTAAACACTGCAGAGCTGCTTCTGTGTGGGTGACAAGGGTGGCATCATCAGCATAAAGCAGCTCCCGGACGAGGTGGTTTAAGGTCTTGGTGTGGGCCTTCAGTTGCCTTAGATTGAATAGGCTTCCATCAGTATGGTATCGAATGTAGATACCATCCTGATCATCAAGGTCTGTCGTGGCCCTTTGAAACATCATGCTGAAAAAGACTGTGAAGAGTGTTGGTGCAAGAATGCGGCCTTGTTTCACACCATTGGTAATTAGAAAGGGCTCAGAAAGTGCATTGCCATGTCTGGCTTGGCTGTGCTGATCCTCATGGAGTGAGATGATCATTTTAAGGAACTTGGTGCTCTATATAGATATCTACAGAAAGTCAAAGGGTGAAAAAGGGCTTAAGGACAGAAGAAGTATTGAGATAATTGTTCCAAAAATTAAGCAAATTTGACTGTTTTAATACAAACTTCAGAAAATGTGTCTTGTGACTCTGAGTTAGCCACAAAAGACTCTGGAGACAATGAAGAATGTAATGGCACAGGCACCTCAAAAGGATGGTTAATCTCATCCTAAGATCAATAACTTTTCATTATCTAATGTTAACTGCGAAGAGAGGCTAGTATAGCTAGGTCATACATGCACGTTGGATCTTTGGATCTCTATAGTTATAAATTGGTTGCTGCTCTATCTAACACAATTTATAAAGCACACTACCAGTGACTGGACACACTGTTGGAAACAGACTGGATGAAACTTACTCCTGAAATTCTACGAAAAAGATGAGTCACAAATTTCATTAACAGTCATTAAGGTAGGGATCAGTTAGGCACTTGGTGCATCTATACCAGAGAAAAGTGATGAATTTCAGATTTTCTATAACTGCATAAAGTAAAAGCAGAAAAGACTACGCATTTGTTGCTGTACTTTAAGTACATATGCGATATTTTGTCAGAATCAATTTTTTATGAAGTGTATATAGATAAATATATATACACATGCACAAATATCCATATGCATTTGTGTGCATTTATATATATAAAAGTAAATTTGACAATTTGAACCATGTAAATTACTAGCTCTCATTTACATTTAGACTGTCCTGGATTATACACCAATAGTGTGTACAAGTCTCACTGCTGCATGCATAAGACTACTGAATTTATCTTTGTCATCTATCATTACTATAAACACATCGTAAATAACCCAGCTAGAATTTATAATTGTTCATTCTTTCAAAGCTTTTTAGTGCTTTCATGTAGTTAAACTCAAATTTACTTCCACTCAGATATTTATAAGATATTTCCATTTATGAAGTTAATTTTACAATTTGGGAGATGCTGATTTGAAAAGAATCAAAATGAACTCTGAGGCACGTGTAACTTCTAAATTGATGAGTAATATGAAAAAGCACTTAAAAACAAACAAAAAAATCCTTTTGTAATAATGTTCCATGGTATTCATATGACAATTGTGTACCCTCCCCTAATATGTTATACCACAGGGTGCAAATGTATTGATTTAAACAAATAGACAAACAAAAGCAATAAATAAAGGGGATATAGTTGTCAGATTGTTCTATAATATTTTTGGCTGAATATTGAATTTTTTGGGGAAGTAATTTAAAGACAATATATAGGAGGTTTGTGGAGGAAGAATGCCTACACTTTTTTGTGAATGCCTTTTCAGTACATGATGAAAGTAAAGAAGGTTAAAAAAGCGTTTGTGATTGTCTGTTTTTTAACAGAAACACTGTGTACAGTTGGCTATAATAGGGAAACTGCATTATTATTGATAAAAAGAGCTTCAGTAAAAACAGAGAAGGCATTCAGTAAAATATTTGCTGATTCCAAGTGGTTTAATTTTACACACAAATAGGTTCCTAAATGTTTCCAACCAAAGTAAACAGAAAATAAATCTACCTCATGGAGATCAGCACCAATTTAGAACATTATTGACATCATTATTGAAAATACTATTTGAAATCAATAGTATGTATGCAGACTACCATAAGTCCTGTTGTGTTTTTTGTAAATGCTGCCTAGAAGAAGAGTGGATATAGTTCTGTATAAGAATATATTTTGAAATTAGGCCCTAAGTGAGTAGTCACAAAAAAGAGAAAGATTCTTAAGCATAGACACAACTAGAGCACGTTACTGTGCTGAACGCAGATAAGTCTGAGTGAATACTGGGCTGTGGCATCAAGTCTGTATAACAAAGCACAGCGAAAGATGTTTGCATGGCAGTTGTTTGGATTTATCAGTTAGGCTGCAATGACACATTTACTTGACTAAATAATGTCTGGCCCCCAAGACTGTCCAACAGCAAGTTACTCCCAGTATCTTTGCTCAGCCACCTCTAATATTTACAGACTAGCATTCACAGATCTTTAATGTTTCCCATACAATTCACTTTTTCATGTGTATTGTAGATGGTTTGAATCTAAACTGGAATGTCACCTAACCTCAAGGTAAATAACTATTTTACAACCATTTTCTTTTCTACAGTCATATTCTTCTGAAAAAATAATTGGCATCTTGTTACACTGAATGTTACATCTGCTAAAATTAATGTTGACTTCCTATTCCAAAAATTCACCAAGAGCATAATTCTTGAAATACTAGTTCAAGTAAATTCTGCTCAGAATGACTGATTTTGATGAAACTACTCTGCATATATGCAGGCATAACTAACATCCAGTTTTTCACATTATGATAAAATTGTGTGATTTCATTTTTTTTACGTATCAGAACAGAAATTAATTGTTTTAAAAAATTATTGAGCCTTATTTTAAGACCAACTAGCCTTTGGGAATCCTTGTGGAAACTACCTATAATTGTATTATGGACTTTTCTCCATTAACTAGAATTTCAAAATGCACAGACATGTCACCTAAATCATAAAAAAATTGAGTTTTTTCTCTAGGGTTATTGCTAGCTTGCAACAGGTTAGTTTAAGCCATGCTCAATCAATCTTTTTAGCATTAAGTAGCAACCTGCTTTTACTTTTGCTGTTGTGTCTAATGGATCCTTAATGTTTAATAAGCTTTTCCACCAAAAGAATAAATTTTATTATATATTTACATGTTTAGTCTAAGTACTCTTGTAAATATGAAAAATGTATCTACATTTTTTGTTTGTTCACACTATTTATATCTCTTATTCTTCCCTTTCTTCCTTTTTTTATTTATTTTTTCTTTCCTTTCTTTTTTTTTAATATTTGATCTTCTTTCTTACCTTCTAAGAAGGAGATATTCCCAGACCTCCTTCTTGTCTCTCTCACCTTCCCTACACACAACGGACAGTTATCTTCTTTTCCTATGAAGTTCCAAAATTGTCTTATTTTGTCTGACCTGGTGTCATGGTTTGAGAACTCCAAAATCCAATTCCCTAGTCCAAGCCCCCTTCTACATCTCAACCCAATGTGAGATGGGTTTTCCAGACACCACACGAGACTCAAAATGGGAGAAAGGGAATATATATTACAATGACTGTACAAACAAATACTACAATACATTATAGACAATCTTAATTATCTCTACCATGACATGAGTATTTACAGTGGATCAAATCTCTTCTCCCCTCCAAATAAAAGTCCAGAAGGGAAGTAGGAAAAGATCCTTTTCCACTCTCTAGGTATCATCATTGTTAATTTTTTCATATCTCTAAAGGAGGTAAGGAAGGAAAGGGATTCATACAAAAAAATTGTACAGGTAATGCATATGCAACTGCCTACCTTCATTCAGAAGTGTCCTACATGTGTGAAATTTTCTATAGAGTCCTTCCCTTAGGACATGCTGATCTAAGCACTCAAAATATGACTCCTTTATATATTATATATATATTGTCATAATTAAGTTGTACATAGAACCATAGAACCATAGTGTTGTCTCTGATCATATTATGTAGACATGAATGTCAAATAAACAACATTTGGTTTATCCCATTTCTCACAGTCAAGATGGTGCTTTTTCCTGTATTTTCTCCATTCTTTGGAGTGTGGGATCCACATGGGCATTGGTAAACAAGCTTACAAAAAGTTCAGCTTCATAACAATCGTAGCTTACAAACAGAGTTCCTATTGTTTTGCCTGTTTATTTGTTTCTTATTTGAAGCAACTGCAGAAAACTTCCCACTTACAAAAGATTTTTCTCAATGGGAACTGCCTCTAGGCTTTATCACAGCACACTAGATACAATAACAAAAAATTAACAGGACAAAAAAAGCTTTTGCAAGCTGGTCTGTAAGTTTGTGTGGGAAGTGAGAAGCTGGGCAATATTTTCTTTTTCTTTTTATTTTGTTGTTGTTTGGTATGGGTACATCATCGCACACACCCAAAGACAAAGTGGTAATAGTCATATAGTTATTTCTTCTGAAGAACAGTTTTTGCATATATAGTGATGTTGTTTGATCACAGGAAAAGAGGTAGGAACGAGTCACTGGGCTTGGTAGGAAATAAAATTTGTTCTTGCATAGACATAGTTGTTCCATAAAGTTAAGTAAAGGAACACATTCTTTTCCTGTGAAACTTTCAATTCTAGTCACACAAGCAGTAAGTAAAAATGTCCTCTGTTTTCTACCCTGTAAGGTTGTTGATAGAAATGACAGGCCTGTAACTCCCTCTCTTTTGTCTGTCTCCCCTACCACTATATTAGTGTGGATGAGTGGGTGGACTGCAGACTGCAAAACCTTAGATTGATCTTTGTTTTCTAGAAAATGTGTATTTATTTGATTGCTGTATTTCAGATCCTTATCCTTACTACATTACTGGTCTAGTTTCAGCAAAGACAGACTTACTGTATATTTAATACACACAGGATTAGAACAAAGTGATGCAATACAAAATATTTCAAAGTATTTTAACACTCTAGTTCCTATTTAATTGAACTTTCAATGGGTGTTCAGAGGTATTATGCGCCAGACTGGCAACAAATACACTTAGTCAAGGCAATAAAAATAAAAGAGAAAGTGTGTAAGGATAATAGTCTGAAAACTTTCAGTAAGAACAGGATTGAACTACTTCCAACAGTAACAAGGGATGGAAGAAGGAATCAAAATGGGTTTTTTTGAACATAAGGAGGGAGTTTTTATAGTTTATGAGCCATATAAGGATATTTTCTGATATTTTGACAATTTACGATAAAAGGCGATAAGCTAATGCATAACCATGTAAATTAATTCACTTATATTACTGTACCCAGGACTAAGCACTGAGAAAAAATAGAAGTCATTAGAAGTACTCTTTTTTACCATAAAAGCTGTAAAATTAGAAGATATCTAGAATAGAATTTTTGTATTTTATGTTTCAATTTCTTTACAGAAATAACAGTAAGAACATATAGAGAATGTAAACTTTCTGGAAAATTTTAATTAAAATGAAAAGATAGTTATTTTCATTGTGAAATTGGAAAACTTTCTCCCTGGAAACTCTGGAGTTACTCTCAATTTACAGTTTCATTTTCTAACTGAACAAAATACCAGTCTGAGATTTTTTTTTCATTTTACTCAGCATATGTTCAATTTTGTTGATTATTTTTCACAGAGAAATGGAATCAAAGAATAGCTGAAGTTCAAAGAGACCTCTTTAGCTCATGTAGTACTACTCTTTCTCAAATAGGGTCAGCTAATGCAGGTTGCCCAGAACTGGGTTTTGAATGTCTCCTGGGTGGAGACTTCAGAACAATTCTGGGCAATCTAGTCCAATGGTTGCTCACCCTTGCATTAAAACAAGTTATTTCTGTTGTTTTAACATGATTTCCTGCATGTCAGTTTGAACCCATTTCCTCTTACTTTATCATTAGGTTCCACTTGATAGAGGTTGATTACATATTTTTTGCACCCTGCAGCCAGGTCATTGTTCATTGCGAGATTCCCCCTGAACCTTCTCTCAGTTAAACAGTCACAGATCTCTCTACCTTTTCTTATATGAGAGATGCTCCCTTCATGGAACTTTGATAGACTTAGTCCAGTACATCTATGGGTAGTCTGTTGTTCAGTTACATCATATCATAGAATCATTGAATGCCTTGGGTTGGAAGGGACCTTAAATATCATCCTAGCCCACCTGCTATGGGCAGAGAACCTTCCAGGTTGCTCAGAGCTCCATCCAACTTGGTCTTGAATACTTCCAGGGATGGGGCATCCACAATTTCTCTGAGCAACCTGTTCCAGTATATCACCACCCTCACAGTAAGGACTTTCTTCCTGATATCTAATCTAAACCTACTCTCTTTCAGTTTAAACCCATTCCCCCTTGTCCTATCATACATCGTATTCCAATGCTACTACACAATTGATAGCTGTGACAGATTACATTTTGGCTATGTGATATACCTGAACTGATCACATCAAAGAGAAAACTGAAATCTAGTATAAAGCTCCAGTTTCATGCATTCATATTTTTTTATTATTCAATGTGCCTATAAATGTCATCTGCCTCTGCCCTGTGAAGCCTCTCAACTACTCTTGAAAGAGCCCTTTGCAGAGGGGCACTTCCATTTCATCCGTCTACACTGAGGTGAGTTAACCTCTCCCTTTATCCCTGTATGCACTACATAGCTCCAATAGGGATCCCTTTTGTTATCCTTCAGATAATCTGGGTGGAAACACTACAGGATGAAGGCACTTTTCAAGCTGATCAAGAATCCCACAGCTAAGGGATTTCTGATTGTTATTAGTTGTGCTAAATCCCATTTAATGCCAGGCAGATGAGATAAAATGCATAATCAGATAGATAGATAGATATACATACTAAGATATATCAGAAGGTATCCCTCTCCCTTGTCCGTTTGGCTTTCTGCCATTTATTAGACAGACAGGATTTTAGTCTTTGGTCATCACTGTTTAATTGGCTGCACCTTCTTAGACCTAGTTTTTAGTGACTTATCTGCAGAATTTTCCTGCAGTGGCTTCCATCAGGAGCACTCCAGAAAGATACCTTAGAGTGTGACTCTACAGAAATTACCATTTTACAACACTCTAGTAAAATATGCTAATTGTTTAGCAATACTGTTTCATTCTATGGCTTTTATTACTTTTTGTTTTTCAGTTAGGTTTTCATGTTACTAAGCCCAATTAATTTATAATACAGTTTAAGAAAGAATATCCAGAAAGTAGGACAAAAAATGTTTTTTTTAATGCTAATTTACAAAAGACAGAAATCTTCCTTTTACCTTTTTGATGAAGACTACTAAAAAAATTGCTTGAATAAGAAAGCCCTTACTGCCACAAGGGGTATAACAATGTCGGTGAAATGTTTTTTTTTTTTTTTTTAGTAAAGAAGAGAATTACAATTTTGTAAAATTCTCAAAAGTCAGTTTGATCACTTTTGGGAGATTGGGATATTTATTTTTCTAGAAAAAAATTTTGACATTTTATTCTTTCTTTTAATGAGTTATAGTGGTAATATCAAACTATTCTGGCTGCAGAGACTCTTGATTCACTTTTTCATCCATACACATATGAAAAGAACTAGTTTGTCAAAATATTAATTAGGCTTCTACTTGACCCTAAGCTAAATACTTCCATATATCCTAGGAGATGGTAAAAATAGTCACAGCAGGGGAACTTAGCTCTCAAGCGCTTGTAGCTAAAGGGCTTTGCTTCCTGTTATAAAACAGAGGAATTGGGGCTTTATTAGATAAAAGCAGCAAGATCATGCTGCTAACAGTATGAGCAAGCAGCCAACAAGTGAATGAATAACAATCTCTCCTGCATTTAGATTTTATATTTTTTCTCTTTCTTTTTTTTTCTTTTGAATCCCTCCTTTCTCTTACTGTTTCTGAATAAACAGTCTCAGTAAGAACATCTCAAGATGCTAAAATATTTCTTTTTCTTGTAAAATACATGCTTTTCTTTTCAAAATAAGTAAGCTGAAGTATTCCTCATACCAAGAACTTGAAGGCTCTGCTTTCCAATTAGAAGACTTCTTTCATTTTTTATTTAGACATATGAATTCAATAAAATTTCTGTGACTAAAGACTATTTCTCAATATATGGACAACTGCTAACTGCATGTATAGCAAGATGTATGCAAGAAGAGATATCTCAAAGGAATCACATTATGGTGGAAAATCAAGAAATAGGCTGCTTTGATGATTTTAGTTTTTTTGAAGATAGATACCATCTGACTAGTTAGCATTTTAGGATGCTAATTTATACCACACAATAACATAAGTATTTAAAAGGAAGATGATAGAGGTAGAAATGGCTATCACAAGAAAATATTCTTATGACAAATATTTTAAATCACTTCATATTTAATAAATAAAATTACATGCCACACAGAGTACAGATTAGTAATTATAATTAATTTATGTAACAGCAGCACAGAAGAAATTTGTTCTTAATTTAAGATACTTAACTCTTCTAAAATGTAGGTACTCAACATATTGAATTTTTTATAGCATTGAAATAAGCCATACCTTTCCTTTTAATGAAGTGACATAGATTAATGAATTAAATGAAGATACTAATTGTGTAATTGGCTGAGGAAATTAACTTAGGTTATTGTTGCAAATAAGGTAATGCTAAGTTTATCAATGTTGCTGAAAAAAATATCCAATGGCAAGAAAATATGAACTTGCTTCAACATAGTTAAACAACAGATGTCAAATAAGTGGATAAATATTTTGAAAGAAAGTTTCAGTGTCATATTTTTTTTTCAGTCTGACCTCTCTTGTGACTAGGTTTTATGTTAATTAAAATCACATTTAGTTTTCACTATTGTGCATTTTCTATATAGCTAAAACTAATCAGGTTAAGGTCAGTTTCTTAATAGCTTCTAAAAACTAGGTTCAATGAACACAATATTTCATAATCTTATTGTGCAAGAACTCTGCATTAGCAAAGATCTTCCTCAGCTAATTCGTGATGAGTTGTTTTCTTTGGTAATTATCTTAACATCTACATACCTTTAGACCTCTTTATAAGAACACTCTCTAGCACTTATGCAGATATGTAACACTTGACTTTCATTTGATTTAATGAATCATACTTAGACTAATAAAATTATTGCAATTTCTCTTCAATATCAATTCGTAAGATTTGGATAGCTCTTCATAAATATTTGATGTAGTTAGTTTTATTTTCATTTTTCTTCTGACAGCATCATCTCTACTGTTCTTTTGTCATGACAGAGAACATTTCTGTGAATACTGTTCCACGCTAATGTATTTCTTTTACTTGACATGATTATAGCAGACACAATGTTATTGTCTTCTCTGTTCTCTTCCCTTTGTTTTACATCTAATATCTTCTCATCCTGTTTATATTTATTTAGGTGCTACAGGTGGACAGATATATTCATTAACTGCTATCAAAGACTTATTTTTTCCAGTTATTTTGTTCCTTTTTCCTTATATGCTTATCTCCATTGTATGTTCATTAACCCAAATAACTGCCTACTACTATTTAATATCTAGGTTCCAGAGGATCTAAAAGTAAATGAAAATGAAAATAAAAATAAAATCAAACCAAACACTGAAGGAAATTTTTTCTTCTTCTATTGTAAATTGGGATCACTGCAAGAGCTGCTGAACAAGTCAAAATATAAACATCAAGTTACAGAAGAAGGTACTACTTATATGGCAAGCAGCTAAGAAATTATTTTGTCAGTTTCATAAGTACATACTTTAAAATTAAACTAATTATTTTATTTTGTATTCATAGTTTTTGCTATGGAAAATATTTCTCTCCTTAGGAAAACATTTTCAAGACAAAGGCAGTAAACAGTAGCTGAGGACATGTTTTGGTAAGAGTTTTATGAAAATGAAGACATGAGTCAGAAACCAACAATAAAAGTCACCATGACAGGCGTAGCATTTACTGGGCAGAAGGGGTAAAAATTAATACATGAAATTGAAATTGTTAATTGCTTGTCAGTTTTTTTGTTTGATTATTCTTTTATTTGGTTATAGCATGTCATGACATGTTGAAATTGGTTCAATCTCAACTCCTACTAAAAAAATCATGGGTCCTACAAATTGCATTCATAGTGACACATTTGTCATGGGCACCTAGTATACCACCTCTCCTGGTGGTGGAAGGAGGTTGAGATCCTATGGGTGGAACTATATATCATCATGGTTAGGCTTCGTGAACGAAGATTTGGGAAGGGCTCTACCCACATTTGTTAAAAGCACGCTGGTGGCTAAAAAGGTCAATAGGAGATAGGCACGTCCGGTTGCAAAAGGCACAGCAGAAAGACTCCTTAGGTGGTATATTCTGCAAGACACGATTCTTTCTGCATTGTCTTTTCTCCTTGAGAGTGATCTTGTGTGCTTTCTCAAAAGCATCAGCAGTATTATAGACTGTGTGTCTCCAGACCTCCCGATTGGAGGCCAGAGTAGACCAGTGATGATGATCAATATGGCCAAGGCCGAGATGTTGTTTCAGGGAGTCCTTGAATCTTCTCTTCGGGGTTCCTCTCATGTGGCAGCTGGTGGTAAGTTCACCATAAAGCAAGATCTTAGGAAGGTGGCGGTCCTTCATCCTTGAGACAACACAGCTGTGTTCTCAGCAACATGACCTCAATACTTGTGATTGCTGCTTGTTCTAGAACAGATGTATTGGTCACATAATCTGACCAGTGGATGTTTAGGATTGTATGAAGGCAGCGTTGATGGAAGTGTTCCAGGAGTTGCAGGTGGTGGCAGTAGATGACCCATGATTCAGATCCATATAAGAGAGTAGACAACACTATGGCTTTGTAAACACTGATCTTGGTACTTTTCTTCAAGTGTTTATTTCGCCAAACTCTTTGATGGAGTTTTCCAAAAGCACTATATGCCTTTGCTAACCTGTTGTCTATCTCTCCATCAATCTTACCAATCTTAATTGAACTGCTGGACTGATTTGAGCTCTGATTCACCAATGGTGATATGGGGATGATGGAAGACTTCCTGAGGTGCCAGTTGATAGAGAACTTCTGTCTTCTTCAAGCTGACTTCCAGCCCAGAGAGCTCAGCAGCCTCTGCAAAGCAGGACGTTAAACGCTGCAGGGTTGCTTCTGTGTGGGCGACAAGGGCAGCAACATCAGCATAAAGCAGCTCCCGGACAAGGTGTTTTAAGGTCTTGGTGTCAACCTTCAGTCGCCTTAGATTGAATAGGCTTCCATCAGTATGGTATCGAATGTAGATACCGTCCTGATCTTCGAGGTCTACTGTGGCCCTTCGGAACATCAGGTTGATAAAGACTGTGAATAGGGTTGGTGCAAGAATGCAGCCTTGTTTCACACCATTAGTTATTAGAAAGGGTTCAGAAAGTGCATTGCCACATCTGACTTGGCCGTGCTGATCCTCACGGAGTGAGATGACCATTTTAAGGAACTTGGGGAGACAACCTGAGCTTTCCAAAATCTGCCATAGACCTTTTCTGCTCACAGTATTGAAAGCCTTGGTGAGGTTGACAAAGGTTACATAGAGAGCTTTGTTCTGTTCCCTACACTTCTCTTGCAGTTGTCTGAGAACAAACATCATGTCTGTGGTACTCCTGTTGGCTCTGAAACCACATTGGCTTTCAGGTAGAATTCCTTCTGCTGTAGCGGGTATTAGTCTGTTCAAGAATATTCTTGCCAGGGTGGAACTATATAACTACAAATACAAAACCATCAGAGTAATAAGCATGTCCCATACAGTATATTTACAGCATTATCTGGACAGGTAACAGTTCCCCCGTACCTACTACACGCAGTGTTATCATTTTGTGATAAGGCTGAGACGGTTGAAGGGAGTCAAAATTGTTCCACAGTATGTGAAATTCAGTGTAGGTGTTTCAGATGTCTAGTTAATGCCAGGACAAAGGACTGAATTGAGCAGTACCAGTAGTTGTATTTATGACCATGAATAAATAAAGCAGAAAAATAACCGGAAAGCAACCAGTAATTAATATTTAGTAATATGTGAGTCAATGTATAAGAAGAGACAGAGGAGGTAGAAGAGGTGGAAGGGTTGCCCTCTACATCAAGAGATGGATTGAGTGTGAAGATTTGTCTCTGGAAAACATCCATGAGCAGGTAGACAGCATGAGAATCAGAGATGGAAGCAACAAAGGGAACCTTCTGGTCAGTGTCTACCACCAGCCTCCTGATCAAGGGAAGATGACTGATGAAGCCTTCTTGTCCGAGTACAGGACACGTCTCGCTCTCAGGCCCTTGTCCTGGTGGGGGACTTCAACCTCTCCAGCATCTGCCTGCAAAGAAGCACCGTGAGATGTAGGCAGTCCAGGAGACTCCTGGAATGCATGGAGGATAGCTTCCTGAACCAGGTAGTAGATAGCCCTACCCAAGGGGATATGATATTGGATCTGATGGTCATCAATGTAAGTGAACTTATCGGGGACATCACTGTTTGAGGCAGCCTGGGCTGAATGATCATCTAGTGATAAGGCTGAGACGGTTGAAGGGAGTCAGAATTGTTCTACAGTAAACAAAAGCAAACTTCCAGCTATTCAAGGAGATAGTCTCCTGTCAGACTGCCTATAGGGACAAGGGAGCAGAACAGAGCAGCAGATCTTTAAGGAAGACTTCCACTGAGCACAAGAACGAGTAATGCCCTGGAGCAAGAAAGTGGGCAAGGAAGGCAGGAGACTGGCATGGATGAGTAGGGAACTGCTGGTCAAACTAGCAGGAAAGAAGCAAATGCACAGGTAGTGGAAACAAGGACAGATAATGTAGGAAGAGCATAAGACAAAATATGGTTGAGTAGGGATGGGAAAGCCAAGGCAAATCTCTAACTGACTTGGCAAGAGATACAAAAAATAACAAGAAGGGCTTCTATAGATATGTTAAATAGAAAAGAAAGGTCAGAGAAGATGTAATGTCCTGACAAACAATGCTGATAAACTGGTAACAATGGATGAGGAGAAGGTTGAGGTACTCAACAACGTTTTTTCTCAGTTTTGAATGGTAACCTCTCTTCCCACACCCTTGGAGTGGATGGACAGCAGGATGGGTCGTGGGGGGACAAAGTCCCTCCCACTAAGTGAAAATCAGGTTTGTGACCACCTGATGAACCTGAATGTACATAAATAAGTCTGTGGAACCCAATGAGATGAATTCCAAACTCCTGAGGGAATTGGCTGACGTAGTTGCCAAGCCACTCTCCATGATAATTGAAAAGTCATGGTAGTCACGTGAAATCCCAGGTGACTGGAAAACAGGAAACCTTGTACCCATCTTTAGAAAGGGTAGAAAGGACGACCCTTAGAACTACCAACCTGTGAGCCTCACCTCTGTGCCTGGGAAGATCATGGAACTGACCAAAGGGATATTCTATACCAATACGACATCATATTCACCAATGAAAGAGAAGAGAAAGGAAGAAAGAAGCAGGCATTCATTATTAAGGCATTTGCCTTGAGAAGTAACCAGTATATGTAATTAGGTCCTGCTTTCAAGGAAATAGATGGATGATACCTGCTGATGGGAAGTACAGAATAAGTCTCTCTGTGTTTTTTCCTTTTCTTCCATATGTAGTCTTTGTTTTCTTTATATAACTGCCTTTATCTGAATCCATGAAGGTTTTTTTCCCTCAGCATGCTGAAGGTGGTGAGTGGAAGAGCACCTGGTAACACCTGGTAGGCACCTGGTAGCCAGCCAAGGCAGGCCCAACACATCTAGTCTGCTTTTATTTAACGCAGAAAGCATCTTTGACCTCTTTGACCTCCGCTTGATACCTATCTCAGCCTACCCAGCCCTCTGTGGTAGGGATGTGGGGGCATGGAAGAAGCATCATCTTTGGTTTGCCCCCCTGAATGTATTCCACCAACCCAACTTCTAACCATGTTCTTAGTGTTAATGCTAGCCATACTTCCCCCAGCTTTGAAAATGTCAGCTAAAATTATCCACCACACTTTGAGCTTTAGGTAGAAATCAGACACTGAGAACTGTAACTTGTGTAAACAAACACCTGTAACAGCTGAAAACAAGGTACTGTAATAAGTGGCTTAAAAAATTAAAATGGTGATCTTTCTCAGTAGTATATACATAGGAATCTATGTTTTCATATCTCCTCTTTTATTTCAAGTACATTAATCTAAGTCTCCCAAGTTTTTATGTAAATGAAACAAGCTGTTGAAAGTTTTCATTCAACTAGTTTATTTGAAAATAAGTGAATGTTTTTCAAAAGCTGCTTATTTTGCAATGTAAAACCTTCTGCTCGTCTGTAGTTCAGTCTTATCATGCTGGTAGCAAAGGAAAATGAAAAATAAATTTAATGCTAAAAATAGCTAAATATTACTAGAAGTGAGGAATTTAATGTCATCAAAACTATACTGTATTGATACTCTCAAGGTTTTAACAATTTAGCCTCAAAGAAAATTGCCTGCATATTTTGTAGTATTTCTCTTAGCTAGGTTTATTTTTAAACTTTAGTTTGGGGTAAATGAAAATCACTTAAAACTGACATACAAGTTGAAAGGACTTTATAAGGATAGCCACAAATGTGGTTCAATTTCTTTGTTCTTGTAGTGGGGTAAAGAAATTATAAGAGACAAATACTCCTTTCTCAGAGAGTGAGATCAATTTTACTTCCTGGCAGTTTCTAAATTGTGTTTGCCAATTGTGACTGAAATTATGGAGACAGATGATTGCTGGTCTCAAACTTTCATTGTTCCAAGGCCACTGAGTGAAGAAGCAGTGCACCACTTTTAAACTTTCTTGCTTTGTTTCAATTTACAGGATCTCAAGTTTCATTTCTCAAAGACTGGAATGGAGATAAGTGTTCCTGAAATCTTTTGTATACACAGGGTTAGCACATTAAATAATTTAGTTTTCTCTTGTATCTTCCCTTTTATTCTATTTCTTTTGAAAGTATGATAGTAAATATTTTAGAGAAGACATGATCAGAAGGAATATCCATCCCTTTCATAGATCTAAATTTAACATTTTGTTGTATTTGCTTAAATTATTTTTGCAGATTAGGTATGATATTAGCTGTAACAGACTGGACCTAAGTTGCATTACTCCTATTTGCATTTCTTTCTTACTAAAATCAGTTTAAATTATAAAATTTAATTCCCAGAAAAAGACATTTTCTCTAATTCAGTGTTGAACTTTAAATTTAGATTTTTTTCTATAAACTGTCTTATAAATATTATATTTCTAAAAATCTCTACTATATAATTCTTTATAAAGGACAGTTATATAGTCCTGGATATATAAGTAAAAAAAAAAGACAAATTTGCTGAAGGCCTCATCAAATTTAAAAACCTGTTAGTTCAGGGTATTTTTCCCCTTGTAAAGGAAGCGTAGAAAAGCTGTAATAACATAAAAAAAACCCCAAATCCACAACCAAACAAATCAAACGGTGTCAACACACATTAGTTACTACCATTCCAAGGCAGGGGGGGAAGTTGTTTTGGTTTTTTGTAAGGAATAAAAATATGGAGGAAGGTCATTATTCTTAGTCAATTAGCCGTTTTCACTAGTGTGCATCTTTGTAAGCAGTAAACCCTTCATTTTTAATTTACACATGAAAAACTTTAGGGGCCAACTATGGAAAGATTAGGTCACTCTTCCACTTTAGAAATGAGATTTAGCCCTTTTAATCATCAAATAGGGAGGACTAAAGGAGCTACCTAAGCTATACAGGGAGTCTATGATGATGAATCCTGGTCATTTTCATTCAAATTTTTAGCCTCAGTCAGAAATCGGTCTATTATAGGTGTTACTGTAAAACACTAGAAATTAATTTAATGGGAAATTAGCTCAGTCTATGCACAAAAGTATTCAAGAGCTGATCTTTTTTCTAAATATTTTCTTTAAATAGCAAATAAAATTAAATTTTATTTGTAAATCTAGTAATTTTTAAATTAACTCTTTAACTGCCACAGCATACTGCAGATTTTAAAAGAAAGGACAAGGTCTTATACTGCTGGAGAAATATGTAATTGTTCCAAGCAAACAATACCATAAGAATGAGTGCAAATATTATATAAACCTAGTTTGTTTACAAACTATTGTTACTACCCCTCAAATTCAGATAATCAGTTTCATAAATCACACTCATGAAATAAAACACTTCACAAAGTTAAATGCTAGTACACTGATTTAAATCCTAGCTCTTCAAAATGAGAAGATAAATAAACAGCTCTAGCCATATACAGCTCCATAAGGAAGCCCATTAGGTAGGGATTAATGGCCAAATCTACTCCACCTACAACAGAGCTTTGAAGAGCTTGGCTTGCTGCTACCAGCAGGAAAAATAGCTCTTGGGAGGGTAGGTAATACTGGGAAAGAAGGGCATGGGGAAAGAGTAAGAACTGCCAATTTCCAGGTATTTATGCCAGCTTTTCCTTCATCTTCTGAATTTTAGATACCTCATCCCTATAGCAAGCCTGATTCTAGTCTTCCTTTCTTGAGACAGCCACTGATGTATGTAGAGGGTTTTTTTGTTGGTTTGGGTGGTTTTATGTGTTTGTTTCTTTCTTTCTTTTTTCCTCTCCTTTGCTTTTTTGCCTCACTGCTGAGAAGTTTTGGGTTTGCTCTCTTACAGAGAATTTGTCTCCTGCAGAGATGGAACAATCTTATGGCTAACAGTCCCAAAAGAATATAGTGGTTGTAGAAAATAATGAGCATGAAGGAAAAAGAAGGTAAACAATCCCACTGCTGGCAGACGTGTCCTGAGTCATCACTTCCTAGGACAGCCAGTGAACAAAGCAGAGCACCAAGTAGACATACTAAGCATGAGAAACATTCACCCAGGAAAAATGTAAGATATGGTATCAGATTTGACTGGGCTGATTTTCTATGTTTCATTTCTATTTTCAAAGTATTAGTTTATCAGTCTTAAAGCTGCTTAGACCTTCAACTAGCAGAGAAAGAGAGAGAGAGAGAGAGAATATTATTGTTCTGGACTTACAGTCTATGTCCATGTGTTTGGACATGACAGTCCATGTATGACAGACATGTGTGTCCATGTTTTTGGACCCTGGAAATTTTCGGTATGAACAGCAAAAAATATGTAAGCTTTGAGTAATTTTACTGGAAGAAATCTAAACATTTTATCTACCTTCAGGGTTAGGCAGTAGGTGAACACAGTTTTCCACATTTATGTTGTGGATTAAGTTCTTAGTGGTAGGCACATAATAGTACGTAGTTAATTAACCTCTAAATGGTTATACAAAGCACCAAGTCATTGATCCTCTGTGGATTTGGCCTTAAGACCTCAGAACAAGAGCAAATAGTAGCACAGTATAACATAAATTCTATGTCTATGACAACTGTATTACATTTAATCTTTATATTTAATTACTTTTTTTAAAACTAATGACAAAGACAATATTCCAGTGTTCATGTTTACTAACCTGATATGCACACATAGCTGTACTTGAAAACTCTGAGAGAATTTTGTTCTGCCAAATATGTCAAATATGAACAATAAGCCCAGTTATGTTTAGCAGCATTTATAGACAATGGAAAGTGGAAAAAAAACCCCAAACCAAAACCATTTTTAGGGCACAATTCGTTTTATGTGGTATTCAACATCCTGAGCATGGTCATTTTAGGAACTGTGAGATATCTGATGCAGATTGTGTTTCTTGGAGGTCCCTTTTATATCTACCAGTCCTCCCTCTACATTCACACTGTAAATAAGATAATGTAGTTTAATTCGAAACTAGATATGTGTATTTTGCAATTATTCTAATTCATAACTAGATAGGTTATTGGGTCGCTTCTCTGGGATGATAAGCATACTGGTGCTCAGCTTGATGACTCACTAAATCCTTGATATCTGCTATCTGCAATAACCAGTGGATAATTGCTTTGTACTTGCAGCTTGAACATATTATATTTGCTTATATCTCTTTGTGCTTGGCTAAAGAAGTCCCAACTAAACTAAAAAAAGTCTGTAACAAAACACATGATGTCTTATCAGTAACCACAGAACATTCATTTTGGCTTTAATCTACCTCTGCAAATGAGTACAGTTATGCCATGGGTCCTGCATCTTACCTGCCAGTGCCATTTGGGTGTCACAGGTGATGTAAGGACCAACAAAAATCACTAAGATATCTATATTTTGAGAATCAAATTCTATCCTAAATTCTATATCTGAGCTATTAAATCTGAGATACTTTTGTCTTCAAATAAAAGAGATATCACTTCTATATAATTCACCTCATGTTAAGGGGGTTATATAAAACAGAATTACTCTATCAAAGTATTTATGTCTATGAAGTCAGCTGAAGAAGGTTAGCTCAAGCTAAGACGTCTAGAATGGAGTTATATAGTAATGCTTTGCAAAACCACTATGTTTTCATAACTATAATTATATTATTTTATTATAAATATAAATGTTACTGTAAAAATAATAAACATTAACAAGCTGAATTATGTTGTATGACTTTTCTCTCTCTTAGAAAAGACAATTCTTTTATTAATTTAACAAATCTACCTATAGTTTGCCAACTGATAGTAAACATACTACTGAGTAAACATAATACTGAGTAAACATAAACTCAGCATACACTATTAATCCACAACACTTAAGTCAAAGTTCAATAAACCAACAACACTTAAGGCAAAATACAACCAATCCCACAACACTTAAATCAAGATTCAATCCCTCCAGCTCCAAACCACCCCAAGCATCAAGAAAGGAGCAAAGAAAGAGAAGCAGATGGGGCAAGAAGAGAGAAGGAGAAAGAGGGAGAGACAGATGATATAGCTGCCATAGAAGCCTTATAGAAGACCAGCTCTCACACGTCCAGTGGCAGGGCCACGACACAAGGCAAACACATACCTTTGGTTTTATCTGCTCTGGTTCCTGCGGCCAACTCCTTCAGGCAGGGTCTCTGACCCACCAGCCACTCTGGGGGTTCCAGGTCAGGGTGAGGGGCAGTGTCCTCATTGTCCCTGCCAATCTGAGCTGGGTGAGGGGCTGCAGGAGGTGTGGGGTGTTATAGTTTTTCTGGGCTGTTGGTGACTGACAGCTACTCCAGGCCTTCCCCATGGGGGCTCCAGGAGCTGCCACCCCACCCTGAGGTTCAACCCACCCCACCCTGAGGTTCAACCCATCCCTTCCCCCTCCACACACACACACACACACACACACACTCTGCATAAGTTGGTTCTTCCCCAATAATAATTGATCTGTTGTCTAACATTCATGAAGATCAAAAAGGCCAAGTGCAAGATTCTGCACCTGAGTTGGGGCAATCCCAAGGGCAAACACAGACTGGGTAGAGAATGAATTGAATGCAGCCCAGTGGATAAACACTTGGAGCCTGACAAGAAGCTCAATATGACCCAGAAATGTGTGCTTGCAGCCCAGAAAGTCAATTGTGTCCTCGGCTGCATCAAAACCAGCATGGCCAGCAGGTCAAGGGAGGTGATTCTACTCTGCTTTTGTGAACACTCACATGCCCTACTGCATTCCACTCTGGGGCTCCCAACATAAGAAATACTTGGACCCCTGATCCACGGGGATGATCAGGGGTCTGGAGTACCTCTCCTGTGAAGACAGGTAAAGACAGTTGGGATTGTTCGGCCTGGAGAAGAGAAAGCTCCAGGGACACCTCATAGCTGCCTTTCCTGTTTCTAAAGGGGGTCTACAAAAAAGCTGGAGAGGGAATTTTTATAAAGGCATGTAGCGATAGAACAAGGGGGAATGGCTTCCAACTGAAAGAAGGTAGACTTAGACTAGATATTAAGAAGATATTCTTTCCTGTGAGGGTAGTAAGACACTAGAACAGGCTGCCCAGAGAAGTTGTAAGTTCCCCATCCCTGAAAGTGTTCAAGACCAAATTGAATGGAGCTTTGAGCCACCTGGTCTAGTGGAAGGTGTCCCTGTCCATGCAGGGCGGTTGAATGGTCTTTAGGGTCTCTCTCAACCTAGACCATTCTGCGGTTTTATGATTCCTTTTAAGCAAGTGAATTCTTCCAACTGTGAATTTGCTACAGGACTATCTCTTTATGAGTTTCAGATTCTCATTAGAGATCATTAGGCTCTTGAGAGATGCTAACATCTCACAAACACTATAAACAATACGTTTTTATCTTGATTGAAGTTTTTATATTCCCTGATTAATGTTTGTGGACTGAGATAGATTAAGAACATAAAAGGGAGACAAACATTTGAATACATGGTCTTGATAAACAAATTCTTTCAAAATGCCTCATAACAATGAGTAAAATTTGTTTCTTTCTTTCTTATTAGTTAAAATAAGTTAATCTCTGAACAACCCTCACTGACATATAAGGTAACATAAAGATTAAATTTTAATGAAAAATGTTTTGTAATAAAATTTTTACACGTCCTTGAAATGTGCTAGCATAGAACTTTACTTCGAAAAAACTGTTATATTTTTTGAACTAGAAAGGAATCCTTAGCATTTTGCAACATTTCATGTTGATCTTTGCCTACTGAAGGATATTGACTTTGATAAAATTTTTAGCCTCTTTGCTGGAACAAAACCACCACCATCTTTTCAATGTGACAGAAGAATTGGAAATTAAATAAACAAGATGAATTTTGCAATAGCCCTACTATGTTCTAGCTGTAGGGAACATTTCAACACACTGCTTGATGGTAGTTGGCCTCTAGAGACAAGAGCTTCAGCTTAAAATATAATCACATTTATAAATTTACCTAGACAGAGTAAAATATTTATTGAAATAGTTGGATATGTTTTTTTCCCAAAGCATAACAAAAAAATGCTGATGGCTTCATTGAACGTTGAAAAACATGTGCTATGTTTGTGTTGCTGTGTCCTCAGGCAATGTGAAGGGATATGCAAACCCAGCTGCACAGCCTGAAGCTGACCTCCGGCATAAGCTGTTAGAACTGTGACCTCTTTATGGCAGGCAATCCCACAGGCAAAAAAGGTTACTGAAAACAACAGAGAGAGGAGCAGTTAAAGTTAGTATCATAAATTATTTTAAAAGATCTGTTTAAGCTGGTAAACAGACCATATTATGGAAAAGATATGAACTAGCTAAGACCCAGGTGAATGAAATAGGCATTTAAACTGACTGCCAAGGAGAAAGTATCAGTAAAAAATACTCATGAGGAAAAATAGGTCAGAAATGGAAAGATGTGTTGCAGTTGTCAAAGAGACAAATGTAGGTTTCATCACTATACAGCAGAGGGTAAGTGGGCTAGAAATGAAGAGGGAGAGGAATTCTAAATTGTAGTAAAAAATTCCAACAACTTTATGCTCATCCCCAGACAGAATGTTTTGGACATAAGAAGACTTCGAGGTAGAAAAATAGCTGAACAGATAAAAATATTTCTTGAATTCTCTAAAAGTATAGACTTCTGCTGTACATCATAAAACAGTGGCAATAATTATCCATGCTTTTTCAATTATCTATAAATATAGTCCTTTTTTGTTAGAAATTATCTGACATATCATCTCTAGGTGCTTCTTCTGGTCCATCAAATTTATTTCTCATCTGGTGCTTGACTTTCAGTTGTTGCTTTTCATCAAGACACATTTCCCCTGCAATATAGGACTCGCATTTGCTAGGTAAGCAAAAAGAGCTGAGGATTTATATTAAGTTTTTTTTCAGCTATCGTATTTATACATTGAATATCATAAGATATGATTGAGAGGACTATTTCTGTAATATCTTTTGTAATGTCACCAAGAGAAAAAGCAATTGTGTAATAAATCTGCACTTCCCCCTGTGAGAAACACCATGAGATGGATGGTAGGTAGTGACAACAGCTTTCAACAGGTCTTGCAAAACTAATACAGACATTTGAAGGCAGAACATGGCCTAAGAAACATTACCATTCTCTGCTGCAGTCTGTTGACTTCTGACATTTACACAAGTCGAGGGTTTTGCCCCTTCAGTTTAAATGTATGTTTATGATATCTTTAATAATAGATTACCCTTAACTACACCAAACATTTTTCTGAGATTTAAATTCCAATTTAAATGTTTATGACTTACAGCCAGTAATCTAAAAACCTTATTTTTATTGACCATAAATATTATAATGGCTTGATATATCAGCTTTGTTTTTCATTTCTCATCCCTTTCCCTGTATTTTTGTTTTATAAATATTATATAATTTTTATATAACATTTTATATAAAATATATAAAAATTTATATATTTTACAAAAATTATATAATATTTTATAAATATTTTGTTTTATAAATATTATAATGACTTGGTATATCAACTTTGTTTTTCATTTTTCATCCCTTTTCGTGTATTTTTATTGTATGGGTTTGTGGAGATTTTTTTCTTTAGAATTTCAGTACTGTGAAGGGCCATATCCATTTAATTTTAGAAAGCAAATCCATGTAAAGTCTTCCCATTTAGAAAAAAAATAATAAAAATTTAGAGTTATTAATTAAATATCACATTCTCGCTATTTTCAAGTAATACAAATGCTCTCATATTGTGTTTCTTTGCAGTTATAAAGTGAATAAATGAGATTTGAATACTCATCTTTTCACGAGGTATAGGATAACAAAAATAGCATATTCATGTAATTCGAATACAGAAGTAATTATATGTCTGAAAAATCACAGTTTATTCTCCATTATTATATTTTTTCTGAAAAATAATGAAGAAATAAAGAATCTTTATCAGTTCTTTTTTATTATATTTGCATTGTCTCATTTATGGATATTTGCTGAAACTTTTACATATTTCAGCAAACTATCGTGCCATGGTATATTTATGATACATACGTTTGGATTTCATGGGCTAATTTAGGAGCTAAATTAGTATAAATTGAGTGAATCAGAAGTGTTAAGCTTTACTTCAGCTCTGAATTAACCTTCTGTTATAAATGATTGCATTCATAGTTTATCTCCCATTTTTTACTACTCCCTAGTTTAGGTATTTTAGGTAATGTTCAGTCAGAGACATTAGTGCCATAGTTTGTAGGTATTGTACTTCAATGTATTTGTGTGTATTTCCTATGGAAATCAAAATATCAGAGGCAACTAGAATGGTGAGGTCTCAGTATGGAGTTGGGAGCTACTCCACCTCTGAAATAAAAGGGTTTACAAACTGTATTTAAATACAATTATTTGTAGCTTAATTTCTTGGGCTTTGAATGCTCCTAAAGGTGGTCGTTAGTAGTCATAAATAATGAAAATATGATCATAATATGTACCATAACAATATACATGTATTATAGGCAGCTACAAAATTTGAAACTAGAAATATATATTGATCTATCTCAAATAAAAAATACTAGGATTGTAGCAATTGACCAGTACTGTTGCAACATATACAGAAACACTGAACTACAAGTAATATTGTAGAGGAACAATCAAACACTTTACTAAAAGGTGTAAGGCCTAAATAATTGCTCCCCAAAGGAATGCACAGTTTGTAAGGATATTCTTTGGGGATCCCTCTGTCTTTTTTTGTTAGAATACTATAAAACTGAAAAAGACTATTGATCTTTAGTTTGAACAGGAAAGATCTTTGGATTTTCAAGAAAGCACTGCAGAAAGGAGAAGAGCCCTGGATTACTAAAAGAGAAAGAAAAGAGTCCATACACTCAGGACAATAAACAGGATTCTAAATGCATGGGTTTGACTTTCTGAGTCAGTTCCACTTAAAAAGCTTAGTATTTCAATGTATATAATGTCATTCTGTAATTAAAGGCCATTTAATTCAGATTTTCTTGTAGCCAAGTCAGATTCTTAAAATATTTGAATAGACTATATTTTGCATTTACATTTAACTGAAAACTGAGAAAAAATATTGCTGCTCTGAGTAGCAACTGAAATGTTCATCCATCTTCTCCTTTGTTATCACAGTACAGAATACTGATAACCAGAAGACTGCAATTGTCAAACAATTTTATTGCATTTTGGCAATGGAAGTATAAAAGATCCTTTTCTTGTCAAATACGGTCTGAAATTAAATAAGTTAGTTTTCTGGTTGTAAAATAAGTCCAGCAAAGGAAATGCGTGGGTTGGCAATATGCTTAGTCAATATTCTACACAATATAATTATCTGTGATCAACTTTTAGCCAACAAAACTATTGCCCTTGTTTAATCTTTCACTCTATCTCTTTCCTTCATGCTGCTATTATACCTTTGGAAGCTGACAAATGTATTGAATGGAATTTCACTATGGGGAAGTGGTCTGAAGACAGAAAATTTGTAACAAACTGCAAGAGTATATCTAATTTCACCTTGATTTTAATTACTCCCGGACTTTGTCCACTTGGTCATATTGCAAAGGAACACTGAATACTAGTCCATAAAAACCTGTTGTACAGTAAGGGTTTTGTGTGTTTTTAAATAATCTATATCTTTCAGTTTCTTCTCCTAAAGAAACAATGTTCTCCTCCTAGATAAACAGTATTTTGTTGACGAAGTAAAAGGGGAATATTATCCACATTCCTTCTGGATTAAATTATCTACTAGATTTACAAATAGAGATGATCAGAATATGGTCAATCTTATGTAATACCTTATATTTTGATGGATATACTAGGCTTAATTAGTTTTTAAAGGGGTTAGGAGTTTTGTTTGGGTTTGGGTCTCCTTTTTTTTTTTGTTGTGATGTTTCTTTTTTCTTTTTGATTGATTTATTGGTTTTGTTGCCTCCTTCTCTTCCAAAAAAAAAAAGAGAGAGAAAAAAAATTAAGAATTGTTCTTTTGCTTTTTTCCTTCTTTAGTTCTGTAAATTAATGGAAATATTAAATCAAATTTTTTACTGGCCTGTTTCTTCCCCCTTTTAATTTGATTAAAATCAGAATATATTAAATACATCAAATCAATAACTCTTACCTAGTACCATGAGTATAAAAAAGATGGATCGGTAGTGTCCAGAGAAAAACTGCTCAAAAATGTATGAATTTTGGTGATATGTTCTTTTTCTCTGATTTTAGAATGAACTAACCAACCATAACAAACCCATTTAAAAGTAGTTGATTTTCATTACAGAGCAGTTCTTTTTCTTTTTGTTTTACAAGTGGTAAACAAGTGGTTTTTCCATCAGCAGTCTTTTATCTGTTCATTGACACATTTGAACCTTCATCTTACATTTAATATTTATTTTTCTTTCCATTGGTTTGTACTAAATTGAAAGGTTAAGCTAAAGGATCAGTTATAGCCACATTTGAAAATCAAAATTATGTTATGAACAATTTATTAACAGTCTGATTTCACTGACGTTATTGCTTTTACATCTTAGACAAAGGTATTCAGTAACAATATCAAACCCAGAATTATCAGTAAAAAAGTCTTGACTCAGAGTAGATATCAATTTGTTTATTGTAAAGGTGTGGGAAATTATTATCTGCTAGAAAGTTCAATTTGACGCTTCAGGACTTTATCATATATCTGTATACACTTCTTTCCAAAATTCTTTTGGAATTTTTGCAAAATTCAAAAAAATTGTAAGGTGAAAATTAAAATTTAAATCACACAGTAAAAATAAAAGGTGAGGTATTTTATTCATATTAAATAGAGAAACACTGGTATTCCTTTTACATTCTATAGTTCCTTATCCAATTTTTCTAACCTGTTTCACAAGCAAAAAAAGTGAGGGATATATATATATATATATATATATATATATATATATATATATGACTTAACCTTTCTGTCTCATTTCCTATACCAAGGAGACACATTCTGTTTGCCTTTTCTCAGAAAGATATAAGGTTATAAAACCAAACTATTTTTGTTAACTGGAATTATTTTCAATATTCTCAAAAATTACTCTTTTTCTTTAATTAATCAGAACTTAATCTAAAGTGTGATTTGAAACTTGACTGGTTTTTATCACCCCAATTTTGCCTCTAAACACCCTACAAACTTCCAGTAATACATCTTTAGGGGAGCACTGATGGATAAGGAGAACAAATGTCTTTAAAAATGGAAATTGCTTTATGATATTTATTCTTGAATTGACTGTTACTGAAGTAGAATCTGAAAAAAATACCTATAAAAGTGGTGGTGTCTGAAAATGATCTTCATGAATATATTTATATGCTATTTATAAGTATTGAACACCACCTGCTTTTTATATTCTGAATCAGGCCACCAAAAACATGCATTGACATAGGAAATTGTCTTATCTATAGAAATAATAAGAAAGAAATGTGGATTTTTAAATTTATATTGCTTAATATATATTATATATTATATGTATATCTAATATATTATATTACATATTATATAATATATATTTATATTGCTTAACCTGGTGAGTACACATAATTCATTTATCATACTATTATGAGAATATGACATTCAGACCTATCTAATAAAAGATGCAATTCATACAGTTCATACAAATTCATGCAATTTAGTCTCTCAGAATTGTCAACACTGTAATGTGGATGTTTCTTTGCAAATATTAAGAAAGTTAAATCAGGAAATGGTCCAAATGCAAACTTCTTCCTTAAGAACAATAAGAGCGGTACACTGTTTCGAGTAAGACGGCATCTCTTGAAACAAAGGAGAAAATTTCTTTGTGAAGTCAACTGTACATGTTTTAAAAAGTTCTGGTAATAAAATATTTGAAATAGTCTTGCTTTTGACAAGGACTGAAAAGCAGGACAGATATTGGAGTGAAATTCAGAGAAGGTAATCGACAGTCGTAAAAGAAAAAAGGTGGAGAGGAGACAAGACATAAGGTTAGCAAACAATTCAAGCTGGTGCAACGTTATGATAAGAACAGAAATATGGTTTTGATACAATACTGCGTCCTATAAGAAAATAGGTGCAGAGAGATTGCACAACTAGGCATCTAGAAACGGTACAACTCAACACATTTATCCATGTTGCAAAGCTGTCAGTATCCCTTTATTTCAGCAATAAATGGTACCAAGTTCATTTGGCTTTTCTCTGACTACCACCCACCGCCCAAGGATGGAAGAATGGAACTGCTCTAATATATTTTCCTGCCACAGTACAAACATTGGCAAGTGCCTACGAGCTGTGGGCTAGGAAACATTAGGGTAAAGCAAGAATCCATTTTCTTGGGTGTTGAGATTTTTTTTGTTTCTTTTGTTGTTGTTTTTTTGTTGGTTGTTTTTTTTTATTGTTGTTGTTGTTGGGGGGGGGGCAGGGGTGTTGTTTGTTAGTTTGGGGGGTTTTTTTGTGGGTTTTACATACCTCTTTGCTACGTGCTTGACTTACTTTAGTGCACTCACCAGAAGATGCTGGAAATAATGTTGAGTTTTTATGCTAAAAAGCAGTTCAAACCCATGAATTTTTGTATGCCCAATATTCAAGTGACTCATGATATATAAACTTTGCACAACTTTCATCCAACATCATTTGGAAATTCCTAAGTTAGAATGAGTCCTAACCTCAGAAAAAAAACCAACAATGTGAAAAATGTGTTTCAAAGAGTGAAGTAGCAGTGTATCTACTGATTAGAACAGGATCTCGATTGCAAGAACAAGATCTTAATTTTATTTAAATGCTTTATTTTAATGTTTGTAATTTGAACCAATTTTATGATATCACTGATGTATCAGAAATCTCTAATAAATCCATCTGATAAATCTGAGATGTATTTTTAAGGCATGGACCAACATGATGCTTCATACCCCTGGGACTTTGGAAATGCTAGCTTACACTGAAAAAAACCCTTACTACAGTCTTTATTGCTTCAACTATTATTTACTCTCACTGTAAGATTTTGATATTTTCATAGTTTAGATTTTTTCAGCTTCAGCTTCTAGCCACTGAATCTTGCTATATTTAGCTGCTAGAGTGTAGAATCTCCTACACTTTTGGTTTCCTTTAGTATTTATACATGATCACCAAATTCTGTAAACACTATTTTGAAAGCTACAGAAATTGAACTTCTTGAGTCTTTAGGATATGTTTCTAAATGTTTTCATGATATCAGTAGCTGTTCTGTAAACACTTTTCCATTTCTTCAGTATCTGAAAGTGCAGGCAACAGTTTACTTAGTCACATTTTCATTAAAGACCATCTAATTGTGACATAAATATTGAAATATATTAAATCAGCATACTGAACAAGGTTATTATATGTGGGAAAATCTCTTTTTTAAGAAGAGGGACAATGTCAAAGGCTTTTATTGCCTGAGGCAGGGATCTGTAGGAGCAGACAGAAATATCTCCTAAGTTATCCTATTTAAAGATGCTTGAAGAATGCTAACTCTACTTTTGCTTCCTCTGTGCTGCAAAAAAATATCATGTACTGGGAGGGAAGAAAAAAAAAAGGAAGATAAGTGTATACCACATATTCTGGAGAATCAACTTGTCTTGTGGTTTGACTTGCCAAAGTGCATTAGATGATGCTGTTCAAGTTCTCTCATTTTTTACTTAGATCTGGCTTAAATACATGCTGCTGTCCTTGTCTTCACTTTTATGATTTTTCCTTCTTCCAAAAGATTCTGGTTTTTGTTTTATCTATGCCCTACTTTGATCCCTGATACACGAGACCATTTATGTGTTTCCATTCATGGCTTTCCCTACCATCACTTTCTCAATGCTGGTTCTTGGCCTCCATATATTTTTTGTAATGTTTTTCATGGCCTTTCTTGCTCCATCTTTCCCCCTTCACTATGAAAAAGAAACCTCTTATTCTCCATTTATCTGTGAGATGGCAATAAAATACTGATAATCATTACACTATCTTACTCAATGGAGCAGTTATTTCAAAGTGAATTTTATGGACCATCTTCAGAACTGAAATTAAAATTACTCTGTTAATTTAAACATTGAGATTTGCAGTAGTTGCCACTGAATACTTGGAAATCTTCATATGTCATCTAATTCACAGCCTCAGCAAGAAAAGTCATACTGATAGCAACTTGGCAAACCTGAGAGAAAATTGTTTGAGAATCCAGATTGTCATGGTGTATGAAATAATCAGTGACCTGAAATATACTACAAAGTCTTTCCTGTGTATCTACTGTCTTTATAGTGTTTGAGAAGAATAAAATTATCTCTATTATTGACACTAAGAGAGTCACTACAGTCCACTGAGCTCTACTGTCTAAAGAAGAAACCAGAAATATTTTGTAGTACTAGAAACTCAGTTATGATATTATGGTAAGTTTAAAGAAATATCAATTCCACTCCATATTTTACTACATTTCTTTTACGTAATGTATTGAATGTCTAAGAATGTCTATCATTCATCTCCAATATTGAATAGACTCCTTTTTAACAGACACATTAGCATAAAGAGATATACAAAGAAAACCTCTCATTCCACAGCATGGAAATTGTTTTAAATAGAAATTTTAGATAAGATTCAATTAACCTATATTAAATTAAAATGACATGTCTAAAGGAGAAAGAGCATGAATTGTTTTGTAATCAATGTGCAAAGATACCTGCTGATGTCCAAAAAGATTTTTCCTTTCCCCTTTTTTTTCTATTTTTCCTTGTACCCTTACCTCCTTTCCAGTCATTGCAGTATTGCTTTGGTCTTTTGTAGTTTTTATTGCCAAAAATATGAAATACACAAAATTTTATCTGGACACCTTATCCATCACAAATTTTTAGCCCAGAGAGGGTGATGATTCTTGGCTTCTTTATTGCAAGCGTTCAAGTACTTTTTTATTGTCTCCATCCCTTAATGAAAGACAAAATTCTCTTCTCACTTCTTCATTAGTAATAATTTGCAACAGGCAAGCAGAATTATTAGGGAAGATAAACACACACACACAGAGATTGTTAATAATCCAATTCCATATGCTAGGGTTTATCATCGAGAACCCAAACCTTCCCTTCTCCTCATTCCTCACCAAAATCAGGGTATTGTAATCAAAGATGCAGAACTGTTACTTTTGCTTTCTTTTTTATATTCTATTTTAGTAGTCTGAAGGATATCATACTTCACATTGTAGTTTAAGAGAGTTAATGAGCTAATCTTCCTAATATTGTCAAGGAAACTCCAGAAGCTGCAGATTTAGTTGAAAGACAGCATATAAACACAGCTCCAATAATCTCTTCCCATATTTTCAAACCCTTATATCACAGTAAACCTATTCACCTATGAAATGGAAATAAATTTAGTATTTTGGCTGTGTTAACTCATTATTTAATAAGTCCCTTTTCTTTCAGTTCCCCTTTGCTTCCCTTCTTTTTAAATTTTGAATGTGTACTTCCATGAATTCCCAAAGATGCTTCCCCAAATCCACCACATTCCACAAAATTACCAGAATCCACAAGTGTGTGCATTTTTTTCCTAAAACCATACCTAAATGACTCTAATGGGCCAGAATTATTTAAAATCATGAAGATTAGGCAACTCCTGTGGAATTCTAATTTAAATTACTTCTCTGACACTGGGGCTAGGATGCAAGCTAGTGTAGTGATTCATGGCACCTCTCTATTTATGTATTACTGCAGTTGAAATGTTACATTTATTCAGTCAGCTATAAGAAAACAAAATGAAAAGAGAAACAACAACAAAAAAATTAAGCCCTTTGTGGTGGTTTGAGACTTCCCCCCCACACCCTTATTCAGTATCATCTATTAATCAAAACTCGCATGTTATTTGATTTTTGTATTTCCTAATCATGCTAAATTCCAGTAACCAGTCTATTAAGAGTAAAGACTTTATTTATGCTTGTATTTTAGCATCTATATTCACTGTGTCATTCTGAAAAGGTCAAATAAAAAATGAACTCTCGTATTACAGGTATTTTCATAAATCTGACAAAAAATAATGAATTCCTTGATGCTCTCAGATGTGATTGTATGAAGTTTTTTGCAAACTATCATTACATAAGACGCATGTAATTTTATCTAACAGAAAATTTACTATTCAAGTATTATTTTATGACTACATTCAGAACGAAGAATCTGTTCAGCTTATCTTTAACACAAAATTTAGTGGTGAAAACCTTTGCACGTTGTTTTCTACTTCCCATTCTGTTTTTCTTTTCTCTCTCTTTTTAAAAAAATATTTTTATCTGAGTATGTGCTGTTTTAACAGTTTAATTCCTGCTTTTTGCTATATTTCTCTTTTGCGTATGTTATTAAAATTTTAATAGTATGTCAGGACTAAAGACTGGAATTGAATTTGCATATAATACATTTTACCTTGAATGCTATGTTTTTTTTTCAGTTCAGCACCTTTCTCTCCATTTCACCAATAATATCAGTATTTTTCTTAAGTACTTAGGCTTCTGAACAGTTTTTAAAATGCAAATGAGACATATAGACCCATAATAAATTCAAAGACCTCAAAATTACATCTCAGATTTTCAGGAATATTGGTTCCCAACCTTTGTTCTGAAGGCGGTATCCAAAGGGGAAAAAAAAACAAAACAGCATGTAAGGGCTAAGAAACAGAGCATATTATTGTATATTAGCAATGACACACTAATAGGGTTGCATAAGTTTCTGGTTGATTTGGAACAAAGGCAGAGGAATTCTGCATCTGCTTTGAGTACGTCTGGATGCAGCCTCAATATATGCTTCGAAATAAAGCTAAAAAAACGTCCCCTAAGATCCAAGGCAAAAATATTTTGAATAAGCTGTTCTTGAATGTCTCTAATTTTTGCTTTTTATTCTTTTTTTCTTTATTTGTATGTCTGGCAGGATGTATTTGTACGTCACACAAAAGAATGAAGTTGAGAGGTGGGATTCGGCTCCCCTAATTCACCCATCAGTGAGAGAGACTTTTAAATCAGAATTAGCCTGTATTTCTTTGTGGTCAATAGAGAGAAATGGACAATATCTGGAGGGTAATTTATCAAACTTCTTACATAAATATTTAAGAATTTCTTCACTAATTCAAAATTTATCAAGTTTTTTTTTTTTCTGCTTCTCAACATATGAAGATAAATCACAATTAGATAAAAATATTTTTAGCTACATCATAATAGTATTCTGTAAAGCTGTATACACTGGCAATGAAAAAGATAGATATATATATATGTAAACTTGTTTCCTTTTTCTGGTTCGGAGACCAAGCATCTTCCTCTGCCGGTGTAGAAGTAAACATATAATTGTAAAATATCCAGTGTGATTGGAGCTTTAGATTCTTTGGATTAGAGAGTTAAGGCAATTTAAAGTAGGTGCCTGTACTTCAGTAGCCATTAGAAAAAGACACTAGTCCAGTTTGAAATTAAATAATTTAAAATAAATGCAAATAGAAGAATCTGTCTATTAGTACATTACAATCTAAGACACAAAGCTGGTGAACTGCTGATAGCATCAGAAATTTTGAGTAATTTAGAACTGCAGATGAACAGTTCATGAAGGACCTGAAATTATATCCGGAAATGGATTTAATTCTGGAAAAACACTGCACAGCCGTCATTCTTCACAGGGAAGTAGTTTACCCTATGTAGACAAAAACTCTCTAGATTTGCTTCTGTACCTCTAGATGTCCATTGTTAACGCTGTTGAGTTCAGTAAAGAGTGCATCCCTTCAAAATACCTTCAAAATACCAGGAGATAAATCTGTCACAAGAAGGAAGGAGAAGAAACTAAAGGTGATGGAGTAGACAGTTGAATTGAATTCAGCCCATTTAGTGATCTTGAACCATGAAATGCATGACTGCTCCTGGTCGAAGAACTTTATCCATAACATATCTCAACATCTTTATAAATACTAACATTAATTAAAAACCATGAAATCCCTTTGTGCATCCTATCTTCTGGTCCTCTAGAGTGATTAGGAACTTTGGAGGTGTTTATTGAAGAGGTTTTCCAGAAAAACTTACCTTCAGCCCCAGGAATGGCCTTCTTAACCCAGACCATGCTTAGATGAGGACTCGTTATCACTTTCACAAACTCTGGTATAACCTCAGGATTGGAGACATAGCTGCCCTTATTCCTGCAGGGCAAGGGATTTATTCAGGACAAAGATATCAGCTGTGGGTTTTGTTTTTGTTTCTATTTTGTTGGGGTTTTTTGTTTGGTTTTGTTTGTTTGGTTGGTTTTGGTGGTTTTGTTTGTTGGTTTCGGTTTTGTTTTGTTTTTCTTTTTTTTTTTTTAATTTTGGTTCTGGGTTTTTTTGTGTGTGTTGTTTTTGTTTGGTTTGGGGTTTTTGTGTGTGTGGTAAGAAACCACAAGGGTCACAGTGGTATGAAAATTATTTGAGTTTTGGGGTTTGGATTTTGGAGAGGCATAAAAGTCCCATAAGTATTCTTTGATGGGCAAGACTGTCCTGTGTATTCTTTGTCTACTACTTCCACTCATAGTAATAATCACTTTTCCTGTCTGTTTAAGCCTGCAGGACTGACAAGAGAGAGTTGTGACTCTTTTCTCTTTCCTAACTGCTTACAGTTCGGTGGCAGTAGAGGGATTCTAACAAAAGTTCCGTGGCGTAGTCACCAAATGCTTCTTAAAGAGAACAAAACAAATTTTGTTTTGTACATTGTTGGTACTTCTCTGAATCCAGAAGAAAAAGGAAAAAAAAGTTAAAAAACACTCAAGGGATAAGTTCCATTAAGGCTAGAAATTCATGCAAGTTCTTTGACAGGCATAGAAAAATGAGACAGATTACCACTCATTGAATAACACAAACTGAACCTTGACTGCTGGTATTGCAGTAAATGTAGCAGTCAGATGCATGGATGTCTTTCTCTCTCACACAAGCACATTAAGAGAGCTTAGAAAAATGAAGTTATTATTACACATGCTCAGTTAAATCAGATATTTAGCCTTAAAGTTTTGAGAATGGTCTTTCTTGTGTCCAGTTGGAGTTAGTTCCTTTTAGGTCTAAGTTGGTCTCATTCATAATTAGGTCTTTCCCTACTGCAAAGAAAGTAAATTCATACAGATTTCATTTTCTGGAGTAGAGAGAGGTTTTCACCTAGCTTTTCTCTACAATTCAGAGATCTTTACAAAAACTGAAGTACCTATTCATTGTTTGAATTTTCAAATTTTTTTTTTTCTGTTTGCTGGACAAAAATATGTTAACAAATGTGAAATAACTCTAGGCATCTTATCTGTCTTATACCTGCTAAAAGTTGAGTGTCTGCACCATTTATTTTTTCAGACAGAATTTCTAATTGCATTCATGTTTGAAAAACTAATGGATAAATGAAAATTTATTTTTAAGGTTTCAGTTGAATGATGTGGATCAATACTAGGAAGACTTTGAAACATGGTACTTCATTCTGCTGCTGAAGAGTAAGTCTTTATAGAAAAAACCCCAACGTCATGAATTCCAGGAAATTTTCAGTAAGTCTCAAGATTGTACAAGAATTATAATATTTTTCTGTGCATTTTTTCGTATTTCACTTTTGTCTTTTTAATAGAAAAAAAAAAAAAAAGGAAGAGTTAGGAGATCTTAAGGTGAAAGATTCTAAAATAATTAAAAGACCCAGAATTTGAATAGTATGAAGTATGAATATTCTGCATTATGAAATTACTGAATTTGTAAAGGAATCTTGGATCCTAAGGAGGTTTTTTTGAATCCTTGAGAATACAGTATTATAAAATTCAAATGAAAACTATTTTACCTATAATTTCAGTTTAGATCAATTTCTGTAGAAAGTGAGGCTTTTTCTATCTCAGTGTGAGGCATAATATTTCAAAATAGACAACAAGAAACATGAGAAAAATTAGAAACTTTTTAACATCGACTGAAAGCAGACAAGATCTGCAAACATATGTCTGTACTCTCTGTTCTACAATAACCTAGAAACATTTTACTTCTTATCCGGTTATTTAATGTCACTAAATAAAGTGTCACTTGACTGGAAAATATTATGGACTATTCCTATGTCTTTTTTCCTAAATTTTTTAAGTCTCTTCTGGCTTTACTGTTTTGCAAACATCAATTTTGTCTCAAGAAAAGTCTCAAAATGAGTGGCTGTTACTGTTTTAAATTCCCAGAGCTTAAGCAAAGGCCCATTGTGGTTTTCAGTCCTTATTTTTATGTCATCTAAAATATGGAAAATTACTAATACAGTACATCAGAAAACAAAGTTGATTAAATCCTATAAGAAAAGAGAACATTGATACCAAAAATAGAAAACTCTTCTGAAGCCTTGAAAAATACATGATTTTAATTTTTTTCATTTTAATAACATCTAAAAGTCCAAATATAAAGTGATTAGAAACTGAAAGATTTTTGCACACAAAAATCTTAGTCCCTAGGAAACCCCATTTACAATTTGCAATGTATTAGCTCTTTTGCATTGATTGTTGAATTTACTAGTTTATGAAGGCAACATAGAGGTCTAACATATTTATTTACTCATTACATAATATGTTTATGTCTTTCAAACACAGAAAATTCTGAAGGTCTTGTCAGACCACCTAAATCTGATCTTTCTTAACCCTACAGACAGAGATACAGCACATTACTTCAATGACTTAAGAGTAGATCTAGGGTAAAAGGGCTCCAAACTCAGACCTAAGGTGCAAGGATGGATGCAATGCAGCCAAAACCAAATGTTGAGAAAAAAAACTCTACAGACAAATAACTTTAAGTCATTTGGGATTTGCTAGGCTAACAATATAAAAGTCAGCATTACCAATATCATTGCTAACCCACCCATATATTCTGTTTATACACTTATTCCCTTTACAAGAATGAATACTTTTCAGATTAATAATTGTAATAATGTAATATAATAATATTTTCATTATAAGTAAGCTATGAACAAAACTCTGTGCCTATTCTGCATTTTTAATGTTGTCTATGGGCTATTGAATGTGGAACACCATATGACCACTATGAGCACTGCAGTGTTATCAAGAGTAGCATTGATAAAGCACCATTTACTGGCAATTTCACTTGCCCTACCCTGTTAGCTGTTACATCTTGGTTGGAGGCATTTGCAAGCATCTTGCCACAGTCATTTAAAGAAGATTAATGTAAAGTGATTAAGAAAGGATTGTATAAAAAAACTGCTGCCTCTGACTTTTAGCATTACTTGCATAAAATGGTCTACAGTGAAAAAGCTTTTAGAGCCAATTCCTATTCAAATTTAAGTCAATGAGGGCAGAAATTAGACTTCAGAAACTCACCAAATTACATTTTTTTCATGTACTATATAACAAGATTATATCTCATGCTTAATTACTCTTTCATAAAGATGAGGGGTTTATTTCTCCTTAGTTTTAGCAGTTAACCCAATAAAAGTTTTTCTACCTTTATACATACATAAAAGAAGCCAAACTTTTATGTTTGCCAGATTGAGGAAGTAAATTTATTTTTATTATGAAAGATACAGGTAGAAAATGTAATATAAGAACAAAAATTTTATAGAATAGAAAAAAATGTGAAATATTCCACCTTTTTCTGGTATACAATAAAACTTAATTTTTACTATTGCATTTTTTAATTTGATTGTAATTGTGATAAATGCCAACTCTAAAACAAGACTAAAAATATTTGTATTCAGGTTTTCATTATAAGCCGGAGTTTTAAGTCTTACCCTAGAGTGGAAGGATAGAAATCTTCACAGAAGGAAAGGTAAAATGTAATGATTCTAAAACTTTAAGCCCTTAACTTTAACTTAAGAGAAGTAAAATGAGAAAGGGCACTTTTGAGTGAGTCATTGTGCCATGCCAATATCCTTTAACATTTCCTGCACTCTCCAGACAAATAACTTTAAGTCATTTGGGATTTGCTAGGCTAACAATATAAAAGCATCTCTTCTCCACCTTTCCAGTAATGAACATATTTTCTGCTCCATTACCCTCTATTAACTAGGCAACCTTAGCAGTATTATGCAATATTTCTATCATTCAGTCAGGCTAATATGAGCATAAACCAGTGTATTTTGTTGGCAATAGGAGACATAATAAGGGTGCAAATGGAAACTTTTCCTGAGATGAGGCAAAAATCTTGAGGCATTTTCCCAGGCCATATCTCTATTATATATTGTACAAAATTGTCAGTCTTTGATGTTGAAACATGTTTTGAAGACTGTTTATTTAATAAAGTACTTTCTTTTCAGTATCCTTAAAAAAAGGGGGTCAGGAAAAAAGTCAGAAAAAGAGCAATAAAAATAATTTTTTCAGAGATTATGAAGTGATTTTGAGTTGTTCGCTTCATTAAACACTAACTGCTTGGAAAGAATACTAAAGTATTAAAACGCTAATAAAAATGTGGACATCTTAAGTCGAAAATTGTATAACATTTTCAAGCTGCTTTCACTTGCACTTCTTGCATTCAAAAACTCCTGGCAAACAATTTGTACCACATAATAATTGGAAAAATAATGAATGGTAAATAATTTTTAATGTATTGAGAATCTCCCTAGTTAACCCAACACTATTAGCTGATCTCTAATTATAACATGGTATAAAACCTGTATTTAAAAACAAGTATGGATTTGTCAGCTGCAAAATATCAGAGGAAAAACACCAGTTTACAATACACAGTAATGTTATTTCTAGAGCACCCCACTGACTCGTGAATTTAGTCTGATTTAAGAAGACTGGTAGAGAGTTTTGAGATAACTTCACTTGACATTCTCATAAGCATTATGAAATAAGAAGCTAGGTAATTACTTTGGAGGTGCAAAACTAAACACAGGAACAGAAACAGGCAAAGAAATAGTCAAAGAGTAGTTATTGAATTATTTGTTGTCAGTTTGGGAAGACACAAGTAGTCTAGCAAGTTTACAGCAAGGATTTCTCTAGCATTGGGCACTGTTTGATTGCTTTATTAATTTTCTGAATTATAATATAGAGAACATGTTTGCCATATATACAGATTGCAACAGATTAGGCTAACTGGAAACATTTTGGGATTGAAGAGTCAAACATTTTTTAATTCTTTGTCTGTCTTAGTGTTTTTAATCAATTTGTGTCACACAGCGAATACCACCAGGGGACAGATTCAGACTTCAAAATAATCAAAATACAAGGAAAATATCTGAGATCTATAACTTTCAATATAAAGACAACTATGGTCTAAGAGGAAAATCAATGTCAACATATAAAATAGAAGCAGGTCATGTGTTAGATATGAATCAGTGAGTGACCCATGTCACAGAAATAGAACAGACATGATTTATCTGAATGTTTGTAACTACATTATGGACACTTATATCTGCAATTCATCCTAAGTTCCTGCTAGCATGAGCAGCTCAAACGTGGGTAAGGATGGCTAAAATTAAGAAAGATAAATAACACACTCAAGACTAAGAATATCAAGACTGCTGTATGAACATATTTATTCAGAAATCAGAGCTGGTATCTTGAAAATGTCTTTCCTCCTGATGTTACCTGAAACATTTTTGAAGACCAATCTTTGTTAAGGGATGTTATAAACAGATGCTCTCAGCTTCTAAATATTCTTATAGTCTATCTTTCTTCAGCTTAGAGAGGGGAAGATGGTCAGGACCATAACAAAGAATTTGACACTTTCTGGACTGGATGGTGTTCTTGAGTCTTTGGATACCTATATACTGGTGTCACAAATACTTCCAGTCATATGTCTAGGCACTTGATCCTTGTTATTTGTACTCTTTTTTCATCAGATTTGGTCTTCTGCATGTTTTTTCTTGAGCTATTTATCAGTCTCACAAAACTGGTCTCTGTGATAGTCTCTGTGATAGACCATCATGTCCAACACTATATCAGAACATCTTACTTTTGTACAAATACTAAAGTCTAAGGATATGTGGACTGTAGGAACACTTGATTTATTAGGCTATTTCCTTAAGGATAAGAAAAACAATAAATCAAATGAACAAACACCTATGAACAGGAAAAAAAAAACAGAGACAATAAAAAGGACCACAGATCTCAGGCTGAAGGGCCACTAAAGGAATCACTCAAGGGTAACCTTGGAGTTGTTCAGACAGAACTTTGCAACTGATAAAATTACCATAGGTCCCATAAAAAAAAGAAAAAAAAAAACCTCTTTATGAGACATTTGAAGGAGCTTGAGAGATTGCATAAAACTTCTTCTGAGATGTTTTGAGTGAAAAGAGATACAAATATTATTATGTGATGTTTAGAGGAAGGCTCAAAAGAGGGATCAAGGTAGATCACATAGGAATAAGAATGGTAAACTGAAGGTTAAAATGGGCTAGTAGCACTTAAGAAAGGAATTTACAAGTACACATGCCTTGCCGAGCCCTGCATCTGATCACCACAGCTTGTTCTATGTTCTCTTTAAACTATCTTCTTATTTCCTACATATGCTCTCTGTGTGAGACAGTAAAGTTGAACTTAACAACTCTGTGAACAACCTAAAGCTGAATTTAACAGTAAATAGCATGATAGAGTCAGCTACTGGGGAAACCATAAGTGAACTAGATATGAGACAGACTTGTTATGTGTGTACATATCTGTGTGTGTGTACCATCTTCTCAGTAAGCTTTGAGACAGAATAGGTGGTTAGAATAGGGTCAGGCCATTTGTGCTTGTTATGTTTATGTAAGCACTGTGTGGCGGGGTATATGGTACTGATAAAGTGTCAGCTCCCCTGCTTGCCCTCCCTAGCCTGCTGGTAGCTGGCCATGTTTGTAAAGACAGCATGTAGTGATTGTGGATTTGTGATCAGTCTCACCACAGACTGGACCTGGGGAAGAGGAATAGAAGTCACCTTACACCCAGCAGAACAAAAAGAAAGAACCAGTCCTGTCTCTCTTACTTCAGCTCCACAACTTCCCTCCTAGTACCAAACTGGCACAGTCATAAGTTTTCCTGATGATGATCAGAGACACTTTGGAGCTCATAAATCAGTCATTTTGCAGATGTTATTAAGGTCCTTCTAGTCCTTCTATTGAATGATTAATTGAATAGTTTGTTGTTTGATTGTTGGGGTTTTTTTACTGATCTGCCTTGTCAATTTTCTTCCATGTACAGTTTATTTTATAGTAAAACTTAAGAGCTATACTTATATAAATATCAAGTTTGTTGGCGCAGAGAATGGAGGACATTTAGGTGATTAGTTAGTAATGAAAAAAGTACATAAGACAGAGTTGTGCTGGCAGCACTGGGGACAGAAATAACCAAGAACTGTAGTGGTGACAACAGATTTGGGTGTGAGATATCAGTGGGAATGTGCTGACTTAAACCATGTGCTGAGCTTGACTTGGTGTATGATGTGTGATGTATGTCTTTGTGCTTGAAGGCCTTCTGGGAATGAAGTAGGTGAAATGAGAGCATGGCAGGTGTGATGTGCTTGAGAAGCAGTGTAGGATGTGATCTGTGATAGGGTGAATGTCAACTAACATTCACTTTGGACAAAGCCTTTGTTTTGCATATGTTGTTTTCTTACAGTAGATACTTATGCCAAGATAAGCCATTTCACTTTAGAGTCAAAGAGTATGCTCTGGTCTCTTTTTTGTTATTAATACAGATGTTGCTCTCAGAGTAAACACCAGACCTAGGAAAGCTTATGTTAGTCATAGATTCACAAGTAATGTATTTAAGTTTTTTAATGATAAAATACAAAATATAAATTAATAAGCTATAAGTCAAATAATTTCAACATATCACAAAAATATAAAGAATACTTTTCTTTGCACACATTCTCAAGTAGTTTAGTCTCTTTAAATATCCTTGTTTATAGACAAGAGTGTATGTGACCAGAAAAATACTAGAATACAATAGCAACATATATAAAAAGAATAATTTTGTTCTCTCTGCAAGGAAAAAAGTCCTTCTTAATAAACTCATAGTAACTGAATCAGTTTATTGTTGTGTAAAAAACAGGAAAAAAATTTAAACTTTTTAATAAGCACTGTTTTCAAATAAATGTTTCTCAATGTCTGGTCAACATGCTCTTTAAAATTGAAGAGGTATTTTTATTTCTTTTTTTTTTTACTATCTATGCTAACCAATACAATTGCAATGGAATAAAAAGATTTTTAAGGACCACTTCTCAGTGTAAAACTATACAGCTGAAAAATGAAAAGTCTTAAGCACATGATAAAAGCACTCAGGCAAATGCTTAAAGGTTAGGTTGTTAGAATAAGCATGACAATACATGCTTTTATGTGCCTGATATTTTTAGGAGGCTATATACATAATGATGTATCCATAATACACCTAAGAGTGTCAAGTAAAGCTCTTTAAAATTTGTTTACCAAAGAAAAAGTAAAATCGAAATGGAGTCTGTGTCTTATCACTGGGCTGAGGAGAAACCCTGGCAGAATTTTAAATGGAAGTTTTATCACCTATTCTGCTTTTTGAGTTTTGACTCAGTTTTATGTCTCCATAATGTACATAAAAAATAGGGAAAGCAGCAATATTTTGACAGATATTATTAGTAATAACACTTTTTAAACTATATATTTCATCTTGGTCAAAACACAAGTTCACATGCTCAATTCATGCTGACTTCATATGTTGGTTTCTGTTGATGCTCTTGATCCAGGACAATTCTAAGGTAGCAGTGACAAGTATAACTTATATTCTGTGAACAATGGCTTCAGTGTTTCAGAAGAATCAGTTTTTATTTGCTGAAGGTAATCAACTCCCACAGCCTGTGGTAATAAGGTAAGTTTGCTATGAATAAATACTTTTCTTGCTGTCAAATTACCTTCCTTTGTAGAATATACAGCTTCAGTAATCTCATAGTGGTGAATGTAATTTCAAAAATATCATCAGATGGATCTACTATTACTTTGTTCCGTACGCCATGATTCATAAGTTTGAATCACTGGGTAAAATATGCAAAAAAACATTCCAGAAAATATACTCTTATTGATGTCTATGACATCTAGGCAACAGGCATTCTGTGAGGAAGTGGTTCATAACTTAGTTTTGTAAACAGTGATATTACTTATTGTTTACTATGGTGTGCCTAACAATAGAAGGAAGAAGGACTGTCACAGTAATACACTCCAGTGATTCTTCTCCATTAGTCTTGCTAGGACGGAGCTGTTGTCAGGCAGTCTGGAAGATACACAGCTGAACATTATGTAGATTATATTGTTTTCCATGTCAGTTATGAACTGTAATTAGACATTAAGAAAAATATACAGTTACAAGAACAATGAAGGCTGTGGATACTTAGGGAAATTACAAATTATCTAGATAGAAAAAATTTGCAAGCAGAATGTATAAATATCTGCTAATAATTATTCAAGTAAAATTATTTAAAGGGAGAAGCAATTTCTGTCATTCAGGTGCAAAAATAAGTAAGCCTTCAAACTGCCAATGCTTCTTTAGGTCTGAAACAGAAAAAAATCAAACAGTAAAATTAGAACAATTTACAAATTGTGTAGTTCTACTACTTTGAAGTCAATGAATATTCTAAATAATATTTTGAGGCCTCAGTTTTCCATTTTGCAAGTACTTTTAATTTATCTTGTGCTAATTATGACTAACTTACAAAGAACTTTTGTACTCGCTGCCTACTGGATTATGGTTACATGTTTTCAGAAGATTACAGATGTTTACTCATTTGGCTGATGGAAGAATAACCAGATTCAGTCAGGGGTCCAGATCACCACAGAAGTATGAACTGACAAGGCAGACCTGAGCTCAAGATGGGAAAACAAATTGGCAGATCAGGGTGAGGAACAGTGACACTTGGGTGTAACTACTGTAATGTTTTGGATACTTTACAAATACCTAAATACACGAATTAATATTTGTCTAGTGTGAAGTGCTAGAATCTCTGTCAAAGAGAACTCTCAGCAGGTAGAATGAACTAATTTCTGCTGATCCATTATTTATATGAATTTTTAAAGTTGTTTTGTAGTTGTTCAGCAGTAAATCACTTTAGTTTTTTTTTTAAATAAAAAGGTGATGAATTAGCAGAGTGGTCTGTGATATATTTTATCATTCATGAAATTCAAATAATTTAAGGCTGCTGTTCTTTGCACTAAGTATGTTCACATGACTTCCTGTAGATGACTCCTCACAGTGTTAGGGAGAGCATCCAGGCTGGCACTTCCCTACCTACACAGGGCTTCCAGGTATAAGTTTTGCTGGAGAAAATAATATAAAATAGATTTATTCTCTTTCTTCAGTCTGATATGGTTAGGCAGAAAGCTGTTCCACGGGTATTCTGAACAGATCCAAACATTGGTTTACTTCACCTTGTACTTCTCTTTTTCCTTTTGAAGTTCTTATCCTTTACCACCCTCATTCCTTTTCAAATAAACAACTCACTTCTGTTTACTTTTTTCTTCTGACCATGGTTTAGTAGACTTCATAACCTTATTTGGGGTTTATGATTTGATTGCCCTGGTAATTTCTATCTTGTTCAGCAACTCTGCTAAGCTACTTCTCTCGTTATGTGCAGTTTCCTGCTGTATTTTATATTGGTGTCTTATTAATGGAACTCTGGGTCAGAGTCAGCCCTTTGTGTATGCATCAGTCCTACCTCATTATCTGCAGCAGCCTGTTATTCCTTATATTGCTGTTTTTCAGAGTTGCCACATGTTAGGATTCACCATAACATCTTATGTCATAGTTTAAATGTCTCTATATTTCTGTGACACTCTGTCATTTCATTGTCTGGTTATGTAGATGAGCAATAGAGGAAAAATAGTAAATAAAAAAAAAATTAAATCTATTTCACATTTGTCATTTTAGAAGCAGTGATTAGCAAAGGTATTGAGTAGCAAGGTTGTAAACATTGTCTGACACATGATGTGGCAACCATTCAACTTAAATGAAATATTTTCTTTGTTTAGCTCTTTCACTGGGAGCATAAAAACTAAGTGCATCTTAGGTAATGAAATTGAATAGATTGGATCCTATACATGGAGTTTAAAAAGGAGTAAAGAGGCACTAAGTTCTGTACCTAATAATTGAAATTAAGGTTGTTTTATTTCTAGTTACCTCCTGATGTCAAGAGATCCATTTCTTTGCAGGTGTATTAATAATTGATTAAACTGAATAATTGAACAACAAGACTTTTAATGTAAAAAGAATTGTACATCTAATAATTTAATTAATTTGAAGTTCATTTTGTCAAATAAGTAAATGACTCATAAAAGAAGAAGTTATGGACAATAAAAATATATGGATTGGACACAGGGCAAAATTGTAATGAACACCAAAATTTAAAGTGGTCCAGTTAACAGACCAGTGATATCTCATTATTTTTCTTAACATTTAGGGTATTTGTGTCAATGAGCTTTAAAAAATAAAAGTGTTCTATCTAGGAGCTAATTCAGTACTTAAGGGGTAGCATGTAACAGATCTGAAATTCTAAAAGTATGGTTGAAATCCTTCTATTACCCTTCCACTGGTAACAAATCCTGTCTTACAAGCTCAAGCAGAAAAGATTTGATGATTGAGTATTCCTTATACAGTTTGTGCTCTTTTATTGTGTCTTGCAAGTAAAGGACTTTAATAACAACTAAAAGATCACTGAAAACTAATGTTTCTTTGAAAGGTGAATGAAAGAAACAATACAGTTGGTTTAGACATTTACAGTCAGGGAAATCATACCTGTGTATATTTTTCCAGTCCTTCACCAGAGTTGCACAAAACAGGATAAAATCTTTCTTCTATTGTCACAGTGACTAGACCAAATCTAAAGTTGATATAGGGCTTGATCCTGAAGGCCTTTCTTACTTGAATTTTAAATAAGATTTCTCAATTAAATCTTGTTCCATCAGATCTTACCAATTTCTTCTGCAGGAAAAAAACTCTTTTGGCTTCATCTGGCTTCACTGACATCACTGGCTTCACTTTACTGAAGGGTAAATAACAGTTCTAGACATTGGGCTCTTTTTCAGGATTTCCGAACGCTGAAACGTTTTGGAGTGTTCAGGCTGAATGATGGTAGTGGTCTATGACTGCAATCAAACGTGCAATGTTAAGCAGTTATTTGTATAAATGGTCTTACAAAACAAAGCCTGTATAGCAAGATAAGAGATTCTGGGAGTGAGATGAAGCACTGGACTCTTGAACCATTAACCATACTGCTTAATTGTTAATTCATTGCATAGTTTTATCTGAGTCTGCCTCACCTAAATCTCTTGTGTGGCCTTAGCTAAGGACAAACAATATTGTCTTACTAGGAATAAACTGCACAGATGAGTCAAACTGTGTAGAAAGGAACTTAAGGCTGAATCACTAGCTTTACTGAAACATTCTCATTCCATGCTTATGAGCATTCACATTGAACTCATTGTCATCTTGCTTAATAGGAATATCACAAATAAACCTTGAAACTGTACTTCACACCTTCACAGTTATTTTTTTTCTACCATCTTGTAAAAATTCACCCTTAAATTCCAGCAGCACTAGAACTGATTAGGTCTAGCTAAAAACATGACTTCCAAATGTGTTCTAGTTAGCACCTCATTCAGGTGAGTTTTTCACATGTAGGACAAAGCTAATTTGAAAAAGAATCTGTGAAAAAGGATTATATATTTACTCCTTCACATTTTTATTTCCCTTACTCCAGCTTTTTATGTGTTTGCCGAAAAGACGTGAAGTTCTCTTCTCTGTTGATTTTGTTTGTGTTTTGCTGTCAGCTCTAGTCTGGGGTCTTTATGATAGTTTTTGGTTCTGGTTTTTTGTTTGTTTTTTTTTTTGTTTTGTTTGATTGTTGTTATTTATAATAAAAGGGATTATATTACTTCTTTCCCCCTACTAAAACAGGTGAGGAGTTTAAAGGACCTTTGTGCCTAATGGTTGTTGCAGGGGGATAGTGACAAAGAACACAGATGAGGTAATCAATGTCTTTGTCTTTTATTTTGTTGTCAAGAGAGATGCACAGTGACAGGATGAGTGTCAACAGACACAAGGTGGAACAATGAAAATTCCCACCACATTATAGGGAAAAACATTTCCACAATAGCAGTCTAGCATTGGAAAAGCTTGTCTTGTAGGGTTGAAGAATCTCCACCCTTGAGGCAGTCAAGACTCAACTTCTGAGTAGCAGTTAGGATGATATTCAGAGTTACATTTGATCTTAATTTTTCTATAATGCTAAGTTTCTATGAAAAATAAATAGAAATTTTGAACATACATGTATCCGTAAATTTCTCTCAGTATCACTTATTGAATATTTGGGATATTGTGCATATAAGTCAGTTATTTTTATAGCTTGCGGATTTTTGTTTTATACTCTGCTCTATCACATCTTATGTATAAAACAGAGTCCTCAGACTAAAACTAAGAAACTTTGACTTGCACAGTACAGGAATTTTCAGAGGCAAAATTTGTGTGATTTAGAGAAAAGGGCAAGTACTATGCTCTCTTTGTGATACTTACACTTTTAATGAGTAATATAAAAAACTAAAGCTTAAAAGTACTCTTACAGATATGTTAATTTATTTCTACCTCGAACAGTTAACCACAATATGATCAATTTAAATATCTATATTGATACTTTCTTCTCTGACACCAGTTCTATTCCTTCTCCTTGCTTTTCATACCAAAGGAGAAAAAATCATTTTAACTCTTGTTGAAACAAACAGATAAACCAAATCAACCAAACAAACAAAACCAAAAAAAACACCCTGTCTGTTTTCATCAATTAGCAGATTCCCTTGCTCAGTGGCCCCCTGCCTGAGGCAGCAGTGACTCCAGGCCATTTTTGAAATAGCTGCTGAGCAGGAGAGCTGCTCAGGGAAACACTCTGAGAGTCGCAGTGCTTCTGTAGACAAAGACCAGGTACAGAGAGAGGAGCTCATGTCTGCTCCGGCCTTTTACCTCCTGTCTTCCAAGTTCCTGGGATGCTCCACTCCAAGGACCCACCCTTCCAGCAGGTTCTAAGACCCCAAGGGTAGTCTTCCCTGATCCGGTTTGGACAGGGGTGGTCCCCCATACTCCAAATTACGTGGTGGTATGAAATATTTATCACTGAAAAATCCTTCCCTTTTGGCTAAAGCTACAATAGTACCCATCTTTTGGTAAGCCAGAGGAAAAAGAAACCCCCATCATTCACAGAAGAATGTATTATCCAACAAGACTACAAAACTACAAGGCTATGTGTGGCAGGATATGTTAGCTGGTTGCACCCTTTGCAAATTCAGATGAAATCAATACAGAACCAAGAATGTAATTTGTTTATTTCCTAGAGAAATAAACAGATTTATTCAGTTGTCTTGTTCATTTGTTTGTTTTTGTTGTTTAAACTGCATAGGATGTTTGCTGAAATTAAGTTGCCTAGTAGCAGAATATATGCATTTTTCACTGAACACTGGCTTGATAAAAATGTAAAAGTAAAACACCTTTGCCTTGAGCAGAATAACATCCTTTCAGGTAATGGTGAATGAGATCAGTAATTTCAGGTAGCCATTATCTATTCCTTTACTTTCTTTTAAAAGTAATATAAAAAGACATCAAACACCAGCTTTTCTATATGAGAACTATCCTGAGGACAATATCAGGAAATCATGAAAGGAGGAAGGAAAAATATTCCCCAAAACGCTGTGCTTAGCATGTCATTAGTTATCTACAAGATGCAGTTTTAGATCTGGTTCTACCCTTTGGAATCTCTTAATACCCTCTACAGACTGCTCCAGAAGTTAAGATAGGCACTTAAGTCAGTCACTTTGAATGATGAGCTGGGCTCAAGTGTTTAATTTTTAAATAAGTACATAAGGACTACCTCATTGTAGGGTGAGTTGTTGTGCTATGCTTCCTGTTCTGTTCAGCATATCAGTGTGTGTGCAGTTAACTGAGGCAGCTAACATATGCAGCAGTTTGTGCAGAAAGGCACAAACCCAGAGCCAGCAGCTCTGTGCCAAACAGCAGACATGTCCCTAGCTATGGTGCTGACATGTCACAGGTGACACTGCATGGTTCCCAGCTGCCATTACAGCTATTGTCCCTGTGACATCCAAGGCTTGACCCAGACAAATTTTCATAAGGAGGATTCAGATCTACAAATCTCAAGCTGCAGGGAGTGCCTGGGACATCTCAGCGAGGTTACGCCAGATGGTTTTACAGCTTGTAGCAGCTGTACAGTTGTCAAGAAGCTGTGCTACCAAATGAAAGAGCTGCAGGAAGAGGTCAGCAGACTGAGCAGCATCAAAGATGAAAAGAACGCAGTTGAATGGCTCTTTTCTGAGAGACTGCAGCTTCAAGAGCTCAAACATCCAAATGTAGAAGAGGGGCAAACAGAGCCTGTGCCTGTCAGGGTGTGTGACATCCCATCCTTAAGGAGATGGCAGCACCCAAGATTTGTAGCTGCTTGTGGTCATAAGAAACTACAGAAGTCAGAGGGTCTGCAAAAGCTTACAAAGTTTTTTTAGTAAATTACACACATGGAAATTGGTATGTTTTTTCCCTGACCTCCTAATATAAGGAGTTTTGGATAAAGTGGTAGAGTGAAAGGGAAGAGAGAGATTAATGAAAGAGGGGGAGACAAGAGAGAGAAAGAGAGAGAGAGGAAGGAAGGAAGTGAGGAACAGAGGGTTCCACTGCTGGTGCAGGTTATGGCAGATGTTCACCATACAAGATATTTTATTTTAACTTACTCCGGTTTTATTCAATTATTCTAAAAACAGAGAGAGGTAACGATTCATTTTACATTGTTAGAGTTCATTTTATAGAACCTACCACTAGATTAGAAATTAATTCCTGTTCTTCATCTACTGTAAAGTAATTAATTTCTAGCTAAGGTAAAGTAAACAATATCTAGAGTGGACTACCCAGTTATAACAGCTAGTAGACATACATGAAGTAAGAAAAAATCCCACCAAACCAGACTTAATCTATTTCCATTAAAATTTAGTCAGAAATATACCTTACTCATTTCTCAAGCTCAATTTCTTTAGATTTTTTTGTGTGACTAACCTATTGTACAAAATCTGTTTGAAGCTACATTTATTAAAAATAACTACTTATTTATGTACTGTGTCAGCTGTGATCAATAACTGAGTTTATGAAGTTGTTCAGGAGATGTAAAAACATTTAATGTCTGAAAACAAGTTCCCTTTTTTTTTTTTCCTTAAATTTAGTTATCTAAACATAACTACCTAGTGGCAATTTAGACAAATACCTGAACTATCCATTTGGGGCTGGCAGTTGGAACAAAAAACATATGTGAAGTCATTTTCTCTGACAGTGGCAGTTAGAAGACAAGCAAGATGAGCCAACAGAGCTCAAATGGCTTCAGAAGGTACATATTCAGAAGGTGCATATTCAGAAGGTGTGTAATTGTAGACAGGTGATTCCATCAGTTTCCCAGTATTTTTAGTAGTTAGTTACCTTTGCTTTAGTTCTATGAACAAAGGTACTCTTTGTTACACCAAGCATGATCACCTGTTTTAAAGGATTATCAGCTCCTGACACCTGCAGGTAACTACTGTATCCTGCTGTTTTTATCCTTCTGTGGAGGCAGATCAGCATTTGCAGATATTTCAAAATGGCAATATACCCTCTGAGAATGCGAACAATGTGAGATGTTACTGCAGACACAGCTGCTTGTTTTGAACTATAATGCATGGGTTTTGTGTCATAGTGATAATGTTCTTTAGAACGTTTCCTCTCAGCTCTCCAACTCATCAAAACACTTCCCTAACCAGCCTCCAAAAATTGTCATCCATATCTCTTTCAGTACATTTGCATCATATCTTCCTTCACAGGCATTCACTTAAAACACAGGACGCAGAGTGTGCAATTAACAACTCATTGCTTGAAACTGAATTAAGAGAGTGAAATTCACTAGCTGTTCCACTATATATGACAGACATCTGGCACAAGGAAGTGTCACCAGAGTTCATTTGGCATCATCAAATAGTCTCTTGGACAATCAAACCATTCCTCTTACTATTTCAGGATTGGTCATTGTCTTTATGACATAAATATCTGTTTTACATAGTATTCAGTCTGCTCTCAGGACATTGCACTTTTTTCCAGAATGACTAAGTACCTATTTCTTCAGAATTCTGTGCTAAATTCTGTTACTTCAGGTCTATTTACTATGAAAAAACTGGGTCGGCATTCAGAAGTCATATATAACATTGTATAGTATAATCCTGGTGCAAAAAGTGTCAATAGAAAGAATTTGACTAACAGGACATTGCTATGCATCTGTCCAGACCATGTAGAAATATTAACAGGGTTGGAGAGAGTATTTGTTTCATTTTTATTTTTTATTATAGGTTCGTGTAAAACTGAATCCTCAGTTTGATTAATTCTCAAACTGTCTCAAACGCATAGAATAAGAAATAATTTCTTTTTGATGTAAAGGAAAAAGTACCAGATAAAACCTTTGCTGAGCTGGAAAACAGAGGTTTCTAGGGAGGTGAGAGAACTGGCAGAATTGGAGCTACCTGGGAACAAGAAATGTCACCTATTCATTCAGTTCATGAGAGGGAGAATGGATTGCATAACTGCATGCCAACCTGAAAATACCTTTCAGATTCTTCAATTAAAGCACAGAAAGCTAAGACTGTGCCTCTGTGTAGCACCTGTTGGCTACCTAGAGGTGGTTTCTCAGTGAGCCATTGACCCAGTCTGAATGCAGAGGCATATAACTGATTATGAATTGTAAAAAGGGTTTATGCATCTCACACAAGCTTCCATATTACACTGTAGGTGGTTGGTTACACTTAAAAGTCAAAAACTAAAAAAGTTAACATTTTCAGAGACAGTCATTCATTAAATTTTATCATCATCTATAGAGCATAGAGAACTGAAAGCTTCTTCATTGGTCCAACTCATTACTGTTTCCAAACCTCTCATCACAGCAGAAAGTAATTATAGACGTTATAAAAGTTTTTAGTGTGGTAGATTTTGCATGTGATTTCATATTGTATGTAATGACTTATATTACCTTAGAAAATACATTTAAACACATGAACCTCCTTATTTTATATTTCTTTATTAAATTTTCTTTCAGAAATCGGCAGTGTTAGGATATAGGGTTATATTTCAGTCACAGCAGGACAAATTACTGGTTAGAAAATGAATCTGCTAGCGTGGGCAAATGACAGGAAGAGAATTGTGAGAAACCAGCAGAAATGTTTGATAAAGGAAATTATGATTAAAAAATTCTTTAAAGTGAACTTTTAAGTATCCTTTTCATTAAAAGGAACTTCGGAAGCTGTCCATTTCCATGCATTGTTAGTTCTCATATTTGTATAAAATATGACATGAATTGATATCAGAAGAAAAACTCAGGATGTGTAATGGAGGCATATACAGCTGCAGACCAGTTGCAGAAGAAACATAATACATTTTAAAATCTATTTACCCATCCATTGTCCACCAGCCTGTACCTGTGTTTGACATTGTCCAGAATCAGGTGCAGGAACTTACACTTGAATTTCTTGAACTTCATGAGGGCAAAAACCATTCTTCTTTGGTGAGAACAAGATCCAGTGTAGTATCTCCCTTTTTTAGCTCCTCTACTCACTGGAAAAATACATTATCATCAATACAGGCTAGGAACCTTCTATATTGCTTATATCCTGCAGTGTTTTCCCTTGAACAGATATTGGGGTGCCTGGAGTCCCCCACTAGGATAAGGGCTTGTGAACAGAAGAAATTTGGGAATAGAGAACTGACATAAGTGCCACCATGGAAATGATGGGTGGTAACAAAAAATCCTTTGACCACAGCTGTTAGTGAACTTACTGCTTGTCATGCCATTACGTGCTACAAGCTTTGATATATCCAACACTTCTCAAATACTAAACACTATCCTCTCCATCAAATGCTGCAGTGGAGACAGAGATAGTGTAATATGCAGCTTAGAGAATGTGCAGTTGTGGGATTGGCCAAACAAGGTTCAAGGCTAGGCAATATGTCGAAGGGTGCAGGTTTGTTAATTTGGACAGGGTATTTCTACATGAAGCTTCCAAAATGTTTGTACATAGAACAGAACAATTCTGCACTTAGGATTTACACCAGCTGTTTGAACCTGTTGATTATGTTGAGGTCTGTCTTGAAGCTGTCAGCATGCATGGCTCTCTATGTTTTTTATGTATATATTTAAGCAGTGTAAACAGAGAAATTATTAGACTTGATCAGTAATCTCCAAAGTAAATAGAAATTTGTTTTGGTCAAACTTTCTATCTGGCTGTGTGTAAAAGACTCTGGAGATTGGATACACCATACCCTAGATCTATTTTCCATTCTGAAATTTTAGAACTAGGGATATTCAATAGATCTAAATAACAGGGGCAATACACTCTGCTGGAAGTCTTACAGTGTTGAGGGATCTGACATCCAGAACTATTTTACACTGCAGTAGTGCTAGATGGCCAAGTAGGGTGGTCAGTGCACAACAAGATTTTACTTTTTGAGTTATATGGTTTTTATTTATTTGCTTTATATTTATATGTGTGCTGTCATCCTGACAGAGTTTTAAAAAATACTGGGGGAGTGTTTTAGCCAAATGACAGCACTTTCAATGTTGAATTTTATTTTATTGTTAAGTCTATTTTGAAAAAAATAAAGGTTAGATTTGTCAGTCATTTGTCAGACTTTCACAGATATAAATGCTACTGCTGTGCCTGCCTGTTGTCAGACTGTGCAGCCTACAGACTGCTATACAGGCCTGGGGAATGTTTACAATGGGAATAGGTCTTGGCAGTTAAACTCCCTTAAAAAAACAAATAGATTTTCTAAGAATTTATGTGACACTTGTAAAGCCTGCATGGGAAAGCTTCATGAACATAAAGGCTGGAAAAATGGTATGTGTTTTAAACAAATCTTAAATATAAACTAGCCCAAGTGGTTCACACCCATCATTAAAAAAACAGAAACAGAAAAAAATAAAAATATTTTCTGTGACTTGGAATATACGTACAAACTGGGGCATATGTTCTGAATTACAGTATAACTCTGGACTTGGCACCAAAACCAAAATGGAATGAAAAAGAAGGTAGGAAAAGGAAAACTGAAGAAGAATGAGAGCTTAAAGGTGGTACATCTTATGGTCTTTATTGTGTTGTTTATGGATGCAAAGTTTAGCGGTTATAGTTGCATAAGTGTGTAACATCAAAGGCTCTGCTGACTATGTTTTAGTTGGATAGCTTTTGAAAGAAAAAATGTAGCAAAGGATGAATTCACATGTGTGTAAGTTACCGCCCCGAGTATATATTTCATAGGCTTTAAACTGGCTGTGAAACTAAGCAGTTTTTCTGAAGCGCTGGGATTTGAGGGTTGAAAAGTTATTTCTCCATTTTCTTCAATACTGAAAATCATAACTGTTCAGGCCCTCACCCACAAACAGAATATTATGGAGTGGACAGCTTGGGGAGGGATAGAAATTTTTTGCATGGCCCACAGCTAGTGTACAGAGAAGGTTCTTCACTTGCAAACAGAACCAAGTTACTACTGTCAACAAGAAATGAAACTATGAGGGAACCCTGTAGTTTACGCAGGAATGAGGTTATAGAGCTGATTTTGGTAATACATTCAGTGAGAGAGAAGGTGATGAAAACATGATCTAGCTACCTAGATCAGTCTATAGATCCCTTTTAGGATCCTATGCTGGTTTCTTCTTGTATGGTTGTGTACTCTTTTATGTTCTGTAAACAGTGTAGCTCTCCTATCCCTCCAGCTGGCTAAAACTGAGGAGGATAAAATCTTTTATTTTCTCTGTTCAATACCTGTACTATGTGCATGTGCTCAGATTTTGGTACCAGGAAGACAATAGGGAAGGTGTCTGTGTGGAAAGGTTGGGGTTGCCCTGCGCAAGATACAACTTGTTCCAGTGGACCCAGTGCAGAGCACAGCTGAGCCCCTCAGCCAAGGTGATGAACACTTGAGGAAAGAGTATTTGAGAAAAGGCAAAAAATGCCAAACAAGAAGAGGGAGAGAAGAAAAAAGTGAGAAACACTAGGGGAAAGCATATTAAGAAATGCTAAATTGTGCCCAACAGAGAGAAGGGAGGGGGGAAAAAATGTGAGAAACAGCTCTGCAGACACTGAAGTCAGTGAGGAAGGAGATGGAGATTCCCCTGCAGCCTATGATGAAGATGAAGACCACGGTGGAGCAGATCTTGAAGGGCTGTCTCCCATGGGAGGGGCCCCACACTGGAGCAAAGGAAGAGTGTGAGGACCAAGGAGTAACAGAGATAAATCATTATAAATCACCAAAACCCCCATTCTCCATTTCCCTGTGCTACTCAGCAGGGAGGATGCACCAACAATTTTCAGTAGCTTGAAAGGTGTTTCACATCTTTACCCCGGATCACATCAGAGTATGCAAAAAGTCAGAGCTTTAATATTACCTCTATGCAGGAGAGTGAACAGACCATTGTAATAAAATCAGATGGGGAACTTGAAGAATTTTTATAAATAAAAAGCCTGCATTGCTGAATCCTAGTGGCAATTTTAGTGGTAAAAGTAGTCTACTTATATTAAAAAACAAGCCCTGATGAAAGATCATTCCTAGAAATTTAATTGCTTGTAGTCCTTCAGCAACAAAATAAAACAATATCCTCCTGGGAAGCCTGAAATTATACATGGTAATTTTGACAACTTGACAGCCTATTTTTGTACACTCAAAGTAAAAATATATCCATTTTATGATCTTTTCCCCATGGTTTCTGTCAGGGTAAATGGCAATCTATTCTTCTTCTGCTGCACCTGTGCTGAAACCCTTCAGAAATCCTGTATCTACAGACATAATGCATGGATACATATAACACTGCTGAACTAAAGAAGGCTCTGGAGGATACACACAAGGTTTGTGAAATCAATGAAGTTTTGCATTTTGAAGAGATTTCAAAGTGTGTGGGTTTGGATTTTGGGTGGGTTTTCCTTTTTGTATGGTTTGGTTTTTTGTTTTAGATTACATAAACCCATGCTTCCATCAGAAGCAGAAATCTTCAAGTTACACTGCCCGGTACTCAGATGCGGAGTACCAGCACAGTGCATCTCCAATGCATCAGTGATCTCAGGCAGAAAGAAGGCTTTGCTTTGCAGTCTGGGTCATAAAGAAAAACCCCCAAAAAAAAAAATTGCATGTTTTAAAATTTTCTGTGGGATTGTTTTCAGGGATTCAATTTTCCACAGAGCATCATGTTAATAAAAACAGGGGATCTGTATGGTTACCTCTTTAATTTGGTTTATGATGCAAGTTGTTGCAATTTGCTTGATGAGGATGTGGCCACTGTCTTGTGGAAGTATGGCAAAAGATCCTTCACCATTTCATGTGCACACTTACAGTTTTATAACTTCATAGATGCCCTTCAGGATTGTTATTTTTATTTTTATATCACTACATGTGATATTTGTGAGTTGACAAGTTGATTTTTTAAAAGTTAAATGCATCTCTGTAAACAAAAAGAACAGAAAAAAGAGAGACCTTGTGTTGAATGGAAATGTTAATAGACTACCCTACAGATTTTGATAATGGGCTTTCAATGTCTGTGATTGGAGACATGACTGAAGAACACTAACCTTTTGCTATTTTGTTTTGTCTAACAAAGCTAAGATTGCCTTCTACAATGAAATGACTACCTGGATAGATGAGGGGAGAGCAGTTTACTTCAGCTTCAGCAAGGCTTTTGACATTGTCTCTCACGATATCTTCAAAACAAACTCAGGAAGTGTGGACTGCAAGAGTGATAGTGAGGAGGAGTGCAAAGAGGCTGAACAGCAGATCTCAGAGGTACAGGGTCTAATTGGAGGCCTGTCGGTAGTGGTTTCCTCCAAGGTTCCATACTGGGCCCTGTATTGTTTAACTTATTCATCAATGGCTTGGATTAAGGGGTAGATGTTTTCTCAGCACATTCACTAATAACACAAACCTGGGAGGAGTAATCAAAACCCCAGAATGCTGTGCAGCCCTTCAGATGGACCTCAACAGGTTGGAAATGAGCAGAGAAGAACTATATGAATATTCACAAAGGGAAATGAAGAGTCCTGCATGTGGGGAAGAATAACCCATGCAGCAGTACAGGCTGGGGACCAACATGCTGAAAAGCAGCTCTGAGGAGAAGGACCCGGAGGTCCTAGTGGAAAACAAGCTCTCCATGAGCCAGCAGTGTGCCCTTGTGGCCAAGGACAACAATATCCTGGGGTGCATTAGGAAAAGCTTTGCCAGCAGATCAAGGAAGGTGATCCTGCCTCTAGTGAGGCTGTATCTGGACTGCAGTGCCCACTTCTGAGCTCCTCAGGACAAGAGAGACATGGAACAGGTCCAACAGAGGGCAACAAAATTTATCAAGGGACTGGAGCATTTCTGGTAGTTGCTGGCAGCAGGTAACACATTTGACTGTAGAGTACCAGGAGAGGGTTTCTCTTATGCTGTTGATGTATGTCCCAACATGTCAGCCACCCTCCAATCCAGCAGCCTACTCAGTGGAGAGTCCCCATAATGGGACGCTGACAGACTGGCTGGACACAAGGGTCTCGGCTTTCCTGAGGTGCTGACAGACCAATCAAACAGAAAGGATCTGAGAAAGTCATCTGCCTTTTCATATAACAGTAGTTATTACTAATCATAGAATCATCTAGGTTGGAAAAGACCTCTAAGATCATTGAGTTTAACCATTAACCTAACATTGCCAAGTCCACCACTAAACTCTGTCCCCAAGTGCCTCATCTACACATCTTTTAAATAACTCCAGGGATAGTGACTCAACTATTTCCCTGGGCAGCCTGTTCCAATTCCTATAACCCTTTTGGTGAAGAAATTTGTAACTAACATTTTTCTAAACTCCCCTTTTGCAACTTGAGGCTGCTTTAGTTTAGGAAACCTCTTTGTGCACTGCACTAGAGCACTTTGTTGTGCATCCTGTTGGCACCAGAGCTGCTCAACTCAGCAGCTTATTATGCTTATAAGCAGAAATGATAGCACAGTTATAACTCTTCTGACATTATAAGTATTCACAAGGTATTACAATCAAGGATTTAAAACTTACATATTTGCATATTTACAGAATTTTCTTTTATGAAATGACGCTTTTGATCTTTCTAATTGGAAACACTTGTACATATATAAGAGTAATAGAACTCAAATTGGCTCGTATGCAAAAATCTTCATAATATAAAATATAACCCCCAAAACACTGTTATATTTCTGGTTCACAAATCTATTATGACTAGTTAAATGTTTAATTATTTGTTATTTTTTTGCAAATTTTTATAATAAAAATGAAATAAAAAATTCTCAGGTTAGACTTAGCTATCTGAGGCATAAATTAATGCCATGAATATGTTACATATTCCTGTTTAATTGTTTCCATTTCCTAGTAATCGTTGAAATTTTAAATTCAAAATGGAACAATCAAATGCAATGAACTAGAACTGTGTGATCCTATGGTCTACTTTCCAGTGGCTTAGAATAAACAACCAAAGTCACTGAAATAAGATTATAGATATGAGCTCAAATTTTTTGTTAAAGGATGCTACGTTCTCAGCTCCGTTTCTACTGCTGTTTCTGTTTTCTTCACAGAAAGAACTCCAATTTTCCTCCATATTTGCTTACAATATTAGTTAATATTCCCCCTCCTAGACAGAAACAATATCCTTTTCAGAATATCTTGAGTGTAGCATAACCACAGTAATAATTCTCTGATATTTCTTTTATTGACAGGTGCAAGCTTTTCTAACTAGATAAACATTAAGTAATCAAGACACTATTTTCCTATATCTTGATGTAAATTTTTTAGAAAACAAAGGCTTATCATAGATTATATTATGTTACTCATTTCAAAGATAATGTTTATATCTCTTTTCAGTTTAGTAACCAGTTTCTATCAACCATGTTATACTTTCAGCTGACATTTATGCTTTTCTGTGTAGATTCTGTTTGGAACTATTGCCCTATAAATATCTAAAAACTCTTATTATTATTTTTTTCTAAATTCTTCTTGTTCATGATAAATTTAAAAAAAATTAAGAATATCAGTATGCAAAAATCAATCATATTATCTCCTTGCTTCCATGGTTTTGCATATATGCCCATCTGTGACCATCTGTTATCTTATATATTGCACTTAGATTTTAAATTCTCTCAGGCTAGGAGTATCTTTGTTCTGTCTTTTTGCTTTGACTACTATAACAAATTCTGTTTATTTTCATCAAGAATCTATTACGAGTTTTAATTTATATTTCAATACTGTCTCTCAAGGTCTCCTGGACAAAATATCCAGCCCACAGTTGGATAAATGCATCATGTGATGGGTGAGCAATTGGCTTATGGGTCAAACACAAAGGGTAATAGTGAATGGGAGAACACCAGAATACTGATCTGTCGCTAGAGCGATTTCACAGGGCTCCATCTTAGGCCCTGTGCTCTTCAGCATCTTAATAAATTACTTGGTTGCAGGACTGGAATGAATTAACCTTCTGTTAATTGTCAAGACTGAGGGTCTCCTGTATGTCTTAAGAAACAGATATTTAAGTTCTTGGCTCGCAATCTGACCAAAATTTAGCTACCTGAAACTTAGACTAGTAGGAGCAGAGCCTAAACACTCAAGTTTCATTTAAGGTAATGGAGATAAATACTTAGAAGAACTCGCAGAACGTGTGCCATTGTAAAGTACTGTGAATTTAAGTTTTCCGTGTCACCTGTGCGCTTTTATATATATAATAATCAGATAGTTTATAGTCCTAGCTTAGAGTAGCATTTTTCTTACTGTCAGGCATCTAAAGGTAGATAGGAAGAGTCTGTAGGAAGGTCATAATGAGTAAGGTCATATATGCCTCTTGTTCCATCTACTAGCTAATTACTTCACCCATATCACTAGAATGATAATCAGGACAAGCAACAAGTAACCTAGTGTTATTTGAAAAAAAGAAATGAAAAATAAACATTATTTTAAATATGTCATAATTTATTTTTTTTTTCTTCAGAAATAGCTCACCTAAATTTAGACATCTGTGATGAAAACATCGGAGGGAATTGGCTAGGTCTTTTTTGACAGTGGATGGATGGACACTTTTATGACATAGTTCATAATGTTTTCAGATGTCTATTTCATATTAGATGTACTATGTCTTAAAACTGCATATTTCTATCCATCTCTCTGTAAAGGATACTTACAGTGATTATCTCAGACCTAGATATCTACTCCACAAAAACTTACTGTCATATCACCCACCTTCCCTGTAGTCATTGTAAATGTACATAAACTCAGAAACTGCTCAATAGGTAACAACAAAAAAGTTTTGTTTTGTTGTGGTTTGTTTTTGGGGAGTAGTTTTAGTAGTGGGCAAGCACCCTTAAAAGATTACAGTACTCTTTTCTCAACAGTAAAAATCTCAGACAGTTGAGAGAAATCTTAGAAAAGAAGAACCTTCGTTAGCGCTGTAAAAGACAATAAATGAGTGATACAAATCTAAAGAGGCCTCACTTCAGCCTTTGAACAATGCTGAAATCAAGTTATGGTGGTAAAAAGACAGAGATTCAGAAGAACACTATCTGCCATAAGTACATTCAAGGACTTTGGGCTACATTTCTTACATCAAACTATGCAAGGCATTTAAAAAATGTGGACAAAAAAACTACTGAGGCAAACAGAAGAAGAGTACCAAAGGGATGATCACATGGGTATATACATCATATGTTTATAGGACTTTTTATGTCACTCTAAGTGAAAATAATGTATTGCGTATTACAGAGAAGTCTGTTCTTAAGATTAAATTTGTTTTCATTATGTTGCTCTTATTTTCTCTGCATTACCTATGCAATCTAAGTATTTATTTAAGGCCACTGAGTTCTTCTGAATCTATAAGTTCTGTATTCTGTGTGCAAAATTTAAAGTACAGAGGATGTTGAGAAGGAAGAGTAATGAAGGTAATACTACAATAAAAATTATAGATTGAAATTTCTCCAGATGGCAAATTTGTCTCTTAGAGCTTTTACTGTGTTTCCATACATCCTTGATCAGTTTTTTTTGAAACTAGTTTACCAGTGCACATTATCATATATAGTTTAGATCCCTTAGTGCTCTCCTTAGTGCTAAATTACACAAAAGTAAAACATATTTTTCTGTAAAAATATAGCAAAAGAATAAATTAGGCCCCATTCTGAAAAGTAAGCCTGTTTGAAAAACCACAGTATTGAAATTACTTGGGAGTTCCTGAATGCCATCTCTGTATACAGAGGAAAGGATGAACAGGATTGCTCCAGCTTAGGACTGGAAGACTTCTGATGTTGCTTGTTTCACACTCCTTTCTTTCTACTCTTCAATCTCTGTAGACCTTCTTTCCTAAAAACAGAAAAAGGGCAACTCTAAATCTGAACTTTCACCTGTCAGGTGTGACAAACTGCATAGATTCAATAAAGAACTTAGTCCTCTGAGTTTACTGATACTCCACTTTAAATGTAACAAATTATAACAAATTACCCTTCTCTCAAAACATGTCCTTAGTAACATTTTCCAGATGGAAAATGTTTTAAGACCTTGAAAACGACATCTTCTAATGTCAAATTTAATAAAGCTCGTATGACTACTCTACAATCATAGAAGATAATTAAGTTAATTGTAGTACCTGAACTAATGAGTTCCAAGTTCCCTCTCTTATTATATATAAAACTTTCAGGGTATGTTTTTAAATGAAATAAAATAGACAGGACTCAGCCTAATTTCCTGTGTTATATATTGTACTTTCTTCCTGGTTCTTTTAATCTTAAATGCCAGTATACAGCCATTTAATTAAAGAATGTGTTTTCCTTGCAAGGTTCCTTGCATGAACTCAGTAGCCTCTGAATCTTCTTGCTGTTCTGTGTCTTGTATTTCTAAAATATCTCTGGGTAAATAAACAAAAAACTTATTCTTAAAACAACAACAACAGAACAAAACCAAAACCAAACAAACATAAAAACAAAAAAATAAAAATAAATAAATAAAAAACCACAAAAAACCACACACAAAAAAACCCCCAAAAACAAACCCCCTAACAACAACAAAAAAACCCACCAAAAAATAATAACCCTCTCCAACACCACTACTAAAGGTCTGAATATTTCTGAAAACTTTCTATGTAAAAATAACTCTCCTAGAATATATTCACGAGATGAATTTTTGTGCAATATAATTTTGGTGAAATATAGGGGGGTTTTTGCACTTGTTGCTCTACACCATTGCATGTTTGATGTGCTAGATGTATTATAAGTGTATTCTGGTAACACAGAGTTAGGAAAGAAATCTCAATCTCAAACTTTTGTATTATTATTCAGATTACTGTTTTTCAGTCTAAATTCTTTGAATCTACAAGGGGTCTAGTCTTCTAGTCTGTGAAAGATTACTAGGCAAAAAAGATACAGTGTTATGGGCAAGGTAGTACAAGACTATTTAAAGGTGGCTATGAGAGACTGAAATAGTTTATGGCTTAAACACTGTTAAGGATGAAAGACTTTTGGCTACTGTAACAGACTGTGTAAAGAAGCAACTGCTCATGGAAGTCCACCCCGCCCCAAATATGCTGTCTAATTTGGACTGTGATGAGATAAGGTAAAGGTGGTAGCATAGTCCAAGTATCCCAGGAGAAGAGTGCATCCACAACTGTGAGAAACTGGAATGCTAATCATAGAATCATGGAATCAACTGTGTTGGAAAAGACCTCCAAGATCATCAAGTCCAACCCTTGATCCAACACCACCATGGTTACTAGACCATGGCACTAAGTGCCAAGTCCAATCTCATTTTAAAAACCTCCAGGGACGGTGAATTCACCTAATGGCTCAGACAGTCAAGGTGCAAGCCGATGATGTGTAAAGTAACTGCCCAGGTGCTGAGGACATGCACATCTGACACCTCAGGTTACAAACTGGGTGTTGAACAAGATAAGGAGAGAGGCAAATCCTGCAGGATCATTTACACAAATGACTCAGCTGTGATAATGCCCCTCCATACAGAACAATCCATACATAGCCTGAAGATATTAATCTCTGCTAATGGACCATAATGGTCCCTAATGGATTCAACTGTGCTGACATAACATTTTAGAAGATGTTAAAGACTCCTGAAATGTCCCATGATCCAGAATTACACAATCCAGCGTAAAACTCCCCACCTCAGGGAAGGTACCAGGGGCATTTCTACCTAGCCTAAGCATCATAAAAATACACTTCACTCACACTCCGCTCACCACATGGGACTTCCTTAACCACCACGGGCTTCTTCCCTCATCACACAGGCTTACCTCACCCCCCTGGTCTTCCCTCAACGAAGCCAGACTGCGACCCTCACTTCAACAAGACTGGGACTCACACCACCAGCAAGACCACAAGAAGAGAATCAACGGGACACCACTGGAGTCCATGGAGTGGTGATATTTTTTCTATTTAATCTATCTCCCTGTCACTCTCTCTCCCCTCTCTCTTTTTCCTATTTATTTCTATCTCTCTCTGCCTCAGATTTACCACTTAAATAAAAAGCTGTGCTACTGACTTCAGCATATGGTCTCTTTTGAACCTTAATTTGGGTAAAGGCATCTCTCTAATAACTTGAAAGAAACTGATCATAGCAGTACCACATTCCAAAATTAAATTAGGGATTCTGTGATCAAGAATTCTCTTAAAGGATGAAAACAACCAATTGATCAATTGAAAAGTGGTTTGTTTAAATATTTTAACGGAGAACATGATAAGTCAATATTAGTAGGCAAACTCTTGAATACTTATTAAAACTTTTTTGGCTAACCTGATAATATGATGGAAAATTCCAGGTGAACCTAACATATAAGAATGCGTGTGGCATATCTGTAAATATCTGTACCTTAAATAACACTTAATTATATGCTTGTCGGTGTTTGTGCAAAAATAAGAAACTTTTTTCTCCTATTCATGATATAATACAAGATTGATAATTTTTTCTAATCCAAGAACTTCAGTGTTACATTACAATCAACTTTTCTCTATGTGTACAGGAGCTCAGTGTTTCAAAAATAGAATATATAAATTCTCTGCCATTATAAGAATCAAATTATTTTTATAAAAAAGAAGTTGTGTCCATTTTCACTTCTATCATGTATCCCACATATTTTCTGGAAAAACATGAATCATCACATTACAAATGGGCTATTAAAACTATAATATAATCAGTAATTACAAAAAATACAAATTTTGAAGGAGGAACTTTTTCAAAATCAGCTGCATTTTTGAGGAATTTAATTGGATGAAAACAACTTTGCAAAATTAATTTTTCCATTCAGCACTGAGAAAATTTTGTTCTTCCTCCCAAAATGTTGTAGTTTGTTAGAGAAGCAGCTTGCAGCCAAGTAACAAAGAAAGCCAGGGGAAGGAGAGAGGCAAAGAGAGAGGCAAAAAAGAGGATAAGGAAAGAAGGTAGGAAGAAGCTTAACACAGAATAATATACCAATCTAGGAAACAAGAAGATATGTATATCTTTTTTTCTTCCCCCACTTATTTTCCATATACTAGTTTGACTGCAAATTTTGTGCTCCAAAAATCAGAAAAAATACTCATGCCACACACAGCATTATGAAGTGACTGAGATTCCCTTGGTCCTACCGAGGTAATACACCTGCAGAGTTCAGAGGACAGCAGTCCTAGTTCTGCTTTTTCTTGGCTTAGCTACCTGGCTCAGGTCAAATAGTATATACTATGTTATTATGATGTAAGGGTATCACAGGTTTTGCATATTTTGGTTCTATAATATAAATTATTTCAGGGGGGAAAAAAAACCCAAAACCAAAAACCAAAAAACATAGCCCATTTGTGTAGCACAGTGTTAGCTTTGTGTAGCACTATACTGGCATAGACATATGGTAAGCTCTAAGGCAGAATTAGTTACCCTAGGAGTACAATAGACCTGATTCATATGCTATACCCATGCAATGCAGAAAACAAAGGAAAACCTATGCAGATTCTAATAAACTGAAGACTGACAGGCAGTTTACAGGCATTGGAAGGCTACTATTTGTCTGATTATATCGTTGGAAAAGATCTCTAAAACATATTCATCTTATGCCAACAAGCATTCTCCTGAACATTTATCTGGGAGGTGTTGAGGATTTAACACAGGATGAGGACTATTGTTAAAAGGGTTGCTGCCATGTGTCTATCTTGTGTCGCCAAGTAAGGAAGTTTAATAATGGGCTGTTAACCTCTAGGTTAGGAAGTTGAAGGACTTTATTTTTATAGATGAAAACAGAGTAATTTCTTTGCAAGAAATCCTGCTAGAGATGACAGTTTTTCCCAAGTTTATGGCTCTGCCATGCAGAGTTCGTTCAGATAAACTACTTCTAGCTAGTTACTTGTAGCAAGTTTTTTCACGCTGCTTTTGCTACGTCTTTACCTCATTTATGTCTGATTCTTCCCCTCCTGTTTGCCTCCGGTTTCTGAAGTTAGATGTTGTGATTTTGCCATTATTCTTTCAATAAGGCTCTCCCTTTTGAGAATTAAAGGAAAACGAGTGGGAACACATAGGTGGCACAGTGGGTATATAGTGAGGACAAAACATTATAGGGACAATGGTGCAAAAAAAGGGGCAAATTTCCCACTGTTTATTTTGATCTGAATCTCTCTTACAGGATGTGACAGGGTTGTATGGTTCCCTCCGTCCAGTTTCAGTGGAAAAAATGAAATAGGAATCCATAAAGCCTGTGTAATTAATGGTAAAAATCACATCAAATATATACACTTAAAATGTCAGAGTCACCCTGGCCAAATATATTATCTGAATTTCAGTACTTGATTGCTTTCCAACTTACAGTACTGAATCAACAAGGTGACAGTGCATGTGCATATGATTGTGGGTGTATTACACTTTCCTCGCATCTAGTAAGAAGAAAAGCAAACAATCTGTAAAGACAAACGCTTCCTTACTTTTTTCATATGTGGGAAGTGAGCAAACTAGAACATAATGTTCTCTTGCTCAAATCTATGTAAATGGTAGTTAAATACCTTTGGAACAGCTTAGAAAATAAATTATAAAAAAAAGGGAGTTAGAAGAAGAAGCAGAAATCACTTCTTTGGCTCTGTTTTGAATCAGGCTTGGCATTCAGAGAAGATGCTGGGGCAGCTGCTACAGGAAACCAGGCAGGAACAGTTAAACTATTGTATAAAAAAAGAAGAAAATGACTGCTAGTTAAAAAATGCAAAGCCATAGCCATTGGTAATATACATGGAAATGTGCTTGGCAATAGCTACAGAACCAGGGACAGAATGCAGATGGCTAAATGGCAGTGTTAGCAGCATCTTCTACCACTATGCTCTCTAGGGCAAAACACATTTTTGAGATTCATGACTTGTACCCCTATTGTCCAGGGAGTTCATGTTCTGATATTGTCACTGTAGCTTGAATTGGACAGTAATGTTGCCTTTTATGGTAATAGGTACATAAAATATGTAAATAACACACAGCGATAATGTCTAATGATTAAATGGATATAAAACATGTATTATTTTTATACTTAATAGTTATATATAAAAAAAATATATGATTTCTTTCCATTAAAGGATATGATTTCTTTCCATTAACTGTTCAGGAGAGCTGAAGGTGGCAATTTCAGACAGACTTTTGCAATTTATGTGGATGCTGCTCAAGCAAGATGTTGTCAAGTCATTAACTAAATAAATCTTACCACATCTCCTTTTCAGATATACCTACATTGGAGGATATGTGGAAAATAGTAAGCACTTACAGTAAAAGCAACCATTTCTTAGACTATTCTGGAAAAAAATGAAATCACATGACTTGGTACTTTGACACAGTTAATACCGATGTTCTAAATAAGTCCACAAGGTATGTGAAATTTATTAAAACAAAAAGTGAATTAGTAGTAAAACATCCCAATTGATAGAAATAAATGTATCAGTTGAAAGCAATTTATTATGCAATCAGGAAGGAAACATCTTCACCACAATCTTACAGTAAGAAAACAGGCACAATACAACCTGCTGTACTATGCTATGTAACTGAAGAGTGTAACATCCAGAAAAGTGTAAAAGACTGAGGTCTGTAAGAATCCACATTTCTTACATTATAGAAAAGAAGTAACAAAGGATCCCTAGACATTTATTAGGTACACTGTGGGACTTAAGCTGAAATCAGTAATCTAAAATGTCTCAAAATCTTTATTTGCTTTTCATTTCTTTTAGGAACATATAGCAGTAGACACTTCTTAAGGTATATCACTGTTTTAACTTAAAATTCTCTTGAACAGCTAGACTTTAACTGTCTGAAAATTAATCACCTAGATTAAGTAAAAGCATTTAATTATCTAATCAATAAAGACATATAGATACCTTCAGAGCATGATTCATTCCACCCTAAAATGAGATTCGGTATTAGACAGCAAGTACTACCTGTGGCTTCCCATGGAATTTTTTCATATCTTATGTCTGTGGTAAGCTAAACACTATTGCCCAACTGGTCATGCAAAGCCTACCTGTGTGTATCATCTTCATGTGATCACGTTTTGTGTTGCGAAAGCTAAAATATGATGCTGTTGTCTAGTGAGACATAATCCAGCAACAAAATTTTCAGCAGCTTTTCTGTTCAGTTTATCAATTTAAACACACACAGGTGAAACCACACATACAAGTGATTTATTCCTAATTACAGAGTGGCAGCAGTAATTGAGAGTCCAGTCCCAATTATATGCTTAGAAGTAGAGGCTGTGGGGGAACATCAGTTAATTTTAAGTGTTGAAAGAGCTCTCTCGTAAGGTTTTTTTTCTGTTTAGCTTGCCTACAATTTTAAATTTCTTAATTTTAGTGGTAATGTAAGTTAAGTAGTAAGGTCTCTGCTTAACAGCTTGAAGTGCTAAGGAGAAACATGCGATTTTGCATTTGATCCCTTACTATATCTACAAATGTCCAGATGGTCAGTCAAGAGATGCTGTTGGAGAAGTAAGAGGTAGAAAAGGGACTAAGATAAAAGATGTCCTTAAAACTGAAGAAAATGAAGAAAATGAGTCCTGGTAAAACATCAATTCAGGGAATGAGAAAGCCCTACAGGGACATTCTACAGCTATGAATCCAGGAACAATCAGAAGAAAAGATAATTAACATAAATAGAAATTAATTTCTTGGACTATGATTAATGGAAAAATAACAGCTTCTTTAAACTAGCCAGTAATTAAAATTACACAAAAATATAACTGGCAACATCTCCTAATTTTTGCATTTTTAGCAAGATTTTATTGAGAAATTGTCCAGCAGTGGTACTCTCTCCGCTGCCTCCCTTTCAAGCTCATTGTACAATGAAGAAAATAAAAAAAAAAAAAGACTGTAACTTCCACACTGAGTTATAAAAAAAAATAATTTTGGGGCAGTGCATTTCAGGCATCATCAAAACAATTGATCTTGTGAAGTTTTTTTTTTAAATGTAAGGATCTTTGCAGCTCGCAAAAATCTCTGATAAAGAATGACTGAAAAATTTCACATAATAATAAATTTTATAGATACATGCATACAGTTATACATATGCACTTACCTAAATATACATGAATACATACATATATATATGTATTTGTATGTATATATATATGAATATATATAAAAACACAAGCATCTGGAACTCAGGAAAAATTTCAAATTTGAGCCATGCCTGTGGTCAGCAGCTGAGTAAACACTGTATAATTTGCAATATGTAAACATTGTAAAAAAATTAATTAAAAAAATTACCCAGCTAGAGTTTTTGACACATAGATACTCTTTAATGAATATCCTGTCTTTTCTATATAGACTAATGATTATCTAAGCCTTTATTGTTGAAAGTTTCCCGGTACCTAAAGTTAAAGCTAATCTATTAAGAGGCCTGGGAAAATAATGCACCATCTAGATGATATCTGATTTGTGTCTCCTATCAAGATCATTTGTGTAAAAACAGTGAAAAAATGTGAGTTTAGGAGCAGTGGCTTGTATAATTACTGGCACCTTCAAAGGAGTAAAGCTGAAGAAAGCCGTAAAATGGCTAAATCAAAGAGGAATAAACACCTCAGTATTATTGGGTATGTGCAGCTTTACAGAAACTGAGCATAATGAGAATGGCTGTTATCTCATGAAATAGTAGATGTTACAGTTCAAACTGGAATGGATGTTGGGACTGATGTACTTGACAGATCAAATAATTTAATTTCTCAGTTGTCTAAATAGCCTCCTGTTTGACTACTTCTGCTTAGAGCAAATTATCCATTTTCTTTTGAAGTGCAAAAATGTGTGGTGTATTTGCTGCTGATTACATGAAAAAGGGAAATGGTGAGACTGGACATAAGATGAAAGGTCGACCTTCACAAGCACTTAGACTTCTTTGAAATACTTTAAGCTCCTTGAGAGATTAAAGGAAGGTTGGTGAACATGAAACTCTTCAGGAGAGGAAAGTGAAAAGCAGGCTCTAGGACTTCTCAAGTGGCACCGTAAACTTATGCTTAATCAATTGACTTAAGCCATGACAATTTTCTGGACTACTTTTCATTGACATCAACAAATATTGTGCTAGGCATTTGGTATTAGGTATTTGGTTCACATGGGGATAATTCTATGCATGCTTGTTTGACTGTGGAAGACTTTGACAAATTGTTTACGAGTAAGTAGCGATCAGAAGTCTTATCAGCTGTTTCAATAACTGCATTGTGAATCACAAGTGGAAACTGCTTTGGAAAACAAAGAGGTACTCATGGACACTGTGGAAAAGTTGAAACATTTTTTTAGATGTGAGGAGTTTTATCTGTGAAGAATTCTTTTAGATTTTACAGTCAATGAAACAACCCTGGGAACTTTCTGACAAATTTGCCTTCACAGTGGTATGCATTCAACCTTTGTTCCTGATGTATACTTTACCTCCCTTAAAGATCAACAGTAGTCATTAAAAGTCTTCATAGATATATCTGCTCATTTAGATGTCACTACATAATGCATGCATTCCATACAGTAGTTCTTTAATCAATATTAGAAAGGGAGAGATTAAGATGAATTGTATGATCCCCTTATTACCGTGGATACCTGCAACATTGCTTTTGAGGTAAAGCAGAGTGAAGTGTCTTGTGAAGTAATGCCCTCAGGTCAATGACTTGGCTGAATTTTAATTGTCAGGGCATATTTTATGAAGATATTCCAGCTTATCATCTGCAGCTGGCTCATATTCGTGGGACTGAGCCCCTGAGCAACATATGTATGCATAGTAGCCCCACTCAATGACATCCGTCATATGTGGCAGGGCATTCATTGTGTGTTTGCCTATGATTCTGTCTGCACCAAATGTATGCCAGGATTGCTAGGTGCAGGTTCATCCCAGGGAATATGGCTTATACTAGGCTTTTTGGAAATTTTATGGCAAATTTTTGATGTTGGTTTCTGGTTTTTTAACAGATGGTACTAGACTGTTACAGAGTTGAAGTTGCATATGGGATTAGCAAAAACCTGCCGTGTCTTCTGTTGCTCGTTGAAGCTCTTAGCTTGTCAGGCCTCTGTAATTGCTTTCTCAAGCAATTGACACCTGAGTGTCAAGGTAAAGACTTTTCTGACATGCAATGATCTGTGATGCCATAAACTATATGACCCTGTATCATCTGGTACTGAAGTCTGCAAATGAAGGTGACAAGTTTTACTATGATTTAACACATGGGAAAAACCTTCCACATATTCAAACTCTGTATAAATCAATCCTATGTGTAAAGAAAAAAAAGAATTAATGAGATTAAGAAATATTAGAAACGAATAAAATAACAAACACAATCTCATCAAAACCAGCAACATATGATTATTTTTTCATCTGAGACATCTGGGTGAAGATATAATTTGATATTTTCTCTCTGTGACTCCACCAGATACAGAGGAGCTAATTTGCTATTCTTCTGGTTTTCTTCTGGCTTTCTTAAAATAGTCCAGTTTCAGGCCTGTCGTTATCAACCTTCTAAGTAAATTGGCTTGGAACAAATAACTCTGTTGAGAAGTTGTTTGTGACCATTGCTTTCCACACATCTTTCCTCACAAATCATGTTAAGCATGTACAGTGTTTTCAGGGTTTCCATGATCCCACTTTGCCAGAAAATTTAGAATGATCGCATTATTTCAGCAAAAGCTAAGTGTACAGCTCTGATGTACTTAATTCATTCTCAGCAAACCATCCTATTAAGATGAACATTTCCTGAAGAAGTAAAAAAAAGCTTTGCAACTTAATGACCCATATATTTACACTCTAATAACAGTCTGCATAAATCGTGTCACTTCACAAGCCCCAGCTGCTACAGTTTTGTGCAACTTCATTTCCTTTCTCACCACTGACGAGTGCAGAAGTATTGACTAAGGAAGTCAATCAAGAGCTAATTTTCTAATAATGATTTTAATATGCAATAAAAAATAATAATTTTTTAAAAAATGTAAATAAAGAATGTACACTGAATTCATGGTAATGGGGATCTCACAATATGTAGGCTTCCAAGCAATATATTTATCTCACTACTGAGTGGAAGAGATTGTTTTCCTCCTACTACTTTCTCAGGAAGTAGTTGATCATGCAGAAGCAGAGTAGAAAAGGCATGTGATCCTCTCATCTTCATCGTCAATCAGTTAGGAAAAAAAAAAAGAAGTACAACCCTTTCTTTTTATAAACCCTCCTGTAATCTCCACTATGCCAGTAGATATAATGAAATATGCTTAGACTTGTTTCCAGGAGTTCTTAAGACAAAGATTTTGTCAAAGTTTCTGATCTCTTTGATAGTACTGGTGACAACTGTGGAAGACTCTGAGGAAGATGGAAGTAATGAATGAATGGTTATGCAGTTTCTTAGCAACTGAGAAATGAGAACGACATTTGGAATTAATGTTTCTTAGATAAAGCCTACTAAAGTCCACCTGAATTTGAGAATTTTGGCTCAGAATCAATTTAGAATTAACGTGACAAACAAATGAACTTGACATGGATGTCATGTTTGCCTAGGTGTTTTCTAACCCAATCCTCCTTGACCAAGAGAAAGGCTTCTTTTATATTCTGTATGTATAAGCCATAAAATGTGAAAACATGACCTCCACCTCTGTTTTCAATTGAGAATGAAAATAATTATTATAAAATTTTATATGAATAAACCTACTTAGCCAGTCTTAAGATTTTTACCAAAATTCTAGAATCTACTTTTAAAAGGACTAATTTATATTCAGATGATTAATTCTGAAACTACATGTTGTGCCATTGCCTAAAGCCATGTAGACTTCATTAAACTAGAAAGTCAGAGATGGATGAATTTAGGCAATTTTAAAAGTAACTATTTAAGTAAATTTTGTCAGAAAGCATACTAAAGTTGGAGTTAGACGTGTTTGTGCTATTTACTGTGTTTCAAAACATTAAGTAATATCGTAGAGGTTACTAGGGCAGCACTAAAAATATCAGTTCAGCAACATGTGCATATCATACAGGAAGTATTTTTTGTGGCTGTGGACAAGACATGGTTTGCAGAAGATGTGTTATTCTATGATTTAAAATTATTTCTACTGCCTCAGAGTTGCAGGTGTAAGTTTAACCTGTGAAACCTGTTACAACTACAACTATGAAAAAGAAGGAATCCTTGTTTATCTCATGTTTATTTCATTAAAAAAAATCAACAAAATAACAGGAGTTAAAAGCAAAATTTAAAAAAAAAAGTGAGTAATACGAACTTATACAGTCCCAGTGTAGCATAGTAGATGCAATTTTGGTGGTTTTTTACATTTCATATTTAACTTCTGATTTTTCAGTATACTATATATATCTATCTGTCATTTTCTTTTATAGCAATCAATGGCTAATTTCAACACTAGATGTGAATTGAAAAAGCTAAAAAATTTAGAATCAAATATATTTTTGAGTATTGATATGTGTTTCAAATAAATAAGCCTGTATTGTGAACTCTTAAGTCACTAAATGACAAATTCAGTAAAAGTAAAAGCTTTGGAAATCATGCTTACATTTCTTACTGTATTTTAAACGTAGATCTCATGATCAGGAAAAAAAAAACAACAAACCAACACAATTCTTGAAATTCCAGGAAAATTCTCAAATATAAAATTGAGATGAGTCCATTTTGGTTGAATAAACAGTTACATATGTCACAGCAGTCAGAATACATGAAAAGAAGTCAATAAATGAAAGCTTTGTGACAGGTAATAGAATGAATGGGTGAATGGAAGTATGTGAAAATGAATGAATGAATGAATGAATGAATGAATGAATGAATGAGTGCAGTCGTGCAAATATTTACTTCCGTGTAATTACATGTACAGAAGTATTTGCATTAAAACTGAACAAAAATGAGAACAAATTTTATCTGATTTTTTTCTTATAGGATAACTGGTGTTTTGTGGGTTTTTTTGTTTGTTTTGGTTTTTTGTTTGTTTTGGGTTTTTTCTTTGTTTTTTTTGTTTGTTTTGGTTTTTTTTGGTTTTTTTGGTTTTTTTTTTGGTGTGGGTTTTTTTTTTGTTGTTGTTTTGTTGTTTGCTTTTTTTTGGTCCCTGAAATACCTGTTTCAACGTTGGTAAATTAAAATACACTGATGCTCTAATTTTGAAATGAGAAAATGTTTTATAAATAACCTTTGTTGTTATAGGTAAAACAATACCAAAGTAAAAGCGGGAAGATCATTCACCCAATAGTCTTCAAAGAGTCTACAGCTTTCAGAAAGAGAACCCATATGTCTTGGTGTAAAGACAAATACTGGGGGGGGGGAACTCCAATCAAATGAACTCCCTCCACTTTTATTCCCTCCCTAATAGAGAGAAACAAAAAATGTGAGGTGGTTATAAATGAAAAAATAACATCTTACTAACAAGGAAAAACAGCCACACCACAAAGATATAAGGGAAATGGCTTACCCACAAAAAAGGAGTTCACTGCATCACATGGTTCCCCAGGAACAAAAGGGAAAGAGAATGACAGAGGGTCCTCCCTGCCAACCACCCCCATCCACCCAACCAAGCAAAAGAAAACAATGGGAGAATGCTGGCAAAAACAAGAAACCCAGGAGAACTGCGCTGCTAACAAGGAGCTCACTACCAAACTGGTTCCACACCACCTGGTTAGGTTCAGGTCTCAATTAAATATTTAAGAGTCTCTTTGTTCGGAGTTTCTTTGTTCCCTGCCATGTGTTACCCCTGGCATGGTGTGTTGGCCTGCTGGGCTTGGCTGGGCTGTGGAGCCAAGGGGTGGCAGGGGCTCCAGCACCCGCCGTGGTTTCACACAGTGAGTGAGTAGTGGGTGAGTGGCGAGGGCAAGGCAGCAGCTCCCGGCTTTGCTGCTGTCCTGGCAAGGCAGGGATGGTTACCAGTGGTAGCTGAGACTCCAGAGCAGTTCTGGCCCACAACAAAACCCCTTTCTTGAACTCTCCCTGCCAGGTGGGCGAGGTGGCCCCTTTCAGATGATGTAATGGTATGAATATTCATCATGTAGCTCCCTCCCCTAGCTTGTAACCATAACATTATGTATCTGTGGTAATCACGATGGAGAGAAGCTTGGATAAGAACTATATGAATAGAAGAAGACAAGTTTGCTGCCAAAAAAAGTCTTGCCACAATTTCTATTTAATCTTACATAAGTCTTACTGCGTCTTCAATGCCCACCCTTACATATGGGTATTTGACGAAGCCAGAAATCTCAATTGCTTCATGTAGATTTTCTTGTATTAGTTTTTTAGCATTAGTTTTTTAGCTTTAATTCAGACTCCATGAGAAAATAGACTCCATGCTTCTCAAGAGAAGTGATCTAACAAACAAAATTATTGTACTCCTCCAGTTCATGCTGAAGCTGTGCTGTTACCACATTTTTCTTATATCTTGCTTTCCTTTTCTTCACTTATAAAGAGACAGTCCATAAACTGAATACATTAGAAATTACTGCATGAAATAAAACTCCACTGAATAATTCAGTAACAGCTTGTTGGTTACCATGAGGAAATTATTATGCTTTTTTTACAGGTTCATTTTCTGGTCTCCACTTTAAAAGCTCACTTTTTAATTTGTGGTCTGCAGTTAGACAGCAGAGATTGACTGGATCATGTAATACATGAAGTATCTCTAATAGAAATTCAGGTCAGTCAGGATGCCCTCTCTTATGACTGAAAAATGTTATCATTCACCTTGCTTATGGCTAGGACTTTCAACTATCTTTTTTTACCCATTCGTGGTTTGCTGAGTAATGGCCCTTAATAAAATTTCAGCTGCTGTACACTGAACAGGCACAAAACATCTGCCTTCTGCACATTTAAAAACAATAATTTCCTTCTTTCTGACTCAGGAAAAACTATATTACCTTGAAATTAGACACTTCCAAGCATTCTTGATCATTGTAGTAAATATTGTTCCCGTACTGGTCAGTTCTTGGACTTATGGGTATGAGTGAGATCTCCATCAAAATATTGGCCAGACAAAACTTAAATCAAATGTGATTTTGATAATAACAATAATATGTGCTAGAAAGGAAATAATTTTTGTTTCTCAATGTGGAAAGTTAGCCTTGGTTTGGTATCAGGTGCCCACCAGGCTGCTCTATCTCTCCCCTTCATCAACAGAAAAGGGGGAGAAAATATGACAAAAGGCTCATGGATTGAGATAAGTACGGGGAGATCATTTAACAATTACCATAACGGCAAAACCAGACTGAACGGGGGAAATTAATTTAATATTTTGCCAATTAACAGTAGAGTAGAATAATAAAAGCAAATCTTAAAATACCTTCCCCCACCCCTCCCTTCTTCCCAGGCTCTCCTTCACTCCCAAATTCTCTACCTTCTCTGCTCAAGTAGAAGAGAGGGATGAGGTATGGTTATTGCAGTCAGTTCATCACACTTTGTCTCTTCCAAACCTTTCTCCTCACTCTCCCTACTCAAGCATGGTGTCCCATCCTCCATAAATTCCTCTGCCATGAGTCCTTCCCATGGGTTGCAGTTCTTCATAAACAGTTTAGTTGCCTCTCACAGGGTGCAGTGCCTCAGGAACAGATTGCTCCAGCATGGGTCTCCCGTGGGATCACAGATCCTGAAGAAAACCTGTTCCAATGTGAGCTCTTTGTCATGGGTTCACAGGTCCTACCAGGAACCTGTTCCAACGCGGGGTGTCCACAGGGGCACAGCCTCCTCCAGACATCCACCTGTTAGTGAATGGGGTCCTCCATGGGCTGAAGGTGGATGTCTGCACCCCCGTTGACCTTCATGGGCTACCACGGGACAGCTGCTTCACCATGGTCTGCACCACGGGCTGTAAGGGAATCTCTGCTCTGATGCTTGGAGCACTTTTCCCTGCCTTTTTTCACTGACTTTGGTGTTTGCGGGGCTGTTCTCTCACATATTTTGACTCCTCTGTCCCAGATACTGCTGCACAGCAGTTTTTACCCTTCTTATATGTATCACAGAGACGCTACAGATGCCACTGATGTGCTCAAGTTTGGTCACTGGCGGGTCTGTCAGAGCCAGCTGGAACTGACATTCTCAGACATGGGGGAGCTTCTGATATCTTTTCACCGTAGCCACCCATGCAGTCCACCCATCTCACTACCAAAATCTTGCTACATACACCCAATAGAGTAAATAGTGAATTGCATCAGGCCCTAAAATAAAAAAAAATAGAGGAAATGCATACTTTTTCAGGCATGTTTAGTCACTTTAGCATGATATTATTGTAAAACAGATTTATGTATTTTTTACTGATATAAAATCAGGGAACTAATACAATTTTTAAATGTATTCTAGTGAGTTTCACTGAAAACTTGAAATGGTTGTTTATGATATTATATTTTTACTTGAAATTAAGCATTTACAATGTTCCGAAACTAGCTAAGTTTTGGTCTAAAACTACATGAACACTGTAACACATCTTATGAATCACAAAAAAACAGGATCTATAAGCATAGTTTAGCAAATAGTTGGTAAATAATAGAATCTGAGATAACACTGTTTGCATCGGCAAAAATCAGGGAATAATTCATAAAAAAAAACACAACAAAAGCAGCAACATAAAAAACCCTCAGCATTGTTTTGTTATCAATTTGCAAGCTGAAATTTATTCACCTGAATTGAGTAAGAAGTGCATTAACCATTGGGGAGAATATTATTGGTTTTTTACTATGGACCTCTCTTAGTTCTGTTTGCAAAGGGTTCATGTTCCAAAATCAGTGTCTGTTGGTATTGATTTCAAAATGATTTTCCTGAACTGATGGACCTTTGCAAATTGCTCATATTTTTTTCTGATAATAAGCAATGAAGTTCCAGGTGATAGAAATTTTGCAGCTGCTGTATTCTTGCATTATCAAGGCAAGTCGCTGCCATCATAGGGTAAAAAATGGTAGGTTGTAGCATTTGCAGATCAATACAATACATTTGCAGCAGCTGCTGCTGCTAGATTAAAATTACTGTGCATATTTTCTTATTACTTCTTTCTGAAATCACGGCTTCTCAAATATTTAAAATACTATCACTTCCGACAAAATTATTCCCTCTCAGTTAAGAGTAAAGAAATATTTTCTATTTTCTTAACTTTTAGAACCTTGGGTACTACTCTGAAGACAATTTACAGAAAATGTACCATAGTTCAAAAAGGTGAAAATAAAGTCATATTCAAGACAGCTCTATGACTGATGACTTCTAGAAGAATGTGCATTAAGTTCTCAAAAAATCAAGAACTTGAGTCATCAGCAAATGTCAACAGATTCTATTCAGAAAATGTTGTTTAGAAACTATTACCTAGGCAGTATTTTGTTTTTCAAAATATGTCAATGTTCATAGAATCATAGAATCACAGAATCAGTTGGGTTGGAAGGGATCTCCGAGATCATCAAGTCCAACCCTTGATCCACTACTGCTGTGGTTGCCAGACCATGGCACTAAGTGTCACATCCAGTCTTATTTTAAAAACCTCTAGGGACGGAGAATCCACCACCTCCCTGGAAAGCCCATTCCAATGCCTGATTACCCTCTCTGCAAAGAATTTCTTCCTAATATCCAACCCAAACTTCCCCTGGCACAACTTAAGACCATGCCCTCTTGTCTTACTGACAGTTGCCTGAGAGAACAGACAAACCCACACCTGGCTACAACCTCCTTTCAGGGAGTTGTAGAGACTGATGAGGTCTCCCCTGAGCCTCCTCTTCTCCAGGCTGAACAACCTCAGCTCCCTCAGCCTCTCCTCATAGGACTTGTGTTTGAGTCCCTTCACCAACCTTGTTGCTCTTCTCTGGACCTGCTCCAGCATCTCAATATCCTTCCTGAACTGAGGGACACAGAACTGGACACAGCACTCCAGGTGTGGCCTCCCCAGTGCTGAGTACAGGGGAAGAATCACTTCCCTGGCCCTGCTGGCCACACTGTTCCTGATGCAGGCCAGAATGCCATTGGCCTTCTTGGCCGTCTGGGCACACTGCTGGCTCATGTTCAGCTTCCTCTCAATGTTAGCAGTTTCTCGGTTACCGTTTCTGAATAATTCCTTCTTTCTTCTTATTTTTCTAGTCAGCAGCATTTTGATTAACACTTATAATGAAGGACTTTCCTTGATAAAGAAAAGATTTAGAAATATTTATATTACAAAAGGAAAGACTATGATTTTTGATAACAGTGCATTTTTGAAGATTACAAGGTTATAGAAGATCATGAATTCCGATGGCTGGCTAAGCTATGGAGAAATATGCAACAGGCTTATCTCATTGCAATAGGCGTTTTGGATAAAATTCCATCTGGCATATGGTCCCAGCAATTCCCAACTGGTAAATGGTCCATTGCACAGTCTACAGCAGCTCCTGGTGGGTTAACACTGGGCAGCAAATCAAAAAGCTGCTTCTGGCTTTCTAACAGACACTCAGCTGCTGAAATTCAGCACATCAGAAGCTGTATGAGTAAGAATCAAAAAGTTCATCACTAGTGAGGAAGAAAATATAGTTGTAGCAAAGGCACAAAATTATTCATGCTGTCTGGGTGAGAAATTAGACTGATTTATCCTTTACAATCAGAAATTAGATCAATTCTTGAGTAAGTATTAAGGGTAGCAATGTAGAGTTGTACAATGACTTAGTGACATAATCACTAACCTCATCTTTTGCCACAGTTTTGTCCTCAACACTTTGCTTGGAGAAAGACTGTACACTCATCCATATTGATTTTTGTCTTCATATACTTAGTGGGTAGTAATACTGAAGGATTTTTTACCATTATAGATTATCTGCATGATATGGAAGACTAAAGAATCTACCTCAAAATTTTGTAAACAGTCTTTAGTAGACAAAATGGAAGCAATAAAATCCCAAATTTGAAGATGCAAATAAGTATGTTAATGTTGTTCACACCCCTTTCAATTTGAAGGATAATATAATTCTTTGTGAATACAGGCACCTGCGGTGGGGATTCTTCTATGGTTTTCTGTGATGACAATACATCTTTCACACTTCACTTTCATTAGAAAAAAAAAAAAATTACTCCCTTCACCTGACAGAATTCTCTCTTTATAAAGATTTCTAAAAATGTAGTATTCAAAAGGGGAAAAACCCTCTTTGTGTTTGCCTCAATCAAAATTGTGTGTCATTGAAGTACAGGCATGAATTCCTGGTTCGTTGAAATGATTGTTTGTTTACCTTACTGTAATTACTAATTTTGGAATAGAAATGACTACCTGTCAATGGATTTTTTTTAATTAAAAAATATTGACATCTAAGAAGACTGTATTTCCTGGAAAACAGATGTAGAAGATAACCATTTGACAATCTCCATAGTTGACAAATTTTATAATAAGACAAATTTTTATATTGTACTCATTGTTCATTAATACCTGTTACATTTATTACTATTACATTAATTATTACTATCTGATAACCTGGACTTAAGGAATTGTCTGGATGCATAAGACAAAGTAAATTTTATATTTTATGAGAATACACATGTAATGTTAGATTTATGGCTATAGAACACTGCAAGTAACTGAATATACATGACATTCTACACCAAAAATATTTTCATATGAAGTCAAAATAAGAATGAAATAAAAATTCTCTGCAAAATATCAACAACATTACTTAAGAAATCCAGCTTCATGATTTTACTGGATGCTTCAAAATTCAGTGTAGAAAAGGGAATAAATGTTTTCTTGGTTTTGGGATAGTTGGAGCAGCAAAGGTAAAATCTATTTGAAAGATTCACCAGCAGAAAGTGGATTGCTGATTATTGTTGATTTTTTAAGTTACTCTTTATGTCACATAGGCAATATCCACTCAATGTTTTGTGTAGATTATATGTTTTATTTTCTAGTAAGTTGCACACAGCTCTACAAATGTTATAGACATAAAGAAAGAATAAATTTTACTTCAGTTGCTGCTAAATACTTGTAGTAATTCCCAGTCCAAATTTAATATCTACAGTTCTGTCCTCTGCGTCCATGAATTACACAATCACCCTCACCTTGCCATTCTGTCTCCCCACTTTTGTTCATCCACGTACAAGTCAGCAGTATTTTTCATCTATTCAAAACTGCATACCAAATGCTGCCTAAACAAATAAAAGATTTAAAGCTCGGAAAGTGTTCTCCAAAGTATGTCACTCATGAATTTAAACCAAGCATGTGGTTAATTAGCCCATCACATTTAAATCTAAGGAAGGGAACTTAAAAAAACCAAGGACTATCTCTGCTACACCAGGAACACAGACTTACTCACATCCATATGTATAGGTGTTAATACCAAATATTCCAAGAAGGCTCTTTTCCCCCCTTCACTCTTAGAAAATGTGTACATAATTTGACTTATTAAAAAAGGCTTCCAAAAGTTACTTAGTTGTGGTGGTGGTATGTTATTTTTTAAATTAAACCTAGATTTAACTTAATTACACAAAAAAAGTCTACAGTGTCTATTTTGCTATCAGATATTATTGTTAGTATCAGGGTAATGTTGCTGTAGAAGAGTAAACTTGTGAGAAAATTGAAGCCACGTGAAGTTTGCACAAGCAATCTGGCACTAACTCTCCATGAGTGTAGGAAAAAAAATCGTACTCTCCATTTGTTATCATCCATTTCTATCTCCTTGTTCTGCCAGAGAACAGCTTGTTTTTTTCTAATCTATGATCTTGTTTTCGCTCCTGAAGTGAGAACGAATCCACATGCAGTGCACAGTGGGTCTCAGGCCTGGTGTGTCCCACATGGTGGGACAGGAGGTTGCTTGCAGTGCGAGCTGGAGGGTGCCAGCAGATGTGGCAAGGCATGGTACGCATCACTTGTACCAGGGCTGCTCTGCACATGCCTCTGCACTGAGCCTGGGGAGTCAGGGTTTCTCTCATGTGGCCACAGAATTATTCACACTGTTTTAACTCCTTATAATGAAATCCAACTAATTTTATAACATCAAATTTTTATTCCTTATTTGCAATATTCTAGTTACCACACAGAGTTAATGCTGAATGAGAAAGAAACGGTGACTGCTTGGATAGAAGATTATTGTCACGATTCCACATAGGAGATTAGAAGCCTTTGTATAAAATGAAATTTATTTTTGCTGAATTTCTTATAGTTATAGCAGCAACTTTTGCATCTGCAGAAAGGAATTTAATTTCTTCTTAACCCCATCCGATATGCAATTTTAAAGATTCTGTTTATGTCAACAGGTCTTGAAAACCAATTCCTTTGTCTTAGATTTTTTTTCATTTTCTTTAAGGCCTGCACATTCTCCCTGAAGTTATCTTCATTGTGGGCATAAGTGACAGACTGTATTTCTAACCAATCCTGTTCCCACTGGAAAAAAAAAATTATTTTTCAATATCTGAAGACTAGTTTGTAACCTACTATAGCAGTCTTAGACTCTTGATCACGTAGTTTGTTTTTTAGTAGTTTAGTCATGATTGGTTATCTTTTCCAAAAAGCTCCCATAATCCCTTTTCTCTGAGTTTAGTACTTATATACAGAGGAAATTTGTTTTTATATTCCACTGTTGGTTTTGGACAGTTTCAAATTGCTTATCCAGAGAAACCACTCTTATTCATAGGTTATGTCATTATCTAGTTGTGTTTTATAAGGTGATCCTGTCTCTCCATTATCATCTTCAAACTACTTAGATTATTTGGTGAAAAAGCACTCCAGAGGTACTCCAGAGGTAACCATTTGTTTTCTCATGAGTCATTGAAACTCTTATATAGAAGAAATCCAGACAAAACCATTAGAAGTATTGCTTTTTTTGTGCAACATTTAGAACAGCAGCGGATTTTATCTTCTTGTTCTCTTTCTACAATTCAAAAAAATACCTAACACTACTCCACTTCACTTATTTACTGATGTAATTCAGAAATACTATCATTTACATGCAAAGAGAATTAGTGTGATTTAATTATTGATCTAGGTGAATAAATCTAGGCAGAGTATTTTCCAGTTTGTATTGAGATTCTCGATTATAGGTACTTCACTGGAATACAGAAAATTATCCAAGTGCTTGATATAATGGTTAGGGGTGATTTGATATTCACAGCACTTTTACACATTAGTCTCTTTTTACATTAAGAACCCGAACTTCCAGACCTAAGTAAGTAAATTTTAGTCAAAATGAAATGACAAACTGTAATACAAAATGATGCTCTCATTAGTCTTTGAAATTCTTCAAATAAAAGCAAAAGCTAAGTTCATTAGCTCTTTAAACTTAGTCTATGTTAAAATATTGAAAGATAGGTATTTCCCTGTATTCTCATTTTATTCCATGGTAACAAATGTAGATGTATGGAAAATTATTAGTTTCACTCAAAAAGGTTGGCCACTCTAAACCAAAAAGGACAGATGTAACTAAATTAAACTGCTCATTTCAGATCAATTATCTATTTTAGTAGTTTGTTAATCAGCTACTTGTTGGCATTTCTGACTCCTTCTTGATTGCTCTAAGTGGGGATTAATGAATGAATAATTCTGAACCACAAATAAAGAAAATGGATATTTATATTTCCTAAAAATGCCCTTTCGTACTCAATATTTATTGATATAAAGAAGAATTGCTGTCAGCTTTTAAATAAATAAAGAACTGTATTTCTTATTGTGAAAGGGTCATTTTCTAGACAAACAAGGCACTCGATATAGAGGAAAGATTTGCAAATAAATTTTTTGTGTTGTGGCACTGACTAAAATATTGAGCAGATTACCGAGTACTGGGTTTATGTTTATTGACTGTTTTGTTGGCTAAGATATATTGTTATCAGTTACAGTAATAATTTATAGAAGTGTGGTGGTTTGGGCTAGGCCTTCCTTGGTGACCAGTTTGTGACCAAGGAAGGGTCCAGATTTACCCAGTATTCCCTATGATTTTTACGTAAACCAGATTATAAGAAGAAAGGAGGAGAGGCCTTCGCTCTCTTTCCTTCTGGCGGCTTGGAGGTGCAGGTTCCCTGCTGTTGAGTCTGCCGTGTTGGGGAGCGAGGCCTGGTTAGACCTTGCTGACCTTGGGAGATGGAGGTTGCCAGAGATCATTCTGGAGCGACCCTCAGTTGTCCCAGGAGAGTAGTGAGCTATTTATTTGCTAACTCTTTTAGTGGATAGATATTGGGCTGCTAATTGGGATATACATATATATTATTTTGGTTTTGTTCCTTTTCCCTTCCCCCTTCCCATTACCTTGTGAAATTGTATATATATTTCAATTGTATATACCTGTAACATAAGTGTAAATATATTTATATGTATTTATATATATCACTTTAGCTGTCTCTCTCTCGTTTCGGGTTTTCTTGGTTGTTTTTCTCCCTCTTCTCCCTGAGGTTTGGGGGGGGGGACTTCTTGTGGTAAGGTTTGGAGACTTGGCAGGGAACCAGCTTCAAACTGTATCAAGAAGATACCTTTTGCTTGTTGAAAAGTGACAGTTCCTGATGAAAGTACCTTCCAGGTACTTATATTGAAGTTGTTTCACTGTATGAAAGTTCCTCTCTGTCACTGAAAATTTTCATCATATATGTAATATGCCATTACATACTTCCCATATGTCAGATGTTTCAGGCCCTTAATATCTACATAGCCCTTTGCTGGCCTCACTTCAGTGTGTCCATGACTTTCTTATATGGGGAAGTCCAAACTTGCACAATGTACTACATATGTGGCCTCAGCAGTGCTGAGCAGACGAGAAGTATTGCCTCCCTCAACCTGTTGACAATGCTACTTCCATTGAACCCAAGGTGATTTTGCATTTCTTTGCCGTAAGTCAGCATTACTCATTCATCTTCAATTTGTTGTCCACCAGGACTCTTCTCAGGAGAGAAAAATAATAATTCTTTCGAGATAAAAGAGACACCAAACCAAAAGTAGAAGGGAAAATGTCAGTGTGCTACCCAGTGGTAGTAATATGGAAAATATTTTTAAAATACTTTAACTCTGAAAGCCTGGGGTAAGACTTGCATTTGAAGCTGTGAAAACGGCAATCAATAGTTCCATGTTGGAAAAAACTACAAGACTGAACACAGTGCGAAAGGTTGGAACTGCTATGTGTGGAAGCCAGAGCGTGAGCCAGGACTCAGCTATGGGGAGAGATGGAATGAGTTTCTTATTTTCTCTGAGGCCGTATTACTGGCCACAGCTGGACCAAAGGGTCAGACACCTTGCCTGGTGTAAATGCAGATTCTTTACAAAAGGTATCTGTGTACCATAAAATAAGAATCCTAGAATATAAATTGGAGGGAGCATTTACCCTAGGGTCTAATTTAAAAAAAAAATAACGAAAAGAACAAGACTGTACTTAATATTAAATTCATATTGAACAGTTGGGGAAATTTTGTAACAGACATTGCCTCCCCTCAGCATTCTTTATGTCCTAAGGCCACAGATGCATATTGGCACGTGACATTTACCATAGGCTTTATGTCCTACTTTATGCTCTAATCTATTAGCCAACAAAAAGAGGGAAAACAAAATCAAGAAAAAAAGAGCAGATTATTTGAAATAAGAAGGGAAAAAAAAAAAAAGAGGAAAACCAATAAATCTCAGTTATTCATTACCAATGCAGATATACTAACATGGCTGTAGACAAATTTGTGAAATCATCAAAAGCCTTCACAAGTGTACTTTCTTAAAATGAGGGTGATTTGAAGACAGGAACTATGTCTAAGGGCTTTAGTAGCACTCATGGAGTCCAGCAATGATCCAGAGCCCAAAATTACATAGGTATGGACACCATCACTCTGCCTCAAAAAGTGTTATCCCTGTTGGGGTAAGACAAATGGAGATTACAGACATGATCTAGTTCATGCCATTTGCCCTCAGAGCCTAAAGTCATCCTTACCCATTCTCCATGTAACATCAAAGACATGTTTAGTATCCTTCTTCCCAGAGAGTTACATCATTGTCTTGTATCTATGCTATTTGATACTTGGAAGAAATACTTGGCATTCATAGGCAGTTTCTGTGTTTGGGAGAATAGTGTAGACTGGTGGTAGCAAAGTTTTCCAAGTCTGAGACAATCAACAATGTCGTCTTTATCATGCAGTACTTTGTCTTGAAAGTTCATGCTTTGCAGTTCGGAGGTTAGTAGATGAAAGAAGCCCTGCTGACAGAGATGCAGACAGAAATTACACTGTAGAAAATTATGGCATATGAGTTGGGTTTTTTTTAAATTTTATGGAAAATTATCTCATATCCCTTTGGAGAAACTATTGGAAGATCTCTTATCTAGATTCTTGTACCAGGCATATCTTCCTGCTAAACATACAGATAATAACTTATACTATAAAGTGAACAAGCTTTAAAGAATATGAAGCCTCACAGAAAGGAAGGAATAATTGCTTATGAATGATTAAGATATCGCTGGATCAGAGGACAAAATTTACAGACATGTAATAAAGGAATATCTATGCCATTGGTATTTCTAAGTAAATTGTTATCTTTCAGAAATTGTGAGCAGAATATTCCCAACCCTAACTTCAGCACAATAGCTCTTAAATGCTTCTGAGGAGTACTACCTATCTTTTCACTGATTGATCAGTCAGCTGCTTTAGTATTTTAAAGTGATGCTAAAAAATTCACTCTGGTAGTGCTTCTATATTCTGCTCCAGGTGCAATATACCATAGTTCCCCAGGGTACACAGGTACGCAGGGTACCTTTACTCCACATCACTTTTATCCTGCTTGATTTCAACAGCATTACACCGATATTCCCCTGAAGCATTTCTTTTGTTTGCTTGCTCCTGAGCCTTGCTGATACTTTAGCATCTGCGTCTCATAAGGGCACTACACTTGAGAGATAATGGTATAAAAATATTGCAGGTAGACTAACTGTAGATTTGCAGAGAAAAAAAGCTAATATTTCTCTGAAGTGATCTTTCCAGTTGTCATCAAACAAAAACCATTCTTCTTGGTGAAAGCTTTTTGATAGACACCTCTAGACAACCTGCCAAGAGGAGATTTTTCGGCTAAAACTATTTTTTTTCTGCATTTAATAATAGTAGCACCTGACAAGAAGCACTATGACAGCTCAGTGGATATGAAAATGTTGTAATAAGTTCCAAGGCATTGTTGCATTCACTAATGTTACATTGTATAGTTGAGTGAAGAAAGAGACAATGAATACTTTGAAAGCCAGGGATTTTCATGAGTTACTTATCCCTATAGACAGCAACACCATGTGTTTTCATACTTGCAGAATGGAAGAGAGATTGTCCTACAAAAGAAAAAAAGCTAAGACATTCCTGTAATATCAAGAATCTCCCATATGAGGCATTTGGGCAGGTCTTTCAAAATAGTATACAAGAATTTTATACGTGTGAACAGCAGATTGCATATTATTTTCAGTACTTTGTCAGATCACTAGGGACTGGTTTATCTTTGTTAGTGTAAATGTCCTTGCTTATTCTTTATCAAATGGAGGCATCGTAACAAATGACACTGTGGCTGTGAACAACTTCATGAAAGTACCAAAACAAAACTAAAGTTTTCAGAATTAGGGAGACTTTTCCTGGATACTTATAAATCTAATAATATCTACCTATTTATTTAAAAAAGCAGAACTTTCAGTGGTATAACAGGTTGTCTAAGGGTTTTCAGAAAAGGAGAACTAAAAGTGCATAATATTTTTGTACAGCTTTTCACATTTATTCTATTTCTAGTTCAATCTTTTCTTACAATTCATACCACAATATTCATCAGAATTAATTGTGGGGGAAAAATTCACTAAATTGTTTAGACATTAAATGCAAATAATTATGCTAAGTTTTATTATATAGGATGTTGATTACATACTATATGTGTATTTTATATACATATATATATTTATATTGTGTCTTATGTCTGTTGATTAAACATATACCTGCAGTACCTATTGTAAATGTATGTAGAAATGACAATTTCTTAACTGAATATTTTGCATTTCATCATTCAATAACCATTTTCTACTGAAAATGAATAAATTAAAGAAATAAAAAATATTTACACCATATATTTATTAATTTCTAGGTTCTTCTTTGCAGTAGTCATGACTGCATAAATTTGATCCAAAAAAGTGTTTGCTAATGAAACATTGAGATCTTTTAGACTTTGATGAAAACCCTTCATGTATTTATCAATCTTGTTTTATTGTTTTATGCAATTTTTTTTTTCATAAAGTATCTCATATAAGTAGTGTCCTCTAATTGATACATGATAAACAAATAAGATTGAAAAGAACCTGAAACTCCACAAACATTTCTGACAAGAATACAGGCATTTTCTCTGAAGAGGAAAGCAGTTTACAGAATTATACTGCAAAATTTATTCTACAACATTTTCAAGCACATCACAAATAACAGGATTTGAAATTAAAAATTAAATCCTCTGAACAACAATACAAACACTTGGCATGTTTTCATACACCAGGTGAACCAAAAAAATGAAGTTTGTATATGTCCAGTTGAGTGCCTCCCCCTTTTTGAGCCCCATTTTCGGAAAGAGCTTCTTCTATTTAATTTATTAATATATTTGAAAACTGTAAATCATTCAATCATGTCCAAAATCATTCCATGTATCCTGTATTTAATTTTTGGGTGATAAACCAACTCTAGAAGCATATATAATCAGAATAGCATCAGTTGTATAGCATATGTATGGTGAGGCATTTAATGTTTCCTGACAACGACAGCTGTTTGGAGAGAGACAATGCCATCTGCAGCAACGAGAGAGTATAATGATTGCAGTCCATCTCACTATTGCCTTTCTAATAACACAAACTGCAAAACTGAAAGAGTTTGTGATTGTCAGAGGGATGTGCAAAACTTTCCTCAAAAGGAGATTAAACAAACCAGTTAGGGTTAAGATTGAGTTTTATAGGATGGTGTGTTGCAGTTCAGTTTGCTCATTCACCTGCAACAAGGTCTACACTGAGTGTAGACTCAATAGCCAACAATATCCTGCATCATTAAAATATTATCTTGCCTCTAAGTTAATAAAGGACAAAGAAAGAGCTCTATGTTTTAATATTAAATATATACAAGTATAACTACTGATTCATTTTTTGCACAAAGATCTGTTTATACAATCATAGCAACTATCTGCTTGTTTCATAGTAGTATGTGGAAACTGCTAAGGGAAAAAACAGAGGAAACAAAGAAAACCTGGTGAAGCTCATAAAATCTTAAGAAGTCCATTAAATTTCTTACATCTAATAGAGGTCCAGGATCACATCAGTTGCCCTGTGAATCCACATTGGACATCTGTGGGTGGGCAACTGAACTGATCCCAGAATAACATTCTCATATATAGGGACTGGATTCAGTAATATATGAGCAGAGAGTTAATGCTGGTTTAAACAATTTTGAATGTCCTGCTTAGCCTTCACCTGTCACTCCTGTTACACAGTGCCTTGTCTGTCCTTCCTACCCTGTGCCATCTCTGCTAGACCTGTGTTTATGTCTTGGATATCCTAAGACACTGCATATGGCACTTGAATATTAAAAACTTACTTGCATGTAAACATCTAAGTGTTGGCCAGTTTATTTCTGAATCCGTAAAATTATGGGAGTAGACTGTATACAGGGGAAAAAACCCGACATATCCTCAGGACTTGAAGCAGTTTCTGGATGTGGTGAGCAAAGGATGGATATTTAAATACACTAACAGCTCCAGGTTTCTTCTGGAGATATCCCTAAGAAGTCAAAGGCCAAGGCAGATTTTTCAAAAAGATCAGTGAAAGGATCAAGTTGAGCTACGAAGGCTTTAGCAATTTGAAGTATAAAAAATCTTTCACAACACAAAAAAATCATGTCTCCAATTATTCAAAAGAACTCAAATTTAAGTCTCTTGAAGCTTTGGAAAGTATTTCTAGAAATTATGTTTCCCAGTAAAATCTGTAAGTACTGGCATTTGACAAAATGCGTTATAGTATTAGCAAATATGGAATGATACGGACAGAAAATTTCAGGTAGATTTATGTCTATTAAACTTGCAGAGGTCTGGAAATTTCACTGTGTTGTGGAATCTTTTAGTGGCAAACGCAAATTATTCAAAATCTGTTTCATATCCCAAGATTATTGCCTCTATTGTTTTCTACACATAAAATTATCTTGGTCTTCACTTAAATTACAAACAAAAAAAGTCCCAAAACCCCACAGAATTTTCATGTTAGTCATAATGAGTTAGTGTGAAATTTTTGTACATCTTTGACTGGTTGCACAATTTTCACCTCTGTGAATATTCATGTAAAGATGTCAGAGTAATGTGATGTTTATTTTCTGCTATCATGTCGAATGCTTTCTAAGTACTAAAATGTGATGTACTTCTGCTGCTATAGTAGTAATATAGTGCTTTTAGCACAGCATTAAGTTAATTAAATTTCAGTGTCCCCAGTGAAATGAAATATATAAGTGGCTATTTTCCTCTTTTGATGATAACTGGAACATAAGGGTGGGATTCATATTACACCTCCTAAAAGTGGGTTTCACAGGCATGTCATCCCATTTTACATGCTGCAGTTTAAGGACCTCCTAAAGGATTTCTGGCAAATACAAATACTTAGGTGCAAATAACTATACATCATGGCAGTATCATACCAGAGTTTGACTAACTAAACTCTGCAGGTGTGAAAATGATAACAGTCAGCATATAGGAAAAAATTTTGTCACATAATTTACAATAGAATGCAGCATAGCTTCTTATCTTGTCTTTCTGTTCTTCATTCTTTCCCTTAAGTACCTTACAGTGATATATGAAATAATTCAGTATATTTGAGATGACTGCAGGAGGCTAAACATTATGACATGAAAGAAATACAAACTTCCAGGTTGACAGCTGGAGGTCCAGGAGAACTAACCACAGAAATATCAAACAGCATCAGATATCCAGCTTTAGGTAACAGAATAAAGACACAATTCGTGAACAAAGTAAATGTTTGATTCTAATTCCAAAAGAAAAGTTTTAATTCAAATCTGTTAGTTCATGTATCTTCAGTATTCGTAATACTTACAAACATACTCTTCAGTTAGTAGAACTGCTAATAGTGAGATGCAATTTTCTAGTACATTAAAATAGGGGTCAATGAAAAGACAGGTGTGATAATCTAAAGAATATAGACTTCTGTGTGTCAGCAGTGTTTAAAAAGCTTAATTTCAAACATTTCTGCATTTATTTAATATTTCAATCATTAAGAAGCTAAAAGTTCAATTCACTTGCCTCAAAATATGCACCTGAGAAGTTCTAATGTGATTCTCTATGGCCTGTGGTTGATGCTCTGTGAAGGTATAAATACTAGTGTAAGGAGTGATGCTTCAACTTTCTTGTGGTTTCTCAGCTATGAGTAACAAATTATGCAAAATGAATGGATCAAGAGATATCAAAGAAAAGAAAATGTGACTGTATAGCTGAATGATTCTGGCATTCTCCTGAAAACACAGAAAGTCCTCGATCTCGTTCTTTCCTTCTATAACTTTTCATTAAAAGAAAAAAAAGGATGGAAAAGAACACGTAATCAGTCATTAGACCAGAGAGTAAGATTGCCATCTTCATAGCCAAGTGAATTATATTGTCTCCTACTCCATGAATTTCACATTTCTTGCTGATTAGTAGCCTAATTTGAACTAAAACTAAATTAAACTAAATACTCCAATCTTTATTAATTTATATTCTTCCTACTGTTATTTTTGCACTTATATTAAGCAGTCAGTCAATAATATTTTAGGAAACAGTCTTTGTAGGACTATTTACGTACATATGTTTAGCAGTGAATATGTAACAATAGAGAAAGCAGTTTCTTATTTCGTTCGTTTGGAACCACAGTCATGCTTGCTGTTCATCTGTTCCTGAAACGCACAGCAACATGACAGTTCAGCACTAAAGAAAAAGGTAAATTAGACATTATTCTTCTAAATCAATCAACAGAAAGATGACAAGAATGCCTGGAGAAAGAAATACTCTACTTGGGTTCAATTTTCTTCAGGATTAAGAGAATACAGATTTCAAACTGTACTGGATCTGGCTTGGATGAAGTTAACTTTCCTCACAGCAACCTGCATGACATTATGTTTTGAATTTGTGTCTGAAATTGTACTGATAAGACACAAATGTTTTGTCATTATTAATTATAATTAAATTAATATTGTTAATCTGTGGAACAGGTTTCTCAGTTTCTCACACTACCACCCCTTCCAGGTGTGTCCCATGCCATATAACATCATATTCAACAATAGAAAGAAAAAGGGATGCAGAGTGTTTGCATTCCAAGGTAGATGTTGCTCAGAGACTGGCTGGATATCAGTCTGCTTGTGAGAGGTGGTGAGCAATTATGTTTGCATAATTTCTTTGGTTTTCATTTTTCTGTTGCTTTCTCTTTCACTTCTTGAATTGTCTTTATCTCAATCCATGAGTTTTCTCATTTTTACTCTTCCTATTCTCTCTGTCATCCCACTGTGGGTAGACAAAATGAGCAAGTGTCTGTGTGGATACCACAACACAAACTCTCTCCTTTGCTTTCTCCACAGACCAAGAGCCCCAGATAAGCCAGAGAGAATGTACGTAGTTTACACTGCAGGAAGAAAGGAAAGAAGGAAGGTCAGCAACAACCCTGTCATGGACTAGTTTTGTTGCTGCTACTGATGTTCTTACTGAAGAATTCTACCACTTCTGAGAGAAGAATTGGATTTCAGAAGTAACTTTCATGAGCAGCCTTTGTTTAGTATCACAGCCTGTAGAATGCAAATCCTAAAGACCTCAGATATTCCTAGAAATGTAAATCTAAATGTCACATCTAGGAAACTTAATTATACTAATTTCTACTTCTGTTATTTTTTTTTTTCTTAATTTGCCACAATTTTCTTAATTCCTACTGAGGCTGCTAGCGTGTAACAGCTGGTGACATTTGTGTCTGAGTCCATGTCTTTGTATTTCTATCAGCTAGAGTAGTAGACCTAATGACTAATTTCTCAGTCATATGTACCTAGTACAAGAAGTCCAGGATCTAAAGACTAGCCTGAACCAGCATAATGTCTCCATCTGTAAACTGTTCATCTTCTAGGAAGTGGAAAGCAAAGAGTTTCGTGTTGTATTAAGACATTCTGTTCACACAAATATCACGTGATCTTATTTCTGTAGTCTTAATTATTTGTCAGACTAAAAGGAAGGAATAGACATGAATCTCTAATTATATAAAATATTAAAATTTTCTAATTCCTGTCTATACTGTTTGTTTCTTCACTGTTCTTAGTCCAACTGAACTCTAGGAAGTAGGACTACCCCATAGCCATTTTGCCTTTTACTTTATGTTTTCACTGTGTGTAAATCAGCTTTTAATGAATAAATCCTAATTCCTAAGCTGAAATAAAATGCTCTCAGTAATGACTTGATGCAAAGCTACTTTTTAAAATTGTAAAATCATAGCACAAGAAGATCAGTAGTTTTTCTTCCATGTTATTTTGCTATAGTGAACAAGTCTCTTTTTGTCTTGTATTCTTAAAAATCTGACAAATATTAATAATAATAGACAATAAAATTAAAATTGTGTTGTCTGAACTTTACATACACAGAAAATGAGCATATGACACAGCATCATCTTAACTGTGTACATAAGAATAAGTTTAGCATTCTTTTTCTCAAATAAAACAAAAATTTGGAAAGAAGCTGAATCATTTCTCTAAGGAAATATAGATTTTTAAGCAGAAAAAAAAAAAGACCTGAAATGACTTCTGAATTTAATAAAAGTTATACATTGATTTTCTGAATGAGACCACATTTTTAGAAGGAAATATTAAAGAAAAAAGGCATCATGATTAAGTTACTAATATTAAAATTCTACTTACAGTGAGGGTTACTTCATTAACACAGCTATATTTTCTCACAACCTAAAGCCCTCACCTACATGTAACTAGGTCTGCAGAGCACTTACAACCAATCGATAAAGTCGGGATGTAGAGTGATGACTAGGAAGCAAGATGTGATTCACCTTTCTACTGTATTTCTGGAGTGTTCTAAAAGCACCTCCTGATCAACCTACTAAAATGGACACTACAGTGGGATCAAATTGTCTAACATGCATCTGGTGAAATTTCAGATATTACAAGATATCAAAGATATCTGCACAGCACTAGCTGAGAGCCTCAGAGACACATTTGGCATTCTAAACAGCATATAGAAGGTCACTCATAATGAGTTCATATATTTTAAGTTTCACTACATGCTTATGCTTTTACACATGAGTCTCAACCCTTGTGCCTATTTAAAAGTGAGCTGATGGACCAGGTCAATAAGTTCAAATTAATGAATGATTAAATTAATGCTGAAAATAATAAAATAAAAATCTGAACTGGACAGTAATACAAACTATTTTATGTCTATATTTTTTTAAATAAACTAAAGGAAGCAACAAGTGCTTTTGCAAGTTTTTTTTTCATAGTAACCTATCTTTTATTTTAGTCAATGCAGTAGGCATCTGAAACTGGTTATAGACACACTTACAATGTAAATGCCAGCTCTGTTCTTCAACATATTCCATGACAGTCTGTTGCATAAGATAACTACTAAAAAAGAAATTATGAGGAAAAAAGCAAACAAATAAACAAAATCCCCCAAACATATAGAACAGAATGCTAATCAAGAACATTTATCAGGAAAGTATTTGTCTAAAAAGAATAGCAAATAATGAAAGAATTTTGGAGATTATTATATGAAAAACTGAAATATGTTTTTTCAGAAATTTCTCTGAAGAAGGGCTGAAGCCTAAACAGAGGAAACATTTTTAATTATAAGATTCAAATATGTTGACATTTGTCCTAGTTAGGACAGCTGAGATCAGTTCATCATGGTGGGTGTAACCCAAAACTGTATTCTATAGCCTTCCATGTCATTTCCCAGAAACTAGACTATTGTTGTCAATAGACTATTCGCACCCTCTGCCCATAGAGCCTGACTCCTCAGGCTATAAACTAGGTGTTAAGAGGCCTGTGAGATAGGAGGATGTTTCTGTCCTCACACCCTTTGTGGAACTCCCCGCCCTGAGGGGAGCACTGAACATTCCTGCCTGAACTAGAGGATATATAATCTTGGAGTTTTGGAACATTTTTGAACCCACTCGTGGGATCCAGAGGACGGCTGCATCTCATCGCTCTCAACCAGACCTAGACCACCACTGGACTGCGATCACCAGTTCTGGCCAGACTGCAGCAGCTCTCCCACCAGCAGGTTTTTCCCCTCTCCCTTTACTTTGGACTCAAACAGGGCCCAAGGAACACCACTTTGTTCAGGCCCCAGGGTACTGGGTTATACATTTGGGTTTTTGTGGGTTGAGACCAATTGTTTGTTTGTATTATTGTACTTACTGTATTATTTTAATAAATTGTTATTCTGACTTATAATCTCTCCTTTGAGTTGGGTTCATTCCCCCTGCTGGTTAACTTTTAAACCAGCACATTTTGGCGCCCAAACGTCGGGCAGAGAGAGAGAAGTCAGAATCACAATTTCATTTGAAGCATTTGTCTAGTTGAATATAGAAACTCCCTGATCACCATGTTGTTTGATGCACTCACATGGATGTTGTATTTGAGCCTGTTCATATTTCCACAGATGGGGTATTATTTGCCTGTTTTGATGCTCTCTTTAAGACCAGGGAGAGGGATCCAAATTGCTTTATTAGTATATTATGTTTATGTCATTCTAACATCAGAAGCAATGAGTTTCATTGTAAATGTGTATTCAGTCCTGTTTGCCTGTCCTGGTTTGGGTTGCTACCTCTGGGGCCTCATTAAAAATCGTACCCAGCTTTTTGGGGGAACAGGGGTGGATGGTTTCCAGCCTCCCACCTCCTTCTTCCCCTTCAGACCTGCTACAACAGTTTTTGAAAATATTGAGTTCCCTTTTGATGTTAAGGACAGCATAATGTTATTGTTAGTGTTGCTCTGTCTGCTCTGTACTGTGTACACCATGTTTAGGGTCAGAAAAGTGCCTTTTAGGGAGGTTGTTTGGACACCTGCCCTGGGAGCAGATAATGCTGAGTGGCACGGGAAGTGGGAGGATATCAGCCAGTATTTGGAAAAGTTTTCTCCTCCAATGATCTGGAAATTCACCCCTGAACAACTGCAGGATCCTGTTAGCATGATAAGACTGGTGAAGGAAAAATGCTCTGGCAGCTCCAGAGATGGCCAGCTCACAGCAACCTGCTGGGCCCTGGCCACTGCCTACCGGGCACTGCTTGACATGGTACAGCACTGTCAGGGCGAGGAGAGAAGGAGCAAATCCGCAGACACCATGTCCACCCAAACCACAGCTGAGTCAGAGGGAGAAAGAAATAAACCAACCGGCACCGTGTCCACACAAACCATCGAGGAGCCAGAAGAACAAGCAAAACCAATAGCAGTCGCCCCTGTCCAGAAAAGGAAATCAAAGACTAAATCAGTTCGCATAGCAAATGATGACGAAGAGGCGGGACCTTCACATCCACCGGAGGAGACAGAGCCAGAAATAATCACTCGGTCCCTATCCCTGGGTGAGCTACGTGAGCTCCGGAGAGAGTTCACACGACAGGCAAATGAGTCCATTCTGACCTGGCTGCTCCGAATCTGGGATGCCGCAGCTAACGATACGATCCTAGATGGGAGTGAAGCCAGACAGCTGGGATCCCTGTCTCGAGATGTAGTCATTGATCAGGGGATTGGAAGGAGGCAGGAAACTCTCAGCCTCTGGCGGCGACTGTTGTCCAGTGTGAGGGAGAGATACCTTTGCAAGGAGGACCTCCACGTACAGCAAGGACAGTGGAACACGATGGAACAAGGTATCCGGTGCTTAAGGGAGTTAGCTGTACTGGAGATAATCTTTTCAGAGGATGAAAGATTCCCTAAGAGTCCAGATGGCGTACAGTGCACCTCCCAAATGTGGTTAAAGTTTGCACGACTCGGGCCAGAAATGTATTCCCGCTACTTAGCAACGCTGCAATGGAGGGAGGGAGAGGACAAGGTGGGAGCATTGGTTAGCAAACTCAGGATTTATGAAGACACTGTCACCGCCCCATTACGAGCCCACGTCTCATCTGTGGAAACCAAACTGGCTGAACACGTCCGAAGCCTGGAAGAGAAAATTGAAGAGGGACACCAGAAGCTAAGAGAAGAGATTAAGGAAGGGATTTTCCATATCTCGCCAGGACAAACAAGAGTCTCTGCTATCAGGAGCCAGCGCCCCCCAGCTAAGGAGAGAAGGTACACTCCACGTAGCGATCTATGGTTTTACCTCCGTGAGCATGGAGAAGATATGAGGAAGTGGGATGGGAAACCCACCTCTTCCTTAGCAGCCCGGGTACGTGAACTGAAAAGAGGAACAAATACCATAAAGAACTCTTCAAGGGTAAACGTTGCTCCAGTCTCTCGTGGGCAAGACTCCAGACGGTACAGGAATGATGATACGTCTGATCCTCTTGAAGGGACCTCCAGGTCATACCCACAAGAAGAGCACAATGAGTACCATGACCAGGACTAGGGGTGCCCTGCCTCTAGCCAGGTAGAGGAGAGGGACAATCGAGTCTATTGGACTGTGTGGATTCGGTGGCCTGGCACATCAGAGCCACAAAGATATAAGGCCTTAGTGGACACTGGTATGGTGGACGGTGGTCAAAGTACAGGTATGGGGAAGCCTGGCAAGTTGACTACATCACGCTCCCCAAAACCCGCCAAGGCAAGCACTACGTACTGACCATGGTAGAAGGAAGCACTGGATGGTTGGAGACATACCCCGTGCCTCATGCCACTGCCCGGAATACCATCCTGGGCCTTGAAAAACAAGTCCTGTGGCGACACGGCACCCCGGAGAGAATTGAGTCTGATAATGGGACCCATTTCAAGAATGGCCTCGTAGACACCTGGGCCAAAGAGCACGGCATTGAGTGGGTGTATCATATCCCCTACCATGCACCAGCTGCTGGAAAAGTTGAGCGGTGCAACGGACTGCTGAAAACCACCCTGAAGGCACTGTGTGGGGAGACTCTCAAACACTGGGAGCTGCATTTAGCAAAGGCCACCTGGTTGGTCAACACCCGAGGTTCCATCAATCGAGCTGGCCCTGCCCAATCAGAACTTTTGCATACTGTAGATGGAGATAAAGTCCCCGTGGTACATATGAGAGGAATGTTAGGGAAGACTGTTTGGATTAGTCCCACCTCAAGCAAAGGCAAACCCATCCGAGGGATTGTTTTTGCTCAGGGACCTGGTTCCACCTGGTGGGTAATGCAAAAAGATGGGGAGACACGTTGTGTACCACAAGGGGACCTAATTTTGAGTGAGAATGGTCTGTAATGTTTCATTGTATATATATATATAGAGATAGATAGATGTATATAGTTTTAAAGGGATATAGTTTTTAAAGGGGGTTAATTTGGGCATGACATGGATGGCATAGAATAAGGGGTGGATAATGTCCTAGTTAGGACAGCTGAGATCAGTTCATCATGGTGGGTGTAACCCAAAACTGTATTCTATAGCCTTCCATGTCATTTCCCAGAAACTAGACTATTGTTGTCAATAGACTATTCGCACCCTCTGCCCATAGAGCCTGACTCCTCAGGCTATAAACTAGGTGTTAAGAGGCCTGTGAGATAGGAGGATGTTTCTGTCCTCACACCCTTTGTGGAACTCCCCGCCCTGAGGGGAGCACTGAACATTCCTGCCTGAACTAGAGGATATATAATCTTGGAGTTTTGGAACATTTTTGAACCCACTCGTGGGATCCAGTGGACGGCTGCATCTCATCGCTCTCAACCAGACCTAGACCACCACTGGACTGCGATCACCAGTTCTGGCCAGACTGCAGCAGCTCTCCCACCAGCAGGTTTTTCCCCTCTCCCTTTACTTTGGACTCAAACAGGGCCCAAGGAACACCACTTTGTTCAGGCCCCAGGGTACTGGGTTATACATTTGGGTTTTTGTGGGTTGAGACCAATTGTTTGTTTGTATTATTGTACTTACTGTATTATTTTAATAAATTGTTATTCTGACTTATAATCTCTCCTTTGAGTTGGGTTCATTCCCCCTGCTGGTTAACTTTTAAACCAGCACAACATTAAATCTTGAATTCTCAATAAGTCACCTGTGACTGTCTCCAAGAATTTTACCTTGATTTATCAGAGAATATATAGCAAGTGTTAAATAATTCTGTACATTAATAATAGGCATCAATTGAATTGATAAGCGCTTACCTGGAGATAAAATTGGATACATAAATGTAAATAGGAAAACGTAAATATTTCATTGACCACTGTGTCTTAGTTTCATAGGTTTTGGTCTGTCAGGAGGGTTGTGGTAGAACAATCATTGAAATACTTGCATTCAGATATAAATACATTATCATCATTGTGTGAAGTGATAGTGAAACTGATAGTGAAATAATGTATTGCAGGTCTACAGAACTGTACAATACCCAATTAACTAAAGGGGAAGAGTAACCTTATATAATAAAGCTTACTCCAACCACATACTGATTTTTACTTTGGTCTATAAGAAAGTGTAAAATCTATATCAGAGTGTTTGGCCTATATGCCTAAATTGATTTTAGGGAAAAAGATGTCCTAATTTGAAAAAAAAAAAAAAAAAAGGCAGCACAAGCATTTATCTTTCTCTCACAAAAACTCCGTTAGCATTTAAATTCAGCTTAGATTAGAAAATTTATTTGTTTATTTCTAGTAGTTAATGGTCATGAAATTTATTCTCTCACCTTCAAATGCTTCATCTTGGAAGAACTTCAAATTACTTTTGTAATGAATATCACTGAATTGATGCCTGTTTAAACCAAATATTAGAAGAATTGTAGTAGAAATGCCTTCTAGCTGGCTTTTCTTTTACCCCAGAACTGTCCTGAGACATGCCCAAAAATGACACTTTTTTTTCCATCAGAATGCCTGATGGCACATCATAGGTAAAGAAAGGCCTGTGCTGAACAAATAAGGTTATCTGTGCGGATTACATCTCCATCTCATTTGCTAGGTAGGGATCTTAATGTGGTTTGTAGGCTAGGCTGTGTGAATTTTACATAATATTATCCCCTTCCCTATAAGCATGGCTACACAAAGCTTTGTGGAGTTTAGATTTAGGGGATATGTTAACTCACTATGATTTCTGGAATTAAATCACTTTGCTTCCATAAATTGCTGTTAAAAAAAGAAATAAACAAAAAAACAAAAGCAAGAAAAAAAATATCATAGTACTAAGTGTTAGATTAGCAGAAACTTGTTTAACAACCAATCTCAGAAGAGAAGTAGGATCCTCATTTCCCTTCATATTATATATTCAATTATAACTCAGTCACAGTATCTGGAGAGAAGTTTTTATTTTGAAATATAGTCAATAATGTTGCTATCTGCCCTTTGCATAATAATGTAATGATGAGAACATTAGTTAAGATTGTGGGAGGTCTGAGTACTAGAACAAAGAAGGTGGTAACCCAGGCCCTAGTTTCCAAGTTTTCTAGAATAATTTTTGTGCTGACTGGTAATCCTTCCCTCATTGTCGCTGAAGTCAAATCATCATGAGGTAAAGAATTTATCATTTATAGAAAAAGGAAAATTAAATTGAAAGAGGAGTCAACAACATGAATAAAATCATGAAAGGGTCTAAGGAATTTGTATATATTTTTCTTAGGGGAAAAAAAAAAGAAGAGAGAAAGACTTGAAGTACATGAACAGTAACATTACTATGGATCAATGAACTACAGGAAATTATTTTTATTTCTCTATGCACAATGTTTCAGTTTCATCAGGAAGGATAGAAAATAGCACCATCACAATTTAGTGTTTTCTTTATATCTCTGACAATTTGCTTGAAGTGAACCAGTGCACTTTGATTCCTTTATTTTTATTATAAGGCAGGTCTAAACCCCAACTCCAACTCCTTTAACAAATTCTTTCATGGGTAAAAATTTTCAAATTTTTTCCCTGTTACTCCATCACATTCCTATCTCAGAATACTTGGTTATAAACTTCAGTGAATTGAGAGATGTTTCTGGATACCAACAAACCTGATGTTATTCATATATTTAAAGTATCAGAGTTTCCCACTACCTGTCTTTACAGAATATATGGTTGATAAATGGGAAGCACTAAATCTTCCTTTTATCAAGTCAAGAATCATGTATGATTCTCCACATTGCAAAAAAAATAATCCCTTCTTCCCATTAACTTCTCACTAACTAGTATCTATCTTCAATATCTAAGTCATATGTAAGATGCAAGACATGCAAGAGACATATTCTTCTGAGACACCATCTGGAAGCAAAGGATGCCAAGTGGCACTAAAAGTTTATGTTTAGGGATTTTACCCTGTCCAGAGGATGTAATTCAGACTAAAAGTTAAAAAAAAAAAGAACCTACCTATATGCAGGTACTTTTATGTAAACAAAGTTGGTCAACTTTTCAGTTCACCTTGAACCAGTAGACATTTCTTTTTGATTTGCTTTGTAAAACTCATTCTTTGTACTGATAAAATCTCTAAGTGGGAAACTGAGACCTAGCTCATGATTAGAAACCTAAAATAGGGTATTTAATATGGAAACTTAAATGAACAGAGCAATTCCAGCTACTTTTTAATGTTCTAAGACAGCCACATAGGGCTGATAGATTTGACATAGATTCTACAGGAAGCATCTCTCAGGAGGGGTGTGCTGATTAATCTCAAAAGTTATTAGATGCTTTTGTATGAACAATTACATTCAACCCACAGATATCCACATCTGAAATTGCTACCATATTCATAGCCAGACACTCCTACAGAATGATTAATCTACTGTATTTTAGAAGCCAACTTCTGGAGAAGATTAATTATGACCTGCAAGTACATATTAACACTTACATGCAGATATCTACATTTTCACAGAATCACAGCATATGCTGAGTTGGAAGGCACCTACAAGGATCATTGAGTCCAACTCCTGGCCCTGCACAGGGCCATCCCCAAGGGTCACACCATGTACCTAAGGATATCATCCAAATGCTTCTTGAACTCTGTTGGGCTTGGTGCTGTGACCGCTTCCCTGGGGAGCCTGTGCCAGTGCCCAACCACCCTCTGGTGGGGTGTTTTTTTCCTTATATCCAGCCTAAACCTCCTCTGATACAACTTTGGGCCATTCCCTTGAGTTCTGTCACTAAGAGATCACCACAGAGAAGAGATCGGTGTCTTCCCCTCTACGAGAAAACTTGTAGACTGTGATATTAGACATTAGTAATGTTTGTAAATTCAAAGATAATTATTAAAGTCAAAACCAAGCACTTTAATTATTCAACATGTTTTTAACTATAGAATCACCTATAGATGGTCAAAGGTTGGCAATTCATCTGTGGTCTTATTTTTTCTTAACAATTTTCTTTCTTTCTCTGTGAGAAACAAAGGAAGTTGCAATTTCACAGCCATACTCAAGATCATGATTATTTAAGTAGTCAGTCTGCACAACTAATCAATCCTTGCAAGTAGTTAATTCTGATGCAGGTAGGAGGATAATGACTTTAGTGCCTTACCAAGAAAATCATCAGATATAACTTCATCACCACTCCATTGTTCAGTTCCACCAAGTGAAAACCTTCTGGATTTTTCTTTAATGGAGACAAATGACTCTCTGTAAATCCCTGGATATATTTTATTCTATCAGTTACTACACAAAAGGTTTAACTTTAATTAAAATTAAAAAATAATTACTTATATGCTATTCTGTACATTCATGATGTAAATTTTATATAGTGCTACCATATTCTCAGCATAAACAAACCACAGTAACAAGCTAATACTTTTGTATTTATTTAGAATATATATGAAATAATTTTGGGGATTTTTCCTTCTTTTTTTTTGTTTTTTTTTAAGTAAAGCCATCACAAAATCTGTGACAGAATCAGAACTGTAACAATTTCCGAAGCTTAAGAGTTGTTACTACATGTAACTGGGTTTTGGTTTTAGTTTGTTCAGGGTTTTTTAATCCAAAAAAATCCCTGTAATTAATGAAATTTAGTAGTTTAGTGTCACTTGTATGTGAATGTAGATGTTTTGTTAAAAACCTGAAAAGGTATTATGATAAGAAACTTGTAAAGAAGAGTAGGAGAAAAATCCTCTGACATTTTTAGATATATCTATGTTTACCAATGTATATTAAAAATATAAAAACAAACATATATTAAACTAATGATTTTGCCTTGGAAGACAGTTCAACTCCAGTAAGAAAGCATACTTCTTCATAAAGACACAGAAATGTGACAACAGAATAGGTACCCTATCAAAAATCATTAGCCTTGCAATTACCAAAAGAGGAACAGAGGAACATGAGTGTTTCAGTATCAGTAGATATGATCAATCACAAAAGCCCACTAAAGGGCACTGTATGCCTGACTACCAGTGCCTGAAAAGAATTAAAGATAATACTGATGAAAAAGAAGACTTGTAAAGTCATAACATAAAAAATCCTGCTGCTTCTCTGTAATAATGCCAAGTAAATTTTCTGTAGCATGAAATATTTAATAGAAATGCATAATTTGTGGAATCAGAAAAATAATCAAACCAGAAAGCTAAGCAAGTACTGTACTATGTAATTTATATATTCAGATTTCAAAATGTATTTTTTTCATTAATAAAAAATTTACAAGGCACACAATGCCCTATCCAATCATCATTGATGTAAAGATCATTTTTTTATACCTGACTGGAGGGAAAAATTGTTAAACAGCAATAGCAAAACTCAGTTGTGGAGATCTTTATCCTTACAGAATTTGGAAACACTGTTCGATGACATCTTTAAGTGGGTAAACAATCTTTTACCTTTTATTTTTTCTTTTCAATCTGTAGGAAGAAAGCACATCTCATTGGTTTGTGATAAGTCCAGAAATAAAAACAATAACCTACTTTGTCATGCCATTTCACTTTCTCATAAAGCACACTTGTTTCTCCTTTTTTTTTTTTAATCCACTTATTTTCTCGTTGTCTGGATACTTCCAGACAACAGTTTTGACAGTTTTTCAATTCCCAACGTAAAGACCTCCAGACTCTGATGAAGGCTTGTGGTTCTTTGTTTTATGTATTATTGAAAATAACACAAAATTTTATCTACTTCCAAATGCTGTTGCCAAAGGAGAAAAATAACAGCAGTCCTTTCTATGAAAAGACGAAATATTTCTTTAACTAAGAATCTTATAGAAGGCTAATATGAAATTACAAGTTGAAGAAAAAGAATGAATAGGGAATGAAAGAATTAGCATTCATGGATGAAGCTATGAACTAAAATCCTCAAAAAAGTTACAACAATTTAAAATAAAGAATGCAGTTGATCAGTACAGACATAAAATTCTGTTAGACGAGTATGGCCAGGCAAGTAGACTATCTTGAAGCTACTGTAAAATGCTTCATAAAGCAAACTGGTACATATAAAAAGCTAGATAGCAGATAATGAGAGAGTCGAGGTTCCTATGGGTTACTATCCAATCTCCCATCAGCAGAGCATGTAAAAATCTCTTTAAATACTACCAAGATAGTGCTTAGCAGCTCAGCACATTAATATAGAGATATAAGTAAAGTCAATGTCTCTGAACAACATTTGGACTAATGATTCAAATTGACATATCCACAATTTGAAAAATAGCAATGATTAAAAATTTCCCTATTGAAAATCCGTGATTTAAATGTTCAATTTATGATGAGTAAAACTGTTTGCTCCTTAAAATAATCCCATTAATTGTTTTTTGCCATGAAAACTTACAAACGCAAATGCATTGCCCCTCTCCTCTGCTGCACTGTGTGCAACATTCAGTTACTTGTTTTGGGGCTTTTGTATGTGGATTATCATAACAGATCTGAGAAGGGTTTGTAAGAAATGTATGATTGAATAAGCCATATGGCACTATGTACATGTGTAATGGGACTTTTACATGCATCTTGGGAGAAAAGAATGAAGTTATCATTCCCACAGTACAGGAAAAAATTGGATGTAAATTAGTGGTACCTCTACGATGAGTTTTCAGAGGTACAGTGACGGCCATGACTTTCTTGAATAACAACAAATCATTATGTTGATTCTAATGAACTCTGAAAATGAATTAATTTGAATGACTTAACGTATTTATGGGGTTTTTTTCCCTATTAAGTGGCCTTAATATGATTTAGCATAATTCACTTTAAAAATAGATTAAATTAAATAATATTAAGTTTATTCTGAAACTAAATGAGAATACCCACATAAAGATCTTATGTATCTTAATTACCTTATATCATTATCATAGTTTCTGTGTAGACAGGGTCTTATTTTCAAGGTCAATTTTTGGCTGTTAGTGGTGGTATTTGTTTGATATTTTTACATTTTAAGTAAGACAAGCTGACACATTTTCATCTGTAAAAGGGGTGAAGATCATTGAGATTTTAAAGGTAAAAGCTTGCAAAAAATATATAATCATGTAAAGTTTGTCCTTGGTGTCATTGCCCACTGCTCTTTATGAATATATCTAGTTGTGCTGAGTTACAGAAGGGGAGCTTCTGAATTGCAGGAATGTAATCACATTCAGAGTTCAGGATATCATTAGTGGAGTTTGAGAATAATTTTAATATGCAAATTAAATACCAAATTAAAGTAATCTTCAGTGAATCCTGAGGATGACACTTTCTTTAAGTTTTTTTGACGGTTACGAAATGGCTCTTAAAGGGGTCTTCCTTTCCAAAGAGAAGGCTTTCTATCTGTCCTTCTTGAAACTCAAGAAGTTACCGATAACTCATTCCTCCAACCTGCCAAGGTCACTCTGAGTGGCAGCCCAGAAAGGCTGTGGAGTCTCTCTCACTGGAAATATTCAAGAACCATCTGGATGCACATTTCTATTAGAAGATACCTTGGATATAAGCACAATTCCAGGACATCACATATTCTGAGGCAGGGCAAAAACAAAATGAGAAATAAAGAAAACTAACTAGATTGCTTTGCTTACATCTAAGCTCTATCTATAGAAGCAGTTGGAAAAGTTTATATAACTGTACACATACACAGATACATACATACATATGTGTATATATACATATATGCACACACACATATGTATATATGAAAAACACACACACTAATCTTGGGAATACTCCAAAAAAAATTAAGACCTTGGGAGTCTATCCAGTCCATCTTCCTGAAGCATGATGGAATCAACTATCCCTAATCAATTTCCATCATTTTTGTCTAACATGGTTTTCAAAGTCTCCACTGAACGAGACACAGATATTTCCTTAGGCAATCTATTCTGCACATGCAGCTGAGAATGGTTTGCTAGTATCTAACCAAAATACCTGCTATGGCAGTTCAAGCTATATAAGCTTTTATCTTATGGTTAGTCTAGGTAGATAATATTCTATATGTAACAGAAATATTTCAGCCACATTATTCTCAATAATAATAATATAGAGATTTTGACCTTAAAATTTAAAAAAAACATATATTTTTTTCCAAATGAGTGAATAGTCTGAAGAGATTTATTTTACCTGTTTTGAGATAATCATAAAAAAGAAATAAAAAAGAAAATATAAGGCATTTTATTCTTGTGCTTCTTGCATTAATACCATATGCAAATGATCTGATCTGCAAGTGAACAAATAACTAGCCCAGATGAAAGTTGGCAGAGAGTCTGACTCAGAATATAGCTCTTGGACTTGTAACTGACTTTGGGCTTTCCTATCAAAATTAATTTTTATATATCTTGAGCTATTTAGTCACTAAAAGAGGGTTACTGAACTTAATGGAATTAATGTAAAACTGTAGAAATATGTTACATCCGTGGTTTGAAATCCCATTTCACACATAATAAATCTGGTTAAACACACCAGACACTTTCCTTCATCAGAGAACTCCTAAAATTGTACTTGTACTTAGAACAAGTTTATTGACAAATCCACATAATTACCAACCAGTACTGGTTTTGCATCAGCTTGGAGAGCTCAATGAACATGCTGTACACAAGCAGTTTTACAAACTAAACATTGTAGATTCCTTGGATGTTTGGGTAGTTTTTACTTTGCTCAAAAGTTTTCTTTACTATCCCAAAACTGAAGTGCATTAACCTCATCTCACAATTATAAAAATAGAGTCCAGTATTTTCCTTATGTAAAGTTGCATCATGCATTAACTCAAGGGTTTCTAAACATTACAAACTACTCTGAACTTTACAAGCCTTCATATCATATTGAACTTTTCTTTATAACCAAGTTTTTTCAAAGCATTGTTCAACTTAGTTCTATGGAAACTGTTTTCACTTTAATTAATACTGTGTCTTCTTGGCTAATTCAGACTCACCCTGTCCTCCATGCATCTACACCATGAGCCCAATGTACTTTCCTCCATCAGTTGTGATGCCAGGCTTGTTGCTGGTATGCTTACTGCCATTGTCTGTCACTGTCTGTGCTTGTGTAAGGCAAAGAAAATAACTCAAGAAGCTTTAACTCAGGTAAACCTGCATAAGATTTTGATAGTGACAGTCTCCACTGTTGCCAGTAGAAGAATTTTTCCTGCACTTATCAGTGGCATAGGTTGGGAGTCCCGGACATTTTTTCTACCAGATAAGTACCTAACAACCTTTAAATGTCTGTCTCTTGCCTAGTGTTGAAGTAAGCATTTCACTTGGTAGATGTATTTACAAGATTACAATCTTAAGCCTTATAGAAGTTTTCAAATATGTTCATATTTAGCTGGGAATGGGAGGTCCTTAGAGGAAATTCTTGTCTTGAGATCAGAATTGTGCCATTGACCTCAAAAAGATTTGAAATTTTGTCTTCTGATTAGAAATTATTTATTTAGGTTTCACATTTAAAATATAATTAACTCGCAATTTCCTTTCTAAAAAACTCTTAATTTGCTTTAAGAATAAAACATCATCATCAACAATACAGGTTAAAAAACTTTTAGTTTGTAAATCTAAACAAACAAAAAATTAGAAAATTATACATGAAAACATTCCACTATGAGATAGTCTTCAATCACATTGTTACGACCCGCCCCAGGAAAAGAGGGGGGGGGGGTAACCCAGGTTTTATCAAAAATTCCTTTGGGGTGGATTAAAGCGAAACGACACTAAATAATCGGTGTATGAAAATATATAAGATTTATTTTAACAGTTTTGAATCAACAAGTAAGTTAACATTTTTGGGTGCTGTCATAATCAGTAGGTAAGCTAACACTTTTGAGTGCTGTCATAACCTTTCTGGGGAGGAGAAAAATGCATAGGGGAGAGAAAGGCAGGATAAGAGCAAGGGAGAGTAAGGGAAAGAAAAGCTGAGAGTGGATAGATGTCCATAGTCACCGCCCACGGGGTCCAGCGATGAAACTTGATAGTTGCAGCTTCCATGTCTGTCGGTTGAAGTGGTGGCCTTGATCTGCTGGGGGTGAAGGAGGGAAGCCCCCACACTCCAAGAAGTTATGAATTATCATATCCGTGGTCAGTGTCACGGGCCATGCCTCGAGCCTCCAACCTCTCCCTGGGCCCCGCGCAAGAGCTGCCGTGTCTGCCCTGGTTCCCGCCCTTTTCCCGACTGGCGGGGGGGATGGGCTCTCATGGGCTATCAGAGGTACAGTGTAACAGTCAAAAGCCCGCAAGCTCGGCTCTTCCCGCCTTTTCAGGACTTCACACCTCCTAATTGCCCATCAGATGTGTCAATAGCCCAAGGTCAGTTCTTGCCTTTTCAGGACTTCACACCTATGTGTCAATAGTCAAAAGCCTGCAAAAGTCTCCTAGAATGCATAAATCATCAACCATTTCAGTCTCTGACACACATGCTTCCCTTTTTCAACAAAAGAAAAAAAAAATTAATATTTTTTTATATTCTCCATACTTCTGACAATGACAAATTGTAGCATATAATGCAAGCTGTTCAAATCCATAATTTCTTAAATTAAAAATATTAACTTCTGCAAGTTATTACTACTAGTTTCAGTACTGTGTTTGACAGCTTTACAAAGAACATTGTGTGCTCAAAATACTCCTTTAATCCTGAACAATGTTTTGTCTTTTCCAACTGACAGTTTCTGAGCCACAGTAAAAGGAAGGGCAAGCAAAAATTGACCACTGATTTCAGGAGATAGGACCTATATTTTTTAAGTACTGAACATTTTTACGGTGACTGATTTTTCCAAGGCTATCATCAAAATGTGCTGGCTAAAGGTTTTTACATGTTTAATATTATGATGGTTTTTGTCGAGCACACCCTCATTCTCTATGAAGGATTCCACCTCAGTCACAACACCTTTATTCTTCCTCAGATTCCCTCATGACTGCTTGCCTTTAATAATTCCTTAGCAAGGTATCATACAAGAGAGTATTCCTGAGCAACATTTACCATAACTTCTAATTCTGCTCTTTTGTTCTTGCTTGATTTCTTTCTCTCCCCAGTTCCCATTTCTCCCAATCACCTCCTGTCTAGTAGGGAGTCTTTATGTAGGAATTCTAACTTAATTTCATTTTTCAATATTTTTATAATTAGCAACAAAAGAAATCATTCAAATACAATTTTTACTTTAGTCACTGGTGTATAACACTGGTGTATAATGGATAACTGCAGTTAACAAAACTGTTCTGTGCCTTAAATCACAATATTTCACAGTAGAAATGTGCATTTAAAGACATTAAATGATCTAGAGGATTTCAGTTTTGAAAAGTTGCACTTTATGGAAACAGAAAATAATATCAGGGAGCCTACCTTCATGTAATACTGAGTTATTAGATATTTTTTTAGACTGGTTATTTCCAACTCTATTTTGTGTAAAAGAGGAGCATAATTACTCAGCAAGTGTTTCTCAGTCTTAGCTGTTTCATCATTTATTGAATGTAATGAGTGTTAGTTTTTGTATTTATAATTAGTTCTGCATTATATACTAATTTTCCCTAATCAGATCCTAACTTAGGATACAGTCAACCATTTTATGCAGAAAACACTCTTTGCAGAATATTTTAAGTGGGAAGGGACCCAGAAGGATTATTGAGTCCAGCTCTTAAGTGAATGGCCTGTACAGGCATCAAAACCACAACCTTTGTGTTATTAGCACCATGCTCCAAGAAACTGAGCTCACCTCAAGGTAGCAATTTAAACATGTATATGTTCCTTCAGATAAAGCACAGCTTACAAACCATATAAAACCAGCAAGACTACAAGGAAATTTCAAGCTTTGTTTTACTTGCAACCATGGCATTAGAAAACCATGACACATGCTATGCTGTTTTCTAATCTATAGTTTTGTTCTTACTTCCAGATATAATTGATACAAAAAATGAGGGGCTGGGTTCTATCCTGCCCTACACACCCATTAACTACCGTCACCCAGCTGCCTTACTTCCTGTGTGCATGTCTGTCTGATATTGATATAATATAATAATAGATTCTACTGAATTGCCAAAAATGTGCATGATACAAAACCATATATTCTATATATGAATATATGCATAGTAGATATCCATAAAAAGATTTAGAGCAAGATTAAACAAAACTATAATTAGAGATGCAGACTTAGCCTTACAAGCTTGGGAGTTTTATTAATAAATATTTCAGTGCAAACTAAATTTGCTTCCCCTTCTCTATAACTCCTAAGAAATAAAAGTACACAATTAAATAAATTGGGTTTTTCCATCCTACCCTGGAAATGAGTTCAGGAGACTACTGCAGACTCTTACTAACTTTGATTATTTGTTATGTAGATGTAGAGTAAAAGAGGAGACTGCAGACACAGGATGGTTTTAGTAAAAGCAGTTATAAACCATCTAGAACTGGATTTCTTCATCTTACTTCTCTTCCATAACAGTCATATTTTTCCTTTTCTAGTCAGGAATATAGGGGGCCAGATGGAATCACTTATGTCCTTAAATACAGTTATATGCCAGTTCAGGGAAAAAAAATCACTACTGGGAAAAAGGTATCTGGATTTTACTATAAATTTGCTTTTCAACATGTAGTAGTCCATTATTTTCACATCCATTTTTAGAAACTTTCATTTCCAGTATCGAGGTATATACTGATACATTTTTGTATCAAAATAGTTTATCACTTCACATAAGAACTTTTTGTCACTGGAGTTTATCCCATGTATACTTAAAGACAGCCTTTATATCCCTTTTCAAAATTTAAACCAATAAACTAAGTATATTAAGATGATTTGCTCTCCACTTGAATGTTTCCCTTTCTTCTGACCATAACAGTATTCCTCTACTGGATTGACAACAGTTCAAATTCACTTTTATAACTAGTCGTGGTGGGTTGCCCTCGGCTGGATGCCAGGTGCCCACCAAAGCCATTCTATCACTCCCCCTCCTAAGCTGAACAGCAGAAGATATAACGAAGAGCTTGTAGGTGCAGATAAGGACACAGAGAGATCACTCACCAATAACCATCATGTGCAAAACAGATTCGTCTAGGGGAAACCAATCAATTAGGAGTAGGGTAATAACAAAAAAACCCAAATCCTAAAACACCCCTCTCCATCCCTCTTTTCTTCCCGGGCTCAGTTTCACTTCTGAGTTCCCTAAGTTCTTCCCACCAGCAACACAGGGAGATGGGGAATGGGTTTACAGTCAGTTCATCACACCTGTCTACCAAACCCTCCTGCTCAGGGCGAGGACTCCTCACACTCTTCCTCTGCTCAAGCACGAGGTTCCTGCCACAGGAGACAGTCCACTGTGAAATTCTCCAACATGAGTCCTTCCCACAGGGTGCAGTTCTTTACAAACTGCTCCAGTGTGGGTCCCTTGCACAGACTGCACTCCTTCAGGAATAGATTGCTCCAACCTGGGTGCCCCAAGAGGTCACAAATCCTGAAAGAAAACCTGCTCCACTGTGTGCTTTCCAGCTTCCTTCAGGCATCCACCTGCTCTGGTGTAGGGTCCTTCATGGGCTGCAGATGTATCTCTTCTTAAATATATTAACCTAGAGGTGCTACAACCATTGCTGACAGGCTTGGTCTCACCCAGCTGTGGGTCCGTCTTGGAGCCACTTGGCAGTGGTTCTATGAGACTTAGGGAAAGCTTCTAGCAGATTCTCTGCTCAGAGCAGCCACTCCTGTATCAAAACCTTGACACGCAAATCTAATACACAAATGAAATCAGAAATATACATATTATTATTGAGACTGTTTACACACACTGGAAAAAGACTTGTTTGCTAAAACTTAATTGTATACTTCTGCCTTTCTTAGGTGCATTGCATAAACAATGTCTTGATTTGCGATTTCAATGTATTTTGTGACCAGCAAGTTTCAGAAACTGGGAATTATGCCCACATGTCAAAGAGGATCAGCTAACATACCTATTTCTTAGTAATTTCTTAAAGAAAAATTTTGGACTTGTAAATGAAATGTTCATTTTTCCCTAATGTAGGATCTTTTTTTATGTATTGTTAAATTTCCATTCTTTTCTATTCCTCCCACTCTTGAGATTCTTGAATTCTACCTATGATATTCAATCCTCTTATATATTGATAAAACCTCTTCAGCAAACCCATCTTCAACATATTTCATCAGCACTTACATTTCCTCTGCCAAGACCATTAAAGGAAAACTCAATATATCCCAAATCTGATCCTTAAAGAAACACTACAAGTAACTTCTTCCATATTCCCCTCATTTAATTTCTTCCTTCTCTCCTTATATTAATCATCACTTTTAGATAAAAATTTTACGAGTGAGAAGATATCTCATGAGATTCATATTCTCAACTTGACCACTTTATGTTAAAAGAAACAAAAAAATCTTATATGAGAGCAGTATTTAGATATGTCTAGTCTGATACAGCCTGCCTTTGGAATACTTATGATGGAGCTTATGCCCCAGCAGGTCATGAACAATCCAGGAGGTTCCTGGAATGCGTTGATTATGACTTCGTTGTCTAAGTGCTAGAGCAGCCAGGGAGGGAGACATGCTACCCTGGACCTTGTTCTCACCAGTGAGGAGAGTCTGTTGAGGAACGTGTACCTCGAGGGCAGCCTGGGCTGCATTGATCAGGAAATGGTGGATTTTGAGGTCCTTAGGGCATGACAGGCTCACTGCCCTGGACTTCAGAGACCCCAACAACATCAATGACATGGACCTGTTGGAGTGAGCCCAGAGGAGGGCCACCAAGATGATGAGAGGACTGGAGTACCTCTCCTATGAAGACAAGCTGAGAGTGTTGAGGTTGTTCATAAAGAAGAGAAAGCTCTGAGAAGACTTTCTAGCAGCCTTTCAGTAACTAAATGGGGCCTACAAGAAAGTTGGAGAGGGTCTTTTTACAAGGGCAGGTAGTGACAGGATAAGGGGTAATAGCTTTAATTTGAAAGTGTTTAGCTATGAGGAAGGAATTATTTACTACGAGGGTAGTGAGACACTGAAACAGGTTTCCTCTGTTGTGGGTGCCCTTGTTTCCCCTGAAGCTGTGGATGCCCCACCCCTGGAACTGTTCAAGGTCAGGTTGGATGGGGCTTTGAGCAACCTGGTTTAGTGGAAGGTGTCCCTGCCCATGTCAGCCCAAGCTAGGACTAGATGATCTTCTTTGCCCCTTCCAACTTAAACCATACATTTATGTTACCCCATTATTTGTCTCTGATCTCCATTCACCCTCAATTTGAGTATTCTATATTTTTCTTCCTCATTATTTGAATCTGAAACTGTTTTTAATAGCGAGACTTGTCTAATAGGCTTGTATTTGCGTAGATAGTTGTAGTGGATTAAACCCAGACAGTAACTAAGGACCACACAGACACTTGCTTACTCCCCACCTGGTGAGATGGGGAGATAATCACAAGAATAAAACTGAGACATTTCACAGATAAATACATTTTAATAAGCAAAACAAAAGCCGCAGATGCAAGTGAAGCAAAACAAGGAATTCGCTCACTGCCCCCCATTAGCAAGTCATGTTCTCAGCCATTCACAGGGAAGCAGGACTCTACCACACATACCAGTCACTTGGGAGTATAAAAACTATAATTCTGAATATTTTACCTTTTCTTCACCTTCCCCCAGTTTTATATTCTGAGCATGAGGCTATGTGATAAGAAAAATCCCTTTTGCAACTTTGGGTCACCTTCCCTGGCTTTGTCCTCTCCCAACTTTCCACTCCTGGTCTCCACTGTGGCAGGGTAACATGAGAACCTGAAAACTCCTTGGCTTCATGTAAACACTGATGGGGTTAATAGCTGGTCTATTAGCTCCCAGGATGGAGATATCGACTGGGAAAACTTTCGGGTGCATCCTTGATGATAAGGAAGTCAGTACGCAGCCCTGATGGAGAAAACAAAGACAGGCTGTAAAGTTGGTAGGCCTAGGATGTGGGAACTGCAATAAGGCCTTGAGCTTTGCCAAATATATCGCCCAGAGAATCTAGCCAATGAAAATGCTGTTGCTTGCTTACTAAAAATAAGGATACTGCTTGCTGCTAGCAAGGGGTATAAAAAAGCAGATGAGAAAATAAAGAGCGAGGAAGACATCTTTTCTGCACATAACTGACTCCTTGTATCTTTATCAGCTGTCACGACTCTACACTGACAAAACACTGCTCAGCAACAACTAAATTATCACTATGTTATCAACATCATTCTCATTCTAAATCCAAAACTCAGCACAATACTAGCTACAGGGAAGAAAATTATCAGTCGAAAGCAGGACAGTAACTTTTCCTTCATTTCTAAAACATCTGACAATGGAAGCATGGTGGTTAATGGAGTCACATCCAGCTGGCAGCCAGTCACAAGTGGTGCTCCCCAGGGCTCAGTATTGGACTCAGTCCTGTTTAATATCTTTATCAATGACTGGGACAAGGACTTTGAGTATAACCTCATTCAGTCTGCAGATGACACCAAGTTGGGTGGAAGTGTTGATCTGCTGGAAGGTAGGACGGTTCTGTAGAAAGATTTGGACAGGTTGGATTGATAGGTCAAGACCAATGGTATGAAGTTCAAAAAGGTCCTACCCTTGTGCCTTTGTGATCAAAAGGTCCTGCCCTTTGATCACAACCCCATGCAGCACTATAGGTTGGGGGCAGAGCGGCCGGAAAGCTGCCTGGCAGAAAAGGACCTGGAGGTGTTGACTGGCAGCCACTGAAAGTGAGCCAGCAGTGTGCCCAGGTGGCCAAGAAGGCCAATGGAATCCTGACTTGTATCAGAAACAGCAAGACCAGTAGGACCAGGGCAGTGATCGTTCTCCTGTACTCAGCGCTTGTGAAGATGCACCTTGAATCCGATGTTCAGTTTTAGGGCCCTTTAGTACAAGAAGGACATTGAGGTGCTGGAGGGGATCCAGAGAAGGGCAACAATCCTGGTGAAGGGTCTGAAGCACAAGTCTTCTGAGAAGCTGCTGAGGGAGTTGGGGTTGTTTAGTGAATCTGAAAAACTCGGTCCGAGGAAATTGCTCAGAGACTTTTTTTATCTTTAAGCAGCAAGGTATTTGTTTATTCAACGCTGGGAGCAAGCCAGCTCGCGCTGGACAAACTTGCTCAAAGGTTTCACACAAAATCAGCATTTTTATACAATTTTCAGATGTGATTAAATGCATATTCAAGTGATTACGACATCTACCTATACATATTAATAACAGGCGGAGAGTATAGGTGGAGCTCAGGCGGGGTTTAGGGTGGTCCTTCTCTTGGCCCTCAATTTTGGTGGTACTGCTGCTCTTCCTCCATGGGTCTGGGGGCTTAAACTCATCTTCCTCAGCCTGACCTTTCTTCTCTTCCATTGTTCTTGACCAGCTCATTGAAGCTTGGAAAAAGCCCTGGCTCCCTGCCTATTTCTTCTATTCAAATGTCTACCTTATCCTACTGCATTTCTAATTTATTGCCTCTAGGCCTATTACATGTTCTCGTACTATTCTCTTAAGCTTTGGTCCAGTAAGTAGAACAGAACCAGCACACATCATTTTGGAAGTTCTAGCTTGTTAGTGGGTCCAAATTTCTTAGCTAACTCTTTTGGGCCTGGCCTCCTGTTTCATTCGCCTGGAGGAAAGGAGGCTTAGGGAAAACATTATCATTCTCTATAACTACCCAAAATGAAGTTGTAGTGAGGTGGATGTTGGTCTCTGCTCCCAATAAGCTCTCCCAAGAGTTGTCTTCAAGCTGAGTTTTCTTTAAATTCGGAGTCATATCTATTCATATTATTATATGTGTACTTTTTAGGTTTAGGTTGTCCATAATATCTTTCTTTCTCGTGCATTGTGGATAAATGCTTTTGTTTTGGGTTGTGGGTTTTGTTTTTCTTTTAGATATAGATATTTGTAGATAGTTTTAACTACAAAAAAATTTTCATTTATTTTAACTTGTCTCGTGAGGTACAAGGTAGCTTGACTTAATAATTTGAGGTATTCTCAGTTTTTGCCTGGACTTTCAATACTATATACGCTCCAATTTCAGTGTATGCAGCTTTCCTAACTTGTATAATTCATGCTTAGTCGTAATATATCTGTAAAGTAATTACTTACTCTTTTAGGTTTTGGAACTTTCCTTACAAACTTTTTCTCCCTTCTTACTTGTAATGATAAATCCACACATAGCTTTATATGTGTCATGTTAATACATCAGCAGAACTAATAAAATAAATTGTCCTAATGTTTCTGCTATTGACAGGCATTTATGCTTAATCCTGTGCTCCCCAGTACAACAGGGCATTATGGAACAACCCATTGCTAAATGGGTCACAAAGGTGGTCAGGGTACTGGAGCACAGGAAATCTGAGGAAATGTGAATTTTTGAGCTATACAAAGCGATAGAGAAAGGGAGAAGTTTTTGCTGTTTATGACTACTAAACAAGAATTGCAGTTAAGAGCCTGACACCTTTGAGAAACCCACAGTGGGAGAAGAGGAGGTGAGGGGACATAAACTGGAACATGGGAATTCTGAACCTCCTTATGTTACAGTAAAAGTCTTTCACTATGTCAGTCAAGTGCGGACATAGGATGCCCAGAGGGGCTGTGGAGTTCCTGAAGATGTCAAAAATCTGGTGACATGACTCTGTGCAATATGCACTAGCTGACCTCGATTTAAGCAGGAAAATTGGGTTACCTTCACAGGTGTATTCCCACCTCAGTTATTCAGTGTTTCTAAGAAACTGATGATATGGAGTGACATTTATTCTTTCAGGAAAAATATCTGAAAAAAAGAGTATCTTTGCAAAGACTGCCTTTCTAGGACATGTCTAATAATCAACCTAGATGTCAATAATTGGTATTTTAACCTCTTTACCAGAGATAAAAACATTTGTGTCAAAATCACAAAGAATTATGGACACATTTATCCCAGAAAAAGCAGTTATTTTAAAGTTTTCATTTATTTTTCTTTAAGGAAAGCTAGTATATTTAGAGATTTTGAATTAAAATAGCATATTTTTCAAATAAAGGAAACTTTGTTCAAATTTTGATTACTTCAAACTTCCAACTTTCATTAAAAATAAAATTATACCTCTCTTCACTTCTAGTTTCACCTGTATTGTATGTTTGTGCTAGCAAATCCAAGTTAACAACATTTTTTTTTGCTTTATTTTTCTAATAAACATAGAATTAATATAAATGCTTTTCCGATTTATAATGTTCATAGAATCATGGAATGACTTGGGCTGGAAAGGACCTTAAAGATCACCTAATTCCAACCCCCATGCCATTGGCAGGAATACCTTTCACTAGATCAGGTTGCTTCTTTTGATGTAGCCCAGGATATGATTTGCTTTCTGGGCTGCAAGTGCACATTGATGGCTGAAGTCCAACCTCGCAACCTCCAGCATCCCCAAGTCCTTCTCATCAAGGCTGCTCTGATCTGTTCATCCCCCAGCCTGGATTGATACCAGGGGTTGCCCCAACCCAGGTGCAGCACCCTGCACTTGGTCTTGTTAAACTGTGTGAGATTCCCATGGGCCTACTTCTTGAGCCTATCCAGGACCCACTGGATTGTATGCTGTCCTTCAGGTGTGTCAACCGCACCACTCGTTTTAGTGTCATCTGCAAACTTGTTGGGGGTGTGCTTGATCCCTCTGTCTATGTCATTAATGAAGTTATTAAATAACAGTTATTCTAATACAGACCTCTGAGGGACAGCTTGTCATTGGTGTCCATCAGGACTCTGATCCCTTAACCACTACCCTCTGTATGTGGCCATCCAACCAATTCCTTATCCATTTAACAGTCCACCGGTCGAATCTTGTTGGTTGTCTCGAATCACTTCCCTGTCCTCCGTGTGCCTTAGCAGAGCTTCTGGGAGATGGGTACAATATTTCCCTTTTTCTATCTTAATCCTGACTTAGCTGCCTATGATGTAAAAAGGAAGACCCTTTGTTGATTTGGGGAATACTGTAATATGACCGTAGTTCTCCCAGTGGGCTCTCTTCTCAAAGACAAACAAATGTGTATAAAATACATAACCTTCCTTAAAAGTGACAAAATAAAAAGGTTTTAATTGAACATTAAGAACAACATCTTATTGTACATACTTTATTTCCATATTTATGTTAGCTATACATTCTTGAGATACAACCCGTTAGCCAGTTGTTACCTCCTGTTTATTCTTCGTTTCTGCTCTAAACAATAACTGCTTAGGAGCAATGTGTCCAGTGCACATCAGACTAAGCACTAAAATTATTAAAAATATCTGAAACAATTCTGTGGGTGTATCCGACACAAGAATTGTTCACTACAGTCCAGAAGGATGATAAATGTGCTAAGCCTAGGTACAGTGCTTTAAATCAGTGGTGACAGTGACAAGTCCTGGCCTTCTACCAAACCAAATATAGCTTAGTTGTAGTATGTGAACTACCAGGTGGCAAAGACAGAAGAGCCTGAGGATCCCTGCTTCATATCATCCATCACAATGCTACCCATGTCTATTGACTCCTTCTAACTTCTGCTGAGAATAGCATGTAAAACACATTCTCCTTTACCATGGAGCCCTATCTCATTTGCAGCTCAGGCTGAGAAAATGTAAGAGTCTCTTATACAGGTCAGAAGAACCTCTGTCTCATAGTTTGTTAGCAGCCCAACAATTGAGTGATAGCTTCCTGAGGAGGGGAAGTGGAGAGGGAGTTGCTGATCTCTTCTTCCTGGAATCCAGTGACAGGATGCATGGGCAGAATGGTTCAAAGCTGCATCAGGTGGGTCACAACTGGAGTACTCTATCCAGTTCTGGGGCCACCAGTACAAAAGAGATGTGGACATACTAGAAAGAGTCCAGAAGAAAATTGCCACTAAGGTGATTCAGGGTCTGAAGCATCTCTCCTATGCGGAGAAGCTGAGACATTTGAGACTCTTTATCCTGGAGAAGGCTCAGAGAGGCTCTTTTCAATGGTGCCCAGTGACACAACGAGAGGCAATATATGCAGACTAACACACTGAACATCAGGAAACACTTTTTCACTGTGAGGGTGACCAACTATGCTGACACAGGTTGCCCAAAGAGGTTGTGGAGTCTTTCTTCTCAGAGATATTCAAAATCCATCTAGACATGTCATGAGCAATTGGCTCTATGTGACCTTGCTTGAGCAGGGAGATTGGCTGAAATGATGTCCAGAGGTAATCAAAAAGGGACCTTTATTCTGTGGGTTTGGGTTTTTTTCGTTTTGTTTAGTGTTTTTTGTTTGTTTGTTTGGTTGGTTGGTTGGTTGGTTAGTTGGTTTTGTTTTGTTTTTGTTTTTGTTTCACAAGCAATTAAATTCGTGTCTATTTTCTTTCTTTCAGAAGAGAATAATATTATGGTGGATTTTATCGCCAATTTTTTATTTTAATTTTCTCTTTTCAATTATGCAATAGTTAAAAGAAAAAGATTTTTGAGCATAATAGTTCAAATCCTGTACTGCTTTATTACCAGTCAATGTCATTCAGAACTACCTATTCTCCAAGCTGCAGTAAAGATTGTATTTCTTTACATTTGACATGAAAGAATATGAAAGAGTTTCTTTGCCTGATTTTCCAAAAGAGGACTATATAATTTTGAGCACAGAATATGAAGTCTGGATAATTTACCAAATTAAATGTCAACATTAAGGCCCCTAATGTGACTTAGACAGCATTGTAGCAATTCTTGCCTCTGGGATACAATTTATACTTTGTAAATGTATGTATGCAGAAATTTAGTTTTCATTTTCCAAGATGAGTGGTAGCTGTTTCCACTTACAACATTTAATTCTGTATTTCCAAAGAACTACAAAGAGTATTAGGTGAACACTAGTATGCTTAAATTAAGTACTCTATATAGAATGTTGTATTTTCACTCAAAATATTACAGCACATGAAAAAACCCCACAGAACAGGACATTTCTATTTGACATTGACATTTGGTAATGTTATTTCAAAAATGTTATTGTAGGAGTAAAAAATAAATTAAGTTACAAATTTTAGCTGAACAAGGTATGTATGTATACTCACAAAATTATGAAATACAGATATCTGAGTGAAAAGTAATTAATGTAGCACAGAGTTTAGAAATTGTTAATATTTAAAGTTTTAAAAAATTGTAGTGTGTATCTAGCTCAAGACTTTTTTGTGCAACTTTCCTCAGTGGTGAGGCGCTGGAACAGGTTGCCCAGAGAAGTTGTGGATGCCCCATCCCTGGGACTCTTCAAGGCAAGGTTGGATGGTGCTTTGAGCAACCTGGTCTAGTGGAAGGTGTCCTTGTCCATGGAAGGGGTGTGGAACTTGATGATCTTTAAGGCCCCTTCCAACCCAAACCTTTCTATGATTCTACTATTAAGATTAGAATTTTCAAATTGTTTATCCATGGGCTAATTCTACCTTTTCTAGAATCAGCATTAAACCACTGACTTTGATAGGAATAAAATATAGAATTCCATTTGAAGTCTATTGGACTTGGACACATCTTGGACAGAGCAAGTGCCCTGTTAGACTGGTAGGACAGTGGGGGTTTAAACAGGATGGGAGAGTAAAATACAGTGATCTTCAATAGTAAAGAAGGACATGATATGTCACTGGGTGGTGTAGTTATGTTCTGGCATCTATCCTACTATAAATTAATCGGTGACAATTTTCGGGAAAGACTCAAATGGATTCATGTCAAATAACATTATTTCTGTTCTGTTTCTTCACTTTTCCAGACAACAAAAAATAATGGAATTGTAATCTTCCAATCTATCGCTCTGTTTTGTATAAAAATAACAAAACATGGAAATGTCCTTTTAGACTTATTTGAACTACCTTATAATTTGGAATGGTTTTGATTTTAGGTTGCTTTTTTGTGGGGGGAGTGGGGATTTTAGTCCCCTGCAAAATTCAGTGAAGCTATTTGAATGAAAAAATGTTGCGAGGCAAATAGTTTCAGTCAAAGTTATATGGTTCAAATTTTAATGGCTAAGATATTTGAATAACTTAAATATTTCATTTTTTTATACTGTTTCATGATTTCATGTTTATTACTTAGAGTTTCATTATTTTAAATTGCTAGACAAAATTATGTAGGCTTCTGTGACTATAAAGAAACAATCACAATTTTTGCATAGTGGAGCAATTTGGGATTTTTACTGTTTTTGTTTTGGATAGTGAAGTAATTTAGGTTTTTTGCTGTTTTGTTTTTTTGTTTTGTTTTGTTTTTATAGCTAATGAGTATATTAAAGTCTACAGGATGCCTTTCCTATTGTAGGACTGTTTTAATAATGTTATTTTTAATAACTCCTATTTATCAATATATCTGCTGTTAGTAATCTTGTACATTTTGCTGTAGATCTTGTTGTTAGAAATCTTGTTAGAAATCTTGTAGTTGCAGTAATTTATTCCTCTCAATTTACACTTTTCAAAGCAACTAATAATCTCTACTTTTTGAGATATTTTTCCTTCCTTGCTTGCTTGCTTATTTGCTGTCTTCTCTTGCCTACTGCTTGCTTGCTTGATTGTACCGAAGAGCCCAGATCTGGACTCAGCACTCCAGCTGTGGTATCACCTGTGCTGAGTAGGGGGGGAAGGATAACTTCCCTTGGCTGCCTGCAGGAAAGACCCTAATGCAGACCAGAGTGCTCTTGATCCATTTAGTTATTGTGTGCAATTTATTAACTTGTTTGAGGTTTTAGCTTTTTGGAGATTTTTTTTTTTCCTGCATGCTAATTTTGCCATCTGATCCTTACCTGAAAAGGGTACCTTGCAGCCTTTTTGTCTGAACAATGCAATCTCTTATGTAGCCAAAACTAATGAAAGGGTTGTCCCAGATGTCCAGGTCATTATCCTGGAAGAAAATAAAATATCTAATGGATGCAGTACCATGGCAGAAACAAAAGTTTTCTTATTTAGAGCTAAGAGGAAGATGCAGGGAAAAGCCTCATTCTACCAAAATTGCATGTCATATACTAACAAAATACTTAAGAGAAAGTATATCAATTGGTGAAAAATTATCAAGAAAGTTCAGTTAGACAGAGAGAACCAAACTATCCTGATAGTAGTTTCTCATTAGTATGATCAAAAATAACTTAGCTGTCAAGAGACAGAACAGTACACCCTATTTAACTTGAATTGGGCTTGTTTCTATTGGTAGTTATAAACAACCCATGTTCTAAAACACCAGTGTTGATTCCTTTTGATTCACACATCATGTTAACTTTTCAAAATGTGATGAGCAGCCCCCAGAAGTCCCCAACATAGCTGCTTCTGTAGCACTTCAGGCTATTCTATAATCACCTTGAGGCTAGATTTAACAAATGTCCTAAATCTCATCATACCATGTTTGTTCAGTCAGCTTTACCTTTACAAGCCTGAAATTATTTTCTGTGAAGGCATCACAATAGCATGATAGTAAATTTAGTTTGTTAATTTCAGGGCAACAGCTAAAAGCAAAATGTCACCTGCTCACCATGACAGTCTGAATTTGCTGTACAAACCAACTCTGAACTCCCAGGTGAAATGTCTGTCTTCCAGTAGCATCAATGTTTATGGGCCTAAGCATCACCTTTCACACTTTAAACACAGTCTTTAATGTCTACAGAGAATGGGAGTACATGCCAAAAAAGAGAAGCCACAGGAGTCAAAACCCAGCAATTGTCTTTCAGAGGTAACTTTGCCTATCTCTGGATGAAACATGTAATATTACTTAAGCAAGTAAGCATTTTAACTCATTAATATGATCCTGAAAGGATAAAAAGGTATAATATAACTATCTCAGAGTAACTACTGGACAGAACTAAAAATTTTTAATCCAGTGAACCTTGATGTCCTCTTACCCTGTTTTGAAGCAATAAAGAAGCCAGTCAGCCACTGTGTCTCCTCTAATTGGCACAAAGACAGCATGTTTCTTGTCCTCAGAGGTGCACCCCTAGTTTTTGTTGCTCTTGTTGTTTGACCAAACCCTTTCATGGCTTCAAATACTGGCTATTTAGAAACTTTCTTAGTTTTAGAACAGTTTGAATTTCCAGCTGGATGTCAGAGTACATGTCTTCAAGGTTCAGTGCAATAACTTTCTGCATGATTTTAGGTGCAATTTTCTACAGGTGGCTAAGCAGAAGGTAGATTTATATAGCTGCAGTAGAAACAAAATAGTTATACTTATATTAAAGGAGAAGGTTTTCAGCAACTGTCCTACAAACTTTCTTTGTCTGAAGTGTAGCAGGAAATATGATTTTCAACGTGAGAAAACTGTTAGAAATGCAGAACCAAACAGACTACTACAGCAGGCAGGTAAGAGCCTTTAGGCTTCTTGATTTAGTGATTAGGTGTGTCTCTACTGAAAATAAGTGTGTCTTTTTCCTACTTTGACCAGTCAGGAGGTTAGATTTTTTTAAGTTTTGAATTGAAACTTGCTACCATATAAATAGAAGGCATGCCATATTGAATCTTCATGATATTTTATAAGAAATAAGGAGGACAATAAGGCTGAAATTTTCAAGTAACATGGAATAAATGTACATATTCCTCAGGGTTATACTCATTATATGCTAGAACGCATATTAGTAATTTTTGTGTTGTTTCTTCAAGAATATTATAATTTTTCTTAGTCACTTTAAATATGTATCTTATATGCTGCATTTTTCCATTGATTACTAAATCACTAAGTAGACTAAACAAGAAACGTCACTAGAAATTGTTAAGACTTTTACAATTTAAATAAACCCCATAACATTTAACTGTACTTGCTATGTCTATAAATAAACTCCTACTTTTTCTAGTCTGATACAGAATGACTAAACAAAGAGTTCAGTATCCCATATAACTGATAATACAATTTGCTACAAAATATTTGTTTGTAAAGTTATTTGATAATAGAAGAAATATAAAAAAACTGACGAAAGAACGCTGACTATTTGATCCATATTACCTGCAAAACCCATGTAAAAACCAAAACTCATGTGAGAAGTCCCTCTATTTAAAGAATAAATAAACTTTCAATTCCAGTTGACAATGTATTTGAAGAACTTGTTTTAGAAAATCCATAATTTTTACAATTAAGATTAGAAACGCCAATATCAGCTGGTGATTTACCTTTGTTGCTGTTTGGATCTTTGGATGTACACTATATAGGAAACTGCAAGGTACTTCAATGTTTTTGTAAAAAAGAGAACCATTTAAACAAGAAATGGCACAATGTAAGAAGCTAGAAACACAGTGATGTAAAGTTTTAAATTTCATGGAAGAAAGTTCAAATACATATTTACAGTCTTTCCCTGCCTTGTCTTTCCCTTCCCCTTCCTTCCCCTTCCTTTCCCCTCCCTTCCCTTCCCCTCACCTCCTGTCTGCTCCATGATTAAGAACTACACCTGGCTCTGGGATATAGGCCCAAGACTATTTCAGACAAAACTAAAGTACAGCATGCAGGAGTCACCTGATGCACTTTTAACTTATGCTAAGGGTCTTAATAAATCTACTGACAACCCCCTTTTTTGGATGGTACAGGCCATTCATCTCTGTTCAAGGTAGCCAGAAACAATTATAAGTTTCTGGGAATTTGCATGTTAAACTTTATAAATTGCTAACACTGTTCTCAGTTTTGTCATTGATATGAGAGAACCTGAAATAACTAACTTGAACAGTATGTCTGTGTAAACAGGTAAGATTGAAAAATCAAAGCATTAAAATCTGTATTATTTCACTTTTCAGCCATTTTGCTTCATAGTAGCATTTTTAGTAAGAAGTAGCGTTTTTAGTAAGAAGACCTGTATCGTCTTAATTTCCTGGAAGAGCATCTTAGCTAAATCCCATGCAATTGACAGCTCTTGAAGCTGGGGATGAAAAATTGTAAAGTTGCCTTCATAAAAAGCCATTTCCCTGCAGGGTAGTAACAGGGGTTTGCAGGGGATGAAGAACTTGGATTTAGCTCCCGGTTGCCAGGCAACAAGTAAGGAAGAAGTAGATCTCCTTTCTTAAAGAGATTGAGTGGTCCTCCCCAAGTGTTTACACACAAAGAACCACAGCTTGAAAAACACGTAATAAGAAGAAAAAATTTTTTTGCACAGACAAAATTACTCTGAACAGTTTTGAGAGGGAAAGGTTCTGTGGTCTACAAACTACTCCCTGACATCAGCAGAACCATCACTTTTTTCCCTTTATGTGACCTGGAGTGCTGGTTTTGTTTGGTTGGTTAGTTGGTTGGCTGAGATGTTTTGGGTGTTTGTTTTCTTTTTTATTGTTGTTGGTTTTGTTTGGTTTCCGTTTTTTGCTATTTTGTCCCACTTAGACACAATTAACTTCCAAAGAGGTGAAGGGGTTTTTTTGTTATTTTTGTTACTTTGTATTTTTAAAAATAATCAAATGATATGGGGTTTGATATTAAAAGACAAATCAATCTTAATACTTAAGTAAGTATGTCCAAAACAGGACATAAAAAGACTTCCAACAAAAAAGAATTTTAATATCCATTCATTCCTCCTCTCATGAAGAAGTAAACAAAAACAAGCACATTACTAATCCTTTGTGAACTTCCTCATTTTGATCTTATATTTCATCACAGAATTTATTACTTTCCATGCTAATCTAATTTACCATATGTGGCTGCATTCAAAGAGGGAAACAGAAGGTTTATCTGAAAAAACAGGTGGTATTTTATATTGGATTTTTATTGAGATATGTAAGCATATTACCAGAAGTCATTCACATATACACAACTGTAGAAAAATTGGAATTTAGGTGGGGAATTGTCCTATTTAAGAAAACACTCATATTTTCATTGGTTTAATGCAGTGCTGTCTAGGTAAATAAATGTGAAGTTATACCTTAAAAATGTAACTGTTAGGCTTTTCATATCTTTGTTTAACTTTCTGATAAGCTCTGGTGGAGGACAAGATAATATTTTCTCCTACAATCAAAATGCCTGAAAGACAACACTAGAAGGAGTGACATAATTACTGTGGAAATGAAGATGTAGTTTTAAAGCTTAGAAGTTAACTAAAATATAATGCCTTCCATCTGCTCGTATCAGAACAATACTCACTGAGGAAACCATCTTCCAACATGTGTAATGCAGATAAAAACATTATTCAAAATTAAATGAGATGTGTTGATCCTAGTGCATTAGTCTTCAAGAATAATTAAATTCACTGCAATGAAGACTGAAGCTTATGTGAAATAAGAAAAAAAAAATCAATTTTCTTTTGTCATTTTTGTGAAATTCCAGTTTTTACAAAAAAAAAAATAAATAAAAAAGAGGGAAATATGTTTCTTTTCCTTAAAAGATTTACTGGACAGTATACTGTAGAATTGTGGCTAGCTGTCAAAACTGAAATCTATGTAAATAAATGTGTATATCTTGTGTGGGACTTTGACTTGGTTTTGGGGTGTTTTTTTTTTCCTTTTCACTTCCTATCTATCTTTTTGTTTTGTTTTGTTTTGTTTGAGGTTTTTTGTCAGGTTTTTTTTTTTTTTTTGCATGGTTCCAGCCAGGACAGGGGTAACTTTTTGCAGTAGCCAAGTGGAGGCCTGGCCAGGCCCCTGTTGTTATTCGATAACACTTCACTTCATTGCCAGGGCTGGGGGAAAAGGACTCTCTCTTGTGGGTAGAAGGTCTTCCTTCCCGTCCGGAAAACGTGGCAAGGGACTGCCATCAGGTATTGTTTATTGTTGTGGGCTCCGTAATGAGCATTTTTACATGTGAATAATTTTCCCTCTTTCCACACTTTTGTTATTAATATTGTTACCGTTACTGTTCATTTACTTATCTCATTGCTATTTCCAGTAAATTGTTCTTATCTCAACCTGTGACCTTTTCCTTTTGTACCTCCAATTCTCAACTCCATCCTACCAAAACAGGAAGTGAGGGGAAAGGTGACCAAGAGAGACCAACATGTGGTTTGGGAAGGTCTCAGTGGGGGGCACTGAATTGAGGAGTACCATTTCTAAACCAGAGTATTTTTGAAGTTCAGTTTTCTTAACACCCTCAACAGCTGATTCAGAAATCTGAAATAATGGCAGAGTATTTGAAAGCACAAATATTTTCAGAATCCTACAAATTCATGTCATCTTTATCTTCAGTCATTTCATTTTAAGCTAAGGGAAACATCTGTTTAACCTAGAGGCCTATTTTAATCAATATTTTATGAAACTGTTTTTTAAAAAAAATCCTGAAAGGGGCATCCTATGTCCTATAAAAGTTAGCAGGGATGAGAAAGTGCTTATGAACTTAAGTGAACCTAGCAGATTGTGCTCCTTAAATTTAGGCATAAACTAGTTATATAATTAAGACCTTCTTCGAGTCTCAAGTGAACTTTAAAGATCAGTTTCCTTCATCTATATAGCTGGAATACACAAAAAAAAAAAAAAAAAGAAAAAATACTGAATTGGAAAGATGTGAACTTCTTAAGATTTCTGATGAAGTTCCTTTCAGAAAGCTTTGGGACACCTCTGGCTGCTGAAGTTGGATAAGAGCTATCCACACCCACTTGTTGAAACCAAAACACTAGTTTATATATTTTAAGATGCATAAAGGGACCTATCTGGACTATATTGCATACCTTACTTCAGTTTAGGACAATAAAGATGTGTTATCTGAGCTTACTTCCTCTTTGTTTTCATCTTGGCATGTTTCATATGACATGGGCATAGTTACTCAGTGACAACTAGAAGGCAGCAGTAATCCTGACCCACAACAACTACTGCACAGGATCAATGTATCCAAACCATCCAACTCCATCATTACTTTCTAATAAGCTATGCAGGCACAAAATTATTAGAGAAGCAGTAGACATTTAACCACAGAAGCACATTGTGCTACATTCACCCAAAGTAAGTATAGACTTCCAATGGATTTAGTTGAGAAGATACATCCTCTGACTTCATGTGAGCTTGAACACTTAGGTGATTACTTCATCCACAGCAGAGTGATTGTAAGAATAAGCCTGTGAGGAAGTTTTCAGTAGAAAATATGATCATGATTGTTATCCTACATAACTAAGGTTAAGGTTTGGCATTACATTTTCCAGTTTGCTTTCCTAAATATCAGTTCTGGTATTTAAGTCTCTACCTGAGTGACACCACAGGGTTCTCAGTTTCGTTTCTGGTCTCATTCATTCTCATTTGTTATATCTTCATTCCTATTACAAGCAAGGCAGATTTGTATATTTTAAACAAAGAATGTCTTCATTTTTCTGATCATCCATACACTGAAATGCATGATCTACAAATCACATTCATTAACAACAGGTTCTATGAACAATGTTTGAAAAAGTTACCTTTCTTGCAGCACAAAAAAGTCCAACACAGAAATAAAAAGTGCTTAACTTCTGTCTGAAGACATTTCCTCATTCATCACATACTGTGACAATCTTGAGAAAACTCGAGTTTTCAGACACGTCCTTTTGTTTTCACACCACATCAAGTCTGTAGGATTTCAGTGTTTTACCTCAAAATGGCTAATGAGAAGCATATGTGGTAACATGAGGTTTTACAATTGTTTCAGTTCATATTTCAAGTGTGGATTTCCACTGAACTGTTCTCTCACAAGAATTGCAACTAAAGAATCTTATAAGATTGAAATATTTAATCAGCATTTGTGCAGGCTTTTTTCCCAGTTTTACACTCATGGTTTTGCACAGAAAATTTATAGACGCATAACGCTTGCATGCTGTACATATTTCATTTGGGAAATAAGAGGAAGTTTAGCAAATTTTATAGAATGTTTAATTATGTATTTGTCTTTTAGTTATTTAGCTATTTAACTTGGTATTTAGGATTTTTTAAAAAAAACCCTAATCTACCAAATTTTACTATTTGTAAAAGAAGTCTTATAAATTCTCTAGGTTGCCTCTTCAGAAGCCATTACATTTTTTTGCCAATATGCTAAATAGAATCTTTATTTTAAACACAGTAAGATATATATTTTTCGTAGTTCAGAGCCATCACAAGCAGTCAGTAATACTAATATATTCCTCTTCTACCCATTTGTAGAGTGCTTTAATTTAAATCTTATTGACGTATTCACTTTCAAAATAGTGTTAGGAAAAACTGCACTTAAACATTTCTGATTTAATTAATTAACCACCTTTTTGGTAAGCTTTCTAGAGTTGGTGGAAGAGGTGTGATTTCTCCCCAACACCCTCAAAGCTCTCTTTTCTACTCTTTTTTCTTGCTCTCATACCACCAGATCGCCACCCTCAAAGGACATTTTGACTGTGTAATTTTATTTTCATAAGTAATGTAAATAAGATAGAGTGGACATATATTCCTAATATTTCAAATACAGACCAACTTGTTAAATCTATGACAAAGAACAAAACATTTTCATTTTATCAGTTATGATTGATTATGAAAATATTTTGAATATAGAGACAGCACTAAAGCCATATGTATTGCATTTATTACTTCCTGACCAGTGTAAGAATTCACTTCAGAAACTACAAGTAAGTAATTGTCAATTGTAGGATCTATGATATTCTAAAATAAAATAATAAATTCAGTTTTGGGGAATACCATAAGAACCTAAATCATAATAAAGTTCATTAAATTAACAGATTCCTAGATAGACCACTTTTTTAGCTGAGAAAAAAAATTCCAAATAACTAAATACTTTCTGTTAACTTTGAAATAACCATTGAAGTAAAATGTATCTATTAATATTACTACTAATTTTTAAATGAGCTGCAAAACCAAAACAGTTTTTCCTTGAATGTTAAAAATATTCCAGGCACTGATGCCAGAATGCTTGTAGATACCTATGTAGGTAGTCATCATATTAAAACCTAGTTGAAACCTTGGTGTGAAGTCTTAGAAGCAAAAAAATTTAAAAAAAAAGCTTTTTAAGGACAATACATTCCAATTCTTAACATTAACTTCATTTAACAATGGGTTAAGAGCTAATGTAGCCCAGATATCTCCTATTTCTCCCTATTCACCTCCCAGATAATGATCATCTTGACACACATTCAGTCTTGTTCAGATCATGTCACCTCATTTTGTAATTGCTTCATCATGAAAGGTTTAGCTGCAACAATTCGTAGTCCTTTGAGAAAAGAAACAGATTAGACAGTCTAGGAAAACAAACCTGAAAAATTACAAAGAATATGTGACAAAGGAGCTTTGTTAAACAATTAGCAGTAAAAGAACATCAAAAAGAAATTTAAAAAGGAGCACTAATTGTTTGATCTATACTACCTATAAACCCATGTAAAATTTGTTGAATATTATTATTTTTATAGTAATCAATATAGTATATTTCACCAAAAAACACATAATTTCAAACTTGTCAGAAAGCTGATACCGGTATTAATTTCCATTGACATTTTCTTTACAGTGAAAAATGTATATTATCTAAAAAGAATAGAATTGCAGTGAAGTATTCTGAAACTTGTCGTCTGACAATGACAAACAAAATAAAGTCAGCTCAGTTAGGATTTTATTTTCCCTGTGAAACTATTATTACAGTGCTTATACATTTGAAACAGAAATCCTAATCAAGGAACATTAATAAAATATCAAGTGTTAAGGACATTAATAACTATAAAACAACATTTCAAAGGAAGGCAATTTTAACTCTTTGCATAAATCTATTCTGCATTTAAACTGCTAGAAAAAAAAAATTCCTTCAATTTTCCAGAGACATTGGGAAATTCCCTTAAAGAAAGTAAATAATTTATACTCTGGAATAAGGGATATATATTGTTTGCTGATATTTTATTCTTTATCACATTGGTTTATTTTCACTAGCTCACGTTAATCCTACTCCCTGTAAGTGATCTCCTTTTAGAAATGTAGGACAATCTGTACACTTGAAACTGAATAAATCTTACACAGAGGGACTCATGTTGTGGGGATTATTTATTAAGTTACCAAGGACCTCGGACAAAGGAAATCTGTAAGAAATTATTAGTATTGATTTAAATAGGAATTTTACTTCATATTTTCTTGTTCCATAACATTCTAAAAATATATACTTGTAATATATATGCTTATAATATATGCATAAATAATAAAAAAAGTTCTTTTTTTTTTAATAAATAATGAAATCCTGAGAGGGACAAAAAGAGAAAAGTGTCTAAGTATTCCTCAATCATGGATTATTATTGAAATATGAGTTTTAGAGTGTTCATTGAGTTTAGAAACTTACCCTTGGATGTTCTGGCCTTATTATATCTTCTACTCTTCTACTTTGTGATTAAAATGTAAAACTAATACATTTTTAGATTTGATGCGCACCTTTTTTAGCTATAATAACAACAGAAAACAACAGAAACTGTTATTCGCTATTATCTTGAAAGGGAAAAGAACGTACACACTGACCCACTATTTAGTTTTCAGAGTTATTAAGATATAAGGAAAAAGTGGACATTATCTCTTAATTGTGGACAAGGGCATATATTTATACTGAAACTAAAACTTTTTAATCCATTGCTTTTATCTAGATGGAACAAATTCTAAGGAGCAGAGACAAGATAGAAATCCATCTGTTCTTACTATGGATGTAGCAGAATGTAGCTGGAGAAATAGGCATGCATCTTTCATATTTAGAAATCTTACTTGTCCTTCCTCAGTGAATCAGTCCCTTTCTAAAATTTTTTTCAACTTTTCTATGAATTTTGAACATCTTTTGAATCATAAATATATCCATGAAGGAATGAAGAAACTTTGGTGACTGTGAATATATCCCTTGGAGTTTGAAGGGCATTCAGCTTTCTAATATAATATAAATGAAACATACAAAGCCCATCTTCCTAATTAAAACCCAAAGTTAATGGAAGAAATACATCATTCTAGAAAGATGCAAACATTTTAGAACAAAGACTATTGAAAAACCCAACCCAAAAAGAAGAAATTGACATCTGCCTTGGAGAACAAATTCTTACCAAAAAAATAAATAGAAAAAAGGTTTTTGTTGGCTGGTTTTTTTGTGTGTGTGCATTTGGTTGTTGTTTGTGGTTTTGTTTTTTTTCCCAGAAGTCTCATTTTGTCTTCTGCTTCCTGCGGCATCTTAAATTACTTTAGATGTCTATCTTTAGCAACTTAGTCAACTTGAGGTGTCAACACAGAGATATCTACATTTGAGCTAGTTATGTAGGCTGTCTTTGTAGCTAATGAAGAGAAATGAGTCACAATTTATTTGCCTTAAATAATCTATAGTAGGATGAGATGATTGGCAATCTGTAAGTGTATCTTTGTTTCCATTTGCTATAAAAAGAATCTACGATGACTAACTCAGATGCATAGATGCAAAATTTAACTCATTTGATTTATTGGTATATTTGGTTACAGAATCACAGAATCATTTAGATTGGAAAAGACCTCTGAGATCATTGAGTCCTTCGACTGAACACCACCTTGACAACCAGATCATGGCACTAAGTGCCACATCTAGTCATTTCTTGAATGACTCCAAAGATGGTGATTCAACCACCTCCCTGGGCAGTCCATTCCAATGTTTAACCACCCTTTCCATGAAGAAATTTCTCCTCATGTCCAACATGAATCGCTCTTGGCATAACTTGAAACTATGTCCTGTCATCATGTCACTACTTGCCTGGGAGAAAAGGCCAACCTCTGCCTTGCTACAACCTCCTTTCAGTTAGTTGTAGAGAGTGAGAAGGTCACCCTTGAGCCTCCTCTAATCCAGGTTAAACAATCCCAGGTCTCTCAGCAACTCCTCGTAGGGTTTTCCCTCCAGACCTTTCACCAGCTTTGTTACCTTTCTCTGGACATGCTCCAGTACCTCAATGTCTTTCTTGAATGGAGGGGCCCAGAACTGGACACATTATTCAAGATGCAGCCTCAGAAGTGCTCAGTACCGAGGGATGATCACTGCCCGAGTCCTGGTGGCCACACTATTTTTGATACAACCCAGGATTTCATTGGCCTTCTTGGCCACCTGGGCACATTGCTGGCTCATGTTTAGTGGGCTGTCAACCAGCAATCCCAGGTTCTTTTCCACCAGGCAGCTTTCCAGCCACCCCGCCCTCAGTCTGTAGCACTACATGTGGTCAAAGTATAGGACCTGGCATTTGGCCTTGTTGAACCTCATACCACTGGTCTTAGCCCATCTATCCAGCCTGTCCAGAACCCTTTGCACAGCCTTCCCACCCTTCAGCAGATCAACACTCCTCCCCAACCTGGTGTTGTCCACAATCTTATTGATTGTGCAAACAATCCCCTCATCCAAATCACTGGTAAAGATGTTAAACAGGACTGTACCCAGTACTGAGCCCTGGGGAACACCACTAATGACCAGTCTCCAACTGGATGCAGCACCATTCACGGTCACTCTCTGGGCCTACCCAGCCAGCCAGTTCTTAACCCAATAAAGAGATCACCCATCCAAGCCATGGCCTGCCAGTTTTTCCAGGAAGATGCCATGGGAAACAGTATTAAAGGTTTTGCTAAAGTCCAGGAAGACTACATCCACATGCTTTCCCTCATCTGCTAGGCAGGTCACCTCATCATAAAATTAGATAGGGTTGGTCAGGCAGGACTTGACTTTCCTAAAAACCGTGCTGGCTGGGCCTGATCCCTTGGTTGTCCTATTACATGGTTTCCACTATATATGATCACTATGATGGCAGAACTCAAACATAAGAATACTTTTTTTTGGTAACATCAGTTATGATTGCATAAAGGAGAAATTCCATAAGACTGAATCATTATTGGTAAGGTAGGTTTCTTCTCTCATTTCTTTTAGGATTCTACTTCTTCCTACCTTGAACATCAAAAACTGACAATATTAATATTTTTCATTGATTCTATTCTGATTCAATGAAATTAAAAATAATACCTCCTACAATATACAGCATATAGATTATTTTCTATTTACTAAATAGATGTTAACTAATACTTCTGTGAAATTCAATATATTTGTAGTTTACATGATAACTCATCTGTTTTATCTGGTTTTAACCTCCTGTTTTTAACCTACCTTTTTTTTGTCATGTATATTTTTAAAAACTTCTCAAAAGTCATAACAATGAAAGTTTAATGCAGTTTTAATCTTCTTATATTTTATTTTACTTCAAACTAGTACTTAAAAGGAAGTTTTATAAGAGGATGAACAATGTCAACTTGCTAATTCTGCAGGCATAAAAACAATAGTTTATTAGTCATCACCAAATGTTAACGATTTTGGCTGGAAACACAAGTGTGATATAGAAATATGCCTGCAAGGCAGAAAAGTTTTCACATGAAAGGGGAAAAGAATCTAATTCATGAAAATCCTGGTAGTGCAAGGACTCAAGTGCCAAATTGTCCTGATCACCCACATGTATTCCAATCTGCTTATTTTCTAATGTTGACTAACCTATAGGGGACTATACCATTTAAGTTCTTCTCCATTTAGCATGAAAATCTCCTAGGAGCATAACAACAGACATACATTCATGCTCAGAGGTATCTGCTTTGGCTACAGAAGTGCCTATCACTTAGCTTTTTTGCAGTGTAGGCTGCAGTGAATAACTCCTAAAATGTGTTCAGTGTCTTAAGAAGGTGGAAAACATAGGTTTGCTGTTAGTATTGTTCATAATATTTAACTGATGTGAGTGATTATTCCACATGAAATACAAGCCCTATTCAGTTTGAGGACAGCATACAATTTCTTCAGTTTGCAGGGTGTTTTGTGGTTACATTGCAACAGTCCCACCTCTTTTTTACACTGCTAAGTATGTAATGGTGACAGTGATCAGGCAAACAGGTATGGAGGTAGGTGACAGGAATAGACCTAGAACCTTGATTTCCAGTTTCTGCCAATTTCTGGTTTATATCATGAAGTATAAAGTTTATGTGTTTATATCTTTCATGGAAATGAAATCCTACTTCTTCCTCACACAATATACAAGTCAGGTTCCTTTTTACCCTGGTATCCATGACTTGTCCTTCTGGTTACATCATAAACAGCAACAGAAAGACTGATTATGTTTTAGGCCAAAGAAGACTAAATTTCGAAGTTTATACCCGCTGAGCAGTTGGTTTAGCTAACATCTAATTATGGGAAGGAAAGGCAGGGGAAGTAGAGAATATGTCAGAGGATTGTCACTACTCTCTTTACATTCTTCTTCCCCCATTAGGCACTTATTCTGTGAAAAAGACTAGGAGAAATGACGAATATCATATTCTTAGATTCTATTTTTCTATATTTTCCTTATGGAGCTAAGTAAAGCTAAGTTTATATAGAAGTTTTGAGATAGAAATGAGAAACTGTGAAAGAAACAGCCCTGCAGACACCAGGGTAAGAGAAGAAGGAGGGTGATGATGATGCAGACTGTGGAGGACCCCACACTGTGGTGTGCCCTGAAGGAAGCTGTTCCCCATAGAGAGCCCCTGCAGGAGCAGGCTCCTGGCAGGAACTGTGGCCTGTGCAGAAGAGTACACACTGGAGCAGATTTTAACAATTTCTTCAGCTATCATTTGAAAAAAAAAAAAATTTCTTACAGTTAGTAGTTAGTAACAATACATTGTTGAGTAGCATTTTTGATAAAATGCCAGCAGTTAGTGTGTGTGTACTCTCATATAGAAGCAAATTTAACGAAAAGAAAAAACATCCTGTAACTTTCTGTAAAATGACATCTCAAGAGAAAATTGTGTCAGGGTACTTTTACTTATAGCTGAAGAAAGAGTTCTTTGAAGAAATTTTTGGTTTCTTTTCAGTTTAAAGTGATTTTCAGGTGACTGTTTCTGTTAGAGAATCTCTTTGTTTGCTCAGAATTATTTGAGTTAGCAGGCTGGAAAATTCTGACTATAAAAATAAATCTTGAAAAATTAAAGCCCCCATTCATTTTTAACATAGTTGCAGTGAGCACCATAAAGAAAATTAATCTCCATGATACCATGCATAAGTGTGTCAAACTACTTGCATATAGTAATTTGACTGACTTTCAGTACAGGTTTCAGATTCATGAAAGTCAAAGTGAAAATGCAGAGTATGAAGTCACATTGATTTAAACATAGAATGTTTGAGTGAAATGGTGAAAGAGCATAATATTAATTTCCACAAACTTCTATAATTTTACAAGAAATTATAATTTGCAATAATTTTGCTAGTCCCAGAAATCATATCTAATAGTGATTTTTAAAGTGAGGATAGTGTTTCTTTCTGGGGAACCAGAATTTTCTTTCACATATAGAAATATACAGTATTCACCTTGCTAAAAGACTTTTAAACACTTACTAGTAATAGTCACAAGACAGAAAAGGTATAACCAGAGAGAGTCAAAGACATAAAGTTAAGATATTACTGCATATTCTACCACATCATTGACTTCTGAGAGTAGTCTTTCTATGCATGTGCTCGTCTGAACAGACACATTTCTCTGGAAAGTTGTCTTTATTTCTGTAGTGGCACCTGTTCTTGTCTTCCTTCTCTGAGGAAGTCTACAAGTACACACAATGTCCAGTAATAAGTCTGTGTTTTGGAGAGAAGATCACACAGTGTCTTATATATGCCCAATGCTTTCTCTCCTATAGCACAGTATTAGGTGTGGGTGCAAAGGTTTTGGCAGTGGGGTAGCTTCATAAGGGTTTATTTCTTTTCTTTCTTTCTTCTACATATACATGAAATTACAAAATTTTGTGTGCTGGATTTTGAAATTTTAAAATAAATATTGCATAGCAGTTTCTGAAGGAGAAAAACAAATAGATTTTATAACAGAACAGAAGAACTTTAATGAAAAGAAAATAAACTGAATGGAACACACCCTCAGCACTACAATATATGATATTTCTTCTTTGTTTTTTGGCATATTTGTGGGGTAAGAAATTAGTCATGTGCATGGATGTCATAATATGTTTCAAAGTTTTTGTTTATTTTTCAAATAAACAAAAAGTCTCCTTTGTGATTAATGATTGTCAAAGTCATCACATTACACATTTTTAAAGAAGTTAATAATAACCTACGTACCTGGAATAGTTCTTACAATCATAATAATTGGAAAAATCTAGTAATGTAGAAATATTTGTTGCTTTTGGAGTTTACCAGTCTATGTCATCTTCCTCTTTGTTTGTTTTGTGCTTTTATGTTCCGTTGAAAGTGAAGGAAAAACCCTCCTCTGCTCTCCTTCTATGTAAAATGATTCTTCACCTCTTCTGTACCTTCAGAACTTCAGTAGCAACTTCAAAAACTAAAAATCTTTTCTGTTTCTTTTGACTCAAAACTGATACCCAAACTCTGTGATCAATGGCCTGTAACTTAAATGAAGTGGATAAACATATTCAAAACTATTGTTGACACTGTAGGTAGACAGTCAAATCTTCAGAATAATGTTTGTTAAAAGTTGAAATCAAATTATGACTGTGTTTTATGAGACAAATTGAATGACTATGTTACTCTATCTGATTGTATTTGTTCTTGGTAATCTGATATAGCTGGATTTCCAACTAATAGATGTTGAGATCCTTCAAAACCCCCTCATACTCACATGTCTACTTCCACATATTGTTTTTGCTATTCAAACAGTAGATTCTTGTAAATATCTCCAAAGGCAATATTTCCAACATGGTTGGTTTATTAAGCTTATTGATGGAGCATGAAAATCTTCCCTTTCATTTGCTGCAAAAAGTTTCCATGTCTGTGAAAGTAATAGTGATTTGCACTGTATAATAAACTGTTTTCTAAAGCTGAAAATCATAATTATGTATGCACCACACATCATATCAATTTCAGTAAAATATTTTCTGTTGGTTTTGTGTTAAAATTATGCTAATTTTAGCTCAGAAAGATGAATGATAGAAGGATCTTCTATATACATGAAATAACCTTTATTTTAAATGAGTTTTTGATATAAACCGGGACAATCTGCTCAATATATAGCCTGTGAGCCATTAATTGTAAGTAAATCCTTCAGAAAAATACACAATTTAAAGAAAACTGTCCCTTTTTTCAGCAGGATACCTATGTATCAGGAATATTGTCCCTGGGATATTATTCTCACTTTGGTAATAATGTGCATAATATACTACAATATATATCCATGCTAGACCATAAATTTCTATGGCAAACTGAGGCCATTAACCTAAGTACAGCACTTTCCTCAGCAGTCAGTGCAGCCAGGGTGCATGGAGGGCAGAATCCCTTCTCAAGACTCTGCAATGAAGGTGGTGACATCTGGGCTGTATGGATGAAGGATAATAACACACGACACATAGCACAGAGGGAACAGGGGAGTGTCAGACTCCTCATCAGTGGAAAGGAAGCTGTCTGCTCCCAGGACCATTGAGGAATCTCCTCCATTGAGGAGATGTTTATAATCAGTGTGAGACCCCCTGGGAGCGGCCAACCAAACAAGCTCTCCCCAAAATGCTTTGCAGATCAAAGGAGTTATTTCCTCTGGTGCTATAAAACTGGTTATGGAACACAGATAAGGGAGAATTTTTATCTGTGCTTGCATTTTATGGGATATTTTGAAGTAGATTGCAGAAATGTGAGTGACTTCTCACGTGATATGTTTATGTGACTTCTTATATGGGATATGTTTAGAGGAAGGAGCAGAAATGGAAAAAGAGGATTTTAGATGTTTTACAGAGGAAAAACTGCTAGAAAATAGAGAAAAAGATAGGGGCATGTAAAGTACTAACGGCTTGTTAGTCTGCACACCTGCTTGATTGAGTCTTATTCTCATTAGATTCTGTTTCTATTTAGTTTCCGTGCAGATCCACCCTCTATTCCATGTGTGAACATGAGTGAGTTTCAAGCTGGAACCACCAGCAAATATTTTAAGAGGTCCGTGCAAATGGAGTGGTGATGTGACCTTTAAGGCTTACAAGTCCAACTATTAGAACTTGGGCAGACAGGGGAAACTGAGGTCGGCTAGCAGATAAAATTCTAAGGTCAGCTACTGTGAGATGTGTGTGTGTGGGGGTGTGTACATGTGTACACACAATAGTATACATGTATTCCACAAACAGAGCTCAGTTTGAATCACCTGATCAGCTGGATGGAAAAAAACCAGTCAGGTAGCCCATGTTGTTCATTGTGTGTGTGAATGCTGTGCAAAGTCTAAGACCTGGTAAAGACAATGTTCTCTGCCTGTGTTACTCTGTATGGTGTGTTGTATATTCTCATTGCATATATGCGTTTATGCTTCTATTAGAAATTCATACTCAGTCTTGCAACAGGCTGAACCTTCAGACGCGGAGTCGGAATAATCTTGCCTCTATGGGGCTACTGGCCTCAGCAGTCTTTAGCGCTGATGTGTCATCTCTTAGGCTGCAAAATAGCTACAGCAGTTATCCCCACTATATCAGAATCAGATACTACCACTGAGAGAAGGTGCTGGATCCTCACGTCTGGCATTACGTGCTGCTCTGGAATTGCCCTAGCAGTACCTGGTGCCTCCCTACAGAGTCTAACCAATGGCCTTCCCATGTGAGACGTGCTCTGATAGAGGTGCTGTGCTGCCAGCTGAAAGGGCAGTGGGAGGAGAAGAGAGGCAGCTGGGGGCTGCCCTAAGAGGAAACAGTGAATGGAGGTGTCCGTAATGGAGGAGACTAGAAACTTGTGACTTTTTCACTGCATAAGTCCTACTGGGATTTTGGGAAAGTATAAAGAATCTGATTAACAGTGAGGGGGAAGAAGACAATTGAAAAAATTCTAATTAAAAAAACCCAAAAACAAATGCCTGAACTCTATGAAGTCCTGAATGCAAAAGAAAAGTTGATTTAAGAGAATTTATTTATGTATCAGTATGAATACAATAGCAGCTATGAGGGGTAAAATTTAAAAATATAAAAATAAAACAAAAAGGCTGAAGAAAATTATAATCACAGATTTGACTGGTCTCCCAGTAATGATACTATACATGGAAAAACTGGTTTGCAGAAAAGCATGCACTGCAAAATTAAGAAAAGCTTTGACGAACTTAAAGCCCCTCTGAAAGATGAATGGAACATGCTGCTGATGTAGTCCCAAGCCCTGGCACTGAACATCCTCCAGTACAGACTGCATTATGGAATTGCATCCTTCGTGCAATTTTAAGCTTTGTTTCTTTCTAACAAACTCTAAGAAAGTGAAATTCAGCCTTTGTTGTGTTTGACTCTTCACCATCAATAGCTACAATGGATCTACATATTGCTCTTAATGTCCTTTTAAATAGGCACAGTGAAAGAAAATAAACATTATTTTTATATAGTTATCTGATATGTAGATTAAATTAGATATGGCAGAATATTATATCAAAACCTAAACCAAAATATTAAGCAGGTGTATAATTGGTATAATACAAATCTTCTTCAAATGTTTTGGAAGTCAGAAGAAGCCTTATCATTGACCTTAACAGTTTCATAACTTCCCCCCAGGTTATTATGTTCTTCTTGTTATTTAATGGGATATTCAAATGTCATATGAAAGCTGTCAAAGGTTTATCCACACATATTAGAATTGTCTTATACAGGAAATTAAATTGAACTAATTAATGCTGTGGTATTATTGTCAAGGATTTGGGATTTTCTGCAACAACCACAATAATACTATGGAACTTGTCATAAATAGGTAAATGATGATGGGGTTGTTGTTGGCAATTGTCAGCAAACTAAAAATAAAACCTGCAAATATCATCACCAGTTATAATCATTACATCCTGTGCATGCTAGTAAAAATGGCACGATATCCTAAGATTTTTTCTCCATGTTTTCAGTGGTTTTCAATCTTTATGGATTTCAGTAAAGTTTTTGATACTGTCGCTCACAGTATCTTTCTGGACAAACCTCCCAGCACACAGCTGGATAAACACATCATACTGTGGGTGAGCAATTGGCTTATTTGGTCTGTTCAGCTTGCAGAAGAGGAGACTGAGGGGAGGCATTATTGTAGTCTACAACTTCCTTGTGAGGGGAAGAGGAGGGGCTGGCACTGACCTCTTCTCTGTGGTGACAAGTGACAGGACCTAAGGGAATGGCCTGAAGTTGTGTCAGGGGAGGTTTAGGTTGGATATTAGAAAAAGGTTCTTCACCCAGAAAGGGTGATTGGGCACTGGAACAGGCTCCCCAGGGAAGTGGTCACAGCACCAAACCTGAGAGAGTTCAAAAACCATTTGGATGATACTCTTGGGCACATGGTGTGATGCTTGGGAATGGTCTTGTGCAGGGCTAAGGGTTGCACTTGATGATCCTTGTGGGCCCCTTCCAACTTGGTATATTCTGTAATTGTGAACAGCTGGCATAATGAAGACAGAGAGAGTATGTCAGTTCACTGGTTAGGGTGTTTACTCACCCTGAAAAGGCATTACAACAAAACAAACCCCAAAGACCTAGATTGTCATCAATATTACTTCTTTTTGATCCCAAATAATAAATATGTAAGCACTGACATTTTTGCATAACAATGTAAATTTCGGCAAGTCTGCTTCATTGCTTAAATTATAATTTCATTCCTGTGAGTAACTAAGCAAAAAAGAACATTTATGTTGAAGTGTTCTTGGGTAATTTTTCTCTCAAAAGCCAGCAAAAGAAAGATATCCAAATAAAAAAAAAATTAAAAATTTATGGTCAGTGTTTTTTTGTTCATTATCCATTTTTTTATAAATGTATTTTGTGTGCCAGAACAATGGAGACCTCTGCATTAACATTAATGTTGTTTTGATCAGGTATTGTATGGTGAACCACTCTTGGAATCTTGGGTTTATAGGAAAGAAAGTAATTAGAAATTATCATTGATGAATTTTTAACATATGCACAAGTTTGCTCCTTCCAATATTCTTTTATCCATATCAATTCCTCCTTTCTCTGCAATCCTTGGCTTTGTTCTTCTGGAGTTAGAAGGCTGCTAAGGATTACAAAGTTTCATATTACTTGCATCATGTCTTAGTCTAAGCCTAGCTTTCCTCACAAACATCTGTTGAAATTTATGCCTTTCAAGCTTTCGTTAAAAAAAAACACTGTACAGAGTTAACCTACAAAAGTGTCATAAAATTTTCATTTTCGGGCAGGGTCATTTTGCCTATATACCCTCCTGGCACTTCAAATACATTCTAGCCAAACACTATTTGGAGAGTAGAAATGAAACACAATAGGATGGAGATAACTGGCTTCACAATCTCCACTCTGGATTTTATTTTGTTTCAAAATGTTCAGATTTACTTTTCTGAATGGTCATTTTGACTAGGATTTGAATATCTGCATCTGATGATGTTGCACAGTACAGGATGAAACGGTAAAAGCAACTATCACAACAGCAAAGGAAAAAGAACATTAGCAATTGAAAACTGATGAAGTGGAAGAAATTACATTAAGTCAAAGTAGAGACATGGACTTTGATTTGCAAGAACACCTTATACTGCAATATGGTACATATATATATATTCAGACTATTTTATTCTGTATTGATTTTAATATGTTAAAGGTGGATGAAGACCAAGAGATTCTGGTCAAATGTGTATTTACGCTTAGAGATTATTAGTTCCATACTCTCAGATCTGAGGAATCAAAGAGAGATTTCTCAGTTAGGAAGTAACCCATCAAACTGATTAAATATTAGTATCAAAATCTCTTTATGAGCTGCCAAAGTGACTGATACAGTCAGTGAAGATCTTGTTTCAGTAAATGTGATCTGTTGAGCTCCCTGGGCTTCATTCACTTGCCTGCACAGACAACTACTTACATCTGATATTTCATTAAGTATCTAGGACATTTTCATGGATCTGGTTAATATAGGCCATTTGTCTTTCTTGAATGGGGAATTCTGGGCTGGGCTACTAAATGAATCATATGACACATTTAAATTTGGACACTGAACTGTTCTCTAAACTCTTCACTGGTTAAAATGTGCACATCTAACATCAGTTTATCACAATTGCAATGTGATAAAAGCTACTCTGCGTGTTGCGATTCTAACTAACCAGTGATGCTTAGTGACTGATCTGCACAGCCCATCCACCTCTTAAAAGTCACAGAACTAGAGTTCAATGTCAACCAATTAAGGTAATGGAGAGTATTTTAATGCGGTTGGTGGCAGACAATATTTTTTTCCCCACATTTGTAAAACACCTAATTTAATGAAGGGCATTTTGAGACCTTCTGACTGGACATAACTTCATGAGTAAAGAATTTTCTTCTTAGACTACCCGTTGCTTTGAATTGTGAGAGTATAAAAGGAAACAAAAGCCTAAAAACTGAAAGAATGGTTCCGAGAATAGTTGAAATGAGACTGATGCTGGTGATTAAAGAGTATATCCACAAGCAGGACTTTGAAGCATTGTAGCTTCAATGGTGACAGAACATACTAACCTTTTCTCCTTCTAACCAATTGATTCATTCCTGGAGTGATTATGGAAGATTATCACACCAGGTTGCATGATAGGTCACATAAATAATTTGTGAAGTCCCATGAAAAATGTTCCTTTGATCATCTGTTCCATCTAATGTATATTTAAGGTGTGTTCTACAGACTTTAAATTAGTTTGTGCATAACTTAAAGCAGCTGCAATATAAAATTACATGTTTGTACAGAGTATAGTGTAATATGTTTCAACTATGGATTAATGGGCATTATTATTATAATACAAATAGCAGATACAAAAATCTAGAAAAATATAATTAGATAATAAGAGTAAAAAATCTAAGCTGGAACCTTTTCATTGGTATTACCTGTAACTGTTGCAAGAGCTATGTTGATGTTAAAAGAAAAACAATTGTTACTGATAATAGAATAGATAGATGGATGGATAGATAGATGGATAGATGGATGGATATGTCAATAACTAAAATACAAACCCAGAAACAGCATCCTCCAGTTTCTAACAAAATAAGGGTATTTTCCTCACTGGTGACATGCTTGATCCTCCTTCCCAAGAAGCTTCTATATTTTATTCATTAAAACCCCCAAAGAGTATTTCCTGCCTTTTGCTGTTATTGGTCCAAATTATCAGTGTGTGAAGATTCTATTTAGAGCAGGAGTTTTTCATGTGACTACCTCCATCTATATTGCCTGGAAATACTATTCAGTAGACCTACTGCATATATTATATACATATCTCCTCATTACTGTCTTTACAGTGTAAATAGCCTGTATGTAAGTAGACAAAAACTACTAGTGATTTATAATCTAAAAAAAAAATCTCATTTCCTCGTGAGATTTCTTAATAGTGATTCAAAGCTAAATTACTTGACAAAACAACCATATGTAGTCAGAATACAGAAAGAAACTTGATAAACACATGATGTGACAAAGCCTCAACATGAAAATAATTCACTGGAGAATATAGCACCCACTAAAAGGAGCTCATTTCATATAAATCTAGTTCAGTCATCTGTTAATTCATGTATTTTGGTACTGCAACACAATTGCCCTTGAGAAACCTCAATCCCCAGCTTAATCCCAATGACTGTACTGTAAATTTGAAAAAAATAAAATAAAGAAAAATAAAAACTGTAATCCATAAGTACTATAATATACTGTTGAAAAAGTTAAAAGTAAAATCACCAGTTTAGAGAACTTTTTTTATAAATAAGATGATATAGCTGAGCTAAATTTTTCTCACTTTGACACTACAGTTCTTGAAAAATTTAGATTGTTTCTTTAGTGCAGAGAAGTCTCCATATGAACTAAATTTTTTTTCTGTTTAAAATTTTAGGGGTTTTCAGTCCTTAGTAAAATAATTGCTGACAAATTTTTTTCTAACACTAAGAAAACAATCTCTGTAAAATTACATGCATTAACTTAATTTTTAATTTACCTGAATGATATTCTAAGATGAATATTAACTTTAAAACTTGGAGTTAAGGTCACTGAAGTTTTAGCTCTTGAAACACAAAGTTGTTCAGTGGACTTCTTCCTGCCTGAAAGCTTGATTTTTAGATATAAGATTTTACTTATAAACTGATGGCAAAGTAGAAAGTGTCTTGGATAATCTTTCATAATAGCAAGTGAGATAATGAAACTTGTCCACATGGGACTTATTTTTTTCTGTACCAAATTTGCTGCTTTATGCATAGTATGAATCAATATTGGCTCATATGACAGTTTTTGAGTCTCCAAAAATTAGTGATATGTTGTTTCTACAGAAATTTGCACAATTTCATTGTGGTTGCACTTGCAAATTAAGTTGTTTAACAGAACATCTTTGGGCACTGAAATCCCTTACCTATGCTGCTAAGCTCTTAAAACTATGCATGCCACCACTTCAGCCCATACCAACGAGCACTCTACTGAAGCAAACCTGTTTGTAATACTAAAGATCTATCATCACTCCTGATGAACAGCTTAATGTTTCACCCTGATTATAAAGGGTAAGAGGTGCAATAATGTGGGCACGGGCCATTCAGCAGGAGCATAGTATCAGGTAAATTAGATTTATTAGTACATTTGCTAAGCTGCTGTGCCTCAGAAAACAAACCCTTAGCAGCAATTGCAGCGTTTTGCACTAAATCTCGAAAAGAACAGTGTGCATGAAGACAAATCAATATGGTCTATTTCCATCTCACTGTTTTATCCCTATGAAAAATGTAAACTCTAGTCCAACTTCAGGTACACAGAAAGGACAAATACAAGATTATTTATGTAAAAGAAGCTGTAGGTGAAACAAAGCTGTATAAAACATTGCTGAAATTAATAAGAAAACTGAAATCTACTGGAAGTTATACTTGAGTTTATGGTCCCTGAAAATGTATATATTTGTCTTATGTTTTCATAATATTTTAAAATATCTCATTTATAGGTCTGAATCAAATCTAGTTATTTGACTGCTTATTGATTTGAGTGAATTATCAAGGTAGTTCCTAAGCTTAGCTTACAGTTAATTGTTCCTTGTCTTTCCTCAGGTTATCTTTTTGAAAACAGATGGAACATGGATGAGAGCTCAGAAAGCTGACTTGCATAAGTGAACTTATAAGACATATTTAACAATGTTTCATTGATTCTGTCCTATCATCACTTAGCAAGACTACAGTGAAAGAATAGATTTTCAAACCCTTGTGTGTCTATAATCACTAAGTAGTTGCACTGGTTTTGGCCCTTTCTGAAATTTTTATTATGCTTATATGGTTTTGTAAGATATAAAAGCAACCAAAACAGGAAAAATTCATCCGATGATAGTTCGTAACATTTAATGTAAAAACTTTTTTTGTCATTGACTATACAAAGAGTTCAGATAGCTAAACTAGATGTCTCACTTAGAGATGTCCAAATCTGGATGGAAAACATTCAGTCTAATAATTATCATTAGAAGTGGATTTAATCAGTAGAAGTTGCATATTTCAATGCATTAAGGCAGTCATGGAATTAATTGACAGAGTTAATCCTGGGGTGGCAGCCAGAAACATTTTTACTCCTGTGTTACCAAATGTAGCAAGTACCAGGCTTGCAGTCACCATCCTAATGGATCACATCTTGAAATGAGCAAACTGACCTGTACCAGAAGAGTATGTACAGTACAGTTACAGGAAACTAGGAAATGTGAACCCTCAAAAAAAGAGAAGGTGTGTTTGTAAAGTTAGTAATTTTCATGATCAGACAGGTGGTAAAGAAGGTAGACTTATTTGTGGAGAGAGAAACCAAAGCTCAGAGTTTCTATGTACCTTTTTGAATCAAGTCTTAATTTACATGACTTTTAGTGCTGCTTCTTCCAATTTTTATTTTTTTTTTTTATTTCAGTGGGTAAAAGGTTGTTGATTCCTTGCTTTATGCAAGAAGCATTTAAATGTGAAGAGTCCAGAAGTAAGGTTTCCATGGTCATCTGTGATTCTAGGTGTATAAATTTTTCGCATAATAACATCCAATTTTAGACAGTTAGCTACAAAATTACTGAAACATAGGTTAGTAGACTTTGAAATGTTCCCAAAATTTGGTACATATAAAATTGCACACCATCATCTCACATACTGAGGAAAATCAATTAACTACAAAAATAAAGTATTTACAGTCCCTTCGTATTTTGTTACACACTTTTTTCAATTCTAAGCCTAATCCTGATACTGCCACTTTGAAAAGAACTCTCAAAAAGAAGAATTTATTATATCACAGAATGTGTGCATACCATACGTAGATAGCATGTGTATATACTTGAATATGCGTCTGCAGCTAGAGAAACATGTTTTTGTGGTCTTGAAAGTATGCCTTACAATGAAAGAATGAGTAACTAAAATGACATAAACAGAATGCCAAGGCATATTTTTCACAGGTCATATTTTTTTTTATAGAACAAAATGTCAACTCTGATGTTAAAAAATATGTTACCTGTTAAATTGAAAAAAAGGACAAGTTGAAGTTCAACTGGTTTAAAGTTCAAATTGAAAACCAGATATTTTTGCTTTATTTATGATTTTTTCTATATCAGCTCAGTAAAGACCAATAAATTTTCATCAATTTTCCATCAAATGTTGTCTTAAAAGTGATGGATTGCATTTTTCATTAAGTTGACATGAATAATCAGAATGGTACCTTCTTGTCCTAAAAAGGTAGCTTAAATCTGGAAATGATTGACATTAACTGCTATACAAAGTTTCCTCACACCTGTCAATGAAAAGTGTCTTCTATTAAGGTCCTGGAGAAAAACAGACTTTTAGACACACTAAGTTTATTGTCACACAACTACCTGAGCTCAGTAAGTTTAACTACTGTGCTCAGCTCATATTCACCCACTACATTTTCTTTTAGATCTCATATCATTTAAATCTCCTGTGAAAGATTTGTTCACATCAAAATCTTATTGTACCTCCAAAGCAAAATGTCAATGCTACACAACATAAATATTTTGTATCAGCCACAGATTGTGTTACTCTTAGAGAAGCCAAGAGTCTATTCCAGTATTTCCATTTGGAGAATCTTCCAATAGATCTCAGGTTTGTAGATGTTTTCATTTCCTGAATCAGCATCAGCTTTTTTTCCAAGAAAGTTTTAGAAGGGTCTATAATCTATGCAAATGAAGCATTTTAACATTAATTTCAAAGGACTTGTTTAGCTTTTCATTGGATTAATTTTGTTTGTATCAACAGGTTGCTCATATCCTCAAAGTTCTTGAAGTTCTTAAACTTAAAATACTTCTTTATGAAGTGTTGTCATTCTACTGAACCTCATTCCATCTTACTCTTTTCAGTATGATGTCTTTTATAATATATCTTTTAGGAACTACTTACAATAAATTAGAATTCATATACATACACATATAAACACCACCAATCTCCCCCCATAATCAAATACCACACAGCACTATAATCAAAGACAAGCTCAATTTGGGCAATTTATTTTAAATAGCTTTTTTTGCAATTAGTGCCTGTAGGGTGTTTTTTAAGCCCTGTGTAATACCAAAGTCATCAGAAGTACTTATGCATACTGTGTCTCATGTAGGTATCAGCAAATATTTAGATAAATAATAGAGTAAAATGAAGACTTCCAGTCTCTTCCAGTCTATTAAAATGCAATTAGATTTACCAAAGATTTTTGTATGGTTTGTAACTACCTCTTTCTAAAATGCTGATAAAATGTTTATATTATTTGCCCTATTTTATTTATAAAAATGAAATAGATGGATAGATAGACAGATAGATAGATAGATAGATAGACAGATAGATAGATAGATAGATAGATAGATAGATAGATAGATAGAAATATAGATAGATAGATGGACAGACAAATTACCCACTTGAACTGTGTGGGAGTCCTATCACACTTTCAAGACGTTTAAGAAGCTTTATGCTAAAGGGTAATATATTTAGAAAACATCTAGGATATATTCCCAATAGTCTTTGAGGTATTGGATTGTCACAATTCTTATCCTCATCTTCATCATCATTATCATCATCTCAAGGCTGGTGTTCCAGACACTGGCTATTTCCAACCTGGTAGAAAAATTAAGTGACTCAGGAGCTGATTTTATGCTACTCTATGTTGCAACCCTATATGTATGTTAACGTAACACTTCTGAATCCATAGTTTGTGGCAAAGGTTATGTAGAAGATGTGAATAGCTTTTTTATTGTCTGTATTTGTCATCAGTTATAGCTGTTTATATTTTTTATTAGATTTTTTTTTTTAAACAAGTGAAAAACCTAAAATGACTGTGTATATGTATCTCTAACATATCTACAAGCAAAAGTTGGAGGTAAGTATGTATTACATATTACATATTCAGGTTCTTGACCATTGACATTTAAGATTAATAGAAAAATACATATCTATTATTGATTTCTAAGCAACCTCGATAAGGTCCAAGTAAGATTACTAAGGTTGCATATACGGTGAAATTTTTTGCTAGTCTGAGACTGGCATTTCTTGTCTTGAGGAATAAGTAGCATTCATGAAAAGAAGTGTTGGACTGACATCAAAGGCTAAACCAGGACATTTCACCCATAATTTTACTGGTTTTGTTTGTTAGCTTTTACATTTTAAGAATTAGTGACCAAAGTAATGGCAACTGGGATCCAGGGCTAAAATCTGGGACATCTTTCTTTGAACTGAAGTTCTTTATCCCTAGATTGTAGAATCACACTACCCAAGCAGAGACAAGTTCAAGAAATTCTTTCTTTTTTTTTCCCTCCTTCTACAATACATACTTTCCATTCTTCCTCTCTTTCTGTGTTTCTCCTCATTTTCAGTGAATGAAAATTAGCAAAATCCTTAGATATTAAAAATAAAAATAATCGCAATACAACTAATGAAAAAAGTTGGCTTTCACAGACCATGGGTAAACGTAACTTGTATTTCTGCAGAGGGCTCTTCAGCTTCAGTATCCTAGTAAAAGACAGTTTGGTGGAAATAACTAGTGTCTTCTTAAATACTGTATCTAATTTATTTTCCCCTCAAGAAAAAATCCAATTAAGAATCCAATTTTTGCTCTTGTCAGATATCAGGCAAACTCCTTCTATTCTCTTTCTTTTCACTTTTGGGGTAAGAAGAGTGCTTGAGGCCAATTTGTTTCAAAGTCCTGTAGCATCAGAAATGTAGTTTTATGCTTGGTGCTCTAGCTGAGGTAAGAGGTTCAGCATTCCTCAGGCATTGAGAAAACTGTAAAACAGTGTTTATTGTTCACAGTAAAAGGGACTGATGGTTTTTGAATGCCAAAGCCAAGGTACAAATTTTGATCATTATCAAAAAAATTTAAACTACTAAATGTAGCTTTGTGAAAACAACTTTTACTAAGTACAATTTTCTAAAAAGAATTCTTAGTATATAAAAACTATAATTTTGTATTTTTTTTAAAAAAACCCACACTCTTGTATTTGTAAAATTTGCTATTTATTACTTTAACAAATTTTAAGCTTGATGGGGAAATTTGTCTGGCATTACTTCCAGAGAGCAGACATTATCAAAGTACAAGAGTACTTGATAACACAATCAAGCATCTCCATAATTCATAATCCTCTCTTTATCCAGGAAGATATAATGATAATATGCAGTAGGTAAGTAAATTACAGAAAATTGTCTGTTTAAATGTTCATACGTATTTAAAAGATAGAGATTCCTTTTCTGATAAACCAAGCTCTGCATCACTTAGTCTTTTTTGCATGCTGTTATTATGATCCTGCTGTTTCTGGAATGTTGTTAACTTTATTCTTCCCAATTCCCTTAATAACAGACAAGACTATGAATTCTTTCATTTGTCATGCTATTCCTACCATATACAAGAGGGCAACTATAATTAACCCAAGTAGATCAGATTATAAACCACTGTTACTTGATTTTCGTAGATGTTGAGAGAGACTCTAGTAACCACTTTGTGGCTCAAGTTCATGATCTTGCAGGATATGGTTTAAAAAAACAACCTCTTTTTACCACAGACACTAGTGTACTAAAAACTTTTTTCTGACATTTTTAAAGTCATTTTAAATAGCATCAAGATTAAATTCCCTTCCAATGATTTCCTAGGGAAATAACTTAATGCTTACTACACTCTGATTATTTGTATTTATTATGAAGTAATGTTCCAGTGTATAAGGTTTTTTGAGTGTGTAAAAACATATAACAAAATTGTGGTGCTTCTTCTGCATAAAAATACACCAGTATTATCCTTTTTCTTATACAAGGTATTCCAGACTGCTTAAATAGACAGCAGCTGATCATTGGTTTTAAAAGGTCTAAATAATAGTATGGCATATGCTGAGAAGATTATGATCTCACTTCATAAATATCAAACATCAAATGTTTGAAGTCCTATTCATGGCAAGATGCAGTTGTTTTCCCACACCATTTCTCCAGAGAATAGTTTTGTCATGTATAAATAGTAAAATATCAGATACAAATGCATATCTTCCTGAAGGTCTAAAGAAGCAGCAGTATTTTGGTTTTATTGGAAGTGATAGACATGGGCGAAACAATATTCATCTGCATGATCTTACTTAGGGAGTATTTTATCAATACTTGTAATATCACGGTATGTTGCAAACAGGTCTGCACTTGCTGGGGGAAAAAAAAAGATGTGTGATTAACATCTTTGCTTCATTAACTGCTGTTGGTTTCATAACATTATTGATCTTAATGAGGTTACACAATACTTGCAGTGTTGGAACTCTGTGAAATGAATATATTTTTTGAATGACCACAGAAAATAATCTATGTTTTGTCTAGAACATATCATAGAAACCTAAGAGGGGAAAAATAGGATGGAAATATATCTTTTCCATCAGGAAATATATTCATCCCTGAATTTCTGCTACCAGACATTTGCATGAAAGAAATTAAACTGGAAAAAAAAAGTTGTGTAGTTTCAGGCAGGTGCTGAATAGATTTAGAAGAAATGAAACAATACCTGCATTTTGTATCAAGTTCTATAATTAGTTTGTCACTGAGTCTCTGCAATTATTAAAGATCTATTAGAATATGGATGTATTCTAACAACTTCGTCAGACGGCTCTTTTTATGTGTAAATTCTTTTAATGTATGAAAATAATTGAAGTATCTGAATCACCAATCAAACACCTAATCCACATTCTAATCAACAGTCAAGTATCTGACATGACAAATTGGGTTAATTGTCAACTGTATGTCAGGAAAATTAAATGACAGAAGTTAAAGGTTAACCACAGACTGGAACCTCCAAAGTAAGTAAAAAGGAATCTCAGATATTGCTTGTGATCATTGCATAGAAGCATCTGAGAAAAAAATATTATGTAATTATAGAAATGTTTCAAGAAAATATTTGCTTATGTCACAGTTGGGACAATCATAAACAAATATATTTTTTATCAAATTTCAATAGAAAAATATAGTTTACTGACAAAAGTATTAATAATATATTTAAATTATTAAATAGTCTTTGTTCTTAGTAATCTAGTCATCATATAAAAGATTGTAGTGGGTTGACCCTGGCTGGACACCAGGTACCCACTAAAGACATTCTCTCACTCCCCCCTGCAACTGGACAGAGGAGAGAAAAAAGTCCAATGGATTCATGAGTCTGGAGAAGAGCGAGAGAGGTCACTTACTGATCACCTTCACAGGCAAAACAGACTCAAAGTAGGAATATTAATTAAATTTATTACTAACAGTATCAGAGCAAAAGAGTGAGAAGTAAAATAATCTTAAAAACAGCTTCCCCCCACCCCTCCTTCCTTCCATGCTCTTCCTCCTCCCCACCAGCAGTGCAGGGAGGCAGGGAATGGGGTTTACAGTCAGTTGTTTCTGCTCCTGCTCAGGGAGAAGAGTCCTTCTCCTGCTCCCATGGGGTCCCTCCCACAAGAGACAGTCCTTCACAGACCTCTCCAGCATGAGTACAGAGGCCTTGGCCAGCAGCAGGAAACCCATCCTGGAGCCAGCTGGCATTGACTCCACTAGACAGGCGAAGCTTCTAGCAGCTTCCAACAGAAGCCACTCCTGTAACCTTGTCCCACAACCAAAACCTAGCCACAGAAACCCACTATACAGATTTTAACCTACATCTAAATTTCATTAAATCAATAAATACAGTTGTTATTGAATTCAGCTAAAGAAAATGCTGTTATAACCACATTTATTATGATTATTCAATTAAAATACAATTATTTGCTCAAAATAATTAATTGCTATTACATATGTTAAGCATAAGTATATGGTTCTAAAACTCTGCCAACCATTTCTAGTGATGGCTATTAGGCAGAATTTGAATTCTTAATACATATTTACTGAAATACTCGGGGAGTTTTTTTAAGTAAAAGACCAATTGTTTGTCTTTCACAGCTTTGCCATTTATACACTCTTAATTCTGAAAAATGAGTGATACTCATGGCCTTTCACTGTAGAATCAAGATTAGGCGGAAGTAAAATGAAACTTTGCTAACTTACAGGAAATAAGACACTGCAGTATCATTGTTCTTCTGAAGGACACAGCCATCTTGACCCTCTCTTGACCTCCAGAAATTTTTACAGTCACAGCTTAAAAGGATCCACAGTCAAGACAATCCTTGACAAACCCAGGGGCCTGAATTGCTAAGTCATCCAAAAGGCAGTGTGTCTAGTGATTAGAGGTCATCATATTTCTCGACTGCACAGTTTGGTGGTTAATCTCCTTTTCTGATGGGTGGAAAAACCTGGTAAATGCTATCTGCAGTTTCAAGGATTTCAACTGAACTGTAGGCAACACTCCATGTCCTGTTAAAAATCTGCTAGTGTATGGTAGTAACAGAGTCAAAGAACAGACCACTTTTACAGTAGGACTCTAGTGAGGTTATTACTCAAGAAAACAAATGGAAGGGATTTCTTCTTGGTCTTTTTGTGTTGTTTTTTTTTTTTTTTCTTTTTCATTCACATTCAAAATTCATTAACCAAAATTGTAAGGCTTTTGTTAGCACAGAAGCACAGGTTCCTTTCCTCTGATAAGAGTAGTGCTCCTTCGGTGAACTGTAAAGTCAAAATTTTTGTTCTTTCCCAGTGTAATATACAAAAATCCATGACTTTTCTGCCTGAGTCTGGAGTGGGCACCAATATGACTAGAAATAGAGGGAAAGAGGAGGCAAGACTACATACCTGTGGATCAAATGCAAACATAGAGACTGAAGGTATATGGTAAAAACTGAAAACTATAGACAGCAGAGGAATAACTACGGAAAGGATGGGCAACTTAAAGGTGTGTAAGTAGGGTGTTGGAGAGCATCCAAATCTAGGCTAACAAGGAGGGGTTAGCTGGGTGGGCAGAAGGTGGTTAGACTAGAGAACATTAGAATCACATCATTAGGAAATACATGTAAGAATGCAAAAGCATGAAACTGCCAGCCTGTTGGAACTGCATCACAGCTCTTACAGTTCTTTACAGTATGCCAAACTGAAAAAGAAGTTTCAAAATACTGGAATCTTAAGAGCACATGGGCATCACTGAAGATACAGCAGAAAACATTATGAACTGCGGATAAAGTATGCTGCTCTAGGGTTGATGAGGGCACACAAACTTTTCTTTCCATGGAGGGTGGTTAGGCACTGGAACAGGTTCCTCTGCAAAGTGGTCACAGCACCAAGTCTGCCAGAGTTCAAGAAATATTTGGGTAATATTCTCAGGTGTATGGTGTGATTCTTGGGACTATCCTTCACAGAGCCAGGACTTCAATGATCTTTTTGGGTCCCTTCCAACACAGGATATTCTACGATTGCATTATCTTTTGTTGTTTGTTCATTTGTTTTGTTTTGTTTTTTCAGAGCAGAAGATGTCACTAAATACCTTTTTGTCACCTTCTCATATTTGCCCTTTTTGTATTTTCCACTCTTGAAAGCTCAGCCTAGTCAGGATGTTTTGCATCTTTCACATTTCCTGAAAGAAAAAGTGCTGCATTTGCATTAGGACTCACTCCTGCTACTTGTTTCCTTCCCTAACATAATACTCTTTAATTCTGTCCTGGAACTACAAAAAATTATACATACACATGCTACTTTCTTAAATCCATTGGTCTCTGCCTGATATTATATGAATGCTGTGAGTTATCTTCCAAACAGCCTACCCACAGCTGCTGCTTTCATTCCACAAAGATATCTTTTTATTATTGGATGATAGACTTTTACCAGACCAATGAACCCATGTTATGTATCTGCGCCATGCAGCCACACCATGTCCAATATCTGTAATAGAGCCTGTGCCAGAGAGAAGACCTCTGGGAAAGAAACGTGCCGCCAACAAATTTAGGGAACTTCTACGTTTCCGAGGACATGGGGAAGATTGAGGTCAGTTCAGGAAGTGCAGTTGCCTTTTCTGCTTGAGACAGACTATTTCATCTGATGCTGATTGTAAGTGGCTGTTGATACTGGAGACAGGAGCTGTGATCTGTGCTTGCTGTCCTAGGGGATATTGTTTGAGAAAGAAATATAAGCTTGTATTTCGGCAGTGACTGGTAGGGACTGCTGCCTTTTTTTTATGCAGAGTGCACTTCTGTGTCTTATGTGTCAGTCTTGTTCTTTAGGAAAAATTAGTGACTTCCAGAGTCTATTTGTAGATGGAATAGCTACATTTACAATGAAAGCATAAACTCTGTGAAAAACCAAGGAATGCATACCAGTATTTTTAATGTTCTGACCTAGCAATATCATGAGACTACCATGAAACAGAACCATTCTGACTGGATACCTAGACATTTGTAAAGTTTTCCATTATGTGAATGGAAGAAAAAAATGTCCTTGGGTAAATGAATCACTATTAAAAATAGTCACATATAGTGGGATAGAAGTGTCACTTGGACACCTGCTTTAAATGAATGAGCTTCAATTTCAAGTGCCCTAATCATTAGACTAGAATCAAGGTCCCTTTTTCTGTAATCTAATGCAAAGGCTCCTACTTGTATGTTCGGAGTGGCTGAGCTTCAAATGAAAAGGTGATGGGCAAAGACAATCAGAATACATCACCACTTGGTGATTAAATCACCCTCTTCAAATGAGAGAGGTGCAAATTCTGTCTTTTGCAAGCAGCAGGAGAATTAGAATGAAAGTCTAGGGATGACAGCTTTATGAACATCAGTGTACACAAAACTGTGTTGTGTAGGAAAACAGAAGGACTGAGATGTTGGTAGAACGGACCCTAGAAAAAAAAATTGGATTAACATACATGGTTAAAAGCATTTCTTAAGCTGAAAACTTAAAGTAATTTAGTGTTGTTCTTTTAATATATAGGTAATACCACTACACCATATTTTTAATAGCTTTTTCAAGCTTTGAAGTCCTTATTATACTGTCAGTTCTGCCTGAAGAAATATTTTTTAGGAAAAGAAAAGGTCACCAAGAAGAATATTACTATGTAAACATTGTTAGATACAGTTGGAAAGTCATTCAGTGTGCTTCAGACCCTTGTTTACACATTAAAATAGCTCACATTTTCTAGTGTTTGAAAAGGAATCTGGTTCTAATTCATTCAAAATAGCTTTTTTAATGTTGTTATAATTGCAGAAGAAATCACAGTCCATGAAAAATTCAAAAGAACTGTTTAGAAAGTCAAGAATATAGGGATTCAAAGTTCTTAATGTAGTGCTATTCTTTCTACAAGAAATCAATTTTATTAGTGTTGTGAAGTAGTAAACATCCCTAATAGGGGAAAAAAGCAGTAAAACAGAAATCCTCACAAGTCCTCCAAAAGAAAATTATCACAAAACATGCTTAACCACCCACTATTGGCCTGCATCTCACTTTGGTGTATTATATTTACATGTTTAACTCAGAACTCTAGTCTTAGCAGGTTTCCTATTTTAGAATACTGTTCAGGAAATAAAAGTGAATCAATCTTCTGCTCTTAACATGGCAAATGAAAGCTTTTTTTATAATATAGAATGCTCATACATGTGTGTTTATCTGCATGTCAACGTCAGTGATATCAAATAAGCTTTAAATTGGATATGTGAATGATAGAAATGGTAGAAAGGTGTATTCGCTGTTTTCAGAGGCAGTATGCAACAGTAACAAGTTAACTCCAAAATAATGCATGTACATATATTTAAAACAAAGTTTAACTTTTAAGACTGTGCAGGTCAATACATAAGGACTAGATATTCATCTGGTGTAAATTAATGAAGCTTCATTGATTTCCTACATCACATACATTTCCAGACTGGAAAAGAGTTCAGAAACTCTTACTCAGATTGAATTATTGAGTGCACTCTCATTCAAATTCACAAGCCTCAGCCAGAGCAGCACCCCCATTGTGGATAAAAAAAAATCTGAACATAAATGCCTTTAGGTCTAAAGGATTTAAACTGTTTTGGATCGTTCTGAAGCATTTTTCTTGACTAGGAATGCACAGGAGTATGTGTCTAAATACTTTTTATTAGATTGTTTTGGGTTTTGCTTGGGTTTTTGTTTGTTTGTCTTAAGCAGGCTCAGTATTTAGAATATAGGGTACTGAAATAAAAAGCATTTCTAATTTTACGAGAAATATAAATTCTAGGTTAATGTGATTATTTCAAAATAAAATTTTGCAAAACTTTAATTTCAAAAAACTGCTAATCTTGACAGAGCTGTGTCATTACCACCTTCCCTGTGACTCTGAAGAGAAATCTATCATTTCACAAATATGAAACTGAGGGAACTGAGCCTGAAAAAAGGTATTCAGGAATAAAAATGCTTTTAGGTACTTTGTGACAAACTTCCAGTGAAAATGTCAATGTTCATCATTCTGCAAATTAATAGCTTGGAATATAGCCACTTGATCTGTGCCTTTTGGGCAAGGCATTTGTCATGAACCACTCTTTTCCTTTAAAATAGAAAAAATAAATTTTCCTGAAAGCATGGTGCTTTTGCCTCTGCACTAATAATGTCTAGAAATTCTCCAAATTTATCTTATTGCACTAATAACTTCTCAATCCTTCAAAAAGCCATGTTTTGGTGATTTTTGGTGTTTGTTTTTTTTTTTTTTCCTGCCAGGAAATACAAAGTATATCAATATTAGAAGGCTTTAATTTGCAAGGAAATTCCTGAGACACAAACTGGTTTATTTTCTCTGACAAAAAACCACATCAACCCCAGAAAACAAAACCAGAAGAAAAATCATTATCCACTCAGTTTGTATCTCTACGTATGAAAAGTTCCAGCTACATCATGCTAACCTGAGTTGAAATAACAGCAAATTTTATATTCTGTAGTATTTTGGGGCTGATACAAGTGTTATTCAAAGGCATGATGTTTATTTTAAGTCTAGAGAGTTTTAAAAAAACTGTAAGTTTTTGTTAATTTTTGCTCTTCAACAAACTTACCCTGTTAAGATAAGTACAATATCTTTTTTTTATCATCATCATTTTAATATATTGGAAAATGAAAAAATAGTCTATAATGTGAAGTAACAAAATTGGAAGAAAATAGTTTTTGCAACAGTATTTCCTTTGTCCTGATTTTTAAAAAGAGAAAAAAGAAAAGTTTCGCCTTTCAGGTCATGCGGTATTTTTTACCTAAACCTTCAAACTGTAATAAATTATTCTTTACTTTGATGATTGCAGAATCTGATTAAATTGTAGAATGTGATTAAATACCTTACTTTAAATAAAACAAATGTGTCACTGTATCACAAAGAGTTTGTATAAGCCGCTTCGTGGTAATCTCAGAGACCGCATGTTTGTTTCCCATACATATCAGAATTATCAGAATGGTTTTAGAAGCTTTGATTCCATTAGCATTAATAAGCTTTTTCAACTACATTGATTAGACTTCACTGGTGTAGTAAGACAAGTACTTACACAAACTGCTGGATGATACACATGAGCTGAAATGCTAAGTAGAAGCAAATAGCAGACACATAGTAGGCCCATACCTTGTGATAATGGTTACTGATAGCTATATCCCATTCTTTAATAGCATCAGCCAGACCTAAATACAGAAGAATCTGAAATAGAAATGGACTCACTAAGTAGAGTAGGACACTGCAGGGAAGGTCAGTGCAAATAGAAGCAGCTAAGGGATGCAGAAATTCATGAAGCGATTTCTGGGCTCTCCCTCCCGAAGGGTGCTGCTGCTGCTCACACAGGTAACTAAGAGAGATGTTTATTCCTAGAGTCTTGCAGTTTCTAACAGCCCCTGGGAGCTAATCCTACTGAAAAGGTGCTTATATCTGCTGTCTTCAGCCAATTCTTAATTTAGAGTTAGGAATTGTCAAGCACCTCTTCAGCTGGCACCAGGGAAAGCATCGCCAGCTGGGAGCACAGCAAACAGAGGCAGCAATTTGTGCAGCAGTTGGGGTGGAAGGTGTCCAAAAACTCTCTTGAGTGTGAGACTGCTCAACACTGGCAATGATGTGCCACAGGGCATGGATCCCAGCAGCAATGGAAGCAGCTACCCCAGCACATCAGACACCCCTTGAACTCCCATTAAGCTCTGCAAGGAGGACACAGCCATCCAGCTGGGAGCATGATTCCTTTCTGTGAACCTTGGGCAGGCAGTGATTGTGGCCTTGCCTCTGGGAGTTTTGTACAGGCTGGGGAGTCATTAAGCATTTCAGGAGAAGGTGAGTGGAAGTTTGCACTTTTAATGACTTTTAATGGGTCAGTGACAGATATAGAACATCAAACTTCATATCAGAGTTAATTTTACTCAGTAAAATTATTTCGTACATCGTAGAGTCATACTTTATTACAAGGGGGGAGGGAAGAAAAGCAAAGAAAACCTTAAGTTTTTCATTGGTCAGATTTTTGTATTTCTTGATAAAGTAGGAAGATTTATGCAAAAAAAATCAAAGACTGTGGATGAAATTACTATTCTTTGGGTTCGTTATCAATTTCATTGGACATATCTGTCAGATAATCCTAAAATTTTAAATCAGTTCATTCAACCTTATCTTTGCTTTTGCTTGTATACCAATGAGTTATGACAATAACAAATACACCATCTGCTGGAAGCACCAAATAATAAAAAACAGAAAACCAACAAAACCAAAAAAACCCAGCACCGAAATGCTTCCTACAGTTTTCCTAGAAGTAAAATAACTTCTGCTGTGACAATTTATGTCTATATTTTTCTGTGTAGAACCTTTACTGAGATATAAACCTTTATGAAAATTTCCTTTCTTTTGTTTTAGCTCCATGATCTGAAGGAAAAAAATAATGAAGAAAAAAAAAGAAATAAATTTTTGCCTCCTTAGATGAAATATAAACTTCACCATCTGTGGTAACAGAACATATGAAACAGCGTCTACCAAAATTAACGAGGCATAGATAGACAAATTGATAGACCTAGGCAACTCATGCCCAAGAATCTTAAGGGATGTAGCAAATTACTGTGATAGTAACACATTGTTTTACTGTCTGAACCATAAATTTGTTATGAAGGACTGAATAGCTGAATTATCTCCAAACCACTGATTTTAATTTTTTAATAACTCAGAAGGAAATTGAGACATTTCAAAGGTTCAGAGGACTAAAAACAATAGCAATATTTGAATTACAGTGAAGAAAAGACCCAGAGACCATAGGCTGTTTAGGCAGATTTAGTTTAGTTTATCTTTGATAAAATGACTATCAAAGAAAACTTGGAAATAAAAGTTCTATGCAAAAAATCAGGCTATTTATTTGGAATCCACTGTTTCCAGATGAAGAGGGACTGCACAGATTTGATACCAGCAGGTTTCTTCTACCCTTGAAATCTGTAATTTGATAAATGCTCTTTGTATCCCTGGCTAGCAGGGCTGCTTTTATTGCCCTTAGCTTTTTCATATATTGTCATAATCACAGAATTTGGAAACCAAAGTGATCATAACCTTCAGGGACATTCTGTTAGACCCAGGAGGGATGGGTTAGTATGATTTAAAAAAAAAAAAGGGAAAGATGAATTAATTTAATTAATTCCTTGAGAATTCATTGTCTTGGAAAAACACTGGAATACAGAAAAGAGATGAAAGAAATCTCAACAGTCATCTATTAAAAAGAAAAAATCATGTATTGATACCACTAAATAAAGGAAGGCCATGTACTGATGTCTGGGTATACCTCTCAGCTTCATGGAGGATCATTCACAGTGTTTGAACTTGCTTACTTTTTAGAAGTTGAATTTAGCTTGCTTCTGGGCCACATGTTGTATACTAACTACTTCTGTGAGTTTTTTTTCAGATCAGAATCTAGTATAAAGAAAAAATTCCATTGCTTGATTATCAGAGACCTTTTTTATATGGAACTGAACACATGGTATGTATGCTGCTTTCACTGTATGATGACCTGTAAAAGTTTCTGAATATGCAAACCTTCTCAACAAATACCAAACCCACCATCCTTTGGATTTGAAAGAACACTGAAAGGAAGTTATTATGCAACATTCTAAACTTGGTTATTAACATGATTTTTCTGCATTAGATTATTTAAATATCAGGACTGAAACCAACTTCTTAGCTACATATATATGTTGCGGACTTTTTTGTTAACATAAGATTTAGAGTGCAAAAAAGGACTCTTTTGTCCTCTTTTGTCGTTCTGAGGCTTCACCGTTCTCTAATACAGTTTTAATACAGGTCATAGATAGGTGATTCCACACAGGACAGCTACTTGTTATTCTAGGTAATGGAAAAAAAAAAGCATAAAATCAAAGGACATTCCACCACATAATATATACAGATATGCTGAAGCTAAAATCCCTCAGGCAACAGTTGTTTCATTGCTAGAGAAGTATTTTTGTTGTAAAGCAGATGAACATTAAGGGTCATATTGGCCTGGACATATCCCCGCAATGGTACACCTGTCCTGGGACCTTACAAAGTCAATAGGAAGCCTGTGGCCTGTTGCCAGCAATGGCAATATCAAGATACAGAGCTACAATTCATGCAGATTTCTTCCTAAGTCCTTAAAATCAAGTTAGTTCTCCAAACAAAACCTTAAATGTATTGAAGAAACACTCTTGTTTACTTGTCCCGTGTGGTTTTCTATGAATAACAGTACTACTGTAGATTTCAGATCAGTTTTGTGATTATCATTTACTTCCAGGTAATTTATATGTATTTGTCACCTAATTAGTTGATCTACATCTCATGTTTCTGTAGTTATCTATTCTTACCAAAACAGAAAATGCATAGTTTACTTAGTTGAATTATTTATGTTTTTCAAAATTTTTTTAAAATGTTTCAAAATAATTCTTAATCCCAATTCCAGTCCCTCTTATTTGGATACAACTGTTTTCTGAAGCCCAAATTCAGTCATTTTATTCACTGAAAAAAATATGTGAACAAAGTGCAATGACCTGTGACATACTGGAGGTCAGATAAGATGATTTAAAACACCTTCAGGGTTTAAAACCAAGGAAATCTCTATAAAATCTATCAAGTTTCAAAAAATATTTCACTGTGGTAAATGACTGTCTGCTAAAGAAGCTTGCATGAAGATAATAACTAATTAATGATTGCTTAAAACATTAAATAATGATTGTTTAAAACCTTAACTCCAAATTTCCTTATCTATCACCAGATATTTCAGCTTTGTTGTATTTGCACGTAGATATATAACATAACAGTTTATGTTATGTCTTATCTCAGAGTTACAATACTTTTGAGATGATTAAATTCTCTCCTGAAGTTCTTAAAGATATGCAGGCTGTTATTTAATACCTAGTAGAACTCACAATAGTGTGTTTTCTAACAGTGCATTATACTGGAAAACAATACATCCAAGTTCTCATTTTATAAGGCAGTGCTACACAAGTAAAGTCAAGTTATTGTGATTAATAGCTGTACTGTATGCAACAAGTACAATAAAGAAGTCTTGCTGGCAAATAGGAAATAATAGTTTGAGAGTTCTCCCTATGCTGCCTAACACTGGAATTACTTTTGCATTTCACCCATGAGTTGGGAAAGAAAAAATGACTAAACCACACAGGAAACCACCATAGCATCTCTCCTGCTATATTCCTACAACTGCCATCCAAATAATCATTTTGTTTCCAGTATCTGACATAATGAACAGTTTAGTTGAAATCTCAACCACAGACCATTAAAAAGCCATAGATAGCAAAACATATGTCTTGGAGTACCACGTACAAGATCCTTCTACAAGATCTTTCTATGGGGTCATTCAGACTGAACACTCAGAAAAGTAGCTGAAAATGTAATGTAAGAAATCCAGAATATTCAGGGCCAATTCATAGTGAGGAAACCAAACAATGGCTTAAAAGTACAGACAGGAAGCATATAGCATAAAGTAAGATCTTATAATTTAATTTTACATTTAGCTAAAACAATAAATAAGAACTGCTCAAATCACTTTAATTATGAGAAAGAGGATAAAAATACAGGAAACCTAGAAAAAAAAGCATTACAAAATACTACTGAAAAGAAATATGCCTCTATGATATCACTTTTTCCTTTCTCTCTCACCACCTTTCTTTTAAAACATATTTATTAATAGAACCATAAAACAGTTAGAAGGGACCTTGAAGGACCATCTGGTCCAACTTTTTTTTTGTGGGAAAGGGAGCCTAAACAAGAGTATCTAGCACCCTGTCTTGAAAACCTCCAGAGACAGGGACTCTGGGACATCGCTGGGGAGGTTCTAAGGACTGATTGTTCTCACTGTAAAAAATTTCTTTCTTATATCTAGATGAAATGAGCTTCAGTGAATATGGTTGTAACCATGCTTCCTCTGCTGCCAACAGCTATACGTGGCTGCCACTACTTTCTACATCAATGAAGCAAAAAAATAACTCCTGTAGATGTTTTCCTTTCTGTAAGAATTATCTGCAAGCCAGGCGGAGAAGATAGGGTGTAAACTAAACATATCCAGTTATAATTTATCTTGTTTTATGTGTTCAAAAATATAAGAAAGCCAAATGAGCTAAATGCTGAACTCATTTACAATTACATCTCAGTGGGTACTGAATCTGGTCCATAGTGTGTAAACACTGGATAAAATGAGAGAACACAAATTAATAAATAGTGCACTACTTAAAGCATCAAAAAACAGTTCTTCCTGAAGACTAATTACAAATTAAAAGATGCCTATCAAATTATCCATGCTTCAGGCAAGCGGAAAATGGAATGGATTATAAATAAAGGAATTAATACTACAGTTTCTTCTCACTTTTTCATTTTAAAGCACTAATCACAAATATTATTCTGAAGATATGAAAACAAAACTATTGCTGCTTTATTGTCCCTCTGCACCAGGGAGCAGATAGAGCATAACAGTACTTGCTTACAGAACAGAAAATGTTTCTCTTGTATTGTCTCATGTAGCATTAATTTAGTAGCATATACAACTTGTTTTTGAATGATCATAGAATCATAGAATCATAGAATCGATTGGGTTGGAAAAGACCTCCGAGATCATCGAGTCCAACACTTGGTCCAAATCCAGTCCATTTACTAGATCATGGCACTCAGTGCCACGTCCAATCTGCGTTTAAAAATCTCCAGGGATGGTGAATCCACCACCTCTCTGGGCAGCCCATTCCAATGCCTGATTACTCTCTCTGTAAAGAATTTTCTCCTGATATCCAACTTAAATTTCCCCTGGCAGAGCTTAAGCCCATGCCCCCTTGTCCTATTGCTGAGTGCCTGAGAGAAGAGACCAACCCCCACCTGGCTAGAACTTTCCTTCAGGTAGTTATAGACGGTGATGAGGTCACCTCTGAGCCTCCTCTTCTCCAGGCTAAACAACCCTAGCTCCCTCAGCCTCTCCCCATAGGACTTGTGCTCCAGTCCCTTCACCAGCCTTGTTGCTCTTCTCTGGACCCGCTCCAGCACCTCAATATCCTTCCTGAACTGAGGGGCCCAGAACTGAACACAATACTCAAGGTGTGGCCTCACCAACGCAGAGTACAGGGGAAGGATCACTTCCCTGGTCCTGCTGGCCATGCTATTTTTGATACAGGACAAGATCCCATTGGCCTTCTTGGCCACCTGGGCACACTGTTGGCTCATGTTGAACTTCCTGTCAATTAGTACCCCCAGGTCCCTTTCTGCCTGGTTGCTTTCCAGCCACTCTGTGCCCAGCCTGTAGCGCTGTATGGGGTTGTTGTGGCCAAAGTGCAGGACCCGGCACTTGGCTTTATTGGACTTCATCCCATTGGAATCAGCCCATCTCTCAAGTCTATCCAGATCCCTCTGCAGAGCCCTCCTGCCTTCCAGCAGGTTGACACTCCCTCCCAATTTGGTGTCATCAGCAAATTTGCTGATGATGGACTCAATCCCCTCATCTAAATCATCAATAAAGATGTTAAACAGGACTGGACCCAACACAGACCCCTGGGGAACACCACTAGTGACCGACCGCCAGTTGGATGCAGCTCCATTCACCAGCACTCTCTGGGCCCGACCCTCCAGCCAGCTCCTAATCCAGGAGAGGATACACTTGTCCAAGCCATGGGCTACCAGCTTTTCCAGGAGTTTAATGGAGTTTGGAGTTGCCTGGAGTTTTTTTATAAAACTATGGAAATATAGAGCTGAAACAGCCTGTTATTGCCCTATCTCAGGAACTGGAGTGTTAGCTGAGCCTCTTTGAATTAAATTGTCATCTGCAGCATTGTTTGCTGTTCCCTTTTCCAACTATCTTTTGAAAATTGTTAAGGAAATACTTTACTAGTAATTTTTCCCTAATATTTAATAGTTTGGTGAAAATTAGTAATTTTTTCTAAATAAACATAAAAGTTGACTCTCTAATAGTCTTACATATTTTGAAGACTGGGATCAATCTTTTCTACTTAAGGGTAAAAAAATAAAATTTTTTTCACTCCTTGGTAGTTCTAGATGTTCTCTGGGATTCTACAGTTGATCCATAATGATAATGAAATGTAAAGCTGGAAATAGAAAGCCATACTCCACCCATAGACTTAGCAGTGCTGAGTAAGTGAATGGTTTATTGTCTTTGATCTTTGTATTGCAGCATAGTATTTTCTTCTTTCTTCTTTTTTTTTAATGACATTAATAAGGTTATTTACTATTACTTGAATAATCTTTTGCAATAGCAGCTATTTGATACCTTCAGAAAATGTATTCAAAAATTCCACCTAATCTTTTAAAAATTCATCTTTATTTTAAAAATTTTACGTTCATTGAGGTGGCTATAATAAAAACTGTCCTTCTAGGAGACACACAGAAAATCTTCATTTCCCACAGAGTACCTCCAAGTCCTAAGTTGACAGAAGGGAAGCAGAAATAAATAAATAGAGGAATGTTTCGAAAGTTATTAAAAACAGCAGCAGAAACAGGTGTCATGTTAAGAATTATGTTAAGAAATATTTTCAATGTTTAGCTTCTGCAAAGAGTGTGCCATTCTAGCTAGAGCTGTGCAAATAAAAAAGCTTTCCTCAGCACAAAAGGAGCAATAGCTGTGTAGATTCATTTTCACATTTTACATGCTGCAATATCTGCAAGAAAAAGACAGTGAAATATTATTTTAGGCAAGTGAGAATCATCCCACTGTAACCCCCATTAAAATCAGATATTTTTTTTCCCCAGAAGACAGAGAGTTCAATCAACCGTTGTAGTTTAAACACAATCCACATTATGTCTTGCCTCTACCTATGTAATAAAAATGTAGTAAAAGTGCTAAGGGCAGTAGGCATCGGTTAGAAAAATGAGCTATATAAGTGTATACATGTCATGCTACCAGCCAGAGAAAGAAAATATTTGAAGTAACTGTAGATCCTTTAGGGACAATGGACCTGATTATCTACTACCTCAAAACTTAAAGAAATGTTACTGACAATGAAATATGCTTCTGTTCAGATGGGGTAGAATTTTATGCCTGCTCAGTGGATAGCAAAGAGGCAAAGAAAAATGTATAAATATATTATTGAGAAGATACTGCACAGAAGAAACCAAGAAATATTTAATCTTAAAACACACAGTTGATCTTTAGTTTTCCAGGGATATTTTTTTCTGTGTTCTTCCCAGCTCTCCCCCAAAAACTGGCACTTTCTGATTTCAGGAGTAAAGCTGTAAGTAGCTGCAATCTGTCCTACTGAGCAGTTTTCACTTTCACAGTTAAATGTGAAATTTATGTAATTTTAGATATTCTGGCATTGGAATGTGCCCACAGCTCTGCCTGTAATCAGTGGGAAGAGAGGTATTCTTAATGCCATTTACCATATAACATAACAGACTTAATGCAATTAAAAAAAATATTCTCTGAAGTTTCAGCTTTTTTTTTTCCCCACTAAGTGAAGAGGAAACCTAGAGAACCAACATGGATTAAGCAATGAGCTTTTAGAGAAATAGAGTTAAATTTGTGTCACTGCAAATTGCTATTTTTTTTTTTTACACTCACTTAAATATAAGTACAGAACGATCTTGGATGTGGATATGTGAGTGGCTCCTAGCAGCACAGATGCACAAAAACCCTAACATCTTGATTTTCTATTTGTTCATGTCCAGTCTTTAAAACCTCCCTAATCTCCTTGCTTTTCTTTTTTTCTAGTCTACATTAATCTATGTAAATGGGTTATGTTTCTGTTGACACTTCTAAGTTTTAATAGCAGCAGAAATATATATTGGTGTAGTGTAAAGGATAGGATTTTTTTTCAAGTGTTGATATGTTATTATGCCAAATGCAATGTAAATTTCTCTAAAGATGAGGGACACTGTGTGCTAAATGGAAATTTTCCTCAAATTGTTTCTTTACTCAAATTCAGAAGATAACTATGCTTGGCTTCAAATTTCCTTAATATAAATGCCTATTCGCAGTAACAGGACTAAACCATAAAATATGAATTGCTCTTAAATCAAAAATTATTAACTACTTCAAAACAAACATGGCACTATCCCATGCCTTAAATGATGCACGCCTATAAAGCACCAGTGCTTTCTCATTTCAAAACTACTAAATGGAAAATTAATCCTAAAGAAGGTGAGTCAAATCTTCAACCTATGGAAAATGGTAGGCATTGAAGGCAACACGGAGCAGCAGTATTTTAAACTTCTGAAGATCTTATGCCCATTGTAATTTATTGCCACCACATAGGTGTATCATGTTGAGTTAGTGCAGTTACAAACCCTTGTTAATTTCAGTTGCAGTTTTGTGTACAAAACATAATCTTAAATGCAACATTCTTCAATTCTCCTTGTTAATAGGTAACCTACTAAAACTCCCAGCATTTAAATTTCCAAATTCTGATAGGGATTATCATTCTGATAAGCATATTCATTTTGCCTTCCTGCAATGCTTTGCTTAGGTGAGGTGTAGATGCTACCATGTAACTTCACTTTTTGGTAATCAGTTCTCCTAAATTCATTGAGCTTTGTATAGGCAACCCTAAGTAATTAAAATAAAGGGCATCACACTGCAAGTCATATACTTCAAAACTAGACCACTAGAAACCTAGTCAATGCCACCAGCCAAAAAGTGGCTGGAGCCTAAATCAAATGCAGGGTGGTCTTCTGTATATTGGCAAAATATTATGTCTACCTTTTAAATACTAATCATAAAATATAGCTTCTTTAAGAATTAATATATAACTATGAAGATTAACAGTAGGAGAAAGTCGGACCTATCACTCTCATTTTTAGTTCAAGTCAAACAGGAAGGTTTTTATTGATTTGTTAATGACACATGATTAACCAGCACTCAGGAACCATGTGTTCAGGATCAATAGCAACAAAACAGATGAAGCATAGCACTGGACACCAGTCAAACTAAATTACATCAATAACTTTCTAAATGCCCTTTTCAAGAAGCTCTAACCTCCTTCTACACACATACACACTCAGTTACAAGTTCAGCTCCCTTGCCCAGCTTGTGGGTTACCACCCCTGTGGGGACACGACTGCCCCAGCCTTGTGTAACCCCCTTGCTCACAATACCCCAATTCACCCACACCCCAAGGAACGTGGTCCCATGCATGCTGCCCACACGCTACCAGACCACTGCTGGGTGCAGGCTCCTCCTGGCACCTGAAAGGGACCAGGTTCACACCTCACTAGATTGCATAATTATTGTGTCGGATTAACCATCTTGTGTGTGTGTGTGTCGGGGAACGGGTCATGGTCAGGCCTGCAGGCCTGCAGAGTTGGGAGGACATGGTCTGAAGCCAACATTGGCAGCCTGGAGTGCACATGGCAGCACGGAGAGCCATGTGGCTGGGCTGTCAGTCTAAAGACCCACCAGGTAGCCCACCCACACCACAGCCCCTGAAGCCTCTGGTTGGCTATGGCACTCCTCACTTTGGCTGGGAGGGCACTGAGTGCTCAGTGAACCGGGTGTCCCACTTTGGAGAGTGGTCACAGTAGTCAAATCATAAATAGAGGTGCATAGGGCCTCCGTCTTGTCCTGCCTTCTCCCCTGGAACCTGCCATCATGGGACCTCAGTGGTAGCTATACTAACCTTATTCAAACCTCTTTCTTTGCTTCTTTCTTCTCTTAACCTCTTTCTTTCTTTCCTCTTTCTATAATCTCTTATGAATAACTAAACTAATGGGTGGTGTTTCACTAATGTGTGGTATTGGTGGTTTTGGATGATTTAGTGTAATGGCTCTCTTTGGTTATTTGTTACTCTTGTAAAACCCTTTTGCAAAAACACCTATTTTCTCACTAAATTAAAAGAAATTATCTTGGGAAAAAGTGTGTAGCTTTTTCTCTTTAGGTGATTCAAAGTATCAGGGAACTAAGATTATGCAAAATTTCACTTGGGCAAACCACTGGGAGTCTTAAATAAAAATAAAACACCCGGGAAAGTGTGTGGCTTTGGGCCTGGAGCTTTACAGCATCCCACAGAGAGGTTGCACCACCCAGACTGGGCAGGGCAGGTGTGCCTTGGGGACACTGACATCAGAAACCACTCCCCTGTGATGGCTACTGCTTCCTCTAGCTGCCTGTCCCCATATTCACAAATGTATATGCTTTCTTTATACTTCTTTTTTTAAACTGACTGATTCTTTGCACTATAATTTTTTTTTTAATTTCCCTTGTTAGTTTAATCCCACTGATGGTCATCTTTCTCTTCAGGACTACCAGTTTTGGGCAAATGCCCTCTCAGAGAGTTTTGGGCATCCCCTTCTCACATACTGTTTTCACTTCCATTCTCTTTACCAGCTGATGTTATCCAGACTCTGTTACTAGGAAAGAGATGTGCAGGGAACCCCTGCCTTTTTTTTTTCATACTTAATATCTGTTGCATATATTTTTTTCTTTCTTTTAATTAGTGTATTTCATAGCTTTTTACCTTAGTGATTTTTGCTTCATACAAGCTTATATTACAATATATTTAATTTCACAGAGTTTTTATTTGTTTAAAATGTCATGTTATCAATAAATGTGCCACATTTTCTCTGTTTTACCATGGCTCAGAGATTGTTACAGGCATGATTGAGAAAGGTAGATATATATCTAAAGATGATGATTTCTCCTAACCCGTCTGGATCCAAAAGTATAAGGCAAGATAAATCTAAGGAAAAAAATATCTGAATATCAAGGGAATCTCTTGAGCCTTCTAGGGATGGCACACAGTGTCAAGCTATAGCAGCCAGAAATTTATATGTGCTATAAATTTTGAGTACATAGCTCCAACCCCTTATAGGATGAAAATGTTACATTCTGATACTTTGGTTATTAATTGTGTGTGATATTAAAATCTGAAGAAAAATTCTTGTTTTATCTGTTTCATACATATATATTTTATATACAAAAGGTTGCAGTTTCTAGCATAACTATATAATCTACATCTACATATATTTTCTGTTGCATTTTGTGGTCTACTAATACCTTTACCTTTGTGTCATTTTAGTTCCATCAGTGAATGGTTTTCCTGTAGTGGTGAAAAGTCACATCGACAGACTGACCGATTAATGGAGAGAAAGTATCCTTATGAGTATCTAGACTAGCTTGCTGCTTAACACAGGCTACACAGAATTGCACACAATAACTGATCTCTGGAGCACTTCTGTATCAGCTGTGACACATTTTAGAAAATGTCCAGTCTTGATTTGAAGAATCAGGTGGTGATTACAGATTGTTGCTGACAAGATCTATAAAACCATGAATCTTTTCCTCTCAAGACTTTCCTGTTACTTGTGTTTTATTGCCTACACAATGCAAAAACAAACTTACAGAAAATTTGTATCCTAAATATTATTACAAGAAAAACTATCTAGGCAATTCTAGGAAAAAAAATCTGCACAATATTTTGGCACTTCTCAGTGTATTTAGAAAGCAAGATGATAGTCACTTTGGAAGTACCTATGACTGAAATAAGTGATAGAGAAAATTAGGTCCATATTCAAAGGCAAAGTACTAAAACCTAAAGTCCTAAAGACCTACTGGAAGTTACACTATTTCTGCTACTTGTACATGCAAACATATGTGACAAAATTACACTCTAAGACTGATGGATTGACCCTGGTTGGACACCAGTTGCCCACCAAAGCCACTCTATCATTCCCCTCGTCAGCTAGACAGGATAGAAAAACAATTTAACAAAAGGTTTGTGGGTTGAGATAAGCACAGGGAGAGGTCACTCACCAATTACTATCATGGGCAAAACAGACTTGACTTGAGGAAAATTAATTTAACTTATTACAAATCAAATAGAGTCCAACCAGGGTCAACCCACCACAACATCTCCTCTAAAATATGGTTTTGGCAGTGCTGTAAGGTAAACTGACAAGCTTTCCAACTGAGAGTGGCATGTTAATCTACTGCACTATTCACAACACACACAAGATATTGGCAGAGTGTATTTTACCAGCTTTTGTTAGGTCGCACATTAAAATGGTTTTTAGTGTGTGTAATGATGTGTTATTTCTTGATTATTAGCTTAGGTGCTAATGGTGTTGCATTTGGTGCTGCTGGTAAAGTCTTTCAGATTTGAGAGCCTTAGAGCACCAATTCTTGTAATTTTACAGAAACATTTGAAATAAAGCACAGAATAAAGTACCTTTTAAGATGTACTTGTAAGATGTGAATAATAACAAAAAAAATCACACAGAGAGGGCAAGACCATCTTTCCACAATACATATTTATATGGTACAGTATGTTACGGTCTTGCTGAGCTGTAGTTGTCAGCAACAGTTTTGCTCTTGACAAAAATGCATATGGTGATATTCCTAGTGGATTATTTGCCACGAGCATTCATTTTCACTTTTTCTTTTCTTCTTTTTTGTGTCTGACAAACTGAAAATTTGTGAGAAATATATTGAAGGACAAGTACGATCTAGGAGTTGCAACATGGAACTGTAAAAGCTGAGTACTTATTTCTTTTCTCTTGGTGATGTTCAGATAGTTTCTCCTAATCTAGTGTGTGTCATCGTAGCCTATGTACAAAATTAGGATAATAGTATTTATCATTTTCATGGATTGCTATCAAGTTGTAATTAGCTTGTACAGTTATGCATTCTGAGAAAGAAGAAGCTGTTGCAGTATGAAACTTGGTTTAATGATGTGTGTTAATTCTAATAAGTTATAGTTCAGCAGTATACAATTTAGTAAACTAGATGATTTAAAAAAAAACCCTACCAACAACAAAAAACCCCTCACCAAGATCTCGATTAACTTGAAACATCAAACTTGAGGTCTAACTTCATCCTATATTTTTAAAACATTTGAGTACCTGGAACTTGTTACTTCCTAGGTATGATCTTTTAAAACTATAGTTATATAACTTATGGTTATATAGAAAACTTTGATTTTCTCTCTATAATGGACATATAAAACTGTGTGCTCTAAAATGCAAAAGGGCTTTGAAAGACCTCAGAAATAAAGATGTTTCTTAGGCTGCTTGGACTTTTGGAAAGAGTGTTCCACAGTAATATGCGACCAGCCTTCCACTCCCTCGTGTCTTAGAAGGACAACTGATTTTGTTATTTGAGTTTGTACAGGATTTACAGACTAATTCCTTTAAAAGATCTGAGAAATTAAATTGTGACTTTTAACACCATCTTCAAAGACATATGGTATCACTTCCTCTGTCTCTAATTTATCTACAGATAAATCTAGTCAAGGCCTTGAATTTGCTGTGAGGAGATCCAGGTATTATCCCATTTATTTAGTTACTATATGTTTACATATTTCACAAAAATTCAAGTAGGTTCAATTTCTTTGGTGTTCATGATATTTCTGAGAAGCTATTGATGGTGTGCTCTTAAATTCAGTTAGTAATGTTGTAATAAATCAATATAATCTTTGAAAAAATTTTTACGTTTCTCATCAAAGACAGTACTACATTTGGATATATCTATATTAGTCCTATACTACAGAACTCGATGATCTTTTAGTCATTTTCCAATGTTAGTGATTCTGTGATTCTATAAGAGGGAAAATTCTGCAATACCTAATTAATGAGAGCTCTTTTGCTGATATGTATCAGACAGGCTCAAGAAATAAAAGCAACTATTGACCTTCTTTTTGCTTTCTGTTCTCCATCCAAAAAGGCAAGTGCTGCAACACAGAACAACTTTGCTCATGACCATTTCTGTAACCTTTACTAAGGAACAAAATTTCCACCTGCTTTTCATTTATATTTGTATCCCTTTGTTTTAGTATAACTACTTGAGTGTACATTATTACTACCATGCGCTCAATTTATGTCTGAAGTGTCCAGAAACAATGGTTCCACAAATCAAGCATAAGCAGGCTCCGTCTCTGGCTGCTGTTCTACTCTGATACATTCAAAGTGATTAACACCACCTGTGGTACTCCTAATTCACAGCAGCAGACAATTATATCCCTTGGATACCCATTACGGGTAATTATTCCCATGACAGACTATTAGATATGGATTGTGAATGTCTCAGCTGTAAACTTTTTTGCAATTTTATTTAAATTCTGATATTACCATTGAGAGGCATATTTGGAGAACAAATCAGTGGTATATTAATGGTGTGCTTGCAACAAGCAAAAGATTCATCTTTATTTCTGGAGTTGTAGTCAGATTTATTATTTAAATATGTGATTAAAGGAGATTTTACATGTTTGCCATTATAAGATTATTTTATTTCATTCTTTTAGTGCAGAACAATAGCAGATCCTGCTGATAAAGCGACACTAGAGACAGTTAGAAACTAATTGTTTTTATTTTAAAGACTGTTTACTCTTCTTAACAAATCTTTTTTTCTTTTTCCTCCTGAATATACATGTCTGATCCCTTTTACGTGTGTGTGGGAATTATCAGTATGAAAAAAAGTTTAATTCAAGGATAAGAATTAATAAAACTTTCCTGGTGCTGTAGCTTTAATTTTAAAGATCCACTTTTTTTTTTTTAATGAAATAACAGGCTTTGTCACACTTAATCATAATCTCTTTGATTTCCTATCACAGAAGATATGGTCTTATGTGGAAAATAAGCACACCCTGAATCTGAATTGAGAACTTAGTTTAAGGCAGAAACAAGTGTACTGAAATCAATGAAAATAAAATAATAAATGTAAATTTAAGTTAATGAAAAAATGGTTCTTCTTTATCTATTAATTTTCAAAATGTCCATTTATATAAAGCTGCTAATATTGGGTTAAAAGAGAGAAGGGGGACAAAGGAAAAAATAAATTTTTTTTATTATATTAAAAATGGAACAAAATGTGGTTTTCAATATATTAGAATAAAAAAAAAGTAAACTTAAAAGGAAACGTTTAAATATGATGTGATTTTTTTCAGTCATGGTTTCATTAATAAGGCTGAGTTCAGGTTGAATTTCTTGTATTAACTTAAACTCTGATAAATATGAAGAAAACACTTTCTGTGATGCCCCCATAAGGATCCTCCCTCTAACCCCAGGCCATATCTATAAGTAAAAACCTTAGCTACTAATTATAGTTGATCCTACTTTGGGTACAGTGGAACAGACTAGGTCAGCTGATAAGAACTCCATGCTTCTTTCTTGTGATTTATTGAACTTTTAAAATCCTGGAGGCATTTCACAAGTGTTGTTGAAATGTGCAATATGACAGGTAAGCTAGAACTGCCCTTAGTGCAAGCTCATGCTCAGTATTATGCTCTGGTAAAACCGACCTGACTTCTGTAATATCAAAGAGAGGTTAGGTTAGCATAATGCAGAAGAAACAGAAGAAAGCCAGTCCTTGTTACTGTGGGCTAAATGGCATGACAAATGGAATCTGACTCTGTTGCACGTACAGTCTGACTTTATCACAATTTGTCACATGCTGATGGATCTCTCAGAGACACTGCAGCGATAGAAGTAAATGGGATTTGTACAGGGTCTGTGTGTGCTATAGGCTTATACTGTGTATCAAATAGTGTGGAAATTTCAATCAAAGCTATGACATCTTGCAGCCAACAATGTGGACATGAACAGCTCTCTCAAACAATTCTTCCTGATGTTATATTTTTCAGTTAGCAGAAACACACTATAGCTTCCATAAAGACTAACTGGTACAATGCCATAAATTAAGAGTTGGAAACAGCATTACTTTGAAGCTCTGTAATTATTGCTCAGTTCCTCTAAGCAGAACTCAACTCCTTATCCTCCTTGGACAGGTAAACTAGGCAACGGGAAATATTTATGAAGTTGTCTGCCATACCTGAGAACTATCCTCAGATCACTATCAGGTCAGAGGAACATTTTTAAATAACAAAACAACACCAAATTTCATGGGACAGATTGCCCTTAGGAATTCACTGTAACTATGCAAATATGAAAATAAACATGCTCAATAGGCAATTTATTGAAACATGTAGATCTTTAGGTGTTTGAAGATGACGGTTCAGTACAGTTCTCTACAGAAATACAACCATATTTCCAGGAAATCAGTGAGAAATTTATATCTAAGTATCTTTCATGAACTAAGCTCTTGTCTGTATCTACTGAAATTAATACAATAGCTAACAAAAGTCTCTTGGTAGCTAAGCCAGAAATCAAACGTATGTTAAGAGAAGTAGTGATTAAGGATCTTTGCTGATAAGATGTATAATTTCTTTGCCACATTGAAGGAGTAAAACCAGTAGTTTGCAAGACTGTGCAACAGCTTTTAAAAACATGAACATCTATATTCAACATATGTGGTGAATGTGAAGGATTTCATCTGAAAACTGGTTTATCCTGTTCTTCTCCAGTGAGAACATGCCAATTAAAGTGAACAGCTAAAACCAGTTAAACAGTTAAAATATAATGTTCCTTCAGTAGTGAAAAAGCAGTGAAAGTTATCTGTGACTAGGTAAATTAAAAGTGGAAATTATTCTATACCCTTGATATTACTTCAAGAAGCACACATCACAGATCTAAATTCTATCACTAAAATTCCCTGAAACTACTCACACTACAAGGGAGAAGGGGGAGAGAAAGCAGGGGGATAAGAAAAAAAACTACACCCTTTCCAGTAGGAGTTGCTTGTAGTAACTTGACTTTATAACCCAGGTTTCACAGTTTAATGTAAAGGACTTTGCTGAGTTTGTGAGAAAGGCAAAGCAATACCCTTTCTCTTTATTTTGGCTCGGATATAAAGTTTCAGTACAGCCTGCTGAAGTCAGTCAGACTCACAGCAAGAGTTTGGGCACTAGTACTTACTGACTGCTTTTGATTTTCTCACTTCATCCATCACAGGTCAGTTGCTAAATCCTGGCAGTTTATAAGAGCACATTAGGTGTGGAAAGCATTTACAGAATACTTAATGGCCACATGCTAAAGATTTTAAAGTTCAACCACACCATCAGAACAATCTGCTGAAGAGCAGTCCTCTTAAAGTAATCTGGAAATTAACATTAAAGTCCAAGGGCACTCTCTTCTACACGCATATCAAAGGTAGTACAGAAGGCTCAATGCTTACTGCTCAAGCGCTGATAGGCAGTCCATGGCTTCACTGGCTTTGCTCACTGCGAAAACTTATTTCTTATACCTAACTGTATAAAGATTCTCTTTTATGTCTCTCCTAAAAAACAAAATCTTGCATTAATTTAGTGGTCTGAGGTTCTTGATCTGTTAATGAAAGACTGCTTCGCTGAAAAAACACATTTTTAAGCAGTGAAAAAAATTTGTGGAGCATGTGTTAAATGTCTTCAGAGTTGTTAGAAACAGTGCAGGCTCCCTTTCACACTCTTTATTCTATTACTGACAAAAGGTCTTTTAGACTTCAACTCCTTTCCAACTGTGTTTATAAAAGAAAGAAACAATGCCATCTGTCAATCATTTTCTCCATAGGTTGAAATCACTCTCTCTTATGGGCAGTATATCTGCAAATAGACCTTCTGAAAGTATTTCTTTCATGGCAGTTACTAAGAAGAAACTACCTAGTAGCTTGGGACTGATGTTATTGTCATTTTATTTGTATTCAGACCACTGGGTGCCCAAAGCAAGTTTTACCACAGCACCAATAAAGAATTGAAGAGATATTCGCATATTTCAAAACTTTCAGGCAGCATTTAGCACTAATAACACTAAAAATATTTGTGATGGCTTTATTTTATCAGTGTAATTGCAAAATGAAATTTTAAAACTTGGAAGAATTTAGAAAATAAAGAATAATGTATTTATATGAAAAGAAATGGGATTTTACACATTTCTCTTTTCAAGAAAAGTAGTTAACTTAAAGCACAATTTTTACTTTTCATTAACTTCCTCATATCAAACATTTCAGTACTTTTAGCATTCATAATGTTTCTAATTATGATATACCGCTTTTCAATGTACCAATTTACTAAACCATAAAATGGTGCTTAAATGTGAATTGTGCTTCACATATATTAAAAATGAAATAGCATTTACTGTAATCCTGTTTGGACAACAATGTCTACTAAGCATTATAGTGCTTCAGAAGATTCCACTGAAAAGCCTGCTTCAAAATTTTCAGATGACAAACTTTTTAACAAATTTCAAGCTTGTAAAAGTTAAAATATTCATAACGATTCAAACGAAATCAGGATTAAGTGGTGATCTGAATCCTTCTCAAATATCCTTTTTCCTCCTTTCTATTACCTGAAATGTTTATTAAGTTCTAGGAAAAACCATCCCATAGCAATGCAGTGATAATACACTTTACAATACACGCTGAAAGTTATTAAAATAATATCTTTTTTGTCAAACTTTTGTGCTACATATTGTTTTTTAATGTGTCCTATAAAATAAAAGAAGTGGAATCCGACAACCAGAAAATAAAAGTTGGAAAGTCCTGCAAGGGCATCTGATCTATCACCAGAAGTTTCAGTGTTGCACATTTTGAATTTCAATGGGCTTTATATCCAATGAGTGCCTTTGAGGATTAGGATCTACATATTTTACAATTTTCAATAGAAGACTGGATTAAAACGCAGTAAAAATTGTCTGTAAAGTATGTAGCAATTTTCCACAACCTAGCAGATTTGTCAGAATCTTCTACCCTTATCTTTATTTTCTCCTACTTGATTTCATCCCAAATGATGTTTGTTTTAGTACAAACAACTCTTATCCCTGCTTAGTATTCAGGTACTCAGATTCTGGTGTAAATGTAATAGAATTTTCTGTATATAAATTAAAGAGTAAATTAAGGAAATTTCTCTGTAGACCTTGTGGTTGACACTGAAACAGATGAGCAAGGTTTTAGAGATTGTTCCAGAGAGAAGAAAGTCTAAAATTGAAATGGACTTTGTTGACATTGTCAGAGCAAGAAGGATCTGAATCAAAGGCATTATGGCATACATCTGAAGTACACTCCATAATATTTTACAGTTTATTCGTGGAAGATTTTTGTTTTTAAAAACATAGCTGCAATAATGTATAAAACTCTGTACAAACTAATTTTGCTTAAAGCAATAATGTGGACAGTACAGGAGCAAAAGTCATCAACTGGGAAGAAGTTAGTCATAAAGTTACAGACTGGGAAGTTACAGACTGACAAGTCTATAACCCACCAGGAGCTTGCACTGGCAGCATCATCAAGAGCCTGTCATGTCTGATGAATCCCACAGATTAGCATGCACTCTTACTGTTCTACACAAGGTCAAATGGCACTGCACTGAGACAACTTAGAACCAACGAAAGAGACTATATATTCCTTGGAGGAATGTTAAAAGGGTATAGAGCACAAATAATAGAATCATAGAATAATAGAATGGGTTGACTTGGAAGGGACCTGTCATAGGTTTACTTGTTCTAAAAAACCAAATAGGAATTTTTCTTTCCCCTACCCCACTGAAAAAGAAAGATGTTGAATGGAGGAAGGTGTTTTTGCCTTGGGTGATGGATCCACACAAAAGAACTAACTGGCAGGATTGCATTCCAAGTTGATGCCCCTCTCTAAGGCTGTTGGGGGGCAATGGTGATGAGTTCATTTCCTCCTCTCCTTGGAAATGGGGGCACTTCACTTTTGCCTTAACTCAGGTAAGGTGTGTGTGTTGGAAAAGCTCCAAAGTTGTTTTGTTCTCGGCCTGATCATCTAGCTGTTTTCTGGCCCTGGCTTGGCTGTGCCCTGTTCTGCCCCCAGCCTGGACCTGCTTGGACTTCATCAGAGAGGTTTGACCCACCTGTCGAGGAACCTTTCGGGGAGGAGGTCACTCTTTCCCTCCTCCACTCCTGTATTGGGCAGTGGTTTGTGCCTATCGACAAAAAGGGGGAAATCCCAGCCACAGCCAGCTGCAGACAGCGTGAGTTTCCATGGGAAGAACCCTCTTTTGTTCCCTTTTCCCCTTCCCCTTCTCAGTGTGGGAGGGAAATCTCCATTGTCGGCTTTCTCCTGCACACCGGGACCCCACGTGGCAACCGCCAGAGCCCAACAGCACCCCCTACTGACCAACACAGAGCAACTGCAGGCTCTGCTCCTCCAGTGGCCCAACAGCACCCCCTGCCGATCGTGGGTAGAATTGCGCCAAAAGGAGGAAAGTACCGAACTGAAGCGGATTTTTTGGGGTTTCCTTTAGAAGGGGATTTTTGGGTACAGGATTATTGTTTGGTTGTTTTTTTTCATGTTCTTTTGGTGTTCTGCCAATACACATATATCCTTTACAAAGAGGTAGTTATTGTTTCTTTCTCTATACTTCCTCAATTGAAGCCTCTTAATTTCAGATTTACAATTGCTTAGAGAGAGGAGATTAGTCTACCTCATAATTTATCCTCCTTAGCAAAACACTTCAGTCTCATTAAACTGAGACAGGACATCAATAATCAGTTAGTTCCAACCCCCCCCACCATGTGCAGGGACATCTTTCACTAGACCAGGTTTCTCAGCCCCCCATCCTTGCTGACCTTGAGCACTTCCAGAGATGGAGTATCCACAACTTCTCTAAGCAACCTGTTCCAAATAAGATAGGAGAGGTGGTGACAAACAGCATGGAGAAGGCTGAGATTTTCAACATTTTTTTGCCTCCATTTTCACTGGCAATGGCTTTTCCTGCACCTTTCCAGCCCCTGAAAATCAAAGAAGGGACTCGGGTAATGTAGTCCTTCCCTGGTTTTTGCTGGGGTAGAGTTAATTTCTTCTTAGTAGCTGATACAATGCTGTTTATGGATTTACCATGAGAATAATGTTGATAACACACTGATGTTTTAGTTGTTGCCAAGTAGTGCTTACCCTAAGTCAAGGACTTTTCTTGTGCTCTGCCAGTGCTCAGGTGCACAAGAAGCCAGAAAGGAGCATAGCCAGGACAGCTACCCCTGACTGGCCAAAGGGATATTCCACACCATAGAATGTCATGCTCAGTACATAAACAGTGGGAGTTGGCTAGGAGCTGCCAGTCACTGCTCAGAGACGGGCTAAGCATCAATTGGCTAGTGACCAGTAAGCATCTGGTCAGCTAAATTTCCAGTCATTAAGCTGGAAATTCCTGAGAACTTAGAAGTTGATGCTATTTACCCTGATTCACAGTGAAAGCAAGAGGAATAAATTTAACAAGTTTTCCTGTATTCTTAGAGAATACTTTTATCAGTGGAACTTCTTCCCATTAGCAGACAGATGTTCAGCCATCTCCAGGAGAGCAGGGCCCTATCGTGCATAACTGTTTCTTGGGAAACAAATGCCATCACTCCAGATGACCCTCTCTTCCTCTTCTCCCTCCTCACTTTACATATTGAACATGACATATGGTATGGAATATCCCTTTGATCAGTTGGGGTCGCCTGTCCCAGCTGTGTTTCCTCCCAACCTCACATATATCCCCAAATTCCTTGCCAGTATGGCAGTATAAAAAGCAGAAAAGGCTTTGACTCTGTGTAAGCACTGCTCAGCAATAACAAAAACATCTCTATATTATCAACACCGTGTTCAGCACAAATCCAAAACATAGCCCCACACTAGCCACTGTGAAGGAAATTTACTCTACCCCAGCCAAAACCAGCAGAGATGCATGCAGCAAAGGGCTCAGTGGGAGAACATTATTAAGTATTATGTGCTTCAGAACAGAACAGAGATGCGGAATTATGGAGGAAAGTGTAGGCAGTGGTTGATTTTGTCAAAGTAGTGGGAAAAAAGTGAAAGAAGTCTGTTAGAAGATATGTAATATGAACAAGGAGAATGAGATTAATAATATGTGAGATAAGTAGGAAGAGAATGACAGAAGATGATAGCAGCACGGTCACCAGTTGGGATTTTATTCTGAAATTCCTAATATTCTTTGCTTGATTTAAAGAAACCATAGTAATTTCTGGTTTTTTTTCCCCCCCTGCAATCTTCAATTTGATAATTTTTATATCTATGCAAATGGTTGTCATCACCCATCACAATCATAGTACTAAGGCAGTGGAATCTTTCTATAAGAAGGCTGAGGTGTCCACATACATTTTGAAAATGCAAGTAAGGCTGTACAGGTACTAATCTCATATCCCTTTTAATGGGGTAAAAACAAGTCTGTCCTAATGGATGACATAATTCCTTCGCTATTTTGTCAGCTAGGCAAGGCACAGCAATACATGAAGACATCAAGAACTATATGACAGGTACAGTAGGCTGAGTATCGTGGTAAGAAAGAGAAATTCAGAAATTCTCTGAAGCATGTAGAAAGTATTAGAGAGGATGATGCCTACTGCAGTAGGCCAATACTGATGAGAGGAAAGTGTCTCTTGGAGAAGTATGCAATGTATCTTTATGTCTAAGTAGTATATATAGTGAAGGAATTATCTGGAAATCACCTAAGAAACCATTGTAGAAAGACAGACTTTGGAAAAATGCAGAAAGTAGGAAAGAAATATGGGCATAGGAATAGGAGGCAAATGAAACAAGTAGATGGGAGGCTGCCCTCTCTATCCAAGCACAAAAGGATATACGCAGCACAGAATCATATGTCTCTTAACAAAATTATTAATCAATAATAATCATAATAGAGCATGGTCATTTCAAAACTGCACATAGGGAGTCCTGAGCCTTTTTTAGGTTGGTTACTTTTCTTTAGTTGTTATTTTGGTTTAACATAAAATATTAGCCTTTAAAAGCTTCATACAACATGCTATTAAAGCTGTGTAACCTGTCACTTGGATGATAATAAACCCCATGGATTCAGCAAGCAGTGAAAAGAAAATCTCAGTGGTCAGAGAAAAACATCTTGCTTCCAGCTTAGAAAGTACTTATTCCGCAGTTGGAATTTGGAGGATTATTTGGAGAAAAAAGTTCATATGCTGTTCCTATCTTTAAAGTCCTGCTTTCTTTTCCAGGTATCCATTACCTGATACTACCAGAAATGGGATACTGTGACAGACAGGTTTAGTCTTGCATTACTCAGATAATATTTTTACTTTCCTGTTGCAGACAGATACTGAAAATATCTCTTTTCAAATCAAAAGAATGAAAATTACAGTCCTTTATTAATTTTTTTTATATTTAGTAATCTGTGCCACAGTCAAGATATTCCTGTCGTAGAAACTTATCTCTAATAAGGGTAATACTTTGAGATTTTATAAGAAAAAGCAACATTACATCACTTAAGGACTGAAAGGCCTTGTGAATGAAAACGCATTTTCTGAAACAACTCAAGAGCAAATTTACACTACAGATGTAGCAAACAGTTATAAGGTACTAGTAAATAAAATTATATTCTCTCTGTTCCTTATGTGTTGACAGCTCACATTGTCTGTAATTTGCTTTGTGCAAAAATTGAGCAAAAGAATGAATCAGTAACGTGGGGTTTTTTTTTACAAAAAAAAATGGCCTCTTTGATAACAACTATGCAATAAAGGGATACTATTTTTATATGAGTATATGAATATAGACTTGCAAGTGGCATTAATGACAGCAGACTATATATCTATGATCTTGTGATGCCCTCATGCTGCCATTGCTGTCATTGCTGGCAGTACTTCTTTACAATTCTCCAGAATTACCATAATAATCATTCATGCTTAGTAGTCCTAGATATATTTGTTCAGTGTGCAGCTTAAATTATTTTATATCCAGGCTTTTTATCTCTGTAGTGTTTTGGAAGGGCTTAGAGAGTCTCTTAATGGACTTCATGATCATGTTATACTGGGTAAATCCTAGACAAATATTATTTGGGGTGTATCTTTCATATTTATTAAGAGGAGATTACGTTCCATATAAAGGTTGATGCTTGTCTCAGTCTGACAGATTTCTTTGTTTCAGAGTTCTCTGGAGATAGAGGATGGTTCTAGTAATGTCTGACTAAATGTACTGAAAATGTAATATTTTTTATGTATTGTTTTTCAGGGATAAATTTTTATAAGATGAATACAATCCATTGAAAACCACTTTACCACAAGTGTAATAACATGAGCACTTTCTTCTCAGCTATCTTTCTCAGAACAGAGATATTTAAATGTTGGACCACGAAATTTTTCCTTTAGCATTAATAATTACTTTTTATTTCTCCTGTACTCCTTCTTTCTTACAGTAAGAGGCAATATCCTCAGAAGAGGATGTTGCATAGAGAAATATGCAAGAATATGTTGCATAGCCAATATGCAAGAAAAATATTTTTTGTCCAATCTCATAGAGTAAGAAGAACCCAGTGATTTTTTGGTACAAGAGATTCTCATAAAACTATCCTGCTACAGTTATTTCACTTTGGTATTGTATAGTTAATATATTATGGACTGTATGATCCTATGATATGTAAAAGTATCCCAAACATATTTTTATTGCTTAGTTAGAGTTCATTCTGCACCTCTCTTTCCGTCATGGATAAACATTCCTCATTATATTAAGTATACTGATTTCAGCAGAATTACCTGAATAAGGAGACCTGATGGACAACAGTTTAAATAATGTATGATGGGTTTTAAGTGATTATGTAGGGGAATCAAATCTTCCTCTCTTAGTGATTTTCAGACAAATGCCTATGTTTCTTTTCCCATTAGAAGTATTCATCTTGAACCCAAGAGCTTTCAATTATACAAGGAAGCCCATTGTATTTCTGGGGATATGTGAAAGTGCACATGTATATACACGTATGAATAAATCTATTCTGGAATATTCATGTATGAATGTAGGCTAATTCTGTTATTTAGCTGGCAAAGTCAAGTATGAAAAAAATCAAGAAGTCAGTTTCTATTTTACTTTGTAACCAGAGTCATTCTAGAACATTTTAGTAAACAGACTGGGCTTATGTTTGGCAATTTCAAGTAACACCAAATAAATTAAAAAATAAATAAAGATATTTGTATCTCAGCAAATCTCAATATATAATTTTTTTTAATGCAAGTATTTGTCAGTTTAACCTTTCAATTTAAATAACCATTGGACACCACTCCTCTAGTGCAAAAATGTTAGTAAACTTAGCAGAAATGAATAAAATTAGTACTCTATATTACACTCTTTTGTTTTGTTTTAAACTGTAATTAGTCATTAGAGAGAGGGGTTTTTTTATTTGAGGTAAAACTGAATTACATTCAAATCTGACTAAAATCACTAGCGGACTACATAAAAATAAAAATCCAGAAACAAAAAGAGAAATACCAATAATGTGGTAATAGTGTGCAAAAGAGAAATTATATGTAACAGTTCCTATAAATTCTTCCTTTAAAGCAGTGTCCCATACAGTCATCAGGAAGGTGAGGCTGACAGGATTGGACAAAAAAAGAATTAACTTATTTCTGTCAACCTGTAATTTCTTCTTATGAGGATGGTAACACAAGTTTGTGTTCTGTCTCTTCCATGTATGTTGGGGGCTCTTTTATCTAAGGAGATATTTCTTTATTAACCTTGTGTTTGCTGACTAGTGCAAAGGATCTGATTGAAGCAATCTCCAGTACAGTTTGCAGCCAATGGCTTTGGAATAAGATGATCTTATGTCAGTAATGCAGATCAAAAGGAGCTCACATTTCCCGAATGTATGAATTCTAAAACTGAAATTACTTCAGAATATCTAAAAAATAACATAAATCCACGTAATATTTTAAGAAGGGCCTTAGGAACATCCTTAAGCTTGGGTAGCACCCAAACTATCTTGACAAAACCTCTGTCTCAGGCATATGTGTTAGCTGAGTTTTGGTGTAAGACAGCAGAAAAATTTAGGCCCGCTTCACTTCTCACAAAAGTTTGAATAGTTAGGTAGAGTTACAGTATGAATGAGCCTAAATAGAATAAGCTATGTAGTGATATTATGTGATAAATGTTAGGAATAGAGTCCTTCCTAAAAGCTTCTACCTAGTTTTTGGGCATTATCTACAAAGTCTGATGTAGTCAGCCTACACTCAGTCATGAATGCAACAGGGCAGTCTTGTTGTACCTCGATTTCAAAGGCAGCACTGTAGATATCATCATCATCATCATGGTTAGGCTTTGCGAGCGAAGATTTGGGAAGGGCTCTACCCATGTTTGTTACAAGTGCGTTGGTGGTTAAAAAGGCCAATACGAGATAAGCATGTCCGGTTGCAGAAGGTACAGCAGAAAGGCTCCTTAGATGGTATATTCTGCAAGACACGATTCTTTCTGCGTTGTCTTTTCTCCTCAAGAGTGATCCTGTGTGCTTTCTCAAAAGCATCCGCAGCGTTATAGATGGTGTATCTCCAGACCTCCCGATTGGAGGCCAGAGTAGACCAGTTATGTTGATCAATATGGCCAAGGCTGAGATGTTGTTTCAGGGAGTCCTTGTATCTTCTCTTCGGGGCTCCTCTCTTGCAGCAACCAGTGGCAAGTTCACCATAGAGCAGGATCTTAGGGAGACGATGGTCCTTCATCCTTGAGACGTGCCCTACCCAGTGCAGCTGTGTTCTCATTAACATGGCCTCAATACTTGTGACTGCTGCTTGTTCTAGAACAGATGTATTGATCACATAATCTGACCAGTGGATATTTAAGATTGTACGGAGGCAGCACTGATGGAAGCGTTCTAGGAGATGCAGGTGGTGGCGGTAGATGACCCATGATTCAAATCCGTATAAGAGAGTAGACAGCACTATGGCTCTGTAAACATTGATCTTTGTACTTTTCTTCATGTGTTTATTTTGCCAAACTCTTTTGTGGAGTTTTCCAAAAGCACTATATGCCTTTGCTATATATGGACTTAGATTCCACAGCAAGTGGATGTGTCCTGAAGGAAGTTGTGACACTGTGAGGAACCTGAGCTGGACAGGCTCCAGACAGGACCTGTGATCCCATGGAGAGGAGTCCACATCAGAGCAGATTTCTGTCAGAATCCATGGCTTCATAGGGGACCAAAGCTATAGCAGTTTGTTCCAGAAGAACTGCACTCTGTGGAAAGTATCTGCACTAGACCAGTTCAGGAAGAACCGCATTCCAGGAGAAGGTCCCACATTAGAGAAGTTCATGAAGGAATGTATCCCAAGGATGAGACCTGATGCTGGAGCAGGCAACGAGGGTGAGGAAGAAGAAGCAGCAAAGATGTGGGATGAACTGACCATAATTCCCATTGCCTGTACCCCACATTGGTTGGGGGAAACTGTGAGTGAAGTTGAACCCAGGAAGAAGGGAGGCCTGGGGGAAAGGTGTCTTAAGGTTTGGCTTTATTCCTCATTACCCTATTCTGATTTGATTGACAATAAATTAAACTAATTATCGTGTCTGTTTAACCCATGCTGTTAATCAGTGAGGGATCTCTCCCTCTCCTTATCTCGACTCACAAGCCTTTCATAATATATTCTCTCACTATCCAGTTGAGGAAGGGGAATGACAGAGCAGCTTGGTGAAAACCTGCCAGCCAGACAAAGTTAACCACCCACAACAAACAAAGATATGTTTAGGTAACATGTTTCATGTGTCCTGCACAAAATATAGTTGCATTTAAAGTATTTTGTTGTCTACAGAAATTGTTTCCAGGAAGCCCAAAAAGCATTATTCTTTCAAAAATTCAGATTGAGTCCAGTTGAAGACTCCAATTAATTGATCAGATATTTTTAAAGCTTTTTATGAAATAGTCTCAGTATATTAAAAAAATATAAATTTTTCAGCAGACATGAATCTGTTTTGTTTATGCTTTGAGCACATAAAGTTTAATCTACTCACACTTCCAGTAAACCAAGAGCTGCTGAGTGGACATGGCAACCACAGCCTTGAGTATGAGTTAGTGGCATTGAAGGTGCACCAATTCATGCTGTAAGTACATTATGAAGTGAGATTTGGATGGCTGCATTGAAATGGAATCTGATTGATTTAAATCACGAACAGCCGTACTAAGGGAACATGTCTTAAGGTTTTACAGGGTTAACTGCTTTCATTAATTTTTTTCTGCTACACAGCAAGAAGTCTTGTGTACCAGGACTGACATTAAATGAGTTCACCATTTCTTTTGCTTTTCCTGAGAGGAGTAAAATGAGACCTCAGAGCTAATAAAATGTAATGAAAACTGTATAGTTTATAGTGCATATACCATTCTCCAGATCCTACAGATTGTAATACTGCACACAGCTTTCCAAGAACAAATGGTAAAGCATACTGTCGAATGAGGCACATTGTTGAAATTTTAAGGTAAAATACTAGACTGATTATTAACAAGACATTGAAAACTTAATTTCAGTTCCATTCAGTGCAACTTCTTTATTAAAATTTCTTCCATTTTTAAAATGGAAGACTTTCACTCTGGTACTTTTCCTGCAGAATTATCCTCACTGTATGTTGCAACACATACATGCTGTAATCAGGAAGCATACAGTAAGTTGCAATGATTTCCTTGCAGACTGTTTTCAGAGCCACATTATTTTTCTTGTTCCAAAAGAACCCTGAAAGCCACACATTCCTAAGAAAACTGGTTGAATATTTATAATATCATGAACAGTAAAAGCCCCTGTGAACACAATCCTGTGGGATAAAAGATAGTATAGACATTCAGGGTATATTAGTTGTTCTGTAATTCATACATTTAAAGATGTTTTTATCTATGCATCCCATTTCTATTCAAATGTCAAAGAATATTATTTTTACCCCAAATAACATTATAATTTTTTAAATTTAATTTGTTTATGGAAACTCATAAAAATATTTGTCATAGACAGACAGATTTGGACCATCTTTTTTTATTTGAAAATTACAGTCAACCATGTAATCAGCAGATAAAAGGCCTCTAGATATCTCTTGGAAGTTCTGTGCAGCTGTAATCCTAGCTGACATTTGACAGATTCTCTGTTAGATTTCCATGTTTTATCTTCCCCCTCTGAGGTTATTTTTAAAATGTGGCTATGAAAACTCTGCACTGTATAGAAAGTTTATTTGTATTTGGCATGGTGCCACAACAACATATGGAGGTATTGAATATATTGCAAAATTCCACAAATGTGAAGCACTTATTAGAAGAAATTTTTTTACACATATGACTTAGCAATGTTCTTCTTTTCACAATGTAAGAGTCTATTTTAATTCTATATAAAAAAGTATAAATTTATTACATGAATATTAAAATTTATTACAAACTTGAATAGGATGCCTATTGAGATCTCCATGAATACAGTATGTGTATATAGATAAATTTATCTAAATTCCATCTATTCATTTGTGTACCAGACACAAAGAGTCTGTCTACCTCCCCAAACTGTGTTACCTTGAAGACATTAAAATTAATTCGATAACTTTATCTTTAGTTTGAAAAGTTCCCAGGTATGTTTAGAAATTCTTATTGTAAGGTGATAAACATCATTCCTCTATTTAAAAGCCCATTATATGAAAGATTTTGGTGAATAAGCCTAGGAAATTTATCAGAGAGTCACCAAATCAGCATACTCATCTGAACTTCAAGAGACAAGTTGTTAAGCTATGTAAAAATCTGCTGCATAGAGGTTTCCCAACTGTCATACACCACAGCATTCTCTACCTCACTGGTGCTGCAGAAGCCAAGCTATTGCACAGACTGGAATGCTGGAGAGCTGATAGGCCTCACTGACTACAACAAATAGCAGTGTATCAGGTGCAGGTGCCCAGGTGTTGGCAGAGGTGAGGCTGAAGGGTAGCCTGGGTGAGGAGAGGCCCCATTCCAGACACAGATGTTTCCAGCAGACAATGGACTCACCTCAGGGCAAGGCTGAGCCCAGCAGACAAGATGGTGACACACTGGTGAAAATGCATTTAAGAAATGTCAAACATAGCAGGGCAGAGAGGAGTGCACTGCTGGAGATGTGGGCAGCCAAAAGGAGCTGGGAATGAAGGAGTGAAGCTGAGGTGGAGAAAAGGTGGGCATGAAGGTGTTTTAATCTTTTGTCTTTGTTTCCCACCACTCAAGTCTATTTTAATTTTCAATAAATTAAATTATTTTTTCTCCAAACAAGTCTGTTTTTCCTGTGATGGTAACCGATAAGTGATTTCCCTGATTTCAACCCACAAGCTTTTTCATATTACTTTCTTCCTCTGTTCTTTCCTTGTTGGCAAGTGAGAGAGTAGATGGATGGCCATCCAGCCATTAGCCAGCACTAACCCTCCATGATCAGAGAAAAAGATGTCTACACTTAAGCCAGTAGTGTAGACATCTGCCTATTTTAATCTCCATTCTGAGAGAACACAATGAGGCACTTACAAAGCATTGATATACATTTCACCTTATTTTAGTCACAGACTCTTCTATGAAAAACATGGAGTCTTGTTTCCCCATGAAATGAATAGCTCCCATATTCTACTTATGTATCAAAGCCACATTACATGATTTGCAAAAAGGCCACGTGGCCACAAGTGCTGTTGGGCAACTAAATAAGCAAGAGCAGCCAAAACTAACACCTCTAGGCTACTGTTGGTTTCAGGTGACTATCAAATCCTGAACTTCAGCACCAAATGTCGGAGCCCGGAGTCCTGTGCTGGGGACTCAGCTGCTGGTGCTCAAGCCGTCACTGATCCTGGGATCAGTGTTGCCTGGGAAACAGGCAACTACATGGGAAAAAGTTGTAAGGAGTAAGAATCTTACTCGTCTCAGCTTCATTTAAGTTCAGACACTATCCTCGCCTGTGCTATGTAGCAGATATACCTGTGTCTGTTGGTGCATTGTGTTGATCCTGGTATTGCTCTTGACCCACTGACCTCATTTCCTGCATTCAAGCTTAAACCTGTCTTATTGCTCTGGACTTTTCTGGCCATCTGGCCTTTCAGTTGATGGAGGTTTCTGTGGCCAGACTTGCTCAGTGACTCCTGTTCAGGGTCTGCAGAACTGCACTGTTTGGTGAGCAGCCCACACTTTTTGCTCCCTGACCCTGGGGGCTGTTACTCTCTTACAAAGTGTTTTGATATATATGATGTGGTCTGTGTGAGTGTTTTGGAATACAATACACATATAAAGTCACAAGGAACAAATCCCCAGCTCAGAGGTCTGACGACACATTAGGCTGGAGTCTGTACTGCTTAGTGACAGCTCTTTCTATAGCAAAAAGTTTTGGACAAAATTAAATAAAACAGAGTCACGGAATAAACTAGCATTTAAATTATGGAAATAATCAAGAATACAAAGATCTTCTTATATTTCACAATGGAGGCATACATGTGCCTGAGACAAGGGAAACTCAACCCCAAATGACTGGAGGTTTCTAACACATTCTGTTTTCAAAACCCTTAGGGGAGGAGATCTGTGCTTAATTACAGCTGTTGGGATTACACTCTGGAGGTATAAAAATAGTAAGAGTTATTTCAGCTATTATCTGTTATTGTAGGTGTATTGATTGTATTGAGCCAAATTAATTTCCTCTTCTCTAGTGCCATGCATGCAAATTAAATATATTCCTGTGGCAGACCCTTGGTTTAGAAGTTGAAGTTCCTCTGTTGTGTTATATTAGCAGCAATTCTGACAGAATCAGAAATAGATCCCAGTACGATACAAAACTTTTTGATTTATATTTCAAATTACATAAATGGTAAGACTCCAGTAAATGGCAAACAACTCTTATACTATATTTCATTGCAGTAACCTCACCATTGTAGAATGTTTTCAATATTGAACAAGTTGACTTGAATTTGGGAATAACAGTACTAAAAAATCAATAGTAAAATATTGTTAGAATATTGATGGAAAAAGAGAGTTAAGTAATTATTCAGACTTATGTTTCTTGATACTAGAAAAATATACCTTGAGATGTTTGGTTTTTTTTCCAAGCCAGAAGCACTGGAATTTAATGCAACCTTGAAAAAGTACAATCTGAAATAGACAGTTAACACTTTTATGACTTTGTTTTCAATCTATAAAATCATAGAACTATTTAGGTTTGAAAAGACCTCTAAGATGAAAGAGTCCAACCATTAACCTAGCTTTACCAAGTTCCCTACTAAACCATATCCCTAAGTGTCACATCTTTTAAATATCTCTGCGAATGGTGACTGTATCAGTTCCCTGGGCACCCTGTTCCAATGACTGGTAACGTTTTTGGCGAAGAAATTTTTCCTAGTATCATATCCCTTTGGTCAATTGAGGTATATCTAATAAGTCCCCTCTGTCACATACAATTCTTTAAGATATTCTTTCTAGATTAATTAGGAAACTTTTATTCCATAAACACAAAAGGCATAGAAGAATTCCAGTGATAAGGGCCAACTTATCTGAGATATAAGATTATATCACTTGTTTATTACATTATTTTAAAATCTAAGAGAATCTTGCTTCAATCTTTAAATTACTACAAAGTAAGTTAAATATGAAATTATAGGTTACAATTTCCTCTCACTGGGCCTTCTTTTTTTTTTAGGCATGTTTAAAGTAAGGACAGATATTTTTCAAAGTATATCTACATATACATGAATAACATACAGCATGCACAGCAATTATTTATTAACTAATACTCATTGCAGAGTATTAGGTCATACTAATATTGTATTAAACTAAGTCTGAATTCTCTAGAGCTACCAGTGTAGGTAATGTGCTGTTATTTGTTGATTGGTCAATTGTCACTAAGTTTGGGATGCATTGGTTGAATTGATGACTTTTCACCCTCTAGTTTTTTAATTAATGTTTCATACCTTTTTACATCAGTATTTTTTCTCCTTAGTCTCTAAGTTGTTATATGGTACTCTCTCAAGAAGTCCATTTTTGTTTATTGTCACTGTTCTTATTTTTTATGGCTTTATATATTTGCCTAGTGCTCAACATATATTTATTTTTTTTTTCAATAAGGCTGAGCTGATTTTGCACTCCACACAACTGGACTTCAGCCACAACCAGAGGAATTTCTGGACTCTATATACAGAGCACTTAAATTAGATGCCTTCTCTGAGTAGCTCTTTAGAGGAATCAATCTTTCTGTATTGCCTATATGAGAATCAACACAGTCTAGTCTTCTAATTTAAGTACATATATTTGGTATTCACCTGCCCTACTTTAGGTATCTAAAAGCCATACAAGTCTTAATTAGTCACTCTCGTCTAACTTTCCAATAACGTCCAAGTATAATTCACTGCATAAGAAAGGGCACATGAATTGGTCTCTAGTAAAGCTGCCAGTATCTTTTTGCAAGCTATACAAGAAGTTTTGGGTTATCAAACCATTATGACCTTAATTCTGTTGCTCATGTAAAGGTATTTATCCCACTGAGGAGCTCTAGGGAATCTGGGATATTTGCATAGGGCTAATAAAGATCATATAGGAAACCAATTGTCTTCCAGACCACCGAAGAGATGACTGGCAGAACAATAATCTACTAAACCTGTAATAGCACTAAAAATATTTCTCATGGTCTAAATGACCTTTAAAGGTCTCTTCCAACTCAAACTATTCTATGAATCTGTGATTCTTTGTCCAGAATCTTATAATAACATTTGAATGTTATTCCAGATTTAGAAAATTTATTTCATTTTTTCATGTGTTAGCATCTGTTTTCTGCTGAGGAAGTGATGGTTCTTTCGAAAATTTAGTAAGAAAGTCACAAGTGTTCCAGGCAGATCATAGGATTTATTGCATAAAGGATGGAAAGTATAGAAAAGTCGATCACAACCTTGTGTTCCTCTTGATCTGAGGAACACCAGCTGTTGCAGTGGTGGACGAGCCCATCTTCACTGAACATGGCATGTTGCACAGAATTCTTGTCTGTGGTGACATTCACCAGCACAAAGATCTAGTTCACAATACAGATTCATCAATCACTGATAGCATTAAGTCTGAAGAATCTCTTGGACAACATACACTAACATCCTAATCTCATTAATGAAATTACAACCTCTGAAGACCTGCATATAATATTTCCAGTGAACAAGACAATGCGGTATACGTATACAGTTACAGTTAAGTGTACATTGAATACATGTACGTTAACAATGTATTGACTACGTGTACTTTGACTAATTTTACTATTATTTAGATATACTTTTATTGAACAGCAGTCACATAGCACCTCTTATACATTGTCATATTCCTGAATGATCATGGGTAGTGTCTACATGTGAATTATGTGTACAAATTTCCACTACAGGCGCTAGTCTTCTGGGACTTAATTCACTTGTCTAATGAGATATGGTAAATACCATTTGAGTCCTAGACTATCTTCACTAGCCTCCAGCTCCATTTTCATGGAGGTATGGATCTCCCATCTGTTTCCTCAGATAATCTAAAACAACTTCAAATAACACTAGAGGCGATTTTTAGGCAGCACTTACAGTCTGTGTAGCACAAAAAAACCCAATTAATCACACCAAACACTGTGGGTTAGGTCTAGCAGTTTATACATCAGTACAACCATTATTTCTGCCCCAAGATATCTGAAAGATAGTCACTTAAGTGACACAGGCCCTACAAGATACTTGTATGATATGATGTCCTGGAGCAGCTGGAAACTTGTAAGGATAACTTGTAACTCAATTATCCCCCTTTTAAGGCAAAGTAAGCAAACTTTATATGTCTATTTTAGAATCATCAGAATTACTCTTTAGTCTCCACTAATGAATTCACTGTATTGACAGCTTACACACCTCAATCACATGGAAACACACCTGTATTGAGACACTTAACTGTTTGAAATGGGAACAGAATTCTTTGTTTCCTCCTTAAATCTGAGTGTATTGTTCTTGCTGAGATGGAGATAATATTCCCCATAGCAGCCCTCATAGTGCTGTGCTTTCTGGAAAGGTACTGGTAACACACCAGTGTTTTGACTACTGCTGACCAGTGCTGGCAGTGCTGTTTCTCCAACATTCTGCTCTACCATCACCTTGCTCCTCCACTGGAGGTGGGCAAGATCTTGGTAGTGGTCATAGCCAGGACAGATGACTCAAACTTATCAAAGGGATATTCTGTTCCATGTGGTGTCTGCTCAGCAGTAAAAGGTAACAGAAAGGAGGAAAATGGGGAGGGGGGCTTCATTATTACGGCATTTGTTTTCTGGAGTGACTGCTATGCATACTGAAGCTCTTCTTCCTGGGAAGTGACTTGCATCACCTGCTGATGGGAAGTAGAGAATAAAATCTTTTGTTTTCTTTTGCTTCTATGTGTAAACTTTGTTTTTCGTTTATTAAGCTGCCTTTATCTGTACCCCTGAGTTTTTTTCCATCTTATTTTCTTCCCTCCCTGTCCTGCTGAGGCAGGTAGTGATGAAAAAGCTTGGTGGGTACCTGGCTTCAGCCAAGGTCTACCACCAAACTGAGTATAATGAATTCCATACAAAGTCAAGTGTATATGTTAGGCGATGTAAATATCTCCCATTGATTTTAGATCTCTTGTATTCAAGTTGTTTTATTTTGAATAAAAAATTCTATATTCATAACGCTAGGAACCTGAACCCGATGAAACTACATTCCAAATTAATGGTCTCCAAAACTGCTGACTTAGTATTTCAATGTTTGAGGATGGAAACAGGCATTCAAGTTTTTATTTTTCTTGGAAGAGAAAGAAAACAAATATTAAAAATTTCACTAATCGTCTCTCATCTAATTCTAATCAAAACATTTATTAGTGGTATCAAAGTCAAAGAATTGTCAGCTACTTGCATCCCTTCCTGGCTACACAATATAAACATTTGGCAAACTTCCTTCTACCCTATACTTTACCCTCTGCTTTCCAATGCAGGTTACGATCCCTGTGATAGACTGCAGAAAAGAACACGCATAGAAAACTAAAATTTCTGTGTAAAAGTCTTAGCTGTAACCATCTTAGCTTCAAATTGTCATTTAAATTAGGTTCATACAAAGGATTTGTGCCGCACATAACCATTCAGTGAAAGCTGTTCCTTTTAGTTTACTATGCTGAGAATATGGTACACCACGGCAGAATGACAAAGTGGAAAACTGAGAGCTATACCTTAATATGTCTTCTCCTCAGCAAGATTTGTCAGGATTTCATTTCATGTTTTAGTACAACATTTATTTACTTAATTTCAAATCAGAGCAGATTGGTTGATGCCTTAAACTTTATTCAAAGTATCTGTCTGTTTGATTTCTTTTTCCCCAAAGTAGGGCTCAGACAAGTTTGATTGACAAAACTGCAAAATATATTTACTGTCATTATCTGGATTTTCTTCAGCATCAGAAGCAGAAATTAAAATAACAAGAACATTAGATTTTTCAACGAAGCCTGAGACAGAAATCTTGAGCATCCCTACAGGCTGAACCACTGTACCTGGAAATACAGGTCAGAATTTATGCTAATATCCATCTGTTCTTATGGTAGACCTTAACAGAGAAACAGTTTACTGACCAGCTACACTATATATGAAAGCTAGCCAGGCTTTGCACTGTGTCATCATAAACGACAGAGGAAAGGGTTCACTATCAGAATATTTCTGAAAGAAAACAATAAGAAATGAGGCAATATCATCTATCCTCATGTACAAATTACTTGATTGTGTTTGCAATGCCGCTTATTTTCTGTGACATGGATACTGTACATATATTGTATTTCTCTTTGTTTTCATACTCCACCTCAATTACATGTCAAGCTAAGCAGACTTCACAGATTATTCTGAGTTGGAAGGGACCCACAAGGATTGTTGAGTCCAACTCTTAAGTGAATGGCTCATACAGGGATTGAACCCACAACCTTAGTGTTATTAGCACCGTGTTCTGATCAACTGAGCTAATCTCAGGGTCAACATCATTTTAGAATGGTTTCCTACTCTATCCAACTACTGAAAACCAAGATTCTATTTCAGAACACATATTCTTGATGACTCCAAATACAGATGGACAAAGAAAAAATCAAATGATTAGGAGTTAAAAAATGAGACTTCAGCAAAAAAATCTCATTCAACATTACGACTTTTGACGTCAGATATGATGATATTGACATGGAACATTTTGAAAATGAGACATGATCATTTAATATATATCCTACTGGTGAGGGAAATAATGTTCAACATTACAATGAAACCTAATATGATAACAGTATATTGCAATAAAGAAGAACCTGCAATATACTTATTTTATTATCAGTCGTCTTCTGGAAAGTTTTCATTCTGCCATTTCTAGTAAAAACATCAGTAAATAAATATTTCATAGATATTTTGGGTAAAATTAAGGAGAAAGTTTTTATAAGATCTCAATAAAGTAATCTACAAATAAGATTGCAGTGCTGAGTGACATCTGCTATTGAGCCTACGGTAGATTTAAGCCATAGGAGAGCTTGACATATGTCACAGCATGTCATTTAGAAGTACTGTCCAGATGTTATCCCTGGGGAAAGTTTGATTTGGCTCTAGTGGTTTAAGGAAATGCTGAGAAATGTAGGTTACAAACTGAGCAATCCCCAGCTGTGTTATATACTTTTTGTGTCTGAGCCTATTACAACTCTTCCATTTATGCTTGATAAAGCTGTGTTTGCTGTCGTTCTGCTGAAGTCATTAAATACTCTCAGCATATGTAGTGATACTGCTAATTGAGGAAAACACTATTAAATGTATTTTATTTTCATTTCAGCAGAACACAGTAACAATTACAGTGGAGTTAGAGTTCATGCCTCTGGCACATAATCACAATTTCTCTGACTTCAAAGCTTGTTGTCATTCGATATGCTCAGTTCTCTATCATCATGATCTTAGGCATTGCCCAAAGGAGCAAAAATTATGAGCAAATTCTAGACACCCCCTCCTATCACCATGAATCTAGACAATGAGAAGGCTGTAATTTGATAATATCATAAGACATATTTAAAGGACCACAAACAACAGTCAGTTCTTAATCTGTTCTAAATACAGATACTGTTATACAATTACAAGGACTGTCTACAGGCACTAGTTTAGTCAAGAGTTGTGGGATAGGGAAGCAGTATTTAAAAATATTTCTCTGAAAGAAATATAAACACAATTAATTCTCAGATTAGAAATATCCCCTCCTAAAAACAGTAAAATAAAATAACAAAAATAACATTTTTTCCTTCCTCCTAAGTGGAGAAACCTAGGAATATAGCATGTATATTTCTCAGGTCCTATAGTTGTACTACAGTCATTCATTTTTAATGATGTGGGATACTGTGCTCACAGTCTGTGGATTTAAAATGCCTGCTGTAACCATTTAGCAATGCTACTATCTAATATCTAAGATATGTAAAGGAAAAAATTCTCACTAAAATCTCACCTTTTGCTTTCAGTTATTTAGAGGCCAGACAGTTATCTGACATCCCTAATGCTATGAAAAGTGAATGTTCAGACTACCTCCTGTATTTCACCACTAATAAAATATTCACTGAAGACATATTTGTGAGTTTTGAGTGAAAATTAGGTTAATTTCCATTCTGGTATTAAGAAGACTGTATTTAAGTTTATTTCATAATATAGCTGTAGCATGACCGTTACATCCTCATTGTGACAAGCAGCTATATCTGAACTACTCAAAAAAAAAAGGAAGATATATATAGAGAAAAAAAGTCCCAGTGGAAAGAATCAACAGAATTACATATCAGAAAAAGAGCAAAATTATTGAAAGGTGAAGCAGCTTGAGTCTTCTTGGAAGACTCAGAAAAGTAAAAGACTTGAAAGTTCATATATTACGTGGTATATCATGTTCCAAGAGTCAAGAAGCTATCAGATGTTTTTTAACAAAGGAAAGAACTCATAGCTCCATCATCTGTTTGCTTGATTGGAACATTCTCTGATCTGGGCAGTAATCAGTGCAACACTTGTCATCTAAGAGATAGTGGAACTAGGAAGAAAATGAATGTGCTTATGTGTCAGTGCAATGTTTACAGCACTGTTTGCCTTCAAGGTTTTATCATTTCACTGTGTCTGCAAACTCCTTTTCAAAGAAGGCCCCAACAGGAGCTTGGGGAAGCCAACAATTAGGTTGTCTGTAGCTGAACTAGTCCACAGTTTGAGAAAGTTAGTAGAATCTATTAAGTCTCATTCCTAAAGTGAGAAGATCAACAGTATGTAATGAATTAACTCAACATTTATATTTGAATTCAGCTGAGAAAACAAATATTGTATGTTATGTGCATTAATTTGCTTATTTGCCTAATCCCCTAATCATGAAGTCAGAATCAAACATTTGATACAAAAAAAAAAGAATTTTTGCAGTGTCATTAGGCTCCATCAGTTGGGTTTTTTTTTAGTGAATACCTCTGCTGCAGAATTTAAATTTTCCATATCAAACTCAGTAAACATAATTTACATAAGAAATAAAATTTCTGTCACCTCATAATTATCTTTTCCTGCCATTTTTAAAACCAAGAACCTGGGTACTCTTTTTTAAAGTTAATTTGCATAAAAATGGATCTCATTCTCACTCTATACATACATATATATAATAGAAGCTTGAGTTAAAACATTTTCATTTAATTAGAAGGAAAACTCCAAAATAAACTTTAATAATTTATTCTCACTCACAAAAGTAGACATTGTTGTAGACCTTTTTTAATGAAGTGTATTTCAACTTTTATACTGACCTAATCTCCAATATTTTTTTTAACATTTTCATCTGTTAAAGCACTTTAGATTGTTTAAATTTTAAAAATAATCCCAAAGTGAAATATCATTTTTCAAAGAAAAAAATTACCACATTCTCAAAAATTCAATTGTTTTTTATTTTTAAAAATCATTTTGGTCTCATTATCAGCAACACTTCTTCCATGTTTATCATACCAAATATCAAAACATTGTGTATCAAATATTATCTAATAGGTAACCGATTATTAGTCAAAATATTCAGTACCCAAAAATGAAATGGTAGTAGATTAAAACCAGCAAAGGTGAATATGGTGCTTGGAACAATCGATTAAATTAAAACTGTAGATGCTATGCAATATGAGAAAATATTATTCTTTAAAAACCACCACTGGACATTGTATTGCATGTATGTGTCATCAGTTTGGTAGTGGTGGTGGGGAGTTGATCTGCAGGGGCAGAACCTGTGAGTACAGGTCAGTTCTGCCACGTACCAGGCTCAGCCTGTTCCAGTCAGGTCCAACAGATCCACTGAAAGACAGGGCTCAGCCTCAGAGGCAAGATGCTGGCACCTTTCTGGAAGTGTACTCAAGAAAAAGCAAAATGCTACCTTGTAAAGTGAGGAAAAAAAGTGTGAGAAACAAGCCTGTAGACACCAAGGTCAGTGAAGAAGGAGGGAGAGGAGGTGCTCCAAGTGCTCCTGCAGCTCCTGAAAGAGGACCACGATGGGACTGGTATTCCTCTGCAGTCTGTGACGAGGAGCACACCAAAGCAGGTATTCCCACTGCAGCCTGTGGAGAACCCCATGTGGGAGAAGTGCAGCCTATGGAGAGAATGAAGGTAATATTTATGAGTATGTTTAGATGATTCCGTGCTACTTGGGTTGATGGGGAGCTGTAACACCCCAGCCTTGGAGATGCAAGCTCAGCCCAGAGTTTTACTTTTAAAAATATACAGGGTTCTTTAATACCTGAGGATAGCATAAAGAGAATAAGCCACACATTGCTTCCCAGTACTTTTACTGATAATTTAAGGGAGAAAATAAGGGAACTTGGCAAAAGTTCAAAGGGATAGCATACAATCAAAACAAAGTATTCCACCAAAGTACTGACCCAGAACACGACAACCCTCAAAACTTTAAAACAAGATCCAATCCCATCAGCCTTACGCTACCCAAAGCACAAGGAAAGGAGCAAAGAAAGAGAAGAAGCAGCAAGAAGAGAGAAGAAAGAGAGAGAAAGAAAAAGATTATGATACAGCTACCATCGAATCCTTGTGGAAGATCGGCTCTTATATGTCTAGATGGCAGGGCCACACTGCATGGAGAGCATATGCCTTTGGTTTTATCTGCTCTGGTCCTTATGGACACCTCTGCCTAGGAGGGACGAGGGGCAGTGTTCTCACTCTCCCTGCCAAGCTGAGGCTGGGTTAGGGGCTCCAGGAGGTGTGGTGTGTTAAAGTCTTCCTGGGCTACCTTTGACTGGCAGCTGTTCCAGGGCTTCCCCATGTGGGCTCCAGGAGCCTGTCATGAGGGATATGATGCCACCTCACCTCCGTGAGGTTCCACCCACCCCTTCCTGCTACACACACACACACACACACACACACACACACACACACACACGCATATCCCTGAGGTGGTTCCAACCCAACAACTACTGATCCAGTATCTCATAGGAGATTTTCAATGGCTATTTTCAATGGTTGAAGTGAAATGTTACCTGGTGTAATAGGGAGGGGTTCGAAACCATACTGAAACTTGAAACTCATGACACCGTTAAAAGTTTAACAAAAACCAATATATTATTACCAAGAGGTGGCCAACAAAATGAACAAACCCAAAAGGGAGGAAGGAGGAGAGAAATAAGCCCCCAGCACGACCTCCCCAGTTACCCAGCTGTTGCCCATAAAGTTATCTTACTGACCTAGCATGCCTATAATTACCCACAGCAGAAGCTGCATCCTTGGAGAGTCAGTAAGTTCACAAACTGGCAGGTATCCCTGCCAAAAGGCAACGTTGTCCTTAGTGTGAAGTTAGCTCTCTCCAAGAAAGCACTATCTGCTTTTTATACAATTAATTGAGTGACCACAACCTCCCAGGTGTGGCCAGCACCACCCAGCCAGAGGCCCTCAGTCCCACCTCCTTGGTTATATAAGTGCATCTCTTCTGTGCACACATGGCTTTCCCTGCACCTGTGTACTGTACTTGGGGGGGGGGGGATTGGGGGGGGTCTTTTCCAAATGAGTCTGGGGGAGTCCTTCATCCTCCTCCTCCTCAATCTCTCCTTCAAGCGACCTTGGAGGAGAATTAGCCAATCACAGAACACAAATTAAAACAGTTTAAACCAGAAGCTCTCTTCAAGGACAACTTCCCTGTTTATCAGTGCTTGCTTTCCCATAACTTGGCAGGGAAAGAGCAAAGCTTTCACAGGCGGCAGGGCCAAACACAGACCAAAAGTATCAGCATAATTCACCCCGGTACACCTGGTAATGAATTTTCCCTGCTAAGACTTAATTGCACTGAAATACCTTAGTGTTGTGTTTCAGTAACTTAGCACTAGTAGCCAATTAGGATATATTTATATGGTATTTGCATATCAGTAAATCCATGACAGAACTGAACAATTAATACTTTATATACGATACTGAACAACTAATACTTTAGACAGATAACCTACACAACATAATATAACAGTGTATCTTCTCTGCACAACATCCCTGCCCTGACAGTTGTGACACATCACTGCCACATATCTTTTTCACTGGATGATAATTTTGACATCTATGTTACAAAAGACATTCAGCAAAAAAAGAAAAAGAAAGCAAGAAATTTTCAGTCAGCTAAAGCTACCAGAACAGGCAGGGTTTTAACTACTGCCTGTGAAACCAAGCAAGACCAAACAATATGTAAAACTGTAGTGAAATATGACAGTCTGGGGTTGCACTGTGAGAAGTGCAAGTTTCCAGTGGTCAACAAATTATAAATAATACCTATTGAGAAGGCAAAATCCTTAAACATAATCTTTTAGGGGGTTTGCAATATTTTTTTAATTATTTTTTCCCCTCACTTCCCATAAAATGGCAACACTAAATACATTCCCTCTGCTCTGGTGGGTATGCAGAAGACGAACTGTGAGTCTCAGAAAGGTCTACATAAGCCCTTGCTCTTGCTACTTCATCTCTTGCAATATTTTCTACTATAGTAGCAGAATTCTACATGGAAAAATTATAGCATTGACACGAGCTGTCATAAAATATAACCGACCAGAAGAAATAAACAAGTCTGCAAATGATGCAGTGGAAGATATTCTCACATTCTAGTACTAAGAAAAAAAAGGGATGTTTCCATTAGATCACCAAACAACACTCTCCCATAAAGCATGTTCTTTTTATCCCTTATTTCATTACATTTTATAAATTTACATAGCTTTGAATTAAAGACTGTCAGGAATAAATACATGGACTGTGGTTTTTGTTCAATTGTCTTGCAGTCCACAAGTGGATCTTCATTAACATAAAAAAAAGAAAAAAATTGCACAGCTTATTCCTGATACATTTAATCCTCAAACTGAAGGAATAAGGAAGCTATTAATAACTGAAATGATGATTTAGAATAGAAGCTGTTGCATTCAGTAAAATCAAATGTTAGTGCTGCAATTACTGTACCAGTAGGAAAGGGAGTACCAGCAGAAAAGTCAACCTGAAGCCAAGGTATGGGACATTGAGTGTCATTTCATTAGATTCATATAAGGAATTTTTAAGCCCATGGTGAGCTCATGGTCTATAAAAATAATACTGTGCAGTGAAGTAGATGATGTAGAAGAAAAAAATCACAGATTCAAATGCTAAATTTTTAGTCTTATATAGTTTGGTTTTTGTTACATCATTTTAAATAACATACTTTAAATGAACAAAACTGCATATTAATTTGTTAGCAAATAAAAGTTTCAAACTTTGAAGAGAACATATTTTCATAATATTCATCAAGCAAATACATAAATTGTTAGTGTACTATTTAAATAACTTTTTTTCTGTTGCTTCTTAAACCTCTTGAAAGTTTCCAGTATAAAATTAGAACATGTGATGTCTGCTAACAATTCCTCACATTCATATGGTGTGATTAAAAATAATTAGAGATTAATAATGCCTATTCTTGTCAATTCCTTTTATAAACAGCTTAAACCTTATTTGTCTCAGTCTTTCTGTGTGCAAAATGGCAACACAGCTTCAGGTCCTGAAAGCTGAAAGGAAAGAAAACTGTCACATGGCAGTTATGTTGGGGGTGTGCATTGTGGGTTGTGGAGATGTCATTTTTTCTTTTTTGGTGGTAGTGGTTTGGGGATGAGGGAGCATTTTTTAGATTTTTTTGTTTTTTTCAATTAAAAAATGTTTCTGGTCTTTTTCTTTAAAAAAAACCAAAAGGATTAAAGTCCAGTAAAGTAAATTTTTTCCAATGGCACATGCATAAAAAGCTTGATAGCTGAGCTACCAGATGGAGTCATTGTTCTTGATTTTGCTTTCATCAGTACTTCACTTAAATAATTTCCCTGTAATCTATTGAGTTTTATGACTGGAATGTTGCGAGCAAAAACCTTGAATCTGTTCTCTCTGGGCTCAATTAACTCTATCAAGTTAACAGAGCACTTTAAGCTGACAAGATTGTCTGAAATGAACTCTGCTCTAGGGTCACAAGTTATCTCCTGTTCAATTCTTGGTCTATAAAGAAGTCTTTTTAACTTTTCATACAGCTGCTTATGAGTTGCTGTCATGTGTTCACTTTGTGATAGTGACCAGAAATCAAATTAAGAGAAGGCAGGTCTCTCATATTCTTCTTTATCTGGTTCTTGCACACATTCTAGTGGGCTATGATTAAAAGAAACACTTCAGGTTCCTTCCCATAATAGCATTCACAGTTGGATGAAGTACTAGCAGGAGACTTACATACATGGTCAAATTTATGCATAATATTATACTATTACCTTTTTTATTTGATGCTGTGTTATAAGAAACTGCAAACCTTTCTCAACTCATTTGTTCATACCATTCACGGTTTTATAAAAAACTGTCACTTCCTTCCTTGAACATTTTCTCTTGAAGCTAAAAATTTATTAAAAATTTCCTCACATGAAAGTTGTTCCATAGTTCTGGATGACTGACCTTTTTGCATCAGCCTGTACCTTGTAGAGGGTACACTGCAGGGTTTTCTTTTCATTCTCTTTTTTCCTTTTTTTTTTTTTTTTTTTTTCAGGGTGCAACAGAATGGAAACATGGATTTAGAATGACAAACATTTTTTTTCCTTTTGTTCTCATTTTTTTTTCTACTAATTGGCTGATCCTCAAGTATTTTTCTGGAAAAAAACTCAGAATTTTCATTTTCTATTGGTGAGACATTTGAAAGACAAGAGGACAAGTAATGGTCAGCAAAAGACTGTTCTGAATTAGATTCTGCAAAAGTTTCAAAATGCTTCTACAGATCCTGAGAAAAGTAGATCATCCAACTACAAAAAAATATTGATAATAATTTAGACAAAAGAACAGTTTTGTCTTTAAGGAGGTAATAGTGATTTTATTTTAAAATATTATATTTTATATAATTTTTTGTTCTTCATTACAGACCTATAAATATAGAAATATCTCATTGTCAGATACTATTGATATATTTGCTATCTATTGATAACAAATGACATCAGAATTCTAATTTATGGAAAATGTATCTGGAAAGGAAATGCGTACTGATCCAGATACTCAGTACCCAGTACAAAACCCATGGGAGTTTTGCCTTTGATTTCTGCAGGGAGAGGATTTTCCCCACATACTTTTATTAATATGGCTACAGTTCTGCATGAGGGCATGGAATAGTTTTATACACACATATTTCTGTAGATTAGTTCTATTCTTTAGATCACTTTACACAGGGTGTTTAATAGCTTGCTATAATGGTTTTCTTATCACTTTTCCTGAATAAACTGTACTTGTTTCATATAAGTTAATGAAATAAAATTAAAGTGGTAAGAAACTGGTTACAATTATCAATAATGTAGCACAATAATGTAGCACAGTAACTGGCAATACAATATTGATACAGACAGGAGATATTGCTATTTGAGCCACTATCTACTTGAGCCAGTATTTTTCAGTGATTGGCCTAAATTCTTTATGCTCCTGGCAATTATCTAAAAAAGGGCAGAAGGAATATTAGAAGTGATAAAATACAGCTCTCTAGAATTCTAAGCCTCTTGAGCATTTCCGACCTTGAAAGAATTCAGTAAAAACTGAATCAGGAACCTGTTCAAAGGACAAAACTCTCACAATAGTGACAGTTGCTGGCAAATTTCCATGTGTGCTTCATGTAGTAGTATAGAAAGTTAATGTTGAACTTAAATACTCACTGGATGAAATAAATACATGAAGTAAGAAGAATCATCAATTTTAGTGGCTATTAACATGGTTTTGGAAAAGTCTTTAATGCCTATTTTATAAATGCTTGCCGTTCTCTTTACTCTTCAACAAGATCAATAGGACAGTGGAGTTTGCTTCAGAACACCTGATTTCTATTTTTAGCTCAGCAGCTCCAGAACTGACTCCAAGATCATCTCAGATCTCTTAAAATTAATTTTTTGTTTTTAGCTCTTTATTCTCCTTGCCTTTTTAAATAATAAATAATTGATTCAGGGCAGAAACTTTCTTATTGAAAACAAAATATCTGGAGCTACAGGTATTCAGACTGTCTAGAATGGCTAGAGTATTACACACCTAAGTGTAAAACTCTGTATTTCTTCCTCTAAATTTATTTCTTTACGTTAGATTTGCTGCTTTAAACTCACAAATTTTCTTTTGTGAGATAAGGGTTTTTCATTAAAATAATTAAAAGGGTTAAAAGTGTTTGTTCATAAGGAAGCTACCAAATCTGCATATCATATAGTACTTGGGTGTATTTCATATTTTTAATATCAATTCAAAATGTGAAGATACAATTTGGTTAATCCCCATTCAAATGTAACATGGTTAAGTAATCACTTCATTCCTCAGACAACAATGCAAATTAATATTGCACTGTAAATCATAAGAAACTGAGATAATGGTGAACTGAGAAGAAACCTACCAGAAAGATTCTGGCAATCCCTACAATGCAGAGTTGAAAGCCCTTGAGAAGTGTTTGGTTAGGAAAACCCCAAACACACAGGGAAAAATTCTGTTGCAAGTGTGATCTTTACAGATTGATTTACCACTTAAAACTCAAGTAGATGAGATTTCATAACAGCTTCAAGTAGATGGAGTAGGATGAAGTGCTTAAGTTTCTCATTCAAGAATTGTAGACTTGCTACTGGAAGCATGGCCCATAAATAACTTGATAACAAATAATAGCAAATAACATCTGTGGTTACACTAACTCAGGAAAAAAAAATTTACAAGGGCCATCGATCTTCATGCTTTAGGACATAAGCTGACCACCAGCTGACATCCACAAGCAATCTCTCTCATAGTGTTTTATTACACAGTAAATTAGATTATGAGGTTTTGTGACTTTGGAGAAAGAACAAACATTGAGCACAAGCACTGTTAAAGTACAGGACTAAAAAGACCACTGTTACAACTCAAGATTACAATTTTTGTAATACATGTTGCACCTTCCTTGTAAATTTAAGACTGATCAAATGTTAGGTGACCCACTGAAGCTACTTAACTAGTCAGTCTGTAGAGAGAAAAATATTTTTAAAAATGGAAATTCATGGCAAAAATAAAAAAAAAATCATTTATATAGCAACTCTTGAATTTATATCATACCGGAGACATTCAGACAATTAGGATAATATCAGGTAATTAAATAGGTAATTAAAAGAGATTCTTCCTTTGACAGCAATCCCTGAAAAGTAATAGTATCATATTTCCCTGAGAAGAGTTTCAGCTGTGTAGGTTTTCTCAGTCAAATTAGAATCTGAGAATCCAATTCACTTTAACATGAAAAAGTAAAATGAATGAGTTAGTTATCTTTCTGCGATAGAAACTGGAACTTTTTATCCTATTCACCACACCATTTGGGGAAAAACAAGCAAGCAAACAAAAGAGTAAAGGTTGTGTGTTGTTTTTAATGAAAGTTGGCTTTTATACCTAAAAATTCTCATAACTCCAATATATTTTTTACATAGGCAAAGAACACTGTAGTTCCAGAGGCCAAGTTTTACCACTACTGAAGTAAAGAGACGAGGCTTCCTAAAAATTTGAGTAGAAAAAGGGAAAGCCCTGCATAATATTAGATTACTTTTCACAGCTGTATTTTGAACATGTCTACCTATTGGGATTTTCACAGGAGTTAAAATTTTGAGTTTATTTTGAGGAGAAAAAAAATTAGTTTAACAGAGCACAAGTTAGAGGTTACAGGCTTTAAACTGAAGGACAGTAGGGTTAGATTAGATATTACAAAGAAATTCTCTACTGGTGGTGAGACTTGCACAGGTTACCCAGAGAAGTTGTGCATGTCCCTCCCTGAAAGTACTCAAGGGGAGGTTGGAACTAAATGTTCTTTAAGATCTCTTCCAGCTCAAACTATTCTATTATTCTATGATTCCATGAATTTAATTGTGAATAATTTAGATTTAAAGCCCTCTACACTATTTACTCTCCCTGCTATATGTCATAGATTAAATCTGGAGCCTAACGCTCCTGTGGTTAATTTGATTTATACTGATGCAAGAGTCACATAGCTGAGAACTGAATGAGATGTTGGCATATATAGATAAGAAGAGCACAGCTGAACTTTTTTAACAAGAACATAGGTAATTATACAAAACATTCCAAGAGTTTGGCATTCTAAGAGAAATCTTGAATGTCATAAAAGAGAAGCTGTAAATTATTTTAGAAAGTAACTGAATAAAGGCATCAAGCACTCTTAAAACCTGTGACTTAGATTCTTATCCAAATTTCTTTTTTCATCTCTAAAAACAGATCAGATAAAGTAGATGGCCAGCTTATTTTAACTGCTTGTATTTCTCTCTCCATTCAATTCAACACTCATGGGTCTAGAAGAAAAGAATAAACAGAAGAACTTAATTATGTGGTCCAGTGAGAACAAAATAACTGCAGAAGGCTGGGAAGGGTTGTTTGTTCTCCTTTTTTATTATTACTTTTTATCATTAGGGTAAAGAACAGTATGACCATTGGGAAAATACTTAATAATGAAAAAATTTTGGGTATTGTTATAAACCAGTAAACTACGTATGCCCATGAATACATCTGGGCACTGGGACCAGGTGGCAACAAGCAGTGAGAATCAAACCTGGCAAGCTAGTCTCCAGAGCTGGGTATCTTTATGCAGAATTCCTTTTGGAATGGTTTGTAGCAAATGTTACTGCCTAAGGAGTGTCCAGACTCCTGTGGGAGACTGCTAGTTGGCACACGACAAAAATCAGCCTTGGGAATTTTCTAGGGAATATTTTAGTATAAAATATTGTGTTCTAATGTTTGTGAATGTTCCCAAATACTGTTTAGTTTACCTGTATAGACACAGCTTCTAGGAAGAAGTTTTCCCATCAATGCCTTCTATATTAGGAGCTCCATATTCACATTCTCTCTTGCTCTTTCAATTCTGTGCATTTTTGGTCCCACTAACTTTGTAGTCTTTTTTCTGCACAGTAAACTAGAGTTAGTGGAAGAATGAAAGAGAACTTCCTGTAAACATTAACGTTTCTTGTTACTTAACTTCCAATGAGTGAGGCACTGGAACAGCTTGCCCAGGAAGTTGTGGATGTCCCTTTGTCCTGGGTTACGCAAAGACTCTGGTCTCCACCTTTTCTTTTCTCTTTTCCCCAAATATGCCTACTGATTTTGACTGTGGAAAGAGACTTAAGATAAGGGTGTTACTCTATTATCCTACAAGAAGAATGTATCCACAAGTGTAAAAAGACTGGAATGCTGATGACTCAGACAATCCAGGTGTTGAGGCCGTGCACACCTGTCACCTCAGACTATGAACTGGATGTTGTTTGTTTGTCCTTACACAAACAACTCATTTGTGATAACTCCCCTGAGGGAGACATTAGGACAATTCACACACATGGCCTGAAGATATTCGTCTCTGCTGATGGGCCATAATGGATCCACCTGTGCTGACATAACAGGCAGCTGTAACATCTTAGAAGGTGTCAAAGACTATTGAAATGTCCTGTGCTCCAGTATTAATCATCCAGTGAAGAACTCCTCACCCAAGGGGAGGTACCAGGGGCTTTCCCACCTACCCTGAGCCCAATAAAAGACCACACTCAGACTTCATGCAGCTGGTTGAGGGTCTTCACTCCATGGGACTTCTATCACCTGGGCCTTTACCACCACCTTAGTGGATCAGGACCACAACCACTATCAGAGTTGTAGCAACCAGGTCTCATCACTGGATCCACTGGATGTCTTGTGGGTTTTTCTGGTCGCCTGGGGTGTCTGCAGCCCTGCTGCAACTGCCTGTGCCAACACTGCAGCCTCACTCCAGCACTGACCCTCCAAACCATTCCTGTCAGGTTTTAACGGGGCGGGGAGGCCAGCCGCCATCTCGTTTTGGTCCAGTGGGTGGGAGCTTGGAAATTTTCTCCTCACTGGTTAGCTTAACCCAGTTTTATCATATTGTTGTTTAGCATTCTTATTAGTAAAGAGGGTTTTTTTTCCAATTACATCTGCGTGTATTTGGTCTCTCTCTTTCTATTTGAGAGATCTAGGGGTATTGAATTGGAGGAAGGAGACTTCTGTCTGATGTTTCCACCCCTCCAAATTGTCTCAAACCATGATACCCACCCCTAGAAGTGTTCAAGGCTAGGTTGGATGGGGCTCAGACCAAGCTAGTCTAGTGGAAGGTATTGCTGCAGGGGAGTTGAAACTAGATGATCTTCAAGGTCCCCTTCCAACCCAAACCATTCTAGAACATGTTTTTCTTAGCAAGACAGAGTTCCCTCCAGCTGAGGTAGATTTAAACCACACAGATTCCTCATCTGGGATAAATATATTAATGAACAGAAGTTTATGGGAGAGGAAGTTCCTTTTGCTTTGTAGCAGTCATCACAGGAAAACTAGGCTTTCTGAATCCTTAAGTACATTTAAGTGTATAGGAAGGATTTGCCATGTGCCTCTGTTAGGATAAAGTTATTTATTTGATGTTATCTATTGGGCAGTTATGGGCCCTTTCCAGGCTGCTCAAATTTATCATCTGAGGTAATTAAATTATTCTATGCCAATTCCCCATGCAGTCAAAAGAAAAAGTATTTATCTAATTTAGCTGTCTTGGAAAATCCTTTGGAGACCAATGCTTCACTCCTTTGGCAGTAACCAGTGTTCTTTACTTAGAATGTTTGGATGCTTTAGATATTACATAAAGAATAAGTTAAGTGTTCAAAGCACAGATGCTGAGTATCATCTTATACTTTATCTTCTGGAATCAGAGAGAATTCCACTGAGAAAGGAAACACATTTTACAGCTTACAGAGCACATTAGAGGTTCATCCTGCTTCAGAAATGTCACCGTGTTTTCTTCTGCCCTAAAAAAAAAAAGCCCTTTAGGGTCCTTTTTCTATTTCACAAGTACTGTTTTTAAAGCAAATGAACCAGACAAATAGGCAACGTCCTCTAAAGCCTTTCTTTCTTTATCTTTGCATAAAACATATTTGTACAAATAATATAATATTAATTCCAACACTGGTTTTTACTACTTAGAATTTTATTGTTTTATGTTATAGCTTCAAAGAAAGTAGGGAGGGAGATCTTTTCTTAACTGTACAAGTTAAGAAAACCCAAGTTGCGTTTTTCAGAACCCAACTGTCACCAGGCCAGTTTTTATTAGAAAATATCTGTAGGAGGTTTTACTAGCCTCTAAAGAATGCACATTAACAGCTTAGTACAAAACATGTAGCCATTATACAATGCACAGAGCTACAAGAAAACCATCGTGCCCAAATACCAAGAAATAACCCCTTTCTAACGACTAACTCTAAAACTGAACTAAAGAGTGCCATTTGTTGTCAGAAGTAGCAAAACACAGAATGAAAGTCAAACTAAACATGTTCCCGGGAGAGAAATATTTCATGCTTCAGGATGCAGCAATTGCAGCCTAAGAGATTTGAAGCACTGAAAAACAGATTTATGTTCATGTTTTGAAGCAATGTCTTGAAAATGGCAATGATTACTGATGCAAATGATTTTCATACTGAGTATTGCAGTCTGACATGAAGTTTTGGTTGTTGGGCTGTTTTTCTCATTGACTTGGGAGAAATACTGACAGAACTCAATGTAAAAGTCAAACTTTTTTTTTTTTTTTTTTTTGTGCAAAAAACAGTCCAATATTTCCGTTCTTCCTTAAATTATTGCTTATTTAAAGATTTATTTCAACGCAAAAGACTCGGACCGTGGTTAAATCAATTCTTATGGACATTACTGAGATCAAATGTTATTCAAATATTTAAATGAGTGTTTTTCTTTAGCAGTGGATTAGAAATTAAATCTTCATACACTAGTAAAATGAATTATGATCTTCAAAAGAGATCTACTTAAAAAAACCCTCTCCCATTTCTATATGTAGGCTCACTAACATATATTGGTCATACTTCAGTATACATGCAGAAATACCAATAGATTTTAGTGTCTGCTAATTAATACAGCTGTAGAAAAACTGTCTTTTGTTTCTTGATGCTGCTGTACCCACGTCCTCTCAGATAGCCCTGTCTTTAGTTGTCTACTTCCTTTTGCAAAGGAAGTTCTCAGATCTAAAAAAAAATTAGGCATTTATATAAAATAAACACATTATATACATGTATAGAAATATATATAAAAATTAAAAAATATTTTAATGGTGAGATTTTATACATAGAGAAAATTTTTTTAGTATATGCTTCTAAATGTGCATATAGAGGAATATCTTGTATGTTCATCTATAAAGCTTTAGAAATTGAGTACAGATGACCATAAAAACAGAGGTATAAAGTAGATGAAACATTATATAATAGGAAATAATTGAATAAGTAATTAAAATTTACTTGTGAATAAATGTTAATTAAACAAAAGTAAAAGGTAGGCTCAGGTTCCTCCACTTTACCAGGCTGCAGAGAAAGCCCTGACATGTCTACAGTGGAACTCTACTTAGAGTTTAGTTTTGATATCCATGGCATTTTTTATAGAATTTCAAATATAAAATAATTAACTGACTTAATAGGACTATGCAGTAGCAGTTCATAGAATCATAGAATGACTTGCGTTAGAAGGGACTTTAAAGATCTTCCAACCCCCTGCCATGGGCAGGGATACCTTGCACTAGACCAAGTTGGTTGGAGCCCCATCCAACCTGGCCTTGAACACTTCAGGGATGGGGCATCCACAACTTCCCTGGACAATTGTTTCAGTGCCTTTTTGTGATATTCAGGCTGTGATGGAGCAATAAATGAAGCTCCGTCTTCACTTACATGCAATAAGTTAATTTGTTTAAGGGATTCTAAAAAAGTTAAGAAGTATTTTGGGTAGTGGGTTTTTGTGGTTTAATCCCAGTAGGCAACTAAGCCCCACTTAGTTTCTCGTTCCTCCCTCTGCGGTGGGATGAGGGGGAAAATCAGAACGGCAGAAGTGAGAAAAGTCATGGGTTGAGATAAAGACAGTTTAATAGGTAAGAAAAAGTTATACATGCAAGTAAAACAAAATAATTAATTCTTCTGTAGGCAGGTTTTCAATCAATTCCTAGAAAGCAGGGCTCTGTCACACATATTGGTTACTTGGGAAGACAAGTGCTATAACCCAGAATATTCTTTTTATTTCTTCCTCTCCCCCAGCTTTTATTGTTGAGCGTGAAGTCACATTATGGGATATCCCTTTGGTCATTTTGGGTCAGCTATCATGGTTGTGTCCCCTTCCAACTTCTTGTTTAACCCCAGACTGCTTACTTCTCTTACTGCTGGGGCAGTAAGAGAAGCAGAAAAGGCCTTAATGCTTAATTGCTCAGCAATGGCTAAAACAGGGGTATGTTGTCAACAGTTTTGGTCACAAATCCAGAACATAGTACCATAACACCTGCCATGAAGAAAATAAACTCTGGCCCAACCAGACCCAGTACCTGTTCAAAAGAATTTTGGCTCTCAAAACAATAATAAAAACTGTAAAATTATTGGAATCATGGATACAAATTACATTTCTGGAAAATATTTTAATAATAGTAAATGTGACTCCTAATTTCTTGAAAGAGCCAAGTGTGTGATTAAGACTGCACTGACTGATAATCTCCTTGAATTGCTAAAAGATCACTAAAAGCTTTTAAGGAAGATGAGCAGCTCAAGAGAATAGAGCTATTGATAGCTAAATAATTGGTTAGGAGGTAGGAAACAAAATGTCAGAGTAATTTTCATTTTTCACAGTGAGGGAGACAGCTGCTAGGATCTCTAAAACAATCCCTGCTAGAACTCATCATGTTCAGTGGTCATAAATGACATAGAAAAGACGGTGAGGGTGAATAGAAGGTGAGAAAGTTTTCTAATGATACTGAAGAGAGTCAAAATGAGAGACAAATGTGGATTATTGCAGAAGAATCATACAAGACTCGGTGATTATGAAAGAAAAAAAGTGATAAATGTACTCTAGACAAATGTAAAATGTTACAAACAAAATACGAAGCATCACTGCAACATCATAAAGATCCCTGCTATGCTTTAGTACCAATGATGAATGACTAAGTAGTTTGGAATTCTTTAGCTTAAGGCAAAGAAATGATGGACATGAGATGTGACAAAAGTCTGTAAGGTCACGAATGGCAGAGTGTTATTTTCACAGATAAATAAACACGACACATCAAATGAAGATGGCAGTTTCAAAACAAACAAAAGGAGACAACTCTTCATGAGATCTTTAAACATGTAGAATGCCATGGCACAGGTTTTTAAGTATCTTAAGAGGACTGAGACTTAATAGAACACTGGACAGCCTACAGAAGCAAAATACTTAGAAATCTCTTAAGTATGAAGACATCTCTTTGAACCTAGAAAGTATCAGACTGACATAGTTGTGTAGACTTAGATGATATGCTAAGAAACTGACACTGCAGTTCTATTTGTATGTTCTTCCTAAGGCTTCCATGCTGGATCCTGAGGTGTGATGAAATATGGCCATCTTACATCTGTCTGGTGGTGTTTGATTTAGATCAAATAAAGATGGCCAGGGCTTTATGTAGGATCTATGTAGACAGTGTAGAGAGCTAGCCAAGGGTTATTTAAAGGCCTTTAAATTAAAAACAAACAAACAAATAAAACAAACTAAAAAAAACACCCTTATTTTAGTTAGGGAACTACGATAGTTTTATTTTTAGCTGCAAAAGTTATTAAAGAACTCAAGTTAATGTAAAGCTAGCAGCCCTTTACCCTGTCCTTTCTTCCAACAAGCCAATTCAGCAACCTCTGTAGAATTTTCTTTGGTTGAAATTTTTCTCTCTGCTGTCTCTGAGCCTATCACACAGCTCCATGATCCTTTTGCCAATGACTTAGTCTCTACATAATTGTAAATTCTTGGGGATCTCATAATCCTATGTTATATCTAATATTTTGCAGTGTCCTGGAATAACCAGCTGTTCTCATAGAAAGTTCAATACACCCTTTACAACGAAAAAGTTCCACATGATCCAATAATTTCAATTGTTAATAAAAATTTGGAAAAAAGTCATTTGTCTTTTACAGTTCCAAAGGATGAAAACATCTGAAATAAAAAATAGTAATTAAGGTAAACTTTTGAATATCTATTTTTAATTGAACACCAAAATTTTTCTATAGGAAAATATTGTGGAAATTTAAACTTCCTAAATTTTTTTTGTCTCTGTTTATGAGTATCATGAGTCCTTACTCAGAAAATCTTAAATGAAAATTAGCATTTGGATAAGTGAAGAAGGAAAGAAAGTCCACAAAAGAAATTATCAGTGGAATTAAACAACACTGCCTTTTAATAGAGTTTAGAAGATTTCAATTAATTTTGGCTATCATAAACTAGATACATTGAAAGTCTGGAGTTATCTAATAATAAAACCCAAATGGAAAGGAAAAAAAAGGGAAAAAAAACCTCTTTCTCTTCCTATCTGAATAATATGTAAAAGGGAAAATTATTTCATGATATGATAGAATTTGGTAATGATAAGGCATTGAAATAACAGAAAGCCTTTGAAGGTATTTTGTAAAACTGTTTAAACTTCAAAGTCTTTAGTAAAAAGTGGGAAGACTTAAATTTAATAAGTCTCCTAGATTTTACAGCAAGGAAAAGAAAGTATCTGCAGTTACACAGTAATGATAAGGCTAGTAAGAGAATACCATGATTTCAGAGACATTTTGAATAGATATTTTTTTGAGTGAGATTTGTTTGTAGCTTAAAGAATAGATATATCCATAAAAGTTTATTATCAGATGTTCAGGTCATGTTTAAAAGAGATGTAACTGAGTCACATTCCTTGTAATTGAGGTAATTTTTTTTTTATTTTAAAGTAAAATAAATATAGAAAAGGAAATACAGTTCCAGTACTCAGTAAATTGTAGGCTGTCTGTATTAAGTAGATAGGTCAAGTAGGTAGGTAGAATCAAAATCATGTGTTAAGCTGAGCCATAAATAAAGACAACAGTTATATTTTAGAATCAAATTAAGGCAAAGGATAAAAACACAAGGAAAAATAGACTTTATAATTCTGATACGGAATTAAATGAGACAACTATGTTTTGACCGAGATGTACCTTTAATAGAAGAAAGATAAAAGAATTACTTTTTGGTAATTGTCCTTCAACAAAAATTATTCACCCTCACTGCCTCTTTATGATGGTTTTCATCCTGCAAGGTCTCGTCTCTCAGATGCCACAATACAGTGAAACTAAAACTCTCTTTGAGAAACCTTGAACTATTTCAAAAGGGTAAATTCCTAACTTCAAATTGCTGATGAAGTCCATACAAATACTCTGAGGTAAAGAACCAGCACTAAGCAAAAGATTCAAATGGGCTCCAGACCTGTATGAACCTCATTTATCCATAATGTTTCACTGTTAGGTCACCTCCTGGATCTGTCCTAGTCTCCTTGAAGGTTTTGCAAAAAATGATAGAGCGGGACAGCCCTCAGTGATCTGTGTAAGAACCAGCTGTACCAGCTGATCTCATGAGAAGGGATCATTTTCTACACTTCTCTGTTTTAATAGCACAGACAATAGTGACTTCCATGTCATGGTATGGAAACATGGACATCCCCGAACTATTGGTAACCTTCCTTTCAATAACCCTCTCCCACTCTTTCCATCCATGTCTTTGGTTTGATGATTTAGTCTGGTTGTTGGCACCATCTTTGCTTTGTAAGACATGTATTATTTTGATACAACTATTCAGTGCAGCCTTGAGCTGTATTTCTTTCTGATTAGCAATTTAATTAGCAAAAAGCTGCATAGGAAGTTATGGCACTGAAGTAAGAGGTGAATGTGGCTGTGTTCAAGGCTCTTCTAAGGTAAGATTACTTTTCATAGCTGTCCTTTTCAGTTGTAACACCATGACCTTTAATGGACTTTATTATTCTGTTTCTTTTCACAAGGCCAGTGGTAACATCGGGCAGTAGGCAATACTTGTATTGGATAGTATGATGATTTTCCTTCTAAAAATTAAATCTTGGTTACTGTCTGTTGTGGTAATCTAGTGATCTAACCTTTCTGAAGGCCCCCAGGAGTACTGGACTCAACTAGAAATCCAACACTCTGCTTTAGACTGGAGAACTACTTTTGAGATATACTAATTAATTAGTCATTATATGTTCTTCATGTCCTGGTCATCATGGAATTTGGAAAAACTAGCTCTAAGTGGCTTCAGGGTGTTTTGGTTTTTTCACTTGCTCAAAGTCCCAAATAAAACTTCCTCAGCCACTTCACCTAGTCTACTAGTATAAAAAAAAAGTCTTTACATCTCTGTTTCATTACATGAACTAACTTTTCCCTCCATCCTACATTTTTTCCCCCTGTATTTGTGATAGTAACTTCTGATACTACTACACTTTTGATCATTGCAAAACAAATTTGCAGTGCAGTCTGAATGAAATCAAGCAAAGCACTGATTGTCCTCTTTAAATCTCAACAGATTCCTATGGCTGCAGTTTTATCTAACAGGTACACTTGTAAGACCTCAGCACCAGAGTTACAGGCTCAACAAAGGAGTTTTACTTTAAAAATATACCATGCTCCAAAAATTCACCCACCAAATTTTTAGAAGAACTTTCAGTTCTTTTAACACCATAAGAGAGAATGCATAGGAGAGAAGCTGCACTCGTTTTCTCAGGAGGTACTTTTACTGGTAAACTTTAGAAAAAAACAAGGAGCTTGGCAAAAATTTAAGGGATAATATTCAACCAAACTAAAGCCTTCCACAGAGCATTGACTTAGCACATACTAACCCATACAACTCAGCAAAATCCAACCAATCCAACTTTAACACACACAAAATACTAAAAAAAGAGATTGAGAAAAGAAGTAAAGAAAGAGACAGAAAAAGGAAAAGTTATACCACAGGGATCCTGTGCAAGTCCAGCTACCACATGTCCAGGTGCCCTGATTGAAACGACAATTGAGAGCTCATGTTGCTGCTTTTATTTGCTTTGGCCCCTGTGTCCACACCCCCACCTCTAGAAGGGACCTCCAGTACTCCAGCTATTCTGGAGCTGGGTCAGGGGCTTTGGGGTGTGTTGTGGGGCAGAGCTCCTGGTGTCCAGTGATTGACAGCAGCTCTAGGGCTACCCCAGGACACTTGCAGAGGCTGAGGTGTGGGATAAGGCCATCACCTCACCTCTGTGAAATTCGACCTATCCCTCCCCTCCTGCCCCACACATACACTTGAGCTGGTCTGAGACAGTAGTTTATAATAATCCAGTGTCTCACAACGCTAATGCTACTGTTGCTACAGCATTAAATTTTACATGCTGTGGTAATTGTGTATTATATCTAAACTGTTCTGATTTTGGCTGAATAGAGAAATACCTGATTACAGAACTATTGATAGTAGCGCCTGTTTGGACAGGAAGACTTAACTACATACATAGACACAGTTCAGCTCTCACAATTCAATGTACTGTTACCTCCAGGGCTAAACCCTCTGGAAAGTGTTAACTGCACTCTCATGTATTTCACTCTGTAGGTATTCATTTGTTTGCCTTCCTACTTACAACGTGGCAGGTGGAAGTGAAGGTTCCTAAAGAGGGCATAATTCAAAGTGTTGCAGAATCATATCCACCTTTTATAATCCTGTAGAAGAAGCAGAATAATCTCTGATTTTCACTTGGTCATTTTCCAGACATAAGTTTAAGAGAATGTGAGAATTCACTTTCCAACTTTTCTCAGTTTCTACTTTAACCTTCTATCATGTTCAGTCTCCTTTTTGGTCAACTTTTAGTATGTACAAAGATACTACAGAAACAGATTATACATTATTTGAGAGTAAAAAGCAATCATTTATTGGCTACTATAAACAGTATATTGCCAAGATTAACAGACTACTACAGTGATCAATATTATCTTCATCATGCAGTTGCACAGAAAAAAGTGAGCTTTTTCTGCATTTTGCAGTGGGATGGCCCTCAATATTGCTAAGTTGGTGTCTTTTAATTGATCTCCTGTGCTGGGAAGGGAGGGCTGAAGAGGATTTTAATGTAATTATTTTTACCCTTGAATCTTTGAGCTTCTAACTCTCATCATTTCACCAGGAACCCTTTTGTCTGTGTTTTTATTTTTCATGGTTTTAAAGCACTAACTTTATCACACCTTAGCAACAATTTTCTCAGTAAAATTGGTCCAAGGTCCCACAGCTGCTTTGAATGAAACAAGGCCTTGAATTACAGACAGCTGAATTGGGTTGAGTATGGGGTTACTTCAGATTGAACTGACTTGTCTCTCCAGATTAAGACAGCCCTTAATCTCCAAACTATTGCAGTGATTCAGTTGCCCAAACGTGAGTGTCTAATTTTCTGTGAGATGTCCTGGCATATCCACCTGGTTTCTGGCTATTAGAAAATCTTCAACTAACTTACATAATATAAAAAATGTATTACTTGAGTTTTTTCTAATTTTTTTTTAGAGCATTGCAGTGCAAATATTTTTCGCATTAAAGTGTATTAGTACATGCCATTATGATATGCCACTAGTGTTAACTGGTTCCAAAACAGTTTATTCAGTCTCAATGATTTTTTTTTTAGATCTGCTTACTCAAATTTTGCAGCAGTCATTATATTTTGAGGTAATTTTAACTTTTCCCAAATTCTACTGAAAGTTTTACTTGAATGTTATAAAAATTACTGTCAATTTGCCTTTACTGCGAGTGGATATCACATCCTTTTAGTATCTTAGTTTTCTTCAAGTATGAAACATGATGGCAGACTGACTAGAAAGGTACCGAAACAGAAGGATAAGACTCACTGAAACCAACACTCAGCTTGAAAAAAAAACCAACATCTCCGTTACTTTCTATGTTGAGTGTGTGAGCTGCAAAAACCTATTTTTTGTCTGCTCAGTCATGGAAAAGGAAGTGACAACTGCAGCATTTTACAGCTCATAACAATGTCAGAAGGAAAGTCAGTAAGGAAAAAAAATAAAGGGGGAAAAAATCCCTCACAAAGTGTACTTCATTGAAGCAAAACAGGAAATAACAAGAAAACATCTCTGCAGTGACAGTAAATACATGAAAATAACAACAGAAAACAATATGAAAAGTCAAACCAGAATATGATTAATAAAAGAAAATGGTTTCACTGGGTGACATATGTACTCAGAAAAACATATAGGCACCTAGAGAAAGAAATGCTCCTGGGAACTAGGAAAATTTTGGAAAATTAAAGTTAGTGGAAGTTTAGATTAAGAACTAGGCAGAGATGGGGAGGGACAGATTCTAAAATACTTGTCTTTAGCTGGGAGAAAAAATGTTAATTCAAAGAGAATCCACATATATTTCATCATTCTGGATGTCAGTTCCTCTGGCTATGGATTATTTAAGTTTGAGTAACTTTTTCTGTGTTGTATTAAAAATCTTAATCTTAAAGCAGTTTCTTTTATTTCTGTACATTTGCAGAACTTCTTTAAATATTGTATCCTAAAAAATAGGTCATCAGGATTGTTGCCTTAAGAACTGCAGAGAAAAGAGACTCCAGACCAATTTAGTGTATAAGATAAGATAAAGAGAGTAGGTCCTTTGTTCTCAGGCCTGAGGCCCAGGGAATACACATGACACGCCCCTCTAGGCAGTGGTTCTATGATTTTATAATAAAGTCCATCCAATTCCAGATTTGTCCACCCCCCGGTTCTGCCCCCTGACACGCCCCTTTGGGAATTGGGTTTGGGGTCTTTGGGACCCCTTCTTCCTCATCTTCATCTTCTTTGCAGCATGCAGAGTTCTTGGAGTTCCTCCAAAGTTCTGGGCTTGAAGGTCGCTGTGTCTGTGCAATATCCACACCTTAAGTTGTTTTTCCACAATTCTACCTTGAAAAAAAGACTAAGTGCACTAATGAAATTTAGAAGGATTGATATGCAATGGGGTAAGAGTTAGTTATATGTAACTACTATGTTAAGGGTAAGGGATATAATACAGCTACATTAAAATCTACATTCACTACACAATTACTTCTAAAATCTACAAAAGTTAAAAAAGCCGTCAGGATCGATAAAGGCATTTCTGTTAAATTTAAAAGGCTTTAAACCTTTCATAAAGTAAAATCTCTTCACTGATACATGAGTACATAGATGATAAAGAAATTAAAAAAAAGGCAGTCATTTAAAAAATAATTTCCTGAAAAAAAGATTTCTGACACTGAAGAAATAGCAGCAATTTCATCTCTGATCCTTTCCACCCTAAAAAAATCTTTGCACAGTATGACCTTTGCTGGTATTTTATACAAAGGGTTACATCCTCTTATTAGATTTCAGAATTGGTTCCAGAAAACTGCTTCATTTAACGCATCAGTGACAATCTTTATAGGTCTGGAATCTCTAGCCTTGCAGATAAGTGTAAGATTTGAAGCTGATCTGAAACTGTATGAAATGTAGTGATTAAAGAGATAGGGTAATAGGTAACATGAAGAAATGTGTGTCTGCCTATTAAGTCAGTAAAGATACAATTTATTTTTTTTTAAAAATACTCTTTTCATCTTTCAGGGAACTGATCCTTGGGAATTTCTGTTCTGTTGCGGAATAACATAAATCTTCAGATGTATCAAAAGAAGAAAACATCAGGGAGCCTGGTTACTGCTTCTTAATAAAGATAATGATAATTATTTAATTTGATTTGCTGAGAATGTTAATAATCAGATCTATGTAAAAGCAAAATATAATGAAAGCTAGATGGAAGAGCAAGTTCATTTTCTCCTCTGAATATAGAGTGCTATTTTGCTATATTAATATCCTAACTAATGAAAACCAACATTTATTTTATAAAAAATATTCCCCCCCCCAAAAACAAACAAACAAACAAACAAACTACATATTCCAGCAGTATTCAGAAATACAAGACTTAGGATGTTCATCAGGAGAAAGTATATGTATTTGAGTTTCTTGGTATATTCTAAAGTATTTGAATCATGTTCCTCAAATTTACTTGCATAAGAAATTCTCTTAGGGAAAAAAAGTGATAATTTATGCTAATAGCAATCGAATGAGACAGTCCTTACAATTTCTGTTATTTAAAAGTTGGGAAAGATAGAAGAGAATAGCATTTTGAATTTCTGTTGTTTAATAATAAATCTGCTTCTAGCAAGCAAGTAAGCTAGCAAATAGAAACCCTGCGATCTATGGAAGTGTTATTTTTTAACTTATGCATCATAATAAAATCATTATTCTTATTTCTGACAAAAAAAATTAATTATCAAAATTCATATACATTGGCAATAACTGGAAGACAAAATTTATGCAAAAATAATAAAATTATATGGCCCATTATTTATCCTGTTTAAAAACCACCAAAACAATTAGTTCATAAATAAGAACCAATGCCTTGAGAAAGATTTTTCATTAAAGCTAATTTTGAAAACAACTGACAGGTACAGACTCAGAAGAGAAAAAACTGCACATTTTAAACAGAAAAATAAATGCTAAATTCTGTCTTTTATGTGGCAGAAGATATGTTTCTTCATTATTTAATGAAAAAATACACTAAAGAATAACATTACTGCTAATTAAATGTTATGGGGGTTTTGGCATGTGTTCTTTACATAGGCTCAAGAAATAAAAACCAACCTGATAGAAGTTGAAAAAAATATGTTTTACTTGTAATATTATTCTGTCCCTTTCTGTTGGGAAGCAACGGTTAGATTGAATGTTAGATTGCAGGTAAAACATGATTTAGGTTAAAATTATGCTCTGATGTGTGACAGATTATAATGAAACAGATTTGTTAGATTTGTACATCTCTTGTATGTGTTCTGAGTGGAATGCTTTGAGTTGAATGACACAAGGAACATATTCCACTCGTGTTTGGTGAATGATAGGATTCCCTTTGTCATCTTCCTTTGGTCACTAACAATTACCTGTGTTCCAATGACAAGCAGTAACTTGTTAAGCCACAGTAATGTGATTGCATGTCTTTGCCCTCAGGTTTTATACACCATGGTTTCCGGATCTGCTACCATCATGACACTTTTTTTCCCAGTCTCTACAATTTCTCACACACCTGACTGGCTAATGTTCTAACCTCTGCGTTTGTTCCTAGAGAAATCCCCAGTCACCTAGCTGAGTTTCTACTCAAACTGTCTTAATGTATGCTTAGTTTGGAACATCTCCTCTTACCAGCTTGCATAAGAAAGACTAAAAATATCTTACAATTATTTTAATTGTAGGAAGAAAATTAAAAGGAAAGAAACAAAAAAAACCCAAAGCAGACCAAAAAAATCCCAACACTCTTCTCAACACCAACAAAATAATTCTGAGGGTTTTTTCTCTTGTATTTTAGTTGGGTTGTGATTTTGGGTTTTTGGGTTTTTTAGGGGGGGGAGGTGTTTCTTTTTTTCACCTACTTGCTATGATTCTTTCAGGACAGACAAGCTATACATTGTCTACCATCTTTAAAATGAAAGGACTATTTTTCATTTCTTTCTTTTCTACAACAAAATTGCATTCTTCTTATTAAAAAAGTTCAGATAGGTTAATATATTTTAGAAGTTTTTTACTGATATGTAATAATAAGAATCAAATGTAATTATTATAGCAAAATTAGCTTTATTTGTAAAGGTTATAACCAAAAACCTTTCCTTGAACATATTATGAATGGAAAATTTACAAATGACATTATGAGACAGGTGGGAAGGGACGAACACAACAGATTGCTATTGTTCTATTATAAGAGATGGGTTAGGAAAGATTGTGTCAGCCACTATTTCATTTGAGGAAATTATAAAGAATTTAATACTCAAGTGCTTCTGAGAACAACTGTAGTTTGCATGCATTATGTAGTTCTTCTTTGTGTCCAATCAGAGTATAGAGTCTTTTCTAGGCCTTATCTATAGACCTAGTCCTTTCATTGAAACTGTAGAGAATTATGACATCAGGAGCATTGGAAGTCCCTAGATCACACTAAGACAATAGCTGTTGCAAATATGCTCTTGTAAAAAGAAAGAACTCTGCACAGCAGTAAAAGCAACTATCCAGTTTGAAAGAGGAAACAATACCAGACACTGGGCATTGTCAAAATTAAAGCTGTCAGAACAATGCCTTCCCTAGTCCTTACCATGTATTTTAAACTGTCTTAGATAATTAGAGAGTATGAAAAAAAAGTGTCTGGTGCGCAACAAACCTGTAAGAATGTCAGATGTGGGCTCACTGGTAGAAAGGTATAGCCTTTTTAAAATTACAAAAGCCACAATTTGCCAAAGGAAAACATTTAAGTGTGAAAGCCAATTGAAGTTATGTTCCTAAAAGATTAGGTCTGTTATTCAGCAAGACATTAAACATCATTCAGATGGAATTTGGAGTTACCTTGAGGAAAGCAAATCAGAGACAGCTTACTGTCAAACTCCAATTTCTGACTTGCTGCTTCCATGGGAAGGTTCTGAAAACAAGATACAGGAGAGGAGGGAGCTGGTATTCAGTAATGTCTCACTCAGAAAGAAAGTAGAGCTCTGAATCCCAGCAAACTGCTTCAGCTTCCAAACTACAGTCATGTTTCATACAGGGATGCTTAACGTGCCAGCACTCAGTATGTTGGCTGCTTTGAATAAAAATTTAAGTTCCTGTATTTGGTTCATAGTTATATCTAGGCACCTACACTGCATATTCAGTTTTGAGTACCTATATTTTAGATGTTGTAGGGCTAAGCATCACAATGCTGTCTGTTGAATCCCCAGCTGAATAATTTTCAAAATGAGATTTGGGAATAAAGAGAAATAAGGGATTAGTTATATAAAGGAGTACTAGAATATGTAACACATATCGGCCAATCTGTGCCTAAATAATGCCTATCCTTTATATATGTAAAATGTGTCAAGATTGTGTTTGACCAGAATGTCTTATATATATTACAGTTCTTCTACATGTACTTAGATCTTGCCTAAACAGACACATAGATTTGCTTTATGAAAATCTGTCTTCAAATTCTGTCATCATACTTAACAAATACCAGAAAGAGCAGGCCTGTTATATTTTTTCTTTGCTTGTTTCACATTAGCAACACAATCAGAAAATACTGCCACTACCATAGCTTAAAGAATTTTTCTAGGAAACACAAAGTGTATCTTGGCAGACCAATAGGACTTTTAATGTTACTCTCCTACATACAGTAGGGAGCATTCAGCTACTGGGCTTGTTGTTTTGATATGTTTATAAATATATATGAATAACCCCAACCATGCCATTCCCAGATGAAAAAATAAGCATAATTACATACTTCTCTCAAAGTATTTTGAAGGCACCGGAGGATTTTAAATGAAAGCTTATTACAGTATAAAAGATGATTTTATTAAGACCTTTAAATATGTATAGTTTTATTCATATGCATTATTTTGGTCTAAAGGTTTTTTTGTAGTTTCAAACTACATAGCTACATAGAACGAACTATAATTACTATAACATTTTATTGTTTGTTTATTATTGTATTTGCTAATGAAAATTCATAATTATAATTATTTCCTGTCTATCACTTAAGGAAAAAAAACAACCATCATCAAATATGATAAGCTACTGTAAGATAAACTTGCCAAGCTCAGCTGTACAGTTGTACTTTCTGTTCCCAGCTGAGGCAGATTCCAGTGTTTAACTTAACATTAAAATAAAAACCTATTTCTTTCATCATACTTGACGCCTCATCATGGTTTAACCTAGCAGGCAGCTAAGCACCACACAACCAGTCATTCGCTCTCCTCCCCAGTGGGATGAGGAAGAAAACTGGGGGGAAAAATAGTAAAATTTGCAAGCAGAGATAAAGAAATTTTAATAGGATAAAATCTGAAGGGAAAAGAATAATATTAATATGGATAAAAGAATCAGAATATACAAGACGAGTGATGCACAACACAATTACTCACCACCCGCCGAACAGTGCTCAGTCAGTTTGCAAACAGCAGCCCCTAGTCAGCTTTCCCCCTAGTTCATGTACTAAGCATGACAACACATGGTATGGAAATCCCTTTGGTCAGTTGGGATCAGCTGTTCTGGTTGTGTCTCCTTCCAACCTCTTGTGCTTCCCAGTCTTTTCGTTGGTGGGCTGGTGTGCAAAGCAGAAAAGTCCTTGACTCAGTATAAGCACTACTTAGCAACAACTAAAACATCAGTATGTTATCAACATTATTCTCATCCTCAATCCAAACCACGGCACTGTACCAACTACTTGGAAGAAAAATTAACTATATCTCAGCTTAAACCAGGACATGTCTAATTTTGCATAAGATAAAAATCAAAACTGCACTGTTCCAATATGCTCTCAACGAACCATAAAGATGATGTGGAACTGTAAAACACTGGGTAGTGTTAGGGGTAACTCAAGACGCCAGTAGTTGAAACCCGAATAAGGTCTCCAGGGGTCTGTTTGTAGAATAATTCGGGTTTGCAATGGCAATTGTGCTTCTTAAATAGAAAGAGATTATTTATTTTGTTAAAAGAGCAAGTCAGGAGAAGCATCTCAACATTTTTTTTTCTTACTGCAAACAGCTTCACAAATGGTCTGGAGCTTACAGGTACACTTTCAAGCACTTTTTATAAAACATGGACAAAACTATTAGATTGAACTATTTCACCTTGACTGTTAGGTTTTACAATGTTTTTGGTATGAGATTGCAAAATGCTGTGATTCAGCCGTTATGTTATACACTGGTATTACTGCAGAATCTTTGTATATACACTACTACAGCAAACACTCATGAGTGCATGCAGAGCAACTGAGTGAGAAACATCTCCTGTGCAGAGTGTAGGCAGTGTATGTTTGGTAGCTAACTGCTGCTTATCTGCTTAGCAATAACATTCCTACTCTGCTAAATAAAAGAATTTAACGCAAGATGCGGCATGATAATCCAGGCTGTTTAATTGTCAGGTCACCTTCTGAACCTCTTGTGGACAGCCTTCATTTACAATCTTCTCGAAAGCCTGAGCATAGTTAAATCCAGGTATTAGTCCCATAGATAATAGGTAAAAATAGTGCTCAGGGATTGGATCCCTTCCTTCCACATATGCCTCCAACCTTAACACCAAGAGCTCTGTAACCTGCGTTAGCACTGCATGTCCTCCTGACACAAAAGAAAATACGAAATATGCTGACTCAGTTTCACACTAGGAAGGAAACAGTCAACTGAACCTTTGCAGATTAAAAAACTCTTTGGAAATAATTCTGTGCTAAAATTGTACAGCTCCTATACTGAGTTGAGAGCACTTCCAGAACCAAATGCTATGCCATGGGGATGTGGCAATCTACTCCACAGGGAGCTGGCCTTAACAGTAGGGGAATGTTTTTCTATTCATCAATACACAGTCTCAGTGATATTGTGAGCTTTCCTTTCATCTGGTTATCAGTGAAAATTCCTGACAATTATTCTTACACATCATATAACCACAATTTTTGTGCTTCCAGCAGAAAGAAAAGATCAGAATATAACTGAAACAGTATTTTTTTTTTCTGTAATCATGTCACATTCCAAAACACTATGGTACATATTATACTATCTGAGCTTTAATTTGTTCCTCCCCTGGAGGTTTATTTTGCTTATTTAGCCTTTTTCCTTAGCTATACACAAAGACAGTATTAGAGTGTTAAAAATACAGTGTAACTGAATTTTTTCTTTAAAAGGCATTTGCTTTTGTTAGCTTTTTAAACAATACTGTCTACTGCTCTTGAAAAGACTGTTTCTGGTTGCAAGCATATCTGGTTACGTAGCTCCTATGATAAAGTCAATTTACCCTTTTAAGTAAAGATGTTGAAACTGGAAAGTAGAGTGCATTTGATATAGAATGATATAGGAATAGCCTAATGAATCGAGGAAAAATTAACAAAGCATATGAATATACCGCCTGTGAAGTAAATGACACTGTGCAAATAAGGAAATGCGAAGGTAGTATTATCACCAAGACACCCTAGTGAATCTGGGGGAAAACATAATTTTTATCACCATTGAAATAACTGTGATGATTTTCATCTATGATTATTTTTATATTCTGATAGCAATTAATAACCCTGTAATAGATTGTGGTCATTCAGTACTAAGGTGTAATTTGATATCCAGATATACAATTTCCTTGTATACAATGAATTCTGTACAGCACTGTTCAATTCTTCTGTCCCTTGACTCTAAGAACTGGTGAGGTGGCACAAAGCAGACAGTCAAGATATGGATTGGCATGCTCAAAATTTGTGTGTTCTCAGCTCACAGAAGTGAGTGAACCCATGTGAGTTTGGAGAGTACACAGGAGGAAAGAAAAGAACATATTCTGAAAGTTTGAAAATAAATAACTTTTAACTTCTGCACACTGATTAACACTGCTGATACAGAACACTAACGGTACAGCAGCTTTGAGCTCTGAGTGCATGATGAGTGGGAAAAATTGAGGTCTGAATACACCATAATATAAAACTGGGAAAATGTAATCAGCTCCCTACTGTGCCAATTAGACTACAGAAAATAGAGAAAATCCTTTGGTTTAGTTTTGAGGGGTTTTGCATGTTCAATTCAATACAGGCTTCCACCTTAGCAAAATAAAATAAAAAAAAAAACAACAAAAACAAAATCCCCCAAAAACTTAACCCAACCCAAAACAAAACAAAAATGAAGAGAAAAAATGTGATTAGATATAAAAGATCCAATCCTTATTTTTAGAAGCTTATTTATATTTCCCTCTTCTTTAAATCATACTATATTTTTGTCTTTTGTGGCAGTGAACATTCAAATCCATCTAACTACATAACAGAAAGCTCTATGGAAATTCCATTGCAATGGATATATATCACTTGTTTTAAGATCACAGAAATATTCTTTGACTTGCCTTGCATTCCTTACAAGACTCCAAGTCACTTAGATTTAGTCATCTGAGCTTATGCTTTGTCTCTCTGGGAATGTATGCACTCTTGCTGAAGTCCCCAGCCTTAACAGAAGCCACTGAATGAACATAAAATGAAGGTAGGGCTGGTATCCTGAAAGGCAACGTCTCCTGTTCATGCTGAATACACATTATAATTGCTCTTAGTAACTCAGTTAATAAACTTTTGCATTAACTCCTTCTGTCAAGATGCCTGGCTCCACCTTAGGAATTACTCTTAATATTACCTCCAGAGGTTTCTCCTGCCACTTTCATTCTCCTTAATCTGCCTATCCCTAGTTTTTCCCTGCTTTTTGTTACCTGTATGTTCACAATAGAATCTGAAAATGCAAGGTTATCCTTTCTCTGTGAATTGATCCTTCAAGTCTCTGATTACAAGCAGAAGTAAGTTTCTTAGTCCTGTTTTACTGTCACGCAAATCCTCTGCAGATCACTGAGGAAACTGTGGGCTTGCTGTTCTCACAAATTCCCTTGACATGAAGTCCTGCTGGGCCAGTAATATACTTTCTGCTATCTTTCACTGTCTTTGATATCAGAGAATGTATTTTAAAAAGATGTATTTCACATAAGAAGGGACATAAGTAGATTTTATGTAAATTAAGTTTAAAAGCCTTCAGACTTATTTACTTGAAGTGATTTCCTATAAAGAAGGGCTAAGGGAGATGGAATTGTTCAGCCTGGAGAAGAGGAGGCTTTGGGGTGACCTAATTGCAACCTTCCAGTACCTGAAGGGAACCTACAAAAAAGATGGAGAGAGACTTTTGACAAGGGTATGTAGTGACAGAACAAGGGGGAATGGATTCAAACTGAAAGAAAATAGGTCTAGATTAGATATTAGAAAGAACTTCTTTACTGTGAGGGTGATGAGGCACAGGAACAGGTTGCCCAGAAAAGCTGTGGCTGTCTCATTCCTGGAAGTGTTCAAGGTCAGGTTGCATGGGGCTTTGAGCAACCTCATCTAGAAGAAAATGTCCTTGCCACAGCGTAGGGGTTTGAACTAGATGATTTTTAAGGTCCTTTCCATAGCAGGCCATTCTATGATTCTATGATTTTATGATTAAGAAAGCTGCATGGACACATTTCTCCTGCCTCTTGACAATTGAATTTTGATTAACTAGGCTTACTGTAGTGCTGTGTATGTCAACCAGGAATAAAATGATTGTTAGCACTAGGGAATAATCTGCTCATAAGAAAGACTTAATGTGCAATAACCTGTATGATATGGATGCAAATTTTAAATGTTTCAATATGTAAAATGGTCTTAAGGGCTTTGCAGTAGGTCTGTATAGACATACTCCTCCACCCAGTATTGGAGCTTAGCATCAGTAATGCAGTACATTCAGCAGTTGAGTCTTTTTACCATTCTCTGTAGTTGTTCAGTCACATAGTTCTCTTAACATTTCATGACACTGCATTCATACCATTTTATTCTGTAATTTGACTTGGGAATGTTTATATTTTGGGTAATGTATTTGAAAGGTGCACAATATGTGGAAAACAAATAAATCCAAGATTTAAAGCAGTTCCCTTTGGCTATGGCACCCAGAAGAATTTGTAACAACTGTCTTGATTAAAGCTAGTATAAAGGGGAATTCAGAAATAAAGTCTGCTGTTGCACAGCTGTTTCACAAGATGCTGTTTTTCACCTTAGCTTAATAAATTTTGAAACCTCCTCTATGTCCAGGCACTGCCTAGGTACTATCATTTTTAACTGAAGACAGAAGGTTTCATGTCTGACACTCTATAACACAAGCAACTACGACAGTATTTTTGCTTATAACTAACCTAATGTGGTGGTTTGAGACCCCCAAAAATCCAATTTCCGAGTCCAAGCCCCCCTCCCACAACTCACCCCAGTGTGAGAGGGATTTTCCAGACACAGCACAAGACTCAATATGGGGGGAAGGGAATTATGTTACAATTATTACACAAATAAATATTATAATACATTATATATACAATCCTAACTATCTCTCCTATGATAAAGCAGTATTCACATTGGATCAAATATCTTTTCCCTCCAATAAAAGTCCAGAAGGGAAGAAAGAAAGATCTTTTCCACGTTCAGGGCAACAGTCTCTCTCTTCTTCAATGCAGCAGTCGTAGCTGGAGTTGTAGCTGGATCTCTTTCCATTACACACAAGGGGGTCTCCTCTCAGCCCTTTGACTCCAAGCGAAGGTCTCTCTCCCCTGTGGACTGCGATAACTGGGACAAAGGTTCGCCTCACCACGTCATACCACGAAGCGCAGGGGTCTTTGTGACAGGGGATTTAAGCTCCCCCTGAGTCAGAATGTTTAGGGCAGCTTTCAGTTCAGTCTTTGCCCCAAGTATCCTATCAGAGCTTCTTTGCTCTGTCTCAAAACTGCCGGTGTGGCAGCAGTGGGGTGGGAAGGGGGGACAAGGTCACTTCCCCCGCATTCCGTCCCGACGTCCCGGTCCAGCTTCCAGGATGTCTTGAGCTTCTCAGCTCATCTCTCCAGTGCTACTGCATTCCAAGACTCTTCTCAAGTAGGAGTCCACCCCCTCCTCCTAGGAGGGGTCTCAAAGGGGTTTTGGGGGAATTTGATTCAGTTCTTATCCCAAAACTGTCTTAGTTGAGCTTTCTCTGCTCTATTGCCAGCTCTCTCTCTCCTTGCAGGATCTCTCTCTGCATTCCTCAGCCTGGCTATGTGCCACATTGCTAGTTGCCAGCTATTTTCTTGGCTTTCAGCCATAGCTTTCCACTCAGCACTGCCTCTGCCACCGCTTTTCTGTTTTCTGCTGCCCACTCACAGTGAAGACCCCCAGTTTCTAGCCACAGAACTCAGTCCAGTTTAACACTGTTTCCGAGTTTCTGCAACCGCAGATGGGGGCTGGGGGGCCTTGGTCCCCCAGTGGGGCTCCTGGCCCCTCTCTCTCTCTCTCCTTGTGGTCTCAGAACATGACTACTACTACTCCAACTACCTCATAATCCTTCTCTTCTGGTCTGGTGTGATATGTTTAAATTTTGCAGGGGTGCTGATTGAGTCAACATCAAGAGATACCACCCCCTCGGGGGTTACCATTTTTTTTAACTCCAGGGCGAAAACCACTTTTTTTCCCCCACCACACCTAAGAATGATAATGTCACTGTATTGTTTTTTACAGTGTAGAAGAAACACTGGATCCACATTCATATGCAAATCTCTTCCATCTCAAGAAGAAGATAGGTTTTTGAGGTAGGATTCAGCTGAAATAGGTACTAGGAGAACTAATCACTAGGAGACTGAAATCTAGGGTTTTTCTAAGTACCCACATTAACAGCACTGAAATCAAGCAGTAATTCACATACAAACTTGAAAGGATTAAAAACGAAAGATTAGAGAAAGAAAAATTTATGTCTTCTCCTTCACATACTGCTAAATTTTGCTCTATGTACTCAGATTTTTGTACTAATGAAATGGATATAGGTTTTCATTGATTCTTGACAGTGCAAGCGACAAGTGTGATCCACAGTCTTTGTCCAAACTCACAGTTCTCATCTCTGCTGTCAGTACTGTGGATAGAGACAACGCAGAAAATCATGTCACCATGCTGTTCCTGCACAGGAATAGCCTCATCAACAAGGTGACCCAGTGATGACTAAACACCTCAGCAGTTTTATTCTTACATCTTTATTTTACTCAAACTTTCAGAACCATAAGTACACAAGGCAAATATAGCTGAGTTCCAGGAGTGGTAATTGTTGTTATTAAACACAGAATGAAATTCCGTCATCAAAAAATAAAATAAAATAGAATAAAATAGGTGTTTGAAACCTTAAAGTTCAAAAGTACAGTATCTGCAGGTTACAAAAACCTATCCTGCTAAGAGTTCCAAAATTTTTCTCTCCATTACAGGAAAATGGTAGTTGCATAAAATTTTAATGAGATATGATTACCTTTTCAGGTCCATGATCAGAATTCAATTTTCTATTGAGCCTAGACCACAGATATACATTCTACTACTCTCCACCTCACTCCTTCTTGACATATTTTCTGTTTCATTTTTACATATTAGCTGTCTCAAAGTGTTTTGCTCTGAAAATCTGCAGATTGGTGACTTGCTTTTGTCTTGTAATGTCAAATGTACTATAGTTTTAATCTTTCTTGTATCATTTCTCACCCATGCTAGGGCATAAAAAACCTTCACGATTTTTTTGTGCAACCCTATTATGGAAGGCAGGAACAGTTTTCATTTCCCATCTACTCTTAGCTTGATAGCCACACTTTGTTATAGAACAACAACATGACCCTTCCTATTTCTTTGTAGATTTCATAGATTTCATCTTTTGGGGACAATATATTGAATGTACTGATGTTCTGCCGACCACAGGTACAACAAAGCCAAAAGCAAGACATCATCCATTTCTGAGATCGACAATGCCCATACTGCTTTCTACCTTCTTAGGATTTGCACTAAATGTATTGACTACTGCAGGGAAGGGAAGTTTAAAAAAGGGAAAGCAAGACAAAATCATACAATCTCAAAAGTCTTTATTTCCCTACAAATAAGGGATTTTTGTTTGTTTGTTTGTGGTCCTTCCTTCCTTCCTTCCCTCCTTCCTTCCCTCTTTCCTGCCTTCTTTCTTTCCTTCCTTCCTCTCTGTTTCTTATTTTATTTTATTTATTTTATTTTATTTGTGGCAAGGCAACTCCGAAGAATTAGAAAGGTTAAAAGTGTCAAGAAGGCAAGAAATCAAACTTCTCAAAAATACATTATGAGGACTGCATTTTAAATAGATGTGAGATTCCCATTTCTTTGGAGAATAAACATCAATAAAATGGCAAACAAAGACAATTTCTTACTGTCATATGTCTATTGTATATCCTAATTTGCAAACATTAGATTTTGCATGTGCTTTGTTTTGGTTTTAATAAAAATTAAGGAAAAAAATTATGTTCTACCTTAGAGTAGCCAGGTTTTCATTACGAATTATAAGTATTTGGCTCGTATTTTGTAATTTTTTTTGGTAATAATTCAAGGAAGCATTTAGTAAACTATTTTTATCTTCAAGCTCAGTTCTTATTTCCCATTGCTACAACAAGATCAGTATGCATGCATGAAAATAAAAAGAAACCTTTTTTTATTCTTAAAGCTCATTGTTGATATTTTTATGGGTAAAAAAAAATATAATTCTGTCATAATACTCATAGTGCGAAGAAGATGAGTCAGAAACCTAGCTGCCATCTCTGAAGGACTAATTTGTATCTCTGTGTTGTATTCATGAATGTACTCCAAGACACCTCTTCTAAATGAGACCAAAATAAAATTCACTTAATTTCGCATCAGTCACAAAGATGCATTTATTTTCCTGAAGCAAGGACTTGTCATACATTCAGATGTTCCACTCCTTCCCCTAGAGTACACATATGTCATCTACATGCCGTCTCAGCCCACCGAGAGAATAATAATTTTTAATAAGACTGCTATAAAAAGACAGTTAATTTGCACGTGAAATGTTTTGTTATGAGAGCAATTATAAAGAGCAACTATGATTACAGATATCAAAGCAAACAACCCTGAAAACAATTTAATTGTCTGGCCAACACCATCAGAACATTACTAGGTAAACATGGCATATCAGTTGTTTACCGATGAGACAGAACACAATCAAAGCCAGTGACAATAGTAGTGGACCTGCTATAGAACCAAACGTTCTTTGACGAAAATAAAACTGACATATTTTAAGAAAAAATAAAGTTCACTTTCATTGTTATACCTTTCTTTGCACACTGAAATTCTCTTTTTTGTTCTAGAAAATATTGATATGTCAGGTATGGGAGATTATATCCCACTTGTGAAATAAAAAGTTGACTACATTGATATTTTCTGTACTCAAAACTGGATGGTTTGTGTTTATTTCATTATGTCCTCCACCAAAAGAAAGAGCACAAAGGCAAAATCTTCCTTTGACAAGGTGTAGATGAATATGGTTTTATATTTTGCATTATTGGCAATTATCACCAGAGACCTAAACATAACAACCTTTGTCTAGAAGGAAACAGTTGGAAGTAAAGTAGAACATCATAAACTGTGCTTGCCTGTCAAACACAGATAGTAATGCCTGTCAATAGAGAATAAGAGTCTATTGAAAGAATGGTATTTTACTTAAATTTTGTGAATTCAGAACACTATATAATTACATGAATCTCCATAAAAGTTATAATTAGGACTTACTAAGATAGTATTTGTTTGGAAGGTCATTCACTAGATATGCTTATACCTACTGGAAAACACTTATATGGGCAAGATTTTGGCTGAGACACTTTCAAAGGCACTGAACTTTTCCCACTGAGGAAATGTAGGCTTATTTTAAAATAAACAGCCTACTAAATGCACATAATCTAGGCTCATTAGGAGTTCTTGGTTTGTATTCTACAAAGTGCCACTAATACCTTCCAGAACACTTTCTAGAAGAAGAAATACACTGTCTAAACCATAGTTCTCTGTCACCAGGGTGCAATTGTCTAAATCATAACAGATGTTTTTATGAATTCAGTAGCTGAAATTGATAGTTTGCCTTAAGTTAGAAATGCTGAAGATTTATAATAGTGCATAATCTTTTAGATGAAATTGCCTCAATTCTGTAAAATAGCTGTGTAGATACTTCAGAAAGAAGGAAGTTGTTATTTATTAGTTAGATGTGCACTTCTCACACTACAAAACCCACACTGGATGTTTGGTGACATGAACTCATACTTGGTAAGATTTCTCTAGACATCTACTTCTCGTAGTCATTTTGAAAACTGTTTCTGAAAGACTATATGAGAGACACTGTTATTCTACTAGTTCTTATTCTCTTGAAGGAGAATATTTTTTTTACCTGGAATAAAAATAATTTTTACCATAAGAAATGAATATTTCACCTTAACAAAACAGAGTGACCTTTTTCAGAAGTATTTTGAATGCTTTCTCAGTTTCTTACTCAGATGAAAATGTTTTCCTAGAAACGGTAGTACATCCCTTGTGACAGAAAATGTTACCACATTCCTTGAAGTATCTTGCTTAACAAATGCTAATCAAGTGACAGTCACCTCAAATGATATGTATTTCTCAGGGAAGTACATGGAACTTTGCTTGCTTACTTATCAACTGTAAGAAAATATTTGCAGACAACCATCTTTCAAAATGTCTCCCTTTGTCTACAGTGTGAAATCTTTCCTTTTACTGGGCATTTTAGTGTTTCAGAGCCTACAAAGGTGAAGAAATTTCTTTTTTATATACATTCTATGTATTTTTATCACATAATGACTAACTAACATAATACCTTTGCTATATGTTTTCCTGAACATGAAGATTATCTTTTTGCTTCCCAGATTTGGAAATGCTTGTGTTATAGACCTTTAACTGGTGTTTTTTGAGTTAATCAAAAATGTCCACAGATTATTTAATTCTTACAGTAATTCATAAACTTGTTTCATGAGACCTGTGCCCTAACATATTTTAACACTGTTTTGCAACCACATAATTTGATAATTTGGTTTTTTTCTAGTTCATTGTAGAGGACATATAATTTATACATTTTAAGTGCCAAAGTATCAACCTTGAATTTCATGATATTATTAATTCATGTATGTTTGATTTTCTTCAATGCAGCCTTCTAGTCCATTGGCTTGTTCCACTTACAACTAGTAAATTTCTCCTGTACTTTCAAGCTTATAATTCAGTTCTTTGTTCAGTGCTATAAATACTGCAGTTAGGTTAAAACTTTGTTGCTGTCCATGCTGTGCAAATTCTTCTTGTTCTTGCAAATGCTAACAAAGCACACTGTAATTCTCTCGTCTTTTCCAAAACACTGGATACCTTGTTTTATAAAACACTGCACACAGCCTTTGTTTTGTCTTGCTATTTGTATGTAATTCTGAACTCTGAAAACACCTTTCTGACTCTTTTTTCCTATAGTAATTTGGAATTATCATTATTGCTACAGGACTAGAGTATCAAAGACAGTACATATGCTTTAGTCCAGACTTCATGACTTCTTTGGCTGGCAAAATTCAATTTTAAGGGGGCAATTCTGGGTCTCTCTTATGACTTTGAGAGTTTTGTTGCGTTATAATCTGATCTGCTATTTAAACTCCCAAATTCAATGAGACTCGTGTTTCAGTCTTATGTCTGGGACAGATTGCTTTATGATTCATTTTTTGAAAAAACATGAATTTATCACAAACAGTGATTGCTACAGTTCTGTAGCACTCAAATTCTAGCAATGTCTCCTGTGCCTGAATTAAATTAATATTTTGAAGGAAGAAAAGCCCAAATATAAATCCATAATAAACTATTGCAAAAATAACATTAACTTGTCTTCTTCCTGGTGCCACTGCTTGAAAATGCAGAATAAAATAGTCTGAACTTTCACTAGCTGTCCTTTCCATATGTAGAAGTTATTAAAAAGTTATTAACTGCTGAAGTTGTTTTCACAGAATCATTTTTGAACAGTAATCTCTCAGTGTCAAGGAATATAAAAGGAACTACTTCATTGCTTGGGATTTAGTTGATTCATTAACTGAGATTTATCTAAACTCATGTAACTAAAAGTTCCAAGTGTCTCCTTGTAAAAGTGCTTTACATTTGGAGTTCCTCAGTTTCCAGCTCATACTGCTTGCTTATTTCTTACACGTCCGAAGGATACTAAATATCCCACCTGCTCCGCAACTCCAAGAATTCTGTCGCAATCACAGAGTTTTTAGTCCCGTCACCTTTTCAATTCAAACATTTCTGGTCAAACCTTTGGGAGCATCATGAACTAACACAGGTGAGAATTGCCCCATCGATGTCCTTATCCTTTGCATCCAGAAGACTATCATAAATGTATGTGTTTACAGACAAAATCAAATGATAATTAAAGCTGAGTAAAAAATAAAAGTAAATGGTTCTGGTCAGAAGAAGGACATACACAAACTAATTATTGATTAATTTTAGTTTGGCACTATTTAGGATAATGTGAAACCAAAAACGTCATGTGACTTTTTTTTACTGAGCCTACATGCACCTGTCACAGCTCTTCAAAAGAATCTTCTTACTCCTCTGGCAAGCAAAATGGAATTCCTTCTAGGAGAAATATCTGCCTTTTCAAAGCTGTATATATCTTTTTTCTATAAGTTTTCAAAAATAAGTTTGACTGCTAGAAAATTTTGTGATACCCAAAGTTTGGGGTTTTTTTAACAAGTGTATTGTTTACTAAAGACTATTTATTATCTAGTTTATGCCTCTAAAATGGATTGGGAAAAGACTGGGAAATGGAAATTTGAAACTCAGGTCTGGAAAATTAAAAGCCTTTGGATTAGGTCTGCACAGACTTTTGTTCTCCGTAAACTCCATGAGGTATCAATTAGATTGAGACCATAAAAAATGTAGCCATTTACCCAGCAGGTTAATGAACATCTTGCTGGGGGACTCTGCAGTGTTGTTGAACACCCGACTAATTTTCTAGTGTCTCGTATATGTCTGCAGGATATGGTCAGGAGAAGCAAAGTGCAGGAAACAGCTAAGCAGATGCTCCAGCTGTAAGAAGTACAAAAACCATATTGGTTCAAATTGGTCTGTTGCAGAGCCCATCAGTGACAGTGGTAAAACCTCTGTGATAAAGTACTTAAAAGGGGAACAGTTACTGCAGGACAGCATTTGTAGCTGGAAAGAGGAGTGAGAATATGGGAGAGAAAAAACTCTGCAGACATCAAGGTCACTGAAGAAGGAGGAGAAGAAGGTGCTCCAGGACCGAAACAGAGATTCCCCTGCAACCTATGATGAAGATCATGGTGAGGCAGGCTGTGCCCCTGCAGCCCATGGAGGTCCACAGAGGAGCAGAGATCCACCTGCAGCCTGTGGAGGATCCCACACTAGAGCAAGGAGATGTCCAAAGTGGGCTGTGACCCCATGGGAAACCTTCACTGGAACAGGTTCCTGGCATGACCTGTGGACTTGCGGTGAGAGAAGCATACAGCAGTGCAGGTTTGCTGACAGGACTTATGACCCCACAGGGGACCCACCACACACTGGAGCAGTCTGTTCCTGAAGGATTGTGGAAGAGACCTACACTGGGGCAGTTTGTGAAGAACTGCAGCCCATAGGAAGGACACCATTGGAGAACTTCATGGAGAACTGTCTGCCATGGGAAGGACCCCATACCAAAGCTTGGGAAGAGTGTAAGTAGTCCTCCTCCTGAGGAGGAAGCAGAGGAAGAGGCAGTAAATGAACAGTCCTCAATTCCCATTCCACGTCTCGCTGCACCACTCGGGAAAGAGAAGGTAGAGAAAACTGGAAGAGAAGTCGAGCCCAGGAAGAAAGATTTGATAGGTAATAAAATAAGCTAATTTTCCCAAGTCAAGTCAGTTTTGCCCATGATGGTAACTCTCTTCTTGTCCTTATCTTGTCCCATGAGCCTTTTGGTATATTTTCTCCCCTTTGCCCAGCTAAGGAGGGGAGTAATAGAGTGGCTTGTTGGGCAACCAGCATCCAGCCAGGGTCAACCCTCCATACTAATGTAGTTAGCCTACTCATAAGGCTCTAGTAGAAATCAGGTCAAGCTTGGATGCTATGAAATTTTAAATGTCCAGGTTTTACAATGGCAAACAGGTGAGTTGCTTAAAGGTGTAATTAGCATAGTAAAAGAAAAATGCACCAGACAAAAAAGCAAGTTCCATGACTGAATGAACTAAATGACTGAATTAACCTGCACGTCTGATGTTTGAAAAAGCGTCAAATGAACATTACCTCTTACATGCCTGATTTTTTAAATGCTGTTTTCTGCTGGACTTGGCATGGAATTAGGCTTTGATCTAGAGTGTTGTACATAGAGAAATCATAATTTACAATGTGTATGCTTGATACTCTTATTTCTGAAGGTATTGAAACATGCTTGACTGTTATGTACGGTATTGTTGAGATCTTTTTAGGAGTCAAAAATGCTGAGGCAGCCCTCAAAACTCTGTATACTGAGAGATATTGCAGTAAAAAAGGAATCTTATCTGTGTAGCTTTTTTTGCAGCTTCTGCTACTGAGGGCTCTGCTAGATGTGACAAGATGCTGCTATGAGGAAGCTTGTAGAGGCTCTGAAGCACAGCTGCTATTGGAGTACATAAGCAGTTATTGAGAGGATGCATGAGATGAAAACATTTGGGAAACTGAAAAAATGTCAGGATATAAGCTGAACTGAAAAGAAAAAATAAAGCTAGCTTGACATTTATAATATTTCTTTTAAGATACCAGGGACCAGGGAGAAATAAGTGAGCTAAATTACCTAATTGTCTGTAAACTGAGTCATAATTTTTGGAAATCTTTGGAATAACACGTAAAAAAAATCTATAACGATGAAGAAAATGTAAGAAAGCTTATTTCTGTTTACCAGTAAACTAAATTTAATATTTTTTGATTGTAATAAATGAAGGTGTGGACAAAAGAAAAGAGAATCTTCAATGAATAAAAATATTAATAGATATGAAGCCAGATAAGGTTCGTGTTCCATAAAAAGGTATAGAGTTGATTTCATTCTGCAAAAAAATCTTCAACAAACACAATCCTTTGAAGATAAAGACAGGTTGTTTTTTTCCACTGACCATGTAATAGAAAAAGGTAATCTGCTGTGTCATAATACCATTATTTCTCCACACTATATCATATCTCTGAGCCTACACATCTTATGCCAACATGGTATGTGATACACACAATTTACAGTTTTTTACTGGATATCTCGCTTTTACAGCATAAACTCCTGTAGTTTACAACTGTAAATAAAATAATGGAATGCAGGGAAAGCTCCCCTGAATTAAGTGACTGCTCTTTGGAATTCATTTGGTTTTTTTCACACTAACGGAAAAGGACAGAAAAAAGTGTTTTAAAAAGTCTTGCAAATATTCAAAAATTGCACTAACATTCCAACTTAAATTCCTGAACAAAGACATTAAGTTTTCAGCCAATCTGATACCAAATTCAGTCTCTGGAGTTCTGCAGTCTCAGATGGGACTTTAAGCTTGAAAGCTTTCTTCTTTCAACATCTTTCTCTGGTCTTAGACCTCAGATAAGGCCTACCTTTCCCATAATGTACTATGTGGTGTCCTAATCAGCAATCGCAGACTGAGGAAGTTCAGGCTGCTTTCTTTAGTGCACAGTCATCCGCAAACCATAAATCTTTGATAGAAAGAAGAGTGGCAATTTAAAACATTTGATCTAAATGTCTTCAAGACCTCATCAGAAGTTATAGTTTTAACAGGGGCTCAAACCAACACAAAATATTTGCTTAGCTGCAACAAACCAAAATATGTACATGTTTTTCTAAAACAAGTGAGGCTGAATTTTTGGAAGCTGTACTTTATATAACAGTTATTTCAACAGAAACCACTCCAGATTCCATTCTGAAGTCTCTAAAGTACTAATCATCACCATATGACTGATGCTTGATTACTTATTTAGTGTGAGGTATCTTCCCACCACACACATCACCAAGTAAAGGGAAACAAATCTCATTTTTATAGTCCTAAGCAGAGAAAGCAATGGGTAGTCTCTGAGACAGAACATTGTGTCACAGTGGTATCCCAGAAAGTTATATCTTATTTTAAAACAACAACAATTGCTTAGTAGCAAGTAATACATAACATGAACATGACTATTTTGTTCACACATTTTCATAATGCTCTGGTAGTATAGTACAGCATAACGTGACAAATAAGATCCTTTCATTTTTCTACATACTACAAGACCAGAGGATATTTACTAACATAATTTCAGACAAAAATATTAGGACTGGAGAAAAAAAATTGCATCTGCCTTCAGATATGTATATGTAAAAAGACCAGGAAAACCCACATATTCCTTGAGTCAAATTTTGACTCCTAAACAGAGGTATAGAGAAGAACTTGACTGTTGTATTGCTTTTGGCTTGGCCACTGACCTGTCATGAATTTTATAATCTCATTCTTCAATCATGTATTTTTAATTTAATTGAACACATTAATTTAGATATTTTCTGAAATTAGTAAAGAAAGGAGAAAAAGGAATCTAATAACAATACTACTGTTGTTATTAGGTTCAGAAATTCATATTACTATGAATAATAACGGCATTAAAAAATAGATGCTTTTTTTATGACTCACAGAAAAGCAGGATTTGCTTTCTAAAAAGTGTTAGACATGTTTTTAAGACAAGGTTGCAAAGCAAAGTTGAGCTATTTAGGGTCAGACAGGATCACTGTGATTAAGGATATATGATAAAGTGACCCAAAGAACTTCCCTGAATAAAGTGTTTCACAAGGATTTCCACATGGAGTTAGAGATCAACCCCCCAAAGCCTCAGGACATAAACCCTGTCATACTTCATTCAGGGGCACTCTTCCCCAGAAGACACTAAGATTCTTAGGGACTAACTCCTTAGAACCATAGAATCATAGAATGGTTTGGTTTGGAAGGGATCTTAAAGATCATCTGTTTCCAATCCCCTGGCCACAGGCAGGAATGGCATCCACCAGATCAGGTTGTTTTGGGTCCAATCCAACCTGACCTTTAAACAGGCCATGGGGATGGAGCATCCACAAGTTCTGTTCCAGTGCTTCACTACCCTCTGAGTAAAGAATTTGTTCATAACACCTAGTATAAATCTCTTGTGTTTTAGTTTAAAACTGTTCCCCTTTTGCCTATCGCTATCTACCCTTGTAAAAAATTGTTCTCCCTTGTTTTTATAAACCCGATTTAGGTACTAAAAGATCAGTAGTTTTTGAATTGTTAGGATATCAAAAGGGCAGAATTTAGGCATTACTATTATTATTAGAAAACTATCGTACTGAAAATATTGATTATCACTGTTAGTCCTAATTCTCTGATCCTATAAGGAATTTGCCATCTTCCTTTTTTAGTGTTTAACCACAACATTTCATCTTCACAGAACTGCATCAGCATTAATGCATTGGCATAGTGCTGGAAAAAAGAATGAAGGAAGGCTGCACAGTGCAGATCTTATTGTTTCATGTGCCTCTGAGCACATGCAGAGCAGCTGGTAAAAGCTAGTGGGAACACAGAGATCATCTCCTTCGCTGGCTCAGGAAATAGAAGTCTGGATTAGCTTCCTGTTGGATTTGATCAAAATCCAGAAATTAACCATTAAACCTTCTTTTCACCCTCATCACTAGCTGTAGGCTAGTCACAATGTGCCTGTCTGTTTTTGTAGAGAAGTGCAGATCTAGTGACAAGACCTTATCAAGACACAGTAACACACACTGACAGAATCAGGCTCCATATGTAATGTAGCATTAGTTGACTTTTTCTTTTTAAAAACATGGTGAATGTCAATCTCTATTTGAAGGAATAATTTATGACTTAAAGGAATAGCTAAGGATACAGAAAACAAATTATCAATTTATACTCTATAGGTAGGCAAGATGAATCTGACACTGGTGACTTCTGTAAAATATGGATACTCCTCAGGGAAAAGGGAATGTTATGATCTCTAGTTTATCTGGTACATTTTTAGGTCATTTTTACACAGTGGACTTGCTTTAACAGGAGTACTAGAAACTGATCCAGAAACATTCCTAAAATGAGCAGGCAACCATCGCCTGACAAGAGAAGTAGCAGTAGATGCTGGATTTTGATTTTCCATGCAGGATGATTCCTCAGCTCCATAAAAGAGAGTATTTGACAACATGTTAAAGGGTAAATTTCATTCACTTCTGAAGAAGAAAGGCAGAGGCACTTGTAACTGGAGTGCAATTCCAGTCTGTGCAGTCAACGTTTTTGTCTAGATCTAAGAATCCATACCAGTATCACATTAGCATGGGTTCAAAGGCGGCTCATATCTTTTCATATCGTTTCATATCTTTTTTTTGTGTGGAGACCCTGGGCAAATAATGTCCCTATACCATGACACGTTTCAAATCACATTTTGATACTGAATGTCTAGTAAGTCTTTAAAATATTAAATATCAATAGCGTCAATAGCATCTTTCTCAAAGGGCACATCATGGAGCATGCACACAAGTGTGTAAGTGTAATCCTTCAACAATGAAACCAGCATCATTTAGATTTTAGTTCTCATCAACGTAGACATTCAACCAGTTTTTAATGAACCTGTGTTAATTATTCATTAATAAATAAGTTAATAAATTACATCAAATATCATCAGGTACATTATCATGCTTGGGACCAGGATCAATATGAATGGCCTGTAATTCTTCAGGTCATCTCACTTGCCTTTTATATAGAATTAACTTGGTCCTTGGAAAAGTGTTTTAAAACTTTATCTAAAACCTATATCTTTATATATATCTTTATAAACCTATGCTTTATCTAAAACCTAATACCTGATAAGTTTCAGAAGTCTAAGTTTAGTAGTCAGTATTTTATATCTTTCTGGCTAATGTGAGGATGAAACATATGCTGTCAAAATAAAAAATATATTTGCAAGGGTTTTTCTCCAGATGTAGATCAAAATAGCAGAACACTTCTACCCATGCTTGATTATTGGTGCTAGCATTTCAACAGGTGCCACATTTCTATAAAAAGAGAAGACAAATGATACAGTTAAAATAAATATATGCTTTGGAGAGCGGTAATTTTTCTCAGATCCAGTGGATGAAAAGTCTAATGGAAGAGGAAACAGGAGCTAATTTGTAACACTGCATTTTAAAACAAAAATTACTGCCTTAATTACCCTATTATATTTTAAAGAGGAAAAAGGGCACTATTCCTTTATCCTCCTTAGTAATGTAATGAATCCTAGAAGGTAAAAAAATGCCTTCTCTATTTGAGAGCAAACACCTCCCTCTTCTGGGATTTTCAGTGAAGTGCCTGGCAATTAAGATTCTGGATGCTGCATGAAGCATTGTTTAGTCCTCTGTGCACATATCATATAGGAAAGCTGGCAATTAATTCTTTTAAATCTAGTGTGTCATTAGCTTGAGGAAGTATAGAAAGATGCTTTTTTCTTCTTATTCTCCTTGATATTTCTTATGTCCCAAGGACCTAATTGTCCTTTTCACAAAGCTAGTCACGAACTGCAAAAGCAAGGCAAAAGGAACATATGTTTTTAGGATTCTTCAGTTATTAGTGGCACATTATTAGCTTACTGCAAAATCCTATCTCATTTGTCTTAAATTATTAATCAATTTAAGACAAAATGAAAAGGCACTATCTCTGTATCAGACAGTTGCATGTACTGTGTTAAATGGTTGGCCAATTTTCATGAATTATTAATAAACACAGTAATTTAGCTGAAAGAAAGTTCATTTCATTAATGTCTAAAGGATTATTAGTTACAGTCTGGCAACCAGTTTCCCCCTCTCTGTGAAGCAAGTATTCCCAAATTGTACCTACTGACAGCAGGTACATTTTTCAAATCGTGGGTGCATATTTCTTGTACAGTGCTCACCAAGTATAAACTGTTTCTTAAACTTATCAGCAGCTGCCACAGAAAATACTATGTTATTATAAATGTTGTTGAAAATCAAATCATCACAGGTGTAATGGTACCACTTTATGGGAAACCACTTGTGACTATCTTAATAAGAGTTACTCCTAAAATGAACAGGGGCACAGACGTTATCTAGATTGTTAGTTCCAACAATCATAAGTTATGGGAGTAATATCTTCTTGCTGTGAAGCTTCCAAGATTTATGAAAAAAGGCATTGTGAACAGTTCTCAAGTATATCCTGTAGTCATTTTTGTACAAAACACTGTAGAATCTGTTATAAATACAAGAAGGGCAATTATGTCTAACTCTAAATATTCCTACTTATCTGTAAGCACAGAAATATGTGTATATTTATGCATGGAAACACAAAAACCACGGTCTGTAAGAAAGTATTTTTCGTGTCTCTACAGACATATGAACATTACCAGTATAATGGAAAAAGTTTCACTGGGGAAGTTGATGTATGTGAATTCATAGCATGTGCACACAGACTATCAACTGAACTCATATGCATACTGGATTCATCTTTTAAAGAAAGTAATTTATGATCTATGTGCCATGTAAGTGCTTACATTATTTTGTTTCATTATTTTAATAAAAGGTAATGAATTTTGTAGCAAAATCAAGCATGAAATATATGTAAGATATTATAAATCTCCTTTTCTCATTAACTAACTTAAAAGGAATATAATGAAGAACATAGGAAAAACTTATGATTTTCGCAAATAATTCTGCTCATGATTATATATTATTATTTACAAAAATCAGGGACAATAGTCACTACAAATCAGAGGTTTGGGCAAGGTTACTTTTTATAAGCTATGCTCTCATACCAAGGGAAAAGCTGGTATTTCCAAAGACAGTATGGAAGCTGGTATGATTTATCAGTGCACATAGATTAGACCAACTAAACCACACTTAAACAAAAGTTACTTGATTTCAAGAATTCCAGAGAAATCTTTTTAACACTGAAGTAATTTTCTCAGCTCTTCTAACTAACACTGTCTTCTCTGGACTACCTCAGCACGGATTTTAAAAGCCTAAATATTTCTCTGTCACTTTTGAATCAACAATGTACTTCATCTTTCTCTGACCACAGAGTATATTTAAAATTCACCTCTGAATCTTGGAATAAATTTTGTCCCTTGTGAACCCTGTAAAACTTCAAAGTAGTTGTACCTTTTTGCTATACATAATTGTATACATGCATAATACATACTTATAGCTCATTTGTAAAGATTACTGCAGTCTTACCTGCATTATATTACTTATACCCAACCTATAGCTTGTCAGTTCATAGACTACAAGTAAATGTATACAATTTATAGGAGAGAATTAAAAGAAGATAAAGAGCTTCAGAATCTCTATGCCAACAATATAAAGGATTCAAGTACTTTGTATGATAACTGTTCAAATGACCAAACACTAACTACTTTTTTCTTTTTTTTTTTTTTTTTATTTTACAAAGCATTCACAGAATCACAGAATGGTTGAAGTTCAACAGGACATTCAAACCTCCTGCTTAAGTAGACTGTCTAGAGCAGTGTCCAGATGGATTTTAATTTCTCCTAGAATGAATACTCCATAGCTTCTCTGGGCAATCTGTGCCAGTGCTCAGTCACACTCACAGTAAAAGTATTTCCTAATGTTTAGAGGGAGCCTCCCGTGTTTCAGTGTGTACCTCATTGCCTCTGGTCCTGTCACTGGGCACCACTGAGGAGAGTCCGGTTCTGTCTTCTTAACAGCCTCCCTTCAGGTATTTATACACATTGATGAGATCCCTCCTGAATTTTATCCTCTCCAGATTGAATTGCTCTCTCACATGAGTGATGCCCCAGTCCCTTAATCATCTTTGTGTCCCTTTACTGGAGTCTCTCCAGTGTGTCCATCTCTCTCTTGTACCGAGGAGCTCAGAACTGGTCACAAGACTCCAGATGTGACTTCACCAGTGCTGAGAGAACAGGAAGGATCACTTTCCTTGACCTGCTGGCAACAATTCTAATACAGCCTAAGACACTACTTAATATTTTTTTAGAAGGTCATGATACTGGCTCATGTTCAGCTTAGTATCCACCAGGGCCCCCAGGCTCTTTTCTGCAAAGTTGCTTATGCTGGGGCCAATAAGTTAGAATATTGGTATATGAGGTTGCTCCTCTCTAGGTACAATAGTTTGTAATTCTCTTTGTTGAACTTCATGAGATTGCCATCAGAACCTCTCTCCAGTTTGTTGAGGTCTCTCAGGATGGCAGCACAAGGATCTATCAGCCACTCCTCTCAGTTTTGTGTCATCTGCAGAATTCCTGAAAGCACACCCTACCCCATTATCCAGATCATTAATGAAGACATTAAACAGGATTGGACCTATTACACAACGCTGGCGTATGCCACTACTTACTGGCCTCCAGATAGATTTTGAACCACTGATTGTCACCCTCTGGACATATCCCATCAGGCAGTTTTCCATCCACCTCACTATCTTCTCATTCATCCTATAATTAATCAACTTGAAAGTAGCATTGAGGGTATGTTACTGGCGGCAGTATCTGTACTGACAGTAGCAATAACAACAATAATACTAATAATAATGTGTCCTAGTTTCAGCCAGAACAGAGTTAATTTTCTTGCGGTAGCCATGAGGGGGCAAAGCCTGGAGCTATGTGGGTGTGTCTAGGTTGTTATTCAATACCATGTCATCACTGGGGGACAGAAGTAAGGGACTCTTACTTCCATGAGGAAGGGAATGTGGCTTCAGGTGGAAGAAAAGGGAGACACATGGATCCTCTGCCACCATTTCTGTTCCTTCTTTTCTGAGGGAGTAAGCGACGAATGTGGGGGTGGAGTGGTGCCAGTCTGATCAGAGGGTTTGTCTGTCATTGGTTTTTTGTTGTCTTGGGTTTAGGGAAGGCTCATGGGTGCAGAGGGATTCACTGAGCCATTTTGTCTTTGTCCAGGAGTTGCGTGGCACCAGTGATTACATCACATTGGTTAGACTCCATGAGCATTTTGCCTGTAATCACCCTGGTTTTGTAGATTTTTGAAATTAACTTGTTGCTCTTACTGTTACTCTTCTTATCTCACTGCTTTTCCAGTAAGCTGTCCTTATCTCAACCTGGGATCTCTGCCTTCTTGTCTCTCTCTCACTGGAGGAGAATGGGAGGAAGTGAGCAACTGCATGGAGCTCACTGAGTTTTAATTTCCATCTGCATTTAAACCACAGCATAATGTTATTTCTTTACCCAAACTGCTAACATTCAACTTTGGGATTTCAAAATGTTTTCAAGGGAAATCCAAATATAATTTCCCGGGGCATCCTGAATTTTGTGAAAGGACCAGATTTACATGACAAGTACAAAACTGGTCATTGCATAAAGCCAGCGTGGTCTCAGCCATAATTTTACTTAAATCCCTGGGATTCACTATGGACTAATAAACTTAAAATAAAATCAGGCATGAAAAACCTCCAAGCTACTAGTCAGCTTCACATGTGCCCATCAAGGACTGCTTGGGAATGCGGGAACAACTGAATTTGGTGAAACTTCTTTGTCCCCAAGAACTACAGTCATGATCTCTTTAAAAACAAGCACAAACATGCATTTGAAGAGCCAAGGATAATTTTGGCCTAACTGAAATTAATATCTAGCCAGATACTTTTATTGTTAATAGTATTATTATTACACATATATTACTAAAATAGTAAGTTACTTAGGCTCAAATAACCACAGGTAACCTCCTTATTACTATTCTGAAAAGTGATTTGTAAAGAAAAGCGACTGTCACCAATCCCTCCTCTCTGGCACTATGCATCTTTGCTGATGTCCTTTGGGTGCCCAGTCCAGTGATGCCAGTTCCTCTCAGACCAGAGCAGTGAATGCTGCAAGGAGGGTCAGCATCAGTTGGTCCCTATGGGACACAGTGAGTGTGACACCCGTGACCCAGGCACCCAGCTGGCATGTTGGGTTTGTGTTTCTACGCTCCACTGTCTATGCTGAAATGAGGATGGTCTCATCACTTCTGCCTTGTCATTTCCACAATAGAAATTGCAACACCACCACAGAGAGCACCAAAAAAAAGACATCCTGTTTCGGGTCTCTGTCAAAACCTGAATCTGTCTGTTTCCTTGGGATTTCTGAGGAAGAAGACTTTTCCTTAGTTTTACTTGAAGAAGCATTGACCCCTTCTTAATATAGTTTATCCTAATACAAGATAAGAAATAAATCTTTTATGCAGTATGATTTATAACAATGTAATTAGTACAAGACTTATTTTTTTTCCAAAATGGTTCAATGTTTTATAACTAAAAAAATAAAATTAGAATGTTACTTGCATTCACAATAGACAAGCAAAAAATGAACCAGAAAAGGCCAGGGAATTTAAATTGTTTGTTCATTATGGATCAAGGTGCTATTTTGAGGTTTGATTCTGTTTTCACACTCTGAAGTGAGCTTTATTCTAGTTTAACAGATGATATTTAAGCAGTCTTTGCAGGACCCCTAGTGGAGAGACTTCTTTACAAAGTATTATTTGCAGGAGGAAACTATCAATTTGCAATAATAATACCTGGGTTCAACTGGTCCACTGTTGGTTTTTTTTCCCCTTGTCAATCTTAAAGATCAAATTTACGCACCTATTAAGGTTTTCTGAATATAAGTAAAGGAAATTGACATATTTATTTTGGCAAGTGATCATACATGAATCAAATTCTGCTTATAAAAGTCTAGTGGAAGCCCATTTGAAGACTCTAGAATTAGAGGCACAATAAACTGCATAACAGAGTACAAATTGTACTGATTTTTGAAGCATTAGCTCAAAAAGGGAAGCTTTTGGGATTTTTTTTCAGGCTGATGAAAAGTACTTGTCCAACATAGCACAACTGTGAGAGTAAGTCCAATACAGTAAGACATTTTCGTATTGCAAAGAAATAAAATCCTGAACTGCATTTGATGTGAGGGTGGTGAGGCATCCTTTACTAAGGGGGCAGTGAGGCGCTGGAACAGGTTGCCCAGAGAAATTGTGGATGCCCCAACCCTGACAGTGTTCAAGGCCAGGTTTGACAAGGCTTTGATCATCCTAGTCTAGAGGAAGGTGTTCCTGACCATGACACAGGGATTGGAACCAGATGGTCTTCAAAGCCCCTCCCAAACCAAACCATAACTTATGATTCTGTGGATATATTTTTATATGTTTTTTTTTTCAAAATAATTAAGTCTCAGATATTCAAAAGTATTTTTTAATTATATCATAGGTCCACAAAGAAAGAGACATGAGGCAGAAATTTTTGGTTGAAGTTCAAAATGTATCTTACCAAAATTATTGTTCAACTTTATAAGATCAGAGTTCTTTAATTGTTCAGTTTTTTAAAAACAAATTCCCTTGTTCCCCCTACATTGATACTATGAGCAGTCAGACAGCTACAGTGAAACTGTCAAATTTGATATTCTTTTTACTTTCTTGATCTTGACATAAAACCTGTAGATATTTTAATTTTTTTGAGTTTAAGCATCTTTTCCCCCATACCTTGCTCTCTTTTCTCCAAGGAAAAAGTACGTCGGAGTTCATCAGTACTTGAAGCACTTACCTGAACTCTGGGAAAACAAAATCAAGTAATTATTCTCGTTCCTTGTAGAGCAAAGTCTTGAACCCATGTGTTCCACTTCTTCCCAAATACTGAGTAGAGTGTCTGTACTAGGAATGTACATGGAGTCAGGAAAAAATGTGAAGAGCTGCTACATGACTGTTAGCATTCATCCTGAAATAGTTTGGCCAGTGCCAGAGGGTGCTTGTTAACAGTGTTAAACATGAATCCCAGGATGCTACATGACAGGAAGTACTCTTAAAAGAAATATAGGGGATGCTGCCCTAGTTTATGAGAGAAAAAATATACTGTGGTACTGTACTGTTTGTCCGTACAGCCAAGTTTCAGTTTTTATAGGGACAGATATATAGTTTATGGTATTTTAAAAGTGCTTGTTTAAGTCTCCCTTGTTGATGTTATTCCTCTTTAGAATCTGAATTATCCATCATGCCATGGAATCCTTATTTATTATTTCCAAGACATAATGAATATTAAAATGTAAGAGGAGCATAGCTTCAATTATAGTGATTCGGTATATTCTAAAGAAATACCTGTAATAACCTATGTAATAGGTTGAGTGTAGGTAAAAATTCCAATACTTGATTCAAGTCTAGTAGATTATTGTCTTAGTGTCTTCTGCATTCTAGCTGTCCAATGTGATCATTTAAGCAGGTGGAAGAATCCAAGTGTAGATCCCATAGTCAAATTCATCTATTTTTGAATGGCTAGAGTTAGTTTTGGCATTTTGTGCTCACTGGTTGTTACATTGCCCCATCACAACACAGGTTTAACCTCTTAAGCTGTAAATGTTTGACTCAACTGTCTTACCATAACTCTGAAGTTAAAAAATAGATCTCCTGTTATTGCTGAGGTGATTTTCAAATACTGACAATGGAATAATAGCACCAATGAAGAGAGGAGTTTTTCATAGACAGAGTCAGTTTCTAGGAAAATAAAAGAGTCTTAAGACTCTCTTTCCACAGGTCTAAGAATAGGTCTGGTTAACAAGAGGTTAGAAGAAGGAGTTTAAGGAAATGTATGCAACATAACATTACTTCTATAGTTTAAAAGTACCAACTTTTTTTCCATTCTTTCTGATCTAAGTAGGCATAGATAAATGGAAGTGAAACCACATTGGTTCTGAATTTATGAAACTGAAACCTCTTTTAACCATCAGAAGTTGGAATTAGGCTTTTGATGGTAAGCAACCATCTACTTCAGGACTGTAACTCTTTGTTACAGATATTTTTTTCCCCTGAGGTGACGTGAAAGGACAAATCATATAACATAAACAAGCTCAATATAGAGGCTGAAGTCGGGAGTGCTCCATAATAGTAACTAAATGCAACATTACTCATTTCAAGTAATCCCTGGAGCTTTTAAGGCCAATATTTTTTCATTTACCATGCTAAAAAAAAAATATTACTTTTTCTATTGTTTCCAAAACCCTGCTTTTCCATTATCTCCATAGCTGAGGCCATGGTGAATACTTGCATTTTTTCAGTCTTCCCTGTTTATCTTTCAACTAGTGTAAGCATTGTGAAAAATGAAGCCTGTAAGTACCTAGTTTTTGTACTGTGCCACGTTTCTTATTCAGTTTATTTTTTTCTCCCTCTTCAGTTCTGTGCAATAAATGGATAAGATACTAGTGAATGGGGTACTGAAGGTACTGAAACATGATTCTTTTTACTTACATGCACATTAATGTAAAGGACAAAGAAAGGACTTCTGAGCAGTTATGGTTGTCATTTGCAATGCAGCCTAACCTTTTCTAACACAGATAAATGCCATTATCTGTAGGACAGAACCTGTTTTTTCTTCATACAAGGTTGACATTGAAAGTTTTATAAGGAAAATAAAACAAAGGAAAATCAATAACAGAGTGGCATTACTGGAGAGGCATAGGGGAAAAATTATGTATTTTCTTTCAGAAATATGAAAACTGAAGAGTGTTTTGTGCAACTGTAAATTGTATTCTGTCCAGTCATATACACCTAGACAGTTTCCTTCTTCTTTCTAACAGCTTAAGTTTATAATTTTTACGTGTGCATAATTTTACACAACACATATATACACTTGAAATACATTCCCTTCACGCCTTCATTTTCATTCTTTAATACTGTTACTAGGGACTATTCCAATGCCTTCATGCATAATATACTTTCAATGTAAGTTTGCATCACTTTTTGAAAGCAGAAACTACCCATGCTCCAAGCTAAAGGGAAGTCATGTATCTACATTAGTGTGGTATTAGCTCGAACCGTGAATCAGATTTATTAGTTTGGACTCAATGCTGTGCTATTACTAAAAGCTTAGTCAGCTTCAGCATAGGCAGAGATCACTTGCAACTTTCTGCAAAAGATTATGTAGACATACCCTTCCATTTTTATACTACTGCTAAATTACACACAGTTGTATTGCACTTTTGAATTATATATTCACTGTTATAATTTTTTTCATGTAACCAGAATCTCAGTTGACCATCTGAGTGTTGTTGAAATTGCATTTAAATTACCATGATCTGTTAGTTCTAGGTTTTTCTTTCAGGGAAGCTGGGTAATATAAAGTCATAAAAAACTGGTTTGCACCCTGTTTCACCCTGAGATGGAGCTGTGATACAGGCTGGGACAAACAATATACTTAGCAACTCACAAACACTCAGAGGTTTATTAATATAAATATAGACATAGTGACATTATCTCTTCGATGATCAGAGGATGAGGGAGTTTTAATGCCTTATACATTGATGAAATTATGATAATACTTAAACTATTTTGATCTTACACCAGTGATTCATCTTTTTACTTTCAAATCCTATGACAGATGAACTAAATTTTGAGAATAACCCTTCTTTCTTTGAGGGTTATGATAGGTCTTTATCCTTACATGTGCAAATGAATCGACATGTTGAATTAACAAATACTTCTGTACGTATTGTCTCTACATTTAATTATATGAAAACTGAAAATTAATTGTTTAATTTCAGAATGCCCATATGAACATATAATTATATTTTTAGATGTCAGTTAATTGTTTAATAAAACATGATATTTCTTCTAGTTCATGCAGATCTCTTCTAAGAGGGTGAGAAATGTGGACTCTCTGTTGTAGACCAGTGCAAGAAGACCAAAACTATGATTCTACCTGTTTTATGGGAAAAGTTAGTATTGCTAGCACCAACACTCCTGACAACGCTAATACAAACAGAACTATTCCCAGCTGCTGCCACATCCAAATGTTAAAACTTCTCTTTCTTGGATGCAGTTCCTATAGGTCTCTAGCTTTTGTTTTACAACCTGAATAATTCATGAGGAACAAGACCAGGTCCTCAGGAGACAGATATGTTTAGAATGCTAAGGGAGTAAGAATTTTCTTCAACAATATTGTTGCAAGAAAATACAAAGTGTTAGAGTATATTGATTGTGCTTCTATTGTGTGTATTTACTTGTAGCTATCAATTCTCTTCATCTCTCTGTTTATGATAAAAATAGATAAAAATGCTTTGTGTTCATTTCTGCCTCAGATTTTCATTTTAAAAATAAACAGGAAATAAAATGCGGATAATTATATATTTTGAGGAGTTAATTTTTGACTGTTGAAAACAAATCAAAGTATCATTTAAAACAACAACAAAAAAAGAAAGTTTAGTCATTGTTCTGAGCAGTGGGTTATATTTCCCATTCTAAAAAATGAGTAACTATGAACTTACACATAATTTATTTTAAATTTACAGAAATATGTAAGAGAACATACACCTTGTATATTTTGTGCATATCTTATGTGCTACATTAGATCAGACTGATGACTTAAAATACATCACAGTGAATATTTCAGTTCAGAATATTGCTGGATGGTATAATGAGATCAGAGGACTGTAAAATGTGAGAGGTGTTTAGTATTTACACATCCTTTTTTTATTATTTCTTATTCTCTGAGAACCATTAAAGATTTTCAAACTTTTCATTTCACCAGTAATACTAAATTATTGACAAAAAAAATTGGTTGAAAAGAAGAAGGTGGTTTTAATCTTCAGTAGGTGTAATTTTGGTAGAGGTTATGGAAAAGACAGTATGATGTCTCTCATAAGTTAAAGGACCAGGGGCCCCAAGTTCTCAGTGAGTGCTCTAGCAAAAGACATCTGTGGAGTCTCATGGATGCTGGCTTCTCTTCAGATCTTCTTACAGAAATGAGATTGATTGCATATCTTTCAGAATAGAGATTTTCATGGAAATCTTGTACCACATTAAAAAAAATTTTCTAAGTGATCTACTGGAAAAAATCTTGTTTCTCTGGCTGTTATTAAAATGTAATATTCAGACTCAGAAACATTCCATTTGAAAATTTCAGGGGAAGGGAGAAGGTGTAGTTATTCAAAAAGGTTGAGTCTGATCAAACTGACATTTTCTGATGGAATACTAACAGGTGGTAAAATATTTGCTAAATTCTATTTTAAGTGAAATATGTTCAATGAATAATTCGTGAGTTATCTATGAACATTCTTCCATTAATTCAGTTATGATTTAATATTTCTGGTGTTTATATACACATACTCATGCACTCATGCATGAAGATTCTTTCAGAGCTAAGTTTTAATTGCATGTATTGGTTGAATGTTACATTTTAAATAGCTTGAGTTCACGGGGTGAAACAAAAGTTCAAGTGTAATTTCTGGAGCTCAGAGTAAGCCAATCAAAAAAATAGATAAGGAAAAGTTTAATTGTCAAATTAAAGACTTCATAATTAATAACTCAGATAAGGGTCATTTAGATTAGTTTTTTTAATATATGTTCTCAACTAAGAGACTACTAAGACATTTATAGAACATTTTACTGTACTGTAGTTCCATATAAAGATTTTATTAAGAGATAGTTAAACATACACAGTTCAGTGTCAGGAAATAACAGGCTAAGTTATATGTGCTGAACTGTGCTCTTGTTTACAAGTACACCATCAAGTGTTGTACCTCAATGAGGATAAAAGAGAATGCCAAGTTTGCTCAAGTTACCAGGTAAATCACTTCCAGAAATAATGGCACCTTCCAGAAGAAGCAAAAATTAAAGGCAAATTTGTAGAAGTTACACTTGCTGGGCATGTTATTAGCCAGTTAAAACTATTGCTTCTATTCAGAAAGACCTTTTCTAAATAATCACAAACTACTTTGGTAATAAATGTTTTGAGCTACAAGAATTATTTTTTTCCCCTGCTTTGTGTTTTTCAAGTGGAGTAATAGAAGATGTATTTCTAAATACCTCAAAGCTTGTTCAGTGTTTTAAAGAGTCATAAAATAGCCAAATATATAGTACATTTTGGCTAATTGCTTCTTTGAAAATATTGTACATATTTGTTATGAATGGCTATAAGCAAAATCTTCAGAAGTATAGGACAGGGATATCAACCTTCTGTCCTCTGAAATCAAGGAGAACAAGTTACTTGTACAACCTTTATGGCACTTAGTCTGCATTGTCTCTAACCTTACCTAGTGTTTAATGATATAACTGGAACTGGGGCTGTGATTATCCTATAACATCAACAAAGAGTTTCAGAAAGTATTTAAGAAGTCATCAGACGTGTGTGTTTTTATACGTTGACAAGAATATTGGTTATAATTGATCCTTTCCAGTTCCTTAAGGCATTACATCAAAATATCTCTGATGTTATTTTACAAGTAGGTCTGGGTAGACTAATGTATGTAGAAAATTACTGAAATATCTGGATTGGTCACTTAGTAGCAAAACTAGTTAACTGTATATTTTGAGAATTGCATTTCTGACTCATAAAAGTATGAGTTGCAGCATCACCACTGGGAACAATCAAAACCTGAAAGTGTAGGACCTGTTCTCACCAATGGGATATATTTTTAATTAAATTTGCATGTCTTTTATTTTCAATTTATGGAAATATGTAAGAGGATGAAAAACAATCTAGTGCAAACTGGGAATCTTTTTATTGTCTCAAGTTAGACTAATAAAATAGCAATGGATATTGACAGATCTAGGCAAAAAAACATCCAGCACAAACACCTCCATACATTAAATTGAGTCATGTTTTGCATAAATTAGATAAGGTAGGACTGCACCATGGCTTTAAAGTTTTCAGTAATATGTAGTTTCTTAAAGATATATTCTGAAACTCAGAAATAAACACAGTGTGTTTTGTTCGTTTGTTGTTTGGTTGTGAGTTTTTTTGTCTTTCCAGGGAACTTGGAAGTTGTCTTCTTACAAAAACAATGATGGAGATAATTTTTTATCAGTTCAGCTTGTATAACTTTTTTCTTTCTCAGTTGGTATTTTTCAGTTCTAGAGCACTGATTGTTAGATTCAGTTTCTTTTAAATGTTGATACCATAAAACTTATGGTCATTAACATTTCTGTGATACTTTTCACAGGAACAGGCTCAGAGAAGGAGCTGATGACCTCTTCTTTCTGGTTTCTGGTAATAGAATGCAAGGGGATAATTTAAAGCTGTGTCAAGGAAAGTTCAGATTGGATTCTTCACTTAGAGGGTGGACAAACACTGGAACAGGCTTCACAGAAAAGTGATCATGGTCCAAAATCTGTTGGTGTTCAAGAAGGTTTTCAACAATGTTCTTGCATGTATATGGTTTAACTTTTAGACTGCTCAAGAGTTGGACTGGATGACTCTTGTAGAGTCCCTTACAACTCAGAACATTCTATGATTCTAAGACAAAATCATTCATTTACAGACCTTGTATTAAAAAGCATTAAAAAACCTCCAAGCATTTTGAATCTTTTGTTGTAGTATGAAAATATCAGTGGAAAATTCCACAAGTTCCTTAGTATCTGCTTTCAAAGATGGTTGCTCAAAGTATCACTATGACCTATTTATTATAATAAATGAACAGAGACAGAAAAATTTCTAACCTGTTAAAAAACCAAGAGACAACAAGCAAGGAAATACACACTACAAAACAAACGACAGTTCTGTGAAATAATTTGTTTTGAAAAAGCTGAATATGTTGTTTCTTATAGCAGGTTTTCAAGAAGTAACATTGGAAAGGACTTTAGAAAATTATCTAATCCTTTATGACCCTTAAGGTGAGACCAATAAAGCACGTTTTTAAAACTCCTATCACTTTTTCCTCTGCATGTTCTTTAAAACCCTGGACCTCTGATCAAACACCTTCATTTGATCCTGCTGTTTTAAAGTTATTAATAATTTCTAGCATGAATATACTTTACTTCAATTTAGACCTATTTCTTTTTTTTTTGCACTGTCCAGAAGAGATATGGAAAATAAAATATTCATTTCCTTTTTGCAGCAGCCCTTTACAGATCTGAAACTTGTTTTCATGTTCATCCCAAACTGAGATGGATTCAGTCAATCTCTTTTCATTCACACTTCATAAAATCTTTTCTAATCCCCTTCTAGTCATCTGTATCTGTTCTGAAACAGCAGATTTAGACATGATAATCCATCTCAGGCCTGCTGAAACCAGGCTGAAAAAAGTCTTATTTCGCATTGTTTATACATCATACATATAATATTTGATTTTTTTCCAACAAACATTTTTAATTAAATTCCGCTGACAACAAAAAGTAGCCTCAGACCTTTTCTTTCCCCTGCAGAACAACTACTTTGCGTTCACAACATATTCTGCACTCATACTATTGAAAGGCAAAGTATTGTTGAATCATAACAACATAGAAATCAACCCACCAGATAAAAACCTTCTTAAACACTCTGGTACTTGCAGGTTTTCTATGATGTTGTGGTTGCATGATGCTTACTAATAAATTTTTATTTACATTATGAGTTATGAATAAAAAAACAATGAGTTTAAGTTGCTGTTCTTCCTGGTTTTTTAGTTGGAGAACCCCTCTTCAGAGCTTGATGTTAACAAAGTAAAATTTGCCTAGACCTTGAAAGAGCAAGCTTGTAACGAGGATAGCACAGCTCAAATATTGAGGTTTTTGAATTCCTGTGTTTTTTGTACAATTCTTTTTTTGTTTGGTTTGGTAGTTCTTTTTGTTGTTATTTTGTGTTTGGAAGTTTTTTTAATAATTAAGCACCACAAGTAAATTAATTTCATATTTAATTTTTGCTGAGTAGTGCTTACCATAAGTCAAGAACTTTTTAGTCTCCCATGCTCTGCCAGTTAGGAGGTGCACAAGAAGACAGGAGGGAGCATGGCCAGGATGGCTGAGCTGAACTGGCCAGAGGGATATTCCACATCATAGAATGTCATGCCCTGTACATAAACTGGGGAAGTTGGCCAGGAGATGCCTCTTGCTGCTTGGAGACAAGCAAAGTCAGTGGATGGTGAGCACATATACTGTGAGTAATTTTTTTCCCTTGGTTGCTATTTCTCTCTCTCTCCTTTTGATTGTTATTATTATTGTTGTTGTTGCTGTTGTAATCATGACAATTAGTTTTATTAATATTACTATTATATCTTTTTTTACATTATTATACTATTCTTATCTCAATTTTATCTTATCCTAATTTTTATTCTTCAATTCTCACCCCACTGAGGGTGGAGAGTGAACAAGGGACATGTTACTTAACTGCTGGCTGGGGTTAAATCATAACACCATGAAAGAAAATAGGAATTATTAATTCTCAGGAGATGACTCTTTCTTCCCACTTGGACTAAGTCTGTCTCTATACATGTTGACTTTTATAAAGAAATTTTAGAAATAAACTAAAAAGGATGAGATTCAGTTCTAGATTAAAGTATTTCACTTAAAACACCTCTAATATAGTTATTTCTAAGGGAGTCACAATTTAAATCCCTTAGCATTCAAAAAAGACAAAATTTCTTGTGAATAATTCATGTTGTCAAATACAGGTTTCTACTTTAGTGTGATGGGATATACTCTAAAGACAACTAAAGTTATGATGTCTGAAAAAAGGGTTGAAAACTTCCCCATGTAGATGTCAGAAAAATATATTACGTTGATTTCCCTGTGTAGAATTTTACTAGTTTTCTTTTTTGTTTGATGAAAGAAAAATAATAATTTAGATATCAAGGGTTTTTAAGACTTAAAAAAATATTTTTAGTACATTACTATTATGTTCAGCAGTTGCAATACGTTGCAATTTCAAAAGTTCTTTTTTGGATTGCCATGTAAAATTTAACTGTCAGCAGATACCCTGCAGAAAATGGACCTGTGATAACACTATAATTTTTGGAAATGACTGACTAAGCTACTCCTCAATGAAAACAGTCACAAGACTGGTAGCTCAAAAGACGTTGATTGTTCCTAACTGGAAAACATGCTCAGGAAAATAATGAAGAGATTATTGTCTCATATTTTAATAAGGTTTTTGATTTTAAAAATCCATGGGACCAAATGTTGTAATAATATCTGTGGATAAATTTAAATGTCATACTTGTTTGTTTGTTTGTTTGTTTGTTGTGGTTTGTTTGGTTTGGTTTGGTTTGGTTTTTGTTTTCCTGGTCTGAAATGAAAATGGGGATTTTAGGAGAAAGTGTATGCATGTATTTGTGAGACAGAGATTAGAGAGAGGCTTTGAAAGCAAGAATACAGTTGTTTCAGTGCTGAAGAGGAAGTGATATGAAGGTATGCATAGAGAGATCTGACATGAGAAAGTGACATGCTAAGAATACTATCTTAACATATTATTTTGGAGAGAGAGTGATTAGACAAGATGATGTGAATGTAACAATAACATTAAGCTAGTCAGAAAAGAGCAGTAGTTATGAAGCTTAATATCAGACTATCTTCACTACGCACCTCAATCTACGATGAGTCAAAACAGTGACCCAGTTTACATGTCCAAATCTCACATTGTCTACATTGATTGAAAATTAAAAACAAAACAAAATTTTTTGCAGATGTGGTTTTGTCAGAGGGATGTTAAAAACTTAGACGGTTCAAAATTCTGTTGTTAAATATTCAAAGCAACAAGTCAGAGACACTTGAATTTGAGCAAAAATCATCCATTTTGAGGTGAAAGAGATTTGCAAGTCTTACACACAGTCACTGAATACAGTTTTGAAGAGGAAATAAATTAGAGATGAATGAGGAAAGACAAGGTCTAAGGAGAAAATAATAATAATGATAATAATAAAAAAATAAAAATAATGGAAAAACTCACACCAAAACCCAAAGTACTGGTAATGCTGAGGAAAGAAATGAAAAGAAGCATCAAGTCATGGTCATGGAATATTGGATAGAGCGAGATTCAGAACAATGAAACAAAGATGATTAAATGGTGAATGATGGAAATTAAAGGGAAATACAGTTTCTAGAAACATGTTCAATTATAAACTCAGTTCACAGCTCAAGTAACATATCATAATGACTCGGGAATTTGGTCAAAAAAAGATGATGAGAGATTTGATGTAATAACTGACTAGGCAGACAGGGCCGTCTAGGATGGTATTAAAAAAGAACCTACACAGAAACTGTGCATTACATATTCAAATACTTTAAAAATTAAAGGAAAGTGTGGCAATATTTGCAATTTAAAACAAAGGTAGTCATGACTCTTTATTCTTTAAAGATGGTAAAATCCTTTTGTTGTCAAAAAAGGAGACCTTAAAGCAAAACCGTGAATGAGAAGAAAAAGGAAAGGGAATGAAGATTCGCTTGCAGGGAAGAGAAAAGTGATGGAAAGGGAGAAAGGTCAACCATATTATGTAAATTATTTCTTACAAGGGATCTCTGTGATCGTGTAATTAGAGGGAACTGGGTGCAGAAGTAGATGAAAGATTAAAAAATGAAGGATGAGAAAAGACAACAGGCAACCGGGCTGCGAGGAGCCTGGGACAGTATTGAAACTGCACGGGCTGCTTGTGGCCAAAGGCTAGGGGGCTTTCCCCCACACACACTGTCCAAGAGAGGTGGTGGTGTGGACTTGAGAGGCCAACCAGGGGGTTGAAGCTAGCCCCTCCTGTCAGGCAGGTACAGCATTGGAACTAAGCCAGAGCCAGGCCGAGGGGTGTTCCAGAGCCAGAGAAGCAACTGTGATTGTACAGAGCTGGAAGAATTCCAGGCAGAGGAGAGAGACCAAAGCAGACTCGCTGCTACCGTCTCCCCCCCATAATGGCGGGGGAGAGGTAGCGACCTTGAGCTGAGACTGAGCAACGGAGAGACGGGCTGAAGGGCTCGGAGGAGGCCCTACACAACGTTTTGGAGAGAGCAGCCGAAAACCGAAGGAGGAAAACGGGAGGGGAGGAATGCCTCCCCATGACACGTGGAAGCTGAGACGCTACAGCAGCTGAAACAGAGACAAGCCAAAACGACCAGGCTTTTTCTGGGTAATGACGTTTGGTGAAAACTATTTGGGGTATAAAAAACTGAGCAAAACCCAGAAACCCTGCAACCTGGAGAGGAAAAATGAACATCTTACTCTCTGGGAGGAACTGTCACAAACCAAGGAGAAAGGACTCAAAAGCTGACTCCCTGTAATCATGATGAAGATGTGGTAAAACAAGTGTTCCCTTGTAGCCCAGGAGGAGACCTCAGCAGAAGCCAAGGAGCTGGTGGGGCTGCAAAAGACCCCTTTCCTGATACCCCAATGAGAGAGAGACTTTAACTATCATCCTGGAGAGTTTTTTCTTCTGAAAGGATGTGGGAGGACCCCCAGGGGTTGTAGAGATTGTATTAATACTGTGTATTTATTTACTTTTTAGTTTCTATAGTATTTATTGTGTTAGTAATAAGTTTTGATATAATTCCCTCATGGTGAGTTGTGCCTGTCTGAAAACTTCTCTTCCATGTTGATGCAAAATGTGAGGGGAGCCAGGAGATTGGATTTTTAGAGTCTAACCTCCACAATTCTAAAGCATAAAAATTCAGACAAGTTTAGTAGAACACTGGAATACATGAATAAAGGAAATAATGAGTTAACCCAGACAGAGAAGGGAAGTACATGAGAGAATGTATGGTAGATTAGCTACTCAAGAGATATATATAAACATCATTTGTGCATGAACGAAAAATGAAAGTAAATAGTTGAGACAAAAAAAGTGTCCACAAAGTTCTCATAATTAAAAAAAAAAAATTACTGAATAGAAATTTTAGTAAAACTACATGTGTGATAGTAGCTGTGGTGGGTTTACCTTGTCTGGGCACCAGATGCCCATCAAGCTGCTCTATCTTCCCATCCTCAGGGAGAGGGACAGGAGAGGAAATAGGATTAAGACTCATGGGTGGAGACAAGAATGGGGAAAGATCATTCACCAATTACCAATCTCTTAAACTTGTACATAAAAGGTGTCTTTAAATCCATTGTCCATGGAAATGTATTCCTCCATGAAAGTTTCTATGACTCATATTTATAGTAGAAAAACTGTTCATATATTTGAAAAAAATCCTCTAAGGTAAAATCAACACTGAAAAAATCTGTCCCACAAAGGAAAGATAAAAGGAAGTTTTTATTTTAAAATCTATTGAGGTTTTGTTGAAATATTAAGATATTCATATATTTTCAGGGCACTTCCAAGCACTTTGCCCACTGATTGTTGTTTCAATCAAAACAATGCTTTCAACACAAAATGGATGTGTGCATCTGAGAATGTGTTTCATAGAAATTTCATAAAACTTCTTATTAAAACTCCTCTTATTCATACAAATACTAAATGTAAGTGGCAAAGATCCACAGTATGTTTGTAAAAATTTAAAGTTTCAATGTGGACTTTTAAAAAGACTTAGCACTTTAAATTGTGCTAAACATCCCCATTTCCTGAAAGCAACTAAGAAGCAATTACAGAGATTTTTACATAATTCTGTTGAAGTTGATGGTAATTTTGAGAGACAACCAAGTTCATGACATGATTCCTCATAGGATAAGGACATACAAAGTTTTAAAACATGTTGAAATGGGGAAAAAAACTGTCACAATCTTCCTTGATTTTAGTTACATTTAAAAAAAATGGAGATATCAGAAATGAGTTCAAGAGAACTATCATGATAAACTCCAATCATATTCAAAGCATACTTATCAAAGCTCTAGTTGAAGTTGAAATACCACTCAAAACACTACATTTTACATCTGCTTTCAGATTCTAAATTCGGATATTCTACAATTCAATGGAGGTGGATCTGCTCCTTTAGAGAACTTAAAACCATTGTAAATATGGTACAAGATAAACAAAATCCTTTCCTTTATACAAATTTAAATACATGATGTTTACCTGTGGAATTCTATGGAAGGCAAATTCATAATGGAAGTTTTATATACAGTGTTATTCTTTGATTTCTTAATGCTATAATGAACTCTGAAAGTTTTCAACAAATTATATTTTGGTGCAGAACTGTCATTTTGTTAAAGACTGTTTACTGTACACAACAACCACTTTGTGGTGTTGCAGCTATGGTTTTTTGTTATGTCTGTTGGGGTTTTTTTATACAAAATCTATCTTGTTGCTTAATTCTTTTTATTATCGAGAACTTTTACGAAGATTAAGAATTTTCTTTCTCATTTCCAAATAACTTTTTTTTTTTCCTTTTAATTACCTGTTAGTAAGGAGTAACTTCAAATTTTCATTTCAATATTGCTTTGAAAATGTTTATAGATTTTTGTATGCCTCTCTTGGGCATATTTGCTGTGAATAACACAGTCAGTTCCTTTTTTCAAAGATTATCTTATTACAGAGTTGAGCATTAATGGCTCAATTAAGGAACTGGATTCTAATTCAATCATGCTCTTAAAGGACAAGTCTGGGGGAAATCTTGCTTAACATTTCCATTAATGGTCTTGGCACAGAAAACAAAAATGTGCTGATAGAAAATGCTGATGACACAAAGTCACAGGTCGAGTTTGTTAATAAAAAGGTGGGTTGGGCCAGTTTATAACTGACTGAACACTTGTAGCAAAAAGCTGAGCAGGGGCTTTTCCCTCTCACTGTTAGTGGGAGTGGAGACAAGGCTCAGTATTTTGAAGCTGAGCCAAAGAGGACAGGCTGTTGACTAACGCAGCTTGGCGCCAGGGAGGAAAAACCCCAGGTGAAATTGGAGATGGACTGAAAGCAGGTTCGGCGGTGCCTACGTTGGATTTAGATGTGGCTACCGAAATGGAAAACTACAGCAGCTACGGAACAGAGAGAGAGAGTCACACAGCAGAGATTGGCTCGGAACTAAGGAGCATGGACTCAAACTATTTTCTTGGACTTCGTAAGGAAGAAGAGACTTCAGTAAACAGCTGGAGGTTGGTGGGGGGTGGATCAGAGGAAAATTCTTTACTCTGAGCACTCCAATGAGAGAAAGACTGTTTACCTATCAGCCTGAGGGCTTCTCCTGGACTGAATTAAGGGAGGGGATTAGAGGGATGATAGAAGTGTGTAATATTGTAGATATATATAGTTGCTTTTAGCTTGTACGGTATTTATTTGTGTAGAATAAATGTATACATCTTCCCTTTCCCCTACAGAGGTGTGCTTGCCTGAAAGTTTCTCTTTGGTGTTGAGGTAAAATTGTGGGAAGGTGGGGGAAGCTTGGAGATTGGATTTTTTTCATGGGGGTCAAACCGCTACATGGATGTAATGAACTATCTGGTTCATTCACAGCCTGCAAATATATTTGTTTCTTTTATCCTCATTGCTTTGTGTTCTCCACAAGTTTTCTAAAAATTACATTCCAGACTTACACAGCTGTAGGGTTTTCAGGTGTCACTCAACAATCAGTTTTGGTTTATTTTTGTTTTCACGCACACTATGCTATAATTCTGTAAGACTTTAACTTCATCTGCAATTTTCTCTCAGGTAGCTATTTTTCCATTGACTGACATTTAAATTTCTTTAAAAAATAGATTATTATCTGCTATGATTTGGTTTTGGTTTGGGGTTTTTTTGGGGTGGGGTGTTTGGTTTTTTTTTTAATGATGATAAGGGTAAAAGTTTTTAAGTGTCCTAGATAACAATGTTGCTTATTGGAATTAAACACTCACGCTGAAAGGCTACTGACAAACTAACCCATTTTAAGTGTCCACTACTGCTAAAGAACATACTTCCCTTGAAAGAAAATGAGATAGGACATCTTTATAGTGTGAAAAGAGCTTGTGTACCAAGACTTCTTAACTAAACTGTTAAAGTTTGTTTGTTTTAGTCATGTTACTGCACTTGATTGAGCTCCAATCGCCTTAATCTTCACTGAGGTCCTCAACCTAGATAATCTACTTCCTTGAAGCAAAATCTAATATTTGCAGCAAAACTGAATTCAGGATTAGATGATATGACAAGGAGTAGAATACTAAATAAACTACTGTTTCACAGAACATTTATTAAAGTACATTTCCAAATGGCTTATAACACATATGCTCACTGTTCCATAACTCTCATAACTTTTTTCTTCTTCATAATTTTTTCTTAAAGCCTTACTGTCACCTCAACAGAATTAGTTTTGGGAGGCTGAGGGGGTGCTAATATTTACACTGTACTGTTTCTTTCACCCAAAGATCTAACAATTTTTTTACTGTCCACACTTCCTGTATTTTCACTGCAGTATTTTTGCCATATAAAATGCTCATGGAAGATGCTAGATGTTTTCCTGTTGTAGGGTTTTTTCTGTTGCTGTTTGGGTTGAGGCTTTTTATGTCAGGTGTCTATTTCTGCACATGTTCAGTGATCTCAGACCATTCTAAAAAGCATTTACTGAACATATGCAGAAAACTTGTATGTTCACAGTAGGTTAAACAACAAATAGTCAGTTACTGATGCACCATCTGTGCATTACAATTGGAGAATCTTTTAGAGTCTGAAGAGGTTGATAGTGCCTGCTGGGGTTAAGCCACACCACCACATCTAGTCTGCCTTTGTAGCAGAGTAAAACTCTGGCCACCAATCTTACTTCTAGAATTCCAGTTGACTATTCAAATCCCCAGCTATATCAAGTTCTCCAGAGCAGCACTTACCCTTCAAAACAAGACAGTAGGTCATGAAATATGCTCGATTTCCACTAATGTGGGAATAATTAATCTCTCTTTATACATCTCAAAATTCAAAAAAACAAATTACAGATCAGCCTTATGGAAAAATCAGTTTGCATTTTTTTGCATTAGTAGATATTGAATTGTCTATAATGTTGCAGAAAATGTTGCTAAAAGAAAATTGTTAGTTCTCCCAGACTGCTGTAGTAATATATTACTTAGGTAACAGATAATCTTTTCCTTAATGTATTTAACTAAGGTTTTAAAGGAAAACTTGGATTAGTTTGGGTGGGGAACACCTACAGAAGCAGTCTTTCTTACATGTGTAGTCTGAAAGAGTATCAAAACTTGGTTACAATATCAAAGGACTTATGTCGACTCTAATAACAAGTCTACATCATGCAGTCATGCAATTTATTCTTTTTTTTTTTCATATACAGAATCAAAGGAAACCTAAAACTGAGGTTTTTCTTGTGAAGAAGGCATGTGAGAGTTTCAAAAAGGATATCTTCAGATGAGGAAACAAGAAGAGTATCATTCAAAAAGGGAGTACAATCTATTGCCTTAAAGGAGAACTTATTATCTGGCCTGGTGGAAATTACTCCCTGCTGTGTAACAATCAAGTTGGTTATAGAATAGAATAGAATAGAATAGAATAGAATAGAATAGAATAGAATAGAATAGAATGCAATAGTACCAGTTGGAAGCAATCTACAACAATCACGCAGGCCAACTTCCTATAACTACTATTTCTTATATAAAGTTAACTTACTGCATTTGACTAACAATCTTTGCAAAATAAAACCTTATTCACTGACCATAAGTCAGAATTTCAGTACTTATACGAAAGTGAGTTTTAAATGTCAAAATTGTCTCAAGAATTTAGGTGATGGGACATAGGGGATTGGCTTACCTTTTCTTTAAAACACATCTTTTGTGGAGCCCAATCCCATGCCTAGAAGTGTGGTTTTGATGCTTCAAGTGTAGTTTGCTCAGGGTTCAGCTCCCTTCATAGAGTAAAAGGATTTGGTTTTACGACTATGAGCATATTTCCCAATTAATAGGAAGGGATTTCTCCTTTACTACTTCAGCATAAGTTGTATCAGTACACGAAAACACATATATTCAGAAAGACTCATTAATTAAAGAGAATATCTGTCAATAGAAATTTTGGCTTTGATCTGAGCTCTCTTTCCTAATCTCAGTCTAGAAGAGAAGGACATGGAGACTTAAACTGAAATCAGGGAGTGAGGCACTTCTTTATCTCAACAAAGCATAGAAAGGTACTGTATCAAAATGTGTCTGATAGACAACCACAATTCAGAGGGAAAATTGAAGTGAAAGCTTTGAAAAAATAGGAAACCCAGAAGGTAAAATTGGATTCAGTGGGAAAGAGAAAGCAGGAGCATGGGAAACTTGGAATTTACCTAGGTAAAATCTAATGACCTAAATTATTTAAGTAATTTCCTAATTTGTTGTCTCTTTTCAAGTGTAACGATCATATTCTTCAGATGCAGATACAGGTGTTTATTATATCCATGGAAAATCACATACAGCTACATATGTATCAAAAGAAACTTCTCATATTTTTCATCTAAAAAAAATTCTATGCTATTTCCTATATATAGAGAGAAAATTGTTTCAGTTTTAAATAATCTAATTTATGTAAGAAGTTAAAGATTTATACTGTAAGCTAAGTAAATTCTAAAAGAAACAAAAAAGTTACTTGTAAAGAAATCTATACTACCAACATTTATGCTTTTTTTCATGATGTTCTTATGTTTTTAATGACAAAATTACCTATGTACTATCTCTTACAGTTATACTGGAAAATAAAAAGTAACATATGAAGTTTAAATCTGACAAAGTTTCCTCAAGTTGGAAAGATCTTTTTTTTACTTTATCATATATGAAAAATAGTAACTATTACTAATTTTATACTAAAAAAATGAGGGGTTTACGAGGGAATTGCTAGATACTGTATATCTTTTTTTCTGAATATAATGTTTTTCACTTTCTTCTTATAATTTCCAGAAACAAGAAAATTATTAAATATATTAACAAGCAAATGGAAGTAAATGACAGATATTCCAAAGGAAAATAAATGTAAAATAACTAATAGAACCATTATTTATTTTTGGTATATTAATGCAAATATGAAAAGTTTTGCACACATAAATACAGCAGAAATGGTCCCAGTAAATAATAAAATGCAAACATTTTCAGTGGAACTATCTGTAATTCCAGATCAGTTTTCACAGATGTACTGTACACTGGAGGATTTAAATTGGAGGGAGATAAATATCTTATGTAATGCCAACAGAATGTCAGACTTTGGCAAGAAATGAAGAGTACGTGGAATAGATAAGTCAGAGCAAGAGTAACAATAAAACCAAATTAAACAAATGCTATTCCATTCAAGAAGCAGGAAACTGGAAAGAGAATTAGAAAGAAATATTGTGACATGGTTTCTTTTACGCACTGGAATTCAAGGCACTGGAAATACCTTAAAGTGTTAGCAATTGATATTAGTTCTATGATACTGAAAGATCATGGAAAAAGGAAGTACAGAAGTGATTCAAAGTTCACCAAGGTCAATGGAAAGATTCTCTTTTACCCTGTCTTATCATCCATGTTTTCACAGTCTAAGGTTCTGGCAAGACCAATCTACAGAACAGCCTGCAGTGAGAAATGGAGCAAAAGATATCAGATTCCATGTTTCAATTTATTTTATTTTACCTTTTTTTGATAAGACTTTATTTACTAATCTCAAAAATTTTTTTCTGGCTCTTTATAACTGATTTTAGTCCAGATCTTTCAAAAAAAAAAAATGCAAGAGAACAAGGAAACACTCAATAAAAATCCTTTGAAGGTTCAGGAATTCTCAGAATAAAGTGTGACAATAACCTTGCCATGACTGAATACGTAATGATAGAAAGAAAAGCTTGAAACTGCAAAATCTGGAAAACTGGAGGTAACTGAACTGAAATGTAATAAAAGCATTAAAATCTCAGGTTGATTATTTGAATTTTTCTAGGTCTTTTATTTGAACACAAAATAGAATTTACACAGAATATTTAATATACACCCGTTATACATCTTAATATTTTCTACTATTTTTGTATAGAAAGGATCTTTAATTTTTTTAGAAATAAGTAGAAAATAAAGTGAATACAACACAATAATATTGATATATAATGTCATATAAAAATAATTAATATAGTAGAGATTTCTTAGTATGGCAAGGTAACCCACCTAGCTGACTAATGGAAGTCAATCCTGTGATAAGCAGTATTTTCCTCTCATGAAGCTATGCTGCCTGTGACCAACGACTGTGTTGTCTTTCAGGTGTTTTTCTGTACTTCCCAGAATAATCTCCATAACATTACCAGGCATTGAAGTGAGACTGACAGACCTGTAGTTTCCATGGTTCTCCTTCTTGCCCTTCTTGAAAATTGGGACAACATTCACCAGTTTGCAGTCAGCTGGGACCTATCCAACTTCCCAAGACTGCTCAAAAATCATAGAGAGAGGTTTTGCAATGACATCAGCTAGGTCTTTGAGGATTCTTGGATGAATCCCGTCAGGCCCTATTGATTTGTGGGGATCCAGCTGAAGCAGCAGGTCTCACAGGATTTCAGGCTAGACTTGGAGGTGATCATTCTCTCAGTCATGGTCCTCCAGCTCAGGACCCCTCTACTTTGTTCTGATGAGGTTATATCTGGAGTGCTGTGTCCAGTTCTGGGCTCCATGGTTAAAAAAGACAAGGAACTACTGGAGAAGGTCCAGCAAAGGCCTGGAGCATCTCTCGTATGAGGAAAGGCTGAGAGAGATGAGCCTGTTTAGCCTGAGAAGAAAAAACTGAGAGGGGGATCTTATCAATGTGTAAAATGTGTCAAGAGGATGGGGCCAGACTATTTTCAGCAGTATCCAGTGACATGAAAAGACACAACATGCACAAACTGAAACACAAAAAGTTTCACTTGAACACCAGGAAAACAGCAGGAACAGGGATATCCTCGAGCTCCACACAGCCTTTCCCTACCCAGACAGGAGTCCTACTGAGCTGGACCCACTGATGGGTGTCTGGGAAGAAAATAGAGCTTCTTTGGAACAGTGAAAAGAGGGATTTTTTTTAATTTGTTGGTATTTAATGATTTTAACAATTTGTAAGAGTCATTTATCTGCTGCATTGCTATATTGATCTTGAATATATAGGTAATTAATTGCTCATAAATCATGTGTTCTCCATAAACCATTTCAGTTCTGATCTGACTTTAGATTATGTGACGTGGCCAACTCTTCCCTGTGACAGAAGTCTCTTTAGTCTGACTCAGAAATAGTGACAGAGGATTTCTCGAATCAGGTAAGCAATGTTAGTTTCCTTGAGGCATCCATTTGCCTTAACAGTACCTCCCCAAAAAGTAAATTTTCCCCGTTCCTTTTAATATTCCTTTACTTCTCTTATCTTTGAATCCTACTTCATCATTTGCATTTATGAGGTTATTTATCTTGGTTCATCATTTTTCAGACTTTTTCCAGTAGCAATGTCATTAACAAAGTACGGGACTTTGGGCACTTAATATCAACTTCCACAGTGTCATGTCTCTGCTGTTGCTGTTCTTGATGTGGTGGTGGTTTTACTGTTTTGTGGTTTTTTTTTGTTTTCCTTAGAAGTCAATATATGCTTTTACAACATCTAATCACTTCACAGTAAAAGTGATAAGATGGTGACTGATAGCACAAAGCTTAAATTTCACATTGCATATTTCTGAGGAGGGAAAGATCCCTGTGGACAATCTGCTCTGATGCTCTAAAAATGATATATTCAATATTCCATTTAGCCAAGAAAAAAATGGAATTTCATGTAGAAGGAAAAAAATAAAGTCTTTATATTTCCCTTCCCTCTCAGTTCACTTTTCCATAGTTCCTTCTATTTTAATCATCAAAAATATATTTTACATATGTATTCAACAGGGATTAATTTTGTATTTTCCACATTCAATTTATGTGACTAAATTTGAGTTTCTAGTTACCTCAATACTAAGTCAGAAGTGATATTGTCCACTGGAGAAATTAAAATTAGAATTGATCTCAGTAATGCCATGTGTGAATTATGTAATGACATACATATTAATTTGACAATTTTTGTTTTGGCATTATAATTTGGTACATGAATATTTATTTGGTAGTTTGAAAGCATTTTGGTTTTCTAAAATATGAAAGTTTTGATCAAAGATGCAAAAAAAAAAAATTATCTATATGTCTAGCTTATAATGCAGGTTAATTTTCCACAGACCAGATTTGGACACTATCAATGTTTATTTTGAAGTTATTTTTCCAATAAGAAATGATCACAAAATTAGCAGTTTATTTGAGTTAATTGACTAATCTTGTTCACAGTTGTTTCTCGCTGTCCAAAACTGAAACAGAATTAATATTTTGGGACATACTTGCAAAGAAAATTTATCAAGAAAGAAACAAAACCCTTTCTATGCAGGTAGATATGTTGCTATCACTGTGTAGAGATCCCTAATAATCCAGCAGGTAATGGCTGTTCGTATAAAAACTACTGAAAGAAAAATCCACTTATTCTCTTAAGTTATAACTGAATCTAAAATCAGGGTAAAAAAACATTTAAAGATAATGGGAAAAAATGTAGCTTCATTAAACACCAATAATTGGCACAGAGAGTAGTCCAAAATACCTTATGTATAATCTTCAGGGTTTATAATGTACGAACACTATATTCGAATTAATTAAACAACCTGACCTTGCTATTTATTACTTGCCATTTATTACTTAGTAAAGAAAAGGTTATTCTTTGAAGGACTGATCCACTGCAAGCTTACATTAAAAATACTCTTCTGATTGGTGTCAGTGGTTTTTGCAGTCTCCAAATAGTGATAAGTTCTTACAGTGGAAAACAGTTTTGTTTCTCTGCCTAGGTAATGAATAACAACTCATACCTATCAGTAGTACATTGTCCATGGAAGAACAAAACATATTTTTTACTATTTTTTGCTTGCAGTGCATGTTGAAACTCTCCAAACTATTATTTTTTCAGAAAGCATTAAAAAACACAATGTCAAACTTGAATGTGCTGTGAGTGTTCCTATAAGAATAATGACATCTAAATAAATGTGATGATGATTGAGAGAGAAAAGAGGGATCTAGAATTTACCAGTGAAGAATTTTTAAGTTATTCTTCACTCTGTGAAAATATGCTACAGAAATAGACACAATCGAGTCTGTTGCCGTTAGTATTGACGTGTGCCTCTTTTGTTCATTGTTCCTCTGAGTTTTCGATCTGTTTATTTTCTATATCTTAGAATATGAATATCATCTCATCCAGTATGAGATGGCATGGAAATTGATATAATAGCTTAATTTGTGATAGAGACAAAAATGCAGTACAGGGACAATAGCTTTATTCAGTTAAGGTCTAAAGGTACAAAGTATCCTATTTTGTACTTATTTAGCTTCTTATGGACTCATCCTGTCCACTGATTTAATGTATTGGGAAATATCCTGAAATCCTACAGTAGATGTATCACCTTCACACTACATAACATATACTAAAGTATTTCCATAGCAAATAAATTCTACACCTTGTCTAAAGAAGAGTACAGGTGAAAACTGCACTTTGCAGAAAAATTGACTGGATTTTTCTTCCTTTTGGGTTATATCCTGACTGTTCCTTTTTGCATTTTTACTTTGGCACATGTAGAAGTTTCATCTAAAATTGAGGAAAATGTTCCTTAATGTTGTGATGTACATCTTCAATCCAATTAGTATTTACTGGAAAGAACTGCTATTTCCCTCATCATCTTCTCTATTTTATTAAACAAAAGCAAAGAGTGCACTCTGAGGCTTCTACCCTTCCTTCTTTGCTTTTAAAGCTGCAATGCAGGCACTTCTGATAAAATTATGCAGAAATGAAAAAAGCCACTGTACAATATAGCCAAACTTTATTTAGGCAATTTCTAACATTAAAAAAGATATATTTAGTACTCTCCATCTTTATTTGTTATTAAACCCAATGTCTAATAGATGTCAAAGATAGTAATGGAAGCACTAGATAGATCTTCAAAAGGTTTTAAACTGTGCTATTAGATAACATTTTGAGAATATGTAAAGTAGTACTGTTTCCTGAGGGTTTTTTTTCAAGATAACAAATGAGATTGCCTATCATTTGATTTCAGACTCAAATGCTACAGGCTTTGAAATTTTTTTTTTGTCTTCTGTTACTATTCCTGAAATATGTCTTAATTGCCTCCTTGGAAGGAAACAGAATTGAGTGACAAGTCCTATGCAACTATTTCTATTTATACTCACCTACTGTAATTCTAAAGTTCTGTTTTGAATGATTTTAGAATGATTTTCATTGTTATTTTTAGGTTTCATTAACATTAGTTGTTATTAATATTGTTTGTTAATTTCTAGCAGAATGTCTTTCAGGTACCCATAAATGCTTCTAAATGTTCATAAGTTAAGGTTAGGCCTTGTTTTTATTTCTTTGATTTTTCAGATGGCAAACATCATTACAATTTGGCAATAATGCTGATAATCTCTCATGATGCCTCAAACATCAGATGGAGATGTTTTTCAAAGAAATTTTAGAGTAAAAAGAGAAACAAATTCTTTCAAATATTGAAAAAAATTTTAAGGAATACAATTTTTCTTGGATGAAGCTTTCATAGAGTTAAGTTTTTGCAGATGCACCCACAGGCACCATGCAGTGGTAGCCGTTGAGTTAGTAACAGTAATTGTTTTTTTTTGTTGTTTCAGTTAACATAATACCTCATATTTATATGACAGGCTGTACCAAAGTGCTACCAAAAGATCAGCTAAGAAATCCTTTTATAGTTTGTTGTGTAACTCCCAGAGCCAACTGGAAGGAATCCCATGGTGGAGCTACATTTTCCCACTACTGCAGGACACTCCTTAAGCATCCAGCAACACTTGTGCCTGCTTTAAGTGGAACATTTTGAGCTTCTACCAGTTTCATTGATACAGATAACTTATTTACCAGTTTCAACTTTCATTTCAAACTTCTGGCCTCCACTTTCATTCTCCATACTGTGAATGCCTTTGGGCCATTACTTTTAATACTTAGGGACATGTTAAGTATTCCCCGAGCTTTGAAAAATAAAAGACAAAAGTGAAAATAAATAGACAAGTAAGCAGTTCTTCTAGGGACAGTGAAAATTAATTGTTGTTTGGAGCAAGCTACCATGAGTGATGGAGTTAGTAATGACTATTGGGCCCAAAACCTTGATGTATTAAATTTTATGTATGCAAGCATGTCCAGATGACTGATGTCTTCAGAACATTGAGGTGAAAATTTTGGCTGTCTTGAGTTTTGGTAAAGAGTTAGAGCCAAGGTTGTAACTAAACAGGTTCTTATATCATCAGAGAGCAGTTAAAAAAGTTTGGCAGCTGTTTTTTTTTTTCTTTTACTATTTACACAGATCTTTGGAAAATTATTATATCATTGCTGCTGGCTCAACTCAGGACATAATAAATATATTCTTGTCAGTGAGTTTTAGCATGATGATGAAACAATCCCTTCCCACCCCAGTGCTTCAGTGTAACTGCATAAAATCATATTTGAATGGGGTTTTACCTCACCTCCCCAAATAATCGAAGATCCAAGAAGTATGAAATTTTTAATCAGAGCAGTACTTTTGAACAAGGAAATCTAAAACACTGCTATTTTTTGTTGCTGAAATTAATTATTAATGAAAAAAATATTTGTTTCACTCAGATGAGATTTTTTTTTTGACTGTCATGGCCTCAAGTACTCTTTTTCATTGTCCCATTAAACCAGTGAACTACTGACCTTTGGAAGTTTTTTAGTCCCTTATTCTTACCTGTTGGCTCTTTTCTATGTGACAACTGTTTTTATAAGGATTTATTATAACTTCAGATGCTTTGGTGTAAACAGAAAAGACATAGTGATTCAAATTTGAATGTCCTGAACTTAGTCTGCTATCATAAACTTTTTGCAGTCTGCACAGGGAAACAAACAAACAAAAAAATCCATTAGGTAATTAATGTGATCAAGGATAAATGTATTTTATCCTGAAAGATACTTTGGGAGACACTTACAGAAGTACAGAGCTATTGCCTGAAGAATACAGTATATTTAAATTTGGACACATGCTATAGACTGGGTAGGAAATCTAATTCACATAGAAGAATGGAATAAACAAGGTGAAAAACTGTATAAAAGAGATAGCAGGAAAATACAATTAAATATAGTATTGTTTTTGAGGAAGTGAAAGCAAAATAATAACATTAAAAATCGGTTTCAGGAATGTAAAAAAACTTAATTTTAGCAACAGCTGGGAAAATATATATTGTTAATTATATTTGAAATTTGTATGATGATTTTTAAAATACTTCTGTTTTATTTTAATCTAAAATTCTGTTTTAATTAAATTAAATTATTTTGGATATTTAAAATAAGTTCATTAGTTGAAGAGATGAGTCTGGCCACATGAAATAATAGCTGCTTCTACTTTAATCAGCAATGTTGTGTTTTCTGATCTGCAGGTTTATAGGTGTGAATTCTCCGTCATTATCTCCCTTAATATCATTTGGCAATGTTTCATAAAGGCACATACTGGATTTAGTTATATTTATTTTTGAAAACTATTATAATAACGGTGGCATTCACTCATATTCTCTGTTTTGATTAGGAATAATCTTCATTGCAGTTATCAATCTTAATCTGTGCCCAAATCTGAGATTAAAAATAGCCCTTATAATATTAAAATTATTGTATGTCAGCATTATATAATAAAATTTTTTGAGCAAAAAAACTCTTGTTTACTGTATAGGCATTATAAAAAGGAAATAACTTTTCATAAACTTGATTGAGAAAAAGAGGAAAGAGACTGATGGGAGCACATACTGATTAGGCAAATGCATATGTTCTAGGTTTAGCAATTTAGTCAGTAACAACACAACATTTTTCATTAGTCTGGGATCAGTGTTTTCATCTTACATAAAGAAAATCTTTTTCAGTGACTCCAAGTGAAACAAGTCTGTTGCTTCTGATAAATGAACCAGTAAATGGGTACATATATCTGACAACAGTAATCAATTCCTTTATTTCCTCAGGGAAAGCCGGTAGTTCAGGTTCATGCTGCTAATCAAGAAAAGTGTATTGTCTTTTTTAACAGGTGATTTCTACTTTGTTCTTTCAAAGCATACTTGCAGGCTGCTTTACTCTGGAGAAGAAGTTGGGTTCTTTATCTTAATTGGATGAACTTAATTAAAATCATTTAGATTTTTAGTACCCCATTAGGTCAACATATCTCTGTGCTGAATTTTTTTTTTTAACCCAGAACTGCTGACTTTTAAGGGTACATATACAGTGTCAAAGAAAAGAGACCAGAAAGTGAACCCTAGCACTACAGTCTCATCATCTATATAGTATTTATTAATTCAGTTTTAGACTCTGTTTAAAAGAAGTATTGAAGTTACTCAGTGCCTCTAATGAAAGCTGAGATAGCTTGAACATATGCAGACAGCTATAAGCAATGAATGTCACCCTCAAGGAGTACTTAGGTATTAAGGACCATTTGATTTTCCCTACTGTATCCTGCATAGTCTGTGGTATCCTACACGCATAAAGACACAAGTGACTTGTAGTTCTTCCTCTACACACACTATAAGTGTTTCTTATTTTGTAGGGTATTTAAAATGTCATGAGATGACACTTCTTGGTCTTGATTTCTGTCCAGATAAGTTCACCCCAAATCAGAAACACCATGTAATCATACCTGCCCCACACTTTAGAATCATTCAGTAACTATGCAAAATACTGTGTACCAGTGTGAGTGTTCTCATTGCATAAAAATTCTGCTAACGCAGTGTCAGGATTTTATTTCTTTTGAGAATGAAGAAAGCCTCGGAATTCTACGACTCCATTTCTTTACATTCTGTTCTTTGAAAAAGACTTAATAAATGGGTAAAGTAAAAAATTTCTGAAGTATGTAATGAAATATTCCTAAATTTCTTATATTATTCCTGTACAATAATATTAATGCATTTTTTATTCTGGGAGCTACGCTAAACAGGCATGTTAAACAAGATTAGCAGTGAATTGAATTGCTGGTTGTAAAGAACAAAGTTACAAAAATAGTTTTATCATTCTGTTTAATATAAACTGAAAATTTAGCAGCTGGAATTATTAGAAATGTCAGATGGTTTGGCATATTGTTATTTAAATAAGCACTAGAGCAAAAAAATATAACAAAGGAACAATGAAGTATTAGAAAAATCACAATTACTGGTAACAAAACTGTGTTGCACAGTAAGCACCTGAATCTGAAAAGTTTAATTACAGCAACAGTTGTATATAATAGTGCTACCTTATCCTCTTGCTATGGGATTCAGCTCTGTAGTGAGTTAACCTTGGTGGAGAGTAAAGCAACACTTAGTTGTTTACTTACTCCCCTCACCACTCCCAGATGGACAGGGGAGAGAATATGAAGAGAAAAAGCAAAAAAACTTGATGGGTTGAGATAGAGATATCTCAATCAGAGAAGAAGATCACAGATCAAAACCCAAAACAGCCTAATCACTATGTAGGGGACATCTATGTAGGGGATAGAGTGGGAAAAGGAAAAAGCCTGACACTCTGCAAACACTACTCAATATTATTCAGAACAGTGGAGTGTTTGCGACATTCTTAGTCACAAACCCAAGCACAACACTCTATGGATTGCCAGAAAGAAAAAATAACCAGAAAAATTTGAAGGACAATTAGTCAAACTTTTATGTGACAAAAGTATATGATATTGTATGTTGGCAGCAGTGCTGAAGCCCATGATGCTGTTTGCTACTACACAGCACCAGGATCAGGAGTAGTTGTTATTTGGATGAAACTACAGGGTTTACATCATCTAAACCAACTTGTCAACTTGAAAGTGACCTAACCATGATTTATGACTGCATTTTTCTAGATTATAAAAAAATAAGGGGGGGAATCTCCCTCTACAGCATACAAAATCACCTGACATAACACTTTACCTGTCTTATTGGTTTACTCTTACTGTATACTCCTTGTGTGTTGAATTCAATACAGCAATCAAGCAGTAGGCAAAAGCTCCAACTATTGCCCCAGCACTGCAAAATTTAACAGGTTTTTTTTTTTTAAAGAAGAGATACTACATTCTGGAAATTACATTCTGTCAAATTAAGATCAAATCAGAACAGTTCTTGAGAATCAATATCATAATTTCTGAGCTGTTACTATATGGGTAAAAAGTCAAACCCAGCAAAACAAGACCCCTAATTATTTTGGATTGCCTGTCTGAAGCATAAAGATACCTGAGGTTTGTGCTGAATTATGATACCCTGACTTAAGTGTCATATCTCAAAAATACTTGCTCCTTATATATTATGTTTTTCCATAATCCATAGAATGTCCTCCTGAAAGTTAAGGACATTTAATTTCCTACTTTCAGGTGAAAGCAGAAACTCTGTGTGAGAAAAGGCTCCTACATCTTTATGGGATTCTTAATGACCCAACTAGTTTTATGAGATGATTCAAAAGTTTTCATGTTTTTAGTAATTGCTTTTGTCCATAGTATGGTAGATAACTGCAACTTTTGAAACATTTTCCTTTCTTTCAACTTGTCTTTCCATATGCAGATTTTAGGTTATTGCAAACACAAGTATATGCTGGTATGCCAAGAATCATAGTATTTCAAATGCAAGAATAATATAGGATATTCTGCAGACTGACTTGTCTAATCTAATTTTAGCCACCTAAAAGTTAAGTATGTGAACCAAGCTGCTCCTGTTAGCACTCAATATAGTAATGGAAGGAGACAATGTGAATTACTATTAGACAGATAGAGCGATTGTTCTTCAGTTGTAAAATAATGACCTAAGACAAGCAGAAGACACTTTCCTTAATTTAGAGACAGATATAGATAACTAAATTATGAATGACTTAAACTATATAAAAAGAATCCTACTTGTAAAATTTATTAGATAACTAAGCCTGAAAATAAAGAAATGTTTAAAAATTTAGACAGAGTATGTAAACACCTTCTGGTTTTACCTGGAGTAAATGGTTACAGATATACCTGTATAACCATGATGTAAATGTTTGGTTGTTAATAGTAGTAAACTAGCTCCCTGGTAAACCAGCCCAGAGCAGATGGAGTTCAGTAGATGGAGAACTTTCAAAACTGCCCAGTTCAGACCTTTAAACTCTATAGTCATATTTTATAGGCACGAATAGAAATCCTATGATTAAATCTTTGATTAAGGCTAATTAGACCAATGGTTCTGGTTGTGCCAGTAGTTACAAGTTTAATGACAGCTATTATTGACAATGCATTAAATCTTAATTTGGACACAAATCAAGAGTTTTAATTTTTTACCAAGGGTAATGGTACACTATTTCAGTTGGTGAAAATTACGACTATTTTTAGCTAAATACTAATGGAAGTTCAGTCCAGCTATTTTCATTATGTGAATTCCTGTTACCTTCACAGGCAACCTCTTATAAATGTTATCCTCCCTACAGACTGTTTCTGTTGTATTTCACATATACTTTTCACAATTCTGTCAGTGTTATTGTGTCTACACACACCAACTGGGTGTGGCACTTAGTGTCATGGTCCAGTTGACAAGATGGTGTTCAGTCAAGGGTTAGCCTTGATGATCTCAGAGGTCTTTTCCAACCTAATTGATTCTATGATTTTGTCTCTAAATTTACATTACCATAGTTATTATATTACTTCAGAAACCAGAAATAATTAAGTATACTTTTAGTTGGTATTTTTGCCCGGTAATATGCATCATTTTGAACTATAGTCCACAACCTATGGCCTTTCTAGTCTGAAAGGTGTATCCTATCCATACAGTATATAAACCAGAAGAAGATACCTTGGTGTCTACAGTTTTAGAAGTATGTGGCAGATGGGAACTTTGAAAAAGTTATGATCTAGGAAAATGTTTTCTCTACTATTATGCCAGTACTTCACTAGTATATGCATATTTTTAAAGTATATATTTATCAGATAAACAAAAAAGAATAGATTTCCATTTAAAGCAGAAATTAGAAGTTAGTGAGTTTGTGCTTAACTCATTCCACTTCCACCCACAGTTAATGTTATTTTCTGAAAATCCCAGGTTTACTTTAGTCATATATGATATGAATCCTCAGTGGATAACTTTCTTTTTCGGGTACGCTCTCTTTAACAGAGTGCTTAAGGTGCAGGTTTTCCAAACTTAAAAACTCTTGAAGGACACTGTCAAACATGCTTACATTTTTGAGAAAGATGACTAATCTAGTAGCAATATTTACTTATTTATTCAATTACCTAGATAAATCAATATGGGAAAAGTGATAGCTGCCTCGGACAATGGAACAATTTTAATGAATTGTCAAACTGTAATATGGATTCAAGGTAAAAATGCTAATTCCTCACTGGATGCCAGACTATTTTAAGATTAATTAGAATCTATTTAGGCTTTCTAACTTTTACTTATTTTTCTGATTTGTCATTCACAAAATTTGCAAGCCAGTTATTTTTCCTGTCAAAAGTGGAAGAAATAAAAAATGTAAATAAGGAAAGCAGGTAAATTCAGAAGGATCATTACTAGGAATGCTCAGAAAATAACAGTACTGTTTCCCCCTTTTCTTTTGATCTTTTGTAGTTTTATTTGTTGTATTATTTCTGTTTCTGACATTCTCTTCTCTCTCTTTCTCTCCCCCATCTCTAATTGACTTCCACGTTATGAGTACAATTTAGATAACTAAGTGTGAATGTCTCTGTCATTTCTGATGAAGACGTGTTTTGGGATAGGTAAATATGAAACAAGACGGCAGGAGAGCCATTCTTAACTAGATCAGCTCACAGAGTTACTTAGGAAACTCATGTATCCCAAATTGCACTTGAATGCCTGTGTTTTGGTAGTCAAATACTGATCTTACTGTTTAATCTGAGCTACCTGCTTAGATGCTCTGCAGGCAGTAAATCTAGTGAAAAACATCTTATCCTCATATAATCAGCTAAGGTAGGATGCATTACCATCATGAGAGAGCTATATTTATACACCATACACAGAAAGTAGCAAAACTCTGGATATCTCCTTGAAAAAAAAAATGTCCTACTGCACAGACTTAATTGACTCGTACATAGAGATTTGGTGTAAATTGGGAAATAGTATCTAAGTGGTTCTATAGCTGCCATAAGTGCACACATTTCTACTGAGGTTTCTTCATATTTCATAAGCACACAGATTTCTCTTATACATGCATCTGCATAGATAAATAAACGTGGACAGCAGAACTGAGTCACAAATTACCCTTTAGAATTCAATTCTGGCTGCAAGCATGTTTAATTGTTTTAGAAATTAATGTATAATAATTTCATATAACTTTATGAATCATCAAAATAATTGCTTTTCTTCAATTTTTTGATAGACAAAATAAGAGAATATTAAATAAAAACATTCAGCAGCTTGTAGAGTAGTGGTCTGTGTTCAAAATACTCAAAATAGACTCAAACCCCCCAAATCATAAGAGTTGTCTGTGTATTTTGAACAAAAAGATTTAACAGGAAAAAGAAAGATAAAAAATGCTCATAGTTCCTTTTTGTTTGCCAGGATTTTAATACGTTTCTTAGAGAAGTGAAATGGAAGTTGCTCCAAACAGCAACCTTTGATATGCACTAACTATTATGAAAAGATCAAAAGTTTTCCCTTTATTATATATGCAGACAAAATCAAACTATGTCAGTCAATATGCTTTTGAACTGTTAAAGCACTGATTGCTATTCCTGGGGAGGAAATTTTGCCTACAGGTAAAAGACTTCATCTTATGAACATGAAATATTGAAAATACATGGAGAAGCAAATAGGAATAAAATATGTTATGAATTATGTTAGAACTACAGACAGAGGAAGATAATATTTTCTGCATCTTGTTTAAGACTCTGCATATATAAAATGTGTCAATATTCTGAGTATTTACCATTGGTACTAAAGTCATCTAAGTGTCAAATTTCGACATGGATCTTGGTTATCTAAAGGCTGTTTACACAAAGAATATCTGTTTGGGATGCAATTTTTAGTACCTTCATTTTTTTACAGTTGTTGAGAAAGATACATTCTTGAGAAGATAGGTTGCTTCCCTTGTTTAAATTCATTCTCAGTCTTCAAAAAAACTCCTATAAGTTGTCAGACTTAGCTTTGAGATAGTCTTAGAGATATTGGGAATAAGTACTGCAGTTCAAGACAGAGAGAGGGCTATGCAGTACTAGTGAACCTTAATCTAACAGTCATGATTTGGCAGATGTTACTGTTTTTGCATAAGCAAGGCATCCTGAAGGACAAAGAAACCCAAACACAACACAAAAGACAATGACAATAAAACCTCCCATATTTTTCTGTTGAAGATCTCCTTCAGCAAAACTTCAACCATAAACACCTTTACTATTTAAAGCACCACTCCAGAGACAGAGCTATTTTGACGAGGTACATCCTCAGCTCTAGATATCATGACATCTTTAGACTTAGAGCAGATTGAGATTTTTTCAGGTAATTAATTGTAAAATGCTCCCTAAAAATTCAAAATATGTGACATAGTATAACAAGAAAATATATGGCAAAACATACACACATAGAAAAGGAAGCTAGTTTGTGTTTGAAGCTAGTTTGTGTTGGAAGCTAGTAGTCTGATAGAGTGGGCTTGAGTTCCTTGGACAGACAATGGAGAGAAATTGAGGGTTTAGTGTATCTGATGCATTTTAGAGATATACTCTACTATCACAGAAATTACTCTCTCACACTATCATTTTCTTTCCACTGGGTATATATTCAAACTCAGAAGCAATGAGTATTTTCAATCAAAAATCTTATAGTAAAAATATTTTAAAAGTCAGATGGTTTCAAAAAGAAAAATTGGCAAGATTGCCTGTCGGTCACACTGTTCAGAACACATGTCCACTAGTAACAGCTTTACAATTTTTCCTATTCCCTTCACTTTATTCCTGGTACAAAAGAAGGCTGTATAACCCCAGATGATGCTATTCTAACTGGTGCTATCAAAAATGCAGTCAAAACTTCATGTCTCTTACAGTGCATTTGTGATGTACTCATATTCACATTCATTGGTTCATTCTTTATATTTTCAAAATTCTTAATATTTTTAAAATGTTAGCAGTTACTGAAAAGAGACTGACAGTGTGATAAGAATAAATATATGAAGATTTTGAAACTTCATCCCACTAGCATTCTCTAATCGAGGCATTTGACTACTTGGTGTTGTTGCAAACAGTACAAAAGCAAGTGGTCCTTTCCTCCACCCCAAAACCTCCCTCCCCATCCTGCCACCATATATAAAGTTAAGGTCAGTTAACTGATCTTCAGAAAAATCACAGGAGCTGGTTGTACTTAAAAGTGTAACACACTAAAACTGCAATGTAAGCTATAGTGAAACAAGCTTTAAAAAAACCTTAGGGTAACACTTCAATTTAAGTGCAGAAATGGCTAAGAACATATAGTTACAGAAACTGAGCTGATAGTTAACTCACTACGCCATAGTGATTTGTAAACTTCCATCTATACTTTGAGTCTAAGAGAGTCACATTCTGTGCTATTAGCCTGAATTATCTTTTGTGGTAACATTTAACTGCAGTAGTCTAATGACTACAAAGACTTTAATTGTTTAATTTTTCTTTAAAACAAAGGTTAAAAAGTCCTATCTGGATAATAAGTATGCTTTGTTGCAAGATTAGTCTAACAGGGATCTTCCAGAATAGATTCCCATTTCACTCCTCAGATATTGTTTTCCTGGTAATAGAAAAGAATCTATTTACTGACCTTTATTTAGTTAGGTAAAAGTTCCTTCTGCTGACATTTGAGATAGGCTAGTTTTTCTAGTACCTTCCTTTCAGGCTGGAAGATATGGCAAAAGACTTACATGAGGTCTGCATCTTCCTGAATTGGCAGAGTTGGGCCAGCCACCTTAACCAAAGCTTCTCAAATGACTTTAGGTTCCTACACTTAGGTAACTAAATTGAAGCCACTGTCTCTCTGAATACCATCTTCATCTGGATTTACACAATTAGACAGTCTTGTTTTAGTGGGACACTTGGAAAATCTGTTGCTGGGTGACAGGTCACTGGTTGACAAGTTGAATATGAACCAGCAGTGTGCCCTTGCGGCCAGGAGGTTAAGTAGTATCCTGGGGTACATTGTGAAAAGTGTGGCCAGCAGATCAAAGGAGATGATCCTGCCCCTCGACTAAGCCCTGGGGAGGCCACATCTGAACTGCAGTGTCCAGTTCTGGGCTCCTCAGTACAAGAAAGATAAGGAACTACTGGAGGGGGTCCAGTGCAGGGCCACAAAGATGCCTAGGGGTTTGGAGCATCTCTCTTATGAGCAGAGTCTGAGGGAATTGGGCCTGCTTATTCTAGAGAAGAGAAGACTGAGAGGGGATCACATTACTTTTTCTGCTTTCCTTGATAGCTCTAAGTTTTAATGCCTGAAGTGTATAGACTTGATTAAGACTTCTGTTTGGCATAATTGCACTCAGATTTACTTGAAAATATTCTGAATTCTTTGGAACTAGATCCGTGTGCCAGTATTTTGGTTCTGTCTTATGTAATTGAGACACAAATTCTAAGCCCAGCCTCTTGGAAGAAAGGAATCTCCAAGTGAGAATACCTGGGGTTTTTCCATGTGTAGGTTGTGGATTTTGACTATATGTGTTAGACTCACAGCAAGGCCACGTGATTTCTGCACTGGTGTGGTTTGCACTGGATTGCCTGCGCTGGATTGGTCTGGGCAGACTGCCAGGTGCCACCAAGCCATTCTCTCACTCTCCTTCTATGAATAGGAAAGGGGGAGAAAATATGATGAAAAGCTCAAGATAAGGACAGGGAGATTGCTTACCTGTTACCACCATAGGAAAAAAAGACTCAACTTGGGGAAACTAATTTAATTTGTTTCAAATTAAACACAGGTCAATGAGAATTAAGAACAAACCTAAAAACATGTTCTCCCAACCCCCACTTGTTTAACATATACTGCTCTCCATGGTCATCAGTTCCTGCTAGGAGCTTGCTCTAACATGAACTCTCCATAGGCTGTAGCTGTCTTCAGGATGTATCTGCCAGCTCAAGCATGCGGTCCTCTGCAGGGTGTAGGGTGGATATGTGCTCCACCATGGTCCTCCTTGGGCTTCACTGGGACAGCCTGCCTCACCACGGTCTGCACCACAGGTTGCAGTGGAATCACTGCTCTGGCACCTGGACCACCTCCTGCCCCTCCTTCTTCACTGACCTTGGTGTCTGTAGGCTGTTTCTCTCACATTTTTTTACTCTGTTCTCCCAGCTGTTGTGCAGCCATTTCTTCCCTTTTCTTAAACATATTATTACAGAGGTGCTACCATTGTTGCTGTTTGGCTCAGCTTTGGCCAGTGGCAGGTCTGTCTTTGAGGCCAGCAGGAACTAGCTTACAGTGTCTTCCCCATGAAGCCATCCCTGCAGCCCCCATCCACACACCTGCTACCAAAACAGCAGGTGTTTTGTTCTATCCAGATGTCTGTGTTTCTATGCCTGCAGGTGTCTATGTTCTATTCAGATCTCCTTATTTTGTTCCCTTCTCCCTATTTAATGTGTAGAAAACAAACAAACAAAACCATGCCTCAGCTGGGATTCCGGGCCCAACCATTCAACCATTGATCACTTATCACAGGTATTTTTCTATTATAAATTCAATTGTGGATCTTACTAGAAAGGGAGGAAAAAAAAAACCCAGCTGACAAAGATTATGACAAAGACTATGGTGACAACATCAATCGTAACCAAAATATTTTACATATAGATTATAAATGCCACTGAAAAATGAAAGAAACCATAAAGCAAAAGGTAAATCTCATTCACTTTTGAAATGTAGTCAGGATAGTAACTATACAGAAATATCTTTTGATTTAGTGCAGAATCAGCTGAAAACTGTGTTGCTGTTTTTGCTGTAGAAATAACCTTCTACAGACCAGTAATCCATAAATATATGTCAGAGCTGGGACTTAAAGCCTAATGTGACTGATCAGTTTAAGATTTGAATATAAAACTTAGGAGGTAATACCTGACTGCAAATACAGCCTTACTACATTGTAAAGGCTATAACTGAGGGCTTTATTAATCTTAGAGATGGATGAACCTTAGAAAATCTGCCTGCAAAGTGAGCTCACCAGCCTATCTAATGTGCTCTTAAAGACTGCTAGCCCAGTAGGTTTTTGAATGTATTTCCTTCAGTGAGAGCGAGTATGAAAAATAGTCTTTATTTCCAAGCAGCTCATGGCTTCGTGTTTTGTTTGCAAAAGTACACCTCTAGTTCCTAGACTTTTTTATTACAACTTAGAAGACTGCTATTTTTTTAATTGAATATTTTATCAGTTCTCTTAACTTCAGTCTTCAGTTATTTCTGTCTTTCTGACTACTGATTATTCCATAACCAGTTTCAACCTTTGTTTTTCATTCACTTTCATCTACAGACTCTTTTATTTGTAGCAATTTCTTCTTTAAGTTGTCTGTTAAACCTCAAACCACTTAATTTTTCAAGAATTTCTTAAGAAGCTTCTGAACTTAATTCTCTGTACTTGAGACGCATCAAGTTGCACAGTTCTAAAGGAATTATTCTAAAATTCTAAATACACACATAATGGAATCCTAGTGTCAGGCATCTAAAGTTTGTGAGTCTTCTTCATTACACTTAATTTTTTATCTGGGCTTTATCTACGTTAGCTTTGGGGTAAAAATAATTGACCTTTTTAAGACTGTAATTGTTCAAGGACAGTTGCCCATGGAGACTTTAATTTCTGACTTTTCTAAACGCAGGGAAGGTAACACTATGAATTAAACAAGCATCCTTGCATAGTACTGATTCTGCCTCATACAACACTGAACCTCTGTCTGGCATTTCTGTTCCCTATGAAAGGAACTCCTCTAGTAGGGATATAACATATTATATGTTTGTGAGAGTTGATGTTTTCAGTAGGGATACTCAGAATTTCTTAATTATTAACTGCTGATAATTTTTAAGAGTAGACACAACAACAAGTATTCCTATAATTTCATTAGCTAATGAAGTGGTATTTTATCCCATTTTATGTAACTTTCTTTTCAAGTCCTCTGGAAGAACTTGCACTTTTTTGGGGAAAAAAATCATGGTCTAGATGTTGAATCTCTGGCAAAGAAGGAAGCTGTAGTTCAGAATAGATAATATTTTTTATTCCCATGGGGGAAAAAAAAGTGGAATATGGACATAAGAGAAGTTGTGGAATTACTCGGGTATCTGCATCCCTTAATTTTCTCTTGGTGAAAAGGTCACTATTTATATTACACAAAATTAACAAAGTTAACATACATTTTAAAGTAAGAACACATTTATTTTTTTTCCTTATGTTATTTTTGAGGGTGAGGAAAGTCATAATACATTTAACAGAAAAATTGTTATCTAATTTCATTTTTCAAAAGGTAGTACCTGTTATGAGTGATATTAGAAATATTATTAAGCTCAATGTTTATGCCCTTTAGCAGTTCCTGTTCAAATATTTGTGATCCTTTATTTAATCTATTTTTTTCTATATTATACTACTATTAATTGTTACTTTATGTTATTTTCTCATTTTCAGTCTTTCAATTTTTGTCCCTTTCTAGACCCACCTTAGTTTTTAGCAGATGCCTTCACTGTATTACCCTATTTCTTGGTACAGATAATATTCAGAAAGAATAAGTAGAAATGCTTCTTTCACTTCCTTCACCATTCTTCTTTCACTGCAGATTTACTAAAACCAGTCTGTTCTAGCTATCGTTTGGGTTTTTTTCCCCCCTCTGGCTTTTTTCTATGCTCTGTAGTGTCAATATATTTACATTCTGTGAAACTCTATTCCTTGTACAAATAATTTGTACAAATTATTAATTCTTTTATAGATCTTGACATAAATTCAGACTTTGTTAGCAAGAAATACTTGAGAAAGAATTTTATATCCTTGCTAGCAATAACATGTGCCCTTTGCTTGTGTTGGAGAGCACAGAGCGCTGATTCAGTTTGTCAATGATGGGTAGAAATGTATTTGCTTACCTTTCTCCTATATTTGATTTCTGCTGATTTAGTGAAGTGAATCAGCCAAATGGATGCCGAGGAAATAATGTGATGACCTTAAGGGAACTGGTGAAATCAAGAAAGGGTGCCTTTCAGTGAATTGTCAGCTCAATGGTATTAGGCTACCATAGGTTTAGATGTAGGGCTTCAAAGTAAATTACTTTGTATTTCATACAAGAAATAAAGATAGTTCAAACAATTGGAAACATTGTAGATCAATGTTACAAAAATTTATTAACTCTCCTTTATTTTAGGAAAATAGCAATTCTACTGGTCTGATGTTTAAGGTTATATGGATTGAATTATGCATGTCAATTATGCATTTGGCTACGTAGACAAATCAGAGTTTTAAGCATTTGAGCAGTATATCAATGAGACAATACTATAATCTGCTGTAACTCTAGAGTTTGGGAAAAGATAATGAACTCAGATTATCTATCTCATAATATTTGAGACAAAAAAGTAAACCGTTATGTATTTAAAGCCTTCACTTTAACTGAGCTCTCATCTGATTGATAAGAACTTTGATCCAGAACTTTCTTCAACTTGAAGTATTTGAAATATTGATTACTAATAAATCGATTTCCTTTTTCCAATATGACAAGTTGTGCTTATTAATAATCTAATACAGTTATATTTGATGTTATAAAATCTGTCTCTCTGTGTTTTAAATGCACAAGGTAAGTTCCATTTTGAATTTTGTGATTTTCATGTATTTAAATTGTGTTGCATTACCATGTTGGTTTTTTTTGTTCTTTAAATAACAGAACACTTCAGCTTGATATGGATTTAATGGAGCTTTTTTTTGATGTCTGTGACACACTTCTCATTTCTAATAAACTGTTTTGCATTACTTCAAAGTGCTGTTGATTTATGAGTCATAAATATGCAAAGGACTAATTTGCCATGTCCCTAGTATGCCCTTTCTGGGCTTGTGTTTATTGTTGTGCTTGTAGTTGTTTCAACATAATTTTATTGTAAAAAATATTCTGTATCTAAAAAGTACTTGAAACATTATTAGATCTAAGAACACTGTCTTCATCTTAGAATCATTGCTGACTCGGTTATATTCATAAATGACATTCCTATTATAGTGTTAATTTTTTTGCAGTCATTCCCACAGTGGCAAAGCCATAATATTACTCATATTATCATTCAAATAAAACTAATTATTTAATTTTCTTTTGGTTTACTTTTGTGCAGAGGATGATTTTCTAATTAGTAATGTGCCATGGATATTAAAATAAAAAAAAAAGTATTCTCATCAACATTATGCTTGTGGTGGTTGCAGTGATAATTTTTAAAAGCAGAGTAAACAGAACTCTCAGACTGTATTGTGAATCAAGTCTTCTTTAAAATGGAAAAGAAATTAAGACAGTAATAGTTTTACTGATTTTAGCTATATAAGAGAGGAAAAATTCATACCACATGCTCTCATGTGAAATCATTTGTTAAGCTATCAGAATAGGAAAACTTACCTTTGAAACATTCCTCAATTGATCTTTCTCTTGTATTTTTATTTTTTAAAAACTTTGAGGTTTTCTCTCCTTATTCTTATTTTCAGTGATGTGAATATCTTTATCTGATATTCAGAAATAATAAGAAAAAACAAAGTATACAAAGGGATATCTAAAGAGAAATGTAAAATGAAATGTAAATCTTGTCTTTCTTTGCAAACCCTCTTTAAGTGTACATAATGTTATCTCAGTAATGTTTCCTTTCTGTTTTCCTCAATAAAAGGAATAGGATAGACCTATAGTATTATATTTACTTTTGTAACTTCTTCAGTAACAGCTACTGTTGCAACTATGATATGATATTTCTGTGTATTCTCTTAGTGGAGAATAGCTCAGGTATGTCTGGTTTCTTTTAGATTATTCTTTTTTCCCATGACCCTTCAGAAAACACATAGTAAGTAGTACTTGCTGCGTACATCTGTATAATAAATATATTTAGAGCTGATTCACAAGCAGAAAATGTACAAATTCTTAGCTTAAACTATAGGGTCTCAGTAGTTGGAATGTATAAATCTGTTCTTAGGATGAGAGCAGCTTATGTATCTCATATTCTTATCACTAGTAAGCCTAAGCGAGAGAAGAACTTGGAAGGGAAGTGTTTATGTCAAAATCCTTCCAAATGTAGCTTATTCACTGGACAGCAGGAAGAGGGCACAAGGAGGAGGTTATAGAAATAGGTGTGTACAGTACCTATTTCTTTGAACATTGGTAAGTGATAGTAACTTAGTAACTCAATATCTCAGCTGATATTGAGCCCACTCCTGCTGTTTCAATTGTGTGTCAAAAAATTCTTCATCTGTAAACTCTTACCCTCATGTAAAAATCACAGTTTGAAGACAATAATAGCTACATAATAGTATCAATTTACTGTAAAACTCCAGCATGAATTTTGAAGCATATGGGAACATCATTCCCAGTATTCCTTAATATCATGGCTTAGAAATGGTACTCCCCAGTGTAATGCTCCCACTGAGACTCTCCAAACCATATGCCACCTGCTAGCTTGCTTACTCCCCCATCCCCATCCTCCTCTCCCTACCAAGGAATGGAGAGGAGAAATGGAGGCACAAAAGGTAAAGATCAAGGGTTGAGATAAAACCAAACTAGTGGAAACAGCAATGAGATAAGAAAACAAACAGTAACAGCAACAATACTAATGACAAGGGTACAAGAAAGGAACAATTCACACAGAAACACCCCTATAACAGACAATACCTGATCTCTCTCTCCATCATGAGAAGCAAACCCAGAAGGGACCCTTCCCCATCTCCAGAAAATGACATCAGATGGTATAGAATAACCTCTGGGTCTTAGCCACACCTCGTCCTGACTACTGCAAAAATTAACCCTGTCCTGGCTGGAACCAAGACACTTACTTAACAAACATCATTCACGGATTTTGTTATGATCAGGAGTAAGGAAATATTTTAGTTTCATTGCATAGCCAAGATTACAGTGTGTTTTGGGAACTGATTTTCAATGGAATTATTTTTCCTTAAACTGAGATACCATTTTGGAAAAATAGTGATTATAATTACAGAGAGCATACATTATGTAAGTGCTGATTTTAACAACATGAATATATCAAAAAAGTTTTCAAAATTATCATTATTCTAAAAATGTCTTTAATAAATGTATGAAATTTTGCTTTGGGGGGAAAAAGAATCAAAATATGCACAAACTGTGTACATTTTTATCCAGGATAAACTATATTTCTCTGCATTGGAATATTTAGTTATACTAATCCAGTAGAGGTTTCCATGATGGGAATTCACACCAAGATACAGATCATAGTGTTCTTTTCAGGTAGAAAAGAAGACAACCACATGAATGGAAAACTACAGAAGTGGAAAGAGATCATACACTGAAAATTAAGAAGACTTTAAATGTTTATTTTTGAAAATGTGAATAAACCTGAAGGAAAAAGGTACAGTAGAAAGAAGAAACCTGCAACGCATTTATCCAAATTCAAACCAACAAAACATCTTGAAACTTTGGAATGATGACAACAGTAAGAAGCATGCATGAAAAATATCATAAGATACATAAAATCACTTTAAAATGTGTGGTTTCAGCTCATTATAGTCATAATAAAGTCTGAAGAGGTTTACAAAATTTTCAAATAATTCTATGTTAAATACAGGCTTAAATACAAACTTCAGACCTTATAGGATCTAGGAATATGTGGTTTTTTTGTTTGGTGTTAAAAACTTTTGAAACGTAGTAATCTTCACTCTACTAGTAAGTGGTAGAGGATCTGAGGTCACATTAAGGCATTATTTAGTATTTTAGTTATATATTTTTTTTCTATTTGTGATAAGATGTTGACAGGGGAAAGAAGATAAAGTAATCAAATTGCACAAGATTTCTTTTTTTCTTGCTTAGGAAACAAGTATTTATCTATCCATAGTGGGACTAGGATAAAATAGTCAACAATCTGAAACTGTAGATAACTCAAAGAGAGCTTCTGCTTCAGAAGGTTTAAACTTTTTTCTTTCTTTTTTTTTTTGGTGTTCTTTTTTCTTCCCTTTTTTCTTTTTTTTTCTTGTTCCGTTTTCTTTTTTTTCTTTTTTTTTTGTCCTCAGACTGCAATTTTCAATTGTACTGTGTTTGAGTATTTCTGTGAGCACTTATGAGCCTTTGTTCACTGAATCCCAGTCACTTACACATGTCCACCAACGTTCTGAAGAATAGAGGGGGGGTATCCATGGTCCTGTCTTGATGCCAACACAATGACTTTCTTGAGCAAGGGAATCAGGAGTCACACTTATTGATAGTCAACAGCAGATAACACTGAGTTATCTATTCTCATGTATCTTTAGAATAAACTAGACAGTGCCAAACTGATACTTTCTCCTATAAGAAAAGATTCAACACTTCAACTAGAACCCCATGCTGCACAATTACATTTGGTCTTTCTACAAGGGGAGCTGTGTGGTGTCACTCTTAAAATGAAGAACTATGGGGGGAAAAGTAACTCAAAAATAAGAGTCGGATAATACATTTAATGTGGAGTGAAAATTGAAGGTCAACACATAGTAAAAACTTCAAAAGCTTTTACCTTCTATTTCAGTCATGTAGGGATAACTGAGGTACAGGAAGCAGTGTAGTACTCTAGGTATTGTAGGCTAATGCAGAAATATGAGCACATTTGTATGAGTCATTAATCACTGGTGGTACCTTTTGCAGAGGTGAAGTGGATTTACTGGTTCTGCTCCCAGCTATGTCACTGCTGTATGTAAGCAAAGTATGTAGGGAAATGTGGATATTTGCATGACATTGCTTTGTAGGTAAAGCCTAAATGTCTTTGGTAGGGTGGTGGAGGCAAAGTCTCTACAGTCCTCAGCTTTTCCAATTTCAACTTCAATGAAGATTTCTTCAGTAATTCTCAGAGAAGAATAAATAAAGATGTGTATTCACACTATGAAAAGCCTTTTCTGTGACTTGAAGGAACTTTGCTCAAATTTGGTTAATGTGTTCTATACAACAGATGTAAAGCTACAGAAAATGTTGTCTCTCAAACTGTCTATTTCAAAAATAGTTGAATGTGGGGCATAAAGTCATATTAAGTGTCACTTGACAGCTTTGAAAGAGTAAAACTGAAATTCTGCCATGTTCTTGTCAAGGCATAGAGGTAAGAATGATCCTTTGCTATATGGGGCACCACAATTTCATTCTGGCAGCATTCAGGTATAACGATTCTGTGGATTTCTCTGTTGGCTATTGCACTGTGATTACAATTAAACTGAAAAGTTCATAAAAGAGTAGAAGACATCTGAATTTGCATTCCATAATATATGCTAGCAGGCTCTTTAGTTCATATCATTACATGCCAGCTGCTGACATGCTACCAAACCACTTAAGGAAAGTCATCAGAGTAAATTTAGCTGCCACAGGCTGTGAAACTGAGCTGACACATATTTAACATCCTTGAAGCCAGAGTAGCTATGATTTACCCTGCAGTAAATGTCTGCTGTGTTACAGATACAGGTAGTGCTCTGCATTCTGTCCTTGAGGGCAGCCAGGAGTATGTACTGCATGGAGTGTTACGGAGTAATTATGGGAAGGACTGAAAGACCAAGATCCCTTGCGTCTAACAATGAGACAAATGCACCCCATTGCAGTGAGAGATAATAGATGACTCCTGCAATTAATAGTAGTAGGTCCTGGATTGCTTATATTTTAAGCAGTGCAAAAGACCATGGAAAATTTTACACCAGTGGGGAGAAACCACTGCACAGGTCAGCCACGTTCCAAGGCTGCATGAACTTTTTAAAGGCAGAAGTAAAATACACAGAGAACTTTCACATCCTTCTAGTATAAGGGAAGGTTCTGAATTGATTTGATACTCCTGAGTTTGTAGACAAGGTTATGCAAAAATAGGATGCATTAAGGAAACCACAGCTCAGAAATTCTGGATAGAAAGGTACAAAATTGCATTTTTGAGGCAAAACAGCAGCACAGAGGAGCTATATTTCAGCCTTGTAGCTAGTATTCAGGTCAGTTGTAAAGAATAAATACATTTAGTAATCAGGACACCAGGAAGGACTTGACTCATGCTAAGTTGAAATAATTCAATAGTTTCTAGAATTAAAAAAAACCTGATAGCTGTTAGCAAATGCCTTCCTACACCCATTTTCTAACTTTCCCATGCTAATCTGTGTTTCTATAAAAATTATTTCCTTTAAGGGACTGATATACGAGGCTACATGAAAGCTCTCTATAGTCCATATAGAACCAATAGTGTTTGCTTGTTTTGTTTTATTATGCTTTGTTTTTAAACATGGCATTTACCTATACAGAAGTAATATTTAACTGACAAAAAAATCCTGCAATAAAAACAAAACAAAACAAAAAGCAAAAATATGCCATTTACATACTGTCGTAAATTTGGCCACGTGAGGTGAATTCTGAGACAAAGAACGCAGTAGGTCCCATGGAAATTCTGAGTCACAGATTTCCTCATGTGAAAGCAATGGAACTAACAAGACATCGATCTGAAAGACTGAAATTGTCTAGCTGATATACAACTTGCAAGATATTCAAGGAGAGATGATCTTTACAGGAAAGCCATTACAACATCTGAGTAAATGACATTCTGATTAAGATTCAGACATTATATTCTTTACGATACAAAGTGCAATTTCAGGTCATGGATGAACATAAATGGAAAATTCATTCTAATCTCTAGGCCTATAGATTACATAAAAATAAATCAGATATATTCCAGAATGTTTGACTCATTTGTAAGGATTTTGGAAATCCAGCTTGTGACAGGTACAGTGGACTAGAAATAAGATCATACTAAAAGAGAATCATAAGTCTTGAATGTTGTAGCAACATGAATGCTGAACGAAAAAGCAAAGAAATCAGTGTCTTGACATTCTAGTCTATTTTGATGTATGATAAAACTTGACATTTACTCATCTTTAGGTTATGTACGTGATAATATTACCATGCCATAATAATAAGAGTCACTTTAAATTTACACTATCACAGGTTGGGCAGAAAATAAAAATTTGTGGTTTATGTTATCCAGAGAATATTTCATATCAAGTAACTAAATATCATCCTAACACCTTCCTGAAATTGAAAATTAAAACTTTCATACACAAGGACATTTAGACACATAGTCCAAAGACTGAAAGAAGAACATTTTTATCTCAGTAGACCCCACTAGAATAGGTCTATACATGGACTGATAATGACCCAGAAGAACACTGGAGGTAATCAGGTAAGACTCAGAGGGTTGAGAGTATAACATGGTTATTCTACCATCATCTCCACAAGAAATCTGCATCTTGATCTTAGGATTGGTTTTCTATGTTTTTCCATTTTTTTTTTAATGCCCACGTGCAGGAAAGATCATTCTTTTACTCTGCGTAGAGAAAGTGTCTTTAGGGTTTCAAGTGCTCTAACATTTAATTGCTCTCTACAAGGGAAAAGAAAAAGAGAAAAAAAAAGTATGTAGACTAAAAAAAATTCCAAATTTACCGGCTTCAGACTGAATTTTTCTCTACACTGATGTGGAAAGAGTGAATTGGATTGATGGATCTGCATTTGCTAGACATAAATGAAGCTGCATAGGATTCAAATGAACTGGAAATGCTACATGGAGTGCAAAAACTAGTGTTATTCACAGTCAACTTTGTTCTTACTTATTCTATCTGAATTTTCTTGGTCGTTCTCACAAAGAAAAAAATGTAAGCGTACATGCACATCAAGTCTGAATACAGGTTTATGTAAGACAAATATGAAATTTGTAAGTTACGAATTTCCAGTTTGCACTTTAAAAGTGGAACAGGAAAATTTCCATTTATTTACATTTCCTGAACTGTCTGCTACCACTGTCACTGAAATATGAATCCTTCTGGTCTTACAGAAAATAGATTATCTCCTACAAAACTTCTAAGTCCTTTCTTTATATCATACTAGGGAAGATTTTTTTCAATTCTTTTACTGAGAATAATAATTTTTTTTTGCTTTGTTTTTCAGTTAATTTACTGAGAAGAAGCAGATAATATAGCCAAGAAGAGGAAAAATTATCTCACCAGGAAGATGATATAGGCATCTAGAGCATTCTGAGAAGTGTCCTTAGATTAGCCCTACAAGGCTTTATTACGTTGGAAACGGTGACAATGGAGTACTCTACTCCAGCATGCAGTATGATATTTATAATCTTGATCCTACAAAATTCTGTCTAGTAAAATTTATTTCATGCTTTCCACATGAAAAAAATACCTTATATTTGATGTCTTTTCTTAGTTTAAATTGCATTTATATAGAGGTTTTTTGTTTATTATTTCTCTGTGAGACAGCTTGTATCTATAATCAACTGTGTTTGATATTTACTACAGGGCACACAGTTGAGATTGACAAAGCCTTCTTGCTTCAGCTACAGGAGGCATTATGCTTGCAGGCTCTTGTCCTGTTGAAGGACTTCATCCACACCTATATCTACTGGAAAATTAACACAGTAAGCTTTAGGCAATCCAGGAGACGTACATATGCACCTACAAGAGTAGAGTGTATTACTAGACCAGTTGACATCAACACAAGTTACCTAATCAGGGACATCAAGACTGGAGCCAACCTGGGCTGCAGTGGTCATGTGTTAATGGATTTCACAGTTCTGAAGGATATGAACCAGGTGAAGACTAAAGTTAGAACCCTGAGCTTTAGAAAAACAGAATACCAGCTCTTCAACACTTAGTCAATAGGACACCCTGAGAAATTACCCTCAGGGACAAGGCAGCAGAACAGAGCTGGCAAATCTTAGGGATGTTTTCCATAGAGTGCAAGAGCTCTTGATCCCCAGATGTAAGAAATCAAGAAAGGAAGGCAAGGACTGTCATGAGTAAGTTGACACCTTCTGGTCAAACTAAAGGGCAAGAAGGATATGCATAGGCAGTGGAAGCGGATACAGGTATACTGGAAAGACCACAGACCTGGTTGTGTAGGAATGAGGTTAGGAAGGCCAAGAGATGGCTGGAGCAGAACTTGACAAGTGATGCAAAGAATAACAAGAAGGGCTTCTACAGAAAAGGAAGGTAAAAGAAAGCATATGCCCCTGATGAAGATGACTGACAAACTGGTAACAGCTGATGAGGAGAAGGTTGAGATACTCAATATCTTTTACCTCAGTTTCACCGGCAACGTCCCTTCCCACATCTCTTGAATGGACGGACTACAAGACAGGGACTGGAGGAGCAGTGTTCCTCCCACTGTAAGAGATCAGACTTGTGAGCTGCTCAGTGGCAAGACTAGACTGAACTTCACTAGTGCTTGCACATTCATTCACACTCACTCCAGTTCCTGGCACCACATATACTAATTTATCAAGACGGGGTATTGTCTTACAAAGAATTAGACATTCAGTTAAAAAAAAAAAAAAAGGCATTCAGAGTATAGAGAAGATCAGGTTCAGGACCATCCAAGGAACCTGAGTACACATAAGTCTGTAGAATCTGATGAGATACATCTCAGAGTTCTGAGGGAATTGTCTGATGTAGTTGCCAAAGCCACTCTCCACCATATTTGAAAAGCCATGGCAGTCAGATGAAGACCCAGGTAACTGGAAAAAAGGAAACATCATACCCGTCTTTAAAAAGTGTAGGAAGTAGAGTCTTGGGAACTACTGACCTGCCAGCTTCACCTATGTACCTGGGAAGATCATGGACATTACACTTATAAGGATTATTTTAATATTCAGTGGCATTTATGCAATTAAACATTAGCCAAGTTTCTTAGCAGGTTGCATGCTGAACCATACATATATATCCCTAGGCAACAGATAAAGAAATCCTGAAGTCTAGATAGTTCATGACTTCAATCGCTAATTTTCATCTGAGAAACCTTTTCTACATCCAAGACTGTAAAATGTAAGATAAAATACAAGGATTAAAGTTCACAGGTGGCAGACATGGTTTAAGATTAAACAGAAAAAGATAAAGAAAAATATTAAAAAAAATCCTCAGTAAATAGAGTATCTTGTTGCATTAACAAGCATTACTATATTTTAAGAACTGGAAATAAAGTTTCTGGTCCATCTTGTAGAAACATCAAAGACCATTGATTCAGATTACATTGTTTAGTACAGTTTAAAAAAAATGCCATGAAATTAAAGAGACATCTTGAAAGATTGTTATTTAGCTGATATGACACAAAGGCAGTTTTTGTGTATATCTCTTTTTCTTGGTCATGGTAACCTCATAGTGAGTAACATATATAATTAATTACAATAACTAATTTCACAAAAACACTTCAAGAAAAACACAGTCATACTTGCTTCATACTTGTGACAAACATGATACACTGGATTTACTCATTTTGATTTTATGGACATAGCAATGCAAATGCAAGCAGATCATAATATTTAAATGCATTCTTTAAGAGGTTATCTCTGCTGTACCTCAATATTGTGATGGTAGACTCCATAACAAAAACACAAACCTTTCAGCTAATGTTCCACATACAAATCACTAAGAGTGATGTTTTGACACCAAAAGGTTTAATCTACTTTTTATAATGTTTCAGTACTACACAGAGAAGCTGCCAACTCCATGGTTGCTGCTCTTTGCTTCAAAGAGATAAGCAGTTAATAAAAGTAAATTTTGCCTGACTAATTAATTGTTAGCATCTTTGGCCAAATTCAGAGCATCATATCATCACTAAACACCTGAAAAAAAACTGTAGTGAAACATGTAATGTTTTTAATATCTGTGGAAGAGACTACTGTGAAAAAGAAAACAAAAGCAGGTTTTTGTTTGGGTTTCATTTGATTTGGGTTCTTTCAGTTTGTTTATGTAAATATAATTATTTTAGGTTGGAGTTTATGCTGGGAAAGAAAGGAAAGAACATTTCCATTTCAGTGCTTTCCAAATATATAAACTGCATTTCTAACGGAGACCTATTAAAATGGTTTTTTTAGAAAGAATAAAGGAAAGGAGGTTTGTGATAATCTGGAAAAGGATACAAAGGATAAGGATTTAATTGCTATGGTAATCCAAAATTTTGTATTAAAATACAATTGTTCTTCAAATCATAATGTTAAGGAAAACTTTCTTGTCCAGCTATCCAGGAGTCACTCTGGCATCACACCTGCACCACCTGAGGTAGAGCCAGAGCCCCTCCACACGAGTAAGCCAATGACCCTCTTGACTCCCTATGCACCCCACTCAGACAAGATTTCCTCACTAGCTCTATCCCAGGTTTCCCTTAACAAAGTTTCAGACGTCTCAATCCTTAAAATAGTTTAATTTTGGTGCAATAACTAAATACCATCTTGAGCTGGTGGGACCTCGAACAAAGGAAAACGTGCTTTTATACTCCCACAGTCTCAGCACATGAAAGTCTGGGATTCTTGGCTGCTACCGTGCCTCTGAGAGTCCAGTCCCCCGGCTGGGCCTCAGCCCCGGGCCCTTCTTTATGTGAAGGTTGGCAGTTCACAGCCTCTTGCTGGTGCTCCCAACACCCAGAGCTCAACCTGCAGCTGGCACTGCAACTGCACACTGAGCAACTTGCAGTGAATGTGTTCCTCAGCAATATAATTCTACCAATGTGTCTTTCTTCCCTTGCTTATGGGCTTTTGACATCATTCGTGGAAATCTTGAATTTGTGGGATCTCTGATAAAAAACTAAGGCCTCTTTTTATGGTTTTACGTTGCACCACTGAACTGACAAGTCCCCTCATATAACTCTAATATACTTGTATCTGCATTAATAAAGTTGTTTCTTATAATTGTGATCACAGAATCACAGAATCAACTAGGTTGGAAAAGACCTCTGCATTCATTGAGTCCAAACCATGACCTAACACCAGCTTGTCAAGTAGACCATGGCACTAAGTGCCACATCCATTCTTTTCTTAAACACCTCCAGGGACAGGGACTCCACCACCTCAGGGGGAGTGCATTCCAATGGCAAATCTCTCTTTATGTGAAGAATTTCTTTCTGATGCCTAGCCTAAACCTCTCCTGGTGCAGTTTAAGACTGTCCTCTTGTACTATTACTGGTTGCCAGGGAGGAGACCCTGACTCCCATTTGGCTACAATCACCTTTCACTTGTTCTTGTTGAACCTCATATCATTGGATTCAGCCCATCTGGTGTACAATGAGGTATTTTATCTAAAAAAGAAAAAAGTACTTAGAAAACATAAAAAAAGTATTTTTCGTGGGCAGTTACTCAGAGATATTAGATAGGGGTTATGCAATTTAACATTTGCTCTCTAAAATTTAACCATGGCTTTCTCTGTCTCTTTTTATTATGGAGGGAATCTAGTCACTTAGACTGGATTAGACATATATATATACATTTTCTATGTAAGACTTACTCCACTACAGTAATGGTGCCTTTTGAGAGACAAGTGCAGTCATCTTGTATGATCTTAAATCCTCTGCATATAAAGTCCTATTGATGTCTTTGGATAACTTGGATTTTTTTAACCACTTATGAACTAGGTTAATTCTAGCCTAACTCTCCACTTAGGTCTCTTCATGTAGTCTAATTAAAAGCCAAATGTTGTGAAGTATAAGAAAACACTCTATAGTAAATACTGATAAAATTTCTCAAAGTCTAAATTACTTTAAAAAAGCATCAATATTAATGGAAAAACTACAGTGAGTTTAGTATGACCAGTTATTGAAGGTGTGATGTTCTGGAAGACCCATCATTTCAAACACATATAACTTGTTATACGTTATTGTTCAAATTTGTAATATGTTATTGTTCAAACACATATAGCTTGTTAAGAAAAGACAACTTTTACACACTTTGTTCATTATTTTGAAGTACTTTAGAACCTGTTAAATTCATAGCAGTACACAATAAAGAGAGAAAAAATGCACTTCTCAAAACAACCACATTTACATCCAGGAAACTCACAGTTGTTGTGATACATAAACTCTATCATTATGAAAAATTTTCAACACAAGCTTCTTGTAAATATGTTGCTTATTGAAATTGTTCATATAATATTACTAAACTAAATTTGAAAATACTGAAAATCATGGAAGAAAATCACATGCAGTCAGGTTAATCTCTAGTCAGAGAAACCTGGATAATACAAAGCACATATGCTGACAGATCTTGCATAAAAACTTGACAAACTATCAAGTTTCCTGAAGTTTCTTGCTTTCACAAAAATAAGTTAAATAAGTGTCTTTCAGTGTTAATTTAAGTATTTAAGTGAAAAAAATATTGACATGGTTAAGAGTATTTCTCTTTTTAAGGAGTATTTTTTTATAGGTAAATTTCTGGAACTCCTATCCATGGTGACAATTACCCTATGACACATGCCAAACAATTGGAAATAGTGTAGCTACTTTCTGCTGTTATAACTTGATCTTATTTGTCTATTTTTTTTCTTAGTGACTCTACAAGAAATTGTAGTGATTTATCTCTACTGTGAAATAAAAGTACCATTGAATGAGTTTAGCACTGAACCCCTGATCCATTGTTTAACTGTTAACTCATTCCATGGGGTTCTCATGAGTTACTAACTTCCTCAGAGATTAATTTAACTCCCTCAGAGATTAATTTGACTAACAGTATAATTATAAAAAAAGTCAACGTAAATTATCCTTAGGTCAAGGGTTGTCACCTGACCTTTCATTTAGCAGTATAAGTACAGCCCTACATTTTGGTATGGGTCTATAGTTAATCTAAGAGGTTAATAACTTTTTATATTTATTTTTTTTAAATATTTTAGTTACATTGTTTAACAATATTACATCTTTGTAATTTGCAATTTGCAATTTCCTCAGTTATGCTTTATCTTTGTTATACAGAAAATTGTTTCTCTTGACTTGGATAAGTGGGACCTGTATGTTCACTCTTTCTTCTCTCCTCTTCATACACTTGTGTTTGATTTTTAGCTTTCTCCTCCTCCCATCCTGATCAATAGAAGGCTAAGACACTGTCTAACTCTGTATATCTCAACAGTACATTCTTCTTCAACATGTCTCATATTTCATCTTCCTTAAATCTCTTGTGAGATCATTTGTGTTTTTATGAGTCACCTGAGTGAGGGAAAAAAAATACAACAAAACACCTCTTCTATCCCCTTACCATATAAAATGAAAACTTTCTGCATATGTTAAACCCTACTCAAGGCCTGTCAGAGTGACCTGGTCAATAGTAGATTGGTACTCACATAAATATAACTCAACATGAAAATATGCAAACTGCTGCTGACCTTGTTAGGTGTTTATAAGTGATGACTCAGAATCTCATTATGGGCAAAAGGGAACTAACCTTATGTAACTGAAGATCCAAAAATTTATTCTTGGTCTAATTATAATCTTAAAAATTTAACCAACACACAGCAAATACTTACTTCTAGTCTAGCTGAAATATTATTAATATATTCCAAATGACTACAGAAAACTTTTCTTAGAAAATCACTCTGAAATATGTTGACAAGTGTGTTAATATTCATGCTTAACAAGCACAATAACAATAACAAATTCAATTATTTGTCTTTTCCACTATCTCAGATTCTTCTGATGTTAAATGTTACTGCATAATTAGAACTACAGAGATAAGATTTTCCACTTGCTACTCATTTACACATTCAAGTAAAGTTAATTCATGTCAAGGGGTAAATTCCTTTTATCCAAACTCAGTACCATGTGTTTGTGAAGTCTCATTATCAGTGGTTTAATACGCTTAATCAATTCTGAAAAATTTCAAATGTCAAAGAAATTGTTAAGAAACAAAATATATTCAGATAAAAAACTACTAAGAATCTTTTATCCATATTTATCATTGCAAACAGTTGTCTTATTATTGATCTGAAGATTGTTCATCCACTCTAGCATAAGTAGGATTTATGTCATGATGAAGTATGACTTTCAAACTGAGAAATTTCCATAATTCATGAGTTTTCTGCGTGGTTTGAGTTTTTCCTCACTGTATAAATGAACTTGAAATCTACTTTTTTGTCTATGAGTGGTAAAATACTACAAAATCTACTAAAGATTATGTCTAAGGTTTTTAGACTCCTTCTTTCTGTTCAGTAGATATAAAACTGTAGTTGTATAACACGTTTTAAAGAGTAATTGTCTTGACCAGAAATGGTTTTTGTTTGTTTGTTTTTTTTCCCAATTCAAGAACTGGTGAAACTGGTGATGCCACTTAAAAAGAAAAACAGAAAAGCCAGAACATAGACTGATAAGATGAAGGGGATAGTTGAATAAACACATTCAGATGCTGTGTTTAATTATTGAATTAATAGCATTCTAGCTATTTTTTTTCCACACTAACATAATGACCTCTTAATATTGATTAAAATAACTTTGCAATATTTCTGAGAGACTTTGAGAAAAAGAGGATTTCAGAAGTAACTTACCCCTCTCTAAGCTGAAGTCCTGGGTTGTGTTTTTGAAAGAATGATCAGTGTCACTGACTGGCTTGTTTGTACGTATTTTGATTCTCATTCTAATACTACCATCCTTAATTCAGGATTTGGAAATATCAGTGATCTCAGCCTATCTGTGTATATTTTTCCACCATGGATTAAAGACACTTTTCGTTTTGGGAGATCTAAATAGATCTGCCAAGTGTTCTTTTTGGTTTTACAATGAAGAACACATAAAACAGAAAGGTAGTGCCATCAAGCAGTTAAAGGACAATATTTCATAAAACCCCCCAAACCTCTCTTGTATCTATTTTACAAAGCAATTGGTAAAATCAGGTAAAATCATATTCTAAAGAATACACATGGTTGTGTGGATCTTTTAAACATTGCAGGGTAAGTCTTTCACTTACTGCTTATCCAAATAATGACACATTCCCTTCAGTTTTTTATATCACAGTAATTAAAAATAAAAGTTTCCTGAAATTAAAGACTAGACAGAAGGAGCAAAGGGCACTTGATTCTTCCTCATGCACTGTTCCAAAATCCATGATTTTCAAAACTGTGCATATGTGTCTGCCTTTTACTGAAGATGACAGTTACTTTTATTATTGTTATTTCTGGTCACTCTTTCTGTGTGTATCCTTCATCTATACAAACAAGTATGTGTGTACACACAAACACACATAGAGATACACAAATATGGGGATGCACACTCACTATAACTAAATTGTCATGGTTCTAAAGAAGTGAACTGGACCAATGCTAATTTAAACCAATTTGTTTGGATAGTGACAGCTGTATATAAAGTTGCACTTCTCTATCTAAGCTGTAATTTAGGGTAAATAACATGTTTTTTAAAATTCTGGTATCCTCTGGACCATTTTACAGATTAATCTATGCATTCATGCCACTTTTGCTGAAGTGGAAGCAGTAATCATAGTTGTTATCTTTGTCTGTCAAAAGTACTAACAATAACTTAAATATATTTTTCTGTTTGTAAGAATTTTTCTTTAAATCATTCTGTATTTTTGACACCCTGTCAAAATGGACTTTTTTATCTGTTCAAGGAAAGAAATTTAATATGAATGTTGACAGTATCTGTCATTTTAAAAGAAAAACTGGACACAATGTTAAGTAGTTAAACTCGGTGAGTAAAATAATTTATTTGACGAAAACAGATTTTAGGACATATTTCTACACTGCAGCCTTACCATATATCTGAATATCCCTGAATTAACTGGAAAAGATAAATACAACTTTCTGCATTACAGGCCAATCGTTCCTAGAAAATAACCCTGGAATGGCAAGAGAATAATCAGCAAAGCAAAGTATTTTTTTCTATTTTTCATTTAAAGCCTAGGAGGAAAATGTTCTTCCTACTTCAGAGACATATAAATGTCTTTGTTTTTCAGTAAGACAAAATTCATTTTTTAACTCATTGAAATTCTCAACCATAAGAAGTTTTATTGGGAAAAGTAAAGAATAAGGTCATTCTGTCCTCTCCATAAAGAAGATTAAATAGCTACTGTATAAAGGAATTAAGAGACAAGATTACCTTGAGATTCACTAAGGAACTTCAGACATCCCATAATAAATTTGCTCCAAACCTATATAGATAATAAACAAACAAACAAAGAAAAAAGGTCTGGTCTGCTCTTCTGAACAAAAGAACAGTAAGATATATCACTGAATCTATACTTAATTCACAAGGACATTCTGTTTTTCAAATACTGTTGAAATTGTGCATGCAATTTAAAATGCCTCATACCAGTAATGAAAACAGCTGCTACTCACAATAACTATGACAAAAACAAAACAATTTTGGTAATATTGAAATAATTTCGTACATAAATATATTTAAAAACTGGTTCATATTTAGAATATCTTAATGCAAAGAAAAAAAAATAATCATTGTTACTTTGAGTCCTGAGGATAAATGAAAAAAGCTTCAATGTATAGATAACATCCTGCTGCCTGGGATCTAACATAATGTTCATGATTTATGCTAACCATCTCTTAGTTTTCATCCTGATTTTGCATGTAAACAACCTATTACTGAGAAGATCATAAATTCAGAGTGTTATGTGTGTGTCTGGTAACTATACTGAGCTACAGCTCATATGCAGATGAACAGTAGTGGGGTTTTTTTGAACAAAAACTTAAATTTGCTTCATAAATATATTATGAATAAGTACAATAGCTTCATTTTGCAGGTGAGGAAATTAAAATACAAAGATATTTATGACATACACTCAGCTGGTTGGGCCCTGCTAAAATGCCTATGTTAGGAAAGAAGTTTCTCTGTTTTGTTGAGGGAGTACAATGCACTGCATCCAGAGTTAGCAGCATGTAGGTACCCAGAAACTCAGGTCTCCAAGTCACCCTTCCTAGTCCCTAAGTAAGCTCCTTGTAGTCTCAAAGAAAAGGACAAATCTACATCTCAGCTCTACATGATGGCGACAAACAGGTGAAATCAGGAGTCCACTGTTTTCAACACAGACATAAGCATGATAGCCCATCTCTTTGGAACTATCATTCCTGTTCTGTCTTTTCTTTCTCTTTCCATTCACTTCAAGTGACAGAAGAGGAAATGTAAGATTTGTTTCAGAAATATCACTTAGATCCCTGGGATACATGAGAACAATCCTGTCAGAAGTGGTTTGTGGAGAATATACACAGAATTAAGTTTGTGCTGCTAACTTCTGGTGAGATCTTAGGCTCTCTTACAGATGCCAAAACTGCTTATGACTCAGCTCTGGGTCAGAGCCAAGTACTCAACCACAATGCTCTCGTGTCCAGGGAAATTTCTGGAGGCTAACACTTTGAATTTATGAAGACACGTCATCTAAAATAAAACTGGAGACTACTGTAGTGAATAACTGCAGAGCTGTAATCCTGACTTCTGGTTGTTTTCTTTCCCCTTGAACATGGTGTATCTATTTAAAAAGTATTAAAAATGGACCTATTTTAATGGACAAATGCAAATAGCTCCTAAAGATAGAGAAAACTACTAGTTCAAAAAATACTTTTCATACAGAATATATAAATTAACATATTTAATGTGTGTTTTAAAGTAGCTCATATTTAAATTCCCTTTTTGGAAAAAATAAATATCTTAGGCCCGTTTTCTGATAAATACTTTGACTTTTATGGGATAATTTTTTTCCTTATTTCAGCCTCTATGTTTATGCAAAATAGTTGCTAAATATTAATATATAATATAAGAAAAAGGTACCTTAAACTTGAAATATCATTATCTAGATCAAATTTCAGACTGCATGATACTGTGTTTGTAGTTAAAATGCGGGAATATTAAGCTTGGAAACATCTACCTCGTAGAACAGTCTCAGGAAAAATTGCAACTGCAGGATTCTCAATCCTATACAAACTATTTTTCAAAAGTTACAGTCAAAGGTTGATATAAAACTTCAGTACATAAACTGTAACTTGAGGATGGGTCACTACAGTGAACCAAGTATTTTTACATGTTTTGTCACCCTAGATCCTTGAGTAAATCAAATATTTACCATTTAAGTGTTGCACTCCCGTTTCTTCCTCGGAGGGCACACACTCTCCCTGGGTCAATTTACCTTATAAAAGCAAAATAAATCTCATGAAAGAGATATTTTTAACATTTTATCCTTCATTAGTTATGGTATCTTCTCATATGCACTTTATTCCATGTCATTCGAGAATGTAATATATATGATAATGATGCAAAGCGTGACTAGTAAGCTCCTACTTGTCATCAAAATCGAGATACTACCAAGCAATCCTCCACTGTTTTGTAGCAGAAATATTATCCAAGTCAGTGCTAGAAGGACTAGTGTTTAATGCATCTGAGTCACAGAAAAACATCCTCCTATTTCCTTTTGGTTCCTTTAGGTGGTTAAAACTGCATTTGCCAAATACTTTTTTCCATGCATCTTACCTTTCTTATCTCAGAGGCCCAGAGTATAACTTAGCATAACATTTTAAAAGTGATTTATGTGCTTAGGAGTCTGAATCTCACAGGGAAATAATGAATCTTAGGATCATAAGTTATTCAGCTTTTTGAAAACCTAATTTCTTCTCTGTGTAGACAGAGTAAGGACATAGCCTTACTCCTATGTAACTAGAAAATTAATATGCATCTTCTTATAGAAGAAGAGATGTTTTGCTTACTTCTTCCTACTATAACTGTGAAGCAAGCAATCAGGAAAATAATGGAACCATATTTTTGCCCTCATGTCGTGTCAACTAGGAGGAATTGAGTCATTACCACAGGAGAAGGAAACTTATCATAGTCTTTCATATTGGCAGAACTACACAGAACATTAACTACAAGAGGTAAAGGAGGAAAGGGAGTTTTAAGTTTTCACTGATATTGTGATGTTAATTCATGCACATTATATAATCCTATAAATACTGTGGCTGAGCATAGATAACCTGAGAAACAGGAGCATATGCAGCCTGTGAATGCAAAATCTTCTGAAGAGTTTGGAACTGCTGAAATAATACTTGAAGAAAATAAATATTTTCTAGAGAAATAAATAAATAAAACTATGATATATAGTGGTCTAACATAAAAAAAATGGGAATTGTTTCACTAGAGGAGCTACAGGTATTCACTCTTTGACATCACCTGCAAATTGACATGACATTTTCAGAAGTAAGTCTTATCACTTTGAAGAATGAACAGCCTGAAACCAGCAGCTCTCACTGTATTTCACAGGCTGATTTTTTTGATAGTTTCATCTGTGTTACTATCATCCTTGAAACATGCCATTTCACTTTGTCTTGTTATTGACACTTTGAGACTCAGAGAAGCTGTTGTTTATCTGTAATTTGAAAAGGCTCTGTATTTCGTAATCCTTATAAAATCTTTCCTGTGAGCTTAATACCGGGCAGAACAAAAGAAAAAAATCACAAAATGAACATTGAAAGTGCTTACACCAAACTTTTCAGAAGCATAAATGAATCTGTTGCTTCCTTTTGGCTCCTAAGCAACTTTCTTTTCCCTCCCACTTTTCACTTTAAGTGTCTCACAGATCTGATGGTTTCAAAAGAGCATTCACAGGATACTCTTACCTCTGACTTTGATATTATAATTTCTAGCCCTCTAGGTATTTCCTATTGAGAGACCTCCACTGGCTCTAGTGGAATTTTTTGACCACCTTCAGCTCTGAATGAAGCTGAGTATTTACAATACTCGAGACTTTGGTTTCATGTCAAGGAATGAAAATAAGAAATCAAAAATACTCTTTGCCACTCAGTTGAAGGGACTTATTCAGGTATTGATCAGATGTCAGATGAACAATAATCAACAGAGCATGGAAACAGTCCTAATCCTGTTTATTTCACAGTTGTTCACAGAATTATCCTCTAAGATGGTCTAGACAAAAGCACTTTGTGCTTTTCATTTTGAAAACATTATTTCACTTCATTGTATATTCGGATGTTTGTTCTTAATTATCTGCATTGATTACTGTTATATAAAATTCAGCCAACATGCCCTGAGATATATATATATATATATATATATATATATATATATATAACTGTCCCAGTCAAAAAGTTTTAATTACAAGGCATACTGTTATATATAATTATTTTTAACTTTCCTCGTTTAATTTCATGTTGATGTAATAATGCTTTTAAGACAGAAATTTCATTCAAGTAGGAGCCAATGACAACCATTCACCATATTGCACTGAAAGTTTTGCTGGAGAAATATGCTTGATATCTTTTGAATAGTAGTTTTATTTATGGTTTGCAATTTGCTAAGGAAGTTTCTCTATACCGAAATATTCATTATTCGAATTGCTACAAGTACTCCCTTGCTCCTTCTGTGGCTTCACAGGATCTAAACTAAACAGAAGTAATTGTTTAGGTATCATCTGTACTGGAAGTATAAGAAAGCTAATTTTCTAAAGAATTAGTTTTTAAGGAGAAATTCTAGATATTATAGATCCAAATATTTTCCCTTGGTAGCATCATGGAATGAAAAATAAACAAAGCTAACGTAAAGAAATAGATAATATAACAGAAATTCATGGTATAAGCAAGCTTATTTTGAACACTGTTTAAAATCAATCTAGATGTTTGGTCCTTTACCTCTCTATGGAAAGTTTGAATAAAATTTTTTGTAGGTAAACCATAGATAAGTACGAAGTGATGCAACCAGGAATCAAAATGCTATGCTGAATGAAAGTTTCTCTTATGAGCTTTTTTCAACACATATGTTGTGCAGAAGTTATTTTAAATATTAAATATTATTTTAAAATATTTTAATTATTTCCATGTTTTAATTTCTTTTATAGCAAATGAATGTTATGTTACAAGCAGTTCTCTGACTCACAGATAAATCTGACATTTGAAAATAATGCCTTCTAAATGAACACATTCTGAACAAGCACAAAGAAAGTACAAAGCATATTTTACTACGGGTAATTTCAATTTTATTAACACTTGACTTCAAGAAAGCAATGAACTCCAGCACACTCTCTCGATTTCATTCTCATGGCTCTGCTCTCAATTAGCCCTCAGTACTCTGAATCGAAGACAGGGTAGGTCTCCAATGTACTTCAATCACGTTGTACTCCTTATTCAGGATCTGCCAAAAATTTTAAGCCTTGGCTGTACTGTCACTTAGATAAATAATTTTATCCTGAGTTTATGTATATTGATTTTAAAGCCATCCAGGATGCCTCTAAGAGATACATATTCAAGAGAAAACCCCCCCTAAGACTGAATGGTGTTACGTAAACAAAATATTAATCAAACTTCATACTACATTCTTAAAAAAAAAAAATTGAATGCCTTGCAGCACCCTTAAATGCATAGATTCTAAAAGTCTGTTCCAAAAATTAAATATTTTGTTTTGGAAAAAAATGCCCCACTAGGAATCAGACTTCTTTCTCATTTGAGGTGAGGATCATGAAAGAGAGAGAAAGGGTAAGACACCTTTTCTCTGAAAAGTAATTGTATTAGAAAGATGTAGGTAGGAAAATAAGAACATGCAGGTTTAAACAGATATTCAGCTGCTACAGATTTTTTGTTTCAGTAAAAGACCATCAATTTTGCAACTCTTGTCTCTTCTCTATTGTAAAAAATATCACACATCAAGGATATTCAAAGTGCTATGCAAAGTTGATCACTTTATAAAATTCAATCGTAATTTAAGTATTTCTAAATGACCAATGTTTATGAATGAAGTGGATGTTTCTAACTTGTCAAACTCCAATACAATTGACGATTTTTATTTGGTTTTAGAAGTGAATTTTTTCTTTTATTGTATTTTAAAATTTTTTTATTAGTCTAAAATTTGTTGATTTTAATGGCTTTAGATCAATCTTTGAGACACAGAATAACAGAATCATAGGATCACAGAATGGCCTGAGCTGGAAGGGACCTTAAAAATCATCTAATTCCAACCCCTGTGCTGTAGACAGGGACATTTTCACTAGACCAGATTGCTCAGAGCTCCATCCAGCCTGGTCTTAAACATTTCCATGGATGGGGCATCCACAACTTCTCTGGGCAACCTGTTCCAGTGCCTTATCCCTCTCACAGTAAAGAACTTTTTCCTAATATCTAATATATGTATATTAGGTCACCTTGATCCCTTCTCTTTTTCATGCTTGTAGTGAGTCAACCCTTGTCAGATACCAGGTACCCACTAAAGCCTCTCTCTCACTCTCCCTCTGCAACTGGACAGAGGAGAGAGAAAAAAAACAGCTAAGAATTCATCAGTAGAGATAAGAGCTGGGAGAGGTCAGTGACTGATTGCCTTCATGGGCAAAACAGACCAAAGTGGGGATAGTACTTATATTTATCGCTAACAGGATAAGAGCCAAAGAGTGAGGAAAAAAAAACAGTCTTAAAAATACCTTCACCCCACCCCTCCTTGCTTCTGTGTTCTCCCTTCTCCCCCCAGTGGGGCAGGGGGATGGGGAATGGAGGTTGAAGTCAGTTGTTTCTGCCGCTGCTCAGAGAGAGGAGTCCTTCCCCTGCACCTGTGGGGTCCCTCCCACAGGTGACAGTCCTTGATGGACCTCTCCAGCATGAGTCCATCCCTCAGGCAGCAGTTCTTCCCAAACTGCTGTCCCGTGGGTCATTCCTTCTTGGGGTATAGTCCTTCATGAATGAGCTGTGCTGACATGGGTCCCCCACAGGGGCCACAAGTCCTACTGGGGAAAAACCTGCTCTTGCACGGGCTTCCCTCTCCATGGGCCACAGGTCTCCGGCAGGATCCCACTCCACCCTGGGCCTTCCATGGGGTCACAACCTCCTTCATGCATCCACCTGCTCCAGCATGGGCTCCTCCATGGGCTGCAGGTGGGTCTCTGCACCCCGATGGTCCTCCATGGGCTGCAGGGGCACAGCTGCTCCACCATGGTCTGCACCACGGGCTGCAGGGGCCACAGCTCCTGTGCCTGGAGCACATACTGCCCCTCCTTCTGCACTGACCTTGATGTCTACGTTGTTATTCCCATGTTCTCACTTTACTATTCCCTGGATGGAATTTTTTCTGTGCAATGATCTTTTGTTCTTAAATATGTTATCACAGAGGCATTACTATTATTTCTAATTGGCTCGACCTTGCCCAGAGGCAGGAAGTCCGTCCTGGAGCTGGTTGGCATTGGCACCATGGAACAGGGGAAGCTTCTAGCAGCTTCTAACAGAAGCCACCCCTGTAGCCCCAAAACCCAACCACAGAAACCCACCACAACGCTGAACAAACCCAATCCTTCCAACCTTTCCTTGTAGGAGAGGTGTCCATCCCTGTAACCATATTGGCATCTCCTCTGGATGTACTCCAACAGGTCTTTCCTGTGTTGGGGATCCCAGGCAGAATGACCACCCTGGACCTGCTAATCACACTGCTTTTGATGCAGCCCAGGATATGGTTGGTTTTCTGGGCTGCAAGTGACCATTACCAGGTCACGTTGAGCCTCTCATCCATAGAATCACAGAATCACAGAATATGCTGAGTTGGAGGGGGCCCACAAGGACCTTCAAGTCCAACCCTTAGTCTTGCACAAGACCATCCCCAGGAGTCACACTATGAGCCTGAGAGTATCATCCAAGTGGTTCTTGAACTCTGTCAGGCTAGGTCCTGTGACCACTTCCCTGGGGAGCCTATTCCAGCACCCAATCACTCTCTGGGTAAAGAACCTCTTTCTAATATTAAACTAAACTTCCCCTGACACAACTTCAGGCCAGTCCCTCTATTTCTGTCACTTGTCACCAGAGAGAAAAGATCAGTCTCTGTCTCTCTTCTCCTCACAAGGAAGTTATATACCCTGATGAGGTCTCCCCTCAGTCTCCTCCAGGCTGAACAGACCAAATGATCTCAGCCACTTGTCATATGGCTTCCCCTCAAGGCCCTTCACCATCACTGTTGCCCTCCTTTGAATGTTCTTTAAGAGCTTAATATCTTTCTTACATTGCAGTGCCCAAAACTGCTCACTATATTTAAGGTGAGGCCACACCAGTGCAGAAGAGAGAGAACAATCAGGTCCTTTGACCGGATGGCAATATTTTGCCTGATGCTCCCCCAGGACATGGTTGGCCCTCCTGGCTGCCAGGGCACTGCTGACTCAGATTCAACTTGCCATTGACCAGGATTCTCAGGTCCCTTTCCGTGGCACTGCTTTCCAGCATCTCATTCCCCAGCCTGTACGTACATCCAGGGCTGTCCCATTCCAGGTGCAGAATTCGGTACTTCCCCTTGTTGAACTTCATATGGTTGGTGAGTGCCCAGTCCTCTAATTTGTTGAGATGCCTCTGCAGGGCCTCCCTGCCTTTGAGGGAGTCAACAGCTCCCCCCAGTTTTGTGTCATCTGCAAACTTGCTTAGTATCCTTTCCAGTCCTGTGTCCAAGTCATTTGTGAAGATGTTGAAGAGCAGAGGACCTAAGACGGAGCCCTGTGGAACCCCACTAGTGACAGGTCCCCAGCTGATTATACCCTATAGTGAGTTGACCCTGGCTAGATGCCAGGTACCCATTAAATCTGCTCTGTCCCTCCCCTCTGCAACTGGACAGAGGAAGTAAAATACAACCAAGGATCCATGAGATGAAGTAAGAACTGGGAGAGGTCACTTACCAATCACCATCATGGGTAAAACACACTCGAAGTGAGGATATTAACTAAATTTATTTCTAACAGGATCAGAGCAAAAGAGTGAGAAGTAAAATAGTCTTAAAACCACTTTACTCCACCCTTCCTTCCTTCCAGGTTTTACCTCCTCCCCCACAGTGATGCAGGGAGATGGGGAATGGGAATTGTCAGTTATTTCTGTCGCTGCTCAGAGAGAGTAGTCCGTCCCCTGCTTTCCATGTGGTCCCTCCCATGGGAGATAGTCCTTCACAAACCTCTCCAGTGTGAGTCCATCCCACAGGCAACACTTCTTCACGAAACTCCTGCCACGTGGGTCACTTCCACTTGGGGCGCAGTCCTTCAGGAACAAGCTGCTCCAGCATGGGTTCCCCACAGGGCCACAAGTCCTACCAGGAAAACCTGCTCCAGTGTGGGGTTCTCCCTCCATGGGAAACAGGTACCTGCCAGGACTCTGCTTCTGCATGGGCCTCCCACAGTGTCACAGCCTCCTTCAAGCATCCATCTGCTCCATTGTGGGTCTCTGAATTTCTTCATTCTTGTAGTCCTCCATGGGCTGCAGGGGCACAGCTACCTCACCATGGTCTTCACCACGGGCTGCAGGGGCCTCAGCTCTGGCACCCGGAGCACCTCCTGCCCCTCTTTCTGCACTGACCTTAGTGTCTACATTGCTGTTCACATGTTCTCACTCTGCTCTTCCCTCATTGTAATTTTCCTCTTTCTAATAACTTTCTTTCCCTTCTTAAATATGTTATCACAGAGGTGTAACTATCATATCACTCCTGATTGGATTGAGGATTCTGGGATGAATTCCATCAGGCCCCATTGAGTTGTAGGGATCAGATGGGGCAGCAGATCCCCCACAATTTCAGGGTCGACTGGGAGTTGATCATTCTGAGGCCCCCTTGTTCCATCATCTCTGTTGAAAACAGAGGGAAAGAAAGCTTTAAATACCTCTGCCTTGTCTCTGTCCCTGTTTGTGAGGTGAGCATCTTCATACTGTAATGGACCAATGTTACTTTTATAATGCCTATTGCCATTAATATATTTGAAAAAACTCTTTTTATTTTCCCCCACATTTCTGGCCAACTTCAACATGGCTGCAGCCTCTGCCTGTACAGACTGCATTACTTCTGTGCACGCACACACACACGCACACAAATGCACAGATACTCACATGGACACTTACACACCCAGAGATGGCCATGACATCACTGGTCTATTTAACTGACAATTTCACTCTGATCTCACCCTTAGAGACTCAGATGCAGCCTGGGTTGCCAGACTGCATCTTCTGCTCTCTGACTAGTCTGACTTGATGTTTGCTAGTGATCATACACTTACATACACACCTGCACTTGATCCAGATCCTGACAGCATGGGCACATGGATCCATGTGACCTAAAGTCCCACTCTAGCCGTTGGCACATTAGTCCACTCTGTTGTCTCCAGTTCTCCCCTCAATAGTGAACCAAGAGTCCATCCACTAGGAAAGGAGTTAGAAATACCATTTTATAAGGTAGGACAGACTGCATTGATGAGATGAAGAGCATTGCCAGACAAGCATAACAACCAACCATGTGTTTACACAGAATCAGCCCTTGTTATCCCTTCATTGCTCTATGATCCATTTTTTTGGTCTTACTCAGAGCAACTACTTCACTGCCTTTCCTGTCCCCATCTTCACTTCTTCCCCTAAGCATCCTATAGTAAATCATGTGCTATTCCAAAATGCTCTCCCCCCATAATGTGTACCATACCTCTAGACAGTGATCCCTCCTCAGTCCCAAAGGTATTCTGAAGAGCTGCTCTCTGACTCTTCCTGATGGGCTTCACACCTGGCTGAGGCCTGGGAGTCTCCTGTGACCACTCTGTGAAAGTCCAGGACAGAGTGTCCCTACCTTCAGGTTCCCACCTGCCTTTGTACCCCTGTGCTCCTTTGTAGAAGTGTAGATGAATTTTATCACGTAATCTTGCATTTTTAGGTGTGAATTTATATGTACTACCATGCAAATTTCTCAGCTTCAGACAGTGTTTTTGAGTCAATAATTTTAAAGACAGACAGAGATTTAGAAACAAATATTTAGAAGACTGAACAAACTGTTTTCCTTCCTACTTTGTGATTTTATCTAAAGAAAAAGTAGATATAAACTGCTGCATGAAGCAGTCAGAAATCAATTTGCAGTCTGAAAACTGACAATGATTATTACTTTCCACACCTGAGAAGGTGAAGGCTGACTGACAGTGTTTTCCCTGTGGGTGCTCAGAACATCCATACTACCAGTGTGATTGGTCACACTCTATCTTTTGGTTAATATAATGTTTTCTTTATGTTATGTTTGTTGACTACAAGGTAACCTAGTGTGTGCTCTACAGATCCTGTGGATAAAGAGCAATGGGATTCATTATTTCTGAGACTCATTATGCAAACTGCTCCCTCAGATCCATATTATAGTACATTTGAAAATCATTCCACATGTCCAAATGTTCTTTTCATAGTACTTCATTTTTTCCATAGACAACCAACACCACAATGGTCTGTACAAGAGTGTGTCACATTGATATAACCAAAGGCTTTTTGTTCCTTGCAGCAGTTCTCCTGGTAATATCCCTGCAGTAATTATGAAGAATCTGCAATGATGCGCAGAGATACTCTCACCTCTGACACCCTGGGGAATTCTACAGGGACACGTCCTTGGACTTTTAACTAGATTGATGTCCTACAGGTCTTTTTTTAGCATGGTGTATGTGGATAATTTTTTATTCTAATGTCTGTGGAGCTCTTCAGAGAGTGATGCCCTTGAACCCCTGCCAAAGGTATTCCCTGAAGGCCTTGTGTTAGACAAGCATAGTTTGTCCCAAATCTTTCAGAAAAATGAGTTTATTACTATTGGAGATTTTTAAGAGGGTGATGACTCCTGCAATGTATATTTGCCTAGAATTTTAGACTGACAAAGCCTCTGAGAATGTTCCATGCTGTTGTTTGTCACTTCTGTTAGTTATATTCATATAGTTTTTCCCTTGTCATTCTGAAACACTTTCACTAACTATTCCTCTCATTTGGAAAAGCTCTAGTGTATTCCACGTGTTTGATGTCACAATCTTATCAAAGGCTACTTTCCATTAATTGAGTACAGGCAACATAGCAATGTACCTGCCAATATTCTTTCCATGTTATGCAGTATAAACATTTAATAAAAATAAAATGGTGAGGAGTTCAGTTGATTAGAGATTTTACCTCTGTCTTTCTTTTCAAAATACTTCCTAGGGTAACACTCAGAGGAAATTCTGCAGCTACTCTGTTAAAAAGCTGGAGAAGAAAAATGGACAATGAATCCGAGTACTGATTAAGATAATTTTGGTCTACTTTACAACTCACTGGCGGATCAGGGAGCATAATACTTGTCAGTTCTGAATGGGAAAAAGAACCCCTGTGATTTAGCTATTGAAAAACCTGCAAACATAGGTTCTTCCAGGTATTACTTATCAATGCAGAATTCCCACAGGAGACTCTCCTGTCTCTCCTACAAGAAACACAAACTGAGGGCAGATATAAGCTAATATCCTGAATTCAGTACTAGGATAAAGCAATATTGATTATAAACATTTTGCCTGAATTTGTATTAATCCTTTGATTTTTAATTTTTACCATCTTACTAAAATATATTCTTATATTTATTGGACACAGATATATGTACTTTTTTGTTTGTTAATGATTTTCTAGTTTTCCTTAAAGAAAACAAAATCTCAACCTCTTTGTTGCCCAGTTAGAGCCACAAGAATCATCAATGCATTCAGAAAATTCCTATCAGACTCTATCATAACTTTCCATAGTCTTTCTCTATTACAGGCTATTGAATGTAATTTGATTAAAATCAGTCTATAAGAACTTCTGTTCTTGTCTGCCAGCGGGATTGTCATGAAAGATAGTGGTAATTCGGCTGTCTAATGCAAAAGAAATTATATAGATATGTGGTCTTATGCCTGTCGAGTACATATGTGTTCTAGCCTTTACTCTAGGTATTCTACCCATTCTTCTACCGTTCGGTCTATTCATGTGTGTACTCTGTAAATTCAAAGCTTATGACTTGTAAGATTAGTGAAGATTTCTGACATGGTAGAAATTATCTAACATGTTCACAGGCTCTTATGGAAATTTTATCACAAGAAAATTTTATTCCAGGTCCACAAGGAAATGACCTAGTTTAAAAATCACATGCAACAAAAGTAATATTAGTTAGATCAGAGCATTCAAAGTATCTGAGATAAAACATTTAGAAAATATGCATGTTTTAAGTTTTACATTTTGAGATTGAGCAAGGAATGTTTTATTGGAAACAGTCTTCCAGTACTGACAGAACAGTAATGTGGCAAAATACTGATAATGGTCATTGTGCTTTGTAGATTTTTCATACATTTCATTTGAAGACATTCACTCTTTTAACCATAAGAAGAACACAGTAAATTCTGGGTAAATATAAATACATACACATAGCACTGAAGTGTCTTAACAATAGTTTGACTCATACCTTTTAACTGGCTTTTGAAAATACTATTTTCTTTTTTGCTCCAAGCTTGATGGTTATTTCTGCAAAAGTATTATTTTTTAGAGCTTCTGAAATGGAAAATCAACACTGTAAGGTTGTGAGGAGTTCCCTTTTGCCCTAGTAATTTACCATTGCATGTAATTTCAAACTAGTTTTTTTATATAGTGCCATTCCAATACTTTTTTATGAGCTATAGAGGAAAAAATATTATTTGTAATGTGATTGAAACAAGCAGTGTATAACAAAGTGCCACGTGGGGTGCTGAAGATGTACTGGTTGATGTTCATTGACAAAACCTGCTAACATTAAAGCTTATAATATTCTTTGAAACAAAGTGGATGTACAGGTGAATGGAACTGTCTACCTTCCTTCTGTTGAAATAAAAAAGGGGTGAATAAATCCTGTTTAGTTTTCCTTTGTCCTGATAATTTTCATTAATATGATCCACAATTAGTCTTGCTGGCTATGCAAGGTATTATCAATTCACAGTGACCTAATGTGCCATTACTTGTTTCCAAAATTCAATACAACCAATAAACTCACATTATATTTAAAGAGATGGATTTTTACAAGTCACTGGGTAACTATATCAAGTCTCATATAGTGGACATGGAACTTGACATTTAAGATTTAAGATTTAAGATTTCAAGATGCACAGAAGAAAGGCCAAAGTTGGTTGAAATACATAACTGACATTTTTCTCTGGTGTCCTGTACTTTGTGTTAATGAAGTTATAAAGATGAGGGTATTAGTTAAATTATTTTGTGAGTGAACATGATACCTTCAAAGTGTATTTTGTTGCAGATTATGAAGTTGCTATGGCATAGAAAAATGTTAAAAGAAACATTTATAGTCAACCAAAAAAAAGCACAGTGGAGCTTAATAAAAAATCATACAGAGCCAAAAAAAAGAAAGATCCAAAATATATGCTACTGTAAGTAAGACTGACATTCTGCTAGAAATCTCAAGAAAAAACTTTATAAAATCTTTTAGTTTATTTTTCTTTTAAAAAGACTAATGCTTATCATGGAACATAGCCATAGTAATTAAATGTAAAACTGTTTTAGTATAAGATATTTATGAAAAAAAAACCCAACAAAACACACTAAGGATACATATCCAGTATGATACAGGTAGGTATCATACTGTATATAAACGTATATTCTTTTCTTTTCTCATTGGTTCTGCATGGATCATTGTAGCACAGGAAATTTCTATTTATGACCTTTACTAGTGTTGTTTACTTTAGAGAAAAATAGTACAAACCAGTCTCCGGAAAAGACAGTCATAGAATTGTATGCTTGGAGCATCAGTGCTAAGAGACTAAAAGGAGGAGGAAGAGTACAAGGAGTAGTAACTTTTTTTTGGACTTGTGAGAAACTCACTGGCAAAAGTGATCAGATACTATAGGACAAGCTAGAAACAGCAGATCTACATAAGATGATGTGATTGAGAGAATTACACCATTTCTGGAGATACCATGAAATCTGAAGAGAGAGCACTCTCTGCTCTCCAAAGCAAAATGTATGGTTGTCCCTTTAAAATAATAGAGTCTTTTTGTTAAATCCACTGTTGCTGACACTAAAAGTATGTCCAAAGCAGTTAACAACTGCTAGAAAATGAAGTCAGTCTGGAAAGGTGGAAGGTGGAAGATGTCACCTGCAGTACAGAGCAGTGTAGCAGTTACAATGCAAGAAGGAACTCTGAGGTCAGAGTAAAATGCCAGTCCTTTCACTATGCAAGTGGTAAGACCTAGAGTACATTACTTTGAAATGGGTTTAGCAGTTATACTAATGTTAGATTACAGCTATGAGGATTATAAGAGGCCTATGGTTTCAAAGTATACAATTGACTTTAACTTCGACCCCCTCCACAGCAGCTATTTTGTTTTATATTTAATCTGGAATCCTCATTTGTAAAAGAAGAGGTCATTCACTCACTTAAGCTCCAAAGAAAAAGCAGAAAAACAGATAACATTCAGACCATAGAAGACCTCAGTTGTACAGATCAATCTTTCCTGCATCTCTTTCTGTCATCAAAAAAACCTTTTGTCAGGACTGTACTTTTGGTTTAACTGAGGAAAACTGATGAAAAAATCAGGTACTTGAAAGAATGAAGGGAATAAAGAACAGTAGAAAGCATTGAAAATCATTTTTAATGCTCACTTCGTAAACAAAGATACAAATGTTCCTCTATGATCGATGATTTCAGGGGCTTCTAGCACAAAGAAGAACAAATTCAGATTGCTTGTTATGCTTGTAGGACAGTACCAGAATCCCAATATAGGTTGGTAGAAAAGGGAGATTGATTGACCTTTAGAGTAGCAAGATATAGGGAAAAACAAACATCCTGTATTTTCTGTCTTTGACATATTCCAAATCCTCAGTGTTCTGGTTAAGTGAACACTTGCTAAGATGAGAATGCATCAATTCATGACAATTCTTGCTATTGCTAAAATTGTTCATATCTCAAAAAGTGACAGAAAACCAGGCTATTATGGTTTGTGAAAAAAATCGAGGGCACAATATATATCTTTAAAGACACTTCCCTTTTCTTCACGTATATATACATGTTATATATTATAAATTATATATAATAATATAAATATTATATAAATATTATGCTATTTGATAATGGCTGATGTCACTGTATACCACTCCTCCTTTTTTACTGTTAGAAAGCATTATTTTGTTATGCGAGGAGATTTAAAAAAAAAATAAAATAAAGCTCTCTACAAACTTTCTTCGAAAAAGTGGTAGTAAGACAGAGTGTTTGGACAAAGAAGGAAAAAGAATGCTGCAACTGCTCTTACCTGGAGACTCCTGCTCTGAGTAAAGAAGATCAAGTAATCCTCTGCGCTATTCCAAGGAAATTTTCTTCTTGTGTTTGTTTCTTGATAAACAAGGTCAGTCTTTCTATATCTCTTTCTAAATGAAAGAGATCTTTTGCTCATCTATCCAACACTATAGAGCTTCTGAGACCACTACATTATTGATGAAGTTGCAGACCTGTACCACAGCTTTGCCCTGTTCTTAAAAATGATTTCAAGGCAATCTGGTTTTTTTGAGTATAACTGTTCTTTCTTCAATCACTTATTTCCGTAAATCCTCAGAAATCCCAGGATTGCTTCCTATTCCCTGAGGGGAAAAAAAAAAAGAAAACCAACCAACAAAACAAAAACCAACCAACCAAACAAAACTGATTCTTTTTTCTTGCACAGTGAGACATAAATGCATATCTTCTCCAGATAGACATCACAGAAATACGATCAAGCTCTTAATGAGAAAGTATAAATTCCTGCATAAAGATGGGTTTTGGAAAATATACATGGTTTTATTAAAGTTAGCTGATACAATGAGAATATCTGTAAGGTTCCCTGAAAAAAACAAACAAACAAACAAAAAATATCTTACTCATAGATTCTTTTTTTTTCTCTTTAGCATCAAGTTCCTTCAGACACAGTTAAATTATGTTTTTTGAATGTGACCATGATCACCAGTAACCACTGAAGTAGAACCTATGAGAAAAAAAGATTAGGTTTCTACAGAGACTTTCCCAGATAATGACCTGTGGTCATCCTTACTACTTTCCAAGTCTGATTTAATGTTTTCAAGGTTTCCGTTTATTTTCAGTATCAAATCAACATGCATTTCAAGTTGCCTGGTAGAAAGACACAGAGAAGCCATTCTTTTGAATTAAGCTAAGCGTTTATGTGCCTCAGTGATAAAATCCCTGTAAATATCTATAGTAAACATATGAACGGAAAAAATAAAACTAAGATATTTTCATGCATGTAATTCCTTATTTAAGAAGCAAGCCCCTCTCCATGGAGAGTTGTATCTATTTTCACTGAACAACAGCAGAGTCAATATTTTATTGCAAGGCTAAATGTCTGTCATCAGGTGGATATTTTAAGGGATCAAACCAGAAAAAAAATTACTTCTTGGGAAACCACTCATTTTTGAGTGGTTGAGTATCTGAACAAAATATGTCATTAGAAATGACCTTGTGTTTTTCTTCCACCAGTAGGATCTTTGTATTATAACTACATGGATTATTTTTAATTTCTCTCTTTATATTCCCATATTCTTCCCTCTAATTTTAATATATTCCAGCTCCTGCTTCTGCAGACATCACAGAAGAACAATAGCCTACCAGTAAAGTAACTTATTCACTTTTTTTTCACAAAGAATCTGAAAGATGATGGAAATTATGTATTAGCATAATGAAAAGAATATATAAACAAAAACACATGCACACACACACTGGTAGCGTGAAGACTCAAAACATGAAGATGACAATTTGCATGTTAAAATAAACTATTTCAGAATAAAGATCTATTAATCTGAAATTAAAAATTTGCAAATACCTATCTATACAGGTAACACTCAATAAATGTGTAATTCCTTTCAAGACAGTGAAATGAGAGATAGGAAAGCAGGAAATTGATTCTTAATGCATTTACTAACTTACCCAACTCATCTTTCATATGCAGAGATTGTTTGAATTCTTATCTGGATGCTGTTGCCTATGCTCTCTTGAGAACCTTGTCAGAGTGCAACTTATTAACAGTTATGATAAATATCCTAGGAAGATTGACAGAAAATGTACAAACACTACCACTCAGAAAAAAATGTTGATACATCATCTAAAAAGTCCTATTCTCTATCTCCATCTGCTGGAGGATTCTTAACAACAGACTCTAAACGTTTTTCTAACTCTTCCTCAATGCATCTGTTATTTTCAAGGAAAGTTAAACCTCATTTCAGGAAAAAAAGACTTAAGACTATCTCTACTGAAAATAAAATTTTAAGCATAATCTCATTAGCCGAATAATCTCTGTTTAGATATAACCATTCGTATAAACATCTAAAGTTGTGCAAAATAGCCCTGCTGAGAGATATCACTGCATGTGCAAAGCTTATCATCTTACAAGCATCTCTTGCCTCATGTTATTTGTTTCCAAAGGGCTGTGGTGGGAGAACCTACCCCAGTCAGACCTAAAATCCAATCAGAGAGTGCATAATATGCAATTCATCATGCAAGCTATCATGCAAGCTATCATGCAAGTTCAATTGCTGGCCAAGGGTGCTGTCTTGGTGTTGATTATGCTAAAACCGGCCTGGCTCACCAGATTTCAAACACATACCCTGCATTTGAAACAGGATTTGACAGATAAGTTGTTAGCTGGCCTGTAAATTTGTGACTAGCAGTCAATCACTTTATACTATAAAATCCAATCTCCCCTCATATAGTCAGGTTCTTCTAATATAACCTGTCTTGGGGTGTATGTGTTAAGATTCCTCCCTTGGCTGAGCATGCCCTCCAAGGATAATCCTCAAGGTTGAGAGAAAGAGATCTCCCCACAAGCATTGGTATGGGGGAGTTGCATCAAATCTCTACTTATTTCCTTTTTGCTAGCTTTAATATAAATGTTTCAATATTTGCTTTAATATAGTGCACTATCTTATACTATACTACTAGTAGTTTTGGTGTTTATATTGTGTAGTAAATAATTCTGATTAAGAACTTTTGTCTGATCATTTCTAATACTAAATGATTAATTTTGTATAAGTATTCTCATCTTGCCAATCATTACAATCTGTGGGACAAAAGTGGTTCAATTACAACTATATAATTCCTTAAATTTAAACTGTTGGCATAATGCAAGGCAAAGATTGGATTCAGCTGCACCTCAGCTCCTCTCTGAGAAGGGGTTTAGAAAGCAAGGGAGTCCTTTTTGCACCTCATGATTCAATGGCAGGGCTTTTTAATAAATGTTGTCTAAACCTTCCACTCCCACCCATGATAAAGGGTCCAAACAAGTCAACATTCTTGCAACTAGCTCCCTTAATAAAAACAGACAGCATAACTTTCAACATAAAACACAGCAATCACAGACACTTTAATTTAATATTATTGTTGGAAAAGTTGAAACTATACATTCATAAGTATTTTGGACACAAAATGGGAGACCTGTATTACATGTCTTCCTAAATTTCAGACTATAAGCCCACCCCCTCTGTTTTCCGAGGACCGCATCCTAGATGACCAGACACAAGTTCTTTGGATGAAGGGGGGGTAATATGTTGATTGCCCCATCATCTCCTGATGAAATTGAATCATTTTTGCAGAAAGGAAAGGCAGGCTCAGACAAATAGAAAGAATCAGAAAAAAAAGAAAAAGGGAAAAGAGAAAAATTGACAGTCATTATATAAAATGCCTAAGGGTTTTGTTTTTAACGCCCATGAAATAAGGGACTTCTAAAGTAAGGGGAACATGAAAGTAAGCAAAAAAAGTTGTCATTTTTCTTTGAAGAAAAAACAATGTAACTGATTTAGTTGAGATTATTTCATTATATAACATAGAAAAAAAAAACTTAAAGTACAAACAACTAATGAATAACTAGTGAATAATTACCGATACTGCTTATGGTTTATATTTTTAATTGCAAAAAACACTTGAAAGAAATAGAAGTCATGAAATATGTATCTATGAAATTATATAGGAAATACAAACATATTGCCCAGGGTATTACTCAGAGGCTACTTAATTTACAGAACCCTATGGGAATGTCAACATTTAAAAAAATTATGTGCTAATTAAAGAGCTGATGAAAGAATCTAGGGAAAATAATCATGCACAAATATCAAGATAATGTGTACATATACTTTCGATGTCCTTTTTTTTCTGTTCAGGTTGCACTTACCAACTGTAGGTTACTCCACTGAATATCCTAGAGGCCTGATCCTCTAAATTTCCAGACCAAGTACTTAAATTAACACTGGGAACTACCGACTGATCTGATTTCAAAAATCCTGCTTTGTAAAGGAAGATGAGAGAGCTGGCATGCTCTGAAATTTGTCTCAGAAATTGGTTTAGGATATTTCCAGAATATCCACATGGGGCTCAGCAGTCACCCAAGCTCTGGAAGTGGAGATATAACTTATCACTGCTTCCATTAGAAAATTTGGGTTTAGGCACTGTTGTTATGGTTAGTCTCATTGTAGAAACACTTAAGCAAGTGGAGTATGTTAGTCCTAGTATTTATCACCCATTTTTCTCCTATTCTTCATAGAAAAACAGGTTTTCACAAGACCCATCTTGTATAGGATGTATAGGAACATCATTCCTCCAAAGGGAAGGTCAGTGATGTCGAATGCACCTGGAATAGGTAGTAACAACCACAATTCACTCCTATCCTCTTGTCTGTAGATGCTCTTTTCTTATATTAGCAAGCACTGCAATTTCTTCACAAATCATTGTGGTCATCTATTAACTCATACTCCTCTAAACCTACAGATACTACCATCAAGTGTGCAAAAGCAGAGTGAAGAAAACATCATCAAAATATAAGAATAGCAAGAACAACACAAGCCATCGAAGTCTCTGCCTCTCCACCCAAATCCTCAGCTTTGACTTGAACTGAAAGCTATTTAGGAGAAAACATAAATCTTTTCCCTCTTGCTAGGCTGAAAAGTATTTTGTGTGATTTATGACTTTCTGGGTGACAAGACACTTTTGAACTGTTTCTGATTAGTATAATTGGAGATTTCACTCTTGGCATAAGTGGCTGAGGAAGTTTAAACTAGATTTATGTTTGTGAGCTTACTTCCCATCTCTTTCTTCTTTATTGATCTACCTAAATGGAAATGCTGTAAAACAAGACTGTAAGTCAGCAATTCACAAGTCATGGCATAAGAATATACTGTGTTCTGTCCTATCAATTATACTGAAGACTTAGGAATTCAATAGGAGGGATCCAATATCATCAAACTTATCAAATATTTACATGAGTCTGAAAATATCTCGTTCTTACAGGAGATGTCATTGTGTTTTTATTCTTTCAAATGAAAAAAACAACCACTCAACCCCCTCCCCCCCAAAAAAAATCCCTCACACCAAACAAACAAAAAAAACCCCAACAAAAACCTAACAAAAAAACCACCAAAGCAAAAAACAGTAGTAAAACTTTTTACCATCTGCAGAAAAGGTGAAAGCTAAAAGACATTTCTTTTATATAATTATGCCCTTTAAAGAATTACATGGTGTAAATACTCCTGTATGGTTATTTAGGGATGTTCTTTATCTTGAAAAAAGTTTAAAACATATTCTTCATAAAAATTGTAAAAAAAAAAAAATGAGGTACATATGAAAATGTATAGTGCTTGAGACCAATGATCCATCCAGATCAGTAGTGTCTTCATCTCTGTCTGCAAAAAGACACCACAGAGTAAACACAAGACAAGTGTATAAGGTACTTAGGCAGTAATACTGTCTTGGTTTCTGCCTATTTTCAGCACAGATCTTCTGAGCATGCTATAGTTTGTTAACCAGAAACTGATTTTACTTCTAAGTGCTTTCAAATTTCTTGTCTTTCCAATTTCTTTTCAAACCTTTTATATACTTGCATTTACAATATTCTTTTCTCAGATCTAATGCCTTGTATCATAACAATAATGATTAAGATGATGAAGTCTTTGATTTCTTTTTTTTGAATGAGTCTCCCACTAGAGTCTCATACTCCAGCTTGATATTCAAGACAGAAAGTTGGGACACTAAGAATATATGGGGGTTTTGCACCATAAAACAAACACAAAATTCTATTTTCAGTAAGTTCATATTTCTTTAAACATCCCCTTTCTTGAAAACTGCTGAGCAGGTTAGTTTATTTCTATATCTTAAACTCACCTGTTCTTTTCAATTTTTAAAGATAAATGAACACTAAAAATTAGGTCAGTCAATGATTTTTTAAAAAAACTTTCTTCTCTTAAAAAGTCCCCTTAAGGGTTGCACAAGAAATTGGGAGTGGACAAAGCTGGGACAGCTGACTGCAACTGATACAAGGGATATGTATACCACGTGGCGTCATGCTCAACCTATAAAGCTGGGGGAAGAAGGAGGAGGGGGGCATGTTCAGAGTGATGACAGTTGTTTTCCCAAGTAACTGTTACACATGGTGGAGCCCTGCAGTCCTGGGGATGGCTGAACACCTGCCTAGCCATGGGAAGATTTTTCTTTACCTATTCGACTGTCTTTATCTCAACCTACGAGTTCTCTGAATTTTAGTCTTCTGATTCTCTCCCTCATTCTACTGGGATGGGGTGTGGGAGTGAGTGATTTTGTGGGATTTGGTTACCAGTCAGGGTTAAACTACGATAATTCTGTAATTGTGCTCACTATGTTTTGTCTTGGTTCACAGGCAAGTTTTTCAAACTGAAAAGACCAATTAGAGTTCAATATCAAATATGAAATTATATCTTGCACAATGTTACTGATTGCATATATGTAAGTAAAGTTACAAAATTGCTGCATATGCACTAAACTTAAACAGATTAATTACCCTAGTTCATCACAAACCTCTTATTCCTGGATTACTCATCAGGACTGTTGGGGGATATTCAGAAAAAAATGAAAGCGAATGTAATCAGTTTGAAAAGTCCTGAAAAGATACAGCTTTACTTAGAATGAATAATATGACATTTTTAATATACATGCAAGATTGTTTTATGCAGTGACATATCTATGACATCTAAACTTGAAAAATTAATAAACAGTCCTCTTTTATTGTCTAATTTTGTCAGTGAGGTATTTTTATCTGTAAGGACTATGAATGACTTCTGGCAATGTTTAAAGGTAGTAGTTAGAGACATCAGTGACTGGATCTGGTTGAGGCAGTTCTTTAAGAATACACACAGATGAAGTACTTTTGTTAACATGTGCAGGCTGAAGCATTTTAGTTCAGGGAACTGTGATTTTGAGGAAAGTTCCCTAATCATCCTCTCTTACTGTGCACTGCTGCAAATCACACACATTAGAGAATGTAAGTCAAGTTCCTTTCACAAAGTTTGAATTCTTGTCCAGCCTGAATCTAGACATTGCGTCAGATCCAGTCACTCATTCTTTGGGCAACTTTGAACCAAATGTTCAGGCCAAAGAGTAAACAAGTCTAACCCAAAGAAAAATCCTAACTATGCACAAAGTAGAAGCGGAGATCTTATACCAAATTTCTTTGATCTGCCTGTATTTTACACAGTTAATTATTAATGTACACATAGGCTGAGAATACTATGCCTTGCAGTCAATGAGGATGTAGTCGTCCCTGTATTCTTGTTACCATTTCATCCACCTGCTCTTATATAGCGTGTAGATTTCTTAATTATAACTGACAAGCTTTTGGGGACTAACACTACTTTCTAGTATTCCGTTTCAACCATTCCTTGTTGTCCTAATGTCCTATTATAATAAATAGCAATAAATAAATTACAAATATTTTTAGTGTTAACAAGACTAAATTTACATTAGATCAGACTAGATCACTAACTGTTTGGGCAATTACTAATCCTACATGTATTCAACAACCACAAGTTCTAAGTATAGTTAATGGAAAAAAGTTAGGATCGTTTAACTGAAAAGGTCTGATAGCTTCATTCAAATTTTCAGCCAAGTATATATATATATGTTTTTTAATTATTTGGTTTGCCAATTCAAAGGAATAATAATGAGTCTTGTTTTTCCTACTGTCCCTCATTCCTTCTTTAATTGTCATCATAATTTAACACAATGTTATGCTGTAAAAATTAATTAAAGCTCTCAACAATGCCATCTGGTGGGGTTAAAACTAAATTATTTAGAGCTCGTAGCTTATTCTGCATCTTAGATTGTATCTTATGTTGTCCACAAATGCACACCGTTCGGGGAACAAACAGAAGGAACTAGAAATCTGTGTGCAGTCAGATCTCATTTTGATTACAGAGACATGGTGGGATAACTCACCTGACTGGATTGTTGAGAAAGAACTAACCTACATAACTGAAGTACAGAATTTACTCTTATAAGACAATATTTGAAATACAATGCTTTTGATTTCTGCTAATGAAATAAATACAAATTGTTAAGAGAGTTATAAAATGAAACTTAACTTGAGCAGACATTTCAAAGGTATCTATCAAAAATATTTTGCTATTGTTTTGGTAAGTACCTTCAAAAGAAAAAAGTGCTTTTAAAAATTGTATTTTAGTATACAGTAGAACAAGTAAAGAAAACTCAGAGGAGACAAGAATAAACCAAAAAGGATCTTACCTCTTATGTCCTTATAGACTAGTCCTTTGCTCCTAGCTTGATTTCAACCTGGAAATTTGGTTTCTTTTTTACTCACTTTGGTTTTAGGTAGCCCCTTCTGGTTCCTAGGAATTCTTTCTTTATCACACTTTGATCTTTATTTGCAACAGTATTGTTGTAGTCTTTATAGTGCTGGGAGATTTCTTGTCTGTTACCTTTTCAGAGTAATACAATATATGTAGTGTCATACAAATAAAACACCACAAGTTGCAAAATGTTAAAGTGATTGTTACACTTTTGTGTGGTTTTGTCCTTCATCTTTCCCAGCTTTTAGAGATGGTGACTCCACCATGTCCCTTGGCAAATTATTCCAGTGCCTAGTACCTCTTCCAGTGAAACTTTCTAGACCTCCCTTGGCACAACTTAAGGTCATTTCCTTCTTATCCTTTCACTTGAGACATGGCAGAAGAGACTGACCCTCACCTCACTATAACCTCCCTTCAGGTAGTTGTACAGAGCAGTGAAGTTCTGCCTGAGTCTACTCTTCTCGACACTAAACAATCCCAGTTCCCTCAGTCATTCCTCATAGGACATATTTTCTATACCCTTCACCTCTTTTGTTGCTCTTCTCTGGACACGCTCCAGCACCTCAATGTGCTTTTTGAAGTGAGGGGTGCAAAACTGGACACAGTACTCAATATGTCACCTCACCAGTGGGTGAGTGTCACCTCACCACTGAGTACAGTGGGATAATCACTTCCCTAATGCTGCTGGACAGACTAATCTTGATACAGACCAGGATGTCACTGATCTTCTTGGCTGCCTGGGCACAGTGCTGGTGTGTGTTTAGCTGGCTTTCAGTCAGCACCCACAAGTTCCTTTCTGCTGAGCATCTCTCAAGCCACTCTCCTCCAGCCCCATAGCACTGCATGGTGGTGTTGTGACTCAAGTAGCACTTTGCCTTATTGAACTGTGGGCAGTTGTCCTTGGCCCATCAATCCAGTCTGTTAAGATCTCTCTGTAGAGCCTTCCTACCCCCAGGCAAATCAAGAGTCCCATCTAATTCAGTGTCATCTGTGAACTGACTAAGGGTGCACTCAATCTCCTCATTCAAATAATCAATAAAGACCTTAAGCAGTACTGACACCAATACTGAACCCTAGGGAACACCACTAGTGACCAGACACCAACAGTTAATATCTGATCGAGGAACTGATGTCATGTGCCAGACTTTTGGGCCTCAGGACTCCTCCAGAATATTCAGCAATAAGACAAGAGAAAAAAATCAAAAAAGTCTTTTCAATGAGAGTGATCAAACACTTGAACAGAATACCTGAATAGGCTGTGAAGTCTTCATCCCTGGAGATTTTAAAAAGGTGAAAGGATGAGTCCCTAAACAGTGACATCCAGATTTGATATGTGCTCCACTTTTACTGATCTAGGACTGAAGTCTCTGAAGCTCCCTTTGAACTGGAATTAGGGTTCTGTGCTCCTCTAAGCAGCATGTGAAAGTTAGGTTAAACTTGTCAAATGGAGGAGGCTGCCCCTGTCTATTGAGAGCAACTGAACTTGAACAGAAGGTTCAAGAAAAGGCAACAGTCCAGAGCAGACAGAACTAACAGACATGAAGCAGATGAGGCTTCCACCTGCATCTCAGTTGAGATGTTGAGAGGATTAATGAACTGTCAGATAGGTCTCAATGGTGTGCAAAACTTCCTAGGGTCAAAAGAAGATTTTTAGAGTTGGCTGCTAGCCAGGAAGTGGTTCTTTTCCTTGACATCAAGCCTAGAAGCAAAAGCCTATCAGAAGGGACACTGCAGGTAGGGAAGGGTCTCACTGATGTTAGGCTAGTAGCTTGGAATTGGTTTCTTTTAAAGAACAAATTACACAGGTTCAACTTATAAAACACTGTTATTAGGTTTATTATAATAAAATAATTACTATAGCATAATGTTTGGGGTTTTTTTCCTTTTTTTATTTCTCTTTTTCTTCTCTTCTAAAGTTTGTTTAAAAAAACAAAAAAAAAGGAATTTCAAGCAAATTTCCCTGAATGAGCTGGGGTATGATCTCCTATTCTGCAGAGATTCAAAACTGAAAATTGTTTAAAAAGATTCAGACAAACTTTAGTACAACATAATTTTTAAATTACTGTATATTATACTGGACATGGAAAAATTACCTTATTATGTTTACAAATATTTGGTTTTTATTCTGAAAGTATGGAAACATGATTATAAAGGCATTGCACAAGACCATTTCCTACAGAAAAGCTGAGTGAATTTTGTAAGCTAAAATGAAACAAAATAAAATCAATAAGGATTTTATTTCTCCAGTTGTCGTGTTGTTTTTTTTTTCCTAAGATGTGACTGAGAAAAAACACGGCCACTAGAGGGCAGAGACAGATAGCTTTTTAAATACTCTAAACCTAATTCCGTCTAGAAGTGCTTTTGTTGTGACAAGTTAGTAATTTTAGGCTACTAATGAATTCCTGAGCTAGCTAACAACTACAGAGGAATGAAAGATAGATTCAAATTCAAACTTTCATTTGAATAGCATTAATTAAGGTATGTGAGTCAAAATAATTTAAAAAATTACTAAGGACATAATTTAAGGTAATTGCAAAATTACTGACAAAACATGCAATCAGTAATGGAACGATGATGGGAAGAAAATATATGAGTGTGATAAAGTAATTTTGAAAGGAAAAAGTAATGCTAATTGGGGAAAAGGGAAAGTAATATTTCCTGATTTCCTTTGGGTAGGGGGAAGTTTGTTACATACTGCTTTGCTTACTGAAATAAAATATCGTGGACTTTTTACTGATTATTTCCCATAAGGTTTATTTCATAGCTTGTTAATAGAACATATTCATACTAGCTGCCTTTATATAGTATATCATTCCAAATATCTAAAGATGAATTTACTCTATATAAATACGTATAGAAATATATAAATAAATGTGCAAACACTTACTATGGTGTTGTGTTGGTTTCATTAATTTTCTCAGGTGCTAGTTTGGAAAGAACGTAATCTTTTAATCACATTTCAACATGAACTTAATTATTTTATATTAGCTTACTGATGTCTTTATAAAGTGTCTATAAAAAATGTATGTGACAATGTGATATGGTTTGAAGCTGGCTCCCTGCCAAGTCTCCAAACCTTACCACCAGAGTTCCCCCCCCACCTCAAACCTCAGGGAGAAGAGGGAGAAAAAAACGAAAGAAAACCCGAAACGAGAGAGAGACAACCAAAGTGAGATATATAAATATATTTACACTTATATACAATTAAAAATAAGGGAAAGGGAAGGGGGAAGGGAAAAGGAACAAAACCAAAATATTATATATATAAATATCCCAATTAGCAGCCCAATATCTATCCACTAAAAGAGTTAGCAAAGAAATAGCTCACTACTCTCCTGGGACAACGGAGGGTCGCTCCGGAACGATCGCCGGCAACCTGTCTCCCAAGGTCGACAAGGCCCAACCAGGCCTCGCTCCCCAACACGGCAGACTCAACAGCAGGGAACCTGCACCTCCAAGCCCCCGGAAGGAAAGAGGATGAAGGCCTCTCCTCCTTTCTTCTTATAATCTGGCTTACGTAAAAATCGTAGGGAATACTGGGTAAATCTGGACCCTTCCTTGGTTACAAACTAGTCACCAAGGAAGGCCTAGCCCAAACCACCACACAATGCTATAAAACATCTTGTAATAGCAAAAGTGTGAATTGTTTTCAGTATTGCCATAATAGTTATACATAGCTAAAAAGCCTTTTTTTCGTCTGAAATTCAACTCAGGGAATAAAACACTAAAATATATTTTCTTGCTCCATTTCCAGCTCTCTCAATGGAGAGCTGGAATACAATTCAGTTACCTGAACACAAACTGTTAATGTTTTATGAGACAACTTAGCCTATCTGATTAATTCAGAAGGGTTTGACAGTTGTCATGTCCAAACTACAGAGACCTTCAGCTTTTGGAGGGCTTCTGGACCCCACAAAGAATATGCTGGGTAACCATGTGCATCTACGCAAGCAACAGGACCAACCCCGGTGTTACACTTAAAACCTGTTTTATAGGTAAAGAAGAAGCACACCTTTCAGATATGTACAATCAAGAATTTATTGTTAATATAAGTAGGATCTTAAGAATCTAATCAGTTTTAGTCCACATCTAACTGTTGTGGAAGAATAACAAATAATAATGCAGATAAAACTGTTATACACATACTTCTTTTATACCCCTCTTCCTGCTGATATGTTCACCCTTCCCTGCTCCTTAGGGAACACCTAAGGTTGGTGACTTCCTTCAGGTGGTATGTGGGAGGGCATTACCATTTCAGAGTGTGGAGTTTTTTGTCAAGAAAAATATGACATTCATGTCAATGGTTCTTATTCCTTTGTCTAGGATCCAGTAAGGATCGTTTTTGTATGCTTGCAAACACACTTGTACATATTTGCTTTTATCACTGATTTGCTTCCAAAGATATAGTGCCTTTTACCTATCTTTGATATTGCTGCTTTGTTGCTTTCAAAACTAGTTTTTCCCAACTGGCTATGTTACCTGAGGTCGTCTGTCACGGAACAGAAGGAATGGATTTGCTTCCAAGGAGAAGGAAGTTGACCCCCAAGATGACCCAAATGCAGGCCCTGCCCCAGCAGCAGAACATGGAGACCAATGCAGGGTTGGTGTTAGCAACAGGTCTCATCAAGGGTACAAAGATCTTTAGATAAACACAATGTGAAAATTTACAGCTAAAGTCAACCTGCAAACTCCACCAGAAAGTCAGGAACATCAGAGGACAGAGATGGTCAGAGGCACACCTACAACATAGCACCAGGTCAGCCCTGGGTGCCCAGGTGTAAGCTGAAATGGAACTCCTGGGTCCACTGTCAGGGTGTTCCAAGACATTAACACTTAATGGTACCAGTATAAAGAAGTTTGTAAGTCAATATGGGAAGACAAATTATGATATCTACAAGATTTCTAGGTGGAAAATACCTCTTTTATATATAGATAGATAGATAAATATATATATGTGTGTGTGTGCTTTTACAATTTTTAAAATAAAACAAAAGGTAAATTTTAGGACTAATTTGAAGGATTCTGCTTCTGTTCTTTCTTTCCTTGAAAAGCAATTTTTTTTCCACATACTGAACAAATGGTTCTCGAGTTTACCAGGAGTAATAGCAAGGTAAGAATGAGAGAGGCATGTAGTCCTCAAGGAGACCAGCTGGTAACCAGGTAGGATGTGTAAACTGAGACCACTGTTGTGCTTATCATGATTATGATTGCTTTTTCCAGAATTAGAAACACAGAAATAGAACACATGGTCTGAATGAAGATATTCAACTACTACAACACGGACCAAATCATGTTAGAGTCAAGACAAAAGAGACAACAACTCTTGTGGACTTAAAGTTCTGAATCCCAAAGGAGAAAAAAAAGTAGTCATAAGGAAAACAAATTTATTAAGATAGACACCCTCTGATTAAATATCTTCTGTATATTTCAGTCTGAGAACACACAGCAAATCAAAAAACTCACTTAGAGAACAAGAATTATTTTCTGTTCATCCACATTCTAAATTGGATAAGCATTTGTGCACTAATGGAAATCAGATAATTCTGTTTTGTATATGTTGGCATCTCTTTATGTAATGGTTCAACTTTCAAGTAATTCGAGCACAGATTATTACAATAAATTAAAATATCTAATGTGCTTGATTGGATTCTAGCAAATATAAGAAAACATACACCACAGTCAGCTAAGAAAAAGAAAAAGGAAGAAATATTCTTGTTGAATTACCCTGAACTCGGGTTATTCAGTAACAGTGAGTATAATAGAATAGTTAAAATAAAGAGTAACACTTTAACTACAATTAATCTACTGTTTTATTTACTTGGTACTGCTGTTATTTATTGTAACAAAGAAAAGAGTTAACAGGTCATCAAGGCTAATAACTGAATAAACTTCCCTTAAATGTCAAAATTTTAAATTCAAAGAAATAGAAACAGCTTGAAAACTATTAAATCAGTGATAACGAACAACATAAGACAAGCTTGTATTTCACAATGTCTTTCTTACTGGAAGGTAAAAGCATTGTATTTGAAAGTTTATAACTCTTGACTTTATATTTTAACAGATGTTTTATTTTATCATTTATGCCGTTATAAAATGACAGTATGTCATTTAGCACAACTTTTCACAACATTGTAATGATTTAAGAGTTCATAGGTATTTAAAAGTCCATAATGATAGTTTATTTGCCTTTCAAGGCCAAGTTGGATGGGGTATTCAACAACCTGGTCTAGTAGGAGGTGTTCCTGCCTATGGTAGGTGGTTGGAAGGTCCCTTCCTATCCAAATTGTTCTGTGATCCTATGAGGCTTTCCCATAATCAGTAGTTCACTGTGTTTCAGAGATTATTCTTATACTGGAAGTATGAAATAAAATGTATTGATTTGTGGGTTATCTTAATCAAGGTTTAGGATGAAGCAGTCTGTAAAGACGCAAGTCTTACATTCTTTAAGTAGGTTGAACTTGTAAATCAACCAAAACCCAATTAGGTTTTTTTTCATTGAAGTACGTAGAAATTTCTTCAGAAGTTTCATGGGCTCTTTGTCTACCAAAAGATCATTGTTAAAAAGTATAGGACCAGAAAAGATAACTGTTTATCCTTCTGTATCTTCTGTTCTGTTGTTCTTCATGAAAATCTTGAACCCACTGTCTAATCAGTGAACTACTTTAGATATCCTTTTCATCAATGCTGAAAACTTCCTTCATAGTGCAAGAACTTGAAGGTTCGTGAATGAAAGTCTCAGTGGAAAAAGGAATGTAAAAGATACATAGGTGTGTCACTTAGAAAAAAAAACTGAAAACCCAAACACAAATCTTTATTTAAAACAAAAGTGCTGTTTTAAAAACAAAGACTAAGAAGAAAGTGATTGTATATGGTGTCACTAAATATTTACTATGAGTAATATCCACCTTCTTTTGTAACCTGATATCCTAATTCACCTGCATGAGGCACTTCCCTTTGATGTAACTACCACCTTCCACATAATCTTACTCCCTTATAAACCAACAAACTTAATAAATACAAGGGGAGAGCTTTCTGACTGAGGTACACAAAATCTTGCTTTTTGCCATGAATTCAAGGAATCTGGATTTTACCATGTCTGATCAGGAACTGGTAATTTAACAAATTTTAGAGGTAAGATTTCATTCTAGGGCTACAAGGAATGCAGGAAACAAATTAATTGTCTTGTTTTATTGCTGTTTTTTCTGATTAGTTCAATGGGCTTGTTATTTGTATGATTATTTGTTTCTTGGGGTAATCATCTTTTGCAACCACAGATAAAATTAACTATTGATAAAGTGTGAGTCCATTTTTTCCACTCCGCCATTGATGTGCAAGACAAAAACACACTTTCATGCCTTTGTTTGCTTAAATCAACTCTAATTTTCATCATTGTCACACTCATTCCTAGGTAGGTATTTTTCAATATTTTAGTTTTGCTATTAATCTGCAGGAACGCAAGTTAAAAAAAAACAAACAAAAAAACCCCAACAAATAAAACCAAAACCAAAAACCAAATTATGAACATGAATAAGATCACCAAAACTCAGATATGCAAGAGATAAGCAGCAACATGTATATTTATATTTGCTAAATTAGACTGTCGATTCAGTGAAGTGAATAGCAAAATTTCCAATTATGTCATTAGGGCCAAAATGTGAAAGTATTCTAATCTTTGTTAGATAGTTGCAGGCAGATATGCATATATATTTCAACAAATGCATTATTTCATGAAATATAATTATTACTAAAAATCGTAAAGTGACAATAATTTCTGATGTTAATACTGAGTTCCAATTCAATCAAAGGCTTGTCATTTTGCTGTTGTGAAAAAGATATTGAACCCTGAAAAATTTCATGCCAGACGTCATCTATTTTCAATTTACATATTCACATACTTATTATTTTTAGAATCACTAATAATTAAGACGCTAAGAGGAATTGATTGCAGATAACCTTTATGACATAGCTTCTTTTAGGTTTCTCATGACAAGATAGACTACTGCTTTTACAGTAGTAGCATACTTCTGCAGATAGCTGTTAAAATTATGCCAAAGACATAGTCAGATTTTGAAACTGATTGTGACAGGAAACATGTAACTGCAAAAGAAGCTGTTCCAAAGAGCTTGCAGGTAAATAGAGAGAAGGAAAAGCTGCTATTCCTCAGCAATATATAAGTCAAGTTGGTAGGCTAAATATGTTACTTATTGCTCTCCCCAGGATTTCAAGAGGCATTTTCTGCACTTTTTCATATTATATTTGAACTATAATAAATTTCAGATTCTTTCTTTGATAATGTTTTTCCCTTAACCTTTTGTAATCCTGGAGTAATCAATAGAGAGAATAAATAATAATTTTTCTAAGTGATTAAAATATAACAGGTGTTGTGAACTATCTGAAAGTTGCTCAGGTTTTTACAGACTTTTACATGAATCTAAAGTAAAATAGCTTAAATTCATGGTGGTAAAACTAGTAAACTATTAAAACTAGGGGTTTTTACTTTGCTAGATTACAGTTATAAACAGATAAAAAGTAATTCTCCTTCTCCAGTAAGTTAAACATATCGTTTGAATTAGAAAAAATGGTGTTCATAGTTTAAAATCAATGCAAAAAGACTTATAAAATTTTAAAAACTGTCCATTTGTGATATTTTAGTTGAGAGGTGCTGCCAGAAGAGGGCGATAAATATCAATATATTGAACTATAAATTTATGGCAATCTTGCCTGCCTTCACTGAAAGTTCAGTGTTCACTTGAATCTATGTAGTTATTTTGCACAAGAAAGACTGTTAAACTTTCCATTTTGACAAATACTTAGTTCAAAGAAGACCAGGGTACTGCAAGACTTTCAAATACACTCTTTGCACATTTTCAGAATGAAAATATATCCCTGTTTAATTCCCACCCTTCCAACCCCAAAGACAAATATTTGAAAATAAGTCATAATAATATGATTGTATATTATCAATGTATATGTATACTAAAAAAGAGGAAATATAAGGAGAACTGTGGTTTAAAAAAAGTCATCAAAATTCTTATTTTGATCTTTTATTTCTTTTTCTTTTAAACCAATCTCCTGATGTACATTCTTATTCAGTTAAAAAGGAATTACAGATTATGATGGACAAGTGATGCAAAATTAATTATAACAGATTTTTCATATAAACTGGAAAATATGAAAACAGTATTATTAGTGTGGTTCTTATCAGGTCCCCATTCTTTACTTGATAAAGCAGTAGTCTGTAATATGGAGTCATGGTCACAACCAGGATACATCTTAGCTCTCCTGACTCTCAAACCACCTGACTCAGGTCAGCCACCTGACTCTCAAGTCAACCATACTGCATTTTAGATCCAGCAGCTTCATTCTGAGGATCTGCCATCAGCCTTCTGTGGCTTGATCAGTGTTCTTTCTACTAATGAACAGATTTTTGCAGAATTTACATTTGTATCTTACTGATCTGTACTTAAAAGCTGCTTCTCCATATGTTATCTCTGTGATGCATTACACTGGATGAAGAAAACAAGTTTTACATACTCTGAGTATCTCTTAATATCACACAGAACATCGGGTATGAGTGTTTTGTTTGGTTTTGGTTTTACTCTTTCTTTGTAGATCAAATTTCACAGAATTAAAGATGAAAAACAAATTAAAATTGCAATTTAGTACTAAGAAAAATGTGAGCATGTTCAATGGTAGCATATTACCTAATATTATTTGGTCAATTACTTGTTTATAAAGTAGTAACTATTCAAAAAATCACAATAAATGGATGCATTTCCAACAGCTTTGTAGGGTCAGCAAAAGCTTTGATAGAAATAAATGAGTATTTTTCCTGTTTACTTCAGTGTTAGTCTTTTTGAGAGTTCAGTGGGTGAATCTTAACACCATCCCCTTGGAAAAAGTGGCACACAATTGGAGAGCAACAAAATAATATAGAGACAACACACTCTTTGTCTTTACAATCATATGGACATATGTACTTATCCAATACCCTATATATATATGATCTTTATTTACTCATATTGCATTATTTTGATTTGCTGCCTGAAGTTCAAATTCAGATATTCCTTGTAATTTACTATAATTTATTTACTATCTATATAAATAATAAATGAATGCATTCATGTTCAAGCTCTTGAGCAGTTGATACTTCCACAATTAAAAAAAGACATGCAGTTAAATTCATGCAACTATGAAATGCAATTTGTATTGCTAGGAAATGAAAAAAAATAGCATAATGCTGACAGTGCCAAAAGAATAAAAAAAATTAACTGAAACATAGAACCAGTTGATGTAGAAGTTTGAAAAAAAAATGTGGCAGTATTGTTAGAATGGAAAAATATTTTTTCCTACTTGCATCCACTGAGCCAATAAAGATTGACTAATTCTAATTTTGGTGTTTCAATAGGCAGGTGTAATGCATTTCAATGAAAGCATATCTGTTTGAGCTTCAAATTAGTGATTATTCAAGGAATGTATGTGTTTATGCTGAACAGCTGTGAAAAATGATTGATAATTTGATAATCAAAGTAGTGGTATCAGTCTCTTGATTTTTAATGCTTGCTTGTTTTGTGTTTTTGACATAGTACAACTACTTGAGTATTTTAGAATGATGACTGAATTATTTGATCAATTTTGGACAGAAGACCTGTTATCTTCCTTAGGTTTTATATGGATTTATTCTTGGTTCATATTTTAGCTAGAAGTTCCTTGAAAGTATCCAGTGCTTCTAAACTCACATCCTTTAATATGAGAAATATTTTCTCCAAAATAACCTTAATAATAAAGTGTATTTCCAAAATTATATCCTAAATATCAGGAAAATTCAGGTAGTTTTTTTTAAAGAGCACGAACTAACATCTTGGCAGATTTGATTATCTGTTTTGCATATTACTTTGCTGGTTTTGGCTGGGATAGAGATGATTTTCTTCACAGTAGCTAGTACAGGGCTATGTTTTGCATTTTTGCTGGAAACAGTGTTGATAACACAGGGAAGTTTTCATTATTGCTGTGCTGCACTTACACAGAGTTGAGGCCTTTTCTGCTTCTCATAGCACCCCAACAACAAACAGGCTGAAGGTGCACAAGAAGCTGGGAGGGGTCACAGCTGGGACAGCTGACCTCAAGTGTCCAAAGGCATATTCCATACCATATGGTTCCATGCTCAGTGATAGAACTAAGGGGAAGGCTGACCAGGGGGGCTGCTGCTCAGGGACAGTCAGTTAGTGGTAAGCAGTCGTTTTCATTAGCATCACTTGTCTTTCTTGTGGTTTATTCGTCTCTCTTTTTTATTTTCCTTTCCTTTAAAATTTATTATTATTATCATTATTGTTATTATTATTGTTGTTGTTTCTCTTACTATTATTATATCTTTTCTTTAATTTCAATTATTAAACTGCTCCCTCAACCCTCAATTTTTCTCACTTTTACCCTTTCAATTCTCTCCCCATCATCCTGTTGGGGAGTGGGCAAGTGGTTGTGTGGTGCTAAGTTTCTTGCTGGAGTTAAGCCACAACAGACTGGAAGAAGAAATATCAAGTATCATTCACAGCATACTTTTTTTTTTTTTCCTAAAATGGTGTCTTTCAAAACTGGATTAGGTCATTATTTTCAATTTTGAGGGAATCACTGTCCGTGTTACTCCAGACAGTACATAAATATTAGTAAGGAATCCTAGGGGCCTCTAAGATTGAATACTAATACTTTTAAAATGAACATTTAGTTATAAAAGTTACCATTAAATGAGCTTCTTCAGATAGTGGGATTTCTCAAGTTAACATCACATGGCTTGTTTAATATGAACTGTATTACTTTAACATGGTATTTAAGATATTTTACATTATATTTTAAGATAATTAAAGTATAATTTCCATTTCTCTCCATGGTAGAGAACCATAAAATAGCACATGACTTTGAATAAGACTAATTACGTGCTAATTATTATGTTATGAGATATAGTAATTCAGTTCTGAGGATTATTTTAAAGTGATGTGCCTTAACATTCTGAACCCAACAGATTTTGGATTCCTAAAGCATTTCACAAGATCACAGAATCACTGAAGTTGGAAGGGATCTGCTTAGATCATCTAATTCAGCCTCCCTGGCTCAAACAGGGTCAGCTACAGCAGTTTGACCAGGAATACATCCAATTAAGATTCGTGTATCTCTAAAGATGGAGACCCTAGAAACTCTCTTCATGGTTTGATGACCTTCGTTTCAGTCATCGCACCACCAAAATGTCACTTAAGTGCATGGGAGGCTTCTGAAAGACTCAAAATGTCAATGAAAATAATAAATTCAGTTTTGGAAAACATGTTGCCATCATTTATACAGAAAAAACTCCAAAAAGGAAAAATATTTTCAATACTAAAGGTAGATATTTATTTTTCTAATTAAGACAGATAATATGCCATAAAGGCACTCTAAATTGAAAAATACAGTTTATCCTGAGAATCTTTATCTTACCCCAACTACAACCTGAAAGCAGAGGGGGAGAAATAATTTATACTTATTCAGTCCAGTTATACTGCACATTGCCCAGCATTTTGTATTAACTCACCATTTGTACTTTTTGTTATTAATTGAACTGAGATAGTGTCTACCATGCTGTGATTTTCATGAAAAAAAATCCATCCTTGATGTCATGTAGAATGCCAGTCCCTGCTACTGACTCAGTAACTGTCCTACAGTGAAGCTCACACAAACTCATGGTCTGTGACTCAGTGAAATCCAGATGGCTTCCCAAAGTTGCCAGTAGAAAGTCACTTGTAGTTAGATCTTTAAGTCAGATAAAGATTTATAGAGAAGTCAGAATTCAGAAGTTGCCCTTACTATGGGTTCTAAACAAAGCTACTTTGTTTATAAAATCTCACATAAAAATGAGGTTATGTGATATACACAGGCGAGGTAGTTAACAGGTAGTGTGTAGGACAATAGATTTCTGGACGGAGAAATAATGTATATATTCCTAACTATTGTATCTGTCAGTGTCACTGAGGAAAGGTAAAGGTGTGTAACAACTTGATCACAGCTGGTGAGATGAACTCTCTCAATAAAGTCACCACTTTCCCCTATTCTCATCTCTTTCAATAGAAGAAAGAACAGGAAGTTCACTCTTCCTGACCTACTTTCTGCATTTTTCTTCAGTGGAAATATTCTCACTCTTGTCCTTACCCCTCACCCCTGAGGACACTAAATTGCATTTTTCTTTCTTCGTCTTAAAGAGGATTTTCTTCCCTATTACAGAATAAAAATGTCTTCTTTTGCTGTGCTAACATTCTTCCTAGTCCACGTAAGAAATCACGATACCTGAACCACAAATGACAGTTCAAGGTAAGATGCAGTCTTATATGAATAAAAATTTCTATTCTTACCTCGAGTCAACATGAAGGTTCATTTGGTCTGCATTATCTGACCAATAATATAATATTATTATATTCTGCATAAAAAGAAGCAGGAGTCCACATCTGTCTAAATAAAAACTATAAAGAATAATACTAAATAAAATTATCTAAGCCCATTCCTCTTTCGTAAATAGAACTCAGCCATGTGAGTCCCATTTGTGCCATCAAATTTACAGGGTAAGCTTTTGATATAGCATGATGAAGTGATCAAAAAACACCTCTCAGTGCTTTTTAATACTTTTTACACACCTTAGGCATACATTTTTGAAGGAGAAAACTGACATATCTTCTGGAAAAAAATGGGCTTAGATACAGCTGTACACTTTCCTGAATAAAGGGAAATCCCCTGGAAACTTCTAAAATATTTTTTTAATTCAGGAAATTGTATACTTCCTACTCTGTTGATTGCATTTTTCTTCAACCTAATGCATTTATTTCTGTAGTGACTAACATGACCCTTACATTTCTAAAAGTAGCTTTCTAAAAATAAATGGTTGTTTGAGAATAAAAGCCAAAACTGAGATCATTAGCAGATGTAGGTTTGTGTCTCCTTCCCACTTTGACAGAATGGCTGAAGTGGGTTCTAAATCTAGTAGATTAAATTTCTTTAATGTGCTCTATTTGCTGCGTGATAATAGCGTGAGTGGAAACAAGGAATATGGTTACGTGGCAGAATATAAAGCTAAGAAATTATACTTAAGAAGGTAACTGCACGTAAGAGTGTGGACAGAGCACAGATCTGTCACATCTTTCCTGAGTCGATTCTGTAGTCAGGTATATTCAGATATTTTATAGGTTGTACACTTCCAGTTAGAGCCCAATTCTCTTGCAGTTTTTACTCATCGATGCAGTAACTGCACCAGAGAACAGTGACTTTACCTATAGACATTTGGAAGTAAAGTCAAAATAAGGAGATTTTTTTTTCCCAGTTCCACCAGTTACCGAAAAGCCTGACAACTCGGATATTGTGCAAAAGAGGAACGTGGGCACTATGAATTTAGAGACAGGGAGCTTTATTGTCCCTCCCTGTTGTGTGTTAACCATCTAGGCAGTAAAGCAGCACACAGCCACTTGCTCACTTCCAATCCCCAGAGGGATGGGGAAGAGAATAAAAAGAGGAAAAGAAAAAAATCACATAGTTCAAGATGCATGTAGTTCAATAAATGAAGGAAAGAGGTGAAAAAAAATATAAAAGACAATCACTCACCACCTTACATGAGTGGGTAACATCACTTACTGCCTGTTTCTGAGCAACAGGTACTTTCCCAAAAATGTCCCTCTCCTCACTTTTTATTGCTGACCATCACGCTATATGGCATACCATATAAAGCCGTTTTGGATAAGCTGTCTTATGTCCCCTTGCAACCTGCAACCTCTTGCCTACTCCCAGCTTGAACAAGGTGGGGCAGAGTTTGAAGAACAGGAAGCCTTTACACTGTACTTCTTAGAAATAGTCAAAACACTGTCATATAATCAACACTGATTTAGTCACAAATCTAAAACGTACCACTATACACTATAGACTGCTGTGAAGAATGACTCCATCCTAGACAAATCTAGCATGCACTATTACCTGCTAAGTTTTAGATAACTCAATAAATTACAGTGACTTCCAGAGTGGTGCATTCCAAAGATTGGCATCTTAGTGTAGACAAGACAAATTAATCCTGATATGTCCACACATTAAAAAAAGGACAATAGATTGATGAACTTGGACTTAGCTAATGTACTTTTAGACTGAAGATTAGCTCACATCAATCCTGTACTGAGAATCAGAGTGGTGAGGGGCATATTACTAACTATCAAGGTCTACTACTCTATTGAACAACACTTATGACTTAACAGATCCAAAGAGCATTCTTTGACATGGTCTCACTTGCTTCAGTTCCTATATTACATATTCAAAGTTAGAGTTCATAACACAGGTCAGTGCCTCTGTAAAGGACGTACATTCTCAGAAAGAAGAGAAAATCTTCAAAGCAGAGCTTTTTTCATTAGTTCATTATACTTGTGTTGGGTCTGTGAATTTTACATAGTACTCTTAAGAGAAAGTATTTGAATGCTCTGGCTATTTGCAAACTGGCAAAAAATCAAACTTGAATGACTACTACAAGCTTTACTCTTTGGGTGTTTTTCCACATTGTCTGATATAATCCATTTTATCTGGATTTTGTGGAACAGCAGTAGCATTTAATGTATAATTAGGTTAGGTACAGGCACACGTTATCATGAATAGGTTTAGGCGTAGTCAGCATGCACAAACTCATTTGTATTTAACAGGATACTAATGTTAAATATTAATGCATTATTCATAGGTAAAAGGAAAGAAAATAGTTTTACCCAGCAATTTCAATATTTCATGTTTTCTTATTCATATTTATTGGAAAAGACTAAGAATAGTAATTTGTAACAACAAAAAAAAATATAAACACATGTAAACTATCCTCTGTTTTGATTATTGATTACTGAACACTCAGAGGTTATTTCTACTTCTTTTCCTTTCCTTTAAAAAGCTTATGACATATTAGCATATCTACATTTTTGTGTGTTACTAGTAAACTTTTAAATTATTGTCAGATTAATCAAAAGCTAACAGTTCATTTGGAACTGTGAACATTTCAGTTGTAATTTTAAAAAAGAACATCATAAGTAAACTGAAAACTCATACAGCATCTGTATGTGCATTTCTATAATCTCCAGCTTTGGAACAGAAGACCAAGTAATTTTACTTTTAAAAAGATGTGGTACAGAAGATAAAAATATCCCATTATTTCAAAAGCGTTACACAATTCTTATACCTTTGGATTGCACTGACTATTGGTACTGAGGTGATATTTTTTTAAGAGTTTTATGAGACCTAGGCAGTCAGCTGCTCTCAGGCATAAAAGTCAGGAAATCTGACTATTCTTTATTTGGAATATTTGTAACTATAATTTGAGGCTGACTACTTAGATGTACATTTGTTAACTAATTGGCAGACTGTAACATATCATTTAAAAAAGTAAGTAAATCATAAATAGCATATATAAACTTGTAAGTATTTTTTAAATGAAATTTTATTGAAATGTACCTTAAAGGATATTGGCTGGAAGTTCAAAGAAATCAGAATTAAAAGTCCCAAGAAGTCAAGGGAAATTTTGATGGTTTTGTGCTGGATTTTCTCTTCTACATGCACAAAAGACACTTTATTCCATTCAGCTTCAAAAAAGTTTCAGATGCCTATGTGAGGATCACCTCAGTCTAAACCTACAGTAATTAAGGGCAGTGGACAATAATGCTTCTGGGGTTGCAAAAATTACTAAGAAAGGGAGTACAAATTGATTAATAGAGAGTTTTTTATGCTCTTAGCATGCTGTGCAATGCCAAACCATGACACAATTTTCTTTTGTGTGTTCTTGTGCCATTGGTAAACAAAGTACATTTTAAAAAATATGCAACTGATCCATTGTAACTGAGGGGAAATTACACCTGAAAAATTTGATGGCCTTCTATGATGGGGTTACAGCATTGTTGGATGAGGGAAGAGCAATGACATCGGTTTGATGTTTAAGTGGAGACCAGTGTTGAGCAGTGGCCCTCAGGGGTCAGTACTGGGACCAAAGCTGTTTAACATCTTTGTTGGTGACATGGACTATACTCATCAGTGCACTGTCAGCAAGTTTACCAATGACACCAAGTTTTGTGACATGGTCAACGCATTGGAGGGAAGGAATTCCTTCTAGCAGGACCTTGACAGGCTTGAGAGGTGGGCCAATGCAAACTTCATGAAGTTCAATAAGATCCTGCATATGGGTCAGAGCAATCCAAAGCAAAAATACAGGCTGGACGGAGAATGTATTGAGAGCAACCCTGAGGAGAAGGATTTGGGGCCTTTCATACAGCTCTGGGGCTCCCAGCATAATAACATGGACTTGTTGGAGTGAGTCTAAAGGAGGGCCACATAGATGATCATGGGGCTGGAGCACCTCTCCTATGATGACTGGTTGAGAGACTTGGAGCTGTTCAGCCTGGAGAAGAGAAGGTTCTGAGGAGAACCCCTAGCAGCCTTTCAATGCCTGAAGGGGGCCTACAAGAAATTTGGAGGAATTTTTACAAAGGCATGTAGTGACAGGACAAGGGGCAATGACTTTAAACTGAAGGCAGGTAGGTTTAGATTAGATGTTAGGAAGAATTTCTTTACTGTGAGAGTGGTAAGGCACTGGTACAGTTCACCTAGAGAAGTTGTGGATACCTCATCCCTGGCAGTGTTCAACGCCTGGTTGGACAGGGCTTTGATCAACCTGGTCTAGTGGAAGGTGCCATTACGCATGGCAGGGGGATTGGAACTAGATGATCTTTAAAGTCCTTTCCAACATAAATCATTCTATGATTCCATGATTTTATAATTTGTATACTTGTATATTAGGCATGCATATATGGGTCTAAGTTAATGTACTTAGAAACTGCATTAGGGTAATAGAAATTTGTTCCTTTAACTTGATTGTTTTCTTATAAATTGAAGAGATTTTTCAGAGATTTTTCTCTCAATAAGGTTAATATAAAAATGAAACTAAATTCTTGGAGAATAACCCCTAAGCCTGCATACAACTTTTAGAGGGGAATCTTGACCTTCACTGACAATTGCAATGTGTTCATGACTGCAAAAAGCCACACAGACAGAGTATTCAGAGCAGAAGACCTATCACAGTACATAAAAAGGGACAATAATTCTGTGAGGAAAATAAGTGTTCTGTCGTTGAACTGAATAATATCATAGGCACTGGTAGCTTCCATAATTATAACTATGTCACATTATAGGTTTTTTTTTTTGGTTTATATGTGTGTATGTGCATGTGCCATGTTCTCTGATCCTACTTAGTTAAGTCTTAGCCTTGCTGACTGTTCTTCTATATGCAATTTTCATGTATACTATATATATGAGTTTTGAGTTCCTCAGCAGGCTGTCTCGGGTGTGAATATTCAAGTGCTACTTAGTTGTTCCCTGAAAACATTTCCTTTCAGTATAATATCTTAAGGTTTCAGACCAGTACCTATTCAGAGTTCAATGGGTTCATGTTGCCAGAAACCTAGATGAAAAGTTGTTGATAAGGACTAGCAGCTTCTTGCAGGCAGCTTCCTACAACTTGTGTTGAATCAATGGCTCCTCATGTGCATTCTGAGAAGTGATGATGAGTTGTGAATGATGGGGGAGGAGACCTTTTCTTTCCACTGAAATAGAAAATGAAGATCCTTATTTCTCTTGATATTTTTAACATTGAAATTACAAAAAAATGAGTAGAGCACCATGAAAATTCACATTTGGAAGACTAATCCCTTAATTGTAAGTCAAATTTCCACATTGCAAATTAGCAGCGTTTTTATGGAGAACACTTTTCATAGCAGTCTAGATGTAGTATTAGTGAGTCTTGACTGAAAGAGTGTGAGAGACCTTTACACTGCTTCTTATGGGTGTCCCTGTAGTGTTCAGAATTTTCCTGAACAGAGGGAATGTATTGCTCAGAAAAAAACAATAGATTCAGTGAGAGTCTACAGAGACATTTTATGGTCATATCGAACTTTACAAATTACGTAATTCAAGATCAGGTGTTTCCTCTGAGATTTATACAGGTAAAGAAACCTGCACAGCTTACCATATAACACAGAATTCAATAAAACATGGTGCGCAATACTAGAACATTCTTTTTTAAGGTTTTAATACAAGATTTACATGCTTAAGAAAATTGAAATTTCTCTACACCTATGTATTGACAAGAAAAACTCACTGAAAGAGAGATCTGCACAACATATATATATATAGTCATATGAGTATGGTTCCATTTCTGGTCTATGGAGATGCAGTTCTTTGTGAAGGGGTAAAGAGGAATGACATAGAAACTTAAGGCCTCTTTTGGGAGTAACTAACCCTGAGAGTTTCAGATTTTATTTCTAAAGCTTCACAAAATTTAAAATTGTCAGAGTAATTGATAAAGGTAAATATTTGAAGTATAAGATACAAACTCTATGTCAGTTCAACACTATCCATGAGATGCATGTGCCGAATCACATTCTTTATAATAATCTGCTTAATGATTCATAAAATTGTGGTAGAAAGATAATCATTAGCCATATTTTTATAAACCTGGTAAATATGAAGTTTTTGGAAAGAGAAATATTGATAAATATTCTCATTGATTTTTAATTCCGTACTGTTAGGTTAGGAAATGCTGTCCTATTTTTAGAAGTTGATTTATGGAAATATTTTTGTGATCAGGTTTTGTTCTTGTAGATGTCACCTGAAAAGAAAAGAATGATGTTGTTTTCACTTCTGGTGTGAATGTCTCTATATACAGATAGTTTCCATCTCAAACAGCCAACCACAAGTGAAGTGTAAAGACTTGTAAAATGTCTTGTAAAAATTAGAAATAATATGACTTAAAATTCATAAATTCAAAATTAATAAAGAATATAATTATTTATTTGGCTAGTCACAGATATCTGAGAACCTCTGAGCCTTAAAATGTCTGCAAGTCTAGATAGAGTGGCAAGGTTCATTAAAAATAGCAAGTGCAGTCAAATATGTTGAAATGTGTTGAAATAAATGGAAATCAAATTGTTGCTGTTCCTTAGGAGCGTTTCATTTTTTTTATTATTATTATTTTGCTATATTACATATTTTATCTTTGGAATATTAGGTACTGAGGAACTCATTCTAATAAGACGTGTGCATATTCCTATATATAAACATTTATGTCTATGTGTGTGGATATAAAAATAGGACAAGATCTGGATAGCCTTCATCAAATGGAACAGAACATTAGAGTACCCCTTCAAAAGCCAATGAGGTCATCTAGAGAGCTATCTGTACAAAAGCAATAATGGGAATCTGACTGGTTGGAGGCTGTAGTAAACAATCTGTCAAGTAATCTAAGACAGAACAAGAACAAAACAGAAATGCTATGTTCTAGAGGGTAACTATGCCAGAGCACCAGACCTATTGTTGCTCACCCAAAGGTTTTGTGGCTCCGTGACAGTGGGATGAACAAGTAAGTAGCATTTGCAGCTTATAAAACCATCCCTTGCAGTTCAAGAGGGATAAAGAAAATTTTCCTTGCATAGAATAAACATTTTCATGTCACCCTACTGTATCTGCTAATTACTTGTTTATGAGCACAAAGAAAATAATACCTCCAGCATGATACATGCCTTTAAAAAGTCCTCCCCCAAACCAGACCGTTTTTTATCACAGCAATGTTTCATGCAAATGCAATACAATCTCACATGGACAGATACCAGCAAACTGTGCCAACATCTGTAAAACAGACTATTACAATCATCCCAGTCTTCTTCCTACAGAACAAGATGGACAGTTTTAAAAAGGACTGATGGCAGTTGCTGTGCAAGCAAAAGCACTAATATTCCACTATTTGTTTTTCTTTTTTTTCAGAAATAAAGTATGTACAAGTGTAGATACTCACCCCTATTCCAGTCACATTGAGTGAACTGGATTGAGAGCTGTCTCATTTATATACTTGAATAATTCTGCACTTCAATGTGATAGACGTATTTTCCAGAGGACAAGGTTTCCCTTGTGGTGTGTTTTGTGGATTGTATTTGGGCTGGAATGCTTTCAGGCTTCTAAAGCAAGCATTTGCAGATACAAATTAAATGCAAGATCTACCCAAGAGAACAAACTGGAAAAGCTGTAGTGGATGTTTATTGCTTTGCAAAATCAGTCATTAACAGTCTTTAAGGAATCTAGAAGATATTTAGTTGAATTTTACTTTCTGAGCTTCACTTAGATAAGGGGAAAAGGAGGTGAGAGAAATTGCAGGAGGAGGAGGAGCTGATCTGTCTCAAGGTGGAGCTGTATCTTGTATTAAATGACATTGGCAGATTAAAGCTCTCTGGTGGGGAAGGGCTTAAAGGCTGAGTCAAAAGCCAAGAAGTCTCTTTATTTACGCCTACCTCCCAGCCCCTGGCAATCTGACTAATAACAAACTGAGCTAACAGGAAAGACTAGAAAGAACAGAGAGAACACAGGAGCAGCTTGCATCTAAAAATCTGACAAACCAAGTGATCAAGTCAAGCTCTGCTGAGCATCTTGTTTATTTACTGCATCCAAATGCTTGCAAACAGTTAACTATATGCAGAAAAGTCAGCCTAGCTGTGAAGTATGCTGTGAATTTTAATTGAGGAAAAAGGACAACTGCTTGCAGGATGGTCTGATGTGCACGGCTGCCCGGAAGATTTTTTCAGTTGAATGCTTTGTACTTTGTCTTCTGAACAAGGATTTTAACTTTATGGAGCTGTAGTATTACTAGAGCTTGCAACAAAGTGAAACTTGGAAGAAAGTGTGCATTTTTCACTGGGAAAATTTACATTGCATTGAAGCAGCTGCTCCAACTGTGCATTGCTGAGTGTTTCAGGGAGTGTTACTGCTGTACAGGTAAGAAAGATTCCAGTTAGTTAATTAGCTTAGCACATGAGAGTTTAATTTCTCAGTACAAGTTGAATTTATTTTTCTTCATGACTTTGTATAACTTTTAAATTAAAACATGGCAATTTGTACTGTATTTTAAACAGTTTGCCTGGCATGTTTATTCAAACTGCTAACTGTGTAGAATGTGTGTATTAAGGGAACTCTGTTTTCGAATCCCTTGAGGGGAGAGAAATGGGTGTTCGTTTTTATTTCCTGAAGTGCAAGAGTGGTCTTAAATGCATCATCTGACTGTGATTTCCTTCAGAATTTCATAAACAATCCTGAAGGCTTTCAGAAATTACCAATTCTTAGCTTGAGGCTTTGAAAATCTTCAGCATACATTTTTTGAATAGCTGAATTAAAACAAACTAACAAATAAAACCCAACAAATGAAACAAGATATTTCAATGTTGTAAAAACACATAAATTATTACTTATCAAGCATGTGATGTCTTTGCTGTAAGGTGACTACTTCTGAAAGTATTCAACTTTGCCTCATAGAAAAGACCATGACATTTTTTACTCTTTTAGAATTCCTACAGACCTTAGTTACAGTATGCAGTCAGTAGTGACTTAGATGAAAGCAGATGTTAAAAAAAAAAAAGCTTATGTTACCATGTAGAATTTTCTGAAAAACTTCACCACGTGGAATAAAAAAAGGTCAGCTTTGTCAAGAATTTTAAATTAAATTTTATTGTATTCTGAATTCTTTCAGTTAAATGCTAATCATCTATTATTTGAAAGGAGTTTTTATTTTACAATAGTAGCCCACTGAGAACTTCATTACATATTTCTGAGTGTTTAGAAAAAGAAAAAAGTTGGGAAAGAGGAAAAAAGAATACAACCTTCCTATTAATTTTTACTGTGTGTATATATGTGTGTGTGAGAGTTCTGGCTGCTCACAAAAGTATGACGATGATTAAAATGCGAATGTTTTCCAATTGGTTACAAATGTTGTTACTTTCATCTCTGAGAGAAGGGCTTTCATTTTTATAACCTAATTTCTCAAAATGCACTACAATGCAACATGCCTTTCAGATTATTTTTTTTTCTTTTGATTTAATTTTGCTCAGGGACTTTATAAGTGCAGTTTGAATTTGATGCAGGTTGACGCTGGAATTTCTGATGAGAAAAGTGTACAGAAATAAAGTTGAATTAGTCATGCAGTTGTTTTGAAACTGGCATCTGTGTCAAGAGCTTATATATTTTTTTACCTTGGGTCACTGGGAAGGGTAGTGATACACGTAAAGCAAAAATAAATCTCTAGCATAATATGATCCTGGAATTATTCTGCATACTTCAAAATAACATCTTGACATCTTGACATGTTGTGTCTTATCCAATACTTCTTAGCAAAACAGACTTAAAGGCATATATATTAAACATAGGCAACTGGAGTTCAGGGAGTGTTATATGAGACAGTAAAACCATTTGTTCTATTGAAACAAAGATAAAAGCTTGTTTTTAGGGACACTTTTTCTCACACTGTGAATTGCACTTACAACTTCTAAACTCATGCTTCTACTCCCACTTATCAGGAGCTACTAATGGAGAAAAACATAATTCACTGTGCACACATTAGCTGTTGTTCTTTCTGTATGTGTGTATGTAATGTGCATGCCACAGCATTTAAATGCCTGCATGTGAATCTTTGCAATCTGTTCTAAGGGAAGCCTTGAGAAGTGTAACCAAGTAACCAAGGTATATGATAATTAAAATATGGATTGATGAGATGCCAAATCATGTGGCCACACTAAAAGAATATTCATGCATGTAACTGAATTGATCCTTGTAAAAGGTTCTGATCTTTCAGAAATTAAAACAACTGGTTGTGTAGTGATATTCTGTACTCAGTGTTTCAATAGCTTAGTTGGAAAGTCAACTTACCTTTATTAGATGGATTACTTAAGAATCCTGCTTAGATAGATTCCTTGAGAATCCTCAAATAAATATCACAGCCCATAACAGTTACTGAATTATAAATCATCCATTCCATTTTAAGATTTTCAATTTTTTTTAATCTTTAGGATATGTGTAAATATTTAATTAAAGATTATAAACATTGATTTCACTCTACCTCATATATCAAGAGATACTATTGTTCTTGCTAATTGGCAGCCTTGACAGAAAGAAACAGAGAATCTTTTAATGAAGTGTAGCACAAGTTAGTTCAAACCAATTAAAAATGATTGTTTTAAACATCTAAATTTCATTTGTGACTCCACAGTTGTATTGTAATGATGCATTTACCAGGTGTTGCAAAGTTCAAGATCAGCTTGAAAGGTGATAATCATATTACATATCATATGGATGACACTGGTGATAATTTTTAATTTTAAAGCACAGTCAGTGCCATATACATTTCAGAAGTTTTGTGAGAACTGATGATTATAATAATCAGAAGGAGTCTAATGTTAATCTCCACACAAATTTGTCCTTGCTTACTTGTTTCTTCTGACATGTACTGCATTGTCAGTTCTCTCTTCTTTTTTCTTTAATTGTGTATATAATTTTTTTTATGGGTATATTATATGAAAACGTTACACGACTGTGTTGTGGTCCCTCTTTCACTAAATAATTACAAACAACAATATATACATTAAAATTTAAGTAAAGAAAAATAATTATTTTGTCTACTTCCTTTTCAGTTTGTGGGTACAAGGATTGCAGAGGAAACACATTTTGATTTCCATACATAATGCAGAACCAAAGGGAAATTCCCTGTATCCTGACTGAATGGGCTTGTGTTCACAACACATTATTGAACCAAACCAAATCTTATTTCTTCTCATCAGCAGCTGGATAACATTAAGTTAAGCTTTGCAAGGTACTCTTAGAATCTGCAGTGCTTTGGTGACACAAAGCAATGATCCAAAATATTATATTAGTTTCTATATAAGTTGCTTGGAACAGTAACTTATTACTGCTGTCGACTGAAAGTCTGTATAGCATATAAATAAAGGCAACACACTCTTGATTATCTCCTCTTATGACTGTTTATTCATTCAGTACATTAAACTAAATATATATTCTTATATTAGAAAATAATTCAATTGCTTTGCACAACATAATATTGTTTAAAAGATGGGGTAGCTCAATGACAAGCATTAGGAATACTTTTTCTCTCTCTTGCCCCAGGAAAAAAACCACAACCCAAATCCTGTGAAATCATGACTCTATTACTTTTCCTTTTCCTTTTTTTTTCTTTTTATGTTTTTTATTAGAATCTGCTGGACAAGATGAAGCTTTGGATTTTTATTCTATATTCAGTTGCGGTTGCATCTGATCCTTTCCAGTCACAGCCCTCTTTTTCTTCAACCAGAGGATCTTGTCAGAATCTGTGTTCCTGTGAAGAAAAGGATGATACCATTATTATAAACTGTGAAGAAAGAGGCATCAAGACAGTATCAGAAATAAATGTCCCACCATCACGGCCTTTCCATCTTAATCTGTTAAACAATGGCCTGAGTATGTTACACATGAATGATTTTGCTGGCCTTGTTAATGCTATCTCTCTACATCTTGGTTTTAACAATATTGCAGATATTGAGCCTGGGGCTTTCAACGGTCTCAGCCTTCTTAAACAACTTCATATCAATCACAATTCTTTAGAAACACTTAAAGAAGATACGTTTAATGGATTGGAAAATTTGGAGTTTCTTCAAGCAGACAACAATTTCATCACAGTGATTGAAGCAAGTGCCTTTAGCAAGCTCAACAGGCTTAAAGTGCTTATTTTGAATGATAACGCCATTGAGACTCTTCCTCCAAACATATTTCGTTTTGTACCATTGACCCATTTAGATCTGCGTGGAAACCAGTTACAGACACTGCCCTATGTTGGCTTTTTGGAACACATTGGTAGAATACTAGACCTTCAGCTGGAAGACAATAAATGGGTCTGTAACTGTGATTTGTTGCAGCTGAAGATATGGCTAGAAAACATGCCTCCTCAGTCAATAATAGGTGATGTTGTATGCAATAGTCCTTCAGTTATTAAAGGCAGCATCTTAAGCCGGTTGAAAAAAGAATCACTTTGTCCCACTCATCCTGTCAATGAACTTGAAGATCCTTCAGGGTCACTGCCCCTGGTTGTAACCACCTCTATCAGTGATAGTCACCTATCGACTAAGGTGATTCCTCTTCTGAAAGCTCCTACTAAAGAACCAAGTTTAGTGCTTCACACTTCAAAGCCTACTACATTTCCAGGAATCTCTTGTCCCGTCCCCTGTCACTGCACCAGCCATATGCTCTCAGGAGTTCTTATGCACTGCCAGGAGCGAAATATTGAAAGTCTGTCTGATTTAGGACCCCCTCCTCCAAATCCTAAAAAGCTTATTCTAGCTGGAAACATTATTCAAACATTACTGAAATCAGATCTGGTGGACTATACCAGCCTGGAAATGCTTCACCTGGGGAATAATCGCATTGAAATCCTTGAGGAAGGTTCCTTTATGAATCTGACTAGACTACAGAAATTATATCTCAATGGCAATCATCTTACAGAGTTAAGCCAGAATCTTTTTCTTGGCCTTCAGCACCTTGAGTACTTGTACCTTGAGTATAATGCCATCAAAGAAGTTTTGCCAGGGACATTTAATGCAATGCCAAAACTGAAAGTCCTCTACTTAAATAACAACCTTCTGCAGGCTTTGCCACCCCATATCTTTTCAGGTATTCCCCTAACTAGATTAAATCTGAAAACAAACCAATTTGCTCATTTGCCTGTGAGCAATGTCTTGGATGAGCTGGATATGCTGGTACAAATTGAACTTGAAGACAACCCCTGGGACTGTACCTGTGATTCAGTTGGGCTGCAAAAATGGATACAAAAACTGAGTAAGAATACCATGATGGGTGATATTTTTTGTAAATCTCCAGGGCATCTAGCAAAAAAGGAATTAAAATCCCTAAACAGTGAAGTCTTGTGTCCAGGTTTAATAAACAGCCCTGCCCTACCAACTCATGCCAGTTTTGTAGTTGTGACAGCTTCTTCTCCTACTGCCAACACTGCAGACACCATCCTGCGGTCCCTTACAGATGCTGTCCCACTTTCTGTTCTAATATTAGGACTGCTCATTGTGTTTATAACTATTGTATTTTGCGCAGCAGGAATAGTTGTTCTTGTTCTGCATCGGCGACGAAGGTGCAAAAAGAAACGGGTGGATGAGCAAATGAGGGACAGTAGCCCGGTTCACCTGCAGTACAGCATGTACGGGCATAAGACAACACACCACACAACGGAGCGCCCAGCTGCGACTCTCTATGAGCAACGTATGGTTACCCCCATGGTTCAGGTCTACCGCAGCCCATCCTTCAGCCCCAAGCATACTGAGCAACAACAAGAGGAGGGAAGTGAAAAGGAAGCTAATGATTCCAAATATCTTCGCCGAAGTCTCCTGGAAAGAGAGAACAGTTCACCGCTTACAGGTCCAAATGTCAAATATAAGGCTACAGATCAATCTGCTGAATTTCTGTCTTTTCAGGATGCTAGCTGCTTGTATAGAAACATTCTTGAAAAAGAGAGAGAACTCCAGCAACTAGGGATCACAGAGTACCTAAGGAAAAATATTGTCCAGCTCCAGCCTGACATGGAAGTTCATTATCCTGGAGCACATGAAGAGCTGAAGCTAATGGAGACATTCATGTACTCCAGGCCAAGAAAGGTTTTTCTAGAACAAACTAAAAATGAGTACTTTGAACTCAAGGCTAACTTACATGCTGAGCCTGACTACCTGGAAGTCCTGGAGCAACAAACATGAAGTGATAATATTTTGGGCTGGGGCCGAATTTCTGTAATTCTATTTTAAGTTGGAACCATTGTAAATAAAAGTGCCTTATAATAACAGGTCAACAGTCAGAACTCAAGCACAGCAGTAATCCTAGCAAAGAAAAACTCAGGGATCACTGTGGGAAGCCATGGGATTGTGTGCTGGAAATATGTATCATCCCAAATTAAACATGAATTTTGTGTGATTGAACTGTGGGAGGAAGATTGCTTATTGCAATATTCCTTATAATTTTAAAAAGGTGTGTATGGCATTCCATTCTGTACCCAATCTATGGAAAAATATTCATTACCCTTACTCTTTCTTTTTTTACCCCTCATTTAATTAGATTCCTTAAAAAGAACCCGAAAAACCCCAATACTTGTGTTTGTATTTATATGGCTAGAGTGTATTTGTTAGGTTAGTACATGCACTGCATACATGACCACTGTCTACAACTACACCTAAAATACCCTTATAATAAATATGAAAGGAGTTGAAATGTTTTCATACTAAATGTTAATTAAAAAGAAAAAAAGATAAAATATTTTTGTGTGTGCACCCAAAGCCTGCAAATATTTAAGTATTTTACATGGAACTTCGTCATGTGCATTCTGTATCATATGTGGAAGGAAAAATATGTAATTATGTTTACCAAACATCTTCAACAACGAAAAAGCAAGCCTTTTGCTACTTTCTCTGTCTGATAGCTTTACCTAAGTTTGGACAAACTTTTCTTGAGCTGCTGCTATAAAATATTGTGCATCACTGGTGTTTCAACTCATAATCCTGGGCAATTTGAAAGGCTACTGAGAATCAGCTGTAAATATGTTACTGTGTTTAATAAGTTTGATTTTTTATATATATACACACATGTATATAAATAACTTCTGTACTGGTTTAAATGTTCTTGGAGAAAATGAGTTTGGTGTGTCTAGGAACTTCCAAGTGCAAATACAGGTCCTTTCCCACCCTACGCAAAAGCAACACTCAGACAGAATAGCTGCAACAATACACACACGAGGAAGAATAATAATATTTAGTTATTTGTACAAAAATATATTTTCTGAAATTAGAAGAAAATAAAGTGTTGTGGGGAAAATAGGTTAAAAAACCATAGAACACTGCAGGTTTATTTTTGCAATGAATTCTTGCTAGATTTATATTTACTATTTATTCTGTATAATTTTGTATTTTTTTTTTTCCTCCAACTCACAAGAAAAGAAAAAGCTTATTCCTGGAGGCTTTTCAAGCTAATCAAGGAACTTTTCCCTATTAATGAAAAGGAAATAAAGATTTTTTAAAATGTCTTTTTCTTAAAAGCCACTTTTTAAAGAAGGCAGCAACTTCTGCATGCCCAAGTTTAAAATTATTTGGGAATTAAACACAATGCTTCTCACTCTTGTCATGTGGACAGAAGCATCTTATCCTGAGTGCAGTAAGGCCATTCAATCTCTGTGCATGGCTGACATGGTGCCAAAAGAAAATTTCTGATCTGCATTTATCTTCCTCTAAGCAAATCTTTTGTAAACTGACTATGCATGATTCTTTTTTCTAATTCTCAATTGTAAAGTGAAAGATCAGCTTTATTACTACATGTCTACATATGTATGCTAAATATAGCATTGAAGTCTTTACTCAAAGTAAAAAGATATATTCTTTATTTCATATTACTGTTCATGTCTTACCTATTTGTATATACCAATGTGAGTTCTTCATATTCTTTGTACATAAGTTTCTAACAGACAAATTTCTTACACTACAAATGGAAGTCAGATTCTCAGTTTTTTCGAATTTGCAAGAGATAACAACTTCTATGGTGCTATACTAATTTCTGCAACTTGAAGATCTGGCCACATGTTGTCTCTGTTAACAAATCAACTTTCTTATTATTTTTGAGGTATCCTCTGTTTGTTATGGAGGTCAAACCTGTTGGTTTACAAAAATCAAAATTTCAGTTATTAGAGAATAAGTATTATTTCCTCTTTCTATATATGAGAATAAGTTATTCAGAAAGCCTATCTATTTTGCAGGATTAGGAAGAGTAAATGCAGTGACAACATATTTGTTTCATTGTTATCTTTATTCTGGATTAGTAAAGACAATGCTAAGTATTACTTGTGCGGGTATGGGTGAGACAAGGGAAAATGCAGCTACAATAACTTTGCATTAACTTAGCTGTTTAGTATTATTTTAGATGTACTTGAATTTTCAAGACATGTGAATGGGCTTCACAGACCTGCCATAGAACCTATGGAAATCTGGATCTGGATCTGGAGGAGGAGCTGGAGCCCAGGTGTGATGGCTTAGAGCATGAAAATGATACTAGATGTCTCTATTTAAGTAAATTACTTTCACAGAGGGAAAAAATTCCAAGTAAATGTATTCTTTTGAATAATTAGGATAGAACAAAAAATTGAATTTATTCAATGGTAGTAATGCTAGAAAGCCTTGGATTCTGAGTCAGACCCATTAAATTGTACTTTTTCAAATTCTCAGAGAGCTCAAATTAGTGTAGAGGAAAAAAATCAGAATAAAAATATAAATGCTACTTGATAACAGAGTTTATTTTTTCAGTGTCTTTCATTTCAGTAGTTATTTTCAAACAAAAAATGGGTGCAAAAATAACACCCTGCAATTGGCAAGATGCAGGGAAATGATGATTCAAGCCCTCAGGCTTAGATTTAAGAGAAATAGCTTCAGACTAAAGACAATTGCCACATGCACAGATGTCACTTTGCTTAGCTGCTAACAGTTACTTGGCAGAATGTTGAGGACAACTGTGTGGCAAAACATTCTTCTTTGTTGCAGTCTCAAAGCATCAGAAAGAAGAGTGAGCTAAATAAGTGTCAAAGCAAGTCAGTTACACAGTTGTATCAGAGCATTGCTCAGCAGGATTAAAGAGACCTTTACCATTTAGTTTTCCTTCAGCAGGGAATTTCATGTCTTTCATCACATAAGGGCAAATGTGCCCTGTGGCAGCCTGTAACACCACAAGTGGTTTGGCAGTATCCAGGAATCACTAGAATGTGGCTCTCTGTCCACTTTCCTACCATCAGTCCCAACAAGACTGCCATGTAATGAGAGTTTGTATAATGAGGAGAGAAGAGTCTGCCTATAGCCTTACATTCATACTGTGTTTTTTCTGGCTATGAGGAAATTTGATATTGCAATAACAAAAAAGGACAAAAATTTGACCTTATATTTTTATACTTCAGTAGAAGAAAATCAGTATCTGCTGACAAAAATAAAATTATGGTATAAGAAAGACATCATATAAGAAAGAGGGATGCAATATCTCTTTCTGAAAGTTCCTTGGAACTTTTTCATTATAACAATTGGAAATGTGTCTGCAATATTACTAATGTTTGCAGAAAGTTGGGAAGGGTATTCAGAACTTTCCTTTTCAAACCCATTCTCATATTTTATTTTATTTTTTCCCAGTGACAGGCACAGTTAAGTGGTTTGATACATTTTAGTTAGATAGAATAATGGAGGTTGGAAGGCAAAGCATGTTTGACAGTCTGCAACAAAGTGGATCCATTTCTCTCCTGTCAACATGATAGTTTAATTGAGTGTGAGAACAGTGCTTCGTCAAGCACACTGCTGTAAGTGGCAGCTATGTTATTGTTGCTAGGGCACCTCGAGGTAACCAACACTACCATTTTTTGCCTCACATTTCAGTGAAGAAAATATATTAAGTAACGCTAAAGACCTGTTTCCTAAATAAACGTATTAAAACAATTTATTACACTTCCTTATTTTAAGCTGTTCTTGTCAAATTCATAAAAGACAAATGCATTTCTCTTTCTTTTTCTTCCCACTACAGGTAATTTTCACACAGAGTTTTAGTACTGATAGTTGATTATATTGCCTGCAAGTGATGCCTCTCCAAACTTCTGAACAGAAATAAACCCCAACATCACACCCCAAAATCCTATTCAACAAAACCTCTAAATTCATACATAAATTAGGGTATATGCCTATTCAGAAATGGTCTAATATTTTTACATATATTTATCTATTAGAATGACAGATCAACCTTTCTGTAACTATATTCTAGTTCATACTTATTGGCAGTAATGTGTCAAACCTAGCAGATTCGAAACCAAAACCTTTTAACACACAGTCATTGTTTCTCTGATTGCAATTTGAGGATCAGGTTTTGGCTCTCTTTGCATGACCAAAATGTTCCTTGTTTGACACCAAATAGAAGATGTATGCCATGTTCCATTTACTTACACAGAGATTACTAGTTTTATACTATGTTAAACTGAAAAAAATAAGTTTGACCAGGAAGGAAAACCATCTTAAAAAGTTCAATTTCTGGTGTGCTAATAAAAAAGGTTATTTACCACAAATAAGACCTTGTTTCACAGGATAAAGTAATAGTGGCAAGGGGAAAATGAAGACGGAATTTCAAAATCATCATCAGAAGGGATTCTGGATTATCATTCTGAGGATGCCATTGTCCACAGCAATATACTTTATCAGCTGCACCAAAAGTCTGCAAGTTTCATGTAGATTTACTGAAATCATCATGAGATAAAAAAAACCAACCAAACACTTGCTTAATTCAAAAGATCAGCTGAGAAATTTTGTAAGACTGACACATTTGTCTTCTCCTGCGCTCCCTAACACAGAACACCTACATTTCCATTAATGAACTTCAGGCTCAGCCATAGACAACCCTCTGACATTATAATCTACTGTTGCAATTGAAATTACTCCTTGGAGAAGTTTTGCAGTGTGTATATTGCCTTCAGTAGTCTGTTCCTCTGAGACCTGATGACTGGTGCACCCTCTGGGATGTAAGACAGGAAAGATGATCCTGTATTACAAGTCAAAACAGTGTCCCTTTTTTTTTTTTTGATTTTCTGAAGCTTATGTTATTGTTGGTGTTTGAGGATCTGGAATCTAATGTTTCTGTTCCTTGAAACACAAGTGAACTGTAACTGGAATCAATATGGGGAAGATAATTGCCAGACTGAGAAGATAAAGCATGGTGTTTTCTTTCTTGTACATCTCCTAAGAGTCAACCTTGTTTTTTTGACACAACAGAACAAATTCTAAAGAGCCACAGTCTAATGGAAAGCAGCTAACCTTGAGGAATAAAATAAAAGGCCAGATGCTGTTCAGCTCTATGAAAGCAGGATGTGATGAAGAATTTTTTATGTTATTTATTCAGCTTCATCAAGATGGAGTGCAAGTACATATGCACAGCACATTTCATAAAATAGTTACCAAAGTTTCATGTTCTAAGACATTAACTTCAAAACATTTACAGTATGTTTCATCTATTGGTACTGGTAGGACTACTTTTGCTCAATTATTACCTTTAGTTTATGCTTTGGAATGGTTGAGTACAGAAAAGGAGGAGAAATATTTCAAGGAGAAATGTTATTTATTGTAGCTTCAGCTGTTTGTTTTTGTAGAACACTTCATCCAGACTATTTAATTTTTGGATGATTTTTTTACAAGTTAAGAATTTTAAAAATTCTTCCAGTTGTGATTATTTACCAAAAGAACTACAGAAGAGTACATAATTAATTTTTCAAATAGAAAGAAGTCTGAAACCTTTTATATGTGAAGAAATCCTATGGAATGCTAGCATAAACTTGCATTTTGAAATAAACTATGACATTAATTTTATCAGTTCAAAAAGTTACTACTATTTTTAGTTTCCAATTAAGAAGCATCCCAGCATTTTTGTATTTTTCAAAATCCTAAACCAACATAACACTTCCATGATGACATATATTTGGGTTAAATACATATTAAATGGTTCCATTCTAAGACTTATCAACAAAAATAATACTTTCAAATATAATCTGCTACTTCCTCTCAGTTTTCCCTGCTCAAACTGTGTATTGCGAAAAAACCAAAACAAAACCAAACCAAAACAAAAAAAAAGCATATTTATTGGGCAAGGAGACCAAACAAGATGAATTCTTTTGTATCTTTGTTATAAACCCTGTTTGGGGAGTAGAATATTATGACTTCCCATCCCTGTGGCACAGTATGTTCATACAGTTCATATGACATGTAAAACAAAAAGGTTTGGCCTAACTAGTAGTCTATGCAATCATGTTCTTTTTAAGTGGAAGGTTTTTGCCACTGCACTTTTAAAAAGAGCTTGTGTGTCAAATATCCTTTGAATATATCTGCTAGATCAGACCCCAGAGATATATGAAATTTTTATGAAACTTAATAAGATGCAAGGTTACAGGCTGCTGATTCTGGGCGAGTTTATAGGAATCCAGACACCCTTGATTTTTGGGCTGGAGGACAGCAAGAAACCCCTGTCATGTTTTACAGAGGAAAGGTTCTTGAGCAACAGTTAAAGACAGATTGTTTCTTTCGTTCTGCCCAAGGTGTTCAGTGTTCCACAGCATTGTATCATATGACTTAAGGCTGAATGTAAAGCATTACTAAATCAAAAATGTAGAATTTAGATGCCACTGTTCACAAAAGGTAAGTATTTCCATGAGTTCATAAAGAAATGAAGATTAAGATCTGGAGATTTTAACTGCCTCATGTGTTACACAGGTGCCTGTAAGTAATATATTACCTCTGGAGAGATGGATGGGAGGTGGCATTTCTGTCTATTGACCACTGATGTATTCAGATTTCCTGAAGGGAAATGTTGTGCTGAGGATAACTATCTTCATGCTGCCATACATGATATTATGAGGGCTGAATCATGTTCTATAGATTATAAAGTAATTGTTTATTGTAGGCTCTAAGCACTGAAATGTCATGTGAATTTGGACTTCTTGCAGGCTCAGATTCCATGACTTTTTATTCATTAAAAAAGACTACAGAATATACAGAAGCTTTATTATTTTCTATATGAAAGCAATCTTGTAAAGGAAATAATGGCCCCTGATTTTTTGATTAATGTCTTGATTCAAGGGCCTTTAGAGCTAAGGAGTTATATCTTTCTGGATATGGACTTATGCAACAGCATCTTAAAAATCTATGATTTTGTCTGCACAGACACATATAGAAAAAAGTACTTGCAGATGCGTTAGGTGTTGTTGCACCGAGTCATTTTCCAGGCAGCGTGAGCTGGAAGTGGTCAAGACCAGTGAATTTTCTTAGCTGTAAGACTTGACCATATGTCAACAAAAGTACATCACAGAAACTATTCCAAAGATTCCCATGACACAGTCTCCTGAAAAAGTGAAAGACATGTATCTGTTTTTTCCTCTCATTTTTTATGACAGCTAAGTATGTTAAGAAGATCATAATGTAGATTGTAAAAGTAGATATGAATCCGTCAGTCAGTCATGGCCAGGCTTCGCGAACGAAGATTTAGGGAGGGCTCTACCCACGTTTGTTACAAGTGTGTTGGTGGCTAAAAAGGCCAATACAAGTTAGGCATGTCTGGTTGCAAAAGGCACAGCAGAAAGACTCCTTAGATGGTATATTCTGCAAGATACAATTCTTTCTGTGTTGTCTTTTCTCCTCAAGGGTGATCCTGTGTACTTTCTCAAAAGCATCTGCAGCGTTATAGATAGTCTGTCTCCAGACCTCCCAATTGGAAGCCAGAGTAGACCAGTGATGTTGATCAATATGGCCAAGGCTGAGATGTTGTTTCAGGGAGTCCTTTTATCTTTTCTTCGGGGTTCCTCTCTTGCAGCAGCCAGTGGCAAGTTCACCATAAAGCAAGATCTTAGGGAGGCGGTGATCTTTCATCCTTGAGACGTGCCCTGCCCAGCGCAGCTGTGTTCTCAGCAACATGGCCTCAATACTTGTGACTGCTGCTTGTTCTAGAACAGATGTATTGGTCACATAATCTGACCAGTGGATGTTTAGGATTGTACGGAGGCAGCATTGATGGAAGCGTTCTAGGAGTCACAGGTGGTGGTGGTAGATGACCCATGATTCAGATCCATATAAGAGAGTAGACAGCACTATGGCTCTGTAAACACTAATCTTTGTACTTTTCTTCAAGTGTTTATTTCGCCAAACTCTTTTATGAAGCTTTCCGAAAGCACTATATGCCTTTGCTAACCTGTTGTCTATCTCTCCGTCAATCTTACCATTCAAGGAGATGAGGTTACCTAGGTAATTAAACTGTTGGACTGATTTGAGCTCTGATTCACCAATGGTGATATGGGGCTGATGGAAGACTTCCTGAGGTGCCAGTTGATAGAGAACTTCTGTCTTCTTCCAGCTGACTTCCAGTCCAAAGAGTTCAGCAGCGTCTGCAAAGCAGGATGTTAAACGCTGCAGAGCTGCTTCTGTGTGGGCGACAAGGGCAGCATCATCAGCATAGAGGAGCTCCTGGACAAGATGGTTTAAGGTCTTAGTGTGGGCCTTCAGTCACCTTAGGTTGAATAGCCTTCCATCAGTACGGTATGGAACGTAGATACCGTCCTGATCCTTGAGGTCTGCGGTGGCCCTTTGGAGCATCATTCTGAAAAAGATTGTGAATAGGGTTGGTGCAAGAATGCAGCCTTGTTTCACACCCTTAGTTATTAGAAAGGGTTCAGAAAATGCATCACCATAACTGACTTGGCTGTGTTGATCCTCATATAGTGACATGATCATTTTAAGGAACTTGGGGAGACAACCTAAGCGTTCCAAAATCTGCCATAGACCTTTTCTGCTCACAGTATCGAAAGCCTTGGTGAGGTCAACAAAGGTTACATAGAGACCTTTGTTCTGTTCCCCACACTTCTCTTGCAGTTATCTGAGAACAAACACCATGTCTGTGGTACTCCTGTTGGCTCTGAAACCACATTGGCTTTCAGGTAGAATTCCTTCTTCTATAGTGGGTATTAGTCTGTTCAAGAATATTCTTGTGAGGATTTTGCCAGCAATGGAGAACAGAGTAATACCATGGTAATTTGAGCAGTCTGATTTAATTCCTTTCTTCTTGTATAAGGTGATGATGACTGCATCTCGAAGGTCTGATGGTAGTTCACCTAGTTCCCAACAGCGCACCACGAACTCGTGAAATTTAGCATGGAGTTCAAGGCCCCCATGTTTCCAGACTTCAGGTGGAATTCCATCAACCCCAGCTGCCTTGCCGATTTTCATCTGCTGAATGACCTTAAGGGTTTCTCCTAAAGTGGGGGCAGTGTCCAATTCATACTTCACTGGTTGTTGTGTGATGGACTGAATGGCTGTGTCTTGGACTACACGGTTGGTACTGAAAAGGGTCTGAAAGTGTTCAGACCAACGATTGAGAATGGAGGTTTTATCTGTCAGAAGTGTTTGACCATCAGCACTGAGTAGAGGACTTTGGGTTTGGTATGTAGGCCCGTATGCTGTTTTCAGGGCTTCGTAGAATCCTCTGTGATCTCCCGTGTCTGCACATAATTGTGTTTTCTCAGCTAGACTGATCCACCATTTGTTCAATATGTCATGGAGTTTCTGTTGGAGCTTGCTGCATGTAAGGCGAAAGGCTGTTTTTCTTACATGACAGGATGGCAGTGCAAGGTGTGCCTGTCATGTAAGATATGAATAATAAACACCTAAAAGACATTTGGATAATAAGAAAACCTTCTTCACTATGAGAAGTAGTGCAGCACTGAGATACAGTGTCTAAAGTATCTGTGGAAACTCAATTGTCAAAGAGATTTTAAGGTCTTTGTTGTACATAGTCATAGCTGGTTTAGAGAAAGTAAAAGTTCTTCTTGAAATAGAAGGCTGGATTAGACAGCCTCCAGAGGTCCCTTCCAAGCAAAAGATATATGGTTCTAATACAATTCTGCAAAACATTTTTTAGGGCAAAGTAGTCTATAGTCTTTCTCTTTCATACACTTCCCTCCTGAATATGAAATTAAGGAAAAAGGCAATACTCACCAAATAAATTAAATTAAAGCTTTTCAGCTAACTTGTGTAAGATACAGAGATGCATTAACATGAATGCCTCATCAAATTAAACATTGCTTCTCTGATGATGGTCAAATGGTGATGGTGAACTGTGGTTGCCTAAGTTTATTATTAAAATCATTTTTTGTACATAACAGATGATTTCAAATTTCTAAATAAAATGTTGAAACTATCCGAGACTCTTGAAGAGTGATACATTTCTGCACTAGTTGAATTAATTAAACTTGTTAATTGGTGGTGTAATTCTTCATACATTTCTAAGGTAACAATAATCTCAGTTTTCAAAAGATCTTCCAGGTTTTAACAGTACTTACCTAACATATTCAATTTGTCAGAAGGCCAAATTGCTATGCAGTATATGAGTAATGTACATTTCAAACTAAAAATATTTTTACATAAAATTCTACTTTGAATCTTTTGAATTATGAAGCAGTGCTTGAAACAAGGTGTTTCTCCAAATGTAACTGATTTTGTCACGTCAGAATCTATTTGATACAAACAGATTTTGACTGTTAAAAATCTCCTACAAAAAAGTACCATTTAAAATCACATACCTAAAAAACAACTGCTTTTTCAGTTTGTTTGCTGTATTCTCTGAGTGGTATTCAATGTGCACTCAACATTTACTGTTTCCTCAACTTAATTTGTCACTTAAGTAGGATCAGATTTGCAACTGTATCAGTGCAATGTTAGAACAATACGAAATTTCTAGTTTTTGATGATTAAAGAAAGCATACCTTTTTCCAATAAGGGCATAATCACAAATATGTTTATTAGTATTTTATTACACATTGATTATCATCATATCAATTAATTGCGTTAGATATTACCATCTTCTTTTGGGTCATGAACCACTGTAGGTAATACTTTCTTTTCCCCATCAAAAATCTAAGAATAACAATCCTTTAAAAAAGATGACTATTAGAAAAAAATATTCATTCCTTTCCATATGATGCAAGTATTCAATGGGGCTACTTCAAAAAACACATTTATCTACACGGATTTTTTCAAATTAAAATCTCTTTTGTTTAAGTTGGATTTGGATTATCTCAGAAAATAGGCCTCTTTTCTTCAACTTTGAAGTCCTATGTTTTCTTAGAGTGTGTTGTTAAGAAAGGAAGATATTGACCATATTAATGTTGAACAGTGGAAAGAATATCAGACCTCTCTTTGGTATAAGTACAGTGCTTCATGTTAATTAGTAATCAACTGTTTCAAAATCCTTGTATAATACATCATCTGTTACCTGAAAGCAGATGCTTCCTACAGATTTAGAGCAAAAATGAAAGCAACCCTATAGAAATTGTTAGAGGTGAGCCTATGGTTTTATTCTATTTTTATTCCTCTTGAAAAAGTGGAATTTATATCTTTATAAAGATATAAAGATTCCATTATATCTTTAAAATTTTCCATCTAGCTTGATTTCTGAAAGACCTCTGCACAAATAATAGGAGTACGAGAAATATGGACTGCAAGATGGTAGTGTATTATGGAAGTTCTGATACAAGTTTCAGTATCTGTTACAGAATAAATTTGGTCAGGTAAAATTAAATGGAATGTTTTTCTTCAGGAATTATATACTTTTTTATTTCTTAAATCTTGTATCTGTTTATGAACAATTTTTAATAAATATTTTGTTATTCTACTTTCTGTTTTGATACAAACTTAAACAAACCTGAAGTTCAGGCTATTTTATTTGACCAATTGTGTGTAAAATACAACTTATTCGTGTAGCATACTAAGATTATCAGTTCTCATGAACTTAATACAAGAATACCAATATCTAGATTTGGGTGCCAGATTCTTAAAATGCATGCCTCACTAGGATCTCTCATGCCAAATGACTACCCGCCCTGATGATTATTCCAACCTACTAAAGGAGATCGTACAAGCGATAACTTGTACCATGTACTTAATGTTCACATGGTAGATGAAGGAGCTAAACAACTGATTACCACAACCTGGAACAACTTCTATTGGTGGATCAAAATCTTTCACTGTAATTCCCTTATAACTAGTGGAGAGAAGAATTAATGTGTAAATGAAAAGATGGTAACTGCTAAGAAATGTCTTTTTTTTTTTGCTACAATTATATTTAGGGAAAGTCATCTTATGTGTGAGATTTTGTATTTTTTCTTCAGTTTTTGAATTTTTTACTGGTTTATTTTTTCCTTTCTTTTCTCCTTTTTAAGTATCTAAGTGATAAAAAACTGTATAATTTTCCTTGACATGCGGGAATAAGTATAATTTTTTTTATGACCAACTACTGTGGAACAAAAGAGGAAACTTCTTCCAGTGTTAATGTTTCATAATTATTTCTTCTTTTCCATTCAAACATCATCATCTGACTGAATCTTCAGCTTTACCTGTGAGACTTTTCTTAAAGAAAATTCTTTTTCCTGTTTCCACCAACAAAACAGGAACAAAAATTTGAGAGGAAAAAACAACTGCAGAGGTTTGTGCGTTTTTCTACCTATTTACCTATTAATGTTTCTTAAGTCGTGGGTGTAATGATGGATCAGTTTTTCCACACCACAATTGTCAATCATTCCTATTAAACATGCATTAGAATACACAAGTTGGCTGGCCCATCAACAGATTAAGCTTCAAATTCAGGAAGTTCAATAAGGAATTCCATCTTTGGTAACAGATTTGAATTGTGTTAATAAAAGAAACATGACATATTAAATATTTTCTTCATGGTTTGCAGTGTGTATTAGGTGTATTATCAAAGATGAAATCCTAGCACTACCTAAAATTATTACAGAGTCCGATGTACCCTCACTAAATCTAGAGAGCTATGGCCCCTCTGACTCCTGATGTTAGGATCTCTACTTGTTTTGACAATAAAGCTGCATTATTAGCAAGGGCTTTCTGTATTATATAATTTAGACCTTTGGACAATTAAAACATTAATTGAAATAACAATGCATTCTCAACTAAGTGCTTATGATATGCTGCATTTTGCCTACAACAAAATTTGAGTAGACACTGAAAAAACTTTCTGGTGGAAAAGACAACCAGGTATGGCATCAATAGAATTAAGACATACATAAAATGCAGAAATAAAACATAAGTCTTAAGCACCGAGATAGTATGTTCATAGTCATATTCAGCACCATTTTCATTCAAGGAGCACATTTCACAATAAACCTTCTGAATGAACATTAGTCCATAAGGTATACAGATTTTTCTTTTGCATTTGCATTTATTACTTCATTTAGTTTAAAATGTGGCGTTTCTCTCGTGGAATTTCTTTATGAACCAGAGTTTAAAGGTTTCCAATTTTCTTTCCAGAGCAAGAATATTTTCCGTATTATACATCCTGCTTTTTAAGTTATTGAGATGATTTTTTAAGAAATAAAAAGCCTGTATTTCCCTATAATTTATACTGTTTATCTAGATTTGCTCCTAGAACCTTCTTTTCCAAATAAGACTGCACCTTGAGTTATTCTAATCAAAAGCTGCTTATCTCCACACATATGGGTTGGAGTATAGTGGAAACAAAGGTAATCCTTCCAAGTGGAGGCTGTAAAATGGTTAAATCACAAGAAAGAAAAAAATTACCTAAGGGATCTCTGTTCTGGAAATTTAAACAACTAAGTGGGATAAGTTTAAAAAAAAAAAATTAAATAAGGTACAGAACATGAGAAAGTGCAGGACTGGGGCCTAACATTTTTTTATATAAAGGAAGTATTAAAGATTTGCTATCCCTGAAGTAGTCACTGAGAGTTTAAGTAGTAAATTTAATAAATTTCGATAATTATTAATATTTCTCTCTAACAGTAGTCATGTTCTTATTCATACTGCCAAAGGCATTGGAGAGATTGGATAGCCCTCTAATTAAATAAGCATTTTATCAAAGACTGACTTTATGTAAAATGGATTTTTTAATATATATGGAATAAAAAAGTCCCTGAAATGATAATATGAGTTCTTTTTTACCTTTACTTCTGTATACTGATTGCATCCACATGAAAACTAGCTAAAATGACCAAAACTGCAAAAACACTGCTCATTCACTTTTCTAAATGTCTCCAGAGAGATTTCCTTATAGCCTATAGCAAATAGTTTTCTGTCAGTCTTATTAGCTTACTGTGAGATCTAATAGGCAAATGACATTTTCTCTGGTTTATGGAAAACATCCCATTGTAAGGTTTCAATTCAGGGTTCTAATAACAAGAATTTAACTCAGTCTTCCAGAGAGAGCTGTGTCAGCTGTGCAGTTTCAGTGAAAAAAATGTAGCTTCTTAGTCTTCAGGAGTCATAAGTCATTTTATTACACAAAGGTTTATTTGCAGACTGAAAATTAAATTTAACAGTTTAACTCTAGGATATGTTTGCTTATTTATTTCAGTAAAAAATTCAGTAATTCCCAAACTTCACTCTTTGATGGTGTTAATCTTTATGTTCATATTTGCCCATATATATATTTGCACTTAACAAATACAGATGTGAAAGAGAACAAGGTTCATACTCCATTATAGCGTCTGGATTCTTCAGCAATGAATCACAGGTCTTTTTCACCTTAGTTACAGAAAGCTTAACATTGGACAAAGCATATGTACAGTGCTGAACAATTTCTCTGAGTGTGGTCACATTTACTCTCTAATAACAATGAAGAAAACATTTTTGCTGTTTAGTAACTGATTTGAAGGGAAAAACAATGAGATGTTTAAAAGAAATAAAACAATGGTCAAAAAATCATGGTCTAACATGCATATGTGCATACATAAAATATGCATGGTCTAAGGTATGCATATATAGATGCAGAAGCACGTATACATGCATATAAGTTACATATAAATAAAAAATCTTTGGACCCCCTCGGTAAATTATTAGAGTGAACTGATCATTATTAAAGACAGCTACTTTTTCAAAGAAAACAGATGTGCAACAAATAGCAATATTTCCTGTTTATTCAAAACCAGAAAGGGCTCAGATTTGTCAGGTTTGTGCACCATACTTAAAGAATGATTTGTAACAACTGGAAAAAGACAAGAGGATGTCAAAAAGTTACCAGTATCTAGAGAATACGATTCCTATGCAAAGATTGAATGAACTGGAACTGTTCATCCTAACAAAAACCATGGAAGATGACAATCTTTTTAAAACCTTAAATTATTGTATAAAGGGGAAAGGAGTACTTTCTAAGATACAAAAAGAATAATGGTCTTTTCGGGGAAAAATTAGATTAGATGCAGATAAAAAAACCCTCATGAAACTTTATAATAAAGGTAGCAGAGCATTTAAATACACAGTCTGAGATGCTGTTAAATCTCTTTTACAAGTGTCTTTAAATGTAGGTGGACAATCATCTGTCAAGAGTATTTTGGGTACAATTAATCCATTGTTGGAGCAGGAACTTCACTTCAGGTTGAAGATTCTAAGGTCAATAGTGAGATTTTTTTTTATATAAATAATCATTGCTGCCATTTTAAGACACACAGGACCAGGAAAAAAAGGTAAGTCCTTTTTTTCTTATAGTCATTGTGACTAAACCTATGTGTATAATATAATTTAAATTTTATGTTCTGGAGAGAGAGACAAAGTATCATGGATCAAGTGTTATAAATCATAGAATCATTGAATGGTTTGGGTTGGAAGGGACATTAAAGATCAGTTAGCTCCAATCTCCCTGTAAGGAGCAGGGACACCTTTCACTAGAGCAGGTTACTCAAAGCTCTGGCCTTGAACACCTCCAGGAATGGGACAGAACTTCACTGGGCAAACTGTTTCAGTGTTTCACTGTGCCCACAGTACAGAATTTTTTGGTAATACCTAATCTAAACCTACTCTCTTTCCATTTGAATCTATCCCCCCTTGTCCTGTGACTGCAACGTCTTGTAAAAAGTCCCTCTCAAATTTCTTTTCCAGACTGGGCAAACCTAATTCTCTCAACTTTGATCCATAGGGGAAAAAAAAAAAAAAGTTACATTGTTGTCACTATTGTTGGAGGAGAAAATTCACATCTTTTTCATGGGAGTAGACTTTTAACCCACAACTCAGTATTATTGATGCTTTAAACCACTTCCACAAGCAGGAGACAAAATTAAGTAGCAGGTGTATTTTACTCCATTTAACAGTGGATTTGCATGGAGTTGTTAAACTAGAGTGTTGTTCACAGTGTTCAGTGCTTGGTGTTGTATTTTTTTAACATTCAGAATATTCCCTGACAAATAAGAAGTTGGAGCTAGAACTTGTGCTGCATAGAAACATGTACACGTACATAGAAACATGTTTGCACTATAATTAGTGTCTCTTCTTTATTTAAAAATGCTCCTGCTCCAGAATTTCTGTCTTTTCATTTAGAATGACATTGCCTTTATCCACCACTACTCAGAGGAGCACTGATTACTTGTCAGGTCAGCAATCGTGTTCATTTGTGCTTCATGAAGAATTCATTGAAAAAATCAATTATAGAAGTGGAAATATCAAGAGTAAATACAAAAAGGTCTAATTCCATTAAAGAAGTAACTGAAATTTCTTTGTTTGAGGACTTTGTGAGTACTGGGAATTATCTTTTGGGCATGTAGTTTTGTTTGTTTTTTTTTTTACTTCAGTCATAGTCATTACCTGATTGTTTTGAAAAAATTATAGAAACCAAAACTTTCAATCTCAAATAGTTCCATATTCATTTTTCTGACACTGAGTTTATAAAGTGTCAGAAAACTGAGTTTATAAAGTTTGTGGTATTTGACTTTAATCATTGGACACTTGTGCCATCATATTAAGAGTTTTCCTGGAAATTTACGATTTTGTAAATTGTTGGGTTTCTCTTGGTAAATATAAAGAAAGAGTTTATCACCATTAAGGATGCTTGGACTTTTTGTCATTAACACGTTCTTTTCCTTTGAAAGGAAATATATTTAAAGTGATGGATGCTACAGGTTATGTATTCAGTTTAGAATAAATTTTGTGATAATCAGCATTATTTTTCCCAAAAGGAAAACTTTCGTACAGAGCATATTTATTGGAATGGAAATATAAAGCTTTGATGTAAGCTTCTTTAGAAAGTGAAAAAGAAGCTAAACCAGACATGGTGGTTTGTACAGACTGTGTGTTTCCAAATCTTTTTGACATGCTGTCCAGAAGAATCAACCAGACTAGCAAGGGGTTTGAAAGGAGACTTCCTAAGTGATTTTAAAAAGTAATACAGTTTCTTAATTCATCAACTGTTATTAAATTAGTGTGCTCCCTTAACTGTCACCTCCAGTTTCATTCAAACACAATTCTACAGTTATGTCTAACCCCAGGGCACGTATTCACAAAACCATTTAAAACACTTTTTTTTTTGCAGATGTTCTCTGTGTATTGTTCCACACTACAATTTCTTTGTAATGATTGCAGAACAGCAGTACTCTTAAGACAATATTTAATAGCATATGTCATGTCTTCAGCTTAGAAATCATCCAGTGTATCAAATAGATGGATGTCTTTCTCCTTCAAAATAAGTGCTGTTTCAGAAACCTTTCCTCTGAAGGAAAATGAGTGAACACATTTGGTGAAATTCGTGTGTGTGTGTGTAAAATGTGTAAAATATGCACAAGTGTTCACATGTACATCCATATACTTCCATACACTCTTTTGTCCCTGACGTCTTTTTTTAAAAAAAAAAACAAATCTATAACAGTTTCCACCCCTGTTCTTCAAGTCACATCTGAAGGCCCATTTTCCATTATGCCTCAAAAAGGTTTTGAGCCTGTCACTTTTATTTGTGAATGAGGTTCAAAAAGACCAAGTGCAAGATGCAAGGTGCATCTGAGTCAGGACAACCCTTGGTATCAATACAGGCTTGAGGTTGAAGAACTGGGAGCAACCCTGCCAAGAAGGATTTGGGGATGCTGGTGAATGAAAATTAGACATACATTCACAGCCCAGAAAGCTACATCAAGACGACCATGGCCAGCAGGTCAACAGAGAGTATTCTCCTCCTCTGCTCTTGGATGACACCTCCTGGAGTACTGCATCGAGCTCTGAGGTCCTCAACACAGGAAAGATGTGGACCTGTTGGAATGGGTCTAGAGGAGAGCAACAGAAGTGATCAGATGGCTGGAGCACCTCTCCTATGAGGAAAGACTGAGAGAGTTTGGGTTGATCAACCTGGGGAAGAGAACACTCCAGGAAGACCTTATTGTGGCCTTCCAATACTTAAAGGGTGCTTGTAAAAAGATGGGGATAAATCTCTCAGCAGCAAGACCTGTTGAGATAGGACAATGGGTTTAAATTAAAAGAGGGTAGCTTTAGACTAGGTACAAGGAGGAATTTTTTTTTTTCAATGAGGTGGGTGAAACACTGAAGCAGAGTGTCCCATCTTTGGAAACATTCAGTTAGGTTGGACAGGGCTCTGAGAAACCTAATCTAGTTGAAGATGTCCCTGCTTATTACAGGAGGGTTGAACTAAAGGTCCTTTAAGGTCCCTTCCACCCCATACTATTCTATGATTCTGTGATCTTGAGAACTTTACTAGTTCTGTGACATAAGTTTCACAACAAATAGTAAAAATTTCCTGGTAGATGATTCCTGAGATAAGTAAACTGAGTCATTCCAGCATATTAGTTTCTTTTGCTTCCTTTAAATATTGTTGTTAGTTCACATAAATTTCAATTAAAGAGCACAGTGACTTATTTCTCAGAAGAAAGCTAGAAAGCTTATTGTAACTTGTTTTACAGTACTGTATTTCCTTTTACAGTTTAATATGCCCCTGTTATACGCCATGGGGAGAAATACAGTGCTCAGTGCTCAAATTAACAAATTTCTGTAGAAATACAGAGACTAAATTCCACTGCCTTTCACAAAGTAAAAGTATTCATGCTTGTAAACTTTGGGTAAAAATACACAAATTGAAGAAAGGAAGAACACAATGTTTTGGTAGTGAAAGTGAAGCCTATATTTACGTAACTTAAAAAAATGAAATAGACAAAATTCCAATGTAAGATGTGAAGAACTTAAAAGTTGTATTTTTAATACCTGAAATAAAATTCAGCAGTTCTAAGTTAAAGTTTTATTATATATTGCTTATTGCACATTGCTGACACCACACATTCAAAGTGGAAATAAAAAGAGAAAAAAAAAAGTAGCAGTATTGCTGTTCGAGCTTTCTTATTTATGCTTCTAGTTTTATTTTGTCTCACCCCATGATCTACTTATAAAATCTTAGGGTTTCTTATGCATTTTCACAAGTGTTGTGTCACTTACAACAGTATCATAATGTTGAAAACACAAGTCTTAATCCTGTACATTTACTTTCAATTTATTTGTAGAAGACCAAAAGCAGATCTGACCTCAGGACACACTTGTATTTGGAATTGAGTTTCAGATTCTTTTTTTTCATGGTCCTATAAATCTGATATTTCTGTCTGTGCTTTTGCATAAGTTATCATGTCATGGGTCATTCACTAGTGGATTGCTATATCAGAATTATTTGTCGATAATTGGATCTATCAGTTTTATTTCTATGTCCAGAGGTTCATATTTATCTATAAATCCAGCACAATTCACAGTGCTTCAGATTTAAAACTCAATATTCTTCTGATAAGAAAGACAGGATTGTGTTCATTTTATGGTTGGCAGAATAAAGAGACATAAAATATTATTTATCCCAGGCTCTTTTTTCTTTTTTTTTTTTGTGATAGAAAACACATTGTTACTTCAAAATGTAGATATTTAATGTAAATATGATGAATCTTCTCTAAAAAAAAAAAGTTTTTTTCTAGTGATTATAATGGGTGACCGGGTGGTGTAGACACCTTTATTATAGCTCCCTAAAGCTGTACATTATGGAATCCTCACAGGGAGCTGTCAGGACTTTTCCAAGTTCACAGGAAATGTCTTGCAAAGGCAATTCAGTGCAGGTCTCTCAAGTCTCATTTGTAGAAATTCTTTCCTGACTAAAAGAATTGTACTGATAGTCTATAAATATAGCATTTATGGGGTTTGGAGGGGAATTACTGAAGGTGTATTGCTGGGAGGTAAAAAGGCTTTCTATGATTTTAGGGTCACTTGAACTTATTTGTTTGTGTAATTATTATCACGCCTCTGATTAGTCATTAAGTGATCAGTTTCCAGATTAATTGATCAAATTAATTTTATTTTTATTTATATTTAAAGAAAAAATAGAAAATAAAATACCATTCATAAAAATGCCCATGATATAAACTCCTAAAACTTATTTTGAAATTTTTGTATCTTATTAATGAATCAAAGTTTCTAGAATTCCTTCTCTTCATTTACCTTCATAAAATTTTCTTTCTTTACTAATTATCTGCAATATTTACCAGTTGCTTAAACAATTTCCATTTACAATGTTTCTAAACTATATTTGAAAAATACCAAATGTGAATATCTCTATTAAGTTCACTTTTGTCTTTAATTCTTTCAGTGCAAGTAGAAGAAAATAAGTCATTTATCAAATTTCAAGTATTACTTTGGCTAATTCTGCAGAGATTTTTGGTCAAGTATAATTATTTTTGTGTATGTACACTGAATACAAAATAATTGTAAACAAATATTTTTCATCCAATTTGCCTGACTGTCCAATGATCTAAAAAACAAATAATCAGGACCATGATTTTATGAGATTCCTCTTCAAATATAAAATATTTTAGAAGACTGACTTTTCTTCTTTATAGTACTTTGTATGATGAACCAAAACTTTAAATATTGAATATAATATTTTAAAACTTTAAAAAAATAAATTTGGACAAAATACCTTTTGAGAATACACTATAATATATATTGCTTCAAGATTGTAACTTGAGTTAAACAGTTAAGGCTGGCTCAATATATAAAACTCAACTAAAATATTAAACCAAAATAACCAAAACAATGAAAACCAATAGTTTATATTAAAACTTTTAAGTGTCTTAATGTCTTCATCCCAAACTGACTACAGCTTTGGAGAGAAAGAATATATATATTCCTATATGCATATATATATATGTATAAAAAAAAATCAATCTCCAAACTTTTATACATATATATGTATAACTATCTCCAAATTTATCTTCTGTCTCTTCATATGCTCATTTCATATAACTGGATAAGAGGTAGCATTTGATTCTAGTTTGAGCATTATAAAAAATGAAAAATAGAAAATAGAACTTTCTATTAAAAAAAAATTGATGTCAAGAAAAAAAACTGTGAGAGAAACAGGATAAATGATAACAATGCTACTAAGAAGTCTGAGCACCTAGGACCATACATTTAAATGAATTCTCCATATCAGGAGCACATAAATAACAAATTATTAGAATATATGTATTTACTAGAAATGGCCTACTGTTTTGTCTTTTTCACATATTATTATCCAAACTACCTTTGCAGTGAATATGTAATTTATCACATTTGCCTAACAGGCAAATCGTGCATTTGTACTTACAAGTTTGTAACTGTTTTGACTAATTCAGGTAAGATCAAAAAGCAAAACCACACACAGAAATAAGGTGAGAGCACACAGGAAGGAAAAGCGTAAAAAGGATCTGTTTCCCCCTCTTTGTGTAGGACCACGTTTTTAACCTTTCAGAACAGTTCTCTGGCTAAGAACAGGTGAGGAAAATAGAGCCAGCCAAAGCTGAAAGGAAAAACTACACAGAATTACATGAGTACATACTCTTGAAGCTGGGCAAATAGGCACATGTAGCTGGCATCTGAAGCTTTATGCGTTTCTGTAAAAATTATGTAAAATTCTCCTTTTAAGTGAAAACACAGAGTAAAAACTAGGGGTTGTAAGCCAATAACAGTGAAGTTACTAATGCTTTGGTGGCTGAAGGTGGGCTGCAGGGCAAAATACAGGGACATTCACACTGCATGTCATAGCATTGTCTTTGCTTCAGTTGGCAGGGCATGTGTAACTCTGAAAAGCAATTTGAAATATTTTACAATATTATGCAATGTTATTCAATCTATAGGCATTCAGCCTTAAAAAAATTTATTATTTTTACTTCTCTCATATCTATCCAAATTTTAAGCTCCTTAGTCAATATGGTTCTCAATGCAGTCAGAACAAGTGCTTTCCCACTGAATATGGGAATATATGCTAGGATCTCACCTGCTTATATTGATGTATTTTGATTCATCACTTGCCTTACATGTTGTTCTGCCTGTACAGAAACAATCTGTCTCTTGAGTTATATAATTTAGAAACAGTTGCTCAATTATTTCGGAGACATTAGTATCACTAAATAGGTTTTGTCATCTTATTTACATCATTTTACATAAGCATTTGCTGTCAAAACTTGCTTAAGATTTTCTGAACCATTCTAGCCTACAGAAGAACTGTCAGCACCAACAAAGTTATTTGTGCCAAGACGTAGATGCCCATATTAATAGTAAATGCCTTTCTTATTTTGTGGAATATGCAAAAAAATTTAATCACATCTCCTATCTTATTAGCAGATGAACAGTAATGCATTTTTCTCCCCAGGATCCCCTGCAATGGTGGTTCTTGTTTAGAAACAAAAACTGTATTTTAGTTACAGAAAGGATTTATTCATTATCATTTTACATAACCAGGTACAATAATGACATTTACAATAGTTTTGCTATAGATATAAGGAACTGCTATAGACATTACACTGCAATACATTAAACTCATAAGTCTAAGTTTTACATGCATATATATAACATTGAAATAGCATTTCTTCTATGACATATATATAAATGCATCTTTTAAATCACAGAATCAACTAGGTTGGAAAAGACGTCCGAGATCATTGAGACAAACCCATGACCCAACATCACCTTGTCAACTAGACCATGCCACTAAATGCCACATCCAGTCTCTTTCTAAATATCTCCAGGGATGATGAATCCATCACCTCCCTGGGTAGCTCATTCCAGTGTCTGATCACTCTCTCTCTGTAAAGAATTTCTTCCCAATGTCTAACCTAAACCTCCCCTGGCAGAGGTTAAGACCTTGCCCTCTTGTCCTACTGCTGGTTGCCTGGGAGAAGAGACCGATGCCCACCTGGCTACCACCTCCTTTCAGGTAGTTGTAGAGAGTGATGAGGTCTCCCCTGAGCCTCCTCTTCTCCAGGTTGAACAACCCCAGCTCCCTTAGCCTCTCCTCATAAGACTTGTTCTCCAGTCCCTTCACCAGCTTTGTTTCCCTTCTTTGGACTCTCCAGCACCTCAATATCCTTCCTGAACTGAGGGGTCCAGAACTGGACACAGTACTCCAGGTGTGGCCTCATCAGTGTTGAGCACAGGGGAAGAATCACTTCCCTGGACCTGCTGACCACACTGTTCCTGATCCAGGCCAGGATGCCATTGGTCTTCTTGGCCACCTGGGCACAGTGCTGGCTCATGTTCAGCTTTCTGTCAATCCAAACTCCCTTTCTGCCTGGTTGCTCTCCAACCACTCTGTCCCCAACCTGTAGCACTGCATGGGGTTTTTGAGGCCAAAGTGCAAGCTTCAAAAGTAGCTATATTTAAAGTTATTGAATACTCAGAGAAGTCACTAGTAAAAACTTCATTTTTAAAGTGTGTTAAAAATGAAAACAGAATAGAACAAAAGGAAGCTAAATGAGAAAATAACCTTTTTTTTTATTTTTTTCATACTGACTACACTTACATAACACATATTTCAAATAAAAACCATGCAAGTTTAAACTAAAATTCTGAATCTGCACAATAACCTGACTTTGCATTCATATGACTGGACAAAGGCAAAATGTACATGGATTATGATTGTTAATCACAGTCATTTTGAGCATTTAATATTCACTTCAATATTGCATATTTTTGTTGTATGCACAATATAACAAAGTTCCCCTACAGTTGTCTCATTCTAACAATTTCCAAGTTTTCATGTTATACTTTTCACTGCTGAGATTGAGCAAAATGCATAACACATTACATCAAATATCTCTTTAGTGGTGGGTATGACTAGATCATTGTTATTTTAGAGCTACATGATGTGATTTGCCTAAGGGCCCTCAAAAAGCCAAGGGCCATTCTGCTTTAACAATCACTGGATGATTGTATAAAAGAGAAAAAGCCTAATTATGGATTGTAGTTGTGTATTTGAAATTGAATTAATGTATTCAGAAAATTTCTGCTCTGGACTCAGCTTTAAATGGTAAAAAGGAGAAACCGTGTCAAGGTTGAGTACTTTCTTTGCATGCTGGCATACTTAAGAAGTGAGGCTTAATCATCTTGTGGGTATGGACCCATAAATTGAAATGGATTAGTTGTCTATAAGTTAACTATTTAGCCTACATGAACTTCCCCGGATGTTTTTCAAAGTCAATGAAGAGTGATAAGCCCTCTAGCACATTCTTTAACTGTGGAATGAATTACACCTACGTATTACACCTGGCAGTTGATATTATGCCTGGCATTTGAAGGTTTATGCATAGTAAAATGAACTTTACCTGTTTTGATCCACCACTCAGCTGTATCCAACTCTTGAGCATACATATGTGGCATTTATATATGTTTGTACAGTACATGTAAACTATTGGTTAGATTTAAAAAGAAGCATTGACGTCTCTGTGCTCAGAGGTATCCATGCAAGGGGATTGATGACCCTGTGTCAAAACACAAAGGTTTCTACGTAGTGCACAAGAAGAGGAAGAGTCCTGAAAGTGAGATCCAGAGTCACCAGAACATTGATGTAGCCAAATGCTGAGCAGCCCAGTGTCTTATATAGAATGCCACACAGGAGATGGTTGGTGAAAATAGGTATGTGAAGCCAGTCTTTCAAAAAACATTGCTATGTTTTGAAACCAACTTGTTAGCTCTGGTCTTATCTGTGTCACAGAAAATCAGTGCTAAATTTGTCTTACTTGCTTTACACATACATTTTCTATCTTTGTAGAAGCGTCATAGCTCCAAATTTAGAAAGCTTTCTTAATTTAGCATATTTTATTATCTTCCTACTTGAGATGGGGTATTAAGGCACAATAATTTTAAATTTTCTGATTAAAAAGATAACACTCAAAAACCATCAGGGTGTTTTGGGAAAGGGGACTGAAGGATGTGGTTAGATTTTATTTCTAACCAGAAAGAGAGAATTGGATTTGTTCAGCCTGGAAAAAAGGTTTCTGGCTGACCTAATTGCAGCCTTACTGTACCTGAAGGGAGCCTACAAGAAAGACAGAAAGAGACTTACAAGACCATGTAGTGACAGGAAAACGGAAAATAGATTCAAACGGAAAGAGAGTTCTGAGCAACCTGGTATAATGAAAGGTGTCCCTACCTGTGGTAGTGGGATTGGAACTAGCTGATCTTTAAGGTCTCTTCCGACCCAAACCATTCTATGGTTCTGTAAAAATGTTATTACCCTTTTTTTCTACATAACTGACAGCCTCCAGTTTAGTGCTTAAGTGATAGTAATGAGGATGAGAAATGCACGTTTGCAATCCTTCATGCATGTAGGGAAACTGAAGCTCAGGTTTTCTTTGTACAAAAAGATACTTCAACCTGTCAGGTTTGTTTAAAGGCATTTCACAATCTTTCATCAAAATCGTTCCAGAAGTATACAGGCACCCCACTTACATTTTGTGTGTTATGACTTCTTAAATTGGGTTTTTGAGCAGATTCTATGTTGTTCAGGATTTCTAACTTGGAAACACTTAGTAATACTAACTCTAGGGCCTGCTTTAATATAATCTTTCAATTCAGATGAGTAGGCATTACAATTTTGGATTTAGGTATCTACTTCTTGTTTAACTCTTCCATTTCCAAAGTAAGGGAGACTTCACCCCAAGAGTAAAGAGAATTTGTGGTTTTATAAATCTACATAATTTTACCACTTCACACCACAGAGGCTTTGATTTCGAACAAAGCATTCACCAGAGAAGTAAATGCCACTCACATTAAAAGAAAAAAAATCATTGCATTTGCTCTTCCATTTATCTCAGGAAGAAGTGAACAAGGTCTTGATTTTGTTTTGGTTTGATAATTTGAAATTTTTTAAAAGGTTTTTGATAGATGTGTATTGAAACCATTTAAAACTATACTAAGTCAGACAGACCTCAGGGAAGACTCTGCTCCAGGGACAGGGAGATGAAAGTAGTTGAAGCAGCTGTCACCACTTTTGGCAGTCTTTGAGCCTTCAGCTCATTGCTTTGAAGAAACGTAACTGTAACTGACTTGGGAGAGAGTCACAAAAAAATCTCTTTGTGATTATTCCCCTCAACCCAAATAGTGGAACAGGAAATAAAAAAAACAGTTTTCCTGAAAGTCAACCTACAGAAAGAGAGAAGAAAGCTACTGTGAAAAAAGAAAAATAAGAGTGACATCTTAATGGGAAGATTTCCAATAGATATGAATATCATTTCTAGATAGTTCATGGAGCCTCTACTTAGATTTAAAAAAACTTCTCACATATGTGTGACCTCGAACAGATTACTTAATATTACACTTTGAATTATTTGGTAAATAAAGATATTGTTACACACTTAAGTTTCCTTTTCTTTCCCTTCTACTTGCTGTTTCCTGCTCCTTTTCCTTCTTTCTCTTCCTGATAGTTATATAATTTTCATTCAGTTATATCATTCCTTTCAGCTAGTATGAGTTTGTACAGAATATGTTAAAAAGACAGATCATCACAGGTTTGTAGAACTAGATGTTACCATAATATAAGTAATATTAATTTTGTTCATAAATACCACAATTCTGTCTTATTGGGTGATTACCTGGAAGATTTTCCTGCATTAAATATCTCCGACTCTTTCTTTTACATCTTTTAGTTTATGATGTAGTGATTATTTTTGTATATATCTTTTAAATGTTTTGGTATATTCTCTATTTTCTGCTATTTCAAAATACATGTACAGAAATTGTCCCCAAAAAAGTGCTAATGTTCTCTTCAAAGCTTTACAGACCTTTGGTTGAAACTGATCTGATTTGTTAATAAGACTCTTAAACCAAAGGTTCTATATGATTTTGTTTCGACAATCTAGTAGCGCATTTAGTGACTATAGCACAATAAAAATATTTGCAGTCAGACTGATACTATATTCATATCTTTGATACTGATAAACTCTCTAAAGATTTTTTTTTCTTCAGGATTCTTTCTTAGAACCAAAACCAGCGAGATAAAATTGCCTTTGACCTTATCCTTAAAAATTAATAATAATTACTAATTTCAAAACCAAAATCCACCATAGATGTGCCCAAAATTTTGTAAATTAAATTAGAGAACATGTTATAAAAATACATAGGAATGTGAGATGTCTAATTTGCAAAAGAAAAAAAAATTAAACCATTTTTAATACCATAGGATTTTCAAAATTTCTTTTCTCTGGAAGAGGTAGAAGTTAATCATTGTGAAAGATGCTGTGTCTGCACCCAACAACACTGCAAAAGTCTTCCATGCTCACATTGATAATAGTATCAGTGCAATTCATATAACAACATGCCAGTGACTACAAATATGAGGATAAAATTAATTCTATATAAAAAGAATAAAAAGAGAAGCTGTGTTTTTACTATTTGCGGGTTTATTCATCAGGTTCCTTCACACTAATTACAATTATGCTTTTTTTATTGTACAGACAACACTGTATGTGCAGTAACGTACTTCTGGTAGCCACAACAGAGCCAAAAAATAAAGGTAAAAAAGTAAACAATGCAAAAAATAAATTATGAAATTATTGGCCACCTGGGCACACTGCTGGCTCATGTTCAGCTTCCTGCCAATCCAAACTCCCAAGTCCCTTTCTGCCTGGCTGTTCTCCAGCCACTCTGTGCCCAGTCTGGGGTTGTTGTGGCCAAAGTGCAAGACCCAGCACTTGACCTTGTTGAACCTCATCTTGCTGGAATCAGCCCAACTCTCCAACCAGTCCAGGCCGCTCTGCAGAGCTCTCCTGCTTTCCAGCAGATCAACACTCCCCCTCAACTTAGTGTCATCTGCAAATTTGCTGATAGTGGACTCAATCTCCTCATCTAAATCATCAATAAAGATATTAAACAGAACTGGGCCCAACACTGGGGGACACCACTACTGACTGGCCACCAACTAGATGCAGCCCCATTCACCACCACTCTCTGGGCCCAGCCATCCAGCCAATTCCTAACCCAGCACAGAGTGCCCCTGTCTAAGCCATGGGCTGCCAGCTTTTTCAGGAGTATGCTGTGGGAGACGGTGTCAAAGGCTTTGCTGAAGTCCAGGTAGACCACATCTACAGCCTTCCCCTCATCCATCAGGCGGGTCACCTGATCATAAAAGGAAATCAGGTTGGTCAGACAGGACCTGTCCTTCCGAAACCCGTGCTGGCTGGGTCTGATCCCTTGTTCATCCTGTACATGCTGTGTGATTGCGCTTAGGATGATCTGCTCCACAATTTTGCCAGGCACTGAGGTCAGACTGACCAGCCTGTAGGTTCCTGGGTCCTCCTTTTGACCCTTTTTGTGGATTGGTGTGACATTTACCAACTTCCAATCATCTGGGACCTCCCCTATGAGCCAGGACTGTTGGTAGATAATGGAGAGCGGCTTGGCGAGCTCTTCTGCCAACTCCCTCATCATCCTTGGGTCATTTATTTTCTATGAGATAATAAAGCATTTGAGATTGGAGGTAGGTCTTAAAATGCTGATGTGACAATTTCTTCTTCTTTATATATTTGCCACATGGTAGAATACACACACTGTGTTCAGTGCCCGAACACTTTTCAATGTGCTTGAGGACTGTCACAGACCTAAGGTAACTCATGAAGCCAGCCTACTGAACTAAGCAGAATAAATTTGTGAGCAGAAAGTGCTGAGAAGAGCTGCAGGTCTTATGCATCATTTCTTAAAGAGAGGCACTTTATTCTGGTCTGGAAAAAAGCTTCTCTCTCCATTTGGGATTCATGATCCATCTCCTGATGTTAAGGGCCTTAGCATGCATACAGAAATTTCTCAGAAGTTGCGACACACTTGGTCTCCTCGTCCAATGCTTTCTGGCTTAATGGTTAAAGTACATATTTTCATGCCATAAGACTTCTGTTGAAATACTTCTTTTGTCTGAGGGTATTTAAGCTGTATAACACACAAATAAGTTATTTTCAGTCCTTGTTGTTACTATTGTTTAGTTTAGATAACACTTTCATTATTATTGAAAGAGATTAGATATTAGCTGGAATGTAAAATAGTCTCTTGCCCCAAAAGTCTAGAACAGGTTTCTGTTTCTGTTTGTATTCTGCTATTCTCACTTTAAAATATGTATCCAGTTTATTTCCTCCAAGGATGCATAGAAGGAGTTGCTTGTTAATGTGACTGAGTTAAACAATAAATAATTGAAAACTGATTATGGTCCATATTATTGAGCGTTAAATTTTGAAGCTGTTAGATATTTTTGAGTTTTAACATCTAATTTATGCCAAGTCTGATGTATCTGGCAATGACTAACTGAGCATAGTGGAACTATGAACATGCACAAATACTTTTCTAGAATGCTTTTCAATTGGCAGAATGAGAACCTTGTACATAAAGACAACAGGCATGATGCCCATGTACTGGAGTGATAAGAGTCAAGGTGTTAATAATTACCATTGTTAGACACCCATTCACCAAGATACCTTGTAATGCATTATATACCTATAATCTGCTTATACAACATGCTGATTATTTGCTATTACAAAATAAAATTCTTATTTGAAAAAGTTGTATTTTAAAAGATACTTGTCTAGAAATATTGTTAAAAGAAACATCTCATACATCAAAAGCTTCTTAATTAAACAAGACTTGTATTTAAAAGTGCAACAAAATACCTGTCTAATTAGACATAGCCTAAAACAATATCAGATTATCAAAACAATTCCTTTTGGCTAAGTGATTTTTTTGTTTGGTTTGGGTTGGGTGCTTTGTCTGTTTTGTTTGACTGTTTTTTTTACTTTAGTATTCCAATTATCTTTTAACAGAAAATACCACTGTTCACTGACTATTTTTTCTAATTAAGCACACAAAATAAAAACTTGAATGACAACTAAAAGTGTATCTAAAGCAAATACAAGCATGTTGTAAGATCCAGAAATAACGTTTGATGCACTGTGTAAGGATCTAAACTCCTGAGGGTATGTTGCCATCTGACTTTTTAAGCCAGGCAGGACTAAATCTATTCAGTATCTAGTAGGGTGACCTCCGAGGGGTGTTTAGGGCAGGTTTCATTTACCCTAGTTTTAGAAAACTGAAACCTGAATGTCTGCTTCTAAGATGATTCCCAGAGGCTTCCTTTGCAGACAATGAAAAGAGAAAGGTATATTTGGATGGTAACTTTTCTAGTCATGAAAAAAAGTTCTCTAATATTACCAGAATGATTGCACTTTCTCTTTTTACATGAATGTAATGAAAGCCAGAAATTACTTGACTAGATTTAGTATCAGACTTTGAGGTGTCAAATATGAGTTCAAAATAATTTCATTCTAATAGCCAAGGAAATTCAATAATATAGTATTTTTTGTGCTGTTAAAATAATTGGTAATATATGGGCACAAAGACAAGATTTTATTGGCATGGCAAAATTAGTCCAAAAGTGCTCAAAGACATGATAATTCTTTCTTGTAAAAATGATAATTCTTTTCTTGTAAAAAAAAAAAAATAATTAATTAATGAATCTAAATATCAGTAAAAATATTTGGTTTTAAAACTTCAGTTTTTAACTTTTACTATGAAGCAACAATGATTTTGTCATCCAAACCCTCTTTTCCTCCCATATACAGTTATAGTCTAGGTCTATGAAATATTTCAATGATTCTTGAGCTGATTCATGGCTGTCACATGGAAATGGTATCTATTGAGAGAGGTACTTGTCTTGGGAACCTATGCAAAAGAAGAGTTAAGGAACACAAGCAAATATGGCCCAATGAGAGGAGTTAATGACTAAATTTTAGCTCTTATTTTAATTAAAAATAAAAGCATTCCTATAGAAAGGTATTTTTTTTCCTCCAGAATTTTTTCATTTAAAGGAAACAAAAATTATTTCTAAAATTCTGTTTAACAAATAATTCTTTCAACACTCTTCTGTCATACCTGTTAGAAATGAAAGTGTGCTGATACTATATACTCTTAAGGAGCAGTTATCTTTCATCTTTAAAGTGTTTGGAGTGATCATAGAACCATAGAATCATGGAATGTCCTGAGTTGGAAGGGACATTCCAACCAAGGATCCATCCAGGATTATAAAGTCCAAGTCTTAACCCTGCACAGGATACTCTAAGAGTAACTCTATGTGCCTGAGAGCATTGTCCAAACACTTCTTGAATAGGGTTGGTGCTGCGACCACTTCCCTGGGGAGCCTGTTCCAGTGCTCAACCACCTTCTGGTTGAGAAACTTTTTCTGGGTGAAAAGCTTTTCTGGGATTCATTTTCATACTCCTAAAATTTACCTCCTGGATGAAAGAGGATATAGGGAAAAAACGTTGCGGATATGTTGTTTTCACTAAAGAAAATATCAATACATTTAAGATTAGCATAGATTTAAAGCATGTTATATCCTATATTCTCTCCAATTAGATGTGACTGCATGTATTTAGTTGACATTCAATTAAATTATCCTTATTTCAAACTTAAGCTTCAAAATTCACCAAAATATGTCTCATATTTTCTATATGAGAAAATACTCTTACTCTTCTAATATCTTCAGTCAAAAAAGCTTTTATCTTTTAAATGTCTGTAATGTGTTGTTACTGCAAAACAGCTTCTTGTAATTGCAACTTCACCTGTTGCAATTCATATTGTGCCTTGTGTAGTACCATATAATGTTCTGAAAAATAAGATTTGTTCATACTCACAGTTACTCATATGGAGTGTAATACTTGACAGCCTGCCTTTAAAGTATGTCAGTCTTCTGTTCAGATGACAAAGATAAGAATAGCTTCTATTTATAGGTAGCATTTATACTTTCAACACATGCACAGAGATGTTTAATTTCTGAGCTACTTAAAAGTGAGCATTATATATATAAAAATACAAATATGGTACCCACTGTACTATGAAATGCTGCCTCTTAGAGGGTATATACATAGTTTTAGCTTCTGTCTTGAATATTTTCCCAATTAAGAATTTATTTATTTATTTATTCTTTTACAGGACATTGATTATTTCCCCTGCAGCACTTTCATCTTTCATTTAGAAAGAAAAGCTACATATGTAAGCCTTTAGAGTGTTCTCAGAATTCCAGGGAAAAAAAGGCTCTTCTTTTCTTAAAAGAGAGCCATGAAAAGTTTGTCCTTGTTCTTCACATTGACACAGATGTCAGCTTGTAGCCACCTCTATTTAATTTTAACAAGTTTTGCTTCATATTTGGGGGAGGGCAGTTTTGGAAGAAACCATAGTCTGACTCACAGCCATTAAAAAAGAAATCTATCACACAATAGAAATCAGTTATAAAAGATCTCACTGAGGGAAAAAGGACTTTTTTTCATGAAGGAAAGATAATGCAAAGCTTTAATCTTTATAAAGGCTTTCCATGGATATGAAAGTGTGTTACATTTTGTGTTGGTTTTTGTACTGAGACTGGCAGGTGGCTGGAAAAGGACTAAGGAGAGGTTAAAGCCTGTCTTTTCATAGCTTGAAAAATTCAGGTTTCATCTTTAACTCATTTGAAATCTTAGAGTGCTGAAAGTCTTAGAATTTAACCAGTCCTTTTACGTGTAACAACACTGCGATGGATATACATGAAATATAGTTCCTATAAGAGACCAATTTCTAGAGAGAATTATACATACACATACCTATATCTACATATGTATAATTTCTTCTTCCATTGACTGTTTTAAGTGTTTTAAAGGCAGAACATAATTATCAGTTCATATGGTAAAATTTCCCTTGTATCTATCAAGGTTTCTGATTTTTTTTTTTTATTTTTTTTTTCTGTGAAGTATAAATGATACCTTTTAAACTGAGGTGAATGCTCCAGACAAATGTAAATCAAATATTTCACATTGATATTAAGGATAACCCAGAACCTTAGGATGGTTATGATAGGAAGGGACCATTAAAGATTACCTGGTCCAACCACATTGCCCTGGCTGGTTTTCACTGGATCAGGTTGCTCAGTCCAATTTCACCCTGAACACTTCCAGTGACGGGGTATCCACAATTCTTCTAGAGAACCTGTTCCAGTGTCTCACCACCTTTCCTGTAAGCCATTTCTTCCTTACAGACAGTCTAAACCTACCCTCTTAAAGTTTAAAAGCATTGCCCCTTCTATTTACACTACAGGTCTTGTAGAAAGTGTCTCTTTGTCTTTCTTCTAAGCCCCGTTTGAGTATTGAAAGGCAGCAATCAGATCTTTCCAGAGATCCAGATTTTCTCTGCACTAAACAGCCCAAACCCTCTCAGATTTTCTTCATAGGAGAGATGTTCAAGACCTCTGATTATTGCAGTGGCCCTTCTCTGGGCCCACTCAATAGACCCCATGGTAAGACTGTGTTTGTTGTATCTCAGGATAGGGGTTGTGCTCCTGGCTGCCAGGGCACAAAGCTGACTCACATTGAGCCTACTGCTGACCAGCACCCCCAGATCCCTTTCTGCGAGGCTGCTCTCCAGCCGCTCCTCTCCCAGTTTATACTTGTGTGTCATAAAACCATCCTAAGTGAAGCATCCGGTATTTTGGTTTGTTAAATTTCATTCCATTATTGATTCCCCAATGCTCCAATATATCTAGATCCCTCTGTAAAGTATTTTGTCCCATGAGAGAGTCAACAGCACCTCCTGTAAAATCATGGAATGGTTTGTGTAGGAAGGGACCCCAAATATCTTCCAGTTCCAACATCCCTGCCACGGGCAGGGACAATACCCAGTTTGGTATCAGCAACAAACTTGTTAACGGTGCATTCAACTCCTGAATCCAGATCATTGGTACAAATACTGAACAGAATTACAACAGTCCCTGGAACTGAATCCCAAGGAATGCTGCAGGTGACCAGTTGCCAGCCAGATGTAGCCTTATTCCCTACATTCCAAGCTCTGACCATAAGTCAGTCCTTTACCCAATGCGTACTATTCTATGTAGAACAGTACACAGAGTAATGTGTAACTAGTATAGCATGAATAGTTTAGCTTATAGTATATATGATAGTTATGTAGTGTATATATAGTATAAATATCATAAAATGTCTATCTACATGTGTAGTAGCTATCTATATACTGTGGTGCATCAAACACAGCATCACCAGTCAGTCCAAAGGTGATTATCCTACTGTATACAGTGCTACTGCAATCTCACTTTCAGTGCTATGTGCAGTTCAGGCCTACACAACTCTGGAAGAATGTTAAGATGTTCGAATGCATCCATAGGAGGGCAAAAAAGATGGTGAAATATCTAGAAAAAAAGTGTCTTGTGAGTAGCATCTGTGGAATTTGGAATTGTCCAGTTTGGAGAAAAGCAGGCTGAAGAAATATTAGGAAATATTTCTTTACCACAAGGATGGTGGTCAAACACTAGAACAGGCTTCCTAGAGAGGTGGTCAAAGCCCCAAGCCTGACAGTGTTTGAGGCATTTGGACAATTCCCTTAATAACATACTTTAAGTTTTGGTCAGCCCTGAAGTTTTCAGGCAATTGTACAGTGTGATCATTGTAGGTCCCTTCCAACTGAATATCCTATGCTATGTTACGCTACCCTGTATGCACACTGTATGCATGGTATATTTACTATATGCTATACTCTTCTACTATGTGTAGGTACTATAGTATAACATATGTTTTATATGTATGTGTGACTTTTAGATAATGAGAAAAGATGTAACAAAATGTGACAGAAGACAGTTCTTGTAGTCTCAGACTGCATCAAATGATACAAAGAACAGTCCCTCCTAACTTCAAATTTCTTGCTTTCTGCATGGTATTTAAATCTTTGTTATAGAGTGCATAACATCAGCCATAAATAAATGCTAAAGGGAAGGGGAAGCAGGGTATACTTTAATCTCCTCAGTCCAAGACTACAAGAGCATGGAAAAGGTTTGAAGAAGTGATGCTCTTTTCTGTAGCTTCTTGTATCAACCACAATGTTGAGCTGGATGGACTACTGATTTACGTCAATAGTGGTAATTTCTTGTGTTCATCTATTCTTATTGCGCTTCCTTCAAAGATGACTAAGCAAGTCCATAAGTGAATCACTAATTTGAACTCTTTTAATCATATTATCAGGAAAGCCTATTGCCATGTAGTTTCTCCTTTTCCCTATGAGGTACATATATGTCCAAATCCTGTGATACTGACTTATGATCATGGAAACACACATTAGTAGTCAGATCCTAATCAAAATAGTTATTTAAAATCCTGCACTTTTTGAAATGAAGGTTTCATATGAGAGTTACAATTAACACTGCTCACTATAAATTTTAAGGGCATGACATTTAGAATAAAGTTAAACATGAAAATAATTATTTACATCTATAAAAATCTCCACATTGCAAAAAAATGTATAATTAATGCCATTAATTTCCTGGGCCCCATTTTTTTTAAAAGCTAATTCTCTAACGTGTACAAAACTTAAGTGTACATCTAGTCTACCACCTAAAAATACTGGAGACCAATCTGTTTTCGAATGACACCACTATCTCACATTTTCACTCTTATAGTCCTCAAATAAGGACTAAGCAGTGTGTTTTGTAGACATATATGACTTGTAAAAAGGGTAGTCAGAGGAGCCTGGAACATAGGTAGTAAATGGGTAATGAGCTAAGCAGTGAAGATGATTAGACAACCAGTGCTTCAGCTTATTTCCTGGCTGTGCTTTACCTTCTACTGCAGATGTAGACCGAGGGATTTATTATTTCACAGTCCCTTAGGTATGCAGGGAAGAAAGATGTTGCATGAAAGACTTACTTCTAGACCAGAGGTAGTGAGGTATTTGGGTATAGACACTGAAGCAGTGAATTCTAGACCCCCATCTTAGTCACTAGACTATACATCAGTCCTCCAGTTTAAAAATTACAAAATTTCCAGTCTCTTGTCTTATTTTGTTTTTCTCACCCTCTACCCAAAATCTTTGTATCTTTACTTCTACCTTTGCTTATTTTCATTCTCTGTCTTGTACCACATAGTATGCAACATTATATAAAGAAACTTAGATCTCTATGGGTATTCTGCAAGGCAAAATAATTATAGATAAATTTTAATATTAACTTCCTATATTAATCTCAAGACAACACACTACAACTCTTAAAACTCACAGCGATGGGTGTCACAGATAGGAAGATGGAGTTTCATGGCTACACAAAATACTAATTCATGACAATTCCATGGAGGCTTTTGAGGGAATAAAAAGAATATCTCTCCTCAGTAGCAGTGGGAATTGAGATTCCAGTAGTAATGAATTCTTCCATCCTGTAGATAGAGAATGTTCTCTTCACCAGCACACAAAGGAAAGAGATATTCAATGTGAGTGTTTTTCTCTTCCAGAAGCTACAGTTTACACACAAAAAAAGCATTGGGCTTTTAGCTTTCATAGTTGTCCAGTAAATCCAATATAATGTCTTTTAAGAGGTTTTCACATTTCACTTCAACTAGATGACAAGTATGAACACTTTTAGTCAAAACTTGTAAAATACAAAGCAGTTCGCTTGTCATAAGTGGAAGTGCCAATGAAAACATATAAACTGGGAATGTGAGGTTGTCTGGAACTGTTTACACAAAAAAAGAGACATGGCTATTGTATCTGTTTTATATCTCTCTCGACTGCATAAACACTCACAATCTGTGTATACACAGACATCAATAAAGGGAAAAATAAAAAAAAGCCAACCTGCATTTTCAAGTGTTACTAATCAGCACATTTAATGCAAGCACCCTGAACAAAGCTTTTAGCAGCTGCTGACAACATTAGGAGACTGTGACTAGATTTATGACTAAGTATGTAGAAAAATCTTAGTTGAGTTAAAAAGGCAGAGAGAAATAGGATGACTTAAGGGTGAATTAGTTATAAAGAGTAAACTAGAAAAGACCTATCTGAAGTAAACAGCAATTCAGTGAGAAATCGTCTCTTATGAGATATAGCATTCAATTTTGTATTTTACAGTTACTGGCTACTAGCCAGATGAAAAATCTTATGCATGAAAAATGTACTTATCATCATCTATTTTACTCTCCTTAACTTCCATGCTCAATTTATTTTTGTTTTCACTCTTCTTCCATTCTTTTTTTTTTTCCAATAACAAATGCTGAATTCTTTAAGTTAAAAGACTTCCACTACATAGTATATATTCAGTCCGGGTAAGCCCTTTGCAGTTCACCTACAGTTGGCAGAATTACACTCTCTGTGTTACCCACGAAAAACACAATAAAGAAAATACTTCAGCTTGCAAAATACAGATATCTCTATATAAAAAGGTATAAGATTTGTCAAATGGAGGGGCAAAACTGTGAAAACTCATGGGCTGACACAAAGACAGTTTAACAGGTAAAACAAAAGCTGCTAGAAGAGCAAAACAAGGAATTCACTGCTTCCCATGGCCAGGTAAGTGGTCAGCCATTCCCAGGAAAGCAGGGCTCCATCCTGTGTGACGGGGACTTGGACAAAAAAACACCATCACTCTGAATATTCCCCCCTCCTCCTCCTGTCTTCCACCTTTTATTGCTTTGCTCACTTGGGGTCAGCTGTCCCAGCTGTGTCCCCTTCCCAACTTCTTCTGCAGCCCCAGCCTCCTTGCTGGTGGCGTGAGAAGTAGAAAAGACCTTGACTCTGTGGAAGCACTGCTGAGCAATAACCAAAACATCCTGTGTTATCAGCACTGTACTCAGCACAAATCCAAAATGTTGCACCATACCAGCTACTAAAAAGAAAATTAATTCTATTTCAGCCAGAACCAGCAGTGTGGGACTTAAAGACTCTTTGAAACAAAAGGAGATATATTCTACATTTCCAAGCCAGTTCTTCCTTGTGGTACCTCATCTGTATTGTTTTCAAAAGCATTGGACATATTTCAGTCCAAAAGGTTATCCTAAGGAGTAAGAGAAGGACAACAAGAAATTTTGGAGATCCATGTATTGCTGTCACTGATGTTGGTCAATGACAAGTTAACAGTGAACTATGAAAACATGTCTCTGACCTACTAACTAACCTAATTTCACAAAACCATTCATTAACCTTTTAGCTGTAGAGATTTCAAAAAGTAGACAATGATTGTTCATTCTTTGAAACATTCTGTTTAGTAAGGTCTGTAAGGAAACCTGGCAAAAGAAGCAAAGCATGCACATTTGACTGTTATTTGTTCTCTCTAACTTACATTAATATTTCCATACAAACTTCAATGTAATGTAAAATATTGACATAAGGTGGGAATACAATTAGAGTATTTTTGGTTTCTTTCAGATGTGAAGCTTATTAGAAATGAAAAAAAGTGAACAACTGAGAAAAATAACAGTTTATTGTCTCATCTGAAAAGGTAGGTTTTTTTCTGTCTTCAAATAACCGAATCTGCTGAACTTTTTTTTTCATTGTCTTTTTAGTGGATATGGAAAATCCAAATTACATGCTACCATATAGTATTGAGTACCTAGGGAATATATTAAACAATGTAATATCGCACGGATAACAAATCTTCATAGATATCTCTATTTAAAAACTCTTAAATTGACAAATTTGACATGACAGATTGATTTTTCTCCTCAGGTTTGTAGGAAATAGGTCACATACTTAAGATTTTAGAGTAGCAAATGCAACAATAAAACAATGACAACAAGAAAAAATCCCAACGCTTATATATTTTCCATTATGTATTTGAAATAAAGGCCACTGACCCAGATTATGATGCAAGAAAAACCTGTGACACCACCCCCGTTCTATGCCATCATAATTGTCATAAAAACAAGCAAACGGAGATCTTACTTGTTTCATTGCAAAATTCATTTTTCTACATTCATCTTAAAACTTCTGTAACCTAATTTCTGGCAATTGTTATCAATATAATCTATCTGATGCAAAATGTTTCCTGTATAGTTTTGCACTTCTGAACTGTTTATAGTTGTTCTCTCACATCATATTTCCATTAATTTCTATTTTAGTAAAGGTATGAGTATTTAATTCTAATAGCCCTCATATCATGAAGTCTTCTATCAAAATTTAAATATATTCTTCAGCTTCATCTAGTTATTTAAAGATTTCCTTCAGGCAGACAATCTGATATTATATTAGCTTTTCTTCGCCTCATAAGAAAATGTGTATTCCTTACCAAAAAGTTGATTATGTCTCTTCTTTCTCTTGAAATATTACTACATGATTAGACATATTTTTGAAATTATAACTGACAACAGTTAAGAGAAACTTTTAGTGACTCATAAGGAGGTCATTAATAGACTATATGACTAAAAGTTTCTCTTAACTGTTGTACAAAAGATTATGGTTCTTATATTAGTCCTTGCTCCTTCATGTCCATGGGAGACATGATCATATAGAAGAACATTTTAAAAACTAAATCATTTATACCTTTGTCAGTAGACAGTGATATTTTTCTTTGTATGTTAGACCTGTAAGGTTCTAAATCATTCATTCTGAACTACACTGTATATGTTTTGAACTATATCATATGTGTTGCCTCTGAATTTTAAATTAAAGAGGATAATTAAAGAGGATAGACTGCATACTTGAGCTGCAATTCATAAAGTTTCATTTGTGTTAAATTCTATATAGCGTGATGGTCATGTCTCTTTGCATTATTTTTTTTTCAATCATGAATGTACAATTATATCCAGAAAAGTATTAGACCAGTCAGGATGGGAAGAACAGGAGGGCAGGAAATATGTAAAACAGATGTCACTTCTGAAATATTTTAGTCTACCTTCTAAAAGAGGAAATAAAATATCTTCCTATTCAGTGAGAGTTATAAAAGCCAAACCTGAATGAGTTTTTCAAGAGTTTGAGATCCTCTACACTTGAATTTGGTCTCTGGTAAAAAACCTGACAAGATTATACAGCTTGTCGAAAACTAGCAATAAATCTTTATAGTCTAATATCAGTGTCACTAATAATATTAGTTTTACTGGCTTGTGCAGTTGCAGCTCTATAGGAGTTCAACTATCTTGTAGAGATATTGGAAAGGTTTTTTCTTTAGTCTTAAAAATCCTTGGTAAATAAACCTCTTCATATTTAGAGATGTAAAGCAAGATTCATTAATCATATCCCAATAGTACAAGAATTGAAAAATAATAATAATCTAGACATAAATTTCAGTAAAAAGCTTAATTGTTAATTGTAGCACTCAGAAAAGTGTATGGATTTCAAGTATATTTGGTCTAGCTGCCACGGAGTTAATTTCCACTATAGCAGCCCTCATCATGCTGTTCTTTGTGTATGGGTAGCTGGAAAGGTGTTGGTAACACACCAGTGTCATGGCTACAGCTAGCAGTGCTGGCACAGCATCAAGGCTGTCCCTCCAACATTCCCCCCTGTTCAGTGTGCTTGGGGTGAGCAAGACCTTGGACAGGACCATAGCCAAGGCAACTGGCCAAATGACCACAGGGATATTCCATACCATATGGCGTCTGCTTAGCAATAAAAGCAAAGGGAAAGGAGGAGGAAGGCAGGGGTAGGCATTTGTTATTTTCAGTGTTTGCCTTCTGGAGCAACTGCTACATGTACCGAAGCCCTGTTTCCCAGGAAGTAGCTGGACAAGGCTTGCTGATGGAAAGTAGAGAATAAAATCTTATGGTTTGTTACTGACTTGTGTGCACACAAACTTTGTTTTTGCTTTAGGTAACCGAGTTTATCCCAACCCATGAGTTTTGTTGCATCTTATTATCTCCATTATTATTGTCTCCATCTTCTTGTTCCGTTGAAGAGCGGCTTGGTAGGCAACTGGAGTGAAGCCAAAGTAAACTCACCAACTCATTAAGTTATGAAAATTAAGAGGAAAAGGAGCATGACACCATAATAGACACTGCTTTTGCTGTCTGACATAGGACGTTTCATAAGAAATGTCACTACTCTACCAGTGGCTGATGGAATGAAAGCTTCCAAATTTATATAGCGGAAACGGCTTCCCCTACCACTACTGAGTTACTAGAAGTTTGTCTGACAGACAACTTAAAATAACTGTTTGGTATAAGTTATATGCTTTAAATGTATTAAAGAGGAATTTAAATAAAAAAAAAAAGACAGGTGTTTCTAAAAAAACAAACAAACAAAAAAAAACGAAAACCAAACCACTTATATCTAAAAAGAGATATTGACATCAAATACATTTTTAAATACTAAACTAACATTTAAACACATCTAAAAACAACTTATTTTTTCATGATTTCTAAGAAACTGATTTTTGATGGTAGCATAAAAAACCTCTTCTCACTTCTTACCATAAATGTATCTTTGTTTTTGATGAAAATCCTGCCTCCAGGATAATAACAAAAATTCAGGCTGCAAAAATGCAAAAAGTATGACAGACTTGATTGACAAGTGTTATCTTTTTCAACAAGGCAAACAGATAGCATAAATATCACTTCCTTTGCACAAAGCCTGTGACAAGTTGTGAGTTCTGGATCTGGAGTATCATTTGTCTACTTAGAATGCTATCTAGTAACCTCTAAAATTGATTCTTTATATTGAAGCACTAGGTTCTCTACTGTTTTTTCTGAGTAAACCTTGAAAAATAGTTATGTCCCTCCAGGTTCCTTACTCATCTGTATGTGTAATGAACCTGGAGGCACATAACTATTTTTCTGTATCTTTAATTCCATATGTGTATCTGTATCTGTACTCATGAGTAGATTGGAGATCATGGCACATTTAGCCTTAGATTCTTTTTTTCTATCTGAAGAGTGCTAAGTTATATGAGAAAAACTTTTTTACGCACTCCAAAATATGAGAGAGAGAAAACTACAGGTGGAGGAGCACAAATATTACCCCACTGGGCTGCTTCCAAGCCCATCACAGGAGCCATTTGCCCTACAAAAGCCCATCTCACAATTCCAAAGGAGCACAGGGACACACAGGCCAGCAGGAACACAAATTACCTGTCCTAGAATACACTCCACCTCATTGTCCAAGCTTGAAACCTATCAAGAAGATAAGCAGTTTTCCAGAGCACCTTTGGGACTGAAGGAATTCCCTACCTAGGGCTATGGGACAAATTATGGGTTGTAGGGGAAGAGAATTTTAGGCTTGCCTAAGACTTACTATGAGATGCTTAGGGGAGGAATGAAGCATGGGGAAAGGGAAAGACACATAATTTCAGGAGGAACAAGTATGTAAAAACTGAGGGATAAGGTGGTGAAAAGGGCTGGTCACATATAAACCAGTAGTCTGATCAGCATACTCACCTGGCAAGGCACTGTGTGATCTCATGGACAAACCATTAACCTTAGAGCTAGATTTAGAGACACATTTACGTGAGCATACTACTGAGTTTTCTCCAAACTGTTAACAATTGTACCATCATTGTCTGATCTGTTGTACTATCAGATCTTTGACCATGTATGGTATATGTATGATCAAAATATATTGCGTAAAAAACATAGTATGACTTTGTGTCCACTGAGATTGGAAGAAGCGATTGTGCAACTTTTAATCTGTGGTTGGAAACATGTGACAAAGAATTAGACTGTAATAAGAAGTCAAAAGATAGCCTTGAACTAATCCAAAGACAGTGAAAAAGGAACCACCATCACAGATATCATACGTCCTGTGGGGAAGAACTGGAAACTTTATCAATGTTTTGTGGCAACAGACCACCTCCTCTAACTGAGGAACATGGCTGTCATGCTTAAGACCCATGGAAACATTAGAAGAATGAGTGCAGCACCAGAGAAAAGGGTAAGTACTAGTTCTACTTATTACAGAATAACAATTTACTCTAGAATATTAATTTTCTGTAGTAAGTTATACTGTAAGTATTAGTATTATTGTAACTGGATTAATGATAACTGTTTGCATTGTACTGGGTTTCTAAAATTTTTGCTTAGTTAACAATAAATTGTGTCCATGTACAAAGTGTGCTAAATTTTTACCTACATAAAATTATAAGTATACAATAGAGAATGATTTTCATTCTGAGAAGGCAACAGAAGTACATAGTTCCATGAATATCTTCTTTTCCACTAAGGTTTAAAACATCTAAACTAAAAATGTAAACTGCCTACAATCAAGGTTAGTCATTCTTTCCATAAAGAGACTTCAAGAGTTCTCTTCCTCTGAGTTCCTGATCTTTTTGTTTATGGTTTACTTCCTAGCAGATGTGGCAAATTCATTCTTTGGAGATGATAGGCGGTTGTAATCACAGTTATTCTCCATTTCATGCACTGTCTTTAAAGAAGGAGTTTTGGAGTCTTTTTTAATTAATCTTATTTCCTACAGAAACATAGTTTATGACATTCTCTGCTTTGTCTGGATGCCTTTGTGATCATTACCTTCCCCAGAAAAAGAAATTAACAAAATCATAGAATCGACTGGGTGGAAAAGACCTCCGAGATCATCAAGTCCAAACCTTGATCCAACACCACCATCATTACTCGACCATAGCACTAAGTGCCACATCCAGTTTCTTCTTAAAAACCTCCAGGGACGGTGAATTCACCACCTCCCTGGGCAGCTCATTCCAATGTCTGATTACTCTCTCTCTGAATATTTTCCTAATATTCAACCTAAACCTCCCCTGGCACAGCTTAAGACTGTGCCCTCTTGTCCTGCTGCTGGTTGCCTGGGAAAAGAGACCAATATCCACCTGGCTACAGCCTCCTTTCAGGTAGTTGTAGAGAGTGATGAGGTCTCCCCTGAGCCTCCTCTTCTCCAGGTTGAACAACCCCAACTCCCTTAGCCTCTCCTCATAAAACTTGTGCTCCAGCCCCTTCACCAGCCTTGTTTCCCTTCTTTGGACACTCTCCAGCACCTCAATATCTTTCCTGAACTGAGGGGACCAGAACTGGACACAGTACTCCTGGTGTGACCTCACCAGTGTTGAGTACAGGGGAAGAATCACTTCCCTGGACCTGCTGGCCACACTGTTCCTGATAGAGGCCAGGATGCCATTGGCCTTCTTGACCACCTGGGCACATTGCTGGCTCTTTCTACCTGGTTGCTCCCCAACTACTCTGTCCCCAACTGTAGTGCTACATGGGGTTGTTGTGACCAAAGTGCAGGACCCGGCACTTGGCCTCGTTAAACCTCATCCCGTTGGAATCAGACTATTTCTCCAGCCTGTCCAGGTCGCTCTGCAGAGCCCTCCTGCCTTCCAGCAGATCAAGATGCCCCCCCAACTTGGTGTCATCTGCAAATTCGCTAATGGTACACTCAATCCCCACATCCAGATCATCAATAAAGATATCAAACAGAACTGGGCCCAACACTGATCCCTGGGGGACACCACTAGTGACCGACCACCAACTGGATGCAGCCCTGTTCACCATCACTCTCTGGGCCTGGCCATCAGCCAGTTCTTAACCCAGCACAGGGTGCCCCTGCCTATCCAAGCTGTGTATGCTATGGGAGACAGTATCAAAGGCTTTACTGAAGTCCAGATAGACCACATCCACAGCCTTACCCTCATCCACCAGGTGAGTCACCTGATCATAAAAGCAGATCAGGTTGGTCAGACAGCACCAACATGAATAAAGATCTTAAAGACATTAAATACGGTGTGAGTTTCCTAGAAGTTGATGGAATTATGCTAAATTTTACTACATACTCTACTCAATAAAGGGTTTTTTGAAGGCTTTGTAATATATGGTAATAAGCTGTAATTTTTTTTTCTTACAATTTTCGTATTTAAGCAGAGATGCCAAATTTACATCCTGCTGTGGTGGTAATGCCCCTCTCCCCTCCGTGAGCTGCAACTATTATCTCAGAAATGCTCCTTAGGCCTTGGTCTTGACAAACAGCACCTGGGTTAAGCTTCTCTTGAGCTTATCAGAAACACCATCTGCTCCCTTTTTTTTAAACGAACAGCCTTGGAAACATTGTTTTCTTGGCTGGGTAACAACGCAAGTAGAACTATATTTTTTAAATTGAACTTTCAAAGCAAGTTATCTGCCTGAATTGCAGCTAGGATGGAAAATTACTGTAAGAAAAGGCAACTTATTTGCAACCCTATAAGCAGCGGTCCCAAGGGAGACCCATTGAGCTCTCCTGGATCACAGTAGACTGTGACCTGAAGTCCCAATGGAGAGCAGCAGTAAGCCATGTCCCTCAGGGGTCCATACTGGGATAAGTGTTATTTAATATCTTCCTTAATTACATAGATGAAGGGATTGACACACCTGAAGGACAGGATGCTGTCCAGAGGAACCTAGACAAGCTTGAGAAGAGGGACCATGGGGATCTTATGTGTTTTTACAAGATGAAGTGCAAAGTGCTGCACCTGGGCTGGGACAGCCACCACTACCATACAAGCTGGGGGATGAACAAATCGAGAGCAGCCCTGCCAAGAAGGACTAGGGGTGCTTGACATTAGCCACAAATTTGCACTTGCAGCCAAGAAAGTCAATCGTATCCTGAACTGCATCAAGAGAACTGTGGGCTGCAGGTCAACAGAGGTGATTCTACCCTCTACTCCACTCTTGGGAGGCCCCACCTGGAGTGCTGCATCCAGCTCTGAGGTCCTCATGGAATGAGTCCACGGGAGGGCCACCAATTGATTAGAGAGATGGAGCACGTCTCCTATGTGGAAAGGCTGAGAGTTGGGTTTGCTTAGCCTGGAAGAGAGAAGGTTTCAGGGTGAACAGATTGCATCCTTCCAGTACCTGAAGGGAGCATGCAGGAAAGATGGAGAGGCACTTTACAAGAGCATGTAGTGACAGGACAAGGGGGAATGAGTTCAGACTAAAAGAGAGTAGGTTTAGATTAGATATTAGGAGGAAGTTTTTTGCTGTGAGGGTGGTAAGCCACTTGAACAGGTTGCTCAGCAAAGTTGTGGATACCCCACCTCTAAAAGTGTTCAAGGACAGGTTAGATGGAACTCTGAGTAACCTGGTCCAGTGCAAGGTGCCCCTGCCCCATGGTAGGGAGCTTGGAACTAGCTGATCTTTAAGGTGTCTTCCAACGTGGGACATTCTATGATTCTATGATCTCCCTCTGAGTGGGACACCCTCAGAGCTAGCAAACTCTCAAGTTTGCTATACTCAGAGGACCACTGTCGAAAGATGACAATGGAACCTGGGCCAATACCTCCAGTTCTTTGCCCATTAGGAATATGCAAAGCATCTGATGTGAGTACTTCAGTGAACTTGAGGAGAGTTTTTCACAAGTACATGCCTTGTACACAGTCCTTTAGGTCTGAGTGCTTGCAAGCGTGAATATTCTGTAGAATATGTGCTATGAATGCTGTCTTACATTCTTAAGTATGTTAGATTTGTAAGTTAGGCCTATGAGTGAATTACTGTTGTGCTATAGGAAATTCTATTGAATCTAAATAATCTAAAAATTGTTTAAATTAGGCTATCGATTAAGTGCTATTAAGTGCTGTTAAAACCCTTAGGCCTAAGTCACTGATCAAGTCTGAGGTTAAGTTTGGTAAGGAGGTCCACTCTGAACCTGGTGACTCAACAGGACAGTCTCCCTTCTTCCTTTTTTTGGTTACCCTTTATCTACCCTCAGCCTCCACATAGATCATTTTAAGTTAATTTTAAATTTAGATTGACTGATTTTAGATCTTACTCTGATTTTTGTCTGTTTTCTTTTACATCCAGCAAGTCGTAGAGTGAACCTTACCAACGAACTTTGTCATGCTTTCACTTTTATATTAAGTTTGCTTTATACCTTTGCTGGTGAGTCTTTGAGTGACTTAAAACACTCATGCACAACGCCTGCCAAAGAGAGTATCAGGACCTCTCTAGACTCTCTGTCTATCTTTGATACTGCTCCTGTTTAGAGTACTTTATTTTTTTCCTGTTCATTTTTAACTTGATACTTTGATGGAAATCTAGGATTTCTTAAGAGATTAAGTCTTATTATTACGAAGATATTCTGTGCCATCTGACAGTCAGTGAACATAAAAATTTTTTGTTTTGCCTCTTAAGATGGGTCTGAATCAATAAAGTATTACATCTTTAAATATATGTAACACAACATTAACCAAAAGAATTTATTGTACTGCCAGAATGTAAGAAAATGCTAAATGTATACTTAAAAAAAGAGATCTATATGGTAATGTTATTACTATCTCTGACAAAAGTTAACTTTGCAGATAATGGCAGAAGACAGATTTTCAGCTTGGATTCTTTCCACCTCCATAACACTCAGAAATCAAAAAGAAATTTAGTTTTGATAGTGGGAATATCTCAGTTTTTAAATGTTTTTACTTGATCTTACATCACTGAAGAAAATTCAAATTTTGCCATTGATTTTAATGAACACAGATGTGCACAAACGGCAAGGAAATAAATTAGTTAAGTTTTCCTTTCCAAGTTTTCCTTTTTCTGACACAAAGCAGATGTGTCACTTTCCTAATTCTGCCACCACAACAGTTGTCCACTTTGTCTATATCAGAAGGAGAAAGAATAAGACTGTAGAAGTTGATTGTTTCTGAAGTGTTGAGGTGTAAAAAACTCACATCTTTTTGTCAGGCTGTGGTGGCTTTTATGTGCAGCATGATTTTTTGGCATAAGCTACAAATAAACATATTAATAAAACCAAAGTATTACTAATAATATTTTATAACTTGGATACATACATATATGCACTATATTATTGAGAATTCATTATATGTCAGTGGTCATAAAACAATCAAAGGTTAGCCTCATCCTCTAAAACATGAATCAATAAAATAATATTTTCATTACAGTCTCTATTCTGACCCCTTAGGATAGGGTTTTCTACTACTTTATTCAAGCTTTTCACCACAGTTCTTTCTGTTTCAAAAGTTAACCCTGACAAAAATCCAAAAAAATTTTGAAATAAATAATTAAAAATAATGTCACTGAGTTTATTTAGAAGCGTTTAGGATCACTTTTTATTTTTCTCATCTTCCTGTCTTGTTTTATTTTTGCTTTGCATATTTTGTGTAAAATATATTTTAGTTAAATCCATTGTAAAATATTAGGATTATAGACTGAGTTACGGTGAATTCATATAAAAAAAGCCAATCTCAGTACCGATAGAGTACTAAACAGTATGTGTCATTTGATTATGATTTTTGGTGTTGACTTGAGTGTAATTGTTTATTACCATATTACTACTCAATATTCCTTCTTTTTTCAGTGCTAAAACCGGATATAGAATTTGTCCTCTCACTTCTGTCTCCTAATTAGATTAGCTAAATCGCTCAGAAAAACTGGCAATATGCCATACTCTGAGATTTTAATATTAATTCACTGTTAGGTGTCCTACTTTTCCTTCAACCCCACTGATCTGTGCGTCTCATCTCACCTTGGGACATCACCGGAGTGAGCTAATGAAATTTCTTTAAGACTTTCCATCATACCAATGTCATTTTTACTTGTCATTTATTTGAAAACCACCAAACAATTTGATGCCTGATTGCTTCTCTAAATATGAAGTCTTAGACTGCTGATATAATTAACTTTCTATAAACCTCTTCAAACCAATCTACTTTTCTAGTAGTATCCATATTTTAAACATCAGTCACAAATCTGAAGAGGTGACCCTTCCATGACAGCCAGAAGTAGATAGTTATCACTCTACAGTTTTAGATTTTTATTGTCTTTTGTAAAATGTGAGACACACTTCCTATAAGTGCAGTATTGCTTGAAATATTGCTATATTACCCACAGATCGGAACTTCCAGGGAGCAGTTACCAGAATTGCTGATCCATGTTCATTTAATGTGAAGTTTATTATGAGCTGTATTAGAAACACTATTGTGTTGGGTTTACTAGTGTGTCAAGGTAGGGGTAGGAGGATGATCTCTGGTCTGTGACAGATAGAGCCAACTCCAGCTGGCCCCAACCAACCCACTGCAGGGCACATCTGAGCCCCCCAGCAAAGATGGTGGCACCGCAGGGAAAACATATTTAAGAAAGGACAGAAAATACCACACAGACAGAAGAGGAGGGAAAATAAGAGTAAGAAACTGTTCTGTGAACACTAAGGTCAGAATATAAGGAAAGGGAGGAGATGCTCTAGGCACCAGAGCAGAGTTTCCCCTGCAGCCCATGGAGCTAGTATTTTCCTGCGGTCTGTGGAGAAATTTGTGGTGGAGGGGATATTTCCCTGTACCCTGTGAAGGGGACTGGTACAGCAGGCATTCCTTTGAAAAGCCTACAGCAGAGAAGACAATTTCAACCTGTGGAGAACTGTACACAGGAGCAGTTGGATATTTACTGAAGGAGATGATACCTGTGAAGGGCCCACAGGGGAGCATATTTTTCTCCTGAAGTAGCTATATCCCCTAGGAAGAGCCCACACCAGAGCAGGAGAGCAGCAGAGAGAAACTGCTGCCTACTGACCAATCTGGTCCCCATCCCTTCCTGCGCTGTTCAAGGTGGAGAGAGGGTTTGGCAATAGCAGAGTGAAGTTGAACCTGAGAGAGGGGAGAAGAAAGGTGGTTTTTTCATGTTTGTCTTTGTTTCTTACTACCCAAATCTATATTAACTGGCAAGAAATTAAACTAAATTTGCCAAATTCAGACTGTTAAGATATGTTGCTAACTTTATCTTGATGCATGAACTTTTTCATCCTATTTTCTTCTCCTGAAGAAAGCAAGTGAGCAAGTGGTTGGCTGGGAGTTTGGCCCTTAGCCAATGTTAAACCTCCACAACTGTTTTTGATAACTGTAAAATTATTTGAAGCAAACAGCACTGGCATTAAAGAGCAGAGATTCGATATGGGGTCTATCTCCACTGGCTAATTCCAGATATTTACAATGTAGAAATTTACATCTAAGCAGGTAGTCGTAGGTCTCCTTCAAAACCTGTAAAGAAAAATTACCATATTATAATGTGCTTTCTTTGATTTATTACAGTAATATTCTTTATGGTAAGATAAATTACATCACCCTTTCCATTGATTTGAAGGAATGCAAGCTCTGATTCAAATGATATACTACTGGACCTTACTTTTCTCAAAATTTGTTTCTTTTTTTTTTCATGTAATTTCTTATTCAATATTTTCTGGTTTACCATAAGGCATTTTTAAGAAACATAAAATAATTCTGAATTTTCACAAAGTTCCCCAGATATAAATTTCAGCAGAGATTTGGACTTCTGGTTTACTAATATCTGGATTTTCTCTACTATGAGATGCAATAAAAGGCTGATACATGAAATGTGTCTGAAATATGTATGAAGCTAAAAATGCTGCCTTATTTTCAATTTGTGGAGAAAGGATCATTTAAGTATTGCTGGTGCCTTAACTTTGCTATGTATCAGAGCAGGTCTAGACTAAAAGGTTAGTAATTAAACACATTAGATAACATATAATGCGACAAACAGTTCTGACAGCCATGCTCATCTAGGCAGACTTGGCTCATTGCATTACTCCATTAGCTGTACTGGTAGTTATAGGGGTATTTTAACGGAAAAAAAAATAAAAAAACTGAAATACCTATTTTTAATTTTGAGGAGCTTTAAGATGCAGCTCCACAGTCAACTAAATCCTTATGACAGAGGAGGTCATGTTAGGGTAGAACTGCTGAGAAGGAGGTGATGCATAATGTAACATATCCCCAGAGAAATAAGAGAGAAACGGGCACATCAGGCACATCTGTCCAGGCAGAAGTGCACATCTGCAGACCCATGAACACTGTGAGAGAGTATTCTGTGGTTGAAGACAAACCTGGCGTCAAATTCACTGTACGTCTGTCATCCTGTATTTTCTTGAAAGGTCAAGCTATAATCAGACACGCTGTCATACAGAACACAAGCCTACCCCTCACAGATGTTCCCCTCAACTGTCTTCTCTAAGATCTTTTTTGTCAACACAATACATCTGTTCTTCCTCCTTTAGCTGACAGCATTGCCATCTAGTAATATGGGGAGCTTTCTTTCAGGTGGTGGAATCTCTTAAGCATAAATGGCAAAGATATTATGGCTACCACTTCTCTATGGCAGCTAGCACTCTACCATAGAAAATGTTGGACCACAGAAAATTCTTTTTCAACCACTCTTTTTCAGAATTGAAACAAGGTTTAGGATCTCATCTCTGATATATTTTTTTCAGGAGCGTAAGGTAATGCCAACAGTTGCAACAAATCTTCTGACAGATTAGTAAACCCAGCTATCTTAACTGAATATAAAAAATACACTGAACTGAACAAAATTATAAAATACTTTGATCTTCCTTAAAATCTGCTGATGTATCCAAAGTAATTCAGGATTATATTATCAAAGAATGTTCTCCTACATATGGAACTCCACTTCCTTATGTGGGCATTCCTCACCACGTCTAAGACTGGAGTCAGCACTTCAGTCATGTCATTCTCCATCTGGAAAGTTTTCCAACACTTACAGCTTTTCAGAAAAGTTGAAGGAATTTTTTTTTCCCCCCTAGCTTCATTCAACTCATTCAACCAAAGCACTACAGATGACATTGTCACTCTCCTTGAAGACTTGTACTACAGTGATACGAACAAAGGAATATCTTGCCAGCCCAGAAATCGCTTCTTGTCACAGTTCTTGTCACAGTTTCCTAATACATGTTGCTTATCTTGAATTATGATTTAAGGTTCCCACATGTCTAAGAGACTCCAATACTATCTCTATTCCTATTCCACCCTCTGGAACAAAAGGGTGTAGGAAAAGAATGTCTTTTTTTATACGACTTGAATTATGCAAGGTAATTAATCTATTTTTATATTTCACTTTAGGCATAATCTAGTCTAAGAACATAATGTTTATAAGCCTCTTATGTGGTCATGACCAACAGAAATAAACAACCAAGAAATAAACATGCTAAGTTTGTTTTTGCCTACTGTAAGGAAAATTTCATCTCAGTTTAAAACGTCTGTGAAGGGAAAGAAAAAAAAAGTAAGAAAAAAGAAAGGGGTGGAGTGGGGTGGGGAGGGTGGTGAGAACCCAATCCAAAGTAGTTTTACAAAAAAAAGATTTAGTTGATAAAAAGTTCAATTCCTAAAATAAGAAATAGGTCAATGTTAAGGGTCTGAATTTGTATGTTACGTTGTATTGCTAGCTTAACAATACATGCTAGAGAGGATATAAATTTATAAACTCACTTCCAAAATTCCAGAAGTTTATCCTACCTCATGGGTGAAAACTTAATCTATATAACAATAAACCCAACTATATACACAAGTATTCTCTTCAGTGTAACAAACCCAAATTACATCAAATTCAAATCAAAAGATAATTTGAATGAAATTTACTCTATCTAAATTATTAGTAGTCAATTATTTCTCCACAGATAGTGGCTGAAATAATCAGAAATGTAAATAGTGTGCTAAAAAATGTATCCAAGAGATATCACTGTGATTAAATAATTACTGATAAATTTAAAAAACCCCAAACATCAAAGTTTATTGAATTCAAATAATTTAAAATTTTATCAGTTCTGCTGACAGCTTTCTTGAGCTGTACCCTTTGCAGTACAATTCAAATTACTTCGTTTAGTAGTATAATTTACTGGTGATTAAGCCTACTTGCTTTAGAAAACTGTGGGATTGTGACTGAAGGGCAGATCTTTACTGCTTTGTGGTAATTGAATATAATGAAGCTGACAGAAACTGTAATCATGAAGGAGAAAAAAAGACTGAAGATCTTATGATTGACATTGATAATACTAGTAGCTGGAATGGAAATATATCTGATATACTCTTGGGTTACAAGTGCTGGCTAGACTTTTGTCAGAAAATAAGAGCAGAGTGGGAAATTTTTAATTAATATGAAAAAGATGTCAGAAACTGTAAGAACTAGGAACAGAGTAAATAAAAAGTATTCTCTAGACTTTGTCTAGTCTGTTTTGCCACAGTAAATTTCAGGAGTCACTTATACATGTCTTCTTATACTTCAGCCATAATTTAGCATGATATTCATGGTTGTTGATCTAATTTGTCTTCTTTAGAGATGAGGTTGTGTTTAGCAGCTAAGTAATTCTGGTTTTGTATCTTTGCATGCTTTAAATTTCTCGTCTGAGAGCAAGTTTTAGCACTTTAATTCCTTAAAAGAAAACTCCCTGCAAGTCCCCTTTTCATCATCATTGCTCAATCTCAAATCATTAGACTGCATTTAAACACTGCAACAAAGCCCTTCTACAAGCTTTGATCTTGCTCATTTCAATGACTGCACTTTCCACAAAAGAAAGAACCAGGAGGTGAGAACTGTGCTTTGGTACAAAACACACCACTGTTATGTTTTCCAGTTATTTGTATTTATGGAGTATTCATTTTCTCATCTGTTTTTCTGTCTTCTGCTTCAACTCACTGTTGTTTGCTACATACACATGCAGCTCTTATCCACCACTGAAATACAAATATATAGAAACTTTATATATATGTGTGTGTGTGTGTGTGTATTAGGTTTTACTAACAAAAGTACAGATAATGACATGTTATAAAAAACATTTGCTTAATTTCCTCAGCTTCTTGAATGACTATATATTTAATTACCAAGAGAAGTTAGGTAACACCACTAGCCATCATAAGAGATAATTTTTGAAAATACTGTACAAGAGAGGAATTGTACATTAAGAACATGAGTCAGCTAAAGAGGTTTCTAATGGAATTCACTCAGCTGCAGTGCTAAGCAGGTTCAATTTGTTTGTTATTTCAATAGTGCCCTGGAACTATACAAAGTGGGTGGCACAATAGGGGTGTGGTAATTAAAGTACTTATTTTACCCTTGAGACTTTCAGTACATAGAAAAACGAGTTTACCCAGCTATGCATTTGCTAATATTGGCTGTAGAAGTGAGGAGGAGTATCTTAACTCAGTCATACACCACAAAGATAGAGAGTTCTATAAAAACAGGAATTAATTCTGTAGGCACGTGCTTTTTCTCATTTCTAAAACAAGAAATAAGGAGAAAATGAATACTCCATAAATACAAATAACTGGAAAACATAACAGTGGTGTGTTTTGTACCAAAGCACAGTTCTCACCTCCTGGTTCTTTCTTTTGTGGAAAGTGCAGTCATTGAAATGAGCAAGATCAAAGCTTGTAGAAGGGCTTTGCTGCAGTGTTTAAATGCAGTCTAATGATTTGAGATTGAGCAATGATGATGAAAAGGGGACTTGCAGGGAGTTTTCTTTTAAGGAATTAAAGTGCTAAAACTTGCTTTCAGACGAAAAATTTAAAGCATGCAAAGATACAAAACCAGAATTACTTAGCTGCTAAACACAACCTCATCTCTAAAGAAAACAAATTAGATCAGCAACCATGAATACCATGCTAAATTATGGCTTTTAGACTGTAATACAGATATCCTAAAAGTTATTTTCTAAATGTAAAGACTACTATTTTTACTTGTATAAGAAAAAGCTAAGAATTCCAACAGAACTCCTCAGAACTGTTCCTAACCACATAAAAATTCCTTGTTCTGTAAAAGAGACATGGGTTTGTGGCCTCAAATTTTCAAAGCTGTATACCCCTTAGCAAGTTACAATTGCAATAGAAAATAATATTTTCACCATGGGAAGTAAATGTCTTGTCTTTTGGCCAATACTACAGTGACAAGGAAATATAAATATGCTGTATCATCTTGTTTGTTCAGTAACAGAGATTTTATATCACTGCCACAGTTCCAGGCTTACACAGGACTTTCACAATTGTATTGTGTCAGTGATTCCATCTAATGTTTGAACTTGAGTGGTCTGGTCTCAGAAGTGATGATTTTGCAGCCAGTGATAGTAATATTTAGACATCTGTTTGCATCACAGTAGTGTCTGAATGTAAGCTAGACGTCTAAAGGGGGCCTATGCATAACCAAGGTAGACACTCAGACATTTAAATCAGATGACTCCTAAATAAAAAGATATTATATGAATCTTAATAATTTTGTTGGTTTCATTTGTTTTGTTTTTGAGGAGGAATGAGAAAGAAGATGCTGAACAAGACAGCTAGAAATCCTATTTGCAGTTCTGAATATCTCACTTTGAGTATATACATTCTGTTGAAAATTCACCATCTATTCACTGTCAGGAAAAAACAAGCATTGAAGTTCATAATAAAAGTATTGTTAGCAGGAAAAAAGTCTCAACGAAGCTAATGAACTGCCAACTTAGACATCCTTTATTTTCATACCAGAACTGAAGTACTTAGGAATTCTTTTTAAAGCTTCATAATCAAGTAAATCTTTAAACTTAGAAGATCCAACTTATTAATTTGTAAATATTAAGAGGACTTTTTGTTCTCTAAGTCAGTAACCTCTTATGGAGCCTATAAATACTAGAATGAAAGAAGGAACAGAGGTCAATCTAAAACCTGAATATTAAATTGCATGTCTTTTTGAAACACTGAGTTTTCTAAAGAGTTTTTACTGGTGTAGTTGGTAGGTATATATATCTATAGGAGTTTTGAAGTTCTCAGAATCACAAATATTTTGAGTTGGAAGGGACCTACAAGGATCATCGAGTCCAGGTCTTAAGTGAATGACCCAGACAGGGATTGAACCCACAACCCTGACATTATTAGCACCATGCTCTAACCAACTGAGCTAATATCAGGATTTCTTCATGTCCTTGTGGCAATACTAAAGCAGAGTGAATAACTGATTTTTTTGTTCATTCAGCCTGTCAAAGAAAATAACTCAAATGAAAAATTAGGCTGAATTAGCCCAACACTAAAAGAATAAGCTCCCCAAAAGAAACAAGAAACCTCCACCCCCAAATCTTCTGTGCTGTTTTGAGACTTCTTGAAGATATTTTAAGAAATGTCTTTAAATTCAGGAATAGTTCAAAATCTTTGTAAATGTATTTTTTTGGAAATAAATATTTTTTGGATAAATGAGGCAACAAACTTCTTTTTATCTGAATGCAACAGGGATTGCCTTCAAGTCTGGAATCAGGATGAGTTGTAGTAGTTCTATAACTCAAATCTGACTGTTTTCCATAGAAGAAGCTGACATTCATTCAACTTATTCAAGATATAAAAGATCAGATTGTGACAGCTGATGCTGAGATCCATTGATCAATATATTTGGACACAGTTAGACCTTTGTGAGTTTGTTTTCCCTGAGTGTGAGACAGAACAGCTAGCACTTATATTGTTCACTTATTTTTAAGGGAAATAGTACCTAGACTTATCCTAAAGAGAGGAAACTTCTCCAAGACTTTAAACTCCTAAACCATGTTTTAAAATAATAGCTCCTATCAGGACTACTGACAAACTTTGCTTAGGTAAAGAAGGTTCTGGGAGCAGATATCATACCATTCTGAGTATCAAAATGATAGTATAGAATTGAGTCATCATAGTGTAAAAAGGTACAGATCACATAATTTGCTTCATCAAGTTAATAAACTCAACTCTGTTCTTAGCTGCTGTTAATAAAAGAGCATTTTATCTTTGCAGAAAAAATGAATGGCAGTTATTTCAAAGACTACATGTTGAGGAAGATCTGCTGATGAATAGGATGCTGATTATATGGAATCCCCTTCAGAAGGGAATCATGTGAGCTTTGGACATAGATAATGATAAATATATAATTTTGACAGATAGAGATGCTGTGTTATGAAAAACTATTAACTTTTTCATGTACCAAACTCCACCAGTTGCCCATTCCTTCAAGATCACATGGATAAAATTTTGGAATTGGTGACTAAAAATTTAGACTTCGTACTTTGTACATTGATGGCTTTTTAGAGCCTCCTCAAAGCTTCCTTCAGGATCCAGGTATTAATGCAAAATTAGCTTTAATAATGTCTAGCTTATTATACTATGGTGTAGTGTTTGCAGGAATTTAAATTTGGGATATATACTTTTGAATCAAAATTTCTAGAAATCAGCCTAGGAAGAAGAAAAGGTTGATTTATTGAACAAGTCCCATAACCTGTGATTTGGATTTCCAGTAACTGTTAATTATAATTTTTAAATAATGACTTAGTTCCAGCAATGAGGCAAATTTAATGTAGAAAAAGAAAAAGAGAAGCAAGAAAGAAGACAGCCAAGGTGATTTTGATACATCTCATTGAACATTACAGAAGATTTAATGAGGAAGGTGATTTAAATGGCAAAGGCTAGAGGGATGTTAGGTCACTTGAATACTCTGAAATGCTGAAGCGCACTAAACAGCAGAAAGACTAATTGCTTTGAATTTTACTCCTTTTTTTTTTTAAATATGGCTAGATTTTTGGGTGACAGATTGCAAGATTGAATGTATTGTAAATGTTCTATGATGTGACTGTCAAGAAATCTATTATAAACGGTGCTGTTAAGTGCAGCAAATACCAGATGCTGAAGAAGAGGCAACCACACAAACTGAATACTCTTGACATATGACAATTTCCAGGATAGTTTTCATGCCACATATGAAATTGTTCTCCAAAAAGATGAAGCTGAAAGAAGCCTTAGCAGAATGAAGGTCCTAAAAATACTAAGGAATGGAATATAGTCCTTGCTGTTGCAGGAGAACAATGTTTTACCGTTTCCCTTTTGTAATATGTCTAAACATTAATTTATGAGTTTAGCTAGGATGTTGTGGAGATGTAATGGTAGTTACAAAGAACTATTTTTTCTGGATTTGTGATTTTTGGTATAGAATTTGATTGCACAGTAAATATTACAAATTCCCAGATGCATCAAATAAAGCTCTGGTCATAAAACATCTTTTATATCTCAGTTTTTATTATACAATTGAGACAAATGCATAAGATTGCATTATTTTACTTTAAAGTAGCTTTGCTTTGTACTTTTAGGAATAAAGTTGTGTGGTAAGACTGTCTCACTGATGTGATGCTAACAGAGACTGTCACAAGAAGAAATAAAGATAATTTTACTAACAAAGATAAAGGGGCAACTTGAGAAGAGGAAAACTAACAATGTCTGAGTCATTCTATAAGGTCAATTGAAGAGAAAAACAAATTCTGAAAGACTAACGATGTCTGGAAAACTAAAAAAGCATTTTTCAAGCATGAAAGCAGAAATGTGTAACTTCAGTAAATTCTTAATTTTAGAAAAGAAAGAGAAAATTATTTCCTCTTCCCATGATAAAATACAGAAAACAGAATCTCGACTTGTATGGACGAAAAATTCATTATGACTTTTTCCTAAAGTGAGTGAAACTGATCTTAAAGCTCATTACAACACCCACCATTAATACACCTTAGTGATGATATTCACTTATGAGAATTCCAAGAAATATGATTTTTGGAAGTAAGATGGTGATGAAATGTACAACTTTACTTTTTTGTAGCCTCACGCACACAGGACTATATCTTGCAATGGCAAGTAATAGAAGTGACAATCCTTGATGAAAAAATTCAGTGTGTCTGTCTCAAGATGTCTGTCAGCCAATGGTTAATACAAAACTCTGGGTCTTGTTTTTATTAGTCTGATAACTCTTTTTCATGGTACTGGTCATCATCTCTATGCTAAGGCTGATAAAATTCTAACACATTATGCCACATTCTCCTCAGATAACACAATTTCTTTTCATCGATTTATCTATTTCCAATAGTTTTTAGAGCCACATATCACATTGGAATAAAGCAGAAACTTTTAATTTCTGTCTGGTGGTATTTAAAAATAAAATACATGTACGACAGGTTGTAGGTAAATACGTTTGAATATCTTCACCTTGATCTACCTCTTTGCAGAGTGACAGGACTAGGGGCAGTGGTTTTAAACTGAAAGACAGAAGGTTTGGATTAGATATTAGGAAGAAATTCTTTACTCCAAGAGTGGCGAAGCACTGGAAAAATTGTCCAGAGAAGTTGTGGATGGCCCATCCCTGGAAGCATTCTTGGCCAGGTTGGATGGGGCCTTGAGCAAACTGTTCTAGCAAGTGGCATCCCTGCCCATGACTGGAGGATTGTAAAGAGATGGTCTTTAAGGTCTCTCAAATCTAACCATTCCGTGACTATGTATTTCCACAGAAATAAATTTTAGTGGTAAATTATTTGCTTGAAACAAATGTATGCACACACCAAATAGAAATTAACATTTCAGTATTACTCATGTCTAAAACCAAAATTTAACTTTATTTAGCAGTATATGATAGCTTGACAGCACTCTGTGGCTATCTATGTCAACAGAAGAGCAAATCTATAAATATTCTTTTGTATGTCTGCTACCAGTTTTAAAGTATATCTTCATGTATTATTCATCATCATCATGGCTAGGCTTCGCAAACGAAGATTTGGGAAGGGCTCTACCCACGTTTGTTACAAGTGTGTTGGTGACTAAAAAGTCCAATATGAGATAGACACGTCCGGTTGCAAAAGGTACAGGAGAAAGACTCCTCAGGTGGTATATTCTGTAAGACACGATTCTTTCTGCATTGTCTTTTCTCCTCGAGAGTGACCCTGTGTGCTTTCTCAAAAGCATCAGCAGCGTTACAGATAGTGTGTCTCCAGACCTCCCGATTGGAGGCCAGAGTAGACCAGTGATGTTGATCAATATGGCCAAGGCTGAGATGTTGTTTCAGGGAGTCCTTGGATCTTCTCTTCAGGGCTCCTCTCTTATGGCAGCCGGTGGTAAGTTCACCATAAAGCAAGATCTTAGGGATGCGGTGGTCCTTCATCCTTGAGACGTGCCCTGCCCAGTGCAGCTGTGTTCTCAGTAACACAGCCTCAATAGTTGTGACTGCTGCTTGTTCTAGAACAGATATATTGGTCACATAATCTGACCAGTGGATGTTTAGGATTGTACCGAGGCAGCGTTGATGAAAGCATTCTAGGAGACGCAGGTGGTGGCAGTAGATGACTTATGATTCAGATCCATATAAGAGAGTAGACAGCACTATGACTCTGTAAACACTGATCTTTGTACTTTTCTTCAAGTGCTTATTTCACCAAACTCTTTTATGAAGCTTTCCGAAAGCACTGTATGCCTTTGCTAACCTGTTGTCTATCTCTCCGTCAGTCTTACCATCTGAGGAGATGAGGCTACCTAGGTAATTGAACTGCTGGACTGATTTGAGCTCTGATTCACCGATGGTGATATGGGGATGATGGAAGACTTCCTGAGGTGCAGGTTGATATCTTCATGTAGTATTGCAAAGGTTATTAACACATTGGTGTATGAAATAAGTTAAATTCAAACAGTTTAGCAGAATTTAATAACATGGTTTAGTTACTTGAATTTAAATCATAAATGAACAGTATATTTCTTGATCAAATGGCTTTTGCTATTGGACTCTTTCCATACCTAGAGAATCTGCAATGGAAAAAAAATTATACAGAGCTTTGTTCAAAAGAAACAGCACATTAATTGTTCAAAGTATTTCAGAAGATTCATTTTGTTCATTTTGTTCTGTGACCTTTCAGCACCATGTCCAAAATTCAGGTTTCTGACTACTTTAATCTCTGCTAAATTTCTTCAAATTATTTAATAGCCAAATACTAAAGTGTGCATTTTGGAAAGGTTTGTGTTTGAACCATGTTTACTCTCATTTAATTTGCTTAAGGAAGGTCCCTGAATGCAAGGGATCTGAAAAACATAAAAATTAACAAATATTTCATTAATATTTTCAAAGCAAATATTTATTTGAACAAGTATTACTGTACCTGATAGCAATATGATGCAGTTCTCATGAGTGTCTATTTCTGATTTTTGCATGTATGTTTGAAGACCCACTGAAAGGACAATGGAATGCAGAGTTGATAAGAGGATCATCTCATTTCACACCCCTGACACTGTCAGCCCACCTTACATTTTTGTACATCAATTTCTTATCTGCAAAAGGGGAAAAATAGCACATCTTTAGCTTCTAGGTCATTGAGTACATTCATATTAAAATAGTTGATAATACGTTTTTCTGATGCAGAATACAGCAACGTTAGGAGTTTACACAGAATATATAATATATTTGAAATCTGAGGAGCTCTCAAGATTTGTGATCGTTGAAGGGTTGGTAGGATTCAATACTTTTTTTTTTAAGAAGAGGTGCAGTAAAGCTTCTGACACTGATGAATGATGTTGAATGAGGTGTAATGTAAATTCTAGATGAGAGGCTGCAACACATTGTGAAGAAACCCTTCAAGTACAGTATCATGGGTGAACTTAAGTGCTCTTTGAATGTCCACCTCAATGAAAGTCCTTGAAAGAAACCATTTTTTTGAAACAGCCTATGAATATTTATTGCAAAGTTACCTCAAAATCTATTTACGGGTGGAAAAGAACACACTATTTATATGGAGCTAAGAATTTATTTACAGACAAATAAATAATTTAACGGGATAATGAAAATGAAGCAATTATTATAAAATCTGTCAAAATAGCACTATCATTCATAATCCTAATTAATATAGAAAAGTCACATTAATATTATCCTTATGTTACTATAAATGCTAATTTCAATTTTCAGATTATGTCAAGACAAACCCTGGGAAGCCTTGAGTACCTGCACTGTCAGCTCAATACAAAGGTCATTGTTTTTTGACTAGTAATGGCAGACATATTTACTTCTATATAACAAGATATGTGTGGGCCTATTTTTATACCAGTCTTTGCAAGCTTTTTTACTTCCTCATGTGTCTGGGCAATCACGTATCCAATTTTAATGTGCAGATGCCCATTTATGCTGATATATTCAGCTTTCTATCCACAGAATTTGCGTCTGAAATCTTTATTTATTAATAGTAAAGTCAAGCTTAGACAAAAAAAAAATGGAGAGAAATCTAATTATTTTGAAAGAAAAGAAACTCTAGGGGAACTTGAAAGACAGTAAAATTTTTATCTTGCAAAGGAGTATAAATAATTTTGTTGTTTAGACAATTAATGTTGACAGAACTCATAGACTGCTTTCCCTTGTGCAAGTCAATATCATATTCCTTTACAAGAAACTCTCTGCTAGACTTTTTTGTGACGTAATGAAAAAAGGGCATGATATTATTTGAGGAAAGGGATTTGACTTAGGAAGACATAATCCCTACACACCTTGCCCCAACTTGCAAAGAAGACATTAAGCACCAAGAAATTGACCCTGGAAAAGAGGTATTTTTCACAGTAAAATCCCTCTCTTTGCTAATTTCTCATCTTTTTTTACCAACTTTAATTCTAAGGTAGTTTTTTAAGGAAAACAAAAAAAGGCATTTAAGGAACTGGTTTATTGTTTTATAAGTGAGTGTCAAGGGTTATCCCTGTATTAGCCCTATATATGTCCCTTTTAGAATCTGAAATTGAACCACCTTTGCACATGCTGTGCAATAATATAGTCCAGGAACAGACTCAGCTGTTTTCTAAGACAGATCTCTCTCTGTGTGTTCTTGTTGAACTTGTTCTACAGTTTATGGCCAGCTGAGTACCAGCTGAGTGAAGACGTGAACCTGTGTCCCAGCACATGACTGAGAGCTGTAACAAAAAATTACAGAATTGTTGTTTTTCCTAGACTCTTTCCAGTGAACTGAAAATTTAATTAAATAATTGGAGCAGATCCAAGGCCACAGTAACAGTTTTTTACACTGCAAACTTAAAAAGACATTTTAGTGGTTTATAGGAAGCCTTAACTCATTACAAATCAAGAATCAAATAAGAGCAGTTCTTCTTTGGCCTATATTCAAAGTAGATAAACTTAGAAATTTTTGTGAATAATGATGTCTGTGATTGATTGAATAGGATCATATGTTGCCTGACGCTTTTTAACCTTTAGGAACTATTCATTGAAATTATTAGTTCCTAACTAATTAAACAAATATATGTTTATGGCAAAGAACTCAAATCCAAAGACCTACTTGTGCTAACAAAAAACTTACCTCTCCATCCCCAGATCACCTTATCATTCATTACGAGTGTTTATTCGCAGACTAAATTTTTAATCTAAAGAACAGGTTTCTGGTTGAAAACAAAAACAAATAAAAACCCAAAACCAAACAAATAAACAAAAACCCAAACCAAAAAAAAAAAAAAAACCCTTCAGTATGATTCTTATGACTGGAACTCTATCATATTTTTACTCTTTAAATCTACACAATACTCCAGCGCCCTTCTAGTAATCTCAGTGCCCTTATACAGCACGCTTTGTTGCATAACATATGTTCTTAGTTTTCCACTATAAAAACAACACTTGTATTTGCTCAGTACTATTATTTCAGACATTCTATAGTGAAAGAAACTTATAAAATATTATAATTATATCTTAGAGCTGTAGCACACTATGTGGGGTTTGGACTGGGACCCGGTGTCAAATGATTTGCAACATGGATGTGGCCTGTCTTCTCCAGAAGATACTCCCTCTTGGCTTGCAGGTGTGAAGAAATAGCCAGAGAGACTTTATGCACTTTTTAAAAAAGTGCACTTTATGCACTTTAAAAGCCAGAGACTTTACAAATTTAAGTTTGTAAAATAAATTAAGAAAGAAGCACGACCAATTAGCAGACATTCAGATGAGGAAAGAAATGTAGGCATCCTTAAATGCAAAAAAGTGGTACTGGTACTAATTTCAGTGTCTAGAATGGTCAAATATTTAAAGCTCTTAAATGACCAAACCCATTTCAAGGATAATGTTGTAGATTCTTTGATGGATGTTTGTGTTTATGGAGTGATTCCTATGTGTTGTGACTGCCACTGTTAGTAAACCTGATCCTTCATGTCTTTCAAAATTACACCAAAGACTCTCAGGTCCTCCTGAGCTGGTTTGAAAATGTAGCCTCGTAGTTATTAATTTATTCTTTCTATTTCCCCTTTTAAAGGGAGACTTTTAGAGGTCTCCTTGATTTCAATTAATCTATGCCCCATTCAGACAAAATACCCTCATTTTAGTATATTGGAAAAAAAAACGGGAAAATGCTGGATATTTTAAATTTCTGTATTCTACTTTTCACAATGATAGGACTATGATTCACCTTCTTATATTTCTTATTCTTTTTTTAATCTACCAAGTGGAAGAAAATGTCACCAAAAATATAAAGATACAATGGGTTTCTAAACTTTGTTATATTCTAAACTGTTGTTATATTCTGCCATTTATTTTTTTTTTTTTACTTTAACACTGTTGTATTAAGCATTTTTGGTGTGAAACTACTACCTTGGTACATGAAAGCATCATGGTTTTGTAGCCAAAGGGTCTGGGTTTTTATTGTGTTTTTTTTTTCTTACTTACTTGCTTATTTTTACATTGCACAAACAGACATGAGAATATTGATCTGTGTGTTTATGTTTCATACTTCAGGGAATATGTCTGGGAAATTCACAAAATCAGAGCTTATTAATGCAAGAAAATGGTGTTACTTTTGAAGTTTCCCTCCTCTACCTGGTGTAATTTATTTAAGTTTATCACAACTTATAACTGCCACCCTTGAATTTGTAAGGAGAATACAAAGTGACTTGCACCACATGTTGAAGACTGTATTTCATCACTGCCCCTGCTGTATCTATTCTTTTGTTGGAAAGATTAATTTTCCAGTATTATGATTCTAAGAACTTTCACAAGTATTAAATTTATTTTTAAAAGAAAACCAGTTATGTAACACAGAGCTACAACTCTGTTACAGAAATCTTAGAGCACAGAAGTATGGCTTGACTTTGTGTGCTTCATTGCCAGAAACCTGAAATAGAGTTTTTGTTTTAATTACTCTCATTCATGTATACTGATGTTTTTACATAAGGATTTCTCCATAAATCAGAATATCCAATGCAATATATGCTTATTCTCTTTATCTAACACCATAGTTCATATTCTATAACTATTAAATAGAAGACATAAAGAAAAACATAGTACTAGATATCAAATTATATGATCTTTCTTTCAGCTATAGATGTAAGAACTTTGTTTACACCTGTAAACACTTCTGGAAGGGAGGTTTCAGTAAAGCAGATAGAGACAAACTTTTCAAAAATTATTAGTCATCTTTATAATCCTTCAGTTTCCTAGAAAAATGGAAAGAAACATTGAAAAAGCAATTGATTTGATTTATTGATTTAGAAAAATGAATTTTAAAATACGCTAATCTAAGATGTTGATGAAGAACCATGTGTTGTTATCTAACTGATATGGCTAAATTAAAAGTATAGTTGCCTCAAGCATCTTTCTTTTTGGCATAGACTGCACTTTTAAAGCAGTCTGATGGTGAAGATAAGTAAGCTTTAGGAGCTTGTCTTTGAAATAGTCTAAATGTTCTAGCTAAAAATCCCAGATTCCTTAGCACCTTTGCATTTGAAGAATGGATTGTCAGTATCCTTCTAAGTAGCAGAAATTATGTTTTCTTTGTGAAAACAGAAAAGAAACTTGAGTTCCAAATTATGGTTATCTAAATTCGGGTATGTGTAAAGTTGTATCACATGATTAAAACACCAAGACAGTTAAAATGAATTATGTCAAAACAACTGATAAGTAAGTACCATTCCGACAAAACAATAAAGTTTGTGATGAATGCTGTATTTGAGGGTGATGAAAACTTATACTCAAGAGGAAAGCACAAACAACACAAATTTTGAAAAGTAACTTGAAATGCAGGTCTTTCTTTTCTATCGATAGGATGAACAGCCTAATTTTTGATATTCAGTTTCACTACTTAATTCAAGATGTACATACATCCTGTCTCTAAACACTAGCTACTACACTATCTAAATTATATTTCACTTGGGACTTCAAGAGCACTTTCAGTATCTTCTTTTTCCAAATTTGATTTTTGCAGTGAGTATTTCATAAGTAGAACAACCACACTGCACCAGTAATTCAACAGGAACAGTGGTCTGGTTTGCAATATTTTTTTATTTTTACTGCTTTTAAATCTTCCATGATCTTTAGATCGTGTCACAGGAGAAACACTTAGAAGTTGAGAATTTTAGACTGTGCCCCTATTTGTGAACCTAGCACAAACTGAATTTTTCTGTAAAACCCATCCACAGCAGTGTTCTGAAAAACTGATTTTAAGCACCAACAATCTACCTTAATTAAAAAAAGAGGTAGCAATGAAATTTATAGTTTTTTTTCCAACTATTCAGACTGCAGAATCAATTAACCAAAAAAATCACTCCAATGTAAGAAATTAATTTCCATCTGAGTAAACAGAAAACTGTGAAAAAAAATTGAGACTATTGTGACTGCAGTGTAATGGGGTTTGCTATCCCAACCATTTGTTCTGTACTATAGCAAAAATATTTTTTCCTAGCAGTCAAAAACCCCATTTTGTCTTTAATGTTTTAAAATGACAAATCAGTTTGTCAGCAGCCATAATATCTTTTTTCCATAACATTATTCTCCCATTGCTAGTGTTAATAATTTTCAAAATATTATATCATGTTTCATCCTTTAAAATATGCAAATTCATGGGGCACATCCACTCTTTCTGTAATACTGTCAGACTTGTATCTCTACTAATCTGCCTCATTTATTAATAATAATAGGAAGCAGATCAGTTCTACCTCCTGTCTCAGCTGCATGCGAGAACTGAGAACATTATGAACATTCACAATGGGTATGTGCTGTAATCCATCCATCTGCCACAAGCTTATGTTGTCAGTGCTAGATGAGAGGGATGTAACACATTATATTAGCTTTCGACATTTTCTCAGTTACTGTGATGTTGGAAAAAAAAAAAGTGGAGTTCATTACTTATTCCAGATACATTCACCACCTTAAAAATGCAGCTTCATCTATTTTATATGATTTTACTTTCAGAGCTAAAAAATACCTGAAAAGAAAAATAGTGTAGATATATATATGTATAGTCCTGAACATATGAGCTTTATAGTTCTTCTCATTTTTCATGATTTATAATTACTTTGTGTGCTCCCATACTTGAAATAACAGAGTTGAAAACTCATGTTTCTCTGAATCATTCACACTAATATCCATTATGAACACAATGTGATATAAAGATGGATTTGTATGATTAAATTTACACACTATGTAAAGTGTGTAAGGGGAAGGTCCAGTTACTTGGATTTCATTCTCTTTCTTTGAATTTTCTCTTCACACTCTAGATTTCTCCTTTTATTATTTTTATTCTTTTTAAATGTTAGAAACTTTTTTTGAATCCACTACTGTGATCCTGATACAAAGAAAATCTATATGAAGTTTTCTATGCAACTTCATAACCCTTTTGCAGTTTGTTTGTAGAAATATAAAGCCTTAGCAGCTTTAAAAGTAAAGAATGATGTAATTCCTAGTGACATTCCACTTTTTTATTGATCTTTTGCTAATTAACACTGGTTCATACTGTGTGAAAAATATTCATGCAAGGGTCAAAACCACAGATAAGACTGAAGCTGAAATTTGTTGTCTCTTATTTTTTGTCCTTCAGGAACAAAGGGAGTGTAATGGCAATGTTTTTGATGTGACATATCCTAGTAGAAGACTTAGATAATAAAGGTCCCCTTTCAATCATAAACACAGTGTATTTTTTCAATTGTGAAATTGTCTGTCAATTGTGAGCAGTATGACACAGTTACTTGCTTAATTAATAACAAATTCCATCTTTCACAGTTTAGATATTTAACCTATATTTGCCTTTTGACATTTGCAATTGAAAATTTCTAATGTTTAGCTCATAAGAGTGGAAAAAATTATATGTATCAGTAAAATTTAAGTGTTTCAGTAAAACTAATTTTTTAAAGCCCATGTATATAAAAGATTAGAGCTATCATGGCATTAAAGCAAAACCAAATAAACTGCATCCTTCATGACGCAAACATATACGATTGTGGTTATGTTGTTTGTACAGTTCTTGACTCGCTCGATATTTTTAGGCATAATTTTAATAAATTTAATATTTTTATAAATAATTTAGCCCTTTTTCGAGAAAAAATGTAATCAATTTTTTTTCAAATTCCAAAGGAATTTTAGTTTTAAAGATTTTGTTGGGGAGTGTGTGTGGCCATTGACCATTTCATCTTAGTCCGTCTCTATAAAATTACTTGTTTCAGAAAGCTCCAAATCAGTAAGTCAGACACAGTCATTGTTTTATTTTTTAAAATTTTCTACACTTATAAATAAGTATGCTACAACAGGGCCTTTATGACCTGTACTAAATAATAGAATCTCTTTTACCTCTTTTATCCTTCTTTTTTGTTCTCCCTACTTCCATAAATACCTGAAAAGCAGTATCATGACCTTGTGGTTTTGTTCTTACCACTTGTACGGTTATGTATTAAAAAACTGAACTTGTTCACCAAAGTAAACTCCTAACATTACTAATACCCTCTCATTTCTTCTTTGTATTCCGAATGAGACTTCTTGCGTCAGTCTGTAGCATCTTCTTTTACACTTACCTTGTATAATGTCTGTGGGATAAGTTCACCTTTTTGTTCAGTGTTTGTACTGCTCAAGGGAGACTTAGACTGTGACAAGGGCCCCTAGGCAAGACAGTTATATAAAAGGCAGTGCAGGAAAGGGAGCATATTTCAATATGACACATCTAAGAAAATGGAAATTCTGCAAAATAATAGAGGAGACATCACTACCTATAAAATCATGAAATCTTCAGGGAATAGAACAATTCAGTTAAGATCAAATATGAGTACTGCAAAGCAGGGATGCAGACAGAACCTTGTGTTAGTATAAATTAGTCTCACATCTTTCTGTTAAAAGAGTATATATATATATATATGAGTATTCATATGAGTATTCATGACATTTTTTTTTGTCTAAATGTTAATTTTGGTAGGTTGACCCCACATGACAGGTAAGTCCCCACCCTCACTTCCCCAGTTTTGTTGCTGGGAATGATGTTATGTGCTGTGAGATCTCTCTTTGGTCAGCTGGACTCAGCTGTCCCAGTTGTGCTTCTTCCAAGCTCCTTGCCTGCCTCCAACCTACTTTTTGAAGGTCACAGTGGGGCTTTAACCCTGTGCAGGCACTGTTCAGCAATAACTAAAACTTTGGTATGCTATCAACACCATTTTGGTCATAAATCTAAAACAACCATGGGTCTGCTATGTAGAAAATTAACTCCATCAGAGCCAGATTCAGTACAATAATGAAAGACTTGACTTTTATACCCCTTTTTTAAAGCTATGATAATTGAAAAACTGTATTTAATCACTTTCCTAAATATAAATCTACTTCTTCAGAAGTGCTATCACTTCTTGAGAAAGCAAAGTCTATACCAAAATCTTCTGCCCCTTTTTGAAGTGCACTGAAGAGGCTACAAATTAAGCATATATTTTATGATCTTCTTTTTTATAACTTTTTTATAAGAGGTGTTTTATAACACTTTTTTTATTTTATCTGTCATTCTCCTACTCTTCATTAATTCCATGGCTGAAGTGAAAATATAGGGGGAAAGACTATTGAGAAACTGTGAACAATAATTATTTTGGGATCTTCTTAATTTATGCCAAAATGTGATACTTTCTCATAGATATTTTAATTAATGGATCTGCTCTTCTGTGCACCACTTTATTCTGAGTGTGCAATAGGTTTCAAATTATAATTATTTTGTGAGAAAACACTGGCAGATAAATAGCAAGCTCTAGTACCTTGGTGCTATGTTATGGTATTCCTAGAAAGGTAGAGAAATAAAGCAAATGGGTATAAAGCAGACTACACCTGGTTACATATTTCCTATTCTTGGCACTTAAAGAACAGGAAATTTTATTCAAAAACACATACATTTTTGTATACTTTATTCAGAAGATTTCTTTATATTTTGTTTCAGAAGATGCCAAGTTTATGTTGTTACTTGTATGCATGAAAACCCACCTTTGTTTGAGGAATTGCCAGATATGATGAGAGGTTTTGAAATATCAACATGAAGTATTTGTATGGCAAAGCATCCAACAAACAGAAGAGTATTTAATACACCACCTTAACACTGAAAAAACAAGTTTAGTTTCTTACAAAGGTATGTAATACCAGGATAACAAGCCATCTGGGTGTAAGGAATGCCTCTGTTAAACCTACAAAATGGTAAATAATATAGGGAATGATAGATAGAGAACATGTGGTTATAGATCTTTGAGGAGAAGCTTTAGTTACACTTCAGTTGAGCCTAACAATTGCACAGCAAATGATTCCTGGCCTTTGTTAAAGAAAATAGACTAGACTCCTTTATTTATCCAAGAATGTAAATAGAGAAGTCTATTGGACAGATGGAAATCCTGCAGCATTTGAAAGACTGGAAAATTCTATAGGGTTTCTAGTGATATACCTGATAATATTAATGGGTCTAGCACTGAGATACAAAATAGTCTGAGTGAAAGAAATTCTAACTGGTTTTGGTACCTTAGACAACAATAAGGTTGAAAGTGTTTGTAGATATGTCCTGTACTAAGAACACAATAATTTAGAAAGAAATCCATACACCAGTTTTGTGTCTGTACAACTTAGCCAATGCAGTAGATATATAAGAGCAGCATGGGTCAGCTTACTCAATGTTTGTAAAGAAGGACTTTTATCATGTCATAAGGTGTCAGAGAATATCTAATGGATATCACTTAATATGTTACTGGAGCTGATTCCCTCTTTTTATCTTTTCACTTCAAGAATTTTCAGAAGTATGCTTTTTACTATTCAGACAATCACCAGTTCAAAACCTCATAGTTAAAATAAAGTAAAAAGATCTATACTGCTTTGAGGTGTACCACAACCTCTCCACTTTACTTGGAAATTACACATTGATGTAAGCTCATCCAAATTTCTGAGCAGGCTCATTTAGAAGTTCTTGAAACTCTGGAAAGCCTTTTATTTGATAGCATCTCTATTATTATACATACCTACCCTTTGAAACAGATAAGCCCTTTAAGTTTCACCACTAAATTTTCATTTAGTTCTAGAAGTAAAATAACCATTTATTTTTAATTAAGTAGGAGTAATACAAAAATTAGAGGAGAAATTATATTGTCTGTCTTCACTGTAGTTATTTGTTTTCCCTGTCTTTATCAATATTGCTTGCTTTCAGTTCTGTAGTACATTAGGTTCTTGCATCTTAAGTGCTGTCACCTATCACCTGTTTCAAACACTACCAAACTCCTGAGTCTTGCAATACAAATGGAAAATGCATGAATAGTTTCTTATTATCTAAAAAGAGTAAACAGAAGTAACAATAACATATAAAATTGCATTTGAACAATAGTTCAAAGGGAAACTTTGATATGAGATTCAATTCTGATATAAAAAATAAAAAATATTTTTCTTGTCAAAGTACTCTATATTTAAAAAAATAATATTTTTTCAATATTTACATTTGCACTCAGATTCCTCTGTGACTTAAACTATCTATGCTAACTTTCTATAGTTTCTCTACTATTGAGAAAGATAATCACATCCAGAACTGAATTATTCCTATTTTAAGAGAGGTATTTAACTTATTCATTTTAATGTAAGCGAAACACATATAAATTGGTCTTTTACAAATATCAGAAATATGGAAACAGAATTTAACCCACACTTTATTGAAAGTCACAGCCTGGAGAACTAGCTTCCCTTTCATTGTTATGAACTTGAGGCATTTCAATTATTCACATTCTCATTGTGAATCCTATTTTTGTTCCTTATAAAACAATTTTGTTATAATTAACCAGTGCTTTTATTTCTTTTTCTTACACAATAATTCCAAAGGCATAGTCACATTTGTCATAAACTGTTTCAAAAGCTATCAATTTACTTCCTTTTCTTGAGGGATACATATGTTCTTTACACCTAAAAAACTGTTTCATAGTCTGCAATGTTTGCATAACAGCTGTGTATTTCATAAAAAGCCTTATACTGAACTGTCTACAAGATAAAATACACTCTTTTAAATATTTAAGAGCTTCAACAGCAGTAATCTGAAGAATTTTGATATTTATTCCATTCCTATAGCAATCTTGTGTTCAGCAGAATGCAGTAAAAATCAATCACTAACAATATCTACATCTGAATTTAGGATACTTTGAGTTATGTTTTACTGGTAATTGTAAATAAAGGTGCTGTCCACAATCTTTATCAGCAACAAAATCATCGGATGTGCTATATCTTAATATTTTTAAAATCTCAGCCAGAATCAAAGTAAAAAATATCTTAAAAATTCGGACTATTTCTAAGAGATCTGAAAATGGTAATACAATAACTTAATTATAATGAACAGGTGAAATGTTAGAATGGGAGTGATAGAATCCAGAAGTAGAAAAATAAATATAATAGATTTTGCAATAAAGAGTAAGAGATACTTCAAAGTCAAAACCACTAGTTTTCATGCCTTCTCACCTTTCATATTTAAGAGCAATTTCTACTCATGAACACGGAAACAGATTAATTTCTGTCTTTAACAAAACACATGTTTAATCTACAGATTATATGATCCAGTTTAGGAACCATGGAGATCTTTTGAAAACCTAATTTGCACCTATATTTTCAGTATCTATTAAATTATTTTTCTGATACATGGAGGCAGAATTCAGTTGCCTAAACATCAGACTCTAGAATGATTTCAGACTTGATGAAACACGCTGCTTGGTCTCCAGCTTCTCCACTCTAGATGAACGTGTGTCTCCCATAAATCCAATCTGCAGATCTATACAGATGTCTTGGTGTTCTAGGACATCTAAAGTAATAACAAATTTAAGAACATATATTTTTAGCTAGATGAATCCATGGGAGTTGATTCTTTGAGATTTAGATATCTACACTGTAAGGGCTCAAGTCAATTGCCAATACACAGATGCTTGATGCTGTTCAAGGTAGGTAGTATACCTGAGAAATCTTAGTGCTGATTGTTCCCGGATTCCTTTGGGATAACTTGGAGATAGATATATTATAATATATCTATCTCCAAATTATCCCAAGGTAATTCCACACGCATGCACACACACACATATATATGAATAACAAGTTAGAGAAACCTGTCCCATTCTGGAGATCTACCTGGAGTCAACATTGAATGCTATAGAAAAATTCAAATAATTCCCATCTTATGAGTGAGAAACTGATTTGAAAACTGATATATAGGAAAAGAATCAACCCTATATTAAGATCCCTAAATCTCTGTGTCTGTACATGAGCATTAAAGTACTGCTTATAATTAGTGGAAATCTAAGCCTCAATTCAGTTGCTGACTGTATTTTTCTAGTACCAATTGTCATATCCTAAAGTACTGGAGATATCTACACTGAGCTGGCACATATGCCACAGATCTTGAAAATGCTTGCTCTTCTGGAGCAGAAACTGACAGTATATTCTAGATTTGAAAACTTTTTGTGTTTTGTGATAAGTAATTGAGTTTCACTCCTCTGAATGAGAGTACCTCATGAGGGGAGGATGAAGTACTAAACCTTTTTACGTTTCACTCACTGTAGCTAGATCACCATCCGTGGCAATCATAGAATCGTAGAATATTTTGAGTTGGAGGGTACTTTTGAAAGGTTATTTAATCCAAACCCCCTGCAACAAGCAGGGATGATGGGAGGGTGGGGAATAATGGGAGGTCAGATTCCTGCCTTACAGGTCAGCAACTGTATGTAGATCCCTAAATATAAATGTCTTGATTTTTTAAAATCTTTTAAATCTCCTGATTTAAAATTAAATGGTGATTGGAAATGTTGTTTCACCAAAGCTGAATGAGACCTAAGACACTTCATGGCTCCAGATACACACCAATTGAGTAATCCCTGATTTTTACCCAGAAAAACCCCAAAATCAAATATTCCAGCGGACTGGAATTTAGGTGCTCACAATAGGTTCTCCTTTCTGAAAAACAAACAACCCAAAAACTGGAGTTGAAGTCTGGAGGGCAAAAAGGAGAATACATTCATTTCAGTTTAGGTGCAACTGAGGTATAGAAGTAGCTGGTATTGCCATGTTTCACCTCATGGCTGAAAGACATGAAAGGTTAAAAAAATGAGTCCAAGTGAAAGGAATTGTAACTGCTCTGGGTGCCCTAGAAGACAACTCCTCACCTTGGCTGGGTGGTTCAAGAGTAACATGCTCCCATCACACTATCATCCCTATTGTTCTCATATCTGATCCTGACAAAAAAAACTTTCAACCCACCTGTCATCCATCCTGTACAACAACTCTGTACATTTGACTTGCTTCTTCAGAGAGAGGGCAACTCTCTGACCCTCATCTTCCCTGTCTACAGTTCCTGAAGAGTCAGTATTCATCCATTGTAACACCCCAGTTATGTGAGCTGTTCCATCACGTGTCAGCTATTCCAACAGCATTATATTGTGTAATCTTATGAGTTGCTCTAGTTACTCCTCTTTCTTTCTCAGGCAGTGTGCATTTGGGCATGTACATTTGAGACTGGTGTCCTTTTGCCCCAGTTTATATTCCTGAGGTTTCTTGCAATTTGCTTCTCACCCTTGTCAACTATTTCCTCACTTAACTGAGTGTTTTTATTTCTCTCATTATTATTCCTATTAAAGTTCTTTTCACCAGCTTCACAAACCTGTAGGTAGAGATGCTTTTGCTGAATTTAGTCAGGCACAGTCCATCTCTTCCTAGCAGTTATCAGTCCTCAGAGAGCTCCAACTTTGGAGCCCTTTACCCTTGTGTCCAGAGCCAAATAGTCACCTGAGATCACTGCAGAAGTATCATTTGTCCCCACATACATAAGCAGCAAAAAGGCTTAGTTCGAGAGCTGGACCAGCATCAGTGGTCTCTCCACAGAATTCCTGATCCAAGACCCTGTCAAGCAGCAATGCTTCACGAGGCAGTAAGATTGTAGATGTGGACTTCCATTTTCCCACAGACAGGAATCTTCCATAACTACCACCTATCACTTCCTCATGACAAAGGCATGTAACTCAGACTCGGCCGATCATTGTGTCTCCCTAGGAAGAGTTTTATCCTCTGTGTGTGACACCTAGGCACTAAACCCATTCTGCAGTTGCAGGTTTGGGTGTACAAGGAGCTCTCCACCTGCTGCCAGAATTCACATGCTACCAGCTTTGGCCATACCAAGAGTCTCCATTTGCCACCTGAATGAACACAATCTCTGACTGTTCCTCCTTCTGTTCAGCTGGGAACTTGGGCTTCTGTATCTGCAGGGTATCTATAAGGATCCCATCAATCTCATTTTCATTTGTCCTAATGCTGCACAGTCTGTCCTTCTCCTCCAGAAGCTTTTTTTTGCTAGGCAACACAGCTTTTCAGCAGAGCACATATGCAAGCATGGGCACTGTCTTTACTTGTTTCAATGGGAGACCTCTGGACTCCTTGCAACTTTAAGAGGAAGTCTCCAATGTGTTGGGATGGTTGCTGTTGTTGGGGCGTGGGTTTTGTGCCCTGTGGCACATCATTACATGTTGAGCAATTCTGTGCCGTCCTTAGTCGTTGTTGGATCCCTTCCACATGCCCCCTGCACAAGCAGCTGTCCAAACTACTGCATTTGTGAGTTGCTTCTGTTTGCTGTGCTCATGTTTGGTGGTCACCCTCACTTTAGCCTGCAGGTTTACTGGCCAAGTGTGCTGGGGATGCAGATTTTGCTTCGCTAGGGTTTGTCACATTACCAACAGCAAAACGACAGGCAGGAAAAAAAAAACACTCAAAAATTCCTGTAGAGAAATATTTTTTTTTTTTCCAAATAAAAGTGACACATTAGAGATCACTGTCAACATGCTGGCACAGATCAGCATATTTGTTTTTATGTCTAGTTGTACTGTTTAACCATTCATTGCTTAACATCTAGGTTTGGGGATTTCATATTTCCCATTTGGGACCATCACAGACTTGCCAACCCTCAGAAAAATCTATTTGGAGATCTGGCTGCAGAGTTAGACACCGGCTGATGCCCTACAGAGTGTTTGGAATTGCAGAATCACAAAATTACTGTAGCTGGGAAAGGACTTTGCAAATCACCTAGTCCAATCCCCTCTTCTTAAAGCAGATTGAGATACTGCAGGTTGCTCAAGGCCTTGACCTGTTGGATTTCAATTGACAGAGGCTCCACAACATCTTGAGGCAACTCATTCAGTCTTTGATCGCCATCATGGTAAAAATGTTCTTATGTTTACATGTAATTTAATCTCTTTCTGTTTGTCTTTTTTGCCTCTTGTCACCTGTCAGAAAGGTCTGGTTTTAACTTTTTTACTGCCCTTTATCAAGTGTGTATGCAGACTGATAGGAAGCCCCTGCATCTCCTTCTCTCCAAGTTAAACTCTTCCAGCTCTCTCAGTCTCTCTTTGCTTGACTATTGCTCCAAGTCCTCAATCAACCAGCTCTAGGATGTCCATGTCTCTTGTGTTGGAGAACCTGGACCTGGATTCAGCACACTAAATGTGATCTCACTGGGGGAAGGATCACCTCCCTCCAAGATGTGAAGGGTCGCCTTCTCAACCTGCTGAAAATACTTTACCTAGTGTAGGTCAGAAGGCTCTTGGCCACAAGAGCACTTCTCTATGATTCCACTGCAGTCAGATTTGATAAAGAAGTCAGTCCCTGGGAGAGCTCTGGTGGGTATTTAACAAAGTTGATTGTTGGTAGACTCCTCACTCGCTGCTTCTCAGAGAGGATTTCTGTGGAGCAATCCCCCTTAGTCAAGAGGAAAGAACCACGAGGTTTCTTCTCTGGATTCCAGTGGCGAAAAGTCCTTAATTCAAAATCCCATGGGCTTTTAAAGTCTCCGGGGGAGAGTTTAGAACGGGGAGTGTGATTGGGCAAGGGTTTGGGGAAAAGGGTCTCTGCTAGCCAGTGGGGGATACAGGAGGACCAAAGTCCAATAACAAACCAGGGATTAGGGAGAGAAGGATGAGACAACCAATAATGCTTGTGCAGGGGTGGGGACTGGTTTGGGGAGGGGAGAGAACATTGTGGTGTACAGGGAATTCAGGGTTCAGGGTTCAGGTTCCCTGTACAGGGTAAAGGGAATTACAGAGTTCAGGGGAAAACAGTACAATAAAAATGCAAGTAGTTGGTGTTTTTCCACTCCACTCGATCCCGGAGAGCTGCTACTGTGATGGACCCGCTCCTAGAGTCGTTCTTTCCAGGATTCATAGTCTTTGCATTCTCCCACAGGCATTAAGCTTGTTTTCAGTGTTTACCGCCAAAAAATATAGACTTTGGGACTGTGAGAGGGAGATGAAGAAGGAAGGGAACACCCATAACCTGGTGCCCGGTGTCCCTGCATGACAAGCAGGGCAGACGGACCAGTCAAAAGAACTTTCCTAAGAATATAGGGGGTATAGGGCTCCTTTAAATCCCCTAGGTGTGCCATGTGAGATAGAGAGGAGGACCATATTGCATAACATGTTGCCAAGTCATAGTATTAGTAGAAACGCTGGTGAGATTTGTACTGTGTTGGGGCCTGTACCATGTAGTGTTCAATAGGGATGTAAACATGGTGTTTTAAAGCAGAGATAGCCTAGGCACAAGCTGCACCAATCCAACTGGTGTCAGTGCCAGGCACTTAATGTACTTATATAGATGTGGCTGTAGAAACAAAATTCAAGTGATCATTAGACATGTTTTATCATTATTGTCTCTAATTTAGTTGTATCTTTCTTCAAAGAGTAAACGGGTCCTGATATAATTTTCAAGGTCTATTCCCCAGAAACAGATTTTTCTAAAAAGGTAGAACAAACATAATTTATTTTACATTTCAAGAGCAATTTCTGAGTGGAAAGGCAGAAATACTTATTTTAGATAAGATTAGTACAATATTGGATTAGGTGATCTGTTGTATTCTACAGTACCAGATAAAAGACATTGTTTTTAGGTAATGTACATTGCTTTAAATGGAAGAAATTCACAATGGATTTTAAGAAACATTAGGCTGTGGAGAGTGGTCAATAGGTAAAAAATCTGCGAACCAAAGATAATAAATGTTTTCAGATAACCAATGAATACATCGACTTTGACTGAAGGGTAATGGTAAACTTGAAAATCTTGAGTTTGCATATAGTCAGCCATGCTAGCTAAATGTCAGAAGGGAATTGCTGACTGGGCATATTAATTTATTCCTAGACTTGCAGTGATTTATTTCTTATAGACTTGTTTTGGGTTTTTTTCCATATAAACAAGCAATGAATGACCGTTCTTTTATATTTTTAAATTTCAGTCCCTGTGGATTAGCGTGGAGAAATTACTCAGCAAATTATCCCATAGTCAATTCCACATGTCTGTGTACTGTATTATTCTTTCTGTTTTTAAAGATATGAAATATATCTCAAGTCAAAACCATGTGATATTCATACAAGAAGTAAACAAGTTCTGTGATTTATTGGAAATGCCATTCATAAAAGAACCTTGGGCCTCCCAAATGCAGGTGTTTAGAGGGAACATACATCTCTCTGTGTTAGCCTTCAGTTTATATATTTAACGTATCCTTTTCCATGAGAGATTTCCGACAGCCATTTCCTATGTATGTATAAGCAGGACCATTCAGTCTAAGAAAAAGGGCCAGGCAGTTTATATGATTATCACAGTGTACACAAATTCATATTTGTATATATTAATAAAATATAGTCTATATTTAAAGTCCCAAGGAAGACATCTGAAGGACTACATTTCCTTTTAACTAGTCTGAATCTAAGATTAACTTGGTAATATATACATTAATTTTACCTACTGTCCTTGTGCATACTGATGGCAATTCTTATCAAGCATCAGATTTCCCTACTATATTAGAATATTTCCATTTGAAGATGGATCACTTTTTTTTTTTCTTTTTAAGTAACCCAAAGAAGCTAAAGCACCTTTGGTGGGGTGACTCTTTCATATTGACTTGTCCACTTAGTGATATATCTTCAAAGGGCCTTTTAGCACAGCTAGAGATGTAGTCCATGTTAACAGGATTTCTCTGTTTTTTGAAATGTGGGACAACCTATCTGACAAAATAGATCAGAACACTTCAACTTTTTTTTTAAAGCAGGTTTCAGGAGCTTGAAAAAGACTGTGGAGGTTGAAAATACTTTGATTAAGTTGGTTGCCTATTTTTAGACATTTCTTATAAAACAGCTATTATGTATTGACAATAGTATTTTCAGATCTACAAATCAAAATTATTTAACAAATTTTTAAGTCTGACAGTTGTTTGAGAGGACATAAAAATCCTATCATCTTTGATGAAATCTTAACCGTTGAACTAAATTTTTCACACTAATGGACTAGAGGGTAGGAAAAGTAAGATCCTTCACAAAGCAAGTAAATGTTTTTGGCATATTTGTTAAAATTCAGAGTCAAAAAAATTGACATATGTATTTGAACATCTAAATGTTTACATTAGTGTACTCTATAACAATTTTTTGAAGTATTGTGCTTTCATAATTAAGAATATATGAATGTAACAAAGTTGAATATTCACTAATTTAGAACACTTAAATCAGGGCTTATGATGAAAAAATGATTCTTTACTTTGTGCATTTCTAACCATTTTTATTAATAGTAGGATTACATATACTGGAAATTATTCTCATAAATTCTGTCATATAATTCTTGGGTTTCTAGTTTAAGCTAGATCTGTAGGTTGTCTCTGTAGTCACTTTAAAAAGATATACAGATGGAATTGTTTACCTTTATGAGATGTTTACTTCTCTTTAGATAGCTAGACTGGAGTAGATGTTCAATTTTCACATGACTAAAGCTAAGTGAGATAAAACTTTACATTTCTTATTCTATTTTTTTACACCCCTTCCCCCACCCCATACTGATTTCTTCACAGAGCAAGATAACATTCTAAAAAGAAATTACAATGTCATAGAAGAGGAATTATTTGTAAGTACAGTTCCTGTTCCACTTAATGAAGAAGTAGGATTTTGAGTAGCAAATATGGTAGGGAACTACAAGGAGAAAATAAAATGTGCTTACAACTTCAGTTTTGACAAGTGAACTAGCAGTCCTGCTTCAAATTAAGCAAATTCCAAGAACAAAAATGTGTACAACACAGAAAACCTGTTCTACTCACATTATTATAAACACTGTTGTTTGATCATTCCTCTAGATTTCACTGCTTGCATTACTGGAGGGCTCATTGCTGCTGCCAGTACATGCAGTACATATTATAAGAAGCATAATTGGGCTTGGCAGATATTTGGTCCTATTGATACAACATGTATTCTATGTGTGATTCAGGAGTATTACTCCACAATTGGTGTGATCTTATCCCAGAGACTGAAAACTTCTGCAGCTGAAACACAACAGTGTCCCTCTTATGGGATATTTTTTCATTCAGAGTAATCAAGAGGGATCCAGTTGATGCTTTCTGAGACTGTTGCAGAGTGGCCTAATGCACAGAAAGTATAGCAAAGTGGAAGATTTGCTTCAGTGGCTTATAACAGAATTCAAATGTTCAAATGGATATTAATACATAATTGTGTGCTGCATGGTCAGTCTGGAGACTGGAAAATGTTAGAAAATGGAAATGATTGCAAATAACTATATACAGTTCTATTATCATATCAAAACAGTTTCAAGTTGGCTGCCCACAACTCTTTGCTGATGTTAACCTTAATTTCTCTGTTCTTTCCAACTCAATAAAGAAATGAGGAATAATTATACCTCTTGGGCTCACCAGGGAGCACTGAATTGTACATTAATAATTTCTAAATAACTTTTTATATTTAATTACAATATTAAAAGTTGCAAACTTTGATATCTTACCCCTGGGTCATAAGACCAAATGAGGGATAAATTTTCTCTATCCCATTTGAAATTGAACTATAAAAAAAAATTAAAAATCCTGTGTAAGGATTTCTGCTGCTGTTGAAGCAAAGATTTGCACTCATTGGGTTGAGCTGTGTAGAGAGAAAAATTTCACTTGATATATAATCATCTACTAGATATAGAGAGAGGAGCACAATTATCTGAATTTTCTTTTTGTTTAAAACTTTTGCTTTCCTAACTGACAAACACAAAATTGTTACTACATGAGCATAGAGTTTCAATTCATGTACTATCATCCTTCTTCACTGTTTCTATATCTATTACCAAACATATTTATATATATATATAATGCATTACCTGTTTACAAATATAGACATAAATGTTCAGACACAGCATTTAAAAACGTCTGTTATTATTTTGGTTGATTGGGCTATATGCAGGCATTTTGTAACCAGATTACAAAGATAATTACAGAATAATTTTCTTTTCAACTATAATTGGCTCATATTTCAAGTTAATCATGATACATCTAGCAGAATATTTACATTGTCAGAAACAAACACTGATAAGCTTCAGATCTAGAAACATAGCTAATTGCCCTATGCAAAAAAAAAAATGAAATGTTTCTGTGTTCTTATTCTTTAATTATGGTGCTGCATTTTTTTTTTCCTGTGAATAAGAGTAGATTTCCCCTGGAGGTAAGTGAACAGTTAAAAAGCTTTGAACTCAGTGTTTCAAGGTTTTTATAGGATTTCCCAAGTATTCAAAATTAATACATGCAAAACAGGCTTACCAGGCACATTCTTTGCTACCCCTGGCCAAAAGCTCTTGGGGTTTTTCATAAATTTTGTAAACTGATGTAGACTCAAAGAAGGTCAACCACATGATATTCTTTGACTATAGAGCAAACTATTCTGCAAGGATTCTCTTTTCATTCAACATGAGAAGGCTATTAATTCAATAAAATTTCTTCAATTTCTCTAGATGCACCTGAAATCAGAAAAAAAAAATATAGTTTGCAGATCCAGGAAGGCGTTTCTGATGAATGCTTATGTTTCCAAAGAATTCGGCCCATTTCTGCAGTGCAATATTTTTCTGAAGCTTACCTCAAATGCTTATTTTGTCTAGTTTGCTTTTGCAAATGTAAGGAAAAGGAAATTTTCAGGTTTATATATTTCCCAGAAACATATGGAATGCCAAAAAAAATGAAAATCAGTGATTTTGACTCCCTGATACTAAAACATGGGTGTTACTATGATTTTGAAGTTAAACAGAACAACTGAATACAGATTATCCATACTAATCTGCAGCAAGTTTCATAAGGAACAAAGCAGCAGGCATCACATATGAATGCACAGGCACAACTCCAAAAAAAGCAAAAACTAAAGCAGAATTAGGGCTGACGTGTTTTTCTAAGCAGGAGGCTGCGGTGGTTAACTTGACTATTACCTAATTTAAACTGTGAGTCATAGAAGGTACCAGGCCTTCACATGCTTCTTGCTGTTGTAATGGGACTGCTCATGATTAGCTGTATGACACCAAAAAGAGCTATCAGCAGGAAGAACCACTCACTGGCATTGTACTGCTCCCTGTTCCTTCTGTCATGATGCATGAGCTCTATGGCAGCACTGCATGGGAACCAACATATTTGAGAACAAAAGATTTATTTTGCAAAGCCTATGAATCTGTAACCTGTATTATCATGGTACAGTTTTTTAATGTTCAATGTTTTTAAAAAACAAAAAGGTGATATAATTGAAGTGTTTTATTCTATATCTTATAAAATATGTTCCTTGGGAAAATAATTTTATTGTCATTTGAAGGTTGTAAATATTTGTGCATATATATAGTAATCTACAGTATCTAGTAATATACTATATCTATATACTATTCTATATAAGTCTATAGTAATATACTATATCCAAGATATAGTAAAAAATATGCCAGATAAAAATCACATAAATACAAGTGATGAGATTTTTCAGATCACTGAAAAAATCCATTTTGAAAGTAAGCTTTCATGAAAACAATAATTACTGAAATCCACACAGTTAAAAAGAGGTCAATAACAAAGATGAGTAGCATACATTCAACTCAAAGGGAAAACACTGGCAAAAATACAGGAAAAAATGTGTTAGTGGCATAGCTATTATTTATAGACAGCCATAAAGAGTCCTTTCACTATTCCATCTATACACACAAAGATTTATCAAAAGGCTGCCTAATTCACTGAAAGATACAAATAAGTGCTAAGAGAAGAGAGTTATTTTATTTCCTCCTCATTTGCCATTTCATCCTTCTGAGAAGGTTATCCTCATCAAAAGACTGCAACAAGATTAAATGCCATCCCTCTTAGTGTTTGAGACATATGTGACACATTTTCTGATTAGAAAGAAAACAGGCAGAACATTTCAATGAGATAGAGATTCCCTGAGGGACAGGATCTATTAAAACAGTTGACAAAATAAAAGATTTGATGGCTAGAAGCAGAGACACACACAGTACGTGCAATATGTACTATTTTTCCTATGTGTAGAATAATGCTGGCAGGAGGCAGTGACAGTCCAGCCTTACTGGTACTGGCATGTTATAGACAAAAGGAAGGTTATCAGTCTGGGCAAAGCCTGCACTGCTAAATTTCACAGCTTTGGGTTACTCATGTCTCTTCCTTCTAGTGGGGCTGAATCTGGCACTGCAGCATGAAATTTCTTGTCCAGCAAGGTGAATGTCATACACACTTAGGCAGAAATGTATTTCTATCAAGGATAACTAGTAGTTTATTTCTAAATAAATTGTTTAAATAATACGTGAAATATCATAAGAGATGGAAGCCTTAAAGTAGATTACTGAAGTGCTTGTGACTGCCTGCTTTTTTGTGCTCACAAAGGTAGGCACACATTTCTTCTTAGGAGGTATATCTACTGTAAGAATTCAATAGATTTGGAAAGATCACTCTCCCCAAACCTAAACTGAATCATATATCAAGCACAAGTGTAGATGAAAATCTTCATTCAGGCATGTAAATTAGGAAAATTTATTAAAATAATAATCATATAATTATAATATACTTGTTATAATAATATATATTTATAATTATTTTATAATTATAAAATTATGGGAATTCATTAAAATAATTAATGTATATGATATAAATGATACACAGAATCATAGATCCACAGGGAAATGAAGCCTGAGCTGTTCACACTTTCAAAGATTTGCATGTTACTATGAACCTGTTCCTGCTCTCCAATATTTTTACCTATTACCCTATTTCAGCCCTGCATCCTCAGTTTGGAGTTTATGCCACATTTTATGATCAAAATGTTATAGTGCCATTCAAAATAAAACCTCTAACCCTTTAACTGAGTCTTTTAATTGTACGTTTGCAGAGGCAACCTGAGGAAGGGCATAGCATGTTAAAAAATTGTCAGAGTGTAGGTACCAGTTTGTTTTATATAGCCGACATTCTGTTTTGCCATTAACCAAGACAAAAATCCTGGCTGTTTAAATTTCCTTTCTGACTGATGCACCATATTTAAAAGATTCGGTCACATACCTATCAAGATCAGTGAAATGACTACCAGTAATTTCAGAGGCCAGTGAGTTAGGACCTAAACTCTCTTGTTCTCCTGGGACAAAGTGCCATATGGCAAGCTGACTGCTCTTGCTCACAGTCTTACCTCGGAGAGAGAAGAAAAGGCTATGTGATCAGACATGGGTACTCCGCATCTGCTCCTTTCTTTTTCATCATCACTTCAAAGTGGAAGCTGCTTTCACAGTTGCCCAGTATCGGAAGTGAAAGAGAAATAATAGCTAGCTGTACCTCTGCAGTGTCATTGCAACAATTTGCATTTTGTTCAGAGATACAGAATGAACAGCTCAGATTTCCTGAAAGAAAAAAGATAGTACTTTTAGTTTTGCTTTGCTGTTGTATCTGAAATGTTTTATTGACTTCAAGGGATTTCAGATTCTGTGCTATTTCTAATGCTGAGTTATTTGATATTTTTTAATTCTTCAGCTGCATTTTTTAATTCCGTAGTTGGTAGTGTTTTCTTACTTTGAAAACTAGCAAAATATGTCATGATTATGACAGTAGAGTTCTTTTAACGGTTGTGATTCTATGAAATACATTTCACTCTTTATTATACTTGATGACTCAATTTCTGCTTTATATGCAAGATATCAATATTGATTAATCTCAATTTAATGAAAATACTAAAGAGTTATAATATTTAAATGAAATCTAGTGTTATAAGATTTATTGTGTGTAGAATAAGGCAAATCAGTCATATGTTATTTTCTTAAATATATTATTTAAATGCTGCTAATTATATATTGTAAGGCAAGATACTCTTATGATTTTATTATTCTATCTTTTGTATCAGTGTTGAATTTGATTGATACAACATAGGTTTAGATCAGCAATAAAAATAGCAACAAAAAAATCTAGGGCAGCATATATTTAGAATTCATTACGTAGTTGAAAGGACACTTCACCAAATATTATGGGAACTAAGATAACTTTAGTTGAAAGTTGCTATTGAAAATACACATTTGCTAAGAATCATAAAATTCTATGGCATAGAAAGTTAGATACGTACATTTCCTTCAAAAAACTATTACTTTTACAAAGTAAAAACTGAAACACAGTGTAGTTTAATCTTACACAATTAAAAAAAAAAAAAATTAGACAAACAAAAAAACACCCAGAAAAACCCAAAACCAAACCACACAGTTACACTTTAACAATAGGCTTAATCTTGAATATGCAACAACATGAATTTAAGAAAGTAACACAAAATGCAATGGGCAAGAAAATTATGTGAAAATACTGAAGGGTAAATAGTTCTATTTAAGTATCCTCAGTTATGAGAGTTGCAGAACCTGCCTGTGGCATCTTTCAGAAGGAGTTGGGCTTCAGGCAAGTAAAATTCTCCTTTAAGCTTTGAGTTGAGAATAAGAACATGCAACTTATCTAGCAACTTGCTGCTGCCTTCATCATGTTTTTTCTTCAGAGAACTTCACACCAAAAGCAATGAGAAGATTCTCTAGCTTATCCATATTGTTCAACAGAGATGTAAAGCGCCTTGAAATTTGTCAAAGACAGCGTATGAACTGAACACATGAAAATGCATCAAAATATCTGGGGAAAAAAATGAAATAAAAAAGGAAAGAAGGTAAGTCAGTGGTATGACATCAAAACATTTACTGACTATTCTGCCATAGCTTTGAATAAAACCAACAAACCCTTTTTCATTTGAAACATTCTTTACAAGTGTAAATATATTTTTCATAATAATCTCAGTAAAAGTGAATAAAATCAAGACAAATTTATTTACTTGTGCACGTTACCATACCAGTATGTAGTATTATTTTTGAGCCACTGCCCCTAGATATTATCATCTTAGATATCTCAGAAATGCCACAATTCCAAGTCAAATAAATTTGCAACATATTGGGGTTCCTGTAGTAATTAATCTTTTTAAATGTCAGACCCCAAATAAATTATTTTCTAATCATTTGCTTATCCTTTTTTTAATGTTGAAAAATTTAGAAAATATATATTTTATGAAACGTTCATTATTAGGCTATCCAAAATTCAACTTAGCACTTGAAGCACCTTATGTGTCTCTTGTCCAATTGACATATCAATGTGACTCTAGCATATCTTTTCTCTCTCCATCAGAGTATCTGTAGTGAAATTTAGGTCAGCTGTAACAAAAAGTTTCTGCTTTCCTGAGCCAGAGGATCTGTTCAATCTATTGCAAATAATGTCATGCTCTTGTGAGTTGCAGAAAGAAAAACCTGTTCTGTCTCTTTTTTTCATTGAGTTTTTGTTCTCTGTTTCATTCTATATGGTTGTATTTAATTTTATAATTACAAAAACTTTAACAAAGCCACAGAGGCATGCAAACTCTAAGTGCAACTCAACATAGTACTTCTCTCTTCTCACCTTTTTCTGAATGGGCAAACTCCTTAGCTAGTACCTCTGAAATAAGAGTCAGAATCAAGTTCATTAGATGCTTCAGTAATATTACTTATAGCATGTCTTTGAAGAACCAAGGGATAACTATTTATATTATTTAGATAATGCATCAAAAATATTAAATTTAGATCTGTATGTGTACAGTTAGTTTTATAGGTAACAATTAGACTTAAGAAGTGAACGTATTTGTATCCTAACATATTCAGTGCAACATCAAGTAATTTCTTATATGCAACACAGAGAGCAAAAAAATTCTGAAAGAAAATATTTATGTGTATTCTGAACTAATCTAAAGAAATAGTAATTATCAGAATAATACCTCAGTTTTTTTTACTTTTAATGTAATATATGTATATATAATTTCATTATTTTTAATAAAAGGTGCTCAGTAAATAGACTATTCAATTCATATTAATTTATTTTTTGTTAATATTTTATAACATCCCATTTTTTTGCTCCAGAAATCTGGTCTTAGTGCTTCAATGTATTAAAGTTCCTGATGCCTCCAAGAGTCCTAGGTAACTGGGGATTATTTACTTTTGTGCTGAACTATCTGTGTTTATCTATGTTACCTGCAGAATTATTAACCCCAGTTTTTCACTATTTAAAATAAATTATAACAGATAAAAACCATAATGAGTATTAACAAAATTAATTTTAGAGCACTTCCATGTTATCTGCATGAATAAGTATTTTATCATTTAAGACCTTGTTACAAAGGAGCTCCCACTAATCCCACAAGGAAGCAATTCAGCCTCCAGCATTTTGAGAATCAACTTTGCCTTTCTTTCACTTCACTGGTAAGTGTACAAAGGGGTGATATCAATTCTATTTCCTAAAAAATACAAAATCAGTGTCTTACTAAGGATAAAGGTATGTGTCACTTCTGGAGCAATATCTGGAGTGTTTAATCATGCCCAGTCACCTTCGTTGTTCAGTTAGTAAGTTTGTCATATGTATCAGTGGCAGAATAGGCTTACAGTACAGCAACCTTGGTGAAGATATGTCAAAAGTGGTATCCAATTTCTAATCAATTTATTTATTTATATTTGCCTTTAAAAGATCTTCCTATTCTTCTTCACCCCTTTACTGACATGGCAATTAACCAATATTTATGTAGTTAGGGAGGCCCTTGTAGCTAAACTATTAAAGAAACAAATACATGGGTGGGTCTTTTAGACCTATCTGAAAGGACAAACTTTGCCTTTCTCTTTCAGAGTTCACTTTATACCACATGTTAAACTGGTAAAATATATAATTTTTATGAGTACATATATAAGTAAATCTTTAAAAAACTTAAATTAGGCAATTGGAGCTTTTATTTCCATGTCATGTTTGTGTCAGTGATCTTGTTCTAGACATTTTCTGCCTCAGAACCATACTAATTATTTAACTTTATATTCAACTTCTGTTTGTATGCATGAAGGTGAGAAAAGTGGCACCTGAGAGACAAAATAGGGGACTTTTAATGTAAAAGGAGAGTTGTGAAATCCATACGAGGAAACTGGGCAAGTAAAATGTAAATGAAGTCATGTACTCCCAGAAACTCCCTGCGGTGGGGGGAGTCTCTCCCCTACTGTATTTCGGTAAGGAGTTACTTAAATTCTGTCCAAATTCATACACTGGATAACTAGGGCACTGTTCCAAAAACTAAGAGTTGTGGGCCCACAAGAAGGACTTAGATTACAAACCTCTCAAAAATTTGAAATCTATTTTGAAAAACAAAACAAAACAAACTAAACAAGACTAGAACTCTAAACATGAGTAAACACAGTGTTTACCTTTAGGACTGAGACTTGTAGTGTGACCTTTGAGTACCCTATGGTTTTCAGGTTCTTAGAAGGCTGCAAAACCTTGTGCACTGGGTGGTCTGAGATATTATGGTGATTTAAACAGCCAAATTTAAACTGAGCTGTCCCAGTTCAGGTTCTTTGTCTCTATGCTTTACTTACTATTGATATAAATTACTTGAGGAGCTGTTAATCATGGTGTTTCTCATTTCCTGGGTCCATCAGATGACTCATTGGAATGAGCTACATAATTGCTGAATACTTATAGCTGTAACTGAAAAATAAATGCAAGATTTGAAGGAATGAGGTGCTACACAGATGTAATATATAATGCTGTGTGTTCCATAAACCATCAGAGCATGTAGCAATCCAAAATTTGGATACCAGAAAAAGAAACTGCTGGGCCTCAGCAGAAATCCTTAGCTGGGGAAAAAACCTGCATTTGAGGACCAGACAGGATGTCACCTGTCTGGAATGTCCTGCCAAGATACAGAGACATTGTGCTGTGATGTTATCAAACCATTATTGTTTTCCCCCTTCCCGTGTATCCTGTGTATTCTGTAAACACTGGATATCTCTCCCCCATGTAAATCCCCAAAAATTTAATCCTAAAATAAGTGGGGTTTCCCCATGATGTAAATGCTAAACTCAAAAGGTATAACTTGGGTTTTTCCCTTATCTCATCCTTGTAAAACCCCTTGTTTGTAGTAACTCGATCCCCCTACGAATATGTAGACCCCAGACCCTTAAAATATCAACCTGTATGTCCAATAAAGGATTCCAGATTCTGCCTCCAACTGGGATCGTGTTAGTTTCTTTGACTACTGCAAGAGCATGTAATTTTAATTGGCCATTCAAAACTGGCAAACAGTTTGACCTTAAATATCGGTCCTTCAGTTTTAACTCTGTAGAAAAGGATGGAATTCTCTTCTTATATCAGCATTGTGAATATAAAGTAGTTAAAACAGTAGTTTAGTGGTGCATTAATCTTAATAATAGTGTTCACATAATATCAGCTGAATAAACTCTGATATTTTAAATTGAAAAATGGGTAGAATAATAACAATCTGTAGTCATAGGTGATCAGTAAATAACCATATTTACTCCAACTAGATGGCAAAAGAGAGGTATAACCAGGTTGAGTCTGTATCACAATGCACATGCATAAGCAATTCTATCAACACTGTAGGTTCTAAATGACTCACTAACTACAAAAATATTAAGGTTAGTACATGATTGAAGGAGAAGTTTCATAATGCATATGGGTTTGAAAGATTGTAAGGGCCCAGACCCAACTGCCAGCAAAAAGAAGCTTGGTGAATTTGAATCATAAACCTTGGGCAACAAGAGCTGACAAGAATTTCATGATTTGAAGAAACTGGACCCTTGTCACAAGACCTATTAAAGAACAACCTTATGGATTACCCTAGCTCCAGCAGAGTTAAGAAAGGACTTTTTGAGATTTTGTTGTCAAACCATGTTTAAACTCCTGTAATCCTTCCCCCCACCCCTCGTGTAATCTTGCTTGAAGAAAAATTGACTATTTGGAATATACTGCAGTAAAACCTTGTGCAATTCCTTAATTAACATAGCACATCCTCCTCACTAACATGTCCAACCCCTGAGGCCCTTAAAATTTGTTCTCTCGTTCACTAAACTATTCCAGTTTTCTACCCCATACTGCAGTCGTGTTAATTTTTCAGACCACCACTAAAGGTCTGAAAAGGAACTAAAACTACAGTGAAAGTGCAGTTTGTGATTAGACTGTATGTAAATACTTACATGTTACTCTCTTCATATGAGTTAGATATTTAAATTCCCAACGTAGTCAGTGGAGATCAGAGTCTTAATTCATCTGCCTAAACATGAAGATAGTTGAGACATCTAACAGACATGACTGTTGTAGATCTGGCATAGAGCCTGTTGGATACTCTTTCTAGTGTGGCACTGGGCTGAGAGCCACTGTACCCTTAGGCATCTCAAATGGTATGAGACAGCTGTGAGTGGGATGCAGTTAAATAAAAACAAAACTAGTTGATACAAACTCCAGAATTGAATCCAGCTTCCCAATCTGTCCAAGTTGAAAAGCAAGAATTGGTCAACTATGCTTGAGCACCAGTATGAAACAAATCTTTAATACTTCTTAAATTTAATGTACTCTTTTGTATAGTCTTGGCCTATGTACACTCTCTCAGAACAACATTATGGTGTCAGGAACATAACATGGGCCAAGGGTTTCTTCTCAACAGTTGATATACATAAAGCCTTCCTGTTTTGAGAAATTAAGAGAAGGAATTGATTGACCCAAGCTGTATTATGTGAATTAGTTCTAATCTCCTGTATTTTCTGGTTTAGATACAAAGTGGTGGGTTCAATTCACAATCTCCATGGTTCTTCAGTGAGAATACTTTTTGAAGTGCCTGGCTGTTTCCATGAGCAATAGAAGTAAAGAACCTGGAGATGGACTTTAAATTTCATTCTGTGCTTTCAACACTTAAACATAAATGTTCCTCCTAAGCCTTAGCAACAGTTGAAAAGGGGTAAATTACCAAATAGAATCTCAGCAAGTGTAATATACTGTTCTTGCCAGGTGAATTGAAGCTAATGCTATTCATATTCACTTAGCAAATATTTACCTAACAAAAGTTATTTGGATTCCTCAGTGGCTAATAATTCTCAAGGTCAGGTACACTGTACAAAAGATGTTTGCAATATCAAGAGAGGAGGAGTCTATTGACTCTTTGTACTTAAATTACAAGTCAATTTCTTCTAAACTTCCTTCTGAACATGATACTCTAATTCTTTAAATTCTTAGAGATATGCATGAACAAAATGTGCAAGTAATTAAGAGAGATTAACTCTTGTGAAGTACTTGTGCCCTTCTTATACATGAATTTTCTTGAAGTTTGACACAATTCCAGCTTTTCTCACATTACACAGTGTTATTGAGAAGTATAACTAAAAGAAGACTCAATGCAAAGAGATGAAATTTTAAACATTTGGGGGTTTGGGGGTTTGTTTATTTGACAGTATTTTATTAAGGTGAACACTTCAAGGCTAATGCCTGTTTGTAGTGCTCTTAGAAGTTAGAAGTTGAACATTGTCACATGATTTATGTGGAATTCAGCTCAGTTTACTATTTATTTTTCAGCTCCTTGGAGTGAGGAATGGGATGTATCTGTCACAGAAAAAGTCATGTGTCGAGAGAAAGTTTAATAAGTAAAGCAAAAGATCCTCCTTCCTCTTAGGCGTTATCTTATTGTCTTCAATAATTACTCATGATGCAGCTGACCTGTTTTAATTCTTTCTTCTGTAAGAGATGTTCTAGATTGCTTTTTTTCCCCCCGCTACTAATGCCTTTCCACATTGTGTAAAAGTTTTAATATGTTTTAATATGTTTATCAGAATTACTGTCATCAGCCTCCACAATTGAAGGAAAATTTTCAAAGGTTTAACATTATAGTATAATCTAGTTAGGAAAGTTTAGGTAATTTTGAGATTTCCCATCTGATCCTGTTGTGTTTATGATTTTGACATATCATATCTGAATTACAGCTTTGCCTGCAAGTGTTCTCCACCACTTTATTTATGTGAACAAAAGAAATACACCTTATACTGAAAACCAAGACTTAATGGTCAATCTAATTGAAATCTCAACAGTTTCATTATCTTTAATCCAGATCTAATTGTTAGAGAAAGGTAAAGCAAATTGGAAAAATTATCCAAACTCTAAATCCAAAACAAGCCAAAGCCAAAAAAACTTGTCTCACTGACAATTTGGTTAGAATTGCTGTGTTCCCATTTTGTGCATCTACTCCTTCTTTCTGCTGTTATTATGTTCACCCACTGTTTCTGTGAGTCCTAAGCCTGAGGCCCTCAGGTGGTGTGGGGGTGGGTTACACTGAGTTGTCAGTTTCATGAGTCCTTTCCCATGAGAATATGATATTGGGGGGGAGTATTTCTTGCCCATAGATCTACTTGGGGTTATTTCCATATGTGTATAACACTGCCTATACCTTGACTTTTCTCAAACACTCCACAATTCCTCATTGTATCATTATTTACTATACATGTTGGGTTTTCCTTACTTTGGATACTTGTTCTTTCGTTCACTGTTACAGCTAAAAAATAAAAGGGTTTTAATCAGCTTCCACATTTCTTTAATAACAAATAAATGGCCATTAGTGTTTGTTTATAGTTCTGCAACCTCTGCCCACACTTTCAAGGCATTTGCTGTCATCCCAAGTCTGTACTTCTGTAAATTGCTTTTTGACCTTAGGGCTACAGAGCATTTATTTTACACAGAATAATGGCTTGCATCACTGTGTGTTAGTTATAGTAATATTGCACTGTATTACAAATATTACAGCAATGGAACTTCATCATGAACTAAAACTGTACTAAACTTCAGTAATATTCACCTGGTCATTAGACAACTGGTGCTGCACCCAAACAAGCTGAAACAAATTTCCAACCAGGACCAGAGTAGGATCGTACACAGAAAATGTACCTAAGCTTAGTCCCCAGACCTCATAGAGTTAATACAAACTGTTATTATCTGCGGCAGTACTGTGGCCTGTTACTAGCTCTGACAGTGTAGTATTTCTGAGTTAGAGGATTACAGTTTCTTGTGTCTTGGCTTGTTATTGTAGCCATTTTTCTTGTATCAGTTGTTAACGACAAAAAGTAGAAGATGCTTTTGGGGTGTTAATAGTCACTTTGTTGTTTTTAAGTATCTTAACTGAAGATTGGTTTTTAGATAACTTTAAGGCTTCCTTGATAATGTTTCCCGTCCAGAAGAACCTTGAGAGGCTTGAGAGGTGGGCCTGTGCAAACTTCCTGAGGTTCAATAAGGTTAAATGTAAGGTACTCCACATGGGTCAGAGCGACCCAAAGCACAAATACAGGATGATCAGAGAATGGATTAAGAGCAGCCATGAGGAGAAAGACTTAGAAGTGTTATTTGATGAGAAGCTCACCATGACCCAGCAATGTGTGGTTGCAGTTCAGAAAGTCAACCATATCCTGGAATGCACCAAAAGAAATGTGGTCAGCAGGTCAAGGGATGGGATTCTCCCCCTCTACTCTGCTCTTCTAAGCCCACACCTAGGGTACTGCATGCAGCTCTGGGGTTCCCAGCACAAGGATGCGGACCTGTTGGAGCAAGCCCACAGAAGGGGTACAAAGATGATTGGAGGACTGGAGCATCTCTCCTATGAAGGTTGAGGGAGCTGGGGTTATTCAGTCTGGAGAGGAGAAGACTCTGAGGAAGAAGCCTTCCAAGTCCCTCAAGAAATATCAATAAGGACATTTTCAAGTGCATGTAGTGACAGGACAAGAAGTAATGGTTTCAAACTTAGAGAAAGTAGGTTTAGATTAGATATTAGGAGGAAGTTCTCTTATGTGAGGGAGGTGAGAGAATGGAACTGGTTGCCCTGAGAAGCTGTGGATGTTCCATCCCTGGAAGCATTCAAGGTCAGATTGGATGGGTCTTTGAGTAACCTGGTGTACTACTAGATGTCTCTGCCTATGTCAGGGACGTTGGAATTAGATGATCGTTAAGGTCACTTTCAACCTAAACTGTTCTATGACCCTATGCTTCTCTATCATTCTATGTCAGTATCCAACTGTGAAAGATACATTGTATAATTATCTTAACTCCAATCAATTAGCTCACTATTTAGTCTCAAAAGTGTTGGTTAACAATCTCAACTTTAAAACAAACTTCTGGTATGAACTAAGGGGTAGAACATCATCGCCATACTTGTCAGGATAAAACAAGAGAGGAGAGAATAAAAGTGGAAAAGAGAGAAATAGAAGGAAAAAGATCTCCAGTCCTTAGAACCCGCATTCTTCCTGCCACAGTGGACAGTCCAGATCTTGTGTCGACAAAAGAGAGAGACTGATCCACCTCCTTTTATAGTTTACCTCTTAAATGCCTCTCATGTAACATAGATTTTTTACACCATTCTATCCATATTGTTCTCACATGCACAGTTACCCTTTAGAGCCTTCCAGAAAGAGAGCTGGGAGGAGTTGAGAGCCTGTGGTGGTTGGGAAGCCCCTTTCAGAGAGGTGTCCGGTGCTCGACTCTTCCTTTGATTCAGGTGTATGGAGCATGAGTCTCAAAGCAAACTTGCAAACCAAGCAACTGAAAAGGAAATTGGCTCAGAACAGCCGCAGCTCCACAAGACACTCTCTTCCAATCACAACTTTCTTGTTGCAACAGTCAGAATGTTTGCGGCCAAAGATGCTTCCATGCTCATGCCTGATCTTCCACACTGTCTTTTCTTGAAGGTCACACTATGTCTTACCTCTTTCCACTTCCAATAGAGACTGAAATTTGTTCCTCAGTTTGAACTGTAATTCCACAACATAGCGTTGCTTACATTAAGTTTTGTGTTGGTTTCTTTGCTATTTTTTGTGTTAATTTTTTTTCAGCTTCAGTGTAACAGTGCCAAGACTTTGTAACTGCTGAAACAAGCTGCTGAGCATGCCTTTGCAATTTGGATAGATGACCTGATTTTAAAATTGATGCAGATATAATTAGTTTGTGCTGGATTTATTGTTGTCAGTGGGTTTTCCATTTTATTTTTCCATCTGTCAGGTTTTGTATTTTTTAAAAAGGAACAGGATACTCAAAAACTAGGTCAAAAACATCTAGAACAATTCTGTGAATCGCTGTTCATTTTTTTAGATACTGATAATGTGAATGAAAGGGTGACAGAAATGGTGTTTACCCTTTTCTTATGCCCCTGATGGAACACCTTTCTGTAGAATTGACATTTCAGGAATTTGGTCCATATAAACTACAAATAGAAAGTCATAAAATTCCACCAAAGTCTACCTCTGGTAGCCTTCAGCAGCAAATGCCCAGGAAAGATCAGAATAAGAGAGTGAACTCAGAGTAAAAGTGTGGAAAACTATTTTTCTAGGTCACAGCAGTCTGAAAAATTAGATCCTCCCAAGTCAGAAATTATATTTGTGTCTATCCTATCAAGGATTTCCTACAAAGACTAAAGAAATGCTATCAAAATTATAATATAATTTTGGTTGTCATAGTCTGTTGAACTTGCAGATGTAAGTATTCTGTGCTCTTCAGATGATTTATCATTCCTACCAATATCTCCACTTAGGGTTCTTCTCCCTATCCCAGATATTTGCCATTTTATTTATAGTTTTGAGTAGATTGAATTTAAAAGGTCTTTTAACAGGAGAAAAAGTGCCAGCAAAACCTCAACTCTGGACACGAGGAGAGCAGAACTCAGGCTGCTCTGGGAATTAATAAGAAAGGTCCCCTGGGAAAATGTTTTTTGTGAGTGCTGGGGTCCATCAGTGCTGGCCACTTTTTAAACATCACCTCCTAAGGGCACAGTAGCAGGCAATTCCTAAGTGTTGGAAATCAAGAAGGTGAAGCAGAAGGCTGCCTTGGCTAAGCAGGGATCTTGTCTTGGAAATAAGGCAAAAAAGGAAGCTCTGCACTGGGGCAGCCTCCCCTGGAATATTGTGTGCAGTTTTGAGCACTGCAATATAAGAAGATATATTGTTTTTTTGGTAGGGGGAGAACGAGGGGGTGAGGTGTTGGTTCTGGTTTTTCTAGGTAATATTAATGTTTATATTCAGATAAGATGTATTACATTAGTCCAATCTTTTGAGTTAGAAAATCAGATCTCACCATGCCTTGGCTTTCAGGTTACATTCACTTGGTCATAAGTACATGCAAAAAACATATTTAAAAAGATATGATAAGTATTAACTAGAAATCATCAAGAATCCAAGGAGGAGTTGTCAAAAATATCAATTTTATTATATCTTCACTCAAACTATTACCAATTTTAGAAGAAGGGGGAAAAAAAGGAAAAAAATGTTAAGGCATGTTTTAGAATATTTTAAAACCCTATAAGTGACAGAAGAGACAGAAATTTAGGCTTTTTGTGTACATTTTCTAAATTATTTTCACTTTGGCCTGAGAAAACCTTCAAATAATATGTTTTTTTCTTATCAGTGAACATCAAATAGATATGGCAAGGAACAACAAAGCCACCTAGGAACAGAGAAATTACACAAAAAATAGGCTCAATATAAATGAAAAAATGTCGTAGAATTTCCATAGTCTCAAAGATAGAAAAGCTTCATCTGGAGAACATCACATTATTTCCAAGAGTTATGGTCACCATATGCCCAAGTAATTCTGATGTATAATATGAAACTAATGAAAAAGTAAGAGTACAAAGAATAGAAACTCTCTGAACCAGAAAAATATTAGTCTTAACAATGAGACAGCTTCACCATACGATTAGAATAAGTATTATGATAAAAGTATTAAACTGAAAAAGGGGGGGGTGGGGGGTTGGTCCTATAAAATCAGTTGTATACTAAAAAACAGCCTCTGAGCACAGCAGGAATTCAAACTTATTGATACAGATGTTTCTTTAGAAAAAAATTTGCATGATGATAGTATATACAAAGATTGTGATTATGTTATGCCTTTTTCATAGATATCAAAAATTATTGCAGAAATGTTAGATTTAACTATTTAAAATTAACTTCTCTTTTAACCAACAGGAGGATTTTTTTCAGGAGAATGTTTTCAGATATATTAGAATTTGGGAATGGAACTGCATTGAATAGGAAGAAAGCTTGAAAGCTTTTAAAATCTCTTCAATGCCAGCAACAGAGTGGAATGCAGATGAAAAACAGCTTCTCAAGTCATAAAGAGCCTTATAAATTTCACAGGATTCAACATAGTATTTTTACCTTTTTGCATAGGCAGTGTAAAAACCCTGCCTATCTCTTAACCCTGTGTATCTCTTAACAAAAATGCCAAAAGTAGTTCTATTGTACCACATAGTTTAGTTGTATTCTGAGGAGTTAAAAATTAAAAATATCACTTTAAGGTTTAGACAGATCCCATAAAGAGGATGCTAGGATTTTTTTTTGTCAAATCATAGCCCCTTCACAGTGTGTAGTTTGTCATGAACCACTGAAGGTGTCCTTTGCTACTAAAAAATCTCTTCTAATTTTTATGACTTCTAAACCAAATCTGATTTGCTAAGTAATCATGACGTAGAAAACAACAATTTAGAATGTCAGTATGTCTATGATTTTTTAATTTTTTTGTGAAGACTTTTTGCTGGTTTTGTTTCAATTCAGCATATTCTGTGACTGTGATTCTGTGGATGTTTTGAAAATATTGGTACTACCAACAGAAGTTTCAACTCAAAGACTAAACTGTAATTCTACGTGAAATATTACTTGTTATATGTTCTGTAAACAGTAATGTTCTCTATAATTCATTACAAAGAAGAAGTAAATTAAAAAGGAAACAAAATATACAGTTATATATCTAACACCTTTTAATTCACTATAAGATCAAAGGATAATAAGTAGTCTTTACTCAAATACTTTCAAAAAAACTCCCAAACAGTCTGAGCTGAAAGGCAGAGTACTTGTCTCAAAAATACAAAAATATTTTCGCTGTTGCCTTTAACTTGACCAAGGTTTTCAAGGATACTGTAAAATTAGAGAACATTATTTTAGACAGTACATTTATGTGTTTCACTTCATTCATATGTAATAGATATATAAGTAACTTAGACAGCAACTCCTAAGGTCACCCAGACATACCCAGACATAATCCTAGAATTGAAAGGAGCAAAATCATGAGTGATCTCAAATGCTGGGGTTATGAGCTTCTGTGCCTTGCCCCTGTTTGCTGTATGGTTTTTGTGCATAAACCAGCAATTTATTGTGTGATTCTGCTGTGACAGTGTGAGGTACTGCAGCATCGCCCTAATCTGAGCAAGCTTGGTGCCTCTGCACAGGGATGCCTTCTGAGCATTTTAGACTAGCAGTGGTCCCCTGTTATCAATGAATTCTTGAACTTTTAAGGGCATTGTCAAACAAGTCTGAGGTATCAGAGGTAAAATACAGTTGTTTCTGGATTTCTGTATCCAGTAGTAGAACTACAGGAAAGCACTAGATGTAGACACTTAACTTGGTTTAACTCTTGTATTCCCTTTTCCACTCTGTGAATAATGGTGTTCAAAATCAGATTTAGCTTTCCTCATGATACTGTGTAGAGATAATAAAAAAACAAGGGTGAGTATTATATATGTCTTATATATATGATTATATAAATATCTTCTGATTATTGGATTCAGGTGAAATCAGTTCCAGATGCCAAACTTAATTATATAAGATTTTGCTTTATCACTGCTGCCAGTCAGTTAGAAAGAACTCCTTGCTTCTGTAAGCTGTTGAAACACAACACAGATACCTGAACAGGAATTAAATTGAAGAAGTTACAAACAATAGCATTTGTTTGCATATAACCTTAAAAAACTTTATAAATAAAGAAAATCAAGGTATATATAAATCAAAAATATAAGAAGTCTGCTTGTTCAAACATGCAGTTGCACATGAAGTTTTTTTTAAAGGTAGAAAAAATAGTGCATATTTAGTTTTCTTTTAAGAATATATGTAGTACATATCCTGACATTTCTATCCAAGCATACTTTGCATTATAAATATTAATAATATCTATCTCTTTTTACATAAAACTCTGTGAATCTCTTAATAACAACACAGCTATGCAGAAACTGTGGAATTCTTCACATGGATTCTTCCATACATTCAGAAGACCAATTCTTTCCTTTTTATTTGCAACAGGTTTTAGATTAACAGGTAGTTTCTGTTTGTATCGCAGGACGTTGCAGGTCAGGCAAATGTCTAACTAATTTTTATTCATAGTCATATAAACTCAAGTCAGTTACCCACACTGAACACTTTACAGATATGACAAAGGTACTCTAGTCTATTCAAGTTCATACAGATGTCATGCTAAATGTCTTAGACATCTTAAATGTCAATAAATGTTGGCCTGCGGACATCTGAATTGAGTCTTTAGTTCAGTTCAAAGATAACATAATAGGAAAGTACAAACAAAAATCCCATGTCACTAGATTAAAATAATGGATTCAAACACTTGAATTTACAGGAGGCATGTAATCCCAGAAAAAATAAATAAAAAAAAAAGAGATGATGGGTGGATGGATGGATGGATACATAAATAGACATAGATAGATAGATGATAGATAGATAGACAGATAATCTACACATCAGTAAATTCTCATATACCCAATGGCAAGCCGTTAGTAGAGTTTAAGGGTCATAGGCAGCCATTCAGCGCTCTTTGAACACATTCAGGCTACATTTTGTAGCCTGAATATAGGTGTTATTGCGGCTGACATGTCTGACACATCTGTATGGGGTGGTCAGATACAATGCAAGATTTGACACATGCACACTTCACTTTATTAAAAAGTGGCTGGTAGGCTGGGCCCAGAGGGTGGTGGTGAATGGTGCTACATTCAGTTGGAGGATGGTTGTTAATGGGTTCCCTAGGGCTCAGTATTGGTGACAGTCCTGTTTAATATCTTTATCTATAATCTCTAGATGAAGGGATCAAGTGCATCCTCAATAAATTCACAGACAACAATAAGCTGGGCAAGAGCGTTGTTCCGCTGGAGTGTAGGAAAGCTCTTCAAAGAGTGCAATAAGGTGAAGTGCCAGGTCCTGCATTTTGGTCGCAACAATCCCATGCAGCACCAGAGTGTCTGGAAATTCTGCCCTACAGAAAAGGACCTGAGGATGCTGTTTGACAGCTGCCTGAACATAAACCCACAGTGTGCACAGTGGCATCCTGGCCTGTATCTAAAATAGTGTGTCCAGTAGGGTAGTGATTGTTCCCCTGTACTTAGCACTGGTGAGACCACATCTCAAGTACTGTGTCCAATTCTGGGACCCTCACTACAAGAAAGACACTGAGGTGCTGGAGCATGTCCAGAGCATGTCCTGGTGAAGGGTCTGGAGTGTAAGCCTAATTAGGAGGAACTGAGGCAGCTGGAGTTGTTTAGCTGAAGAAAAGGAAATGACCTTGTTACTCTCTACAACTACCTGAAAGGACATTGTAGCAAGGTGGGGGTCGGTCTCTTGTTCCAGGCAACCAGTGATGGGACAAGAGGAAATGACCTCATCCTGCATCAGAGGAAGTTCAGGTTGGACAACAGGAAGAATTTCTTCACTGAATTTCTTCCATGTTAAGAACTGGAATGGACTGCCCAGGGAAGTGATGGAGTCACTCTCCCTGGAAGTGTTCAAGAAACAACTGGATGTGGCACTTATTGCTACAGTCTGGGTGACCTGGTGGTGTTCAGTCAAAGGTTCGACTTGATGACTTTGGAGGACTTTTTCAACCTCAATGACTCTATGATTCTATGATTTACAGTACTTAGGGAGATTCTCTGTACTTAGGGAGAAGTAACTCTGAGTCATGTAGAATACCCAAGGCTGTCTGAAATGTTTACAGATGCTAATTTTTAGAGAGATGAATTCAGCCTCGAGTACCTCTATGTGTTTTTATTTTACTGTGCACCCTACTCTTAAATGCAAATAGACATATGAAGAAAGAAAAAGACAACTATGATTCTGACTTCTCTGTTTACCAACCAGCTGTACACTTTGGGACTCTGGAAAATAATTCTCCCCTCCAGGCAGAAACCTGCAGGACCCTGACCCAGGCAGTGAAGTCCTACAGCACTTCGTCCTTCTGTCTGTGTCTAAATGACATGCTAAGTCTTCACTAAGCTTCAAAATTCTCTTCGTAAAGCAAATTTTTTTTTCAGCTACATTGCTACCAATTTCTTGTGTATTACAGGCCAAATTGATAAAGGAGCATGGTGTTACATTTCCATCTGTTCTCAACTTTCTTCCATGTTGCAATCCATGCTACAAAAGAAACATCTTTAATGTTGTGTGACATGGATAATACATTTAAAATGTGCTATCTTTGTACAACATGAAACTGAAAATGTATTGTCATATGTTTTGAATAAAGACATAGGTTTCAAAAAAAATTGTTGTAATTATTGTACAAAATGAGGCATTGAAATATGACAAATTTCAGATGCATTACGGTTTCTCTCCTCCTCAGAAATACAGTAGAAAATTACTTTTTATTTAGAAGGTCAAACTTTTCTTTCTTATTTTCTTACCATCTTGCTCTCCTCCTGTAAAGTGAGTGGAGCTGCTGACAGCGGAGCTTGATGATAAGGTAGTTCTGTTTGTCAGCCAATAGAGGGAACACTCAAACCTGGTACTTCTGCAAGATAACAGGACAAAGTGTTCCTGCTGAAACACTCGGACAATCAAGGCTTTCTTTCCTGTACTTTGTTACTGTAAACTATTATGAATGACCTATTTTCTTTATCCTCTCAAATAACATGGAAGAGTATCAGATCCAACTAAGCTGCCAATGTGGTCTGTAATTTCCAGTTTAGAAAGTTGCTGTATCCCAAAGGAAAGGTAGTGGATCAGATTACCATCTCAAGATGCATTATGCTAGAAAGCTGAGGCTAAATAAAACTTTGTAAAGGACTGGAAACCTGACAGCTGATTTCCAGTATCAGGTAGGAGTTTTTTAGGTTTTACATGAATTCTTTATCTTGAAAATGAAGTCAAAGTGCCATAGTTTAAACTTCTTGAAATAGACCTTTATAAGCTTAACTAACAATACCCAGTATGTGAAAAAATATTTCAATGAAATTTATTACTGGAATCTTTAGAGGTAAAGAAGTTGAACAAAGTATATAAAGCATTAAGTTTCCTTTCTTTTTTCTGATAATCAGCCATTTAATTCATACTCAGTGTTGTTCAAAATAAAAATAAAAATCTGACCATGCATTCCATTTGATGTCTCAATTAATATGCCACAAAAAATATTCCTTCTTTCTCTTACACTGAAATAGATATACATGAAACTTCTGACTGAAACATGAGTTGGATGAACTTTGGACCAGAACCAGCCCAAGAATTCTAGGAAAACATTCAGAGATCCACAGGGAAGTCTAAAAGTTTCATCCTACAAGAAAACTCAATTTTGTATTTGTTTAAGTTCAAATGACTGTAGAGAATCAATTACCTTGTCTGGACACCAGAAAAAAGACTAAAAGAAACAATTATGCTTGGGATTATGCTGTAGTGAGGCACAGATATTAATGTGCCTTACAGTAGAAAATTCATATGTTCACTTAACTTCCTCTGAAATGCAAGAATATTTGACTGTAAATGTAGTACCAGGAACCTGAACAATTTCTCCAGTTGCTCCTCTTCAGTCTAGACTTTCAGAATGGGTCTTTTTAATGAAGAGTAATATGACAAGAAAGCCAATTACTCTAAACAGTTGCAAAAGTCACTAATTACTACATAATTTTTGTTTTCTAATATTTTTATAATTATTATTCATACTCAGTTTTGGTTATTATGTTTCCACTCAATAAGATTTTTATGGTTTTCCTGGTATTTTTCATTTGTTCATCCTTGAAAATAAAGTCAAAAATATGCTGGGCACTATTGGCAAACAATGTGGAACTCCTTTTAACTCTAGATGCTTAATAAGAAAGAATATGGATATTTGCACTATTATACCAGACTAGGTTTGTAAAGGTATTTACATGAAGGTTTGTAAAGATATTTATTGCATGTCTAGTAATAAAGCAGATGGAAATACAACTATACTTGTGGTTAAGATTTATTTTAGTCATGTAAAAGGTCAGAAGACACTTCATTGCTAGTCCACTTGTCCACTGTTCAAGTGTTGAACATCTGTTCATTTCTATGCTACCTCTCCATATAAAAATATTCACTTTAATTAGAACTAGCCTAGCACTTCTCGTTCTTCATGACTGTACTCAGTACTTACTTACCTGAAAGAACAGAATCTTATATGCAACTTCTTTCCCCCCCTGTTCCTTATATAATCCTTAATAACCAGCCAAAACTTAACTATATGAAAAGAGCTTTCACAATATTAACCATTGCTTTAAGTTTATAAAGAAAAAATAGGCATTAACCAAAGAATGCAAAAAGGTTTATTAAGTAACTTAATGTATTTTTTCATAAAAGTCAGTTATTCCTCAGTTGTATTATCACAATGAGAAAGAAATATGTCTTCATTTCTGCTCTCATGTACATGCTATTATTTCTTCAAGATCTTTTATTGTCACCTAAGGCTCCTTACAGAAACACACGAAAGTTCCTGGGCTTATTGTCTGAATGCAGAGGCAAGAAAGTCTCAGCAGAGCATTCGGTATGAATGAACACATTCAAATTTAATATAATGCATGGTTGAGAATTATCTTCACAGAGACAATTCAGTACATTATGCGCATTAGCACCAGGGAGGTCACTGGTTCGTATTCTGTTCAAAAGATAATTCTGGAAGGATGACCACTTTTATAGAAATCCTATAACAATGGTACTGAAGAAGTAATTCCTTGAAAGCAATGTTGAATTAGGTCATCAGCACTGCCTACTGTGTCTCCTATTTTACTTTTTCCCAAAAGACTAACATAACCCATGTGAGGATTTTGTACTTTGCAAAGAAAGATGGAGAGAGGAAAGTGCTATTTAGCAGAATTTCAACCTAGCAGCCATAGAGTTCATTTATTAATGAATGTTTTAAAAAGTATATGACATCTAAGAGACTTTCATGAACCAAAGCTGTAATTCTCACAGTACAGAATTTCATGGATATTGAAGGTCATGCTAAAAACTAATGCCTCATAAACATGATACAGTGGACATCAAAGTTTCTAGCATTTTTCTCTTTCAGATTTTAGCAAAAAGACACTATGTCTTATATAAGTAGCTCTTGTAAAAAAATATTCCTTGGTAGCCACACTCCTGTTCATGTTGGTTATCTGTTATATTAGAACAAAAAGAAAAAAAAATGCAGTTGTGTAAAGATCATAAAAGTCAAATAAATCTTCTTAGAAACAATCTATACACAAGTCTTTCTTACATATGGAATCGTATTCTGAAATCACCTTTAAATATTAATTCATTTATGCTTTATTGTGAAAGTGCTAACAGCGAGAAACTAGAGAGAGAACTTTCAGTTTGTCAGGAAATTTCTTTTATTTAGAGTTTGTTTGCATCAAATTTTCTTGTGTTGTGTCACATAACAGGACTGAGGTAGATGATGTTGGAGTACACTCACAATAAATAGTTCCACAGGAAATGCAAGTTCTGTGCACCCCCTTTGGCATTTAAAAGCCCCCAGAAACTGGAAATATACTTTGTTCATTCATCCATTAAAAATAATTAAGTAAATCTTCAAATGGTGTTGATCAATGTACCTCAAAGTGTAAGTCTAAGTTATATTAGCCTGACTTGTTTCAGAAATGAACACGAATAACTACATAAGCAATTTGCTGATGAAAAAGGTTGAGATCACAAATTTTAATCAATCTCAAATCTTATATTTTGTGGTGATTTTTTTTAAGTAATGTACATAGCAAATCTCTGATAAAACAGACTATTCCAGATAAAAATATCAAATGGTGAAAGTGAAGACATAGCAATTTACAAGTATTTTTGGAGGAGAAGGGAAAGAAGAAAAACACATCAACAACTATGAAGAGTGAGTTAAAAAACCTGCTAAAAGGCAAAAATTATGTTATTCACTGAACTTATTGAATTTTGTATAGAGGGGAGCATGGGACTCACAGTTAGGTGACGACATTTCAAACAGGAATGATGAATACGCTTTCTTGGGCAACAAATTCCCTACATTTAGGATAAGACATTAAGCTTCCAGTATCAGTTATACTTTTTGAGCAAAAGCAATTCTGTTCAGATTTATGGTTTCTGATTGTCTGCATAAACATAAACAGACAAAATATATTAGTGATCTGATGGTAGACCTTAAGTTTAGTGATACTAAACTTAAGTGCAGTGCCATTTAGACTAAATCTGAACATTTAATAGATCATTTGATTTTACCACAAGCCTTAAAAGTATAGATTTAATTGACATGCACTGGGTGGATTAAGAGTAGTGACTTCATAACTAAGTCTAGGGAGGACTCACTTAGAGGAATCATCCTTCTCAAAGTTCTTCGGTATAGATATTTATGCCTGAAGTAGACACTCTTATCTCCCTTTACAAAGAGTAGAGGAGAAACAAACATTTTTAGGGTGCAATTAACTTGATAAAATACAGAAGTCCAGATAAGGATAACATGAATTGCATTCTAAAAGTTATTTCTCTTCATTGTCTTTAAAGGAATATTGGCATGAACTGTTTAGTGTGAATATCTGTGTCTAATTAGAAAAATATCACCTTCTGTGTTAGCTCAATAAAATTCCCTCACTAAACCTGAACGTTAAGATTTTTAATTTGCTAATTTCTTAGGATTATAAGTCTTGTGAATTTTAATTAATACAGAAAAAAATAAAAGTACACGTTCCAAATTAAACAGAAAACATCAAGATATAGGATTTTTTTCTCTGCTGTGTAGATGAGGGAGAACTAAATATACCTTAATATTTGTGAATAGTTTCTCTCAAATTCTATTTCCATAAAATTTCCTTGTTGACAAAATATTAGAGTTTCCATTGCTAGTGGAATATTTTTTATATCCAAGAGCTTAAGAATGTCTAGTATCTATTTTCTTCTTTACACTCTAATTACTCTTAAAATTGGTCTGGCAATTTAGATATTTCAAAAGTATGTTTCAATACTTCAGGGGAAATTTTATTAGTTCAGTAAATATTGTTAGGGTGTGAGGATTTTTATTTTTACTTCCTCCTTTACTTTCCCACTCCCACTCACTCCCCATTACATATATTTATCTGTTCTGTCCATATTTGTTCATGATTCAGAACAGAAATAGTGAAATATGATAGGGAATGAAAGTGGTATCAGACTTCCAAGTGTGCTGAAATTACTACTGGAAGTTTTATGAGAGACCTTTCTTTAATTTACAGCTTGATTCATAAATTAAGAAGTTATTATATTTATATACATTTTAAAAAACATATCAATTTTTCTATGCATAACTGAACCAAACTTACAAACATTTTTCATCCTTTACTGATTTTAATATAAATTGTTTTATATTATTTTCAGTTTTCTGGAGAAGCTGTAAAGCTCTCTTGTGAAGCCCTCCTGAGAAATTTTATGTTACTAAAATATCCTTTTTATGATGTACTATGCAAATCAGACTATGAAGTAGACACTTTTTTTTCTTTACTTTGTGCTCTAGGGTCATAAGACACACTAAAATCTACAAAATAAAGAAAAAGAAAAGGGAAAAAAATGAATACAGCATTCTTCTATACTTTTAAGTCTGTGTATTCACTATAGTTTTTTTTTACTTAATACTGTACAAAGTCACTATGCTTTAAAAGTTAAGTGATGTGCAGATGAGGACCTCAATGTGATTTAAAAATGTATCAGAACAAATATCAAGAACTGGATTCTCCTGTATGCACATACATGCTATTTTAATTGAGATTAACAAGGAATATGCTCCCTTTGTGAGCCCCCATTTTCCATTCTCCTTCAATGGTGAGTGACTGGTGAGCCCTGAGGAGCTGCAGTTCTCACTGGATTGTCAATCCTATGAACTAGGTGAAACTACTTAGTGTGACAATTACCTGTAAGTACAATATAGAAGGTAGAAAGGTATTGTTGTAAAAAGTCATATGGTTCTTCCCAGGTGTAGCCTTAAGAGACTTGAAACAATCTGATGAGGCCATTTTTCCATTGTCACACTTGACACAGGGACAGAACTGTATCATATTACATGATTCTAATGCTCCATTTCCTTCTCACTCTTTTCAAGGTTGCAGCCACTCTTCTTACTCACACACATCAGTCTGACTTCCAGTGCCTTTCCTCTGCATAAAGAGTGATAAAACTAACTAGTTCCTGGTGACCTACAACAACAACAGTGTGGCTTGAAACCAGAAGCTGATGTACAAGATATACTCTCTTGATTTTACAAGAAGTTTGAGCAGGCAAATATTTCAAAACTTCGGCTGGATTTTGGTATCTCAGCATGCATTTTGTTTGTTTGTTTGTTTGTTTTTTTAGATTGTTTTGCTGATAAACCAAACCTGGATGAGTGAGTGCTCACTTCTGTTTTCATTTAGAGAAGAATGTTTACACAATGAAAGAAAATCATCATAGTAAAGCATTTAGTACTTGCCTCTCTTTGCCCTGTATTTGTATTTACAAAGGTATTGAGGAGCCAGTGAACTGGTTGTGGTGGTAACTGGCATATCTGAACCAATCAGGCAGGAGCACCGTGGTAGCAGATTGGAGATCAACTGTTTTGCTATCTATTTTTGTAACAAAATCATGTGATATTTTCCTCTCGTTTGGAAAGATAGACTTTGACTTTTAACATTGTTTTTAAATTCATGATACATGGACCTCACTTTCTTCACCAGTATGACTCACTGCTCTGTGATAGAACATTATTACAAGAATCAGAAGGGAATTTCTAAATTCTCTTTCATTACAATCCAAAACACAAGTTTCCAATTTATCATGGTTTGTGAGCATTGTGAACTATTGTCCTTAATCTTGCACCCATCAAAGATTAAAAAAAAAATAAAATAGTCATAGTAATCATTTTCTAACATTCCTCTCTGCTTAAGGAGGAAAAATGTGAAAAGAATGTTTTAATTTTCCATCTGTTCTGGACATCATTTGTTCATAGCATAGAAGATGTTGGAACACTACTGTGACACTAGAAATAAATGTATCCCTTTTAAAATTAGAGAAATGGAGCTCTGGTTCCTGAGATCATATCTCTTGATATCAGATCATGTGGTGAATAAGGGGATCATAAGAGAAGAGGAGACAATGCAATCAACTTAAACTCTCCTGTAAAGCCATAGAAATCCTTTGGTGTACAAAAGTTTAGCTATTTTTCTCAGTTATACCAGTCAAATGAAATATATTACCTCTCCCTAAGTGTCTTACCTCATTTAATTCCAAGTCAAGCAGAGTAAAGTGTTTTGCAACTTTTTTCAGGTAATATAATGACTGAAATAATTACTGATTGTACCTCCTGACATCTGATGCCAGGAAGTGTTAATAAACTCGTTTGAGAACTTTTATATTTATCAAGCTGAAAACACTTCCAGAACAAGGTCTGACTATATGTAGCTTTTTTATCTATTTGCATTGTTGCCAGTGTATTTTGGTTCTGAAAAAAATCTCCGGAGCAGTTAATTAGGGGTGAGATAAGAAAGGGTTTATTTGCCAAGGCAATAGGTGATATAGACGCGCGCGCCCGCCGTGCCCAAGAGGTTACATTTTATAGCATTATCCATCCAATCCCAGATGTGTCCACCCTTTGGCCCTTCCTCTGGACCGCCCCGGGTCCTCCCCCTGAGAATTGGGTCTGGGGTCTTTTTGGGACCACCTACTTCATCATCTTCAGCTTCATCAGAGTACAAAGGGTATATTGTCACCTAGTTTTTGACCGTACTCTGTGGTTTAGGCCCTGATACGCTGTTCTCCAAACAGTCTAGGCCTTTACCTTGACAAAAGACTAAACACTGCTACTGGATTCAGGGGTAGGTTGATATAGAAGGCATAGAATGGGGTAAAAGGGTTAGGGAATGTATAAACAAGGGAAAGGAACAAGGGACAGAGGGGTTTCTGCTTTTAAAACCTACCTATAAAATTTACAAGTCTTATAACTATTAGAAAAATAAAAAAAAACCATTAGGGGTTTAAGGCATCAGCATCAACATCTAATCTTTGTCAGTATGTGTCTTTCTGACATCATGTCTCACATGCACAAGGCAGCTTCATTTTATAACCTGTTGGAGTGCAAAAATGAGAATTGGAAAGAAAGCATCGAACTCAATAGGCCCCCTGAGGAAGAAACCATCGTCTAAGCACATACGGGCCTTTGTGGACTATGGAAGAATATGTGTTTTGGGGTTTATGTTGTGTTTCATATTTTGTTGTATAATTTCCCTTATATTGTACCCCAGTTTTCTGGTAAATTCCCTTATCCTTCATGGCCCTGAACCCTGTTCCCTCATTGGTTGTTTTTTGTTGCATTGAGGTGTTTTTCCCTATATGGTTATGCCCTCCCTTTGTTTTGCATGCTCTACCCTTACTCTGTCCCACTTATGCCTTTTTACTAGAATGTTCTTGCCCTACCCTATATAAGGCGAGAGCCATTTTAATAGAAAGGCCGTTTCACCTTGGACCCTTGAAATGTGCTGACCCCTTCTTTCCTTATGAGCCATCAAAAACCAGTTATTTTTTCAAAGGAAATAAAAACATTGGACAAAAAAATTATATTCCTATCATTACTTCCTCACTTCCACAGAATAATAACCGAACATATGAAATACCCTACTGGGTCAGACAGTCTAAGTCAATCTATCTCACTAAATATGTCATCTCAGACAGTGACAAGAGGGGATGCTGTTAAGGAAAAGAACATGGTCTATCCCTTTTGTATTTCTCCGCTATTCAGAATTCTTGCAGTAAGGACATTACATGGTATATTGTGAAGGACCAGGAATCAGAATGGGGAAAATCTCAGAAGTGGAAAAGGATGTACAGTGATTGAACGGACTTTATGATGCTGACTTTATAGTTATTATGTACACACACATTGTATGTTCCCCCAGAATTTGTATCTTCCGGGTGTATCCCGGCCTGTTCACCTCCCTGCTTCCCTGTTTCTCTGCTGATTGGCTGGAGGAGCTGCAGGGAGGAAACGGCCTCCATTCACCCCTTCTCTCCCCGGTTCCTCCCACGTTCCTCCCTCTTTCGCCTGTGCCCCTATCATGATTTGCTCCCCCGTTTGCCTATCTGATACCCCACCCTATGTTCTGGTCCTTTCCCTGCCTGAACGGATAAGAATCCTCCACATGCCTGAATAAATCATTCTATCTGCATCCCGGACTTGTATAATGCCATGGTCCCCCCCCTTTTTGGACCACGGCAGTATATACTTGCATAGCCCTTGTGGTAGCTTAATTTTGGCCGGCTTCCAGATACCCTTCTGCTGCTCTCTCACTCTCCCTCCTCAGCAACACAGGCAGAGAAAAATAGCACTAAAGAGTTCATGGGTCTAGATAAAGACAGGGAGATCACTCACCAGTTATAGTCACAGGAAAAAATGAATTTACTTAGGGAAGATTAATCTAATTTATTGTCAATTAAAAAGAGACTAATATAGCAGGAAATAACAAAATTAAAAACACCTTCTTCTCTACCCCTTCTTTTTTCGCAGTCATCCAGAGCACCTCCTCCCCCTTCTCAATGACCTTGGTGTCTGTAGGGTTTTTCCTCTCACATTTTTCTCACTTTTCTCTTACACAGCTGCAGCCCAGTACTTTTTATCTTTTCTCATATATGTTGTCATAGAAGTGCCACCAAACGTGATGACTGGCTCAGCTTTGGCCATCAGCTTATCTGTCTTGGGGCCATGTGGAACTGTCTTTCTTAGACATAGGAACAGCTCCTGATCCCTTCCCATAAACATCATCCTTGCAGCTCTACTACTACAAAAACCTTGCTGCATAAGCCCAATATAATCTGCTTGAAATCTGGTTCTGGAACTGTCCTCCTGGAAGGTGTTTAATTTTTTCTTGGATGTATCTTTTTTGTAGACCCTTTCTACATCCACACTTTCCTCTGAAGTGTATTTCTGATTTTTCCTAGCTACTTTTTAAAAAAATTGCCCACTTTATACATCTGAAACTGATGTCCTTCAAGTTTCATAGATTGTTGGCTCAGTTGTTTAGAGCATGGTGCTAATAATGCCAAGGTCATGGGTTCAATTGCCATACAGGCCTTACCCTTAAGAGTTGGACTTGATCTTTATGGATCTCTTCCAGCTCAGAATATTCTGTAGATATCTGAATAACTGTTCATGATCAACTTATCTACTGCTTTCACGATTTTCTAAATCTTAGCCATATTTCTTCTCAACCCACTGTACTCCAAGAGTTCTAGCTTTGTTAAGCCCTGCTCTTAAGTCAGCTACAACATCCTGATCATCATTGTATAGCTGTCCTTTTGTGTTCCTCTTCTTCATCCACCACAAAGCTCTTGAAGTGAAGAGAGCAGAACTAAACACAGTTCTCAGGATGCTGGTATTTTATTTGGTAAGAAATAATGTTTTCTGTCTTCATCTTAATATCTTTTCTGTTCTTTCCGAGTACCTCACTGGCTTTTCTGGCTGCCAAGTGCACACTGAAAGGGTAATTTCAGGAAACAACTGGTTATAAATAAAGTATATTTTTCCATAGTTTGCTTTGTCATGACCTAAGGATGATACAGCCTTTATAAAGCAGAATATGGTTAGAGATAAACTCATTTTCTGTATAGCAACTTACATGTATAGCCTGTAAGTATTGTTGGATGAAAAACAAAGCAAAAGTTCATTCTGGAAACTAGTTCTCCTGTCTTCTAACTGATGCATTAACCAGAAAACTGGAGTTGGGAAGAACTATAAATCAAAGTAAAATTATTGCTAAAATATCAAAATGTCAAACAAATGTCTTTAATAGGTATTCCTAGTCTCTATGTTTATGAAAAATGCAGGATGAAATAGTAACAAAGAACTATGTTTAAAAGCAACTGGAATTTGTTCTGAGCCTTTAGTTTACATGGATATTTCCAAACCACTAAAAAGTTGTTACAATGGTACATTTTACTTTAGTATAATATAGGGGAAAAACAGATCAAAGGCAACACAGAGAATATTATTTTTAAAAAGGTATAGAAAAAGTCTTCAGACATTTGGGTCCAAATGTAGTCATCCACAATAACAAGATGATCTCTCTGACAATACAAATTAACATCTGTTCCAGAGTTTAAAACCATGTACATTTGGAAAGAGCAATACAGCCATTTTGTAAACAGGAAAGGCAGTGTTATAAAAATAATTCATACTTTTCTTTGTCAAAAATCCCATGAATCAAAAACCAGCCTGTTTATACAAATTCTTGAAACTATTTTTTTTCCCATAGTGGTCATTTTCTGAATTATGGTAAGAGTAGCAATTCACTGGCCATTGATATTTCTCACATTGTAAAACATATATGTAAAAATATAATGAATTTAAATTCATTACTTTCTGGCTTTATATTTTTGCAGGTCACACATCAGTTGTGTCCCTTTCAGTAATTGTGATCCTCAAGCAAGTCAGGACTCTGTAGGAGAAAGTGAAATTTGTTCTAGTTCTATTATGTTTGTTTATGGTGATAGAAATTAAATCCATCTCTGCATATGTCCAATATGTTTTTTGCATATTAGTTTAACACCATTTACATAATTTAACACCATTAGTTAATACCTGTTTGAGCTAATACAATGAAAATAAATTGGAGAAAACAAAATTGTGCAATCCGCTTTTAATTTCCACATAAAAACATATTTACAGAATTATTCTAAAGAACTAAAGATTTTTCAAAGTCTTTAGTTTATTTGACTCCAATAAGAGGCAAAGTTATGAATCAGTGAAATTGTTGGCAGCTGTATTTTTCCCTTTTGTGGGGAAACAAACAAACAAAACAATACACTATTGGAATGTTTTAGGAGACAGCATATCCTGGATCCTCAGACTGGAAAACAAAATGAACCTCCTATAATATCACTGATAAATGTTGTAATGACACATTTTTCAAACTATCCAACTGAATTAGATTTGTTGACAACCAGAGACATTTCATTTGCTTTTGTTACCAACAGACTTTTCTTCCTCTCTTTTTTTTTTATTATGTATTTTAGTTGCATAAGTCTATACATAAGACAATGTTAAAGCAGTAGTTTTCTCATTTTTTAATCTTGTTGAAGATTATGATATTCAACTGGAAATCAAGTTTAATTGATTTAAAACATAAGACCTCTATTCCTGAAAGATAATTGAATAATTCAATGTAGTTATCACTACATTGAACATCACAACATGGTTTATGGTTCCACACTTTGATTCCAAGCAATACTGTTAGTTATCACTGAAACAGCAATTATGAAACATCAGCTGCATGAAAGTGCTGCTCCTTAGCTTCTCACCTTTTTTTAGACAAATATTAACCACATCATGTAATTTTGTTCAGCACTTAACTGACTAGGTCTACACTATTTTGATAGCTGCTTCAGAGAGACCATAAGCACAGAAAGCTCTGAATTACCTCATTTTTCCATCTGAAGAATTCTTGGTGATGAATTGGTTAGTGAAGACAGTTAAACATAATATTGCATATTCTGAAAGGCATACATACTACAGCCATTTCTGAGGGTGGGTTTCAAACTCACTGTATGGGAGATGGGTGAAGCTGAAATTATCATAGCTTCAAAAATTTTTTGATACATTCTTTAAAGAATACCACTGAATTAGATCAAGCATGAAAGGAATCTATTTGCTGCTAAAAAATTGAGTATTGGAGAAAGGGGAACACTTCAAGCAAAATATTCTCCTGCAGCAATTGAGGGTTAAGGGAATCCAGTGCTGAGGGGGCCATCAAGACTCATCAAGAGTTCTGTATGATCTATGAAGGATTTGTCCATCTGTTAAGACTCGGTGTGAGGTGTGATGTTGTGCCCATTTGTGATTTTCAGGCTTATTTTTCTCTTCTTTAAAAATAGATTAATGTACTAGAAAAGTAAAACAACAACATCCTCCCCTGCCCATAGTTGCACACTTTTTTAAAGCTTGTTTTCATAGGAACTGAGGTCTCCAGGGCCTTAATCATTTTCCAGCACTTTCACATTAAATGCTCAGTTCTACTCAATACTTTGGTCTGTGCTTCAAAGCCCATTGTGAGATTGAGAAATTAGGTAACTGATTTTTTTCTTCTGTTTTACAGTCTTCAGTACACCTGATACCTATACCTCTTCAGACTTCTAAGAAAAAAGGATAATTATCCAACAACATTGGAAACAAGATTAAGGAATTCATTAATCTGATGAGAATGTCCTCAAACATCATTGTCGTGAACAAAATAAGTTCACTTCTTTGAGTTTTGTTTTCTCTCAGTAAATTATTTTCAGCTATAAACTCAAAGGGATAAAGTGAAACGGAGATGGAGTTTGTCATTATTTCTCCTAATTAAAGGAGTTGTTTTTGATACTCTGCTGGAAAGTAACAAAAATTCAGACATCAAATTGTCGGTTTCAAACCAAAGATTGTTTAGCACAGTGGTAGAATTTTTACTAGATTTTTTAATGTTATTATAAGTTTCCACTCAGAAAAAGAAAGTGATGTTTTGATTAAAAACTTCATGACTGAATTTAAGGTTCTGAAAAGAAAATCCAAAATGTTTCAGTTCAGGAAGGAATGATTTAAAAAAATCCTTTTCAACAGAATTGGTATAAGTAAGGTAGGTGTAACCTCTTTTCTGATGTCAACTAATCCAAGACTTTGGAGCTATAGGGGATATACATTTATTCTGGATTTGGAAAACAGTGAAATAAAATGTTTCCTTGATTTTAGTTTGCGACAATCTTCCTTCAGATTTTTTTATTGTTTGATTAACATCTTTATGACAGAGTAATAAAGAAGAAAGTAATCTTTGGGGTACCTGAAGAAGAAAGCAGTAGTTTTTCAGTAATCATTAATCCCTGTTGACGTCTGACTCATTTATTTCTATCCCATCTCAAAATTCTATCTTCCATCTCACAAATGAAATTTATTTACACTGAAGAGAATTTGCTATAATAGAAGGAAAACTAGTCCCCAAAACCTTTAAAATTGAAGTTTGATTTTGTACATGGTCACACTGCACTCATGTATATTGATAAAATAACAAACTATATTACCTATTCTTATTATTAATAGATAGAGTACTAATATATTTCTCAGTGCTGCATCTTTATGAGTCTAAAGAGTTTTCTGGACTGAATGCTTAAGAATAGCTTATTTTTCAATTTGTTATTCACCAATTAAGTTAAATATGACGTTTCACCAGTCATGCTTCCTCACTGTTTCTCCTTAAATCAGTTTTTCTTCTCTTCCTTTTTTAGAATTCTAAAATGGTAGGAGGTTTTGATTTCAGATGCTCTTTTACAGAGACTTCATTAATTTGTTTTACCTGGCTTTATAGTACCAGATGACTTCCTCATTAGTTAATCAGATTAAATCCAAAATTTAAACTTAATTTAAATAATTCTACAGTAATACCCTTTCAAGCATTCTCTCAACCAGCTATTAAGATTTTATTAATTACAGACTTCAGTCTACCTTATTTGGGTCATCCAGCAAGAACCAGAGAGCTGACCCCTTTTTGCTTCGAAAAGGGGTGGAAAACCTGGGCTGCCTGAAGACTCTTTACGTTTCTATATCCGTCTTTAAAAATACACAAGGAAAGATAGAAGATAGTTCTCGAAACAGGTTTTATAACAAAATTATATTTCATCAGACTATATTATTGAACAAAATCACATACTTTTTTGAAAGCTTTTAACTATGAAAAAAAGTTTTCAAAATATAATAAAATTTTTTTTTACCTTCTTGTAATGGAAAAAGGTAAATGCTTTAATTTTAAATATATCTTGGGAATTTTTGCAAAACAAACTAATCATACATTTTAAAAAGTAATTTAAATATATTAAGTAACTAATTCAATAGCCCCAAGATAAATTTTATCTACCATTTGACTATGTTTTCTTTCAGGGAATTGTCCTGCTTTGCTCTGCACTGGGGCAGCCTCACCTGGAATATTGTGTGCAGTTTTGGGCACTGCAATATAAGAAGGACATTAAGCTCTTAGAGAGCCAAAGGATTGCCACAGAGATGGTGAAAGGTCTTGAGGGGAAGCCATATGAGGAGTGGCTGAGGTCACTTGGTGTGTTCAGCCTGGAGAAGAGGAGACTCAGGAGAGACCTCATTGCAGTTACAACTTCCTTGTGAGGGGAAGAGGAGGGTCAGGCACTGATCTCTTCTCTGTGGTGACCAGTGACAAGACCTGAGGGAATGGCCTGAAGTTGTGTCAGGGGAGGTTTAGGTTGGATATTAGGAAAAGGTTCTTCAGAGGGTGTTTGAGCACTGGTACAGGTTCCCCAGGGAAGTGGTCACAGCACCAATCCTGATAGAGTTCAAGAGGTGTTTGGACAATATTCTCAGGCACATGATGTGACTCTTGGGGATGGTCCCGTGCACGGTCAGGAGCTGGACTTTATGATCCTTGTGGGTCTCTTCCAACTCGGCATGTTCTGTGCTTTTCCTGACCTTAGTTAATCAGTTTTCTGATCATTGTTTTTTTTATAAAATGTGTCTTCCTCCTTGATGTTTGCCCCTTTTAGATTACACATAAGCCTAGCTTTAGAGCTCTAGCTTCTCATGAAGCTAGTACTTTTCTTAGCCTGAAATGTTTCATTTCATTCCAATGATGTTGCAAAGATTGATCAGTTCTGGTTAGTTTTGTTCTGGCTTTCTTTTTGTTTTAGAGAATTTTTTTTAATGTCATTTACCTAAATAGTAAAGTCAAAGACATATATGCCACTGGCAGTATTTGAAGTAGCGATCCTTCCAGAGTAACTTTTTTTCTTGTAATTTTTTTAAAATTTGACTTGAAAAATCATATAAAATACAATTTAAAATAATTTATGTGGGACTAATCAGTGCTAATTTACAACATTTGCATATTCAAATTGCATTTGAAATCAACAGCAATATGATGAATAAATCTTTCCAATTCATTGACTGTTTTATCCAGTTATTCATTCTGTTCCATCAGATTTATACAAATCCCACTTACTGTCTGCCAAAGTTGTTGAAAGATGAAAACAATCAGTACTTATTTTTCTAAAGAAAAATACAAATCAAATCCTTCTGTTTACCTTCTTAGTAGAAATATGAAATAGATCTAAGAAATCTAAGAATATTAGGAACCTTTTATTTTGTATGAAATCACTTTTTTTCATCAATAGAAAAAGAAATCTACACTTGTTTATGTATTTCCTTCAAAAGCATCAATGTAGGTACATATGACCTCTGTACGATTAGCCATTGCTTGCAGACAGGGATGAATGGATGCTTCAGTAGAGGTGACTTTGGTGAAGATGCATTTGACTGTATCAGCTTCAAAAGAGAATTACCACAGGATTCACGGAAAAGTCCGTATAATATGTATATATATATGTGCATAAAATATATAGATGTATAAGGAATGGAAGACAGAAATACAAACTTCTCAGAGATCACTAGGAGGATGAATGGAATTTCTGTCATGCATTGTAGAAAGCAAAATGCATTCTAACCAAGGGATTTGCCCAAAGACATCCCTGAAGCATAAGATGTGGATTCCCCTATCCAAGCCTCCATGTACCCATGATTAATCTCCTCAATAGCAGAGAAGTATGTGAATTTGAGTAGATGAAAGTTACTGCTTCGGTGTCTTGTGGTTAAAGAATGACTTCTAATGTGAAATTTAAGTAGGAACTTTCACTTCCTAATCAATACAGACAAATAGATTTTTCCAGTGGGAAATTCAGAGTACCAGTTTATATCCAAGGACTAAATTACACTTTATAGTAGCCCTTCCCTAAATGAAAGATATATAGAAGTGTAAAACAGAATTACTATTAAATTAGAATCCAAACTAATGAAAACATCTCCACAAATATGTTACCAGTACTTTTATCATGAAATTAGAAGATTGTTAGCACTCCTACCCCCAGCATGTGATACACACTCATTCACTTCCACTAACCATTGTACCGGTCATATATTGCTATATTTTACCTTTATATATTATTTTTAAATAAATATTTTTAAAGAGGTAGCATTAAATCTCAAGAATGTCAAATATATACTATATAGAGACCACTTCAAAGCTGAAGAAAATTGAACCTTGTCTGATTTCCTTTTTGCAGCTGGATTAGTCTTCAGTGAGGGAAGGAAGTGAAATAAGCAGAGCTGAATCAAAACAGTCTTGAATTTTGCTAAGAGTTTATTTTGGTCAAATGTTACAAAGAAATGTGAGTTTTAGGAGTATTTGTCATCAGACTCTCCCATTTGCTAGGTAATGTTATATGTCATGCAAGAGGATAAGACAGGTACATATACAATAAAAGCAGTCTGCTTTTTCATCTGGAGAACTCTTAGCTTTCTCTATGTTGCTGATTCTTTTGCCCAGTGAAATCCAGGGAATTTGGACATTTAGTTCAGGATCATCCTCCAAAACCAAGAGTCCTAAAGTGTGGTGCATCTGTATCTCATTAGTCACATAGTAACTGTGTCTCTAAAGATGACTTTAAATGGATTATAAGAGTTTTGATATTTAGTAAATATATATGTTTATGTTTCTTCAGGTGAAGGATATAATGTTCAACTACACTCTGGATAAGAAAATAAGTAGATTTCTCTATCACACGTTTGAATTTCCAGTGATAAGAGGGTTTTGCAAGTGCAGAACACATCATGTCCTGTCATCCCTTCACAGGCACAGAGAAGAGCAGGGAGTGTATAAATAGCATTTTATCTCACTAAAGCTGAGTGGCCTCTAAATCAAATCTATAAAATGACCAGGGAGTGATGATGTGGCAATAAAGAAATGTGTCAATAAAGATTCAGAAGAAAATGAAGGCAATAGATATTGGATATTGCCTTTAAATAAACATATGTTAGAAATTTTAACATTCATAGCTTATCAAAAATAAATGTATTGTTTTATTTTTGTTGTTCATACTCATGGGTTATTTTGGGTTTATGCTTAAAGGAGAAAAAATAGTGTCAGCGGTCAGACTGGCAATGAAAATGTTACGTTGAATAACATTAAGTTGAGTAATAGGGTGGTTGGGAAAAGAAACAACAGTAAGCTATTTTTCACAGGATTCATACAGAAAGTAGAACTATTGTACAATTGAAATAACACCCTAATAAGAGTAACTTTTTTCCTGTTTTGTTGATGAAACTCTTCCTAATCTGCACTTTTCTGACACTGGCTAACATCTGCTTGCCTGTATATTGCTTTATAACATGAAAAACTGAGTTACTGGTATGTTTTAATCACAACACTTGCACAAATGTTTAGGTTTTTTCATACATTATTTCTTTTTTTCTTTTTTTTTTCCCCCTTAAACTTTTTTATATTCTCCGGGTTCTGTTTTCTCTTGGGGAAAATCACGTGAGAGTCCAAAATCCAATATTTGGAATATATATTCTTCTTCTGGTCAGTGACGAGGATTTATTGACTAGAGAAAAATATCTTTCAAATAATGAATTTAAAAACCAACAGAAAAGCCTGATGCTAGAGAAAATATTCTAGATTTTAACTAGACCTTTTCTTTTCTGTGGGTAGACTGGCCAAAGAAAAGGAACAGTCAGGGAAAAAGAATAATCATTAAAATATGGCTTTAAATTGGACATGGACTTCATTTCTCTCTCTAAGCCATGAACTTTATGCCTTTTATTTATATTGGGTAAATAAGGCTAATTATCTAACCAAAAAAACAATGATAGTAAGAGCACAATTTTCATTTAACACCTAAAAGGCATTAAGAGGTGTGATGTGATATGTGGCTGTGACTCTTCCCATTTACTTTTAAAGCACAAATGGCTGCAACATCGTTGTATTTTTGTCACATATGTAAAGCTCCTTGAATTCTTTATTTTTTAAAAATAATAACTTCCATTTAACTGTGAGACTGAGAAAAAAAAATATAAGCATTGATTTTACAAAAAGACAGATGATTAATCATAATAGAACATAAAATGTTTAAAAATGTTGATAATAGATTTCATTAGACATTTTGTACACCGTGTATATTTAAAATAAGGCCATTAAAGGTTATTTCAAAACCAGTACCTTTCATAATAAATGTTTCTTGACACTACGGATGTCTAACAAATAAACTGTGACAGTTTGGAAACCAGTCAACATGACCATCAACATTTTGATCTGTCACATAGATTTGCGTATCCACACCATCATATCCCCTTGACACCTTTTTTTCTGCTTGCATGTGTAGGGGAAAAAAAAAGGAAAAGAAAAGAGAAGAAAAAAAAAAGTTATAAAAAGTTATATAAAGTTATTTTGTCAGCATCAGCAAATAGCAAGAATTAAAATGAATAAAATCAGAAGAAACTCATAGATAAATCAGAAGAAAATTATAGCTGACACTGATCCACCTTTCAGATGCCTGATATTCCCTCTTTAAGGACGCTGACTTTTATTTAGCTACTGCTGACTAATCACAATGAGACTGATGCCTTAAGGTCCTTCTGTTTTTTTTGATTTTTCTAATTTTATAAGCTTTATAAGTAGTTATATAGCAGAAGTAGATTTTAGAAACAGCAGCATTTATTCCTTTACCCTTTCCCTTACCCTTAGCATAGTAACTACAACCCTTTTACCCCAATCCCCATATCAATACTCCTGAATTCCATTTGAAATGTTTAGTCTCTCTTCAAGATAGGCCTCTTCTGTATGGGAACATTTAACCCTGGTCTGAACCGCAAGAGTACAGTCAAAAATTGGGTAACCATGTGCCCTTTGTTCTCTGAAGAAGACAAGGGTGATGAAGTGTGTGGTCTCAAAAAGACCCCAGCCCCAATTCTCCAGGGGGTTGACGGGGGTGGACCAGGGCAAAAGCCAGAGGGTGGATAAAAACTGGGATTGGATGGAGAACATTACAAATTGTAAGCACCTGAGGCAGAGGGGTGCGCACGTTTTATAACTTCTATGCCTTGGAGGTATGATTAAATCCTTTTCTTATCTCACCTCTAATTAAATTGCTCTCGAGTTTTTTTTTTCCTCAGCTCCTTTAGGCATCAAGACAATGAGAAAACATAAATAATACCAATCTAAACCAGCCTGGTTTATAAGGTTATATGAGTTATATTTCCAACTAACAGATGTTAAAGAAAGCATCTCATTTGCAAAACATTAAGGGAATTTCAATCAGCTATTGCATGTAGCTTTTCACCAGTTCTGTGTCTGATCATGACAAACTTTTTAGACAGGATTATTATTTCACTGCACATGTAGTTTGGATTATGTATTTTAATATACATTTTGTGAAAGTAGTCTCAATTCCTCACATAAAGTAAGTAATACTGAAAACTTAATTTTGAGGAACCCACTTACTTCTTTTCTCTTTTTGTCTATCCTGACAATCCAGCAGTCTGTGCAGCTGATATACATTAGAACCTGGTCTTTTTTTATAATGCAGCATGAATACAGATGATGAATTTCCTTTGTGGAGTTCTGTATGGGACATTTTGGGCCAACTGTGTGCATCTGACCTGTGAGTTGGGTCAGGTTTGTGTATTGGGCAGGGTAGTGTCATCTGTAAACTGGCTGAAAGTACACTGCCCCATCATCCAAATGATGTCCCTTTGTGTCCATCCACCTCACTGTCTGTTCTTTCAGCCCATTCATCAGCAGCTTGGCTACGAAAATCTTGTGTGTCAACAGCCTTACTGAAGTACAGGTACGCACTGCTCTCCCCTCATCTACCAGGCCAGTCATTTCATTATAGAAGTTTATCAAGTTGCTTCTGCATGACTTCTCCTTGGTGAAGCAATGCAGACTACTATTAATGATTTTCTTGTCATTCATGTGCTAGGAAATGGTTTTCAGAATTAGCTGTTCTTTTACCCTTTCATGATCTGGGTAAGCTGCTTCTCATCCTCTATTCCTGTTCTGTCAAGTAGGGTTGAGAACTCTTCCCTGTTACGCTAATGCAAAATGACAGTAAAAAATGTTTAAAAAAAGTCACTTCTGAGTTATTCAGAGAACTCCAGAAGGCATAGTATATTGGGAAAAAGTCAGCATGCAATGCAAATGTTGTAGGCATGCCTGTAAGTTCTAAGTAAGCCAATATAGGAACCTTGGATGTGTAGTTGTATCTATTTGGTAGTTTGAGTTAATCAGCTATCCCTAGTATAGCTGATATACTATCCCTAGTATAACTGATATACTGATATAGCTATATCAGTATATCAGTATAGCTGATATACTATCCCTAGTATAGCTGATAAAGTTGGGTGCTCTTCTGCTTCTGGAATTACAGAGGGATTTTATGGTACTACATTATGAGGTATGGACATACCGACTTATGCAGAATTGGTTTGATGCACTGAGTGTGTCTTCTACTACAGACTGTCCACGCCCACGCTAGACAGGACTTGTCCCTATGAACATTTTACGATGCCCCTTGAGTATAAAACGTCATAATTTTGTGTTTGTTATACATTTGCTTAAATATCTGTGTGTATGTGTGAAAGGCAAACATGGGATATCAGAGGCAACCAATCCAGCCTGTCCAGATCCCTCTGCAGAGCCTTCCTACCTTCCAGCAGAACAACACTCTGGCCCAACTTAATGTTGTCTATGGATTTAATGAGAATGCACTTGATCCCCTCGTCTAGATCATTGATAATGATATTAAATAGGATTGGGACAAATACTGAGCCCTGAGGCCCGCTAATGACTGGCCTCCAGCCAGATGTAGCACCATTAACCACTACTCTCTCCAGGCCCAGCCATTCAGACAGTTTTTAACTCAGCAAAGAGAGCACTTGTCCAAGTTGTGGGCTGACAGCTTTTCCAGGAGAATGATGTGGAAGACAGTATCAAAGGCTTTGCTGAAATCCAGGTAGACTATACCTACAGTCTTTGCCTCATCCTCTGTTCTGGCTGTGTCTTGCCCATCCACAATCTACTAGTGAAGGGAGAGAATGTTTGTAATGGGTTTGTTACCCTCCCTGAGAGGGAAACGGAACTAGGATAGATCACCTGATGTATATTTTACCAATAAGATATTCCATACCATGCTAAGTCAGCTCAGATATAAAAGACAAGAAGGAAGTAAGGTCCTTCCTTCTCTTCCAGGTGGCTGCGTGGTTGTGGATGGGCCACTTTGGGGGAGGAGAGTGTTTGTTGTGGGGAAATAGATTTTGTTGTTAGTTCTTCTCTGTGTGTATAGTGTTCATAACTTTTTTCCGTCTCTGTGTACATATAAAGCCGCTTTTCTTGGCAGTTTCAATTTCGTAGGTTTTTTTTCCCTTCTCCTCTTCCCTCCTCCCCTTTCCCTCTGGAGGGAGGTTGGGTGCAGGCCCAGTGAATACCTGGCGTTCAGCCAAGGTAAACAATAACAATGTTGTAGAAACAGCATTGATGCTCTGCGAGCACTGGTCAGCAGTAGCCAAAGCACTGGAGTGTTACCACCTTTCTAGATACAAATCCAAAGCAAAGCAGTATGAGGGTTGCTATGAGGGAAACTAACTCCATCTCTGCCAGACCCAATACCTCACATAGCAGAATTGTAAGAAGGAGAGAAATGAATCTTTGGGAAAAAAAATCTTCAGGGGAAAAAATCAGTGGTTGGCATAAAAAGCAGAAGCTAACAACATAGCAATTTCACTAAAAGCTGAGACTGTGACTGTGGTCATAGTAATTTACTCTTACTTTCATACTGTACTCTTCCAGTTTTATATACCTGTGTCTAATAGGCACACTTAATATTTTTTCTTTCAGTAAGTCTCGTGATTTAAAACTCTAATCTCATTATTATAGTCTATAAAATCTTTTTAGGTCTTCTATTTTTCTAATACATTTGCTAGTCTTCAGATTTCTAATTCTGAATAGAAAGTATCAAAATGAACAACAAATGAAAATGCAGCTACTTTAGAGGTCCACGTTCCCAGTAAACACCAAATCGGGAAATCTATCAAGTGTTTTCCAGCAATTTTCTTTTTCTTTTCAAAACTCCAGATCTTATCAGGAGATATTTGATTAACTGTGAACAATATTCACTGAAAGCAAGATGTATTTGTTAAAATATTGCTTTAATAATTGAAAAAAAAAGACTCAAAAAAAAATAAAACAAAGAAAACCACTTATGACAACTCATCCCTTTCTTTCCACTAACATTAATGACATAATTCCATTTTGAAATGCAGAGTCAATCAACCCTGCCTCTTACAAAGTGACATTACAGCAGACAGCCTTCAGGGAATACATTCAAGAGATTTGCTTGGACAAATCTTCTTCAAGAACTTAACCTTGGTACTCAGAGTAAATGAGAAACCTGGCTTAAAAGGAAGTTGCTTCTCAGAGATGTCCTGCCTCTGGGAGTCTGTCAGTGAAAGAGGAGCATAGCCAGGTCAGGCTTTCATTTTACGTGTTTTGCCAAGTGTCACCAAAAAGCAGAACACATATCCTAGCTCAAACAGAACTTGAGCAGCCGCAAGCAAAATTCCACATTGTAAAGTTTTGAAGATAACAGAATATGTTTTTTTTTCTCTCCCCATTCTCAACAAAGGAAAATAAGGAAGAAAAATGGTAAGAAACTAAGCATGCTCAGACATATAGGTGGGACCAGATGTAGCAACTTTATACCACACATCTATGCCAATTAATACTTTTTAAAAAAAACAATTTTAAAGAGGATGTATATTTGGATTTATATGCTGTAAACAGAAAAAAAGAAAGGAACATGTGATAAGTATTGCAAAATATGTGACATTTTAAAATTCCCTTAAAGAATAGCCAAAAATATTGTTGGAACTCTAAGAGAATTTGTTTGTATGTACAGCATTTAGGCCTACGTTATATGAAGGACTTTCAAAGTGTAAGATTATGAATGGACTCTACTGTTGTGGTTACTCTGAACTGTAAAATTCAGTGGAGTGCCAGAAACCGCCAGCTGGAAAGAAGACAGGGGAATATCAACAGGCTGCATTCAGAAGAAATCCTGATGTGTTGATGTAATAGCCAGATAATTAAATGATTTGCCTGCCTTAATATTCCATTTACAAAGAACTCATTTAGCCTTTGAAGTGAAAGACTTTGGAGATCATATAAACATATCCAAGGTTGAAAACAGTTTCTTTAAAAGCATTATATTTGGCTTTGTAAATATTCATTCCAATATATTAATAGCTAAGGTTGATGGAAGATAGGAAGGTGATTTGAGACAACCAGAATGGCTTCATCAAGGGCAAGTCCTGCCTCACTAGTCTGGTGGCCTTCTGTGATGGAGTGACTACATCAGTGGACGAGGGAAGGCTATGGATGTCACCCATCTAGGCTTCTGTAAAACCTTTGACATGGTGCCTCACAACATCCATCTCTCTAAATTGGAGAGAGAAGGATTTGATGGATGGACTGTTAGATGTTTAATAAATTAATTGGATGGTCATATCCAGAGGGTAGTGGTCAGTGGCTCAATGTCCATGTGAAGATCGGTGACAAGTGGTGTCCCTCGGAGGTGTATATTGGGACCACTACTGTTTAATACCTTCATCAGTGACATTGACAGTGGGGTCGGGTCGAGGGCACTTGCATCACATTTGCAGATGACACCAAGATAAGTGGTGCGGTTGACATACCTGAAGTATAGGATTCCATCCAAAGGGACCATGACAACAAACTTGAGGAGTGCTCCTATGTTAACCTCATGAGATTTAACAAGGACTAGTGCAACGTGCTGCACTTGAGTCAGGGCAGCCGCTGGTATTCATACAGGCTGAAAAGATCAGGAGCAGCCCTGCTGAGAAGGACTTGGGGATGCAGGTGAATGAGAGACTGGATAAGAGCTGGCCAAGTACCAAACAAGAACGCAAACATTATTGTTTAAACTCTAAAGAAGAACTGAAGATTCTGTGACTAGCATACTTCTCTTTTTTACATAAAGAAAAAGATAACAGATTTTTTCTTCTGAATGATGTAAGTTATACTTTTTACTGTCACTTTTCCCCTTCCTATGCACATATGCCTACATTTTTATATATTAGCAGAAATATAATGCAAACAACCCACTCCCCTTCTATATAGAACTAGCTAAAATTATATAGGCCTAGTCAATGTGTTCTACTGTAGATTTTATGGAAGGGCATGAAGATGTGGAAACAAGTATTTTGGAAGAACAGACTGCCTACAGCACAGACAATGTTTGTGATAGCAGAGTCTATAGGAACCCGGGGAGCTACCAAGTTGACAAAAACTGGATGTGAATGCAACTCCCAATATGAAAGGACACAGCATACATGGAAATTATTTTCTTATAAGTCCCTTTTATCTCTGTTATGTCTCTTCTAATTACTTTGAGTGGCCCTTGTTTCAAAATATATACATTATTTTAATTAATTTTCTAATAAAATATGGCTTTTTCAGTTCACAAAAAAAAACCTTTATGGTTTTTTGGGGAACCTCAGTTTAAGGAGAAGTTTCAGGAAGACCTAAAATAAAACATCTTGTGTGGTGTCCTAATCCTTAATGTTACTGAAAAAAAATAAACACCAAAAGTAATCCCACAGCTATCAAGAAGAAAATAGAAAAACTACTATGTCTGCTATTACAGAATTGATCATTTGAAAGTACTTTTTCCAAATGTGTTCTCCAAATAGATTGCCCAAAGCTCATTCCATGCTGGAGACGTTTGAGCATCTCATGACCAAAATTTAATTGTCAAATTTTCTTTGGAAATTCAAAACCAAAGAAATAATAATAATAATAATAATAAATGCCTAGAATTTTCTTCAGTAGGAAAATTTCTAATCCTGTATTGATCTTTTTGTAACTTTTAAAATTAGAATCCATACTGTCCTTTGTTTTTGCAAAGGACCATATCTAATAGCTGAGAGACATGTAACAGTACAGTAATAGTCTAATTACATGTCACTTATGTTATGAATAAAGGACAAGTTATTAATGAAATATGGTTCCCTAACAGAAAGACAGACCTTTAATTTACATTGAACTATTTTTTCAGCTACAAAATTGTTTATACATATCTCACTATGGTAAATATTTACAGTATTTGAGCAAATGTTTGAAGTGAGTTTGCCAAATGAAGTAGCTCTATAAATTCAAAAATTATTCAAACAGTTTTCAGCTTACAAAGCACATTTATAAATAAATGCATGTGTGCACACATGTGCGTTTTACTTTGCTTTTTCCACAACTTGAATGTCACAGTATCAGCAGCATCACAGACTATGCTGAGTTGGAAGAGACTCACAAGGATCATAAAGTCCAACTCCTGGCACTGCACAGGACTATTCCCAAGAGTCACACCAAGTGTCTGAGACCATTGTCCACATGCTTCTTGAATCCTGTCAGTCTTGGTACTGTGACCACTTCTCCAAGGAGCCTGTGCCAGTGCTCAAACACCCTCTCTGGGTGAAGAACCTTTTTCTAACATCCAACCTAAACCTCTCCTGACACAACTGACAGAGTTCAAAAAGCATTTGTACAATATTTTCAGGAACATGGTGCCTTGGGGCTGTCCCGTGCAAGGCCAGGAGTTGGGCTTGATGATCTTTGTGGGTTCCTTCCAACTCAGGGTATTCCAGGATTCTATAGGTGTTTAGAGAACATTGAGCTGATCAACTTAAAGTGTTTACACCAAGATAAACTGCAAAACTTTAGTTTATATGGGATTATTTGGACTCCATTGTCAACACTAGGAGAGTTGTCAGTAGCTCACATTTAGATGTCTACATTGCAGATGTTTAAATATATGTATATAATTCAAGAGTTGATTTGTACCCCACTGCCTTTGATTTAAGTCACTTCCTTTACTAAAAAGTAGGTCACTTGAATGGTACCTCAGAGATTTTGGCTTGTGGATCCTGAGAAACATCTTAGACAGGTTACTGAGAAGACAATTTATGAGAAACCAAAACTCTAAGTTTCTAGGAATCTCATGTGCCAGGTTCTCCAGCTCCTTAATTGTAGCTTATAGTTCCTAATCAGAGACAGTTTTAATTCTCCAGAGGAAGGATTTCCAGGATTTCTCAACTGACACTTTGGGTTCCTACTCCTACTGGTTTCAGAAGCCTTATGAAGAAAAACTGCTAAACATGGATTTTGTAAACATTTAAGAAAATATAATTTAAAAAGTTTTCTGTGGGAAGATGTTGAGCCAGCACCATCTGCATTCAGTTAATTAGGATCAAAAAGGAGTGTTTTGGTCTTGACCAGTGTTTTTGATAGAGTGCTATGTTCTCAAAGCAAAAACCACTTTGAATGGTCTGCATGATAGTGTGTGTTTTTCTCTCATAGTCAAACACAGCCACCACATGATGCAAGGCGAATGTGTGGAATCAAGGCACTGGTTAAGGACAATACTGGGAATTCCAGTTAACTAAAAGATCAGGTGCTGTTTACAAAGGAACCCTAATAAAAAGGGAATGATGGAAAGATCGGTGGACAAGTTCCAAAATTGAACTCTGTGTGTGCAGTCTCGTTTTCTTTCAGTGCCCATATTTGCCATATTTTCTACCTACCATGTTCAAGGAACTTTTTCCTTTTGTTTTGATTGTCATCCTTTTTGTGGTACTGAGGATAAATTGTCCACCATTTCAGAACTTATGCTTCTCAATAGCTACTTTGCTCAGAGGATTCAATGCCATGCATTTTTTGAATACTTATACCTAAATAACAACATGAATGTAATAATATTTTCTTACTCTGTCCACCAGTGAATATTATACAGTATCCTGTGATCTGATTTTAGCTAAGAGCTTCTAAAACTATAATTGATCAACTGTTTCTAACACAGGTTAATTTTGTGAGTTCTTTTACTATATAAGAAATGCAAAATCAATAACTTCCTTTTCCCAGTTTGATGCTTATTGCATAAATTTAGATTTGGAATACTTAAATTTGCTGTAGATTTATTTCCTCAGAGACCTATGCATTGAACCTGAAACAGTAATAATAAAGTGGTCTTTTGGTCTGTTATTTAAACAAAATAACTTTTCATGTATTAAAAACTGAAAAAGAGTAAAAAGTGGTATGAAATTTGAATACTAACACATACATTGAAAATGGTTAATTTGGATCAGAATATACAAAAGTTGGTAGGGATCTACTATTCTTGTAAAAACTTGGGGAAAATCCTAAACCTAATAAAAAAACCCTTTGAAAAATACCAATCCTGGTAACAAACAAAATGTCCACAAGCTGAATATCTCATATTAGTGTCTTGTAAAAACCTCCTCTGTTGAATGTATTAACACCACAATGGAGAATTACATCAGTGTCAGCATATTTCACCACGTTTTATTCTGGCGTATGGAGTTAATTCACTCATCATTGTTTGATGAGAATATACAGAAAAAAACATTTCTCAGTGGAGACTTTCAGCCAATTCAATAGCATTCAAGAGTTGTACAATGATATTGATGACAGAAGAAGAAAAGTTATAGTTCTTTTTATTATTACTCTGTAATAAAGGAAACATACTTTCAGCACAAAATCCTTGAAGTTGATCCAAGATCTAATCTAGTTCTACAATAATTATCTGGATTTCAGAGATCTCAGTGTATAAATACCTATAAGGCACTGCCATTGTTCATTGTGTCCTATTCAAGTTTCCAGACAAAGACATTTTTACAATTTTGCAGAACATCTGTTTTGTCCTGATTAAACAGGGTACTAAGATAGAAAAAAAAAAGAAAGAATGGATATTGTTGCAAGAAGTTTCTCTAAACATAACAGCCTCCTGATATGTAAAACACAGCTAGATATAAACAATAAAAGATACAATTCTAAATCCTGTAAAGTCATTGATCATTAAACACTTGGACAGTGTTTGAAATTTAACATTTGTTCTCTCATTCTAAATGTCACTTCTTCAATATCATTGCAATTAACTCCATAAACAACTGAATTGAACCAAAGAAATTTAATCTGTTCCTTCTCTTCTCTGGGGTGTTTTGTAGATTAATACTTTTCATTTACACAGTCATTAAAATGTGTCAAACAGCATTACAGACATTTAGTAATACCATTTCCATATTAGACTAGAGATGATAGATGGGAAAGCTGTATATACTACGAATTTTGAGTTGTCCTTAACAAGGTGTTTCTCATCTATCAAACATTTGAGTCACAGCTGCTACAGACCAGAAATCTAGTATGTTTCTTTGGCATAAGTTAGTAACTCTTGTAATCTGTACCAACTAGCAGAGATTTGTGTTAGAATATAATGCATATAAAATACAATGTTATGATAGTTCACCTCAAAAGGTTTATCTTCTGTTCTTTGCTGTGTTTTTGTTTGTTTGGTTTGGTTTCTTTTTTTTTGGGGGGGGAAGTTTAGGGGTTCTTTTTGTTTTTTTCTTTTCTTAAATGTAGTTTAAACTTTTGAGGCACACAGCATTAACTGTCATTGCCGCCTCATGAACCCCTAAAGTTATCTTTGAATCCTACTTTCCATATGCCTTTGCCAATAAAGGAATTGTTTTTGCTGTTTACCTTGACCTATTCAGAAAATGACTCTTTTGAGATACTGTTCAAGAGTTTACAAAGTTAGCAGAAAATGTAATAGAATTTTTTTTAATTTTTCAGTAAGTGTATCATGAGATAATTTTCTCCAAGTGGTAAAATATCTCTAGAAGGCTCTGACGGAGTTCTACATTACTCTTTTTTTGTTTTCTTAGAAATAGTGTAATTCTTAGTATAATATTGGGTCAAGCACAGAGTGTAATAGTGAATGGGGAAACATCAAACTGGTGACCTCTAACTAGTGGTTCCGTCTTAGGTCCTCTGCTCTTCAACATCTTCATAAATGACTTGGAACCAGGAATGGAAGGGATACTAAGTAAGTTGGGAGGAGTTGTTGACTCCCTCAAAGGCAGGGAGGCCGTGCAGAGAGACCCTCGACAAATTAGAGGACAATCACTAACCCTACGAAGTTCAGTATGGTGAAGTGCTGGATTCTGCACCTGGGATGGGGCAACCTAGTCTGTTTGTACAGACTAGGGAATGAGATGCTGGAAAGTAGTGCCACGGAAAGGGACCTGGAGGCTCCCTTTGATTGCAATTTGAATCTGAATCAGCAGTGCCCTGGCAGCCAGAAGGGCCAACTATATCCTGGGGGGCATCAGGCAAAGAATCTCCAGCTTGTTGAGTGAGGAGATTGTCCTGCTCTGCTCTGCAGTGGTGCAGCCTCACCTTGAAAATTGCGTGCAGTTTTGCAATATAAGAAAGATATTAAGCTCTTAGACAGTGTCCAAAGGAGGGCAACAAACATGGTGAAGGGGCTTGAGGGGAAACCATATGAGGAGTGACTGAGGTCACTTGGTGTGTTCAGCCTGGAGAAGAGGAGACTCAGGGGAGACCTCATTGTAGTCTACAACTTCCTTGTGAGGAGAAGAGGAGGGTCAGGCACTGATCTCATCTCTGTGGTGACCAGTGACAGGACTCGAGGGAATGGCTTGAAGTTGTGTCAGGAGAGGTTTAGGTTGGATGTTAGAAAAGGGTTCTTCACCCAGAGGCGTTGTTTGGGCACTGGAACAGGCTCCTTGGAGAAGTGGTCACAGCACCAAACCTGACAGGATTCAAGAAGCATTTGGACAATGGTCTCAGACACTTGGTGTGACTCTTGGGAATGGTGCTGTGCAGCGCCAGGACTTGGACTTGTGAGATCCTTGTGAGTCTTTTCCAACTCAGCATAGTCTGTGATTCTGTGATCTATATTTTATTATCTGTCTATATCTGAAGTTGTATAGTATATCTATGTCTATATAAAGCAATGTTTACCTTGCTAAATAAAAGATGGCAGGGAAAAAAAAATCCCACACAGTGAATCCCTTATGTCTTGTCTCTCCTTAACTCTGTCCTTCTTCTCTGTAGTTCCTTTACAAATTAAGTGCAGGCAGAGTTCTGGGATCACATCACTGCATGATCACTACCCAAAAATTTACTATAGATGAAGTTATTTCAGGGTTTTTTTCCCATATGTTTTTCATGACTTATTCACTAATAATTTTGCCTTTAGTGAAGGTAAAAAGCGGAAGAGATTCCAGATGGATTTTTAGCATTCAAAAACAGTGTGACACTTCCCTGTTTTCATTTTAAGGTTTAGAGTATATGCAGATACCACTCTGTTCAAAGATCAGACAAAGTCTAGGAGAGATATTTGTCTTTCGAATAAACAGTCCCATCCTTTCTCCTAAAAATCATAGGTTTCAGTGATTCCCTAAGGCTTTTTCATGTTCTATATAATACTTAGTCTATGTTATTTAGTGGAGAAAACTGGGAATTGCTGTAGGGTGATCTATTAGAGTTAGAAGTATATGGGGGATGTTTATCTTCCTATCTTGACCAAGCTTTAGATGGCTAATTTGAGTGATATGAAACCTTTGAGTAAAAAAAATTCGTTTAGCGAGCTGAGTATTATCCTGAAAACCTAATAAATACGTGCCAAAATATCTCTGTTATTGTCTGTACTGTAATAAATCAATAAAGCAGAAGGAATTCTACTTTAAAGCATCATCAAAGCATACGCCCTCACTTTTTTTCAATGTAGTTAAGTTAAGCCATATGATTCTTTGACTTAGTTTATGCAGTACCTTGAAGATCCTTAGCTCTTTCCATGTGTTTGTAAGCAGATTTCCTTCTGTATTTCAAGGAAAGTGCTAGAGCTGTTCATGCTGAGTACTGAAAGTGACTCAGAAACATTTAGAAGTCACCAATGAAGAGATGAATGAACAAGGTTTTTGCAGTGAAAGATACAAGAAACAGCATTAGAAAACCCAGTAAGCGACTGAGGTTATTAAAGTTGACATTGCACTTAAATAATTTGTTGCCATCTGCATCTTTATTATAGTTTCTTCTATAAATTTCACTCACTTTGAAATTAGTATACTACTTGTTTTATTTTTTTTCCATATTTCTAATTGCTCCTTCAATATTATGAGCTAACCTCCTTGTATATGCCCATATAGACAAGCTCATTCAGAGTAAAATATGCATTTAAAACTCCATGTAGCATATTCCCAAAGAGTCTAGGCTACTGTCCAAGCAATTTATTTGACGTGGTAATAGCTGAGAGGTGGAAATAGTCCTTAGCCTGCACAAGGGTTTGCAGTGTATGTGTGCCTCACAGACAGTTAAGTGATCGCAGTATCCACAAGTGGATGGATAAGGAAAGATTGCAGCAGGGAAGAGAGAGACTTGGGAAAGAGGATATACCAGGAAGATGATGCAATAGTAAAGAAAGTGTAGTAAGTGGTTTGAGTCTTTATTGTACCACCCCCCTGATTTGCACGCTGCCAAAGCTAGTCACGACATGTCTTTTAATTCACAAAGGAATGTAAGGAAAAAGATTTATATTGTATGGGAAATAAAAAAGATGGAAAGACATTGTGGAAAAGAGTAAAACACCACGGAAAATAGAGTGGTGTACATCTGATAGAGAGGGGGGGAAAAAAACAAATCAGGAAAACCTGCAGGGAGTTAGGAAAATAAAATAAGAAAGCTTGTTAAAAGGCTTGGGGAAAGCTATGCCCTATGAATAATGGTTATGAGCAATTGCCCTGCTGATTCAGAAGAAAGGAGACACAAACTTGTGGGGAAAAAAAACCAAAAAACCATAAAGGAGAACTATGGTGGTGGTAATACATTATTTTTTTATTAGCAAGAACAAAAGAAAAATAGTGTTTAGAGGAAGCAGTGAGAAGTATTTATTTGATATTAAATGAAAAACTAATCCGAAATTAAGTTTTTAATGAACTATGCTGAGGAAGAATGTGAATTCATGCTATCAGAGAGAATATTCAAGGTTGATGTGTCCCAGATTTATAATTTAAGGTATAATTTAATCTATCTTTGTATAGTGAACAGTATTCCTGAAGTTCTAGTACCAGTTTTGTTCAGTGGTTACTATTGTCTACCTCCAAAGTCATAATCATTGTCTGATCTAAATGATTCTGTAATACACTCACACTAAACTAACCCTTTCTTTAGTAGGTATGCACTAGGTATTGTTTGTGCTGTAGGTCTCATATCAGTAACAAAATTAAGAGCTTATTTACAGAGTGTGTTTATATACCACTGAAGACCATGGAGTTCTATCAAATATCAGAGGCTTTACTGAGTAAGAATCTGTTCTCTCTCTCTCTTACAGGCTTTTCTCAAAATATGTTACTATTTCTTCATCTATTTTATACCAGTATGGTTAGACTGAAATGCCTGAAATACCTTGAAATAAAGAGGGTTAAATAATTATTGATAATAAATATGGTAAAGATATACAACCTTTCCAGCATAATCAGTGGTGTGTTGCCATATCACAGTAGGATTAAGAATTAACAAGTCTTAATCCTATACTATTTTAATGTTTATCATGAATGGTCCACTTAACACTACAATTTTATGTATTTGGTAGGAATACATTCAGAAAATTCAGCAGAGGCTTGGGACTTTATTTGTACATCATCCATTAAAATTGGCATAGAATTCTTTAAGGATCTCCGAGGAAATAAGGAATTATATCTATTTGCTTATAACAGTTTCCCCCATCAGGTTTCTGAGTTTTTTCCCCTTAACACAAGACCTATGGGAGCACTTAAATCCCATAATATTAGAGCTTTCTTGGTGGATAGGAGTGGAACTCTCTATTTTGCCTCGAGAATAGTGTTCTATTATATATTACATCAATTACTTTCAGAATTAAACAACTTTCAGTTGTGTTAACATGCATAAATTAACAATATAGAAGAAAGTACAATTAAATAATAGCATATTTGTTCTCTCAAGAGAGTTGCTTTGATCTAAATTCCTTAAATACAAATAAATGTAGAAATTTACTGGCCAGGTCTACATTCTTATTTTAAAATCCCCTCTCTATTTTTTTCTTTTTTTACAGAAAACCTTCTTAAAACCTCATATGTATATGTATATGTATATGCATATGTACTGATTAAGGCACCTACAAAACTATGAACTCTTAGTGGCATGCTCCACTGAAAATAATGTAATTACTTCAGTTGCCAGAAAAACCACCAGTTTGATAAACAGATGAAAAGAGAGAAAAAATGGAAGTCCTTTAACATTTAATTTATAAATTATTTGTTCCTTCACCTGTCATACCTTATAATTCATATATTTTGATTTTAACTATTAAGTAAAAGAAGGAAGATGTGAGCTTGAGTTTAAGAAATTTTAAGAATTCAAATGACTTTAAAAACACAATAGATTAATAGTATGAGACTCACCTTATTGGAGTGTTTGACATAATTATACGGAATAGAGCAATTGATACTAATGCTAAAATGAGTAATTAATTAATGCAAAATATACTGAGTAATAAATGCAAATGAATTCACTGTTCAGTCCTATGTTTTAAGCTCCTTAAAATCTTATATTGCCCCCATTTTAAATTCTTAGTATCCTAAATTTATTTTATTTATATAGTCTTAAAATTTTGCAGACTATTTTAGTTACAAAAACTGGATGTTCAGTACAGCAGTAAATTTCTATTTTCATGGATACTGATATAAATAACATAATATTCTCTAAGGTAAATCCATTTACCAGAATTCATATGTATCTGCTACTGTATCCCTTCCTGGCCACAGAAATGAGCCAGAAATTAATCCCATTGAAAAATTTGAGAGCAGAACAGATCTTTCATCTTACACAATGAAGTTATGTCTGACTCGGATGTAGACATTTAAATTTTCCACACGTAAAGTTAAATAAGATCCCTCAAAAGTATATTCACTTTTTCCCCAGCAGTAGTCTGGCCACTAAAGTTGTCTCACTTCGGTAGGGCAAATACCCACACTACAGATTTACAGTAACTGTTCAACCCTGGTATTATAATTACTTACTACTGCAAATAACCTGGAGCTTATAAAGTATATTCTATTTCTGCCTACTTCCAGAGAACAGTAAGTTGCTCTGTGTTTTATAGGTGACCATGATAAAATTGAAGTTTCAAATAGCTTTTTTTTTTCTCTTGTTTTGGAGAGTTATTCCTCTGTTTGAGGTTTGTATTGTGATGTGGTACAAGAATTCAGAGGTTATTGTTAATATTCAGTGTGAGAATTAAAAAGCTCCTTTCATATCTGAACTTCATAAAGAGTGATTTTAGCATTCCGATGTCTGAGTACAAAAGACACAGAAGAATCTGTGTAATATTCAATTTCCAAAGGTTGATTATTCTTCATTTCACAAGGCATTTAAAAACAATCTGTAAAATCTCACAGTATAGTAGGGTTTACTGAGGACCCACCATTAAAATAAACAACTTGAGGACTGGTGCCACGCTTCACTGAAATACTAGAGTTTTTTGTTGTTCTGTTTTTCAAGCAAGCAGGGTAGTTACTGTACAGTTTAATAAATTCAGAGCCATTCTCTACTCCTACCAGCAAAATGTTAATTGACTCCACTAACTGAAGCCAGGACCATAATAATTCATTCTTTATTCCATTAATTCAGTATTTTCTGTAAATTCAGATTTAGGAGCAGAGATTAGACATGCCATGAGTTTGTGTTAAGTGAAACTGCCGGACAGTTCATTGAATTTATTTGTGGTTTCTATGACCCACTTGGAGATGACTTAGAAAAATTGCCCCCTTCAAGATACAGAGTAGTATTATGTGTGTGGGATTCTGGAGCTATTCTGGAAAGTAAGGTTTTGTTTTTGAGGTTAAATAGTTCCTGTGGAAGAAAAGGAACTGTGCAAAAATCGGCACATAAAGACCCTTGGGTCAGGAGGAGAGATTTGTGAACTGTAAACCCCTGGAGTCTTTCTGGAGACCTAGGGCAAGCAGATGGTTAACTTACACTTTTTGGAAGCTGAGAAACAGAGAAAGCATAGGTTAGGTAATAAGTCCTATTAGTCAGCACATGCACCTAGCAGTCTTGGGTAATCTGGCAAGCCACCAAAAGACTAGTTGGACTCCTACATTAGGCATAGTTTTAGAAAAGTGTACAAGATCCTGTATTCTCCATCTACAAGAGGACTTTTACCAGCACGTTCTGAAAAAACTTGAACATTGCAGTAATGACTGACTCTAGGTGAAGCCTCAGTAATGACATAAGTATCTATGTATAAAGTAGCTAACCTACTCTACCTTTCCTGTTACTGAGAAAAACAGGTGTCTATCCCACATCAGGGTATATATCTGAAACACGCCAAAGAAATGAAACCCAAAAGTTCATCTTTGAATTGACTAGAGTGGTATCTAAAGCAGGTAAATACTCTGCCTTAAAGAGTTAGGGTAATATTCTAAATAGGTTAAGGCTTATCTTACCTGTTTGAAAGAATTTAATATCAGAAGAAAAGAGTGTAATTGACTTTCATCTCGCTAATGATTAAGGAAATTCTAATAAAATAGAGGTGAATACAAAGTGTGCTCCTTGGGATGACATGAATACAGTGTATCCAGATTTACAAGCATGAACAGTAATAACTTTCTGAATTCTTCATAATCTTATGCATTTTATCTAGAAGGCTGCTTTGAACCTACAGTAGTTACAATGTAAAAAAAAAAAAGCCTCAAAACATTAAGGACAGGTTTGGTGATTGACTAATATATTAATTGCACATCATAACTCTGCCTCCTTGGAGCATGAAAACTGATGAAAAGGTTCATACTTGAAGGATACTTGAAGCCGTAGATGCATAAATCAGAGTCAATGACAGTGATACAAATGGCCTTAGTAATCACTTAATGGAAAATAAAACCAGGCATTTTGGATGGTAGTAGTAGGTTTTCACTCTCCTCTCCTTTTTGGCAGACCACTTGTAATGGCTGATTATAAAATTTTGTTGATGGAAAACAGACAAACAGACATATGAACTAAAATGCAGTATAAAGGGGTGGAGATAATAGGTTTTTGTAAACAGAAAATGAGGATAGTTTTATACTGATCACTGGAGACTGATTTTTTTTTTATTGTACTTATTGTCCTTGTGTTTTGTAATGTAGTTTGAAAGTCCGGGGATTTGGAAAAACATCAAATTACAGTCTTCTTTCTCCTCTCTTTTTTTTTTTTTTCCACTAATATTTGTATTTTTTCATGTTGCAAAGAGTTATTCTCCTGAATTCTGGCTGAAAGAGTTCTGCTGTTCTAACAAGATAATTTCTAAACATATAAAAATTATGTTCCCATTTTGCAGGTTTTCTTAGAGAGGTTAAACAAGTTTTAGTTGGTGACATTGCAAAGGGTTTTCGTGAGTAAGATTATGACACTTATTTTGTGCAACATCTGACTGAAAATAATTTCAGTGAGTCTCTCCCAACTCAGAATATTCTCTCTGATTCTGTGGGTGTGATTCTTTTCTAATTACAACTTCAAGAGTGAGAAACTACTACCACAGGTAGACAGGGGGGCAGAATTTGATCCTCATAACTGCAAGCATAATTAAGACAAAATCACTTGGGAAATCAGCACATAATATAAAATAGAATTTTGTTCAAGTTTTATGATGACAAGAAAATCAGAACAGAAATTCCTGCATACCTCTCAAAAAGCAACTAATTTTGCCATTGAAACTTAAAAGTCTGCGTCTCCTCTATGTTCTCTGCTTTTGAAGGTAACAGACTTAAATTTAAGATTTTATAAAATAGCCTAATTTGTCAAGCAAACTACTTTTTTACTTATGAGTGATTACCAGATAAAATCATGAAGGCATGAATCACTATCATAACTCATAAATCATAATCTACTGCAATAGTGAGTAGCAATGGTAAGAGTCAAAAAATAATAGGAGCAGAAGATAAGTTATGAAGGGGTTCATAAACTGAACCCTTAGAGAAGTTCTCAGTAAGTCTTTCCAGTTAGTCATTCACATTTCTTTCCACTTCTTTTATGTTTGTTAATACATTTTAGTGATAAAATAAAAAAAAAGAAAAATGAAAAAAAATCTGACGTCTGATACCATTATATCATCTGTAATTCCACTATATTTTATCTGAATGAAATGGGATTACTCACTAGGAAAAATATGCCTTTCCTTGAAGGGCCCAACCATAATTACAGGACTTAAAAGTGGCATGAAAACAAAATATGAAATATGGAGAATAGACATGCCTACAAGACTGAGCACAGACAGCATGTCTAAATCTAAAAGTGGCACCGAGATTTTATCTTCAGTATGCAAAGAACTAGTTAGGGAACTGTTTCTTTTTTATTTAAAAAGTACCCACCCCAAACACTCTGTCCCTTTTGTACTTACAATTTCCAAACATTTTAAAGAGTTCTCTAGTACTGGGACTAAGAGTGTATGTAAATGTTCTCTTCAAGATCAAAGGAAGACATAATATAAAAATTTCATATGGATTATTAGCCCAGACAATATTTTTTAGCCTGAAAAACCACCAGCTTTACTGATAGTAAAAAGTGACACATAAAAATTAGAGGTTAAATATACATATTTTTAAAATGTTATACATTCTAGGAATCAAATTAGATAAGACTCCCCATCGTAAGATGCACAGGATCCACATCAATATTTTTAGGAATTTAGCTGACTGAACAGAAAAGCAAGTTCTTCAGATTCCTCTTCATTAGAACTGACATCCCAAACATCTTATGAAGGTGACAGAACTTCAGAACCACTGAAGTTCTGAACAGCGTGAAAAATAAATGTCTAGTACAACCTATACTCATTGTACTCCAATTCCTTATAGCCAATAAATGCATAATATTACCATAGATGAATTTGACAAATCCCAAACTTTTAATTATACAAAGATAGAGATACTACCTACTGCTTTATTTTTAACATCATTCAGTCAATGATGTATGAAACAACATACGTACCTTGGCATTTTGTATTTATGTGTATTTGGTATTTATGCCTACAAAATATCATATTTGCCATTTTTGTGAGAAGAATCTAAGTTTAATGTGTGCTATGAGAAACACCTGTCCACTACAGAAAAAGACTGCCTAAGTAATACCATGCTTCATAACAGCACTGGAATAGCAAAGATGAGGCATGTTCTGACCTTTGAAAACAGAATTGGAAATTCATTTAACAGTGGCCTAAATTGAAAGTAGCTGCAATGTCTCTCATTTTCAATAATAAATTTCTATTTGACAAAAAATAAAAATTCAGTGTTAAAAATGACATAAATATTGCCACATTTTTCAGAGATGAGCAGTAGACTTTAACATCTTTATTTATTAGTCTATACAGTTATACTTAAAGTTGACATCAACGGAAAGAACAAGTTCTGTTTGTGAAGAATGCAGGAAATCCCAAATCTGCCAAAATGAGCATTTGAGAATTATTTACATTACACAATCCATGTATTCACAAATTTTTATTTAAGGTTGTCATATATGGTATGCATTAAAGGATTCAAAGGTTTGGTTGAGTGTTTTGGTTAGTTTGTTTTGGTTTTGTTATAAAAGAAGTTTGTAAGTTGCTAAGGGATGTAGGTATTTCAGTTATACAAATAGTTAAAATTTGTCTTGCTCCCTGGAGGATCTTTTTCACTAGTGGACTTAGGTCATATGATGTATGACTCTAAGGTTCTAGGTGAAGTTGGGTTACTGTAATTAATCTAAAGAGATCCTGCTAAAAAAATTCAGACATTTTAAGTCTACAAGATATAATAAATTATCTTATATGAGCTGTGACTCATGTATGAATGAAATGGACTATTGAATAACTCATATAGGAATTAAAGGGAATCTTTATACTTGTTTTTCACACATATATTTACTGATCATGAACTGATACACCTACATTTTGAGGATATACTATGAGGACATGCATCTATTAAACTCCAGCTAACCCTGGACAGTCATTTCAGAAACAAAAAGAATCAGCTATTTTTTATTTCAGAATTTAGGAAATATGGCATACAACAAGGAAGACAATACATCCAGAACATCATTATGTGATAGAACCATGGAATCATAGAAGGGCTGATGTTGGAAGGGACCTTAAAGATCAGCTAGTTCTAACCCTGTGCTGTGGACAGGGACTCCTTTCACTAGATCAGGTTGCTCAGAGTTCCATCCAACCTGGCCTTGAACACCTCCAGGGATGGGGCATCCCCAACTGCTCTGAGCAACCTGTTCAACTGCATCACCACCCTCACAATAAAGAATTTCATCCTGATGCCTAATCTAAACCTTCTCTCAGTTTGAAGCCATTCCCCCTTGCCCTGTTATTACATGCCATGCCAAAAGCCTTGTAGGCTCCCTTCATGTACTGGAAGGCCACAACTAGGTCACTCCAAAGCCTTCTCTAATATGTGTCCTACTTTTGATAATTCAGTCACTACTTGGACTACTGGCGGGATTTACAAAACCTTTTCAATAGGTGTCCACACTGTTTCTAAAAGCACTTAGATGTGGTAAGGTAGTGATAAATAGAGGTTCCAGCAAGCTTTCAATGCATTAAGCAGCTATAATCCAGTTTAAGAAAATCCAAAATTCAATGTAAGAATAAAAGAGAAGGTATTTTGTTTGTGTTCAGCAAAAGAAGAAAGCAAGAATTTTCAATAGTTATTTCAATAGTGATAGAGTGACAATAGCAAAGATTCCAATAGTGACAATTTCTGCAGTGAAAGAGGGTGGCAGATGAAAATCCTGATTTAGCCTAGGCTATTTACAGATTCCTCTGGTTTAGCAGAAAATCAAGGACTTTCCTTCACTGGGAGCAAAAAACTACAAACAGAAGTTTCAATTTCATTCTTTTTTTAATCTTCAAAAAAGGCCAAACCATCTCAATTCAGAATAAAGATAAGAATTTAAAGAGGAATTACCTAAATGGATGAAGATTTCAAACATGCTAGCTTAGTCACTAAAGTCTCAAAGCCTTTATTTGAAAAAGAAAGGCAAATACCTGCAGGAAGAAACTGCACCAGAAACTGTTGACACTTCAAGAACTTGCTTGCAAAATTTCACTGACAGTGAAAACAGAAATACTGTTCAGTCTGTGGGGTGCAGGGCAATCACCACTGGTGAAATCCATAGCAGAAAAAGGAAACAAAGGATAAAAAAACATAAACAATGACTAGCTGTGTGAAATACTATGTTTTTCTTTCCTCTCCCTGTCTTTTTCCTCTTGCTTTCTGAATGTTCTTTGATACTTAATGCAGGTTGGCTACAGGATATATGTTTGACATAGTTATTTGTTGGACCCTAAAATATAATATCTGCAGAAAGGAGACAAATGGGTCAATTAGCCAGAAACCTTGGGCAACAGGGCTGACAAGAATCCCATGATCTGAAGAGCTGGATCCTTCTCACAAGACCTGTAAAAGTTCATCTTTATGGGTTAAGCCTGGCTCCAGCAGAAACAAGAAAGGACTTTTGAGATAATTGTACCAGACCATGTCTAAACCTTTTTAATCCCTTTCCCCCTATGTAATCTTGGTTGAGGAAAATATTAACCTATTGGGTAAAGTGCAGTAAAACTTGTGTAATTCCCTAATAACCATAGCTCGTCCTCCTCATTAACATGTCCTGCCCCCAAGGCCCTTAAATTGTGTTCACTTGTTCACTAAAGGACTCCAGTTTATACCACATACTGGGGTTGCTTAGTTTTTGACTCCCACTGTTATTGGTCTTTTTTACTTTAAAGGATTTTTCAGTGTAAAGATACAAACTACATGCGGGATTTTTTAAGTCTCGGTGGGAAGAAACTTTCAACAGAAAAGGTCCCACCAACTGCAGAACATGATGACTGGAAAGATACAGGTAACACAGATAACATAATTGCTGATGTGGATTATCTCAAACACAGATTCTGTTGTGGAAAACATTAATTTTAGGGGGATTGTTTGTTGAGCTTTTCTTTCTTTTTTTTTTTCTGGTTCAGAAACCGGCCTTTTTTTCCATTTTTAAAATGACCTTCTGCAATCAAAGAGGTATACATAAACTAGGAAAGCAAAATCAAGAGATTTTTAATCTAACACAAGGTAGATTAATATCATTTAATCAAGGACAAAATCACTTCCAAGCATATCCAAATTCTTATAAGAGAAATATGATCTTTCTTCTTGCAGTCAGTAATCCTTTAGATTACATGGTTGAAGTTAATTAAATAATACCCATAAGCAAACACATCACAAGAAACTAAGCCATGACAAATCTGCAACACAATGCACATATCAATCTGAGCTTTCCACTTGCTAACAGAATCCAGGTGTTGAAATGGTTTGATTCAGCTGGAATGTTTCCCCAATTTTTTACTGGTGTTTCTTGTTCTCATTGGTACATAATAAACTGCCTGTGTACTTTTGGTGTTATTCTTGGTTTGGGGGTTTCATTCTTTAAAGTCTGTATGTGTGAACTACTTGCAATCCCATTTAATTTCATGTAACAACATTTCGTGAATTAATTCCTCTCACCATTCGCAGTAGGCTACAGTGGTCTACAAGAAAGAATTAAATTATAATGAAAAATCAACCTCAATTCCTCATCTGGAAATGAAACAAGAAAGATATTAAAGAAAGCAACAGCATTACCATCAGGTTTACTATAGTAAATTGGCTGCCTTGTTGCAAATATACAGATGCATTATGGGTAATGTATAGTACCTTTGAAGGTAGAGGGAAAGGAAGAAAGAGAGAGAGAAGGAGAGAAAGAGAAAGAAAGGAAGAAAGAGAGAACGAGAGAAAGAGAAAGGAAGGAAGGGAGAGAGACGGGCAGGAAGGGAGGGGAGGCAGGCAGAAAGAAAGAAAGAAAGAAAGAAAGAAAGAAAAAGAAAGAAAAAAAGAAAGAAAGGCAGCCTAAGTTATTTGAAAATTCTGCTTCAACTATGATTCCACTATGAGAACTTATACTGCAAATGGATCAAGTTTGGCCTCGGATTGTACCTCTGGTGTAAGGTAAATATACGCAAGTATTCTTCCCAAGAATGCCAAGGCAGTGAAAGGATTTAAAAAAAAGGTTTATTTCAGATGCAAGGACTACTTTTTTATGATGCAGTTTGCATTGGACCTTCAGGGGCAAAAGACGACTTCTCACCTCCTCAGGGCCACCTTTATTCTCTCTGTTTCTCCTCCCCCACCCTCTCTAGCCCAAGGAGGCCTTGTACATGTCTGCAAACATGTTATCTCTTTGCATACCACAGAGATAGCTTGCTCACAGCTTTTCCCTGCAACCTTCTCTGAAATGCAGAAGGAAGGAAAAAATATCTAACCTGTTTGAAAAGGCATTTTGCAGTTTTCCAAGTGAAACAAGTTCTAGCTTTACTTTACAAACTCTTGTACTATTGCAGCTATCCGTACATTTGGAAATCAAAATATGGTGGGAAGAATATCCCTCATAGCACTCATCATTTCATAAACTTCATTTACATCAGTAATTACAGAATCACAGAATGGGTGAGGTTCGAAGGGACCACAGTGGTCCAACCTCCCTGCTCAAGCAGGGTCATCCTAGAGCACATTGCACAGGATTGTGATCCAGGTGGTTCTTTAATATTTCCAGTGAGGGAGACTCCACAACCTCTCTGGACAATCTGTTCCAGTCACCTGCACAGTAAAGAGGTTCTTCCTATTCAGGTGAAACTTCCTGTGCATCAGCTTCTGCCCATTGCCTCTTGTCCTGTTGTTTGGCACCACTGAGAAGAGCCTAGTTCTGTCCTCTTGACACTATCTCTTCAGATACTTACAGAAATTGGTGAGGTCCCTTCGCAGTTGTCTCATCTTGAGGCTGAACAGACCCAACTCCCTCAGGCTATCGTCCTAAGAGAGATACTCAAATGCCTTAATCATCTTTGTTGCCCTCTGCTGGGCCCGCTCCAGTAGCTCCATGTCTCTCTTGAACTGAGAAGCCCAGAATTGGGTACACAAATTGTTTCCACAAAACGATGCTCAAATTCCCTACACCAATGTCAAAATAACATCATCACAATACCAACAAAGGAGGACAATTATCACACACTCCACCCCTTGTCCATCCCATTACAACAACAAAAACAACCCATGGATATTTCTGTAGACTATTAAATTATTTGCACAAATTAACAGCTCAATGAGCTGATAAATTAATTAAGAAGTAGGATTTCCCACTTTTAGTGACTCAGACTGTTTCACCAGATATGTGGCTTGAGAGAAGTATCGATAAGGCTAACCATTCAATCATTTATATAATGATGGGTTTAAGTCTCACATACAGACAAATAAACAAGACAGAATTTTAGTTTGGCTTTTTTAAGGAAAAAGATGCCTGATACAATATTATTCTGAAATTATTATTTTTTAAAGATGATATTTTCAGGATATGTAAATATTTTCTCTAATGTTTTAATGTTCTGACCCTGAATAATCTGCTGAATAGTGAGTGAATTTATCTGTATGTGTCTTTGTAAATTGATGACTTCAGAAAAGAATTCAGAAAGAATTCATGCTGTTCAAGGAGTTTTCTTAATTCAGTTCAACAAGAATGAACCTAATTGCAGAATCTTTTGTGACTTATGTGAGAGTATTTAATCCTTAAAGGTACTGTATCTTTACTGGTTTAATAAATAAAGCCAATTTGACTTAGAACTAATTTCTAAGGGTCCTTATGTCTACATAGATAACTGGGATTCTAAGCTCACGATCTCAAATTACTCCATTACTAGTCCATGCAGCATTACTATACATACAGAGGGATTTTTCATTTATGAAATATATTCAATGAAACTTTATCCACAAGTTTGTTAAGGACATTTTTTTTCCTTCTTCTTCTTAAGATAAATGGGAAGGCTGATTCTATAAATGAAGACTAGAAATTCCAAGAGATCTCAGAATTACTGGGGATTTGTCTTGCATGCAAAGCAAGTGATGATAATTGCTTTATATTCACTCTTTACAAGAAGCTTTTCTTTAGCATCATGCTCTATCCAGCTTTTTCCCTTTGAAAATACATTCACGTATTCCTGTGGCCATAATGTGTTTCTAACATGCAGCACCAAGAAAGCCATTATCTTCTGAGCTACTGGCAGACAACAGTGTGAGTGTGGTAATTTAAAGTGCTATAACAATTTGGGAGGGTTATCAATACAAATTCTGCAATTACGTTATCAATATTTGTTGTTTCAATATGTCAAGAAAAATATAGTGCAATATTCATTTCTTTGAAATCTGAGTAACTACCTGTGCAACAATAGATTTGCAATCTCAAACTGATTTTTAATGATCTCTTGCTGTCTGGGATCACAAATTTTTAAAAATTAAAAGGAACATCACTCTAGATGTTGTCTTTCCTCTGTAATCTTGATACTCCAAGTGTGAAAGCAAACTAAATCCACCACTCTCAGTCTTTCCCCTAGTGGAAATTCTGGCCACACTGTTCATGATCATGTTTCCATGATAACATACTGTTTGTATAAGTGCCTGGAATACTGCCATAAAAACAAGATTCTACGTAATAGCCATCTGTCATCAGAAAACATTATTTATGCAAATGAAGCAGCCAACAAAACCAGAAACATTTAATTTCCTTCCTGTATGCCAGCATGGCCTTTCTATCTGCTTCTCACTAAAGGCTACTTGGGTCTGGAGAATTGTCACTGGAATCTCTGTGACTACTGAATCCATAAAAAGTAGTTTTTTTCACACACACCAGTTAGGGAGAGGTGAATGCAAACCACTGGCTGAGCATTATATGTAAAATATATGAAAACATTACATATACTTTTCACAAGCAATGCATATTTCAGTCTAATACCAGCCTCAAAAATATACAATAAAATATTCACAACCAAGCTAGAAATACAATGCTGTGGTAATGCAACCAGAAGTAAACTAGAGGAGTATTGTTGCTTTTTATAACTTTAAAATTTTAAGAGTGACAGAGGGTTGCATAGTCGCAAAATAGTGTAAATAATGCATACTATGTAACATATACTAGTAAGGTATGTATAATTACTAATACATGGTCATAGACAACATTTTAGGAATGACTTAGCAATGGAGAAGCTTTAGAATTAGGCCAGGATATTTTAAAGTCTGATCGTAATAGCTCTAGTGAGCTTTATTTTCTAATTTAAAATATTAAATCTGTTCACTGTGTTAAACAAGGGGCTCAATGCCTGCCAATCCCCCTTTTGTATTCATTAAAATATCAGAATTCAGATTAAATTCCTTCTAAACCATATTTTATGATCCACTTTGATTATAAGCACATGAATGAGCTTTGAAAAGGAACATGGAGTGAATGATAAAACTTGTATTTTATCAGAGAGAATGAACTGACAAATAGGAAATGCCAGTTCTGAGAACAGGAAATGAGTGAAAGGCATTTTCAGAACTAGGTGAAGTGCCTGTAAAAACCCAAGTAGAGAGAAAGAGGATGGTCCAAAACTGTGCTTCAAGAGGATGTTGAAGCATATGAGAATATAGAAATCCTACCACCAAACTGAGAAACTCTGAAGCAATTTCAGGTCTGAAGACAGTCATAGCTCTCATGAAGCCTTGAATAACGATATATTGGTATTCTTATATCATGAGATGAAAATGAGTATCCAAAGAATGAGTTTCACACCTGAATAATGTTAAACATGCCTAGAATGAACTTTTCTATACTACATTGTAAAGTTATTTGCAGTAATTACTGGAAAACGCAATTAAAGCCAGATATAATGGCTGGCTGGCTGGCAGAAGCAGTCACAGGGTTATGTTCTCCAGAAAATTCCTTCTGCTCTGTGCATGGAAGGCCAGACAAAATTTTCTCCTTCTCATGATATGATCTTATTCTGGATAGGTTTGATTAAGGTACAGTACACTTCTTTTTTTTGTACTAAAACATGCCCAGTATTTCCTCTGAATTACCATTTTGAACTTTTATTTCACCAGGTTTCTATAGAAAAGCCTGCAACCGGTCATTTGATTTTTTTTAAAATGAAGACAAATGTGTTAGTTATGATTTCAGTCCCTTTTGTCTGCCAGTGGGTAGGCATTCATGTGTGTTTCAGAGAACAAAAAAAAGATACCTGCTGTGTTGCTCACAGTGGAAACAGTGAAGGAAATCTAAGAACTGCTATAGCAAGAAAAGTTCCCATTACACCTGGAGACTTTGAAGTCAACTTTTCAATGGTTATTTCTTGTTGGATTTTAGAAGTTAATGTCTCTGAACAGGAGGGAGCCTCCAAATAAACTGCAGTTTTAGAGATCTCAGAATACCTCTTTTCTCTCCTGTTCCCTAGTGCAAAATGATGCTTCTAAAGCATATGAGGTATCAACACGGGAGCTGGAATAAAGGGGGAGATCTGATTGTTTAATTATACTACATGTCATAATCTGTCATATCATAATGTTGCATGTCATAAGTCACAGCAGTTGTAATATGGTTCTGAAAGTGGTAAACAGTGGCAGAAAAAATAATAATAATAATAAAATCTACTCAATTAAAAAGAAAAAAAAAATTCAGTTCAGGAAAGCCCTGAAGGATTGTATAGTTCAGGCTGTTGCACTGTAGCCAGTAATATCTGGTATTGGAACTATTAGAGGCAAGGTATTATACAGAACATTTTTACCAAAGTTTGCTAAAATATACTGACTTTGTGCTCACATTGTCAATACATTAAAAAAAAAAAAAGTCTGGTGCAAGTTTTGTTTATAAAAGTACACTGAATGTACCAGGACTCTTAAAACTATACTAGATGGTAGAATCAGAAAAATCCACTGAAGAAAACGGTTGTTTTCACATCAGATATAAACAAAATATGAAAGGTGAGGCAGGAAGGCTTCTCTGCATGCTGATAACTTGCATGGAAATCAGTAAATTTCTTCTGATAAGAAAGGGCTTCATGTGCTTAAAATGGAGGAAGGAAAAAGAGAAGACTTCAACATTGCTGTAACTATAGTTGAAACCTGACCAGATAATCAGGCAGCAAACAGGAAGAGAGGCATTGCTCTGAACCAGGAGCAAGTAGGAGGCTGTGTCCTGATCAGAAGCACTGGCAAGAGGACGTTATTTGTATGGCAAGCCCAGGCTTGCCACAAGGGTAAAACTGGGACTCTGCTTGAGGAAAACAGGTTGCAGAACTTTCTCTCTTGCTACACTCTTTTAGGAGCACAAAATCTAAGACGGTCCCTCTGATGTTCGTCAAAGCTATGCTACTCTGCAAAAAAAGGGGAAGTTCCTTTCACACAGTGAGCTAAGCCTGTGAAAAGTACTATTAAGTAAACTAAATAATTTCTCCTTTGAGTATGCTGCACATTCCTGAAGGCTTTGTAGCTTGTGATATAACTATGGCAATACCAGTATTGCACAATCATGAGCAAAGAAACACCACAAGAGAGACTCATACTGAAATAAAGAACTCTGCTCACCTGCTTCCCTCTCACTACAAAGTATGAAAACATACAATTATGACAGATGTCAACCAAATTTCTGGGATGTATTTACATGTGGTTATGACAGACATACTTAAAGAATATATATCAAACTTCAGCATCCAGCTGACAACACCAAACAGTGCAGCACAGAAAATCAGATTCATCAGCTGCCTTTCCCCATCTTCTTCATCTAATCTAGGAGACTCTGTTGTAAGTGAAATGCAATTATGAATAAATAAGCATTTCCTGTTTTTCACAGGACCTTAGTGCTATACACAGGATGCAAGCAGTACCACGACCATAGCAAGGCATAAATGACAGGAATGAAGTGCAGAATGGGGAGGGAGGGACAGAAAGCCCTTGTTGCACAAACTTGAATCTCAGCATGACTGTTCTGGGGAATGCATACCACTTCTGTATGTATTACCCTATATAACTGTAGGTTAAGGTAGTCCGTACTGGATCTGTATTTATCACCAAAAACCTAATTCTTAAAAATGCACAAAGGCTGGTTTACATTATGAAAAAGGATACATGAATTCATAATTACCAGCCTACTTTCCTATTCACAGTCCTATTAAAATTCAATTTTGCTTTAGACAAAATGTATCGACAATGCAGAAAATATATGCATTATGTCAAGATGAATTTCAAAATACTCTGAGTATATATATAGTTCTTTTATCTATGAACCTAACATATTAAAGTATCTAAAAGCATATCATACAATACGACATTTTAGTCGACTGAGCTTTTCATTAGCTACTTAATCTAAGAACCTTCCTCATAGAAATACAAAGTACTATGCCAAGAATTCTGTGCCAAGATTTTTTCCTGTACAAGGAAGTGATGCTACCTAAAAAGTTTTTCACATAAATCTTTGCCTGAGATTTTCAACACTACTTAAAAGTTGGAAGTATGTGTTAAGAAATAGCCTTTCAAGAACATCCTAAAACAATAGTATCTTAAGCTTTCACATTTGGGAACTAGTAAATAGTAGTTGCCCTTGTTCATAAAAGGCACATTTTATTCATTACACTATTTCCAGAATTAAATACCTTCCATAAACCCAAAGCAGAGGTAGTGTACTGATAGATTTACACTCTGGTTGAAATTCTTCTTCATAAGGATGACAGGCTATCTCAATATCATCAACACAGAAATTTCCTCATACCAACATTTGGTATCAACCCAATATGAGTCTGAAGAGATGTGAGAACCAAAACCTTATGGGAAACATCATTATTTGTATGTGTGAAAAAAAAAAAAAAAGAAACAAATTAATTAATTTTCACTCAGTCATTACTTTTATTTTCACTTAAATTAATTTAAAAATATTTTTTAACAAGAACTGAAACATAGTATGATATTGTTAATTTGAACTAAAAAGATTATTTTTTAAACTCGTACATATAAGGTTTAGATTTTTACTCTGAAGTCGAACCAAAAAAATACTCTTTATGTTATGTACACATGTCCTGAAAGTTTAATATAAACCACAATACACATTTTAGAAAACTTCTGAGAAATTTTTAGCTGGTTATCTTCACTGTCTTTGACAATGCGGCTAAAAGTCATTAAAAATGAATAATTTATGGGGTTGCATTGAAGCATAAAACTTCAAATATAAAGAAATAAAACACAGTTTTTTAGATCAGCATCTTTATTCAGATTTGCTGGTCTGTAGCTGCTGTGATATTGTAATTGTGTGAATTGTAAAGTAGATTACAGAAATGGATTCGTATATACCCTGAACTATTTTTCCTAATGAAAAGTGCAACTCTTTTGTCTTTATACATGCATAAATGTCTGATTTATTAGTTCCTGGATCTATTATTCCAAATCTTTATTCTCCTATGCTATTTTGGACTAATCACATTAACCATTAGCTAATTAAAATGCTCAGATGTTTGGAAATGTTTATAGAGAATGATACTATCTCCATTTCAACTACATAATTGGTATACAATAATTAAAAATTACTTACATTACCCTTAGAGCATCACAATGGATATTTGTTACTCTTGGTTTTTATTAATTGCTTTTATGCATGTGAAAAGTGTATTAATTCTATTTAAGCATCAGCTATTTGGAAAACAATAACCAGTCTCTCCTGCACAGCACAGTGGGTAAGAATACAGGATTGTTTTCTGTCTCCATATAAAATCAAATCCAGTAGCTGATCACAGGGAATGAACCCTTTTTCCTACCACACTGTGTAATAGTCTAATATCTCATCTTTTCCTTCTTTTTTTTTTCAGTAATGCATCACACTAATATTATCAGTGGGAATTCATCTCCTATCATTTGCGCATAAATGGGGCTTATATCAGTTTAGCATCTCTGAGAGCTCTGGACTTATTCTGGTGTGCAGATAGTTTTCAGACAGGTACTGTCTATTCATTCAACATGGCCTCAAAGTGTGGTGATTTATCCCTTGATACAGAGATATGACATGAGAACACAGAGGGTGATTTAGTTGAGTGAACATGTACTGTCAAATAGTAAAATGGTGTATATTGTATAAGGGGGGAATTGAAATAGAATTTATAAACTGTCAGCTTATTGTAAAATCCTGTGCAATTTCTACTAAACTCTTCAAAAAAAAAAGCTCTATTGCAAGTTGTTTCAGTAGCAGCTGCAGCTGTTTAAAACATGCTGGGAAGAAGCGATAATGGCAGTGCTTAGCACTTCATTACATATCATTAATTCATGTCACCATTATGCTCCTCTATTTACACTGTGCTGGCACATAACTTATCTCCTTACTTTCCTATAAAATCTGTCCAAGGATTATTTCCATTAGTTTCCACTGCCAGATTTTTCTCAAATAAGATTGGAACCCCCTGTTATTCTTCTGTATGGGTAAGTGAAGGCTTTATTTTCTACCTCTGGGAGTCCTGCAGCTATCCTTAGGAAGATAACCAATGATGAGTTAGCTTCAGGCATCCTCATTCAGGAGGAACCAGCATGCCTTTCGCAGCCTGGCCAGATTCGTTGCAGGTTTTCAGATCTCCTATCAGGAACATAAGGTTCATAAGGTAGTAGGAAATGGTATCTCCTATGTCAGACTGTTGTTGAGTTCATCACATCATACTAGGCATAAAAAGAGCGACATCCACTTCACCTGGGAGGAGAAGTAGGACTGTTTCATCTCTCCTGAGGCCAATGCTAATGATGTTCCTTCACTAAATTGCTCAGGAATGATGCAAACTGGAAGAGACTGAAAAGGTCACCTTGCAACGCCTCCTGTTAATGTTAGCCCAGTGAACAGCATACCTGAGGCTAAGTACAGAGAAAATTCATATCCCTAACAAACTAGCAAGTAACTCTGTCAAAGGATCCACCAGGAAACTTTGTATCTTCATCTAAACTGTTTTAACTGTTATATTTTTTACATGTGAATAATCAAGATACTTCTTTTTCACCCTCAATTCATGTGTTGTTACTACTTCCAAACGTCTGTGCTCTTTAATTTTAACCTGGCAAATCTGCAGCTATTTAACTGTACTGTATTGCTTTCTTTCAAATTTAAAAAATTGCTTCCATAAGCAAGAAAAGGAAGTCAATATTATCATGTTGAAGTTACTGTTTATCATGTCACTTGAGATGCTTGATTCAAACAGAGATCTCTCTAAGAGATCTCATTTGAACATGTAGATTTCTGTCCAACTGAGTCCTCAGCAACTCACACTGGAGTAGGACTACAAGGACTCTACAGTAGCAGACTAGTGCAAAAATCATCAAAATAAGTTCCATGTCAAGAACTATATTGAGACATTATGCCAGGCACAGGCATAAAAAAAGTGTGACTGTTTTGTTTTGGTTTTGCATATATATATATATATGTATATGTATATGTATATATATATAAAATATATATTATTTATTAAGAGAGTTAATTTTCAAAATATTTGCCTATCTAGAGATCACTTCTCCCAAATCAAATATTAGAACATCTATGATGTTGAAGAGTTTGTTTTTTGTTTTTTTTTTTTTTTCAGGAATCTTAAAATAAACCATTTGTTTTCATGGAAGAAAACATGGGGAAACTTAAATTCATGACACTTGGAAATTCATGAAGCCTGGAAATGAAGGAAAGAATAAAAAAGAAATAGTAATGTCCTGACTAAAACTCTGAAGCCCTTAGCTGAAAAATACCAGAGGCAAATATGCAGAATTATGGTGGCACATGAACATTCTTCAGGGGCCGAGCATGGTTATGCAATCAGAATGTGTCAGGCTCTAGTACTAAGCATATAAAAATGTTATTTTGCACGCTACATTTTTTTTTTTTGGAAGATAACCCCAGGTATTTTGCTTAAAGAAAAAATCTGCAAGATGGAAATCCCTCTATATTTGTACTAACTTTACTTTTTAAAATAAATAAATGAATATATAATAAATAAAGCCTCCAATCCCCCCACCTAACTTGTGTTTTTGTAATAGATTGCAATGCTGCAGCGTAAACATAAACAATTGGCCCAAGGCAGACAAAGGCGTTACTGTCCTTAGGAAGAGAGACCTTATAGGGTTCCAGATTTTCAGCCCAGATGACCTGAAAGCAAATTCAGCTGAGTGGATCAGGAAGGAAATATGTTCCCCATACATGTTCCTTCTCTCAGGGATGCACAGAATGTACTATAGTTCCCTCCTTATCAGAGCTCTATATGTCTATGCCAATTCAGTATCACCCTACCATCCCTGTCTATTGTGAAAAACTCCATCTACTCTGTGAGGTCTCAATTTCTCTCACAAGGAAAAAAGTCATCGAGAGATGAAGGCCAGAATTCTACCTCCTTTTACATCTTTTATTTGTCAACAGTGTTTTTTATTTTTATTATGTAGACAGTCATGTAATTAATGATAAAGCAGTTGAGCTCATCCTAGTCCAGACACAACACCTCCTACTTAGGTTAAATTGTTCTCATTAACTGACTGCTGTATGGAAGTTGTGATATGTGGTTATGATCTTTGCACAAAACTTTTAAAACTTTTAAGACTTTTACTGCTTTCTGATCAGCGGAAAGGACGGATTGGCATAGGATACCATTCTTTCTCTTCTAGAAAAATACATTCATCTCTACAGCCAAGCTGTTCCCAGAGGAAAGAACAGCCTGTTCTCTGCTATTATGAACACTTTCTATGTTTTAATCTATGTTCTTTGTTGCACAGCTGGTAGGAGCAGCAACAGGCCTAGAACTGAAAGACACAGGGAGGCTTTCAAGTGCCATGTCAGGAGTCTAATCAGAAAATCTCAAAATTCAGTATTTAAGTATGAGAGAAGATGAAGAAAGCCTGATTCTGCTTAGGTAGCCAAACTGTTACTACACATCAGTGGACTCATTTAATGAAATAAATTTTTTTTTTTTTTTACCAGTATGTTATTTAGAAGGAGTTTAGATATTGCAATTCATAGAATATTTTCGCAAAGTTTCTGCCAACTGTAGACTAAGTTTCAGTTCTTGACAAGTTTTCACCAATATAGACACATTACAAGAATGAAGGTCCAGTGGTATATTTTTGAAGACCCACAAATGTAAAATTTAAGTTTAATAGTATGACTGTGCTATTAAAGACTGAATCTCATATTCTTTAGTAGAAGGAATTGAGATAATTTTTTGAACTTGGATTCTGAGAGCAATTCAAGCCGTGTAACTTTTTAATATCTGCAATCTAAATGCCTAGAAGTACAGTAGTCACTTCAGGTTTCTCTTCTGATTATCTTAGGAATGTTTTTGACATCTACATTTAAATGGTTTAATCACAGAACTGAAATATCTTTGTTTCTCTTCCATAATCTAGATTATTAGACCAGAATTCCATTCTCTAGATTCACAAAAGAAAAATACTCTGTTGAGTAAAGGACACAAGCTAGGATCAGCAAAAACTATGCTTGCTAGTCAGGACCAGTTAACCATTTCAGCATATACATTTTGAACAGACTATTAACAATGAAAGAAAAGAAAAAAATTGTTAGACAAAAGATCACAGCCAAATAGAATTGATTTCAAAATTTAAGGCATAAACCAATCCTTTTAAAAGTATATAAAGGATATGCCTCCAGCAAGGGACACACATTCTCCAAGTGCTTCAAAAGCCTGTAACATCGGTTTTTTTAGGATGATGTATGAAACAAACTATTCCACACATTAAGATCTACTGATATTAAGTATTAAAATTCATTTGCTTTTGTCTGCTTCTGTACATTACATATGGAAATATAAATAACTGGAACTTTGTATAAGAGTTTACGTGTGAGTTTAGGGAGGGTGTTTAATTTATATATGATATTTATCATTATACTGGCTCTACTAAATTATTTGCATATTGAAATTGCATGTATTTAAAAGGGATTTTAAAAGTTAATGTATAATAACACTGAAGATATTTCAGTAAGCAACTGGAGAATATTTCAGAAGATATAGATTCATTTTTAGCAACTAAAATTTAACAATTGTTTCAGTGTATTGCATCAGCCAGGGACTGATGGCAAGTTGACTATAAGCCAGCAACGTGCCTTTATGTTGAAGCTTAATGGTGCATTAGGAGAATGTGCTGTGCTGCATTAGGAGAAATTTCATCATCAGGTTGAGGAAGGGGGGATGATCTTTCCTCTCTGCCTAACACTGGTGAGGTCACACCCAGAGCCCTGTGTTTCGTTCTGGGCTGCATTGTCTGAACATCAGGAAACCTTTTTTTACTGTGAGAGTGACTGAGCACTGCAGCCCAAGGAGGCTGTGGCATTTTCATCCTCGGAGATATTCAAAAGCTGTCTCAAGACAATGCTGGGTAACTGGCTCTAGATGCTCTGCTGGAGCAGAGGATTTGGACCAGATGACCTGCAGAGGTCCCTTCCAACCTCAGTTGTTCTGTGAGTCTGTGAACAAAAATTCAGTGATCTCATATGCATTCACATTACTGCAGTCCTTCTTCTGAAACATCTGATTTTTTTTTATTCATCTATTTTTATATATAGTCATGTAGTGTAATTCTGCACTGTTACATTTTTCTGAAGTAAAAGCTAAGACCAAAACAGAAATACAAAAATGTACATCTACATGAAGTGTATTTGGAAACTCTGAGTTTCCTATTAAGACCTACTTGAGTTAGACTAAACTAAACTTTGGGAAAGGACATTAGCTGAGATAAGCTAAAACTAGTGGAACAATGCCACCATCCCATCTGACCCAGCTTGTCACGCAGGAGATTACTGTGGCTAAACAGAGCAGTTGACAAGAGAAATCTCCGGGACAGGAAAGGAGCATGAATCATCACTCTGTATGCTTATTGTAGCTTCGTGCTGGGAATGTGTTTGCAAATGCTAATAAATGTGCAGGGGGATAGGAATGTGTCATACCTATGACAAAGTCTGTCCTTACAGTCAAGGAGCACGAAAAGGTCTAACAGCTCCATCATCTCCACTACACCTTAGCAAATATTAGAGTCTGAATTCTGAGTGACTCTTACATTTTTTATTCTCCAGACACTAAATTATATACTTATCATTGGTTGGTTTCAATCAAAACGCTGTGTTTATAGGTGTACATATCACGTATGTATTAAGGGACCTGTAAAAGACTACTTTTATTAGTAGTTAGGTTTCCCTGTCTTTACCTGCTGATCTAAGTATGACACTCCTTTTCAGTTGGGGGAAGTGTTTGTTTTTGCTATACGTAGTTTCTTTTTCATACATCTAAATCTTCACATATTTCTGAGACAACATACCAGATATTTTCTTTTTACCATCATGAACCTTATGAATTATTTTGACATGTACTTTCAGTACAGGTCCCATGGAGTGAAAAACAATAGGGAATGATATGCTGTGTTTTTAGTATAGTCAGGTAAGAACTGGGAAGAAGGGCTTATTTTAGCTATTTTAGCAATATGTAAAGTGCAAATGCAAATTCAAAAACATCTTACCTAATTCTAGAGTATCTAATCTAACAAGAAGACTTTAGTCCTGCATAGTCACTGAATGCAAAGGAAACCAAAGAAGCCCTAGCAACTGACTCAGGTGGTTTGGTCATGTCTAAACAGAATGAGTCAAATAAGTCTTCCTAGGTTGCCTTTACCAAATGAGCCAGATTCAGCAAGGCATCCTAGAGGATCCAATGTCTCCACTATTTACTGAGAGAAGAATCCAACAGGCAACCTACTGCCTATAACACTACAAATTACCCAAATTACATAATTATTTTGGTACTGAGGCACTAGAAATGGCACGTCTGCAACTGACTGGAAAACCATTTATCATATAACTAAAATGTTATCATATAACTAAGTCAAGGATAATTAAGGGTACAATTTTGTAAATCTGGAGCCCTCTAGCTTTTCATTGTTTCAGACTACTATTGGATGTCTTTATTTTATGGAAATAAAACCAAAATATTGATACAAGAAATAAAGGCATGAATAAAAAAAAGAATTGTAAATAGCGTCTTGCACAGCTAGGACTCATTATACTCACAGGTGACAAAGAAAAAGTATTTCTTTACCCTAGGGAATACAAAGCTTTAAAGGCTCACTGTAAACACAAGAGTTGGCTCTATTCCTCCCTCTTACAAAATCAAGTATGTGCACACATAAAAACCACCCATAAAATAAAGATGTAACATAAAAAAACCAACAATCCTACTGGGTTAGGTCTGAGGAAGGTCTACCTAATCTATTATCCTTCCTCTTACAGTGGCCAATACAGATATAAAAGAAATGGTAATGAATAAGAAATACAGTGGTACTTTGTGGAATGCTTGCTTGAATTTCAATAATGTGCAATTCACAAAGGTGTTGACCTTGTAATGAACACTCCTTCATGGGTTGCCTTCTGATAAACTCCTCCCTTAAGCTTCTATTATATTTGGTGGTACGTGCCATTAATGATGAAAAATATTAAGAAAACCTAATTATAAGAATTGCTTTTATGTTTCTATACAATAGATAGTTGTTATTAGTCAGAACTCCATTAAAAAGTAGGTATAATGCCAGTGAAATTATGCTTTTTCACTGCAAACACAACACAAAAACCCCCGATGTATGGAGGGAGAAACAAGTGACCTGTATCTTAGTAACAACACTGAGGCAGATACCTTTTGCCTTGACATAGCTCAAGTGACAAAACTGTTGGATTACTGATTAAGCAACCTAATATCTCAATTGTCTAATTCTCCTTTCCCTCACTCCTGTGCTTCTTTAAATGGTCCTGACTACTTTCAAAGCTCAACCTTTCTTCACGAGTACTCTAAAGTGTTGTAGAAATGGAATTGAACATACATAGAGTATTTTAATATATTCAAATAAGACTTAGTCATTTCCTTGTATCACAACACCATTACTTTTCACACATCTAACAGAAAAGCTCAATATTACACATCATAAAAACATTTGTGAAAAAGTCAGTTTTAAAAGTCACACAGAATTGCAAACTGTTCATTTTTCCTATTCCCTCTGAGATATAGATTACCAACATGTCCTCTAAGAGTTTTCTTTTTCACTTTAAGAGAGAATTGAGGGCTTACTACACCTCCTCCATCCCTTCGAGCCTTGGGGAGAGACAGAGAACCTCTGCTTTCCCTAGCTCTTTCTCCCAGCCCAGCCTTCACTGTACTCCTGATGCTTTTCCCTTTCCTTGCTCCACAGCCACAGATGAGTGTGCTGGGGCTGCTGCAGAGGAAGCAGATGTAGCGAGTGAAGGTAGCTCATAGGCAAATGGGTGGAAATGAGCTTGGGGGGAAATGAGATGTAGTTATGAGAGAAAGGGTTATCTGTGATATGGATGGGAATCATCTGCCAAACTAGGAGGTGGAACAGGAGAATATAGTAACTCTGCTTCATATCCTCAGGGAAGAAGTAAGAAGGTGGGAGAGTAGAAAGATGTTACAAAGTCTAAAAAAAGGGTAATAAAAGAGATTTCTACCAGAAAGTTACAGTACTCTGGAAGCCATGTTAATTTTTCTTAGTCCTCTAGATTCGCCATCATTTCCAGGAAACTTTTTTACTTTTTTCAGACTCCATTTTTCTTTCATAACCTGCTACAAACAACTCTAGACCTTGGCAAATCTCTCCCTGCTGTCATCAAACTTCCAAAATACTAATAGATACCAGTTTCTCCTTAAATTCATTTTGCTGTCACCTCAAAAACCAAATTTTGCTTGCTCTACTAAAAAGCTTGGAGCTGTTTCTCAGTGTACCCTAGAGCAAATCAGTTGGGCAGCCAAGCAAGCAGTCAGATTTCCTTTCCTCACCAAGAGCCTGTTATGAAAAGATGCAAAAGAGGCAAAACAGTCATACCCTTCCTGTCTAAACAGTTTCTGACAGCTCATTATAATTATTGAATGTCAACAGTGAATTCAGCCATATGCAAATATATGGACAGAGATGGTTCCTGCACAAGATTCAACTGATTCAGAAACATAATGAAGGCTCAATAAGATGGATGTAGGTTGAAGAACTCACACAAATGTGTATACATGCACTATAAACAAGACCACAGTCACTACCTTAAAATTTCTTTTTAAAATACAAACTTTAAAATACAAACTTTAACAATGGCTCTTATGAGACCTTACATTCTGTCTCTTCTGAATAAAGGTACAATATAGGATTAACACCAAAATCAGAACATAGTATCAGTTTGTCTATGAAAACACATAAATGCTTCAGAACCTTTGTAATTTTCAACATTTCTACAAACAACTGAGAAGTTTTAGTAAAGAAAGGATGTTTAACACAAAAGTGCCTGATTCAAAATAAAATATCTTTCTTGTATATTTATATTCAGCTCTGTCATAATGCAGGTCAAACTCTATAAAATATGGGTAACAGTTGTTTTAATTATGTACTTACACATTAATCCATATTTTTCTAGTACATGACACTTTTTTCCAAATTTTCTGGTTTTACTTGGAACACATACACAACCACATCACTGTTTAGAGTAGTTAAAAATATTTTTTTAGAAATTACAGCTATTGTCTTGTTATTGTTCTGAGGCCCTTTTAATGTTTCCAGCGTCTTTTACTCCCGTTATTCAAGTAATCTCTATATCTATGCATAAAACAGATGGTCCAAACATTTCCTGAAAATTAGCTTCCACTGGATTTCCTTGTGCAGAGAGTGAATTGAATGACGCACCTAGAAAAAAGAATGATGAAAATCATCATGTTAATGCGAGGGAGGTTTAAGCATCTTTAAATCTAAAAGGCCAAAGTGGGTTGTGCAAAACTCTGCGCATATTCAAGGCTTCAACCATGTACTTGAGAAACTGGGACTGAAAATCTGAAACATTTCCCAGGTTTGCATAAATAAGTATTTTTCTTTTCTCTCTAGAGCAGTTGTTTTACTATTAAACATTTATAAGTTCTAGAGAACTGGCACAAACTACCTCTTTGCCCTTCAGATCACTTCAGTGTCCTCAATGTTCTCCTTGATACTGAATATGAGCTGTAAAAAACTTCCTTTGTTCCTTATATCTGGACTCTTGTTTTTTTCATTAATAACTTGAGAGTGATGTGACTTCAGTAATGAGATATATCCATCTACTTGACAAATTTTTTCTATTTAGAGCCTTGCATCAATAGATTTCTTAAGAGGTTTAAGGCCAGGGGTTCATTTTTGTTGGCTTTTTTGTGCTTTTTGTAGTCCAAACCACAAAACAGTCATGTTTGACACAAGCAGTTATATGGTTTAGTCCCTTTCAAAGGATTTTTGCCTGTAATTTTAAGCAGGTGGGGCTTCTCAGGCACTGAGCCAGTTAGAGAAAATCTCCTGAATGTAGGTTGCTGCTTTATAACAGCAGTTCACAGCTTGCTTGGACTCATCTATGTAGCATGTAGAAGACGTTGACATGTCATAAGAAATTTGTAGCAGTATCTTTTAGGGCATTCATAAATTTTAACCCTAATCCTATGCTATAATCACAAAGATCTTCTCCCTCTGCTTAACTACAAGGAGAGGAAGGTTGTAACAACCTTTATGTCCCTTTCTTACAACAGCTGTAGGCAACTATACTGCTGCTGTGTTGTTGCATCTGTCCATGTCTGTGGTACCTGAGCAGTTCTTGATAGTCCATGGTAGAACACAGCCTAGTTTTATGTCAGTGAAACCTTTTAAGTTTGAAAGTTTCAAGCTATTTTTAGCTGCTCTGTCAAGCAAACAACCCTGCAAACATATTTCGATACGAGGCAATTGATGTTATTTGTTGTTTCTTTTCAAGAACCTGATCCCATGGTAGCTTGTGAAGACACAGGGTCAAGAATGAGAGGGCAGTAACTGGAGATGGTAGATTTGGTTCATTATTTATTCTCTATATGCTGGTCTTTGTCAGCATCTTCACCATATCTCTTCTCTCTCTAATTTAATGTCTGTTCTCATCAGTGCTTTTCTTATTCTTACTGAAGGATAAATAGACTGACAAGGTGCAATGGTAACAGAGCTGATCCTGCAATCAAAAATAAAAAGAGGGCAGTGAATGTTTCTTTCTATTTTTAAAGGTAAACTTCTGAAAAATTTATCTCTACAAAAAGATAATTACTTTTTTCATGCCCTTATAATAATGAAAGCGATGATTATATCACATATGCACTTTATTTTGGAATAAAACTATTCTTTTCTATTAATTTTGATTTAAGCTTATTAATAGCACCAAATTATGACAAAGAAACAAAAGTTCAACCTACAGAACAGATGTAAGAGAAATAAACAAAGAGTATATTCTAATATCTGGGTAATCAGTGTGAGATTTAAGTGTTGTTTCATAGCCAAATGGTTAAATACAACACTCATATTCTTAAACTTCCATCCATTTACATATTTAAGTTTATTGTTAACCCATCTGATTTCACTAACAGCATTTCTACTTCCTACCGAGATGTCAATATGAACCTCTACATGTCTTGCTTATCTAAATGAAAAGTTATCTAGTCTAATTCCCTGTTCTTTAGAAAAACAAGCAAACAAAAGATCAAGTGAAAGTTGTAGGATTGTTTTAAAAAAGATGTAACATATTGTAAATTCAACTAAATAAAAATAAATAAAATTGACAACAATAATGTCACAATTAAAATTAGTGCAGAATTCTAAAAGGAAGGGATATTTAATTTTTTTTTAAAGGAGTTTTAACAGAAAATATATTTTGACTATAATTATAGCTTAGATATTCCTGCTACTATGAGTCATATGGAGGTCTTTCTGAATAAGTATACAAACATTTCTAGTACAAATACTGAGAAATATGCTCATTGAGAATAGTTGTCCCTCTAAACAAAGTAACTGAAATATTAATGAAAGGACAACAAGGGAAAATTAATTTAAACTTACACCAAATATTTGTAGAATTTTCTCTCTCATTATTTTCTCTATTATATTTAGCTTTACAAACATTACTGAAGACATAGGATGCTACGAATTTAAATACAGAGAAGTTTCTAGGACTGAAACTTCAGTGTAGACAATTGTAAAAATAACTACTATTATTATTTTTACAAGACACTGATAATAAATAATTATGCTTAATTAAAGTCCTGTGTTGGAAATCTCATACAGAGTGCACTTTTTAAGTCTCATCATTTTAGGTAAATTATACATATATATATAGGGAATTTCTAGTTCTATTCCCTTTGAAGGTTGAAATTTGAACTAAAAAAAAAAAAAAAAAAGTATATTTTAGTATATATTTTAAGACAAAACTATTGATTAGTTCATCTTATCCCCTGTTCCAAAATGAGTTCTCTCCCATCAGATACAGTCCTTCATGAACTGCTTCAAAATAGGTCCTTCCCATAGGGCTTTGCTTCAAGAATTGTGCCAGCCTAAATCCTCTTGGTGGACTGCAGCCCTTCAGGAAAAGACCGCTCCAGTATGGGTCCCTCATAGGCCTCCATCCCTGCCAGGAGTCTGCTCCAGTGCAGATTCTCCATGGTCAGAAGTTCCCTTCAGGTCATATCCAACCCATTGACCATGAAGGTCTTTACACCAAAGCAAGTGGATATCTGCTCCACTGTGGTCCTTCATAGGCAGGATAGGGATAGCCTGCTTCCCCATGGTCTTCTCTGAGGGCTACAGAGAAATCTCTCATCCAGCACCTGGAGCACCTCCTGCTTGGTGTCTATAAGGCTGTTTCTCAAGTGTTTCTCTCCTTTCTCTCTCACAGCTAGTACACAGTAACTTTTTCACTTTTCTTAATCATGTTATTACAGAGGCACCACTGACATCACTGTTTGGCTCTCCTTTGCCCAGCAGCAGGTCCATCTTGGAGATGGCCAAAACTAGCTGTCTAACATGGAGAGAACTGCCTATGACTTCTCACAGAAGCCATCCCAGCAGGTCCTTCTACCATTAAAACCTTGCCACACAAACCCAATAAAGTTTGAAATAACCTTCACGCTCGTTAAATTCGTAAATTCATATTCTGCCTCTGACTCAAGTCATAAACCTGCCAAATTCAGCTGAGAAGTTGTAGAGTTTCACAGATGCTGCTGCAGATTTCTTATGTTGTGTCTGTGTCTCGTACGTGACACATAGGTGAGTGTGAGTGAGCTGTGAACAACCACTTACATGGAATGCAGCAGCTGTGCATGAGAAACCCTCCCCACTGCAGGGATCTGTTCAGCCTGGATAGAAGGCCCAGGGGGACCTTAACAATACCTATAAATACCTGACAGGAGAGTGTGAAGAATCACAGAATCACAGAATATGCTGAGTTGGAAGGGACTCACAAAGATCATCGAGTGCAACCCTTAGTCCTGCACAGGACCATCCCCAAGTAAAGAGAGAGGCTGTACTCAGAAAAATCAAGTAGTAGGACAAGAGAGTATGGGCACAAATTGAATTACAGGAAATTCCATTTTAACATGTATGCTCTGGGGGAAAAAAAATAAGGAAAAAAATCAGACAGAATACAAATCAACACTTAAAAACTTAAAACAGACTTCCAAGTAAGCCTACAAATAGATACACTGAAAGATATCTAACCAAAAGGTCACTACTGTTGAAACTGAAAAGTGCAATTTCCCTATATTTTCCATTTCCTATTTCTCATTCTGTATGTGACTATTTTCTCCTGTAATGTATTTAGAAAGAAATCCTTTGGAGCAAGGGTCTCTCCTTTGCTTTGACTTCATGCAACACTGGGTGCTAAGGACGCTCATTTCCCAGTGGTACATTTTTTGCAGAGTTTCATGCTTCAGAGGAACCATTACTATTTAAAATATAATGCTGCTTATTTTATTGGAGTTTTAAATAGCACAGAAAGTAAGTGTATAAACTCAGAAGTGTGTCAGAACTGAACATGTACTAGAACAAAAAGTGAGGAGGGGAAAAGAAATGAAAGCTGTTTACTAATGCACTTTACATTTATATATTTATTCTGTGATATTTAAAATATATTAAAATATATCAGGTATATATAATAAATATAAATACTGATTGTCACCTTGAAAGAAGTACTAATATTTGAGTCAAGAAAAATTACTAACAAGGTGAATGAAAGACGTACTTTTCTCATGAGGAGCAATTTACCTGAGTATAGAAGTTCCCATGTTATTTTCAAGTCATTCTGTGCATAAACTGGAAGAAATAGCAAAAGTAAATTTTTCATATCTATTAAGTTAATCATATGTTTGTAGAAAAATAAGATAATTCAGGTGGGCAGGATCTTGGCAAAGCTTTAGTCCAATGTGTTGCTTAAAGCCCAGCCAAGTCTGATGTAAAATGAAGATGCCTAAGGTTGTGTCCAGTTGGGTCTTGAATACATGTGAGGACTGAAACAATATATCCTGCCTGGGCAATCTATTCTATTATTTGACTGTCCACAAAGTTCTTCGTACCAGTCAAAATGTTTAAAAATCAAGATGACAATTAAGATAGAAGTTGTGCCACATATTGCAGATCATAGAATGATTGTTCTAAATGGAAGTATATATTACTATACCCTTCATAATAATGGAATAACATTTGGGACAACTGCAAAAGAGAAAGAGAAAGATGACTCTTGACACAATAAATGTTTTTCTATGGGCAAGCTTAAAAACATTGATTTTCCTCAGAGTTCTGAAGATGAAACTTCAGCATTTTCCTGCTGATGTTGGACAAAACAGTGGCTGAAAAAGACCTCAGGAAAAAGTGGTTGAAAAGTCTTAGGAAACGAGCATGCAAGAAAATTATCACTATACTTCAGAACAGTTTTCATTCTTAGTTCTGCATGTTCCTCTTCTGTTTCTAGCCTCTGTTTCTAAGGAGTTAACACTTTTCAGACTGCAATCCCTGTACTTTACAAGTCCAGTTAAAATACCTGAAATAATATCACATATCTCTACCAAACAGCTATTAGAAGTTGGTGGAAGGTGTAAGGTGGAAACAAGACACTTGATATTTACCTGGTGCAGTGTCACACAGCGGTCACAGAAGATAACTCCTAGACAGCTCAGTTTGAAATAGAGAAATTTAACCTCCTTTTGGGAAAAGGAACTTGAAAACAATAATGAATAAAAAAACATAAACCCTGTGGGATAATATTTACTGATATTAACCATTTTCAATGCCAGTTGATAAGATTTATGTTCCAGCTTTTCTTTCATTTTCCTTGGGGGCGAGAAGAAGGAATTTTAATATAGCATTTTAGAATATTTCATACAATCTTGAATATATCTTTTTATGAAATTGAGGTAGCTGGCTTCATTATTAGTATCACATTTTTAATTAATTTCCTTTTCTATTAATATAAGAAGTCCTGAGCATATTATTTGCAGTTCCCCCCAACAAATAAGGAAAAATGTGTTTTATTGCTGTTGTAGTACTTTAAATCTAAAATTAGAAGAGGCTTATCAAATGTTACTTGTTACTGGGGTTTTTTAAGTCCTTTTTTATTGTTTCTATTTCTCTAGGCAGAAAACAGTTTATGTTATCCAATGTATTTATTAAACTCCAATATTACTTTTACCACAAATAAAACAAAAATTGAAACAAATCTGAAAAAATGGTTTTGTAAAATAGATTAGATCTGGGATTTATATCTCAAACTGACACCTCAGTAAATTCAGTGGTTCATTTAAAAAAGGATTAGAAAAGGCCAAAAACATTTACAATATCCTTATAACAAGCTCCAGATAAGATCTTAGAGGTCTTAGGCTTAGGTGGAATGGAAACAACTATGTCTAGCATTGTGACCCAAACCCCTGATTCAAATCGTATCCATTCCCACAAACTGTATTAACCTAACACTTTGCAAGCATTCCTGGAGTTGCTCAGAAGTGATGCTCTGAGTCTTGATGAAGCTGAGTCATCATGTATTGTCATCAACATCTTGGCATAAACCTAAGTGGACTCGGCAACTTATTCATCCTGTCCAAGAAATTCTTTGTAACAATTGTCAAAGCATTCCTATTTGCCTAAATATTTGAGCTCCACCAAATTATAGAGTGGTTGATTTCTTTCCTACACAACTGGGCTTAGTCTCCCTTTCTATTACTGTCTAATGGATTAAATATTTGTCAGGCAAATTATTGCTTCTCATTACCAAGGAGATTCAAATTTTCTGAACTCTAATTTCCAAAAATGCTTTGGTAAATAAATCGAAGTTAAGCTTGAAAATCAGAGAGGGACCTCATACTCTTCTGAATTTGCTTCATTGTGCAATGAAAAGTTCTTTACTATGCAGTAAAGAGTTCAAAGCTTTAGAGTAATAAAAACTAAGTAAGAGGAACACAAACCCAGTGACTACTAAACTATGTGGGAAACACAATCTTTGGTTTTCAAGTATACCCACACTAGGTTGGGGGATGGTGAAGGGATGAGATTGTCTGGGTTTTTTTTTTTTCCTAATTCTGTATTTTATCCTCCCCCCTGAAAAAAAAAAAGGCAAAAAAAAAGGCAAAAAAAAAATAGCTAGCTAAATTGAAGACATATTTCTCAACCCCAGAAGTTAGAGAGTAATATCCTTTCTTTTTCCCTGTCTGAACTGGTAAATCTGTAACTTTTACTGGAGATCTTAAAAACTCCTTGAGAGGAACAACAGATAACATTTCCTCTGCCTTGCAGCCAGAATCACCTCTCAGTTAAGGTGTTTTCCTGAAAGACAGGAGAATTCAGTTTCTATTTCATTGGAGGTTCAGTTTCGGTCTCTTATTTGTTGGGCTGAGAAGAGAAGTTGGAACTTTAACCTATTGTACAAAGGTAAATAATTAGTGTTTTTTCCCCCGTATTTTAACACTGCTGTGGCTATGGTTGCAGGCAGATGCCTGAGGTGTAGCTAACACAGGAGATGATCAGAAATTGCTCTGTGACATGAGAAAAGACTGAAGATGGTAAATAACAGAGCAAGAAGCTGGCAGAAGTTACAAACAGTACTGAGAGACATTGTCAGGTCGCAAATAGTTCAGGTGGAGGCATGCAAGAGAGGGCTCATCTTCACATATAGGGGCTTTCTGGGGAAAGGAATCTCACCAGAGCAGAAAAAAACTGTAATATTGCCTCTGAGGAGCCAGGAGGGAAGAATCAACTGCGTCTTTCAACCTGAGAGATTTAGTTGTCCTTAATGATCTCCTGTGAGATTTGTACATTCCTTAGGTAAGTAAGAACCAAGCTCTTGTGTCATATTTTTCAAGTAAACATTTTGTTAAATATCATAAAAGTCATAAAATCTCAGTATCTTAAGTCAATATCAAAAGCATTCTGAGCTGAAGCTCCCTTAATTCTAAAATGTTGCAGAACCTAAATTTCTTCATAAATTACATAATCAACCGAGAACCCTTGTTTAGAGATCTTTAGGGAATCTGGGTTTAGAACTGTCTCTTTATGCATTTTAGATGTTTTGAATTTGACCTTAATCTCGCACATCTTTTGCATATTGAATTCCCAGTGAGAGAAGCATACCTGTGTACTTAGTATTTTCATGTTTTGCATAAATAGAACAATAAATAGCTAAATATGTATTCTATTTTCTTAAATATTTATCAATACTTTTAGTATTTTTATTATCTGGGTTTTTTAGTGCATCTCATTCTCTTTTACTCAGTTTTGTTTACAGTTAAAATATTACTTTCCAAGTGCTCTTTTCTTTCTCTTCATCTTATTTTATGTTTTAGATTTTTTGTTAGCTTTTTTTTAGCTATTTGTGAAAGTAAATAGTAAATACTTTAGGAGATAGAACATCTGTTTTGTACTAGGTATTTCCATTTTAGTGCCTTACAGCATCAGCTTATGGTTTAGTAATGTTATATTGGCACATTCTTCACTCAACTTGGACATGGTAGATCAAAGAGAGAGAATAACTGCAAATTACAACTTCTTAATCTTCAGGTATTTCACCCCAGTGCAAAATAAGAACACTAGATACAAGCTCCAACTCATTCCTTTGGAGAACTTAACAAAACAATTTTCTATTCTTCCCTTCTTCATGCTTTTATTAAGATGATCATGTCTCATGTAATGTTTTTTTGAAGGTCACTCTGCTGTCCTGTATTCCTTAAGCACATGGGGACATGCTATGCAGGAGAGTAGGGGGAGTAGGTTCTGCACAGTTTTTTTTAAAAGTTCTGTATTTCAGTAAATACTTTCCATTAAGAGAAAGTAAATATAAGAAATAATTTTAAATATATTTACTTTTCATTAGGAGAAAGTAAATCTTGGAAATAATTTTTTAATATATTTAATTTTGTCAGTGTATTTGACAGTTGTATGTGTGCATTTGACAGAGAAAAAGCAAATTAATTTTTTTTAGAAAAAAAATTAAGTTTTATTTTGTATTAAGGTGATCTGAAGGGAGAAATTACAACCAAAAAAAAAAATGAAAAAGCAAAGCAGTATACTATTGGAAACCAGATGATTAAAGAAATAAAGTAGGGATAAATATTATTAAATGCTATATAGACCTGTTTCATGCTCTTAGATTCTTTGCCACTATGTAACATTAAAAGCTTGTAGATATAAAAGGATAACAATGGCTATAAAGGGAAATTACGTACTAATTATATGTCATTTAACCAATGGCTCTACATACTCATCTTTTTTTTAATGTTATGGTTTATATTAATCAGAAAGATTTATATCAAAAACGAAGGCTGCCCTTACGTAAATTAAGGATTAATGACTCAATGTCTTTCTGCTGATAACGCAAAAATATTGACAACAGCTGACCTCTGTGGTCAAAGAGACATTATCCTACAACACATCTTTGAATAGTTGAGAATATGAGAGTGTTTTCACAGAAATCAATAGTGGAAAGAGAACACTAAAAATTGCAGAGTGAAGCTATTCATACGAATGCTATGTTTGTATAGTTGGTAAGGTATAGCAATGTTATGTAGTTAAAACACTTTGTAGTTTCCAGGCATTTTCCTGCGACTAATCTTTACTTTAACATGTCTATCTCTCTCTATAAACACAATAAAGAGGATTGGAGACAACCACACCGCTCTCACAAAAGCAACCTACCGGAGTTATTCCCTTTATTCCGTTTCCCTGCCTTGAAAATTCCTTAATTACTTCAATTTTTTTAAGTATCTGTATCTTTTTGTTAGTCTCTGCATAATGGATGAGTTTTTTCTTTGTAGTCATAGAAACAATCACCTTCTCCTCCTGCTTCAATGTCATTTTAGAAGGTTTCTTTAGTTGCCCTAGGCTTTTATGAATTGAACCCAGATGTCTTTTCTCTTTGGAGTTGTTGAACATCCTGAACTAAATATATCCCTTGTGCAATAATTGAGTGGAAGAAAATGTTTTACTTCTATGTTGATACCTTTCAGGGCTTTTTACATGCATGTTGCAAAGGCAGCTTTATTTAGTTTTTTAATGTTTTTTCCATTTTAAAATATAAAAGAGAAACAACAAACAAGCAAACAAACAAACAAACAAGACAAAACCAGAACCCTCTAAACCATAAAAATACCAAGATGAGTAGTTAAAATGTTCTGCGGTTTGGGGCATTTCAAGCTCAGAAGACCAGAATAGACATAACTTGAAAGGGGCTCATCAATGCTTCCACACACACTCTCTTTCAGCTGAAGCCTGGAAACAGCCACCTGGCTACACTCAGCTCTCCAGGAGATGAACTGCACTGCAAGACTGAACAACTGTGTGCACTACTCCCTAATTATGAAGCAAATCTATTTGTTGCTTTTGGCATCTGACAGTATGATGCTCTGCTTAACAGCTTTTGTGTATCCCACCCCCTTCTACAAAACACCTGCATTATCCAGACTGGCATTTTTCTTGTCCCGGCCCTTGGTTTTGGGCATATGTATCACCTGGTGAAAAGAACCTTGTGTGGACCTGATTTAGGCTCTTGCAACCTATTCCTTACCGTAACAGCAGACTTTGAATGTGCCCCTGAAAAGATATGAATGCTTGGAAATCAGTTCAAAATCTCAGTACACTGATTATCAAAATCTTTTCTCATTCTGTTTGAAAGTTTACCTAATTTTGCTCTCAGTAGTTCTTCTTAGTGAAGAGAAAGACCAAGAAATCCCTTTAACTTGCAAATTATTAATAATTCTAATATGAAATATTAGGCCCATTTCTATGATACAATCCAACAGATAAAACCTTTTAATTTTGTGAAACCTAACATCTCAATTTGTCTTTACTTCTATGTTACTTGTTATGTTAATTCACTTCTCTAGGAGAAACAGAAAAACTCAACCCAACCAACCAATCAAAAACAAAACAAGTAAAAAATAGTGAGACCTATCAAAGGACCTCTTTTTGCAGATGATTTGCTGATAAGAACAGTAGCCGTAATCACACAAATAATGCATTTAGTTTAGCTCTGATATCATCTAACAGAATCTGACAACCTTTTGCAGAGTTTCTTGTTCTTAATTGTGCTACAGCTATGACTCTACTTTTATTATATTAGACATGATACTGATATATTTTAAAGGGCCTAGTAATTACAGTTATGCCCTTAGGCTACTGCTAATTTCAACTTCAGCTTTCATCTAACTTCACTTGAGCGTATATGTGCATGTGAAATGAAAACAAATGGAATCTTCAGCAGTTTGTCAATTTAAAACCATTTCAAAATGATAATTCATAAACCACTCCTTAGAATAACCTAATATTTTCAAGATGCCAATAATCAGACACTATTAAATCATGACTGTTTCCCCCCAGATCAAGAATAATAAATTATCAGCAGGGTAAAAACTATGTAGTAAGTTAATTTTCTGGATAGTAAACTGGATCTAACAATTCCAAGTGAAGCAGTTGAAAAAAGTTACATTGGGCATGGTAAATATATGAAGACAATAGGAACTTTTTCTTTTCCTCTCCTTCATATATCAAAATATACAAAGGCTTTTTTTTATTCTTTAGAACCTTATGAAAAACAAAACCTTGGAAAACAGTTAGAGTGTACTAGTTTTTTTCTACTCAGCTTGTATTTGCAAAAGTACATTCACAATGTGTATTCATGCTAATGGTGTTTGCTTTGTTTTCTGAATAATAACTTGAAAGCTTTTTATGTTCTTTCTCCTTTTCGCTATCATGTGAAGTTATTCACAACAAAGCAAAAGAAATGTAATGCAATAAGGGAATGTACATACAGTTTCTTTGTTTTCCCTGTCTTTTTATATATAGGATGTAGTTGAATTTATGACTCTGACCTCCAGTGTTATTTTTTTTTTAGATTTTAAAAGAAACAGGCTTTCAGAACTGTTTGTGGTTTCCCATATATATAATCCAGGTATGGATCCATTTACTGACTTACAATAGCAGTATAGACTCCCTCTGACATTGTTGGTTCACTCCTGTCTCCATATGTGAGAAAGGTGTTACATCATCATAAATATTTTAGCTAGATATGCAATGAGCATCCAGTAGTGTCATGGTTTTATAACTGCAGGGGGAAAACTGTTTCCCCCCACCACAACTCTAAAACATATTTTTTCGAAACTCTGAACTTGATGTATTCTAAAGCACCTAAGGTATCTTTTGTAGCAGCTCTACAAACATCAATCACCAGAGTGTTAGTGTGAAGAAACCTAGGAAGGGAAAACCAAAGACTAAAAGGAGATGGAAGCAAAACTACTAATCTCTAGTCACTTTTGGAAGTATTCAGGCTTAACTTTCTGAACTGTAGTCTCAATTTTGGACATTCAGGGATTATTCTGTAATAGAGGGATATGCCCATTTACTTTAACAGAGAATAGTAAGTCACTGCCATAATTTTCTTCAGGGAGTAATTTAATTGAAGCAGAAGTTGGGAACTGAGAAACATACATTATGCCTACTGATTTTCTGCTCATATAATAAGTATACAATATTTTTACTGAGGTATAAATATCAAAACTTGAGTACTGGCAGACCTCTTTAAAAGCTTATCTGCTGTGTCACTGAAATAAAGAGACGATTTTACAAAGCTAATGCCAAAGGAATTCCAACAGTATGGGTTAGCCATGACTTGTGGAGATGCAAACAGGCTATCACGTACTTATTTTGAACCTTAAAGAAATAAAAAGGAATCCCTCTCTCTTTGTCAAAGGTTGAATTAACCTATAGTTTAAAGACCACATACTTTGTATGATTTCCTTATAAATTTAGTTCTTTCTGTCATAGAAATGCCACAAGTAGTGAGGATTCCTGTTCGTGCCATCCCTGTTCTTCTACATTCAGCTGTGCTTCAGTACATGAATAATATATGTGTGTGTGTGTACACACACAGAGAGCATCCTAAAGGTCATTCCAGGGAAAAACGTATTCTAAAATGCGTTACTTGCCTTGCAATTAGGAACATATTAGATGACTATGCATACAGAAAGATTATTTTGTGGATGTTGATTGCCTTAGAACATGGTGCTGAGTAAAGATCCTGAGCCATTTAAATAACCATTAAGAAAACACAGGGGAAGGAAGGAAGGAAGAAGAAAAAATATATAATTTTATGATACTGCTTTTCAGATGCCATTTGAAGATCTCTGCATCACATTTTTATCATTTTTCACCTTCATAACAGCTCAAAGCCTTTTTGTTCATATCTTATACTGTTTCTGTAAGCAAAAAATCTCCCTAATTCACAGACAGATGATATTAATGATCCACATTACTTTCCACTTACAAAGAAAGAAGTGCATAAACAACTAGATATATCTCCAGGGGTAAACATTTTATAATCCCTTATATAAGTTAACTGTTTTGGTATCCCCATTTTGTGACACCTGTGCCTGATTGCAGATGTGCATTTAAAGCTAGACCAGGCTGATCTTAAAAGGTAGGGGATATTTTCATCCCATTTGAGAAAATGACAGCAATGTTTCTCCTAGATTTGTATAAGCATAATTTCATAGGTATATTTTCAGTGCTGTTATAAATTATAGAAATAGGTTAAATAATTAATATTCTCGAGTGGTTCTTTTTTTGCTATGGATGGGCTGATATGACACTTGTGGACCAAACCAAACAGAGAAATAAATAAAATTGATATCAGAATTATAAGTTCATGCCAGTTGAGGCATTTTTCTTCAGTTTTTGTTTTGTAAAAAAATCCAAATTTTAATGTTTTCAAAATGTTTGTAAATTCCTGTGAATCAAATAATAAGAATAAAGTATTTCCTGTGGGACACCTGAAGCAATACATCTAAATAAGAAGCAATAATGTGTGCATCAATATAATTTTTACGTATCTAAGTTTTATCCTACACCTGTAAAATTATTTTTAAGTCCATAATCATGTGTTTTGTTTAGTATGATCTTTTATTTTTCAATACTGTCAAAAGTGATCTTGTTTCCATCCCTTCAAAAGTGTGCTGGATACATCTTTTGTCATTCTTCTTACATGTCTAGACTGTTAGACTAGATGAAGACAATTGGACTAGATTTAAGCAGTTGGACCAGATGGTCACTGTAGATTCCTTCTAAATCAAGTGTTCTGTTCTATTATCTTCTGTTCTATTTTTCCAAGCTTATCACTTTGATCAAATTATTCTTGTATTAAGAGCTTCCCATTATACCTACAATAAGATACAAATCCAGATGACTGTCATAGCCTATTTTGGCCTTAGTTGTTACCTCTTAGAGGTTAACAATGCGTGAAAACCCCAATTCTCATCTGTCTTCATCATAACCTATGCAGGTTGCATTTTAAAGACTACCTTAGGGCTTTCTGTCATGATGTACCTCATGCATGGAATAAAATCTTAAACAGTAACATGTACAGTTCATTGGTCTTTCTAAAATGTTATTTAATGAGGCTTCCTGGGGTATAGAAATGGTAATGACTATAAAATTAGCTTTCTCTTAGCCACAGGTTCTTAAAAAGCACATTTCCCCCTCCAGAAATTTAGTCCCCTTTTCACTCCTGATTCTGATTCCTTGACTACCTCTATTGCACAAATGTACCTTCTCTACCTGGCTGTCTTTTTGATTGCAATATCTGCCTGCTTCTAAAGGAAATCCTGTTTGAAGTTTAGGGATGTGGCAATGACTCTGAGAAAGACAATGCAGACAAGACTTCACTAGCCTTGGCTGCTTTTTCTCTACATGTGTTTTTGCAGGATTTGTTCTTCAGAGACCTCATCTCCTTTTACAGTACCCAGAACAAGAAATGTATTATTTTGCTTTTCCTCTATAAAAGCACTACACTAGTGAGACATAATTCAGCCCTTTGGTTATACCACACATGATTTCAGGAGAGCACAGCAATTCTCTCAGAGAGTGATAGAAAACTCCATCTGGATACAAATGCTGTGCAAACTGGCTATAGCTGATTTGCTACATCCATTGGCCTAAATGTCAGGGATAGGCTTTGTAGTGTATTCAACAATGATGCTGTTGCTGTCTTCCCTGCCGCTTTGCTGTCTTGTGGATCCACCTACTGAAAAGGCAACAGAAACTGGAGTTCTTTGTGTCTGCAGTGGAAGAGCAGTAGGGACAGGAACAGACCAGTAAAGAAGTTTCCTTTAGAAATATTAGGAATCAGTAAAAGTAATATCATTTCCTGATATCTCAACATTTTCCTGTGGCAGAACCCCTTTTCTATTTGGAATGATTATGTTAAAAATGTCCATAAATTGTTGTCAGAAGATTTGGCCTCTAGAGTAATAATTTCTCAGAAGCAAACAGAAGGGTGGCTTGAGGTACTTTTGAGAATCACTATACAGTCTTTAATTTATTTGAAAACAGACACTTTTGTCGGCCTGAGGATCTGTGAATTAGGGTGTCTGTGCGTTGTGGCTTTATTTTGCCCATGTTACACAGTTGTAATATGTAATTTCCCCTTCTTTTCAGTATTTTAAAGACAGGTGCATGTAAAACTTCAAACACTGTTAGATGCCATAGGAGTTTAATTCCAGCAGGAATTTTGATTTTGTGATAAGTGGAGAACTTGGTTATTAATTCTACAGTAGTCTTTGAGTTAGGAATCACTTGTTTAAATAAAACATTCTGTTTTATTAAAATTTCATTTAAATAAAATTTATCATCTCATGATACTGTATTCTTGTTTGGTTTTTTTCTTTTTTGCTTGCTTCTCCTCCCCCATTCCCCCAACCCCCACTTCCCCATAATTCCCCCATGCTGAAGTATTAGTGAAATAGTTTATTGTCAAATTTCGAACTTCTGTATGAGTTTAAATGAACAGTAGATACACTGGCTGGATCTGTCCCAACCAGAAGATCATTAGCAAGGCAGCAAATGCTACTGTGAACAAGAAACCACTTTAACAAGCCAGACTTAACAATTTCAGCATTTCAAACCTTCAAAGCCTTTTCTCTATTTTTATTTCTGTCATACTACAGCTACAGTTCTTGATCTGGAGTCAAAAGCAAGTGTGATACAATTTCCCTGGCCTCAAGCATAAAAATTGTTAACAGCATTGTGTCCCTATCATGGAATGCAGTATCTGTGTGTGTCTGTGTATGGAAGTAAGTTGACCCAAAAAAAGAGATCAAACAAGAAAAGTGTTATTGTAGATACATTTTTCCTATGGCTAAAAGAGTGTCTGACAAAATGTGATCTTCTTGAGCTTTTAATTAAATATTAATATAAAGGAGAAGAAAAGTATCCCATTTAGTTGCTTTCCTCAAACACTAAATACACAGCATGAATATATATGCACAAATTATATTATTTTCAGCAAATAGGGCTCCATAATAAGAATATTTTTTTAAGATGTTAATCTTAAATGTGAGCAAATGGTAACAGATGTAGTGGCAATTCTTCTACATCTCATTAGTTTGCATATTGCCTTGAAGGTTACAGACAAACTTAATTTCAGGCATCCGGTACTCTTATCCTCCTCAACACACACATTGAATTAAAAGCCCTTCCTTTCCAAGAGCAGCTTTCACAAAGAAATGGACTCAATATGTTATCCTGTGGATGCCTGAATCAGAGCTGTAAAAGTAGTAAAATGCATATGACATGCACTGGTGTTGCCAAATGTAGTTCCACCTCGCCATCTTTCCAGTTCAAAGATTGTCTGCTAAGAACACACGAACTGCTGAAACCCTCAACTTATGATATGAAAACATTTAAGCTTTAATTTTCAATTAGCTTTGGCATAGAATCTTTAGAGCATAAATAGGTTAAATATTTAGGCTACATTTTCAAAATAATAATAATAATAATAATTAAAAAAAAGACAACAAAAATAAATTTTCAGTAGTGTGTGACTTTGGTTAAATAAATTGATAAATTAAGAGCATTTCACTAAATTGATAAATTAAGAGCATTATTGCTTTTATCTCAAACAATCTGCTAAAAACATGACCTCAAGCCAAATACAAAGTTGTAGAAAATACACACAGACTGATCCTATGTTACACACATTTAGAACCAACCGTGACAAGCTTCCAGCTGAGCCTTTACTGGCCACAGAACAGCCTCAATGTGGCAAATCATTATGTGTGCAAGATGTCTCACAGAAATCAGCAGAACTCCTCATGTGAGAGCACACTCTCATTTGCATCAAATATTTGTAGAAGGCAGTTCCTCATTCAGATGTTATATGTGATAAAAACATGTTGGTCCCATCTAGAAAATCCATTCATATACTATCTGCAGATTTGTTATATTCTCTGAAGTATTTGACAAGCAGCTAAGTGACCTAGTGGTATTGACCTCACACTTGAAGCCTTTCAAACTTTCAGTGAACCTCTGATTAAAGAAAAAAAATAAAAAAGGGGGAAGGGGTGAGGGGGAAGGAGGGAGAAGGGGTATTCAGTAGTTCAGTGTCCAGGAGGCCTAGATTTCAATTCTCACTTTCTCTCACCCCCTACACTGCTAAAGCTGTTGAGGCAGCTGTTCAGTGTTGCCTGCCGTTTTGTTGCCATTCAGCAGTGACCTCTACACAAATAGTTGGTGGTGCTGATGAGAACCAAACTGCAAATTTCCGCAGGCCTTGATAGTGATAAAGACGGAAGGAGGTTCCCTGGCAGTCTGAGATGCTAGTAATCGTATCTCAGAGTCCAAACATTATGTTTATGTCAGCATTGCTAGCATTTGCTGCTTTATCGTGAGTTTTAGTAAATGCACTTCCTTTAAAATCCCTATCTGGAATGATGCAATTATGCCACAACTTAAAGTTTCAGTTACAAAATTCTCCTTTCTGATTAAACAGAAATGGTAAGAGCATGTTCAAAACTGTGAAAATATAACAAGTTTAAAATATATACTTAAATATAATTTCTAATCTAATAATTAATGGATTCAAAAAAAGCATAATTCTTCTCTTTATATAAAGAGGAAAAAAAATTCATCTCTCCTTGCCATTCCTTCTTTCTCTGCATTTCTTCATTTCAGGACCAAAACATTCTTTTAAAGGTAAAAATAGCTCTGAGTATTTTTCTGGCTTGTGTCATTTTCTGTAAGAGAGAAGTTTTTAATCAGCATTTCTCAGGAAATGGACTCACCACACATCAGAAACATTAATCTCAAATTAGGTTCCAATAATCCAGTGTGAGTTTGCAGGCATTTCAAAATATTTAAACAAGTTCTGATATCATGATGGTTGCCCAAGGGACGTTATATTTGAGGCAACTTTTCCTGGTTTTGCTTTAACAGTCCAACACCATGTTACACCTCTCCTGATGTGCAGTACTGCGACAGTACCTATGCAAAATTTATGAATGTGACCTGTTTTATTTGATAATGTAGAACTACTCAGAAGAAAAGGTTTCTTTTTACGGCAATTGGACTAGCTGTAAATTATAGGAAAAATGGTAGAATTTTGGCTGAAAAAAAATCCCTAAAAATTGAATATGAGAAATTTATAATGAAAAGTCCTTGCAATAAATCATATAACTTTTTTTTATTTATTTTTTTGAGAGGAAATGGGCACATCTTTGTTTGGGTTTCATTGAAAAATAGGTGCATTTAATTGTTCTGTAAAGATCAGAGAGAGACTCAGAAATTAAAGATTCTAAAAAACTAGTTTTCTAAAGCAACTGCCTTTTGAGAGAGATAATCAGATTAACTCTGTTTAAAAATATTTGTAAATAAGTGCCATAAGTAGAGGGTTGATCACTGATACTTACTCATGATTAAGGGCTGTTGAAAAGATATACAAGTCTGAATAAAAAGGTTGTGCAGCTCACCTCTGGCAGTTCTAACAATGTAGTGTCCACAAACTCAAGTAGAGGAGTTAGAAAGTTTGAGAAATCACAAAGGCTTTCCTTTTAATTTTACTCTAACTTATATTTAAATAACAATTCTATTCTAAATAGAGCTATATGAACAAAGATCATGTTCAGAGATCATGAACAAAGATCCATGTAGAATCATTCTGGCAAGGATTATGTCAATGTATACGTGGCTTTACTGAAATAACAGTAAAATTTCTACAGGAAGTGTTAAAAGGGAGTAAGATATTAATGATAGTTATTTATTTATAATCCAAATAAGTTTATGTTTTTGTTATAAAGATCACAAACATACTAGGAAAAGTACAGAGAGGAAGACACAGAGACTTTCCAGTCCATGAACTTGCCAAGTTGCTGTGCCCTTCTGTTAAGATAGTGATAACAGATATTCCCTCAGTTCATTTTCTATAAAATCTTACTCCAAGATTAAGGGAAAAAATAATTTATTATTCTTCTTGTTATAGAGTTTCTGAATTATAAATAATCTCTGTTCCAAGTTGAAAGTATCATAACAAAGTATATGAAAAAATTTTACTTTTACTTCCAAATTATATTGTATTTTCTGGTCTTGACAAGTTGTAGTACAATTGCCCTCAACTACAAGATAAGTTGAGTCAGCTCCTTTTCCCCTTTTTCCCCTTTTTTTTTTTTTTTGAGTTAGTTCTTTAGTTTTTGTCTAAGGATTTGATGGTTTAATAAATGTAAGTAAAATTATTTATTACACCATTGAGGATTCCTGAGCTGATATTTAAATCCATAAGTTTCAGCTTCCAAAATTATCACTTAAATGTTCATTTTTTAGAAAATGCAGGCATAAATATACTTGGAAAGGAAACCCAAAAGCAAGCAACCAAAACAAACAAACAAAAAACCCCCTAAACAAACAACAGAGTTAATATGGTCTACATAAATATAAGATAGGATACATTATAAAAAATATAGTATAAATAAAGTATCTATATATTTTATTTTAAAATATATATGCAAGGACAAGATGCATGTCCTTGTATTTCAAAGACATAAACAGACACATGCTGTTGTATGCAATCATCCCACTTGAAAATCTCTGTAATTCCTGCTGAAACACACCTGTTGCATCCTGGAGTCCTTCTATCCCTAATCATTCAGATACACAGGAGCAGTCCATGGCTGCCTGCCAGCCCAGATGGAGAATCTTTTTTTTATCCAATAGAAATTAAGTCTCAAGAGAAACCGCTACATGCTTAAGTCTCACTCTGGTTGAAAGTCATTGAGCCTTAGTGAATCTTGTGGTTAAAGTGGAGAGAACTTCAGGCTACTCTGGTTTAGGCATGATCAATAACATAGGCAAAAAGTGAATACTTCAGGTGTTATTTTGGAAGGCATTTGCAGACGAGGGCAGTTCTAGATGTGTCCTAAGAAATACGCAAGTATTTTGAACTGAGACCTTAATCTTAATCCCTTCTCTCTCTCCTTCTCTCTTTCTTCTCTCTTTCTTTACTCCTTTTAATCTGTTTTCTTCTGTTACTCTTTTCCTTCTCCTGTGGGTAACTTAAAACCAATGAATTATGTTTTACTAAAGCTGGTGTATTGATTGTTTGGAGTAGGTGTTTGCTGTGGAATGGGTTTTTTGTGCTGAATGTTTTAGTGAAATGCCTTTCCTTGGTTGTATTTTACTCTTGTAAAACCCTCTTGCCAAAATATCTTATTTTCCCCACCAAATTAAAAGAATTTCTCTTAGAGAAGAGTATGTGACTCTTTCTCCAGACACTAATTACAGGTTATAATGAACCAAAAGGCTTTTAAAAAGTCTTAAATACAATGTGACCACTCTGGGTATCATTTGGTTTACATCTGAAGTGTAACAATGGTAAGTTAGAAAATCCCAAGGAGTGAGGTATTAATTATGAAAGAAAAAATAAAGCTAAGAGAAAAAAAATTAACAATGTTTTCAAAACTAGAAATGGTATTGCAAGGATAGTCAAATAGTAAGCAAAAGTATTTTGAAATCGTGGTATAAAGCTAATAAGCCTCTCTCCTTGATAATCATACTTAGAACACACAAATGAAGTACTCGAATCTCTTGCAAAATGCTCAATACGTACCCCTATCTCATGTATACCTTACTGTATAGAAATAAATCAAAGTAGAAAGTGTAGTTTTCTTATTTCTCTTTTCTTTTAAGAACCATGTTTGATGATTTCATGAAAACGAAGTTCTTATGTGCACAAATATTTAATATTATTCCTCTTGTGGATATTTAAAGTGATGAAGTGAAATGACTTCATGAACATTTCTTTGTGCATGAGTTTACAAAACTAAAAGAAATATTCTGAAGTTTAGATAAAATTATTTTTCTGAAAATTAAGGAAGCCATAGAGATAGTTTATGTTCTTGAAATCCCTAAAAGGTAGTCAGTACTTTGTTAATTTACGAAAAAAGAGGAAGCTCAAAATGATGAAAGTCTTTAGTTCATGCAGTCAGCTTGCAGTAGCTGTATTAAATTAGAACATAAAAATATTATTGATGGCATTTTTGTACAGAAATGTACTGGTTAGGGTATTGCACAGTAAATGTTAAAAATTGCCATCAGGAATTATTTGGCCCAGAGAATAGGGCAGAATCTGATTCAGCTGTGTCCTCCTGCAGCTGGCTGGAGGGCCATAATCCTTCTCTTCAATTAATTCTTTAACAATTGTTCAATGAAAACAAATTTAAATGAGGGAACAGGCTTTCCAGTCTTTTGCTCCTGGCTGAGTGATTTCATCACTGGGCAATGATTAGGCTTTCAATAGCCTCACAACAATCTAATAAAGGAGCAGCATCCTGTTGTGTTATATTTCTGACATGAAACTAAGTATAATGGAGAAAAATCAACTTGCTTAATATCACAGAAGTCATCTGTGGCAAAACCAAATGCTCTTTTAACTCCTCTCAACAGCACCATCCTTCCTCTTCTTAGGGTATCTGAAAAAAGAGTGTTCAGTACAACTGAAGACTAAGCTAGCAAAAGGCTTTAAAAAGTAATGATGATCTTTAGAAAAAAAAAAAATACAGCTGTTGCCCAGAGTGCCACTTCTTCCAGTTGATGAGGGTCATCAACTGGATGATGACCAGGCTATTATGTAAAATTTGTTCTAATGTGTCTTGAATCTAAAACCTGGTTTACCTCAAAAATCAAGAGATAATTTATTCAATTATCATTCATGATTCTGGAAGATATTATAAGAATATCAAATTTGATCCCTCCAGGAATTTAAAGATAATGCTTTCTGGACAGTGTTATATGCAATTATTCCTTTGGGATATTTAAATAGAAATAAGAAAATATGTCAGCACCCCTACTTGTACTTTCAAAACTTGAGGCACATTAAAACAAGCAACATAAACATGAGAAACATTAAAAGGAGTAACATACTGCAAAACTGGGGAAAGCAAAAGTAACACTGTGAAGAGAAGTCGTCTGAGTATAAGGTGGTTTTTAGCACCAAAGCAAAGCTTTTATTTAAACAAAAACATGTTAAAGCTGACACTGTCCCTCTAAGCAAGAAGTGTCCTCAATCTAAAACACTTAATCTCACCCATCAAAACACAGTATTTCAAAATATCTGCATGGAGGAATTATTTGTCATTTTTTTCCAGACTGTCATCCTGATTAAAGGGTCCTGTTGTTTTTCAAACAATACTCAGACAGCCTTCCCCAAGTTGTTCAAGATGCAAGTGGTGTTTGAAGCTTTAAAAACCATGAAAAACATCTATTTAAAAATGGTTAGGGTTATCTACCTATCTCAATAAATTAATCTTCTTCTGACTCTGTGCTTTCAAAAGTGGGAGAAAAAGCAGGCAAATATACAATCTTAAAATAAAGTTCAGTTCCTAAAGTAAGTTCTTTATTACTGACTTTTTCAATTCCCTTCTGAAGTCCAAATTAAGCCTATTCAGAATTTCAGGTCTTCAATTTCTTTCCTAATATTGTGTCGGTGGATATCATAATAAAGAACAATAATTGCTTTTGGTTTTAAATAATTGTAGAGATTTAGCTTATATGTTAATCATAGAATAAAAGAAAAATCTATTTTCTATGCACTTGAATAAATACAAATATTACTAGAATACATTAGACATTAGTCCGTTTAGTAATCAAATGGAACCTCTGTTTATCATTTATCCTCCCTTGGGGCTCAACTTATCTTTAATCCAAACAATTATTCGTGTATGTGAATGAAGATGCCAAATCTTTTACCAGTACCTCTATCAACCCAAGTGAAAAAGGAACACTTTGTCAAATGGCTGCATAATGGAAATCAGTAAGTAACACGTTAAAGTACAGTTTTTAGAGGGGGAAAGCAAGATGGACAACAAAAGGGAGAGAGACTTTGTTTTTGACACTGCTTCAGCAGGCTGCTCAAGTTTCTTTTCATCAGAGTGTAATACAATGCTCTTTTATACGATTATATTGAGAAATAGACCACAGCACTCTCAAGAAAATGGGTAATACATCTCTTGCTTTGACTTCTTTAAATGGAAGGCACTAGTAGGTGCCAGTTCCCCAAGCAAAAACACAACTACTTGATCTCAGTCATAGTCATGCTGGAAAATGCTACTAATCATCTTATTACACAGGAGATATAAGAGAAACCAGAGATGAACTGCAAATTTATCTATATGATAGCTTAATTCATAGAATGAGAGTGTTTGAAGTTGGAAAGGTCTTCAGGAGGTCATCCGGTCCAATCACTTTGCTCAAGCAGGGCAACCTAAAGCCAGTTGTTGAGGACTTCGTCTAGAGGAATTTAGAATATCTCTAAGGAGAGAGACTCCACACCTTTCTGGGCAACCTATACCAGTGATCAGACACCCTGACAGTAAAAAAGTGTTTCCTAATGTTGCCTCTGGTCCTGACATTGGGCACCACTGTAAAAAATCCTGGCTCCTTATCTTTACACCCTCTCTTCAGATATTTATACAGGTTAAAGAGATTCCCCTGGGCCTTCTCTTCTCCAGGCTAGACAATCCAAGCTCGCTCAGTCTCTCCTAGTATGAAAAGTGCTCCACTCCTTTAATCATCTTTGTGGCCCTTTGTGGGACTTTTTTTGAGTATGTCCGTCTCTTCTACGGAGAATCCCAGACCTTTATACAGTAAGTAAAGGGGATCACCTCCTGGTAATACTTTGTATAATACAGTTCAGGATACCATTAACCTTCTTTGCAGTAAGGACGCATTGCTCTTGTCCCTCAGGATCCCCATGTTCTTTTCTGCAAAGCTTCTTTTCCAGCCCTACAGATTCTAGCATATGATAGTGTATGGGGTTGTTTCTTCACAGATGCATGACATTCTTGTTGAGGAGAACCTCTCACGAGGTTCCTGACAGTCCATTTCTCCACCCTATCAAGGTACACCTAGATGGCAGCACAACCCTCTGACTCCTCCCAGTTTAGTGTCTGCAAACTTGCTTTTGTTTTAGTTTTCATCCATAAATTCTCCCTCAGTTTCTCTCCCATCTCCAGGCAGAGCTCCAGTTGCTCTCTCACACAATGCAGGTAACTCCCTCTCCTTGTGTCCCAATCTTGTCTTTCCTGAAGATCCTGTGTCTTCCAGTGTCTCACTCTAGTCATGGCAGCCATCCCATTAGTTTTTCATGATCCCAAGAAGGTCATAGCCCTGCAACTGAAAAGAGTCAGAAGTCAATCAAAACTTATTTGAAGCTTATAAATGGTATTATAATGGAGGTGGAGTGTTGAGTAAGAAAATAAAATAAAGCATGTCTTTATACATTAGCAATTAGAATTTTGTGCTGTAATTACAATGATTTTATGAACACTAATGTAAATCCTGAAAATAAGAATTCTGTTCAACTTGAGGTTGGATATAAAACTTTCTAAGCCATCTCCTTCCTTCTACCTCTACATCTCTATTTTATATTATTTTAATTATTACATGCCGTCAAAACTGGAAGGAAACCAAAATATCTCATTAGTTCCATTGATACACTTGGGAAAAAAAAAAAACAAGCATGCTGGGGTTTTTTTCAAATATTCTTCATGTCTGAAAAAGAAGAACCGAACTTGATACTATATAAACACTGGGAACAGTTGCCATGAAATGCGGTTTTTATGTTAACTGATCAGTTTGACAGAAAAGGGTAGTTAGCATTTGGAGTCAACTGTCAGGTTAGCAAGGAGAGAAGTGAAAGATAAAGCAAGTGGGTAAAAGATGAAATTTCATGACACTGGTTTTTTTCAGGAAAGACAATTTATGAGCTCCTCATCTTGTACCTGTTTGTGCCATTCCACAAATGTAGCCGAATGCAATTGTAGGGGTCAAGATGGTTTCATATTCCCAGTGTAGGTAATTCAGTGAGTCAGTTTACAGCTGCTGCTCAAGCTGTTGTGCAGGTGAGCTATGATCAAAGGGAGAACATGGCACAGCTACTCCAAACCGGTTTTGAAAGAAAAGCCATTGTCTTACGAAACCATACACTGGGATGAAGAGAGAAAGAGAGAGAGATGTAACTGATTCTTGTGGAATAATTAAGGTTAGCAGAAGGGGAGGGTGGAAAATTTTCAATGGACCATAAAACACTTAGAAGTCCATTAACTGAAGAAATCAGATATGTTTTTTGGCTTTTTTTTTTCCCCAAAGAAGCTACCCCAATATTTTTCTTCCTTGTTAATGACATCTCCAAGACTATAATTGTCAAACGATGGTGCTTGTTTTTAGAAATATATCTGCAAAAAGAAAAGCATCTCATTTGAATACCTATGTTTCCTCATAAAATCAGTTGCCTTTCAAAAAAACAAAACAAAAAAACCCTAGTAATATAACATATTAGTTCTCCATCTCTACTGCTATATAATATTCTGGCTTTGGAAAGAAAGAAGGAAAATTTGATGGAACTGCCTTTATATACTCTATCATTCATTTCAATTGACTCACTGCTTCCTTCTAGTTCCACAGAAGTTATAACACAAATATCTGTTATAATTCACTTCTTTTACTTAAACTTCCTACTTTCCCCATGTTGCAACAAATTTCATTATTGAACAGGGTTTGATATTTAAGTTAATTTTTTAGCTTGATATGGTTTTGGCTACAGTTAATGGGACTGTGCATTAACATTCTGACTTTCAGATAATTTGTACGACATGGTCTGTGAAATGGATACTGTTGTACAATCACTTAAAGCAATGTTTTTCTAACACATTACTCTGTATCTTCCCTGAGTCTTTTTTAATAATTTTATTGTGCTTTACAACATTAAAAAAAATTGGGTTTGATTCAGAAATTATTTTGGATCACAGATTAAGCACATTACCTCCATATATTTCCTTCATTAGCTTTTTATTAAAATGCAAAATTAAAAGTAAAGGAAATTTAAAAAAGAAAAAAGAGGGAAAAATAAATGTTTTAACTTTTTTTTTCTGAATTGTTACTACTGTAAACATAAAAAATGACATTTGTAAATTTATGCATTTGTAAATTTGTTTCAATTTTTTTCAATTTATTTGAACCTTGTAGAGAAGTATTGCCTTGTAGAGAAGTACCAGCCTTTTTGTTCTTTTTCTGGCAGACCTTTATTTGGGTTTATATAACATAAAAATGACACAGGGGTAAACTTAGACTCTAATTGAAAAAAGGTAAAATTCATAATTATCATTTATGTTTTGTGGGTTTTAGATTCCTTTTCTCTCTGATATCTGTCTCTCAGTAGCTGCATTGATCCATTTGAGGAGGGGGGAAAAGTTTCTTTTGGCGCAAGTTGCAGTTGCACCAAAGTTTTGGTGCAACCTTGTCAATAGTTGCCTAAATTCATGCAAGTAATAAAAACATTAACTTTAAAACCACATGTATGTCTGCCTTTAACAAAAGCATGCCTCATCTCTCCTCATTAGGGAGAAAGATTCTGTTAATTTGATTACTTCTCTTAGAGTTGGCATTCTCTGTCATCTAAGATGTAAAGGCAATATCAATGTGTTTCCAAAATGACAATTTGTTGCAGTATCAGACTGGAAAAAGGACTGGGGAAATCATCGTCAATGTAGCCTAAAAGCATGCAAAGCACTTTCAAAACAGTTTAACAATAACATAACATTGTCCTAAAACATTCCAAAGCACTATTTAGTATAGAAGTACACATGTAGCCTCAGGGGTTTTACCCAGTTTTGTGAATAAATGAGTCTGTATTCTAGGTGCTAAAAGATATGCAGTTTTAACATATTCAATGAGAAATGTTTGATGTTGTCACATTTTCCTAACTGCAGATTTTGAAAGAAATTAAATTAGTCATTAGTCAGACTGTTAGCCTGGACTCATTCTTGCCATTAAATTATACAAATGGTTGCTTTTGTTTCATTATGGTACCTGTATTCTTTGATGAACTGACCTTTTTCACTCTGAAAACTAAACAGTCTGCATGCAATGAAAAGACCATATGCAAAGAATAAATATTTATTCATGGAGAATGTAATGTTTAAATTAGAATGAAAAGGTCTCTTAGAACTAAACATTATTCAATTATAAAAGGTCAAAATAAATATCCAAATTAGTCTCAGACTTTCCATGTCAAACTGGAAGATTTCAACTTGAAACAGAGCAATAAATCAAAGAAGGCTAAAATATTTTGTTTCTTGTTTGTTCCTTCATGACTGGATTTTCTTTATGTTTTCCTCAGTTTACATCAGAGTCTGTGGGTTTGTATCATTAAAGCTAGAGCAATTGTTTGTTTCCCACATCAATAACATCCTGTTGAACAATTTCCCAAGTAGAGGACTGGTGCCTGGAAATGAAGATTCTTTTCTGTCTCACTTTCATACAGTTAGTCTGAAAGTAAGGGTACAAGCTGGAGACCAGCTGTGCTACTATGTTTTAAGACATGTACTGTAAGGCTGTAATTGACAGTGAAGAAATTTTAAGTCAGTCTCAATTATAAAAGAAGTATACTAACGCAAAATTCTTACATGAAGCAGCAGACTAAGTATGCACAATAGGATGTCAAAACACACCAGCTTAATCTTTCTTAGCTGTATGCTGGTATCTCTATAGCTGGTGTCTTGCTGGGAAAGTAAGTAGTTTGTCAGCATTACCTATGTGAGCACAACTAGAGTTACATGATTTTTGTAGCTAAATCAAAACAAAACGGTAATGTTTTTGACATCAGGGCTATCAATCTTTTCAGGTTTTTGTGCTGGGTTTGCCCAAATTGGAAGTCCATACGGTACTCCACTTTCCAGAGCTGATCTAACCTGCCATAGAAAAAGCTAAGTGAATATTTCAAATTCTTATAAACTAATGTTAGAAAAAAATGAGGAAGTAAGATATCTGGAAGATATAAGCAAGGATTTGCTTCCCGACCATGTAGGATTTCTTGATTTTACTTTACTAGCTGAACAGTCATTTTCTTAGGCAAGACCATACGTTGCTTCACCACAGAGATCAGCTGTTGGTACTTTATGGCATTGTTCCCAGACACTGGAGGAGTCTAACTTATTCCAACATGGTGCTTTAATTTGAAAGATTTCTTTCCCTCTGAACAAAATCATATGGCAAGTATTTTTTCATAAAGCAATTCACAAAGAGCATTCTCCTCTATCTATTTTGTCTGGAATCCTCATTAGTTTTCTACATAGTCCACACAGAGTTTCAAATCTAACAACTAACTTGTTTGTGTTTCTTTATTGCTATTTTAGCATTGTTGTCTGCCTACCAGTTCTGCAATTGGGAAAAACAGCCTGTCTTCCCATGGTCATTTCTAGAACAACAGACTTTCTCCAAAACAAGCAAATTGCAGCCACAGAAGGAAAGAAAAGGAGGAAACGAAGACACAAAAATACTTTTTCACTCCAGTTGCATCTCGTAGATTCAAAACACACAGTACACTTCCATGGACAAAATGGAGCACTCCTGACAGTGCTCCTACCTGCTCCCTCCTTTCGTCCCACAAAAGGCAAATGGCATGCAAACTCCAAACCCCTGATTAGATGGTGATATTTTCTCTAGAGTTTTGTTTTGGGTTTGTTTGTTTATTTGGTTGCTTGTTTTTTCAGGATGTGTTCTGCACAGCTGTTTCTAAGGTACATGTTTTCCCTCAGCCAGTAATCACTGTCTTTCCTAGTTTCCATATCTAACAATATCAAAAAGCTGATCAGTGAACAAAAAGAGCTAAAGCTGCACTTTTCTATATTTCCCTGTGAAACAAAAGTACATTCATGCATAATGTTACAAATTTGCTAATTCATTACAAAATATTTTGCTTATTTTATACATACACAGCAGTTATTTCTATGTCAGGCATTCTTTTCATGTTTGGAAATACTCTGGCTTTCGGTAGTCTTTTGATATAGGTATAATATATATCTGTATGTCAGACACACTTGCTGAAAGTCCAGTTTGTTTCATTTCACTTGCAGGCCTTCAGTCTCAGTTTGTACCATCAAAATACAGAAATCTGGCCAGATACATCAGCAGTGATTTCTAATTTCACTGGTCCATTAGATGCATAGCCTTTGATACAGTAAACTTGTGATGAATTTGAAAAGACCCAGCAGAAAGAGGCAGCATACTTGGAAGCACAGAAAGTTTTTATGTTTTTTATGACTTCAGTTTTCCTATTCAGAGGGAAACATTTATTTAGCTAGATGACAAGTCTCAGCTATTGGCTTGCTAGTCTTGAAGTAATAGGTATCAACTTCCTAGTATTAACTGGAGGTCTGCAAATGTGTCAAATATTAATTGGTATTTCTCTAGCTTAAATAAAAATGCCATGCAAAGATTTCAGTAACATGTTGTACCTTCTCTAAACAAATATTTGCCTTTGAACATACTGCAATCTTTTGAGATTATCCAGATTTGCATTTAGCATTTTTTTAATTTTGCAGGTCAGCTGGACATTATGCAAACTTCATTGAAGAGAACAAACTAGAAATCAAATAATTTCCTTCTCTGTTAGTAAACAAAGTTATATCCAGACTTTGCATAAACAGAGAACACAGAAGCTGAGAAGATGATGAAAAATAGCAGCATATAATGCTTTTTATTTAAAATAACTTTATAGAAAAACAGCCCCTGGATCAGGAAGGAGTGAAATACACATATTGATGCACATATATAAGCCTTCCCTCTAAAATCAGTAGAAGTTTCAATGAACTAATTAATGTATTGGAATAATCTTAATTCACATTGTACTCAATGCCATTTTAACTTGATCCTTTTGGGAAACTTCCAACATTTTCAAATTCAGTTCCAGATATTTATGTGCATATATTCAATTAACTACAACTACATTTTTAAGCTTACCTCTCACATATGAAGTTAGTTTCCAGTGTCTCTGTATTTTAATTTCTATTTTAAGAGTTGGTTGGAGTGGTTGTTGTTTTGGGGAATTTCTTCAGATTTTGTTATATTTTCTGAGTTTTAGGAGGTTAGTTGTTTGTTTGTTTGCTTGCTTTTCCCAACAGGTCAGCTTTTGAATGATTGCTTATTTAATTAAGTAGCAATTCTTTTTGGTATCCAGGCAGCACTGCACATGTTGGCACAACACTAATCAACATATAGGACCTTATTTGACAGTCTTAAATAAGCTGAACAGTACTTACACATACACACATGCAATCTAATTTCAGACTGAAAATACTAGTCAACGTAAGACTGTAAAATAGAATCCCAGATATTGATCGATGTGGAACAGTACTTGTTTCTTTGTACTACTGATTTCTTTCCAGTGTTTTATTTTGACTGGTGGACATGAAGCCATCAAATCAGCTATAGCTTTTCTTTACTGTTCTAATTGTTTTTATACTATATCAGGAGAGTTTGCACACTTATGTAAAAAATGTAAGACACATCCAAAAAGAAGAGAATAAGCATTTCAAAAAAAGACCCAAAACTCAAGAAATCACTCCAGTGAAAAATAAAGATGAAGGAGAAGGAAATAACCCATTTTTACAATTTATCTCCCCTCTTCTCAAAATTATGTCAAAATTCTTAATGACTTGGACAATCCAGTGTTTAAGATGATGGTTCAAAGAGGCTACTTAAAGCTTGCTTACAAATAGCATAACATTTTTGGCTTTAAAAGTCTGTGGAATAGGATATCCTGTTGTGGGGATTTTTGGCTGCATTACTGGGCTAAGTGTTAATCTGCAGTAAATTCACTATTTCTAAAGAAAAGTGAGTATTTTACATAAGAGACAATACTGAAGTTTTGAAATGAAACATTATTGTTGTTATTTAGGTCAGTAAAACCAGAATAACCTCTTAACTGAAACAGCTAGGGTCAGGAGTCCTACTAAAGACATTATTTTACACTTTTGATTTTACTCTCGCTAAATTATGTGTGTTGCAGAACTGGGAAAAGGAAGGCACACAACAGTGTCCTCATTAACAGACAGAATCAGGCCCCATTTTTTTTTTTTGTCTCCTGAATGCAGTAGCTTAACATTACAAAGTACGACTAGTAGTTCTGAAGTCCAATCTTTAGTGTTTCTACTGCTTTTACAGGGACTGAAAGAAGTGGATTCAAGCAAGCAGACCTAGAGCTAAGTCTTCTGAGGGAGCTCTGCAATCTCCAGGTTGCAACTCATTAGACATTGTGTTACCCATATTTAAGCTTTAAATCAGTCTTTAAGTCTGACTATCCCTAGAAAATTCTGCATAAGCTTTTTAGTCCTGGAGGCAGGAACTTCTCCATAGCCAAGAGGTAGAGGTAGTAGTGACACATGAAGGAAGAGGGAGCTCTATCTCCTGTCTCCAAGTGTGAAGATGACCTTTCTAAAGATATCTGATAAGGCAACTGTTAACACTAGTGCCCCGAAGTTTAACACCCTTTCTCCTTGCCCAACAGCCTCTGATGGAAGTACAGAATTAAACTCACCCAGGCTGTTTGACTGAGACACTTCCTATTCATATAGTCCTGGCTGAAGGCTGCACAATGCACACAAAACTGGTGTATTTGTTTCTAGTTCCTGTCCAACCAACCACTAGAGAGTTGTGTGCAGATGACGAGCTGCTTCATAAAAAATTATTCTACAGGAAAAAAAAGTTTTGACATGTTTCCCTTGGTGTTACACACTTGCATGCACATTTTTTGCCAATTAGATTACCAGCAACATTTAGAATAGGAAACAACATTTAATAAAGTTTACCATTACAATCTCAAAAGTAAAATTTAGATAATTAAAACTGCAACTTTCAGTAGGTGAAAATAAGTTTACTTTCTTATATGCTTACCCTATTTTGACTAGAGTTTGACTTTTCTGGAACTTTAACATTGAATGTATCTTTTGCATTAAAGCAATGGGTTTTTTTATCAAAGTAGATCTTATCCTTAAGGTACTCAATGTCTAAATACAGTTACTGAACTGAATACAAAAATGCTTGTCCCTTTATATTGTCTCAATATCATGTTAAACAGCTGAGTATGCCTTACTTATTTCTAGGCACTGTGGTCTCTCAAGTGTCTTTTAAAAGTTTATGACTATTGATGGCCTCAAAGATGATGTAAAGCAGCAACCACAAATGATCCAAGCCTTATGCTATAAGTGAAGACAGCAGCAGAAGCAGCTCTGTGCAGGCCTGTGGCTTACCTGCCATTAATGTTATGAATCCTTGTCTTACATTTGCTCAGTCATTGTTCTGTTATAATATTGAAAAGAACAAACAAACAAAAAGCACAAAATAAGTATTGAAGTATAAGGTTATTTTTTTCTCTATCTTTTGTTCACAGAGTTACTGTCAGTGATTTAAAGGGTATATCTTTTGTAGTCTGAATCAGCTTGACTTCTTTTAGTCTCATTTAGTCTTGCAATGATCCAAGAATAAGATTCTCTATGCTTTAAAACCTTCATTTTAAGATTGTTTTTACTTTCTGGAAGGCTTGCAGTAGCCAAACAATCCCTGAATTCAAGAGTTATGAATGAAACTTGGTAACCTATGATGTCTAGGTGGTCAATACCAGATTAATATTCGGTGACCTTTAATTATACATGTGCCATCCATTAAGTAGAAGGATTGTGGTTGTGTTCTGCTGTGGAAAAGCAGTGGAAAAAAACATTATGAAAGGATTATTCTTTTATTTTCTTTGGATACAATAAAACCTATCTACTTCTGGGCAGATCCTTTCAGCTTTTATGTTTGATGGAGACATGAAAACTCTTGATTGCACTGATTATACAAGGAGGTTGGGGAATTTTCCCAGAGCTAGACTCCATTTAGTCACACAAATTCCCCCTTTTGCACCTATCGACTTTCTTGTTCAGTCGGTGCTTACACAACCACAAAATTAATCACTGAAATACTACACAAGTTAGATGTGCCAAAGCTGAATATCTGTTTTAAGCCCAACTGTCAATTTAGGTTACCATCACCAGTTCAATAGCCATGGTCATCATAGGCCAGTTGGTACTGTGCTTCTTGTTGAGGAGACTCAGAGATCCCTCATCCTGACTGCAGAGTTTTCACTTGACTTAACTAAAGAGAAGACCTTAAATTAGGAGCCTGTCACACCTAGTACTTCTATTATCATGTATGCTGCACCAAATTATTTGCGAGTTTCTGTTCATCTGAAAAAAAAAGGAAAGAAAATAATTCAATGTAACTGAAAATTCATTTAAACAAAAAAAAATAAAATTTAAAGTCACTTTTAAAAAAGCTACTTGCATAAGCAAGCTAAAGTGCCTGGGATCAAGCCTTGCAGGAGTTTTATAAATTTCAATTTTCTGAGAACACAAATATAATATACCATCTACCTTGTTGAAGACGGGGATGGACATGATTTGCAGCTTGAACTGACATTATTAAAAAAAGAAATGACAGAAAATTAGCACCATTGAGTTAACATATTTTTGCTGTTTATCTTCAAAATATGCATATTTTTACTTTTCCTTAAAACGTTTACAGCACATAAATATTTTTAGAAATTCAAGACTCTTATCTGTCTTCAAAGTCACATTAGATGTAATTTTATTCTTGCTAGGAGAAATGTAGATGGTTTAGAAGAATTTGTAATATGCTCCTATTCATGAGATTTTAGTCACATTTCTTTTATATCTTTTCCCCTAACATTGTTACATTTGATAACAGAAATAAAGAAGTTCCTCCTGAAGAGCAGTGGTTGACAGAAGTCTTGTGAAATAGATAGCAATTGAGCATCAAATTTTAAATTTACTAGTGTAATAATTTCTTTAGCAACCAATATAAGTGGTTATAGTGGTAATTGTAACAGGTGTTGCCAAACATAAGACTTGCTGGTATGAGTCCAAATCTCATAGCATTGACACAGGTACTTCATGTAGTGAGTAGCCTTCTTTTTCTTCTAGAAATCTACTATCTACTAAAATTCCTCTACATAAAGAAGGAATTGGATATGAGGTAAACCTCAGTAAGCACATCTGTGGTTTTAATTTAGTAAAGGAGAGCAGTGTTAGTGCCTCTGGTAAATTCAGGTGCAGATTCTGCCTTTGCTGCCCTTGCCTGTTCATTTGATGATATTGTAAATTACTAAGAAAAGGGTCAAATGTGTCCAGTGGGTGTAACAAGAGGACCGTGTGTACATTTTTCTTAATTTGAGTAGGAAAAGCCAAAAAGCTTTTCTTTGATTTCCAGTAATTAACCTTGCCAGACAGACCATGAAGAGTAAATAGGCAATCTGCAGTCAAGCATGAAGTTACCCTTCTATAGGGTCATGTGTTGAATTTATGAGAAGAGCAATTACATACCCCTCAGGAAATCTTGTTCAAGATATTGTAATCAGGGAGAAGATAGAGAAGAAATAAATGTAATAAATGCATGCAAGTTTTGATTAAAGTGTCACGAGTATGTATATCCTCTAATTTTTTTTCATATTCTCAGGTAAGGCTAGGAAAGATGGGTCATTTAGCAGTATCTTTCAGTTGTATTCCCATCCAGAGAATATGATATCTCATAACCAAGAATGAACTCTGAGGGGACATTGTCAACTCAGATTTTATATTAAAGGGCACCTCAGGTCCTTATATACTTCTTTAGAAGTCACCAACAACAAACTGCGTTGTGTACAAGAGGTGGGGGAAGGGTAGGGGTCATGAATGTGCAGAGAAACTATTTCTACATATCAGAAACAGGGCAATTTGCAGCTATGTTGATGTCAATATATTCTGGGGACTAAAACTAGTGGATCTGCAGCAATGAATTGTTGACGTTAAAAATCTTAGTTGACACAAGGTAAAAAGTTAAAGTCTTATAGTTTTTCTCCCATTTTTCTTTCCCCCACCCCTAATTTCACAAGTTAGTTTGATGCCCATTTGCAACTGGTGTTCAGTAAACATAGTCTTGGAAAAACCTTCTGATTCCCATTCCTCTAAATGAAATCATCTTCTTTTGTTCTGACACCCCTCTACATTATACTATGATCTGAACAAAAATTGTCATATGGAGGTGCACCGTAATACCTGTGGGGACCTATAACCTGAAATAATGGTGCAGCTTAATAACTGAAGTAAGGGAGATTTACGTGCTAGCTTGGGCTCATCTGGCCTTAATTCTATCTGTAGCCTTCTGGTTAATGCTATAGAGCATCTAGTAAAACTATTCTGGTAGCAATTATGATAGGAATCATAGGAATTTTGGCTGGATGTTACCTTTGAACTTTGTGTTATGAGACAAGTTTTAACCCCTAGACCACTGTGGTAGCAGTAGTCATGGTGTAAAACACTTTATACATGTGTTCAGGTAAAACACATAAGTTTAGGCATACAATTCTGATAAAAGAAGACATGTGATCCTTCAAATTAATATTTAAGTAGAAAAGAGAAGAATCAAGTTAAGCTTTGATTCTTTTTCACTGTTTTAAGTAACAAGAGGATACAGTGGGAGGACTGTTCCCACTCAAGCTCTTGTACCTTTTGCATGGTGTTTAAGGATATAGACAGGATAATTGTAATATACTATGTACTTATAATTTAACTTCCATGTAATTATTACAGACTTACTATATTATCAGAGTAGAAAATCAGAAATTCTTAAGATGTCATTCATTTAATCTGAAAACAGCCAGGACAAAAAAAATCAGTCAAATTTTGGTATCCAAGGAAGTAACTAATGGGACACGAGCAACTTTTCTCTTAGTTTTATTGAGAGTAGTAGCCTGAAGTAGAGAGCACAACTGTGCCCAAGTCAGTGGAAAACACCCACTCAGCCATGCAGATACTCATCAACCTTATACACCTCCTGGATATTTGGCTGGCCTGGAGAAAGCATTGCAGAGTTTGCAGTCCTCATTCACCTGGTGCCTTGCAGCTTTGATTCAGTGTGCACAGCAAAATAAGTCCCTCAGCAGCACTTGGTCCCTCTCCTTTCACAGCTGACAGGCTGCCTGCGTGAGTCCCTGGAGCTGCTGCCTGACTCACCAGCAGGCAGTTTAACCTGCACACCCCAGCCAAGACCAGACATATTTTAGTGCATTCAAACCCCTTTTCTCTTCAGCCGGCTCAATCCAACGTTGGTCAGAGCTCACTGATTCCTCTTGTTCACACAGTGAGACTCAGTCCTTTTGGTAAACTTCTGATGTGACCTGCAGCATGTGATTTCCTGGGAAGGATATAGCAGAAGTTTGTAATCCTTGTTCTAGCATCACCATACTTCCTAGCCTGCACATGTGCAGGGAGAGCAGCCCTTGCCTCATAAGGGATCCTTTATCTGTTCATGTGGTATATACTCTCACATCATTACTAGAATGTAACTGCAAAATTCACCAAAGACTTCTAGATCAGTCATGTTTTATCCTGTAGCAGCTCTGATCTCTGTCTGCTGAAGGTAATTTTTTTTTATACAGAGGAATTCCTCAAAAATAGAGGAGAATGGAAGAAAGAGGGAACAAATGTTCACACATTTAGAACTAAAGAAATCAATACACAAGAGTAAATGAAGAAGAAAAAAAAAATGTAATTGCTTATACACAGCAGTACTTACGTCTGTGAGAATAAATATCCTAGCAGTATTACTCAAATTGTGCAGAAAGAATAATATGGCTCAAATATTGATAAAAAAATATTATAAACAATTATGAAGATAAGTGAACAAGGGAAAATGATTATATATTTTAAAAAACATTACCTTTTTCTGAGTCACTGACAACTGAAAAATGATCTTGACTCCTTACGGCTTAGCAGCCTAACAATAAGTACAAGGTGTACCTCACAAGCCATAAAATCATCCAAGAGAACAATAAGAGCAGATTCTTTAATCCTTCATAATATGTAATAAAATTTCAATTTTGTGAATTTCCACTCTTGTGGTACGAACACAGAGATTTGAAAAAATAGATACACATACAAAACAGTGTTTTAAGTTGAAAAAGCACATTCAGAGCCAGAAAAATCTTTACCTTAAGGAACATCTTGAGAAATGAAGTACTAATCATAGAAGATCAGATAAATGTCATAAGATACAAACAATTAAAAACATGCTGAGGGTCTGTTTTAAGCATGTCTTAGTTACCACCATGAACATTTTGAGGAACTGATTAAGTAGGTTACTATTACATTTGTGGTAACATTAACTGAACATTAAGTATACATATATAAAAATACGTATACGTGTAATGTATAAAAAGGCACACATACACATGCATGGTCATATATGTACACTTATACATACAAACTTGCATATATAGACAGAAAAAGAAATTGATCATTTTGAGTCACTGGCTAGAAATAACTTCATAAAATTAATAAAGGAAGTGAAAAGGTAGGGATGAAGCACAAAAAAGGAACTGAGGAGTAATGAAGAGATGGGTAAAAAAAGTCAGGATATATGCTTAACTGTAAATATCACAGAATCACAAAATATGCTGAGTTGGAAGGAACCCATAAGGATCATCAAGTCCAACACTTAACCCTGCACAGTAACATCCCCAACAGTCACACCATGTGCCTGAGAGCATCATCCAAATACTTCTTGAACTCTGTCAGGCTTAGTGTTGTGACCAGTTCCCTGGGGAGCCTGTTTCAGTGTCTAACCACTATACATTATATTTATACATTCACATATATAAAATATGACTATCCTATTAGCTGCTTAGGGGAAAAATCAAGTGACCTTCATATCACGTGATAAGGATTTTCCCACTTTGTCAATATTAGAAGGCCAAGAAAGGGCATCTGTTAATGTTAGAATTGTAATGCTATCAGATCTAGATAATATGCTTTAGACAATTTTAAAAGACCCAGCTGCTGGAAACTTTGGAATATAAAGGTCAATTTCCACTCAGTGTCTGGAACTGATGAAATTACAGTTGCCTGAGAGAAAACCAGTATGGTGCCAATATCTAAAAACCATGAACAGGGTGAATTACATCAGTAAAAACTCATAAATGAAGTTAGTTAGGCCATTATAGTTCTTAACGTGATGCCAAAGTTATGGCAGAGATGATACAAAACCTGGTTTTCTCTATCTTTAATATTTCTTTTTACTAAGACTTAACTTTGTTTGGTAGAAGCAATTGAAAGATACATTATTTTAAATATTTAGAAGTAGAAGTTCAAGGACATTATTTATATCAGTGATCTGATGGTGGATGAATAAGTTTGTCACAGTACATATTATTATGCAGGATGCATTACACAATAGGCTTTATATAGATATAAATTGTTAATATACACATTCAGTAAGTGATGTAACACAATCTGCAGTTCTTAGTCTGCCTCCAAAGTTTAACCTTTTTACCACTGATGCAGAATGAAAACAATCACTTGTGAAATTTGCAGATGACTGTTGTGAAATTTATGTTAAAGAAATAAGTTAGTGATATTAAAAAGTCTGCTTTTCACAATAAAATGTGCACTATTAGAAACCATTTACTTTACTGTAGTCTGAAGTCAAGTCATGCATCTGAGGGAAGAATGCATATAACGCTGGATCATAAAAATATGTCTCAGAGAGTAATCCTAAAGAAGGTATAAAATATTGAATAATTAATGACACAAAGAACACTATCTTCCAGACTTAGACATGGAAAAAATATAATTTTAAATTGAGATGAAAACACTAGCAACAACTATTATTACAGTCATTATCTCTGGTGGGTTTTTTCCTTATTATGTTGAGATAGCAACTAAAATTACAAAACTAAGAAAGGACTCTTTTATCTTGGGTACTCAACCAAGTCAGTTAAGGCTTTTCTCCCACACATTTGAGAGTAACTTTCAAGACAGTGAAAAAAACAAAACCAGAAAATTGTGAGGAGAGTAGGCTCATATTTAGAATTAACTCAGAGCAGATGTTGACAAGGGAGCTAATCCAGGTGACAAAAATTAAAGATCTTAAATCATTATTGATTGTTGGGTCTGCCATGGGCACTTTGCCCAGACAGTAAGCCAGAGACAGATCATAAGATGAAGTTGTTAAGTATATAGTCTGACTCAAACATCTTTAGACTGTTTAGATTTGGAAATACTGTTGAAAAGAAGGTGAAATGTTTCTGAAGAATGATTTTATGGTAAAGTAGCAGTGTATAATTTTGGTTTGTTGTACTGAAGAAAAAAAATCCCACAGCAAAATATAGTAATCTGTGGATTTTCTGCTAAGAAAAGAAAAAAAAATGAAAAGAAAAAAGATGTCTCAAAAGAAGAGTCAAAATTATTTGAACCATTGGCTGTGATATAATTCTTCAAAATTTTGTTTCATATTAGTACCTATATTCTCAGGACACTTTTATTTCAGAGATACAAAGAATAGGACAATGCAACTTTCAGCTACTATTACATTTTGGCTATGCTTGGAAAGCCAGCTCAGTACCATTTGGAAAAAAATGTAGTTTGTAGCTACATCTATTACATCTTCAGGAAACTTCCCAGGACTGTTAGAAGAGGGTAGTACATTTACACTGTATTGTCTTCCTGCAGCTCCACTTGCAAATGTAGGCTGATTCTTTTTAGTACTAGGAGTTTGCATCATAGGTCAGAATCTTTCATACACCATTGAGGTGTTAATATTTCCATTAAACTAAAATTTATTTCCTGATTTACCATTCAGTTCCAGGGCTGTCAGCCAGCAGCTAAACTACGGTTTTAATAGTGTGGAAATAGAATAAAATCAATAACTAGAGAAGCCTCTGACTTTGTGAAGTCAACCTTAATCATGAATCAGTTATCTCAGATTTTTTGACATAACTCAAATAGATTGTGCTAAGGCAGAGAGTGGTACCTGAGAATTTATGACAAGGTCATATCCCAACAGTGTCAGGGACTTTCCAACCCTGCCTAGGGCACTTGCAAAACACCAAGCTTTAAAGCTTCTCTCTGTTTAAACTATTTATTGCCTGAGGTATGAGAGGAAGCAGAGCAAGGAGAACATGGAAGTGCGGGGCAAAGGTCAGAGTTCTGGAGACCTCTAGTATATGGTTTTGTTGTGTTTGCCAATTTACAGGAAAAAGCAATGAAGTGAATAAGGCAGAAGTAGTCAGATCACGTTGTGACATGGGAAAGATGTTGCTGATGTTGCATATATGTGTTAAACTGAACAAAAAACAATTCTACAATAACATATCTAATGATAAGGCACAAACATTACCTTATACAAGTAGCCACGCTCTCAGGAAACATACTGTTTCTAATGCAAACTTCAAAGCAATTGTACCACTTCAAAATTCTACAGAAAAAAAAAAATTCTACTAAGTATGTTCCCTCAACTCCTCGTTTGTTTAATAGAGTGATAGCAGGGTCTTTGCCAGCTAACTGAAGCATTTCTGGCTGTGATTACACTGCTATTTCTTTCCTGAAGCCATGTTCTTGCAGTAATAGATCCTTCTTCAAATGTCTTTTACAATGAAAGAGACATTAAATATTAGCAATATTTTTATGAAAGGAAAGCAAAAAGAATTTTTGGATTGTATCCGAGTGAGAAGTTCATTCTAATGCAGAAAAGACACAGCCCTCATTACAAATCTCTAGTGTGTTCACATTTGAAGTATTACATCTTATTACCTCATAATTAGAAAATTTTAATGTCTGAATCTTAATTCTGAAAGGCTTTTGGAAGACCTAGGAAACTACAGAAATGGAAAAATAGGTGAAAAATGCAGAAAAAATTGAGTCATTTAGCTAAGGAACAATGAAAATAATGAAAATGCAAGAATACATAGCAATTCAGAAACACCGTGAGATATTAAAACTTATAAGCACAGATTATTTAGAGTACCTGAGGCATAGTCAAGTGGAACAAAGCTTGTCATAGTTTGAAATTGGCCGCCCTTGAGAGTTCGAGGGGCTCAGAGGTGATTGGGTGCCAGGGCAGTGTTCTCTGGAGAGCCGATCACTGTCCATGTTGTTCACTTCTGCTCAAAATCATATATCACAGCACCGGAAATGGTTGGCAGTTCTGTCTTGGTTGTTTTGCTGTTGGTGTCTGCTGCGTGTAGGTGGACAAGGCCAGGGGGTGGCTGGGCTCCCTCTCTTCCCCTCCGGGGGGGAAAGGGGAGCCCTGCGACCCCCCAGCTCAGCCTTTGGCTAGAGTTAGAATCAGCATTTGGAGTGTGTGCTGTGAAGGAAGAATTTCACAGCACCTGAGGTAAGAGGGAGGAGGCTAGGCCTTCTTCCCCCCCCTGCAGCTGCGGGATGCTTGGGACAGTGCATAACTGAACCGACCTGCCTGTGACCAAGGCTAGGGGGCTTTTTCCCCCCACTGCATTTAGGCTGGTGGGGGGTGGATTTTAAGGCTCAGCGCTTGAGCAGAGCCAAGTGGACAGGCTGATAAATCAGCTCGGTGCTTGGGAGAAGAATCTCAGGTGAAACTGGAAACGAGCCAAGAGCTCGAGAGTTGCCTGCCAAAGGTGATTGGGGGCAGCTGAGAACTGATGTGGAGGAATGAAGATTCCAGGATGTGGACACTTGATAAGCTAAGCTACACTACAACAGCCTACGAACCGAGGTGAGACACCGAGAGGGAGGAATCACCAGAAGCAGAAGAGCAAGGACTCAAAGCTATTTTCTTGGACTTCATGAGGAGGAGAGACTACAACAAAGAACTGCTGGAACTTGGTGAGGAGGGAGTGTTCAGGAGCCCAGAACACTCCCACAGCAAAAGACTGTGTTACGTATCAGCCTTAAAGGCTGCTCCTGGACTAAAGTTAAAGGAGGGGCTTGAAAGGACTGACTGATAGTAATGTAATATATATATATAATTGCCTTTAGTTTGTATAGTATTTATGTGTGTAAATAAATGTATATACTTCCCCCTTCCCCTACAGAAGCCTCTGGCCTGAAAGTTTCTCTCCGGTGTTAAGACAAGTTGTTGAGAAGGGGTGGGAGAAGCCTAAAAATTGGATTTTGGATTTCTAATGTGGCTCAAACTGCCACAAAGCTGAATAAGCATGAACTGATAAGGCACCTTGACACCAATTCCTGCTACATTGATAATTCATTTTCCATAAGAAGTGTCTTTAATAGACTTGTAGTACTACTTAAAATTAAGAAATGATTGATCTTTGACAAAGGATTCTTTTTCTCTGTTCCATCTAGTCATTGAAAAGATCTGTAGGTGCAAGCAGCTCTGCTCATTTACACCAGCAGAGAATTCCCTCTTACTGCTTGCATTATGTAGATAAGAAGGAGCAAAAGAGAAGTATGATGCAGAGCATGGAAGGGATTTGTGTGGTGCAAAGTTCACTTTAATGTTCAGAGTCAAACAGGAGGAGAGAAACAGCATGGCCACTCTAAAACAGTATTGTTCAGCTTCATTCCTCTACGTTATTTTAGAAGAGGTCTTTGTTTTAATCTAGTAATTCTCCTTTCCAAAAGTTCAATTAGCATTTTTGATACCACATCATGAGTCCCCCTCCCCATCAAGCAAATTTAAAGCACATTTTAATCACTCTGCTTGTCTAATTCACAAGGTACATCAAGCTTTGCTGTAGTTTACAGTTATGTTGTAGCTTCCACACATACAACATTAGTCTGGATAAGGGTTTCCATTCTTAAAATGAAGGAGAAACATTCAGAAATTTCACACAACTCTTTTTTGGTTTACTATAAACAGTCTATGTTCAAAACTGTGCTACAATTTGAAAATCTTCATTAAAAATAGGAAAATTACAAATGTGTATAGAGTAATTATTTTCTGTTTTGCATTACTCTCTAATATTTTTTTACGTTCATGATTGAGCATTAGCCACCCAGACTTCATACAGAGTACAGTTCCTTTCACAGAAAAATACCAATAGTAGTTTTTATTTCAATATGCATAAATGAGACCATTACTTTCAAGCTGAGAATCCCTTCACTTTAGAGAACTTACCTGAAGAGACTATCAGAAGGTAAGAAGGACTGGCAAAGAGTAAAATACTAAAAATTCACAAAAGCTTAAAAAAGAAAAAAAAGTCTATACCTACTGAGAACTTAATAATAGTGTCAGAGCATGGCTCAGCACACAGCAGGACTTGTCAGAGGTAACGCCAGGTGACAAGATGGAAAGGATGCAGACAGCAAGTAGGTGGCAACACAAAATTGCTGGAAAGCACAAGCCTTTATATTTACTAACTTTTTTTCCCTCTTATTCTTTTTTTAAACCCCTGACTGTTCTAATGGCAATTCTTATGTATAAAATCCTCTCCCTCTGGCAAAACACATGGTTCAGTACAACATGGCAACACCTTCTTTAACCCTGGCACAGTAGACATACTCAATTACTCTGCTGCTATGAAAAATCATTTTCACAGGTATTGCCTCTCTGAAACTAATATCAGCATATTTTTTATTACTTGCTTTTCAACTTCACTCTTTTGCTTGCATTTACGGGTAGAACAGTACTAGAGTATGCAGATACCAATTTTTAGCATTATCTTTACTAGAACATCCACCATCAGTCCCCTCTCAGTCTCTTCCAGTATATAACTAGAAATACCAGCACATAAAAACTTAGCGACACCACCTCTGTGAAGTAGTGGCTCCAAATAACCAGTTACCCATGTTAAACACATGAGTTTGTGACTTCAATTTTTTTAGCTAATATCAAATATTTTCAAGGTCCCCACATAAATCTACTTCTGAACAGAAATTCTTTGCTCCAACTATCTCTGATACAGACCTCTTATAAACTGCACTAAACCATGACAAGTGTTGTGTGGTAGAGGAACAGGAAACGGATTAAGATTTAGGTTCTCTTGTGACCTAAGGCAAGAATTGAATTAAGCCACTGTACCTGACATATTAGAGGTTAGACTTAGAGACAGCTTTTAGGAATTGTCACTTATATAATTGCAATATTGGAAGTCTAAACCTCTGGTTCCAAGAATGAACATCACCAGGCTTTGAAAATGAGGCAACTAAGAGGGTTTTGGGAAAAGTTCCTTTAGCATGCAGGGGGTGGCCGGGACGCTAGAAAACACACTGGCTGACATCTCCCTTCATTTGATCTTCAGCATCAACTTCAGGCTCAATGATAGACAGTTGCAGACTGAATGGCCCTACTGATTAGACCACTTAGAGAGCTGGAGATTTTCTGTAAGGTTTTACTGACCCTCAGGGTGTGTAATCTTTCTGTTCCCACTTGCCAGAGATTGACCTAATTAACACACTATGGAGTAGGCTAGGCTGGAGAAAAAAAAAAAAAAAAAGGAGAAGAAACACACATTCATTAGTCCCCTTGCTGGAACTGGACTGCCCTACGAAGAATGTAACACTGGCAGCATCAGAGACAATAAACAAGAGGGAGTCTGATGCTGCAGGCCAACAAGGAAAGTGCCTGTGCTCCTCCAGTGTCAACAAAGGCAAAGAACCCTTTACCAGATGCAGCAAACTGTCCAAGAAAACAGAAAAACTGGCAAAGCTTCCACGCAGGCAGAACATCAGCATCCATGAACCTTATGTAAAAGTATTCCTTAAGGAATATCAACATTTAAGAGAACCCCATCTATTTTGTGCTCCTGCACCCTGATAAAACACTCCACATGAAACAACTTTATGGGAACATTTGGTCTGCTGCCAGACAGGACAATGCTCTGCTTCTGCTTCTGCTTGGTCTGTTTCATGATAATCACATCTTCCTTGAGCTACAGATCCATGAAGCAATATCAGCTCCATAGAGGCTAGAAATAGTTCTTCAAAAGGATTCAGATAAAGAGGTACTTTCTAGAAGTGACTAACTATATCACCTCAATGGAGAGCAGCTTGAGATAGTTTCAGCCAAGATCAATGCACTACCTAAGAATGACAGGCAGGAAAAGTAGCTTGGATAGCTTGAAGGAAAGTGAGGTAAAGACAAAATAATTAGAAACTGCTCTGTAAAATGAAGCTTAATCAGAAAATAGAATAGCTTTAGAGAATCAAATTATCACCAGTGAAAGTATGGAAAGAGCTACTTAAAAGGACTACGAGAGCAGCTATTTGTATGGCCCTTGCTTTATTTAAACAAAAACATACAAAAAATGGAGGCTGTACACATTAAGAATGAAGATTAAATTGTCAGAGAAACTAGACTTCAATTGTTATATTCCTGAAAAGTGGCTCAACATGTCATCTTAGGGTTCTATGTGTTGTATTTTTAATGTTTCTTCAGTTTAAGAACAAAATCTTTTATCACTAAGCACCAGCCTTGCAAACTCACCATGGGGTCTAGAAATCAAAGTCAGCTTTTTCAGTTTCATGTAGTATTACCAGTTTTGCAGTAAGAATTTAGCTGAGAATTCTGTTTGTATGTAACCCAGAACTGTCAATTATACTAAGTCACAGGTAAATAGCATTGACTCAGCAAAAGCAACAAAATTTTGTGAGAAAATTTTATACAAGTCAAGGTCACTCAATTTCAGTTAAAGTTATTTTTTTGTTTTTCGCTAATTTTTTATCAGAATTGAATTTCAGTATTTGAAAATAAAAGTATTTTCATCTGTAGTACATCTACTACTTATATGTAGCAGACATATCCTACACATCTGGTGCTTATCAGGAAGCACAAACGAACAAGTGGGAATTTAAAAAAAAAACCACAAAACCCAAAAAAAACCCCCAAACCAACCAACCTACCAAAGTCCCACAGCAGATTTCTACTGAATCTTCTCCTATTGCTAGCCAAATATATTGATAAATTGCCAAGAATTTCAGAACTGCACTGTTGTCACAAAACTGAAAGTCAAACATAATTCACATCTACCAAGCTGCTGACTTAACACACGGTGTTAACTACTAGCAAACCCCAATACATATAAATTCACTACATTCCTGAGATTACTGATTTATAGTTTACATTTTAGAAATTGAGGTACAGGAACAAGGGACCAAGAATTAAAATACAACATAGGTGATCAAGAACAAGAATGATTAAAAACAAATACCAACACATTAGAAGGCAAATAAACATCTAAGTTCTAGTGTGAATTAGGATTCATTAGCTGTGTGTCCTTGCAGTTATGAAATGTAATGCCTCAGCCTGAGAAAAATATGATTCAAAGTCTTCTTAATATAAAGAAATTAATATAAGGGAGGAATTCAGTGCAAAACATAAACACCACCTTACTCTTTCACCAGGCTGAAAACCTATGTCTCTCCTGTCTTTGGCTGCCTCATGGATTTGCTGGTATCTCTCCAGAGACACTGATTGATGTGGCTTACACCACAATAGTCTAATAAAAAGTTGACAGAAAAAAGTCGTACTGGGATTCTGATTCCTTTACTTGAGACTATTTATAATCAGACAGATAATAACCAAACAAAAATACTTCAGAAGGTAGAGAACATGTAGCAAAAGCTACATCCTTTTTGATAGATCTAGTCAGTAGTCTTGCCTCTGAATAGAAACAGAACTCCCTTATTCATAAAAACAATAACTGTTAAGCATAAGCATCAGTTTACAGTTCATGAACTAAGAATATTGCTAATATTTCTGGTTATGTTTTTTTTTTAAAATACATGTAAGGCACTACCTGCTGGGTACTATTGGTGAAAGCTGAACATAGAAAGCTGATACTGCACAGCAGCAAGTGAAGGGAGCAGTTATTCTCCTTTCTAACAACAACTTGATGGCAATTGAAACTACACAGTCCTATCTCTTTTGGAAAGTGTGTACTTCTTAAACCATCAATTTAATTAGGAAGCTGTTGAATAGAACAGGAATGAGGATATTGATGTTTCTAAACATGCCTTGATACTGTTACTTTTTCAGTGAGATGGTAGACTTGACTATGTAGTCTAGTGCTCCACGGAAAGAGAGATCTTATGCAAATTATCATAACCAAAGTAGCTCATACTGTGACTATTTCCCTCTTTGCTAGAAGACTGCTTGAATGGGGTAAAAAGTAAAGTTCACTGACATTTGACATTTGAAATACACTTTCATTCCCACTTGTCAAACTTATTCATCTCCCTGGACAGCATATTCATTCTTTCAAACCAGTATATCTCTCTAAACCAAATTTTCTATCTAATTCAAGTCTATGAATTATGTTACCTTAATAGATGCTTGAAATTTAGAAGAAACAAAGTTTTGATATGTACAGTCCATTTTCCACTCACAGACATCAACCTACTTTTCCTTGAGTCTCCAATTGCTTTTTAAAAAAAAATTCAATCTTTTATTCATGTGTTTATTTATCTTTACTTTTTATGCAAGGATAATTTAAAAAAGAGAGCACTACAAGATTTGGAGGAATACACATATATACTTTTCCCAGCTAATTTACATAAGAAGCTGAGCTGATCATGTGTGAAAAATTGTTGCTGCTAAGTGGAACATTGCGGTACTACAAACTAGGACCAACGTTTAAATACTTTGATACCATCTTTGGTACCTGTAAGTATACAGCAAACTCCTCATGTAATCAACATAAAGTATATATTGTTCATAAAGGTAAGGGCATCGGTAGAAGGATATATGCCTATGAAGTTTTGAGAATGAAATTCTGAGGTCACTCTTCCATCCATTCACTCCACTTCAGAACATTATCAATTTAAAACTCCTATGGTTAGATGAGTTGTTTATTATTTGCTTTTTGACACTTGGATTAATTTAGGAAATCTTCTCTTTGACATATAAGGAGGATCACACACTGCGGTACCCCATTACCTAATAATGTGAGAATTTATCAACATATAGGAAAGTTAGCTGCAGGACAGTAGCTGCTGACTGTGTGCATTATTTCCATAAGTCCTTAGCAAATCTCACCAAATCAGCACATAAAATCTGACCAGAATAACTATAATAGATTCTAAGACAATTCCTATACATCATCTATCAAGTTTACATGAGGAAACGAAGACCAGAATAAGAAGTATTCTGTCCACAAAATGCTGAAAACTAGAACAATAGATGCAGAACTGTGTTGGCATATAAACTGTAAGCTTACTATGAATTGTGATATTCTTCCTATGCGGTGCACTTGTGTTGGATCCAAAATTCATATATCTGCAGAAAGGAATTTGAGTGGTCTCAGCAAAAGGCCGTGGGCTATAAGAACTAGGGAAAAAAGCCTCAATTTAAGAAGCAAATGGGACATCACCAGTGTGGAGTGCCCTGCCCAAGCCAGAGAGACCATACCCTGATGTTATCAAGCATCTGCAGAAGACCTATGGTGTTCCCTGAATGCCCTAAGATGAAGTGAATTTTCCCCTATGATGTAAGGGTTAAGACCCCAAAATTTGTAAACTTAGGTTTTCCCCTTATGTCATCCCCTGAAACCCCCTAACTGCAATAACTGCAATAGTTACAACCCCCTGTTGAATATGTAGACCCTAAACCCTTTAAATATCAATTTGTAAGTCCAATAAAGGATTCCAGTTTCTTGCCTCCACCTGGGATCGACTTAGTTTATTGACTCACCACTCACTTTGACGTGAAATCAGGCTAGAAATGAATTTACACTCCAAGGTCCTGGGAGCCAGTCTGTGCTCAGGAGTACAGGCATAACTCTTAACAGTTGTGGGATAGCTGCATGCATTCTCCCCAGCCCATCTACCTACAGCACTACTCACCAGGAAACCCTTCGTATCTTTTCATGGAAAAAGGCATAAAACCCAGAGGGAACTACCAGGTGTTGATGGATGAGGGTTTCAGGCAGAAGATGAATTATCAGTGTGATAATTTACACCAAATTCACTACTGTGGAATGAAAAGAAAGGAAGTCTATGCAAAAGCCTCCACAGTGGAAGCTGAGAGAAAAAGAATAGTGATGCAAAGACTGCATTCTGTTTGTTGTCTTTTTCTAGAATGACTGTCTCAGAAGTTCTGTGCTATTGCTTTATGGGACTAGAGAGAGCAATAAAAATTTAAAACAATAGGCATTGCCACTTTTAGTTAGTAACAAATATTACAGAAAGAGGATATTTGCCAGTTAAGTCACCCATAGAGAAGTATTTAAAGCTCATAAAATGTTCTTCTGAACTCTTATTGTTTGTGAACAGGAAACCATTACCTCCCTCTACAATTAATTCAGTTAGAAGTTTTGGTTTTCTTTTTCTGAACAAAAACAGCAATACTGTACACTGCAGTGCTTTCAAGTAGTTCAGGGAGCACCTCTTTTAAACTCTTTCTCCCCCCCTTTTTCTAATCCTGACTCTGCATGTACTCTTTGTTTAAATCTGCATTACAGTATTGCCAAAAGCTGAAACTCACCATGGGAATCTGTTTTTGCAGAAAACTGCTAAAAGAGGTACTTTGTCACACTGAAAAATATTTGCATGTTACACAGAAACCATTAAGACATCCTTTCATGTAGAAAAATTGAAGTGAATTTCACTTCTGTTTTGGTAACTCATTATTTGTATTCTAATCTCAAAGATCAATCAAAATCAGAATTCTGTAGTTAGCTATTTCCCTTGTCCCACTGTGTTAATATCAGTGCTTGACAAAATTTATTTATTTTTCATTCCCTAATCACCAACTGTAGTCCTCAGTCTGACAAAAGAGAAGTTAAAATGCAGAAAGACCGGGTGTAAAGAGTAACTTCAATTATGGGCATCTGCCCCCCAGTAGGGAAATATGAAATACCAAAGAATTGTTTAGGTTATTTCTATAGTAAGGAAAAGCATGTGGCTTTAAGTAACAGTTGCCAAATTACAAACATTTAAACCGAGTATTGTTTAAATATAATATGTTCTATGAAAAGGCCAATAAGCATGAGAACTGGCCTGAAATGCGATTGTTTTGTAAGTTGCTTATTGCCTACAGCACTGACTTTGATGCCTTTGTCTGTTTGGACTTTGCAGCATGCAAAATTCCTTAATATCTTTGCTGTTAAGTTTGCTTTTGTTCATTATATAAGTAGTAAGAATAGATAAATCTCCAAATCTTTTATGATATAGGAAATTAACAGTCAGGATTATTTGGCATTTCAATGTGATGGATGAAAGAAAGGTGTTTGAATGTTTCATTCCAGTGACCTCAGCCTTGCTTCATTAAAATTCCATATTACTATGTAAAAAATAAGTTATTTTGTTCCTATTAAAAGTCTGGTCAAGTCATAACAAGAGACGTGAATACTTTTTCGCTGTAATTAACCAGGTTCCATGGTGGTCTATATATTTGTAATTCTGGGGAGACTTTTTTGTGAGGAAAAAAGAAGAGTTAGAAGAAACAAACCTATATTATTTTACAAGTTGAATATTAAAAAAAAAAAAAAATCTATGTTTCTTTAAATCTAAAAATACATTAAACTTGTTTTAAAGAATAGTACAGCTTGGCAAGCACCTTTACCCTTGATCTTTGAGCCCTTGTAAAAGATCTATATATTGTTCTGACAAGTTTATGGAAATATTTTGCTTGTTTTAATATCAATTTCCACTTCCAAAGACATTGGTGGGGGAAGTACAGTAGAAAATGTTGGAAAAAAAAAGTTGTTTGATCCAAAGTGAAAGAAATGCCTTTTGTGATTGGTTGGATACTTTTCTAGTGAAACATTTTGTGACTCCAGGGCAGGGTGTAGGTATCTACTCCGATCACACCTTAGCAACCAGCTAACTCAGATACCAATCTAGGAGAAAACTTCCAGAGTTTGACTAATATTCAAGGAATTCATAGAGCAGTTCATTCTACAGTGTAAATATGAAAGGAAATTCGTTTCTTAAACAAACAAACAAAAGAGTGTTACATTGACAGTAGCCCAATAACACAGACAAGACCATCCTCGCATTCTTATGGATTCAGTAAAAAGGTTGAGAAAGAACATTTGGGAAAAGCTGCCTAATTAAGGAAAAAAGAATTCTAAAACTACAAAAGGAAGAGATTTTATTAATGCTTAAATTTACTGCAAGTCAGTCAGTTCAACCACATACCAGTGCTGGGTACAGATGATATATGGATGTCTGTGTGTGTATTTCTTAAAGAATTTTGGGAGTTATATTTTAATATATCTATTCCTGCAAATCTGTTGATCTGCAGCAATCTTTAAAAGAACCAGACTGGTCAACAAAGGGTCAAATAGTGAACTCCTGCATTTGTAACTGCAAAGGAAACTGAAAACCTGTTATGAAATGGAAACAGTAAACTCAAGGAGGGAGGAAACTTGTTTGGATTTTTTAGTATTAATACCTCCCACTTCTTTTGTGGAAATGAACATTTAAATTGAATTGCATGTAGCATAATTGTAAAAATAAGATAGAAAATAGATAATGAATTGAGTAATTTTGTATTACTTACTAATTTATATAATTTTCAGACAAATGTAATTACTATATTTCATTACAGAAGAAATGTAACTGATTCCTCTAATAGTGCTTTGAGTTTTGTACTAGATAAACCAGATTCAAAATACAGGAATATGAAATATTTATTCAAAGACAGATTATGCTTGACAGATATTCTGAGTTTATACCTACTTTGGATATATTTCTGCTGCAGATTTCATTATATATTTCTACTGAAGATGCTCTGTGAGAAGCCCCCAGTTTGAAGTGAAGTGGCACAACAGGGTGATTAACAGCAAAGCCTCACACAAGCTGTCCCAAGTCGCAAAAAAGACCCTACTACAAGACAACAGATGTATGTTTTGACCTGATAAAGGAAAATGTGTAAGTAGCTTACTTACAATGAACTGTAGAATTTATCAAGGGTGATCATTTCTGCCCAACAAAGAGTTGTAAGAATGTTCTAGAGACATGCTTAATTTAATCCAAATCATCAACCATTTATTCCAAGCACTTAGCTCTAACTTCACAGCACCAGGCAACAAAAATTTAACAAAGTGTGGATTTCTATGAAAGAGATAAAAGACATAGGAAAAAAAAATCAACTTAAAGAAGGATGCAGAAGCAGTTACTTTAACAAAATTGTGCTCTGAACTGTTCAGCAAAAGTAGTAAACATATATAAACCAGTGGAATCATCCCCACAAACAACACAATTCTTTATCCTGGACTAAAAGAAATTCATAGCATGGATCATTTGAAATATCTGAATGAGATAATTTATTTAAAAATAAATTGAAAGTGTAATTTATTCTGATACTAAGCTCTCTTTGTTTTATGCCTGAAGGTAAATCACATGTGCTACAATATTTGCTCTCTTTTCTTTGCAGGAGAAGTTGTAACATTACCAGATCTCATTACGAGTCTTTTTTTTTAGTGTCTTCTTGCTCAAATCCATATAATTAATGAGGATTTCCCCTTGAATATAATTAAATTTCTAGCTTATACTGGAGTGCAGAAAAGCTTGAGAACATGTGTCACTGCATCTAAAAAATTAAATAATTTTTAAAAAGTGTTTCCAGAACTACTGTTGTCTTTAAGCTGATTTTTCATTCTGAGTTGTTCAACATCATTTTCCAATATGCCGCTTTAGTATTACTTGGATGGAATGTGGTTTCATATAGATGGTAGATTTACTGATTGCTGCAAGGATATATTTAACTTTTTAAATTTATATGTACACACATAGAGACATACCAACATGGAAGAGGGCATATGGTTTGTGTGTGGATAAACATATTTATTTTTTGAGGGTTCGGATAATTAATTACAGACTACTTTTTAGCATATTTTAAACACATGGGGAATAAATGTAAATTCACGTAACTTCATTTAACTTTTTGCAGACTTATACATTCAGAGCAACAAAATCTGAATGAGAGAAAGTATTTCAAACCATCGTATAAATAAAGACAGCAGCTACGGGGCCCTGGTTGAACTAATACGATACAATAAAAACTGTTCATACTCTCTGCTTTATCATCCTAAATAGTATCACAATAAGACTGGTTGAAATTCATTAGACTTTATTTACTACCTGAAATAGAGCATACAGCATCTGTCTGAGTGGTTCACAAGCATAGAAATTCAGCAACATGACAGATACTGTTAAACTAAAATATACACACCCACAGCCTGCTGACCACTAGCAGATGAGGTCCCAGAGGATAAAGCATAGGTCTCTTCTCCCAAATGTGAAGTGATAGGAAAAGAAGAAATGCCCCCAAGTTGTGCCAGGGGAGGTTTAGGTTGGATACTGGGGAAAAGTTTCTTCACCAAAAGTGTTGTTGAGCATTGCAGCAGGCTGACCAGGGAAAAGGTGTGGAGGAACCGTTCCTGGAGGAATTTACAAGATATGTAGATGTGGCACTTAGGGACATGGTTTAGTGGGACGTGGTGGTCTTGGCAGTGCTGGGATAATGATAGGAGTCCAACCCAAAGGATTCAATATTTGATTCAATAATTCAGCACCTTTATCACCCTAGCTGTTCAGGAAGATTTTCAGTCCTACCACCAGTAAGATGTATGTTAACGGATAAATAACATTTCATCTTTCTGGGTTAAGAGGGGTAGCTGCATCCTATCTCATCTGCTATTATGCATGTGTCGAGAGGGAGGACCCATAAGTTGTAATATGCATCACAATATGTTTCAGGGTCCTACATCCTTCATTATTTGTATCAACATCTATGCAGAGAGCCTTACGGATCCCATGCACAGCAAAACCACAAGATTGGTTTGTGTGAGACATTTAGGAGTGAGCAGACAGTCCATATCAATCACATCTGGGTTTCCAGGTCACCGCACAGAGAGCCTTTGAGGCTACCACTAGACACTGTCTACTGGCCTCGCTGAAGTGAGCATTCAGGGGTGAGATTAAAGGAGTATGGCCTGCTGTGCAGTAAAATGTCTCATACACTTTAGAAGTTTTACTGTGGACAAACCAGATTCCAGGGGGTTGTTTGCCCTTATCTAGGCTACAGAATGCACACGTTGTCTGTATGGAAACAGCAAAGAGGAGGTAGAGTAGCAAGCTATTCTGCTTGGTAGATGGTCACAAAAAAAATCTGTTGTATGATTTCCTATCATCAAAAACTTGTCTAAAATGTATAAAACAATCTGATTCCTGAAATCTATTAAAGCTTGAGCTTACCATAACAGTTACAGCTCTGCCCCACCTAGTGAGATTTTCCGAGAGAGACCACAGCCAGGTACTTCAAGCAATGAGTCAGAAAACTCCATAACAACTAATTTCTTACAAAACATGAATACTTCAGACATAAATCTATAAGCTTGCTTTGTTTTGCAAGAATACCATTAAGATCACAGCCTTGCACAATAGTAGTGGTGAGTTCTCTGGTAAGTGGATAAAAGATACAATTTTTAAAACTTTTGGATTGGTTTGTTTCCAAGACAGGCTATTAGAAAACGATCTTGGTTCAGTCCTCTAAAAACAGTTAGCTAAGTATTTAAATAATGACATTGGAAACTTTATCTTGTGCTTTATATAAAATATAGGGGAAACCACTATTTTTTAACTTTGAGAATATATGTTATTCTTCCATTCTACATGTAAGATTTTCCTAGCAACACCGTAAAGTATTAAAAAATGTATTCCTTCTTTTATTCTTTTCCTCTCTTTCTTTAACAATCCATTATCTCTAACTTACCTTACAGTTTTGATTGATAGTGAAAACAGTAATATTCTGTATTCCAAAAGACAGGCACTTGCATAACTGATTTATTGAAACATGCTGAACCAATTGGCATTGTAAAATATTATGAGTGCTAAAAGTGCTTTTTTCATTAATCACTCTAAATGGTTCTGACATTTTTTAAGGGCCAATTTTATGTGGAAATTATCCAAACCCTTTGGGTAGAACAATTTGTTATTTAAAACCTTTTAACATGGAGTGGTGATACTATTTCAATTTGTTTCAAGAGAAAATTATATAGCCTTTTGGGGGAGATGTATAACCATACCTAAAGGATACATTTATTGAATTTAGACATACTCAGTTGTATTTACTATCAGTAACTAACACTAGAACTGTACTTTTCCATGGAAAAATAAAATTTTTATGGAAAAAAGGGGAAATGGATCAACCTTTCATTTTAAATGTTAATTTTAACAATTTATTATCACATCATGGATTTTAACAAGCCGAAGAAGTTCCAGGATTTTGTGAAAGAGAAATACAGAAATTTTATTCACCTCCTTAATATTACATAGAATCATAGAATCATAGAATCAGCCGGGTCGGAAGGGACCTCTGAGATCAAGTCCAACCCCTGATCCAACACTGCCATGGTTACTAGACCATGGCACTGCCATCCAGTCTCATCTTAAAAACCTCCACAGACAGAGAATCCATCAATTCCCTGGGCAGCCCATTCCAATGCCTGATTAGCCTTTCTGTAAAGAATTTCTTCCTAATATCCAACCTAAACCTCCCCTGGCAGAGCTTAAGACCATGCCCTCTTGTCTTACTGACAGCTACCTGGGAGAAGAGATCAGCCCCCACCTGGCTACAACCTCCTTTCAGGTAGTTGTAGAGAGTGATGAGGTCTCCCCTGAACCTCCTCTTCTCCAGGAAGTAAAGTACAGTGCTTTAATTTGAAAATTTCACTGATGCATTCAATGTTTTTCATGTACCTTAATCTTCTTCCCAGAAAAACAAACAAACAAACAAACAAACAAAAACAACCCCTACTCATTTCAATGTTCTTAATTTATAAAATATTTAATTTCCCAAAATAACTACTTCACATTAACTAATTCCTAATGGATTTATTTTATGTGTTCACCATTCCAGAGGATTTTCCAGTTCTTTCAGAAAGGTAAATACATGTAATACCTACAAAAAGAGGATAGTTTTGCTTCATCATGATGCTTTCCTTGCCAGTCGATAAAGCACTGACTGGTGAGCTTTATCTGTGTACTGGATTTCTCACTTCTGAGTTGCTATTCTTCCTCAAGCTTCTGAAGGGGCAAAGCTGGGAATAAAGAATGTGTCACTGAAAGCAAGTGAGGAAAAAAAAAAACAAAACAGAAAACAGAGAAAACCCTTTTCAGGACAGATTCATGGTCCGTCTTCCTACTAAAGGAACAGTGATGCGTTTCTTGACAATCTGATCTTTACTTTCTTAGAGTTTTCTGCCTACTCTTCAGACTCAGTTTTAGAAGACATTCAAGACTAAACAACCTTTTTCTGTAGTCTTTTCCTTCGTCCTCACTTCTTTCTTTTCTTCCCCCCCCTGCACTACTAGGAGACTGTTAGGGAAATAAGGAAGATGAATACCATGCTTCCATGAATGATCTGACTGGTTGAAAGTTGAGCATGAATCTAAGTATTTCTTTCCCTTTTTTTTTTTTTTCAAGATTTGTTTCATTTGTCTAAGGAGCTTTTCAGGCAAGAAAGACACTATTGCCCAACTTCTGAACTGGGATGAATTCATCTGTTTCTCTGTTTCATCTGCTTTTCTTCTTTCTTCAGTACCTGCCGTGATAGAATCCATTGTTTTATTGCAACCCTATGACTCCAGGTTGTCTCTGTGTAAGTACAGTAAGTGAAGAAGGCAGACAATGTGAATTAATTATTTTGCATTAAAAAATATCTTTTGCAATAGCTGATCAAGATCAAGATTTCATGCAAAATGAGTTAGGAAATCTTTTTTTCTTTTTAAATTATTGGATGATCTTTTCTATTGTAGCCTTTCTTTTGTCCTAGATTATTAACACTTCAGACTGTTACTGTGCTGATTTTGGCTGGGAGAGAGTTCATTTTCTTCATTGTAGATAGTATAGGGATGTGTTTTGGATTTGTACCCAAAACAGTGTTGATAATACAGGGATGTTTTTGGCTACTGCTGAGCAGTGTTTTCACAGAGTCAAGGCCTTTTGGTTTCTCACACCACCAGCAAGTAGGTTTGGGGTGCACAAGAAACTGGGAGGGGACAGTCAGGACAGCTGACTTCAATTGGCCAAAGGGATATTCCATACCATGTGGTGTCATGCTTGGCATATGAAGCTGGAGGAAGAAGAATGAAGGGGGGATGTTTGGAGCGATGGCGTTTGTCTTCCCACGTCACTGCTACATGTGATGGAGCCCTCCTTTCCTGGAAGTGGCTGAACACCTGCCCGCCCATGGGAAGCAATGAATGAATTCCTTCTGTTACTTCGCTTGCATGTGCAGTTTTTGCTTTACCTATCACACTACCTTAATCTCAACCCATGGGTTTTCTCACTTTTATCCATCTGATACTGATTTTTCTGTCCTGTATTATATTTGTTTGTGATAAACTATATTTATAAAAGGTTCTGATCCTATAAACAGCAAAGATTACATTCGTAAACAATAAAGCATTTTTAGGTGAGGTCCCAGGAAAATTTTGAAAAACCTTTGTAATATTAGACAAAGCAAATTCCAAGACCAAAACTCTGTATTTTAAGTGACTTGCTGGAGATCACTGAGTTGGAGAAAGAAGCTGACTGCCTTCAGTCAAAACAAGTTCTCCTGAAAATGTAAATTGAGGAAGACCTTGGAGGGATTTAGGAATATACAGCTTTGGAAATCATGAGTTGGATCTAGCTGACAATGAAGCTGACAGTCTCCATAAGGGTTAGACAGAGGACATGGTTTTCATGTTTGTCATTCACTTACATATATTTTACTCTCTAAGTTATGTAAAATTATCTTTTTAAGTTTGACATAAGAGAAATATAACTTGATGACTGCTTCTAAAGTTTTAATTTCATGCTTTTTTCTATTTTAAATATACTTTGCTTCATGCAGGTACCTGAAAAGGAAAGCACATCATGCTATCCTAACAACAGGTATATGAAAACACAGAAATTCAAAAAGGTCAGCCCTCAACATGGTACCTAGATAAAAGTGTCCAGTACTAATAAGGTGTGTTACTCTATGCTGCATCCACACCACTGGAAAAGGCATGAAATAAGGATAGAAGTCTGTAAGGGTTTTATTCATAAAAAAAGAAAAAAAAAGAAAAGAGAGAGAAAAACATAATTAAAATATATATTCCCAGAAGGGTTAGTATTTTATGCTGGTTTTACATAAAACAGACATTTCTTTCTGGTGTACTAAATTGCTTCAGAAATCTGCCTGGAAAATAATCCTATTTGCAACTAAAAATCAAATTTAACTTCAATATTTTCTCCTTCACAAAAGGTCTTTAAACAAAATGTTGTTTTTCACACTTAGCTATACTCTTTGTGTCCCTTTTAACTTTTACCCTCCTTAAAGTGGAAAGTATATTATAGTTTTACAAAACCTCAGAAAAATCCTCTGATATTTAATTTCTCAAAGGTGCATGATTATAAAAAATTCTATTAAAAACAAATGTTTCACTGTGATTGGTTTGGAAATGGCAACCAAACCGGCCTCAATGGGGTTCAAGTCATTAACATGTTAACAGTGGGGTTTACTTCTGAATCATAAGACCTTTGTGTCAATACAGGGAAAAGCCCCCACAATTTTAGTGTGTGAATTATCTGACTTATTTTAACTACCTGCCTTAGGAAGAGTATAGTACCATAAAGACTGAACATCAACATCAAAGTCAAGTTTGGCTAGCTATTGAAAAAATGTACAGTTTGTCGAACAAACACATTTTCTCACTAAAGGCCTCTTCCACAGCTGATACTGGACAGGTAAGTGGATTATTCCATGGAACTAAACAAGAAAGAAAAAGAAAAACAGGATCAATGCCCATGCCTTCCTGTTTCAAGCAGTTTTGGGCGCCAGCATAGTGTTGCTATAGTGATTTCAAGGTTATGATCTCTATTCACCTTAAAATTGGAAAGGTTATGTATTGCAACTCTAAGTCACAAAGTAGTATTTCCTACACCAAGTTTCTAATACTTTAGCATCTCTCAGAACACTTATTGCAGAATTACAATCACAAGTGATTTTCTTTGTCATGGAAGAGATGTTAAAAGGAATGACATTATCCAAGATATATCCTGGTATGGAGTCATAACATGGCTAAAGTGTGCATTTTAAAGTGGCTTTATAGATCCAATTATGTGCATACAGACTGTTACAATAAGAGACACCTTGCAAAGTAAAATATTCTGGTTGGACTTTATTGAAACATTTTCTATTTGCTTACATGAAACTATATGTCATCAGATTTGAGACATTTCTGTTCAGTGTTTTGAGTTCTGTGATACAAGATTAGTAAAAAAACCTAAAAGAATTAAAAATTATTCTACTTTTTTTTTCTTTTGAATTTATATGACCTCCATCTTCTCTAGTTTTGTAGAATATATTTTTTTCGTAGAAGATATTATTGGATTTAAAATAAAGAGAGACAAAGTCAGAGAGACACAAAGAGGTGGAAAAATGTATTATTTATAGATCTGTTTCAAAAATATCTGGCTACCACACAATAGCTGGCAAATAAAAAGTCACATACCTTTTTGCCAAAATATGTATGACATATGGTTGCCAAAGACAAACCATCTGCAGCAGATGTCCTTTGGGTAGGTAATATCTTGTTCCTGAATGACCAGTTTTACTGTTTCCAGAGTACAGAAGTATAGAGAAATCAAATAATATGTTTAAGTAACAGAAGAGCAACTTTCCACATTTGAAAGCCGAAATTATACACATGGAAACATATAAAAAAATTGATATCTTTCTTAAATACAGACTAAATTTCTCATAACATTTCTTTCTGATAAACATGTAAGCATTTTGCCAGTAATCACCCACTTAAGGTACTCCGAGTTCTCTATTGCAAAAGGTTCTCTCTGCCTTTACCGCGATTACTGAGCAGCGAAATATTGGGTCAGATTTTCATAGAATCATAAAACCACTTGGGTTAGAAGGGACCTTTAAAGATAACCTAATTCAACCTCCCTGCCATGGGAAAGGACATCTTCCACTACAAAAGCCCTATCCAACCAATAGGTCTCTTCCAATAATAGGGCTTCCACAACGTCTCTGGGAAACACTGTTCTTGTAAAAATTCTTCCCTATGTACTGTCCAAACCTAGACCTACCCTCTTTCAGTTTAAAACTGTTGTCCTTGTTCTATCACTACAGGCCTTGGTACAAAGTTGTTTTCTTATCAACTCCCTTATACCGGAAAACCAGAACTAGGTCTCTGAAGACATTGATTTATTTCATATTTCAGGATTCAATAAGACTGTTTTAAATCATCTCCAAATTAGTGGTAAATCCCGAAACTGTATTAGAATGTGCATATTGTAGAGAAATATATTTATTTGCTTATTTATTGAACGAATGAATGAGAATTAACTTATATACTGTGGAAAATTTTAAATAAAAAATCACTAAAATAATTAATTATCTATTAGGTATCACTGCTGTGTTATCATATTGGATATCTATTTCATCGTTTTAATCCAAATATAATTAAATTCTATGTCTTTACAAATAGCACTTGTTCATTTACTTGCAAGATTAAAGAATCTGATATAATAACTTTAGACTCAGCACACTTGCTCTCATTTTTTAATCACAGAATCATGGAATGGTGTGGGTTGGAAGGAACCTGAAAGATCATCTATTTCAAACCGTCTCTGTCATGGGCAATGGGCAAGGACACCTTTCATTGGATCAGGTTGTTCGGAGCCACATCCAATCTGGTCTTGAACACTTCCAGGGATGGTACATCCACAACCCCATCTTTGAAATACTTTGGAAACAGTTCAGACTATATATTTTTATGCATCTAACTGTGATTGCCTGTATCACTTTTGGGGATATACTCTGATCAGTATTCAAGATCTGAAGTAGGTGGTGAAAACAAGCCACCAAATTATTTACATTATCACATTATGTGGGGCTAGCAAGTAAATTTTTTATTCTTCACTCTACATTTCTGTTGTAAGAGCATATTCTAAAATGTTGGTATCCTTCCTCTTAAAAATGTCCATTAATTAATTTATTTGTTTAAAAGCAAACAATGAAAACTTCAGCTTTAGTGTATTTGTTCCAAAAACAGAAAGAAAAGGAGAAAAAAAATATATATAAAGAAAAAGATAAAGAAATAGAAAGAAAAGTAGAAAATATATGCATGCGTATGTATTTTGAGACAATGGCAGGGGTGTAAATCCAACACCAAGTTACCTAGATTACAGGGTTGCTGTGTTTCCAAAAGATAAGTACAAGATCCTAGATTACATAGCTGAAAAGTTCTTTGAACCAATGCTTTGTGACAGGCAAATAACCCAAAGTTATGTGATATTTTTGAAATATATTCAGATCTTGGTAAAATCTGGTCTGTGTGATGGAACTCTATTGAATGAACACTATTACAGTTTCAAGGGGGAAAAAACTCATCCCTGAAACAACTATCAGAGAACATTCCATAAATATTTGAAAATAGTGCTAGTACAAGTTACTTGGTAGCCACAGCTGACAGTCCTTCTACTGACCAATTCTTCTGGGCTTGTAACTGACGTTGCTGTTGGTTTATATGTCATGCACAAAACTATTTGAACTAATCTCTCCTAAACACTAATAGAGAGCTTGGCTAATTCCATATCACTTGCAATTACTTGTCTGCTGCAAATATTAAATCTTTCCTAAAATAAATCATAATTATTTTCACACATAGATACCTTAATAAGCATCACTGGTATTTTACAGTAAAACTGTGGTGGAAAATATTTGGGTAAGCCTATACTAGTAAATTAAATATGCCCAGAGGCATTCAAGAGCATTGAAGCTGGCTAAGCAGAGTAGTCTGAGTCTGCTCTGGGATGTTCTTTTTGCTTTTGGAATTAAGTTACTGCATGGGAACTGACTACGTTGAATAGTCCCTGGAAAATTCAACCTCTCAGACTGTGCCCAGAAACTGTTAAGGACAATGCTATTAACATTTAGACAAAACATGTTTGAGGCTCTTATAACCAAGTAGTGGTATATGGAGCTGTATTTCGGGTCCCAGGAGTGCTTCTGAGTATTGTGTCATTAAAGGCACAAACTCCAGTGCTTCCCATAAGATCCCATTTAAGTGACTAGTACATTGTGAACAGTATCTTCTCTAAAAAAACCTACTGTCTTTGTATAAAAATTACGGTTTGTAGGATTTAATTGTCTTTGATGACTAGGAGACTTTCTCTTTGTATTTTCATCTTTGTTTAGTTGCTAAGAGAAAAGGGAATCATAATGAAAAAACAAATAAAATTAAAGAAAAGATAAAAAGACACATCAACTCCAGATAAGGATATAGGTGTTTTTTCATTTGTTTTTAGCTCAATTTCTAGTAAATATCACAATGGCACGGAATCTGTAGCAATTGGTAAAACAAATATAACCCACTCAACTTTATAGATCAATAACCCTGAAAAGGGACACATTTTTCTTATGAGTGCAAAGTTTGCTTGCAATGACACCATACATTTGTCCCCACAGATGTCATAGATTAATTGTTGTTGAAAATGGAAAAAGAGAATTTAAAGAAAAAGGGAAAAAAAAAAAGGAATATCCTCTCGTTTCCAGACTCTGCTCCAATTATATTATTCTTATTAAGTCTGGTGTAAGCGTTTTAGATGAGGGAAAACAGAAATTATACCTATGCTTAAATGATTGTCTGAAAGTGTTTAAAAAAGATCTTTACATGACTCCTTATAAACATAAAATTTCTTGAAACATACCTGATTTTTCCCAAGACAGTTACAGAATTTTCAATCATTTCTTCTTAAAGAAAGTATATTCTACTATAGGCAAGAAAAATATTAGCCCATTTTTATTCCCCTTGTTACATGGTCTTCAAAATACAGGAAAGAAGCAGTCTTCAGAGTCCCATAGATTAGATTTTGCAAGTTATTGTAGAAATAGAGACACTAATAATAGTAAGGTAGAAAAAATGCATATGTAAAGTAGCATGTCAAAACAATAAGTGCTGTTATTCAGTTTACTTTCATGATCTATTTTGTTTCTTCATATTTTTCCTTTGATTATACTCAGGAAAAAATAAATATTACAAATAATAGGGAAAAAAAGAGATGTTTAGAATATTGAGAAAATATGGTTTTAACAGTTATGTAAGGTCAGGAGAAGAAAAATAAACCTAAACCCCAACAGCATCTGGGGTAGAAGAAATGAAAGGCAATCAAATCTGAAGCAATAGTTTGAAAATATCATGAGCATGCAATGTGACCCCATCACAAAGAAAACCAGTGGTTTATTGGGTCGCCTTAGGAAAAGCATTTTTATCAGGTCAAGGGAGGTGACCCTCCCCTCTGCTCAGGCATGCTGAGAACACACTCAGATTTCTTGGTCCATGCCCAGGTTTCCCAAAGCAGGAGAGATGTGGACATACTGGAAGGAGTTCAGTGAAGGGCCATGAATATGACTGGGGGACTGGAGTATCTGACATCGGAGGAGGTCCTGAAAGAGGTGGGGAGGGTTAACCTGGAGAAGGCTCAGGGAGATATTATACACATTTATAAATGTGTATAAATTCCTGATGGGGAGAATGATGGCGAGAGAATGAAACTCTTCTCACTTGCACCCAATGACAGAACAAGTGGAAATAGGCACAAATTGAAATACAAGAAATCCCACTAAAACATAATACTTCATTAACTTATGGTGAGCAAAGACTGGAATTGTTTGCCCAAAGGTTGTCTCCATCTCTGGAAAACTTCAAAAGCCATCTGGACATGGCCCTGGTCAGGTCTACATCGTCCCACCTGAACAGGGCTGTTGGATCAGGTGACTTCTAGATGCCCCTTCAAACTTCAACCCTTCTGTGATTTTGTGAAAAACTTTGTACTGAAAACCAGTCATGATTTAGAGAAATTCCAGAAAAAAAATATTATTATACTGATGAAGGCATAGACTTGAATGGGGAAATAGCTGTAATGCACTTAATTTGGCTGCTTAGAAAATAGAAAGAAGTTTCAATGTGGGATCTTTCACCAGAGTAGATGTACTAGAAAGAGGGAGGAGAGGAAGGAGAGGGAGGAGAGGGAAGGAGCAGAGGGAAGGAGGGAGCAGAGGGAGGGAGGGAGAGAGGAAGGAAGGAAGGAAGGAAGGAAGGAAGGAAGGAAGGAAGGAAGGAAGGAAGGAAGGAAGGAAGGAAAGAAGGAAGGAAGGAAGGAAGGAAGGAAGGAAGGAAGGAAGGAAGGAAGGAACGGAACTGTGTACCAAAGCTTCCTGAATACTTTACAAGGAACCTGGTTTCTGAAGTCTCTCACTTAAAAAAATTATCTAAAGCAAAAAAAATTTAAAGAGTAGACATTCAGAATAAACACCTTGTACATACATGCACACGTATATTCACTTTGTAATTTAGATAATTTCAAAAATATTTTTTAACATCTAAATTTCAAGTAACCTTAATAATTATTTAGATATCTTAGTAAAATGTTAGACATACACATTTATGTAGAACAAAAGTCACATTAGTATTTGTTTCTGCTAAAATGGATAAAGCATTTTCTTGTTGAGAACTTTAAAAGTACCTCATTCCATTATCCAAAACAGTTCAAAGCAGAATTGCTCACAGACGATTGAACAATCAGTACAAGAAAATGTACTTTAATATCCTTGACAAAACACAGGTGATTTCCATGTACAATTAAAGCTTTTTAAAGGTAAAGTGAGTTTAACTAAAATGCACTATAAAGCAAAGTATTTTAATTTCTAAATTGCACCAGAACATCATGTATGTTTGGTAAATATAATTAAAGGCATTTTAAAGATGAAAAAATTATTCTTTAGTGCTATTACCTATATTCAGGTTATTTTCTGACAGCAGCAGACACTGTCATCAGAAAGGCAGGAAATCACTTCATGCGACCCAAATGCAGATATGTCTGAAGCAATAAAGAAATTTGAAAACAGGATAGACATCTTGGAATAATGGTGACAAAGAATTTTAAACAATCAAAACACTGAGATGTAAATACAGAAAGCTCCTATAATCAGAACCTAAAATATTTTTAATAGAGTCTGCCCTGTGGATCTAAGATTTAGAAATGGACATAAATTTCAAAATCTCAATTTTTTTTTGAGAGTTAGAACACTTATTTTTCATTCCATTAATTTTTAAATCACCTGTGTAGATTACTCATTAAAAAATGTTTGCATATTTCACTCAGTCTAAAATCTGAGTAATAAATCATCTGTAGTTAATTATTTCAATCATTTGTGTCATATTCATATGTTTTTTCTTATATATTATGGCAATTTAAAACACATGCATATCATGGAAAGTAATCTAAAAATACTAGCATCATATTTAAAAAAAATTTTATGCTGATTTTTTGATATTGTACACTGTGTTATCTCTTTCCACTTTTCACTTTTCTGAATTTATCAGAATTTTTTCTTTTCTGATTTGTCTGATTATCCTGTCCTCCACCTAGTGACTTTTTTTGGTATGATTTATCAAAGTCCTGTATTTATTCCAGTATTTGTTTTTCCTCTGTGTAGCACAGAAACCAGGATTTCCTGCACATTCCTAGGCATATCTTTTAAGATTTTTCTTCTAACTTTCTCTTTGATCCTCAGTAGCAGATATCCGTATCATCTTTTTCTTCTTGTCATTTCAAAAAATGACAGAGTAAAAATTTTACTGCTACTTTTTGCACCTGCAGATTGGTTGTTTGAGAATTATTGCTATTACTGCAGCTGGTTTTTTATTATCCTAAGAAGTATCTGGAATGTTCACAATCAAATCCCAAAATCTTTTCAGTTAACAATACATACACTAACTCATACTTACTGTCAGAGTATGACTCCTGAATTTCTCTGTTTATGTTTTTTTCTCTGAATCTTCACAGTTAACCTCTACAGCAGACCTGGTCTTGCACAAGTATAACCACGGGGTTAATTTTTGCCCTCAGACTAGTTCTGTTACAGTCAATAAGAACATGAATGTCTGTACAGTAACACATCTGAACTACTGTGGGAAGGATCAAGATACAATTACATGATGGCATAATCAAATAGCTGGTGATAAAAAAGAAGTGTATTGCCGACTGCTCTAATGTGTTTTTTATTTTCTAATGAGTCCCTTATTTGGATGGCAAATGTATGTTTATATCATGGAAATTTCACTCCTATTAGCGAAGCCTCTAAAGTAATTTCAAGGCATATGTTTTATTTCCTTTTCTTTGAAAACTTCAGAACATTGGATTGTATAAACTATATTTAGAATCAGTAAGACTGATTTAGAGCAGAAATATTCTTTTCTTGAATAAATTTTAAAATTTCATTATGTATCATTTCATTTTATCTGTAAAGATTTTATGGAAACTCTCTTCAAGCAGCAAAATCGCAGCAGTTTCAACTTTCACTATATAATGTTTAATCCAACAACTTTGAATAATTAATAGAAAGTCTACTGAATTTACTGTTCTATAGCACAGATTTGGGTTATTTTTGGATTGAAATGGTATTGTTCTCTCACTTGTCACAGTGAGCATAAAAAGCAGTTCTTTTAAGGAAGTGGTGTAATGAAAAAAATCTGCCTTCCCTGAGTCCATGTCTTTTATTTTTTGCTGAAACTTATGTCTGATATTTTCTTATAAGAATTAAACTTTTGTTTGATATTTACTTACCCATATAAAAGGAGGTAGAGTTTGATTTTAGGTTCTTTGAAGGTTTACTGTCACAGGATGCAGGAAGCAACTGTATAAACTGATTTGGTGACAAATCCTGCTATTAGGTCTGCCCAAGCTAGGTTCTGTAGACAGTACTGTTAATCTTCCCTCATGTTCCAAATGACTGCTTATATTTATTCATATTGAGATATCCATAGGACCATGATGCAGAAGTTTTTCTTCAAGAAAGAAATCCTTTTCTTACAGATTTAATAGGTTACATAATATAATTACTTCACATAGAACAAATGAAATGGATTCATACATGCATATATATTTACAGTATTATAGGACTAAATACACTAACAATGTATGTGATCAGAAAGAGAGCTTTTAAAGTTATAAAGTACGATCAAAGTAAAAAAAGATAGTATCTTCGTGATTTTTAGAATCTTTAGCAAAGCTAGCAGAAGGTGAAGATGCTGCAAGAGGCCTAAACATCTCTTTTTGGAGATCTGCACCTGAAGTACACACCAATTATATGCTAATTTTGTACATTGACACTCGAATATTTGATCTTCTGATTAGAATCAGACAGCAGGTTACATTATAATTTCTGTTATGCCATTCCATATTTGCAAAACTATTTCCACTAAAAATAATCTAGATGAACAAATTAGTTACAATGTATAAGCAGAATGTAATATCATATCACTTGTTACATCATGTGTCACAGAAGGTAATGGCCTTATACACACCTGCACATACCTCATAAGAAAGAAAATCAAAGGCCTGGCCTTTACAGTGCCTGTAGCTAAGGTGAACATCAATATTTACTAGTCTGAAAAGCAAACACACACATATCAGCACTCTTTCAGTATTTACCACAAAGGATCTTTAGTACCACTGAGTTGTGAAGTCAGTAATGACTGTCACCCAGCTAACAATCAAATATGGATCAGTTGAGACTTGTTTTATTTTGATGTCACTGTAGAACAAAAACCTTCAATTCTCACTAACACCCCAAAATACTTCATGAGATATGTGTTACAGTTTTTATTTTAGTTTCAAAGATCACCCTTTGATGTCAGTTACATAGAATAAAACTCATATCCTTTTTCTTTATCACTATTAGCCTTTTTTAGCTATCTTTAACATATCCATGAAAGAAAGTATAGTTCATTGTGTTCCTGAGTGGAACTTGCCTTCTGATGTGGTATTGAAACTATTTTTACTTCTCAAATTAAAAAGGAGGAAGATTTTAATTCTGACAATGGCATGAAAGTGGGAGAAACAGTTACTGTTGCAGGCCTGGAGGGAGCTCTCTGAACTGAGTCAAGAGGAGAATAGGTCTTTTCATGGTCTTCTTTTAAACTGTAAAACTGTTTGCTTTTCTGGAAAACTGCTTGTTTTCCAGGCATCACTTTGATACCATGCACTACCATGTGCCAACTGATAGCAAATGTTACCAATTGGCAAGTTTACCTTCAGTTTACTTGAATAGTGAACTGGAAATTTATCCAGTTACTCAGTAAGTCTATCCATTACTCAACTAAATTCTCACTTCATAGTTTGAGCCAAAATTTCAAATAGTTTAATGGAAGAAATCCTTGAAAGAAAAAGGGTTTCATTTTACTTTTCTAACTGAAAGTCTAAATAGTGTAATGAGTTCCAAAAGCATCAACAGGACACAAGGAAAGTATTGGCCTGCCCACATTGGAACTAAAATCTACTCAAAATAAGACTTTTGTTTTGGCTGGAGATTAAAGTATTACATACCCTGAGTGAATTTGTTGAAGGAAATCACTAACATACACCTTCACTGGTAGACTAAAGACAGGAATAATGATGCTGCTTTTATTCATAATGTCTAGAAGCTCAGTTTACTCAGACTTTTCTCAGATATCAATACTCTAATCTAAAATGCTCCTGAACATTACTAGCACCACTTTGAACAGGATATGAACAATATTATTTTAACAATGTAATCACAAAATCACAAAAAAAGGTCCATGTGTGGCAAACAAGTAAACGAGTGATAAATATTTGGGATATTAAATATATGCTAAAAAGAGAGTGTCTACAGAAAGTGAAAATAAACAAATACAACACTTATAGATAATGACTGCTAAAAAAATCTTTGTAAGCATCTTTTATAAGACTTCATTTATGTCTCAAATTTTTATTATGGAGTTCAAATGGTCCATGTTACATTACTGTTTCTATTAAGAAGTCAATTTAATAATTTACCTACATCAAAGAAAAATAGTGTTCCTTTTAAAGTCTACTTCTGGAAAATCAATGAGTTGAAAGAGGGTGTGAAAAGATCTTATGCAGTATAATCTGTGATTATCTCATTGAAGTTCTCTCATTTAGGAATTGTATGCTTCATTGCCTTCCCTCTCACATAGTCAACTACATACATAAAAGCTGAATGCAATGAACGATGAACCTCCTAAGGAATTTACTAAATATTTGCAAGGAAGAGGATACCACCACACAAAATTTGCACAGTCAAAATATCCTACAGTCAGAACTAGGGACTCTCATTTAAAGAATCTTTCATAAACACTATGCAAAACTGACCCAGAAATCTCTGATCTGGGTTCCTAGTTATGTTACTGTTCAGATGTGTAAATTTAAAACAATGAGATACTGAAACTTCTGCACCAAGCAGAGTAATGCCGACATAAATTTCAGTTCCGAAGTTGAAGCTGTACCTTTGTTTTAGTAAATAAACTTAAATAACAAAATGTTTGTTATTATTATGTTGTAATTTAAATATATTTGACATAGAATTTATGACCAAAATCAGCAATGAAAACAGAACTCTTTTTTCAGTATAGCAGTTTAATAACCAGAAACATGGTTATTACCATAGAAGTTGCTTTAAAGTTATTATTGCACTGACATTTTTAGACAGTAAACTCTGAAATAAAAAAGAGGATTTTTTTTCAAAGAAAACCTTGAATTCCTTTATTTTGTACATCTATTTGCAAGAACACTTTCCCCCTCTACTCTAATTTTTACCTCACTATTTTGTATCTACTTTCTGAAAGTTACACCTTGTATCAAAATAAATCATTGTCCTAAAGACACAAGATTTTTCTGCATTATTCCTTATTATGTATATTTTGCAATATAAAACAGTAATCATTGTTATTATTATAGGTTGCTCAAGTCATGTAATGGCACTAGAACAAGATAATTCGTAGAAAAGATCAAAAGCCAATTCTTTTTTTTGCAGTTAGCTTTTTTACTTCTTCTTCCTCCCTCTTGTCTGATACTAACAAGACCTTTCTTGTTGTTGAAGAGAAAAAGACACTGTGGTGAAATCCTTACTCCTGGCAAAGAACTTCAGAGCAGAGTCACTGTTCAAAGTCACAGCAACAAACAGGAGAATCTGAGAACCTTAGGTTCAGGGGTGACTTCATCAAAAGGTTTCGGATCCCACCTGAGATATTCTTAATATTAGTACAGAATTATTGTTTTGAATTAGGATTATAGATGGGGTGAAAATGCACAGAAATAATCAACTTTAAGTCATTTGAAAGCAAAGTAGCATTTGTTTGAAAGTCATAAACTCAGCAAGAAATTCAATATAATATATGCTCTGTGCCTCCCTTATAAATATAAAATTGTAAAATAAAGAGTGATTTATCTTTAGGAAGTAGAAAAATATGCAGAAAAAGCAAATTCATTTTTATTTCAATGATTTTGTATTTCCTTTGCCTTTCACAGTATCCCCTACAGGGATTTAGGAGAAATTGAGAAACTACCTTCCAGGGCCTGTCACATTCTGAACACTAAAAATAAAAAAATAAAAAAAAAAAAAGGAAGCTTTCACATTGACCCTGATTTCCATAGGAAATAAAATCAGACTCTGAGTATTCAACTATAAAAACCATATGATTTGAGGAAAATAATTTTTCTGTAAGTGTTCTCCAGAGAATCTCTGCAGGCTTCAATGGCTGAGCTCTCATGAAGCCTAATTCTAATTCAGATGCATAAAAATCTCATCTCTCTGGCTCTGCAGCATATATAATGCAAGCTTGTTTTTAAAGCCCTATAATCCATAAAAACACCTCTTGAAAAACCTCTGTGTTGATCAAAGCACCCCAGAAACTTCTTTTCAGTTCAGGAAACAGAATGGGAGTGCTAACAAAGCCCCAAAACATGTTCCATTAACAGTAAGCAGTAGATCTTATGAAGCCAGTAAAACAAGATAACAGGAACGTAAATACCCTGATGGAATATAAAGACAGAATCAATATAAATAATTTATTTTGTTCAATTCCAGTTGAAAATTTGAAACTTTACTTCTGGCATTCATTTAAACTGAGCCTGAGTTCTGGCAAGTAGAATCATAAGGCTCCTGCGTGAAGACTTGTCTTAAAAATTTGAAAGTCAGGCCGTCACAGTAAATTTTGAAGATGTGTTGCCTCTAAGGTGAACTTCCTTGCTTCTTTTCGCAGTCAGTCAGGCTCAACAAGCAAATGATAAACCTCTGTCTCCAGAACTCATAGAAGAAAACTATTCCTATCTGGTTAATTCAATGCTGTTCTTTTTTAAGACTCACATTCTTTCATGCTCAGCCTCATGCAAGAGGTTGATGTATTTTACCAGTTCACTTCTTTCATCAGTTTCTTTGTTTGTTTGCTTGTGTTTTTTAATTGAGAAAAAAGAAAGAGAACCACAGGTAATTATCATGTTAATTTAAAAACTCACTGGTAGAATAAACACCACAAACTGAGCTTACAAAATTCTCCGATGCAAATCAGATTCTTCCAGTGAAGTAGTAAAATGTTATTTTAGGGGAAAGAAAAAGAAATCATTTTCATTACTGAAGCTGTGACTTGTAGAGAAAAATATTTTCTTTCTTTTAATTTTAAGTATTATCTTACGCTTTAGCTTTGCTTGTACTTTTTATCTGGAAAAAGGTTTTTGGCAATATATTTTCCAGTAAGAGTTATTTTAATTAACATTTTTAAAGACTGTTGTCTATAAATAATGTACATACTGGAGAAATTATTCCTGAAGGTTCCCCAGACAAAGCATATTCTGTATTAGTCTGTTTGAGGGGACCAAAAAAAAATGAAAAACATCAAAACAAAATCACATACATTAGTTCTTCTTAATGTCCTGCAAGAATATACTTGCTAAACAATATCCTGAGTTGCTGAGACTAGAAATTGCTTATTTCAAAATTGCCATCCTTACAAACTCACGCTTTGAAATCTGACTTGGCAACACTGAAGGAAGACCTAAACCTTTCCACAGGTGAACACTTTTTCATCGCTAGGGGTGACATAACTAACTTTGGTCAAGTATACAGGGAGTCTGGCATCTCTGCAAAACTTCCTTGGATCTAATGATTTCAGATTTAGCTACTTAGATAGCTAAATCATATGTAAACAACTCCTTTATAGACATTTACATTTAGGGGTCTGAATCTGAAGTAGGATTCCACTTTTAAACGTGTAGTGACCATGATGTTCAAACTGCTTATGGGGGCAATTCTTTGAACCATCTAACTATGTAACTGCTCTTAATTTTTGTCCAGGGTGATGTACAGTTTTACCCCCAGGGGAAGCATTCTGTGGAGAGTCTCTAATACAGGCAAAAGAGGAAATGTATTGACAAAGTAGTTGCTTAAGTGTTTAGTTTTCAGTCCAAACCTGAACCTGGGAGGCCTGAATGTGGGCAGGACAGTAATGCAACAGCTGTTCTACCCTGCCTGGAATTCAAATCTCAGCATTTCAACCTAAAACTGGTAAGGGACTGAAAATGGACTTTTTAAGACATGCCTTTAATGTATATACAATAGGTTTTACTTTTGCAGGTTCCTGAGGTTTTTCGGTTTTGGGGTTTGAGCTTTTTTTTTTTCCCTCCACAGACCTGAAAGACTAACAGGCTGATAATTTGTGATTATTTCAGGTGACATATGGGGATGCATGGTTGATAATGTCCTAGATAACTAAGGAAACAGAGCCAAAATATGTTTTGTGCACTGGTATTTTATGAATTCAAACAGATAAATAAATTTTATCTTTGTCAGCTATTCATTAGTATTAAATGAACAAACCACATTCATTTGTTTGTATCTAAAATACTTCATACAAGACCATAAAAATTTTAAGCAAATGTCCAGGCTTCAAAAATAATATGTATAATTAAATGGTTAAATAAAAAGTGTATACAATTCCTTCTCTATCCATATGCCTCATTGATATAATGAAGACCCAAATTATTTTACTCTGCCATGAACACAGATACAGGGGATAGGTGTGGCCATCTTGGTTGTGAGTTTACTTTGCAATCCGTGTGCAGATCACTTTTCCCCCAGTCTCTATACTCTCACAGGAACACCATATAAAAAACAAGCATATGGCAAAAACCAAGCTTTACAGATAGCTGAGTGTATTTATTCTCTTCTGTAAATACAAAGCTACAGTATGTACATTGGAAGCAAAGTAAAATAACAGGTAACTCTCTTTTCCTTTCAATATTTGCAATTTGGGCCTATAAGGCAACTAATTTGTAGCACACATAAATAAGTCTTTTCTAGAAAGAATATTTTGCAATTTTCAGCCTATTCTTTTGGGACCTTTGTAGGTCTGTGACATTCTGCTTAGATGACAAGGGAGTAAGTTTTGTGTGAATAGTTTGATTTTATGAAGTTACATATCTCTTACAATATCCTAGTGGAAATACATATATTGGCAAAATATGCATATATGTAGCTAACAATATTCATTCCTCTTTTATGAAATTTTTCAAAGATCAAAGTAATTTCCTTCCAGAATACTGAGCACTTCGAGTATATATTAAGACACTTGATCCTCTCAGTCAAGCTTCTGCTTGGTATAATTAACTGAAATAATTCAAGAGTACATTTTGTTCCTTTTGATTAATCTCATAGGGCTCTGATTATTGTTTATAAATAGGTAGTAACAAAATTGACTGGCTGAAAAAAACAAAACACAGTAGAACAATACGCTTTCTTCCGACAAATCAAGAGCACTTTGAAAATATTTTCTAATTGTCAGTTCCTGGGAAGATAGCTAACCTTATTTTTCAACACATTCAGTAAGAATAACACATATGATTTTACATTACCAGAGCAAACTTCAATTTTCCTTCTTCTAACTTTTTCATCCATAAATTAGCAATCTGAATGTTATCCTTATGCATATTGTATGTCAAATGTCAAAAATATGTCAATGCAAGCTTTGAATAAGACCTTTTGTTATAAATGAGCATATGTTGCTCATGTTGCATTTTCCCTAAACCGAGGATGTTAACTTCTGAAGAAAAGATTCTGAGAATTTAGGACTGCTATTTATGCCATGAATTAATTAAAAATATGTCATTTAAAATGTCACATGTCATATTAAAACTATGTAATGTTAAGAAATACCACACTTAGAGTATCTTCTTCACACTTCCACTGTAGCAGAAACTAAATTTAAGGAAAAACTGTCACAAATCAAAACAGCTGTGTGTTACGATTAAATGTAAAATTAGTTAAGTTATCATTCAAAATGGTTGGTTTGTGAGAAACGCAACCTCTCTGCCTGCCAAAATTGCAGCTGGCCAAAATATGTCTTCATACATTATTACATGTGGATTTTCAGGTTTAAATAAGCACAGAGTTTTAAGGATTTGTCTTTTAGGATAACATTAGGTTAAATTTTCAACCCTCACACTATTATTATCTACTTTAAAACTTGAATCCAGTTTACCATAGTTTTCTCTGGTTGTGTTTTCCATTATCAGTGAATATTTGTTTGTTTCTTCTTTATATATTTCATTATTATTAACATGTTTGATTATTATATTTATTTATAAATATGTAATTCTTTATACACAAATGTATATAAATGTGCAGTTTTAATGTAATGTACACACGTTTCTTCAGGAATTATCTGTGTAAGGTTATTTGAAAATCAGAATCAGTTCTTGGGCATGCTTAAAAGGACAGAGGCTTCCACTGAACAATAATCAGAAGTGCAGAACTACTGTGTTCAGAGGGGAAGTGAATCACCGAGAGCTAAGCAGTGGCATCTTCTCTTCATATAAGACAGAACTGCCATTGGTGGCAAGTTACTGAAGAATAAAGCCACCTGCTTCAAAGGGTTTTTCAGACCATCATGGGATTTGCTGATGAACATGGACTTAAATACTAACCTAGAGATTATCAAATCAGAGCTAGTCAGGATCACCAGGAAATCACAATTTTCATTTTGTAATAAATGAAACACAAACATACATGTGTTGGTCCTGGTCTCACATGAATTGCTATGTGCTCCTTAACCCTCACTGCTCAACTAGACTGAAGGTGAAATTCAACACTGCGAGCTCCCGTCAGGAGGTCTCTTGCAATGTCCAACTTCAAGTTACATTTTGGAATTACTGTATATGTAAAGACTGCATTCTTTGCTACTGTTGGTGATCTTAAAAATAGCTAGCAACATTGATAGCAACTGTGACCACCTCAGACAAACCCCACATCTACCAGGAACTGAGCAATACTCTGTGCTCTTTAGACAAGATTGTATAAGGCTTTATAAAACAGAAGCAAAATAGACAGGATGGTGAAGTATTGTTATCTTTTTGGTCTTTGTTTACAGTTACATTTAATATCAAGTATTCCCCACCATTGTACAAAAGAGTACCTTGGTCTTGATGAAAGTATGCATAATACAAGCTGAAGAAACCTGTCTTTCTCACTTTGCAGTTAGACAGGCAAAAATACCATGCCAACGATAGCTGAATTTCCTCCATTTATCTCATCTTTCACTTTTAATTCTTAGAGACAGTCTTGTTACCTTTTCAGAGAACTGGAAGGCTTAGGGAATGTTGTTGTCCAGAAGGAGCAAGTTCATTCAGTCACAGGAGAATGTGTAATTTTAGTTGAGGCATTTGATGTACAAAGCAGAATAGAAATTACCTTTGATGAGATTCCGTTTGCAATCCTCAGACTTGTGAGACTGACAAGACAATTCACTCTCAGTCTGTCAAGAATCCTACAACTTGCCTCCACGTGGCTTATAATTCTGCTGTGCAGCTCCTCGGGCAAAGAACTGGAGGTGTAAACAAGTCTCATACTCTTTATCGTCATGGTAATTTAATTGAAGTTTCTGAAAAAAATTGCATAACACAATACTGAAAATGCCACTGCTGGTTCTGCTTTTGTTTTTACCAATACTACTGCCCAAGCAGTAGTAAGAATGACAGATGACTTATTCTATGAAAAGAATACGTTTCAATCTTCTTTTATATTTTTATTTTTATAGAATCATAGAATCATAAAATTGTAGAATGGTTTGGCTTGGAAGGGACCTTAAAGATCATCTAGTTCCAAGCCCTCTATCATGGGCAGGGACACCTTCCACTAGACTAAGTTTCTCAGAGTCCCATCCAACCTGACCTTGAACACTTACAGGGAGAGATCATCCACAACCTCTCTAGGCAACCTGTTCCATAGTTATATCTAGTCTGAATATATCCTCTTTCAGATTAAAGCCTATCCCTACATGCCCTTTTGAAAAGTCCCTCTCCAACTGTCTTATAAGCCCCCTTTAGGTACTGGAAAGCTGTTATAAAGTCTTCTCAGCCCTCTGATCATCCTTGTGGTCCTCCTCTGGACTCACTCCAACTGGTCCATGTCCTTCTTATATTGAGGGCCCCAGAGTTGGACACAGCGTGCCAGGTGGAGTCTCTCAAGACTAGAGGGGCAAAATCATCTCTCCCAGCATACTGGTCCTACTTCTTTTGATGTATTGCAGGATGTGGTTGGCTTTCTGGGCTGCAAGTGCCCATTTACAGGTCATGTTGGCTTATTCACTCACCAATACAAATCATTCAAATTCCTTCTCTGCACAGTTGCTTCAAAATATGTGTATATGCACACAAATATTATTGATTTTTCCTCTAATTGATACAGACAGATAAGAATTGGATCTTCTGCACCAATTCTGCATTTTCTTTGAAAGAAATATTAAATGTCAAACATTTTCAAAGTAAAATTTGGAAGAAAATTCTTTTCATACGAATTAAAAACTTTCTAGTTGTACGACAGATGTTTTAAAGTGAAAAGTTAAAGTAAAAAAGTTGAAGTTCATTAAAAGTCAAATTACTAGCAAAATACCAACACTTCTGCAGTTCTTTTTTTAGTGTTCTTAAAAACATATCAAATCAAACTAAAAAACCTTAATCTTGCTAAAGAATACTTCATTCCTAAATTCTGAGATTTCAGTAAACCAGTACTTCTAAACAGATAAAATATTTTGCAGTCCATGGACTGTAAGTCTTTTATCACCTAAGGGATATATAATAAATCAATCAAAATAAATACCTAAAAGGATAGAGAATCATATTTCAGGGCATAAAGTAGACTATCAGTGATGTGTTTTAGGAAGAGAATTTCTTTGCTCTGGTTGTTTCATAAGCCCATCTTTTAAACACAGGCAATATGTATGAGACAACAAACTTCAGGTGAAATAGCTGTTGTGCTGTTGAATTTGGCTAAAGCAGAAGCCTGGAAAGTAATGCCTTCTGCTGATGTAGCACCCTCCTGCAGTGGCCCTGATTGAACTGATGAACTGATGTGCTACATATACACTAAGCAACCTCTTCTGGGACCTTCTGAGGACAATCAGTGATTATCATGCTCCACTTAGGCAGAGGCACTTTTACTGAGGTGGCCTTAAAAACACATGAGGAGGGGCAGAACATTCCTCTCCTCAGAGCCATCAGAGTATGTCCTTAGTTTGAAACTGAAAGCTAAAGTCCTTACTCAGGTAACTTTTCAGGACTGGGGGGGTTCTATGCCTATGGTATTTAGTCTGACCTTTTCATGAGCTATAAGTAATACATTTAGCCTCATTTGATCCAGAGTAATGGGGTAATTTTTGCTTTGAAGGAATAATTTTAAAATCTCTTCCCTTTGACTTACATGAGAAGCCATAATTTCCATGGTTTACATAACCTTGTTATTCAGTTTATCCCTGCAAAGATATTTTCCTTCACTATTTAAAACCAGTCAACATGTGTAACTGCAGAAACAGTATGAATTTTCAATTATGTGGTTTCAGTAGAAAAATAAGCCCTTCAATCATTTTACTTTATTTTTTACTATTTAAAGACAAGTTCATCAGTTCAGAATTGTCAAGAATACTAGAAAACAGTATTTTCACTTACTTTTTGATTTGAAATATTAAAAAAAAAATTGTTTGAATGTAGTCTTTTGGAAAAATCAGAAAACTCATTTAATGATATCACTGTACCTGTAACCATATCAGTCAGCCCTGTTTGTGTTTTTATACTATTTCTGTGTGCTTTTTTTTTTGAACAGTGTCTAATTCTTCAAGGTTCATATCTTAGAAAATAATTCTGTCAAACTTTATATTATTTCTCAAATATACGCTTGGAAACTGCGTTTTTTATAGTTCTCCACTTGTAGGGATTTTCATATAGGGCCTTTTGTCTCAGAATCAGTAGCTAGTTCAAAAGAGAATGTGAACATATTTTCAGCAGTTACTGATGGTTTGAGCAACTACTGACCTCTGGGTAAAATGAATAAACAGTGGAGCTGAGAACAAAAGGAGTCCTCAGGCTGCTACTAACTCACAGTAATAAGACAGACATGATGTACTGGGGTCAGTACAAGTCTCATTTGTAGATAAGCCGTAAAGATAAAGCATTCCATCACCAAAGAAAAGTCAAAGGTTAAAGTATGATATGATTGTTTTGAACTAATCTTCCAGTGACAAACTTCTGAAATATGAAGGAGTTAGTCCATTTCAGAAATATATTTTAGGGTCTTTTTATATGGCACTTGATGTTTCAAGATGTACTTAGCAAAGAAAAAGCTTTTTGGTAGATTTTGGATGAAAGGAAGGACTGAAGGAAAAGGCATATTAGATTTCTCTCCTAAAATAGTGAAAGTAAGATTTACATGTAATCTTTACTATTTTTTGGTACCTGGTTTTATGGAAAACATCTCTTCTACCTTGCAGAACTTATTTCAATGTAAGCATGAAATATAAGGAATTATTATTATAAATTATTTTAACAATTGATAAGAATATGTAGAACACCTCAAGTATAATTAAATAAGGTCAGGTTATGCACGTTTCCTTACTTGGACTTCATTCCAGTGATATTCTTGTTCTGACGTAATTTTTCATATTTTTTTCCATAGAACTTAGGGCTTGGAAAGTTATCCTTGAGAAAATGAAGAAATAATCAAACAACATATGAAACATTCTCAATTTCCTTCCAATTGGGAAGCCAAATACTTGAAAAAAATATCACTATTAGTTCAATTATACTTACATTTTTCTGTTACAGCCTCTATACAACCCAAACACTAAACAGCCTTGAGCCAACATACCATACATACCTTGACTATTCCTACCCAGCAATCTGAGTGGAAGTGGAACTCTCTCTACTTTTGGAAACCAGAATATGTTAATGAAGATCCTGCAGCTGAATCTCATTTCAGTGCTTTATTGTAAACCTCTGGAAAAATTCTAGTCATCTTTGTGAATAGTCAAATATTCATTAAAGAATATAGGTAGAATGGTGGCAAGAATGATGATCCTCTAATTTGATACTAAGGGAATCTCAAAAAGGGAATGGAGGAGCATCTTTCCATTACAGTTGTAAAAAATGTAAGGCTTTATGGACATGATTCACCACACCTTTCTACTGTAATTTTACAGAAATTATTTTGAAACAGGTGTGTAGTCTCCCCTAGAAGACAGTGAAGAAAACTCTTCCAGGTAATATCCCCTTCTGTTCAAAGAAGTGTCCAAGAGAAGTGAAATGAACCACAGGAGTTACTGACTTTCATCCTCAACTCATAGAAGATGAGCTTCTGCGAGAAATTTGTTAAACACCACTTCTAAAATGAATATAAATGCTGGTTTTTGAGGTAGTAAAACAAAATAAGACCTTAGGTAATTAGAGAGTAAAAGCATTGAATGGGGTACTAAAGCTGGTATATGAATTGTAAAATCCTAATTTCAGAGTTTTCATAAGAGTTTTTTGCCAGGTCATGCTATTTTATCAATAATGTTTATTGTTTTTCAGATGATGAGAAATATATTTTATTTTAATGTGCACAATTTCATTTTATTGTCAGCTTTTTTATTCAGAAGCATTCATAAGTAACAATCTCCCTCTTATTTTTCATAAGTCTGGGACCTCATCTACACCCCTACTCATTTATTGTAATTGTTCAATTCCGTTGAGAAACTTAGGAAAAGATATTGAAAAATTAACTGACATCTTCATATTCAGATGCCTAGCTTTTATGATCTTGCAATTCTATACGTAATATTCTTACTAGCTAGACTATTTAGACTATGCTTTTTGTCATTCTCTTATGACCAAACTTGCTTACTTATATATTTTGGCATGAAGTTAACATTAACTATAGTTTGAAAAGCTACTAATATCTTTTACTCATCAATATGCATATTAATAATTCTAGAGATTGTACATGGAACCTTTTGTCTTTTGCAAAGCTACTGACACTCCAGATGCCCAAAGGAAATGAGCATGTTAAGCTACCAAATCCTGGCCTTAACTTGACCCCTCTCTATTCTCCAAAGTTATATATTAAAACAGTTAAAAGCTTGATGTTAATTAATTCAGATTCTTAATACTTCTGCCTGTTCAGAAGATCCACTAAAGCAAAAATTCTAAATAATTATGTTCTGAGGACATAATTATAACTCCAGCCCATAAGTTCTACAAAATCATTCATTTGACTTTTTCTTTTCCCCTCAGTAGTATTTTTAATGGACAATTTAAGAATTTCTAATGGTAAATTAAAAATCAGACCCTAAAAGCAGATTTTATGAGATGGCAATTATTTGATTTGGCTGAAGCCTCCAGATGAATTTGAGGTATTCTTCTCTTCTTTTAAAATCGGTTAAGAGTTCAGATGGCATGAGGATAAACATCATAGTTTTACTTTTTAGAACAAATGGAAAAAAAGTCCTTTTTCCCAACTCACTCATTACAAATAAAGGTTAACATGCTTTAGAACAAATTATGAGAGAATCTAAGTTGCTTGTTACGCTGTCAAGCATGGAACTGTAGCACTAATAAGGACTAGAGGAAGGCTGAACCTAAATCAGATGCCAAGAACTATTTAGCTTTGTCTCAAGCTATTCAACTTTTGAAGGATGAATCAAAAATGTAAGATAATGATCTGGGGAAGTCTGAGAACTGTTTTCTTATTACATCCTTTCTTCTCTTCACTGTAAATGTAGTAAACTTCTGAGCATTGCCTGAAATGTGGCTTTTAAACCTCAAGAAGTATTTCAACACTTTATGATGCATTTTCCAGTCTCTATTTCAGCACTTGGGGATGACGCCTTCTATGAAAAAGAATGGACTCAGCCTAGTCAGTCATATGGGTGGAACTGCTTAAGAGGTTGTCTGAGCCCTGAACTGTATTTCTAACCACGCCTCTGTGTGAAGGCTGACAAACCTGGCATTATATAACGTCAGGAATTCAGAGTAGAATTTTCCAGGACAGCACTACTCACCTGAGCTTTATGGAGGGGCTGCTCCATGTCTTTTTAAACTAAGCAAAGGAGAAACAGCCCCTAACGATCCTATGCAAAATAATCAAATTTCCTGGTTAAAATGTATTCACCTGAAGGTCATGCCTCAAGCCCTCAAATCTTGTCGCAGAGTTCTGCAGTATTGCTTGTCTTCTCAGCAGAGGTCTGCTGCTTTGGAGGATAAGGAAAGATTTACATAATAATGTTATACAACTCCACAGTTTAAAAAGATCAACAATTTATGACTGACAATGAGAGAGAAGATGCAAGATCCAAAGAAAGAAGCAACACTGCTGCAAACCAAGTACAGGATTGCAGTGTACAGGGTTTTTCTTGTTGTTTTTTTCCCCCCAAATACACATATAACTGGAGAAAAGGGGCTTCTCTCATCTTTGTGGCATGGTTTACCTGAAAGGAAATCACTTTTATAGTATGGAAATTTTAATACAAGAAGATATTTTTTAAAAAAGTGCAAGGGTGCATGCCAAACTCCCTAATTTAATTAAAATATAGGTAAGTTTCTGGTTTTCTGACAAATGACAGAATGGTATTTCTGTGTTTCTGTAGTCATTACTTAATGCTCATATCACTTAGCCTACATTAGAAGTTTAACTATGTGATTTTGAGGCTAACTTCAGTTTTAAGAAAAAAAGAAGGCAGAACTTGCATGAGATAATTTATTCAAAAATAATTTCTCCTCTCACACAAATTTTTTTCTCAGCTATAAGTGCTCTCTTTCAGTCATACACAACACAAAAATCTAAATTATGGTCACAGTGAGATCATCATACCATGATCTTTGCTCTCAATTCCCCTGTTGTCTCATGAATGACAAGAGAAATGCCTCAGTTGTCAGTGTCTCCTGTGCTCGCCCCAGTGGCATGTGAATTTATTGCTAAACTGTGCAGTAATTTTTTCCTATTTCTGTTAGCACCAGTTCAAGAACAGTAAGCCAAGAGGATTTACAGGCACTTTGGCTAATATCTGACTGCTGTGAAACAAGCTTCAGCTATGGTTGTTTTGTTGAACTGACACAAATATACTGTACAAGAGGTAATTCAGTTCAGTGTGTAAACAGGTTGATGTCAGTAACAGCAACTGAATAAAGCCATTACTTCATGGCTTGTCGTTTAGTCATTACTTACACTCCAGCAGAAAGATTTTTTGAAATTCAATACACAGCTTCCTGCCCTTTTGATCTAAAAGAGGAAAATTATCTCCTCTTTTCAAAGAGCCAATGGTTAAAAGAACATAGGAATGAACATTTTACCACTGTAAACTGTAAGCATGTAAATTACTGGGAGTAGTTGCTGCCTTTGTTGCTGGAGATAAAATGAGAGCTTTGTTTAGCTGGAGGCACAGATAAGCTACTCTGAATGTTTTCTGGGTTCTTGTTGTTTAGTTTTAGGGGGCTGACTGTAGTTTGAGTTTGGGTTTATTTTGTTTCTTCTTTGGGTTGTTGTTTGTTTTAATTAATATTAATATTAAATTTTTATTTTTTTTATTTTTTTGTTTGTTTTTTAGTTTTAAATCCAGATTAAGTTTTAAACACAGAATCCAAATTCAATGGATTTACTAGTTTGTAATGAAGCTGCACATCTCTTTTACCTTGGAATTTGATCACACAGGCTTGATTTTTAGGTGAGCATCAGATGTCTTATTGTTTCTAATCTAGGAAGTCTGGTACCAAAAGTGTGCCACTTATTTGAATATTTCCATTCATCAGAGCTTGACAAATGTTGTATAAAATTTAAAAGAGTTAATTTTTAAAAACATGATCTAGATTAAATTAATTTATTACAACTGAAAGTATATTCATTGGATTTCAGAGAGAATACAAACACCAGGATTTTGGGAGAGAGAACTCAGAGTTATGGAAATGAGTATGAATGGAGAACTAATCGAAAACTCATTTCTCCAAGCCACAGCTTGTTATATATATTTTCTTCACTTCCTGATCATCTCATTTTAGAGTCTGCTTTCAGTATTTTTTGCCAGGTGTATTCTCATTTATTTCTGAAGATCTAGAAATCCTTGTTTAAATGATACTTAGTTCACAGTAAAGTAATATTTTTTTTAGGGAAAAATGGGTGAGACCACTAAAGGCCACAGACATCTTCAAAACATAGATCATTTTCTCTTAAAATATCTTCTCAAAAATCAAAATTGTAATCCACTTTTATTCCTGTCCTCATCTGTCCAAGAGAAAGATGAAAACACTGACATCTTTCAACCCTTAATGTTTCATAAAAACCTGCTAGCTCTTTCCCTGTTGATCTGGAAGTTCTCCAATGCTTTCATATCTATCTAGATGAAGGTGACTGGCTCTCAGGTAAACATAAAATGATCCAGAAATTATTTTTCTGTTGTGACATCTGATTTGAGGTATACTGTATATACACCTCACATGTACTGACAGGATTGTGTGTTGATTAAAATGTGGTCTCAAAAATACTTAGATGAATCATTTTCAAAATGAGGTAACTGCACAAAAAGTAAATTTTCCCCACTTTTGGCATACAGTTTACAGCTATGGTATTTGACCAAGTGTAAGGAACTGTAACTATGTGCCTTCTCCAGTACATATGGCTTAAATATAAAATTCTCTTACACAAGAGGCTGTAGCACCTAAACTATTGATTAGGCTTTAATTAGGATACGTAAGGAACCTACAGTTGAACACTGTTGTGGAAAAAGAAGCGTAGTTCCACAAAGTCACTGGGAATCTGAGAGAGAGCAGGCTGTATGTACTTTTAGTATTTTCTGCAGAGAACAGAGTTCTGATCCCTTTTAGCATTTTTCCCTTAAAGGGGGGGGGATTGTGCCTTTTTATTATTATTATTATTATTATTTATAAATAGCTGAATTTATAGATTGTGTTGTTACCTGGGCTTTCTGTTAGCTACTTCTTATTGACTTCTTGTGCTGCACGTGCTTCAGGTGAAGATTCAGGCATGTATCTTTATCTGAATCATCTATCTTACCCTGTGCAATTTAGCATACCTTGTGCATGATTTTTCTCTTTCTAGTGTGCTTCATCTGTTGCAACAGATGACTTGGGAATCCCACATTTCTAGTTTGAATCAGATTTGGGGGATTTGTTTCTTTGTTTCATTGGTTGGAATGAATAAGATTATTAAATACTTCTAAAAATAAAGGCAAATGCTGAAAAATTGAACAACATAAAGTTCTTATTCCTGGTACAATAAAAACACAGAAATGCAAATGTTCCCGCTTCTAGAAACTGTCCTAGTGACTTGGCCTCTCTTATGCATTAATTTAGGGCCTTTAATCCTAAAAGCATCTGCTTGACAACTATAATTCTATCTGCCTTCCTCATCCAGTACTGGTAAATAGGTCAATTTTGTACACAGGAGAATAGAGGTCTGCTTCCTGACCAAGTCACCAAAGTCAGCTGTCGCGTCAGGGACATGACGGGAGAAATCCAAACAGCTTGGCACTGTAACAACTTTCTGCAGAGTCAAGGCATTTGGCTTAGCTTAATTTTAACAGTGTAGGAAGAGAAGAAAATAAAAGTTAATGAACAACAAAACTAAAGAAACTACCCAATGTCTGCAGATTGCTGCCACACACTCTTCTCTTGCTGGTGTCTGGGGCTGTCACCCACCTGCGTTCCTTACCTGCATGGCAAGGCAAGCTGCAGCAGGCACTGAGCTGACTGAGAACAGCACCAACATCTTTGGCTGCTGCTCCTCTGAATGGGGTCAAGTAGTAACTGGCTTTCATTTAATGGGGCATCGATTTGGATCTCTGCCCTCCAGTCAACTGCCAACTTTCCCAAACCTGTTGGGAAATGCCTTATTTGTAAGACTCTGTACTCTTCTGTCAGCTCTGGTTAATGAGCCATCAGAGTTAGAAGTTACTGACGTGAGACGGATAGACAACTGAAAAAGTATGGTGTTTGCATAAACCAAGCTATTTTAGAAAAGGAGGCTAATAAAAACTAAAAAAATAAAATTAAATAATAATAATTAAAAAAACTAATACAAGTGAAATGAGAGCAACAGAAATATCACGAAGAAAAGAGTTTGAGCACAGTTAACTGAAAAAGATGTCTTAAAAGAAACAAAAAGAAACAAAGATTTTAAATCAAGAAAAGCATATAAAATAGAAGTAAAAATAGACAAAAAAAAAGAAGAGAAAAAGAGAATGTGAGCTACATTGAGAATTGAATACAGAAAAAGAACAAAAAGTGTTCAGAATTAAAGGAAAGCAAAAACAAGACAAAGGTGTGAGCTAAAACTGGAAACAGATAGTTAAATTTACTTATATAATACTTTCTTTTATTTATTCCTGGTTAAGGATTTCCAGAAAAACTTATGTTATTGTTGTAGTATTCATACTACATGTATTACTACTATGTAATTTCATAGATCCAGAAGGTATCTCATCAAAAATTCTTTAGAACTTTGACATTTTTCTTGGTAGTCCCAAAGTTCTGAAATAAGCATATTTATGTTTAAGAGTTTTGAGAACCATAATTTTGTCATAAAACTTTGCACTGATCACAATATACAAATAAAATAATCTGACATAGGATACCATCTGAAACAAACTGTTCCCTGATTTTGGAGGCTTACTTTCATTTTTTATTTATTTAGTTAGATATGATAGACTATGTTTGCAGGAAGGTCTTTTGGATTAAAATTTAGGTGTTTCTGATTTTGAAGTAGAATATATAAGACTGTGTCATGTCTAGAACCATCATACTGTCTCCATGCAATCCAAGAGATCCTGAATTTCTGTGCAGTACAAAATGAGAGATAATTCAATTTCTTCTACCTTTGTTTTCTTACAATATTTTAAAAGGAATGTTCTAAGGAGATGAATTTATTGATAAGGAGTGGTGATGAGTAAGCTGTTGATAATTGCATTTTTTGCAAATGCTATCACTACTAAAGTATTACAGATATTGTGTATCAGATACATTTTTATATTTAATTTTTAATATATTTATTTATTTATTATATTTATTTATTTATTTACTTATTTATTAGTTAGGACTGATGCATTCTGAATTGAGATCCTAAAGAGACTTTAGTAAAAGAAGAGCCACATGAGTCACATGCTCACCTACTCTGGCTGTGGAAGTTTTTTACGTGAATAGAAACAGGACTCTCGGATATGGAATGTTCCTGCACTAACTTTAGGTACCTCTGTTTTAAATATTTGCATTGCAATTACCCAGTTTAGTCTCACTTTTGAGTTAATGAAGAGCAAGTTGTCATCTCATATAGTATGAGTCATCCTATGCTAGGATACTTGTCTAAAATAGGTCAGTCTCACCCTAAACACGTATATTTCTTTCTTTTTCATATACTGCAGCTACCCAAAGCTAGGGCAAATATCACACATTAGGAGTTTTCCAAACTTTCAAATCAAATAAATCCATAACTTATGTTAAAGAATTCAGATGTCCTAAAGCTTAGAGTTACAGGGACACTTGGAACTCAGTTTGGATGAAGATATCTAAGTTTCAGCTACATCCTGTTTCAGTCTTTACAGACTGGACTCTATCTGTAGAGATGTAAGGGTTTTTTAAAAAAGGATTGCTAGTTTTCCCTTTTTTCTGCTCTCATTGAAACTAGGAAAATATTTTTATAGTAAATTATATTTAAAGTAAAACACAAAAAGAATAGAGAATAAATAACTAAACCATTTCAGGTTTCAATGTTACATAATAGAAGGATATAAAGCATTCATTTGGATTGACATGGACCACTCAAAAGTTCTAGACATTCCAAGGTCACATCAACAAAAACTTTGCACCACAACATATCATTTATTTCTTCTATCCTTCATGAGATGACAGTAAAGCTCAAAGGAAAAAAAAAGGGTAGTCATTTTTATAATAGTTTTATTGAGAAGTTAATGTTGCAGCAAAAAGGATACTGAAAAGGAAGTCCCAAATTAACCCACTGAATCCAATAGTCCAATACTCCAATACTAAGGGGCGAGGAGATCTTACTCTAAATGCTTATGGTTCAGAAATCTCATAAAAGAAATAGACTTAATGAAATACTCGCTTTGAATAAGCACTGACCTTATCTGTTCATTTTATTGGTTGGATGACTGAAAACATAATCTTGTTCCCTTTATGCTGCTCTAAGGTAGCTCTAAGGTGTTACAGGCTGATCTGCAGCAGAAGCAGAAATGTTAACAATTCACTAGCTGGGCTTTACATTTCAATGACATTAAGTAAAGCATTAGGTTAGAATTTGCATTATAGAGGCTCTATTCTTAAAAAATATTTATTCAGCAGTATAATTACAAGTAATGATGTGGAAATAACTTAATTTGGCATTTTGTGACATGCTGAGGTAGTGCAAGTTTTATACCTAATGCACGATGTTTCTTTTAAAACCATCCTTCTTCTTGCCCCCATGATAAACCTGTTAAACAGGATAAAGTATATCCATGCATTAAGCCAGGATGTGTAATCAGTTTTCACTGACTCTTTATAAATCATTCAGCTAGAGGTGTGAAAACAAGTGTTTCCAGAGGAAAGTTTAGCTACTATATTGCCCTTACAAAATGTCAAGGGTCCTTATGATGATTGAAGGCTGTTTTTGGAAGGGAGGTTGACAGGGCACTACCAACGAGCCAAATGTGAAACTCTAAATATTTCTCTGAAAACTTCAGAGAACCTTCATTTCTCCTTAGTTCTGCATGAACAACAGTAAAATATTTTTGCGTAAATTATTTTATTCTGTCTCCTCAATATGGAGAATATGTCAAAAATGTGGTCTACTTAACTACCAGCAAACTGACTCAAATATAGCTACATCTCAAACCATTGCTTAAAATTTCGTATCTATTATCACTTCTTGGAATCACGTGATCATTTAGCTTGGAAAACGTGTTTAAGATTACCGAGTCCAACTGTAAATCCAACACTGCCAACTCATATTCAGACAGCACTCTCAGGTCCTTTTCCAACCAGCAGCTTTCCAACCAGTCATCCCCAAGCCTGTAGCATGGCACCGAAGGAGATATTCCTGCACTCCATGGAGGACCCACAATGGAGGAAATTTTTAACTTGAAAAACTGAAATCTTTGCAAGAGTCCTCTACAGAGGAGAGAAAAGTGTGAGATGGCAAACCACAAAAAAATTTCCTAATCCCCTTTCACTTCTGCCACTTCAAGTGGCTGAATCAGGAATGAAGAAATGAAGGAATAAAGTTGGTCATGGGAAAGAGGAGAGAGAGAGCAACCATGTCGGTTTAATGTTTCGTTTTGCTAGAATCTAATTTAAGTGGGAATAAATTCATTTTCCCCCAGTTAAATCTGTTTTGCCACAACAGTAACTGATAAAAAATCTGTCTGTCCTTATCTCCACCTACGAACTTTGTTATCCTGTTTTCTCCACTGCTCCTCTGAGGAGAGAGAGAGAGAGAGAATGTACGGTCGGAATGATGGGTGCCTCTTCGCCAGGGCTTACCCACCACAAGAACAAATGTTCTATTTCACAAGAGGTAAACAACCATTAGGTTTACGACTAACTTATAGGAAAACTATATTCTGTGATTAGCTATTCCTTACTTGCTGTCAAAATGCAAGATTATTCTTTTGACCTGCATCTTATAACACTCAATTAGCAATTTATATAAAAAGATAGTATTTTGTCGATTTTGGTGCTGACATATATGGGAAGATGTGAAAGAAACTCAGGTGATAGTTTTAAGTCAAATAGATATCAGCAACTCAGTCAGATACTCAAAAGATTACATTTGGTAAGGAAAAATACCAAATTTTTATACTTAACAATAATTGGATGAAGAAATGGAAGAGGAAACATTCGTGTAGAAATGAACAAGGGAACTGTAAATTACAATGAATAATAAGTCAAATGTTTTTCACACTGTTGTTTGTACAATATGTACAATAGATGTATTGTCTGAAACAAAATTAATTGGTTTTTCCATCCTACATGGAAAATAGTAAGTCATCTGCTCCAGTCATTTATTTAATTTTGGGACACACAATTCTCACAAACAGAATAAAGGCCAGTTGTACAGAACCCAAGGAGAGAAAGAAAATGGTCAGAAATTTTGGAAATATGACATACAGAATGGATTAAGAAACTAGTGATATATAGTTTAGAGAAAGGAAAATGTTAGATGTAATAAAGACTTGAAGTACAGGAGAATGAAATATTCTGTTCTTCAAATCAATGGTAGAAAGCACAAAGAATGTATGCAATTATTGTGAATATGAGAGACAGAGAAAGAGAGCTATTTCCTCTTTTATATGAAATATAAGGTAGTAATGGGTTATATTATTTGGGAAACTGTCAAATTCTATCACAGGAAGTATTTAGAAACAGTCTAGACAAGCACATATACTGAATGTACTTGGTGTATGCGAATTTTGCCTCTAGGCAGAGGAATGGGGCAAAAGGACTTATAAGGTCCTTTTTGAGACTTTTTTTTTTTTGGTGGTGGTGTAAAAGATGGCTACTCTTGTGAAATATTTGGACTAGTTCGAAATAATTTTGCAAAATTGTTTAATTTTTTTCTACTATCATAAAACTGTCAAATCATAAATTTTCTGAGATACTTGAAAGTACCAATTTCAGTGAACTAAACATAGCCTGTGTTTATTATTAGACTTTTCAAAAATTACTTCCTCTCTAGTGAATACTTTCATTCATTGCCAAAGTTTTCTAAATATCAGGCGGACTGAATAAGTATTAGCAATCTTTGATATCAGCAAGAGCTGGATGTTTTCCAATCTTTCACCTCTGTTGAAAGTGATATGTAAACTTTTTATATCTTTTCTTCTTTTATTTTTTAATCTATCTCACCGTCTGACAGAAAATAGATGAGTTCTTCTGGCCAGCTATGAGTCCACAATAGCAGGATGATATTTCTTTGGGAAATTCTGTCTAATACCATCCTCAGAGCACAGCAATAAGGGTATAATTACTTTTGAATTAACTACAAGAGACATTTTGGAAATGACTAACAGTACTCCTTAAGCAGGCAACACACGTTATAAATATAAATGGAATCCTAGAGAGACTTGGAAACAACTACTAATATAATTTTATGGTGTAAATATGCTGGTGCTATGAAAATGCTGTATTTATTCTGTGGCCAAATAAAAACAGAATCATTATGTTTACACCATCCATGCCAACAGCAACTTCAAGAAAAAAGATTTTGTTTTCATATAAGTTTCATGTTAAATATTTACACTGAGTTGTCGTGGCAATAAGAACATCTGAAAGTAAAAACTTTCCATGTGAGATCTAAACACACTGAAATTGCTAACCCAAAACTTCTGGCTTTATTATGATTCATTTTCCTATATTTTTAAAGGGGTGAACAATACAATAGAAGTAATATTTCCTTTTTCAACAGATAACTATAACTAGAGATATATAATATTAATTATATGAAATGAACACCCAATTTTAGGACTTCTAGGAAAAAAAAAGAAAAAAAAAGAAAAAAGAAAAAGAAAAAACCTCTAAGGAATAATAGCCAATTAACCATTAAGTCCAAAAGATTGTACCTCATTCACTTAAATTAAAAAAAAAGTAACTACACTCTCAAGCATTCTGAACAGACAAAATATAAATGTGCATATATATGTACATTTATTTGAATTTAAGTATTATGATATCTCAGTACAAAGAGGAATAAAAAAGACCACAGTGCTATAATATAAACATAGATGCAATTTCTACTTTTCTGATTTTGAATGGGTTAGAAAAATATCATTGACTTTTCCACTTGTGAGATTTTTTAGCTTTGCTTCATGAGAAGTCCCTGCTGAAAGTAATGGTCTACCCCTCTTTTGTGAAAATTTCTTTTTGGAAAAGGGTCAAAGGTAAACTATGAAAAGAAAAAAATTAAGCTACAAGTCTTTCTTGTCGTAAATCAGGAAAAAAATTGATTTCAGAATTTTTCAGTACTATTCTTTGCTATTCCTGAAGGATTTTATCATTAATAGATGATGTTGCTTTTTAATTTTTAATTAGTGATCCTGTTACATGAAACATGAAAAGTCTGGAAAATCATTGATTTTTTCAAGAAAAAAGATGAAGGTAAAGCAAAGAAATGTGTTGCGTCTTAGAGACTTTTTAACACGTATCTTAACACACTGTATTGTAAGAGTTCGAGAGACTGTTACATAACACCTTTTCAGTTGAAATAGTGAGTTGGTTGACAGAGTTTAGGCAATTGTACAAAAAAACATAAGAGTTCTCTGACATGTGATCTTGTGTCTTCGTTCAGCCTGATGAGAATCTATAATTATCATTATGCTCCCTGATGATGGGTCGTGACAGTGTATCACAGAAGGGTGCACTGGGCAGAAATTATCTCAATCATTATGAGACTGTAATCACTTTTGTGGCCTTAGCTAGACTTGCTCTAGTATCACAGAATCATAAAAGAGCCTAGGCTGTAGGAGACCGATAAAGATAGTCTGGTCCCATGTTTCATGGAAAAGGGAGCCTAGGGATTATCTAGCACCCTGACCAGTCGTGTCTTGAAAACTTCCAGAAATTCTACCACATTCCTATGGAGATCATTCCAGTGACAGATTATTCTCACCATGAAAAATTTCTTTCTAATATTGAGATAAAATCTCTCATAACTGCAACTTGTACCCATTGCTTCTTAAGGTTCCCTGTGAAGTTGGAGCCTCTGTCCCTTTTATGGCCACCCATTAAGTACTGGATAACAGGGAAGAAGTACCCCTGAAGCCTTCTCTTCTTCAGGGTGAAAAGTCCTAAATTCTTTAGTCTTTCCTCAGATGACAGGTTCCCGGAATCTGATTATCTTCATGACCCTCCTTTGGACCCCCTCCACTCTGTTCACATCTTTTTTGAACTGTGGGGATCAGAACTGGACACAATACTCCAGGTGAGGCTTGACAAATGCTGCATAGAGTGGGATGATCATGTGTCTATCTTTGCTCATAATACCCCTGTGGAGGCAACCCTGGATCCAATTTGCCTTGGTTGCTGCAGCTGCACTGCAGACTCTTCTTCAGCTTGTTGTCCACCACGACCCCCATGAAATGAATTATCACATTAGCATATATTTATAGCTTGCAGCTTTACCTAGATTATTGTACCTGACCTGCATGATGATTCTACAATACATTTCCCAGTGCCTGAAGTTCAAAATTCGCAAAGATGAGAACAGGTTATGTTTGTGTAAATATATTCATACAATTCAATAAGCACTTCAAAAACATGTGGCATTTTAGAAAACTATTTGAAGGTATTTCTACATAGGGATACCACAAAATTATCAAAACTATCTAAATACAGTAATATCCTTTTCCTTCCTTCAGTGTAGGAGCCAAAATCCAGCTGTCAGCAGAAAGGAGCTTGGTGGGTCTATGCAGTAAACCTTGGGCAACAGAGGCTGAGAGAAATCCCTTAATCTGAAGAACTGGACCTTCCTCACAAGACCTGTTGATGTACAACCATGTGGATTAACCTGACCACTGCAGCAGGATAAGGAAGGACTTTGAGATGAAGTTATCAAACCGTGTTGAAACCCCCTTGTTTTCTTCCCCCTCATGTAATACTGGTTAAGGGAAATATTAATCAATTGTGTAAGTGTAGCAGAAACCTCTGTAATCCTCTAGTTAACACAAAGCCATCCCCTAATTAACATAGCTCGTCCTCCTCATTAACATGTCCAGCCCCCAAGACCCTTAAATCACACTTGTGTGTTCAATAAAGTATTCCAGTTTTTGGCCTCTGTATCTGGGATTGTCTTAGCATTATTGGACCCTTATACTTCAGGGCTTCCTAACTGCTATAATTAGTTTGAAAAAATATTACCTCTTGTATATTCCTTTTTTCTTGCTGCTGAAAACAGAAACATAAATGAATCATGTAAGCAAAGCAGGTTCCTGTAATTAGATTTTATATGTTCAGTCAAAACAGGAGACTATATGAAATTACTGTTAGGGTTGAAGTCACTCAGACTGTTTGAGAATTATATATCTAAGATCATGAATTGTGTTCTACACTCAGATTTACACTCAAAACAGTGTGTCTCTCCTTGTTGTGCCTGAATAGACTAAGGATGTTAAAATATTTGTCTAGGAATACTAGAAAAAGCAGGAGAGAATATTGAAAATGAAAACCTGAAAACCAAACCACTTCACTGGCACAAAATGCCTTAACAGACTAAAGCAAAACATGACAGACTGCAAAATTTTGGTTGATTCAAGTACATAAGAAATGCCTATATTTGTCAGAAAAGAAATCCATTTAGTCCAGTACTCTATCAGTGACAACAGGAAATTCTGTTTGCAGAGTGTATGCACGACTTGCTGCTTTGTACAGCCAGCTCCCTCTATTCCCCACGGCATCCACAATAGGTAGCAATGGTCAGTCTTGGTCTACTTCTGCTGAGCAGAGAATGGGCATATTTAGCACAGCAGTGGGGGATGAATTTCCCGTTCCACAAACCCAACTCATTGCACCAAACCACAAAGCCACCAGCTTGGCTTCCCACAAGGAACATGAAGGTCCCTCTACTGATTTACCACAAGGGAAGTTAGACTCATTGGCTTTCAGCTACCAGTATCTCTATTAGAGAAGATTCTACAAGAGTAAAACAACCCTGAGGTCTTCATGACTTTTAGATTTTATTTGGACTCTATTTCTGAAATTCCTGACCTGGACAGTTGTCTGAACCTAATGTGTTTGCAAAAAAAACTGTTTAAAAAAATAAACCATAGAAATTATAAATTCATATAAATTTGATACTTTGATAACTAAAATAATGGTATTTAGAAGAACTTTCAATTTTTTAATAAAAAGATATTTCTAAAATTCAGAAAAATATGTATAATAATTGCATTAATAAGTAATGGTCTTATTTTAAAAAATTATTCTAACATTTCCAATGCTGATATGACATAGGAGAGTACAACAGTATATCAGCATTGTATCAAAACACCAATACGAATCTTAATCAATTAACTAAAATCTAAATACTGCATTGCACAAAACTTCCTTACATAGTAGAGAACAGTAACTGTATTATTGCAAAGTAAACAAGTTCATAAGGCAATTAACAATTTGTTTTTAAGACTGATCTGAACTCCTAAAAAGGAAGTTTGGGATTTGCAGCTGTAGTCCCCTATGAAAAATTTTTCATACCAAATGGACATAGCACCATTTGTCATCTATTGTATAACACACTTGCTGTGACCACAGGTTGCAATTGTGGGCTCCAGAAAGTTAGAAATGTACTATATTTATGACAAAATATTTGCAAATGTCTAGAAATTATGCCAGCATTTCTGTAACAAATCTATTTTGAAATTTGACAAATGGTAACATGATCAGTGTTGATGAGGTTGGGAAGGTTGTCATGCATTCTGTGCTGATTCCTAGCACAGGAAATGATCACACAATGTTTAACTGCCCATGAAATCTTTATCTGAAACTTTCATGTCCCAGTTTGATTGCTATCCAATTTGGAAAACATTATCTTTTGCCATAAACAATGACAATTTCCCTGTGTCTTAGGCCCCTTCTCTGCTGGATAAGTACTGTGTATTTATCTGTCTCTTAGATTTTATTTTTCTTATTCTGCTGCTGTCACGAATATCTATGTTAGAGTCTTCCACCCCATGATTTATTAGTAAAATTTCCAGATCTTCAGCACAGCCTTTTATTTTGGATATCAATGTTTCAACAGTTTTACTCCCTGTTTCCCTAGTATGCTTATTCTGTTTCAACTACCAATTTCTCTTACACCCAATTGTCTGTCTTCACATCTATCACATTATACATAAATTTTTAGCTGCTTAATGGCCTGAAGACAGAAATCTGAAGAATTTTCCTGAAACATCCGGTAGATATGCAGCTGCAAAGTGACAAATCTCTAATATTCATGGGTTTAGATTTACCAGGGAGGTGATAATTTTTGTTAAATTAATTTTCTTATGCATTTGACTAAATCTTACTATCCATCTTCTTAACTTTGTCCTTTTTATTTTTAAAATTGTTGTTGTTATTATTTTTGTTCAAGTTTTAAGATACATATGTCCTGAAATAGAACTTTAGCCTTGGTATTCACTATGTCTAGTATTCCACAACAGATTTATTTTATTAAATGCCCTTTCCTTCGACAGATAAACATGATTTTACTATAGAAAGGCCATATTTGTGATCATTCTTCTAGTTCTTTTACTTCAGCAACAAACCCCATACATTAATAATATAAATCCAAACTTATCATCCCAGTTTTCTCAGAACTCCTCTTTTTCTTTTCCTTCCTGTTAGTTTTATTATTCTCACTACTAGAGGCAGAGACTGCTCTTCTGCCAATTTATGTCATATTTCTGGTTGGAGCCAGTTGTTTAGAAATCAGTCAAGAAGAAGAAAACTGTAAGTACTCTATTCTATTCAGTGTCAAAATTCCTAGAAAAACAATATAGTTCTTATATTGACCAGTGTCTCAATATTGTGAAATAATACGGAGAATTGAAATTGTACAGCATAATATATCACATTTCTCAAAATAACAATAATTTCCTTCACTGTATCATGAAAGTTTGCTGACTCTTGAAACTACTTATGTTTGTTTGTGTGTATTTAAATAATTAGTGCACCATATCATTTAAGGAAGAAAATGCACAACTGGAATAGAAAGTCTTGAAGTCAAATTTATCCAACATAATGTAGAAGATAAAAAAAAAAAAAAAGAAGAAGAAAACCTAGAGGAACAAGTTCAGTCAGCACTACAACACTTACTGTGTTACTTATTTACACTGTAAATAAGCTATTAAAATGGTAAGGAAACTGTTGACAGGAATAATGTTCTGTACCTTTTGAAATCACCAACAAAGTTAGTTTGTGTTACCAAAAAAACCCCCAAAAGCCAAAAAACCCACAAAAAGTTTCATTTCTATAGTTATTAAAAAATAAAAGGGAATTCAGCAAGAAATTCTGAAAAAGACTCATGAAGCTCACATATATCTTTTACAGTGGAAAAGGAAATAGGTGAAACATTATTTGATGGTCAGCTATGAACAATTTAAAATGAGAAATGGGTGATTACTGCATTTACTCAAAATATAGAAGGAATAGACACATGTTTCTAATTCTTTGTTTTGAAAGCAATTTGTTATTGACCAACTTGTACTTGGGAGACTAGTTACAGAAGAGTTTTATCATCAAATACCATCATTTAAGAACTTTCGCTTTGTTCTTTCTCATGTTTAAAAAATGGTGCTCAGTACTGAGAGGTTCCCCTATACTTCTTTGGCATCTGTTTTTCCACTTTAACAGAACATCAGGACACTGTAAACCAGTAGAAGTGTTTCAGTCTTGGAAATCTTATGTTCTTTGTGTGAGAGGGCAACTGTAGTACATTACACTTTGCCTGGAGATGGGTTCTCCTGAGACCTGATTGAGTTTATGGGTTAAGATTAGAGAGAGGACTGGTAAAGGTGACATTATAGTGAGTGTCTGCTATGGGCCACTGGACCAGGAATAAAAAAAAGAGTGGATGAGGCCCTTTACAAACAGTCAGAAGCAGTTTCGTGTTCATGAACTCTGGTCCTCATAGAGATTTCAACCACCCTGCCCTCTGTGGGGCAACACAGCAGGGCTGTGAGAACAGATAAAAAGTTTGGGAATATTTTATTTCTTCATACCTTCATGCATGCAGTATTTTTAAAGATTGAACATAAATTTACTATTTCCTTTCATGTACATTGAGAATGCCATCAAAAGTAATTTTGATTCAGACAAGATCTATTGTTTCACTTATAAGCATACTGTAGAGAAGAAAAAAAATTATTTTTATTTTAAAAGAATGAACATAAATTGGAGCTCCTTTTGAATCCTTTTATTCTGTTTGAAGCTATCTTCTATTTGTTTCTGGCCAGAAGGTCAATCGTGATAGAAAGCGTGAAAATAGTTGTATTAACTCAAAATATCTGATGGATGTTTTATATATATTTTATACTCATAATGATAGAATCAAGAATAATCAATAATGAGATACTCTCATATATGAGTACTACATGCTTTGTATAATTTTGTATATTATTAAGAAGACTATCACAATATAAATGTTGTCTAGCAAATTTTTTTCAGTAACCAAATAGGCATTCAGACAATGCAGGCAGGCTGGCTGGCTGGCAGGCAAGCAGGCAGGCAGGAAGGAAGGAAGGAAGGAAAGAAGTTAATACTAAACTTCCTCAAATTGCAAAAAACATTCTTTCACATCTGGGGACATTAAAAATTACTCTGAAAACTGTGAACAGAAAAATGTGCCCAAATGCTCTGGACAAACATGCAAATATTAGACTGGCTGCTCACTTTAAATAGGTAGTGTGAGCTCTATTTTCTTCTCGTGTTCACTAGTATATCTAGTCACCTAGTTCTCTGTGCTGCTTTCACTTGCTTTCCTGCTGCTGCACTTTGATCTTTGCTTCCTGCTCTCTCCCCTGCTGTTCTTTTCGACAGTGTTCTGCTTTTTGTTTGATGAGTGGTGAAAATTGCAAGATTCCTGACCTCTAAAGAACAGACAGAACTGCAGATATCAGGAATCTTGTAAATTGTACTTGGCTGCTGGTACATGGAATACTATTAAACATCAAGGAGGACTAATTTAAAAATAAAAAGAAAGGTGCATATAAAAGGTCTTATGCTGCAATACTGTGCACAGAATAACTTCAGACTCTGGTATTCATTAGTACTTACATTCCTGGCACAGCTTTTTTGGTTTTAATTTTGCAGAACAAAAGCAATTTCAAACTAAAGGCAGTAATTTATTTTCTTTTTTATCCCAATGGCAAAACTTCCAGAAGTAAGGATTTACCAATTACAGTATCCAAATATAAATTTTCCTTTTTCCTTTCCTGATTTCTATACTAAAAGTGGAACACTGTGCACAGTAGGTGATGGTGTTTTCATGATTAACTTGTGTAATCCCTCTGCCTCGAATAACACAAAGGTCCCATTTTTTCTACAAACCTGTCAAGTATGTCAACGCACCTCTAGTCTTTGGTATATGGTAATTCTTCTATATTTGGTATTGTGTGGCATGCAATACTCAAATCAGACATACATTAATTAGTTTAGCACATGCATTTGAAAAAATAGTTCATGGAATGGTAGATAAAGGGTAGCTTGCACAGCTGTACAGAAAAGCAATGAGTTCTTTAATACCATCTTTATCTAATGCATGGCCAATTTGTTCTTGGGATGTCAGTGAAAACTAAGTAAAATTCGTCCTCATAAATATGAAGCAAGAAAAATGTCAACGATTTACTTATTTCAGGTATAGAATCATTCTTAACAGTATAAAAAAAATTAAGTATCTTATAGGAGTTCAAGTCTCTAACACACTTTAAAATTCTTTATTCTCATGCAGAGGGGAATCAGCAACAAGTTGCATGAGTGCAGCTTTCAGTTCTATTATCTGCATATATAATTTTCTATTTTTAACAGTATACTTCTCAGGGCTGTGAGTGTACTAATATGCCTTATCTGCTTCAATCAGCCTTGCTAGCAGCCTCAGCACTCCATTTAAACTCTGGTTTGGTCACCCAGACCTTGCCTGAGACATGTTGTAGATATGTCTGTACCCAACTTGTCCGTACTTCTAACCAGAAGTTAAAATGAGGATGCTTAGAGGTTTCAAACTGCTTGACAGGAAAAAGAAAGTAGTATAGTTTGATGTTTAGCACATAACTAGTACAATTGGGGTAGAACTTCAAATGGGAGATCTGATGCTAGAGATGGAGGTCTGAGGCCACCTAAGTCATCCTGAGTTTGAGATATACAAGTTACCCATGTCAATTGACAGCACTTCCTCATCAGCCCTAAAGCTGTATTAATAAATATTCTATGACCATATATAATGCATTCTTCTTTTGGTAGGAAGATTCTTTCAAGAACATACTACAAATAGCTACCTCTCTCCAGCAGAGTGACCAAACCAAATACTTAGCAACTATGCCCTCTCCCACTTCTCTTTTTCCATACAAAACCACAACAAAGATAAAACATATCCTAACTTGTTCCAGGAAACATACCATCATGTCATCTTCCCATCCAAGTCCTTAGTTAAGTAGGGAGAGTTTATTATACTGGTGAGAATAGAATCGGTAGCAGTGAGGTTTGAAAAAGGAGTTAACTGTAGATATTCTGGCATGAAGACAGAGAGATACTCTGAGGTATTATATTCTACATATTAAAAAAAAAAAGAGAGAAAAGGAAAGGAGTAATTAAGTGAGGAAAGTACCCTTTCTGTTGGACAAAGGAAAATGGCTAAAAAAATGAAGCTTTTTTTTTTTTGCTTTAGGAAAGGAGATACTGATTTAGCTCATTTTGTCATAACATTGAATTTATCGTTCAAGTCAGGCAAAAACAAATATTTCATGGGTTTAAAAATGTATTAAATTATGCTACTGAAGATCACAGAACCATAGATTAGTGAAATCATGGAATAGTTTGGTTTGGAAAGGGTCTTTAAAGGTCACCTAATCCAACCTCCCTGCAAAAAGCAGGGACATCTTCAACCAGATCAGGCTGCTTAGAGGCCCGTCCAACCTGACCTTGAATGTTTCCAGGGATGGGACATCTACCTCCTCTCTCCCACTGCTCCAAGGGGCTTGCTCCAATATATTTCCACCCTTAAAACAAAAATCTAGTTCTTATATCAAGTCTTACTCTACCCTATTTTAAGTTAAAACCATTACTTAGGACTTGTTCTAAGACTATGGGTTCTACTCATAAGTCTGTCCCCTGCTTTCTTACAAGCCCCTTTTAAGTACTGAAAGGCCATAATAAGGTCTCCCTGGAACCTTCTTCAGGCTGAACAGCAACTCTCTTTGCTTTTTCTCATAGGTACTCCAGCCCTCTGATCACTTCTATGATCCTCCTCTGGACCCTCCCTAACAGGTCCAGATCTTACACTGAGAAGCCCAGAACTGAACACAGTACTCCAGGTGAAATCTCATCAGAGCAGATTAGAAAGGAAGAATCACCTCCCTTGAACTGCTGCCCATGCTCCATTTGATACAGCCCAGAACATGATTGGCTTTCTGGGCTGTGAGCACACACTGTCATCTCATGTCCAGTTTTTCATCTATCAGTACCCTCCCCCCCCAACTCCTTTCTGTCTACACCTACTCTCACTCTCTTTGTTCCCCAGCTGATATTAATACCAGAGATTGCCCAAAGCCAGGTGTAAGACCTTGCACATGACCTCGTTGTACCCAATGATGTTCACATAGGCCAACCTCTCAAGCCTGTCCAGGTCCCTCTAGCTGGTGCCCCATCCTTCAGGTGTGTCAACCACATCAGTCAGATTGTTGTCACCTGCAAACTTTCTGAGGATGCACTCAATGCCACCATCTATGTCGTTGATGAAAATGTTAAGCAGGATTTCTCTCAGTACAGACTCCCTGAGGATGGGCACCACTCGTCCCTGATCTCCATCCAGATATTGAGCCCTTGATCAGTACTCTCTGGATGTGGCCATCCAGCCAGTTCCTCATCCATCAAACAGTCCACCCACCAAATCCATGTATCTCCAATTTAGAGGGGAGGATGTTGTGGGGGATCATGTCAAAGGCTTTACAGGTGTTCAGACAGATGACATCTGTTGCTCTTCCCTTGCAAACTGGTTAGTTACTTCATCACAGAAGGCCACTGGGTTGATCAGGCAAGACTTGGCCTTGGTAAAACTGATATGTCACCATTTGTCAAAATTATCTATGCATCTTACATGAAACCAATATCTAAGTACTAAATCTTTAGTTGTATGTATTCTTCCATATCTGAGAGAGAAAGAAATGCTATAAGGACCAGCACAAGTTCCTGGATCACCATATATTAGGCCAGAACATTAATTTCAGGTTGTCAATTCACTATCTGTATTTCAGGGTACTGTTACATTACCTAGCTGTAACATTTCATGTTTTTCCGCATAAACTTCCAAATACATTTGCTAACTTCTACATGTCAGTGTTTACTTTCAGGATGTAGAAATCCACTATTACAGAACTTTAACCTAGATCAAATATACATGAGGTTGAATATTTAAAACACTTACTTGAAAAAAATAAAATAGAAAGAAAATTGTCTTGTATATAAAGTACAGAAAATCATAATACATGTCTATTTAATGAATAAAAGTGAGGATACAACAGGAGAAAAATACAGTAAAATGCAAACTATGTCACCTAATGCGTTCTGATAGTCTGTCTAGAGTTTACACAAATTGTCTTCTTGTTAGGTATATCTGCATCAGTAGATTTCTTTAGCTGAAAGAACTGCAAATCTGCTAACAGACAAGAAGCTGGAAACCTTCTACAGACTCTTAGAGGTTTTGCACCTAAGTTTATCAAACTGAGAAGTAATAAATAATAGTTACTAGATGTGAAGTCAAACATTTCAAAATGGAGATATCTAAGGTTACTGTTACATCATTCATTGCTCATGGTCCTACAGCAAAAAAAAAATTACTTTGCTGTTCAAAAAGTAAGATTTGCACTACGTTTCTGTTAGCAATTTATTTCCACTGCTGTAACTGTGATCTGTTAACTGTAACCACCTTTTTTCTCTCTCTTGGCTTTTAATGTGAACAATGATTTAACTAATTGACATTAAGAGAAGAACAAATATCTTTGGTATCACCTACTGTTTTGAAGTACAAATACCATTCTTTATTTAGGACCCTTTCCTGGAGGTTTTTTAATACCTTATTCTAGTTACGACATTTGGAGTACTATGTAATATTTCTTTAATCTGGAGCTCAAAATGGTTACTGATACTAAATGAAGTTCTGACAGGGGTGCAGTTATGCTACAAAGATTTTGTTTTCAGTAACGTGCTCAGAGAAGTGCTTTAACATCACCAGGAGTGAAATACTCCATCTGTATAAGTAGGAGTGGCATGCATTTTATTGGTTACCACAGTTAGTTCATGTTAGATTTTTCTAAAGTCATGTTCTTCTGGGAGATTTGGCACTGTGACTAACAATTGGAATGGAAGGGTTGTATTAAGCATTGGATAATTCTCTCTCAATGAAATTATTCCATTTTGACATTAATGTAGTCGATTACCAATTGACTCTTTTTTTACATTCAAATAAGAGCTGATTCTACATTCCCAAATAGCTCATGTTGCAGAAGGCATATAAAGCTATGACTTCACTGTCTCTTCCCCTGCTATGCTTGACTCTTTAATGCTTTTGATCTTGCACAGGATTTTAGAACACAGAAAAGGAGATAAAAAGTTATCTCACTCTCTTTGCTAGCATAATAATTCTACTTTAACACAACGATTCAATGTAAAGAGCATGAATAAGGGGTGTCCCCTTATACCATTTCAATGGATACAGAGAGATTTGTTGAATTCTGTCTCTTCTGTAATTGCTAAAACATTTCGAGAAGCTCTCTGAAACCACTGATTGCCTCAGGTCCTGAAATCATTAAAAGGTAAGGCATTTTGTAAACTGCCAACATTCATCCTGAACTCTGTCAGACTATAAATCCCTTTCATCAGGTCAGCAAGCAACATCAGAACATTTCCAGGAAACACTAAAGATTTTCAACTTTGAGCATTCTTGGAGTGTGCTGTAAGTGCAGGACATATCACCCTAGGAATCTGCAACACAAGTGTCCCTACAGCCACATTCAAGAATGCCAAGTCATGCTAAGTCATGCAGGAATGTTAATGTTCTGGCCTGGAGGCCACCCTAGGCTTCACTTGATGCATTTTTTGCTCTATCCTCTTGGAAGCAGTGAATTCTTACTGTGCATTGTTAAATGTTGGATGCAACCTAGTATTACAACTAGCAAAACTGTTGCACATTGGAATAATTTTCCTGATGTGTTTATGTTAGTTACAGTTTTAAATTTGCAGGAACACCACAGTTCTGATATTTATAAATTTTTCTACGATTTCCTTCTTTGAGAAATTTCTTTATAACTCACTGAGGAATATAATGGATTCACCTAGGAACAAGAACAGAAGGTAAAGGGAGAAGAGAGCTCCAAGTATATTATGGTTCCAAGTATAGTCTGTATGGATATACTGAATTTATATTCTTTGAAAGCACTCACATGCAACTGTGTGTAATTCACATAATGGAGTCTATAGATTCAAAAATATAAGATCAGCATATCCCATTAAATGTGTATTTAGTTTGATGTTGAATTTGGCTTGTTAATGGTTTTAATTTCTCGCTTTTGTTTAATTTTCACTCAGAAAAATTTTGTGTGTAGATCTTTTGAGATTCTTACATGGAAGATTTGTTTACATATTTGTTTTAATTGCATGTAGTGTGGTATAATGACTATTGCAAGTCCCTTTCTGCAGTCTCATCAGACAAACAGCTGATCAGAATCCCTACTCACAGTCCCTGTGAGGGACTGGAGAAGTTTACATTTTCAGGTCACCCAAAAAGTTAGTTGCATAAATACTCTATCTCCCTGATACAGCAACTTGTGATCATAGGGATCCATCATGCTGTCTGTGAACTATTTTCCTCTGTTCCTTGTGTTATTTTGCAAGTGCATGTTTGTCTATATAAAGATTTAAGTATGTTGACCACCTATTTTGTAGAGAATTTAGTGAGAAGTTAATATTTTCTTTAAATCTTTCTTACTGACTCTCTTACTGAAGCACCTGTTCTTTTGCATCCCCTCTCTGTAGGTGTTAAGGTGTAGAATGGATTCTAGAGAGTAAACTGCATGAGATTATGATGAAGGAAGGAAACGTCACAAGTCAGGAGCAGGACACTCAGCAAAAATCAAGTAAAACATATTAGATCTGAAGCTGAGCAGAAAACAGGCTCCATCTGAAGCTAAAGTGGTACGTAGGGAAGAAAATATGGGTTAATGTTGTGAGCAGCTGAGGGGTGTGTGCATACAGAAGTGTACTAAAGACTTGGAAAAGGACATTTGGGAGGATTGGCCTCAGTTCTCAAGTAGGATTCTAAGGAATAGCTCTGCAATCAATAAACAAACCCCTGTCCATCTTGAACAGCCTGAAACAGAAAAACAGCAGCAGAGCTGGGTACTGTACCCTGATTATAGTTGTAGCTTTAGGACTCAAGCACTAAGAAAGAGCTGCCGCATAGAACCATAGAATTATAGAAAGGTTTGGGCTGTAAAAGACCTTAAAGATTCCAACACCCTTGCCATGGCCAGGGCCTCCTTTTGTTAGACCAGGTTGCTCAACTCCCCATCCAACCTGGCCTTGAATGTTTCCAGGGATGAGGCATCCACAACTTCTCTGAACAACCTGTTCCAGTGCCTTACCACCATGAAGTAAACATAATGTAAAAATAAACTAAAGTAAACCATACTCTAACTTAATAATCACTGCTATGCTGTGGAGAGAAACCTGTCTGCCCTCCCTATAATGAGAATATGGATTCTCATTAAACAATTGGATTCTCATTAAACAATTAGCTTACAACATTTTATTGTGTATTAGCTAATGGTACTAAAACTTACTCTGAGATGTCTTATGTCATTTTAGGAAAATTAAAGTGTAAGCCTGTGAAGCAGAGATGTTGCTTTATTTAAAACTCATATTTGAAAAAAACAAAACAAAACCAAACAAACAGAAAGTATAGCACCTAAACTTCAGGGCAAGGTGTTAGTGGTTTCAGGATGCTACCTCTCTGTTTACTGTTTTTTACATTCTACTTATATAATATCTCTTGGTCAGTGGCTCTAAAATACTTGTTATAATCAAAAGGTTTGTTTTTCCATTATTGAAATTAGTGAGATAAGTATCACTGCACTAAGATAGGACAGGCTACACAGTCAGAGGAGTAGATAGTGCCACTGCCTGATGAAACACAGAGAACACTGATCATTCTGACCATCTCATTTTGACATCTAGCAGTTGCTATTGTATGTTTGCTGATGAATGCTTTTTCAGGGTGATCACTTGAAGCTGCTGAAAGTAAAGACATCTGCCATTTTTATGCTTATGTGGTCTTAGACAAAACTCCCTCTGTTGTTTGCTTGACAGAGAAGAATACAGCTCATCTTACTGTAGAAAGGCTGGGACTAGACTTTCAGCATCAAGTCGTTCTCAGACAATACCTTTTCTGTGATCAAAGCATACGAGGGATGTATGCTATATCCAAGTTCATGTTAACTCCTCTGTGCAGACAATAGAAACAAAAAGGGAGAAACACATTTAGCCCAAAGAAACAATCCAATTCTTTTCTAGAAATCTGATTTTTATTAAAGAATGTAATTTCTGATCAAATATATGAACAGTAGAATTTGTTTAAATTCCCCTGTTGCCCCCAGCCCACCAACACTTTTTTTTATTTGAGGTATTCTTTAATATTTTGTTTCCAGTGTGCCATTTCAAACATTTCTTTTCCAAAAAATTTTTTTTACTTTCTTTTCCCGCCATAGCCCTTTATTAAACTAAACACATTTAGAAAGGCAGTCACTGAATTGAAGTCACATTCATAAACATGCAATTATTAATGATTAAGGAATACTTTAAACTCTTTTTTCTTTTCCCATATTTTGACCAATACCGTGTGGAGTACATTGATACATCAGGTATATTAAAAACAAGTGCCAAATTGGTAAATTCTTTTTTTGTTTCGGAGAACAACATATCTGCAGCTACTGAAAAGTGATCTGTGAAAACAAAGCATGTAAAAACACTTCTTTTTAAACCAGCTAAACATGTGCAGTTTAACAACATAATCAACAGTTTATGGGGATTTTATCTATAATTGCATTTGTACACTGTCACATAATCTCATATTATTAAATTGGTTTCATTAGCTTTTTATTGACTATTAGAAACTTCTTTACTGAAACTCTATCTTGCCTATGAGTTAAAATAATGAATTCATTTATGAATGGATATATTATTTCATAGTTTTCATCACCCTTGAAGCAAGGCAATTAAATTTTGCCATCATACGAAAAAGTCAGACAAATTCAAATACTGTACATTTTTATTTGTACTTTTTAAGTAATGTATGCTTCCATTACTTTTAGGATTAAAAAAAGACAGTTTAATACTTTTAAACAAGTCTTATCAAGGACTACTACTCTTCAAAATGTGAAAGAATAACCCATTTTTCTTAACATATCAACTTCTTGTTTGTTGCTTTTATTTTCATCATTATTCCACAAAAAAAAGTTTTCTTAGAGAATTTATTTCATAGAAGGAAAATAGTCAAAGATGACAAGATTCTGACTTTGATGGTTCCACAAAATCAGAAGTTATTCGTACTCTAATTGTTATGTTCTAGAGAGTGACTGTGACCTCCATATTAAATTCCATCAAATTCCCATGTTATATGAAAATCTGTTTGCATCTCTGGTTTTGGGTTCCCTATGCCATCTATGTAGCTTCTGGTTTTTTGGAAAAATTGGAAGAATCAGTGTAGAGACATTCATAGTCTTTGGGAGCTTTCAGAAGGATCCAGTCAGCTAAATATGCCCGAATCACTCAGGTAACATCAGGTCTAGTTTATAGCCCAGAAAAAAAAAAAAAAAACGCAGATTGGTCCACTTTTTCATAAATGCTGGTAGTTATAGTGGTAGTTAATTCAGAAAGTCAGAAATCTAGACTGAAGTATGCCTCTGCCGAGAAAGTCCAGCCTAACTGTTCCCCGTACATAGTTCTCACTCTGAGCACCTGGCTAAGTCAAGGCAACAGTGTCCTTCCATTTTATTTAGAATCATAGAATCATTTAGGTTAGAAAAGACCTCAAAGATCATAAAATCCAACTGTTCAACTAACACTGTCAAGTCCACTGCTAAACCATGTCTTTAAGGGCCACGTTCACATGTCTTTTAAATCCTGCCAGGGATGGTGTCTCAATCACTTACTCGAGCAGCCTGTTCCAGTGCTTGATAACCATTTCTGTGAAGAATTTTTTCCTGATATCCAACCTAAACTTCTCCCGGCACAACTTGAGGCCACTTCCTCTTGTCCTGTATCTTATCTGGAAGAAGAAACTCACTACAGTCTCCTTTCAGGTATTTGTCAGAGAGCAATAATGTCTCCCATCAGCTTCCTTTTCTCCAGGCTAAACAACCCAGCTCCCTCAGGTGTTCCTCTAAGACTGTGCTCCGGACCCTTCATCAGGTTTGTTACCCTTCTCGGGACATGCTCTGGGACCTCCACGTCTTTCCTGTAGTGAGGTGCCCAAAACTGGACACAGTACTTGAGGTGCAACCTCCCCAGTGCCAAGTGAGAGGGACAATCTCTTCCCTGGTCCTGCTGGCCACACTATTTCTAATCAAACCAGAATACCATTGGCCTTCTTGGCCACTCGGGCACATTGCTGGCTCATGTTCAGGGGCTGTCAACCTGCACCCTCAGGTTCTTTTCTGCATTTGCAGATGCCAAGACTAAGTTGGGAGCTATCTAACAAATCATGAAATTCAAAAGCCAGATGCAGAAAATGCTTCAGAAGAATTTTCAAACTAAATTGAAATCTCACCACAGCTCTGCATAAAAAAATTAAACCCCCAAACAAAACAAAACCTACTTTTTTCTATTAAAAGAACCCTCTGTAAAAAAATTGTGTCACTTCATCTGGGAATGTAAAAGCTCTCTGTTGATATTTGAAGCTGAAATCATAGGTAATTATTTCAAAACTGTGTTTTCCTCTCTGGCTTTTATACCTTACACAAATGTATTTTTGGAGCATTTCTGTAACTACCAATGTCTTGAATAATGTTCATCAGATTCCATGTGAATAATGCAAGTTCTCCATTTACTAATTTACAATGAGGTTAAATATAATGATACATGCAATTCTTCTGAAACAGGAATACTATAAAGTGACTCACTTAAATGCATGTTTTCTCAAATTAGTCATTTCTACACTCCACAAAAAATATTGGATAATTCTGTAATTATTCTGGACATTCCAAGGAAGCCCATGGATATGCATTTCATGACAAATGAAAAACAAGTAAAGAAAGTGTTTTGATGATATATATTCACTGTTCTGCCTAACGAGGAAGAAATGTATACCATGTATATTTATCTATAACAATATTTTTACTGCGAATTTTACCATAAAAACTCTATTTTCCTTTAGAATCTCAATATAGTGTTATAGTCACCCTTGTCTTATTTACTGTCACCCTGATACACTGTTTGTAATTAGCCTATGAAATACATTGGGACTTTACGGTAAAATAAATTGCTACTGCTAATATTAAGCAATGTATATTAATAAAATCTGCTTCATTGCTGTCTAATTTACCTCCAGTCATCCACTGAGTTTATTATTTTAAGACAAAGTTATTTACTAGAAGTATATAGTATAAAAAAAACCAAAATAAATAATAAGATTTGTCTACTGAAGGATAAAGCTACCACAGATTTTTATTCTAATTTTCATATCCAATTCCATTATAAATAATGAGAACTATTTATTATTTAATGTTTCTTAGTTCTATAAATACATTAAACATATATACGTAATTACATATACACATATACCTATATTTATATTTATTTACAATAAAAAAGAATTAAATCAACTATTCTCACAGTGTTGCCAATCATTTAAAAATTAACTTTAAAAATAGTTTACATTAAGACCTTAACTATTATGCCCTCAGTAACAAGTTAAGTATTACTATCCTTATATAAAATGTCACTAAATTGTCAACTACAGCAAGATTTAACAGTTGGCTTTGAACCTCAGCAAGACTTTTTCCATTTCTTGATTTCTCCCCCCATTATTACAAAGTTCTTAAACCCAGTCTGAAACCACATTCATTTCTGCCATAGTTGTTTGCAGTTGCATAATGGATGGATTTCTGCTCATGTAGTTTTAAACAGATGGATGGTATGGGCATCACCTGCTGGGAATGGAATGGCACCATCAGGATTGCTTTGCATTTCTAATAGGAGAATAATACTTTTGTAATACCAAATGTGTAGATAGAGAAGAAAATCATACAATTTACTGGAATTGAGAAAACAGCTGGGACCTTTGGCAAATGTTTCTATTCTTGCCTGTCATTGAGTGTTTATTCTAAAAGCATCTGTAGCGCTGCAGGCAACATTTTTTCCTGAGTGAAGAACCCTGTGTGTTGCATTGGGTACCTCACATTTCCTTTAAAAACAGCATGAAAACTTTCTTGTTTTTGAAACTTTTTCCTTTATTGTCTTGTGAATAAGTAGGAGATAAATATCTAGCAAATATAGGACTACAAACATGCTATATGTTTTCAATTTAGAAATGCAAAGTCATTATTGCATTGACAAGAGCTTGGGATTCCCATGCTGATATTCAGCCATAAAAATTAGTTAGTCTACAGCTAAAATCTTTCTTTCTTTCTTTTTCTTTCTTTCTTTCTTTCTTTCTTTTTCTTTTGTTTTTTTCTTTCATTCTTTTTCTTTCATTCTTTCTTTCCTTCTTTCTTTTTTCTTTCTTTCTCGATAAAACTTATATCCATGTTGTGTTCTCTTTAAATTTCGTCCTTATTATGAATTGTTAAATGAAATATGAAACACCATAAAATTACAGAGCAAAGTTTCTTTGCAACTTGGCTATGCGTTGACAATAAATTCCCTGGCTATTTTGTCTTTCTGCATCCTTGTTAACCTTTGAGACATAAGCACCTTATAATAGGAAAGAGGGAGGCAACCATTTTAAGTGAAAAATAATATAATATTTACTTGACAAAGATACTTTCTTACCGAAGGCTTTAGAGAGTAGAATAAGGAAAAATTAAAAGACTAAGATAAATTGAGGGTAAACTGAGAATTTTTCTGTGACTCTTCTTAGATGGATTGTTAGTGTTTCTGTGGAACTTTTCTGAATGGGATTGTGGATTACCTTGTACCCTTTCACTTTATGTAAGAACTTGAAGCAAACACCTTGAACCAAAACTTTCAAATATAATTTTTGAACTATGCTGAAATTTTATTCCTGTTTCTGTTCTATTTTTCATGTTTGACTACACATCTTCTCAAACAGTAAACAGCACGTTCTCATGTGTCCTCACTGATTCCTAGTTGCATTAGAGGTTGCTAGATTTTCCAGTCTTGAAGGGTTTATGTAGATTTTTTAGCACTTCTAATGACTATGGTACACATCTGGGGAAAGTATACACCATAGTTTCTGATCTAGTAGAAGCATTCTGTTACAGCACAAATGGAAGTTGCATGTTAGTTCATAGTCCTTCTCCCCCATACTGCTCCTCTTCCAGAAAATGTCCTCAGAAAGAATTTTGATTATAATTACTCAAGCACTATGTCATCTGAGTTCTGTTCCTCTTCTGAAGTAAAAGAAATATTCTTCAGTAATACTTTGCAGGTAATACAATGTCATCTTTCTTAAGACTTTTTTTTTTTCAATAATCAACACTTTTTCTAATTTGTGTGATAGACAAAAATATATAAAAATGTATAAGAAAGTTGTAAGGACTGCAGTTATTTCTTCTGCAGTTTCCCATTCCCTTCTTTCCAGACCAATACTTAAATAAGTACTGAAGAATGGGTATTGAAAGGGTGGACAATCTATCTTCAAAAATCCTAATCCTGGGAAAGTGAAGAACATCTAAAAATAAAATGATTGTTTATTTTGAAACCTGTGATATTTCTATGTTTAAAAACAACTGGATATTTCAGTCAAGGGAATTTATACCTTCACAAGGCTTTAAATTTTCCGTAATTTGTCAAATTGCTCTTATTAAGGTTTCTGTAATAGGAAAAAAAAAGAAAAGCCTGAAGAAAACTACCAGTTCTTAGTTCTTGCTAAATAAACATGATTCTCTGACTTCCAATATTCTAAAATATTCCAAGTAAAGCAAAGCCCTTGTTTTCTGGCACTGGTCTGATCCATTATTTAGATGATCTGAGTTGGTAACCTTGTAAGAAGCTATTTATTTTCTTTTTTTTTTCCAACTTTTTTTTTAATTATTTTTTTTTCTGCTGTGCTGAATTAATGCTACCATAGAGAGGTTAACTGTCCATCTGAAGACAATAACATCAGCAAAATGTCACTTCACATGACATAGAATATAATATTGTGAAGTTCATGTCTTTAATCTAGATTGGAAATCTAAGGCAGTCTGTCACGGTGATTTTCTTATAAGCTTGAGAATATTACTCTTTTGGATGTATGCTATTAGCCAACATTTGGAGTCCAGCAGATTGTATGGATATAAAGGAAACTTTCTCTGAGGAGCTGTTTAATTTGATGCAGTCCTGCTTATTTATAAACAAAAATTGTTTTAATCTGGTCACTGCACAAATCAGATAAAAAATGATTTGGAACTATGACCACAGAAACCCTAACCTAAAACAGTCATGCCCTTGGATTTACCAGGTAATAGCCTTTGGTTTTCAGCTTTTCTCTGCACTTGCTTTTTACAGAATCACAGAATATGCTGAGTTGGAAGACACCCACAAAGATCATCGAGTTCAACTCCTGGCCCTGCACAAGAATCACACCGTGTGACCATGTGACAGTACTGTCCAAACCCGCCTTGAACTCTGTTGGGCTTGGTGTCGTGACCACTTCTCTGGGGAGCCTGTTCCAATGCCCAACCACCCTCTGGATGAAGATCCTTTTTCTAATATCCAACCTAAACCTCCCCTGACACAACTTCAGGCCATTCCCTTGGGTCCTGTCACAGGTCACCACAGAGAAGACATCAGTGCCTGACCCTCCATTTCCCTCATGAGGAAGTTGTAGACTGCAATGAGGCCTCGCCTCAGTCTTCTCTTTTCCAGGTTGAACAGACCAAGTGACCTCAGCCACTCCTCATACGGCTTCCCCTCAAGGCTCTTTACCATCTTCATTGTCCTCCTTTGGAGGTTTTCTAATGGCTTAAATATCTTTCTTTTATTGAGGTGCCCAAAACCACACACAATACGCAAGGTGAGACCACCCCAGTGCAGAGCAGAGTGGGACAATCCCCTCCCTCGATCAGCTGGCAATGCTTTGCCTGATACGCCCCAGGACATGGTCGGCTCTCCTGGCTGCCAGGGCACTGCTGACGCATATTCAACTTGCCATCAACCAGGACTCCCAGGTACATCAGCGACTTTATTTTATACAGGACTCCACCAAAGATCTTAGAGGAGAACGAGTCAGTTTTGTTTCCTTTATTTCCACTTAATGAGGTGAAAGAGTTGACATGTTACTGATACAAGAGCTGTACATTTCCTCCAGTTGGGAAGAGCTGCATTATTTTTGTGATAATGCCAGTTTGTGATAATGGTTGGAGCAATGTAATGGTGGTTGTGGTGGAAAAAAAAAAAGTGTTTTTTCCCCCTGGAGTTAAAAAAATGGGTGAAGTGAGCTTGTCCCTGCAGCTGCAGTCCACGGAAGAGAGACCTTTGCTTGAAGTTGAATGGTTGAGAGGGGTGAGAGGAGACCTCCCTTGTGTGTAATGGAAGGAGATCCAGCTACAACTACTGCATGGAAGGAGAGGCTGCTGCCTTCAATGTGGAAAGAATCTTTTCCTTTTTCCCTTCTGGACTTTTATTGGAGGGAGAAGAGAATTGATCTAACGTAAATACTGATTTATCATAGGAGAGATAGTTAAGATTATGTATATAATGTATTGTAGTATTTATTTGTGTAGTGATTGTAATATAATTCCACTCCCCCCATATTGAGTCTTGTGTTGTGTCTGGAAACCCTTGTCACACTGGGGTGAGTTGTGGGAGGGGGCTTGGACTCAGGAATTGGATTTTTAGGGGTCTCAAACTATGACAGTGGTTATGTAAAGGGAGAGTACTAACAACAGTTTCTGAAGGATACAGAACTCTTTGCTGTAAAAATAAACACTAACAAGCTAATTCTTTCCTTAAGGCTGATGACTTCCCCAAGACAATGCTATAGCCATTGGCTCATATTTTTCTTTCAAATGAAAGGATATGAAACAATATCGTTAAGAGTTTTATTTGCCTCAAGGATTTGCAATTGAAAAGATATTGCTATATGTTCAGAGAATTCTTCTAATAAACTACTTTCAGAAGAGATTTTTTACTTTTTCATTCATATAAGCTATGCAGTATCTGCTGAAAAAAAAGGAGAGAAAAAAGAAAAATTCTACTTTTTCTTGCAGTGATTGAGAATAGAGAAGATTCTAATAAAAAAAAAACCACAAATTAACAAGAGAATAGGCAGTTGTCTTTTGCTTCTTTTCCTCCCACCAAATATCAGCCACAATTTTATCACTTTACTTGTTATAGCTGCCAGTAAAATACAGATATTTGTGCAAAATTACCACACAGTCATACCTGAGAACTTAGCTGTTATTTACCAGAGGGATACACATAACTTACCATGTGACATTACATGTTTGGCCACAGTTTGTTTCAGTCTTTGATAATGACTATTAGCTTTGTAATATTAATGTAGAATTTGAAAAAAACATATAGAAATCAATGTCAAAAGGTAAGGTAATGGGCTATATATTTTACATTGATGGGCCCAAATAGAGAAAAATGTATATTAGGTATTTCCTCTGAAATTTATTAGACACCCAGACTTTGACTGTTGCAAGAGCACAGTCATATATTCTGGAAACTTGTTTTGGAATTATCCACTGAATTTTCATCAGTTGTGATTAAAGAAGCTTAAATCTAGCCAGTAATATCTGCAAACTTTTTAAGATCAACAGTCAAGTAGAGTTCTTTTCATGTAAGAAAAACAAGAATATGAAGGAAAAAGTAAGCTCGTGTTTTAGCTAAATGAAGGCATAAACAGAGATAAACTTAATTGAACAGATGGTCATAAACTAATCAGTATTAAACTCAAGCTGGAAGTTACACACAGTCTAACTTTCAGAGCATGAGGTTCTGAAACAATTTGTAGATGGATTTCTTGACCTACTATTGTTCATATAGTAACATTTTATATAGTAATGAACACATTTATGTACCTGCAACAGTACTTGAAGACATCACATATGATCTCTGAAGGTCACTTCCAACTCAAACTACTTTAAGATTCTATAATTCCATTGCTACTGACATGTTGTCAAGTCAAAGTCATCCATCTCTGCTATTTTATAAAGACTTCTCCACAATGGTAATATTTTCTTACTTCAACAGTTAGTATTCAAATTGTCAGCATGCATCTGCTTAAACTAAGGACATAAATAACTTGCATATTAAAGAGCAGGTAGTCTCTATTTTCCGATTCCCAAATGGTTGATAATTTTTTTTCAAAAAACAAATATTCACAACCAACAATTTTCTTTAAGAGATCATGAGTTAGATATTTGGTAAGAAAGGAAATAACTGAAGAAAATGAATGACAAATTATTATCCACTTATATTCTCAAAAAAACTTACTTTCGTTCCAATATAATTTTAAAAGTCCATTAAGCTACTTTTTACATTAATATAAATACCAAAACCCATACTATTCTCTGCACGGCACTTAAACTATTAGTTTATGAAATTTGGTATAACATTTGTCTTTTTTCTTTCCCATGATTGTATTTATTTTTTCCTTATGCATAATTCACCAACAAACATATCTTTTCTAACTGTCATCTATAATCCTGATACTGGTTTTTCATGCTAATCTCTAGTTCAGGAGGACTTAGGGGTTTTTTTGCAGTAGTTTAAAGGAACATCACATTGTCCCTTGATAGTCTTTAATTTGCAGTTACTTCACATGAAATAGTGTACAGGCTCTTAGTTCCTTTAAATTTAATCAAACAGCAATTCATCTCTGGACCTTCAGAAAAGCTCTGTTTCTCAAAACCACAATTTGAACAAAAGGATGAAATAGGAAAAAAAAAAGGGTAAAAGAAGAATAAGATTCACAATTTCCCTGAATATTATTTTCTCTTAATTTTTGGAGAGAGGAAGAAGTCTGAAAGCCTCTTAACCAAAATGTTATTGTTATAGTGCAACAATATTATTAAAGTTTGAAATAAAGAATTTTATTGGGATGCATATACATGCGAACAAGAATGCTTAGTTCTTTCCTCCTGTTCTGCAACTTCCCAAGGGAAAATGAATATCCAAATTTTTGATCTAATATTTTTATTTAAGCTTAGCATGTTCATGCATTTCCAATAACTGTTAACTTTCTGAGTCTGAGTTAATAAATCTCCTTATCTTTAATTTACATATAAATACTGAGATTTACAAATTTTCATTTTTACTTCTTGTATAGAAGTATTTCTAAGCTACTGTCTATACTATAGATACTGACATTGGGAACTCTGGGACATTTTCTTCTAAATTAAGTTGATAGTTTACTTAGAGACTCAAATGGACTCCTACAAAGATGAAACAGCAAGTATTCATGAATAAATGAAGGTAGTATTCAACTTTTTTCTATTTACATAATTTGCAGCTTGCCTCCTTCTCATTTCCATGCCTGCAACAGGGAGAAGGAAAGCCTACAATAAATGCTATAAGCTTTGCTTGAGAAGATAAGTGTAACTAGGATTTGATTTCACCATAAACGATGAAGAAATTGTCTGTCATAAGTTTAGTATTATATAGACTATTGGTTGTGAGTACCTAGCATACTGCTAATTTATTTTAAGGAGAACAATTATTGAATCTAAGTGTTGTCATTTAACCAAAGCCAGCAACTAAGTCCCACACTAAACTTTCCCATTCCTCCCCAGTGGGATGGGAGAGAGAACATGATGGGTAAAAGTAAGAAAACTTATTTATTGAGATAAAGGCAGTTTAATAGGTAAAGCAAAAGCCATGCATACAAACAAAGCAAAACAAGGAATTCATTCAGCACTGCCTAAAGGCAGGCAGATGTTCAGCCATCTCTGAGAAATCAGGGGACCATCATGTGTAACAGTAACCTGGGAAAACTGACACCATCACTCAGAATGTCTCCCCTTCCTCCTTCATCCCCCTCTTTATATGCTGCGCATGATGTCATATGGTATGGAATATCCCTTTGGTCAGTTTGGGTCAGCTCTCCCAGTTATGTCTCCTCCCAAATCCTTGTGCACCCCTAGCCGACTTGCTGGTGGGGTGTAGAGGCAGAAAAGATTGTGACTTTGTGTAAGCACTGATTGATCAGCAATAAGTAAATCATCCATGTGTTATCAATGATGGGTTTGGATAGATCTGAAATATATCTACGCTAGTTACCATGAAGGAATTTAACTCTATCCTAGCCAAAACCATCACACAAGGCTTAGTCATAAACTGCATCAGCACATCCTCTCTACAGGAGGCTAAGTTGCCCTGTAAGCAAGCCAGATAAGTCACTCTTTAATCCATAACTGCAAACCTAAATCACTATGTGGGTTTCCTTTCAGTAGATATCAAGACTGCTGAGCCAAGATGAGAAGTCACATGATCCCAGTCTGACTCTTTGTGGACTCAGGGCTCTTTGTGCTTCTACAACAAGACTTGATGTTATAAAGTGTCCAAGTGTTTCAAAGTTTGCTAATACAAATTGAGGTGGCATGATGCACTACTGCTACTTTGAAATGTCATAGTATTTCTTCTAAGTTAGCAAAAGTGTTTTACTTTTAAACATACTACTGTTTAAATATTTAACTATTGCATATTGATGTCTTCAAAAAAAAAACAAAGCCTCTTTAATAATGTTAATGTGCTACACAAACAGTAAGAATCATGCTTTTTGTCCTGCATACTTAAAGTATACCTCAAGGCCTTTAAAGCAACTATCATACCACAAATGCACAGATGGAGAAATTGAGACAACTAAAGAACGAACTGTTACTCTGACTTCACTCGTTTTTGCAGTTTGGCTCTGCACTCAGAGGTGGACTGAGCTCAAAAATCTAACAAAAATCTTCCTTGAATTGTTATTCTACCATGAAGCTTTTGTACTCGTTCCTTCAGCAATCACTCTGGGGGCATATAGGTACCAGTTAGCCACTTCTGGCTCTTAAGTGCCTACAGAGGTGTCCATCAGCCCCTTTTTCTCTTTCTTCTACACGTGTAGAAGACACATGGTACACTATTTTCAATACTTTTTACCAACTAAATGAACTAGAGAAATAATTTTCTACTATTTGTTCTCTAGAATCATGATTTAGTTCTGTTTATTGAGGATCTTAGCGAGCGAGTGTATGTAATATTTTATTGTTTTGTTACCACAGAAGAGACTGCTTTGGTGAGCTGATGTCCTCTAGAAGGTGGAAGTGAGTTGCATTTTGAACATATTCAGGGAAACAAGGTTTGAGACAGTGTAGGACATGACAGGAGTAGGATTCTGATGGTTACATTGATAACATAGGATTCCACAGCTTAGAGAAAATTTTCTGATGGGAGCAGAGCATCAGGTCTCAGAGACAAGGAAGGAACTCTTGGAGATATCAGAGGGAAGTGGTCAGATGCTCAATGGCCTCTTCTTCTTATACTTCCTTGCCAAGAATAAAATGGTGTGAAAAAATATGCAAACTCTTTTACTTTGTGCATAAAACCTTTTTACTGGTCCATTTCCTCTAGTTAAATTGTGGGGAGTTTTGCGTAGTTGGTTTTGTGGCATTTTTTAAATTATTTTTATTTTGTCTACATTAACAATAACTTCATTAAGGAAAACATAAAATGATTTTAAAATAATGAGTCTTTTTGAAGAGTTGAATATAGAGAAAAAACTGATCTTCTAAGAGCAGCGGCAAATAAATCAGTCATTGAAAGATTGCCTTTGGAGTCCACAGGTGACAGTAAACATTGAAGAGATATAAGGATGCTCTGACAGTGTCACAGAGACCACCAAGGCTTCAGAGGGTTGACTCAAAACAATTGGAGATATTTAAAAGACATGTAGTTGTGACATTTAGGGACATAGTTTAGTGGCAGGCTTAGCAGTCCTGGTTTAATCGTTCAACTCAATGATCTTAAGAGTCTTTTACAGCCTAAATGACGATGAGGAGCTGTTGATTCCCTGAAGGCAAGGTGGCCCTGCAGAGAGACCTCAACAAATCAGAGGACTGGACAATCACCAACCGTATGAAGTTCAACAAGGGAAAGTGCTGGATTCTGCACATGGGATGGGGCAACCCTGGATGTTTGTACAGACTGGGGAATGAGATGCTGGAAAGCAGTGCCACGGAAATGGACCTGGGGGTCCTGGCTGACAACAAGTTGAATCTGAGTTAGCAGTGCCCTGGCAGCCAGAAGGGCCACCTATGTCCTGGGAGACATCTGGCAAAGCATTGCCAGCTGAACGAGAGAGGGGATTGCCCGCTCTGCTCTGCACTGGTGTGGCCTCACCTTGAGTATTGTGTGCAGTTTTGGAAACATCCAAAGGAGGGTCATAAAGATGATAAATGGCCTTGAGGGGAAGCTGTATGAGGAGTCATTGAGGTCACTTGATCTGTTCAGCCTGGAGGAGACAGGCGAGACCTCATTGCAGTCTAAAACTTCTTTGTGAGGGGAAGAGGAGGAGCAGGCACTGATCTCTTCCCTGTGGTGACCAGTGACAGGACCCAAGGGAATTGCCTGAAGTTGAGTCAGGGGACGTTTAGGTTGGATATTAGAAAAAGGATCTTCACCCAGAGGGTGGCTGGGCATTGGAACAGGCTCCCCAGGGAAGTGGTCACAACACCAAGCCTGATAGAATTCAAGAGGTATCTGGATGATGCTCTCAGGTACATGGTGTGACTTGGGGATGGTCCTGTGCAGGGCCAGGAGTTGGACTCAATGATCCTTGTGGGTCCCTTCCAACTCTGCATATTCTGTGATTCCATGATTCTGTAATTCTGCAGTCTCTAGCCAATTTAGGGTGTTGTAATTTCCTTTTAGGTACCTTTTTTGCATGGTATTGATGTTTATTTCTAATATGCTTTGTCACTAAGTCTCAGGGACAAGGGTATTACAAGCTGATGTTTCTTTCATCTTACTTGAGTAAAAAGCAATAAAAAATGGCATTTCCAGTGCCATCTTTCAAAAAATGAGCAAACTTTTGGTTGAACTTCTCAATATGGAAATGTGCAGTAAAGGTAAATACTGCTGTTTCCAGATCCCTGGAGATATTTGCTTGTGTGTAACTAGGATCTGACACAGAAACTGTTCCTGGGACCATTCTCCATCTAAGCTGCAAACCACAAGCCTTGCATTTCTGTCTTTACCATTCTTCAGCTCAAGAGCTTCTAGTACCTGCTGAAATATAGAGAAGAACGCCAGCATATGAAAGCCGGTCTGTAGTGGGAAGAAGCAGTTGATGTTCTGGCACAGATACTCAGCACAATATTTTTACAGATTAACCATGCACAAGATGTGGTTTCTTGTGATCATGCCTTGGCATTAAACATGAACAATGGGTCTGGCACATAAACTATTCACAAGCTCTTTTTAGAAATCTAAAGGATTTGAAAGTGTCCATGTGTCTCTACTAAACAATCATTTGAAAGAGGAAAAGTTGTCATTTACGAGCAGCTGCTCATCTTCAAAACATGTATATACATTCTCAACATTCCTTCCTATCTCTTTATCTTACAACAATTCTAAAATATGGGACTTTTTAGCTGGCAGGAACTACAAGGGGAGGTCATGTGGACCACACAGAGAAGAAACGGAGCCCCAAATGCAGACCTAAGAGTGACTGTATAGTAAAAGAAATCTGACTAACAGTTTCTATGAATAAATAACCACAAGTGTGACTTAAATTTACTCACACCATTTCAATTCGTGACCCCTGATGACACTACCAGCAAGACTGGTAACTAGCACAAAATATAATGACTGTGTAGAGGGTGAACATAATTACCCCTTGAGAACTGTCCTGTGGCAATTCATTCTTATGGGCCCCCAGTTAACAATAAATTTCAATTACTAAAGAACTTAAAATAATTTAAAAAACCCACAGCCTAACAATTCAGGTTCAAGCAAAGAAATACAGTACAGTAAAATCATCTTTCCTGTTTTAATATGTCTTAAAATGTACCTGCCTTTTCTAACACAGAATGACTTTAAAAGAAAATTGCATCAACAGTGAAAATAGCACCTCTGGAAGCTGAAAGTTTATTCTTTTTCTCAAAAATGAAAATCATAACTTTCCCCTTTTTGGGAGGGCTGGAGATGTGTGCAGGGGCAGATGGGCAGAGGGAATGTAGGTGAGAAACTTTTTCTTTATATTTAATTTCATAGCTGTGAGCAAGTACTGTGAGCAAATTTCACTGAAAATCAAAAAATCTAATATCATAAATCCAATGTTCTTCCCGTGTCATATTGCTCAAATACTTTTTCTCTATTAATACAAGGTTCAAATATTCAATTCTTCCTTACTCAATTGAGAAATGCATATTCTAAGATATTAATTTCAACTAGTATTACTTTTCTCATTAAAATTAAAATCTCTAGCAATCTAATAAATCAAATCAATATTTTTATGTACTTTAGTTTCCATGTTCCTATTTATTTCATCCTTGTTGTACACATATTAGCATAAATTTGTCTAAAACTCAGATTTTCTTTTTTGTTTCTTACTTGAATAGAGATATATTAAAACAAACAAACAAACAAAAAAAACAACACAAACCAACCTTGGCTGATATTCTCAGGCACATGGTGTGACTCTCCTATGGGAATGGTCTTGTACAGGGCTAAGGGTTGGATTCAGTGATTCTTGAGGATCCCTTCCAACTCAGCATACTCTATGATTCTGTGATTCGGTGAAATTTATGAGGAAAAAAAATATTTTAAAAGTCCAAGACTGGGTAACTAAATCTTGTAGAAGTCAAACATATAGGACTTCTCACATAGTTGCTTCAAGCTGTAATTAATAATGGCTTATTTTGATAGTTTTGAAGTTGAATCTCACTTTATCGTATTGCAGAGTGTGTTACCATGAAGTAAATTGTACAGCCATTTATACAAATGAACTAAAAAAGAAACCTTATTGTTAGCAAATTCACAAGAGAAAGTGCAGTTTTTATACGAGATTTTCTTTATTCAACTAAAACGTCATATTTGCAAGAAGCTGTTACAAAAATATTCCCATGTTTTTCAGTATGCTTACCTGTCCTGAAGGAGCGTAGATAAAATACAATTCAGACATGTCTCCCTCATTATTTCCAGAATTTCATTTGCAATTGACCTTTTGTTGATTCACAATGAGGCATTTAGAAATGTTTTAAGTCTTGTAAAAAAGTGTGCAGACTAATGATAATGTTCATGAGAAACATCAGCTATTGCTTAAAAATAGGAAGTGATTTAGATGAAATAATATACAAAAGACCTGATGAACCCATGTAGCTTTCATATTACTGTGCCTCCACTAATTTTACTACAATTGCCACCCACAGGCATTTGCAAATGAGAAAAGAATCATACAATTTCCTCTCAAATACACCTGAATTTTACATCTGTAATATTTTGTGGGTTTGAATGGATGATGACAGGAACAGTTCAAAAGAAATGTTTGAAAATTTCATACAGAAGTATATAATCATTGTTTTCTATCATTAAACAGATGATTAATTTCAAGTCTTAGTTGTTCAGTACAAGTTCTTTTTAATATAAATTAGGAAGTGTTTGGGTTTTCTTCTCTATTGAAAAATTAAAATATTTTCCATCTCTATTACTAACGAAGAGAGCAGGTGTAAGGTACATTATGCTCAGCAGAAATGTGTCAATCTTTTCAACATGATTTAAATTGGCGACTGCTGCTGCTGCTGCTTCTCCTTCTTCTTCTCATTTTTATTATCATTATTGTCATTACTTTCTAAATTGCGAGCAGAGAAAATATGGTTCAAAATCAAGCCCTGACTGTTTATTTTTGCAGATTGTAAAAGGTGATGGCTTTCTTGAAGACTCTTCGCCTAAAACTTAAACTTTCTCTACACAAAAGAGTTTGCCTTTTATTAAGCTTTACTTTATTCTGACTGAAATGATCCATGTTTAAACATACTAAGTCTTACCACAAATTAACTCTTCAGGTGATGTAGATTTTTAAGTCTATTTCACAGAGAATTAAGGTAACAGCAAATGAAACTAGAGCAGACTAATATTTGTATGGAAAAAATTACTACTTTATATTTGTCTTTGCAGTCCTCCTGTTACCATCTATTCTGATTGCATTTTCCATAGATTAACAGATATGTTTACCTGCCTTACCATCTGCTGAGATGACTGTTTTCAAGTTACCTGCTTAAATGCTGGCAGGGAGCATAAATTAAGCCATTTGTCATTGTGTGCTTGTAAAGTGAAAAACATTTTGACATTAGAAGTAGTATACATAGAAAAATGCTGCAAAGGAACAGCCAAAGAGGTTACATTCCTATATTAAGCAAGTTCAAGTGAGGAAAAGGTTGGAAACACTTAAGATCAAAAAATCTAAAATCCCACCATGTTTAAACCACCTAGCCAGATTTTGAGAATAGTGAAATTGGAAAGCATCCAGTTTATGCTTTTCTTTTTCTTACTTGTCTTCTGCTGGTGCAATCACAGCAACAAATTATTTCTTCTCTCTTTGTACAGAAGGCAGTATATTTTCCTTAACCCTTCCTTTACAATACAATAAAATCACAAAGAAAACCTTCTAACCTATTATATTTAGTAAGTAGAGCACTATCAAAACTAGTCACAACCTGAGTGAGTTTCCCTCACATACAACTAGAAATTACAATTTTCAAAGAATTTGAATAGAGATATTTTGTGGCACTCTACCATAAATTTACATGGTACATATTTCCATTTTTGAAAATTATATGGGATGAAAATTTACCTGTCTTTTTTATTAGATCATTTTAGTAAATAAATAATTGTGAGGGACACTTCACAACTGAAAATAAATACATACATGGACATTTGTGATGGAAAAGTCTTAGAGAATTGAGAGGTTGAAGATATCATAACCTAATTGTGTCATTGTTGTTACAAATTGTTTTTAGTAATCACAAATATTTTCAAGGGGATATAAGGTAGAATTAAGAATTCTGAAAGTCACCGGCTGTATTTTTAGTATCACAAGAAACTACATGATCAACATATACCTAGAGATTAATCTTTGTCTTTCAGTTCTAACTTAACTGGAAAAGATTCTTTCTTTTTCCTTCAGCTTCCCAAAATATTATCTCCTCTGTTTTTTTTTTTTTTTTCACATAGCTAAGCAATAGATTATTTAGTACCAGGGCATGCAATTATTATCTTGGACCCAGTAATTCCCTTGGCTTCCCCAGTACAGGCATACTTATCCTCCAAAATCCTGTTTAGTAATCCACCGGTGTGACAAAGAAAAAAGAGTATGCAGTTGTCCTTTTTAACCATTATTTAACTCAAAGCTGCACATTTAGCGTGTTAAGTCTTCAAGGGTTAAAAGTGGGCAGATTGCACTAGATTTCTCCTTCAATCCTCTAAAATGAAAATTACTTGCCATCTTGTTTAACTGCCTAATGGGAAGAAGGAATCACAAAAGTTGTGGAAAGGAAAGGGAAGAATGAAAAGATATGTAAGAGCAAAGCTTTTTTCTGAGATGTAATATCATAAAAGGATACCTTTTTATGGAAAATTTAGCAGGCATTCCCCTTAAGATAATATCTATCAGCCTCTCAGCTCAGAAAGCTGACAGAAAGAAGTAAAAATAAAGAAGAACAGGATTAGAAGTCTCAGAGAATCATCAGGCATACACAAAACGAGAGACTGAATATGTAAAGGACTTTTCTGTGTTCTTTTCTGTGACTTTTATTTTGGAAGAAACCTCTGGAGGTCATATAGTCCACAACAACAAAAAACCCACACCAAACAAAACAACAAAAGGCTTCTCAATGCTTTGCAACAAACTGAAATGTGTTTCAGTATTTCAGCATTGAGAAAATTGGTGAAAATGCACAAAATAAGGAACAACACAGCTAGTCTAACAGCAGCATCAGTGACCACAGTAGGAATATCACAGGATATGTGGAAATACACTCCCTTTGGAGTAACTAGCAGATTAAATCTTGCCAAGTAGGATCTACAAATGGATTAAAATGAACAACTAGAAGAAAAATGAACAAAATGCAAGGTTTCACACCCCAAACTCTTTTTTTTCTAAAATTGTGGTAAGATATTTTTATAATAATTGGGCTGCTGCTGTCTGAAGAAAAGGAAATGAAAGACAGTTGATGGGTGGAAAATACATGTGAGAGGATCCCTGGGCCAAAGGGGCTGCAAGGCACTGACCCTGCGTGCAACATCCACCACCTCATGTTGAGGAAGACCACTGCAGTCATCCAGGGAGCCCCAGAGACACAGATAGGAATATGTAACACCAGAGAAGAGTGATTGGTGTTAGTCACATCTCTTGTTTAACACTTGCAAAGGTATCATTAATGAAGGTTTTCCATAATACTTTGGAAATTATTCATTAATATTTTTTGTAACTAAGTAATTGTAATTGTTATGTTTGATTTGGATGTTAAATACTTGGTTCTTTATAAAAGGGTTGTGGAGGTTTTTACCTGTAACAGAGCATAGTATTTAAAATGTGACAGCATTCTTATAGTGAAATGTTCTGCATTGATAAAAAACATAAACAAATTATGTAGAATATGATAATCTTCTGTCTTTATTGTGTGCTAGAAGTTCTGCCTGAGGACAGATGAAGAGAAAGAGAAAGACTAATCTAATTGAACAGCTGCTTTTTTATTTGGGAAAAAAGGAGGGTAGACGAAAAGAAGCATGCAAAAAGTATCAAGGGTTTTGCATAAGACAGCCTGGCAAGCTTGCATTTCTGCTTATTAACTTGCCCTCCCATGAGCCAAGTTCCAAAACCTTCCTAGCCTTTGAAGGTTGCAGATACTTTTTAACAGGGTTAGTTATTGACAGCAAATCTTTATAGTCTCTTTTTCTTATTTAATCAAATGGGATGGAGAAACAGGCAAACTATTCAGATGGAGACCAAATTATAATGAAAACAAATAGTTTTGTAGGATTTTCAAAAGCTTGAATCTGCATGTAATTTTGTGTTGAACTAAAAACAATTATTTGGGGCAAAAAGTCTTTTGTAATGTTCAAAAACTCCTTTTTTTTTTCCTTATTGTAGCATTAACATGATGTCACGGAATTGTACAAGAGCAACTTCACACAGATAACAAACTCAAACAAAATTTAATTAGCAACCAAAACTGATGGTAAAAACTAATAAACAAGCGCAGTGGTAACCATGGCACTCCTTTGCCATTTAACAGGTTGCATGTTTGGTATAGCAGTCAGGGATATTCTTAGTACATAAACAAGGATGATGACCCAAAGCATTCATACACGCACACACATGGGAGGCCTCTCCCTCAAGGGCACCCAGAAGGTGGGTGCACTTCACCCAAAGGGACAAAGGATCACTCAAAAACATCCAATAAAAAAATAGTCACTCAAAAGACATTCGGCACAAATCTGGGGTAGTGGTGAGAGGGCAACAATGAACTTTCTAATGTCAATTTAAGACAGAGTGTTCTAAATATCTGGTGTTGCTACACAAGCAGCCTTGCACAAGCACTTCTTGAGCTGGCAGATAAAGCCACAGCAGGGGCATCTCAGCTGCATCTTTTCATCCAATCTCTATTTGACAGTTCCAGGGGGGGTTTTCCCCATTGGGCATGCCTTACCCTTATCCCTGTGCCAGCTAAGTGTGCAATTTAGTGCACAATTAAATGAATTGTTATTCCATGCACTGGGGCAATCATTATTATCTTCGTCAGAATATTTAATACACCAAGAGGGATTTAATGGCTAGGGCATGAACATCAACACTTCCATAGAGTGGTTTTCCATTGGGCTTCAGAGCAGGGTGTAGTTTCATCAGAGTTCCATCCCATGGCCTTATGAATTGGCTGAAGAATGTTATTACACTTGGCATCCCATATTGAGCTGACATTTATTGTGCCCAGTGGCCAACTATAAACAATGTGTGTAGTCTACATCCTTCATGGGTTTTTTTTTTTAAAAATTCAGCTCTAATTATTATACTGTGCCCATTTTAGCTCAAGAGCTAATCATAGAATATCCTGGGTTGGAAGGGACCCATTAGGTTACTTAAAGTTCAAATCCTGGCCCTGCACAGGACAGCCCCAAGAAGCTCCTTGTGCCAGAGAGCATTGACCCCCATGTCCCTTTCCACAGCTTTGTGTTCCAGAATCTCATTCCCCCATCTGTACATACATCCAAAGTTGCTCTGTCCCAGGTGCAGAATCCGGCACTTATGTTTGTTGAGGTTCAGATGGTTGGATGATTGACCAGCCCTAATTTTTCTAGGTCTCCCTACAGGGCCTCTGCCTTTGAGGGAGTCAACAACTCTTTCCAATTCAGTATTATCTGCAAACTTACTTTGGGTACTTTCGAGTCATGTTGACATCCTGTATGAAAATTGGCATCATTAGATAACTTAAGGGTGGGCAAAAGAGCTGCTACTGGTGTTAGGTTCATCATTCGTGTGAACCCCACTATTATCTTTGCCACTACATTAACATCCAAGTCCAAGTTGTCTGCACTGATCACAGTTGTCCCCCATAAGAGCAACAGGACAGTCCATTTCCATTGTCCTCTAAACTGTTTCCATTGCCATCTCTCTCACAGGATGCAGGAGAATAAGCGTTCCACTGTGGTGTCTTCCATGGACTCCAAGGGAGTATCTGCTTCTGTGGCTTGAACACTTCTCTCCTCCTTTTCTTACCTTGGGGTTCACATTGTTGTTTTTCACGTTTTTTCCTGTACTTCACTGCTGTGTGGCATCTTTTTCCCTCTTTTTTAAATAATGCCCTTTTTTCAAAAAAGCATTATTTCTGTGACCCCAAAGGTGTGCTAGCATATACATGTTAAAGCTGTGAGCCAATACAACTAATATTCTTGGTTGTCCTCACAGATACAAATAGTTATGAAAATTATTTTTCAAAACCTTTCAATAGATTTTTAACATTCTCATTTCCATATCTAAGAATAGTCCAAATCTTCTGAGGAAAACCAGTATACACAGAATGAAGCAAAAATGTTTTGAACATGTTTTTCAAAATAATATGACATATGGAAAATTAGCTAGCACATGAGTAATAGGAAAGCTAGGATGATGACATTAGCTAGCATCATTCATACAAAATGTATTTCTAAATAATTGCTCTTCTCTGTAATTGCTTCCCTATGCCAACTAAGCACCATAAAGCAAATCAATCAGCCTAGACTGATTAAAGAGAGAACAAAGAAAACAACAACAGGAAAATCAGAACAAATCCTAATGAATGAAATGCTTTTTTTTTTTTTAAACTACAGAATCAATTAGTTTGAAAAACGCTTTTGAGATTGTTGAGTCCAACATATGACTTAACACCACCATGTCATCTAGTCCACGGCACTAAGTGCCACGTCTGGCCTTTCCTTAAAAGTCTCCAGGGACAGTGACTCCACCACCTCTCTGGGTAGCCCATTCCAATATCCAGGCAGCCCATTCCAATATCCAATCACCCTTTCTGTGAAGAATATCTTCTTAAGAGGCATATTATATTTTAATCATTGTTTATCCAGTATTTAATTCATCTCAACTATGCTGACAAATCCGCATATTTTAAGGCTGCACCCCAGTATTTGACTACCATGTTGTCACATCTACATTTTGGAGTAATATAAGGACTACTTTTTGGAAAAATCTGTATCTGGTCAAATGAAGCAGTTTTCCATATTACCCTTTGGCACCATATGATGAAAAATAAAACCACTATTTTTAGATTAGCTTCTCATTTAGAAAAAAATATTATATGTTCTCAAAGATTTTAAAATTTTAATTTCTCCCCCAACCACACATTTTTAAAATTACAAACTAACAAAACCATAAAGCTATATAGAAGAATTTTTTCCTCAAATCAATGTTCAACAAAAAAAAAGTTATGGCTAATTTTTTGCAATTCTGATTTGGTAAAAAAAAAAAAAAAAAAGAAAGTTAATTGGATTTAAGCAAGTGTTTGATTTCTTTGGTAAATCAGAGCCTTTAATCAATATTTAGGTTTCATTTTTAAGGCCGTAACTTTGAAGAAAATCCAAGGTCACCTGTATATAATTAACATACTTATGTGGATTCTCAGCTCAGGGTTACAATTGAATGGGAGACTTGGCAACCTTCTGGGATCTTAGAAGAGGATTTTACAGAATCCTGTGAGAGAATAATTTAATTCTGTCAAACAGGGCCTAAAAATGACTCTGTCTTCTGTGACTAAAACCATCAAAAATTATTCTTATTCAGAAACCTCGAATGCATTTGATCAAGCTATATCAGAAGACACATGCTCATCACAAAGAAGTCCTTCTTGCAATGACTTTTAGTAACTTTCAAAATAATATTTTTGTCTGAGCAAATTAATCTTTAAAAGCACTGGTTATCTCTAACTTACAGATATGGTAGAGGAACTCCCTACATAGAGACACTCAGCCGAGAGAAACCATGCTCCTTTTCAAGGTTTCTCATCTGGGAACTTCAGTACCTTGTGTGGGGGGGAGTACCTTGTGAGCAAGGGTGGCCACCAGTGTAAATGTGGTGGTGGGACTCACCACTGTAATAGTATAAATGGTAATGAGTAGTAATGAGAACTGCCTGTGCAGAATTTAGAAGATCCTTGCTCTACTCCAGGAGAGATCACTTGGAAACAGTACCAACAACCTATAGGCACTGTCCCACATATATGCCACCTTTGTCTAGGTAGCAGCAGCTACCAAAGTCTGGTTTTCCAGTATTTTGATGCTGGCAGAAGAGGCATAAGTCTCCATGAAGACAGAGTCATAATTATTTATGGCAAACCTATTGAGTACTCAGAACATATGAAAATTATGAACAACTCCTTTCTTTAGTAAATTTATTATGAAATCAGAATTGGACAGTGTTGGGATTTTTCCTTACACTACATTAGCTAATTTCCAGCTATATAAAATGCAAGAATGAATCCATTGACACAAATGCAAAGATCAATAGCAGCTTATGAGATATTATAACTTATATAGACATATATATATACACCTTAGCATGCTACTCATAATCTGTTTGAATATGTAACATTTGAAAATAACTAAAAAGAATATTGCTATAGTTTTTTCCACCTTTCTTCTTCCACTTAAAATAGAATAATATCCTTTCTTGTTCTTTCTAGAGAAGAAAAATGTGCAGTCCAAATATTTTAGAACTAAGAAACATAGCCAACAAGGAATTTCAGTGCTTTGCAAGACCAGTTTTTTGGTTAGAATATATTCACAGTACCAGGTTTATTCAATAGCTGTAATTTCATTTCTGTGAATATATATCTTTTATGAATGTATTAATACTTAATTGTTAAATTCTGGCTTGTAACATGTAAACTTTTAAAAACTATTTACATTTAAGTTATAAATTCCCATATATTATTTCATGTGAAACTAAACACTTGAAAACTTGCAGTCAAAATCAAAAAACGAAAACCCATAAAAAAAATTATACCTTCCCGTCACATTTAAAAACAACTATTGACAGAATAATATCAGTTTCCTGGAAAAACAAATTAAAATGTGATTTCCATCTAAAATCTCTCTCCTGTGCTTTGCTACAGTAGCAGATGTTGTAACTATGGGTTCTGTTAAGTTTTTACAATTTTAGAAAACCAACTGAGAAACAGCCCTCTTATGTGCTACTGATCCTTTGCTTAAAAAGAAACTTCAGCCTAACTATGAACAGAAAAGATTTTCTAGAATCATGATCCTTTAATAATAGGATCCTTTGAGCTTTCCAGTCTTGTAATTCTAAGAGAAGTTAATATTATAAAAATTCATAATATTCTATAATATACACTATTTTGAGATATAATAGATAATCTATGATATATATAATAATAGAAATTGGTGCTCATTGGGTACTGCCGAGGTCATACATGGATCTACTATGCACTACTAACGGATAAATTTTAAAAGGTGAAGTCTTATAACAACTCTTAAACAATTTGCAAAACAGTTTTAAAACAGAATAATGACAATATTGACAGGACTGTATATTTTTTACGCCAGAAATTCTGTCAAAACTGATTTTTTTTCTGATATATTTGCTTTCTGTAGGTAATATGTTCCAACAGTACTTTGATTTAAAAAGAATTTGAAGTTTCTGCCCAATTTCATGAAAATTTCACGTTGATTCATTTTTTGGTAATCCAAACCACTTTATTCATCCTTAATAACTAAGGAATGAGATGAATAATCAGCTAGTCATCTTCAAAAGAGGAAGAACAGATTGCCCACTGTTCTTTGGCATTGGGAACATTACATGTCGTGCAAAGTCTTGCTAGCATCTGCTTAAAAATATGAGTATGGGTTTATAATGAATTGAACTGTGCTTGAATCATCCCCTTTCAGTGAGTAAATGAAGACTTTGGAGAGGGTCTGGAAAGAGTCCTAGTTTTCTTTGATGACCTATGCTTTGTCACGTCATTGCTAGTTGCTGTTTAAAAGGGAATTGTTAAACTAGGAAACTGAAAGCAACCTTAAAATTTTCTCTTTGGAAGTAGAAAGCATCTAATTAACTTCATAAAAGCAAAAATATGCATATTGAAAGACTTTTATTCTTATATACAATGAAATAATAATTGCAATTATATTTTCTTATTTTTATGCCAATCAAATTTTCATAATAATAATAATAGAGGATAATTCAATAATGTAATAATGGGGAGATGGAGAAGGTTTGGTGTCTTCTGTTTATTATTTTGTCTGGGGTTTTTCTTCCTGCAATTTATATTTCTTTTGAACTATGTCTTCTTTGTACAGCCAATCTTCCCAGAGTAGATATTGTTTTTATAAAGTAGAGTAATACATTAAAACTTAATTCTTCTAGCATATCATCATGGAAAGATTCCTCATCCTTTGAGGACTTTCTGGCAGAATTCAGGACTTAATATATTTATGAGTGCAAAAATGATGATTTTGTTATAAATTTATTCTAAATGGTACATGATAGTTTTTAATTATATGATGATGATGACGATTAATAATAATAATTACTACTATGTTTTTAACCAAGGGTGGATACTTAAAACTGTTTTCATCTTGATCTCATATTGAAGACTTCTAGTCACTTTTTCACATATGAAATTATGGAAACTAAGTTATCGTAGAAATAATATTTTCAAATTATATACCAAACTCAATAGTGCTATTTCATGTGATTTAATTATAAATTTTAATTTTTATAATATGGATTTGATTTTGGCTTTCATAGAATGATTTCAAATTTTCTCTGACACAGTCATCAGGCCTTTATTATAGTTACATGTTTATTACTCCTTTCAGAAAAAGTTCATCTAAATTTTTCCTTGAATAAAAAAATAAATTAACTGTGTAGTAATATATTGTCTTACGTAATAAATATGGGCTTTCTATTTATCTACCTAGTGATGTACATTGTTGCTAGCTTGTGAAGTGGAATTGTGAGACAGACTGATGTGTTGCTTGACTGATTATTGTTATGCATGGTTAACCATTTACTTGTGCTGCTTTTCTGTGGTTATGTTGGTTCCTATTTCTTACATATACTGTAGTAGATTAAATCAAAATAAGATTTAAATCAAAGCAAATGAGCCATGAAAATCATTGTCAGTATGACAATATGCGTATTGATGCCCTTGTTTCCTATATTTCTATATTTAAAATAATTATTTTAAATTATAATAAAGATCTATATTAAGTTTACTTTTCATGTCAAAATCAAATGGATTCCTTTTTTGATTTTTGTAAAGCATTAAACTCTGACTTTCTTAAAGTTTTTTTTCATATTCTTATTTAAAGTATTAAAGAGGACAGAAGAAAGGAATATATTTATTTTCATTGACAATGCTTTAACTGTTCTATCAGTTGTACTTTCACAAAAAGATCTAAAATTTCAAAACTAATAATGCAGATCACCTCTACATACTGAGGTTTGGTCATGAGCATGAGGACCTGAACTAGAAGCAGTAAACAAATCACAAACCACTTCTCTTGTATTCTATTGTATCTCTTTAAATTTTGCAAAGGTGAGTTTTTCTTGTTTGCTCTTTCCCTAGGCTTTTTTTAATTGTTATTTTATTTTTCATTCATTTTGTACCTTCATTAAGATATTTCTGAATATTTTATTACTGGATTCTCCAAGGTAATCATCTATCGTGTGATTGAAATTACACCAGAATGGCACCAAGATCCTCAACAGAAGAAAACAACATGGGAGTGGAATTACTGTCACTATAGCAGCAAAGGAGAACAAAGCAAAGGACATGAGATTTGGAGACTGGACTTGACAGTTACTGCAAATGAGCTCTACTCCCGTCCTGTCCACAATTTAATACAAATTCAAGATATTTCTCTATACTTGGCACTTATTATATTTTGTGATGCATAAATATAAAATGGGTTAGGAGAGGTTTTCAATTTTCCTTACAATTCAATTGAACATGTATGTTTCCATAGTGTTTTTAATTCTAATTTTCATCCTATCCAAAAGCAAGTTGTTCACTCATGAACAGTACAACCATAAATATATGTTTATAGTTATTCTGTGGCTATGAAGCAGGAAAGCAGATATTAGCATTTTCTATTTTAAAAAAAGTATTTTGACAATGTTCTATGGAAAAGAAAAAATACATTTTTAATAATTATGTATTACTTTTTTAAATTTTATGCTGTTTAAATATCTTTGCTATTGATTATAAAAAATGTAAATATTTTTATTACATGTGCCTATACTCTATGGGAGCAGACCTGAGTACAAAGAGTTAAAGGTGCTGGTTGATGACAAGCTCAACATGAGCCAGCAATGTGCACTTGCAGCCCAGAAAGCCAACAGCATCCTGATCTGCATCAAAAGAAGCGTGGCCAGCAGGTCAAGGGAGGTGATTCTCCTATTCTGCTCTTGTGAGACCCTACCTGGAGTACTGCATCATGCTCTGAGGTCTCCAACATAAGAAAGACATGAAAAGGGCCAAAAAGATGATCAGAGGAGTGAAGCACCTTTCCTATGAAGACAGTCTGAGGAAGCTGGGGCTTTTCAGTTTGGAAAAGAGAAGGCTTCACGGTGGCCTTAAAGCAGCCTTTCAGTACCTATAGGAGACCTACAAGAAAGCTGGAGAGGACCTTTTTACAAAAGCATGTGTTGTTGAGACGAGGAGGAATTGCTTCAAATTGAAAGAGAATAGGTTTAGATTAGATATTAGGAAGAAATTCTTTATTGTGAGGGTGGTGAGGCATTGAAACAGGTTGCAAAGAGAAGCTGTGGATGCCTCATCTCTGGAAGTATTCAAGGCCAGATATATTTACCCATTTATATTGTTTTAATGTAGGAAAAGATGGACTTTTACTATGAAAAATATATATTTTATGACTCTACATAAAGCAGCCATGTACTAATGCATGTACATTAGTACACCATCTCTGCAGGTGGTTCAGAATATTGTAAGAACAAACAAACCTTGAAGTTGAAATCGAACCAATAGGAAATACAGAGCTGAAGAGGAAAAGAACAGAAGTACCTCTGTCTCTTGCTTCTTAAGAAATGAACCGATGGGATCAACATCAGTATCAAAGTCTTTACAATATTTGAATAGGAACTGAAGATACTAACAAATAGGGACTATTATAGAAGAGCTTTTGCAGTCCTGTGATTACACTTGAAAGTGGGTGTTCGGGAAAATATTTCTATGTGTTAAAATTTCATTAAGAAGCTCAAAACCTTGAATAAATAAACCCAAAGCTATGAAATTTTCTTCTGTACTTGAATGAATGATTTGTGTAAGGATGAATTATCCTCACTCTACACAGACAAGGGAAGGTTTTAACTCAAACATACACAGGTGCAGAAGGTTCTGTGGACCTTGTAAAACAATACTTTATAATTTGAAATGGCTGTTCCATCCAGTTGTGAATATAAATTCCAGATGTTTTGCTATTTTAATAAAATGTCAGAAGAAAATATAGATACATTTTTATTCACAATAACAATAAATATTTGAGCCCTACAAATATTAAGACTTACTTATTTCTGAACATTCTCTTAATTGCTTTTAGCCTGAATCCCAATCTGAGAGGTCTCCTCTCTTTCAAGCCCACCAAGCAATTTGTTCTGGAAATTATGTTAGAACTTATTCCCATACATTCTAAATGAAATTATATCTATTCAAATGAATTCTGTACATTTAAGCATTGTTTAAAAATTAGGGCTCTAAACAGATGGAGTCAGATTGAGTAGACTATCAAGCCCTCAGGCCTAGTCCTCTTTATCTTCAAAAATGGAACAAAACTTCAAATTCTGAAAAAGGATGAGAAAAAATATCATCTACGGTATTACAGCACAAATAAATTACTAGGTTAATTGAAAAGAGAATTTTCACCCCCTGTTTACTCTCAACTCAGCTGTGCTGGTTTCAGAAGGAAGCTGTCATACTGCAATGAAGCTGTTGTGCATACAGATGATTCTGTCTCCTTATAGGCATAGACAGCTGTACCCATCCTTTTCAATCACATCAGCACTTTCTACTAATTATCTTTTCAATGAGCTCTGATTATCCTCTTTTCTTCACACCAGAAAGCCGTGGAGGTTAATTTTTTCATTCACTCTGTAGAATTCATGTTATGTTCAGAGTTTGATTATGTGTGCATGCTGCACATACTTCTACAGAAATAATGAATGTGCACAGTAACAGCACAAGGTTACTACTGAACATAGGAAATTGTCAAAACCTAAGTAGTTGACTAATTCTGCCTAGCAAACACTGACATTCTGGAAATTAGAGTATTTTAATTGTTCAGGGTTTTTTTAATCATGCCAGTCCAAATTTTTGCATATTAAAAAAGAAAGGAAAAAAAAGCTCCATATACACATATGTGTCTGTTTCTAGCTATGTAAATTAAATAAGCAAATACATATTGCTAGAAAACTACCATATTTTCCTCTTCGGGTTAAAAATAGGACAAATTACAGTATAAAATCAAATTCTGAGTGATGAAGACTTATGATAGTGTTTTCTGATCAAGAATCAAAATAAAGCTTCTAAAGTTCCTACACTTTTTATTAAGAATGCCTGAGTAATCTGTTCAACGTACAAAGAAAGAGCTAAGAAAAAACAATTAAAATATCAATAAAAATAAAGGGAAATTGAAGGTCCTCAAAAAATATATGCTTGTCACCAATGTACATCGCAAGAGGGTGGGTGTCAAACTACCAAAGGGTTCAATATATCAATTCAGCTCCTTAAAGAACGGGCAAATAAAATTGTTCAGATGAATATATAGCAAGTAGTATTTCTGCTATTTAGAGTATTCATTTTAATAGTTTTTCTTACCATTTTAAGTGCATGTATCTCAGCTAATTTCAGTGTGCTTGAAAATGGTAATTTATCCGCTACAACAGCTACAGGCAATGTTTTTAGATAGTCAACATTCAGACGATATCTTCTATTGTTAAAGCTGGTGTAATTAAACTATGAGGAGAAGAGGTTAACTTTAGATGTAAAGCTTCATATTGTTCTGGCAAGTGATGACAGGAACAATTTAATATATGAAAAATTAACAGAAAAGATGAAAAGAATCTCACAGAGCTATGGGAAAACATTCTGTGTTATAGAGTTCATTATCCTTATGCTTAAATTAACTCCTTTCTTCTTTACATCTGGGTTGATATGACATAATACAGATTGTTGTGTTCATACTATAAATCTAATCTCTGGAAAATACATTTACCAAGACCCATTACTAAGATTTCAGGATTTGGCAGAAGGACTGCTGATATTTCAACAAGTCTGTTATATATTCTGTAAATTTTATAATGAAATAAATATCCTGCTGAGTATGATGATAAAATAAACCTATCCTCTGGAAAAAATGCAGCTATGTAGTCCAAGTTCTATTGTCTCCTGATAGTGTAATTAGTTGAAAGATTTTTTTTTTTGATCAGTTAGAAAGTTTGATGACTGGAATCTTCAAGAAGAAGGTATATAGTATCTTTAAACACATCATCACAATTAAGAACTTTAATAACGTTAACTTAATTAACACTTTTGTACAATAATTTCTGAATCTGCAATGGTTATTGCTTATAATACTCATAGACAAACTGTGTTTAAATTCAACTGATTGTCTTACCACTGAATATTTTTTTAATTCAATATTCAAAATCTTTTTACAAGAGAGCCATGTAAAAAGTTCTCCTGTAGTAGAATGTAACAGCACTATTACTAGCTGAAAAGTAGAGATTTCACAAACCAGAATTTTTTAAGAAAAAATTCTAATTTTTGTGCAGTGTTTTCTACAGACTAAATTTAAGAGTATTCCTTCAAATTTCATTCCCATCCTGCAGCCCAAACTGGGATCATTCTGTTTCCCTAGCCTCCTCTCCTGCCAAAGTGAATGCCATAAAAAACTGTCAAAAAACACATTAGCCAAGATGTTCTTTTTTTCAAGATTCTCATACTCTGAACCTTTTCCCCCCTCATCATTTCCACTACTCAAAGCTATAATCTAACCTACAGTAAAAAAAAGGAGGAAGCAGAAACACAGAGTCAGTCCCCTGAATTTGTCCTGGTGGCTCTGCAGGGAGCATCTCTCTAGGCCCATTTCTTGTCTCATTTCACTTCGGGTGGCATATTCCTTGGCTGGTATTTAGACTAAGAATGACAATAGCTGCCACTGCTCACACTTTCAAACACACAAAATATATCCTATGGCCCTCATGACAGTATGGGTTACAGTGTTGAGCATTTAAACACCTAGATTTACATATGTTACCATCTAGACAATTCACAAACACGAAGTTTGTCATTCTCATGCAACAGATAAGAAACAGGTACCTAGAGAGTAGGATATCTGCATACCACCAAAGTTTGACAAATGTGGAGAAAATAAAGAACTGTTAATTCTTTCTTTCTGAAAAGTTGGTCGGTTGGGTAGCCTTGACATGAAGGTGGTTTTCTCCTATCTAGTGGTTACTGCTGCTTAAACATATTAAGGGAATGTCAGCCCTGGAGGCAGGACTGGACATGGTGCTGGGCACAGCCACCCTGATGACTGATGTCACCAGGGCCTGGCTGAGATTAAATGGGGGTCCAGGGCAGGTGGGTCCTAGGCCAGGTACATCAGGGATGGTGAGGCTGTGCAGTGCCCTGTGGGACCTTCTATCAGCAACCTGGGAAGAAGAGTCTTACTGTCCTGCATTTCAACATCTCTCTCTCTTTATAGGCCATCCTGCATAAAAGGATGCTTGATATTTAAGTTCCATGGTTTATATTTGCAAGTATATACCGCTAAAATGATTCCATAATAAAAGATCTATGCAGTTCTACATTACTTATCAAGGAAACAAAAATAATGAAAACATTAGCCTAGTCTATAATCTAGATTGTACATGAAAAGTCTACAGTTCTTGACACAAGAATGCAGGGGTTTTTTTTCTAAACTGAACATAAATTTTAGTAGAAGTAACTTCTCAGATTCTTAAGTCTGATGTTTCCATTTTGATCTTATTTGTCTGACAGAAGGCTACAATCTAATTCCAAGTTGGAGCATCTTATGTCAGCATTTTACTACTTTTTAAAACATGTGGTAAAAATGGTGATGTAGAAGAGGCAGAAGAGTGGAAGAAAAATAATGAAAGTCTGAACAAAAAAATGCATAATTAGTAATGAGAATGTTTTGGGTTTCCTTCAGATGTTACTCAATATTTCCTCCTCCCCCAGGCGCAATAACAGCAAGACTGGGCTTTAAACAAGATCACAGAGGGAGGCATTAATAGGTTTCATTTGGGCATATCCTGCACTCAGAATGAAAGCTTGTCCTTAAGATGAACCTGCATCATGAAATCCAGTGTCTTCTATGTTTAATTCCAGAAGTGGGAAAGAAAAAATTAAAAATATGAAAGATTTTAACTTCTGGATGCTATTTCTTCAAGGTATAACTTAGCAAATACTTCTGTCTGCTTTATAAAAAAGTAAACATCATTCTGCATATGAACGTTCCTATCTGCCTTTTTCTCATGTAACAATATGTATTATAAGGAGTTTTAATTTCAGATTGCACTTATGGGCAAGAAAAAAAAAAGTGTGCCAGTAAGGACATTCCAAATAACAGTGTTTGCAGGCATGTTAAAAGCCTGAACTCAGGGCAGGTTCCTTTTTTATTACACAGTGGAGATGATGGGTCTGAAAAAATATATTCTGTACCCTTGTCAGACATTTTCTGGCATGTTTTAGACACAAATTATATATGAGTAGTTGCAAACACTTTACTTTCTATAAACTCAGTATTTGCTACCCTCAGACAATTTATAGTTAAACTGTACACATTACCTTGAAAATGAAAACTACATGTGTTTGTTAGAAATAATTCTGCTCAAAAATTTAAGTAGAAAGTGGGGGAAAAAATGAAAAAAAAAAATAAGGAAGCAACTATTGGGTTTAAATCCACAAAGGAATTAGTGAAACAGATGGATACACTTAAGACAGGCAGAAATGAAACACACATTTGTAGGCATTATGTATATCATAGATCAAATCAAGAGCGGGAAGGTTAAAAGTTGAAATACAAATTATGTTCCAAATAATATTTTTGGTTCAACAGATACAATTCACAGTGCACATATTACCTAAAATCTATGGAAGAGCTTTTCAGAAGTGCATTATCAGATAGGGTATTACATTTTTTTCCCCAAATAGATGTTATTATTTGATTTGTAGAAGCTGGCTTTAAAATGAATTCAGACTCTGTGGAAGAAATAGGGTAGTAATGATAATAATGAACATTTATGGTTTTCTGGCTTAGATTACCTGGCCAGGTTTATTTGCTAATGTAAATGAGAACTTAGGTCTTATTTCACCATATCGCTGGACTCGTTGATGATGGAGATCTTTTTCAACCTTAACAATTCTATGATTCTGTAATCTTATTTATTAATACCTCTACTGATAACTTTTGCTCAAGCAGGTTTGATGATCATCCATTTGCTTATTAACTGGTTTTGTGTACTACAGATATAAAAGAGAAATGTGTGCACTAACTTGTTCCTGCCAAAGACCTTTTACTTCCTCTCCTACAGGGTGTCATTTGGGTGACAGTTAAATGTTATATCCTGGATTCTGGAATATCTAGAGAAGTTTTGCATGTAAACAAAAAGAATATGTTAAGAAAATCTATGTCAGAAAATTTGTCTCAGATAGGCCTAAAGAGATTCATCATATCACAGTAATGAAGACGTCCTCCAAAACTGGAGATCTGTTATATATTATTATATAATATATATAATATATGTATTGCTACATAAACATAAATTAAGAAGAAAGTTACATGGAGTACAAATAACCATTTAATTAGTTTTTGCAACAGGCACAATAGAAAAACTGACTGTTCTTTTGTCTGTGAAAAAGATAGTAACTCGTTCTATCATACCATTTTCTAAAAACATTGGTGTGTTAGGGAAGTTACAATAAGAGATTCAAAGAAAGCATTTATCAGACATTCCAATTCAGGAGTGACCTGGAGATGAAGACACGGTCAAGGACAATTTTTCTCTTTAAATGAATCTTTGCAGCATTAACGCTAGAAATTTTTCTATTTTCAGCATAAGTACTGGAATAATAAATACTGAAATATTGGGAGCTGAAAAATCTAGAAAACTTACATGGTAAACACTGTGACTGCTATATTGCTTTCACCATCTTTTTCCTTCCCTTAAAGTTAAGGGGATACCCATGTGTGTCTGGACTCTATCCAGATTTGGAGTCAGCAGGTATCTGAGGTTCTTCCAGGTTCCCCTGGAATATAATAGATACCATAACAATCAATGGTTATGAAAAATTTCCCTGTTTGAATAGCTTTCATCTTCAATGCAGTACTTAAACTATCCTAATAGAATCAAATTATAAGTTCACAAATCATAGTATGTTATCATATTCTCTAAAAGTGCTCATAATTGTGCATCTGAAATACAAACCTCTCATGGCTTTTTGTTTTGTTGCCTTTTTTTTTTTTTCCCTGTGAAGGCATATTTCTATACTTTCTTTTCCCACTTGTGCTTTAGACAAGAAAATGGCATGAAAGAGGACATTCTAAAAAGGTTCACTAGTGGATATACTGACAGAAAATGTCTACCAATATAGAAACTTTCTCACAAAGATTGTCTGAGTACTATAAGCAAGTGAGGCTAAAGAAGCATAGTGACATGCCACAGCCTCAGAAAAGAATCTGGAAATCTCTGAGTAGATACTATTCAAAGACCAGGCATTCTGCTTTGGAAGAACAAACTGAGGAAGCCTTAAGTACCTAAGGATGATTTAACTTCCTTTGAGGCATTTGCAGAATTAGGATTTTAAAATGTATAGCAGAACTGGAAAGAAACTTTTCTTGGTCTTGTCTCCCTGACCTGTAAGCCCAAGGCCAAAGAGGGAAGAGGGACTTAAAAAGAAGAAATAACAAAATTTCTATCAAATCTATGTCTCAAATATTAGTTAAAGTCTAGAGGCTTTTCATAGAATGTAAAGCAACAGCTGAATTTGTATAGATAGCACAAACAGAAAATTAGAAATGGGAATTCACGAGAACCTTTTTTTATAGAATAATGTTCCTTTACACCAAAACTAACTCTGCATGCAGTCAAGATCTGTGTATTTGACCTTAAACAAACATTCATTACCTTTACCTATCATTTTCAGGATCAAAATATGTTTCTTTATGACTTGCATAAATTATTTCAACTATCACAAACAGATAAAATTTACTTTTAAGAAAGCTTTAGTGATACATGAAAGAACTGCAATTATGATCACCTAGTACGTGTACAAGGTTTAGCAATAAAGGACCATTTATCATATATGTTTAAGGATAGAATATATTTTGTTCTTGGTCTAATATAAACTGAGACTAAGTAGATAAAACCATTATGATCCAAGGTCACATCTACATAGTATTTATATACTTAGACTTGATTTAATCAATATGACAGTCACTGTCATTATAGCATTATTTTTTTTTGAAAAAGCAAATATATTTTCTTCCTTTAAGGAAGAAACTTTATGTTTTCAGGGCAAATAGAGATATGACTTTGCATGATTCAGTAAATAGGACAATAATTTCCAAAAGGCTAACTGTAGTTTGAAAAGAAATAAAAGAAGAAATAAAACCCTCAACATGCTACTTATCACTGTTGGTATGTTAACCCATGACTCCATGAAAACAGAGTTGATACAAGGAAATCCAAGCAGTGTTTATAAGAACAAAAAATTCTTTAGTTTCTAAGATAATAAGAAGATGTTCTAGAATACTTAAAAAATAGAGTAATATAAATAAATCACTTGTTTGTGGCAGGGAAGTTAAATAACATTTTCAAGATTCATCTATAAACAAAATGGCACATCAAAACTACAAGAATGTTGTTGTTGTTGTTAAGTGATCAATAAACATGAGCACATAATAAAAGCCTTGCCCTTAAGACACACAAGCAGAAAAATGCTGATAGGAATTTTTTTGCTTTACTAAAAAAAAAAAAACAAAGTGTGCTACTGATTATGTACCAGATATCAGTAAAACCTTATTAGGTATACTTAATATTTAAGGGCATTACAATGAAATGATTTGACCGTTGACAACTAAATGCCCTTTAAAATGATGATATTACTGTTGGTTTTTACAGAATTCATACTTTTCAAACCATTATAATATATATTAAAAAAAAATAACTTTGGACTTGAAAACTAAAAATGTTTCAATCACTTGTTTTTCATCTGCTATTTACAGGAACACAGAAGTACATCTGAAATACCTTGTAAGGAATATAATTTTGAATGTGGGAATGCAAAAGCTTTTCTCTGTAAGATTTTAATGTTTATTAACTTTAGTTTAAAGAATTTTAATAAGAACTTCTGATATTAAAATTTATTTTCTACACAAAGCAATATTATTAAATTTTAAGTTAATAACATCAGAGATGGTAGTGCCAGAGGGAATCTTAAAGATATTTAATACTTCTTTTTCTTTAGCAATGTGTTAACAGACATGCCAACAATGCATTCTTCAAATTAGAATATGTATCCTGTATGTTGAAACTTGGTACCTAGCATTTAATAAAGATTCTTTTGAAACAAAAGTGTGAGAAATAACGATACACTCTGAAATAATAGGACTCATATTTTGACTTTTCTTAAGGTTGGCATCATCTGATTTATTTTCATCTCAGAAAAACAAGATTTTTTTGACTGTATCATACAAATATCCATAAATAAGAATACAAATTTGAAAGAAACTTAGATATGATTTTTTTGTATGAAATGCCTATTTACAGTAGGTGATTCATTAGGGAAATGTGTATGTTGCAGATGACTATATTTAATAACTTTCTTATTTCTTATGAGAATCTTATTTTATTAGTATTTTAAATCCTTTTCTTTTGAGTTATCCATTTGAACTACATTAAAGAATAAACTTAATCAATTCTCAACTCTTGGAAAATGAGTTCTCCTATTATAAACACGGGTGGTTTTGGCTGGAGTGGAGTTAATTTTCTTCACAGTAGTTACTGTGGTGCTGTGGTTTGGTTTTATGCTGCAAAAAGTGTTGATAACACAGGGATGTCTTGGTTACTGCTGAGCAGGACTTACACAGAGTCAAGGCCTCTTCTGCTTTTCATGCCAGTCTGCCAGCAAGGAGGCTGGGTACACACAAGAAGTTGAGAGTGGACACAGCCAAGACAGTTGAACCCAACTAAACAAAGGGATATTCTATATCATATAGTGTCATGCTCAGCATATAAAGCTCAGGGAAGAAGAAGGAAGGGGGATGTTTGCATTAATGACATTTGTCTTCCCAAGTCACTGTTACACACAGTGGAGCCCTGCTTTCCTGGAAGTGGTTGAATACCTGCCTGCTCATGAGAAGTGGTGAACGAACTCCTTGCTTTGCTTTGCTTGCATGTTTGGCTTTTTCTTTACCTATTAAACTCTCTGTATCTCAACCCATGAGTTTTCTTATTTTTACCTTTCTGATACTTCCCCCATCCCACCATGATGCCATGAGTGAGAAGCTGCATAGGTCTTAGCTTCCAGCTGGGGGTTAAACCACAACATAAACAGATACAGACAAAATGCAAAAAGGTGCTCCATGATCAGTAGATGGTCAGTTTAATTCAGTTAGAAATTAAGTGCCTCAAAAGAAGATCCGTAAATAATAATATATTGAGGGACCTGTCTGATGTAGTTTAGCAACAAAATTACCAAGAGGGCAAAGGGTTTGAAGATTTTACACATACACTACTAGATCAGTCGTGGAAGGAATTTGCAGGAGAGGCTATTGCACCCTTTCATATTGTCAGATAAAAATGGAAATGCTTTAAGGATGTGGCTTAAACTGCTTTTCACTCAGAGGAAAGGACAACACACTGTCAGCAGGAAGATATCTCCATCGGCTCACAGATTTATGAACAGTTACATATAGCATGACATATAACATGGCCAATCATTGCAACTGAAAAGATAAACTGTTAGTTCCTCAGCTGCTCATAAAAACTTCTAAAATATGGATAGACCTTGAAGGATATGCAAAGAGTGAAGCTAAAATTTAAGTGCACTAGCAATGAAATGGTGCTACAAAATACCAATATTTTATAGTGACGTGTATAAACTGAAAAGATTCTCCTAGTAATAGAAAAGTAGATTTTAAATTATTTACAAAAGTTTGTCATCATTCTTCCTTTAATACACTCAATTTATAATCTAGACATACTAGTCTTATGGCATGTTCAAAATATCACATAAGTCCTGCTGCTTCTGAGGGGTTTGATCTGCAAGCATTCATTTCTTAAGAAATAATGTCATAGTTTGATAAAGAAAAATAGCGCAGTGTATTCCCAAACACATGACACCTCTCTGCTCAGGCCGTTAGGCTCACCCAATCCTATGAGCTTGGGAACTAGAAGATTCTTCCTCCAATGTCACCTGGACCTCCTGTGGCCAGAGGTTCTTCTCTAGGGCCCAGGATTCTCCCAGTCCTACTTGATTCCCTAATCTGTCCATTAGTGAGACTGAGCATGTATTGATAGCTCATGGTACGAACACTACATATACGTATGTATATGTACATGCATACACATATACACATAGCTAGTCACACAGATCAGACACACACACACTCTGTCATGAACATAGACAGTACCAGCTTCCCCCTCTGTCTGAACAGGATGAAGGTCCACTACTGAGAATATATATCTATACATAAGTACAAGGCGATTCACTCCAGCAGCTGGCCTGACAGCCTTCCCACTAGCTAGCACTTGATCCCAGTCTCCCCACTTGCTGGTACCTGGCCATATAATTTCCCAAGGCTGCAGCCCCTGGACAGTGCAGGCTGCCTCACTCACATACTGGTACTCTCCTGGTCCCAAAACTCAGCTTCCCCTTGCCCCACCCCCTGCCAGGCTCTCACTCTTAGAGGCTCACAGGTGTTCTCGTTGTCAGACGTGGCCCTTAGGGATCTACACTTTTTCCCAGCTCTCAGGTTTTTTTACCAGCCAGAACTGCTTGATCTCCCTCCACTGGTGGTCACAGACTTATTCACAGACCTGCACTCATTCTTCTTGCTGGCAGCATAGATCCCCATGCACATGCGTGATGGAATTTGAGGAGACATGACTGACTGCAGTGAGCAGGCACAGGGCATGGCCAAACAAGCAGGCTAATCAGTCTCTTCTGACATGCAAATGGCCCCTTTCTTTCTATTCTCTGTTACCTATGCTTCCTCCTTCCCAAATCACCTAAGGCTCTCCTTTTTTCCACCTTTGATGTCTCCTTTAAGCATCCCATAATAAGCTCTGTGCGATCCCAAAAGGTTTTTTCCCTAAATCACTTAATGTGTCTCATACCACTTCATTATTCTGAAAGGTGGAAAAGTGTTCTGGAGAGCTGGTTCTGGTGACTCATCCTGATGTGTTTCATGTGTTACCAATAAGGCTAATAGGTCTTCTAGGACAGCCCAGGCAAGTACTCAGACAAGGCATTCATTCCTTGGGAGTCTGTAATTTGGATTCCTACCTACTGTTGTGTCCCTGTGCTCTTCTGGATTTGTGAAGGGGCACCTTTTATAGTGACTTTCCTGTGTGGGCCTCGGATCAGCAAGGACAAGTTATTAATCAAGTTACTGCTCCTGCCTTTGTTTCTCTCTCCCCTCTTTTCAGGGTAGAGATGAGCTTCCCATCACTTAACCTAACACAAACTCACTTAAAAGGTTTTTGGTATCAGAACTATGTTAAAACACTTCACTCAAATATTCTGCGTGTTTTGCTGACAATGTATGTTTTGGGATCTGTCAGAGGATGATATTCAATCTTGATATTGTATTTAAAATGCTTATCAGAAAATTTTTTTGCATAACTAAGGGATTCTAATGAGCAACCTTGGACTCTTCCTAATGTAGGAATGTTGCTGACTGGCCAAAAGGAAAGAGAGGCGTAACACTATAAAAATTGTTGAGAGAAATAAGTCTTCCAGTTCTGCTATTTGCAAAGGCATAAACAAGGCTTAGATATGCAGGTACCGCTAAGAAGTATTGTGTGATGAGCTAGTGTAAGTTTTTAAAATAAATGGAACAATATATTAAAATGTCAAAGATGAAAATTATAAATACATCCCGTGAACAGACAACTACAGACCTCCCCTCACATTCACTACTGTACCAGCCATACTTAAAATAATCAAGCTGCTACAAGTGTAAGTTTGTGAGAGTTCTAGGCATATAAGCACACTGAAACACTACATATAATCTACTGTGTATAATGTGCTAGGGACTGTTTTCTGGTCAGCTAGTATAACTTTGCTTGCATAGTCTGCAATCCAGTTTGACCCTGGTCAAAATCATATCAGTACCAGTTTTTGGATTGTTGGTCTGTATCTTTCAGTGTATTTCAGTAGTATGGTAGCATACCAAACAATATTCTCCTGTATTCTACAGTTTGAAGGACTTTGGAACAAGCATATTAAAGTGTGTTAAATATCTTTGCTTCTCAGTGCACACTTGGGTCCTGATCCCTGACTATCAACACTGCATAAACATTTATTTTTTTCTGAGTCTCTCTTTTCTTCTATAATGATCATGGAGAATTATGAAGATAGTCTCAGGGTATTTTTGAGAAGGCAAAGAAATAGAACTAGGTGCCCAAGCAACTTTTAGATCAGATAGAAGGGCTGTCTGATCAGTGTCAGTCATGTAATGTGAGTCAGGATGAGGGGGAGGTGTTTGGGCTGTTATGACCACAAATGGGTGGGGTGTTGATTAAGGTACCAACCCCACTCAGACACGAACGAGTGCCAGAGCAGAATTACCGTTTATTTCAAACCACTCAGGTTTAAATACAACGCTTAAACATGTCACATGACCTTCCAACCAATGACAATCAAGTATTGTCGGAGCATACATGAGAACCCGGAAGACTACAACTTCCATGGTTCCTTGTTACATTCTTCCTGCCACAAATGGGGATATACTAAGTAGTTTTAGCAGAGAGTTTCCTTGTTTGAATAGTTTGGGTCAAGTTTGACTACTGTATAATAAACTGGCGATGCCTGCTTTGATACAATTCAATACTGAATACTTTCACAGTTTGAAAGTAGCTATTTTTAACAGGAAAGAAGTGTGTGCAATGGAGCAGGGAATCTTCTCTACAGTTGTTGCTTGCTAGCAACCTATATTTTCTTCTGCTTTTATTAAAAATTCATTATATGTCACTTTGATATCACTTAGAAATTCCTAAATCTGACTAATTTGAAATAATCTGAATTATATAACCTTCTAAAGGAACGTCTAGTAAATTTATTTGCTTTCTAATGGGGTCTTTCATACTGATTCCCAAAGTAAACCTGAATATTACCAATTTAACTCAGTTTTCTCTTTTTCCTTATTCTTTGTCCATATTCTTATTCTCTTTGACTCTGCCAATTCACATCTGTTCTCATATAGAGGTTTTTGTGTACTTATATATTAACATTTCTTAGAATCCTATACTTGTTGGTTTTTTTTTTTGCTCATCCTTTTTCAATAATACAGGAATTAGTTTTTTTCCCAATTTTATGTTCTACTTTGCATCCACAACCTTAGAGTAACAAAATGAGCATTTGAAAATATCCCTCAGAATTCTGTTTACTTAAAATGAGGTTTCAGCCTCTCAAGGCTTATTAATATTTACAATCAGGCTCCACAAAGGTATCTGCTCAAGAAAACAGTAATTTCAGAGACATTCTCAGGTGTCTATTTAGTTAATGCTCTCTTAATTGGGCACTAAGGGGGCTGGAAGGACTTAAGTTATGATGCTTTTTTGTATGCTTCCTATCCAAATTGAGTTTTTCAGGATAAATACCCTGACACATCATAAAAATTTTCACATAGCAAATTCTGCCTTTTACTTATACTTGTCTTTTACAAGTATTTGCACTTTTAGAGACAATAAATAGTGCTACTTGAAACACTTGTATGTCTTCTTGTCTTGTAATTTTTGATATAACATGAGAAAATGAAATATTGTTTTAATTAACGCTATCATAGCTATCAAGAGAATCGCAGAATTACTTTACTAAAAGACTTGCATAGCTCAAATCAATTCACTCAAACACCTGCTGGCAAGTATGTACTGCTTTTAAAAAGTGTAATTAGCACTTACCACACTGAAATACGAGGAAGGGAATGCTGCCATTTTTAAAATGTTTTTATTGTGTTAGTTAGAGTACCTGTCTTTTCCAGAAAATTAGATATTACTAGCCTGCTAAAGAAATCTGTTGTGACATAAATGTCCAACAATTTGTCCCTGTCAAATGAAAAATTAATATCTTCCATTGCCCATGTACAAGTAGCTGAAGTGATAACTTTTTTAATACAAAACAATAAATATGCAACTCGATAGCAAAAAGCACTGTCATAAATCCATTGCTTCACACTAAAAATGGTAATTAATTTCATAGTGTTGGCACTACTGTTGATATCACTTATTGCAAACAAACAAACCCCCTGCTAATAGACCAAAAGACATCTCTTTCAGATGTATGCTTTTTTAGTGTGGTAGATAAGGTAGATACACACAAAAGGTTTTGGAAAGATTTTGATATATAAGCAAATAATTCCTTGTCAGCTTCTGAAGAATTACAAAGATACAGGATCTTGGATAGGATTCAGGTCCACAGAAAGACACTTAAAATTAAACATCTATGTGTAGTGCATGTCCACACTGTTTAACTGACTTCCTGCTATTGTCAGTATTTGGAGCTCAATTCACTTGTACATGTATGGGTGTCTAGTGGCAACAAAATGAACTTGAGGCAAAAATGAACTTCATCTGCCCAGACATTTTAGGTGAGGTGGTCTATCCTATCAACCCCCTACCTGCTGGCCAGAATGTAAGATTCCTGCAAATCCTGTTTTATGTCTAGCAATGTGTGGTCTTGAACATCCGTCACACCTCAACTAACAGCAGTGCTTTAATCTATTGTTACTTCTGACAACATATCTAGAAAGCTGCTAACATGGCTTATAAGTAGTTTCTGTGATGAAAGACTTTAAGAAAGCCTTTTACTTTACTGCCTGTATTTGCTACAGGCTTGATTAATTTGGCCACACATACTCATCTTTGACAATTCAAGATGATTTTGGGCATTCTGCCTGGAAGCCAGTTTTCACTCAAGATAAATCCTTCTCTTGGTATTCTCACAGATACCATGTACTATCTTCTCATCCTGTATCAGACATCCTTGTGAAAATTAAATGGCAAAAAATTGTGTATGGGCATTTGATTCAAATCATTAGTGCTACTTGAGATGTCTGGATTATTCCAGATAGATTAAGCAGAAAATATATGATAAATCTGTGTCCTTCTGGAGTAGCTGTTAGAAGAGCAGATGTTGGAGGCTAGACAGGTTTCTGTGACTGATCCTCATCTAGATCCCAAATATGAATACCTAGGCCTTGATTGCATTACCTATATAAATGCTGTTTCTTTAAAACAGACACAATATCATTTTAAATATCTAGTATATTTTACCTGACTACCATCCTCCTCTTCAGAGTCAAACACACCTGTATGTCTGCCCTTCTGTAGGTGTCTCAGATGCTGTAGCGCAGGCATGAGGATTCTGTGTACAGGCAACTCACTACATTCACTGTTTAAAAACAGAGTTTAATCCCACCTGAGATGCTCTGAAATTCCAACAAACTTCCAACTGGTTTTAAAGTCATAAACTGATCTATGTGATATAATATCTGTTAATTTATTTACGCTAGACTTTCTTCTTTGGCAATGGAGAGAAACAACAAGTTTTAGGATGTAATTTATCATACCTAATTTAGATGAGATCTAGCATGAAACAAACCATGAGACACTGATGTGCCCTTGCCACGAAGAGTCTAATGGTATCCTAGACTGCATTAGGAGTGATGCTAGCAGATCATAACAGGTGATCTCTCCCCTCTCCTCAGCACTGATGAGGCCACACGTGGAGTCCTGTGTGCAGGTCTGGGCTCCTCAGTATGAGAGAGACATGGACATACTGGAAGGAGTCCACTGAAAGTCCAGAAAATTATTTGGGGACATCTTCCCTGTGAGAAAAGGCTGCTAACTGGGACTGCTTAGCCTAAAGAAGAGAAGACTTGGCTGGATCTTATCAGTGTATATAAAAACCTGAAAGGAGGGTGTAAAGGAGACAGAGCCAGGTACTTTACAGTGGTGCCCAGTGACAGGGCCACAGGCAGTGGCCACATATTGAAACAGAGGATACTCCTTCTGAATATCAGGAAGGGCTTTTTCACGGCTGGGGTGACTGAACCATGGCAGAGGATGCTCAAGAGAGGTTGTGAAGCCATCTGGACATGGTTCTGGACAGCTAACTCTAGATGGCCATTCTTAAGCAGGGTGATTGGACCAGGTGACTTCCAGAGATCCCTTCCAATCTCAACCATTCTGTGATTCTGTGATCATGTTCTATCCAGTGCACTTAAAAAGCACACTAAGGTACTTATCTTAGTTCTAGTATTTAAAGTATCATTAACAGGGCAAGAGAACTAACAGGAGAAACCCATCTCTCCTTCTATTTAGATAGAAGTTTTTTCTTCCAAAATCACAGTTGCCTGAATATCGCAGAAGCAGAAATTTAAATGGTGACTGACAAAACAAACCATTAGCTAATTTAAAGATGTACAAAATTTTTTAAAAAATGAAACATTTTGTATCATCCTGTTTCAATTTTTTTGCATAAATGGCCTTACTTTCACTCTTTTTTTCTCTTTGTCGTGGCAGCAAATTCTAAAAGCTAATCTTTCATTCACTACTTTCAGGTGGATAATTTTTTCAGGTACCAATTAAGGTTATAGTAAAAGACCACCTGCTCCTCAGAAAAAACAAAACGTACAAGGTTTTTAAACATCACATCATAGCCATTTGAAAGATTTTAAGAAGCTTGCAGACATGGCTTTAAAATATTGCCAATGCAGCTTTACAGAATGAAGTGAAATTATTTGGGATTCAAAAGCCTCTTTTGTTGTTTAAGTCAACAGAATTCTTCAATTTGATGATAAAAGAATGTATCCACATGTAGGAACTATCAGGAATTGTCTTTGTTAACAGAAAAAGAAGGGTAAAAAAATGGAGGACAGTAGAAGTGGGATAGAAGGGGAAACGGCAAAACTTCAGTTTGCTTGTTCAGTTGAAGTCAGCAAAGAAAATACTGGCAAAAGGAAGCAAAACCCAATAAATTAGTAAAGACTGTAATTTAATTCTCAACCTGAGCATTTAAGACCTGTTAAACCACTATAACATGATAACAATTCTGATGATATTAAAGAAACATTTACCCTTTAAAACAGTATAAATAAGTGCATACAAACAGTCTAAATAAATAAATAAATAAATAAATAAATAAATAAATAAATTGACAAAATTTAGCTTACTACCATAACTACATTGTGTTTGAGTTCTTTAAAACAGTGTCAGGTACACTTCTGAATGATATACTATGTTTAAATTAAATTTAAAATACTGATTTAAGGGAACGCAAATTTTCAATTTTCAATTTTTTTGAAAAATATTTTTATCTTGACTTTGCTCTGGCAGATTTATGTCCGTTAAAGGAGACCATTTTCTACTTCCCCTATGAAGTAAATTGTATACCAAGCTAAGATTATATATTTGCATGTAAACATTTTTTTCTGGCTCTTAGATAGGAACTGTGATTTAAGCAATTGAAATATTCAACTTATTTAAATTTCTCTAACAAAAGATTGTATCACTCCTAAATTTAATGATCTATTTTTCTTAAGGCTCTCAAGAGAATATACTACTCTCTCTGATAATTTTATTTTTCTTTAATTAAAATTGCTCCTATGGAGACAAGATCGGTTGGAGGTTTTTTTTACAGACTGAATAACCCTTTCACAATCAACTCATCCTGAGCCAAAGGCATAACAAGCAAACTGAAAACACTTCACTTTGATACTGCTTCCAGAAACATGACCTATAAACCACAGAATTTTCTACAACAGCAGCCTGCCACCAATCCCACAGCCGCCTTCTTTCCTTGGGTTTTGATATATCCTGAGAAAGTACACGTACGTCTTGCCTCATATCAAAGAGGGGTAGAAATCAAGGACTTATCGTTTCAGTATTTAGCACAACTTCATCTGAAAGTATGAAGTTTATATTATAGAAAGATACACTTCACTGAAAAGATGGTACTCTAATTTTTGAAAACAGGCTAGGACAATACTTGCAAAGGGTAATCAGAATGAAATTATGATTGAAGGGCATGATTTCATTAATCTGGGAACCGTAAACATATGAAAAATAATGCAATTAGTTGTCAGAAGCTCATGTGGATTTTCTTGTTGTTTCTATGGGAAGTTTTTCAGTTGTTTTGAGCAGTAATAGGGTATTTCCTCTGTGCTATTTTAGAATTGTTTGCTTTTTCTCCCCTCATTTTTTTTTTAAATGTATAAATATGTCAGGTAACAAGAAGTCAATATCAAAAGCTTTCATCTTGCCGATACAACTACTGCGTTGTGGAAAAATTATTTGTCTCTCTCTCCTTTTGATGTTTTTTGCAAATATACTAGTTCAACACAAAACATGGAGAGTGTTGTTTTTTTTACAGTGATTTCCAGTCTTCCTTCTTTCTGCCTTCAAATATGAGATAAATAGACAGCTAGAGAAACCTTTTTCTTAAGACAGTTATCTCCTTTAAGACAGGAGATCTAATATCCATTTTAAGTGCAATACCCATTTTGAGTGTAGAGAATCTTACTAATTGAGATGCCCAGCTCATGCATTCTGAGAGAATTGGCTACCACTATCAAAACATATGATGTATATCAACTAAATGTCTGTATTCAAGATTAGCTCAGTTGGGTAAAACTTGGTGCTAATAGTACCAAGGTCATCGGTTTTATTCTCTGCAGGGGCCATTTGCTTAGGAGTTGGACTAGATGATCCTTGTGGGTCCCATCCAACCCAAAATATTCTGTGATTCTGTGAAAATTGTCAAGCATTTTAATTTCATGCTCCAAAGGTGTAACTCATACTGATTCATATAAATAAAATCTCCTCCATAGAGTTGTATAGTTCCATATAATTGTAACCTAGGAGTTCAGGTTTTTTTGTATAAGTTCTTACACAATGACATTCATGCCTCTTTCCCTCAGTTATAATATGGGAACAACGTCTTTTGTTGTTGATTCCAGTTACAATCAGATGTTGGTAGACATACAAAAGGCATCCAGTTTTCCATCAAGTTGCATTCTTCTATCAGAAATGAATATTTTAAGAATCATTCATAAGTATTTGCAAGGAATTATGTTGTGTGTAAGAAATGGAAGAGTTTTTAAAAGTGTAGAAATATTGCACTTACTGAGAACATGGAATAAAACAATAGTTATGGTTTGGCTACATACAGCTAAAGTAAGCTTGTCATGATTCTATTTAAAGTAATGCAAAAAATGCATTCGATCTGAATGTGTTTTCATATTCTTTACAGAAAAAAATACTTCAATATTCATGTAATCTGATTCAGGAATACCGTTTTTCTCTTTTGATTTTTTTCTTTCCTGTATCTGTGTTCATTTTCTTTGTCCTAGTTTTACTATTAACCACTAAAATAAAAGTGGTATTACCTAATAATGTGCCATTTTTCAGTTTTAATTTTTTTTTTTAGTTTTATTTATCATGTAAATTAAAAGGTAAAATTTATGCATATCATATGAATATATCTTAATCAAAGTTGACAATCCCCATTTTAACCCAATTCTGTTGTTAACTGATCCAGTAAATGTATGGTGTGGCAGCATTGATACCAGACATTGAAAAAAAAAAGACAGTATAACAGTTTTCTAAGCATGATTCTCCCCTGTGGAGCTGTAGTTGCATCTATTAAGTGCACTGTTACTTTGCCAAATACTGGCCTTACCTCCAAGATTTTTGTTGCACTGTATCCAAACCATAGTGGTTTGCCTTCCAGTAGGTTAGATTTCAGAGCTCTCCAAGTTGGGGCACTTGTGGCAGGTTTTTTTTCAATCATATCCAGTTGAGGTTTGATCAATTACTACATTAGCTGTCACATTTAATTTGACTTTTTTTATATAGTCCTTTTTCTTTTACAAAGGAAACTTTTAATTGTATAGTCAAATCCACTTGATTCATTCTTCCTGTTTTCTTCCTACCTGTGAACACAAATACATGGAAAAAAAGGTTTATCATAATGGGTACCTTAAGACTGGAAAAGCCTGTGTCCTAGCTACCTTCCCTACTGCAGGCATTTGCAATTGATCCCTCAGGCATCTTTGCTCAAACTCATTCCATTTTTCCCTTCACTTGGCATTGAAAATAAATGAACTGGAGATTAGACTAAAGTCTTCAGGCTATTAAGTCAAAGCTAAAAACTTTGCATTTTGGACTTACTGGTAGTTCTCCCGTGTGTCTTCATTTTTTAAAGTATTATACATCAAGACATTCCCATATCATGGAAGAAAAACAAATAAATTATTGGTTAAGACAGTAGATTCCCTCAGGGTCTCTGTCAGACCTGGATGAGTTGACCTGAATTTCTGTCCTAGAATTTTGATCTGGCATCAAAGAAAAAGCTTAATTTTTTATATATTTTGAATTGCTTTATTATCTGTAAATTTAATTTTACAGTGTTGGCCACCAAGAAGTTTTGGGGTTTTTTTTCTACAGAATAAAGTTTTGATTCGCCATTTCTTTCTGTCAAATACTCTTTTTAAATTATACTTGAAGCACGTAATAAATAAAATTTGTTAAACTGAACAGAAATAGGCTAACGGAGCTGTTGAGTATATATGCTCAAACATTTTTAGAAGACAACCTAAATTTTTTCTTTATTGTTTTGATATAACTCTCTTTCTTGCTTTTTTAATATACTGTATACAAGAATTATAGCAGAATAATTCAGTGCTTCTTCTTTTTTAGTATTACTACTCCAATAATAGCTGTATGATAATGCATCATAGCTAGAAAAGGGAAACAAGAAAAAACCCTGATTGTACTTTATCTATTAGCACTTGACAGCCAGTTATCAATGTTTACTTGCAGATATGAAATCGGCTTTGATTATAGATACAAGCAGACACAAAAGTGTTTGAGTATTGAAGCATTTAGGATGCAAAATATGTATAAATCTGTATAAATAAATCTCAGTTCAGCAAAGCAAAGCATTTAAATATGTACATGATGCCTAAAAATTTAAGCAAGACTGAAATTAAATAAACACTGTTGAATTAAGGTCATGGTCAGCTAACTGGTCAGCTAACTTTTAATGTAAAGCATAATAGTTTTGTTTGTAGCATAATACAGGCTCAACAGTGCAAAGCTGAAAGTGTAAGTAATTTAATCACATGCATTGTAAGCAACATTATTAGATAGTTTTGTGGTATTCTATTATGCACACAAACAAATGATATAAGCAGAACAATACATGCAAACACAGATCCACATACAAATTTCTTTTACTTATTCATGCATATTCATCAACATCTGAATTAGCAATGTTACACAGCTTAATAATTTAATATATTATCCTCTACTATTTTCTTACCAAGTATAACTGTGTCTGCAGTTATCATGGCTCATCCTGTAGAACATATTTATGCCTATTTTTAGAAAATAGTTCAACATTTCAAGGACCGAAATCATAATATAAAAGATATTTTCCAATAATCATTGATTCCAATTTTGTTTAAAGCCTTTTAGATCTTAGACTTAGACTAAAAAGTCTTTGTTTTAGACAGGGAATAGGTCATGGTTTAAAGGCCACTTTTTTGCTGAAAACTGAAGTCCCACTGGTAAAATTGCAGACTACAGTATTTCAGTTGAAATTACATTTATTTTTTTTTACAGGAGCAAAGATTGAAAAACTAAACATCTCAAAGTAAAATGGATTGTCTGTAACAATATATTAGTGAAATGAAATTTGCATAAAACTAAACTTTGGGAAATTTGTATATTATACTAATATTCAAACAAATAATTAACTTTCCCTATGACTTCTTAGTTGAGCCTACACGTGAATTATTCATGTACTTTTTTTTAATGGAAGTGGACCCTACAACATGAGCCAGTGCCACCTACAAATTTATAATGTTAGGAAGATTGTTAATAGGGAGTATTATTGTGAAGTGAGTCCATCCTACATACTTAGCAAGGAGAAATATAGAGAGAATCTGCTTCTAAAATTCAAGTGATTGCAGACATAATAAATCAGGATGAATAAACAAATACAATTATCTAAGGGTTAATTTTAATTATATTATACATTTTGTTGGAACTCCTGTTCAGTTGCAATGATAAAATTAAGTTTAGGAAAGGACAGTTTTTGTGGTTTTTTTTTATAAATAAGTGATGATTTTTACTGGAGAAGTTCTACAGTTATGAGAAAGACCTTTAAACTTGTCTTCTTTTATTTTTTCTTTCTTACTGTGGATCTCAGTCCAGTAAGAACAATCAGTTATAATGAGCAAAAATCTAGCAGTTTGACGGCTCTAGGCAGGCAAATAATGAGGGAAAAGCTGCTAAAGTAAGAAAATATAAGGAAGGGTGAACTGTTTATAAATGTGTGTTCTACAGAATCTCAGTAAAACTTTTCATAATGGTGGTTTTGTAGTTTTATTTGGTATTTTATTCCTTGTGTTAGGCACAGTCATACCACATATGAACAAGTCAGAGACAAAGAATTTTTGGAACTTTTAGTTCTAGGTATTCAGTGAGACCAATATAAAATATTGCGGATGAGATGCCTCTTTTTTTCATAAGGTATATTAATGTAAGAATGGGACTATGCTTAAAAAATAGGGGAAAGGAAAGATTATTTCAAATGAAAAAGACACATACTTTGCTAATTAGTAGCTAAGATTGGTAACATTGGCCATTAATCACAAAAAGTGAAGAGGAACTGATTGAAAACCTGTAAACTTGAGACAGTCTTGACTCCAGTGACTCTAAACCAGGGCTGACCTTCAAGGACAACCTTCGCAAATTAAAAGGTACATCCTGAAGTGCAGAAAGTTGTGCATCTGTGGCAAAAAGATGGCAGGGGTGAAAAAGGAATTCCAAGATAATTTTGATCAAAAAATGAGCTTTCACAGAAGGTGAAAGCAGGAAAAAACAGCCTAAGAGGAACAGAGAGACACTGAACATAAGCCAAAGCTTAGAAATATGAAAGACAACAAGAAAGGTTACTCCAAGAACCTGGATAGCAAAAGATTTCTGCTAGAAAGCCTGCCCTCTGAACTCCTAAGGCTCTGAACCTACCAAGATGTTATTTGGGAAAGTGACATAAGCAAAGTTAGGAACCATTTAAACAAATTGGCAATACAGAAGTCCAGATTAAATTCTTGGGGTAATTTACCTTTTTCTTCATGCCCAGTTGATTTATTGTTTCCTGATTCAAAATACCTTCTAAGGTTGTGTTAGATGTAAGGTCAAATTCATGGGACTGTAATTTTTCAAGGAGTATATATACATGTGTAAAATATTTGGGGTTTTCTAGTAAAGTAGCAGAAATGGATAATTTCATAAGAAGTCCTTACTATTGTTCTGTAAATCTGTGGACCATTATTTTGCAATAATAAGCAACATGAATGTTGTTTCAACTGTCTTTCAGAATTGCAGTTATTCCAGTCTTTTCAAAAAGTTTTTCTTATACTCATATAGTTTAACATGTGGATAAATATTACTTTGTATATCTGAGATAAAATACTGATTTTGTAGTTCTAGTGTGTTTGACTTAATCTTCATCCTATACCATCTGCTGTGATTGGTCTCACCAGTTGCATCTTCTTTTATTTATGAATCTGAAAAACTATACATGATATTCCTTATTTGTTCAACAAAATAATTTGCCATTCCTACTTTATTTTCTACTTTCAAAGCTTCAAGAAATTAGACAATTAAAATATTTTCCAGTACTTTTCTATTCCTTTTCATATACTTTATACCTCTGTAAGATATTTATTCAGCTCTGCCTTTGCTTGCAATTTGGATATAGTGCTGGATGCTATTTTTTTTTGATAATAAATAATACCATTATTTAGCAACATTAAAATTTCTCGCATTCCTGTGCTCAAGATTATGCTGTTCATGATTTTGACCTGAGATAACTTCTTTGATCATCTATTAAATCTTTTCTGAGTGTCAGAATAAGAATTGTAATGCTTGCCACTGTTACAATATCCATTCTGAATAGTCTATTAAAGGTTCTGTACAGTGTCCATTTAGTAAGTTAATGTATTCATATATTACCTGATATTTGTAAAGAAGACAATTTAGAGATTCTCAGTATCTTCTGGAGTCTTGCAATATGCTTGACTCTGTATATTTGGAAAATCAAGATATTGTCCTTGGTAATGGGAATTACAGTCACCAGTGACCTTTGGTTTTAATGAAACTACTCAGAGGAGCTATTGCTTTGAGTTAGCAGTGAAGCTGACTGTAGAAAAAAAAACCCAAAAACAACACTTGGCAATTTTACCACATTAAAACAATTGACTTATAACTTTTGCAGGATTGCCTAATATACTGACATTACAGTAGAAATTTTATCCTTTGCAAATCTAAAATTTCAAGCAGTAAAGATGCAATTTTACAAAATTAAATTAATTGAATATTATTAAAATAAGAATGGCAGGTTGTGAGCATAAAACTAAATTGATCAGGGCCTTTATTTGTAGATGGCTGTGTGAAGCAAGAATAAATGACATATCCCACTTCCAGAGACCTTCTCTTCCAGTTTCAGTGACCCACATGTATTGTCCAAATTCTAACTTTCTCAGTGCTGATCATAATCACAACCTGCGAATTGCCTGTAGCAGTTTGAGGTTTTTTTCTAAAGTTATCTTTTTTCTAAAATCATAATCACAACCTGCAAATTGCCTGCAGCAGTTTGAGGTTTTTTTCTAAAGTCACCTTGAAAAGGGGGGGAAAGTACTTTGTATTTGCTCTTTAGGTTGAGAATTTTCGTTGGAAAAATTTTTTTTTTCTCAGTGGTCTTGACATCCTTGATGCAATCACACTGTAATAGAATCACTCCCTGATGTCAAACACACTTCAGTGAATCATCTACCTTGAAGTTAAGTGCTTGGTTGAGGTATTTAAATTAAAAAATACAGATGTCCTCAGAAACTTCTTTTAGTGAAGAAAAATAAGTCACATCTAGAGGAAGAGTGAGATCTTAGATGGGTTGAACTCTGATAGTATAAAGCTGATCCCTGTTACTAGTCACCTTAATCATAGAATCATAGAATCAGCCAGGTTGGAAATGACCTTCAAGATCATCAAGTCCAACCCTTGATCCCCTACCACCATGGTTACTAGACCATGGCACTAAGTGCCACATCCACTCTCATCTTAAAAACCTCCAGGGACAGAGAATCCATCACTTCCCTGGGCAGCCCATTCCAATCCCTCCCTTGAGCCCAACTATTCTAATTTATGCACTCATTAAGATCTTAAAATTAAACAGACTAATTTAGGCCTCACAGATTCAGATGCAAAATTATCTGATGGATAATTTTCAATAATCCTAATCATTATTTATATTTTAGAGTGTGAAGTGGGAGGAAAGCAGGAAAGGATTGACAGTAGGAGGGAAGACCTTGTCTACATTGCCTATTCATTCTTTTAGGTAATTTATTTTTGTGGTATTTTAAGTGCCAGACAAAGTTTAAAAATAGTGTAAGATCCACCTAAGACTCAGCCAAAATGGTTGTCAATAGATATGTTTCTGGCAAGTGGCAGAGTTTAAATATACCTCCCTGAAAATTAGCAAAACTCGATATTCTGTAATTTTTCAGGAAAAGTTTAATATAGGTTGTTTTCCTCATTTCAGCAGGCAAAAAGTAAGCAAGTTGTTTCTCTTGCTCTCTTTTGTCTACTACACTGATACTGGTTTTTACTTGCTCTCTATTATTGATGAGAATTTTTTTAAGTCCTGGGGTCTCTGTGAATTTAGCTGTGAAAACGACAAAGCACTAATAAATTATGTATCTGCTTAATAACAATGAAGCTTTGCATAAGTTCATTTTATTATTTCATTTACTGCATGATTGGGAGAGGAGAGTTTTTTAAACCATCAAAATTTTGAGTGTCTTGATAACAACTGCTGTATGTCACATCATGGTAGAAGGTGCAGCTATACCCCCAAAAAAATAAAAATCAAATGAATCGATATGGAAAACAGAGTTACTCAAGAAAAATCTTAGGTAAATACACTCCTAATATAATGAGGTGGGGCAGGTACAAAGAAGGGATTATCTAGTTCTAGTGAATGGCCTCTATTTTCTGCTGATCACTATCAGGTTTCAGGAGTAGTTGCTAGGTGAAGCAGAGTTGACACTTTTATGGTATTGTGCTGTTATAATGTGGCATTGCTTTACAGATGATCCATTTCCATATCCTGTTGACAACACGCTGGAACATATTTATACCTGTGCTTTGCACCATTTCTGATTCTGAAGTAAGTTCTGGTTGCATTATATGTATGTCTGTAATAGCAATCATTTAAGCTGTGGATCCCATGGAAAAAGGATTTTCTCCAGATAGGTTCAATTGGTTGGGGAAAAGAGTTAAAGTATCTTATGATTTTTCATATCCTGATTTTTTTTAATAGCTTTCAGTATATTCATCTGTTTTACTTTCCCCTATTGCACACTTCAGACTGCCGTTCCCAAGTAGGCACCACAGATATGACTGTCTCTGCCCAGCCCTCTCAGGACTGCCTTCTCAAAGTAGTTGTTTTCATGATCTATTTCTTTACTGGGAAAGCTGTCCAGGATGTGTCCCTTCCGTGTATTGAGTGGTTGCCTCTGTAAACCATCCTAAAATTGCAGTAGAAGTGTGATACAAAGAACAAAAAAAGAAAAGAGAAGAACGCTTTCTCAATATCAGTGGATGTTTCCCTTAGAACTTCACTTACTGGTGCAATAGGCAGAAGAGCTCATGAGAACTTCATATACAGGTCTTCTATACAAAGTATTCAGGGCCAGGCTGGATGGGGCCCAGAGCAATGTGTTCTAGTGGGTGATATCCCTGGCCATGGCAAGGGGTTTGGAACTAGATGACCTTTCATGTCCCTTCCAACCCAAACTATCATATGATTCTATGATTCTCATGCCTCCTTACACCTCTTCCACCCTCAGCTCAGCCTGGGACAATCATGGAAGTTCATTACTGTATCAACAGATTAAGTTACTACTGACCTTTTTGGGGGAAGCATGAATCTTTAGTTGGAATAGTAATTACTCTGTGATATCCTTGAGGTGAAAGTAAAGTCTGTACAGGGTGCTGGACTGTGATATTGTCTGCAGTTCTTTCAATAAGTATATGGAAAGGAATACAGGAACAGGCTTTTTGTCTTGTTTTGCCATTTTTGGATGTTTATGTAGTACCAACTGTCATGAAATGAAATTCAGTGTGTCTTAAAACAAATATACGAAGTAAATCACAAGCGTTATTAACTTTCCTACTCAAGAACTCAGAGTCAGGACTGCCTTCTTTAGACAGACCGTTCTATAAATCTCTGCTTTGGATAAAAGCATTTCTTTGTGAAACATCTCGTCCAGATAATTGGTCTACCACAGAATGCAAAACAGTGGCATAAATAAAGATATATTTTTAATGTGCATCCAGTCTAAGATTATTCTTGTGCTAAGAATTTTCTGCTTAACCCTGTAATTACTTCTGGAGATAAGAATTTAAAGAATGTTTCTGTAGGACTTGACTGTTTCTGTTTCTTGACAAAATAAACACATTTGTTCAACCATATGTGTAGAACATCTAAATATTATTCATGAATATTTTTCTGCTCCACAAGTAAAATGCAGTGAAAGAAATGTGGCTTTATATTTCCAATGAATGGAAAACAGGTAGTACAACATGCAGCTGTAGCATTAACGCGTAAAATGTAGATCTGAAAAACTCTGAACCACAGTCTTTTCTGTAATATACAGTGATGTTCTACTCAGAAGTCCTTGTTTAATGTTGTTTTCATAGATATAAATATAGGTACGGAGTATCTACCTTTTTTTTTAATTATTGCTATTAGGAGTTCGATAGTTTTGTCTTATAAATGCATTCTCAGTACACTGCCACTATTGGTTGCCACCATACTGCAATTACTCTAGCTGTTGTACCATAGTGTCAAGTATAATATTTGGATGAGAGAAGACACACTTCAGATATTCCTTTATTGGTAGTTAACATCTAATTAAGAGTTGTTATTATTAAACAAAAAAATTATGGAGAGAACTTTTCATTAGCACTCTGTTAATAAGATTGCAAGTTTTCCTGTTAAGGTAGTATTCTTAGCATCCATATAGTAGTTTGGCATCTGTTGTATAGTCCTGTAGAAGGAATATGGGAAAATAACTGTTGGTGTGTTATTTAAATAGTAACCATCAAAGGATGGTTGCATGCAGCTTTTTGCCAATTTTCCAGTTAATTCTGTCCTCAAAATTCAAGATTTTATTTTTAGAATTTATGTGCAAACCTATGAATCCCTGATCCCAAAAGGCATGAAAATAACAAGAAAATTACTATTGAAAGAAAGTTTAACTACATTCACATGAATCAAATAGTTCAATAATGATAGCTTTCTCCCACATCATAAGAAACTAAATGCCATTCATAAAATAACCATTCAGCTGGAAAATATACACAGATGAGCATTTTCTGCAGTGCTGTCATTATGTGTAACATGGCCATGATTCTTAATATTCAGTACTTTAATGACTTCATCGTACAGTTTCCCATACTCAGACATAATAAAGTACCCTATGCTGAAAATATAAGGTGAATAGCCATATGCCTGCAGTCTTCTTGCAAACTGGGCAGGTTTTTGATTGGCTCTAGCAGGTTTGGGGAAATGACCATTTCAGACAGGACCCAGTCAAGTAGAAAATGGGCAGATGCTGTAAGTTGCATAATCAGTACAAAGAATACTCATCTGCCATTTATAGTACATGAGATTAACTGATGGGATACCGACTGATTCAGGCTAATTTAATGACAACCTCTAACCATCTGGCTAGAAAGCTGTATTTTACAAAGGCCTAATGCTGACCCACATAAGTTAGCCTAAAAAACATTTGGTAAGTTTAATAATGGATTATACATCAAAGCAAGAACTCATTACTGTTACAAGTCATGAAATATTTATTTTTAATCTGACAGTTCTACTACTGCTAAACAATACGAGATTACCCTGTGAAGCAGTATATATAATAAATGGCTGACTACTTTTCTGCTGTGCTAGTAAATGCAAAGCTTTCCGAGCCTGATGATTTTACTTGCTGACAGTGTACACTGTGGGAAATAGACCCTCCCTTTTCTTCAATGTCTTCTCCAGCACATCTTACTTTGCTCTTTAGACTTACCTTATAATTTTGCATCAGTATTCTTCATAACTGACAAATTCAACTGACTAGTTAATTTCTTTGTATATAGCTTGATTTCACAAATAGTCAGCATCCTGGAACCCAAATTATACCCATGAGGCTTTTGCCTGAAAAGTCTTTTGGAATTTCATTGAAGAAGGAAATTGGTGTAAAAAAATTATATCATTCAGAACATAATATGGCTGACAAGGTCCAATTTACTAGATATGGTTTGGGACATTGAAAGAACCCAGCCTGACTTTTAAAGCTCAGAGCTCACAATTAGAAAATTTGCATCAACAAACTTTATTCGAATGCAGTGACATGATAACCATTCAATTTCCTCAATCCAATTTTTATGGATCCATTGTTATTAACAGACTCAAATGTTAAAATGTTTCTAAAATATGACAATGCTGGGTGTTTTTCAGGTAGGTTATATTATTTTTGAAAGACATATTTTATCCTGCATCATAATAATGTATTCACATTTAAATTTTTTTCTAATTTTTCTCCTTTTTTAATCATGTTTGAATACAATTTAGCTATGATAGTGTATACAAATTGATGAACATGCTATGACACATTCTACTCAAAGCATCTGACATCTGGGAGTGGAGGAAACTGCTGAAAAATCAGAAGGGTATGTTTCCACATAAACTTTACACACTTGTTAGAGATACTATCAAATTCTTTGAGGCATAAAAGTAAAATATATCACTAGCACCAAATACTACGTGCAATATACAACACATATGTTGATCCATATATTATCCCTTCACTAAAATATATGGAAAAATGTGTAATTCCCTGTGAAGATGTTTAAGAAGTAGGACCTACTTACAGATTTCAGAAAACCTCAGATTTCTATTCTGTTGGAAAATTCCATTACGCGTCCTATTCAGGCAGTACTATTTGGTCACTCCAACAACCAACAAGCCATTTTACAAACTGTATGAACACAGCACAGAGAAGCTTTCCTTCATCTGAAATGGATTGTCTAGAAAAGTTTAAGTGCAGCACACATTGAGAATCTGCAATTTCCCTTTATGCAAAAGAGTATTCTAAGGCACATGCGAACCACTCTGTGGTCTCAGATCTGTACAGTTCTTGTCTAATGAACGAAAGCTGACTCACTGGGGAACTCTGTCACTTTCAACCATTTGAAAGGGGCAAATCCTTTGTCATCTTCAGAGCATGCAGTTCAAATAATAGTCAAGAAACTGCCATTCAGTACTTAGCTGTACTACCAGTTTTCTTTCATGGTTCTTGTTTCTTTGCATGTATTACACATGTTTAAAGTCAAGCTTAAAGTCAAAATGAAAAATGTAAATTACGTTAGGAATGTAAAGTTTCTAATCTTAGCTTTTTTTTTAAGCAGCAAAAGATAGAATACCTAGGGCTCTCTTATCAAGGTGCATCTCTTAAGAAAACTTTTCCCCCCCAGGATATTTCTTTTCCAAGTATTTCTTCTATGGTTTTGGTAATACTCTTTCACAGTATATTTCATTTATTTCACTGTTAGAATTTGTATCTCACCTTCTTTTTCTCTCTTTCTCTCTTTCTCAGGGCAAACTTTCTTTGCACGGTTGACCTGAGAGCTACCTCTTGGTCAAATTACGTCTGGTAAGATACAAATGTGGATGCAAATAGTGTGTGTGAACAGGACAGTAAAATCTGTTTTAGAGGGTGTTTGCACAAAACTGATCACATCAAAGTGACAGTCAGTCATCAACTGGGCCAAAAAATAAACTTTCACCTCTTACATATTGAAGGGAAAAAACAAAATATCACATTTCAACTGCACAGACAGTTTCACTAAAAGAAAAAAGATTTCTTCTTTCAATCAGAAAATCAAGAAGTGAATGAACTCCTATTTATATCTGTAATCTGATGCTGAAGACAGACTAATATGTAAATGGAAGACATTGACTACATTAGGGTGTAGTCTTCTGTATTTCTGTCTGCCTTTTGACAGAAACTATTTAATTGTATCTTATTTTTAGAACTCACAGTGGAGCATCACTACCAGAATGTAGCACTCATTGAAACCAAGTCAAAACCCAAAAATCTCTGTTTTCAAATTCTTATTTAACTAATTCATGTTATAAGACTGTCAGAATAAACTGCAATTCTCAGAGACCCCATTCTTCATTTCACCTACCATGGGATCTGCTGCCTACTCTAGTGACAAAACACATAAATACAATTGACAGAATATCGTAGTGACAGAATATCTAGGTTGTCATTCTGGAAAACGGACTGTACTTCTTTTTTTTTAGATGTGGAATCTGAAAGTTTCTTCTGACAAAGTTTCAAATATAATTCCAAGAATGGTCTGCTTCAGTTTGTACCTGCATTTTTTCTTTTCTTATCCTCTATATATGCATCCTCAAAATGCAAATCTGTAAAAAATATCAACCGCAAAGTTAGACATTACAAGTACATTTAAGGGATTTGTTTTCTTTTCTATGCTGCTTCCTTAAAAAAGAAAATAGAGGAGCAGTGTCAACCAGAATAGATTATTTTCTAATTTTCATTTAATTATAATATAGACATTTCTTAGATAATATTAAGCATGTTTTCTAAATGGCATGCTCTGATTTTACTTTGGCTTTTCTCACTTCTCTTAGGATGTTAAGCTTCAAGTTCATTACAATAAAGGCTTTGCTGTTTTAACATCCTCAACAAATTCTTCCTTGTTTATGATCAGCAGATCCAGCAGAATCCTCCCCTAAGGGTTTGTTATCACCTGCAGAAAAACTGTCCTATACCCTTTGCAGAAATCTCCCTAGCTGTGACCGCCATGTTTTCCTTTGAGCAGATACCAGTGTCATTAAATAGCTTTTCAGATCTTTACAAGTAAGTTCTTGACTGGCTCATCACCAGTTTTATGGCAAAATGCTTTTATGCTTTCCTGTCCTTCCTAACTTACTTTTATCCATCAACTGCAGAACTTTAGTCACAAAAGCTATCCCCCAATAGCTCTGTAATCATAAGGAGAATATTTCTCTGTGTCATCTCACAGATCTCTAATTCCAACTGTTTGTTTTCCACGTTGAAAGCATTTGTTGACAGGCATTTTTCACTTCATCCTCAGTGATGCTTTTTTTTGTTGTTTGTTTATTTGTGTCTCAGTTTGACAAGACTGGAATGTTTGCTAAAGAGGATGATTATGAGATAGAGCAAACTCCTCTCTCTCAACAATTGTAAATCCAAAATTAAGGGGCTTTAATCAAGGAAGTATGGAAAAAAAAAAGAAGAAATAACAACCCTTTATTAAAAGATATATGTATGTTGGCAAGGACAGTAACAGAACAAAAAAACCCAACTAGACAATAGTCCTGTACCCAAAAAGTACCCTTCAAACAAAAGAAACTTCTTTGTCCTTCAGAACAGTTCTAATCCCGGTTGGCAGGGGCTCTGGAGGTGCAGAACCTGCAGTGCTCTGTGGTGGCCTGCAGGGGGTGCTGTTGGGCTCTGCACAGGGGGTTTGGGGGGGGGTCTCGGATCACAGGAGAAGCCGAAAAAACTCTTCCCCCAATGGAAGAGGAAAAGAAAAGCAGTCCATCCCTACAGAACTCACTGCTGTTCTCGGATGACGGTGCTTCAAGGCTCCTCCCTTTCTCCCAGTGAGCACAAAACTCTCCGATGAAAACACAGCAGGTTCGGGCTGGAGGCAAGGGCAGCTTGCAAGCAAGCCAAGGCCAGTGGTCAGGGCTGACCAGGTCCGGAGCCAGAAAAACCGGCCTTAAGGCTTTTTCTCCAAAATGCCTGCACACAATCCCTGTCTCTGTTCCAGAGAGAGACCCAAAAACTGGTCCTGAGGAGGGCCAGCTACTGAATCAAAACTCCTCACCCCTCACTCCAGTCTTCAACAGGCCATCAGTTAGGAATGCAGCTCTGCCAGCTAGATCTTTTGTAAAGTTCATTGCCCCCCCCTTCCCCCTTCCCATTAGAACTCCATCTTTCTTACAGTGGAGCAGGGGAAGAAAAAATTCCCCCCTTGTATTTATAACCTATAACAGTTTGTTTGTTTGTTTGTTTGTAGGGAAACTGTGATAGCATCCCCAGCTGTGCTGTCCTCCAGGGACTTAATGTCTTTTGTATCTGAACTTTGCTTCAGGCATTAGACATTGTCCCCCAACAAACCTATTTTAAAGTCCACCTCAGCAGGTTAACAAACGTGCTGGCAAACTGCTGCTGTTTTGCTTTGTCATATGTATTCTGTCTCCCAGGTATTGCTCATTCTTCCTAGAAGATGGAGTTGTCATAAAACCCAAAACTTTTCATGTAACAGCTGCTATGAACTCAGATGTTGACCAACAGGATGTCTCTGCTCCTACCTGAATCTTTCTGCTTTACTAGCAAAAAGAAAGACAACTACCTTGCCTCAGAGCCTTGATATATCTAAGCTTGATCTCTCTTTGCGGTATCGTTGACTCCTACATTGATGAGCAACAAGGGCAGGCTAATAGTCCAAGGTTGGGTTTCTTGCATCTAATCTTTTCTTGAAAACTGAGAGATGTAACACTGGGGGAATCTACAGGGAAAATAACAGGAAATAATTTTTATTCTTTTACAGTGAAATAAAGGATAGTGGCAATTCCATAGAGAAGCATTCTATAGATGAACCATTATAAGGTTATTTTTTGTTTAGTTTTATCAGAAGCTTCTGCTTATTTCTAGTCTATTATTTACAGCTGACCAAATGAGTGATCAGATATAGTAAAAATTAAAAGTAAATCAAATCTATCCTGGTTACTGTTCAATTGTAAAATAAAAAAATACAGTGAACATATAATTATATTTGTAATTTTAAACTCAGCATAGAAAGTATCTTTAATTTTGTGTAGAGAGCAAAACATATTAATGCGACTGCTCATACCAGTGAGCAGATATCTTACCAGGATCTATAAACCACACATGTAGTAACTCTCTGCATCTTCTTTTTCAAAAATCCCTTTACACAGGTTACCTCTTCATATAGATACAAATACTCTTGGAATGACTGTTAAGTAGATATAAATTGACTTGAAATTATTTAATAATTTTAAAAATTGATATTGGGTTGGCTGATTTGCTGAGTCATGCAAGACAAAGCATTTGACCTTGACTGTGAAAATGATAGAGAAAATATACATAGATGTACAAATTTTCACACATACGCATAAAGAAAGTACATAATAATTGCAGCACAGAATGAAGTGAGTGGGAATTTTGAAGAAAAACATGGGAATATGCAACTACTTATTCATTAAGGACGGATTTGTCTGGTGGTTTATGTTTATAAGCCAATTAATCTTTGAAATAAAGATTTTTTTATAATTATAGGAATCAATGGCTTAACAACTCAGACTAGAATTGTAAACAAAATAAATAACTTGAGAACTTTACCCATGAGCTTCAACCATGAGTTTAGCTCAAACGCATTTTATGTTTATTAACAGGTCCCCATCTACATCTTTAAATTAGTTGTTCTCTTATTAACAAAATAATTTTGGTCGTTGTTTAGTAGTCACAGAGTGTTACCTAATAGAGTAATTCAGGCTGCCACAGCTATTTTTGCCTAGTTCAAAGAGGTTCTTAGGGTTCTTTTGGGACCAATTTAATATCACAGTCTGGACATTGGTCATATATTACAGCACATCCAAATGCACTTAATATCTATGAGCATTTCCTCTGAAAAATTCTGTATCCTGACACTCTACCCCTTAATTGACATCACAGACTCCTGACACTCTTCCCACTGCCCCTTGATGACACTGTCAGTGTAGGCAAGATGCTGCCCACATTATCCATGTAAAGTAGGATTCTCTCAAATTGCAAGGACATTGCTGGAGCCAAGGGGTGGTGTGAGTCTTACCTGCACTCAAACCACATTTGCTCAATTGACTGTTGCTGTCAGATGACCCAGACATCAAGTTTCCTTGATGCAGTCAGGGCATTGGGTGAGTTCCCACACAGGTGTATTCTGCTTATCTTTCTTACTGCCTTAGTGAAGTTTGGTTTATAAAAGGTTTTCAGACTCCATTACTGTTCATATCACATATGTTTACTCTCTTCTTGGACAGAAAGGAGAGGAGATTTGCTATCCTTCCCTCTCTCTCCCTTACGACAGCCAATTGTGTGTGTTTGGCAAAATCATCACCACAATTATGATTTATAGGAAAAGATGATACTTAAAATACAAAACCAATTAATAAATGTAAATTACTGAGTTTTTTTACTGGAAAAATATCAGTGTTTCTTTGAATACCCTATGTCTTTTATTCATTTTACTTAGCAGACTGTAATGTATTTTTCATTTTAGGTGATGAATAATTAAAGATTTTTCATGTGTAATGGTAGAAGTACTATTTGATATTTGATTGCATCTACTATGAATGTGTTTCATCATTTAATCAATAAATCAAACTCGATCATAACATGATGCTATGCATTGAGTGGTTACATATGCATTGGGTATATTTTGTGTTGGATTTCAAATAACTTTTGAGATTTTTGTTGGCACAAGTTGGTTAGAGAAGCTTGTAAAAATAAAATAAAAGAACTATAAATGCGTTCTCTTTCTCATCCAATTTGCTTAGCATGATAATGTTCCATAAAACAGAGGGGGAAAATGCATATAACCATAATGAAATATTCTAAGAAAACACCCTACAAAACCAGATCAAGTAGTGTAAGCTTTTTTTAAAAAAAAAGTACTGCTATTTTATGACAGAAATGGATGTACAGTTCTTCTAACTCTGGGACATCTGTGTGTGCAACAGAACACTCTTTCTCTTGTGGCAAACTTGTGGGTTAATTCCCAGAATGGGTTAAGGGTACAGAAATTGCTTTTAACTCACTGAATATTATCAATCTTATTAATCTTATGACTGCCTTCCTGCCAGTCATATTATTGTGCTTGACATGTAAAGAGAAGTATTTAATGAATGCTTGTTCCCTCAGGAGACTTTTAGAAGTGTTTTACATATTGAGGAATGCATTTTGGAGCCTTGACAGTAAAATAACTTTATAAGCAAGTACGTATCATAGAACCTTAGAAACATAGAATGATTTGGGTTGGAAGGGACCTTGAAGACCATCTAGTTCAACCCCTCCTGCTGTGGGCAGGGACATCTTTCACTAGACCAGGATGGTCAGAGCCCCATTCAATCCGGCCGTGAACACTTCCAGAGTGTCTGCAACTTCTCTGGGCAACCTGTTCTAGTGCCTCACCATCTTCATAGTAAAGAATTTCTTCCTAACACTTAGTCTAAATCAATCCAGTTTTAGTTTAAAGCCATTACCCCTTGTCCAATTGCTACATGCCCTTGTGAAAAGTCCCTCTCCATCTTTCTTTTGGGCCCCATTTTAGCCACTGGAAGGCTTTTCTCTGCTGTGGAGAACAGCTCTCTGCTCCCCACAGAGCCTTCACTACTCCACACTGAACAGTACCAACTCTCTGAGCCTGTCTTCATAGAAGAGGTGTCGCAGTCCCCTGATCGTCTTCCTCTGCGTGTGTATACATATATCTCCAAAATTTTCTGTATGTTTTATGTCCTGTATAGAATTTAAACCTACTGTAAATACAAACACTGGATAATAAGCAACAATCTGGCATTCTATCTTTATAGGTTAGCCAAACTTATCATATAGGTAGAACGTCAGTTCTAAAATGTACATGAGTATACTCACCTATTTCTTCTTTCTGTCTCATTTATTATCATCTCTTTTGCAAGCAATCATACAGGTTTACTTGTGTAAGTTACATTGAAATATTTCAATATACATGCAGTGACTTAGGTATTAGGTTTTGTTCCCATTATCTTTTGCATGACTGTTATTTTAAGCACAAGTAGCTATAGCAAGGTGCTCAGCCACTTGTATTTTTGATGTTTTGCATATGGTACAGACAAGGGAGCAAGAAGATTCCTTGAATAATTTTAATAACCTTGAGAGAGCAAGCAAAGTTTCTCCAAAAGTACATGTACATTATAAAAAATACATACATTTCCAGTTGGAAGATCTACCAGGACACTTTGGCAAAATGCCCAGGCTTCTCTGTGTAATTCACTGAGGAATACTTCTGTCTCACGCTGTAAATAAGCAGATAAGATTAGATTTCATTGCTGAAAAGAGACAAAGAAGGTATCTTATATATAAACACATATTTTTAACTGTTGTTTGATAAGCATGCACCAAACCAGATCAAAACCCAGCTACTTTTCATTTGCATGAACGATGAGATGTGAAATCCCACACAAATGTGCATGACAAAAAGCCTCTTCTATTCTTATTAGTACTATTGTCCTCCAAATAAACCTTAGAGCCAAAATTTTAAAGGGTAGGATTTTCTCCCAAGACATTTTGAAATACATTAAGTGAAGCACTCAGCTCCTCACTGACTGTCTCTTTAGTCTGTGAAAATAAAAGAATTCCAAGCCTATCTTTTTGTGGCACTCTGGGCAAGTAATCAAACACGGTCTTCTGGGATATCAGCCTTTCAATTTGATGGTTTAAGAATACATATCATTTTCAAACAAGAAAATGATAGCCTTCAGAAAGTATTTGCACATTTTTAGGGAATGTTTTCAAACCTGCCCAAACATTTCTATTTTCTAAAGAATGGCTTTGGTTTTCTTGCCAGTGTTGTCTCTGATTTGCAAGTCAAAAGAAAAGATGTGAGGGACATTGTTTTGTTAACCTGTGCCCTTACCAATTAATGTAGGAATTATTTAGTAATGCAGACCTTCACTCATTTCCTTACTTCTTCCTTTTTCAGAAAGATTACCCTCAGCCTGTGCTTAGGACACATTAACCTTCTACTATACAAGGAAAGGGAATCTGCATGCATGAGTTGTTACACCACTCCTTGCTGTTCCTGTGAGACACTATTGTCTCAGCCCTTTTCTGACTGCTATTAGGAAATAGCTCCATTTTGGAATTAGTACCTGATGCTTGCTAAATTTTTGGGTTAGATTTAGCATACACTAAGTCCAGAACTTTCTCTGAGAAAGCAGAGAACCTCCTTATTCCACTCAAAAAAATCAGTCTCACGGGATAATTCCTCTCTAGTCTTGAGAAAAATAATCCATAAAGGACATAAAATATCAAACAAGCAAGAAATAAGCAAAATAGGCCTTTGAATTCTGACCTTGACCAGCAGGTAAAGGAATAAGCTATTAGTTCAGGGGTGAGAGACAGGGAAACAGTAACCTTTATACAGGGAGTTTAACTCAGTCCCTCAGTCGTTCTCCATCACTTGTGATTATATCTCAGCCTTAAGAAGGAGTTCTTTCAGGTATGACTTTGTAGTAAGACAACTTTATCATTATTACCTTGTTAATTTCCTTCCTCATCATGTAAAGTTTCAGAAATCCAACCCAGATAGGAGAACAGCACAAAATATTTTAATGGATCTACAACCATTTTTTTAGTTAATAGAAAACATAACAGATGCCACAGTCTAACTGATTCACTCGAGACAAATTGATAATAGGGATACTAAATATAGATTTTCAGAGTCATTCTCTGTACCCTAGAAAAATAGAAATAGCAAGAGCAATTCACAAATAAATGAAGGTTGATTGACTACAGTAACTCTGAGGGTTTAATATATTCTACAGCATTGTATCAATACTGAAACATTTTAGAAAAAAAGTAACACCCTCATGAGTTATAAATATGTAAGTAATCCTGTTTTAAACAGAGCAAACCTAATTTCTTTAAGCACTTTGACTTGAATGAAAACACATGGCAACATTCCCTGAAACTGTTTTTCCTTCATGGTATGCTAATTTCTAGAATTTGGGGTTTGTGGATAATTTTATGACAGATCTGGAAACTCTTGACTATCAGTTTTACTCTTCATATGCCCTTCCAGTCGTTTTTGGCTTTACAGGAATGACTTCTGCACGGGTAGTTACACTGGAACTGCCTCAGAACAATGTTTCTGAACCATGGGCACTCTTGGGCAAGACTTAAGCATCTCTCAGCTACATACTGCTGATGACTTCTGAAATATATGCAAAATATATTTGTCTTTGTTTTCTTTTTCTTTTTGTGGAATTTTTTTTTTTTTAGCTAAAATAAGAATAATCTAATAAGCTTAGGAATATATAGAGTCACTTTCAAAAGAAGATGCTTAAAGTTCAGGAATAAAGAGTATAAAATCTTGTTCTGGATCTGACATTTGTACATAAGCAGCAATCATTCTGCCACACTTCATAATAATTTTCACTGTTTTTAAATTATAAGAGCATTATATCTTAGGTAATTGAGAGGGTTTATTTATTACCCCCCACCCCATTCCTTTAAAAGGAAAATAAAAGCCAAGCATACAGGTAACACTCTCCATATTCTCTTCACATGCATTCACAAAACCACAGTAAAACAAAGAAATTAAAAATCATGTGAAAAGAATGTATCTGACTGATATATGGCATTATAATATTATGATTGTCCTTCTTTCTTTACTGCATCTTTAACACATTTTCAAATCTGTAATAATAAGTTTTATAAAGTCTTACAGTGAAGAATTTATAATCTCACTTTTTTATTTATAATTCCATCTGTTTTCTTAATGTTAACACAGCAATATGCCTAGAATATATATGGCTCATGTTTGACTGAACAAATAGGTCTTACATTTTGAAATCAAAATCTGTCTTAAGAGATTGATCTAAATCCTAAGCTATAGCATCATCTCTATCCACATAAAAATGAGACAGAGGCACTCTTCACAGTGTCTTGGTTCCTATTGTTTAAAATTTGGAAGAAGGGAATCTGGACCTCAGTTCCAGATCATGCATCAGCTATGCTCTGTTTGTTTTCCTGCAGAAACTGAGCAGTTGGGGATGATGCTGAGATGTAACTGGAAGTTTTTTTCTGGACCTGTGAAATGCTCCAAGATCACCCTTCTCTTTCAGGCATGTAGTAGGCATCATTGTCGTAGTAATGAGTAGCTAGCTTTTATTTGTACAAGACACATCATTAGAGGAGGTGGAAACTATCTAATAGGGATTTAGAGTAGTCATTAATTTTAAGGAAGTCTTAAAGCCTTCAGACAAAGTCAGGTTGAATGAGAATTGAATAGCTATAATGTAAATTATTTATGTTTATATTTCCTTCACATTTTCTCACTTATTTCCTTTATTCTTCAGAAATATTTCATTGGATTCTGAATAAGAGTGACATCATTTCCCAAAATTTTGAAGTTCTTGATTAAACGCAATTCAAGGACAGCTACACTGCAAACACATTTTTATTTTCTTTGTATTTCTAGTTTTCAAAATATGGCATTATACCTTTATTATTCAGTAAATTACTGTACTGAATACATTTTATTTAATACATAATTCATCCACTGTGTTTGAAGTAGTTTAATTTAATCTTGATAATGGACTTTTAAACAATTTTCAAAAGTTTTGATCGACATTATTTAAAAAGGTTACCTTAGATAGCAGGCAGCTGCAATATGAGAAACAACAATGAGCTGGAGATTTTCGCTAGACACTCCTGAAGATATAACTTTAGTTTTGTACTTATGACTGTCTTCCCCTGGGGTTCACCACAATGAATACTGTGGGGTCATACTCCACAGAAAAATGAGTAGCAATGGCAAGAGAGAAACACTGAGCAATCTTCTGTGTTCTTGTGGCTGCTTCATTACATATAGGTTTCCCAATGCCATAGTTTCCACTTTGTAGTGTTTAAACCATGTTGTCAGGACAACTGATTGGAAAAGTATTTCATTGGAGAATATAATTTAATTTAACAATTTTTTTGTTACCATAAGTAATTTTTTATTTTATATTTTTAAATTGCCTCACTTTCATCAATTTAATATTTAGATTTCATAGGTTCATTTCTTTTATTGGACAAACTCTGCTTCCAAGATCTATCCTTTGTGGAATCCTGTTTCCTCTGCTGAGTGGATTTCTAAAATACAGTTAAAGAAAATCAAATAATTATGTTTATATTGCAGAAAACCAGAACACATACTAAATTTAATTAGTTTAATTGCGGAAGATAAGGCAAGAGTCTACAAGGTATAAATAATAAGCAACTTTGTAAGGAAACTCCTCTAACTTTAAGCACACAAAATAAAGTTTATACCCAAGCCAGTGACAAAGATTCTTTACTATTCTATCTGTGACAATAACTTATGCTTTCTAAGAGAAAAAAAATCCCCTTATTTAACGCTTCATGTATGAATAGAGTTTTCAATAAAGTCACCTAGAAAGAAACCCCTGGAAGGGAAATGAAAAACACCTAGTAATTTTTGTAGAGAGCACATCATGAGAGGTACACTTGCTATCAATTAACACAAATGTTTAGCTTGAGAAAAAAAAAATGTCAGGGCCATTCATTTCAAGTGCTGTTTGTAGCAGAAAGGGATATTCACGCGATTTGTGAAGTACTTTATCTTCAATATATCTAAACCATGTAAGATTTTTCCTTAATTATCACCCATGAAAAGAGATTGTTTTCCATTGTTTTCAAATTCTCATATGTGTTCAAATTTCAACACATTAAATAAACTTCTAAATTATATATGTTTAGTATTTTATTTTGCAAGAAATACAACAGTGTATGCTAATTTTGTGTAGCAAAACACATGACTAGATATATCTGAAGTAAAGAAATAAAAAATGAATGTGTGTGCAAAGTATACTCAGGACAGTATAAAATTTCAACCTATGCTTATTTCTTAGTAGTTTGTTAGTTTTGGTAAATACAACTAAAATCCTAGATCTTTCTCTCTTCTTTTTTTTTCCATCATTCTGTTATATAAATGTTCATAACATAAAGTCGTAGATTTCACGACAAAATTTTTTTTTCCTCTTATCTATCTTGAATTTACTTGGAAAAACAATATCATTAAAGACAATATGAAGTTAAGTTGCAGACCAGAATTGCTGGATCTTACATAAAACCATTTTAATAATTTTCCTTTAAAAATTGAGGTATTAAGCAACTTATCTGGTGTTAAGGAGACACTGATTCAGAGCTGAAGCTCCCTTCTGCAGTAGAGAAAAAGACAGGAATGTATTTAAAAGTGTGAACTAAACCACAGACATGAAGTTCTTTGTAATGCTTCAGGGGACAGCTTAGTCTGTGGGTAAAAAAGAATATAAGTCAGTAGCCTCTTGACACTAGGATAGGATCTTTACTTGGTTTTTTTCTGAATATCTGTTTATTATGTGTTCATAACAATGATGAAAGTAAAATGGCTTTTGAACTTTCATGTAAATGGAATACAGCACAGGTTGTCCTAACCCTAATCACTGACTTTTTCTCTTAGAAAGTAATTCTCAAGACTTTCAATTTACCTTTTCTAAAAAAAATTAAAATGAAATAAAAATACTTAACAAAAAAAAGTTTTAATTATATAGTGGCTCATTATAGTGAACTTTTGTGTATATATTATGTATATAAACAAGATTCTATTGTTTTATATGAATTGACTAAACATATATATATTTCTTATAAATAAGATCATATTGGATAATTTGGATTAATCAGAAAAAATACTAGAAGAGAAAAATATTCTTGTTTCCCACATATCAGATATACATCCTGAAGCACATCTCCTTTAAAGATTTACTTTTATTCCCTTTAAAGCAAGCTGACTGCAGAAGGAGCTGTAGATTAAAACATCTTGTTAAGTGCTAAAATTACCTCAGTCAAGGATCATGTTTGTCAGCTCAGGAACTAATACTGGTATATTTTCAGTAAACACAGATAACTCTTGCACTTGCTCTGCTTTGATGTTAAATGGAAAATTCCAGAATACTTATCTGTCCATAGTATTTAATAGGCTATGCATTTATAATTTTAAGTGAGTGCATTTTTAATGGATACCAATAATCTTGCTTCAGTTCACAGACAGTCTGCATGTCTTAATCTTGCTTCCTTTTTGTCTAGCAGGCATATATGAAGGTGGTGATTTTCTGCATCCATTTTTTAAAGGTTGCTATTTAAAGTAACAAAAAGGCAATGTCTATTGGCCAGTAGAGAACTTGAAATTAAAAATGAGAAGATGGAGTTCTACGAGGACATGTCTCAAGGAATTTCTTGGCAATTAATTCATTTGAGTTTAACTCAATAACAGTAGTCTCTCATTGCTGAGATGTTACATGCACAGATGGTTTTAACATGAGAACTTGGATGATTAGTTTCTTTTAGATAATAGGGATGCATTCCAAGATATTGCTAAACAATAAAAGTGCAAGATAGGATAAGAGGGTAAATGAGTGAAAAAAATTGAGAGAAAGTAAGGAAAGAGTTGAATTAGTCTTTAGCTTTAAATATGTTGGTTTTTTACCTCCATTTGACTCTTTGTTTCAGAAAATGTTCAGGTACATTGTCAGTTTTCAATGTAGTGGTAACCTAGTTGTTATACAAACTTGGTAGAGAATGGCTTATTGAGTCACATAACTGATTTAAAAAGTGTATTAGGCAAAGTGTAAGTTGAAAGTAGATCTTGAAGAGAGGAAATACAATCTTACTTTTCAAGTTACTGCATTAAGTTTATTGGCTGAGTAAGGATATTCAGTGTTTAATGAAGCTGCCTGAAATAAAATTATCTGACCTCTTCCCAATTTAGCTCAGGGCATGCTGATTGTCTTTGAGACAATGCAGGATACTGTGGCATTATGGTGTCCTGACTGGGTTTATTCACGCTGCTGTCCTGTTTTGATTCCCTTTCCTTCTCACCCTCCGTGGTTTCCTGTGCACATAAAAACTATGGGCCAAGAATGAATTTCTCACGAAACTTGAAAACCTTAAGTGAAACAAAAGCTGAAAAAAACTTGAACTCTAATGCAAAAAAGTCTGAAATGCTTCACACTTAGCGGGTTTTTTTTTTCATTTCCCTGTGAAGTAGGAAGTTAACCTTTTTTTTTTTTTTAATAGACATTATGACTAATATGTATCTGGAAAAAAAGGCCATTCTTAGTCCCTCGATAATTGTATCTCATATGTCCCTTGATGTCTTTGCTTTGTCCATTCATACTTTCAAGATGTGAGTGTTACACCTTCCGTGTATTTTCTCTTTGAGACTGTAAATAATAAAGAACTTGCAATTTAGCCAGGTTGGTCTCTTACTTAGCAGAATTAGTTATATTTTCAATTCCAAGCCATTCTTTTTTTTTTTTTTTCCCTGTTCTTTCCTCGTTAAAAACATATGATATAAAACTAGGGAAAGGCTAGGCACATTTTTTTGGATCCTTGAAATTGTTTGAGAAGAGTTGGTTCCACCTTTTCCTAGGTTAACAGGATAGGAGAATTTCCTTCACTCTGAAACATTGCTAACTCAGTACTGAGGTCAACTCCAGCATTTGCCTCTTTTTTTTTTTTTTAATAATTCAAACAATTTTACCCTATTTGGCTCTGCTTTTCATTTGTTTACATCTCGTTCAAACACCACAGATTCATATTTTTCTCACTCAGATGGTTTAAAGACAGGTATTTATTTCCAGTGAAGTCTTTGTTACTGCCTTCCTGACTTTTCTAATTCAACATCCTACAAGTCATTATCACATAGTTCCTCAAAATTGATTGGAATAAGTACACAAAATCCTCATCTTTAAGCCTCTGTTGGTTTTCTAACTTGCTTGGTTTTTTGTTTTTCATTTTGTTACCTCCCATCCCACCTGCATTGTCATACCAAACCTTGCTCATTATCAATACAAAAATTTTTTGCATATTATCAATTCAAGTAAAGTTACATACTGGGACTACTGTTATATATATAACTCACTAAAAACTACTCCAAAATTGGAATTTTCCCTTGTTACACTATGTGGGTTTGTTATTTTTATATTTCCATTTTTTCTGGAAACTCAACACCATATTTAATTTCAAGGGTTAAAAAGATTCTAAGTTGCTTACTTAGAAAGTAGAGCAGCCATCACTATCTTTCTTGTATGAAATCAACCAAGGATGTCAGAAAGTTCCCTGGGGGAATTCTCTACCCACACAAATCCTATAAGCAAAAGCAAGTTGTTTCTTCATTAAAATTACAGGCTGTTCTACAGTGGGTGCTGTTGAAGGTGTAAAAATTTGCAGGAAACAATTGAACATTCCTTGTAGAAGAAAGAGTAAACAAAAGTCATGATGCTGTTGATCTGCTATTAGGGTGGTCCCTTAGGGAGACTTCTGTGCTCCATTCCATTGAAATTTAAGGTAAAATACCTTCACGGTTCTTGGAGCAGTGACTGGAAGCCAGATCTCCTACAGTGAGTGTCACTTGCTGGAATATACAATTACATTACTCCTTGGTTTATCTGATTTATCTTTTTTAATTATTCTATAATAATTCAATAGGAGGGATATTCAGAATTTGTCTCAACTCTAAATACTAAGAGTGAGTTTGGGCTCTATCAAACCCAAATAATTGAACTTAGGAATCCCTCTTTTCATGTTTATTGTCTGTCATACAGAGTACACAATCATATGCAATGCACTATCATAAACAATACACAACTCTATAGAATAATAAACATAAGAGAGAAATCTTTTGATAGTATCAGTGTCCTTTTTCCATATTCAGTTTAATGAAACAAAATAAATTGAGGAAAAAAATTGTGTTAGAACACAGCAACAGTCGAGTACATTTCTGTGTAGTTTTGACAAGCCAAACAATTATTCATATATCTAAAAACTAAAGTTTTCCTAGGAAAATGTATTTAACAAATTGCATGAGTTTGTTCTAAAAGTTGTAAACTTGACAGTAATCTCAAAGATTAGAAATGCTACTTCCTTCAAGGGATTCAGAACTGTGTTAGATGATGTTGTAAATCTTTGTGTTCATTTAAATCAAATGTAGTGTAAGATGGGGGGTAGAACAGCAACAAGGGAATATTTCAAGAGAATTTGGAAACTTCTGATGCAAATGAGAACAGACTGCTCCAAGTGACTCATTAAAAGTTCTCAGTACAGGCATGCCATGAGGGATGCCATGAGGCATGAGCTTAAGATCATGATTATGTTGGTGATCAAGCTACACAGTCATATAGTTGGCTTAAGACAAACCACTGACAGCTCTCTTTTTAGACTTTTTCATTTATCTTTGTTAATACTTTTGATAAGTGAACAGTTTCTACAATAATATTTCTACAATTACTTCTTACTTTGCCTCCTTTGACCAAGCCTGAAACTATACACACAAATGATCAAAAACATGGTCCTAGGTTACATCACTTTCTTCTTTTGTTCTTTCCCTAGAATTTCATTAGAAAAAGAATTCATCTATCAAAACACTACATTTTCTATTTCTTCTTTAATCTAGATTATATTTAATTTTATTATTCTTTTATCATCAAAAGTGATATAACTTACAGGGTTAATAATTATATTTTATTTTAAAAGGAAAAAACTTTGAGTTATATACAAAAATTAATTTTTGTTAAAATTCTCCAGTTTAGTTAATGTAAAAATTAACGCTTACTTAAAAAATTATAATAATGACAACAAAACATCTTGAATGAATCAAGAAAGTGTCATGTAAAACAAAGAAGATGAATATACGTATAATATGCCTGAAATGTTGATTTCTCTATCTTTTTCAATGTAGTCATCTATTGGTTCTTGTTTAATTAGGTATATCCTGAATTTGAAAGACAGGTTCTACTGTTTGTACTAATTTCCAGTTGTAATGAATTTTGTGACTTTATGGTCCTTACTCAAATGAGAGTGTTATTCAATACATACACGGTTGTCCATGACTGTAGGCTGACAAAGATTTTGGTCTTGGGTATAGGATAAAACTTCAACCTGCAGTAGTAGTATGAATACATCTATTGATCCTGTCAGATTTGGAATTTACTAGGGTTAATATGGTGGGACTAACAGGAAGACATCTCACTTCTTCATGTCCTGTACACATTATTTGCATGTTTCAGAAGTTCTGCACTTTGAGACTGAATGGCAAAAAAAGATGAAAACTGTGATTTACAGCAAATGAAGTGAGAAGTAAGCTTCCATTAAAAACCAAACCAAACAAATGAATGAAAAACCAAAATAAAACCAAAACCAAATGAACAGTAAATGGAATCCGTATAAGGTGATCAATTTAGTACATTACAAATCCTTTGGTATAGACTGCACAAAATCCAACATTCCAGAGAGTTTCCTGAGGTCAGAGAATTTATGCTTAGTATTCAAGATCACATCTGAAAAAAATAATTCCTTTAGCTTGCAGACATAAAACTAGGCTCTGCTGTTTACTTTAACAATTAGTAGTAGCCTAGTCAAGGTGCGTTTTACTGAACTTGAAGGTCTGAAACCAAATCCAAACAAGATTCAATCTTCACAATCATGCTAGTCAACCAATAGATGCATTATAATTAAAAGTAAGACACTTGTATACAGAGAATTATGAGACACTGGATTATATTGATTATCGGGTCAGAACCAACTCAAGTGTGTGTTTGGAGGGGGGAAGAGGGAAGGATAAGTCAAATCTCATGGAGGTGATGCCATATCCAACATGCCAGCCCCTGCGAGCCTGCCGTGGTGACCCCAGAGCAGCTGTCAATCAAAGGCAATCCAGGAGATACCATCCCCTGGAACCCCTAACCCACCCTTAGATTGGCTGCACCCCATCCTGGAGCCCTAGAGTGGCCAGTGGACCAGAAGTCTCATGGGGGAGGAGTGGTCACAGGGGGCCAGAGCACATAAAAACAGCAGCACATGACCACCATTTCTCTCAAGACCTGCCACCTGCCCTGTGGAAGCTGAACTTGCACAGGACTCTCTGGTGGTAGCTCTGATCTTATTTTATTCTCTTTTCTCTTTCTTTCTTAATGGAAAAGATTTTTGAAGTGCAGAGATGCAGGAGAGGCCTCTATGAGTTCTTGAGCTGCCCTATGCCAGGCACAGTCACTTCCAGCTAGCTCCAAAATTTAATCACCACATAACACAGCTAAGGCCATTAATGGAGCTGGTGGACATCCCAGGAAAACGTACTTAAGAAAATGCAAAAAGCTGCATAGGCAGTGAGGAAAAGTGAGAAATGACCTAAGACACCAAGTTGAGAGAAGAAGGAGGAGGAGGGATTGCTCTAGGTGCCAGAGCAGGTGTTTCCCTCTAGCCCAGGGAGAGGATCCCAAGCCAGAACAATTGGGTATGTCCCCTCTATCCCCCAAAAAATTGAAATCGGGATTTTTTAAGGTAAAAAGAAAACAGTGGGGAGATACGTGAAGAGAGAATAGTGAACCTTCAAATGGGTGTATACTGGTGGTAAAAAAGGAAGAAATTGACTGTTTTCTAAATTTATGGTGAATGCAAGAAGCAATGGATTTAATTTGTAGAAAGTCACATAGTAAACATTAAAAACAAACAAAAGACTCCAAAACAATCAACCAAACGAAACTTCCTAAGCTATTGAAGGATTCAAAGTGGAATTAGTTAGATCTTAAGATTTCAGAATTAATGCTTACACTCTACAAAATCTACCAGACTGTTGCAGGAATGTCTGTGAGCCTGAAAACACTGTAGCATAGAAATGTATGGAGAGCTAAAGAAGCTCAGTTATATTTGCAACCCTATCAAGTTGCAGTCTCTAAAAGGTTTCAGAGAACTTCTGAGGACAGGAAGATTTTGCTTATTACTATTTAGCTACTGCATAATGTTAGAAGAGTGAAATTCAGAGAAAAAGACAAGCGTATAGTATGGTTCATGCTATAAAAATGTAGACTATGCAAGAGGCTTTCACTTTTAACTATTCTTAGAGCCTTCTCTTTCTACTTCACAATAAGAAATGTTCTGCAAACAATGGAAAATGTTTGTATCTCAATCCTCAGTTTAATATTAAATATTTTTAATTTGTCACAAGTGTAACTATATACTGGATGATTTTCCTTTTCTGTACTAGTGATGTGACTTAATTGATGGTCATCAGCAGTGAACATTTATTGGAAACATGACTGTGCATTTCTGACTATTGCCTAAAGAGTAATTCTCCAAAGACATACTTGTAATAAACATGGTTTTAAAATTTTATTTAAATATTTTCCTAAAGTTTGCATAAGTATATTCTTTAAGTACTTCAGCTCATCACTCATGGAAAAGATGAGAAAATGTGAGAAAACAGGACAATAATTGAAACTATACCCAGAAAAAAGTAACAACAACACTCACTCAAAATAATTTCTTCAAGTATATTTTTGTCTAAATTCCTCTATTATAGCAATGCTTTGTTGTGTAGTAATAATTTAGAAGGAAAATCCTTTCCCAAAAAATGTCTTTAGTTTAACTTTTAATTCTAACTTCATAAATCTTAGAAAATTTTTGGCTAATGTTGCCAGCATGTGGAAGAAGGTGAACCTTCCCATCTCTACAGCTCTTGTAGGCCACATCTGGAGTTCTGGGTCCAGGTTTGAGTACCTCAGTACTAGAGAGTCATAGACAAACTGGCAAGTGTCCACTGAATGGCCAAAAAGGTGATTAGAGCATTGGAGTATCTGTCATATGAGGAGTTGCTTAGGAATCTGGGTTTCTAAACCTGGAGAACACTTGAGAAGGAACTTATTGATGTATATAAATACACAAAATGGGGGGCAATGAGGAAAAGAGAGCCAGCCTCTTTGTAAAAGTGCCCAAATGACAAGAAGTAATGGGTTTGGAGGAAAACAAATAAAATTCTATTTGACCACAACCCCCCCCACACTTTTTTAATGGGAAGGTGGTTAAACACTGGAATAGGTTTCACAGTTTGACCCGATGTCATTCTGAGCAGACGGTTTGGACTAGATGATCTCCAGTTTCCTTCCATCCTCAACCATTTTGTAATTCTGTGATCAAATTTCTCAAAACAAAGTGGTACAAGTATTAGCGTAAAACAAACTCACTAGAAATAGTTTTGCATGTAAAGAGTAGTGCCAACATAGAAGAGCCATGTTTTTTTCAATAGAAGTAACACTATTTTAATTCATACTACAATATCAACTTTTCATCTCTCAATCCACACTGCAGCATAAATGATTATTAAATCTTCACAGGTTGACACTGTGAGATTCAAAAATGCTTTCCTACCCCTACCATTGTTTACACATTGCATTGACCTGTGTTTGAATGAACAGGATTTGACTTAGCATTTGACTTAGCAGTTAATATTTGCTGAGATTAAATGTAACATGTAAATTGATGTCATCATTCATCTTTTATTTATGCTGGTAATGAAAATAGTCTGATGTACAGTTAAAAAGATATTAGTTGGTATATAGCACATTAAAAATCATTCAGATCAATGAAAGGATCGTAGATCGCCATGGTTTATAATTAACTTTTAAGCCTTAACACTACTTTTTGTTGGTTTTTTTTTAGTTTAAGAAATTCAAAGGAGAGGATGTAGCCCAGCTGGACTCAGGTTCATTGCATCTAGACATGATCAGCTGGCTAAAACCTGCCCAGTTTACTGGATGTGGGAAGTTAGTGCAATGGCATTTGGACAAAGAAATGTTTCAGAAAAATTATTTTGTTTAGCTTTCCCTTTACATAGAAGATATTGGTTCCCTCTTCAGCATTCAACTATTTTTGGATTTTCTATGTGACGACTATCACTCTTCATTAATTATATAGAGAACTGAAGAGTGAAATTATATGTTTTAAATTTCCCTCCAGGGAACAAAACTAGGAATTATGATGTTTAGCAGAATTAAAGTCATAGTTTAAATATAATTTCGTTAGTCCTAAGTCAGTGCCATAGAAATACTAGATACTTAGAAAAAAAAGAAAAGCATATTCAATGAATATTGACTTTCTTAAAGCCATTATTTAAATCAACCATTTTGAACAACTGTGCATATTCCATAGTCATTCATTGATTAATGTTGAAAGAGAAACAGAAAGAACAAAGGAAGGAATTGATATATTATTGCAAACCCAGAGGTTATTTATCTATCTCAAACATCACTGCATAACGTATATTATAGAAATAACAGCCCTTTCAGAAAACTATAAGTTTTAGAATTCAAATAATGCAAAAATATACCATTTTACGGACACTTAGTATAGAGAATGTTTTCCTACACACTAAGATCCAAACTTACTGCACATACTGGGTATCCTGCACACATATCATACAGTCATTTTATGTGTTCTGACACAACCAAGAGACATCCGAGAAAGCTATTGCTACAAAGAAATATTTCCTTACCACTACTTCATCCCCAATTGTTCCTTGAATAACGTGTGCTGTGTAAAATGTAACATCAACAGCTACACAGGCAATATATAGATTATGAGCCATCAGTTGAGTACATCTAAACCTAATCAGAACAAATTAGAACACAACTGATACATGCTACTTGGGTTTGTTTTTGTACTTATATCAGTAAACTGCACATGATTAAGATGTGGACTCAGGCATTGTCAGTACACAATACGAGTGAATTTAATATTTTGCTCCCTTGCACAGCTTCAGTCCATGACAGATAGAATCCCCAAGGCAATATTCAAACATAGCTTTGGAAACTTTAGGGCCCAAGAATCATGTTTAGGACACATAATAAAAAGTGTCTCCTACTCCATGGGTGAGGACAGTGTTATTATTAATAACAATTGTAATAATGATCATTATTTCATTGTGTTAATAGATTTCCTTTCACCAATGTATAAATTACTCATATAAATTTAAGGACATTCTGTGAGTAGATATATCAGCATCGCTAATTACTGTAATGCTGTGTAAGATAAAACATAAACCTTTAAGAATAGAGTTCAAAAGCTATATTTTCTTCTGAGAAAATATAGCACTGATAAACCTATCTGATTTGATTCTCTATGTAATTGTCCAAGAGTTTGACTAATTCAAAATGTCCTTCGATTTAATTTTCTCACAAGAGTATCGGAAAGTTGTCATTTTTCAAAGCAACACTAAGCAATGGGAATATTGACAATTTTGTTTTTTAGTGTAGAGTTCAACATCACAAACTTGTATTTTTACAGAACATAAAGATTGTTTGCTACTCTGCAACTTCAGTGATTTACATACTTGAAATAACAATTATAAATATGCCAACATATGTGATTTTTTCTTTAAAAATTACATTACTCAGAATGAGGTTTTTAACAAAAATTCAAGCAATGAAAATGAGTGCAAGAAAGGATGCCTTAAGAAATTTCTTTTTAACTTTATGCAGTGTTCATAAATCTAAAATAGGATTTGTTTTATTGTTAAGATGAAATGCATTATTTGTGTAAGTGGAGTCTGAACCATGGTGGCATGCCAGATCCTTCTGGAAGATAGGAGAAATTTTGCAAACCTTTTAAAATAGACTTGAAAATTTTAGTCGATTTCAACAGCTTAGAAACAGAAGAAGACAGGAGTCTTTAGGGAGCTTTGATGTAGTATGCTGCTTGGGGGTTCAAATCAGATGAAGAGTTTGCAGGAAATCCTCATAGTCTTGTGGGAAGGATTGGAAAAATAGTATGCTTCATTGAATTTTACAAAAAGGCAGTGTGGGACACAAAAAACTGAAACTGGAAGGTTAACCCCATAAAAATGAAAAGAGAGAAAAGAGAAAAGTTATGCATCTGAAATCTCTTTTAAACTTTGCACTCGTTATGCTGCTTAATGATGAAAGAATTTGGCTAGTCAACAGTAGGGAAACCACAAGAAGTATTGTCATACAAACCTCTAAATAGCTACAGCTGATTTTTTTTTTCTGGAAATTTTATTTTCATTTTCTATCTTTACCTCAATCCAACCACTTGCTTCAGATAAATGTCTATTTATCTGACCTGAAAAACATATTTTACACTAATTTTTAAGTCCCCAAATTATGAATTGTTTTAGAAAATATATCAAAGTTGTGCCAGAAATCACCACTGGAATGAAAAGATGCTTGAAATACCATATTTTCTTTTTTAAAGAGCTGAACATAGGAACGCTTTATCTAAATCAACTTCCATGAAGTAAAATTTTATTTCCTCAAATCCACATATTATGGTCTAAACCTAGAGCTGAGCTACAATATCTTTCTAAGAAATCAATTTCAAATTCAGATGTCTGAATTTAATTGTCTGCAGCAACTGAAGATCGAGTCGGAAAACATAGGCCAAATAAAATGGTACTAGATGGCAAGTTTTTAACAAATAGAGAGTACAGTGTTGCCTGTAAAAAGTGTCCAACTCACCAAATGTGCACATGTATTTTAGGACAAGCTGAACAGTTCTCTCAAATCTAGTGACTGTACTATATGAGTCCGAATCATGGGTCATTTACCACCACCACCTGCGACTCTTAGAACGCTTCCATCAACGCTGTCTTCATACAATCCTAAACATCCACTGGTCAGATCATGTGACTAACATATCTGTTCTTGAACAGACAGCAGTTACGAGTATTGAGACCATGTTGCTGAGAACACAGTTGCGTGGGGCAGGACACGTCTCAAGGATGAAGGACCACCGCCTCCCTAAGATCCTGCTCTATGGTGAACTTGCCACCAGTTGTTGAAAGAGAGGAGCCCCGAAGAGGAGATACAAGGACTCCCTGAAACAACATCTCAGCCTCGGCCATATTGATCATCATCATTGGTCTACTCTGACCTCCAGTCGGGAGATCTGGAGACACACTATCTATATATAACACTGCTGCTTCTTTTGAGAATGCATGCAGGATCACTCTCAAGGAGAAAAGACAACACAGAAAGAACCGTGTCCTGTTGATACCACTTAAAGAGTCTTTCCGCTGTGCCTTTTGCAACTGGACTTGTCTACATTGGTCTTTTTAGCCACCAGCGCACTTGTAGCAAGTGTGGGTAGAGTCCTTCCCAAATATTCGTTCGCAAAGCCTAGCCATGATGATGATGATGACTACTTAGACCAAATAGAACATGTACGAAGGCATTTAACTAGTAGACAGATGGTATAGACAAACGAAATGTCTTAATCTGGGGCTGAATTGCTCCCCGGATATTGTTGACTACTTATATTGGAGTGCATAAATTCAAAGAACAACATAGTATTATCCATGATTGTTTGTGTAGATCAATTGTTTACAACAATAAATTAAGAAAACACAACACCCAAAAATGCACATAAAACACTACTCTTAAAGCTTCAACTACACTTAAAGCAATACAGCTTGCTAATCTAAAATCTCTATGTACTGTCAAATGAACTATACACTAACTCTTCTTTCCACTGAGAAAATAATCAAAGATGTTTGGGAAAATACATATTCCTTACAACATATAAAAATGCCTCATAGCATGAAAACATAGAAATGCACGGAGAGTGAATTTCTATTTGAATTGGCCATTATTTCTTGATTACTTTCAAGTCATAATAGAAACTGTACAAATGATATTTGAAAATGGTCTTTAAAAAGCACAACTGTACAATTGGTTTGAATTTTTCCAAGGTAGTAGCATTTGCATATGATAATATGAACACAAGTTTGGAAGATACGCAGATGAAGTCTACAAATTGATGTGATTATAACTAGTATCTGTTTTCTGGTAACTTCCCATTTCACAGGCTACCTATCGTCAGCAAAATGTTTTTTAGATAACTGTCTTTTGAAACTTTCCAAAGAATAGTGACAATGAAAATCCTCATGAAGTGCAGTGGACAAACATAACCAACTGTTGACCAGTTTTTAAGCTCACTGAAGAGATTTCAGTTAGAATCTATATGAGATATCTTTATCATGAAAACAGAAAAAAATTTCTGTCTCTATGTTACTAAAAATCCTTAAGACTTACATTTTGAAAATTGAAATAAAATTTGTTTTGGAAGGTTCAGGCTCCTTAGGTATCTTGCAGTTCCTAATGTTGGATTCCAGCATGTGAATCTGCAGAGGTAAATAGAGAAGTCCAAGCAATAAGGTTTTTTAACTTATGCTCTACAAAAGAAAATCACTTGCAGAGTTATGTATCTGAAATGTAAAACTTTTTCAATATAAAAAACCTTTTAAATAAAAGAATATTAATCACACTTTGTAAGAACTGCAACAGACAGAGATTAAAAGAGTGTGGAAAATTACGTGTGCAGGACACGTAGAATCAGGAAACATAGAATCAGATACAAAATTATATGTATGTTGTAATACTTGAAACAGTGAAGTAAGAACATGAGTAAGGAAAGTGGGAAAGGCTAAAAAAACAAGCAATTTGCCTGTTTTTTAATATATTTAAACAAATTTCATTTTGTCTCTATTCTTAATTCCCTGACAGTAGAACTTTAGAAGAGAGGTTAAATGAGACTGTGCAGTAGGAGACTGTAAATGCTCAGATATAAAAAGGATGTATAAAGATAAGAGATGCAGCCCTAACATATCAGTTGTACAAAGATAAAATAGGAAGGAATTTGGCTCTGGTTGTAAGTGTAAGTATTTGAAGTCACAGTAATTTAATGGGATAGAAAAAAAACAAACCACAGGTATCATATTATGTCTAAGAGGAACATGACAGATTATTCTCAAAAGAACAACAGTGCTTACTTAATGACAATTCAATTGCTCTGAATTCGATTACAGAGTGTATTACTCACTTTTAAAGGACATCATAAAAGTACAGGTTTTACAATATTAATTTAATTTACCAAATGATACCAATTTAAGTGAGATACATACAGAAGAACCATTCAGTTTGTTGCCTCCATTTGCAGCATGAAGACATAAAAAAAGATTTTATTCTCTGTAACTTCTCAGAATTGTGCAACAAAGTTACAACCAAAACAAAATGTATACATCAATACCATTTATCTGAATTTCTTAGGAAAAGTTTGGATATTTATTGTGATCCTAGTTTCCATACTTTAGGAATGTATTTTCTTCTTTAATGCCAACATTAAAACTGTAATTGTAATGAATTAATTAAATACAAAAAATTACATAAGAGTAGAAAAACAAATGAATATAGCTAATTGACTAGAAAGAAAGATTAGCTTCCTCTGGAGAAAAAATATTAGTACTCACTGTATTTTCAGCAAATAGCAGAGATTATTGGCACAGAATAATTAATTTAGCATTAGTGATTAATGTATTTCAATTTTTCCAATAGATTTAGAAAGTACTGTATATAGAGACATAATTATTTTTGTAAGATTACTATCACTAATTATGAAACTGTTTTATTTAATAGCTTTATTTTTATGAGTCAGCCTCAGGTCAGGACATAAGAGGACTGTAGCAAATGCGATAATTATTATTATAATAATATTAATTATTAATAATATAAAATATATAATATATTATATATAATTAGTAATATAAAATATTATTTATATTTATATTTATATATAGTTATTATATATAATAATATATAGTTATTATAATTATTATTTCTAATAGTATTATCTAGTCCAAAATCTCCCAGAAGCTGTTATGCTATGTGCTGCATGAGCACAGAACTAAAATGATCTTTTAAAAGAGTACTTATTAAAAAAAAGAAATGAAAATGGGCAATTTTCCCAGAATTTCACTCGAGAACACTAATATCACTTCTAATATATTATCTGATTATTTCAATAAAGACCCAGACAATCAGATCACAGACCATTATTATATATAGTAATAAGAGAACCATTTTCTTTCTTGGGAGTAATAACAATAATAAACTAACCATACAAACAGTCTCAGATAACATCTTTCTGTTATATTGCAGAGAGTATGAAAAAAATTCTTCTATGCTTTATCATCTTAGAAGTGAGAAAAAAATCAGAGTTTTTCTTAAGAAATAACTGTAGTAAAAGGGTTGGATTTAGGTCTCACCCTGAATGCAAATCTGACTTCTATAGACCAGGTCTAGTCTTCAGGCACAACTGATTCTCTGCTATATTGCTACTCAGAAAAGACATTTCCAAGTAGTACTGCAGAAAGAAACAATTATGATGCAAAAATTACACTCTATCCAGAGGAAAAAAAATAGTGTACTCACAACTTTTTTCTTAAGAGGAGAGGACAGTATGTAAACTCAATCCTTTGAAAATATTTGAGCAAAATAACTTGCATAGCACTTAAGAATGTATTTGAAGAGATCAGTACTGCCGTGGTATTAACTACAAGTAAATTTAAGAGCTTTCAAATCTTTGCACAAACACTTCAATATTCAATTGTTTTCAGGAATTTATTCCAGTTTAATTAAAAGAATTCATTAACTTCTTTATATGAATAAAAATTACATTGAAATAAGGTAAAAATGTCTATATGTATAATGCATAGTTCTTTAGTATGAAATATGGGGAAAACAAGAAAACTTTTTTTTTCTCTTTTTTTTTTTTTTTCCCCACTAGTTCTTGTGCTTAAAACTAAGATTTATGCTAAAAATGTTTGGGCTTTTTTTCAAAAAATGTCCAAAAAATTCCCACCTGCTTCACACGGGCTATATACTACCTTGCTGCTTTGGACTTACAATAATATATATAATATATATAATACCAAATCTCATTCAAATACTGGGATCAGGTAAGGACAATGATATATAATTTATACACTACAGGTTATGAAATATATAATTATTTGCTCCCATACTGTCCCTTATTGCATTTATTTTTGTTTAGTTTAACCATGGAAAAAGAATTCCAGAGAAATCCTGAAATATATATATCTATATCTATATATAGTAGGTTTTAATCTAATATCTCTTTTAAAAAAGGTGAAAAAGTGAAAAAGTCAAAACTGAGACCTTTGACAGCAGGCAGATGGACACAGTCCCAGGACTCTGATTTTAGCTGGAATGTCACTATGTACCAGAGGATATAGAGGACTGTGGGACACATGATGCCTTATAAAAAGACAGAACTAGCAGATGAGATATCTTCAGTACCCATAAATCTGATTCAGAATAAATGTTAATCAGTCTGAGCAGTCAACTTGTCTTCAATCCCCAGAAAAAAGAAAACCTTGATCTATTTGTTTAACAGTAGAGAACTTTGCATTATCATTAAATTTTTTCTTAACCATACATTCTGAGATTTGAATTTCATGGATGAGTTTCTGTCATAGAAATATACCTATTCACAGAGCTGAATAATGCCAACTTCTTCAAATGTGAATCTTTCTCCAATAACATCAGTCAAATAAAGCCCTTAATAATTTCCTGGAGGCAGACATCCTAAAGTATGGGGCAACTGTTCTCTTGAATAATAGTACCTAATGCTACAACAGATTGATGTGTTATTTGTTGCACCAGTTTGATTTGACACTAATTTTCTGAACAGTGAGCTTCCAAATGGCAACAGACACATGCGTCAGAATAGACACGTGTGTTCTTTGCTTTACTATTTTCTTTCCTTCTGGTACTTGATTTACAGTATGTCAGGAAACAGATATCCTTCTAACAAACACGTAATTCATCCATAGACGTTTTTCATGCAGTCATGCTTATTCTGAGGTCTCAAAATGAATCTATTATAAGTGATGTCCTTCCTGAAACAGCTATACAGTCTTGTTATATTGCTTTTTGTTCTTTTCTCCATTCTCTGACTGAAACTGCTGGAGATGGCTTTAGCTGTGACTTTCGTAGTTTGTGCTGAATCTACTTGGTAGTGCAGCAAACAAGTTACAAAACTAAAGATGTCTGATATTGGTACATTCTGTACATCTACGCAAAACATTGTGTCATCCAGAATTTCAAAATAATAATTTTTATACAGACTTCACTATCAGTCATAGAGTTACTCATGGAAGAAGGGTAGATTAATTTTCAAAGACAACTAAAATCTCCACAGAGGAAAAAAAAAGCTTCTAAAAGGGAGACTAAAGAAAACATAGGTCTATTATTTGATGAAGTTGGTCACCTCACAAATAAGAAGGAAGATAAAGCAGAGACATTTAATGCCTTCTTTCCCTCTGCCTTTGAAACCAACAAAGAGCTCTGGGACCAATGGAGCAGTCTTGGATTGGAGGACTGTGACTGGGAGAGTGATATGCTCCCAATGGCTTTGAACTTGTATGGGATTTGCTGCTGCAACTTAATGCACATAAATCTACAGAGCCTGATGGAATTCATTCAGGGAAACTGAGAATGTTGTTATTTATCACTGGTGTTGGGACTCTGGAAAGGTCCCAGTTGGCTGAAAGCTAGCACACATTATTCCAATTTTTAAGAAGGACAAGAAGGAAGACCCTGATAATTATAATTCAGTGCCTGATAAAATTATGAAGAAGATTATTCTGGGAGTTATTGAAAAACACTTGAAAGAAAATGCAGTCATTGGTCAAAGCTAACATGGGTTCATGAAGGGAAAGTTATGCCTTAATAACTTAATATCCTCTTTTGACAAGGTTACCCATCTTGTAGATGAAGGGAAGGAAGTGAATGTGGGACTGGGGTGTGAGAGATTTTAGCAAAGTTTTTAATACTGTGTCTCAGAGTATTACCGAGTTTCAGCAAAATGTCCAGAATACAGCCAGACATGTAAACAATATGAGTGAAAGGGTGAAAACGCCTAAAGGGGTTGGGCTCAAAAAGTTAGAGCAAATGGAGTAATAGCTGTTTGGTGAACAGTCACTAGTGATGTTCCCCAGGGCTCATTCTTAGGGCAAATTCTCTTCAATATTTTTGTCAATTACCTGAGCACAGGAGCTGAGTGAACATGAAGTTTGATGACGGTACTAAGATAGGAGGGAGCCATTGATTTTCTTAAGGGTAGAGAGGTCTCATGGAGAGATCTTGATATATTAGAGTGCTGTGCATTCACTAACTGCATGAAATTCACCAAGGAGAAATGCTGGATTCTGTACCTGTGTCAATGTTACCCTGGATGTACTTCTAAACTGGGGGACAAGAGACTGAAGTACACCCCTGCAGAAAGGGACCTGGAAGTTTTGGTTGATGCTAAGCTCAGAATGAATCCACAATGTGCCCTGGCAGCCCACAGCCAGGCAGTCAGCCATATCCTGGGGTGCATTAAGCCCAGTATAGCTGATCAGTCAAGAGAAGTGATTGTCCTACTATACTCAGCATTGTTGCACCCTCACCTTGAGTACTATGTGCAGTTTGTTGTTCCACTACTTAAGAAGGATATAAAAATATTAGAATGTATCCAAAAATAGGGCAGCAAACATGATGAAAGCACTAGAGGGCATGGTTTATGAGGATAGCTGGGAATACAGCGTTTGTTCAGTTTATATAGGAGGAAACTGAGGGGAGATGTTGCTGTCCACAACTTCCATCTGAGAGGAAGCCAAAAAAGGAGGTGTTGATCACTTCTCTGGTGTACAGAGAGAGGATGTGAGGGAATGGCTTAAAACTGTGTCAGGTGCCACCACTGAGAGGGTGGTCAAGCATTGGAACAAGCTTCCCAGGGTCAGGGCCCCAAGCCTGTTGATATTCAAGAATTTGGACAATGCTCTGAGACAGATGGTTTAACTTCTAGGTTGCCCTGTGTGGAGTCAAGAATTAATGATCCCTCTGGATCCCTTTCAACTCAGGATATTTTATGATTCTATGAAAAAAAATTAAACTGGACTTCTTTTCTGTAGAAGCACTAAATGTTGGATTCATATGCATATATTTGGCCCACAGAAACCTGATCTAGACACCCTAAGCTTTGTTTGTAGTCAGTATACATACCTGTAGAAATTATTCACTTCATGGTGGTACAGCTTTTTAGGACTAGATACAAAAGCATTTCTCTAGGGCTACTGGTTTGTCTTCATCAACTATAAAGGATTCCCAGAGAAAGAAGTTCAAATTTAAACATCAGACTTCTAAACAATCTGTTTTAGATGCTGTGATACTGTCATCTCTCTATTACCCTGTAAATGATCCAAACTACCAACGAATGATCCAATGAAATGTGCAATTGAGCTGTAGACATCCGCTCAGGAGTCTGATGATGAGTTTGATAAACAAAAGGAATTCATATCCTCAGGAAACAGATGTAGATTTTACCAGTATGTTAGGTACCCCTAGATGATTGCAGATTAGAGGCTCATATTTTACACAGACACATCAAACCCAGAAATCAGTGATTAAATGCTTTCCAGTCTAATGAAGACTATAGTTCCATAAAGCTCTGATTGTTTCTGTAATGTTCCAGCTTTATATATATTTTAAATGGTGCACTGGGGGCCATAACAGAACCTTTCTTAAATTGTAGATGCTTCATATAATTAATAAATCATACTCCAGTTTAAACAATATAACTTAAATTAACGTTTTTATAAACACTTTCTTCTTTCAAAGCTAGATGTAAATAATACCTAAACATTCAAGGAAGAACATTAATAATCTAGATAGAGAAACATCGGTTTGAATTGCTGTTCAACTGTTTTGTGAATAGTACCTGAATCTATCCTAAATTTAAAAGCTAAAAGAAATGCAGATTTTATCAGTAATTGTCCACATAAAAAGGTGTAGATAAAGAAATCAAGAGTGGAATATTAGAACAAATGTGTATTGTGTTGTTACACTGGAATATTTTCAGATTGTTAGGTAAACATGTTAAAATCTGAATCTGGATATGGTGGGTAATTTCTTTGAAAATAAATAATTTAAGTTCTTTTGATCGAGAGTTTAAAAGCATTTTATTAAAATTTAAAATAAATATATTGAGGTTTCTTTATCTGTAACATTCTACAGTTCTAAAATCAACATCCAGGATTCTCCTCTTTTTCACTAAGTATATCATCTCATCATGTTCAGGTTCATCAGACAGTGTATGCCCTTGGTAAATTCATGCTAATTGTTCCCAAAACTCCTTATTTTCTTCATGTGCCTAGACATACTCACAAGAAAAAGTGCTCCAAAATCTTCCTAGAACTGAGGTTATGCTGACTGGCCCGCAGTTCTGTGAATCCTCCTTCTTGCTTTTCTAAAGATGAGGGTAATATATACCCCTTGCTTGCATATACCCCAACTATACCCCTTGCTTGACTATTTCCCATAAGATATTTCTCTATTTATTGAATGTACTTAGACAATTCATGAAAGAAGTATAAAGTGCATGTAGCCTAAAATCACTACTGATCTGATTAAGACCTTATTTACACAGAGATTTGAAGTTATTTCAATCTGTTCTATACCTTTGTGCTTAGACAGGCATATCATGCTGATTACAATTACTAGAATATGAAAACAAAAATTACTGTGCTTGATTAGAAATAATTTTGCATTTTGTTATCTTGTACTTGTGTTATATCAAATAGCTATGTTGATAGTGTTAGTTGTTTGTCAATTTTGAGAACATACATTTGATGAGAAAAGCAAGATACATTTAAGTTTATTCAACAGGAAAAAAAATCAAGGACATTTAAATTTTTAAAGATCATGGACAGAGTGTAATTAAGTGTAAGATTATAGCATAGAAGGACAGGAAGAAGACAAACACTGCAATTTATTTGTGGTACGATAATACTGTTGATTGCATTGCTCTCAGCTTTCTGTGGTAAGAAACATGCAGCATAGTAATTCATTGTGAGAAAATATCGGTCAAGAGAATTCTCTATCTTTAATCACTCTTTCACTCACTCTTCTAGTGTCCATTAGTATGCATTGTTCCTCTGAGACTTAGAACAAGAAAGGATCCACTGGGAACATTTGCCAGTGAATTGTCTGGCAAGTTGAGTTAAAGACCCCATATTGCTGTCAATGTCTGAATCAGAAGGATGTGAAATGCTCTACATCTTGTTGCATTATGAAACATGGACACAAATTTATGTCTTTATTACCACATATAGAAGAAATAAAACCCTAAAACCAAATTCCACAACAGATGGTCCTCTAATAGATTGCCAAAGTGAAAACCCAGAGACATACTTCTGTTTTTCACAATAGTTTCTTGGTTTAGAATGTTTTCTATTTTACATCTGTTCAAACACTGGCACACAACTAAAATTTTCTCTTGCAACACAAGCACTACAGTAAAGCGTCTACTCACATAGTAATAACAGTGATATGTATGGTATATTCCAGATTAGAATTGGGGCAAATGTTTTCAGAGAGTTTGAAACAATGCAGCAAAATCAAGCTATGGGACTTGTTTGTTTGTTTTGGCTGGTTGTTGTTTTTTTTTATCCTCAGATCAAAAGTCTACTAATATAAATGTGCTCATTTAAAGATTATTTTTAGTCTGCATTATTTTACTTAATTTTGCTGTGTCAAAATAGAAAGAATGTACTGAGTGAAAGCTTTGTCCATATTATATTAACTTCAAACTATTGTCTTTTCTAGCAATTCTGTTATTTTCAGGTTGCAAGTATATGTATGTATACCAGACAATCACCTATCATACATACATTTTAACACTATAAGAGTCTGCAGTAAGCTTATATACTTATTCTGATCTAGTTCTGCACTTTTAAAACTGTCCTGGTGTTATTCCCTACAAAACTTTGAAGTCAGTATAAGAAGTTAAATAATTAAAATAGCGAAATAACTTATTTAGCTATCACATAACAGTGGAATGATGCAGGGGTAAAAAAATTGAAAGAAATACTCTGTCCACCCACAAAATTGCAGTATGCAAGTAGTAGAGTCAAGCATTTGTCAAAGCACAGTTGAAAAGACTGAAACAGTTGTTATCATCCCTTACAAAATGTTCAAAAATCTTGGTTGCAATTTCCGAACTTTTGCCAAAAGTGACAGGCATAGAGCAGGTAATGAACCATTCCTATTGAATTAATAGCCAAAGAAGCCTTCCACATTTCTGACACCAGTTCAGAGTTTGTTAGCTTACACATTTTTCTTAGATGTCAGGATTTCACAGGATGTCAGAGTGGATTTTTGAGCCTCACTACCTCTGAAACAGATTATAACAGATGAGCAATACCTTTGAGTGTGAGCATTAAATTCAGTATCATCAGTAAATGAACCAATTAACCATGATGAAGTTCTAGAATTCAATTTAGCATAGAATTTCTCCTGCTTTCTAAGTCTCAAGTCTCAGATGGTCACTGAGGAGATACTGCAAGAGCAACAGATACGTTTTTTCACCTGAGAAAATATGCAACACTAGTGCACTGAATATATATATAATAAATATATCATTAATATATGAATATATGCACTATATATCTGCCTGATCCAATTCCTAGTAAAGGAAGGACAGCCGCTCAGAAAGCAAGAGAGATTTGGAAAGACAAATCTCTTTCCTTCCCTGCTTGTGGATTCTCCTAAACTCATTAACCTCAACTGCTGGTCTGGGAGCACAACATTGATCAAATTACCCAGGCAGCACTGTATTTTGCTTCCTCTGTCAATCTGCATTAAATTTCTGGCTACTGGAGTGCATATTTCTAATGTAGTTGATTCAAAAAATGCCAGTACAGTTGTGGTCAAAATACTGTTACAAGCTACTGATTGGGGAGGAATTGTCTACAAAATTTCTTTTTTAGTATATAATTCTACTTTTGAATAGGATGGGTGTAAACTACTTTAATGTTTGACAATTGACTTTAACTATGCCTCCTTCCCTTTCCAGCCCAACCTCCATTGCACTTTATGTTGTCTCTCTCTTTACACAGAAATACGATGATGTCCTTTGACAGAGAAGGTGGTTTGTTACGACATTTATAAAACTGTAATTGTATTTTCCTTCCTAGTGACTACTGGTAAGACATGCAAAGAAAAATCTCTGTTTGGTCCTAAAGGGTTTCCTTAAAATGTATTTGCAGGTTTCACAATGCAAGAAATATATAAATGCTAAGGATAATATTGCTGGTCTCGAGCATTTAAGAAATAGATCTAGTTCCATGAAAATAATAAATTCAGCCTATAGAAACAATAAATGTGTATATACACATCCAAATAAGAGAGCTAGAAACCATTTAGTTCAAAATGCATGCTTCTTATAACAGAAAAAAATCAAAATGGATGATGAGTTCAACTAAAGCCCACTGTATAGTTAGACATATGTATGTTTATATACCTATATGTATAGACAAATTCAAGTATCACAAAGATAATACCATGAAATTATGATAGAAATTAAAACTTGAGCTCCTATTATAGAATTCTTATTTAATATCTATTTTAAAATACTTTTTAAAAAAAATTAAAGATTACCATGGTAATTAAGACAATGAACATTTTAAAGCATCTGTTTCCACAGATGTCTGATAGTATTTCAATTCTCCAGTCATCCAGAGCTGTAGTTATACCACTTTAGAAAATGATATTCTAAGTTCGTACATGGCAGTTCACTAAAGGTTTATTTTCTCAAGACAAATTAGTTCTGCTGTTTAAGTCCATTGGTGACTTATACCTTGAAGGACTGAACTATACTATCAGAATGCTGTGGAAAGTCCAACAAAATTTCATCTGTGTTTGAAAGTACACAATTTGAATACTGTCGTTCAAGTCAAAATCACGGAAAGGAATCCGTTAGCTAATTAGCACCAGTCTGAAGTGGCATACATACCCTCTTGCGTTAGGTTCTGGAACACAAAACAAATACGTATAGGTAATAACCATGTTTAATACACTACATAGATCTTATAATTAAGTACAGAAACAATTTCAGGGTCATGAAATAAAAATCTAGAATTAAAATTATCTTGAGCTGGAATCTTGTATTCTAAATTTCGCTCTTAAACGGGTGTTGTGGAATTTTTGAGAGGGAGAACTCTCATTCGCCAGAGACAATTACCTAATCACTATAATTGATAAGGAGGTAGCCCCACAACAAAATTTTTTTTGGAGTTGGTATATTGAAATACTGTCTGAAACTATTGTTAAGGATATTAAATAAATAGAAACAATCATTCTCTTGAATAATAAATAACAAGTAAATTAAAAAATCAGCAGTAGAACTTGGAGTCAAAATAGAGATATTTTGAATTCTCCTGGTTATTGTTGACATATAATCCCTTTTTTTTTATCTTTTTACTTTAAAAATTTTCTTCAAGTATCTTGGAAGAGAAAAACATTAGTTTTCTTTTTAAAAAAATTAAAAAATTACAAAATCTAAAGTAAGATATTTCATATTCTTTACATACTCTGCTTCCTAAGAGTTAAGCTTTGTTTATAGTTTTTCTGTGACTATTCCATGAGTCAGATAAATCCATAAGTGTATTACTGGCTTCTGTTGGATTTCTGAAGTTCTAAACCAACTTAAATGAAAGGATACCATACACTTTTCCTTAAATGTAATTACTATGAGAACAAGTAAGTTCTAGATTGTTACTCTGTCACGCGAAGCACGTGACTTCAATTTTATAGTAGGTATAAATCCTGAATAAGGAATAAACTAAAAAAAAAAAAAAGGCATCTGAAATTAATTCAGCCACAGCATGCTTTTCTTCATACTACCAAGAAAGAGTACTGATGGTGTTATGAAGTAATATATACTGGCCTTGGGCAGAATCCTGACAGCAAAAAGCTCTTACTTTCTATATAAAGTTAGGCAAAGGTATGCAACCAGAGCACTAGAAGATGTGACATTATGAAACAATTTGGTTAAGGTTAGGGGGTTCTGAGAGACACAGAGCCTATGGTTCCAGAGACACTGGGGCTGGAATAGGCATGGCAAGGGGATCATGGTAGGGTACAGCATTGCTGTCTCCAAAACTTTCTAAACTGAAACAGCAATGGTGATGGGCACCTCGGGTGCAGCACCAAGATTTCTTTATGGTTAGGATTAGGGTTCAGAGAGACAGAAAGCCCAAAGTCCCTGGGGGCTGGAAAACAGTCTAATTTCAGGGCATCAACATTGTTGCCTCTACACCTTTCTAATGATGGCTACCCATGGAGATTGGACACTCATCTGCAGCACCAACACCCCATTAGGACTAGGATTAAGGTTAGGGTTCAGAGAGCCATAGAGCCTACAGCTACTGCAGGGTGCCAACATGGCTGTGTCAACCCTTTTCCAATCCGGGCCACCAATGGTGATGAGGACCTCGGCTGCAGCACATGCTATTCTGCTTAGGGTTAAGGTTCAGAGAGCCAGAAAGCCCACGATCCTAGGGGTACTGGGGCTGAAAAAGGCCTGCCAAGGGGATCACAGCAGGGTATCAACATTGTTGGCTTAATACTTTTCCAATCTGGGCCACCAATGCTAACGAGGACCTTAGGTGCAGTGCCAAGACACTATTCTGTTTTACATTAGGGTTCAGAGAGCCAGAGTATCCATAGTCCAAGGGATACCAGGTCTGAAAAAGGCATGTCAAAGGGATCAGAGCAGGGCACCAATGATGTTACATTCACATTTTTCCAATCTGAGCCACTGATTAACATGGGGACCTCAGCCACGGTGCCATCATTCCATTAGGGTTAGAGTTAGGGTTCAGAGAGCCACACCTCCAAGGCCACTGGGGCTGGAATAGGTATGCCAAGGGGATCATATTTAGATTTTAAATTTATTAGATTTTTTTCTGTATAAACTAGCTTGCTTACATTTGAAAATGCTTTCTACTAAAGCACTTTTGTTCACAACAGTTAAATATCTGATATTTTTGCTATTAAGAGTCTTTAAGAATGATCTGTTACCCACTGAGACAAAGATCTTTGGTGATGATGCAGCTAAAATTCACGAAGCGGTAAAAAAGCTGTATGACCTCTTAGAGCAGTGATCCACACTCACAGCAGCAACCATGTAGAACAGATATTTTACTTTAGTAGAGCTAGAGAGGGTTTCACTTTTCTAAATCTATAGACAACACAGCCTCTGTCCTTTGCAAAAAGATACTTTGATCATGCTTCTCTTGCTGCAACCCTTGAGAAGACTCAACTTTTTAATATTCTCTTTTCTTTCCATGCAGATGGTATTGGTAATATCTCTAGAAATTCTTTCTTTTTGACACTTATTTGTAATAGAAAATTAATATCTGGGAAAATAAAGAATATAAGATAACATAATTTGAAGAAAAAATACAGAAGTTATTACTATGTTTTCAACAATCTACAGATCATTCTTTTTCTTGTCTGTGATTCAAGAGAGGTAACAATTATATCTCTGTGTGTAATAGAAGATTCAATTTATTTCACAGCTGTTTTCAAATGAACCCCCAGTTTCTGATCCTTTTAAACCTATTACCATTTGGTCTCAATCTTTTATCTTCCCCTTCTTGTATATATTTCTGCAAAGCTGAGAAAGGATATTCCTTAAAATCTACGGGTTATCTGACTACAGATTTTACAAGTATAACAATATTTTTTTTACATTTGACCACAAAATACTGCATCTCCACGGTACACTTTCACACTTATTAAGAATCCTCATTTGAAGTTTACAGTGGGGAACTAAGGGTTGTTTCTTCAAAGGCAAATACATGGCACAATGTGCCTCATGTGTATGGCATATGCAGTAAGCTGTTGCTGTTAAACAGCAGGACTCCAAATACACATTGCTCATGCAGTGTATTCAATACCCTTTGCATGTATTGTAATCCGTAAATTAATCCTAAATAAGACAACTACTTGAAAGTAGTTCAAGACTTTTCTGTGGAAAATCCTTTTGCCCATTTCACTACATGTAAAAACCAAAAATATGAAGATAACCTTGTTTCTTTTTAACCATCTTAGGTTGGATGTTTTATCTTAGATAAGATTTTATGTTTTTAAAAAATAATTTAGTAATGTAATTTCTTTCAAAATTTAAGGGTAATATACATAGCACAAGACTAATGTGGCCTCCATAATGTTAGTTTGAAGAAAGTAACTTGAAATACATATGTCAGAAAACTTTACAACAAAGTCTTATATTCTGGAAATAGTATCAGTTTATACAAGAAAAAATACAGAAGAAATACTAATTTTTAACTAGTCAAACCTTCTTAATGAAATGTGTATATTCTAAGATAACTTCACATTAGTTAATATTTATTTTAGGTAAGTATTAGGCTTTCTTCTCTGGTCCTCCTGAAAATCTGCACCAGTAAAATTTCAGATGTATGAGATTTGAAGCCAAAAGGTTTTTACAATGTTAAAAAGGTTTTTACAAGGTTAAAAAGTATAACAAAGACATTTCATCAACAACTGTAAACAATTTACTTCTGAATATAGTACTATGTACTAAGATATTTTCAGATTAAAACCAATAAAAAATAAAGCAAACAAAAAATATTTTATTTTTATGTTGCCCCATAAAAGCCTCCTGGATACAGTCATTAGAAATGTAGAAAATTGCCCATCCATTCCTTGTGCTATTCTTCTTCTACTGACCTTTAGAATTTTTTTCTTGTTACCCATCAATTCTGAGTGCCCTCCAAGTAAAAACAATCATTACTGCAAAATCTGTAGCAGGCTTTGTACTCATCCATCTCCCACAACACGGTTTATTTCTGTCTTACAGACATGTAAGACAAAGCTTTAACTAGAGCTCTGGTGAGTGATGGGGAATATTTTGATAATATTACCAAGGAAAAAAAAAAGGTTATTTTATAGTGAGCAGTCTCACATGATGGATTGCACGTTATCTTAAATTTTCATTACAGTATTAGAAAAGATCAGTAGTAAAGAAACAGTATGGAAACATAAAATTGGTGAGATGATACAAAAAGTCCCTTGGTGTCTGTAACAATGTATAAACCAGTATTCTTCCATTTTATTCTGAAAATGTGTTAAGGAAATAAGCAATTTGAAAATAAATATACTTCTCTGCTTAGTCAGAACTTAGTTGACCAAACTCAGTCTCCGGAAACTGTAGAAGTGAGACACAATACTGAGATAAAGTAGAGAATTTCAAAGTAATGATTTTGAACTTGAGGTTTTTTTAAATTCATCTTTTGTCTGTTTTAAGGAAAATTCCATCTGATTATCCAGAAGCCACTCTGACAGTCACACCTGCACGACCTGCGCTAGGACTGAGACCCCCTTTTCACAGCAGGTGGCTCCAGTGAGCCGACGGGTGCCCTGCTTGATTCCCTACACACCCTGCTCTCACACAGTCAGACCTGGTTTCCTCACCAGCTCGACCCCAGGTTTTCCATAGCAGAGTCTCAGACGTCCAGATTCTTCAAGTAATTTAATCTTGATGCAATAAGTAAATAACAAAAATAGCAACTTGACCTGATCCCTCTGAGGAGGGACCCCAAGCAAAGGAAACCCTGGGCTTTTATAACCCCATAGTCTCGTTGTGCAAAAGCCTGGGGGACATGGCTCTTGCTGTGTCTCTGATCCAGGCCCTCCTGCAGGCCCATGTCCAGCCCAGCCTTGGCCCATCCCTGTCCCCATACCGGTGTCTGATTTGTAGGTCTGGGTCTGCCCTGGTGCCCCCAGCTGCTCTGTTCCTCTTGGGTAGTGGGACAGTCCTGGCTACCAGGTCCTGTCCTGACAGACTCCCTGTCGTCCCCCTGACAGGTTTACAGGGAGCTGTCAGCCATGCTGAACCCAGATATTAACTCTGGACTTGCTTATCTTAGTCCATACTAAAGTTTCTTCACTTATACTTTTCATTAGCCATGTGGGATCTGTTGGGTATGACATGCAGGAAAATATCATAGTCAAGAAGAGAGAAGGGGATACTTACATTACAACCTGCCCTACCAGGCAGGAGTAACTTTTGGTTTATTATTAAATCCCTTAGAGTGAATTAAAGTAAATCAATATTGGATGATCAGTATTTACTGCTGTTCTCAGTTCTGTATGCACAGAGGTCTGTCAAGTGCTAGCATGAGAAAACCTCTTTGGCACTTGAGTTACTTACTTATGCCATTTAAACAAATGATTTTATCTTCGTTGTTTTACTTATTTTCAAATTTTGTCAACAATCTGAGAGCTTATCTTGTTGCCTGAATATTCAGCTCCTTTAGAGCAGACTGTCAGAAACAAACCCTTTCAAGGGAGTTGCTGTGTGAATTGGACTTTGGGCTGTAGGGATACTGCCTTCCCATGCCACTGGAGCTGAAAATTGTGCACTGTCAGATCCAGGATATTTCTTCCATCTAGGTGTGATGGATGTGGCTGCTGTAGTTTCTGTTGGCAGGTCTGGGCAATTAGCAAGACTGAACATGGATTTCAGAGATACAGCTGAAGAAGTACATGCATGCATACACATGCACACTTCCTACCAGTGTGTTTGGCCAGAAAAACTAAGACGGAAAGTAGTATTGTCATGGCACCCACATAAATACCTACAGCTCTCATATACATGAACTCAGCTAGCCAGTGCTGTCATTTTTCCTGCTAGTCAAACTTGGAGCTTACCAGAGTAAATACATACAGAGGATTGAATACAGAGGATTGAAATTCCCTAATGGAAAATACACTGCAGACTTTACAGCTGCAGGCATCCCTGACTACTCCCTGTGAACTGTGTCCCCTTTTCCAGGTGCTAGCCTCTAGGTCCATACACACAGAGTGAAATTGTACAGAAAATAGTGAAGAACATGATCTGATAAAAAGACAGACTGCAGTGATCAGGTACAAGGCCCAGTCACACAAGTGTGCTGCTCAGCAGCTTATTTGCATACAACTATCCCCTTCTATTCTCTCAGTTTTCTATGCTTGTACTTCTGTATGCTTTGATTCTTTCTTTTCTTCATGTCTTTCTCCTCTGAAGAAACCCACCACTAATTACCTTTTTCCAATTTGTCCCAGTTCAGCTAAATTCATAACCAAATTTGATATTTCTGATAGCCTTCCTGTGACTAAGCCTTACAGGAAGTCTTCATTATATAGTAACAGGTAGGATTCCAGCCAGTTTCAACATTACATGTTGTAGCTAAAAGAGAAAATAAAAGTACTTGTTGGGCTTTGAAAATATTCTTGCCAGCTTCACTACTGCATCTTTGAACCTCTGAAATTCATCTAGCTTTCATCTAGTTTTCCTTTGACCTTTCTGGAAAGACTATATTTCCTTCTACTTTGTCAAACTTCACTCAATTAATTCAGAAATTGTAACTTTTAGCAGGAAAATGTACATTAATAGCAAAAGTATGCTTGTCGAGATTCTGCTGGGTTGTCCGGAAATCTCATTTTCGTGGATGAGGTCTGTATTCTCGATGTTCTGATCTGGCAGATACCAAACTACAAATTCTGAGTCAGTTTCAAAACTCTTGGTCAGAATAGTGCTCACATTCTGCTCTTCTTTCTACAAATAATTTTAAAATTGGATTAGAGCAGCAGAGTTGTTCATAGATGTTAGGGTAACTATATAATACATGCTGTCACAAGCTGCAGAGCCAATGGTTCTAACTGACATACCTGAGATTTCAGTTTTGAAAACAAAAAGCAAACCTAGACTTGTCCATGGGAAAATCCACATGCCTGTAGAAGAATCTTTGCACTACAGAAATGCCAGTAATAGACAATGAGTTCAACACAGAAATAAATATCCACGACAGCATCTGAAGTGCACCAAATGGGTCTTAATAGCCTTTACTAGCTTCAGCTGAGTCTCCACACACCCTGTCTACCCATGGGCTCAGGATACCTGATTTGATCCAGGCCTGGCGAGACCATTGTTGGTCTGCCTGTCTCCAGTTGTGCCTCCTAGACAGACCTTCCATATCTGCACTGCAGTTAGCTTGTCTCCAATCATAGATGCCTGTACTGATCCCTGGATTGACTGCTCAGACCACCATTTGGGAGCCTCAGGCTCCTGCTGGGAACCAATCCCAGCCTTGGCTTAATGCTCTCCCAAAGTTCCTGGGACTGTTGGTAGGACTCATTACTGGCTTTGGTGCTCCATACCACTTCAGGTACTGCAGGACAGTGCCCATCAGAGGATTACAGCCAAACCCCAGGGGCTTTTCTGTGCTTGGCTAAGCCACAAGGGAGCCATCAGTCCTGGCTGTGCCCTACCAGTTGGTTCAGGTTTCTGACCCAAACACCATGGGGAGTGGTCCAGCAGTCCAGGGTTACCCAAAGTGAAAAGCCTGGCCCTGAGCTCTGGGTCTTGCCATAGGGCCAAACCGCTGACCAGCTCCAGGCACCTGAGTGAGTCCTCTCTCCCCAGTGATCTCTGGACTCAGGGCTCCTTAGAGGCAGTTTCCTCTCCCCCCAGGAACATCAGGAACACCCTGGATGTCCTGCTCTGTTCTAAATACGTTATGTTGTCCCCGCCATGGTCCTTATCCAACTCCAAGTTCCTAGTGTCATGCCCCTGTTCTAGCTTCAAGGCTCTGTCCTGTCTCTGTGTTAGCTCCAGGTTTCCCATCTCATTCCCAAGTGCTTTTTCCAATCGTCCTTCTGTGACACCATGGCCTTGCTATGATCCTAACCTTGATCTGACCTCCAGTCTGAGCCAGTCTCTTTTCCAGTTCCCTGCCCCATCTATGCATCCCTTGAAATAGACCCCTGACATCCCACAGCCCTCAAAACTCTGTATAGTATGTCCCTTATGAGCCTAGGAGGACAACACTTGCTCAGGTGAGGGGAAAGACAGGGTTCTATCAGGGTCCTGAGAGCACTAAAGACAGTCACTGCCCCTGCTCAGTATTTCCTGCAGCCTCCTCCCAACACTACCCCAGCCCAGGATGCCATTTCAGCTCAGTCATAGTCTCTGAGTCCTGATCTGAGCTTTGCTGCAGGTTTGCCTTTCTCTGTCCCTGTGACAACAAGGACCCCTGCTGTAGCCTCATCTCTGACCCTATCTTTGGCCTAGCACCCTTAGGGGCTACAGATCTACAGCCCAGTGCTGTAGAAAGTTAATTTCTTATGTGATCTCCTTGGACATAGATTGTAACTTATCACCAGCCCTGTTTTCTGAGGAGACTCTGGATCTATGTAGCACCTTGTCTCCAGGCCTTTTTCTGCTGCCAGCTCCTGCTGCTCTTGTCTGAACACTCCATATGGACCTAGACCTGATCCATTGATGGCACATTGTGTCGGAAGTTGTTTAGCTTCTGGATTAAAAGAAGTTTCATTATATTAGCAAACATGACTGAGGCTAATAAAGACTGTATAGGAAATTATCTTGTGTGCAAGCATTCATGGTACTGAGTTGAAATCTCTTACCTGTTGTCATCTCTCTTCCACAGCTATTTTACATAGAAGACACTTAAGATAAATAGTTGTTTTATATAAAAATATTCCTCCTTCTGAAAATCTGAGAGTTTATATAAAATGGGTCATAAAATGTTGATGCAACCATTTTTTTCCCTTATTGTACACTGGTCATTTCTTTTAATGCTTTTTTGAGGTACTTTCTATTAAATTACATGAAAAAGTCCATTTTAACTATTCTATAAGGTACAGAGATCCCTCCTCCCTATTCACCATCATCTCTTCAGAAAGAAAATAAGGTATGCAGAGGGAAGATCCTTGTCCAAATTTGAAGTCAAGATATTTCTGAAGCACTTTTACCAGCACTGTGTAATGCATTATGGAATCCTTGCACTTCATGTATGTGTGTGTTTTCCTAAATGTAAAAAGGGGAAAGTAAGATACATCAGTAAAAAAACAAAACAAAACCAAAACAAAACCAAAACCACGAAAAATCAAATGCCCACTGCCACAAAATCACATATTATGTTGTCTTGTCTAACATGCATGATAGTACATATTCTTTCATTATTTAATATATAATCTATTTATTTATGGGTATGTACATCCATAGAATGTTTAGAGCTTTAAGTTATATGCTACAGGAAGAATTTACTATAACTGTGGTGTGAATACGTATGAGACTTTTCCTGTTCTTAGCTGTACAATGTTCACACTCTAATGAGGTACTCATCCTGCATAGATGAACTTTTCTGGCATTCTTATTCTTTATCATAAGAAATATAATTGTCTATTCAGACTTCTTGAAAATAGGTGAAACACCACAGACTTCAATCAGGTAATCCCACAGACTCAAATACAGATGGGGCTGTAGGAAATGAAAGACAGAAGAGCAGTGTTATCTATATTGCAACCTTTTTGTTCAGTTTTCGGTCTGACCACAGCTTACAGCCTGTAGTCAAAGGAAAGGTTAGTTCTAAAGCACAGCATCACTTGTTGAAGGTTATGATCATATTCTTTATAAGAATCATAAAAAATAAAAGGGAAGATTGCTCCTGCATTTAATTTGAAGTTCTCTGACTGTACTTAGGGATACCTACCCACCATCTAAATGAGCTCCCATAATATGAGTTAAGGTTATTGTAATATAAAATGGGGCACACATTGTTAGTGCATACAAGAGATTTGATTAAAATCATTGTGATCTCTACAATTCCTACCCTAAACTACTGAAAACCATTGTTAGCTATGCAAGCGCATTTGATTTTTAACCTCATGCTGCATTTGAAACTACAAGAAGCACCAAGAACTTCTTTACATTACCACGTTTCTTCTTTAAAAAAAAGAATACCATATTTCATTTAAAATAGAGACAATCTATAATGCAGACTGTATGAGAGATCATTACAAATGTTTTAAATATAGTTTGACTCTAAAGGAGGCAGTTGACTTACAATTTATTGGGTACTGAGAACTAGACAACTATTTTGCATTTTCTGAAGAAAACAGAGCAAAGAATTAAAAGGATTAAGATAGTAAAATATTGTGATAATTTTTCTACCAGCACAATGAAACAAAAGATTCTTTGAAGCTAATATTTCCCAAATTAATCAGAAACTTCAAATACGATATTGTAAATATTTTTATAACCTAACATCATGCCTTTAACTGTAGCAAAATATCCTTTAAAAAAAAAGTGCAGCTCAGGCTTTCATGATTCACAGAGAAACAGTTAAAATTATGATCCATTGCATGTTGTCCCTGCTTGAAGGAGGCATTTGACTAGATGAGTCCAAATGCCTCTTTCAAATTATTTGAAATTATTTTGGTTTCTTCTTTTGAAATCTAGAGTTGTAGTGTAGGCACAATGAAGCAGCATAGAATTTAACAGCATTTCTGCAACTCCATAGATGAGTACTTGTAATCACCTACAGCTCTGAAAACAAGGTGAAGGGTGGGTTTTTTCTGTTTTTTTTTTACTTTGAATTTTATACAGGATTAATATTATTTAATATTTAAAAAATCTTTTAAGAAGTTAAATATTTATATCTTCCAATCAAACTTAAATATAACAAGAATGAAGGCGTAATAGAAGATTTTAGTGGAAAAAGCTCTTGTGCCTATGTTGACAAAACACTCTATATACACCTAACACCTCCTTTACTGTTTACGTCCCTTGCATAACTGTCTTTTACTTAGAATCGATTTCTGTTTAGTGCTATTGGTGAGATAATTATCTCCTTAAAGTGGTAAATATTTATTTATTACATAAATTTTGAATCAAGTTATTATACTAAAAGAAATATAAACTTTTTCATAATGGGATATAAGATACTGGTTTGTAGTTATAAATTTGTCATGAAGTAAGAAATAAGATTTATTTTATCAGAACTTGATATAGTTTCTAAGCAGTAGATGCAATAAACACATCTTTGCGTACTACCTCAACTAGAAAACCAGACCAAATCAATATTTTGTTCAATATAATGGCATAATGTTAAGGAACACTGTTGGAGTACTTTCATTTAATTTAATGTAATTTCATTTCATTTCATTTCATTGCATTTCATTATTATTGCATTGTATTGTGTTACATTAAGATATGTTTGTAAGGGTCTCCTGAGTTTTCATGTCATTGTCATCATTCTATTACCATGTTTTGCAACTATTAAAGTTAGTCATAAGTTACTTTGATCTGACAGAAAAGAATTTCACAGGCTCTTGATCCCTTCCAGATTTTTAGGCTTTGTTTTTGAGGATTCTTGAGATTAAAATTTCCATTCTTTTAGTGGATGACAGCTGTTATGGAGATGTAGCACTTAATCTTCTCCTTTCATCTTTTGCTTTCATTGCTTTTAATTAACTAGTTCTAATTATTCTCAGACTGCTGAAAATAGAGATTCCTTTCACTGTAATTCACTCCCAGAGTCATGAGGCAGTAAAATTCCTTTAGAAACTGAAATTTTTCAAGTTTTCAAGCCAAACTAATCCACAAATCTAACAGTAGTCAGTCAGTCTGACAGTAATTTATGGTTTTCTTCAGATTAAGCACATACTGAAATGTTAGTAAAACCTGAAAATTTATACTCTGAGATTGTGCAGAGGCAGTGGTAAGTCTGTAAGGATTAATATTTATTTCCCAACAACCCCTCCCCCCCAGAGAACATGACATTATAATTTAGTTCCCAGGAAAGTAGTGCTAAATTAGGATGATGTGAAAAATGTTATAACTGCTCTTTGGAAGCCATGGCTAATTTGTGATTTAAGACTGGATAAAATATTGAGACATTTGCAGTAAATTATATTTTTTCATTTAATATCAAACATAGGAAAACAATGTTAAAATAAAGGAGTTTTTGTCAGGACAAGTTTACCCTTCTGCTACATAAATGCTGCAACAGAAAAGGCACATTTATCTCCAAAACAGGAGATATTGGTCTTGGAACTAAAGAAAATAGGTAATCAACAGCTGACTTTTGTAAAGAAGCTACCTTGTTTACTGTTCTCCTCTCTGCATTGAACTCTTAGGCTTTACTTAATGGGCACTGTAATGAAATAGTGTTTCATCCTCTTATGATTTCTTCGGCTTAAGGGATTTTTCTCTGTTTTTCCTGATTTTGTTATTCAAAAAAAGTGATGTATTGCGTGTATTTACAGAGGAACTCGGTCCAGAAGAGACCTGCTAGGGAGAAATTAACATGTCATTCTATGACTGATATTTTCAGTCACTTCAGACAGTGTTACAATGTTCAGTAGAAACTGGGCTGAATTGAAACCATGCATACAAGTTGTCTCAAATTTTGAATATATTTGCTAATGTCTTGTCAGTTTATGCTGTGAAGTAGTGAGGTAAAGTCTAAGATTCTGAAATACGTCAAAAAAACCTCTCCAAAACCAAAACCAACCAAACAAAAAAACCCTTGATTCACAACAATTAAAAAATAGTGTTTAAAATTTGAAGCACTGCCCACAGAAAAACTGAGGAAACAAGTCTTGAAAGGTGTACAATTGAACAACCACTAAAATTCTGTAGACATCGTTGAACATATTATAATCTCATATGAAGAATGGAGATCTAGCACTGAGCATAGAATCAGTACCCAAACAGTCTGCAGTAGCAAAGATCCCAAAATCAGCACAGAATGAAAAATGTAACTCTGTGTGCTGTCCAAGTAACCCTAATCAGAGGCAATGCTGAGTAAGGCAGGTGAGACGACAAAACAAAACAAGTATATTCTTTTCATCTGTGTGCCTTGAGGAATCTCTATCATGACCACGTAATGTGCCTTGGAGAATTGCTTCAAGATTAGTCCTATTCTTATTTACTCTTCAGTCAGAAAGCAACATACTATAAACATCAATAGTTCAGGGAAAATAAACAAACAGAAACCCAGAAACATCACCGTTTTTCTCTTCTGATTTTAGAATAAATTTCATGTTATTTTGTTACTGTAATAGCCATTCCAGATAAACATCTGTAACCTCAGCTGCATACAGAACTTAAGGTAAACCTTGAAAAAGAAGTTCAGACATGAGTCAATTAATGTGACACAGGTATCATGGAGATGTGACAAGATTTTTTAAAAACAGAATTCTATTTAGAGGTGTTGTATAGGTATTTAGACTGTTTAAAACATGCCAGGATGTAGAGATGCATGGGTCACTATTTCTCAACATTTTAAAGAAAAACTTGGAGAAGTTAAATATGACAAAAAGTGCAAAATATCTAAAAATAAATCAAAATAAATAAATATGGAATCTTCCCTAAGGAATAATGTTTCTCAGCATCTTTTTTATCTTTTATAGGATGTAAAGTATAGCTAAATTACAAAGAGGCTTTTATTCCGTTAGAAAAATGTGGGTTTGAAGCAAGGTTAGCTATCAGAGTGAATATTTGCAATTCAAAGGGAATAATGCCTTGGACTTCTTTGTGCAAGTCAGAAGGGAGCTATTTTAACTGGACTAACATAATGGTTAATCATCTACTTGATGCTGCTACCTGGTATAGAAATGTACATGCACTTTTTGCTCTCCTTAGCTTGTAGAGGAGATTATTCTTCTGGGATCATTCCTTTGAGGCAATAAAATATGTGAAGACTTCCACTATTATTGGTGTGTCCTGAATTTCTGTTTCAGGACTATTATATTTACATCTGCATAGAATCTCCTTCCTTTAGTTACTTTTGATTGAGGGCTAGCTCCATTGTACCTAAAGAGGAATTAATATATTTCTATTGTCTTGAACGATATTAATTTAACTTCAGACATATATATTAAATTAATATCTGCTATTTTTGCGTTTTACTTTGTATAAATAGGTAAAATAATGCCTCTCACTGGAGAAACATATAGAGTAAAATCTGATTCAAGATTAAGACATCTAAATGGAGTCATCTGCAAAATAAAAATCTTTATATCTGTTCTATCCCTGTTTTCATTTTACCTAATAGAAATCTAGTCAAAGCAGTTAATGGAAAATAAAGTAAAATGTAGCAAGAAGATGCTAAAATTATTACCTAGTTGTTTTGTGTGCTTTAGGATAATCTTGGGTACATAAGGTATCTATATAGTGTTGATGCATTATCTGCAAATTCACATTTGCAGATAATAGTCAGAAAAGACTGGCAGCTCTAGATGACACTAGATGAGTAACAGGATTTTGCCCTCAATGGCTACTTTAGACGGGACTGAATCAACACAGAAGTTTAAAAGTGATGAAACCAAATTAGTATGAACCATTTTCAGCGCAACCTTAGAATACAAACTTCCTATCCTTTTTACCATGATAGTTCTTGAGGACTCTCACTAAAAAGAGTCAAAATGTTTAATCTAAAAATATTATTAATAAAATAAGAAATACTGAAATTCAATCTGATTAATAAAAGCTTTATAATAGCTATATCTGTGACCTATCTATTCTCACTAATTTCAGTCATTTCTCTAACTAAAAAAGTGTGCAGTTTCTCCAAGAACATTTGAATTACAGTGTCAAATGTAAATTTTTGGCATAAAGTATTTATGTAAATCTTTGAGATAAATGCATATATACAATACCATACTGAAATGGAAGGATTTTATGTAGGCTGTTCTTGTTCAGGGCAGTGATACGCAGACACAAAAGGATTTCTGATTATACAGCAGGTCATGTAAGAGTTGGACTAGGTGATCTTCGAAGGTCCCTTCCAACCTAAGACATTCTATGATTCTATGTAATTACTTTAAGCTGATTGCCTTCAGAATCTACTCTAGCACTTTCATACTCAGCAAAAATATGTAAGGTCACTCAGGTCTGGTGTTTCAATCACAGCAGCATCATATCTTTGAGCTATAGTATCTGTTTGCAAATATAACAGATCTACTCATCAGAGTTTATCTTCTTTGTAACCAGAATTGCTTTTATTTGGTATGTATTTTTCAGGTATATTCTCAGATATGGCAACTATTTAAAAGTTTATACAGATATTTTATAGATCAGGAGAAAGAGAATGTTTTCACCTCCTGTAGAGTGATTTGAAATATTGCCTGTCCACTCTAAATGGAGAATCTAAAGCAAGATGCAGGAAATATGTTTAACTGCTAGAACTTTTTGAGTACAATTCCAATAGTAGTCATCATCTGTAAACCTTTTAGTCTGGGACTAAGGAATCACCTAGACAGATTGATGGAAACTGTTTTAAAAGAAGTTACCAGTGATCAAGTTTTTACGTTAAGAAATATTCAGAATAAGTTGCATGGAAAATCCAAAGAGACTTTCATTTGTGCAATTGGGCTGAGACATGGAAAATAACATCTAATGTTGACAATTATGCAGCAATACATGTTGACAGGAAAAACACTGACCTGAAATTTAAATTACACAACACTATTTTTTTTTTTTAATTTCCTTATATAGATCTTAACTGGGAGTGAAGATTTTGGGAAAAAGATACAAATTATCCTACAGACCCCATGTCAAGAACACCTAAAAAAGTATTTCTTGGTTGTATGGAAACTAGCTGTTACATATTGAATAGCAAAGAAAATACGCATTTCACAAAAGAAAGTGTACCGTAAAAGCATGTGGTAATAGGTTATATAAACCACAAAAAATATTCTAACTCATGACCTGCCTTTCACATTATCTAGCCCCATTTCGAGGAAGATATGTACTTTTGTAACCAGCACTAATGTTTATTCCATTCAGGCTGTAGCTATTTTGACTAGAATATATTTTTCAGTTCATTAGGTATATAATATCACTGTGAGATATACAAATAATTGTGCATCATTACTTTTCAGGTCCAGTTTTAGACTATGTAATTTCTATTCTAGAAAAAACTAAAAGAATTTTCCTTGGTAATGACATATATGTGAGTTATTAACTCTTTGGCTATTGTATGAATTTAGATAAACTATAAAGTTTTCCTGCTTCATGTTTCACTGACTGTCCTCTAAATGTTACCTCCCTGTTTAAATGTTATACCCCTACTTAAACATGGAATATCAGTCATGAATTCTGTATGAATACAGAAATTTCTCACTGAATATTTCCTAAGGATAACACTTATTTTTAGTTAAAAACCAAACATAACCCCCAGTAACGACCAATATACATAAGGGTGTGGCTTTGTTTAGGTTTCAGTTGTTTGTTTGGTTTTGCTATTTCAGGGATAGTAGAAGCCCTGTAATTCTTCTGAAGCATATAAATTATTTAAACCAGTAAGTACACAGTTTTCATCAAGGAGAAATAATAACCTGAAAGAAAATGCACAACAAAATTGTAGGTTTCACTCCTGTATGCTGGAAATTTTCTTTTTGCCAGACTATTGTAAAAACTTCAGCATTCTGAAGTTCTGCTACTACGCTATAGAGTCATTATTTCTGTGCAAAAATAGGTTGTTCCACATTTGACAGATGGGTGCATTCTGAGTTAATAAGAGAATTAAACTTCCATGAATATTGAAGATTTTCAAAACCTGACTGAACACAGTCCTGGGAAACCTGGTCTACCTGAACCTGCTTGGGGAGTTGGAGTAGACGATCTGAAGAGGTCCCTTCCAACCTAAATGATTCTATGAATCTGTGAAATGCATAGAAATTGCACAGCAGCAATGGACAGTGACTTAAGTCACCACGTATTCCCAACTGAAGAGATTTCTGAAAACCAGACTGATTTGGCTGTGAGAAAAGGATAAAAACCAGGAGCAGTAATAATATAGAAAGAAAATTTAAAATAAAAGAAGAAAGTTAAAGGAAATCAAAGTTTCCTGCAGTTGTCTATACCTTTGCTGTTGTTATCTTTCAGTGATTCATTGTCTTTGTCTTGGAAGTATATGAAAGCCACTCTGAGTGTAAAATCCACACAAATACAGTGGAGGTATAGCTGTTTAAAAGAGAAGTGTAAGACGTTTTTAAAAAGTTGCACGAAGTTCAAGTCTAGTGTTGAGGTAGTTCACTGCATGCAAGTGAATAGAATAATAAACATTAAGTGGATTCATCCTATTTGGATTAATTAAGGCTGGAGTTTTAGCACCTGTTCCAGCTCTTTTGTTTCACTTCTGTGTACACTTGACCTGAAAAGAAAAAAAATAAAAGGAGAAAATTACAATATTTGCCATCTGTTTTCCCATATTCTCATTACTGATTGTCTTTTAAAATTAAGCTTTTCTACCTTTGTAGTCCAGCCATTTCAGAATCATTCTACTCCCAGTTTCCTGCTACTTTCCTGTAATGCATGATTTATTCTATACTGCATGCCCAGTATATGGGGGTTTTTGTGTCAACCAAATTCAATGGACACTTGTTTCTCAGTCCATTAACAACTAGTCCCTTTCCAGACAAGTCTTTAAACAACAATTCTCTGATCAGGACTCAAATTGGGTTGTCTCAGGGTACCCTTTCTTTGATTGCTTCATATAATTAAAAGTAGACCTAATTCTTAGTGTCTTTAGATTTGACTGGAAATAAACAAAGTGTCAGATATAATTTGAGATGCTGGAGTGATCTGAACCATGACCGAAGGAAGAAAAACATACATTCTTCTACAAAGAAGTCAGATACCCTGAGTAAACCTGAGCCTCGGTCTATGGGAAATCTGTGATACTTACAATACACAACAGAAGAATCAAATGTCTAGTCAAATGGACAAATGCTTGAACAACAAATCTTCTCAGCTATTGATATAAAGAAGACTTTCTGTATTACTTTAAGTGCTTTAAAATATTTTTCAATCTGAAAAGCTTTAAGGAAACTAATGAAGAGCTTGTAACAAGAGAATGGTTTTTAGGTATGCATTTTTTAAAGAGAATTCAGTTAATGTAAATTGAAAGAATGGACAGAACGAAAAATGCATGAATGCAGGATTTCTAGACAGTTTGTGATATAGATGTTTTCTGATAAGTTACTAAAACTAGACTATTAGATAAATTGGCTTTTTGGTCCATACATCCCAAATGAAATATCGTCTTTCAAACTGCTAAATAAAATGAACATTTTTTCTCTTTTTCAATATTCTGTTCACAATATTTGCAATGTTGGGCAACACAAGGAGAGAATTGGTCCGAATTTGTAACCTGGAGGACTCTGTAGCAGTGTCTCTGAAAGCCTCAATAGACCCAGTGGTTAAGTTTAGCTCTGAAAATGCAGATTTCTGTCAGGGGCTCCAGGTTTGTCTTCTTCTAAACTCAGAAGAGTCCAGAATCTCTTCAAGATTAGTACAGATATATTTTATCCACACTACATTGTAGAGAAAAAGAAAGAAAAAGAAAGAAAGAAAGAAAGAAAGAAAGAAAGAAAGAAAGAAAGAAAGAAAGAAAGAAAGAAAGAAAGAAAGAAAGAAAGAAAGAAAGAAAGAAAGAAAGAAAGAAAGAAAAAGAAAGAAGATCCACCCAAAGTTCAACCAAAAACCAGAAAGAGTTTGACTGATATTTGCTTTTGAATGGAAAAATTTTACCAAAATATATGCAGTTTAAGCATGGCAAAATCTGTCCAGTTCTGTCAAAGTTCAGTAATTAGGGAATGCACTGCTCAAACAGGCTGTAATGTGTCATAAGGGAATCAAGCTATAGAAATGTAGGAACTGGTTTTATTTTAGATATATCAAAAACTTACCAATATATATCTATTACTCTGCATAAATTTTAATCAAGAACAATAAGCTTTTATTTTCTTCTTCCTGAAGAATTTTGACGACTTGCATACAAATTCCAATGTGCAAAAAATGTCTATTTAACTGATATTACATGAAACTCTGACTGACAAACATTCAGTGATTTCAAAAAGTTTTAAATTATTCTTGTCTTGTTACAAATTCTGTTTAAAGGTCTGTCATGTTGCTTATTAGTTACGTCTTCAGAAACACTTTCAAAAATTGATTTCATCAGTTAGGATAAATGAAGAAAATCTGAATTTAAAGGTTGAACATGAAATATCTATATTTTTATGACTTTTTATTTAAAGGTGCAGCATTATGGGCAGAGACACAATAATTAAAAGCTTTAATAAACTTACACTGCTAAGAGATAAGATATGAGTCATTTTCCTTCTGGTTGTCTCTCTTTTTTTGGTTTTGTGGGTTTTTTTGTTCGTTGGTTTGGATTTATTTATTTTTTGGTTGGTTGATCGTTTGGTTGGTTTTATGTTTGTTTTGTTTTGTTCTTTGTTTTGTTTTATCATCACACCTGTGGACAGAAAGTGCATGAAAGCTGCTAGAAAGCTTTCTCAGGTTTTTTGAACCATGTTGTGCTGAATAATTATTCTGTGGAGTTTACATAACAGGTATTGCACTTGCTATTTGGAAATATAATTCAATTTTGCACATTTTCAAATAAGTTACTCATATCTCTTCTGCTGTTTCTTGTTCTAAGGCTAGACTCATAGAATCACAGAATCAATTAGGTTGGAAAAGATCTCTGAGATCATCAAGTCCAAACTTTGATCCAACACCTCGTCTGCTAGACCATGGCACTAAGTGCCACCCACATCCAACCTCTTCTTAAATACCTCTAGGGACAGTGTATGTACCGCCTCACTGGGCAACCCATTCCAATGCCCAATCACTCTCTGACTCACTAATATGAAGTTCAGTTCTAGTAATTAAAAAAAAATAACCTAATGAGTTATATTGTAATTGCTTATTTTGATATTAATTTATTGTTCTTGTCTTATTCCTAACTAGTTGATATTCTACTATTCTTTTATGACAACATCATAAGGCAAAGGTTTTTTCCATTATAGGAAAGATTTGCTATAATATCCTGTTTGCTGGTTTGGTTTTTAGCTCCAATTTTTTTAGACAATTTTTCATGCATAGTCAAAGGCATTAAGTACCTTAATGCTTATTAGTATGTATCTTTGGTCAGAAACTGTTTCTGTGTAATGCTACAGTAAAGAAAAAGTAGTTTAACAGAAAAATGCTGGTGTATTGCAGACCCTGGAATGTAGAATGAGGGAATAATACATAATTTCAGAATCTATTTGCCTTTTCTTATGATGGATGGAAAATGCTGTTAGTTAAGAATGTGAGGAAAACACTAACCCAATGTCAAAGAAATAGTAGGCACTTCTCAATGTCACCCATTTTCATTTTATGAAATTCAACAAATAATTTGAGACAAACTGCATGACCATTCTTAAAGGGTAGCACTACACCAGTACTGTATTTTTATCAGGCATATAAATCAAAAACATTACAGGAAAAATTATGTGTAGATACAGTCAATTAGCTTTTTTCCATATCTTAACTTCCCAAGAACACCTTTCTCAAACCTATGTGGGTTTTTTGGATAGTAAACTTTGCAACTATAGAGAGAAAGCTTAGACATAATAAAATCCTAGAATCATGAAGGTTGGAAAAGACCTCCAAGATCATTGAGTCCAACCTTTGACTGAACACCATCATGTCAACTAAACCATGGCACTAAGTGCCACATCCCATCATTTCTTGAACACTTCCAGGATGGTGACTCCACCAATTTGCTATTTACTTTTTTGTTAGTTGTGAAAATTCCCTTTTAAAAAATTTGGTGTCTTAGATACAACTTCTCAGAAATTTTCAGAATCAGTGGGAATACACATTCAATTATACTTTAATTGTTAGCTCAATTTAACTTTACAGTATAATGAAACAAGCAGTAGTAAATACTGACAGGGTCATACAAATCTTAAGTGGTGTAAATACAATTATTTATTACAATAACATGACCAAAAGTTCCCTACCCTTACATATGTGACTAAATTGCTGATGCTTCTGGACTTAAATTTTCCTTATTCAGTTTCTAATGCAGTTCCACACATACAAAAAAAATTGTTTTCATCAGGAGAATATCAATACAGGTATTTAAATTCAGCTCCTATCAGTCTTAGCATCTTTCATAATTTCTGTGATTTACCTTAAGAAATGGTGAAAGTGGGGTGAAAAATCATTGCTCTCAGTATCATCTGAAGCAATTCTCTAAGTCTTAGAGGCATCTGCTCTTTTATTTTAATGTATATGTGTGTGTGTGTGTGTTTGTGCACATCTGATGAGTTCCTACAGATTTCTTATCTGTTTGACTAATTTCAAATAACATTTTTTGCTTCTGGTACCAAATTTGTTTAAGCCAATAACCTCTGGAGATCTATAAGAGTGAAAACTTTAACTAATGATATCAGTTACCTTTCTCTTTTTTTCACTAGAAGGTGTCAGGTTTTATTCTCCATTACCTCAGTGCAGTTATGGATTTCATTGATCAGTTAGTTCTCTCTTTTATTCCATGTCACAGCCACTAAAGAAAGTGGGATCACAACTGTTTTACTGATTCTGTATCTTAACTTTGGTTAGGGAAAGATCAAAGAACTTGCCTCGTGTTTGAATTTCAAGTACACAATGAAAATAACTGATGGAATCTATGGTCTACATTAACTCATAGACTTTCATAGAATTACACAAATAAAATGCAGATATAATTCTGGCTATTTGGAGATAACATTTAATCATCAGTAGAAATTTCTACATCAGTTGAAATTTAATTTATACATCTATGTCATAAAAATAATGTCTCTTCTTCTAACCTTGAAATGTAATATGTTTCAAATGTAATACATTTAATTTACAGTTCAGTAGTTTCTTATTTCCTCCTTTTTTTCTCTAGTGAAGACTCCACTGATAAATGACTTCATATATGTTCCTTGAAGTTTCTATATTATCATATTTTATAGCATCCATAAACAACTAGGGAAAAAAAACTTAGATTTCACAACCAAATCTCTAGGAAGTGCCATTTGACTGTTTTTAACAACCTTTGAAAATGCTGCTAGCATTTCCTGACAATTTTCATTTAGGTGTTGCTGCTCTAACAGTGACTTTGTGGTAGCTATAGCAGTGTGCAGATAACCCCTAGATGTTTTAGCCTGTTCATTAATAATGCTCCTTGGTCGTCCTCAATTTGGTGATGCTTCTCGAATCTGAGTAACTCTAAAATAGCAATTCCAGTACAGTTCTGTCATAGCTGAGGATTTGGACTTCCGGACTAGTATGTGTTGTGACTTCAGCAATCTTTTCTTTCTTGAACTGGTGTTCAAGACAATTGTTTTGACAACCTGAATTAAATTTTCTTTTACCCACTTATCCATACTCACCTCCTCAGATTTATATCCTACCCTCACCAATTGTGGGTTTACTTTGGTTTAGTTTGGGTTTTCCTTTGTTTTTCCAGACCTTCTGTCTCCTGGCATCCTTGTTTCTCTCCTTTTCTTACTGTTCCGAACTTTTAAACATCTGCTTCTATCCCTCATAGTCTGAGTCCTATGAGAGATAAAAGAGCCTTTTGTCTCATCAGAAAGCCTTTGTAGAAGAGAATCTACATGGTTACCCAGTAGGGTAGAGGTTATATGGAGCTGTGTAATTAACAGTCAAGAATATGTCAACCTAATCAGGATACCCTTCACAGGAGATGTAAATGACATCTCCTCACAAGTTATCTTGAAAAATTTCAAGTCATAGTTGCAACTTTTGAAACATATGAGCTTCTAAATACTATACATCTATTTCTTACAATTCAATTTATACATACACATCAGAAAAATAATGATTCCGGACCATTCTGGTTAAAAATTTTTCAGAAAGCTTTATACTAAGGGAGACAGTTAGGAAAATTAATTTAGAAGTGTCCTAGTTAGAGCAGCCAGGACCAGTTCATCACTGTGTGGGTGTAACCCAAACCGTGTATTCCTCTATGTCATTTCCCAGGAACTGTTAACAATAGACCATTTGCAGCAGCTGCCCAGAGCACCCCTGACCCCTCAGGCTATAAGCTGGGTGTTAAAAAGCCATCCATTATTCATTAAGGAAAAGTAGAAAAATGTTAAATTAATAAGTGATTTATTAAGCTATCATTTTAAAATTGATTTAAAAATAAATAATGAATTCAGTTTTGAAGTAAGTATATTTTGAAACCAGAATTCGCTCATATTTGCAACCATGTATCATGATCAGTACTCACTCCAATGATTTTCTGTAACAGAACCCTCCAATTAAATCATTAATATCTCTCACTGTTTCATTAATTACAACATTTATTAATAAAATTATTTATGAGACTGATTGCACCATAGTTTTATTTATTTATTAAAAATCTACTGTCATCCTTGATTACTTATTGATATTATCAATTTTGATATAACAGTGAGCTTTTTTTCGGAAATGTTGTCAGTTTCTTACTATTTTCATTCATCTTTTTCTTTCGTAATTAATATCTGTCAAACATCAAAAAGTCAACTGAGAAATCAGTTGTTAACTAAATTTCAAAACCAGAGAAATTCCTAGGAATTGCATTTTTAGGTAATGCCAAACGTGTGTAAAACATTTCTTCAAAATTTTCTTTATGAAGCTTTCACTGTTAGTAGAATTATCATTCAAGGTTTGGTGTTTGTCTTTTTTTTCCCCCTAATCTTATCACCAGACTAAGTGATTAACTTCAAAGATTTTCATCCTTTAACATGTAAGTGAGTCATAAAGAACATTAATTAAATAGTTGATTGAAAAGCTATTTTGAAAACATCACAGGATAAAGAAACCATTTCCTTCTTTTTTCAAGTGATTCTCAATAATTTTATAGAACCATAGGGCTGAAGTAGAGTGAGATAAATATATCTTGCTTTGCAGAGAACACTTAATACGAACCTCAAAAACGCGGGACTATTTTTATGTAAAGCTAAAAGACGTTTAATCAGGAAGAAAATGTAGGTTTTTTCCTCCTTATAGTTAATGAAACCACTTCATCTATCAAACTAATTCAACAACAAAAGAATTACAGAAACATTAGTAAATCACTTTTTAATGCAGTGAAAAGTGGAAATTCACTGCTAAAATAATAATAAAAAAAGACTACACAATAGCATTTATTGTTTATTAACTAAGCAAGCTACACTAATAAAACTATGATGCAGTAACTTAAAAGTGCCTTTAATGGGGCATTTTACAGCTATGTCAGCTAGTGATTACCCTTTCTTCATGCAACTGAAAAAAATAACTGTGTTGCTCACAGTCAAAGAGTATTTCACTCAGACTTTTTGATCTGACTGAGAAAAAAAGAATCTTTTGCACTGGGATAAGGACGGCCCAATTCAGACCTTGGACAACTGTTTAAATATTCAACAAAATACTGTGTTCTGATTTTAGGAGTTTTTATGAATTCTGAATTCTCCCATAATATTGGGAGAAGGTTTAATATACTGGTATGTAGATGAATTTAAGTCACAACATTACAAGCCTACATTAACATGGTGTGGTGAATCAACAAACTCCTGTAACAGAAGGCGGTTCAGAGAAAATGGGTAAAGGACAATGAGCTGATGGAGCTCAGGAAAGAACATAGGGAGTGACTGACTGTTCTAAAGAAAGATGAACTTAATGAAAGAGGGAGTGGAAGGTGGACGGGTTTTTTTAGACAAATGGCTTTATCAGCTGAGCAGACTATTTGGCTGTATCAGTTAAGTGAAACAACTGGTGGTGTAATGGTTTTCCCTGAACAAATCAGAAGAACATGCATGTCTTCCAGAGCTACCAGAGCAGCACAAGGTAAGCATACACTTGGATAATCATAAAATAAAATACAAAAAATAAAATAAAAAAAAACCCCTTGTTCGAAGAGAAAAATGTGCTTGAGTTGCCTTACCCATGTACAACCAGTATAATTCTTTTTTGGCAACAGAGAACACCCACTATTCTTATGGTGTGCATGTAGGAACTGGTAATGGGAATCACATCTGTATTGTGATACAGCTGTATGTTGGATCAAGCTGAATAATAAAATGTGCTTGCATTGTGATTTTACTACATTGTTGCATCACTTTGCTATATCAAAATCTTGTGTAACACCAAAAATCCTCAGGAGAGTAAATTTGGGATTAAACATGAATCTCTTCTCTTATGGGACATAGAATCACAAAGTCATAGAACGGTTTGGGTCGGAAGAAACCTTTAAAGATCACCTAATTCCAACCCCCCTACCATAGGTAGGGACACCTCCCACTAGACCAGGTTGCTCAACGCCCCATCAAGGTAATTTTTGTTCTGACTGCAGCTTTGATCAGAATTGTTTCAAATTGCAAAATCACAAAATGAATAGGCAAATGAATAAATAAAGTGGGCTACATTACTGAGAACCTCTGTCATGGAAATCAGGACTGTTGTGTGTCATGATGAAGAACACATCATCCTGTTCACTATCTTTAGCAAGGAAGAAAAGGTTTGTAGAAGAGAGTGTTTTGCAGGATTAAGAAAACTGTATGCAAAGTAGTTAAACATGTGCAATGTAATGCAGTAGGTGTATTGCTTCCTGTGCTTAGGCACTATTTTAAAGAATTTTCTTGTATAGTATTCAATAATATTTTATTGTTTTAAAACACAATAAATAAGAAATAACTTTTTTTTTATTAAGGGAGAGCAAATACTCTTATTATATTGCAACCTGATATTCAGAAGTCCAAATTGGGTCCTGCTTTTTCCCTTCTTGTAACATATATTATAACTACAAGTTGTTAATTTAGTCAATGACCAACTCAATGTAAACTACTGGTATTACTGTCAGTAAATAAAGAATTCTAATCTAGTATATTTTATAGATGTTATTTACATGTGTAAGTGTAGAAGAACCTTCTGGAAGACTTTACTATGAGGAGATTAGGTTTTATTTTTTTTTAAGGAAGCATCTTTCTCTTTGCTTAAGAGGCATCTTTCCTAGAGAGAGTTTTAGATGTTTTCTTCTGAGGATGATAAAAGCTCTGAGAAGAACAGGGGGTATATCTTCCCTTGAGCCCAGTACAGATTTGTGCTGAGGTGTTGTGTTCTTGACATTTGAAATAAATTTTTCTAAAACCTTACACTGCCTGGTGTTTTGGGGGTACCTGCATGCAGTTGACCCTTACAACATGTAAATTTAAATAGAAAATGGAAATAAGACTGAGAAAAATGCATTTTTATCCGAAAGATCATTTTGACCTCTCATATAACTAATAAAGATGATAGAAAGGTTTTATACAATTCTGTTAGTAATCTGAAGTAAAACAAACATCTGCTGTTTGTCCTCTACTTTGTTAGTTTTGCAAGTGTTTTTTCTTTCCTGTTACTAAGACAGAAAAAGGGAAAATGAAGGAAACCATAATAATTTCCAGTAATTCAGGGGAGAAAATTTAAAAAAAAATAAAAATACTGGAAATGTGACAATGGTTTTCAGGTTAGTATTTCAGAGCAATTGTTCCAATTTTATTTTTTTCTAGAGCTTGTACCTCATTTTTGGCAATTCATAGCTATGAAATCTTATTTTAATATTACTTTTAATGAAGACTGAGAAAAGTGTCTTTTGGAAAAGGTATTTCTTAATTTCCTTCATAGTGTTAGAAGTCCAATGACATGGTAATTGAGAATTTGAAAACTGAAATTATACCAGATTGTACAGAATTTGGTTGGGATAGAGTTAAATTTCTTAAAACTAAATGGTCTGGTGCTATATTTTACATTTCTGACCAAAACAGTCCTGATACTCATGTTTTAGTTCTTTTGTTCTTACACAGAGATGCGGTCTATTCTGCCTTTCACCTCCTCCATTGAGGCTGGGACTGCAAAAGGCGTTGGGAGGGGACACAGTCGGGACAGCTGACTCCAACTGACTAAAGGAATATTCCACACCATATGACATCATGCTCAGTATATAAAGTGGGCAGAAGAAGGAGGACATGAGGGATGTTCAGAGTGATGGTGTTTGTCTTCCCAAGTCATATGATGCAGCCCTGCTTTCCTGGAGCTGTCTGCCCATGAGCAGTGGCAAATGCATTCCTGATTATTCTTATGTGTGCCTTTTGTTTTACCCATTAAACTGTGTTTATCTCAAACCATGATTTTCTCACTTGCATCCTTCTGATTCTTTTTCTCATCCCATTTTGAGGGAAATAAAACTTAGGGTGCTTATCTGCCTACCTTGGTTACCATCAACAACACTGATATTACTAAAGACTTGCCAAATAGTGCAGATTGAGAGTTATATTGGTACTAAATTGATGAGAGTTCCCCTATTAATATAGAATTCATTACAAACTTTTAGTTTGTTCTGGATATCTTTCTTATTGGTTGCCACTGACAGTGTAAGATAGATACCCTGAAAAATACAGCAATAAGATAACATTGGAGACTCAGGCTGCAAGCATTAATGATTAATCAGTGATAAAAGAATTGTGTAGCAAAAATTACATGAAGCTTCCCACAACTGATAACATAGGCGTAGTTGTCTTTGAAGTAAGGTTTCATAGGGTACTGGAGACTATGACAGAAATAAGTAATTACACTGCTTCAGAATCTGTTATACAGCACTGATCACTCCGATATCCTGTACTGTACTGCTGCATATGCAAATATTACCTCATTGTCATTAGAGAGTTGTATTTTAGTACTTGATCTAAGGTTTCATTAATTGCATTTATTGGTTATTCACATTTAAAGTCTTACTGTTTGATCTGGATATGGCAGCATAAGGTAAAATTCTGCCATCAGCGCTGGACCATTAATGACATTTTAGAATAGTTTTTCTTTCTTATTGTATATGCAATATACTCTGCAGATTGCAAGGGTGGTTTTTTCACCCTAATATCATACAGTTTATGGCCAAGATTTCTATTTTTGTTTAAAAATTGATATATTTTAAATAATGTCATAACTTTAAAAAAAGAAAATTACCTTCCTTCCTTCCTTCCTTCCTTCCTTCCTTCCTTCCTTCCTTCCTTCCTTCCTTCCTTCCTTCCTTCCTTCCTTCCTTCCTTCCTTCCTTTCTTCTTTCCTTCCTCCCTCCCTTCCTTCCTTCCTTCCTCCCTCCCTCCCTCCCTTCCTCCTTTCCTCTCTTCATGTGTGTTGTTGAATTATATTTTAAAATATATTTTACATGTAATTACAGAGGGAAAACGCACCCATTCTTGTAAAACACTGTTTCCATATGCTCAAAAATCAATGTAATTGTCCTTGTTTTTAATAGACTTCAGGTTAATTTCCTTTTTCATCATATAATATGTACTATGGTGTTTACAATTACATACATTGAAGCAAAATCTAATTTCTGTAATAGTGCAGAAACTTCTAACATTAAATATACTAAGTCAGTTCTAACTTCTCTGGTTTGAGACACAATGGAGGAAAGCAGAAAAAACAGAAAAGTGGTTAAATACAGCGACACAACTCTGAGTAGCTTTTCAGTATGGGTAGAAGGAAGCAAGTTTTAATTACAAAGAGCCTTTTTTTTTCTGTCTACTTGAAGTCACCTCTGTGACATCAAGATGAGGTGCCCTGACAAAGATCATGATGTCAGAGAACTGTGACTTCAGATGGAAGAATCAAGAGAAGCAGCAGATGAATTCTTATAAAATAAACCTTTGCTTCCATAAAAATGTCTTTCTTAATAAGAAACAAGAAAAGAAAAAAGCAAAAGAGATGTGACATATTTGGGTTGATTTCTTTCCCCTAAACAAAATGCCCTTTAATATTCAAGATGTATCCCAAACACGCTGATTTCTATAACCTCTTCTTGTAAGACTTAACCCACTACAGACTTAATATTTTTTTTTAAGGAGTCTTCAGATATTTCTACTAATTCTTATGACAGCTAAAACTTTCATATTCACAATGCCCACATAAATGTCTTCCATATAAAGTCAATCAGAAAGCAATCTTATAGCTTCTGCCATCTCACGATTCATTCTTTCAGTTACTGTGTTGTGCAATGCCTAGAGACAGATGGAATTAAATACCTAATTGGAAGGCAGCTGAAGACATGACAAGAAAACACAAAGATGTAATTTTTCTGTGTTTTCATTTATATCTGCATTAGACTTACATTTCACATTTGAATATAAATATGTTAAATAATCAATCTTAATTTAGCTTAAAATACTTATCATTTGTATGACTATGAATTAATGTAACATAATTTATATCATAGAATCATAAAATTATCTGGATTGGAAGGAACCTCAAAAATCACCTAGATTCAACCCCTTCTACTAGACCAGATTGCTCAAAGCCTTGTAGCAAATCAGGTTCAACTTGGGAAAGAGCAATATCATTCACTGTTAATTAAAAACACAGTAGGATGTTTAGAAACAAAGACAAAATCAAAACTCTTTCCCCTGTCCCCATCCTCTTTCTTTCAGGCTCAGTTTTACTCCCTCATGTAGTGGGGAATGGGAGTTGCAGTAAAAACAATTTGTCTCTGTTGCTCCTTCCTCTTCACGCTGACAGAAGCCTGTTATGACGTGAGGTCTCCTTGGGCTGCACCTTCCTTCCATCTGCTGCAACATGAGGTCCTCCATGGGCTGCAGTGTGGATATCCTCTCCAACATAGTCCTCTCCATAGATCTCATGATGAAAACCTGCTTCACTGTAGGCTTCTGCACAGGCTGCAAAGGAAACTCTTCTTCAGTACCTGGAGCACCTCCTCCCCATGCTTCTCCTCTGACCATGGTGTCTGCAGGATTGTTCAAATTTGTTTATCATTCCTTTCTCTCACAGCTGCTTTGTAGCATTATTAGCCCCTTCTGAAATATGTTTTACAGAAATTACCAGTATCTTGGCTGAGAGGTTCAACTGACAAGTTTGCTGGAGCCATCTGGAACCAACATGGGACAGCCTCTGACCTCTCAGAGCATACCCTTGTATGCTCTCACCCTGATAAAACCTTCTTAAGTAAATTCAATACAGCAATCTACCTGAGATAAGAAAACGTAGTGAAGTTTCTTGGCAGTATAAAAAGAACTTTATGGTTTGATGTTTAATATTTAATGCTATGAAATATTACTATTTTCTTTTTTTCTACTTTTTTTTCCCTTTTTTTTTTTTCTTTTTTGTAATGACTGTTTTGCTGCTACAAATAAGATGAGAAAGACTTACCATTTTCCCTGGTGAGATGTGAACTCCTCTGTGTTACTTTGAAAACTGGTTTTAATCTCCCTTGCTGATTTGAACATTCTAATTATGGTAGCTTTGAATGTGACAGTATCTTTTTCATGACTGACATCAGTAGGATGAAAGTAGTGAGAAGTAAGGAGTTCAGATGAGGAGATGATACAAAAATGAGTAGACTTATCAAGAGTTCTAGATGTGAAAATCACAAATAAAAATAAAAAATATATCCAACAGGCAAAGGTAACACACTTTGGCAATATCTGAGGTATGAAAGGAAAGGCAAAGGTGGCAGTGAAGTTAGAGACAGTCTGAGAGTGATGTTACTTGAATAATTAAATATTTTGATTGATTTCCAAAGGTAAAAGATGAGACCAAAATAATCCAAATCCCTGTTTTATACCTAGGATGTAAGATAATAAACCCTATGGTCGAGACCCTGTTCATTGCAGTACATCAACTAACTCTGTGTTCAGTGATGTAAAATTCAATACTGTCAAAATATTAGTTCCAAGTCAAATAAATTTTCATTTCTGAATTCAGAAAAAAAAGAAAGAAAAAGTAAGTCCAGAGACCATATAGCCAGACCCTTTTCAGAGATGCCAGGACCAGAAGCAATGGGTATACCTTGAAACACAGGAGGTTCCCTCTGAACATCATGAAACTATTTTTTACTGTTGGAGTGACTGAGCACTGGGACACATCAATGATTCTGGAGATCTTCAAAAGCTGTCTGGACATGGTGCAGGGCAATCTGCTATAGGTGATCCCGCTTGAGGAGGAGTTTGAACAAGATGACCTCCAGAGGTCCCCTCCAACTTCAACCAGCCCATAATTCTGTGATTGCTCTCCTCGTCCAGACTCCCTAGGACTCTCTCCACTTTGTCCCTGACTCAGGACTCCAGTCCCCCAGGTTCATAATCCCCTGCCTTAGTGATGCTGCAGCAGGGCTGGTCTCCAGCTCCCCACAGCCCTGTCCTACTTGGCCATGGCCCTGCTGAATTAAACCCACCTATGGGTGCAGGTCCCAGCCCAGCCTCAGCCCATCCCCATGCCCAGGGAGCTGCCCTGGTGCCCTTTGGTTGACCTCCCCCAGGGAGACAGTGGATGTGCTGTGCCCATCAACTCACATCACTGAATCTGCTGTTCAAAGAATAGCGACTCTCCAGCTCTCTCCCTAGAGTTTGTTTGTTTGTTAGAGTTTTATTTTAATTTATGAAATTTTCCCATCTAAGAATTATCAGGAAAGCCATAGGTATCATCCCAGTTTTAATAACTCTCCTTTTTTTGACTGTGTTTTTCCAGTAGTTTTGTTACAATTTTTATATGAAATTATCATTAACTGATAAATTCAAAGGTATTACCTATGCATCCATACAGCTTTTGGTCAAATATTTTTATTTGTTTCCCTGTAGCATCTAATGCATGACCTGAAACCCCCAGCTTCACAGAGAAAAAGAAGTGAAATTATTTCCCTGTATACAATAAGAGCCAAACGAGCATGCTAGCAGTGCAAATCCAAGAGATAACTTTTCATCAGTCACTGCAAACAAATGATTTCTTTCATTTCAAGTCAGATATAATCTGTGTTCCCACAGTGAGATAAGGGTAATCAAGAAATATTTTCTAAGTTAATTTCATGCAAAAAACCCAGTACTGCAATAAACATTTAATAAGGCAGAACACAGAACTCTTTGAATTTCATGAAGCTGTCAGTAATTTTTATTGTAAGATTCTAAAACATGTGACCCAGACACAACCCCCCCCGTCATCCACCCAGGATCACTGTGGGAATACCACTGAGCACAGGAGTGTTTAACAAAAAGTACTATTGTGGGTCCATCAAGCTTCTACAGAAAGGTTATTGTGTTCATAGTAGTCAAAGCACAATGTTTCTCAGAGATGTTGAATTTAGTCCAAACCATCACTTATCCTAAAATGAGCTATGGAAAATTATCTCAGATCTTGTGATGGATATTCTTGAGCCCATATAAATCATTTGTGGTATCCTCACTATAAAATGGGTAATTATGCTGTATAGTGACAAATCCTCTCCCAATCCTTGTTGCCCAAGGAGAGAATCATCAACACTATCTAAACTAATTTACACTTAATTGTGTAATGCAAACAAATGCAGAGTAGTGAGATTCTTACTATAGGGTTCACAGACCTAGAGTGGCTAATTTTCAGGACAGCACAAGAAGAAAATTTGTTTCTTGACTCATTCCTTTGTCCCTATATGAGATTACCTCATCTGATTATCTCATAACACTATCTTATCTTGCTTGCACATTTGTGAGATGTCAGTGGTTTTTAAATGACAGAAACATTTATTTCAGTCATACTCCATTTAAAAGGTCATTTACAGTGTTTTATGGTTTCCTCTGTTCTTTGTTATTTGTTATTTTCTCTCAGAAACCTAAATCAGTATTTCCTACAAATAACTATTTTTTTCATATAGAAATTATTGATCTCAGCCTTGTAAACCTCATTTAATCAATATGATTACTCTGGAGAACCCAGTAGTGCACAACAAAGTGTATTGAGGGGATTTGTGGGGGAAAAGGAATGTAAAAGTATCCAATCCAGTTTTGATCATGAAAATTTCTCTAATTGTGAGAAAAATGTCAAACTTTCATAACCTTTATAAGTCTGCTAATTAAGCATTTTCCATGGTTGTTAAGTCTCTGTAGAATGTCTTTTATTTCAGAGTTGAATATCTTATTAATTTATACAACAATGAGCAAACTTAAAGTGATCATTTTAGCTATTATCTACTTGCAACAGGTTTGTTGGTTAGCTATGTACTTTATACTCTAAAATTTCAATTAGACTTTTTATGCCTTAGTTTGGTTATAACCTCCTTGTCCTTGATGGCCACTATGTCCCTGTCCTCATGCTCACTTATGTCTTACCTGACTGCACACTGAGGATCCGTGAATAGCAGATCAGATGGGATATCTAGGGGAAGGTAGGAGGTAGGCCATGAAGTGATCTTTTGCTTTAAGAAGAATTCATTTGGTTTTACTTTTTCATAAAGGATTTTTTCCTTTTCCATCTCAGAGGTTTATTACAAAGCTTTTTCAGGTTTTGAACAAGTCAGACCTTTTTTTTTCTGGAAAAAATAAAAACATATACATACTTTGAAGGTAAAATAGAGTCCCTGTGGATGAAATTGTAAATACCTGAAGGAACTTTTGCATATTAATAATATTGTTTGACTAAAGAACAGTTGTTTGATATTTTTAAGTAGATTTTCAGAGAATATAAAAAGAAATACCACTCCATGGCCCTTGTGGGAAATTGAGGTGCAGGAATGCCTTTTATAATTTTTTTTCCAGAACATCAGTGTAAAAAAGAGCCAGAACAATGCCAAGATATTTTTGTCAGAAATTAAGAATTGTAAACCTGAACAAAGAGTTTTACTACATTTAGATCTAAAGGAAAAGGATTTTATTTTGCAAATACCTATATTACTATTTCTGTCTTCTCCTATACTAAATATTTATTCAAGAGGTCTAAGGGGGTGATCTAAGTGAACTAAGAAGATGATAAAACTGGCAGTTTCAGTTCTGCTTCAGCAGACACAATAAAAAAAATCTTATTGGAAATTAGCTCCCTAGTTAATATATTTTTGCACTAGAATTACACTGATGAGAGAATAGGAATTCACCATCAATGTGTCTTTCAGTTGGAACATACTCAGAATGTGTGTCTATGAATGCATACCCTGCAGCGCATTATGTACTTTCTGGTTCTGAGGGGAGTTTGTTTGTTTGTTTGTCTGGATTTGCTTGGTTTTGTTTTCAATAGACAAACTTAGCAGACAATCTGATTTAAATGGCCCCGGGCACCATGAACCATATGGCACACTGGTTGTGTGTGTCATACTGTGACATGGCACCCATTTTAATATCACAACTGCACTCAAACTGTAGAAGGCGTAGTGAATTAAAAGAAGGGCAGGACTTTAGACACCTACCTTAGAATTGCATGTCTACTTCTATTTATATATATGAATCATTACCCATTCAGCATTGTGCTAAGTGTAGTCTTCTCCAGCTGAATTATACTCAAAAACTAAAATATGTGTCCAGGGACATTTGAAGTACTTTCCAAGCCTTCTGTTGGTGCTCCATAATGACATGGGTGTCCTGTAGGTCTATCTTACATCTGTCAAGTACATGTGCATATCTTCATATGCATATGGGCATATGATGTGATCAAATAGAACCAGATTACTATGTTTAGGCAACTAATTCCCACATTTGTTTTCTTTATGTAGTCCTAACTTGAGGCTGCTGTCAATGCAATGATAATAATAATAATAATAATAATAATAATAATAATAATAATAATAATAATAATAATAATAATAATAATAATAATAATAATAATACTGACAAAGTAATGAGTTTGTCCTATATTTTGAAGTGGTTAATCACATCAATTTTAAGGTAATTTTCTACAATTAAATCTTTAAGTACTTAAATAGATACTTAAAATTTATGCATAAACATATAAGAGCTAATGCTTCAGTTTACTTCAGCTGTTACTTACTACTGAATTATTATACATACCTGAACATCTTTAAACCAGATTCTCTGCTATCTTTATACTTATAGAAATCCTTTCACCACTCTCATTCTTCAAATCAGCCTCTCACTACGACTTCTTTTTTTCCTACGCATAAATCTCAAGTTTAATCACTTTAATTAGAGTTCCATGCTGAGGAGCAAAATCAACTGCTCTTTGCAGTTGTGAGAGCAACCCACTGGCCCTGCAGCCTCCTGATATTTATTGTGTGTTGACAGTGATGGCACATGATCTAATTTGAAAGAAGTTATTTTTTTTAGCAAAAGCTGGGCCTTAGAAATAGGACTAATTTTTCAAATGTTACTTTAAAGAAATGAGCATCTGATCAGCAAATATTGAAGTGCAACAATTTATTTCCGTAGAGCAGATTCTCTTTGTAGAATGACAAGGTTCTCTTCAAGGGTACCATATAGTTCATTACCAGTAACTCATAAAATTTTAGTAAGTGAAGAAAGATGTTAACCACTAGAAGGTCACTTATATTCATTGTTGTAAAAATAATTTGTCCTGAATTTCAAATAATCTGAAAACTGCAAAATAATTGACATGCATAACACTAGAATGAAATAGCAATGCTGATAGTGCATTCTAAATCAATTTTTTTATACTGAAACTAGACATTGAATAATAATATAGTGTCAAATTATTTTAAATTACTATATGAAGAGTTCATCCTTCTAATTTCAGTTGTACTCCCACCTCATATAATGCTAAATTTAGGGACTTGAAAATATAAAAAAAAAAAAAAGATATTCAAAAAACTTTACAGTGAGCACTTATGCAAAAACCCTAGCTCTGGGCTCAAATCAGATGTATGAATTATATAAGTCACAAAAAAATGTTCATAAATTCTAATTTTCTATCTCACTCATTTTCAGTAGAAAACAAGAGAGAAAGAAAAAAATATTTTTCTGCAACAAAGATATTTCATACTTTTTCCCCTAGGTGATTTGCAGATATTGGAATTCGGCAGCCTCAAATAGTCACGGGAAGGTAATTTTGTTGGACTTTGGTGGTATCATGAGATGTTCTGTCTGTATCTTCAGATTCAGGACTCCAGCTTAATTTTTGAGGTCCATCTCCCACATACAACTTTCTCGAAGAAGAAGCCACCCAGATGGCAGTAATTAACTAACGGTTCCAGAGTAATGTACAAATAAATAGCTACAGCTTTTTCCACCTAAGAGTGTTGCAACACATCCCCTTTCCTTCTTTCACTACCTGCTCAGAAACATTTTGGAAACAAGGGAGCTGTGACATAGTTATTTACTGTGAACTGAGTCTGAATATTTACCATGCATGGCATGCAGAATATATTCCTAAAAGGTAAACAAGTCAAAGAAATACTGCTTCTGCTTTTCCTAAGATGCTGATATAATTGTGCATCTGGCCCTAACAGTGCTGTATCAGTGGCATACCGTCTTAAATAAAGAGGAAATACTGCTGAAAGAAATGTGCTCTGAGCATGAATATGAACTGTCTCCATGGCATCATTGGATTTTTTTTCCTTAAAGAATTTCTTGCTTTCTTGATGGGGAAGAAAGAGCATTATAGCAAAACCTAATTTTCAGGTATTAAGGAAAAAAGCAAGGGGCTTTTAATTCTTTTGTTGTTGTTTTCTCATTTTTTAAGTAAACCACTTGTACATTTACCATTTCTTAAATTACCAAAAAGTTGTTTACATAGTCAATACACCTGCTCTAGTTGTCTTTTATCTTCTGTTTGTCATGGACTTCTTTTGCTTTGCAAGTTATTTTAAACGTAAAAACAACAGCAACAGACTTCTTTTTTTTAAAATTATTTTTCATTTGAACTCAATTCCATCAGAGACATTTTATAGCCAGAGGCATAAATGAAAGACAGGCAGCAAAATCATTTGCCTAAGAGACCCAGAAACTGTTCTGCCTTCTTTGCTTGCAATTCTTTTTGCAGGAGGAGCTGTAGTATATGATGCAAATCTGAGCTGTAGTATATTATGCAAATACCACTTTAGCTAGAGAGATTTACTGTTGGTGAATAAACCTGTCCTCAGTCTACAACTTCTCAAGTACAGTAACTGGAAATAATGATTTTGTTCTTGTGCCCTTGATAATCCTTTTGTGTTTGTTTAGCTTCTTTTCTATTCCTCCTTCCTTTTTCATTCAATTTAACACAATACCATCTATTATATGTAGAAAATAACAGACAAAGTTTATGGTTTTTATTAAAATTAACATAACAGAAATGTTTTTTTATTCTGGGATTTATTTAATATAGTTTTCTCTCTTGCAGTAGGTATGATCTTAACACAGATCAGACAGTCTTTGCTGTACCCAAAAATTTCTATATTAAACTGAATTTTTCATTTCTCTTACAATACTTCATGTTTTCTGTATCTTAATGTATAAGGCTTCCACCTATGAGTGATAAGAGACATCTTGGAATAATGAAAAATAATTTTTTTTTGTAATATTATCAAAGAATTATTTTAAAATGTCTAGGGGGATTTGCAGGTGTAAATAACTAATAAAGTTAATATGGTGGACTTAATCAGTTCTCCATGGACCATCCTCATATGATCTGTACACAATACCTGGAAAGCTCTTGGCAGACATTTTTAGAACAATTACATCCACAATAAATATGCTTAATATTTTAGTAGTAGGTTAATAATATACTTTTGATTCTGTAATTCCACCAAAGAAGGGAAGAGATTGTACCTACAATTTTAATTTCTCAGAAACAGAACCCTGCACTACAAAGTGAGCATTGCCTATTTATCTATAACATATGCACCATATACAGCCTCACAGATACATACCCTGTATTTCACAGAGCCACTAATCCTGCTGAAAACAAAGTGCACTGTATTTGAAGGGGACCATAGTTTCAGCCAATTAAAAATGAAATACACCTGCTCAAAATTTGTGCCAAGTACTAAAGATAATTCAGAACCTACAAATCTAATTTACAGATGATGGACCATGCCTACGTTTACATGCAAAAAGCTCTGGATATATGAAGTTTTATAATAAGATAGGAAAACATGTTTTTAATTGAAATGCAAAAAACATAATCACCTGTTTTAAACATCAGCCAGGCCTTCATGTTAAATATTGAACAATTCTGAATCTGGTTCAGAAACATTCCCAACAGCAATTAACTCCCCCTTGCACACTTAAATATTTCTTATGTTATCTGAAAGCCACACATCTGGAAAGAGGCCAAAGTAAAATCTGTTCTTATAAAGTATATTTTAAAATGAGAAATACCATTACCCATGAGACTCACTGAGGTCTATTTTAAGCATTGCATTGATGTCTGCTGACTGAAGTCAAATGACTTCTTCATTGTGTTTAAAAAACTAATAAATACCAGTCAAAGAGGAAAAAATTGCACTGACTTTTGATCGTTTTGCCAAGAGAAAAATTAAACGTAATAATAAATGTACAGTATTTCTACTGAATGTCTATCAGGACAGGAATCTGATCCCAACTGAAGTTAGAAGTAATATCAAAGAACCTGTGTCCATATAAGTAAAGATGGTGTAAAACGGAGAGGGTTATAATACTCCATGGCCACTCCTATGACCTGTAACTGAGAACATACATGCTGCACTGCACAGTACTAATAATTTATTTAATTTTCCTGAGATATCCTGGCCTATTGCCATTTTCAGACATTAATCCAACTAGGAACATGATGTTCTCTATACCTCCCCTGAAGATAAATTAAGGCCATTTGGTGGGAGTTTAAAAATACACAGTGACATACTCTTCCACCAAATATATGAAACAGACAAGGCCTTTTGCATTCTGGGGTCTATGATTAATGTTTGCTTGAAATTTTATTGCTTGCAAGTTCTGAATTAAACAAACTTTGAAGCATAGAATAAAAATACTCTGTTTTCTGAACAGAGCAAGAATTGCACAATCTATGACTTTTTTCATGGTCTTCTAAACGTGTAAATGAAAGTTGTTTCTCTAGCTCCCCTTGTTCCAAAGTTAAAAAAAAGTCTCATACAGAATAGTCTTCTTAAAATAATAATCCACACATAAAGAATGTGATTGATGAGAGTAAATAGATGACAAAAAATATTTTATATATATAAAATACATAAAATACAGAATTATATCCTTTTATATCAGTAAAAGCTTATGTTTCATGTATTTAGTGGTATGAATCACACATTCTTTTAGTTTTGATTATTATATAAAATATATAATATATATTATATGTAATATTATACACACAAATCTTTTGCATTTAATTTAAACCTCCTAATACACTGAAAGAATTGCATGAGGCCACATGAGGACCACTCTCACTTTCTCACACAGATATAGACAGCTCCCTGCTCAAGCTGTTGATTGCTTCCCATGCCAATTTATAGCATGTCACTAATTTCAGGTAGTTTTTTTTAAACTCTATGTGCCCATTCCAGGCTTGTTATTCTGCTGGAGAGAAAAAAAAAAAACACTAGCAGTTTGTTCTTCTAGGGCAAAAAATCTGCAGTTCCTACTTGCCTTCTAATTTTTGGCCAATTCCTATTACATATTTGGTCATAGTGAAATTACCTAGTCCAGTCATACAGTATTGCCATTGTTACTAGCAGACCATAAACTTGGTAGTACACTTGCCAGGCCTGCTCTGTCTGAATTTTTCTTTATCTCCGGGTTTGTTTTACCATACTTTTATACAGATAGTAGCAATAAAAAACATTTCACATAGTATAAGGTATTTACAGCTCTAACACAGTGGTGTAGTGTACAGAAATTCAGGTCTGCTACAATAGCATAGACTCTGAGAAGTGGAGACACAGGGCATGACGCAGAGGAGCTCAGGCATAGGGTGGTGATAAGAGATGAGGAACAGGCTTGGCACTGGAGATGTCACTCCTATAAACTCACCCCTCACAGTTACAGAAATGCAGACCTGGAGGTGGAAAAAACTGGTTTTCAGGGTAATGAACAGAACAAAGAACTGGTATCTAACTTGTATAAAAAGAACACGATATGTAATAAACTTGGACATAACATGACACTGCAGATGAATGAGGAAGAAGGGTGTAGAAGCTTTAACAAACAAATACAAGTTACCACAACTGGACACTGAAGGAGAAAGGAAAATCTCTAAACAGCACATTCATTCCAGCAAAGAGCTTCAGAGGCTGACAGAGTTTTGCCTCTTAGTATATGTCAAAGCAGAGTGCTTCCTTTAAAGGTATCTGGCCAAGGATCTTTTTCAATATAATAAGGGATGATAATAATAAAGGGAGGAAGCTGCATTTACAATTGTCTTATGAACATTATTGTAAATAAAATGGAAACTTTTTTTTGTCTTTAATAATTGGATCTAGACTAATGGCGATTCTTGAACTAGACTGCAGATTTCCATTAGGGTAACAACAACATTTTGGCTTTACTTTTATGGATATATGTATTTTACCTCCCCTTTGCCCATAAACATTTTGAACACAATGCCAACTTGTTTTTTAGTTATTCTTTCCCATAAAGAGTTTATTCCCATAGAGGAAGATTGGTTTCAATTCACTTATTTATGCCCAGATTCATCCCACTGAACTTCAGGCATTAAGCTACTACATCTGAATAAGGCTATACTCCATCAAGTGCCTCTTACAGTCAGTGGAAAGATACTGGTATGCCCAGAGGGCAAATCTGCTTTTAGTGACACTGCACAGGGGATGTCGCTCACTTTATGAAAATTAGAGAGAAGAAACAGGTCTGATTCCTAATTTAAGCAGCTGAAAGAAGTAACAAATCAGGCAGAATGAATATAGCCTTGAATAGATAAGCCTTGTTGAAGGATGACCATAGGGTTTACTGCTATTTAAAACCCTTTTCTCTTATCAATTAATAAATCCTTGCATAATCGCACAACATATATACAACATATATAAAAGGAAAAATTTTTTACTACAAAGGGGTAGCAGAGGTATGACTGAATTAACAGACAGGATACAGAAACCTTTTTCACTGTGTTATAAGTGAAGATCAGTGGCAGAAGGAATCACTGCAAAATGATATCAGAAATTAATTTCACTCTAAGTAAAATACATAATTGTCCAATGACCTGAGGTGTTGTAAATTGTATGAAGTGAAATTGAAATTCTACAGCAGCAGGATATTTTGAATTACCATTATTCTACTTAGCAGGAGACAAAGAAGAGATATACTTGAATGGAAGAAAATAGAAAGAACGTATAACAATTATCTGGGGGAAAAAATACTTTCTGAAAAGAAACAACCAATCAGTATTGAATCCTTTTTCCTGTTTTTTGTTATTTTGGCTTTTCTATCTGATTAAGATATTAAAAAGACTTTTTGATGTCTGCATGGTGAACAGGCTTTGGACCTATTATAACAGATAATTCAGAAGCTAGTCATTATGCAAAGGTCTCAAGTTTTAAGTCACAGAGGGCAATCCATTAGAAACTGAAAATTCTTCAGTGTCAACATTTCTCATTGTGTTCAGACTTGTCCAGACCTTCCACAGAGACTGTGTATATCACAAGCTGTTTCTTTCAGCCTGTAAGCTGAAGAGCCAGGGAGAGCATGTAATCCCTCTTCCTTGCCTTTTCTGTTGCCTTCTGTGTTTACATATATCACCATCAGATGGACTATTATGATTTTTTATGGTAAAAAAGTTCAACTGTTATAATAACACGTATGAGCTGTAGTATCTAGAGAGTAATAAGCTATATTTTGCATTCTTAACCTCCAGAAACATGTATGTTGATGAATTTGAAAGACATTTTTTGCCTTATCTACAAATGACAGTAAAGAAAAATATCCATCAGAAGAGCACGTTGTATCAAATTTTTAAAGAATTTTGTGTTTTCATTTAGATGGGTTAAAAAAATGAGAAAACGAGAAAATAAGGAAACAAGAAAAATAAGAAAATAAAAGATTTTGTGTGCAAATGGAGTTTTCTAAATACTGAATTGGGTAGGTTAAACCTATTTGGTTCGTATTTAACATAAAGACTTTATTTCTAATTATAAACATTTTCAATATTGATCACTGCCAGTTTTGTGCCTTTTTTGCTAAATAAAAAAGGTCTTCAATATTCTTTTTCTTCAGTATGTAAAATTCAACCATATGTAGAGCAACAGAGAACAAAAGGGCTCAAAATCATAGACTCAACATACATGAAAATTATTATTTCCAATAGTTTTCTGTAATTGTTTTAGAACATTTCATAGAACCTTGGTTTCCACATCTACAAATCCACAATAGCTTTGCTGGAAGATAGCAGAGAGATTAAAAGGAAAGACAGAACAAGAAAAAACTCCCGTCATGTTTTTGTGCTTCTACAAATAGAAATAATATATAAATTAATCACCTGCAAAAACTAACACCAGCCTCTAACAACCAGGGATGATCAACTATATTTACCTGAAGATAAAACTGAGATGGTCTTCAGTTCTAGGTACAAAATTCTATCTACTGAATGTTTTGAACTTGTTAAAACCCTGAAAAAATCACTGGGAATCCAGAAAACTTTGTAACAATGGGATCCAAGTGCCAGTATGCATTCACCTTGATGAATTCTAAGCTGGGTAGTAGTACTGACACATTGAAGCAAATTTGCTATCAGAACTATTTGACTGTGCTATTTCTTGTGTCATTCACTTTTTTATTCTTTTTTGACACCCTTCTTTTTAATTTTCTTTCAAATGTAAAGAACAGTCTACAGTATGAACATAAAGCAAAAGAGCATGAGGTGAACAAGGCTGCTCACTGTTAAATGGTTGTTTCCTTTCACAAGATGACTAATAAAAATTAAACATTCCTATGTCCTTGTGTTTTTAGGGTGTTTGGTTTTTTCAAAAGCACTATTTAAACATCAAGTTATGCAAGTTATGTCATGAGGCTAAACTGTCAAATTCTTTAACCCACACTGTTCTTGAAATTGCATGGACAATGAAACAGTTGAACCTGGCACGTTAACTAATCTAATGTATGCTGTTTGGTATGTGGTTTTCTTTCTATTTATCTTTGTTTTTAAAATGTTCATGTTTCCATAATAATGGTGCTTATGTCCTTGAATATAAGCATACTGAACAAAAGCCAACTCAATATGTGGTATTTCTACCTATAGCATGTTAGTTTGGCTACAGATTTTAATTGTTATGAAAATAACAAAGTTTGCACTTTTTTTACCTCCTTCAGACATTTCAGGTAAAATGAAAGGCTTTTCCATTGCTATAAGAAGACTATTGGCTATGTTCATCTCATCTGGGCTATATTTAATGATACAAACAGATAATGTTTGTGTGTTTGTGAAAGCATGATAATTAAATTTCTCTTAAGTAAACAAAGTAAAGGTTAATGTGTTGGAATACTTCCAGAGAGAAATGAATGTGGACCAAAGTTAGAAAGACAAGATCTTCATAAAATAAAGAGTTATATTCATATATCATATTTAAAGTTAGCAAAATTAGATATTAATAGCAAATTATACAGGATGACAGGAAACTATGTAAATATAGCAAGGAATATTTGTTCATATTCATGAAATATGAACTCAGTTCATAAAGACCAATCCATTCTGCTACATTGTTTTTTTCTATGCTAAAGTACTGAAATATAAGAATATTTGTAGACTCTCATCACCTTCATGGTTACAGTTTGTACTTCCTCAACCAATATTTGGAAAAGATAACCTCATGTAAATCTAGGTTAAACTTGAGAGAACATAAAAGCTGAAACTTAGGACTGTTTAGTCCTTTCTCCTTATTTGAAACTGGAGACTTTCAAAAATAGTCACAAGAACTGCCAATTCAGTATTTCACATAATATCTGTACACGCATTTTATCTTTCAATTATTTTACTGTTCTTACTACTACCACAGTTCATATAAATAACAGAGCAGGGACTTTTATCTCCTGCTTAATCACCAAGACCTATAATCAGCTGTAACTATACATTTTGACCTCTGTTTTTGTTTAAAAGGCACCTATAGTGGTAACTACTAAAAAAACAGGTACCCCCCCAATACAATAACCCCTTCTGCTTCTGATTCTTTTATTTTTTTATCATAAAGTACATGTTAGTAAAAATTTCAATATTTTGTTTTACTTCACAAATGACCATGAACTCAGTATTTTTAAACAAAGCAAAAGATTATTCTTCTCCTACACTAAACAGAAGCTAGAGTCCACATAAGAAAATACCGTAACCATTCCATATGGGTTTGTTTCTTTGTTTCATTTTCTATTTAGATTTTTAAATATTTGATTCCATAGTCCAGAGTGAAAAGTTAACCAGACCAAATCCCTGTAAAAATGTAATTCCTACAACAAGGCACTTCTCAAAAAAAAAAAAAATTAATAACTTTCACTGTTAGCAATGGTCAGCAGACAATTATTCTCCATACTGATGTTGTCTTCAAAATTTCATATGACTATGAAGGCTAAATTCTGTGAACACTCTTTTCATTTATATTAGCAACAAATCTTGGATTTATCGAAAAACTGTTCTTTATTAGATTTATTTTAGACTTTCTTTTTCACTACTTTGTGCATCTGAACATCATTCATCTTGTAAAACCAACTGTGACAACACACTGAGAGTTTTGAGGTAAACTTATTTATACCTTTTCTATTCAATAAAATACCAAGTTCAACTAAACTACTTTGAATCTTGAAATATAGATTTCATTACTTGACAGCAAACACTATTCAAGGAACATTAGATCACAAAAAGAACACATAATTTTCATATCATAGCCAGTCCATCTCTACTGTGGCACACTTTACAGTAGAATTTTTGTTTGTTTCCTTTATGAGGATGACCGCAGGCATTTTATGACACCAGTAAATTTTTACAGTATTCCTGGGATAGGTGAAAGAGACTGTTTCCTTTTATAATGACTTGCTAAACAATCCAGCTATCCCATGCATATTTTAAACTCTTCCTTCGTCATCAACTTATTTACCATAAATGAAATATTTATCATTATTCAATCTTTTAAAGATTTTTCTTTCTTAAGAAAATATATTATCATTTAGTAGGACAGCATGCAAAAGATTTTGTAGAAGTTTTACATGTGATTTTGTACTGGAGGCAAGTTGGAGCTTTGCAGAGAGGTTCCTGGTGAGCAACAAGTTGTATATGAATCAGCGATGTATCCTTGTAGAAAAAGTCAACAGGATCCCAGTTAAACTATTAAGACTCTTTCCAGTAGGTAGAGGAAGCGATGCTTTCCCCCTCCTCATCCCTGGTGAGGCTATATCTGGAGTGCTGCTCCAAGTTTAGTTGACAGGTTGTAATGACTCCAACAGAGGGTTACATATGAAGGAACTGGATCATCTGTCATATGAGAAAGGCTGACAGAGTGGGGTTTCTTTAACCTGGAGAAAAAAAGGCTACAGGGATCTATCAGCAGCCCCCAAATACTTCCACAATATTTTTTGAGAAGATGAAGCCAGGCCCTTGACAAAGGTGTGTAATGGGGGGACAAAAGAGACATGAGTGTAAATAGAAACAAGAGAGGTCCAAACTGGATATCAGGAGAAACAATTACACCATGAGGTCAGCCATGCAGTGGATCAGCTTGCCCACAGAAACTGTGCATGCTCCAATCTCAGAGATTTTCAAGACCTGACTAAACAAAGTCTTGACTGTCCCAGTCTGACATCAGAGCTGTGTCTGCTTTGAAGAGCAGGCCAGGATAAAGAACTCTTCATGTGCCTTAAATCATCCTATGATCCTGTGGTCCTATCCTATATTCTGTGGTCCTATCTGGTCTCCATTTACTTCTTCCAGAGACCATGATTCTCTCTTAGATCCTACCAACTCTAATCAGGTGTCTTGAATACTGTAGGACACCTCAAATGGCCTTTTAGCACTGTATATAACAAACTGAAGCAATGCCAAGGTCTCCCTATTTGAAATAGATATATAAGCTCCCATTATAATCAGCTTATACTTAATGTGGGATTCAATAACCCACAATTAGGTTCTCAGTGAAATTTGATGACATGGACAACTGTAGGTTATCCAAGACACATAGAACACGCTCTTCATTATAAAAAATAACAGTAAGATAACAAGAACCTCAGAGAAAGCTTTGTTGACCCAATGTGATACCTAAAAGCACCAAATTGTAAACTCAGTCACCAAGCCATTGGACTGTGTGGCTCAACTTATCTCAAACTAGACATCTAAGGCCTGCTCCAATTTTGCAAAGATGCCATCAAGTATAAAAATCAAATGCTCAGAGGTGTCTGACATAACACTGTGGCCTTGTAGATATAATAGGATTTATGGGAGAGCCATGGGCTTTTTGAAGTGGCAGCTGGACACAGGGACAATACCCTGGGGCATCTAGAATGGTAGCAATACATAGCCAACTGATTAATCTGAATAAGCTCTCTGTAGTCTGCCGATGTACTGAGCAGGGTCTCAATTCAACTGCCATGTATGCAGGGTTTTAATGTCATTTCAAACACCCTTAGCTGTCATGAGTATCTGCTAGCACCACACTTACATTTCAAATTCACAGAGATATCCTAAATGTTACTAGATGCCTTTGCAAATCACAATTGAAGAGTTCCAAATATCCTTAGGAGGGTTTTATATATATGTATATACACACACCCACAACTCCCATATTTAGCCAGTTATATTTGCATATCTAAGTTTAGAAATTGACCATCTGGAACTGCATTTTACCCAAGGAAACATTAACTGTGTTGTATAATAACTAAGAGTCCTTTCCAAACTGCTGACTCCTCAGGCAAGGAACAGATTCTGAGAGTCAAATGCTGATATGCTAATTTGGATAACATCACTTCCTTTGGTTACAGATTTTCATTGATAGTAGAACAACATAAAGTAGATAAGAGACATGATTTGAACTGGAATTGAATTTTAGTTGTGGGGTAGCTAATTAAAAGAGTTTTCTTATCTAGATAGTGATATTGACCACATATCTGGGCAACTGCTCCAGACTCAATACTGAAAATACCTAAACACTAGATTTACTAATAAGAAAATTAATGAAGCAGTAAATAAGAAAACAAAATCTCTGCATATTTTTTTCCTTTTTGACTAGTACCCAAATTGTAATTCTAGCTTTGATACCTGTGCATACATACCTCCCTTATAAATATATAAATAAAACAATAATTATTTTATTAAACATCCTTTCAATACTTTTAAATGTCTATTAATAAAGGTCTAATTAAATTTTCATGATCAAAGCTATTTTTATTTAATGAAATAGAATTAAAACTTTGCTGGCAGTTGCATTCAGACAGAAATCTGCAGACCATCTGTGACTCGAAACCACAGCACATAGCCAGAAAATCCTTGCTTTTAGAAAAACACTAACCCACTTGACTCTTCAATGACTGCCTAGAAGGCATATTTCCTTCTGGGACAATGAAATAGGCAGTTCTGGTACATTCTTCTTATTGTAAATAAAGTTGCACCCATGTTTTAATTATCTAAAGTAAGAAAACCATGGGAAGAGTATAAGGCTTATTTTATGTCTTCTTTTATTTTTCCAATTTTTTTTCTTTATAAATGTTTTTACTTTTTTGTCTGTAAAAGTTTTGGTTTGCTTTTTTTTTTTTCTATCAATGCTAGAAACTTCTGAAATATCTGCTTGTTCACGAACTACCACAGCAAAAATTATTTTAAATAAATGCGGAAGATTCTACCATGAATCATTGTACAGTTTTGCAAGCAAACAAACAAAGACAGTAAGAGTAATCAAAGAAGGATAAAAATTCAACTTTAGCAGCCAGGATGAGTGTGGCTTTAAAAGGGCACGGACTCCATTTCGGTGGTAAAATGAAGACGAAGACCTTTATTTTAACAATGCATAAGCTTATATATCCCAAGCAGAACAGTAGGTAATTCAAGCAGAACAATTGGTGATTTTCCACTTATGCTTACTTTCTCAAGACGACATAATGCAGCATATGTTTTAATAGATACAAATAACTACATTTCTTAGCAACCAAGGTCCTTCTTGCAGTCTTGTATCTTCTTCTTCCGTGTTTTCTTTGTTCTGTTTACCGTTTCCACGGCTTTCTGCTAACCAGTGAAACAATGTCCACTATCCTGGACCCGAGGGACATGACACTGTTTACCTCCGTAATTCCCCCTTCTTTGTTTATAAATAAAACAGCTTTTAATGTTTTGTCTATAGCTCATTGAATGCATCATATCAAGCATAGTAAGCATATTACAATACACAGAAACATCCCCACACAGGCCAATCTGATCTTTACTAAGGATTTAACCCATCCTGATATTCCCCAAATATTCAGCAGGTTTTCCAGCCAATCCCAGTTATCCTTAACTTGCAGCTTTGCAACTCCCTCTTGCAACTGTTTGATGCTTCTGTGATTAGACTCCAAATGATCAGACAAATTCATACAACACATTTCTTCAAATTCTTACATCCATGTCCCTGAGCCAATAGTAAAAAGTCAATTGCAGCTCTATTCTGTAAAACAGCATGTCTGACTGAATTAACATCTAAAAGCAACTCGCTTCGTACCTTGCTTGTTGCATTTCTTTGCTTTGCAAGCCAGCATCCTAATTAGTTTATTGTGGCTAATGCCACAATTTAAAAACTTTATAACATACAGGGCTTTTGCTAATCGTTCTTGGGGGCTCAGGTGCCCTACACCTCCTTTTTGTGTTTGTAACATATGTTTTAGGGTACCATGTGCACGTTCTACAATTGCCTCTCCTGTAGGTGAGCGGGGAATCCTGAAAAAAGAGTGCGACATGCTGTGACACATATGCTGGACCATTGTTGGTTTTCACCTTTTTTGGAACTCCCAAAGTTGCAAAAGCCAACAAAAAATGCTTAGTTCCATCATGAGATTTCTCACCAGTGTGACACGATGCAAATATTGCTCCAGAAAAAGTGTCAATTGAAACATGTACATATTTTAGTCAGCCAAATTCGTCCACATGTGTGATATCAGATTGCCTTAACTCTAGGGCAGTTAGACTTCGCGGGTTAACACCTCCTGCTGTACACCCAGTCAGGAGTCTTTGACAGTCAGGGCATATGGCAATAATACTATGAGCTTGTATGGGTGTAAGGAAAAAAGCGTGTATCTGTAGGGCTTTTGCATTCTGGTGGAAAAAAGACTGTGAGGTGCAAGCTTGTTCAAATGAATTTGGTACTACCTGGACTGGTAAGGTCAATGCATCAGCATGTCAATTACCTTCAACAAGGGGACCAGGTAATGTCATGTGAACCCTAATGTGAGCAATAAAATATGGGTGTGTTCTGGTATTAAGAAGTTGCAAAGGTGTAAATAACAATTGATACAGCTGAGGATTAGGTATTTCCTCCAAGTAGGCATTTTCCAAGCATTCTACAATACCTGCAACATAAGCAGAATCAGTAACAATATTTACAGGAGTATCCTGTTCTTGGAACACTTGTACCACAGCTGCTAGCTCCACTATCTGTGGAGATCCTGAAACCTCTTTAATATCCGACTCCCATTGGTACAATTGCGGGTTTTGCCAAACAATGATAGAGTGTCCTGTTCGACCAGATCTATTTGTAAAAACTGTTAAGGTATCGAGTGGGATATGACTATATTTTGGGGGGTAATACAAATCAAATTCTGACTGAAACAGTTTACGACTTGGGGGATGAATTTCTATGGTTCCTGCGAAATTGACAACAGCAATTTGAAATTCTACAGAATTCTGAAGTAACCATTGCAGCATTTGGGTGATATGGGTACAATGATACACAAAGGTTCCTGTCCCATCAATAGCACAGGACGTTGTCTGCCCTTCATGATTAACATAGCGAACATTTCAGGTCGGATTACAACAGTCATTTGCATTTGATGTGGGAGAAAAACCCATTCAATGATCAAAAGAGGATCCTTTTGAGTATCATCCCATTGAAACAGCAAAGTATATCGTTGGAACTTGGGATTTAGTACGATAAGATGCAATGGTAAATCTGGATTACATCTGGAGGCCTAGTGAGTTGCAATGACTTCTGAAACTTTCGTTAAAGCGGTCGTTGCTTCTGCGGTAATTTTCTGGGCGATAACAAATTTGAATCTCCTTTTAAGAGACTGAATAAAGGGTAAAGATCCTGATTTGAAATACCTAATAACTAGTGAACCCAATTTATAGATCCCAAAAGTTTTTGCAAATCATTAAGAGTTTTTATATCAGTCTTAATTTTTACCTGTTGAGGGATGATTTTCTGTTGTGTTATTCTCTAACCCAAATATTGCCACGGTGCTTTTTGTTGTACTTTCTCAGGTGCAATTTGCAGTCCTGCTTGAGACACAAACAGAGTGGTAAAAGAAAGAACCTCTTGCATGTTATTAGAAGTTTCTGTAACAATAAGGATGTCATCCATGTAATGATAAATTACCACATCAGGAAATCGCTTAATTACAGGAGTCAATGCTTTAGCAACAAACTATTGACATATCGTTGGGCTGTTTTTTATTCCCTGGGGTAAAACCACCCAGGTGGGCAGGTTCACTGACATTAGTAGATGGGACTGAAAAGGCAAATTTTGGAGCATTTTCTGGATCTAAGGGTATAGTGAAAAAGCAATCTTTGAGATCTATGATGGTCAGATGCCAATCTCGAGGGATCATTGTAGGTGAAGGCACGCCTGGCTGCAAGGATCTCATGTCTTCCATGACCGCATTCATTTTTTGCAAGTCATACCAAAGCCTCCATTTGCCACTCCTCTTTTGTATGACAAACACAGGGGAATTCTATGGGCTAGTGATTGGCACAATGTGACCAGTTTGTAATTGTTCTGCCACCAAATCATGTAGATGGTGAAACTTTTCGAGCGGAAGGGACCATTGTTCCACCCAAACTGGTTCACTGGTTTTCCAGGTTAACTTCAGAGTGGCTTGCATCTCAGTGGCCCTTAGGATAAATTCGACCCAATTTGGGTGCCCCACTGACTCATGCAATCCCCGCCCCACAATGTATTTGGAGTTGACAACACAAATGGTCGAATTGAGGCAACCTGTCCTTCAGGTCCCTGAATCAGTATCAGTGCCTTGCTTTGGAATGGTAAAGCATTCCCCCCAATGCCTAATAAAACTTTTCCCACCTGGACCAAAGGCCATGCCTTGGGCCACTTAGTGAGGGATATCACCATGACATCTGCACCTGTGTCTAAAATACCAGTAAATTTAACAGACAGATTGTTACATGCTAACAAACATTTAACAGTAGGGTGACTTGTTGATACAGTTTGAGCCCAGAATATTTCTGGTGAACCTGTGGAACCAAACCCCTTAACCCCTCTAATGGTATCTTTATTTCAAGGAGGGCATGCATCAAAGTACACAAACTGTGCAATCCGTGATGCTTGGAGCACAAAGCATGGGGGCATCGGAGTCCAAAGCATGATCTTGATTTCTCCTCTGTAGTCTGCATCAGGAGACTGCTAGAAACTTATGAAATATCTACTTGCTCATGAACTACCACAGTAAAAATTATTTTAAATAAATGTGGAAGATTCTACCATGAATCACTGTACAGTTTTGCAAGCAAATAAACAAAGACAGTAAGAGTAATCAAAGAAGGATAAAAATTCAATTTTAGCAGCCAGGATGAGTAGGAAAAATACCTGTAACAATCAAAAAGGATGTGCATCTAGAGTAATACAATGAATACAGTTTTTCTTCAAATGAAAGAAGAAACACAAGAGTCAAAATAAGGAAAACATAGTTTTAATACTGTTGATGTTGCAATTCAAGGAACAATGAGAATTACATATGACCTTTTCAGATGATGCACAATATAAATATAAGAACATTTGTGTACAGAATCAGTATTCTTTTTGTTCATCTTATTGTTAATCTTATTGAAAAGTCTTAGTAAATACAAACAGTGTTTTTTTTGGCAACACATTTTTTCCTAAGGAACATCCATTTGCTACTTCCAAAATCACCACCTTATAGTTACATCTGAAAGCATACACACCTGACCTTTGTAGTCCTCAGAGACATGGAATTTAAAGGCAATTAAATCATGCTTATAATTTAGGTCATATTATGACTTCTAAGTGGATTACAAATTGTTGGCACTACTAATGCGTTAACTCGAAATAGATCTTGTCTTTAATATAAAACCAAAATAGGTCTTGCCTTCTAATATAAAATCAATTTCCTGATGGCTGTGGATTTTTTTTAATCTTCCTCTTTTGGCTTGTAAAACCTTTTGTTTAATCTATGCACATGTGTTAAAATAATTAATTCCTGATGAAATCTGGTGCAAACGAATGTTTTGTTCTTTCACTTCAAAGCTGAGTGGACTCAGTTTTGGACTTCTGACAGAATTGGCTAGAAATACATATATTTATAGAAGACATTATAATAAGTACATGTAGACCTACAATATAACAAGTCCCACCCCTCCAATTATTATTATTTTCCCATTAAATCATTATGTTTTACTTTGTCATGTCCATTGCTGATATGCACAAAACTGACAAGAGATCTTGGGATCTCTGAAAAGCATCCCTAAGACTTTTATTACCAATTCTGTAATGCCTCAGAAACAACTATGTGTATGGACAGATGGCAGTTTTTTCCATTATATAGAAGTCTCATCCTATAGTCCATTGCTTTTAATGCTCACCAAAAAATCAGTTGTGATGCTTATATTACAGTGACAGTTCATTTGAGACTGTTTGGCTCAGAGAAATAGAACGAAACTTTTAAATTCTGGATTTTGACAATTTTTATTGCAAATTTGTGTAATGGTCTGATGAGAAGTCCAGCTGCCAAGTACTGCTGCCTTTGCTGATGACCTGGTATGCCAACTTTTTGCACAAGGGTTCCTCTAATAATTTATATAGCTGTACGTACAAAGAGACATCATACCATTAAACAGCATTTTGGTTTTGGTTTTGTTACTTGAAGATATTTTTGCTGTTGTTTTCATGAAAATACATAAGTTGCATTATGAGTAGATTTAAAATCTTGATGATGCAATCAAAATACTTAATAAACTATTCCAAGGCAAATAATCTAAGAGAAAGATTAAATTGTGAAAGCTTTTAGTAGTTTCAGAATTGACAAAGATATGCAGAAAATTGATAAAAGAGGGATTTAAAGGAGCATAGAAGTAAATGATTTTGAGAGATTTTTGAAGTATATTCCTAAATTTATTTATTTATTTACAGAATAAAGTCATTAAGGGATTGTTCAGGTATATTAGATTTGTGTCACTTAAGAAACCATAAGCCCTTCACACCGACAAAAGATTAAAACACTAAATCAGATTAAAAAAAATGGAGAGAGAAGAAATAGTGACACAGAGTAAAAAAAACAGTCTGAAAATGTAGGCTGAAGAATGTCTACAGATATTTGCCCATCTCATGAAGCATGTAGCTTCAGGTTGGCAATAGTTGCAAACAGGAGGATCTCTTGGCAGAGAAGCTGATTGTTGAAGTGTATTTCAATCTGTCCTATCTGGATAGGGGTAATGTCCTGTAAACAGCGGTTATATATATTCTGAATGGGCAAAATGCCATACTAGCAGACAGATAAGAATATTAGTATGAAAATTACTGCTATGTACTTCATGTTTGAGTTTTAACAGGCTGTCAGGCTACAGAAAACTACAGAAAGAGTGTCACAGCAAGTTGTAGGCAGTTTTTGAAAAAGTAAATGTTCAATTTAAATAAAAGAGCTTTGGCAAGAATAATCCCATAGGAACAGTCTATCTATTTCTGGAGCCTGTTAATAAAGTTTACTGATTAAGAAATATCATAAGAAATAAACATCATATTACAAGCACTTTAAATCTCAAGATGGTCTGAAAACAACTGAAGCCAATATGTTATTTTATTTTACTCAACAAAGCCTTTTCTTCATATCAAAGATTAATGTTGAATGAATCAGGATTAGTCATTGTTAATAATAAATAATAAAAGCATCAATATCCAGATATAATTTCTAAATGAATTAAAAAATACTTGAAAATGAGAGGCTTTCTAGTCTCATGTTATTCCCCCCAAAAAAGAGAAAGTAAATTCAATTTTGAAACAAGTAAAATTCCAAAAAGGAAATAGTTAAGAAATAACATTGCAGCATATTGCTACAACCAAAAATCAAACTCAATCAATGCATACACATGGACAATATTCAGTCATATTGAATTGTGCATAACTAGTAGTTTTCAACACAATGTACTACATGAACCATAATCTGAAAACTTTTATACTGAAATATATACATACATATACAAGTACATATATGCACACCAAGAGAGAAGCAGAGAAGCAAGATATGTGCGTGTATGTATATGTTTATATGTACAGTATATAGGTTTTATTGCCATGTTAACATAGGAAATTATATTGATCTTAAAACTGAAATCTTTCCTTTACACTTTCCTTATTTAGCTGATTACCAAAAAATTCTAAAACTCAGGCACAACTAATTGCACTTTTGAAAAAAAGAGATTTATGACTTTCCACTAACACACATGAAGTGTTAATGAAAAATAAGTGGCTCAAAAAAATGTCTAACACTTATGCTGCCAATATTTTTCCAGTACACATTTTTAATTTAAGCTCTTTTTTTTCCCGATAAATAAATAAATAAAATAAGGCTATAGTATGGTTCAGATCATGTAGGTCACATTATCATGAAACTAATGCCTAGTGACATTGTGCCACCTGAAATATTCAACCAACAATGACCCTTGTCTCTCAGCCTCAGTGTCATTTTTAACTATGATTTAGTCTTTCTTTTTTCCTTGAAGTTAGAACTAAAAAGCTTCTATAGTGAAAATCTGTACTTAGTGGTCAAGAAAGATGATCTAAGATCAATAAGGTGCTCCTTGAAGTTTTTAGGTGGGTCAATCACAAGTTCAACAAAAATATGGGAATAAGAAGGATTTGAAGATCCAGTCTCATGTTGTCATTCACACTAGTTTTGTCTATTGTTCTCTTTCAGGTACTTTTAGAATAGAATAGTTCATTATGAGTTAGTCTGAGAATCTTGGTATTTCTGACAGTATTGAGGGACTTGATTCTAAATTCCAGCATAATGCATAAAAAGGCATCATATATTTAGCAAAGGCAACTATTTCTAAGCATCAATTTTGTTCAGCAAATAACTCACTGTCTACTATGACTTGCTATAAGGAAAAGATTTCCATTCTCAAAGACCTTCCTCAAAGCTGAGTTATGGGAGATATAGAAAAAAAATAGCCCTAAAGGACTACATACATGGATTCTCTCCAAATTCTGCCTTAAATTACTCTGGTAACAGGAATCTATTTCTAAGGTAAAATGCTACTCTCTAGAGCTTAAATTTGACAGACAGCATGCTCATACTCCATTACTGCTAATGCAGGCAAAAAGAGCATGAAATAGTGCAGTAAGACAATTTTTAACACCCTTTATTTTAACTAAACAAAATGTGGCACCCATTTGCTGTGTAACACGATGGTAGTCAAGAAGGGAAGTTGTGCAACAGGGCTGGATAATGTGTGTCAGCACCCTCATTAAGAGGGATGAGAATTCAGTAAAGCAAGCAAATTGAAAGCATAAGTTAAAAACAGGCCTCCTGAGGTTCAGGAGGACTTTCTTCACTTAGGTAAGCAGTCCTAACAAAGATGCAGAGTAAGAAGATGCGTGAGCTGTCCTAGTAAAATATTTGTTATCTGTAATTAGGAGTTTCCAGTTCTGTGCTCAAGAGAAACAGGGTTTCATAACAGTATAGGACAGAAAAATTATAAATAGAGTACATGTAAAGACATTATAATTGCCTTTGTAAAATCAAAACAGGACCACAAGGCTTACATCATTTTATTTCAGTGGGAGTATTTATATGTACTCAGTTGGAAGCAGAGTGGGGTTTTTTGTTTGTTTTACTTTGTTTTTAACTTTATTTGCAAGAGAAAATGCTGTTGGGAGATTGCATTGAGCATATTACATAAAACATGCCATATTTATGTTTTATACAGCCTTGTTTCTCTAATTAAATATATTTTTTTCTCAGAAAGACATAATTCAAGCTAACTTTACAAGCACTGTTGTTTAATATTCAGATCATTGTTTATAATGTGTGTATAAATTTGTTTTTGCACACACTTGACAGTTTATTGTTTATTCCCACTGCTGATATCTGCATTTGTCACTGCATTGATACTCAGTCTATTTTACAATAATTACTTCTATAATTTTATCTCTTTACAGACTAGTCTAAACATATCTAATACACTTTAAACAAACAGCACATTAATTCTGCATCCTACTGACAGCTCTGCTGAGAAACTGAGTAGGTGTAAAACGTTGTTTTATTGTGTTTCAAGGAAATAGGTGAAATATCCATATTTCCAGGAGAATTGTATAATGAAGAACATTCATCTTTACATATAATACCATGTTGAGTTTTGGTGCTGCAACAGCTACTAAATCTACCTCTCTTATCTGCTCCCCATAAGAGACAGGAGGATCACACAAGATGCGGGGTAAGGGATACTCCTAAACAACCAAGTAACAGCAGAAAAAGACCAGATATCCAGAATGAAGCCACTGAAATTGAGAAAATGTCATGGAAATAAATGGAACAGAGGAACCGTCCAAAAATGCACACTCAAAAAAATCACTCATACTGACATTTCTACATTTCTTTCAAAGAAATATCATTCTAGCATAGTAGAATACTGTCTTATTGCATTCTCTTAACTACTTATGTTAATTCCATAATTAAAATATGTAAATAATATTCTCTTAATAATACAGCCTATGTTTTGGCAGCCAGGTTTCCCTCTTATTCTCATCCACATGCAGCCTATGCTCATATGGAACACATACAGGTCAGATTCCATCAGAGAAATGATAATCTTAAAAATTGCATTTTATTAGAACGTATGTGGAAAAAACAAGGAAAGACACAGTCTTCTGTAAGTGTTGTATCTCAAGTACCAACAGTGGTTAAGATACTGAAAACAGGGTTTCTTCTCTCCTGAAATGATAACTGTAAATGAATTGTCCAGGCAGAATCAGTGATATCTTCATGTTCTAGAAAAAATTGAAAATAATTAGTTGCATTGATTTACTTCAACTAAGGATGTAAATCCTTATAGCATTTGCTGACAATTTTAATCAGTCCGACTCTGTAAGAACCTACTCCAAGTTAGTTTAACTCTTCAGTAAATAAAAGATCACAGATGAACATTTAAAAACTTCTATACCTCTGTACTCCTATTAGGGATGAATTGTTATATAGTTGTGGGAAACTGGTTTTGTATTAAGCTGTGTCTTATAGATGCCAAAGATATTTCAGTCCTTTAAGTTGAAGTGAGATTAAAAAAAAGATTCTAGTTTAAGCTTATGGTATGGCATCTGGGAAATAAACCCATTCCTGAATTGTGCACACGAGGAGAAATTTCAAATTTTTTTGTCTGTCTTTCACCAGTACCTCAAGTGACTGATCACCCTTCCCATTGTTTTTGTTGGAGTTTTTTTTTGTTTTGTTGTTTTGTTTTGTAATTTTATCAGATGTCATTGGCCAATGACAATACTTGTCTGTGTTAAGGAGGCTGAACTATCTGAGACAATGGAATGGTTAATTCAAACTTTTCATAATATTTAATTTAAAATGAACAAAAAAAGAAGACTAAAACCCGACTTTAAGCTAGCTTCACCTAGCTTGACCATTACAGTCAAAGGGCAGAAAGAAACATTTCTAGGCAATGATTCATTTCATCTTATAGGAAAAGAATAAAAGATGGTCAAATACCCCTTTCCCAGAAAATACTAGTAGTTAATATCCAACATAATCTGAATAATCCAATTTGAAATTTATCAGGCTGATCATACTGATTTATGATACTGATTCTCCAAAATCATGGAATAAAATATGTTTGAGTATCTAATTGACTAATAAGTCAATTCTGTAACTCATTTTAATGATATGCTACTTTACCAGTACTAACTGAAACAAGATTTTCTATAGTGAGTTACGAACTCTGTGTTTTTGTTTTCCCTGAAATGAGAGGGAATACTTACTTTTTTCGCTTTAAAATAAAGTTGAAAATATTCTAAACCAAGATGGAGAGCAGTGATTAACTATTCTGTAACTCATGAACACAGTAGATGCATAATTTTGTTAACAGCTTTTCCACTATTGTGGTTGATAAGAAGTGAAGATACAAATTTCTTCTGAAATAAAAAGATTTTGTATCTGCTCTTTACTGATATATCTATTGGTGGTATTAATAATAATTTCATAAAATTATGCCTTTCTACTTAGCAGGATGTGATGCATAAATTAAATCAGTGTAGTTTCTTTGACTTAATGAGAAAAAGTATTTGTATAGTCAGAATTTTCATGCAAAAAAAGATACATAAAGTACCATTACGTAAGAGGGAAAGACATAGCAGAATGAAAGAATTACAGAAATTTTAATTTTCACTAGAATAAAAGTGTGTGGACCTCGAATATGCAAAGTTAAAATTGCATTTTAATTTTTTAAATTCATTAAACATGATTATGCATAATAAGGAAAGTCAAATACAGAGAAGTTGATCTCTAAAAGTTGAAGAACAGAAATTAAGATTGGACTATAAAATTTGGAACAAAGAGTTTGACTGAGAATTCTGGAATAAGGGGTGGTGGGAAATTGCAGAGGAAATTGAGTTCCCTTCTATTTTCCAAAAGTAATGTTTTCCTAAATCTGCACAATGTCCCTTGAAAAAGAACATAAATGTTTATTTCCATTCTTCAAAATAATACTGGCAGGACTTCAGGCACATGGGTTTTTTCCCCCCTAAAAGCAGTGTTTCTCAGTATAAATAGATTCCAGTATTTTTCTTCTTTTTTTTACACTTGTTTGTATATTCCCATATGCACTATTTGCAAGAATTTTTGCTCAGGCTTAGAAGAAATGACAGTTTGTTATGATCCATGTGAACATATATCTCAGTATGACATTCAGAATGCCCCAAAGGGAAAAAAATCAAAGCAAAACAAATTATTTTGATATTCAAAATACAATAGCTTCAGAAACAAAATATCACTTATATTTGATAATCTCATCCTCAAAAAAAAATGAAATAAAATTTTGGGTTAGATTTTCTGACAGATAGCTTTCTGTAGCTATACTTGTAATTTAAATAGTAGGACACACAATATCTCTTTTAAAGATCCAGCCACACCTACCACAGAAGCTTAATTGAAGATAGTTCATTGCCTTATCCAACACTGCTAAAGTTTTATACCTTGGTTATGTCTTTCAGAAATCTTTCAGGGTCTATATCTGTAAATAGATGATGATGATGATGATGATGATGATGATGATATGACTATACTTTGTATTACATCTACATGCACAGTATCATCGATCTTTAAAGTCCCTTCCAGCACAAAGCCTTCTATGATATGAGTCTATGATGTACAATTATATGTCATGCATATTAAAAACTATGTACTTTTTCTTTAATGTGGTTTATTTTTTTTAAATTAAACTATTAGTTTTCCTATTGCTTACAAAAACTATGACCATAAAAACTCTTAAAACTCTCAAAGTGTTTTGCATGTTTTAAAAATGAAATTAATTTAATTGCATTCTTATTCTAACATTCATGAGTTTCTTTGAAAAGCCAAGCTATTATAACCACAGAAGTCTTGAATCAGTTAATCCTGGAGCTAGAAGAAAACCAAAGCAAAAAATTTCCTCTTTCAAGTTTTCAGGCCAGCTCTATTCTTTAAAATGAAATCTTCTATGAACAGGCACTGTCATCTATCACACCATAAGCACATCTTTGACATTCAAAGCTTATTTTAAAGGACTCTCTTTCAAATGTCTCCCACGCGTACACCACACTTCTTTTGTTTCAGGCATTTCAAAAAAACACTTGAAAAGATGGAGGAGGAAGTGAAATGAACTTGCAACATATGAAGTGCATGTATTGCACGCATGCATAACCATCTGTAGGCCAAGCTTTGAAGTCCTTTTTTGGCAAAACTGAAGCTTCTTATCCTTATTTCCTCAAATACTCGGGAGAAAAACCACTTCTTTCAAGCCAGTCCTGGCAGCAAAAACATTTTGTCCAAAAGAACCACATAGCAAGTGATTTAACATGTGCCAGGAAGAATTTGAAAAGACGAAAGCGTGGTTTTAACAGATATTTTGTAGTGGGGGAGCACTTGTGGAATTATTAACACACTCTTTTTTTCAAATCTATTCTTATCTCAGTAATCCCTCTTTATCATGAAGGTAGATATAATTTTTCAGTAAAGTATCCCTTGTACAGTTTGGGCAGCACAAGAACAACAATGGCGACATGACTTAAATTACTTTTTTAAAGATATAACTACTCTTTGAAAATGGATTCATTTTCTCCCTAGCAAGTTTGGGGGTTTTTTTTGCCTTTTTTGTTTTGTTTGATTTTGTTTTCGAGAGAATTAACAGAGTAGCAATATTAGTAGATAAGGAAAAATATGATAAATTTAGATGAAACTAATTTCATAATTGGCAGATATGAAATCAAGTACCATATGCACATGCATAAATTAAGCTTCTTTCCAGCTTGTTTCCTTCAGTCAAGGAATGCTTTCCTTTTTTCCCCTACTGCATTTCCCTAAGTTAGTGTTGCACCAGGAAAAATCAAACATGTCTACTCTCTGAGTGACTGCCAGTGAGAGACTGGCCAAAGCCTGTTCAGACCAGTGAACACCTTTTATAGGGTTCAGTGGTCAGATCAAAAAGAGAAATATACATGAAGCATAACTCTCTTCTCTGTATATATGGAACATATTGCTGAAAACCAATCAAACAAACAAATATGTAATATCAGATATATATTGATGCCTTTAGAACTCTTTTTTCTATGTAGTATACACCTTTTGCTGTTCTCACTTTTCCAAACTGATGAAGTTACATGAAGAGGATGTACATTAGAAGCCTTCACTAAGAAACTATGATGTACTGTGAATAAAAGTGATCAGAATGATCAGAAAATTAGGACAAAGGGAAAAAAGGTGAACTTTGATAGGCTTATAATTCCAATTTTTGTTTTCGTGATCTTTTCTGATTATTACATTCTTCCTATTATTCAAAAGTGACAGTCCATATCATCCATTTCATAGATAGAAGTGCACGTCTGCCATTAACAGTTTCACAGTAATGAAAATTATGATCCTTATCCCGTAACAAACTTTGCCAAAGTGCATAAGACCTGTATTAAATTGTTATATATTCTGAAGAAATCCTTGTTTTATAAGAAAATGAGACAATCCCTAACTTTTTGGTGCTTTAGGCCATAGTTTATTAGTTCAGTACAAATACTTTTGCTCTGAACATCCAGAATTGTAAATGATTATGTGTTTGATTTTAGTGAATCATGCCTTTAGACCTCACATGAACTTTTGGGAAACAGAATACTTTAAATTTTGCAAACTAAATACTGTTCATTTATTATGCTCCTCTTTTCTCCCTAATGATCAGTTTTATTCAGAACAAAGAATGAGCTTTAAGGGTCTGTTTTGATGTAAACCAACCAACATTGAAACACATCTGTTTGAAATCAACACAGTGAGGGAACACTGTGTTTTTTATGAACATGCTTTTGTCTTACCTAACACTGAAATATATATTAAAATTAAATAAATAAAACAGATGTAGGAGAAATGGGATACATCAAGGTGAGAAGTGCAAAAAAAAAGGAATTAAGTGGAACAAAAATATGTTCAAATTATATAAACATATTAATGTGTTCCGGTTCACACTGTAGCTCTCCCTCTAAAGAGCTGAGAAAAAAAAATTGGTTTGCTTTGGATAAGTATGTGGCCTCAATAAGAAAAACTGGCACAATGTAGTGCAGCTTAGACACTGTAAAGGGAACTTAAGCTGAGTTGACTGCCTTGTGAATACTGTCAGAAACCTAAGCTGTGAAAAGAAGTTTTAAATTATACTACCTTTTGGGACCTTGCTTTGTTGTTTCAGGCCTCTAAAGCAGATTTTGTACTGAAATGTTGACTTGTATTTCTTATGCTGTGGTAGATACTTGCATTTATAAAGAAAACAAGAGAAAAAAAAAAAACCCTTGCCACTATGAACAAGATGGGAAGCAAGATGGCAGAAAATAGAGAGAAGATGAAGGAAAAAACAAAAGAATGAATTGGTTATTTAAATATAAAAGTGGAGAAAGAGAAGCAACATTTCCTAGGGAGTAAAGAGTATGGAGGGTGCATTTACCTACTACAAGTCCTACGAAAATACTCTGAGACTTTACTTCCAGCTGGAATTTCTTTTGTGACAATAAGGCAATGTCTACACTAGCATTGTGAGGACAAATAGAAGCGGATTCATAGAGTGGAGTAGCTGGTGCTGAGGCACTGATGTCCACAATATAGATATTTCACTGATTTTGTTTTCTTCAGTCTGGTTCAACTCTGGTGTCATGAACTACACTCATGTATGGCATTTTGGTATAGTTAGGAGTCACATTTTTCCGTTTCATCTGAAAGAAATTCAGTTCAAGCACTTGGGTACCATTCAAAACCATGCAAACTAAAGCACTGTAGCAGGGATAACTGGAGGATTAATTCAAAATGTCACTCCTAGTCTGTGAGGATTCTGCTGATACATCATGCAAATTAAATATCAAGGGTGCTCTGCTTCCTGTTGTAGTCTTCGTGATGTCTGATTTGGACCTTTTCCGTTCTGTGAAAATACTCCTCGAATGGTCATCAGGAATCTACTTTTACATTTCCACCTGAAAAAAGTCCAGACATAGAGGCAAATAATATTAGCAGTCAGTACAGCGGTGTTTCTACCCTGCAGTTCTGATACATTCATAAAAAACATGAAAAATGTTTTTTCTAAAGGGTAGTGGAAAGTTTTATTATTAATATATTACTATTTTGGTAGTAAATAAAAAGACAACATCAAATTTTTATCTCTACTGATGCTTCAGAGTTTTTTTATTTTTTTATTTTTTAATTTTTATAGATTTTAGAAGTAGATGTGTAGTGGATGTAGATTTTAATGTATCAATATTTCCAGCAGAAGTAACTACAGCAGCACATAACTCAGGTATCATTTCCACACTGAGGTCTCTACCAGCATAATTGACATGCATTCACTGTATTATATCCCTTACCAGAATTTTCCAGTAAAAGTAACAGCAGTAGCTTAATGATTGCACATACCAAACCCTGTCCCATATCAAACTCTCAAAATTCCACTAGTTGTTTAGTTTTCTTTTTAAGGTGGAATTGTAGAAAAACACCTAAAGGCCTGCACCAAAGATGCAAACACAGGCAAAAGTGACTTTCAAGCCTGGAACTTTGAAGGGCCTCCAAGGACTCAACGTGTTGAGAGGAGGATGAAGATGATGAAAGAGGGGTCCCAAACTCCCCCCGACTCAGTTCCCAAAGGGGTGTGCTGGGGGGGCAGAATGGGGCAGAACTGGGGGGTGGTCGAGTGGGGGTTGGATGGACATCATTATAAAATCATAGAACTTGTGTCCAAGCACATGCATGTGGGTTTGTATTCTTATGGGCCAAGGGCTCATTAAAGCTCTGCTCTTCTTATCTTATCTCCTACCTAGATTGGCCTGGAGTCTTTTTTTCTCCTCACTCTTTTAGGCAACACGGCCATCAGTCCACCTTTTTTAATAGATTGTATGGCTAAAGAATGTGAAGGAGAAATTTATAATGAGGTGAAAAAAATTTGGGTCAGGATTTCCTAGATTCCCTTCTTCTTTCTCCCTTTATTAGGTGGACACAACTCCAGGCTCTACAAAAAGTTGTGTTTACATAGAACAAAATAGGACATTAACATTATTTACACTATATTTGAAATAGAACCATGGGAAGAAAAATTTGCAAAATTATCTAATTCATGTATAACACTCTCCAAAGAACTTTGAATACCATGTCAACATCCTCCTACTTATTTGGGTGCTGCACTAAGAAGTAGAGGCATTTCCACAGTGAATGGCATGATTTGTTTGTCCACAAAAGTGGTATAGGTAAGGATGAAAAGTGTCTGGACTTACCAACATTGTAAGATTATTTTCCTACCTTGACTTTTCTCTTGAAAGGGGAAACTGTGACGAGCGATTTTGCACTTTTTTCCCTTCTGAACTATTATAAAGATGCCTGATGTCATCAATATTTTGTTTTCTCCTCAGTAGAATCATCTCTCATGGCAAATTAGTTTTAGGCAAAATCAGAACCAGGGTGTCAGGACTTTGTTTGTGAACTCCCCATATCTGTCACAAGAAGGTGCAAAAACCTTGGAAAGGAGGGGTGACTGTGATGACTTTGCAAGCAGCTTTGCCAGCGTAAGTAGGAAGTTAGAATTTGGATTATTCTAGCTGAAACATTTTTATTAGTGAGTGAACAGAGAAAAGATGGGAGTATCTGTAAGCTAAGACTGTGAATATTACCTGATACTCAGTTCCTGTAGGGTAGCAAACAAATTTCGGATGGATACTGTTACTTGAGTGTTCCAAATTGTCAGTGACAAAGAAATATTTTGTCAAAGGGGCCTGTTGGAGAGCCATTACTAACAAAAGCTAATAGATGAAATACAACAATAAAAAGATCATCTTTAATAAATAGTCTTATTAGGAAATGCAACAATTCAGAAAAAAAGAAAGAGACATAGAACATAAGGACATGTTTTAATTGGTACAGTTGATTAATCATGTCAGAGTATTGTACAGAGACAATACTAATTTTGTACTGAGGATCCTGCCATTTAGGTGGACAATACACATATTAAAGAATAAATAATTAAAAAGCAACAGGAATACAAAGGGAAATTAGTTATACCCGTCCACATTCCCTTTCCTTTTTCATGTAGTCTATGAAAAGAAAATATGATCCTCCAAAGTACATGCAAAACCTAAGGGTAAAGTATAAAGTTGTTTTATTCTGCTGCAGTTTTTTGAGAAAGGTTTTAAACAGAGAGAAGAAAATGCTACCATTCAATGGGGGGAAAATCTGTAAAAATCTCTACAGTGCCATTGTCATCTAACCACACAGACAAGTATATTGTAAATCAATCTATGTTCTACTAAATATATGAAGCAAAACATGAAAAAAACTTGGCATTTTTTATGTATATTTACAAATCACATGGTTTTCTGTTCTTGCAGACTACCTTCCTCCATTATTTGGAGGCAAAATCTACCTCAACCAAATTTAGCTTAATATTTCCATTAAAATTTAAATTTTATACACATATTTCCATAGAATTGTCTCCTAGTCTTCTTTCCTGCTGCTTTTTTTTTTTTCCCCAATGAGGGGACTAATCATTCCCTTTAATACAATTTTAGTGCTTTTTTGTGCAGGAGCTTGAGCAAATATGCAATCTGTGTAGGCATATTCAAGTTACCTGCCATTCATTTAGAGGACTACAGAACATGAAAGTGTAATACTGTCAGTTAACAACAGATTAACACAGGACTTGCATATGTTTAGGAATTTCAATATACTTCTGACAAGTTATAAAACAATGGCTGAAATGTACAAAATTACATTTGCACTTGAAAAATCTTACTGGAAAAAAAAAAAGAAAAAACAAGTCTATGAGAAAAAGATATGTACTTTGATGACCATAAGCATAAGCATTAAAATTTGATACCAGTAAAATTAGACGTAGAAAAACAACATGAGATTTTATTTTCTGAATATAATATATATGCCTAATTTCCCGTCCTACCTTACCATTATTTGTACTCCTGTTGTTTATTTTGTTGACTTATTTCATTACCCATCAACCCTAAACTAGTTTTTTTTTTTTCAAGTTCTATTCACAAGCAACATTTTGACTGTTCTAAATACTTCTGAATTATTTTTCTGACAATTTTTTTGGGGGGAAATAAATTACTTTGCTTTAATACCAAAATTAAATACAATATGTATATTGCAAACCACAGAAAATTATTGGTGCAATTACAAGGCTTTTTTTCCATCATTTATATAGGACTAGAATCACTTCTTTCCCCACTATTGCTGATAGAACGTAATGTAGTCTTATAATAATTTCCACTTCATTATTCTGCTGTTTCCTGTGTGAGAAACTCCTAGGTGCAAAAGAATATGTCCAATAGCAGCTCTTAGATTAATTTTGTTGTTAATTTTGAATTTGAATGTTTTACTGACATAACCAGGCTGACAAGGCTTCAGGAAGAGTTAGACTAAAGATTCCTAGAGAATTTCTCGCATGTGTCTTTCCACTATGTTTCCTTTTCTAGTTCTGGCCTCATTGCAAGCCCATTTCAACTGCTTTTGTATTGCTTGGATCTACATGTTTGTAGGGCAGCATTCATCCAGAGTACAGAAGCAAATAACATACAATTCTAGTATTCTAGTAGCTGGAAAAGTATATTCTTGCTCCTTTCTGACATAAGTTAAAAATTTAGACAAGTGGGAAAATGCCAATAAAGTAAGAAACAAATGAAATAAATCCCTTAACTGTGAAAAATTTGACTTCAGTCTAGGTGAGAGATTGATTTTTTTTTTTGAGTGTTTTATATTGTCATGTTATTAATGAGTTCTACGTTCTAAACAAGGGATAAAAACTATCAAAATAGGTATATATTTGGTAAGAAAGATCAGGGTGACTTTTATGCGTCGACAATAATCCCCAATGAAGTATTCAGGGTGTAATTATTTTATTGTCAACTCTGTCAAATGCCCCTTGAGTTATCATAATTAAATATATGCTGCCATAATTAAATATGTTATAACTGACTGTAGATCTTCTACCACGAAAATGAAAACCTTTAATATAATGTTAAAAAAAAAAAAAAGAAATTACCACAAAAAAGCCAATAAAAATTATTATAGCAACTTCTTGAAGAACAATTCTGGGACAAGTAAAAAATTATGAATGTCAAATGGTTTCATGACTGTTTCACATATGTTCTCCATAACAATATACTCATTAATTCCCCTCGTTTCACCGCCACTCTAAAATTACTTTCACATCTGTTTTTGACAAATGGAACTGCACTTTTACATTAGGCAGATGGAACTAGATTCAGAACCAAGAAAAAAAATTAAGCACAGAATAGACTTCTCATATAGCTGATGGATTCAATATTTACTAACTGGATCCAATTGGCAGAAGATTGAATAACAGGTAAATGTGAAATCATGGATTAAACCTTCTATAAAAGTGTGGTTTTGATGAGTTGTTTCTTCTCAAATACATGGCTAAGGGAAGAAGCTTATCTAAACTGATTAAGTTAACTTTTCTGTTTTACTCTTCAGTTCCAAGAGTCATTCATTAAAAACACTGTATGGATCTCAATTATTTCAACTGGGCATGAAACTCTGTTCTGTGCTTCTTTTGCTTTCGAAATTTTTTATTTGTCAAATCGATTTTGAAATGAACTTCATGTTAGATGTCTTTCTAGCTACAGTGGTTAAATAGAAAAAAAATAAGAATTTAATCAAATAAAATTAAATAGAAAAGTTGTGTGTGTTGACCTTAAAGCTGTTTCTCAAGAGCAGCCCAATGCTCTTATAAGAAGCAACTTTAAACACAACAGATTACGCTGGTCTAGCTGAACGGTTATTATTAGTCCAGTCATAATGGCACTAACTGTTAGAGCTTAACTGACTTAGAAAACAAAACTTCACTTATAACAAAGCTTTAAATTGTTACAGAGGCACATACGGACTCATACACGTACTCTCTCTCATACACATATACATATACTCTTAACATCCTCATCTTTTCTTCAATAGAGGCCTCAACTTTCCATCCCCTTCTGAGTCTTATGTTCAATATTCAGCATCAATATTCACTAAGAAGGAGCTGGGGAGTGGGCATTTGAAAGGCTCATCAGCACCCCAGCTCCTCCATAGAGGAAACCATAATTTTAACAGGGATGTTCTTTCCTCCTCATTCTAAGGTCTAATTTCATGTATTTTCTAAATAAATAATTGATCAAATAATTGATCATTGATTAGTTCACAGACAGATCCTCTGTCATCATCACCTGTGCACAGTTTCAAGGCCTTTGTTATCATACGGGCAGTTCTCTACACGGAGTTTTATTCTAGTCTCGCAGTTTATTCTACATGTACCCCTCTGGATTTAGCATTTACTAGTTACAGAGGTCTATCAAAATTATCAGAAGAATAGGTACTATGTCATACTGTTGTACACAAGTAAGCTAAACCAAAACAAAAGCAAGTCATAATCACCTGGTTTTTTGACAACTGTTGTTACAAATAAACCAGGTAAATAAAACTACAGGGTTACACGGAGAGATATTAGGTCTGCTAATGTTGAAAATTCATATTTCATACTTAGGGCATGTAGAATAGGGTAGAATGTGATTGGGTTTTTTTGCCTATCTAAGAATTATTTGTATGCTTTAGCCAATATATACTTAAAGTTGACATACAGAAATATTATTCAGTGAATACAAACTACGGTTCCTAGCAAATGCAAAAATCTTTTACCTATAGAATCATACTATCAGTTGTTGATCTAGTCAAGCCTTACATTTTCGATGGACAAAAAAATAAAGGAGAAATACACAACTGCAAAATAAGAATAGAAACTGCTATGACTGACTATACCTGTTTGATTTTTGTTTTATTCTGGGCAGGTGTATCTTGCCTCTGAGAGGAAAATTAGTTTAGGCAAGTGCTTTATCTCCAAATTACTGATTAATAAGGAAGCAGAATCACACTGATGGAGATATATTTTTTGTCTTTCTTTATGACAGTACATCAGAGAATGTCTTCAGGATAAGCTTAAAATGCATAAGTGGTGTTTCTAAGTATCTGCTAAACTAGCAGATTATTCTGTTCTTTCACTGTTCTCCCCAAACTCCCCCTGTAACTTCTCACACTGTGTATATGATTTGTTTGGGATCTATGTGTGCAAGAAGAGCAGGTGCAGGGCCCAGGGGTCTGGAACCCTGATTCCAAAAAGTTAGTCATTGCAATACTTAGTGTTATGTCACTTCCATCCTCTTGGCTCTTTTCCCAAATTCACAGAACATGGAAAACAGAGACAGGTAAAAGATTGTCTTAATGTTTTTACTCAGAGAGAGAAATGTAATCTTTATCTCAGTTTTATCACCCCTGAGCTGGCCTTAATCTTGCAGACTGTAAGACCTACAGAACTATCTTTCCTTTCATTTTATCTATGTTCTACAACAGTTAATAAGACCATTATTGTAGGACCCACTAAATAAGTGTGTAGTGGAATCACTAGGAATCCATGAGAGAATGAAAAATTTAAATTCAAATTCTGATTTCAGATCACATGTCCCTTGATATTTGTTGGCAAAAAAAACAAACACACTAGTCATCTACCCTGTAATTTGACAGAAACAGAGGTATATTAGGAAATAGTATATTAAATATAATTAAAACATGAAAAAAATCCTCCTATCAATCAGAAAAGATTTTTTCTTTGTGATTTAACAGTACTTTTAATGTTGTCTATTAAAAGGAAATATTTTCTTAAATGATCTGTGAAAAGTTTTAGTATTTTATGAGATAATTTGTTACAAGACTGAAGATTTAGAAGGCCCAGAGGAATCCAAAGCTCAAATATATATACAAACCTGCATATCTGTTACATTCATATTTTTGCGTATGATCTGATCCAAAGCCAACTGAAATTTGGACTTGCTTTCCATTTACTTCAGTGAACCTCAAAGTATGGCTCTTACCTAGTAACTTCATTGTGTTTGAGTCAAAATGCATGAAATTATGCATTCCTTAAATGTTTGCAGACTGAACTTCAAGGATTTATAACAGTTACTCTGCAGTCCATAGTGTGGAATTCTGAGATTTGAATTAATGCTGATTCAGCTCAGAAATTACATTTCCTATGGAAATATTTTTTCTGTCCAAACTTCTTCTATTAATGTGTTCATCATACTATATACTTTGATATACCTTAAGCAATTTTTGCCATGTTAATTAAAAGTAAATTTCAAATAAATTATCACAATACGTTAAATAGACTGGAAACTTGAATTTGCTCTTACACATCATGTTAGAAGACATTCTGTGGTTTTCCATCTTATTGCATGTTGTGGAAACTTATCTTGGCTAAATATGTTAGGGGGAGGAGAGGAGGAAAGTATTAACATTATCTCTAAAAAAAAACCCAGTTCATTTGAAAATTCTTGTCCTCTATCCAAATATACATTCAGATCTATTCTATAAAAATAGCTTTATATTTATGATAATTAAAATATTCCCAGACTTTCCTGTGCTATGCATTCATATAGAAAAAAAAATTGTTTGTGGTAGCAAAGAGATAAGGATCATCTGGATTTGGTTTATAGTGGTGGGATAGTAAGTCATACTAACAATGAGAATGTTTTTAATTTAGCTAAATCTAAACTGTTTATCCTTCCATTAGATGTCTTGCATTACTGCATAATCATTTCAATGTTTCAATTTTTTTATAAGTCAAATACAGTAGTAAAAGACTATCATTTCAGTGCTTTAAACTTAGGGTATACTTGAAGATATAAATTGCATCTTAAACTTAGGCCTCTATTCAATATTTTACCATTTTTGTGAGAAAAACAATGAAATGTTATTCTATTTAATAAATAACAAAATAAAGTGACCTCAAGGTTACAAGATGCTTATTAGTAAAGGTAATAAGCAAGATTTCTAAGTCACATTTTTATGCTTTATTGTTAAAATATGCTACCTCATAAGAACAGAAAGGAAACAGAGAATCAACAACCAGCTCCTGTTTACATGAAAAACTATTTTCTAAAAAAAAGATCCCTAGATTAAATATTCTCAGACTAGCAATGCATCCCATGCTGAATATCTAGAGAGTGTCAGACTGAATCTTCTTTCCTTTTTCAGTCTTCTTGATTCTCACAATGGTAAAACAATAGAAGACAGGAAAATAATTTAAAAAAATATTCATCAGAAGTTCTTTTTCCCAAGTATCTTTATAGGCCATAACTACAGGTGATGATTAGTATGGATATAAGTGCTTCCCATTCCACTATCTGTTCTTTATAAGGTCAAGGAAGAGTAATCAGAATGGTACCAAGATCACAGGCATAGCAACGATGGTCAGTTGTAGTATCACAGAGGTGTCAGACCCTGTGATGGTGGTCTCTGCAGTTTCCTCCCTCCTCCTTCCTGGCCAAGGGCTCAGGAATGGCTTTTAAGAGAGAGTGAAAAACCATATATGCTACTGTTGAGGCCAGTAGTTCTTCCCCATAGTGCAGGAAATGGCTGATTGACCTGTTTTCCTCTGGTCATTCTTCCAGTAGGTTTTCCCCTTAGAAATGAGTGCAAACTATCTCTTCAGGAGCCAGAGAGAAGCCAAATTATTATGGGAGAGAGTAGATGGGAAAAATGGTGGAGGGACAGGAAGATGTTAATGGGTCAGAAATGTAAAAATGAGCAACCATAGATAGAGATTGAGCAGAGAAACCTTTATGGGCCTAATAATGTTCTACCAAGAGAGATGACCAAAAAAAAAAGTCTCAGAGTTAGCAAGATCCCTTTCTTTAATCTATTCTTCCTGTTGGTGGTTGTCTAGAACTAGAAAAAAAATTGGTGAACATTTCATTGAAAGAACATTGTTTAAAACTCCAGAATGTCTTTCCACCCCAATCCTATTTCTTGTCAGAATACAAAGTGAAATATGATTTTTCTGAAATAGTAAACACTCAAATCAACTGAGACAGAAAAATTTGAAAGCAAATCTTTTGTTGCATAAGAAAGAGTTCAATAATTATCAATTAATTTCTTGGATGTAACACAATATGGTCTCCTTTCAGAAGCCTTCTTCCCATCTTTATACTTGGTTCCCTATTTGTCCTTACCAAGGAGTCTTCCTGTCTTTATCTACATTGCAGGCTCCCTACTTTTTATGCCTTTTTGTGCACCTGTCCCACTTAGCACTCCAGGATATGACACCAATAGAATTATCCTTAGTTACTCCAAAAAAAAGAACAATTTTTACTTGGTCTTACTTAGTCACAACTCAATTGTAAGGCAAGATAAGCAGGTGATTTTCATTTCTACTTCCCAAACTTAATTAAAAAAAAAAAAAGCTACCTATATAGTAAACATTGCCAAAACACATGGAAGCTATACCATCTATTGCACTGGGCAAGTATACAGTAAAAACAACAAAAACCCACAACATATGTTTTATATGGAATAGAAATAGATGTGAGTGGTTTTAAGAGAATTTCTATGAGAAATTGCAATATGTTTCAGTGGGTTTTTGCATCCAAACAAGAAGAGTTACTAAGTAGCACAAATCAAGCATATAGAGTCTTGAATTTCTTGTAAACTGAACTGTCTAGATGAGCACCTACTTCCATCTCAGATAAAACAGATCTTGAACTGTTCAAAAGAATATTAGACTGTACTGATTTGTTTGAAGAAATGTAAAGAAAGAAGGACATCTACTGTGAATTCTTATTCATAAGAGTCTGATGGACACAAATGAGTGGCTCTACTGCAGAAAACTGTTATCTAGCCTTGTTAACCTTGTTCATTCCTTATCAGTTTAACAACATTATAGAATAATAGAATCTTAGAATGGTTTGGGTTGGAAAGAACTTTAAATATCATCTAGTTTCAACCCCTCTGCCATGGGCAGGCATATCTTTCACTAGACCAGGTATAGCATTGTCCTTTTCAGGAAACAAAGATCATTATTAAATGTGATTGTCACTGTTCCTTTTCCTATAATAGTTTATATTGTCCTTTCCACAATATTTCCCCAAATTAAATTCAGAAATTTTTCACCAAACCCAATTATTTCTCAAAATATGATGCCTCCTCAGAAATAAAATGAATATTATAGCATGGATAATAAATCTAATCTTACAGTTAGCAAACTGAAATTATTGGCCAGTATGAAACCTCGTGTAATGCCTTGTTTATTTGAGGGTTAAGTTTAGACCTTCTGGAATATATGTGAAATTCCATTTTATCCAACTTTGGAACTGACCTTGACTTGTCGAAATTAAATCATTTAAGATAAACTTCTTTGCACACAAATTGTTCTGGCCATCCTTTATGACTTTCTTCTGGTCTTCTGTACTGTGAACACTGAAACATTTTATTCTTGGGAATCTAATTAATCCTATCTTTATAAATAAATCTTCCTTCCTTTCTCAGTGCCACATCTTTTTCTCCAGGGGATTTTGTGTCACGTTTGTTCCAAGATTTCAGTTTACAACTTTTCCATTTCCTCTCTGATCCAGGAAGTCTCACAGAAGTTTATGAATTCTCTAACAGCTCTTTTTTCACAGAGCTTTCACTCCATTTTAGTAACAGAATACTTAGTGTTGGAAGGGAGCTCTGGAGGTCATCTAGGCCAACCCCCTGCTAAAACAGCTTCACCTAGAGCAGGTTGCATAGGATCATGTCCAGGAGGGTTTTGAATATCACCAGAGAAGGACACTCCACAACCTCTCTGGGCAGCCCGTTCACCTCTGAAAAATGCTCTATCACCCTCACAGTACAGTTTTTCCTTGTATAATAGAGAATTTCCTGTGTTTCAGTTTGTGCCCTCGTCAATTGTTGCTGGATTCCACTGAAAAGAGTGTTCCCAACCTCCTGACACGCACCCTCAAGATATTTGTATGCATTGATTAGGTCCCCTCTCAGTTGTCTCTTCCCGAGGCTGAACAGGCCCAGCTTCCTCAACCTTCCCCAATAAGAGCGATGCTTCAGTCCCCTAATCATCTTCATAGCCCTCCACGGGACCCTTTCCAGTAACTCCTTATCCTAAGTTCGGTGAGCAGCTGTTTCTTTGCACAATTTGCTACAGTGGACGAAAGTCTTTCGACAATCTTAACAATGATTAAGCCGTTAACCATCTCAGCTTCTCACAAAGATGAACATTCTTTTTTTGCCAAGTAACAGTCACAGATATATTAAGCGGAAATGATCTTAAAGGATCTCATCTTCATATTGTTTGTGTTACCTTAAACATAGGGAGGTTATTTTTTAGATTTTTACTTTTTAAGAGTGTTAGTTTTTATCGTTTCATTATGAAAAAGTCATTGAGGTCTCCTTGAAAGAAGAAACAACTCTTTTAAAGCTTAGCATCAGGGCTGATATGCTAAATAGATGTTTATAATGTTGGCATGAATTGAGCAATATGTCATTTCAATTATCTCTTCAAAATTGTTCCCCAGTTATTATTTAAGACCTCAAAAGCAGCTGTAGCAGAATGTTTCTGAATCGATTTTCTACAGTGCTAAGTTTCTAAGAGCTCAGATAGAAAAACACAAGTGTTGATTTAAAAGCAGTGAACCAGTAAATAACAAATTAATGAGGTCTAACTGAATAATAGTATAGTGTAACTTATGAAGTAAAAAGAAATATTGATAAAGGAAAGTAAATGTGGAATATGTTCCAATATTCCAGGGCAGAGTCAACCCTGTTTTGTTTTACCATTTGCACCATTTTGTGCACTTTAGCAATGTTGCTATTAATTAATTAAGAGAACTAGTAAATAATATTTGCAAGATTATAACCTAATAAATTGCTGTCTTCAAACTAATTTATCTTCCAATAAAATTCATGTAATTAAGGTGTTTCTCTGTAGCTAGAAGTCCTTACTCTTCTTTATAATGTGTGAAGATAAAGAGATTGCAAGAACATTCCAGCAACTTAGAGGGGAAAAAAAAGTATATATTTTTCTCTCTTTATTTTTTAAAGTTACAATCCTTTTGCTTCAATTATCTCTTTTTCCATCTATTTTCAGCTATAGAAAAATCAATAATTTTTCACACATAGTTGTTGGAATTACACTTGTCGTTACTTGATTTTGAGAAAAAAACAAAGTGCTCCTTTAAACAAGAAGAAATTACAAGTCAATCTGAAAAAAAAGTCCTTATATATCAAATGTAATTAAAACATAGACGTCTAAGTGACATAGAATTTTGAAGTACCTGCTCAGAATACTTTTCATATGCTGAACTGATTGAATCAAAATTAACTGATTAGGATTACTTCCGAACAGTGAACAGGGTCTATGCTATATGTATTCCCTACCTGAAATTACACATCTTATTTCATATTTACTTCATTTGTGTTTAGGGTTTTTCGTGTGTCTGCACCTCTTCCACAAATACTTTATTATATGATACTCTACACAAGTATAATTTAAAATCAACATTAGGAATAAAATAAATTTGAAAACACTTAAAAACACTTAAAAGCATTTTCAATTTTTTTTTGTAGTTTAATTTTTGAACGAATGATAAAATTCTGAATATATCAAGCTATTTTTATTTTATTGTATATTAAATAAACTTATGCACTGAGCTGGGATTGACATTCTTTGATAATAAAATAAGAAAGACAACCATCAACTTAAAGCTGCTGAGCTGTGGAAAAATAGTCTTTCCAAGATCATTCTTCATACAAAAGATTTTGCTGCAGTGATGCTGTACTAGAAGTGTGGATAGACACCATCACTGACATATTTATTCTCTGTAATGAACTTACAGTAGCAAAGATGCTACAAATCAGAACATGAATGGCATTTTTTTAAAACTACCTGGACAGTCTGGAATACCAAAATATAAAGTAGCTCCAAGTACAAGACTGATGCAATAGAAACTGATTCTCAATTTTTTCAATTTTTAAACTTTTTTATCTTACTCCTTCCTTCTTCATAGGTGTTTGTATGTAACAACTCTACATAAACCAGTGATAGAGATAGCAAGGTGCATAAGTCAAAACCAGTATTTACTAGAAAATGCAATTTGTCTACAAAATCTTTGTATATTTCTTTCTACTCCTTTTAATAAACAAATTCAGATAGGTGACAGTAATAATGAAACTTGAAATATTATAATTCCGCTTTAGCTTTTTATGACATCTTAGTGCTACTGTAGAGAGTTGTTTACAAATAGGTAGACCTCTCCTTTCCCTAAGAAAGTAAAAAAAGGAAAACACTAAGATTACTGGTAAAATAGCTGGGGTATTTTTATCAGTATTGTAACTCTCCTGAAACCTTACTTAAAGATTAGTATTACATTGTAGGTCAGATATTTCATTTTCATTTCTTTTTTTGTTTTACAAAGTTGTTAATTACATGTCAGATTACAAGCAGGTAGCTATTTTTTTTTCTTGTTAACTTTCAGTTTTGAAAGAATTACATAAAATAAATTTTGTTATCCCATGTAAAAACCCAGGATTCTCTTGGATTAGAGATTGGTTCTTGAAATAGCTACTCAGTCTACAACAAACTGTCAGCACAGAAAACTGTGATTTAAGAATAGAAAGTAACACCATTCACTACCAAAGACAGATGTCCAGAAAGACTCACAAGCTATTTGAGTCAGCAAAACTGTGTTCTCACATAGGATGATATGAAGATGATCTGAGATCCAGCATTTTCTGTGAACTGATGTTGTAAGTTCAGTGTAATCACCATCCAACAATTCTTTCACTAAATTTCTGATTTCCCCATTTTGGAGGAGGTCCAAGAAGAAACATTCCTGCTGATGATGGACATGATGAAACATTCCTGTTGATGGACCTGTTTCTCATTTCTCAGGAGGAACAGGATAATATAGTAATACTCCTTTATCTGACACGTAATTTTTGTAAATTTACAAGTAACGTTCTTTTTTTTTCTCTTCAATTTCTTAGAATTAAAAATTAGTTATATAGCTTCAGAGTTCCAGAAAAAGAAGTTTTCTATGTTGCAAAGAAGGGAGAAAAATCAGTGTTTGTTATACCTAATATCTTGGAAAATAGTTCTTTGTTTCGCTTATTCACATGCACACAACAATTAACAACATAAGAGCTTGTATAGTCTAATTAAAGCTACGAATTTTATTTTTTAAAAACTTATAATAATAACTTTGAAAATTAATGAAAATATAAATGGTTTTGGAGTTACTTGATTTTGTTTTCTTTAATGGCTCTCACCTTTCCTGTCAGCTACACTTTACTGTATATTAATAAAATAAATACTGTCGAGATTGAAACAATATTACAGTATTTGTTTTCTCCTTTCAGTGACTTATTCTGTTCAAACTAGATAAGCAACTTTCAAGCTTCTCTGAAAATGTATTTTATGGTGTTCTCTTACAGAAAAAAATAAAGATATATTATAGAAAAAGTAGGGCAATCTAAAACAATAATAAATGACTGTGTACATGTTTCAGTGTCATCATTTCTATGTGGGTTTTGCATATTTTATTCACGAGACCTCTGATTCCTTCTCCGTTACATGTTAATTCTGTTTCTCTCTGTTTGACAGTCAAGACAAGCTGTTTCAGATTCAAGGCAATTTGTAAGTCAGAGGAAAATCTAAGAAACAAACTCTGGGAAAAATGTAGTTTTTACTTTTACGATTTTGTCAGTGTCAGTTTAAATGGGTAAGACTTTGAGGTGTTGACATGAATTAGCATTTTGCAAGTCTGGGAAAGTTCCACACTGAAGATGAGCTAGAGATTTAATTGCTCATCAGGTTATTATGTTCCACATCTACATCTTTTAGACAGAAAAAATGTTGTGTTTTGAACTACAGCAGTGTTAAACTGGTGAAGGCATTCCAAATAAAATCAAGCCTTGTAGAATGCTCTTGTAATTTCTTTCTAATAAACACTGTTGGGGAGTTAAAAAGAATAGCAAATTAGGATTAGTTTGGGGGAACCCAATAGAACAAGAAAAAGGAGTATTTTGGAAAACTGATAACAAAACTAAAATTGAAAAAAATAAACTATGTTTAAAAGCTGACGGATCTGAAAATCCAAGGGAGGAATATTATTATATTTCACTATGGAGTAAATTGTGGAGAAATATTTCCTTCCACGGGAAGAAAAAAAATTCACTAACAGAGACCTTCGATATGTACAATAAAGGTATGACAATATGAATATGTGAACCACTACTTTTGTGAGTTTTCCCTTGATTCTGTAAAAGGTGTGTCACCAGTTTTATAGTTTTGTATATATTAGGCTTTGAACATTATAACCTTTATCCTTCACTGATATCCTTCATGACTTCATGGCTTTTTACTTTTAAAGCCATGTTTATTCCAAACCATTCTTATCTCTTCAAATCTTTGCTTCACATATGGTATATCACATTTCTTAGGCTTTCTTGTGCATGGATCTATGTGCCAGATGTTCCAGAGAACCTTTTCATTGTCTCTATTGATGTGTTCTGTGCATTCATTTCAACAGACAGCTGATGTCTGGCAGTGTATATTATATACAAGAATCATTAAACATATCTCCTTACAGATTCAAAGGAACATTTGAGTATTTGATGCACTAATTATGGAAACAACAAATGCATCTAGAAATTCCCATCACTAAGCTGTGCTGTTTAACTAACCTTCACAAGAATTTTTTTTTCCTCATCTTTGTACCTTTTGTATTACATCCTGAGCTACAGGTTGAAATAAAAGATGCCTGCTGATGTTGTATATTTTTACGTGGTTTAACATATTCTGCTATCATGGAAATATTAGAGGAGTGTGGGCAATATTTTTTATACATATTTAAGTTAGGAAAATTTTCATCATAATTAATAGTCGATATACACACTGCAACCTCTGGAGTACTCACTCCATGGCACAGTGGATGAGTATGTGTTGAAGGAAGTTGTAACCCACGGAGAGCCCACACTGGAGCAGGCAGGAACTGTGTCTTGTGGACAGGAGCCCACACAGGAGCATGTTTTTTATCAACACCTGAGAACCCATGCTGGACCCACACTGGAGAAGTCTGTTCCTGAGGGGCTGCACCCCATGGAAAGGACCCATGCTGGATCACTTTGTGAAGAACTGCTGCCCATAAGAAGAACCCACATTGGTGAAGTTCATGGAAGATTGTCTCCCACAGGTGCAACCCCATGCTGGAACAGGAGAGTGTAAGAAGGAAAGAACATCTGATACAATTGGTTATTAACTGACCTCAACATACCCTTCCCATCCCCATGCACTGCTTGGGGAGAGGAGGTAGAGAAATGTAGAACAAAGTTGAGCCTGGGATGAATGGAGGGGTGGGGGGATAGGATTGTTTGTTTTCTTTTTGTTGTTGTTGTTTCTCACCATCCTACTCTACTTTTAATGGGTAAAAAATTAAATTAATTTTCCCCAAGTGGAGTCTATTTTTTCCTATGATGGTAGCTGGTGAGTGATCTTGTCATTATCTTGAATCACAAGCTTTTCCATCTAATTTTCTCCTCCTGTCCTGTTGAAGAGGGGGAGTGAGAGAGTGGTAAGATAGGGTTTGGCATCCAGCCAAACTCAAATCTACCTTTCATACCAATCTTTTTGGACTTGTTGTTTAAAAGTGTTTTAATTTCTCAGAGTAAAAAATTATTTCCTTGTATACTGAAGGTCACATGCCCATTTCAGGGGTTGCTTTTCAACATTAATCGTAGCACAAAATATTCAGATTGTTCTTGTACAAAGTAGGACCAATTGCACATCTTTTTTTATGAGTAATTCTATATTCTTAATTTCACAGCCTTTTGAGTTGTTACTGCCTCAGGGAAAAGAGATCAGCTAAAGAGTTTCAGTAAAGGAAACCTTGTGCTGCCAGTGCAATACTTCTATTGTTGTATAAGGGCATAAGGTTGCTGCAAAAAAAAAGTGTATGTCAGGTTGACACCATACACTGCAATTAGGAAAAAAATACTTTACTTTTTTGGTCATGAGGATGCAAGAGAACTGCCAGGCCTAAAGGAGTGATGTTCTGTTTCAGTGCACTCCTGAAACTTCATGGAACAACCTCATATTCTCACAATAAATACTGAGAAACTGTTTGGGTCTTATTTCTCAGATTTGAAAAAGAAAATTTACTGAAAGGGCAAGTATTTTATATAGGGGTAGTTATTTACTCAGTTGTGTGCAGATTAAATTGAGCTACTCCAGAAAATAAGACAGCAAAATCCTTATTTGAAGGCAATTACAGTTTGTAGAAGTGCCATTCATTTTGTCATAGCTTAAATCCAAGGAACTGACAAAATTAAGATCATTTTTAGAGTAATTTTATACCCACAAACCACATGTTCCCAGTCAGATTGAATTTTCAATAGCAACTTAAGTCTGCTTCCACCAGAAAAGGAAACGTAGCATGTATGTTCAGTCTATTCCATTATGTAAAACATTTCCTTATTTATGCTCCCATGCTTTCTCTCCAGTCCCAAATACATGTTGCATTGTTTCTTTAAACTATGTATATAATAAAAATGAAGACAAATGCTTAATTGTATAGAGGTAGATTTAAAAATTATGTTTATGTTTTGTGGGGTTTTTTTTGTTTTTAGGGTTTTTTGGGGTTTTAGTTTGTTTGGTTATTTGCTTTTGGTTGTTTGGGGTTTTTTTTAATTGAAGTTGGGTAGGGTTTGCAGTACTGCAGAAAGCTGCAAAATTAGAATTTGAATAGTATTTTTATTTGTATAATTAGTTAACACTATAAAACTATAATTGACTAGCTTAAGTAATTAAAAATAAGTTTCTGATATAAGCACTGATAGAATATTGGCTACTGTAGGTTTAAAATTACAGCTTCATTTCACAAAGTATCTTTCATTTCCCTGTGTAATTAGTTTTGGCAGTCCCTGCAGAAAAAAAATTTTTGGTGGAATTTGAAGAACAGTAAAAGAACAGTAACAGTTGTTCAGTATACCTTTCCAACAGAGAAATATTTACAGTTACCAATTTATACAATATTGAACTCCTTTTTGTTGTAAGTAACAGTAAAAGGAAAATTTATTCTGGTATACAATGTGTTCCCATGAGTAAAAGTTTGTATTCTCTGTTTAGAATAACAGCTTTATAACTGCTAGATAATCAAATTAGCTCAAGTAAATTTCTGATGTTTGTCATTATCATGTATTTCTCACATGCTGCAATTTGTAAAAAGAGGCTTTTCAAATTCCAAGTGTGACTGTGTTATTGTAAGAAATCCTCCAAATAAAAGTCCAGTTACTTAAGGCAGCAGGGCTAGTATAGGCAGTTATGTGAGAAAGACTGAAGTGGAAGGATATGACTGCCATGACTTTTGAAATATTATGGAGAGTGACTTGGCAACTACATCAGCCAATTCCCTGAGAACTCTGGGATACATCTCATCAGGTCCCATAGACTTATGTATGTTCGTGTTCTTCAAGTGTTTTCAAATCTGATCTTCTTTTACCGTAGAAGGGACTTTTCTCTGCCAGTCCCTGCCTTGTAGTCCATCCACTTGAGACCTGTGGGAAGAGAGGTCACCAGAGGACTGAAGTGAGAATATTGTTGACTACCTCAGCCTTTTCCTTATATATTTTTACCAGTTTACTATTCAATTAAATTTAATAATTAAGAGTAATTAACATTTAATAATTAACAATTATTATTAATATCAAATTGTATCTTAAATATCAAGTTGTATTAATTTACTATATATACTTAAGAGCTTGAATATTTGAAAGCATTTTTAATAACATGGAAAATGTTTAAAAGTTCAGACAAAAATTTCACAACTCATGCAAAAGTAACAGTTAAACAGAAACATAGAGTACTAGTTTGGAATTATTTTCTTCATAATAAATATTTTCTTCATAATAACTATTTTCTACACTAATTTGAGACACAGAACTCTCACTAACATTGAAATAAACATTTTGATAACATTATTGATCTAGTAATAAAATAAACATTTTACAAACAGTCAAGGATAGAATTCGTCCCTAATAATATTCTGTGACATATGCATAAGTTATTCTGTGGATAGTTAAGCAAAGAGCTTTGTTTTATTAATAATAATATTTTAATGTTATTATTCATTTTTTATTTGCTGTCAAGATCACACATAACATTTCACTTACATTCATGCAGTGAGCTATACTAATACTGCAACATGTAATCTAGTTTCATTTCATGCAGTTATTGTTTTCAATTTAGATAAGTAAAAACACTTAAACACCTAAAGACCATCCAAGCAGGGTCTATGAGGAGACTAGTTAGCTGTGGATTTAACAGTTAGGGCTGTAGTGCATCACTACCAGGAATGCAGTGTTAAGGCATGAGATCTGGAACATTAGGTGTGTTCACAGCTATGCATCCTTCTTCCTTTCCCTTTTAGGTTGAGGATGACCTCATCTTCACAAATCCATGACCCGTGAAGCAGTTTGTTTCCTGCTGACATTAATAGACTCTTGTGCTGGTACACAAGCATGAAATGTCCTCTTAACACAGTTTTAAATGGAATCACCCAAAATATTTTCTGTTTATCCTTTAATTTAGGTCATAAGTGTAAATATATAAAACATTTCTCCTAGCCCTTTAGAAGCCAGCCACCATAGCTGAAAATCTTGGAAGCTTTTGAAAGTGACTCTTAATGAGTGACTGGTGTTCATATTCTCCAAATTAAAAAAAGAAAAGTAAGCAGAATAGTACACTTTACATTAATAAGTATTTCTCTATTTTAAAGTTTATTTACATGAAATTATTTCAGGACAAATACATCTACACTGTGTTGTTGTATCAATTTAAATGACATCCTATCACAAAAGCATTTTATTGCACAGAAATACTTACTATTTTTTTACCTGTTAGGTTGTAAACATTGTAATCTTTTTTTCTTATGTTTTGAAATATCTGCTGAAGACAACTTCTGGAAGTTCATCTAAAAAGAGAAATTTAAAACATAGATTTCTTTCAGGTTCTATCTGTTTATATTTTGTACTATGTGTCCACTAGCTATAAATACAAACAGTATTGTTATAGTAGGGTATAACACAGGTTATTTATACACATTCTTTTAAAAAACAAATCATTAAATTATTAAATCTAAATAGATAAATATTAAGTAATATAATATAAGCCAGTATATTTATATATTTTATCAACTAAATTTTATAATTTAAATATGGCAATATATTATGAAATATAATATATTTTAGATAAAATGTTAGAAATTTAATATAAAAATACTAGTTTTAAAATATTATATTGACATATTGATTATACTATATTATATTGTGCTATGATTGATATAATATGCTTCTATTCTTCAGTATAAATACAATATTATAGTATTACAATTCCTATACAATTACATAATATAATATAATTTTAAAATATTAATCTATGCAATATAATAATATAACATTAGAATCTAATTTATTATATGTTGACAGTCAAGGATGCTTCTTATTCCTCCTACATATGGCTAAAAGCAACTGAGGCTAATCCATACACTGCTGCCCATTTAGACTCGATTTTTTGTTATTGTAACTTTAGTCTCTGGTACAAACCTTTGACAATTATGATAAGCCTGGAGCTCTTGTTGACTTCCATTGCCTTTAAATTATTCTTGTTTCATATTTTCTCATTCATGTTAACATTTCAGTTACTGCCATAAAATAGCAGTGAATTGCCTCCCAGTCCCCAGAGAACGGGGAAGCCTAAGGCATTAGCAAAGAATATTATGGGTTTTTAATACATGGTTGCTAAGTGGAGTATGTGTCTCCATATGAGCAAATTTCTATTAACTGCAGTCATAGAGCGACACATCACAGAATCACAGAATGTGCTGAGTTGGAAGGGACCCACAAAAATCATCAAGTCCAACTCCTGGCCCTACACAGGACCATCCCTAAAAATCACCCCATTTGCCCGAGAATATTGTTGAAATGCCTCTTGAACTCTGTCAGACTTGGTGCTGTGACCACTTCCCTGGGGACCCTGTTCCAGTGCCCAACCCCTCTCTGGGTGAAGAACCATTTTCTAATATCCAACCTAAACCTCCTGAGACAAAGGGACAAGACATCACCTAGAACCATATCAGTCTCATAGACACACAAGTAAAAGGAGAGATTTTCTGAGTTTGCGCCACTAGATCAGTAGTGTTATCAAGAAACGGAAAAAAAATATTTCAGTGGGAGTCTGTGGAGCCATTCTGGAAATATCTGAATTATTACACTTGGAAAATTTGTTAAATCATGCTAGAAAACCAAGAAAAACCTTTGTGTATGTAAAGAGAGAAGCAGAGTAATCCAAAATGACACTCCATGTTGCCACTCCGTGACATTGCAACTTTAAGGCACCTGGGTTAAGCTAACCTCTTTTCCTCAGGGGTGGTTTACTTCATAGATTCAAGAGAGACAAAAAAAAAAAAGTGGTTTCTTAAAAACAATGAAGAGGAAAAAAACCTGGCAGATTGGCAGGTGTAGGCAGAAGCCACTACCTTTATCACCCTCCTGATAACATACCAGTTTCTGGGTAACAGAAGTCCTACATGACAGTAAGGTTTGCTGTGAATTGAGAGAACTGGAAGCTGCACCCTCGCTTTCTTGGGGATAATAAGCACGGAACACATCAAAGAACCCCAGAACTGTCAATTACAACAGATTTTTAAGGTCATGAGCAGATCCAGCTTTAGGAATTGTGCTCCCCCATGGAAAAAAACACAGCCAGATGAAAAAATATTGATCTCCTATAATAAAAAAATTAAATTAAAAATCCATGATTGCTTAAATTGGGTTCTTTTAGTAGCTGAACTTTTTGCCAGCTGGCATTTTATAAAGAGTAATGCATCATCTGTCTTCTAGAGACAGGATAAATCTGGTATAGCCATACAGTCAGCAGGAGTAGACTTACATTTTTGCCCTGATATCTTAACAGAAGCACATTTCTGGACATGTGGAATCAAGTTTTAATTTGTTCAGTTGAATAATCCTGTCATGGACACATATGGTATAAATATTGTGTGATCACGGACTGAACAGCATTCTTGAGTTCATTCATGGAGTCAACAGAGCATAATCCTCTTTGTCCTTGCTTCTTCTTCCTATTACACATAAAATTTCAAGAGAAATGACTAGGGAGTACTGTTCTCTGTCCACCTTCCCTTTTAAAGTGACAGAAGAATTTCTGTTGGAGGTCTGCTTACATGTATTTTATGAGAGATAAGAGATACTTCAAGGAAGCCTATAATATATAAAAAATGTGCCTTTATTTGTCTAGTTGATGTCTTCATCACTTGAAGTACAAGTCAATTTTTTTTTCTCTCAAGATGAGCAAATTCTTAATCAGTACTCCATTCTTTTTTTCATTCTTCTGGGATGCCAGCCTCTCCTGGTCTTTCTGGTCTTTCTCTACCTGGAAGTTAGATACTATTGTAACACAGATAGGAATCAGCCATAGTCATCAGTGCCAAGTCTTCTCTTATACCAACACTCTTCTCTTGACTGGAACAGAGATACTTAAAATTGTCACTTCTATTATAGTAAAATGAGAATTAGAATGTTGTCCCCAGAGCAGAACTAAAGTTACTCATTAAGAATATTAATAATTATAGGTAATATAAAAAAATCTATAGATAGAATGGCATTGTAAAAGTCACTCACATGACATTGTCTAAAACAGCAGATGTTTCTGGTAGTTCACTCTAAGAAAAAGTAGTTTATACTTGAATAAATGGATGCAAGGATTACTAGATTAGTTAGATGAGATGTTAATAGATCTTTGACCGTTTGAGATATAACTGCAATCTCTACATCTAAAAATGATGGACGATATCTATCCAAACTAAGAGAAATCTTGACACATGAGTAAATTGATATAAACTGCACATGAATACATTCAGACTGGGAAGGACATTTTCCATCTATCATGTGTCAATATTCTATAGCAACTTCATTCTCAGTGAACTATGAGCAAAAAAAATGTTGTTACATTCAAGTAAGCATTTGATATATCATGAGAAGTACATACTGTGATTATCTTCAAGAGCATGGAACTAACTCAGTGGTCAAAAAGTATTATTTGTACTATATTTACAGACAAAGTAAGTATGAAAATAGTCATTCTCAAGCACTTGGTTGAAAACTGAATTCTGATAATCTTCAGTGTATGATGGGAATACCTGTGAACTAAAAAATTTGTCCAGCTAGACAGACTGGAAGCTGCATTTGTTCATGTACATGTGTAAGTCTATGTATCTAATACAAGGAATACAACATGTTTGAAATATCTTCATGAGAGATGTAATTATCCAAAATAAACTCTTGAAAATTTTGAAAATTTGATTAGCTGTAATACACTGACCTTTGTTTCATGTTAATACTCAAGTAGGCTAACACAATAAGAAATTATTTTTCTCAATAAAACTTTGTGTAAATAAATGAGACAATAATAATATCCTTAAGGAATTTCATATGTAAGAAGAGGCTTATGAAGGAATCTGGTAAATACGGATAGAAATATTTATATGTATGTGTGTGTACATGTTCTGTTGGTTTGAAGTTTTGTAGGTTAAAATTTCAAACTTAGGGAAAGAATACAAACATTTATTTCTGTAGTGTTACAGATTACTGATTATTACTGTTGTTAAATATGTGTAATAAAAAAAGGTATGTATTTAAGGGGTTTACATCTTTCTGCAGTATATTGATTGATTCAACATACAGTATTGTATGAGGAATATTGTATAAGATACTGTATTTGAGGAATTAGTGATCTCAGGCAAGCCATGTCTCTGATGGACAGAAAGAGGCAACATTGCTAAGTGCTAAGACAAGAAATATAGTTTTGTTTGTTACACTAACTAAATGGCACCATGGTTTGGAAGGGAGACTGAACCACTCCATGGATGAGAATTCTCCATAGTATGCATGGATGACCTTCTGCAATGGTAAGTCTACATCAGTGGACAAAGGAAGCCGTATGGAACATCTGGACATCTGTAAGGCCTTTGGTCTGGTCTGCCACAGCATTTTATCTGCTAAATTGGAGAGATATGGATTTGACAGATGGAATATTAGATTGATAATGAATTGACTAGATAGTTACATCCCAAATGTTAGTCAGTGGCTCAATATCCAGCTGGAAAACAGTAAAAAGTGGGGCTCCAGAAACCCTATACCTCATAGTGGAACAAATAACATTTAATAGCTTAATCAATTACACAGTGTGATTCTGTGTGCCCTCAGCAACTTTGCATATGATATCAAACCTAGCAGTGCACCTGATTTACTAGGCAGAGGGACCTTGATAGGCTCTCGAAGTGTGTGTCCAGGTGTATCTCATGAAGTTCAACAAGGTCAAGTCTAAGATTCCACACCTAGGTTGGGGCAATCCTTGCTATCGGTACAGAATGGGGGATGAATTCATTGAGACCAGGCATGCAGAGAAGGATTTGGGGATATTTGTGAAAGAAAAATTGAATATGAGCCATTTGTGTGCACTTGCAGCCCAAAAAGCCAAACATACCCCAGCCTGCATCAAGACAAGAGAGCCATGGCCAGCAAATCAAGGAAGGTGATTCTGTCCTGCTGTACACCATTCTTGGAGTAATGTTTACAGCTCTGCAGTCTTCAGCACAAGAGCACAGAAATGTTGGAACATAGGATGACCATAGAAATAATCAGAAGTCTAGAACATCTCTTCTTTGAAAACAGGCTGAGAGAGTTGGCAGAAGTGAGACCTAGGGAGACTAGATTGTAGCCTTTCAATATATAAAAGGAGCTTACAAGAAACAGAGAAAATCAATTTTTAGCAACACCTTTGTGACAGGATAAGGGCAAATGATTTTAAATTGAAAGATGGTAAGTTTAGACTGTATAAAAATTAAAAAAATATAGTATGAGTGTGGTAAGACACTGTAATAGATTGCTCAGTAAAGCTGTGGGCTCATTATTGACAGTGTTCAGAGTCAAGTTGGATGAGATTTTGAGCAACTTGATCTAGTGAACAGTATGTCCCTGTCCTTGATGGAGGTTTGAAACTAGATGATATTTAAATGTCCCTTCCAACCCAAGCTATTGTGATTCAATGTTTCTGTGACTGATTTCTATCTATATGCAAACTTAAGTATGTTCACTATATTCTACAAAATAAATTTCATAAGAAACAGTTTTTACCTAATTCTATATTCTTAGTTTATCAAGTTACTCCTATGGTTATAAGTGGGCTGCAGGTGGGTATCAGGGCTGTGTCTCTGTGCACATCCCAAGTATTTCAGTCATTAATTCTCCAGGTAGTCTAGGACTTCCTCACCCAGTGATCTACAGATAAGATGGGTGGCTTGAGAGAGGGTCTACCTTGAAACTCAGTGACTGACTGGACTTATGCTATCAAATATTTCACTGACTGTTGAAGAACCACCCCCCCCCAAAGGGGAGTGGGGGACTGGACCTAGTGGGTCTACTGTTCGTGTTAGACATAATGCCGGTTAAAAGTCTTTCTACAGGAAAATAAAACAAAACTGTAGTTTTGAGATTTATGCCAGACTATGGTCAAGTATAAGTCATGCATCTGTTTTCAAGAATTGTGAATTATATGTATATACGTCACATATAATAAAAAATACCTATGCTACATACTTCCTTTAAACAATCATTACAAAACTATAGGATTTTAATAGCAAGATTTCCTTACAGCCTCAATAAGACACTAATTTTATTTTGAACAGTCAACATAATTTCTGTTTTTTGAAAAACTCATATTTTGTTTTCTATATAGCATTTAAATATTTCTTACTTATATCTAGGAATTCCCTTTCTATGTCAAGGGAAAAATTTGCCATAGAACAGATGATTTATATGAATCACCTATCTTTTGTACTGTTGGAGCAATGCAAAAGGGTGAACTAATTACTCCTGAAGCTTACTACCTGTTAGGAGCAAGATAGGTTAGGATTCATGCTCTGAGATACTGTTATAGTGACGGACTCAAGTGTAGTGTGTTGTTTGTACTTGCTGCCTCTCTGAATAGGACACAAATGAGCTTTCACACACATTAGACATCTCCTACCATGGTTATTGTTCACTATGTATAAGTAGGGTATTCGGAATTATAGCAGCATTTTTTTTTTGTCTGAATTCTTAGTTCAATACTATGCAAAACTATTTTCTTTAAATCATTTTTTTGGCACACCTGTTGGAATACAATTGAGATTAAAATATGAATACAGCTTAACCATTGTGAGTATATTGACTTGTGGCAGGAAAATGCACACAGTAGCTTCTACGTGCTGCTTTCTAGTCATGTTGTATACCCTCCCTTTAGGAAGATGTTTGACACAGTTTCCACTGGTCTCTTTTTCATCAAACTGGAGAGATACGGGCTGGATAAGTGGATGATGTGGAAAACCAGTTGTATTGCTGGGCTCAAAGAGTGATTGGAGGTTTAAAGTCCAGCAAATGATGAGGAACTAGCCCTTCAGGGATCAGTGCTGGGAAAAGAATTGTCTATTTCCTTCACTTACAACCAAGGCAGTGGGATGGAGTACATTGTCAGCAAATTTGTGAACCAAAATACAGAGAAGACAGAGACAGATTCCTAACAGAAGTTCAGTAAGAAGCAATGGACGCTGGTGTCCATTACACATGAAGTATATGTTCTTATAAGGGTTATCAAACACTGGGACATGTTGCTCAGGAAGTTCCTGGAAAATCTGTCCTTTGAGGTGTTCAGGACTGTACTGGACATAGCCCTAAGCAACCTGACCTGATAAGATCTGCTTTGAGCTGGTTTGGACCATTACCTCCAGAGATCCTTTCTGATTGTCAGTACCCTGTGACCAACACAGAGTAGCATTTCACTACCAAACTCATCTGCAGGATCGAATCCAGAAGAAAACTTGAAAAGCATCCACATTCATCAGAGAAATTCTGTTTATGAAAATACACTGTTTTTCTGTCTTTTATGCTTACTCCCTTTATGCATAAGTAAAATGCTTGAGATATAGGAGACATGATTCAAGGATCTTATTGCTTAACTGGGTCTATTCCAAGGATGTGTCCCCCTGTTTTGACATTGCTGACTGTAGATTCTGGATTAAGCATTTAATTTGGTTATATGTTTAATGAATAACCTTCATCTATACTCATCTTTACTACTCAGTAAACCATTCTTTTGGTTAATCTATCAAATTAAAGAGATATTTTCCCCCTTTCTTTTATTCAGAGAAATCTATAGAAATTATAAATGTAGTTTATACACTATTCTTCATCTGTAGTATTTGTGGTTTTGTATTACATGATATTACAATGGCTTTTTCTTCAACATTTACAAGTAGGGTTTGCATATGTATACAGTGGGGAAAACAGTTAATGCTGATACCTGATAAAATATCTTGTTTACTATCTGTTTTTTTCTTTTGTATTTTTTTCTAGTCAGAGGAATTACGCTTTCCCCTTGTGGTCCTCTTTCCTTGAAATTTTTGATTTATAAAGAACATTAAGAATATTTACCTGAAATATGAAATTATATGACATTAAAAATTTAGAAGTAATCAGATCCACTGGACTTCTTATGTGGGTGATAAAATGATAAGTTAAAATATGTGTAATTTTAAAATTATAATTTTTTGTGTTTCTGAACATAAAGAAAAACATAAAATTCAAGGAAACACTTTTAACTTACTGGATGAAGAAAACTGGGAGAAAGGGAGAGAGTCTGTTTACAAAGACTATTTAGTCCTCCAGATGTACAGCAGACATAAGTGGGGGTTTTAGCTGTTTCCACCCCTCCTTACCTATGTCTGTCCCACTTGTGGATGATTTTCTCTGCTTTTTTTGCTCTGCTTTGATTTTTAAAAACCAGTATCAGAAATTTTAGGCAGTTTCTCCTTTTTCCTGCTAGTGTGCCAGACTATTTCATAGAGTATGAACAAGATCTCCAAGTAAAATTCACAGTGTTCACCAACCTGCCTCTTTGAAACCTGCTTTTATTACATCTGGTGCCTTGCTCATTTTGAAAACCAAGATAGAGAATTCTCTCTATAATATTTTATACGACCTTGAAAATATCTTCTATTCAGTTCCACTCTTTCTAATGACTTGCATTTAGCAATCATAACAGCACCTCACTATAACATACATCAGCCTGCTGCCAGAACTAAAGGTAAAGAAAGTACAAACAATGCCCGTCATTTATGATTTCCTCTGCATTTTGTTGATGAAGCAACCCTCCAAATACTTTCTGAATCAATCCACTGAGATTATCTTTTTTGAATTTTCTCTATATTCTTTGATTCATATCTCCCCTCGGTATGTTTTCAATGTTATTCAGCTGGCTGGCTTTTTCTACAGTACTTTGTTTTGTAGAATATTTCAGATTCAGGCATCTTTTACTTTTTCCCCCATTTAAAAAGATGCATGAAAAATGTGTTTCTTCTTCATTTTTTGGCCAACACTCTAGAGAAAAAGCCAGGTCTTTCACCCCACCCCACCCCCCTGTCTTTTAGCTTGGCGATTATCTTTGACATGCTTTTTTTTAAGAAATTTAAGTTTTTCCTTTTTTTCATTGTTGCAAGGCTTAGGAAAAAAGTTCTTTTTTCCATTCACAGTAGTTTTTATTCTATAACCACAGTGTTCAGTTGAAAAAAAGTCTGTCTTTTAAAAAGAACATATCTGTAAAAGGTAGAAAAAGTTAAGATCTACTTTCTGTTCTGGAATGTATGAAAGTAAAGAACCATAGAGATATCATTCACCTTTAAACATCCTGGCATAACTACATAAACATCTGTAACGTTCGCAAATCTTGAAAAGGGCCAAGTTAAAAAAAAAATAAAAATAATTACAAGAGAGAAGATAAAATTGATCATCAGCAGAATTTAACTTTGTGGGTTTCTGTGGATGGGTTTTGGTAGCAGAGGGGGTTACAAGGATGGCTTCTGTTAGAAGCTGATAGAAGCTTACCTTGTCCTGTGGAGCCAATGCCAGCTGGCTCCAGGATGGGCTTCCCACCGATGGCCAAGGCCAAGCCAGTCAGGAATGACAGTAATCCCTCCATGATAATATATTTAAGAACAGAAAGGTACTGTACAGAAAGAATTTCAACCAGGGAAGAGCAGAGTGAGAACACAGGAACAACAATGCAGACACCACGGTCAGTGCAGAAGGAGGGGCAGGAGGTGCTCCAGGCTCCGGAGCTGAGGCCCTGCAGCCCGTGGTGCAGACCATGGCGGAGCAGCTGTGCCCCTGCAGCCCATGGAGGATCACAGGGGCACAGAGACCTGCCTGCAGCCCATGGAGGAGCCCGTGCTGGAGCAGGTGGATGCATGAAAGAGGTTGTGATCCCGTGGGATGCCCAGGATGCAGCAGGGTCCTGCCAGAGACCTGCAGCATGTGGAGAAAGGAGCCCATGCTGGAGCAGGTTTTTCCCAGGTAGAACTTGTGGCCCCTGTGGGGAATCCACACCAGTACAGCTCATTCATGAAGGACTGCACCCCATGGAGAAATGGCCCATGGGACAGCAGTTTCGTAAAGGGATGGACTCACGCTGGAGAGGTCCATCAAGGACTGTCTCCTGTGGGAGGGACCCCACGGGAGCAGGGGAAGGATTCCTCTCCCTGAGCAGCGGCAGAAACAGCAACTGACTGTAACCCCCATTACCCGTCTCCCTGCACTGCTGGGGGGGAAGTAGAACTTGGAAGGAAGGAGGGGGTGGGGAAGGTGTTTTTATGATTATTTTACTTCTCACTCTTTTGCTCTGACCCTGTTAGTAATGAATTCAGTTAATATCCCCACTTTGAGTCTCTTTTACCCATGAAGGTAATCACCTCTCCCAGCTCTTAGCTCATGAATCCTTCACTGCTTTTTTTTCTCTCCTCTGTCCAGTTGCAGAGGAGAGTGAGAGAGCGGCTGTAGTGAGTACCTGGCATCCAGCCAGGGTCAGCCCCCTACAAGCCTTTAGACATTGGTCATTCTTCTAATTTGAAGAATAGACATGATAAGAAAAAGGGGGGGGGGGTTATGTTTATTTCTTCAGAACTTCAAGTATCCTGGTGATGGAGTTAGAGTTGTTTAGCCTGGAGAAAAGGAGCTTTGGGAAGAGTTTATCACTTGTATCTGTTGTAGCAACGTGGTGGTTGGCCTCTTCTCCCAGGCAGCTAGAGACAGGATGAGAGGACACAGTCTCAAGCTGCACCAGGGGAATTTCAGGTTGGGCATCAAGAAGAATTTCTAAGCATTGGAATGGACTGCCCAGAGTCCATTGGATGGTGGTGTCAACAGCCTTGGAGGTGTTCAAGAAATGACTGAATTGTGGCATTTAGTGCCATGTTCTAGCTGACAAGGTGGTGATTGGTCAAAGGTTGGACTTGATGATCTTGGAGGTCTTTTCCAGCCTAAATGATTCTGTTATTCTGGCCTTTTTCTAGTATTACTTACAGTCTGGTGGACTCATGAAACACTTTGTTTTCAGCAAATTCTGTCTCTTATGGGTGATTTGATTATATCAGGGACTTGTCAAATTTGCTTTTCTACTGTGATACTAGCTTTTTATGACATCTCTTGATAAACACAATTCCCTTTCCTGTGCAGCACAGTTGCTATGATGTCTGAATGCTTATAGGTTGCAAATTCTAGCTTGCAATGTTAATATTTAGAAAAGAATAATTACAAAAATTCTTAAGGTACTGGGCTTGATGGCAGGACTTATGCAGCTAAAACTTTTTAATTTACTTAAACAAGGAAAAATGCTTTCATTGAGAAGTAAAGAAAAACATTGCTTTATGAGGAGCTATTGGTTTTTCAAATATAAAGTGAATTACTAATAGTTACTTTGAATCTGTTAAACTGCCCCAAGTAATTAGTGAAAGAACTGTACGAAAACCATGCATATAAGAACTGTGTCTTGTCAATACCACCTAAGGAGTCTTTCTGCTGTGCCTTTTGCAACTGGACTTGTCTATCTCGCATTGGCCTTTTTAGTCACCAGCGCTCTTGTAGCAAGTATGAGTGGAGTTCTTCCCAAATCTTCATTCACGAAGCCTAGCCATGAAATATGGACCAAAATTATAAAAAAAAAATGTTGTTATGGGGTGAAAGATATCCAAAGCACTGCTTCAGTAAGTGAGATATTAACTAGAACTCTCCAGGTCAAAACTCTCCATTGGAAAAACAAACAAGGCACAGAAAATTATTATAGAGAGGCTCACCAAAACCCTTGGTATGTACCTATTACAGGAAATTAAGAATAAAACAAAATGATTCTTAGCATATTTCTATTCTTATAGAAATAGTTTGGGGAGTGTGTTTGTGGTGTGAGACCAAACTGTAATACTAAACCAGTCAAAACCAGCTAGTTAGCTTTCTTCAGGATGTTGCTTGTCTGTACATTTATTCCCACCAAGGCGCTGTTGTTTTCATAATTTTTTTGCTTTTCAGTTCAGATGGTAGCCATATGCTGACAGTGGTGTTACTGGTTGCATCACCCCAGAAAAGCAAAGTCTGAGGTTGAGCTGCTGTGTATGACGGCCAGGCCACCAGCCAAATCAGACATGTGATGCGTTGGAGAGAGTGTGCTTTTTCCTCAAATCTGTGGTGCTTGCCTGTCACAGCTGGACCACAGTGTTTTGTGTGAGTTTGTATTCTGTGCAGAAAATGGATTTCCTGTAGCATAGTAATGAAGGTATATAAATCATAATCTACCCACTATACTCATGTTCCATTAAAAAAAAATTAAATCATAGAATTGTAGAATAATTTAGGCTGGAAAGAACCTCTAAGATTGTTGAGTCCAACTACTAACCTGACACTGACAAGTCCACCACTAACACTTTGTTCCTAAGTGCCACTGTTACAGGTTTTTAAATAACATAAGGGATGATGACTCCCTGGGCAGTCTGTTCCAATGCTTGACAGCCGGTTTTGTAAATATTTTTTCCTAATATCCAACATAAAATCTTATGCAATTGAGTGATGAGGTTCTGTCCTTGTGGTTACCTTAACCCTAAATTTCTCCATGGCACCTCTGCTTCATGAATTTTTTAGCTAAGAAAAAAAGGGGCATGTGAGCAGAACAGTTTGCATTGACGTAGCACTGTATTACAGCATCACCATTGCCAATGCTGGAAGTCTGCAAGGCCTCAGGGCTGGGGCTTATCAGGCCTGCCCTGTCTGAACTTTTGTTGACCTGCCTGCAAATTTGGTTTGCTTGGTTTAGCAGTGACAGTAATTTCCCTATTTGATCAGGCAACTACTGCTAATTTGCTTTACTTTTACAAGAGTACAGCCATAGTTGCAAGAAGTAGTTATTCTGCATAGAATGAGATATATACAATTCTAACAAAATTTCATAGTGTAGAGAAACACAGATATAATAGGACAGCAGAAACCTGGAGAAGTGAGGACTCAGAACATGGTGCAGAGGAGCTCAGGCATAGGGGTGGAAAGAAACAGGGAACAGACAGGGCACTCGAGACACCACAAGAGCAAACAATTTACCCATGGTCAGTTGAAGGAATTCTGACATGGAGCTGGACAACACTGGTTTTAGGAGTAATAAGAAAACCCCCAATCTAGTGCAAGTAAAGGGCACAATACATTGTGAATTTGAATGTAACATGGAGCTGCAGACCAATGAAGAAAGAGAAAGTCTGTTAAACTGTGTTAGTGAATGTATCAACATTACCCTAACTGGTCCCTTAGACAGAGGAAGGAAGACCTGTCAACATGAACATCATAGTCCTTCCTGTAAATGCATCAAAAGTAGCATGGCCAGCAGGTCCAGGGAGGTGATTCTACCCCTCTACTATGCTCTTGGGAGACTCCACCTGGAGTACTGCATCCACCTCTGGAGGCCTTAGTACAGGAAAGACATGAACCTGTTAAAGTCGGCCCAGAGGAGGGTCACGAAAATAATCAGAGGGCTGGAGCATCTCTCCTATGAGGTCAGGCTGAGAGAGTAGGAGTTGTTCAGTCTGGAGAAGAAAAGGTTCTGGGGAGATGTTACTGTGGCACTTAAAGGGTGCTTATAAGAAAGATGGGAATACACACTTTTTAGTATGGCCCAATGTGATAGGTGAAGAGACAATGGTTTTAAACTGAAATTGTATAGATTTAGATTAGTTAGAAGTAACATATTTTTTATGATAAGGGTAATGAAACTCTGGAAAAGCTTGCCAGAGATGTGATGGATGCCCCATCTCAGAAACATTCAAGGTCAGATTGGACAAGGCTCTGAGCAAGCTAGTCTAGTTGAAGATGTCCTGTTCATTACAGGGGGATTTGGACTAGATGGACTTAAAAGGTCTCTTCAGATCCAAACTATTCCACAATACTATGAGTTCATGTTATGAAACAATTTTGGGTAATTCAATATACCATTTGCTAAGTTAAAGGGTATTTAATTATTTCCGTTGTACTTAAGTATTTAAAACAGAGGTATTCCTTTTATAGCAATCTAAGAATATTGAAGAATTGTTTGCACTCTTCCTTTTACATGTATTTTTTTGCATATTGTACAAAAAATTTGGCTATTCTAGACCAAATTACGTCCCTGGTCTTACACAAAGCATCAAGAGACCCTGAATACTCTAGAAGATAGAACTAAGTTCTGTTGTAGAAAAATAACAGCAGTAGCTGCAAAGATGACAAGAACAACTTCACTAAAAACAATGATTTCATCGTAGGTATGCAATCATTTACAAATGAGATTTCTAAAAAATGTTTAAAAAAAATAGAAAGATCTTTTCAGTTCTTATTAAACTTTAGTAAGTTTTAAGCACAAATTCACTTAAAGTTAAAATATAAAAAAGAACTATGAAACATAGCAGTTATTTCTAGCATAAGCATGGCTACATAAAATATTCTTAAATTTTTACAAATCATAGTTGTTTCAATAAGTTGCCTAATAGGTATTCAGACTTATCAACCTCTTTCCTAAACCCATATAAACCCATGGAATGCTTACTTTACGTAGCATGTCTTTTACTTTTCACCAAATAAGTTAACATGGCAAAAAGATTAGACTTGTTATAATTTAATTACAAGAAAACCCCAAACCAATCAAAACCAAAACCTTACAACAAAAAAACAAATCAACCAAATCAACCCAAAGGATATTATGAGTCTCCAAAACCGAAGGCCTTTGAAGGCAGCCTGAAAATATACTTGACATCTGTGAATGAGGTAAGTCTGATCACGCTATGAAGCAGAAGTATCTGGACTGTACAATGCTGTGCCATTTACCTTTAATCTGCTCGATACTGGCCTAGGAATGCCAGTTTTGTGGGACAGCTGCAGATTAGTTCATGAGAAATGTTATGTTTCTTTGTTTGCTTGCTATTTAATTTCAGCCTTTTTTGGAATAATCCCAGATTTTAGAAAGCTTCCCACGAAGGTCAAAACCTATTATTGAGTCAGATTTAGTGCAGAGCTTATGTCTGATACCTTCTAGGGCAGCAGCATTCCACAGTCTCAGAAACACTTCAGAAATCTTCCCAAGACCGCAGTTGCCTTGACATTACTTTCTCAGCAGCGGCACAGTAAATTGAGCTCTTGTTTCTATTTAAGAACTTCAGAGATAGTGTGACAGGAAGTTTATGATTAACAAAAGGTCATCTTAACCAGAGAAAAAGACAAAACAAAACAAATCAACAGCAACAGCACACCTTTGGTATTAGAGAAGCAGTCTGCAAAGTTACCTTCTTTTAAAAACCAGAAAACCACAGCACCATGGCATTCCAAGCATAAGTTTATCCTGCTCTTTGTTCTGTGAGCTAATGATGGCCTGAATTCTAGAAGCCTATGCTACAATCTTGGTTCTGGTACTGATGCATGTGTCACTGAACTGCTATTTTGCTAAGAACAATATAATCTTTCTTTAGTTATTTTTGAGGACTCTCATTCTTAATTTCAGTCAGGGGAAAAAAATCAACTTTTTTTTTTTTTTTGTAAAATTTAGCTATAAGGAGATTATAGAATTGCACAAAATCAAAACCATCAATTAGTTATACCAAAGGCTTTACTTTTCTTCACTTAGACAAAATAAATTGAAAAATGGTTATATAGATTGTATATATAGTTCTCAGGCTGAAAAAGAGTGCAGAGAATAAACCTTGGTGCATGAAGTTCATTTGTAGGTATGCTGATATCTGATCCATATCTCTTTTCTCAGAGGTAAAATTTGTAAACTGTTTACATTCTATTTCTGTGCATACAGATACAGGTAGACACAGAGATGAGTTATGTGCTTTTCTAAGAAAACAGTGATCTAGCATCTTTCTAAGGCTGTTGATAAATGCTAATAGAACTAGTGATAGCAATGTGCAACCTGAATTAAGATGGCAATTGTATACTTGGATTTTAAATTCTTGTTAGTCTTATAAACCTATTTTTTTCTTGGGGGTACTAATGAAAAGTGTAAATAAATATAAATGATGTTTAAATGCAGCTTCTCATTCTAGCACAGAATGCTATTTTGTAATTAAAAATGTTTAGCTCTACTAAATAAGATATAAAGCACATGCAGCAAAAATTAGGCACAGAGTACCATTTAAAGCCTGTATGAAAGAATGTAGTGGCAAATATTTCCTCTGTTCTTCAGTTTTGGCTTCTGGAGGTATAATAAGGGCAGATACTGTTCTGATCCTATGCAAAATGAATTGAAAGGAGTGAAAAACCTGGTGGATTTGCCACCATTATGGGATTTCCACCTTTATACTGCTTTAGGCATCACAAGCAGGGTTTTCAGAAGCCAATAAGGAAAACTACTTCACTAGAAGCAGTTATTGTCTCAGAGGATGTTACAACATGAAGAGTTATCCAGCCTGCAGGTGGATATTACACACCTTTTTATATTCTGTAACACACAAAGACATGGAGGTTTTATCCTCTAAGAAAGACCCAACAATCCCAAAAGCAGGCAGACAAATAAAACTGACCCCAGAAGTGGGCCCAGAGAGGGACAAGGAAAATAATAAACTTCAGTTTTACTTCAAAGATGATCCATGTCACAGAGTTTGGAGTCACTCAGGTGTGTCCAGTGAGCGTCCAAGGTCTTATAGAAGTCTTGTGTGGACAAATTAGACTGTTTAAGAAAGTAAAAGTATGTACAGCACAGGAAGTTCTCAGAGAGAGAGGCTCCATTTTGAATAAAAGTTCAGGGGTTTTTATATCAAAAAGATGTAAGAGAACATCACCACTTCGAGCAGCCAACAGATGCTGCTATTTTTCACCTGGGGCAGTCGAGTGATGATGATGTTTTGTGTTCTTTCAGACCAATATTTTTTTCCAAATGTCTTTCCTGTTTTTGGAATTCGAACTGCCAGCAATAGATACTGATTCTTACTTTCTCAGGATGCTTTACTCTGTATTACAAACCATTTTTTTTTAATCTCTTTAAATTATTCATTATCTTTATAGTTCCTTGATTTTGCAATTAGGATGTGTCCAGTTTCTGGGTACTCAGCTGTACTTCAAAGACTCCAGCTGCACTTTTCAAGTGTGCTTCTGGTTCCCAGCTCCAGTTCCCAAGCTCACAGCTTGCAGGCTGGCAGGCAATTTTTCTGTCAGGATTTCAGAAGGCATTTTCTTCTGGTCAGTAATTTTCCCTTTCTGTAACAAGGTTGCCTTTCTGGCTGCTCACCTTAGAGGAAGAGAGCAAAAGGAGGAAGTGTAATTCCAAGATCCATATTATTTTTCTTATCTGTACTCTGGAACTATCTTACTCCTTTCTATAAGTGTCTCAATCCCAACAGCATTTACAGTTCATGACACTGGGAAGAATGCATAAAAAACAGTTGACAAAATAAACAAGGACGACCAATTCTATGCATTATTGTTTCATTGTGTTTGAATGTCCCTACCAGCAGGGTATTTTTCTTATTTCAGGCTTTCTCCTGAGACAAGAAAAATAGCCATAAGGAAAGAGAAGGGTTGAGTTGTGCATAGAATAATACCAGTCTTTGTGTATATAACTGTGGAGTAAAAAATGTGAATGGGAAAGAGACTGCAGCAGCACCCAAGGTTTTGCATTACTGAAAGGGGTCCTGTATATCTGCCAATAACTTCCCACTAAACAGGAGGAATATAGTATAGTTAAGCACACCATTAGTATACTTACAATGACAGTTAGCTTGTCAGTGATGTAGTTACCCTCAATATATGTTGGTATTTCATTTTCTTCAAAGTCTGAGTCAAAGGGCTTTTCAGAACACATTTGCTTAAGAATGTGCTTCTATCTGAAATCTGCAATGTCTTTTCCTCAAATGGAAATGCCAGGCTGTTAAATTATGCATGTAAAGTTAAAAAGACTCTTCATGGCTACTGTTTGTCTTCTGAAAAGGGAAGACTACAAAAAGGAATAGTTAGTAATTAACAATGTAGGTTTGATCTTTAAGAGAAAAAATTATTTTTTTTGACAAATATGTCATCAGCATGTCTTAGGCCTGGTAGCTGTAGTAGCATTTCTTTTAAAGACAAACTATAAGACAAGAAATCCACTTAATTGTCACTGACATGTGGAAAGAGTTAGGTCTTTTACTCTCTGGAGAATGGTAGATGGTACCTCTAATGATATCTGCTCTTTTGGTCTGTGTTGGGCTTTTTGTTTAGGTTCTTTTTTTTCATTTTGGTTTCTTTTTTTCAGTTACTATTACATGTAAAAAATTGTTTTAAATTCCATGTCAGTTTGTTAATTTGCAGAGGACACTGAATTGGATGGGAGTGTTGATCTGCTGAAGGGTATTAAGGCTCTACAGAGGGATCTGCAGAGTTGGATCAATAGGCCAAGGCCAATTGTATGAGGGTCAACAAGGTGAAGTGCCAGGTTCTGGACTTGGATCACAACAAAACGCCATGCAGTGCTACAGGTTTAGGGATGAGTGCTTATTTCTATCACTGATTCTTCAAGGAGTAGAGGATATATTTATGGCACCAATATTACTTATATCAATGTACTCTGAAAGTTAATTACTTTTGGAAATAGCAATGATATCATAATTTATTCTGGGCCTAGTTCCATAATTTTTCTTCTTTCAGAGCTGAAGCTGGAAAGAGGCCCCAGTAAATCAGTTAAGTTCCTTATAAATAACAGTATTGACCTTGAATGAGGATGGAAAAATCAAGTTCTCTGCTGTCAAATTCCCTAATGACTGTTTTGATTTCACCCTTACATTTTGCCAACTTGTTTAATAGTGACATTTTCTATTGAAGATTCTGCTTAAACATTCATACCACAGTCAAATGTAATTCTTTATGAATGCTACAAATGAGAAATACTAAAGCTACTTCTTGTCCTTCTTATCAGAAAGAGCAATTTCAGCAGTACAAAGGAAGATATTGTGAAGTATGTTGTTTTCAGTTCCTTTGAAATGCTTGTATCTTATTCTGAGTCTCTTTAAGAAAATCACAATTGAGAAAAGCAAGGAAAAGGCAACAACTCCCTATTGTGTTTCTATTAATATAGCATCAGCCTTAAGTAGAAGTAAAAAGAACATAAACAGTTCTGGGTGGAAGAGAGAAGATGAACAGCAAAAAACTTGCAAAAAGAAATTACTATAAGCCTTGTGGTTTGTTTATGGTTGGTTTGTTTTCTTTCAAAGCTAAATATTTCATATTTCATTTTTACTTTGTATTCAACTGAAAGAATTGCTATCTTAATGGCATTACTAAATCCTTCAAATCTAAGCCATTATCAGGAAGTACTGGACACAACAAGGGCCTTTTCTCGTTCTCAACACAGCTACTGAAGTCTGTCAGCTGGAAGCTTGGGTTAGAATTTCTACATTAACTACTTTAACTTCATTAGCTACATTTGTAGTAGTAATTTCATATTTTGTAAAGGACAATCTGTGTATAGAACAGGAAATAATACAATAGGAAAGTGATTTTCAACGTGAATTCAAAGACGTATATATTTTGAATAGCATTATATATATGCATATTTATCTATTCTTTCATACATACCTAAGCAATGATAACATTCCCGCTTCCACGCTTTGGTGGTAGTCTCTGAATTGAACTGTTTGTTTGCTGATAAAAATTTCCAGCAGACATCTTTGTTATCATTGTGATTATCCATATCTGTTAAACATCATCAGAGTCTGATGCTAATGGTTAGCATAGTCTTAGTTTCCTCTGGTAAGTCTTCCTCTAAATCACTAAGAAGAATCAGCTGAGTGGTAAAACTTCGCCACCTCATGAAGCTCTACTGATTTCAGTTTCATTAAAATTTTAGTAGGGTAGATAGAGAGCAAACTTATTTATTTCATATCCAAGCTCTTCAATTTAATGTGACTCAGACATGCATGTTTGCACTTGAACTAGGTATTTTTCACTAAAGGGTCTTTTTCATAATGAAAAAATATTAATGCTCAGAAATAACAATCATGAGAGAAAACCTCATCCCTGGTGATCCACTTACAAGTTCTTTCTCCTAATGTCTCAGGTAAGTTCAACTGTTTTTAATAAGATTCATAATGCTTAATATTTGTACTGGTATCGTAAAGTCAGCACATAAACTCTCAGCTGAAAATCTAAGCTGACAATCTCTGTGAAATTAGAAATCTCTATAGTATTTCAAAAACAAAAGAAAGCAGAAAGATCCTTCCTTTTCTGGAAGCTCTTCCTTGCTGGAACTTGGATAAATAAGATCTGCATTTCAGAACTTCTATTTCTATTCTCCCTCCAAACTTTCATTGACATATGAGAATATAGAGCTACCTCTAATCCTCAGGATTAGATGTAAGATTTATATGGACAGCGAGAGCTAAGAATCTAAACTGGGTGTGAGGAACTCTTTTGTCTTAGGACCGACATACTCGCATCAAATAACACATCTTCTGCCACATTCACATTCATTGTGATAGCAGTACTAAAGGTAGAACAGACATAACTTGCTTAATAAGTTAAAAAGAATTCAGAATAAAGTCCTAAGTCAGAGTCTCACTTTAAGATTGGAAAATCTATTACTTGAAATGAAGAAGGTTTTTGGCTACAGAGGTCACCAGCACTTGAAAAAAATATAATGAACTTTAAATTTAAATGTCAAATTCTAATGTCTACTATGTAGACATCGACAAGTGGAAAATCATCCTATGTGCCCATCACAGTCCATGGAAAGCAGCAGACAATTCTATGTCAAACATGACTTCTTTTAGCAACTTAATTCTGTTATTTCAGAATTGATATCAGGTACCATTTGAGGTCCCCTAGGATACTTTTGACATCCTCACTGGGTTTGCATGCAAAGAAACCAGGCCTAACGACTTCCTAAACTGGCAGCTAAAGCTCAGGTGGGGTATCATAGAGTGCATTTAATGTCATTAGGCACCTATACAGATGTAACTGAATTATCTTGAGGTGCCTATGTGAGGATTAAAGTAACAGTATCTTACATAGGTTTTCTTCTTAAGGATAATAAAAGAAGTCTGTGGTGATTAGCTCAAGTAAAGATATTTGTCATGTGAGTGTCTACATTTGATTGGTAAATTATATCCTTTTTTACCCTGAAGGTGGCAGATAGTGAATAATATGAAATATTATATAGAATATAATATATAGAATATATAGAATATATATATTGCGAAAGTAATATATAGAATATATAGAATGTGAAAGTAACAGAGTTGCAAACAAACAAATCTAAGAGTGGAACAAGTCTGAGAGTAAAAGAATTTCATTTAAGTGTCAATAGATTTGTTACGTATCTAAGCTCTCTATATAGTTGATGAATATCTAGTTGTTGAAGAAAACACAGATCATCAACAGTAATATTTAGTTCCCTTTGAAGTACACACTTAAAATATTATTCAGTTCCTGAAATATTTACACCTAGAGCTCTTTAAGTTTCATTCTAGACATCTGCAGAGGTCTGACAGGTATAACACAGGTCTAACAGGAAACTATCTTGCTTCTGGAGCTGGAGTTGAAGGCCAGAGGGCTTACATTTATATAATTGCATTCTACTTAGAGCTAACTGTACCGACAGGTATAGAATTCAGATGGGGTAGACTGTTACTCTAACATAGTTGAAATTCACCACTTCTTTGCAAATGTAACTCATTTATGTCTATATGGCACTATAAGAATATGATATAGCATTAGGAATCCTTGTAGAATATATTACAAGGTGATTAGCATGATAAAGTTGGTGTCTGCAATTGTAACTTTTATATTAGTCTCTATACATATATAAGTAACTAATTACTAAAGAAAGTTTTGGCTGATAAATTTCAAAAATATACAACCTAAAATCCTCAGGTAGCAAAGGTCAAAAGATATGCTCTAAAGGCTCCACATAGCTTCATTTCATTCCTGATATCAGCTGTTGGCAATAATTGGCATTAGCATGATTGTTTGTGATAAAATACTGATTTTATCCTTCCCATGTGCCCTCTTTAATACTTTCATCTTCCCAAGAATTTTCACAATGTATATTCAACCTAGCTTCAAAATTTATTTCACATTCAATGACTATTGTGACATCAGAAGATAAAACTAATGAAGTTTCTTGACTTCAAAGTTTAATTAAAACTTCAAAGTAAAACAAGGTAATTTTACTATTGTTTATTATCATTAATAATAATACTAATACTACCTTACATCTATTCTTGAGATGGATTAAAAGAAAAGGCTGAAAGTCATCCTTCTGATGGTCTTGATGGCCAGGTCCTTTACACCTTTCTTTTTTGCAGTGGATGAATTGAACAAACTGCTGTTCCTTGACTAGCTTTATTGCTTATTCTCCTTTCCTGTTTCATCTGGAGATTACCTTAAGCTGTGTATTCCCTTAGTGAAGACTCAATATTTCTGTATCTTCCGTAAATTTGTCCTTTTAAGCAAGACCTGTAAGCTTGTAGGCATCCATCCTTACCACTTTCCAGCCATTCACCTTTCATACATAATAGTATGAAGCATACTTAACATACGCTAAAATATATGCAACTAAATAAAATGTTTACACCTTTCACACGAAAAGTAAAACCAAACCTTCAAATAATCTTGTATTGTACTGCAATTGAACAGCAAAAAATTATTAATATGAGTACTCTTGATTTAAATGCAGTTTACATCTTTTGGTCTGATTACTTGGGTTGTAACCACACTAAAACATGCAAAATGGTTTATTGCCTCTTGTCTACACACTTACTGGAGATCTGACAGGTGATGACAGGTGAATTTCATGCCAGAATTATAAATTGCATAGACTGATAGCATAATCCTTGGAGAATCACCTAGTTTCTGTGGGCAGAGTACATACAGTTTTTTGTTATTTTTGTTTAGCTTTATTTATTGTATTTGGTTTTATTTGTGTTGTGGTTTTGTTTGTTACTGTTTACTTTTTTAAAATATATTTGTGATAAAATTGACAGGTCTTTTTGCTGGCTTATAATTAAAATGTATATAAGATCTTCTAAACCTTCCTTGATCATATTTTCTTTCCATTTCAGTGGTATTCTGGTTCTTGGAGAGTATCTTGACAGGTGTTACTGAAGGAGATGAAGAGTCCTACTTATTTTCATTTGGTGATTATCTTAGCTGACATATCCTGTCATCTCAGGCATGGCTAGGAGTCAAAGAAAACAGACCAAAATTCACTCTTCTTCATTAGGCAAATCTTTGTCTGTGCCAAGATTAGAGCTTCTTAAACCATTGTATTAGGGACTTTGTCATAGAATGGATATACCAAGAAAAACACTCTACTGCAAGTTGAAGGGGAAGCAAAATTAAGATGTTACTTGAAAGTGTATAGATTTCAATCTTACAATGACAAATTATGTCAACCCCACATCTGCTATTATCATCTCAATTTGTTTATGAAAGACATCAAGCAGACTTAAAAATGTGGTTAAAACCCAAAAAAGAATCAGCTTTGACACATCCATCATCATGCACAGTGTCTGATGAAATCAGTCAATCTGTCTGCTGCAGGATCTTAGGAGTTTTGTCGGCAAATAGTACAATAAATAAAAATAAATGCATATTTGTGACTTCAGGAGCTGTAGCTGTTATTATTAATTAAAGCAATTTTGTCTGATAGCACAAATATCTGTTTAAAGACAGAGAGTATAAACAACTATCTAAAAATGACAGAAGTCTTAAAATGAGATGGGGACCCCACTGTCCAAAGCACTGTTTGTTAGAAGAAAATGTTTCTAAGTCTGATTGCAACCTGTTGCAACAGAACTTATGTGTGTGACACTGGTTTTAACTTAGGTTAAAAGCAACTTATTTGCTTCTTTTCATAATATCCATCTTTCATCATTTTCACTTTCCTACTGAAATTTAGGAGTTTTCTTAAATTGAAAAGGTTCTGATTACCATGGTATATATTCATAAAACTCTTCAGTGAGAGTGGGATTAATTTTGCTTTCTTTTACATGTCTGAACTTGAACTTGTTGCCTAAACTAGACATACTAGATAAGGTAGGTCTATTTGTGAATCACAGAATTACAGAATCAATCATGTTGGAAACTACCTCTGAGATGATTATGTCCAACCTATGACCTAACACCACCATGTCAATTAGACAATGGCACTAAGTGCCACATCCAGTCTTTCCCTAAACACCTCCAGGGACGATGACTTCACCATCTCCCTGGGCAACCCATTTCAATGTCTAATCACCACTTCTGTGAAGAAATTCTTCCTAATGTCCAATCTAAACCCCCCCTGGCGCAACTTAAGACTGAATCCTATTGTCCTATCACTACTTAGCTGAGAGAAGAGGCCAACTCCCACCAGGCTACAACCCCCTTTCAGGTAGTTGTAGAGAGTAATAAGGTCACCTCTGAGCCTTATCTTCTCCAGGCTAAACAACCCCAGCTCCCTCAGCTGCTCCTCATATGACATGCAGTCCGGACCCTTCAGAAACTTCTTTGTTCTTCTCTGGGCACACTTCAGCACTCCAATGTCCTTCCTGAATTGAGGAGCCCATAACAGGGGAAGAATCACTTCCCTAGTCCTGCTGACCACACTATTCTTGATACAGGCCAGGATGCCATTGGCCTTCTTGGCCACCTGGGCACACTACTTGCCCAGGTTCAGCCATTTGTTGCAACCCTCTGCAGAGCAAGAGGCTGTTGAGCACAATGAGGATGTTTCCCAGGGAGTGTCCACATAACGCACTTCCAAATCTTAATGACTAATTTGAAAGCCCAGCTTTTCAAAAGAGGAGAATTCTTTCTATACAGGCAGAATATACCTCCAACATCTGTACCACACATCACAGGAACATCGTGAAATCCAGGGGTATCCAGCCTGATCTCTGGATTAATTTACATAAAAGTAGAGATACCTGTAATTTTTTATTCACCACTAGCATTTTAGCATGTTTTTTAAAATTATCAGAGGCTTTCTGGGTCAAAGATGCAGCTTCACAATCACATTTCCAAAGCAAAATGAGACATGACTCTTATGGTCTGTGTTTATTTCAATGCTGATTGTGTCCATGTGTTGACAGTGTGGCTTATCAAATCTCACTGTTATGATTTGATTGGTATTTCCACTGCCTGGCAAACAGTATAATAAAGGAATCATGAAGTCCTCAACATGCTGGTATTTTACAATATCTGTGTAAAGGTAAAATGAGTTAACCCCTCTGCTGATGTCTTTCTACAGGGAAATAACTCAGTAGCAACACTCTGAGAGATCCCCAAAACGTGTGCCAGATCCCAAGTGGTAGAAAAAGTGTAAAGTTTCATATAAATTTTTAGCTTTATTTTCTGTATGATTGGGTCATGGACCCCGCCTGTTGCTGAAGAGTTAAGAGCAGAAACTTTGCTGTGAGGGTTAAAAAGGTGTTTCATGTTAATAGCCTTTCCATGAAGTGTACTACCATGCCTTACTGTGCAATGTCATTTCAGAGATTGCATCTTCACTGCGCAGGTATTATATTTCCATCAGCCTCACCTTCCCACTAACTAGAGGGCTCCAGAGGCCTCACCAGCCGTGCATTAAAGTTTGGGCTGCTGTTTTGTGTGCAGATTCTGGTCCTGGCATTGCTGAGCAGCATGATGTAAAAACCCTCGTCTACCATCCTTCTTTTTTTCCCTTTCTATACTGCCAGGAACTAGACTGTCTGCCATGGTGCAGCCATGTGTTCTGCAATCACCTTGTTTCTTTTCAAGGTTTTTCTTACAGCCTCGTGTAAGATGTAAGCATCTTGAATTGCTAGCTACATTGACACTTGGCTTCAGCTGAGATCAGCAATTTGCCTTCTAGCATCTTTGAAAGGGAATTTATGCCCCCAATGCTTCCCACCTTTAATTATAGGGGTTTCATTTTATTTTATTTTATTTTGTTGTATTTCTGTCTGCTGTGTAATCATTTAGCTTTCAATGACAATGCAAGATCATCATCTGTATTCATGTATTCAAGTATACTTTCTCCCTTCCTTTTCCTGTGGCATGCTAATCAGTTTCCATAAAACAGAAATGTGGCCAGAAATTCTAATTTGATGTCCCACATAGGTTCATTTCTTCTTCAAAGGAAAACTATGAATAAGTATGACATTTATATATGTCCAGAAATATAAAATAAATTATGAGATTAGGTACGGTATGTGTTTCCAAACAAATTAAAGAGATCTAAAGTCTTGTAGAAAACATAAAGAGATTAACACACCATACAACCTGAAATCTAAGCTGTTAAGTGGTTACATTAGACCACACCATAATTTTGTCTGGTGACCAAATCTTTTCATTTCTAATGAACACATAACAGATATTTGCTGATGACATAGTAGAAATAGCCAGACTCTGGAGAGGACTTGGAGAAGAGGCAATTAGCCTGAGGGATAGGATGCATTTTTGCACTGAAGTGACTGTAGTGACTATAGACTGTGTGCTTGATTTGGCTATCCTTATCCACTGATCCTAAGAGCTCGGTGGAGATGGATATAGGCCCTGAACAGAGGGAAATGATGCCTTAATCATAGTTCCAGGGGCTGATCAAGGCACTGCTGACTAGCCACCTTGCTTGTCATTATGCTGGAAAAAGTCTGCAACATGAAGTCATTCATCAGAAAAAGTATGCTGTAATATATATAAAATAAAGAGAGGTGGGGAGCTTAGAGAGGAATGTGAGAAGATTTATGAAAAGTTTTCAGGAGAAAAGAGACAACAGACTAAAAATTTTGTAATTTCTTTTCTAGAACACCCATTTGTCTTAGTACATTTCATAAATAAACAAAAGGATTTTAGAAATGAGTGGTTCAGTGATAATCTGTTTAAGATCACTGCATGTTTTTAGTGTGTTCCACTTCCAGAAGACATGTTATTCACTAACAGGCTTAGGTGACTAATGTGGAAGAGATTCTGAGAGCAATCTTATTAGTTCTATTGGGAATAACACCTGGTTTTATAATTTACTCTTACTGAAAGAAAACTGCAAAGTGTAAAGAATAATATCCGTGGAGAAACATCACTTGGATTCAACAGTAATAGTTCCAAGACAAATTGGTTTTTATAATAATTCTAAAGGTAAATCAAAGCAAAAGCAACCTATATGAGTCAATGTCCCTAACTTTAGGCATCCTTCTTATGTCTAAAAGAAGGTACCTGCAGCAGTACTTTATTCTCTGTATAACCAATAAACACAGGCTGACATTGGGAAATGCTCTCAATCTAAGTAAGACGTAGCCCTTGACAGATATCTTCTACACTTCATACACTGAATAAGAATCCCAAACTATGTAGTACTAAGAATCCCAATCTATGTAGTACTAAGTAAAACAGAATCATTAATTGTTCTCCAAGAAGTGAAGACAAACAAGCTATCATTGCTTTTACTTATTTTCCCCTAGAGTAAGTTGTCTTTACCAGTACTATGGTGTTTGACGTCTTCTTCAGTCATGTAGTGTTCCTTTGCCCCCAGTTACAACTTTTTGTGGTGATTGTATGTTTGTTTTTCCAGCTTGGACATCTGAAACAATTTTGAATTTTAGTGCAATTTACTGGTATATTGGATTTATGTTATGAGGTTCTGAAAATGAAATAATCCTGCAACCTTTCCTAAGTACTGTTCTGGAGAAAGCTGCTTGGAGCTGTTCAAAGCAGAATCAAATTTGAGCTATCAGCTAAGTTCAGGCATATAGAGATTGACTTCTCTTCTATCCATCTGTCATCAGGAGTACAGCTAATAGTATGTACCTTACTGCTACAGCTGTTTTTCTTCATATGAGTACACAGACAGAAATCCAGCTTTAAAATTAGCTGAAATAGATCTCACCTGCTAAATTTAGAAGTGAAATCCTCTGTTATTTGTCTTTTCTTATGTAGTTTGAATTGATCCCTGTTCTTAAAGATAACAATTTTCTGACAATTTCAAGCATTTGTGACTACAGATTTAAAACAGAGCTCTACTGCATATTTAAATTTCATTTTATTGTCTTTTGCTTGTGCCAAACCGCAGAATTTAATTTAATGGCAAAATAATCTAACAAGCTGTTTTGGGAATGGAACTGTCTTAGGATAGATACGATGTTGATGTCAATGTCCCTTAGATAGAATATTGAACAGCTGTCTAATCATAAAAGAAGTAATTAAAGGAGTGCTCCACATGCATGCTATTTGTTGATGGGATTGATTTAGGGCTTGTGAATCTCCTCAACACTTGTCCATGCACATACATCAAATCTAATATGCACATGTGGATGAGGAGGTCTTCTGCAGTGCATTTTATCAATATGGATTGCTTAACCAGAGAAGAGCATATGTGTTGTTGGAGGAGAAAAGGAAATTAAGGAAGTATGCCATGTTCAACTCTATCCACTCTATCTTCCTTTGCTTTGAAGGCTTTAGGAATCTTCTTTCACCAGAGAACAGTCCACTATTCAGGAGTCCCTGCAATCTCCAGAATAGTAGAGTAGTAACCAATTCATTTACATGGCCAGTGAAAAATTCTTGCATGTCCCAGTAAAACGTGTTGCAATTTCTGTCCTTTGTACTTAGTAATCATGGAAAGTTTATATAATTGCTCAAACTGAAGCCTTAAAAGAAGTAAATTCATTTTGCTCTGCGTTGTCCATTGACACTTATAAAATGCCGCATAAAAGCCTTTGTAGTTCAAATTTCTTCTACATTACATGTCTTAAAGGTCTTAGTAGATTTTTTGGTGTGCCATCCTAAACAGGGAATGGAATGAATATACTGTCAACTTAGAGATCAGCATATAGCTATTCAGAAAAATTTGAACTTGCCTCTCAGGTATTATGTTGTTAAAGTTATCAGCAAAATAATGCCATGGAGGAAACCCCTATTTTCAAAGCTGTTTAAGTGTTTGTTCATGCTCCGGTGACATAAAAAATCTGTTTAAAAGTAAATAACAAAATGCTAGAAGGCATGACTATTGGCATTAAACACACAACAAAATGAAATTTTGAATGCCTGTATTAAGATAAAATTATGCTAAACATTAATCTTATATACTTGCTTATACTGTATGTTATGTATACATGGATATATGTATTTCTTTGCTCAAACACAAAACCATATATACACATATTTTATTTCTTTGTTAGTGATGTTTTTGGGTTTGTTTGGGTTTTTTTTAAATAATTACTTCTACATACCCTCCATCTAAAATTCCTCCAGAATTAGTTTAATTGATGTCTGCAACAAATCAGTAAAATTTCTTTTTGCTAAATGCTTATATTTCATAGTGAACTTGAATCAGAAAATTAGATCATTTATGTTTCTAAGTAAGATTTAACACTTGTAAGGCCTTTAAACAATATTAGGAAAGTCAGGGTTAAATTCAAAGCGCTCAGAAAGGACATTTTCTGATGTTGCAATTCTTATAAATAAGTAAATTCTCCTGTTGCATGGAGAACTCTTACAAGCATCAGTGACTACAGCATTAATTACCTTAACTCTGGTAGGCATTCAAACTCAAAACTTTATTCCCTTGTCTGGGACTGTCAGGGAGAATGTTAGTGTCAGTTTGTTAAACGTTTCATTTAGGCCTGTCTCTGCCATCTTCTCTCTATCCAGATTTTTCTGTTCATAGTAATCTTTCTGAATTGGAAATAGGCCAGAAAAGACATTATTCATTACATTTTTTTAATGTACCAGTGGAACTGCAGTGCAAGGACAGATTGTTATTTCATATTAAATCAGTGAAGTGACCGAGATATTTTTTTTTCCTATATTGTCAATATGCAGGACCAAGTCTTAAATAAAGGGGAATAGTTTCTGAGGAAAGAATACTTAATAATATAGAAGAGATTGTCAATAAGGAGACAGGAATGGAGAAAATGATTAATTAAAGAACCTGATAGGAAGCTAGTGAAGTAAAGTTAGAAATAGAAGATGAAAAGCTGATAGATTTGATTTACATAATGAGAAAGACTGAACTCTGATGATGATGATGCAAAATACACAAGAGACAAAGGAAGGTTTAACAGGGAGAAATAAATATGTTAAGAGGCATTTTAAATGAAGATTTCCTGAAAATAAAGAATTCAACTCAGTAAATGTGGTCTGAGAGACTGTGGTTTTATTTCTAAATAAGATGACCAAGCACAGAGTTCTTCTTTGAGATCAAGTGCCACCAATGGGCTCATATGCACAGTGCTTAGGGCAAGTGCACTTTATATCAGATTACTCTAAAGGATTTTTGGACAGGTTCAAAATGGAATTGCTTGACAAGCAAGGGTAATTAAGTCTGCATTGTTCAGCCTCACTCTATTATTTAACAAGACAGACTTCCTCAAAAGATGTAGAAAGAATATAAAACATGCTACAGGAAAAAAAATTGAAAACAAGGGGAAAAGAAAACAGAAGCTGTAAAATGAAAAGCCAAAGCAACAATAATACAGTTCAAAGGAAGCAGACGAAGGCTTTCAAAATTAGTTTAGAAGCACATCGGGAAGTTTGCTTCCATATGGTGAAACAATTCATATGTTTGCCTCTGTTCTGACATTTGAATGTAAACTGGTAAAGGACGAAGCGCAGTTTCAGCCACTTATGGGACTGGTATCTCTTCATGATATCTTACTTTCAGCTGACACAACCTTATTCTATTGTCTGCCACCTCTTATCATACAGGCAGCTGAGGAAGAATGTGATATTCTGTTTTCTTCTGCACATCTGGTTCCCAAGCACTTAGTCCATTGGACTCTATAATCTATAATCATTAATTGACCAGATAAAAAGATACCTGAACATCAGCCCTTCTACAAATTAAGACCAGTGATAGCCAAAAAAAGCTACATGAAGCTGTGGCATGCTAACAAGGATGTGGTATGATATCCAGAAACAAACAAGCAATATATGCTTACTTTGAACACTAAAACCCTCCCCACTGAAACAAACAAACAGGCAATCAAAACAAATCATGTTATCTTTCTGACTTTCATTTGAATGATTTGGAAGTATAAAAATGACTCAGTAACAGCTTATTTTTATATTTCCTAAATCACTTTATGGCCATTTGTTAGGCTTTCAACACCTTACTCAAGTGCTGGAAGCATCTGATGAGGGCACTGAACTCTTTATCATTGTTGCAAATCTTCACCTTATGAAACTGTGGAGTAAGAAAAGAATAAGTGAGTTGCATAAGAAGCAGCTACACTCTAGCTCACTGCTGTCACTATTTTAGATATGCAGGCTGCTGCGTCTCCTGAAGGCAAAGCTACTATCTCCTCTTCCTTTGCTGCTGTAGTTAGATACCCAAAAGAAGCAGATGGGTCAATATAGTTCCATCTGCTTTTTTCTGTCATAAACTGAAAAAGATGTTTGGATTTTGGTAAAAAACTCATAACATTAAGTCAAGAGGTAAGGAAAACTAGAAAAAATTTCATTTGGTTTTTGCAATTCATCTGGTCTCTTTAAGAAGTTCTCTGTGTACCTTTAAATGTACTCTGTGTACCTCTAAATGTATTGAGAACTTTTAATTAGTTAACCAAAGTTTTGAGTTTATTAAACACACTTGGTATGGCATTAGTTGCTACTTATAGCTGTTATGTTTTGAAGTTGCAGCAGTGATATCATATGTTTTATTCCCACAAAACCCTCACAAATATTGTGCCTTAAATATTTGTGTAAATTTGAGAAAAAGACATAAACATTATGAAAGTTTAAAATTAAGAAAGGCAGCAAGTAAACTGCATATTTTTTCTCTTCTCTAAAGAACTGGATGTGGAAAAAATATTTGGTCATTTTGCACAGATATTAAAAATTAAGTATCACATACTATTACAGTATTTTGGCACTTTTTACTTTTCAAGCAACACATTTAAAAGTGCTGAATCCTTAGTGAGATCTCCCTGAAGGACTTAGACTTTAGTTCAAGAATTTATGCAAAAGCATCATGCAAAACATGGCCCTGAGTTAGCCCTTCTAATCCTTAATGGTAGAGGAGGGAACTAAGCAGGTAAATTAGTATTAGAACAAATCCACAAAATTGTCAGGTTGAACAGGAACTATTTTCAGTGAAACTAAGTTGGAAGTTCCAACTCTCAGTTAGGACAGCTGCCCCAAACTGGCCGAAGGGATATTCCATGTCATATTACGCCACCCTCTATATAAAAACTGAGGGGAAAGCTGTCTGGGGTCCATTGCTCAGGAACTGACTGGGCACTGGTCAGCAGGTGGTAAACTATTGCACTGTGCATCACTTGTTTATATATCGCATCCAACCCTTATTCTATACTGTTCACATCATATACTTTTCAATATACCCCAAATCACCACCATCTTTCCTGTCTTTTGGTATATACACACAGATATTATTCCCTTGGCCTATGGGCCATCCCTTTAAAATGTTAACTTTGTTTAGTTCATGACTCTGGGTCATACAAGTCAGGAGAGATGGTGTGTGGTATTGGATTGTTGTATGCTGAAGCCAGTTCTCATTCCATCACCAGTGTCCTTGTCCAGTTCTATCATTGCTATAGTTGCTCTATGCCCTATACCTAACAGTATTACAGTAAAAAATCATCCAGATTAATAAAGAACACATTTTTATAAAACTGTTTTAAAATGCTTGGCTAGCTCAGTTTGTAGAGTATGGGACTTTTAATCTCAGGCTCATGGGTTCATGCCCCACGTTGGGTGGTAAAAAGGGCTGTTGTGGTTCAATCCATCAGGCAGCTAAACACCACACAGCCATTTACTCCCTCTGCCCCTCTGCCAGTGGGAGGGGGGAGAAGATTGGGGAAAAAAAATTAATTCTGGTTGAGGTAAAGATGGTTTAGTAGAATGTGAAATGAAGGGTAAATAATAAAAATAGTAACATTAATAATGACAATAGTAATTGTCATTGTTAAATTATAATATACAGAACAAGGGATATACAATGCAGTTTCTCACTACGTGCCAGCTGATGCCCAGACAGTTCACAACGAGCAGCCCCCAGACAGCTCTCCCACTAGTTATGTACTAAGCATGACTCCATATGTTATGGAATATCCCTTTGGTCAGTTGGGGTCAATTGGCCTGCCTGTGCCTCCTCACAACCTCTTGTGCTCCCAAGCCTTCTTGCTGGCAGAGCAGTATGAAAAGCTGAAGAGTCCTTGACCACTGCTTGGCAACAACAATAACATCAGTGTGTTACCAACATTACTCTCAACCTAAATGCAAAACATGGCACTGTACTAGCTGCTGAGAAGAAAGTTACCTCTATCCCAGTTCAATAAGGGCAAAAGTAAAAAAAAAGTCACATACTTTTTTCACACAGTGCAAATAAAGGAGCTCAAACTGACTCCATGAAAGCCAGCTTTGGAAATAGATAAAAGCTTTAACACAGCAGTATGACCTGGAAGAACGCAAGGCTGGAACACGAGAGCCAGTTCAGGTGCACATTTATACTCAGACTCCTTTTCCTTATGTATTTGCATCTGAGTCCTATTTATATTCTTGCAAAGATCAAGTACCCCAAAAACCTTGTTATAAGCAGCCATAATTCTCTTATTCTTCCCTGCCAAAAAAGCCCCAAAACTCAATCCAAAAGTCAGGACGCTAGACTCAGAGGCAGACTACATGAAATGAAAGGGACCCCCATACACTTGCAAATCCTTGTCCTGCTTGAGTCAAACAAAATGTCGTGACTCATTTTAGTGAAATGAAAGGTGTATCCAAGGATTGCTCTCACAGGTGGGTATAGTGTCTCTGAAATCCCTAAGAAGCTAGCAAATACAGCTTAACCCATCTGAAGAAGCTTTGCTCACTTAGCACAAATGAGTCTAGTAAGAAAACTGGTGTTTGTAGCACACTTGCTTGTGTGAGAAGAAAGCTGTTAAACTGAACTGGATAACAAGAATGTCTCTTTCTTTGCAGAATACCTATTTTAGAATTTGATTTTTTCACTCTTTTCTAATTACGAAGTCTACTTTGGATTAAGCACACTCAGTTCAATGTGATTCAGGTAGAGAATTTAAAGATCCTTAGTAATTTTAATTTTTTTAATTGCTCTTATTACAGTGTTTTAGACCTTTGCCTTTTAAAGGTGTTTCAAGTAAGATCACAACTAAGTTGTACCAAATGTCATGGAACAGCTGGTATCCTTATTTCGTAGAGGACTGGCAATATGGATCATCATAGATATGGGAAATGCCATTCTCCCATTAAAAAAGCTCTTGATGACACATCATTCAAGATTTTATAATGCCAAACCCCAGCATTACTTTTGAATAATCAAGATTTAATTGATCTACCACTTTTTTCTTTTCATGTGTTGCATCATGCCATTGTTCTTAAGATAAAGAACCTTCTGCTGTATATTGTAGATAACTTTTTTTAAAATCACAGAAATTACATATGTCCTGAATCATACTGAAAAAAAATCTTTTTAAATGGATGACTGAGATAACTGCAAATTTGCAAGGGCCTGCACAGGAGTGATAGACAAAGAATATTTTTTAAATGTGATTATACCAGGTCTTTGCAGCATTTTTACACGCTCACAAATCTCAATAAGTCTTCCTTCCAGCATAAATTCTCCGTGTTTAGTATGATTTCATATTTAATCTTACTGATCTTCTTCCTTTCCTCCCTTCCTTCCATGGAATGTTATGAAACAAAAATCAAAACCAAAACAAAACCCCAAAAAACCCCAAACAAGCCCACTGCAAATTCTGCTTTAAAAAATTAGGCTTTAGAAGTGTCACTACCACTTCTAAATGCAATATCAATAGAAATGTTTTCTTCATATTTATGGATATTCTTCATATGCTAAAATGAGGTTTCCATTTTCAGTTTACATATAAATTTCATGAGTGTTTTGGATTGGTTTGACATAATGTTTCATAACTTCATACTTTAAAGGTTGCTACAATATTTTAGTATTGACATCAAAGGTATTTCAGACTTATGGGTTGGCATTTTGAGGGACACTATTCTACACCTTTTTAGACAGGTAACTGTAGCTGTACATGGTAAGAAAACTGAGTTTTCTGAAAGGGAAAAGAAAAAAAGGAAGAAAATCTTTCTGATCTTCCATCGACTCTTTAAACTAAGTTTATAACTTCCTTGCAGACCATCACATATAGAACCATCTGTGTCAATTTTTATAGATTCTTCTGATAGTCTGTGCAATTGTTGAACCACATCTTGTACCTTGTTCCCACCCAGATTTTGTCAGGACTTAAATCACCAGTGGGACAGGTTCTTTTTATTATCTTGAAAGATCTGGATCATAAATCATGTGGCAGTCAAAGGAAGCACAACAATTCTATGGCCTAGAGTATAAAGCAATTGCAACACACAAAAATTTATTATCATATTTAAAGAGAAATAGTGCAACTCAGTCTGGTTTGGGCAGCTTTTTTATAACATCTTTATTTTCTTTTGTCAAATTGTAAATATCATCATCTTGCAAAGAACTACCATGAAAGTATTTCAAGGTAGTTTGACACAATGAGTGCTTGTAACATCATGGGGAAAAAAGTGTGCAAAGGTAATTCAAGGTGAAAAAACATTGAAAAAAAATTATATTGCATTTGCTAAATTTCAAAGTTACAGCTACTGCCTAGAAACCAAGCAGTAAAGACTAGATAACAGCCTTAATTTTCCATGTAAAATAGTTTATGAAATAACTTTTCATCATGTTTCTAGTACTTGCTCTTCTGCTGCTGTTAGTGCATTCTGCACTGAACTGGTGGAGTGTAGTACACTGACTTATGGGACTTACAGGGAAGTCTGTTAGAGCAGATACACACCTGCAGTCCATGGAGGACCCCATGCTGGGGCAGGTGCCAGGCACTGTCTGTGGACCCAGGGAGAGAGGAGCCCGCATTGGAGCAGGTTTGTTGGCAGGACTTATGACCCTGTGAGGGACCCACGATGGAACAGAAGGTTCCGGAAGGACTGCACCCCCTGGAAAGGACCCACACTAGAGAAGCTGGTAAAGGACTTTCTCCCATGGGTGGGACCCCATGCTGGAGCAGGGGAGAAGTGTGAGGAGGAAGGAGTGGCACAGACAATGTGTGTCAGACAACTGTGCACAGACAACTGAGCCCATACCCCAACCTCCATTCCCATGTGCCTCTTGGGGGAAGAGGTAGAGAAATCAGGAGAGAGATTGAGGCCATGTAGAAGCAGAGGGGAAAAAATGTTTTTAAGATTTGTTGTAATTTCTGATTATCCTACTCTGATTTGTTTAGTAATGGGTTAAATTAATTTTTAGCCACATGGAATCTTAGTGTAGCACACATAGCATAGTTCACCTTACCCTCTTCATATAAACTTATGCCTTGTTAAACAAATCTGTCTTTGCAAACCTGTCTTTGCAACACTGCTGAGGAACTTAAATAAACTTTTTGCATTTCTCTATGATGGGAAGCAGCATGGAATATTTCAAAGCTCTAGCAGCATGGAATATTTCAAAGTAAGTTTTGGGGTTTTTTTTCCTTTTGAAGTGGTTTTATACCTCAGTTGAAAAAAAGAGTTACAAATTGTATAATAATAAAATCTCCGTAGTCTTGCAACTATAAGTAATTACTGGAATAATACAATTATCCTGGAAAAAGAAGTACAGGAAAATCAAATTAAAATGTTAACATATATAAAAAATGTACTGTGTTTTTCTAAAGATTTTTTCATCTTGTTTATTTTCCAATAGCAGAATAATTGTTAAAGTTTGGATTTTCAGCAATTATTTTTACATAATAATATTTCTTTGCCAGATGAATCATAATATTTAACTTTTTCTATTTTTGGCATAAATGCAATAGCAAAGCCTTCTAGCACTTCAGGGTTTTTTTAACCCAAAACCTTAATTGTGCCTCCGTGGTTCATTGGGTAATTTAGGTCACCAATCCATTCAGATTAATATTTCCATTCTGTTCCTGAATATTAGAAAAATCAAAGAGATCCTCATTCCCCTATTCATGTTATAATAATTTTACTGATCAAGACAATTAGAAAAGAATCTTCTTTTAATCATGTTTATTTAGGCTTATTCTACAAATTTAGCTGTCACAGGTAGCAATCAACCATTTGGGAGATTACAGCAATCTTTATTAGATTTAATTTCTATAAGGATATACTTTCTTCAAAATATTTCTTTTTCACACTCTCAGTAAGTGACTAAAAGGCAGTCATCTTGAGTTTTGAAATCATTAAAGGTAAAATAGTATTTTCTCATCCAGTATGTGCATATATGACTAATAGTGTAAACACTGCCTCTGACTAGTTTGGAACAAAGTTTATATGTGAACTGCATTAATGTTAAATGTGTTGCACAAAAGTGAAACATGAAAGTATGAAGGATATAAACTACCAGTCAGCCTCAGTTGTAGTTGGCCACGGAACAAACTGTTCCATTATGGTAGGACAGAACTGTCCAATTCATACCATAAACCAGAGAACTGGTTGTAACTTAATCACTCTAGATCTTCCTATGTAATTTTTCTATTATTTGTCAATAGAAATGGTGTTCCTAAATTATGAAAATTTTGAAAATTTCACTCTTAAAAATCATCTCACTGAAGAGCCTACTTTTAAATTTCTTTTTGTAACCTAATAAAGACTTTCAATTGAGTAACTTGATTATGAATAACATAAAAAAAATCTGTCATTTTGATCCAAAAACTATGACTATATTTAAGTCTGTGTGATGTTCCCTTTGATTGTAAAATCTCAAAGATTATAGGCCCAGAGTGGCCAAGCATGGATGTTCTTTACCTCTCCTTTCCTGTGCAGTGAACAGTAGCATTGTCACAAAATTCCTTTTCTTCTCTTATCATGGCAGAACTGGATAAATATAGCTGATCAAAATTAGATAACAAATTACCATTTTTTGAAAAAATAACTCAAAAATATTGTTTAAGGAGAGTCTGATGATGGTTGGTCTCAGCAATGGTGAGAAGGCGGCTTAAAACCACTCTCTGTATTATTCCTATTTTTAGAGATTTATTGATTGCATATTATATTCAGAAAGTCCATACACAGATTTTTACATCTCTCAAGATATACTTTGAATCTTATCAATAATAAGGTATCTATCCTTGATATAAAGTATGAATCTGATTGTAATACATTTCCCTTAAAAACGTGGCATGTGAGTCTATTTACTTAAGGTAGAGTGCTAGAAGACCTAGAAAACTGGAATAGAGATTAATTTTTTGCATTAGCAAACAATGTGTTTGTAATTATTATTATTTCCAAAGACAAGATCTCCAGAGGACATAAAGCCAGCCACAATGGAATATGTTTTGAGTATAATAGAAAATGTGGATCTAAAGTATTTCGTTGTTTGCTTTTCTTTTTTTCCTGAATGATGCCTCAGATGGCAAATTGGCATTAATATTTTCTGACTTAACACTACTTCTACTTCCTGATTTTAAACATCTGATGCAAGTTTATTTTCATTTCATTTAGTAGCCCCAGGACAAACAGAAATCTTGCTGCTGCTTATAAAGAGAGAAAGAGAAAAGAACCTGTCCAACAGACTAATGTTAATATGCTATGAAATCCACAGACACTCTTGTTCCCTGAGGAATAGGTGTGGTGTTAGTATCATGTTACTGAAATCCTTTTTCTTGAATAAAATTGACAGATATGATTTGAGCATTACAAGACATTGGGAATAGATTGAGGCAATATTAGACGCTGACTTTCGGAATGATGAAACACTAGAATGGCCTTTTTTGGGTAGGTCTGAGCACTGCAGTAAAAATAAATGAATAAAAGACAAGCATTGTTCTCAATGAAAAAATAATTTTCTTTCAGAATTTGTCTCCTACCTGCTATTAGTTTGCTTCATAGAATTTCCATGTAACTCCTCTGGAAGACTGTTTTGCTTTGGCTGTAATTAATACAGATTTTGTTCTCTAAGTTCAATCCTCATTAGTCTTGAGTAAAATCACCTTGTGACTCCACTCCTGAGAGAAAAAAACACCTCCAAGTCTTGAGTAAAACCTGACCCTACAAATTTTTCCGTCATTTTGGAATCAGTGTTCCATCTAGGCTTTATTTTTCAGTAATTGCCATTTATTTACTCTTTAAATTTATAGGGAAAATTGAATTCCAAGTCTCAGAAACGGAAGGCTTTGGTAGTTCAGCATAGTATGTTAATCCTTTGCAGTTTTAATAAAACTGCCATATTTTTTAGCTCCATATATATGTACGGCTGTAGAACTATTCTCACTGTCTCTTAAAAGAAATCCATCTAAAAATTGTTCTTTCATGCCTGTGGGGAAAAAGAAAAATATTTTCATGACACTAGAAATCCAATTTTTTTCAGTATTTGTCTTCAGTTTTATCTAATTCACATTTATTTTATAAAAAGTTTGCAAGTTCTGTACAATGATGCTAAGACATCCACTGACCAGTGCAATGTCAGTCAGACCACTATCAGTCAATGTCAGCAGCAAATACTTCATGTAAAAATCAAACATCAGCCCATTATTGTGAAGGTCATCACACTGCACAGAGTTATAACCACCCAGTAGTTGTGTTCATATATCAGCCCAAGGTAAAGCTATTTGGGAGAAAAGTATCCTTCTCATTCTGCCACTGATGCACCCATCCCTGCCAGAGGCACACTGACAACAGAGAAGCCATGTCTCCTACACTCAGCACCAGTCCATCAACCCTCATTCAGTGCTTTCAGACTAGTCTATTTGACATCTGGGCCTTCTTTATGTTTTCTGTTTCTAGAGAGTTAAATTCCCTTCTTGTGGAAAAAGAATGATGATCTTTTTAAGGGCCACCCACTTTATTGTGGCAGTAATGACACCCTGGGTCCTAGGTAACCCATTCAGTCCTCACTGTGGGGTTACTGAGAGGATCCTCTGCTAGGAGTGTTAAGTTTAATTTGGAGGGGAGAATGGAACAGCAGTGTCCCTTATTTGAAAAGAGAAGAACTGAATGCTCTGGGGAAGACATCTTCTGTAGACCAAAAGACTAGAACTCAAAGCATTTGTCACACCAATTTTGGCTTGGTATGCACCCAGACTTGATATTTACCTTAGTACCTAACACAGGCATAGACACAGGGCAATAAACACAGGGGGTTTGATCTGGTTTGGTTTTGTTCTAACAGAGTTCCCAGCACAGCTGGTCACAAAAAGATGCAGCAGCTGCACGTGGCATGGGATGGGAAATGCTAAAATGATCTTTGTAAATGTGCAAGAAGGTTTTCTCAGGATTCTCCCTAGATCTGCCAAAGGAGAGTTGATTGTAATATTTGTAGAACTTGCAAAAGGCATCCAGAATGGACACAGGATAGAAGTCTAGTGAATTCCAAGGAAACTCTTTAACTTCTGAGAACAGTCTTTTCTGAATCTATATGGAATTCAGCAATCAGTCTTCTGAGACATTTGATATTTTCATCAAATCACTTTACCACCTTTTTAATAGCAGACTTGGTGAGAAAAAGGGTGCTTCAGCTAGTCAGTGAATAGGATATGGTGTCTACAATTTCTTAGAAATTTAATACTTGGAAAGATGGGACAGATCAGTGTTAGAAACTGAGATTACAGACTCTAATCCTCTCCTGGATTTAAATTGCAGATTCTTTCTTCAATTTTAAAAGGGTGGGGGTTTGGGTTTTTTTTGTTTGTTTGTTTGGTGGTGGGGGTTTTTTTCAGTGTTTTGTATTTTTTTCTGTTTGCTTGTTGGTTTGTTTTGCCCAAAATGGTAGTTCTCTATACCTTTACATAACAATTGGTTTTATATGGCTGGAGTTGAGATACTAATTCAGAAGCTGGAAGAGAGGAAGGAAAAGGAGCAGAACTTGAGAATCCTGCTTTCAAAGTAAATGGTTCACTTACTGGGTTATAAAGTTAATGAGTCTTCAATTCAACTGTTCAATCAAAGTAACTGAAAGCGTACAGAGAATGCCTCCGGGTAGGTAGTTAGGACATGCACATGCCACATGCAGTAGGGAATGAAGGGAAAACTGAACCTAGGCCCCACATATGAGTATCTTATTGTGTAAAACTTGTACAGCATTAGCCCCATTGTAAGTGAAATTGCTTGTACCTGTTATTGGCATTGTATTAAGCATTTTTTAAATTACTGTATGAAAAGAGTGAAAGAGCATCTATTTAGGCCTGTGATGTGGTGAATTCAATACTATTATCCTGCACATGATGAGAATTGGAACCCTAGAGAGTTCTTGTCATTCTTCAGAGGCTTGAATATCTAACAGGTTTCAAGAATACAATGTTCCAGGACAGCAGAATAACACAAATGCTACTTAAATAATTTGTTGCATCTCAGCAAAAGCCACTGTACTTGGTATTTATTAACTGTTGCAGTAACTGGCATTGGAAGGGAAACTATTAATTACTGAAATTTAATATCACTTTAAGATCCCACAAAAAATAGGAGATTAGATATTCGATTTTTACATAATAGAAAGTCCTGTGAGTAGCAAATACTATTTAAATGACAGAAGAAATTGTATTGTCAAGATGAAATAGAAAATTAAATGATAACTGTTTCTCTCAATTATACTTCTTAAACAGTTGCAGCAGACTTAGTTTTGAGGTAAGACAATGTTTGATTTATGTTACAGAAGTTGTAATAGATTCCAGGATAAACTTAGCATAAAGTATTTTCTAAGAGGAGAAATAAAAAGGGAAGGCTTTTGTGACCTGCACATGAATGTGCTTGTACAAAGAAAACTGCTATTACAGTCTGCTTTAAATTAGTTGTGTGACCTAAGCTAGACCAGAGTTTCACATCTAAATACATATTTTTAGAAAAGATAACTTCAGTATTATTACTTTTCACAGCAGGAAATCAGTATTTCCTATATGTTTTTTGCTAATGCAAGTTCCTTAAAGTTTCTTCTATTTTTGAAGACAAATCCTTCAGATGAAACCTCTTGCTCTTTTCCCTCTCAAACCATAGGGCTACTGTTTAGGTGCTTCAAGAAGCTGCTCTAATTATTGTCTACAAGTGTACCATTAGCCTGGGAACAGCTAACTGTCTTTAATTGCTGGAAACAACTGGGTAATTAATGCTATCCAATTAGTGTAAACACTTTGCAATCTCTCTGAATGCTCCTGCGACCCTCTTGGGTAACATAATTTACAATTTGAAAACAGGACTAGAGAAGAAGTTGTGAAATCTACTATTAAAAGCAGAAAAATTAATTTCTAGCTGAAAGAAATTTTTACATCCTTTATCACTCCCAGTGCTTATTATTATGATTAGGTATATAGTTGTAGTTATCATCCATTTTGTCATGTTTGTACATTCCTGAGAACAAGTAGCTTATGTCCAAAGATGCCTAGAATATAAGACTTCAGTGATTAGTCCATAAATCTGTTTGCCTGTCTGCAGCAAACCTCTGTGGAGACATCTCCAGAAAATATACAGGTAGTTCAGGCTGCAGCAGGCAAGACAACCATATGAAGAAGGAATGGCATGGGGAAGACTTGAGGGAAATGTGTTATGGCTTTTTTTCTGCCCTAACTATGAAGGAAAGGAAATAATGACAAAACAACAGTGTCCATAAAGTTAGAGTTTAGTTTGTAGAATAGATTTCTACCTATGTTCTTATAAATTTTCCAGCTGATTCCTTAGGGTTGTCTGCACTGGATAGCACAATAACAGAGGGAAGTTACCTAAGTTTTTTGAAAATTATGTAAGATAGTAACTACTGTCTAGATACAATAGTAGGTCAGGCTGTGATAACCTGAGAAACAGCACAAACTAGTCTACTTCTTTCTTAAGACTAGTTCATCCAAAACTAAATAAGTTTTAGTTGAAATACTCTGCAGTCTGAACTCTGTGCATGGTTGGACCACACAATTATGTGAACTGGAAATCAGAAAAACATAGTTCTTTCCTGTACATGTCTTATGCTCCAAAAACATAAGGAAATAACTGACTGTTTCACTAAGTCTCGGTTTAGCACTAGCTAGGGATAACAATTTGTACATTTGCAAAATATCTGAAAACTGTTCAGTTATTATAGGACTGTCTATATCTAGTTAAATACCGATATGCTTCTTTGTATATGTTCAATGGAATGAGGTACACAGATGACTACACTAGCAGGGGAGGATGAAAGGGATTTAAAAAGTGTTGTTGAAATAAGATTGTGGATTTTTTGGGTTTACATATTAGAATGAAAATTAATTAAATTCATGAAAACTCACTAGAAAGAAAATCAGGAAGCAAAACAAACTTCCATAATCAATAACTGGCTAAACTATTAGTGACTCGTAGAACAATCTGTTCTTATTCAGTGGGAAACTTTGATCGAAGAGGAAACTCTTCCTAAAAGACAAGACAGAAATTTTTGGAGCACCACAAGTTTTAAAAAGCTGAGAAATGTAAACAGGATGTTGCTGACCTTCAGTTTGGTTGGCTGGGTTTCTAAATATATTCCTATGAAATTTCAGTCATCTGCATAACACGTACTTGAGGCTAAAATATCTGTGAATTGTGTCAAGTTTATTTCTAAAACTGTTTGCTACTTTTTCTGTAGCCTGACAGTATTGCCCATTAGCTTACTTGTTTTTCCTTTTTTTCAACTACCTTAACTTGTAAACCCATTATTAGGTGAAAGTCTTAAAATCTAAATGCATAAAATTTTCAGAGCTAAACATAAAAACTGCAATAATTTTTCAGGAATGTTCTACCTCAGAAATCATCCACTCAGTTTGGGGAAAAAAGTCATTATTACATGTAATTTAAGTATTGAAGAAAAAAATTAAAACTAAGGAAACGATAAATGGTGTCATTCTGAAATAACAAAGTAGCTAAAGTGGCAGAAAGTGCTTTAACAGTGTAAATAGGTCTACTCAGAAAGAGACAGATATAAAGTAGTTGTTTACAAAGCTGTAAATTTTACTATGTTGTAGTTTTCAACAATGTGACCAGGTAAGATTTATGAGCAATCCTAATTTCATAGACTAATGAAAATTTTCTGTAATGATATCCTAACCCAACATTAAGAATAAAGTTATGAAATCCAACTAACTGTAAGAAAAATTCTCAAGGGAATTGGAAGGTGAAGGGTGCAAGCTGCAAGAGCCCCTGAAAACAATAAAAAAAGGCTGAAGGAGACCCACTTTAATGCACACAAATAAGGAAGTTCCATGTGGAGAAATATCTATCACCTTTTCTGAGAAATCAGCACGGCTGGGTGTTTCTGTGTAATGACCATACAATGATGCACACACTATGGGATAAAATCAGAGGAAATCACAGTTGCCTGTGTGAAGCTGCAGGCATATAATCTCATTAGGATCACAGATATGGTGAGATAGTTCATCATGCTACTGAAGTGCTGTGATGAATGGAAACAGAGTGGGACGGCAAGGACAGTGATTGTACTTTTTGTGGTACAGCATTGGAAACGCAAGGAGCTCTGTGTGGAGATAGGTCATGAGCCAGGTGAGACTTTATGGATCAAGATTAACAGGCAGACCAATATGGGTGAAGTTGCAAAGGGTGACTATTGCAGGCTGCTTGATCTGGAAGAAGTAGATGAGGCCTTTGTCAGACAACAGGGGCTTTAATCAATCTGGTGTCTGCTGGAAGAGCACAAGCAATCTAGGAAGTTTCTGGAATGTATTGGAGGAAACTTCCTGGTACGTGTGATGCAGGAGCCAGCAAAGGGAGGAGCTCTGCTGAAACTGATTAATTCATACGTACAAGGAAGAACTGGTTGGAGAGTTGAAAGTCAGGGGCAACCTTACTGGTAATTACCATCTATGGTGGAGTTCAGGATTCTGAAGCAGGAGGACAAGGAAAATAATAGGATCCCAGCCTCGGACTTGAGCAGTAGGTATGATACAGTTCAGAGTGACCTCAACAGGCTGGTAAAATAGGTGGAAATGCCATGAAGTTCAACAAAGGCAAATGTAAAGACCTGAACCTGAGAAGAATTAGTTCTGTGACCTAGTACAGACTGGAGACTGACTGTTTGGAAAGAAGTTTTGAAGGACCTGGATGTACTGGTGGACACCAAGCTGAACAGACTTACCTTGGAGCTGCATTAGGCAGTCAGTCGAGGGATATAAACCTTCTCTACTCAGCACTGTTGATAGACATCCATTTCTGAGCTACCTGATACAAGGCAGACATGGAGATATTGGAGAAAGTCCAAAAAAAGACAATGGGACACCTGTCAAACAAGGAGAGGCTGAGGGAACTGGAACTGTTAGAGCTGGAGAAGAAAAGGCTCTGTAGAGAGCTTATCAAAGTGTGTAAACTTTTGATGGGTGGAATAAAGATGAAGCCTACTCTTCTCAGTAGTATCCAGTAACAGGATGAGAGGAAATGGGCACAAATATAAATTCCACCTAAAAATAAAAAGCCCTTCTTTTCTGTGAGAATATTTGAAAACTGGAATAGATTTCACAGAGAGGTTATGGAGTTTCTATTCTTAGAAATATTCAAATCCCAACTAGATATGGCCCAGAGAAACCTGCTCTAGGTGACCTTGCTTTGAGCAGGGGGTTTGAACCAGATGACTTCCAGAGATCCCTTTGGACGTCAACTGTTCTGTGTTTGAAAACAATACGTTATTTTAGCAGAAATAAAATATGTAAGTTGCTAAGGCTCATATTGATTTTGAACTGTCCTTTAAGAAGGACAAATATCTTTAACCACTATGAATCACAGAACGTTAAATGAATTACTGCTTTGTGTTTAGGTTTTTGGTGTTTGTGGACTTTCTTCTTGATTGTTTGATTTCATTTGGTTTAAATCTATAATGTCAGACAAAGAAACGATATGCTGATTAAGTCTAGATACTTTACAGGGAAGCGGGGAGGGGGAAGGGAGAAAAAATCCACTACACAAGCAGTATTATCAAATGTGTCTTGTCTTAATATCAATACATATTTACTTATGCACTCAATTATTCAATTTGGAGACCAAGAAGTTATAAATAATCCTTAAACTTTTATTACTTTGTGGTAATTTCTGTTGTAAATCTAATTGAAATATTTAAAAAGGTATCTGAATAAGCAAGACAGTTTAAGATAAGCCTGTATAAAATAAAATGTGGATAATTCCATTCCTTTATGATATACTTAGTCTTTGACCTTTCATATGTAGTTGAAAGCATTACAGAATTATAGGATTGAAACAGATACCTTCATATTCTCTTACTACATGATTTGCCAGTCACTTAAAAAACTGATTTGAAAAATTATATCCTACTTTTGAGACAGATTTTTCTTTCAATCCGATTAATGTTGAAGTTGTCCATTTGATAGGTGATCCAAAAATCAGTATCTCAGTCACAAACAGATAGCAATTCCCTCTTGTATCCAATTAATTGTTGTCGTTGTCCTTTGGGTCAGATAAATGATAGCAGAATGCTAATCTACGTTTAGTAGCACAAACCTTGGTGGCTATCTCAAGCCAGATTTCTAGTTTTATACTTAGGCAATTGACAAATAGTCCCTTTAAAGAGTTCTGATCCTATTTTTATTCCTGTATACCAAAAATATGCATCATGAAAGTTCAAATCATCAGAACATGAGTTAGAAAATCATCTATCTGTCTCTCTGTATATTGCAGAGATTTTCATTAATCCCGGTACCATTCAGCCTATTTGTCTTGTCAGCAGCTACCAAGACCATATTAGAGAGAATTCCACCTTAGAACACACAACTGGTGTTTCATCTGTGCTTTGTTTTGCTTGAGAATTACAGTGCTACTGAACACCTAGCTGCAAATCAGTGGCCGTGCAAACTTCTGTAATGCTGGTAAAAGTCAAATGCAGAAAATATTTCTAATTTGGCTGCCAAGCTAGATTTCAAACATACACTTTACTTTTGGTCCATTAAAGTCAGCAGAATAAAATTGCATCTGTGAATAGAACAAATGGAAGTCTATTGCTTATCGATGATTTAGAGTATGTACGTATTTTTATTGTTGTTGTTGTTGTTCCTTTGAAGTGTCTCTATCTTTAAATGTCACTCAGTTACTGAATTTTGTAAGTGGTGTCCCAGCTGGCTGGGAATTTACTATGTACTTAACTCATGTGGTTTTGTACCTGAGAAGACAAATTGAATCCCAGCCAGAGCATTGTGATTTTTATTAGAGAGGTGCACTTAAAGGACTGTTAGTACCAACAATTTGCAGGAGATCTGGTAAAAAAATCCTCTCTTGCTCTTATTTTAGAAGTTTTAATCTATTACAGATGTAATTTTTTCATGCTATGCTTTCACATCCTTCACCTGTTCCCAGTTCCTCTGATGACTTAATTATTTGGAGCCTTGTTCAGTTTACAATCCAAAATAGCACTTTTTGAAGTTCACCTTCAAAAAAGTATAAATCTTTCTTGCTTTGATTAATAGAAGGAATGGAAAAGTTTCTGTGTGCTCTCAGTTCTCTCCTCCCATGTAGTGTACAATTAAAAAATGAAGATTAAACCAAAAAATTCAATACATTTTTAAACCTACACTCTTTGTATATTCTTTCCAACTTAAATCTCAAACAAGAAGTGGTGAAAGAAAGATTAATGCTTTTTGTCCCTGAAAGCATTCAAATCCTCATCTTTTAAATTAGCACTGAACTGCCAGCTCATAGGACTCATGCTTGAGAATTCTACTCTCCACTGATCCTGGCAAAGCTGTGATACTGTGTGGAAGAAGTCAAGATAAATAAAAGCAGAGGACAAATATGCCTTCATAGCAAAGTGACTAAGATATTCATTAGAGAATAAGTACTCCTGTTTTTGTACATCTGTCCCAGTATGCCTTCTGCATTTGCTGAGTATAGGTTTAGTTTTTATTGATTTGTGTTTACTCTTATTCATTTAGTCTTGGGAAACAGTCAGTAGGAGATACAGAAGAATAACTTCCCATCCAGACAGAACACACAGTAGGTAAGTATTTAAACCTTTATTTAAGTAAGCTGACCAGAAGCTGAATAGCTATGTTAACCCATCTCTGAGCTTAATCTGATATAACCTATCTCTCACTAAAACTCACAAGCATAGTGCTGTGTTCATACTAATGGTGCACAGTTTATGTTTTACTAGCTTACAGGAGGCAAAGCAAATTCACACCATTCTTCAAAATATCTGTAGGTATAACTGACATTTTTTACTGTTGCTTTTTCTTTCCTACCAACTATTATAGTAGTACATGAAAATTGTCATCTGACTGAATAGGCAGATAATGGAATCTTGATTCTTTCACCCTTTTCTTCCTATGCCCACCCACATAGGAACATGCATGTACTTGAGTACCATGCATTCTTGCACAGGAGAACAAAGTTGGGAAGAGATATTAAAAAGATCTGTATGGGAGAGAAATTCTCATTACTTTGCAAAGAGTCATGTTCCAGGAATATAGGAATAAGTTACTTATTTTTTCTAAGGCTTCGTGTGGCAGAAGCACACTGTGTAACAGTTAGGCTAAGGACTCAGCAAGGACTCAATTTTACATAGTAGTGAAATAATTATTTTCTAAAGCAAAGTGTTTTTCATTCTCTTTCATTTCCCTTCTCTCTCAGAGACACAAAAAAGAAGCAAATACAAAAGATCCAGCAAGTGTCTTTACCCAATAGCCTGAACCAAAAAGTTAGGGAAGGAGGTTGTTCTAAGAAGCCAAATTTCAAGCATCAATAAAAAGATGTCATTAATAGGAGAAAATGAGAGCCAATAAGTCATGTGAACTTACTGATATTTATGCACCATGGCTAGTACAATACCGCCTTTCACTTTCCTTTCCACTCTTCTCTTCTGTGGACCAGAGTGTTTGGAAAATTTTTGTTTCAATGGTAGCTGTATATCTGTGATAATATTATTTTCCCTTGTATTGTTGCTACAGAAACTTTCCAAGAATATAGTGGTTAATGTTCTTCATAACTTATAAAACATAACTTTTATTTATTTACTTTTAATTTTCAGGATCTAGGAGTTCTCCATGAAACAAAACAAAACCCCAAAAAATCAGTAGTACCCCAAAACCAAAAAGGGAGCTTTTTAAACTTTAAGAGAAATCTGCTATTATACCAAGCATGTCTGGGGGGAAGAGAGGGGAAAAAAACCAAACCAATCAACCAAAAAACAAATAAACTATTTAATGCTTGATTTCTGACTATTACTTGAAAGGGCTTATACGTTTAAAAAGACGTTGATGTTATCAACCTTCCCCGAAAAAGCACTCTACGTCATTTATATGCTAACTAAAAAAAATTTAGTTTGACATTTGCAATCTGTATTTTTTTATAGTCTATCAGGTCACCTGTTATGCACAATTAAGGTAGATCAATAATTTGAATTTGTCCTGAAGAATTGAATTTTTATGAGCTTTGTGAATTATTATTTAATATGACATCACTGCAGAAGCATTATGGTACAGCTAAGAAAAATGTGAACCGTGACAAATCTGATATGTCTGTATATGCCATTAAATTGCAGCAGCAGTCCTGTTGGGTTGACAGCTTCTGTGATTTTCTATTTAATCCTCTCATCTTTCATGATAATTGTGCTTTTACATAAACAGTGAACATAAAAAAAAAAAATAAAGTCAATGCAGTTTCTGCACCTCATTTTATAGCAACAGATGTGGTGAACTGAGGATATTAAAACAAATCTCCAAAATTAGCAGGATGAGGTATTCAAGGTAACTGCAAGGATGTTTGACCCAGAGCTCCACCTAGAGAAACTTTTATGAAGAAATAACAGAAGCACATGTGCTCACTTGCTTCAATAACAGTCTTTAAAGTTAAACTTTATGAGGTTGCTGTCAGCCACAGGTATTAGCATTTAGCAGCTCAAGCTGTTATAGGATTGCACTTATTTGTATTTTAGAATGGATTTATTTTAATTATTGTAGAACATTCCTTCACTTCTTTCCCCTGATGAATTAAGGTGAATAGCCATGTTCTGAATGTTATAATTTTGAGACTGCTAAAGAATATGTGGGCTTCTTTTTTTTTAAGAATTTCTGAATACCTCCCCCCCAAAAGAAAACTTTACTTCTTTATCCTATCTTTTTCTTTTATACTAATAAGCGATATTTTAGATAGATTTCACTTCCAACCATGTAAAAGGCTGCTCTTCAATCACTATTAGACATCTAAAGCAGCTGAATCATAATGTCATAATGTCTAAGGATGAGTAGGACACGAATTTAAAGCTGAACTCTTATTTAATTAATGATATTTTTATCAGGAACGTATCAGAAGTGGTAGTGAATTTTAGCAATAGTACAGATATGTTGAGAAAGCAAATGATGAAGAGACTAAAACAAGTGAAAGAAAGAAGTGCTTTCTGTATTTTGCACCTCTACTCTTATTGGTCATGTATGGGAAAAAAAAAGGGCAGATACTGCCTCGAATTTGCAAGTGCTGCACCAATCTGCAAAAAGCGATATTCTATGGCAGTGGAAGAAACTGCTTTAGGCTAATTTGCAAGCAAAAATAGTTTACTGAAATGAGTATACTGGGGAAAGTTACACAAATACTAGGAGAATACTGTCTTCAATATAAAAATCATATTATAATTTTAATAGCATTTCACCACTTACATTTTTTTTTTCAAATGGGTTAAAGAAACAAGTTATAGTATAATACTGCTTACCTTTATCTCTTACCTTTCCAGATCCAGAGGTCAGATACAAAAAAAGAAGAAATATTTAAACTCTAAAAGAAGTTTCTATAATGTAGGGAAATAGCAGACTTCTGGTAGTTTGAACACTGAATGAAAGAATGCCTTTGTGTTGGTAAGAATAATTTGTGAATATACAATTAAGAGCTTTATTATTGTCTGCACACATGAGAAAAGTGCTAAAACCTCTCAAGCTAACATAAATATGATTTTTTAACTTTCTAGGATGTGCTTTTAAGAGCATAGAACAATTTTAATTTTGGAATATTTTCCTATATTGTCATTTTTTTGCCTTATTTTCTTAAAAATACAAGATCCATCAATATGTACTTTTCGATCATGCTGTTTACTGAATTGTTATAATTACAACAGAAATTGGTACATACAGTTTGGGAGAACTAATAGCTGAAGAAGCTTTTTCTTATGTCACGGTTTTTGAGGACTCGGGGTATTGAGTGCTGAAAAAAGTATGTGGGCCTGGGACTTTCTCTTACTGTGAATTCCCAAGTGTTGGAGTGAAGATGATAGTGGGTGTGTTACTGTTTTGTTTTGTTTTTCCGTATCTTTCTCATTGTGTAATAGAGTAATTTGTGTGGGTGTGAGTACATATATTTGGGTTATTAAGAATGTGAATACAGCTAAAGGGCTTTCTGAAATTGGGAAGGCTGAAGTGACAGTAAATAATATATGCAATTTCATCCAGTACTGTAAGCCATGGATTTTGTTAAACAGTTTCTATATTTGCCAAGAATACATTTACTGGAAGAATGGGTGGGGGGGGTAATAAGTTGTATAAAAAATCCCCCAAAATCATACCTCCCATAGGTAAAACCTGTAAATGCATGGAACATTGTTGCCCAGGCTGCATGGAGGGAATTATTATGCATATTTATGCATATTAATCTTTGTGCCTTCCTAAACCTATCATTTGTAATTACCATCAAGTGGTCATTATAATCTCCAGCAGAAAATAACCTGCAGTTTTAGGGAAGGAGCACATTCAGTAAAAATATGAATTCAAAACTGTAGCAAAAAAATAGTTTCCTTTAAACTATAGCCTTGAATGCGTCACATGCCCTGCCACTTACAGCCAGGCTTTTATGCTTTTGAATACTCTTTGCGACTCAGTTTCTCTGCAGCAGTGACTTGGTGAATGTGATTATGTTGTATGTGTTGCAGCTGACCTGTTTGTGCTGTGGGAGTCTGATGCATTTAATTAATGCGCCCTGGAGAAAGGAAAGCTGTTTCCTGGGGGTAGTGAGGTGAGGAAAGGTAATGAATAATGGAAAATAGATTTAGAAATGACATTAGAGGACATCTAGTTAATCCCTTTCCTGACAGTAAAGTATATAAGTATATTGTTCTTAGCCACCATCTGTGAAACTTCTGCTGTTACCAGTGCACAAGAATTGTATTCTCACATGCTGTCCCTAAATCATACTATGAAAAACACAGGGATGTTCACTCTTAAGGGACAGGTAGTTGTCTGTAGTTTACCAGGACCCAAAATAAGATCCTGCACATGGGTCAGGGCAATCCCAAGCACAAACACAGGATAGGGAATGAAGGGGTTGAAAGTAGCCACGAGGAAAAGGACTTTGGGGTGTTGGTGATGAGAGGCTGGACATGAGCCAGAAATGTGCACTTGCAGCCCAGAAAGCCAATTGTATCCTGGGCTGCGCCAAAAGAGGCATGGCCAGCATGTAGAGGAAGGTGATTCTACCCCTCTGCTTTCATGAGACCCCACTTGGAGTACTGTGTCCAGCTCTGAGGGTCCCAACATAGGAAGGACATTGACCTGTTGGAGCAAGTCCAGAGGAGAGCCATGAATATGGTCAGAAGGATGGAGAACCTCTCCTGTGAAGACAGGCTGAGGGAGCTGGGGCTGTTCAGTCTCGAGAAGAGAAGGCTTCAGGGGGACCTTATAGCATGGAGACCTTATAGCAGCCTTCCCTAAAGGGGGCCTACAAGAAATCCAGAGAGGGACTTTTTACAAGGGCATGTAGTGACAGAACAAGGGGAGAAATGGGTGTAAACTGAAAGAAAGTAGGTTTAGATTGCATATTAGGAAGAAATTCTTTACTACGAGGGTGGTGAGGCACTGGAACAGGTTGCCCAGAGAACTTGTGGATGTCCCATTCCTGGAAGTGTTCAAGGCCAGGTTGGATAGGGCTTTGAAGAACCTGGTCTATTGGAAGGGGACTCTGCTCATGGTGGGAGTGTTGGAACTTGATGAACGTTGAGGTCCCTTCTAACCCAAACCATTCTATGATTATATGCTAACACATTGGCATTGTGCTGAAGTTCCCAGAATTACTGCTTCTGCAATAACAATATTGAGCTTAACATCCAAGGGAGCTGGGGAAAGGATTTGGAGGGAAAGTGAGCAAGAGATGTAAAGATGATGAAAAATGGACTAGACTTGTCAATACCAATATTTTTTTCACTTGAAATCACAGGGAATTCTAGTAGTTTTTTTCTCTCACCTCTCTGAATCTACTTCTATCTATATAGGGTTATATAAGGTCTCAGTGAACTCAGGGATAATATTAGCTTTGCTTTCTGAAAGTGTGAAATGCACTTGATGCTGCCACTAAGTATTCTGAATATAACTGAAAAGAAACATGAGAAAGAGGTGTAAAATTAATTTCTAGATGTTACTGGTGGTCCCTATGCCTTAGCGCTTTTTGAGTGAAGGAGCATTTTCTAAGGACTTCACTTTTTTAATATTGAAATGATTGATTTTCCACATCTCTTTTTCTCTGAAATCGTGTATAGGTTGAGTCTCTGCAAATAGAGAAAACAGGGGAGCAGTGGGAGAGGTGCTGTCCAGATGTTCTCTCACTATGATTGTAGTTAATAGAGCTACTGTTGGACCTGTCCTAAAACACTTGGAATACACAGATTCTTGAACACCTGACCACACACAGGGTACACTCCCAGTCATCTGGATCCTGAAATCCACAGCACTTTGATTACTCCATTGGGGTACAAAGAGAAGTTACATCAAGTCTGTGCTTTGGATTCAGAAAACATCTGAGAAATTTAACCTTTTTAGAGGCATGGTGAATAAATACAAATATTTGGACCTGGGTCTCCCCCATAAGAAAGTTTCAGGTCAGATATCTAGTCTGAAAAACACTTAAATGCGAGACAGATTATCCAGATACCCTATTATTAATTGCCATTGAATATTCTATGCTTATTTACCATTTACTTCTTTACAGCTGCATATCCCAATAACTCTGACGAATACAGGAATTTGAAAGCATTCCTACAGGATAAAATTATCCTTAGAGAATAACCAGAAATATTCCTGATTCAAAAAACCTATAGTAAGAACCAGTGTCCTTACTGGAAAGAGAAACTTTGTTTATCTCAAAAATGGACATGCAACTAAATGCAATGAGATGCATGTAATTTCCTTTAAGAGGCTAGTTCCATACAAGCTAACTCATCACAGGTATGGCCACTATTAAAATTTCTATGGATAATCCTGATCTAAGAAATATGCTTAGTATCAGTTTTATGCTTTTCTGTATAAAATGGTATCTCCCTGTGTTTACAGACATGAGTATCTGAAATCACATCATACAACACTCTTACATACAATATCAGCAAATTCATATATACAGTATTTTTTGCCTGATCTTACACATTCTGTGAACTTCTCAATATTGATTCTAATGTTATTCAGAAGGACAAATGGGTTGAAAGTTTTGCCCCTGTTTTTCTTCTTAAATACAATGAAAATAATAACCTGAAATTCTTCATTAATTTTTATGTAGTACTTTTGTTTACATCACTGTTACACTAAATGTAATATCCAGACATCAAAATATTGTAAACATATCTGCTACAAGAAAAAATACACTGTGAAAAAGAATGCAACTCTTATCAGGTAAGACGTGCTGACAGGCTACTCAACAGAGTGCTTTGCTGGCTCTCACTTTCTTGTTCTTCTATTCTGCAAAGAATCTTTGATGTTTCTATTCTGCTGCATCATTCTCTTCCTTGGACTTTAGTACATTTAGTAAAATGGATGTACATTCTTTCATATTTTTCATAGTAACGTCCTTTCTAAAATACATGAAACTGTAAGTTGGAGGGTGGTAGGCACAAGTTTGAATTTCCTCAGTCAGAAGAAGGAATTTAAAGCAAGACTCACACATTTGTGCAAAACTAAGGTAAAATAATGTGCTACAATAACTAGGCTAACTATAATACCCAGTCTATCTTATTGAGAACTAACTAACTCATAATTATTTTTCCAGTTTGTATTCATGGCTACCTAACACAGGGATAATATGAAATTTAGTTTCAAACAAGTCTACTCAGGCAGTACCTAATTTTTACATGTGTTAGTTTTTGACTGTGTTCCACAATCACTGAAAAGCTCTCTTTACATCTTCTAAGAAGCACTTCAATTTTGACAGGGTTTTTGCACCTATCTCCAACATATCCCTGAGAATGGTCTAGAGAAATGATGCAGTCCTATGCCTAATTGTTCTACACAACTTGATCTAAGAGGCATGTTCTGCAAATAATTAGAGATCCTGGTTCTACAGAAACATAGTGGCAGGCAATATTGCCTGCCCTATGTAAAACATAGGGCTAGGTGAAGATGGGAGTGTCACATCTTAAATAAGAAAAAAATCAAACATCTTGATATTCACAGAATCACAGAATATTCTGAGCTGGAAGGGATCTACAAGGATCATCGAGTCCAACTTATAACTGAATGGCTCATACAGGGGTTAAACCCTCAACCTTGGTATGATTAGCACCACACTCTAAACAACTGAGTTAATCTTGATATTCTCAGTATCTAAAATTGTTACAGTGAACTTCTGAAGTTATTTTGGAACACATTATTTAAGGTCAGAGCAATAACATTGGGGGACTCATAATGGGAAAGCATTCTTACTATTTCTTGTCCAACTGGGGTAAGTTGTCCCTTACATTATTTTTTCGTTCATATTACAATAGTTTCCTAACAAAGAAACAAACAAACAGTCCTAAGCCAGACTAGAAATAATAAATCAATAATAAAAAAAACCTCCCACTATCATTATCATTGCCTTTTTCCAAAGCAGGTTTTTTTCTGTGTAGACTACCTGAGACAATTAGTAGCTATAAGAACACCAAAGCACAATGTCTTGTTCAAATATGCTGCTCAGGCTTCATGATTGAAGTCATGAATTTTGTCTGAATTAATTTTAATTAATTTTAAGCCCCTCTAGTGCCTGAGATAAGCTACATTCTTTGAAGGTTTTTTGTGAACTCTGATAAGGCAACATATATGACATTCTTGGGCTTTAGGAAGTGGGTGACCTTCTGTACATAATTAAATATATGAAATAAAGGATCACAAAAGATTTTGTGATAGAATCCTGAAAGTCCCACAGGGAGATTATAAAGGCTTTGAATTGTTTCTGGAGACTCAAGCACACGTAGTTGAGAAAGTCACCTTCATCCAAAAAGGTCAGCTACTCTAAGAAAGCTTCTTCATTCATGTAGATTATAATTATGCATAAGGTTTTTTGGTTCTTTTTCTGGAGAAAATAAGTCACTTTTCTTCAAAATTTCCTGTGTCTATGGCTTATGAGCAGTAGAATAAGACTTGAGATTTTTGAGATTGAGTAATATTTTGTGTAATAACAAATCATCCAGTAGCAAAGATATTTGAAGAAAAGACAACTGACAAGTACGCCTGACAAATGTTTAAGTTTTGTGGGAAAATTACTGGAGGTAAAATTAGAGAAAATAGGAGGTTATATTTGTGTTCTAACAGAAGTTATAACAGTACAGAAATTATAGGATGAAATATAATTGCTACTCCCTTGGTGAAATGCAGTTGCTACTCCCTGGATGGGATGCAGTCAGCATGCCTGACTTCCCCCACACAAGGCAGGCTAAACAGAGGGTGGAACAGAATAGAAATAGAGCTGCTAGAGGGGGTATTTGGTGGTACATTGTAGCTGATAAGCCACATATTAGCTGTCAACCAAGGGAGAATAGAGATTTCCTGCTGTTGAACCAGGAAATGTGTCAAGATCACAGACATACATCTCCATCCTAAAGATTACCTCATATGTTATGCTAATGCTACCCACCTCCAAGTCATTGCCACATCCCACTGAACATGACTAGACTCACTCAAGCTCCACTTAAATGCGAAATAGCATAAAAGTAAGTTAAAAATGCAGAGAAGTTAGGGAAAACTCCACTGTAACTTCTGGGATCAGTCAATGGGATGAACTTGTTTTCTCCCCCCCCCCCCCGGGGACACCTATTTGGTAAGAACCATTCTCTATGTATGCTGAATGATTATCTTGAGTTAGGTTTTGTTAGGAATTAGAGTTTGTCAGTATATTGCTTTGGATATGTTTTTGCAGTCAGATATTGCCACTGGCAATATTCAAACCTTAACATGTCCCAGTTATCTATTATATTAATAGAGTTATTCCATAAACTGTTGAGTCCTTCAAGGAAGCTCACATATGCCAGCAGTGGGTAACACATTTGACTATGGAGACCCGGGAGAAGGTCTCTCTTATGCTGTTGGAGTGTGTCCCTGGATCTTTCTTGGGGTGCTGAGAGACCAGGTAAAGGTGTGTAGACCTGGGAGCGGGTCTTTCTGTTTGCATGTTACTCTGAACAAGTCAGTTGAACTGCCCTCTGATCAGTGAAGTATCCCCACAACAGGACACTGACAGACTGGTCAAGCACAAGGGTCTCGCCTCTCCTGGGGCACTGACAAACTAATAGCACACAAAGGGTTTGAGAAAATCTCCATTTTCACATTATAAGATTTTAAAAGACTGCTGTGAAGACAAAAATGAACAAATGAGATACTAACCTCCGCTCCATACAAATAACAAAAAATTCTGATTTTAACTTCTACTCAGGAAAATCTTTGGCCGGATGTCAATAATGAGTTTGAATGTAGTAAAATGTGATAATTTTGAGATCATGTTGGACAAGAAAGACAGGAAAACTGTTCAACTACACTACTATCAGTATCTAAGTCTTCTTTAATACTAACTAATGTAAATGTATGTATATATAGCCTCTAACTACATTTTATGATTACAGCCTGATTGATCTATAAAGACATATTTCCTTAATCTCTCCTGAAGAGTAAAACTTAACTTGTAACATATTTTGTGTTGAAAGTGAAAAAACCCACCTTTTTTTTCTGTTTGTTTGTGAATGGGGTTTATAATAGAATGAAATAATTATATATAATCTATGACATGGCATAATGTGGCCTTTGAACTTTTTATGTGCTCTTCCTAACAATTAAACATAAATGTATAGGGCATTGAAATGCAAACCACCAGAAGATTTCAACTAAAATTGCTCTAAGCCTTTTGCTAAAATTTTTTGCTAAATCCTTAAGTTTTTTAATTCTAAATGACTTTTTTTTTGGGGGGGAGGGGGAAAGAGAGCCAAAAGACTAGTACTGATATGTGCAAAAGAAAAGGGATCAATCAATCATACATACAAATTTTAATAGAGACAAATTCATGAGATTATATTCAGTACCTAATTCAAAAATAAGGACATTTCAGAAATAAGGAAAATAGGATGATAGGCAAGATGGAAAAATTGGTAGTTAATTCCAAAAATGCACTCTTCTTTTTGCGTTTGTAAAAAACCTATTTGTTATATTTTGGGAAGTTTAATACATTTTTTACTAGTATTCGTTCAATCCACTGAAGAAAACATTTTAACACTGGAGTTGCTTCCACAGTAGCTACATAGGAGTTAAGAGGAAATTTGAGCATGTTGCAGTAGATTTTCTCTCAGGATTGTCCCGTTATCATTTGGAAGATACCTAAAACATTGGGTTTCCTTCTTAGCAAAAATCTCCTATACATTTCCATAAACTATACAGTAGAAGTGGATGTGCTCCCACTCCTCATATAAGAATATCTGTCATACTCACAAGTATTAATGATGGAATGAAACATTTTTGTCTGCTTTTGAATACAGTGGGAAGTAAAGAAATCTCAAAATGGCTTAACTTTATTTGTAAACAAATGGAATGTTCATATTTATTTTTTAACTTTTCAATGGTAAATTGAACTTTTCCCCACACTGAAAAAAAAGGACCCCTCCCCGCAAAAAAACAACTTCCCCTGAAAAAAAACCAAATGAAACAAAACCTAAAAGCGAGATAACCCCAACTCTGATCTGTCCAAAACAGTAACAATATTTAAATTTTGCTGAGTCTGTTTCAAACTTTGCAACACTGTAAAGACCTCAGTGTGAAAATGCAGGATATTAATGGCAATGCTAGTGATAATGGCAGTTACAATACTACTAACACTAGTAAAGGAAAAGAGTCTGAGTGTTAGCACAGAACTGGTTAATAAATACCATGTTTCTGATCTCTGTCCTTTAGATTTAGTCCACCAAGATGACACAAAGGGTTTCAAGTGTTGCTCTTTCCCAGAAAGGTCTCAAGTACTGAGAAATCACCTCTGCAGAAATAATCTCAGAGAGCAATTGAGAGCAATTATATAGATTTGCTGTTGGCCTGCAGTATACAGAGTCTCAGACAGGGAAAGGAAAAGGACAAAGAGGGAGTTTACTTACTAACACAAGATAGCAAGGGAAAAAAAAAGTGAATTTCAGAGTATATAAAAATCCCAAGATTTCTATTCCTCATAGTAAGTACTTATCAACTGGATAACAAAAAGCATTATATTAGATATGAGGAATTGTTTGTATTGCCAAGTACATTACATTGCTAAACAAAAAGGTAAATAAAAAGAATACAGAATACTTGTGCTTCTTAATGTTAATATATTTTAAACACCCCACACTGATTATTTATTCCTGAGGGGTTTAGTAGATTTCTGAGGCAGAAATTTACTAAATTAATTACATTTATGAAAATTAAGTATTACATATATACTTTTGCTTTGATTATTGTCAATATTACTTAACTCCATGATAAATGCAATTTTTACCAACAAAAAAATATATATGCATGAGAGGCAGCTAAATCCTTTCCCTTTTCATTTGAGTTCACAATGAATACTTAAGAATTTTAAATTATTATGATTCCTCACAGGTTTCTGCAGTTCTTTGAGCCAAGTATTTTGTAGAGCAAAGTAATTAAAGAAAGATGCCAAAGGTTAGCCACCTCCCGCCTTTTTTTTTTTATATAATTTAAAATGTGCTTACTGCAAAACATCATTTTTTCAGTTCAGGAACAGGAATGCTGACTCTTTTTAGTCCAAAGCTAATTGCTACACACACACACCCACACACACACTGAGGGAGGGGGAAAGGATAACATTTAGCTTCTGCAGTCCTTCACCTGGGGAAATGTGCTGGTCACGTCAGTTTCTTCGTTCTCAATGTATGATTCACTTGGGGTTGTTCTTCCTCTCTTTAATACGCATTTGTGCCTTGGTTTTTCGTCACTAGTCTGCAGCTCCTTGTTAACCCAAATTAACAATTTCTAATGTCTTTTACATATCACAGACATATGTCACTTTTTAACTCTTGAAACCAATTTTTATCAGCCCCAGGTCAGCATTTTATGAACTGACCATGGATGAATTCCTCACACTTGTTATGTTTCCAGTGCCAAGCCTGTGCTCCATCTTTTATCACCACTGCATTCTTGTGCTCCTCTGCACCACATCGTGAGATACATCTCTGATGTACATACATTTGAAATCCATGCTTTGGTACCTTGTATACATTCCATTCTCCTTACAGTCTGCAGCAAAATAATGTCTTTAAAAATCAACTTAGCCTCATGAGCATTAGTTCTTCATTAAGCATAAAGCAGGCTTTAAAAATGCATGACTTAAACACTTCATGCTTTTTAAAAATTGTAATTAGTTTCAGCTGAGTGTCCACGATTATCACAGTAAAATAAACATTTGTTCATTTGTTGAAGAGAATCAAGATTTTGAAATTCTCAGAGGGTAAAGTAATGTCAATAAAGCACATAGTTCCATTTTTAAACAATTTACACTAACAGAGCAAATTTCAGCCCTCTGCTGAAAACCCAGTTAATCTTAGGTTATAATAAATACAGGAATGTGTATTAATACCCATTTTAGTGACTTTCAGAAGGTTCTTCCTTTTTCAGGAAGGACCTCTGAGCATGACCATATGCAGATTTCATTTCAATTATTTAATCTACAGATTATGAAAGTCAAGTAAAAAATTCCTTAGTTTCTCCGTATTGATGTTCACTTACCCATGAGGTAAGCTTATGTGTTGAAATGTTCAATATATATACAAGATGACTTAAAACATGTAAACAGGACCTTATGTTGATAGCACACATTTCTCAGAAAAATGATAAAGTTTTAGGAAAAGAAACTCACTATTATTGCAGAATAGGAGATATGAATATTAGTTATATATTATTTATTAATTCTAATTTATTCTGTACAGTCCAATTGATAAGCTTGTCATAGAGGAATGACATTTCTATTGTCAACAACCTTGAATAATATTTGCCAGCCTTCACATTCTTCAATAGCTTTGTGGACTTCTTTCTTCAATTTCAAATAGATTCAGTCCATGCATTATCCCTTTTGTTTCTACTCTCCTTTTCAACATGAAGGGGTTTTCGTTTGTTTGTTTTCTGACAGCATCTTAATTTCTTGTGTTTGTATTCAATTAACTTTGACGTGCTTTTCAACTGCAGTATTTTCAAAACTTCATGCATATATTATTTATGCTATCTCATCAATGCTTTTGAGATCTCTTTCTATTTTTTAAGAGTAAACACTGGTTAATGTAAGTTAAATTGGGTTAGAAGGCAGAGTCAAAAGATGGAACTGAAAAGCCGATCTCATCTAGTTCAGAATAAATAAATGCTGGAGCAGCAGATGCAGCTTTTTAGTCAAGGATAGAAGTGCTAGCACCACTTTCAATAATATTTGGTCAGAATATATTGAAGCATTTTTGGATGCCAGTAGCAATTTGGTCTGCTGAGGTTACTTTAATTAGTCTTGTTGAGATTCATATGTTATACAAGGCATGGTCTTTGTGCTCAGTATAGGAACACACTGATTTACAGCATATGTTTCTCCATCTAAGTCTTGTTTGGAGGTCTAATGTGTCCTTCAAGCATCAGCTTCACTGCTTATGTATACATTGCTATACCAAAGAGGAATGTCTAGCACTCTCCTGACAAAGGGTCAACAGGCACCACTGTGGGTTTGCTTTTTAACTATGGGGGGAGGTTGTTTGGTTTTAGCTTTTGTTATGTGGGGGGTTTTTGGTGGTTTTGTGTTTTGGTTTTTTTTTGAGGTATCTCCCTTTATAAGAGATTTGTCTGAGAGAGAGTTAGCAGGAACAGGTAAAAGTGAGTGATACAGTGAGCTTACAGTTAAACAATGTGGATCATCAGGGAACATTGCTTGTTCCCTCACACTTTTATATTTAGCACTATAAACGTGGCATGTATTCTACATGGTCACAAGTCACAATGGTCACAATGGTCTGTACAATTAAGACTGTCTAGTTACAGGAATATTAAAGTTTTCTCTGGTCAATACCTGCTGTATTGTTCAGTGTGACTAATATTTGATTGCAGAGATTCTTTCTTCTTCCCTGTCAGTCTCAGGCTTTGTCTGTCTCTGTATTACATTACCCTTGAAATGTTCCGATACAGTGGTTAGTAACTAATCAGCCAGAGGAATATGAAATAAGATTTTCTTTAAGTATTACAGGATTGCACTTCTGATGTCAAAAATTTGATTGTGACTAGTGATTTGTAATGGATAGTACCTTAGAAAATAATTTTAATGGAGATTTTGATAAATTTAATTTTGTGATGTATGGGCAAACATTCCTTAAGGGGATCTGAGTTACATATTTAATACTTTCTTTGTCTCCTGCTTTGTAGGGACAAAACCTTGGATTTACTTTGTTCTTTTGGTGCAAATACAGAGGCATAAGTTGATGATCTAGCTTCAGTCCTTAGTGATGAACCTGGTTAAATCAGAGATTTATGAAGTGTACACAGTCCTTCAAATGAATTAGAAACACAGAACAGATAAAATTTCATAAGCAGGTAAAGATATGGTATGTCACCCTTACTCAGAGACTGTGTTACTATTTCAATATTCTTCTGTATAGAATTTTAAGGAGCGTCTTTCTGAGAAAAAGAAGAAAAGAATACCAACCAGAAATTTCATCTTCCTTGTACACTTAAATTACAGGTTACTTGTCATGATTATGAAATCTAGTTGTGAGTAGTTGTGTCTAGTTGGCAACATTAGTCTCAAAACTAGAATTACATTTATTTGGAGAGTGTGTGATAGGATCTGGTTAAACATTTCCTGTTGCTCCCTCATCACTTTGCTATGGGGAGCTACTGGTAGTTTAAAGCTTCAGCATGAAGACAACTGACTAAGTAAGAGGACATATCTCTTTCTAGTATTATCTATCATCTTCTGAAGGATAAGAGAGGAGGAATCCCATTCTTCATCTTTTCCAAAAAGTATCAGTGGATCTGTAAGCTTACTGCTTCACGCATTTCAGGAGGCATATAACATAAAGTCATAAATGCTTATACAGTTGCTAAAAGGTTTTTGACCATCTGAATGCTTTCACAAGTGATAACAGACCACTAGAAAAAGAAACAAACTAAACAAACCCTTGAACCCAAACACTCAAACTTTCCCAGAACATATACTTTCCCAGAACCATAGACTTTCAGTGCTAGGGCAGAACCATGATAAGCTTATTTGGTATAGTCTGGAGGGGGGGGTGGTTCTGGATAAAATGTTAAAGTGAGAATCTCAATAAACTCAAAAATTGAAAAGGAGTTCAGGACAGGTATAAATCTCCTTTAATACCTACTATAATGTTCCCTGGGTCTTACTAAATATATATTATAGTAAACTGAAGAAGTTTATGAAATACCCAGATCAATAAATGTCAAAATAAAAACGGTTATAAGTTCATACACAGAAATATTGAAAGCAGATATGAAATTGAATAAGGAAAAAGTCACAACATAACACACACACAAAAGATGATGGAGAGGTTTGAACAGAGTACGAGAAAGTTTGAGGTCTTTATCAAATAGACTGGATGAAATAGTGGAAATTTTATTGTTGAATATAATCAGTGATGGAAAGGGAAGAAAAAACACCATTATTTGCCCCTATTTCTTCCTTTTATACTATAAAATATTGAGATGACCCTGGGTTTTTACAGTAAGATTGCTTTCCATTGGAAAGCAAACAAATAAAATGCTTTACTCAGGGGACCATGGTAGGATGGTGGGTTTTTTTGGTGAAAAAGCTCTGTGATTACTTTTACCATAAACAAAGTGAACCATCAGTCCTTGACTTCTTTAAGTTTTTGGCAGGTAATCCCTCTTTTGTAATAGGGATTAGGTAATAAAGAACTTATTTCTGCACCTTCACTGTATTGCTACTCATGCCACAAAGCATGCTAGTTTCTTATTTTTCTGTAACACAAGGTTTTCGGTATTATAAACAATTTTCATCATGCCATAAGCATACTCTTTATATCTCTGTAAGCTTTACTGTTTATTATCCACCATTAGATTTTTAGAAGTGCAGGATATTTTCTTTACTTAATGCTAAACCCTCCTGTAAAATAAAATGCTTTATAATTGAACTCACAGAAAAAGTCAATATGAAACAAGCACTTCTATGGTGTGAGTAAGTCTTATAAAGACTGGTCTGCATTAAGAGAGTTTAAGTACACAAACAAGACAAAAAAGTTCTTTAATTCACACGAGAAGACAGTCAACATTTTGATTCCCTATGTTCCAGAACCATTGTTTTTGAATCCATCATTCACAACAACTTGCATGACATACAGGCTCCACAGAGCATTGTAGGATTAACGGGAAGCTCCTATGACAGATTAATTTTATTTAATTTTCTAATAGTTGAGTCTTTGGGTAGATGTGCAGCAATTGCAAAGCAGCACAGCTGCAGACTTAATTAAATTGAAAAGAAAACTCTCCAAGTGGAAAAAAATATCTCAAGGAGCCTCCTAGGCAAGAGAATAAATGCATTTGCTTTAATGATTTCTGTTATTTCATGGAGGGGAAAAAACAAACAATTGCCATAAGTAAAGCTTCTCTTGCTTCATACATTTCTGTTAGAATTAAAAACCTGGATTTTAAGGGCTGCTAGCAAGAACAATAATGTTTAAAATATTCTTGGTATTTGTGATATATAAATCACTGAATGCATATTAGAGCCAAATTTAATAGTCTGAAGGCTCAGATAAAAATTTGAAAGTTGTGTGGGCTTTTTTTGTTTGTTTTTCACTGTATTACTTTATGTGTATACTTATTATTTAGGTAGTTATTTTTTTTTTAAATTTGACACCTGAAATGCTTCAATCTATGGCTTTTCAAAGAGTCCCAATTACCCAGTGGTCAGATTAGCAAAAGACATAGTGTCTTTAAGGTTAGGCACAGATAACACAAAAACTAATTTCAGCCTGAGCAAGCTAACCTTCTTCTGTGAGCGGCAAACACTTTTTCCTTGGGTCATTCATATCAGGTAATTTATCATCCTGATCAACTGACTTCTGGACAAATATCTTCTTATAAACAACAGTATTGTTAGCTGGAGGTAGTTTCCATTTAATCCCTTATGAAATTTGTTTTCACCTCACACACACATACTTCTCTCCCAGAGCCTCATAATAATGATCGAAAAAAAGTTGCTACATGAGGAAGTTTTACTGACAGATGTAAATATTCCAGATGGGAATTCTTTTAAGACAGGCTCCCTTGCTATAATGTAAGGTTAGGGCACCTGAAAGAGAAATACTTACAGTTGAATTCAAATTTGAATTACACGAGAGAGGTGTCAAGATACTCAAGCTTGGCCAAACTCAGGCATGGTCAGAGGTGGAATTGGCTAGAGAACCAGGAAACTTCTAATTCAATGGAGAAAGATGTAAGAAGTGTAAGTATTTCCAGGATTAGCTGGCAGCTCCCCAAGGGAATTTTTTTGTTTGCTTAGAATTGTGTATTAGTATGTACAGCTGTGCAGGCAATGATGTTCTAATTGTCTGTGCTCAGTTTCACTGTGCTCATTATAAGATATGCCAGCCATTTTCCCCCCCCTCTGATTTTATTATAAATCACCATTGGAAAAAAATCTATTAGGAAACATCACTATTTATTAATTAGATGTACAGTATCACACCGGAAATAAAGATTTTTCAAAAGAAAAATAAAACTGAAATCTGAATCAGTATCACATGAGAATTGTATGAACTTATGTTTGCATGCTACTGCAAGGGAATTAGTAATATCAACTAAGGCTCAGCATACACAATATTCAAAGGCAGAAAAAGCAGAAAAGATGATGTAGATTAATATCATATGATCTGGATTTTTTCTGTGTTTTGGGCTGTGTATTTTGAATTCTTAATAAGAACTAAAAACTCTGGAACAATTGCATTAATAAAAAACATCAGAGAGAGCCACAAGCAAAGTTAAATTGAAGCATGTTTTGTTTGTATCAACAAATAAGAAGGAATAAATGGCTTAGAAAAGAATGCATGCAATCTAAAGATATACAGCCTGCTTGAATACTTCTTGAAGTCTGTAATTTTATCAGATTACAAAATTCAAACTTTTGTGCAATCAGAGAATTATAGAATGGTTTGGGTTGGAAGGGGACCTTGAAGATCATCTAGTTCTGACCCCTCTGCCATGGGTAGGGACAGCTTTTAACCAGAGCAGGTTGCTCAGAGACCCATCTAACCTGGTCTTGTATACCTCCAGGGATGGGGCATCCACAACTTCTCTGGGCAACCTGCTCCAGTGCCTCACCACACTCACAGTAAAGAATTTTTTCCTAATAACTAATCTAAACCTACTCAAACCTTTCAATTTTAGCTCACTCCCCTTGTTTTGTCACTATATGCTTTTGTAAATAGTCTTGCCCCATCTTTCCTCTAAGTTCCCTTCAGGTACTGGAAAGCTGCAATTAGGTCACCCCAAAGCTTTCTCTTTTCCAGATTGAACAATCCCAGTTCTCTCATCCTTTCCTCTTGGTGGCCATCCTCTGGATTTGCTTCAACAAGTCAATGTCCTGGCTGGACTGGGGACCCTCATGAGAGTGGAGTAGAGGGGCAGAATCATCTCCCTCGACTTGCTGGCCACTCTGCTTTTGATGCAGCCCAGGATATGATCAGCTTTCTGGGCTGCAAGTGCACATTGCTGGTTCTTGTCCAGCCTCTCATCCACCAGCACCCCCAAGTTCTCAGCAGGGCTGCTCTTGATCTGTTCATCCCCCAGCCTGTATTGATACCGGGAGTTGATCCAACCCAGGTGCAGCACCCTGCTGTTCCATGAAAGATGCTGATACAAGACAGCAAGCATTCTAAATGAAAAGGGAAAAAAAAGGTGACCAAGACAAATTAAATATTTTGACAGTAATGTACATAAAGGCAATATTTCACTGTGAATTTTAGGCCACAGACCAGCACAGTTCATTATCTTGGAATTCAGCATAACAGCATTTTTTTGCTGTTTCAGTTGTTTTCCACTCACATAGTTGTTTTTTTGCTTTGGTTTGTTGTTGTTTGTTTTTTTTAAAATAATATTTCTTAATATATGATGGAAATGATGAAAAACTCTGAAAGAATCAAGTACAAGTCAAGAATTTCTGTGCCATGGGAGATTTTCCCCATTACAATTTTAATGTACCTTCCTTTGAAATTTTTGTAACAGAATGGGATCAAAGATCTCAGTTATTGTGATATAGCACATGTGAAAACATGAGAAAAAACTAAAAAAAAAAATGAACATCTGCATATATTCACAGAGTCATAAAACAGCCCAGGTTGGACGGGACCTCAAAGGTATGACTGGTCCAAAATTTCCCAGTAGATACGAGATGAAAAAAATCTAGATGAGATTATCTAACACTCTGTCCAGTTGTTTGGAAAACCTCAAGACTCTACTACGTTCTTGAGAAGGTTATTCCAGTGACTGTTTTCAGTTGATGTTGCTCCTCAATTGCCATTATAATTCACAGATTGCCTACGGTTACTAATGCAGCAGCAATCACCCTGTCCATTCGTTTGATTCTATTTTATAGCAACACTTATGTCAGCAGCTACAAACACTTAGCACCAATGTGGTTAGCTGACAGGTAGGATCATAGTACATCCTACAATGCCTTCTTTATGAAGAGAAAAAATATCCCAATGTATATAAAAATCCAATTTTTAATATTTTTTTTTTAATCAGTGTACAGAATAGTAGAGAAGATTCTCAGCCAGGCACAAGAAATAGGACACAATGTGGATGATATCATAATCTACTGATCTATAGCAGCTAAATATTGCTGATGCAGTACCTAAGTAACAACTTTGTCAGCTATTACAATGGATTATAGTGTCACCAGGTCTTTGTCCCTCCCACTGAGTCATGAGCTTCAGTGAGAACCCCTTGCCTTCTTAACTTCTAAGAGGGCTCTCGGTGTGGCTTGATCAACTTAGTCTCAGATTTGGTCAACAGTCTAGATGGTTATAACATAATCAGGTTCAACTAGAAATATACAGATTTACAGCCTTTGACCTTGAAGAACTCACAAATACAAAGAAACAAAGCACCCATTCAGCTATTTTCATATTTGACTGTATCTTAGTGCTTTTACTCACCCATTAAAATGGAGATGTGGGGTGCATGTGAGTGTGTGGGAGCACAAGTGCAAAGACCTGACTATCTTTCATGGCCATCACAATCAGCCACAAAAACCCAAGGCTAATATTATACCTAAACTATACATTTCCCTTTCAAAACACATTTCTGAACTTTAGCTGCTCAGTGATCAAAAAAGAAAAAAAAAAGCAGAAGCAATAGAAATTAACTCAATTATCTGACAGACAAACGTGAACTCTAACTGTAGCTCTATGTATTCTTAGACACTTCCGAATTTGCCTTAAATTTATATCTACTTTTGGACCTACTTTTTGGAAGTTATACTAAAATCCAATCTCCACTGAAGAAAAAATCTTTGTAAAGAGCAGAAGTGGCTCAACTGGCTCACACTAGGATCTTTTTGTTATTTTCGCATGGTATCTGTTAGAATAGGTTTATGATCAAGGGAGATTTCTAAATATAGGAATAATATAAATAGCATATATAAGAAATGGTGGCACCTGTGACACAAGACATTTAATCAGTTGATAACCTCAGTGCTGCATTTTCAGTTTCTCACTTCAAGTCAAATCCTACCTATTTTACTGCTTGAAACTCCATAGCTGTGGAACTCCATCCTACATATGATATCTACTTATTTGACTCAGAAAAACACATTAAATTCATTCAATTGATACTTTAGGATGCATATTTTATTATTATCTAAATATTTTTATAATTTTATTGATAAAATGTATGACAGTTAACTTGATCTTCCCATCGGTGTGATGTAGTAACGTGTACGCTGGAAAACTCTGCTGTTCCCTGGATATTTGCTGCCATCTGCCGACAAAACGTGAGAAATGCTTTTCTAGAAACAAAATTCTGACATTTAATATTCAGGTTTTTCCATCCCCAAGAAAACTTGTTTGTTATGATTATATAATTCTTAACTGAAAGGTACAAGTGGTTACAACTATCAACTAGAATAAATTCCTGGGAAATCAGTTGAACATTTAATATTCATTTTGAGTTGGGTTTTTTTTTCTATTGGATTTTTTTAAAAGTTAATGTTGCATAGATTCTTAAGGTTTTTAATTTGATTTGCTTTAATAATTGCAGAGGGATTTTTTTATTTAACATAACAAAATTTCATACAAGGTTTCTGTAACAGAAATTAGGACCCTTTGAAACGTAAACCTTGAATTTGGCTGGATCAACAAATTTTAGTAATACAGATATCTTACAGTTTCCCATAGCAAAGGAAAAATCTTGCTGTCTTTGTATAGTTTTCATGGGCAAAGACTACTGACTTTTTTTTTTTTCTCCTATGGCTCTTATCTTTGGAGAGCTGGTCTCAGCTAATTTATTGATAGCCTAACTCTCATCAAGAATTGGTTAGTTGTTGTGCCCTTTATCTCAAATTCTCTTTTAAAAGATATTATCATCTATAAGGTCCTAGAAATTATTTCCTTTTAAAGAATGAGATGGAAATTTATGTAATTTATTTATCCATGATGCTTAAAGTAAGCCACAGAAGTTCATAAGAAAATCACACGATCAGGGGGCTGATGTGGATCAAAGTTGAGCAGAGGATCTACAGACAAACATTACAGAGGGACGTAACTGTAGGTAAATGATTGACTACAGCATCAATGTGCTTCCATTCAAACATGTTTACATAATTATACAAAGCTTTTCTTTTTCCTGGGCTGTTCTGAAAAGCTCATAACTTTGCAAAAGTATGTCACTGTAGAGCATCCTAGCATGGGCAGCATTAAAGAATATAGCTTCTTAATAGTTTTGGTCAATTTTGTTTGCAAATGACTAGTAAGGCATTCAATTTTGTGTAAAAAAGAAAAAAAATCCAAACAGCATGAGGCAAATATTTAATGAAAACATATATCAAAGAAACTTTTAGTTATTCACTGTCATTGTTACAGAATTTCATAGATTGTTTTATATTTTCTTCAATATAATTTTCACAAATAGTCATTATTTGTGAAGACAAGTTTTTAGGTCATATTGATTGAAATTCTTAATTTTGTGTTGAACCTTTCACAGTAATAAAATAAATGATTTTTACAAATACAATAAATCATACAGGTCACAATTATCGTAGATGTTATTTTATTCTTTTTTTCTTCTTCTATTTTTCAATGAGGCAATGACAATCATAGAATCACAAGGTGTCTTGTTTTGGAAAGTACCTTTAAAATTCATCTACTTCCAAGCCCCCACTGTAGGCAGGGACACCTTCCACTAGACCAGGTTGCTCAAAGCCACATCCAACCTGGTCTTGAACACCTCCAGGGATGGGCAGCCACAGCTTCTCTGGGAAATCTCTTGCAATGCCTCACCATCCTCATTGTAAAAAAATTCTTCCTTATGTTCCCCTTATAGTCTCTTTTAATGATTGAAAGGGTGGAGATGGAAGCAAGAGTGCTTTTTGTATGTCAGTGCACAAGTTTTTATGAGTTTAGATTGAAGAACAGAATCAAAATTTTGAGAGGGTAATGAGTTTTGATATGATTGTGATATGGTTTTTAATTCTCACAGTGATGAATAGTTCTTTCTCCTGAATAGGTAAGGGAAGATAATTAATTCTGTATGTAGTATTATCTGTGGAGTCTTAATATAATCAACAGGCTTGCAAAATTGCAAAGCTTATGCACTCATAGGTGCAGTATTCACCAGTAGAATGAGATTGGGATTCAAAGAAGAGCAAGACAGAATTAATCTAGTGGGAATTTCTGATGGTTTATTTCACCAGCATTTAAGTCTAGGTTTTTGGCTCAAATAATTTATCTGTTTTATCAGTTTTTCCCGTTCTTTATTTCCAAAATTGGATGAGATAAACTCTTTTTATGCTTGCATCAAACCTTGTTTACCAGTTTTATTCATAATATACAATAATATATTTCTGAACATTTTCGGTTTGACCTGACATTTTATGGTGTTCTGTATTTACTGTTATAAGCCTTCAGAAGAACTGTAAATAAACTTCACCTGATGCAATATGAAGTATGACAATACCTGTATTAGCAGTTTAACAATGGAAGAGAAATTTTTTCTTGCCCTGAGAAGTCTGCAGTCAAATTTGAATTAAAGTAAGTAAAAATGGCAAAAAAATAGTAGCGGGAATCCTTTTATTAGATAAACTGAAGTGGTCTACAGCTGAAGGTTCTGAGATATTTCTATAAAATATGTGAATATTGTTCACAAAATAATTATAGAATAAAATAATTAATACTGACTCCTACCAGGTCCCTGCCTGAGCTGCATGCCAAGCAGGCTGGATCTGGACATCTGCTCTGTTGGTGTCAGCTTTGACTCACTGGCTTGACCTCAGGCTTGCCTGGTTACTCTGGATCTGCCTGGATATTGGTGATCTCCCAGCTGACCCCAGTCACCATCCCAGCCCTGCTCTCCTGGCCAGGTACCGTGTGGCTGCATCCCTTGGTGAGTCTGCCTTGCCCTAACCCTCAGCACTTGTCTCTCTACCCTTGGCTTGCCTTTGACTGCCCTTGCTCCACATCACCTTTCCCTTACAGGGTCATGGATAGAGGAAGGATAAGAAGTGAGGCACAAGTTAGAAAAGCAGGACATTTGAATTAGACATTAAAACAACTGTGAGGGAGGTCTAAATAGGAAGAAGAGGTTTCCCAGAATGGCTGTGGAGTCTCCACCCCTGGAGGTCATCAGGGCTCAGCTCAACATGGCCTAGACAACCCTGCTTTGAAGAGGATGTTACCCCAGGTGATCTCCAGAGGTCCTTTACAACCTATCCTGTGATTACTGAGTTTGTGGCAAACTCCTGCTTATCAAGCAACCAACTGAAAAACTCATTCTCTGTACAGCAGCATTTCCTGACTCAGGAGGTAACATCCAAGTATAACGACTGTATCTTGTAATGGCTTGCTTCTAACCAGCTGTGGATGAACAACTGCAATTCAGATTTTAAGACTGCAAACTTCAGGTGTGGTGCACCATATTTATTCTTTTTATTTAATGGGGAAGGCTAAATTCTATTTTATTTTTTGTTTGATCCTTTTCAGTGAAAGCCAGATCATTGCATAGATTTCCCTATTGCATTTAATACCTTAAATCTTTGTAATACTATGATATGTCATTTGATGGAAAAATATAATGGATGTTTTTATAGTTTATGTCAGAAAATGCAGACTCCCAAAATTCTATTCAAAATGCAGGTGGGAGTTACCTTAAGTGGAACAGTTTTCTTAATATATATACATATTTCTGAACTACAGACCTCTCTATTCATTTTTTTACCACTGTATATGCTGAAATGAATCTTTGCAACCAACATGCATCGGTGAGCTCCTGGTGTCCCTGTGATCACTCAGGATTTTATTAATAAGGAAGTGAGAGTGACAAAAAGACACTAGGAGGTATTATGTGCCTTACAGAAAAAAACATAATCATGTTTGTCACCAACATACACACATGGGTTGAAGTCACTGTGCCCAGTAGTCCTCTGTCCAAGATTAAGGGGCTTCAGTGTTTAAAAGATGACAAAGCTAGTTGTATGGGAGTTGAATAGAGAGATTGTCTATGCTTTTCCAATAAAATTTTACTTGTACCTTTTTTTAAAAAAACCTTTGTTTTATAAGGAAATATTAGAATATGGTGAGAAAATAGTCTAAGGGCTGAAAACAGTTCATTTTTCAAATCTTAGTATTCTTATTTTAGCATAATTTTGGGACAATTCTGCTTTCCGTTAAGCTGATGAAAATAAAGAATAATTCCTCTGAAGTCAGTACACTTATTTTCCATAAAGTTCATGCAGTTAGGAGTCTCAGGTCATGTCATTAAGTGGATTACATGTCTAAATCGTTGTAGTCCATTTATTTTGGAAAGTCCTCTGGTCACAGGGTGCTGTTTGGAACTAGAGTTGAGAAAATACAGAGGTGATTAATATTTCCTTATTTACTCCTTCTACCCTCCCCCTTTCTTCTCACCTTCCCTCTCACAAAAAAACCTCAAATCCAAACCAAACTAAACCAAAGCAAAAAATGCAAACCAAAACCCCCATGTTTTCCAAACAGGCTGCTGCATAAAAATCTTTCTGATTGTTTTAAAACGCTTCACTTCTGTTCTGCACAGCTTAATAATTCAGTTGGGTGAGGATATCTCAGAAATACATAATGCTAATTATAATGTCAAGATTTATTTTTAAAGTTTAAATTATGTTTTGGTGTGCAGTTGGTTTCTTGAAATTAATTCAGCTGCAGTGTGTGCTTTGTTTTCTGTCATCTGCATTACAATAGTAGGGACTTCCTTGCCTCTGTGGGCAGCCAGCCAGAAAGACAGAGTAACTCCAGTGTCTCCCTGTGCTTTCACTGCCACTTCAATGGACTATTGCTGTCAGCAGTAAAAATACAATACATTGAGGCTCTTTCTTCTGTAGAAATCCTAAGATAGAATTAAGGCATACTTAAATATTTTACAAGAGGCTGAGACCATCTGTTAAGATCCAGCTGCATGGGTCTTGGTCTAGTAGAGTGGAAAGGCATCTTGTGACTATCTATTCGGGTGGTTTCTTCAGCTGTCTTTCCCATTGTTAATCTTTCAGTAATCACATTCCGTGTCACTGAGCGGCCAGAGCAATTTCCGCTCTCAGGTCAAACCTCAGGGGTTATGCTTTTAATTTATTTAATTAATTACCAACTTGCTGAGTTCAAGTCCTGTTGAGCTTTACCCAGGGGGAAGGAAAAGAGGAGATATATTGGAATGGAGAAAGCATTTCTGTTTTACAGGGCAAATGGAGTAGGCGGATGCCATACAGCTGAGTAAAGAGCAACAGAAAGGTCAGGAGATACTGAAAGTCAATCAGTTAATCTTTCCAGGATATTTTGTGATGAATGTTTTCTGCCACGGCCAAAAGGTAGACTGTCTATTGACTAAGCTGCAAAAGAGGTATTTGGCAGTATCCATCAGTCTTGGATATACGATTCACAAGGCTCATCCCACATCTTTTTTTTACACGTCAGAATCACTGACAAAGATAGCATGAAAGACCTGTCCACATTCAGGTCAATAGAGTTGATATCCTGGTGGGTATTTATCTTCTCATGAATTAACTGAGGGAATTAATGACTGAATGAAGTTCTGCTTTGTACTGACTGACTTTATATGTATGATCATTATGGTCTCTTCCAGCTTCCAAGTCAACATATTCTGACTTTTAATCCCATTTCCACTTTATAATATCCCAGTAATTGTAGTTGCATACTTTTATTTGGGTCTGGAAAACAAACTCATATCCTGAACTGCATAAAAAGTTGGATATAAAGACAGGCTGAGAGAATAGGGTTTTTTCAGCCTGGTAACTAATTTTTCACATTTGGAGGGAAAGAGAAAGTTGAGTACCAACCTTTCTTTAAAAGAGTAGAGATGTAGCATTATACCTAAGTATTGTACTCATTATGTCATTACATATCTTATTTCAGGTGACACAGAGCTGTTGTCTTTTCATTAGAGTTTTTATACTTTGAATGTGTAAGCTTTTTCTTTTAAGAAAGTGACAAATCATTTGTAACTTCATCACATTTTCAAGTTTTAGTAATTTTTTTTTCACTTTCAGTAAATCTTCCACTCAGAAGGAAAAAGAACAAATTGCTTGTAATTTCTTCTTCCTCTTTATCTAGAATAAAACAGAATAGCTTTTGAAAAATCTAAAGAATAATATACAGTCTCAAACAGAAAAAACATTTTGTGCAAGTCAAACTAGATAAAAAAGACAATGTTAAAAGGTCATCTTGATGAGCACTTAGGAGGATGGGTAAGTAATGCCTCACTCAATCATTCTGTGTCCTTCTAAGAAAGGTAATAATGTCATAGACATAATGTCAGGGGGGGTTGTGCTCTCATACATCATGAAGACTCTATCTACTATTTCAGAATTTGCAGTTTATTTTGGTTTATGGGGGTATTATTACTTTTTTTAACTTGGGGGTTTTGTTTTTTTGTTGTTTGGAATTTTTTTGTTTGTTTGAAGGGGTTTTTTTTCTTTTTTTTTTTTTTTTCTGTTTATACCCTTTGTTTTAAACATGAACTGTCAAATCCACACAAATATTCTCCATGTAGTTTTTCCCTAGATTTTGGCAGGAGCTGAACACATGCATCTTCATTAGTGTTTTGTCTCAATTTCTTTTGTGTTTGTTCAGTGCCATTCTCGTTTATTTTCTCAACTGATCAATGTGAAATACATATTTATTGACCCAGCTGAGGTGATGTAACTCTAATAAAAATCTGATTGAAGACCAGGTCTATAATTTTAGTTAAATGGACAGGCTGTATTCTATAGCAATTAAAAGCAGAATTCAGCTACTAAATATTGAGAATTTCCTAATCACAGCACAAAATCCAGCAAATCTGTGATTGTTTAAATCTGAATTTGAAAGTTACTGGTGGAAAATAATTTTGCAAACTATTAGGCCATCTGATTTTAAAAATCCCTATTTTTTTAGTGTTCAGGTACCTAACAATTAGGTGTATGTGTAAGAAATACATTTCAAAGGATTCTAGGCAATATTGTAAGCCAAAAATTCACAGGGACATTTCCTGTCAAAGAAAGTTTAATAAATCCAAAGAAATTATAAAGCTAGTGGAAAGAATTAAAGAACTCAAATGATTTGCAGACAGTGAGGTGACTGGTAAAAAATGGATTTGAGTGACTTGACTTCATGGCCACTTTTCTAACGTTGTCTCCTTTACCTTAGAGGTATTTCAGAATCACTTAACTGGTGTCCAGTACATTCCAGGGACAATTTTGAAAGTTAATGTCAAAGACTACTTCATAAATGGAATTTTGATTGAATTTAATACTTTTTCAACTGACTGTAGTGAAATTGAAACTCTCCATTATCTCCCCTAATGACTTTTAATGTATCATCTGGATTAACTGGATGATGAAATCACTAAATGACAAATTTATGTTTCTTAAATTATATGCCAAAAGTTACAGAAAAAGAAATTACATTGGCTCTGAACTGTGTTGGAGAATAGAATAGCTTTTTAATAGTTCTGTGTCCTAAATGGAGGCTAAAAGGTACTATATTCCTGTCAGTATGTTGTTCCCAGTCACAGCTAATGCTGTTGTCCTTTTCAAGGTATTATTTGGGAATAAGAATATGGTTGGTTTAATATTCTTATTTCTGAAGAATCCTTCTGTGATCATCCTTTCATTGCTTTCTCATCAAAAGACTCAAAATTTAACTGCATTGAAAACTGAGTTAATTGCTAAACAAATCTTGATTCAGCAAGGAAATAATAATAATAATAATAATAATAATAATAATAATAATAATAATAATAATAATAATAATAATAATAATAATTACAACTACTACTTATAAATTAATGTGCAAACTTTAATTTAGGAGTCAATGAGTTTATTTACATTCTGGATAAATAAAAACTTAAACACCAAACTAGATGGAGGCCTAATTTGCTCTAGTTAACCAGTTAAAATAAGACATGCTCACCTTTGAGTTCTTCATTTTGTCCCATGGTATAAAATAAACTTCAGAATGACATGAACTTATTCCTGTAATGAATCTTCTTGTCACTCTTTTAAGATTTTTAAATTTTTGTCTGCGTTCATATGATAAATACATACTCTGATTTCAAAAATAATTCCAATTCTGTTAAAATCCTAGAGCTATAATACATGACTACTTGTGGCAGCCAAGGTTTTCTTTTGAATTCATGAGCTGATAAATTCCTAGGGTTAAATTATCAGCAGGTATAATGCAACATAGACTCATTAAAAACAGTGAAAATTTACACAGGCTGAGGATCTGTCCCTTATATATTTAATCTAGTTTCCCAAATAATTTTTCTAATTGTTCTCTATATGTAGCTTTACAACTATCTGGCAGTTACAGTGGGATGGTTATCAAATATTTAATTAAATTGTGAAGTCACAGCCATATTTTATTTCAAACTATTCCCTAATGTTTTAAATCAATTTGTTCAATACTGAAATTTTAAACACAAAGAGGCCAGCTTCTTGTCATATATTAGCATCGTTCCATAAAAGTCAGTGAATTATGTCATTTTCAAGTCAACTCCTGTCTTGAATAAAGATAACAAATAAATTATTTCCTGCATTTTTACCTGATTCTTTCTAAATGTTTCTATTCTTTCCAGATGAATTCACAGGCAAAATCTGTCTTTTGTGAGAGTTTTCAAAATCTCTTTTTTTTTAAATGGTGATACTTTGTGTATTTTTTTTCACCAGGGTAAAAAGTTAGAGATATTTATGCTCATTTAATTGGGCTTGAGAATAGAATTGAAGAGTCTAAATCTTTTAAGCAAAACTCTGGAGTCAAAACTGTTCTAATACTAAAGAATAGCAAACTAATCAAAGCTTCTTTCAACACGTTACTTCATAACCAGAAGTTTTTGTGTTTTCAGATACAGAATTGGTCAAAGTGTTCAAGATGGTGCTTCAATGTTACCACAGACCTTCATTATGTGCACTGAGTGCTTTTGTCTCTGTAGTGGGCTCTCATTTATCAATAATGACATAAAAGTAAGTTTGACCTAAAGGATATCTGAATTTTCTTTTTTTCTACTGGAAGAAAAACTTAGATAAAAATCGGGTCTCTAAGAATAGTTAGAAAGTCTCTAAGAAACTAATTAATTGCAAAGAAACATAAATGGTAATTAATAGTTAAACTCTCAGTACACAGTCTGGCATTCTTGGATCAAGTTTAAACAGATTATATTTAGACTTAGTGATGATGAAGTTCAATAAAATGACAGATTAAAGTCGATGGAAATAAAATTAAGTGATGCACTGCTATGGATTGAGATATGAGCTAAGCCCTCACTCACTGCCACAGACCAGGATGGGGAAGATAAAAACAATTTAATAAATTAAAGAGAAAGAAGAAAAAGAAGAAATATATATAAAAAAAGGAATCAAAAAAAGAAACTAATGCAAATGTAGTAGTTCACCACCAGCAAATTCCTGAGCAATTGTAACTATGGGAAAACTGTAGCCCAGATTTTACTGCTGAGCATATGGTACGGAATATCCCTTTGGTTGGCTGGGGTCAGTCCTGACTGTGTCCCCTCCCACCCTGTTGTGCAACCCAAGTCTACTTTCCTTTGGTGGAAGGGAGAGCAGCATGAGAAACAGAAAAGTCCTTGATGTTGTATGAACACTGTTCAGCAAGTTCTAAAACATTACTGTCCCATCAACACTGTTTTTGTTGAGGGCAAAACAGACTCAACTTGGGGAAAATAGTTTAATTTATTTCAAATTAATTCAGAGCAGGATAATGAGAAATGAAACTAAATCTTAGAACACCTTTCTACCCTTTCCTTCCTCCTGGGTTCAATTTCACTCTCAGTTTTCTCTGTCTCCTTCCCCCCAGTGGTACAGTGGGGCAGACAATGGGGGTTGTGGTCAGTTTGTCACTCATCTGTTCTGCTCCTTCCATCTCCGGGAGAGGACTGATTCCTCATGCTCTTCCCCTGCTCCAGCATCGGCTTCCTCCCGTGGAACACAGTCCTCCATTAACTTCTCCACTGGGAATCCTTCCCATGAGCTACAGTTCTTCATGAACTGCTCCATTGCGGGTACTTTTCAAGGGGTCACTAGTCCTGCCAGAAGTTTGCTCCAGTGCAGACATTCCACAGCCCCTTTTGGGCATCCACCTGCTCTTGGGTGAGGTGGGCTGTAGGTGGCTCTCTGCTCAACTGTGCACCTCCCCAGGCTGCAGGACAGGCTGCCTCACTGTGGTCTTTTCCACAAGCTACTGGGGAATGTCTGCTCTGGTGCCTGGAGCACCACCTCCCCCTCCTCCTTCCCTGATCTGGGTGTCTGCAGAGCTGTTTCTCCCACATATTTTCACTCCTCTCTTTGGCTGCAGTTGCATGTTTTTTCCCCCTTCTTAAATCTGTGACCCCAGAGGCACTACCACCCTCTCTAATTCACTAGCCTTGGCAGGTCCATTTGGGAGCTGTCTGGCATTGGCTCTGTTGGACATAGGGGAGGCTTCTGGCACCTCTGTGGCCCCTTCCCCACTACCAAAACCTTGCCACACAAACCCAGATACAATACTGAGTTCAAAAGAAACTGGTAGTTTAGAGTTCAATACATAAATGCAATTTCTTCTTTAGGTATTTTTCAGACATGACATTTTTGGATGCTGGGAGAGTATTCAGGAGGATTTCCTAATGACTTTATTCTAGTTACATTGGCCTAGGTATATGCTTTTTTATATTAATAAAAGTGACTTAATAAACTCAATAAAATATCAGAAATGCATTCAGTTACATAGTTTCCAAGAAAGCTAGTTTTCAGACAAGGTCAAATTCAAGTTAACTGGTTAAGTAGAAATGGTTTGCACTTCTGTAGAATTTTTAGGTGATTTCTTTCCCTCACAGGGAACCGCTCAAGTCCTGTTTGGCAGCCAATAGTGAGTCTGCAGTACTTTTGAAAACTTTTTTATGACACAGAGGTGGTAAAGCCCGTGCAGCTGCTTGCCATTCAAACAGCTCCTTCCCCTCAGCACAGCACTGCTAAATAAACACAGTATGACAGCACTTGTAGCACACACAGAAATTTTATTTCTACTACCGAAGAGAACTAGGTATGAAAAAAAGTGGTTTTTTAAAGTTTTTTCTAGAAAACAAAACAATATTTAATTATGTTTGATATATCCTGTATAGGATATCAATAACTCTTCTCACAAAAATACTTTGCAAGCAAACAAAAAAAACAGGAAAGAAGGAATGAGAATGATATGATTCAAATGTGTTTTGATCAATTTCTTTTTTATTGCCATTAATTTAGCATCTTTCAGCAAGACTACATATTTTATTTGGAGATAACATCCATCATGCACAAAAGGTGAAAAAGAGTGAAAAGCCTGGAAGAATATATCCTTTTTTGTTTTTCCCCAGATGAAAGCATGAACTCAGACCACACCACTCAGCACTTTTAATATTTAAAACAGGTCTTGGCAATTAGTCTTACTGTTTTAAAGAACGAAAATGAAAACAGGGCTTTCAGTTGCTGGGGGGGGGGGTTGGTTTTTTTTTTTTCACTATTTCTTTAAGTTTTAATTTAAACATGAAAGCAATAGTTACCAACTACCCAGGACAAAAGAGATAAAGATTATGTAATGGTGGTTTTATTATTTAAGAGAAGGCTGGCAGAACAACAATAGCAACTCATTATATGCCTTCCACTATTAGGTTTCTCTTCAATTTAATAACCAGTTTCAAAATTTCTGTGTAAGTCTGCATGATATGATTTTAAAGAAATATGCTTTCTTTCTATATAATTCACTGCTACTTTCCTTAAAAAGCTGTTGTGTATTTCAAATACATCTCTGGTACTTTTGAGTACTTCAGAAGATCTTATTGTTAATGGAATGGATTACTTACACACACCTAACCATACTTCACAATATACTTTCAAATGAAGCAATATGGCATTCAGAGGCTAGAATACCTGTTTGTAAATAAAACACATCTCCTTAATTTGCAGAGTTCATAAGATGCTAATATAGAATTGTGGAATGATTCTGGTTGGAAGGGACCTTAAAGATCACCTAGCGCCAACCCCTCTGCCATGGGCAGGGAACCTTCCACTACACCAGATTACTCAGAGCCACATCCAGCCTGGTCTTGAACACCTCCAGGGATGGATGGGGCATTCACAACTTTTCTGGGAAACCTGTTCCAGTGCCTCATCACCCTCACAGGAAAGGATTTCTTCCTAATTTCTAATCTAAACCTACTCTCCTTCATCTTAAGGCCATTACCCCTTGTCCTATTACTGCAAGCCCTTCTCCAGACTTTTTGTAGGCCCTTTATGTACTGGAAGGCTGCTCTAAGGTCTCCATGAAGCCTTCTCTTCTCCAGGATGAGCAGCTCCAACTCTCTCAGCCTGTCTTCATAGGAGAGGTGCTCCAGCTTGTGATCAGCTTAGTGGCTCTCCTCTGGACTCAATCCAAGAGGTCCACACTTTCTTGTGTTGGGGACCCCAGAGCTGGATGCAGTACTCCAGGGAGGGTCACTGCCTCTTTTGAGGCAGTCCAGGATGGGGTTGGCCTTCTGAGCTGCACACACACATTGCTGAGTCTTGTTGAGCTTTTGGTCCCAAAACCCTCCCAAGCCTTTCTTCCCACGGCTAACCTCAGTCTATTCTCTACCCAGCCTCCATGTGCTTGGGATGCCCCAATCCAGGTGCAGGACCATGCACTTGGCCTTCTTGAACTTGCACAGGCCCATGTCTCCAGTATATCAAGGCTCCTCTGGATGCCATTCCTTCCCTCCAGTGTGTTGACTGCATCAAGAGCTTGGTGTTGTCAGCAAACTCACTGAGGGTGCACATAATTCCATCGTCCATGTTTCTGACAAAAGTGTTAAAAAGTGCTGGTCCCAATACCAACCCTTGAGGAATGCCATTTGTCACTGCTTTCCACTTGGATATTGAGCAATTGACCAGAACACTTTGAGTGCAACCATCCAGCCAACTCTTTATCCACCAGGTGGATAAATTATGAAATGCACCTCTCCCTGCTGGAATGACCTTTTACCCAGACAGAGCTGATTTCTGCACAATTGCTGAGTTGGCTTTCCTTGTGACCCATACATTCTACATTGTTTGTGTCCATAACAGTGTGGCCAGTAGGACCAGGGAAGTGATTCTTCCCCTGTACTCAGCACTGGTGAGGCCACACCTCGAGTACTGTGTCCAGTTCTGGGTCCCTCAGTTCAGGAAGGATATTGAGGTCCTGGAGCAGGTCCAGAGAAGAGCAACAAGGCTGGTGAAGGGACTCGAACACAAGTCCTGTGAGGAGAGGCTGAGGGAGCTGGGGTTGTTTAGCCTGGAGAAGACAAGGCTCAGGAGAGACCTCATCACTCTCCACAACTACGTGAAAAGAGGTTGTAGCCAGGTGGGGCTTGGTCTCTTCTTCCAGGTAACTATCAGTAAGACAAGAGGGCATGGTCTTAAGCTCTGTCAGGGGAGATTCAGGTTGGATATTAGGAAGAAATTCTTTACAGAGAGGGTGGTCAGACATTGGAATGAGCTGCCCAGGGAAGTGGTGGATTCTCCACCCTTGGAAGATTTTAAGATGAGACTGGATGTGGCACTTAGTGCCATGGTCTAATAACCACGGTGGTAGTGGATCAAGGGTTGGACTTGATGATCTCGGAGGTCCTTTCCAACCCGGCTGATTCTATGATTCTATGACTCTATGATTATCAACGATACATTCTTCTCTCCAAACTGTTTTAACCTCCCCCTAGTTCTGAGACAACACCTGTACAATAGTACCACCTTTTATCTTATCTCAATTTTCTTGCTGTAGTGGCTTAACTTACAGTCCAAATTTGAGGTCATAATCAGTGGTCATTGGCTGTTGCAGATGCCACCTGCTCCATAACTTTTGGTGATCTTTGTTTGACAGGTGACATGTGTACGAGCAGTTACTTCTTTACACAGTTTGCCACAGTTATTATTGTCTAATCATCTCAAGTCTGAGGAGAAGAAAACAAGGTTCAGGAAAGAAGAATGTATCTGTGCTAAAAATAAGCAGTAGCTGGGCTCAGGGGGTGGGGAGGGAGAAGAGTTTTGGGGATGTGATGGTGAAATCTCTCCACACCTGAAGGAGCAAACCACTCCCCCTTCTCTGGGAAGACCAAGTACACACAGGATATTCATGTGAGATGCAGCTGAGAAGGGGTCACCAAAGACCCGCAAAGCGCCTTCCCCCACCCCACTCATTCCTAAGGCCTTCTGCCACTGAAGGACTGCATGCGATCCAAGTGAGGCAACAAACCTGTTACAAGAGACTGCAAAGTTTCCCCCTCCCAAGGGGAAGTGCCAGGTATCTTCTCAACATATATTAATCCATTGGACTCTATGTTTTTTGGGAAACCCTCACCATTAGGAAGACCAGAAGAACCAGACCGAAGGGATGCTGCCAGGTTACATGGAGTGGTGATACTTCTTCTATATGAATCTCTCTCTGTCACTTTCTTTCTTCTACCTCCCCAGCCCCCTTTTCCCTAATTCTTTCTTTCTCTCTCTCTGTCTCACATTTACCATAAAATAAAACTCATAATATTGACTTTGGCATTTGGTCTCCTTTGTACCTTAATTCACGCAGAGGTATTTCTAATAATTTTAATGACCGGATCATAAAAGTTGTCTTGAGGTTTTTTTGTAAGGAAGGAAGGAATGTAGTAGCTTGAAGTGCCTCCCTCATCACTGAGAAAGCTGGGGCAAGCATTAAGCATCAATATGAAGTTAAGTACATTTCGGGTATAAATATGGGGTCTGTAACCCCATAAACAGAGTTACTTTATTCTCTGAAATAACTCTTGTCTCTAGAAATAAAAAGACCCTATGAATCTGCCTTCTACACACACTTCTATGCTTGCCAGAGAAAGTAAAGTAGCAGAGGGTAATGAGGGGAGGCAGCAGAGAAAAGCATTAGCACTAATGTGTAACCTTGCAAGATGCAAGGAGGAAGAAAACAAAATTATTCTGTCAACACTATTCTGCAGGACCCACGGCTTTGTGAGCAGCCTTGTGGACACTCTCCCAGCACCTGCCTGCAAGGTGAACATGGTTTGTGAACATGGTAAAAACACCAAGGCAGATAGAACCCCACATATTTTAGGAATGACCTTCATCTGTACCTGCAGGCTTGCTGACTGGACAAGCACTGAATCTGCTCTCAAGGGCAGTCAAACACAGCACAGTCCGATAAAATGTCTCTCACAGTATTTCTACAGCTGAGTGAGTTTACAAAGCATGTCCTTGCTCAGGGCCATATCTACTTGAATAATAGATCTACAGGAGATCTACAGAATCTACAAGGAATAATTTACAGTATCTTAGAGAAGAGTTCAAGTGATTAGACAGGCTGGTCTCTAATGAAAGGATTAACGTGCCATCTTTCAGAGTATTTAATACTGGAACATTTTATCATAGCTTCCTACTACACCTTGACAACAGTAAAGTAGATTGAAATCCTAGTTACAAATTTTCCAGGAAAAGAAAGGCTTGAAGCTTTGATCAAGAACTGAAAAAGTACAGACAGATGGGAATATTGCATTACTTCCAAAATCTGAATAACATACTATTTTTCACTGCTTGTGAAACTTTGAAAGAAGATCTTCCACTTCCTATTCTCTGTTGTACTTACTGGAGCCATTCTAGGCCTTAACGTATTTTGTAAAGCTTTGAGCAAATATTGTGGTTTCAAATGGAAAGAGTGTGACTAGAGGAATAACTGGTGCTAGATCACAGATTGGCAGAAAGATATTAAAAGACACAAAAGTTAAAACTTGCAAGAAAAAAGGTATAAAGAATAACACTGATTTTGAGTTTGGGTAATGAAAAAAGATCCTTAATGGGAAATAGGCTGCAGAGAAACAAAGTTAATTCCAAGGTTATTTTCTTTGTGTTCTAATACCATAAATTACTTTTTTTTTTTTAATAGGACCTTATTTTTTTTTAATCAGTCCTTTTCATCCTAGGTTAATTTGCAATGTGTACTCATTTAATTTTAAATTAGCAACAAACAAATTCTATTGATTTATATTTGGAAGGTCATGTGAGTAATATTCTGTAGAAGGACAAGTAAGAGCCATGAAACCATGAAGCTGCTGCACCTCTGAAGGATAAAGATTTGGAAATCACTTTGAAACGCAGTGTAATTGGCAAGATGCAAGTACGTTGAGTCCGTGTGCAGGGGTTTGACCCCCACAAAAGTCTAATCTCCAAGCTCCCCCCACAATTTGCCTCAACACTGAAGAGAAATTTTCAGACAGGTACACCTCAGTATGGGGGAAGGGAATTATATACAATTTATTACTATACATAATAAATACTCTTACCATAGAAACTAAAAAGCAATTATATACACAATATTAACACAATTCCTGCTACCCTTGACCCCTCTCACATCAGTTCAGGAGAAGTCTTTAGGGTAATAGTGAAAAAGTCTATTTCTCATTAGGGTATCAGGGAAGGGGATTCTTGTGCACCCCCACCAGCCCTCAGCTCCATGCCAAGGTCTCATCCTGAGCTGCAAGGGAAATAACTTGTGTCATCAGGATCTTCATCACAAAAGGTCCAGGGAGTCTGGTCTGAGTCCTTCCTCCCTGGTTTCGTGAAAGTTTCCTCCCAGAAAAACCTGCTGGTTTGGCTGTCTCACTCTTCCTTAGCTGCTGCAGCTTTCAATTTTGGTAGCCCACGTCCAAACCCAATGTATGGCACCTCCGAGCCCGCTTGGCCCGTCTCCCGCTTCTGCCTGGAGTTCTTCTTCTCCCGGCAACCAAGCCTCCTGGCCCATCTCTTGGCTCAGTTCCAATGCCTCGCCTGCCTTGAATCCACACCACCCAGGCAGTGGGGGAAGAAAAAGAAAGCCCCCTTGCCTTGGTGACAGGGTACTCAGTCCAGTTATAAACTGTCCCAAGCCCTGTAGTCTAGCTGGGGTGGGGGGGAAAGAGGGCCCAGCTGGGGGCCTCTTCCCTCTCACCTCATGGTTGTGAGTTTCTCTCCCACACAACACACACACACTCCTACATGCTGCCTCCAGCCCTGGCCGAGCCAGGGGTGGGGGGGCACAGGGTCCCCCCAGGTTATGGGGGGTCCTTGTCCACCCCTCCATCTTCACTCTCACACACACGATCTCACACAACTGCCAACAACTTCCGGCTGTTGTGAATATCTAATTTCACAGGAGCGGAAAAGAACAGCTATGGTTAGTCTCTCAGCAGGAAACTCTCCAGGGACCAAGTATCCTAGCTCCCTCGGAGGGGGGGGAGGGCTTAAACCATGACACCACGTCATACAGAACTCCTGTCTATTCTTTTATAGCCCATAGAGTGCTATTCCACGAGTGTTGATGGCAATACACAGTCACATCATTTTCACTCAGTCACAGAATAGAATAATTTTAGTATTTGTAGGAGCTATTTAGAACTTATGCTGATAATTTCTTCTGAAAATCCATGATTACACAGCAGTTTAGAGGCAAAGACATCATTCGATGTGATGATGCATGGCACAATCTGGCTTGTAGTATTATAACATAATCTGATGTTTGTAGCATCTCCTGGATATTAATTCAGGACATCCTTCAAAAATCCCCTCACTTTCTTGAAATCTCTTTGAAGTGTCATCTCCAACCTTTATATCTACCTGGGACCTGCAACAGAGCTTCATAACCTCCAGTCTCAGCCATTGCCTCTTTCAGGCTAAACACAATAGCAAAGTGATAGGATCTTATGCCATTGAAATTGTGTCTCTTTGTGATGGCATCAGTTAATTTAAACTGCCTTTAGCCATGATACATATGAGTACCTATGAGCCCATCCACAACTAAAAAGCTAACCCAGAGATTTAAAAAAAAAAATCTGATTTCAATCTACACATCAAAAAGCAATTGAAAATAATATCCTGATGGAGGACAGAGAGAAAGGGAAGATCTGCCAAATACAGCTATTTGGAGAAACATGATGAAAGAGAATTTTAATAAAAAATGTTGCTTCACAGAGAGTACAGTATCTTGATGAACTACTTTCCCAGAAGTCATTAGGAAACTGAAAGCAGTGTTCAGAAAATCTCTGACTGGGTGTAGCGTGCTGCCGTGCATCCCAATGCTTCTGCAATACACAGATTCAAGACAGAAAACCCTGCCACAGGTCCTGCACTGCCTACTACAGAAAACTACAGACTGCACAGCTTGTGGCTCTCTGGGCTTCTTCATAGTGAGACCATAGAAACCATGTTCCTACTATAATTTTAGGTTACGTGCTGCAGAGTCATGACTGTCAGTCTGGAAGCATAAGGATCCAGAGAGGTTATGAAGTACTAGTCCAAGAGGACATATCATTAAGAAAATGTTATTAGCATAATCATCAAAACATTTTACAAGATATACTCTTCCTAGAATGAGGTGGAGTCTGAGGTAAAACTTTGATTAATAAAACTGCCTCCATTTATTCTGTCTCTCACACCATCTTTTAATGTCAGTTTTCAAAGCTGTGAACTAAAGCAGGCCATCACATTTGGATGTGCATGGCTTGTCTCCACCTTACAGCGAATGGAAGTAGAAGTTCAGCTATTTGCTGTCCATTCTATAAGGTCAATTTGGATAGAAGGAGCATTTTAAAAATTAATGGCACAATGTAATTTCTCTGTTTAATTGGTATTAAAATACTCAGGCCTTACTCAGGCTGATATTCAGACTATAGGGAGGGAGGAGTGCTTGTTTTGTTGCTTCTTAGATGATTCCTAATGCAACAGTTTGTTGTTATTGAATTCATTTAACAGATTTGTCATGGTGAATATTAAGCACTTGAATTTACTTGGGAGCAATATGTTACAAGATGTATAAAAGCTACAATAAATCATTCATATGTATGAAGCTACTGAAATCAGCAAAGTTAAATTGATAGGAACAGCTTTGTTCTTATTTATTGTAAGCATAATGGGTTCAGAATACAAAAACAATTGCTCAAAATATTCTAAGTGTTTGTATCTGGCAGCTGGCCCTGGATGCTTGGTTTCCCCCACTGCTGGCACTTGGGAAATGAGTATTTGGGGTCCACAGCCCTTCTGCTGCTGCAGCTGTTTAGATGTTGGAAGTATCCAAGATGAAGAAGAAAGGGTTCCTCGAATGGAAACAAAGACTGCAAGACAGCTTAACCGAGGCTCATGAAGAAGAAAATATGCTGTGAATGGACTCAGTACAATATTACTTGAACAGAGACTGTTTTGGCTGAAAGAGTCAACTAAGAGTTGGCATCACAGTCACCAAGCTAGACCATGGCAACAAGAATATGTTAATGTGTAGGTCCCTTAAAGGGAGTGAGGATGTTGCCGGGCAGAGAGAGGTAGCCTGTCTAATCCAAGTGAAACATGACAGAATTTAGACACACAAGAACTTTCTGCAGATCGCCACTCTTGTGGCAAGCCAGTGCTCCACAATGTTTTTCTGAGCATCAGATGAAGCTGAGATGAAATGAGATTTAATTTATGGCCTGTATTTTACCATGTTCAACTCTTTAATCCCATTAAAATACAGAAAGTTACAGATTTAGACAGAAATTAAAAATTATAATTAACACTTTCGAAACAAAGCCCAGCTAACAGCCTGTTGAGTGAGGAGATTGTCCTGCTCTGCTCTGCACTGGTGCAGCCTCACTTAGAGTCCTGCATGCAGTCTTGGGTGCTACAACATTAAGAAAGACATTAAGCTTTTAGAGAGCATCTAAAGGAGGGACAAGAAGATGGTAAAGGGCCTTGAGAGGAAGCCGTATGAGGAGCAGCTGAGGTCACTTGGTCTATTCAGCCTGGAGGAGACTTAGAGGAGACCTCATTGCAGTCTACAAGTTCCTCGTAAGGGGAAATGAAGGGACTTCTCTCAGGTGACTAGCAGCAGGACCGAAAGAAATGGCATGAAGTTGTGTCTTAGGAGGTTTAGGTTGGATTTTATGGTAAGGTTCTTCACCCAGAGGGTGGCCAAGCACTGGAACAGGCTCCCCAGGGAAATGGTCAAGACACCAAGCTGACAGAGTTCAATAAGTGCCTGGACAATGTTCTCAGACACATGGTGTGGTTTTTGGGGTTGTCCTGTGCAGGGCCAGGAACTTGACTTGATGATCCCAGTGGGTTCCTTCCAGTTCAGGATACTCTGAGTCCTCTCTGCTCTCAAGAGAAACCAATTTTCCCAACGTGCTGCTGGCCGGGAGTCATACACCAAAAACCTTCAAATATCTTTACAGCACCCTTGAGACACATGGAGACCCATCCTGACGTTCACAACGGCATTAAATCTTTGCCTTGAAGAACTCTCCTGGCTCTTTTTTTACCACTGAACCCTCCAGACATCCACCTCACCAAACAACGCCGCCAATCTCTCCCCGTCCACCGCCCTGCCCGCCCGCTCTCCATGGCGCCGCTCCCGCCCCTTCCGGAGCGGCTGGGAAGCGGCGGGGTGGATGGTGGGGCGGGCAGCGGGGCCGCTGTGCCGGGGGCTCCGCGGGACAGGCCGACAGGTAGCGGCGCTCGGCGGGGCGCGGGGGTCCCCCGGGCATGGCCCTCCCCCGACCGCGCCGGGGAGGGGGCGGTGGGAGGGGGCGGGACGGGGCCTGTCCTGCGCCCTCGGCTTGTGCCGGCCCGGCCCTTCCTGGCCGGCCGCTGCCCTCGGTGGCTCCGGCGGTCACTCTCCGCCCCGGCAGACGCTTGCTGTGAGTCCGTGTTGAACTAACATCGCAGAACAGTGCTGGAAGACACCGCTAGTGGAGGTGTTGGCTGGGAATAACACCTGCTCGAAAGCAAAACAGAAGAACTGATGGGGTGTGCTAAACGCTCTGACTGATTGTCATTAAATGTTTTAGCCTTCTGTGCGTCTGAGGATGTGATATTTGGGATGTCTCGGCAGGCTGCTGCAATAGAGAAGAGTACTTGGCTATGTAAGATCACTTATATGCTTATTACTTTACTATTTAATATAACTGGTGTAAAATGATTATGAAGAGTAGTAGTAGTCATTAGAATGAGAACCTCTGCACTAGCAGTGAATGCAACTCTTTTGTTTCTACTTTTGGAGGAAAGGATACTATGCAGATGAGTTTTAAGTACAATTGGCTGCCAAAAATGTTGCATTTAAATAAATACCCATTTAGTTTCTTAGTGATATTTTTTCTTCTTGATTTTTTTTTTCAGTATCCCAAGTGTGATCATAAAATATGATTCTTTGCCTGCTGCACCAAACTCCTGAGTACTTCTTTTGCCATTTGGTCACGTGGTTTCAACTACAGTGGTAAGTTATGATTCGGATAATATATTTTCAGATTCTTTTGCTCCTCATCAGCATCCTGGCTGATGAGGAGAATACCATCACATTTCACATTGAAAAGCGTTTCGCATTTTCTTTAAAAAAATTATTTTGTATGTCACTTCTGAGCTCTGACATTCCTTTTTCCAGGGATGTGTTCCTTCATAGCCTGTGAATGCTTCTAAACACTTAGACACTGGCCAGTGCATCATAGGAATTGTTATATAAAGCTAATGGTGGGATTTCAGTCACAACTGATGGTAGACAGTTGGGTGCATATAAATCCTGCTTCCACGTAGTATTCTGTTGACTGATGCTAATATTGATTTGGATTGTTACCTAATGTTAAGTAGTCAGTGAACTGAATATCTGAAATCATGCAGTTATCCACTAGACTTAAATAGAAAGCACGAGTGTTAGACATTTTCATAAAAACACCTAGACACTTGAAAATTTACATATTCTGTAGTGATGGATTCTAACAAGTAATAGCACTTAAAGTAGGTGTTTTTTTCAGGAACAGGTAAGAAATTTTGTGTTAGGTACATTGTACATTAATGGTGAAAAGCCTGAGTAGTTTTGTTGTATGTTTCTTTGTTGTTACTTTGTTGTTGTGTAATATTTTTCTTCCTTGAATTCTATTATAATGAAATATGAAATATTCACTATCAGTGAAATAACTGATGCTACCTTGAAGTGGATGTGGCTCATGTGCCTTCTGTTCCTTGACATTCAAGTAAAGGTATTTGCTTTCATGAACAGCTGATAGGGATGGTTTAAACTGAGGAAATAACACAAATGTGTCTATGTTTCTAAGCTTTACTGAATATTAGAGCTTGTTACAATACATTCCTAGGGGCTTTATCCACCTGCCCCTGAAATTAATGCATTGCTTCCCCGGACTTCCTTTGTAAAGGTAGTATTGGTAATTGTTTATTTAGTATAAAAGGTTTGTGAACACTGTAACAAATACAATTTTTACAAATCCATTTTTGAAAAGATCTCTCATTTTGTTCACTTGGGCACTGTACTTTTTATTACTTTGTCAATCAGCTTCTTTACTTCTTTGTGTCTTGTAATTGCTCTGGTGATATAGTCCTGAAGCTTGGCTTCTGTAAGAGGACTTCCACCTAAAAATTAAAGGAAACAATTTGATTTTCTACTTATACTTCAGTTATGTATCTCTAAATGTGATTTCTGAATAAGAGTATTAATACAGTAATTTTTATGACTAACACCTTTCACCTGGGGAACATGCAGCTTTCCCAGCTCCAGCCTCAGGCAAAGATAATGGAAACAAACTAGAGCTGTAACAGGAAACATGCTGAAAATCTGTCCTCTGCTGTATGAGGTCAAGCTGTGACTTATTCTTGAATTTCAGTCATGCCACCATCTTAAAAACTAATTTCAAGAGAAAGTAATTTAATGAGTATTTGAGCAGATGCTCTGTTACTATAAAGCACCCCAATCTTACAAAACAAAGGAGGTACACAGTCTTTTCTTGATCTAAACGTTATCATCTCCATAGGTTTCTTTGTAATAAATTTGGAAGTACCTGGTTTATGGACAGAACAGAGTCTGCCTTCTTCATCAGACAATGGTTACTGTTCCAGTTGCTAAATCAGCATCTTCAGCAGTTGGATCAACAATGAGTAATGTGCTTGTGAAAGGAAAAGGCATGCAGACATGTTTGTATGCTCCATTACCATTACTGCAAAATACAGGTAACATTAATTTTTACTGTAGTCTTACAAAATACTTGTAGATGGATTTAGTACCCAGGCTTACCTGTTTTCTTACCAAAGTGCACCAATTTTAAAAAAATTAAAAAGTCAAAAAATACAGGAGATTCCACATAATCAAGTGTTTATGTCTATTGAAAATGCAGCTTTATGCCTGAAGTTTCCTAGATTTGTGACATCCATGTATTGCAGGAAAATGCCACTAAACTGCCATTTGAAGGATGCAGTCACTTATTTTGTAGTTACACAAAAACTGGCACAGGATGTAGGCTGCACTAATCTCTACCAGACACCTTAACGCAAAACTCATTTCCAATGGTAAGTTCACCAAAGTAGTTCTCAGTTTCTTGTCAGAGAACTCTAATATCACCCAGTCTGGGAATAGTTGAAAAAATGGATTTATGGGGTGTTTGACATCCAGTATAAACTGTTATACATCACAATGCATATCTCTGAGAGATTAAATACTGTTATTTTTGAACCATTTAAGTTAAAAATAGAGCAAAATCAATGGGAAATCTATAGGATCTAAACTATAAGCCAACTTTGCTCAACAAGAAAAACTAGAACTTAAAGCTGAATTTTAAAACCTCGGATTGCCATTTAATAGCAATAGTAACAAAAACATAAGTCCTTAGCTACTCTGTTCAAAAATGCTGCTTTTTAAAGTCTAACCCCATGCACTGTGACACATCAGCTCTTTGTGTGATGTAGGGACACATGAAGAGGTCAATGTATCAATTGAACCTGCAGAGGAAAAGTACCGTTCAATAAAATCTATTTTTCATTCAAAGAGCATTAATTAACACCTACCTTCACAAAGTGTTAACTTTCCATTATTTTATACTAAACAGAGCCTAAGCAATGTCTCAAATCCAGAGTGGGATGGAATCTCTGTATTAAACAGTTAATCACACAGAATGGCTGAGGCTGGGACAGCTGAAGCTCTTCCGGTTCAACACCCCTAACTCAAGGAGGACCACCTAGAGCTGGTTGCCCAGAACTGTACCCAGATGGCTTTTGATTATCTCCAAGGAAGGAAACTTCACAACTTCTCTGGCCAACCTGTGCCAGTGCTCCATCACTCTCACAGTAAAAAAGTGTTTCATCATGTTCAGAGGGAACCTCCTGTGTTTCAGCTTGTGCCCATTGACTCATGTTCTGTCAATGGTTATTAATGAATAGAACCTGGCTTTGTCTTTCCCACACCCTCCCTTCAGGAATTTCTATACACTGCCTGGCATTGGACACAATACTCCAGGTGTGGAAGGTGTCCCTGCCCACGGCAGTGGGGTTGGAATGAGACAACCTGTGAAGACCCCCTCTGACCCAATTCATTTTATTATTCTAAAACGATAGACGTTACAAATGAGAAGCCAGTGAATTCCCTAGTTTTAACCTCCTTGTAATGCTATCAGCTGTGTGTGGATATCAGGAAAAGGTTCTTCACCCTTTGGCGGTTGGGGGCTGGAAAAGGCTCCCCACGGAAGTTGTCACAGCACCAAGCCTGACAGAGTCCAAGAAGGTTTGGACAAGGCTCTCAGGCACGTGGTGTGACTCTTGGGTGTCCTGCGCAGGGCCAGGACTTGGACTCTGTGATCCCTGTGGATCCAACTCGCGATACTCTGCGATTCTGTAACACCAGGTACCTTCAGGCCACACCGAGCTCCGCGCTTTGCCGAGCCTTTTCCCGGGTGGACAACCCGTGCTCGCTCAGTACCCCCCCGCACACATCGGGGCTCCGCAGCCTCCTCAGTACCGACCCCATCCCGGAGGCCGCGCCGAGCCCGCTCCCCCCGCGCGCGCGGTGGCGCGGGGAGCCCGGGCGGCCCCGCGGGGCCCGGGCGGCGCTGCCGCAATCGAGCGGAACGCCCGGAGCGGGAGGAGCGGGACCGCAGCCGCCAGGCCCGATCGAGCGGAACGCCCGGAGCGGGAGGAGCGGGACCGCAGCCTCCAGGCCCGGCACCTACTTGCAGGCGGCCGCCATGGCGGCACCGCCGCCGCCCCGGCTGTAGCGCCCCCTGGCGGCGGGCCCGCCCGGCGGGCTCTGCGGGCGGACCGGCGCTGGCGGCGGCGGTCGGGGCGGCGGCGCTGGCGGGGCCCGGCCGCGAGGGGGCGCCAGCGCCTCCCGGCGAGGCGGCCGCTTCCGCCTCGCTGCCGCCGCGCGACCGGGTCCCGCGCGCCGCCGCGCGCGATGGCGCTGCCGTTGCCGCCGTCCCTGCCCCTGTCCCTGCCCGCGGCCGCGGCGGCGCTGGCGGCCCTCGCCGCCCTCCTCCTCGTCCTGGTGAGAGCCGCGCAGCGCGGGCACGGCGGGCCCGGGGGCCTCCGTGGCGGGGGCGGTGCGCGGGGCCGCCTCCGCGGTGCAGAGCCGGGGCGCTGTCCGCGGATCATGTCCGTGCCGGGGGTCCCGGGGGGGCTGCGGCGGGCCCAGGCAGGGCTGGACCAGGTTGGGGGCAGCGCGGGTGGCACCGGGAGCCGTCCGGGCAGCAGCCGGCGGGGCTGCGCCGGTGCGGGGGTTGGGGCGAGCAAGGCGTCCGGGGACCTGCGGAGGGGGTAAAGACGCCTTGGGAAGTGTCCTGGTAACGCCCGTTCGCGGTAACCATTTGGGATGTCGCTGTGTCTCTGCGTGGCTGAAATACCCGGCAAGTTGCAGAAGTTGTACACCCTAGAAGGCGGAATTCTGCTGCCTGTCCGCAGTGCCACGTATGCCTCCCGCCCGGGGAGATGGTGGAGCCACCGTCCCTGGAGGTGTTTAAGGAAAGACTGGACGTGGCACTCAGTGCCGTGGTCTAATTAACATCATGGTGTTCGGTCTCGATGTTGGACTCGATGATCTCAGAGGTCTTTTCCAACCTAATTGATTCTGTGATTCTGTTCGTGGTGTCACCAAATTAAGTGCTCCAAACCTCAAGTTCTATGGCTTCATTTTCGCCATTCATAAGGCCTTCAGAGCCTCTGTTTTGCAAGCACCTGTGGCTGGCTGGTCACGAGTCATGCCATTGATTTCAGTGGGGCAGGGTGGGATCAGAGGCAGCACCAGCATGTGTGCTCTGGATTACTTGGGAACAGGCAGTGGGGGCTTGGACCACGACTTTGGAGGCATCTGCATGCTTTGCAGTCGAAAATAGCAACAAGCCAGTGATGCTGACAGTGGTCAGACTAGGAGTAACCAAATGGCATGAGACGATTTTGGTCCTCTGTGATTCAGTCAGTGGATGAAGTTCCACACCATTGACCCACCGCATTATGGAAAAACAGTTGGTTGCCCTTTGTAGCACATTCAGCAGCTCGGTCAACTTCTAAGAGAATGCTCAACAATTTTTTTTATTTCTTTTTCATCACAGATTTGTGCAATTGCTCATGTAACTGCCAAAAAAATGCCAACCCTTCACCGACACGAAGAAGAGAAATTCTTCGTAAACGCTGAAGGCAGGAAAGAACCTCTACCAAGTGTACATGATCCCCCTACAAGGGAACTCTCTGTTGTTGTGCCTTCATACAATGAGGAAGACCGGTGTAAGATTTTTCTTGTTTTGAGGAAAAGAAGAAAATCTATCTGTTGTTACTGTAATAATGCAGAGGTCAGTTATGTTTGGGGTAGATTCTGGCAGGCCAGATTATGGATCAGATTTTGGACACAGTTTCCAGAAAACAGTCCAAGTACATTGAATTTCAAAATTAAGGCATTGTGTAACTTGATTTCTGCTGCTAAAAATAGCATGGGTCACTTATAAGAATCCTCTCTATTTTAGTGAACCCCAGAAGAATGGTTGTTTATTGCCTCTGTAAACGCTGCAAGGCAAGAAGTAAAAAAAGACTTTTAAAACTGATTTGAGAGCTTCCCACTCTTTAAACAACAGATGAGCAGAGAAAGGATGATCTCACACGTTTGCGTTTGACTTGGCGATAGATATGAGTCCCTGATACTGAGGAAGGGCTTTCAGATGTGATAGAAATAATCAAACATGGTAGTACAGAAGCTGTCAGCTTGCTTAAATAGATAAAGTCAGTGCTGGTTTTCAGGGTCGATCATGAAGAATGATTTCTTTTTCTTTTAATCTTGTGTAGAGAATTACAAATTTCAAAATGAAAAGTTGGTTCCTCAGAAGAAATGTTTTTATCCTGTCTTTTATCATGTATGTGATTTTCTTCAGTGTTCTTTTTGCATTCAGAAAGGACAGCACTTAGAGTTGCAGCTGCTAAGCTTGTTTGCTGAAGGTAGTGTTGTATGAAAGAGTCGATTTGCTCAGCTTTGCTTTGTGGTTGTTCTCAGCTTGCTTGTGCAATTGCTTTTGGTGCTTTGCCTGTTGTAATCTACTAACCTGACCTCCTCCGCCTTTTCTCTAGTACCTCTTATGATGGATGAAGCTTTGGATTATCTAGAAAAAAGACAGGTATTTTCTTTTTGCATTCAATATTTTTTTGGTGTGCGTATTATGTATAATAAGTTAGTGATATAGTCACTTTGTTATGTTGGTGTACATTAAACAGTAATACTTGGCCGCTTAGAAGTATCACTTAGGTCTCTTAGTTATTTTTAGATCAAGTGCCAAAAAGTATTTTTAAATTAAGTAAACATTTAATATACTGCTATGGGATGAAGAAATCTTCATGTGAATGTTACCCTTCCAAGACAAAGCTAAGGATTAGCCATACATTTAACTTTCTAAACTAAATCCTAGTTTGTTCCAACAAGTTTCTTAAGTATCTGTTCTTCATTTTGGTTTGTTCTCTGGGTAAGAAGCCCATTGTGAAAGTTTGTGGATGTTGTTCTGTTTGGGTTTTCTTAACAGTGATGATGTTCTGAGTGTTCTGTCTTTTACAACTGAATTGATTTTTGATTTCTGGATGGTAGCATGGCAACCCAATGTAATGGTATGTTCATCAAATATGGCAAAATTCTTTAATTATGCCATGTGAACAAATTTACTATATCATGTTAGTGTCCATTGGCAACCATAAATAATTTAAAACCTGCTAGAGTGAAAAGAATAATGATGTTTGAAAGACCTACTGCCTACTTAAGAAATTGGATTAAATGTATTATTTCTGTTTTTATTTTCAAGAAACGAGATCCTTCATTCACTTATGAAGTGATAGTGGTTAATGATGGTAGTAAAGATCAAACTACAAAGGTAAGAAAAATGAAGTGCCTTCCCAAGCATCGGGGGTGTTGTTTTTTTTGCTACATTTGTGGAATATAACAATTTTTCGCATTTATATTTTGGTACTTGAATAGTTGACAAGTGAATTTCATATTTCTGAGTACTTTCTGTCATTCTGTATGCATCACGGATGTCACATATGCATATGAATACACATAATTCTTTTGCAAATTCTGGTTTTCTTGATTGGTGACTGTGACAGCCATTTTCCTGCAGCTGCGATTCTCAGAATTCTAATCCTAACGTCAAGAAATTTCTTATGAAATACTCTATATATGCATAGTGATGATGTGAATATGAACTTTAGAAAGCTAAAAAGTCTTTTAAAATACTGAATTCATACTGTGATTGGCAGAACATCTGACATAGTTCTTCCTCACACCCTTCGTGGTATTGTTTATTTAAAAATCCCTGTGCCAGTAGTAGTATTTACAAAATAGTTTTGTATTCTTCTGGTTTGACTTTGATGTACGTCACTGGAAAGGAAGGCTTACTAACTTGAGGGCTTTTCTTACTATTACTGCTTGGAAGATGTTTGAGGTAGCTACTAAAATCCGTACTGCTTTTTGATTTACTTTCCTTAAGCTCGTCCGTTAAGGATTGCTCGTAAATATTTTTTACTACTGCGCGTTCCTTCTGGCATCTCCTTTAACTGAGCATACAATGGCTGCAGGTCTCTGGACTTACAAGGACTCAAGACAACCTTTAGAAAAAATTAGGAGGAGAAAACTCATGCTTTGTCTTCCTCACAGCATGGAATAAAATCTGCAGATCCTTGCAGTGTGAGTGGGATTTTAGATCAATGTGAATTTTTGTTTAAAACCACAAATAGCAGCAAGACAAGTGATAAATAATATTTCTTTTATTGACTATTGGTATTAATATGAAAGGTCTGTAATGGTATAAGTTAAATTAGGATTGAGTTTTTTAGAGATGGGAGGATGGGGTTTGGAGTATCTTGTTCTTTTGAACATGACTGGTTTCTTCAGTCTTCTTGTTTTGACTTTGAATTGGTTTTTATTTTCCCGAACAGACTCCAGCGAACACTGGCAATGTATTTGTGCCGACTGAAGTGGTTATAGCTCTGTGCTGTTAACTTATTTTCTTTTAAAGGGTGAGCAAATGTAAACTTCTACCTTGATTCCTCGGTTTGTTTTATGCTGGTTTTTTGTGTGTCTATCAGGTTGCAATGCAGTACTGCAAGAAATATGGAAGCGACAAAGTGCGAGTGCTTTCTTTGGTAAAAAATCGAGGGAAAGGAGGAGCAGTCAGGATGGTAATTGATACTTTTATCTCCTTCTCTGTTTGAACTACCAAATATGCAGAAGACAGAGCTGTGCTGATTGACATTTTGAATTCAATGCATTAACAAAATGATCATGAGAAAATTGAGTACAGATTCTATAAATTAAAGCAAAACCTGTTTTTCAAAATAAGCTTATTTGAGATCTTGGAAACAGTATTGTCTTGTATATGAGATTTCAAAGAGAAAAAAATACTTGAATTTCGTATTTATGTTAGTTCCACTTAGGAGTAGGCTTGTGTTTATAAAAGCCAACCAAATAAAAAACACCCAACCAGACTGTTACAGATAAAAGCTAAGGTTTTGTAGACAAAATAGAGCCAAATTTGCAAACTTTGCTTTCCAGGTCATAGATGTGTTTTTTAAAATGGCTAATAAAGAAGCATTCTCATCCAGCAGAGTTTGTGTGTACTGAAGCCCACTGTTATCACCCACACTCGATAGCAGAAACAGCACAATTGATGCTTTCACACAGACATTATCCTGAAATCATCATGTCCTAAAAATAAAATAGCTGTTACACATTTAGAAGGAATATTTTTTCCTAAGATTACTTTTATGAAAAAGGGAGGTATCATCTGTGGGTTATCAGTGACTTGTCTTTTTCTGTGTTTTAAGCTCTGTTGTTAATACGTCAGTTTTATTTTTTTATGAAAAATGAGTAAATATAGGAAAAGGAGAGAACATTATATTAGAACATCTGGAACTTTTGTAAGCTATATACTTATTTCAAGAGAAGGAGAAAATTCTCTGTGTGATACACTCTTGCAATGCAGAGTGTAGAGTGGATTTGTATACAATACTTCCTTGACAGGGTTTTCCAAACTCGCACCTCCTTGGTTGCATACTTTGGTCAAACCCGCTGCTAATTGTTTTCCTGTCTGGACCCCTTCAAAAATTTTGAAATTTGTCTGACAAATTTCAAAATGGCAAAACTGTCTGTGAGACCTGTGCATCACAAATGTTTTGTAGTGATACTGTGACTTAAAACTGAATCTTAAATTAGTTTTGAGAGATAGCTCATGAATTCTCTTGAAACAATGTTGGGAAAAACTAGCACTGCATCCTCCTTTCCATAGCTCAAATGACAAAGAAAAGCCATCCAGTGTAGTGGCAGCTGCTAATCACTGCTTCTTGTGCTCCCCTCTACAGCTGACTGTAGGAACTTGTTGACTTTCAGATTTTGGGTTGTAAAGCTTTTAGTTTGCAACCTTCTCTTCAGGGGGATTGTTAGCCTTTTGTGTTCATGCATTGTCTGTCACTGGACACTGTGCAGTGTGTGAATTCTCTAGATGTTATTATAATATAAATTGGTAAATTGTTAGTAGCAGAATATTAAGACTCACCTGTTGTGTTGAATCTGTAAGATATCAGTGTTCTTCTTACTACATTAGGTTTTTTGAGTCTTTTGCACCTAGCTTGTGACAAATACTGGTTTCAAAAGTGTTGATTTTTATTGACTGTTTTCTTTGCAGGGTGTCTTTAGTTCTCGGGGGAAAAAAATTCTTATGGCTGATGCAGATGGAGCTACAAAATTTGCAGATATTGAAAAAGTAGAAGAAGGTCTAAAAAATCTCCAACCATGGCCTGTGAGTATAAATTCTCATGGCTTTAGTTTAATACACATGCACAGAGATTGACCTTTGTAATTCTCTTCAACTTGAGTTTTTTGAGGTCTAGTTGAAGATGTAGATGTAAGTCTGAAGACCTACGTGTAAACTTAGAAGCATCAAGAATGGGCTGTATGAAGGAGCTTCCACAGAGTTCTTAACTCCTTTGCATCCTCTGCAGTACAGAATGTTTTATTTATCCTTCTTTTAAGTTCTTTGAAGCTGTTCTGTTCTGTATAAATACCATGTGTTACCTACTTAGTTTTCTTTGTTATCTGTTTTGTAGTTCCATTTTGTCTGATGTCATCCTGTATACCTTTAAGGATACATCTTAATTTCACCCTCTTTTAAAGAGGTTTTGTGTTCTCAGGGTCCTTAGTTAAATGACAGTATTTGGAAGAGCTTTTATTGTAAGTAAAAATTCAAAAACCTGTGGAACAAGAACACCTTCCTGCATAGTCATTCTCTTTTGGGAGCTTAATTTGAAAGAACTGAGGTTTATTTTTTGCTTAAACACAGGTGAGTGAGGTACTTGTAGCTAGTTTCCCAAAGGCCAGAAGTGATATGCAGCCTTCCAGCCAGAGCTGCAAGGGATGTGCCTGTGGAAAGGATCATGGTCTGTGACTGCAGAAGCACAACTGCAGGAGCCAACAGGCAGCAGTGTGACTCTGATGGTCTTTGCTGCCAGGGCAGCAGCAGCTGCTGCTTCTCCAGCATCAGTCCCACACTCTCAAATAGTATATTTGAGAGATTTCATGTGAGAAATAGTAGCATGAGAATAATGCTAAACCTTTTGTTTTCATCGCCTTGATTTAATTTGAGGTTATATTTTTGCCTAACACTATGTCATTTTATTTGTTTGAAGATACATCAGTGCAACAAGTACTTTATTCTGTTACCCTTTCATTGCACAATATTTAAAGAAAACATTCAGTTCCTAGGAATGCTGCATGCTTATCTGTGCTGTTAAGCACGTACACTGTATACATACAATAAACAATGTAAGCTAAACCAAACCTGAATAAATTGAAGCAATTTGTACACACCATATGCAAATTGTAATAAACTTTAGATTATCTGTTAACTGTAGAGAAGACTGATTTAGGCTCAGAATTCAGGAGTAAAAGAGGTGCAGCTAGAGGAAGCCTAAAAGTATACTGTTTTGAAGTTTTTTATTATATGGTTCTCAACACAAGATTCCACTGATTCCAAAAATACTAGTTTAAGTAATAACTCTTTATTTTATATTCTTGTACAGAACCAGATGGCTATTTCCTGTGGTTCTAGAGCTCATCTGGAGAAGGACTCGGTAGCAAAGGTTTGTTTCCATTTCCTGCTGTGTACTATTACACAAATACTTCCATTGTTTGTTTCTGCTCTACAGATTTTGCAATTAAGTAATCAATATTTGTAAAAGAATGGAAGCTGAAAATAAGGAAAAGATTGTCATAAGTGTAGGATGTGCTCTGTCATATACATAAGATGTGTTCTAGATTTCAGGCACTTTTTACTGGTTTAAGTTAGTGTTCCAATTTATAGATTTAATTTTTTGAGTTGAGAGCATGTCACGAGCAGAGCTTCTAAACCCTGACAAAGTTTGTAACTAGTAACCAGTACTGGGACTAGAGTGGAGGAAACTGATGAGTTCATTATTACTGATTCCCTTCCAGTGCAAGAGCTTGACCTGCAGATCTTGAAACTTGTTTAAAGTGAGTTAGGGATAATTAGCAGCCGACTGTTTGAAGAGTATCTCAATTCGTGGGAAACTGGTGTAATTTTTCTGTATTACTCATTGTAAAATTTTTGAGTTTTGAACACACAGACCGTACTGTTCTGTGTGTGGCTCTTGTGGAATAAACAGTGATGCATAGGCACACGACCTTATCTTGCATCTGGTTTTCTGATGTCTTGGCAGAGAGTAGTTGGCAAAGTACAGATATGGGACTTGTATTGCAACAGACGCATTGTTGGGCTCATGTTTTCAGCATCATTGGATGTGCTCATCATGTTGAATGTTTTCAAGAGTAAGCTTTGTTTATACTAATCTTTAATACTTGAAATAATTCTAAAATGTATACACAACTACTAAAATAGTTACAAAAGTTCCAAACAGGTTACACTGATAATGTTCAGAAATTTGAGCCCAGAAAAAATGCTTCATTTTATGGTCAGGTTCTGAATGTAGATAAACTTTCTTTACTGCATTTGTATTTCTTTTCATCTTTGAAGGTTTTGCTACATAGGGGAAAGGAATTGGAACAGGACTTTTATCTTTTAATACAAAAGTACAGTTTTTAGGATGTTTTCATCCTTTGTTTCCTGTTTCTCCCCATATTTCTGGCTTCAATAAAGGAATCACCAAGTGGTTACGTAGTACTGATTTGTTTAAAATATGTAGTCCATTTTGTTTTGTCATGCAGCTATCCCTAGTCTGACACAGAAAGACTACTAAAGTGGGAAGAAAATACCTATTGTATAGTGCAATAGGTATAAAAAAGTTGCAGAACAATCTTTTAGATGTTGGGATTTCCCTCTGGACTTAGTGGCATCTAAAACAGTAGAATGAAGCTGTGATAAGCAGCTGTATGGGATTTATTGAGACCAGAATTTCACCTTAAATTCAGTCTGAAGACATCAAGAATTCTGTTCTGCCTCCAGAATTGTTAATGTACTTTAGTTAATCCAACATATTACATGCATAAATAGTCTTAGGAGTGATAATCATAATCCAGGAACTCCTCTTTGTGAAGTCTTTTGTCACTGTCTGACAATCATGCAGCCTCTTAGCGCTTCCCTTCTGACATTAGTGGCAACCTTGTGTTCTTGGCTGCAGAGCCAAAAGAGCCAAAGAAGCCACACCAGATTCACCATTAACCTGGGACTGGAGCACTTTTTGAAAGGCACAAGCTATGGATTTTAATTTAAGTCAAAGGCTGCTACATAATAAGCTGAACATCTTCTCATTTTTCAAATGAGGTTCTAAACTGTTAGGTTTGAAGGCATCTCTTTTCACCCAGAGATGCTTACCAGTTAAATTGATGGCTCCTAAAGATTTTATATGATATTTGGCTTGCAGTCTTAGATACAATCGCTTAAATTGAGCTTAAGGCCAGCAGTGAGTTCAGAAGTGATTTGTAGATCAGAGTTCTGGTTGTTTAGGAACTGTCTTGAATAAAAGACTGAGAGCGACCTCTGCAAATCCAGACTCCAACCTCTGGAGTCCATGGACAAACTTATCCATATGATTATTGCGTCAAGAACAAAAGTGTAACCAAAGAGCAGGCTGGGAGAACATTTACCAGGAACATAAAATATATCTGTGAAAGCAAAAGAACAAAAGAGATGACTGTGTAACATTGCTGAAAATATAAAATGAAATATTATCTTGCACAGTACCCTTTACTGTAGGCTTCATTTTTACTTGTGTACTGCAAAAAGTTGCATTCTTCAGTTGTGTTCTCTTAAGTGCGTTAACATGGTGTGTGCAAACTGTGGCGATCATTCAGTCTTGAATGAAAGAAGTGGATGGCAAATAACAAGAGATGCTCACATTTGGGTTTTTTAATAATAAAAAACTTTTTCAGTTTTTTTGTTGGATTAGCAGCTGGAACCTGTTTAGTTTAAATATGTATTCTTAAGGGTAGCACTTTATGGAGTCCTGCCGGCTTATTGTCCATTGTCTGTCCTGGTAACTTTTGAATTTGTTGCATCTGTGCAGCCAATTTTTAGAAAAACAAGAGGACTAGACAGAGGGAAAAAATAGCTTAAAAGTGTCCAGTGAAGTAGAGCATGTAACATACCATCCTCTTCCTCCTTCACTCTACTTTTCCTTGGGGAATTCCCAAAGAATCATGCAGAAGATGCTGTGACTGACCCACTCATTATTTGAAATCCAGGTGCAGGTTCCTGCTTTACTTAATAAAGCATTATTCCAAGTGAAAAGCTGCTGTGAATTGGGGGAAGAAGAAAAAAGAACTTGGACTTTCCTATCCTAGAGGGCACTTGGCTGGCAAGTCTTTCAGCTGTAGTTTTGTTTCACTGTAACAATTGATAGGTTCTGTTTTTGTTCCAGTGCAAACCAAAAACAGTTTACAAACTTTGAAAGCTGTCACAAAACAGAATTATTGTCCTGTAAGACAGCTCTGTTCAAGCACTTCAGTCATCACTTAAATGAAACCATCTAACTTACTGTGTTTTGTCCACAGCGCTCTTACTTTCGAACTCTCCTTATGTACGGCTTCCACTTCCTTGTTTGGTTTCTCTGTGTCAAAGAGATCAGGGACACACAGTGCGGATTTAAACTTCTAACCAGAGAAGCTGCCTTGCGGACTTTCTCAACTCTTCATATAGAACGCTGGTAAATTGTTCCTTTTTTTTGTTGTTGGGGTTTTTTTTATAATTGAATGTGGTTTTGAAAAAATAATTTTAGTATTGCAGCTACTATGAAACATGTTATGTCTGTGTATAAATCCTAGCTGCTCAGTTTAACCAGTTGTGGTACTGCTTGCATGGCAGCTTAGATTTCTTGTTATGTTCAAATATCCTGGTAATTGCTAGAAATTCTATATTCTTTACAATCCAGTACTGCTTAAGCAGAACATTTTACCTAGAATCAATATCTTATGTTTGTAATTGCTCAAGACTCAAGTGAAAGCAAATGCATATTCTTTACTTATTTTCTTGCTAAAATATTTGATAAGAGGACTACTGATAGATATCATGTCTAAGACAACAGAAGATGATTCATAGTCTTTGAATTACTTTAGAACTTTTGTTGTAATTTAGCTAGAACAGTTCCCTTATGAGAGTGATACAGTCATGATACTGTTATGGGACTAAAGCACTGTTTCCATACAATTACTACAGTTTCTGTAAATTTCCTGCACCCCAACTGTTGCTTAAAAGGATAGTTTAATTATGTATAATCAAATATTTTCAAACTGTTGTCTTCATTCAAGAAGATCTCTCGTGGGCTACTGCTTGCTGGCAGGGAACAGAATTACTGAACAGTGTTCCTGTACAAAAATGTGTGCAATCCTACAGTAGCTAGTCAATTCCAATACATCTAGTTTTAGGCTGAGGTTTGGCAGAGATAGTTGAGCTACACTGCTCCTCCAGAATGAAATTGCAAAGGTAGTGTTTGGGCACACAAGTGTGGAACATAGACCTTCTGTTGTATGGAATCTGTAAATGTGAGCAGTCAATGTTCAGAAAATCACTTTTCTACTGGAGTGGTTTGCTTATCACTCTAAAGGAAACCGTAACTGAGCCAGAAGTATGGTTTGTGCTGCTACCTCCAAACCCAAACTTGATCTGTAAAGTTCTGTAAATTTCACATACAGGGATTTTCTAAATACATGGTTAAACACATATGTGAGGTCCAGAAGTGCACATCCCAAAATTGCCCTATTTAACTTCACTTTAATAAATTAAGCTCTTCAAGAAGAAAACTGAAAGAAATAAATGAGGATAATCAGTTTAAGCTGTAAAAATGCAATCTTAAATTTTATTCTTTTTTAAACTGAAGATTCTGATTGTAATTGCACTTACTGGTTATATAAAGTGTTTTCTACAGAAAAAATCTTAATAAGCTTTCTTCTGCCACTTCAATTCTCTAGCACTGAAGGAATGAAAGAATAAAAATAATTGTGCTATACCCCATTATCTGGGAATAGAGGCAATGAAAAAGGATATTGCTAACTTATTTTATAGTAATTATATTACTGATGTTTAACAAACCAGATCTTCATATCTTAATTCATTGTGCCTTGTATGTACTGCTATAAAATTGGCCTTCTGTTCTAGCTTTGTTATTTACGGTAATGCAAAAACTAATCCTCTGTGCATTTTCTTATTTATCAAAAATGTACTACTTAATGATGAAGTATGTTTGTTTTGTTTGTCAAGGAAAGAATTTGTCAAATTTGTCAAATTCTTCTAGTAAAGAAGCTATTCAGATAATTCCAAGTCACAAATTTGCAACAATAGTTGGTTTGGGTTTTTTTAGTTTGGTTTAATTTTCCACTAAAACAGGAAATATATTGTCTGTTTTTATCTTCATCTGTCTGTCAACAGTTTCTGTGTTTCCCTGCCTTCATTTTCATATTTATTGGCTGATTTTAACCAAATCTGGCAGAACAGTAGAGGTTTCAAGATCAAAAGCTTTGGTGAGTTTTGTGGAAACTTAAACCCTCTTAGAGGAGAGAAACCCACTGCTGAAGAAAAAAAAAACTACAGTAAGGACTCAAAAGTTACTTACCAGCTTCACAGCTAGTCATTTCGCGTGTGTAACTTGTCAGTGCACAAAACAGAGTACTGTCTCTTTCCCGGTTAATATTTATAAGATCTGGAAATAAACTGGGACACGGGGAAGTATAAGTATATGGAAAGAGTGGGTAAATTGAAGGAAATGATAGTCCTAAGTGAAATGTCAGTGTTGTACAAACAAGTGGGATAATTGTAGGTGGAAATTATGTAGGGATATCAAATAGTCATCCCATAGAACTTCCATTAGATTCTTTTTTATGTAATTATGTAAGAACCAGAAATAGCCCAATAATGGAAAGCTTTTATTTTAAACAAATCTGGCCCCTGATACGTTTCCATTGCATAACATGTTTGTAAAAAGGAAAATAAAAAGTGATTAGATAGTGTACCATAATGGTTCTGTATATACCACAAGTGTGCAAACATAAAAGTAAGAAATAGTTGTCGGTATTGTATTTCTGCTGGAACCTGGAACAGCATGGGGTCCCCAGCTGTGTCACAGAGCAGCTCATTGATACTGAGACCATCAGCAAGGGATTGCAGAGAAACCACTGTCTTGATACTGGATAAGAGGCTCTGAAATCTGGGTTTGTTACAGCCTCTGCATCTCTGCACTGGGGCTATTCAACATGTGAAGAAATTGTTTGATTCTCTTTGAGTCTTAAAATCCCACAAATGAAGTGCAGCTCTCTTAGGTATTGAAAGAAGAGTTCAGATCAGGATGGTCAGTGCATAATGGAGGACAGTGCTAGAGAATATTCAACAAACAAGCAGCATTTAATTGAATAAAAACCATCTGGAGCATCCTGGTCCTTGAATCTGTCAAGGACTCCCCATCTGCTGCACTGGAGCAATGTGGTGAGCTTTGAAGGGAATGAACATGAGACTTCTGCAAAAACCAGGTCATCTGTCCTGTCTGCTCAAGTTTTGTCAGGCTTGTACTTTTTGGAGTACTTCTGTGCTAGGTGAATTCTTGTGTGAGCGCATAACAATTATTTAGACTAAAATTCATGCAAAACATGTTTACTCATGATGTTAACATAAAATCACTATAAAATTGGCTATTTAGTAATTCCTACCTGTTTAGACCTTCACCTTTTTATGCTTTCTTCATGCTTTTTCCATTCCAGTGGACATTGATGGGAAAATCATCTCTTTAGTGTTAAAAGTACTAGAAAACAGACCACATTTTTCTTCTTGGTGAATTTTCTTCTGTGATGAATTTGATTTACAGCTGCTTCTGTTTAGGAAATTTTGAAAGCAACTGAAGTATACAAGGAAAAATACACTTTGATCATTATGGCAATAAGGATCCTGTAACACTTTTTAAAAAGAGACCAACATATTTCCTAGTGTATTAAAGTTTAGAAAGCATTTGAAAATTAATAGATACTGCAAACTGTTTATATATTCAATATTAAAAAGTAATGCTTAAATCCTAAACTATCTTTTTTTTGTGAGTGTTCTCATTGTCTTTTTGTTTAACTGTCCTTTGGAGAGCTGGCTGTGTATAAATGAATACAAACCAAACATTCTTGAAATTTACTTTTCTAAATAGCAATGTTTTGGTATTAGTTTGAAATGAGAACAACCTTTTGAGCAGAGAGCATATGCTTTGTGGTTTAGGTTCTGAATCTGATTACACTATTAATCTGTTTTTCAGAAATGAATGGAGCACATTTTTTAATTTAAAACTTAAAATTAAAAGAAATATTATAAAAACATAACAGAGACAGTTGTATTTACTCAGTTCAGGCTACAAAAGAAAGTCTAGTTCTGCATCTACAGTCTTGACCTGAGAAATGTAACTGTGTTAAATTTTGATGCACAGGAGAAATACTAGAAAATTAAATGGTCTCACTGGCAGAATTTTCCTATCCTAAATTTGATCATTGCTTTCTTCTGACAACAACAACAACAAAAAAAATTTCCTTCCAGACAGAAAATGTCCATCCTTAGGAGAACTAGACATAGCAGCGATTACTGTCCTACCTGGAATAATGATAAAAGGAGGGGAAATTCAAAACATAGTTCTAGTCCTAATTTGATCAACAAACTTTTGTGAAGTGGCAATTTATGATATTACCCAAGCCAGCAGATCACTGATTAGATCCAATTGTTGCTATTACTTTTGTCTGTAAAAGTTGCCTTGTGTGCTGAACAAGCCATGCTGTTTCACTTTTAAAACTGGAAAGATCAATATAAAAAATTAGCATTTGTTTCTCCAGTTTGTCGCTTATCTGTAGATGTGAGTCACTATATAAAAATTACAGAAAAATTAGCGTTCATATTGCCACGAGGTTTTTTTCCCTACTTCTTTGGCATTGTAGACTAACACAAGCAGTGGAATGAATTTTTTTCCTGGCTTTGTGCATGGCAAGTAGATTTGTTTATTAATGTATAATCAACACAAAAGCATTTTGCTATTTTGACTTTGTCTCTTTTGTCTTGTAAAAAGTCCTGCTCCTGGCAGACATATGTGGACTTTCAAAAGCCACAGTTTTAACTAGAGCAGTGCTGGCAGACTAACCCACTTGACATCCAGTTTCGTTCTTAGAGCTCTTTGACCACTGGAAGTTTTCTCTACCCAGTAAGAATTTACTGGAAAAACATATCTTGGGTGTACAAAAGTCCTGAATTCCAGTTAAAACTTTATAACTGAAGGTCTGAATTTGTTTTTTGAAACACATAATATAGGACCAGGAAAAAAAAAAAAGAGTCCTAGTGCAATTTTAAAATACAGAATAATTTTTCAGGATAGTTATTTTGTAAGCTCAAGCATTTTAAGGGTTCAGTTTCAAAGGACTAAATTAATTAAACACCTACCAACTTGATGTTCAAATTAATTTTAGCCAGCATCGTCTTAAATGGTAACTTAACCAAAACACAACTACCTGGAGAAATTTTTCTTTATTTTACATTACATATTAGTGTTAACTAACACATAATGGAACCACTGTTAGAAATAGATGGGGAAATTGTTCACACCATGTATTTTTATGTGTCTAAATTTTTTGGATCTAAACTTAGATTGGAGCCTGAATTCATTCAAGCTGGACCCAAACTTAGGTATTCTGAACTGTATGTCCCCCTTCCAAGAGGCACCTACTTTGAGTCTCTGCAGCAGGATGAAGTACATGGTGTGAGTAATACCTTGCTGTTTCAAAGAGTGGTTTTGTCACATGTTAACTAGTCACAAATGGCTTCCTGGCTAATCACACTGACCAACTCATCCACTGATGTGGCTGTGATCTCCTCTAGGAGAGGCTTCATGTAACATATTCACCCTTAAATCTTGGCTGTGGAAGCTTCTCTATGGTTCTTCTATACCATCTGGATCTGGTGGTCAGCAGCGTGTGTGTAATGCTGTATTGAACACACTGTGGTCTGTATTCCCTGATTAACTATTCTGGTATACTGAAAGGTGGTGGGGGAAAGGGAAGAAAGAAGATACTCAGTAATATTCTATTAAAGTCATTCTCCCTTCAGCTTTGATTAGGTGTTTTTTTTTTAATTTCAGGATATGTTCACTGTTATGCAAAGGGCAAGCACATGTAACAATATCAGTGTTCAACCTGATTAATTTCTGTGCTTTTAATCTTTTACTTTGAACACTGTAGTTCACAGAGCTATTTAATGTTGGTTTTTTGTGATGTATATACTGACATTCCAGTAATCAGTTGTCCACAGGAATCGTTGCAAATAACTACTAGTTCACTAGGCTAATACTTTATGTAGTAATACTTTTAGAGGAACTCATATAGTCTAATTCAGCAGACAATTATTCTGTGTCTTCTAAGATTTTTAATCATTTAAGTAGTAAGTGTTACAAAATTAGATTTAGTCTTAATACACGATTCATAAGCATTCCAAGGTGAATACATAGGGTTTTTGGCTTACAAATGTAAAATGTCAGCAAAAAAATTAAATAATATAACTTCAATAAAAGAGACTGTGGTGTAATTAATAAAATAATATTCAACCCCCATTTAAAGAAAGCAGTGAAATGGCAAGGCTGCTTGGAGCAGATTCAGGTCACTGAGGAAGAAAAAACTCTATTCCTGTAACTGTTTTGGTGACAATTAAAAGACCTGTGTCATGATCAAAATCAGATTTAGAAAGTAGCTCTAAACTCTCCATACACAGTAAGTGTAGTCTCTGTAGATAACATCTGTTATCTTTGCATATTTTAATGCTGTCCAGTGATATCAGTAGTTCTCCTGTAATGTGCATGGAGAGCACAAGTTCAGGTCGATGCCTGTTTGCCCGTGATTTCACCAGCAAGCCAGCGTGCCATGGTCTGCACTTCAATGGGAACCTACATGTGTATGTCATACCTAAGGGCATATTTAAAGTTGACTGCTGTTGTTGCATTCATTAATAGTTTTACAGAAATACACTGCTAAAAAGGAAAGAGTGGCTTGAAGTAGAAGGGAATAACTTCTGAACTTGGCTACCAACCTGCTAAAGTATGTCTTTTTGCCTGCTCTTGATCACCTGTCTGTCTCTTTCTACCCTTTCTGTAATGTTAAATGGAATTACCAATGACTTGAATTCAAGCAACCCTTGCAGCATGAATGAATAATGTGGGGGTTTTATTGCATACATTTTCTCCAGTAGCAAAAGATTTTTTTCATTTCAAAAGAAAACTGTCTTGGACTTAGCAATGAGAATTTAAGGAGAATCTAAACTTATGAAGTTACTGAGAGAAAATGTGGACTAATATTGAATTGAACTTGACTGCCTCACAGGCGTGTTTTCAAGACCCCTCTGTAAGCTGGCCTTGAACATCTGCTCCACTGACTTCAAACTGGGAATCTTACCAACAGCTTGGCTAAAATGTTTCCAGTTCCTTAACCTTAGTCTTATGGGGGAAAAAAACAAAACCTCTGTATTTGGATATGTTTTGAATCTAGTAGAAATTACATGTGAAAGGCCATTGACAGGTTTCTTCCAATACAGACTAGTATTTTTAAAAAACTGCTTATTGGGGGGAAATAGGGGCCTGTTTAGCCTAAATTCCAGTTATTAAAACTCATTTAAGGAAGAAGAACATCCCTAGTGGCATTTGAAGACTACAAAAAAAAAGACCTAGCAATCAATAAATCTAAGAAATTTAACAGAAATCACCAGAATCTTCATAATTGTGATTTGCATTCACCCTTGTCAGTAGTAACTACTAGCAGTTTCATATGCTGATTTTTACACGAGCATTACAAACTGCCAAACTACTTGTCTAGCATCAAAAGCTTCAGTGCTTCAGGTCCACAAGGTCCATTTGAGCATGTGGCTTCAAGGATGAAACACACAAACAATCCTCTGCAGAGAACTGAGAGGATTGAGGTATATTTTGGACAAAGCGAGCAGAAAAGGGCAGCTGACTTAGAGCAGGATCACTTCTCCAGTTCATTTTGCTGCACAACCTGCAAAAAATTGTGCCAGCAAAAAACATAAGTGTCTCAAGAGGGTTTCCGTGTTGTGCTTTAAATGGTCACTGGATAAAGTAAAACTTGTTCAGGTTCTGTTATGCACAGTAACTTAGATCATTTCTCGCTTCTGTGCTGCTGCCTTGAGTTTCTTGACTTAGAAAGTACCAGGAGAAACCATCAAATCCATGTAAAGCCACAGCACATTGTTGTCCCCTTGGATGAAACCCTTAGAGATGTGGAGTGATGTTGTACGTTTGACTGCTTGGTTTTCATGGTCTTTAAAAATGTTTAAATCATGATAGTGACCAGAATGAAAAGCAAGCAGTGGTCTGGACACAGCATGACCTTATACTTCAAAAACAGGATGCAGTGAAGCATTGTTGTTACTGTTGTATTGTATACTGGCTGTGTTCTGAGATGTGCAGTCAGGGAAATAAATTTCCCTTCCTTTTGCATCTGACCTCTAGAGCACTGGTATCAACTGCATAACTGAACAATTAGTTCAGTTATGTGCTTGATACCAATTAAATCAGGCAAGGGATTTAATTAACATTGCCACTGTCTTTCTTCTGGAAATAAGTGTGACTGTATTTTCTATTTCCTGTTCTTCTTCAGGGCATTTGATGTGGAACTTCTTTATATAGCCCAGCGCTTGAAAATACCTATAGCAGAAGTTGCCGTCAACTGGACTGAAATAGAAGGTAGGCAAATTCTTTATATTCTTGTAAGATTCCTTACATGTCAATCCAAAATAAAGTAGTCAAGGGTGTGCCCATTTTTTACGCAGTTTTGATAACTCACAGCCTCTTTCCATACAAATTTTGAATTTCATGTCCTTGCCAGCCTTCTTCCATGGCTTTTTACAGGAATAGTAGGTGAAGGGGTAACAAGAGAGAGAAACTCTGCACTCCCACTGGAGGCAAAAGTAGGTAGTTATACTGCAAGGACAAAACACTACTTTGGCATGTCTTCTTGCTCTAATGTGTTAATAAAAATAGAGCCATTGTAAAATGCTGTGCAGGAGGTCTGACCATCATGGCTTATTGATTCAACTTCATTTCACTGTGTCTTGCCTTCCAAATTTCTCAGGTATTAAGGCCTCCTCTAAGGCACCATCTCCCCTTAAGATGTGATGTTCTTTCAGACCCATAGGGAGGTCTCTGACACTGGGTTACTGAAAAGTATAGCTCCATGCATATTTCGTCATAGCAGAGCCAACTTAAGAGGTACTGCTTGCTTCTACTCACTTCCTTCCCATCAAATGCAGTTCCTCCATTTTTTTTACCTTTTCAAGTTTTTATCTTTTCTTAACCTCAATCTCTTCCCCTCAACACAACTCCTGAACAACAAATAGTACAATGAACTGCAGTGATGATGAAGGGTGCAAGTAGAGAACATCCTGAACCAGCTTTGCTAGAAAAGAAATGCTTCCTTTCAGTGCAGTTCCACACGTGCATTGCACCTATCACAAACGTTAGCAAAGATGGAAGAAGGCTTGGTTTCGTGGCGTGGGGTCCTTACTTGCCTGAAGATTGGCACATTCATATTACTGCTGTAAGACAAGGTGGTGATGTTCTTCTCCAAAGTCAATAAAAAGATCATTTGCCTAATTATTGGTGTTCAGGTTCCTATTTATTTGAACAAAACCTTGTTATGGAGAAGACTGTGCATCTTATCACATACATGGAATTACTGTGCTGCTTGCAAACTAGTCTCCCACCTATGGTGTAGTGTAATTATTATAAAGCAATAACTTTCAAAATATAAATTTTTATTAAGATCTAAGTTGTGGGACTGAACATGCTGAGAATGCAGAGTTTCAAGACTGCTTAAGTGTGTGTCTTGCCAATGCTCATTTTTTTCTAACAATGTCCTTCTGATTTTCTTCTTCATTAATCACAGGTTCTAAGTTAGTTCCCTTTTGGAGCTGGCTGCAGATGGGCAGGGATCTTCTTTTTATACGACTACGATATATGACTGGTGCCTGGCAGCTTGAAAGAAGAAAATGTAATTAGGTTATTTACATTTTCCAAATATATTATTATACTTAATGGAACATTAGAACAGTTTCAATCAAGTGAAGTGGTGATGAAAACTGAGGTAATTCTTCATTGCTGCTCTTGTATGTTTCATTTTTGCAGCATATATGTGTTTTGTAAGATTTCCAGCAGGGAATTTGTACATTTTGAAAAGAGAAAGCATTTAAAAAAAGATTTTCTTACCTGGTAATCAGGTTTTTATTTTATTAAATAGTAGCTTTAACATGTCTTATAAATTAATTCAAATAAATATATCTGCTTTTGTCTCATCACACTTCTGGAATTTTCATATACATATTAAAAAGAGGCACTCTATTCTACATTGTGCAGTGTTGTGTTGTGAATGACCACAAACATTTGTTTCTGTGATATCTGGAAATTTTAGGCCATATTGCAGTTTGGAATTATTATTCATGGTTTGCACTAATGCATGTTTAGATTCAATGTTATGGGAAACATTAATGGATTTTACTGAGTTATAACAGTAATGTTCCTAAGGTTGTTCTCAGGACTTTCGGTAGTCTCTTGACATTCCAAATGTTTTTGTCTGAAGCTGAAATAGTTTTCTGAGATCAAACTGCAGATCATGTCCAGACTGTTGAAGGTCCAAGAGCAAGCACATTTAGTTTTAAAATGTTGTCTTTTATAAATGTGTTTTGTTCGTGTGTACTAATTATTCCTGCCTACTCAAGGCTAGGAGTCCTTAACATACACAGGTCTGAAGTGAAGAGGGTATGGAAAGCTAGTTCAGAGCATGCAAAAATGGGACCCACTATACACTGGGGGGGGGGCTGTGCATTAGCAGTGCCAATCTGATGATGTCACTTCAGATGAGATCAGAGAGGGAGGGAGGGGTCTTGAGTCTTTCATAGTAATGTAATACTGTGTTACAGTACAGTAACATAGTTTCATTTGTGCTTTTAAAATAGTTGTGGATTGCCAACAAACAAAGCCAATCTGTCTTTCAGAAACATGTACAAATTTGAACAGATGTAAAGAATGAATGGTATATGGTTGTACTTTCACATGTAAATTCACTGGTGATTTTTCTTATTCTTTTTGTAATATGGACTTCAGTTTTGCTCCTGTTAGGGTTACCTCAGTTTTCTATGAAGTGCTGGAATAAATTCTCAACAAATACATGATCAGTTTGATTTTGCAGGCTTTATTCTCTTGCCTAGTCCAGATACATCTGCGTCACTTCTGCAGAATCAGTAATGGCACTCCTCAGTACCACCTCTATAATAAAGTACCAGCTTCTCAGTTTTTGTAAGGTGTTTCTGTGGTCAAACCTGAACAGTAGTAGCTCTGCTCATAATTGAAGTTGCCAACCAGTTTTCAAAAGCAGATTCCCAAAATTTTCCTTACGTCTTACCTTAGAATTGAGCATGTTTAAAAATTTAATGAAAGAAAGCCTCTTTCAAATTATGAGGCTTAGACCATGTATTATTTTTTGCATGATAAGTAAACGTCTGGTGATGTCTTTAAAGAAATTCTGCTTTTGAAATGTATGCCAAAGGTTGGAAGGAGGGTGCTAAATTTATTATATTTTTTTAAATTAATTTCACAAAATCACAGGATAGGGACCTCTGGAAGGGACCTCTGGAGATCATCTAGTCCAATCCCCCTGCCAGCGCAGGGTTGCCTACAGCATATTACACAGAAATGTATCCGGGTGTTTTTTGAATATCTCCAGAGACTCTCTCTGACCTCCTTGGGCAACCTGTTCAGTGCTCTGCCACACTCAGTGTAAAGAAGTTCTTCCTCATGTTGAGGTAGAACTTCTTGTGTTTATTTTATGGCCATTTGTGCATATTCTATGAACTTTTTTCAAAACTTTGCAGATAAACTCTCCAGTAACTCTTCTCATTGAGCAGTCTCAACTGACTGATGGAAAACTCTAAAAGAATCAAGTACAAGTCAAGAATTTCTGTGCCATGGGAGATTTTCCCCATTACAATTTTAATGTACCTTCCTTTAAAATTTTTGTAACAGAATGGGATCAAAGATCTCAGTTATTGTGATATAGCACATGTGTGAAAACATGAGAAAAAACTAAAAGAAAAAAAATCTGCATATATTCACAGAGTCATAAAACAGCCCAGGTTGGACAGGACCTCAAAGGTATGACTGGTCCAAACTTTCCCAGTAGATACGAGATGAAAAAAACCTAGATGAGACTATCTAAAACTCTGTCCAGTTGTTTGGAAAACCTCAAGACTCTACTATGTTCTTGAGAAGGTTATTCCAGTGACTGTTTTCAGTTGATGTTACTCCTCAATTGCCATTATAATTCACAGATTGCCTACAATTACTAATGCAGCAGCAATCAACCTGTCCATTCGTTTGATTCTATTTTATAGCAACACTTATGTCAGCAGCTACAAACACTTAGCACCAATGTGGTTAGCTGACAGGTAGGATCATAGTACATCCTACAATGCCTTCTTTATGAAGAGAAAAAATATCCCAATGTATATGAAAATCCAATTTTTAATATTTGTTTTTAATCAGTGTACAGAATAGTAGAGAAGATTCTCAGCCAGGCACAAGAAATAGGACACAATGTGGATGATATCATAATCTACTGATCTATAGCAGCTAAATATTGCTGATGCAGTACCTAAATAACAACTTTGTCAGCTATTACAATGGATTATAGTGTCACCAGGTCTTTGTCCCTCCCACTGAGTCATGAGCTTCAGTGAGAACCCCTTGCCTTCTTAACTTCTAAGAGGGCTCTCGGTGTGGCTTGATCAACTTAATCTCAGATTTGGTCAACAGTCTAGATGGTTATAACATAATCAGGTTCAACTAGAAATGTACAGATTTACAGCCTTTGACCTTGAAGAACTCACAAATACAAAGAAACAAAGCACCCATTCAGCTATTTTCATATTTGACTGTATCTTAGTGCTTTTACTCACCCATTAAAATGGAGATGTGGGGTGCATGTGAGTGTGTGGGAGCACAAGTGCAAAGACCTGACTATCTTTCATGGCCATCACAATCAGCCACAAAAACCCAAGGCTAATATTATACCTAAACTATACATTTCCCCTTCAAAACACATTTCTGAAATTTAGCTGCTCAGTGACCAAAAAAGAAAAAAAAAGCAGAAGCAATAGAAATTAACTCAATTATCTGACAGACAAACGTGAACTCTAACTGTAGCTCTATGTATTCTTAGACACTTCCGAATTTGCCTTAAATTTATATCTACTTTTGGACCTACTTTTTGGAAGTTATACTAAAATCCAATCTCCACTGAAGAAAAAATCTTTGTAAAGAGCAGAAGTGGCTCAACTGGCTCACACTAGGATCTTTTTGTTATTTTTGCATGGTATCTGTTAGAATAGGTTTATGATCAAGGGAGATTTCTAAATATAGGAATAATATAAATAGCATATATAAGAAATGGTGGCACCTATGACACAAGACATTTAATCAGTTGATAACCTCAGTGCTGCATTTTCAGTTTCTCACTTCAAGTCAAATCCTACCTATTTTACTGCTTGAAACTCCATAGATGTGGAACTCCATCCTACATATGATATCTACTTATTTGACTCAGAAAAACACATTAAATTCATTCAATTGATACTTTAGGATGCATATTTTATTATTATCTAAATATTTTTATAATTTTATTAATAAAATGTATGACAGTTTCCCATCGGTGTGATGTAGTAAGGTGTACGCTGGAAAACTCTGCTGTTCACTGGATATTTGCTGCCATCTGCCGACAAAACGTGAGAAATGCTTTTCTAGAAACAAAATTCTGACATTTAATATTCAGGTTTTTCCATCCCCGAGAAAACTTGTTTGTTATGATTATATAATGCTTAACTGAAAGGTACAAGTGGCTACAACTATTAACTAGAATAAATTCCTGGGAAATCAGTTGAACATTTAATATTCATTTTGAGTTGGGGTTTTTTTTCTATTGGATTTTTTTTAAAGTTAATGTTGCATAGATTCTTAAGGTTTTTAATTTGATTTGCTTTAATAATTGCAGAGGGATTTTTTTATTTAACATAACAAAATTTCATACAAGGTTTCTGTAACAGAAATTAGGACCCTTTGAAACGTAAACCTTGAATTTGGCTGGATCAACAAATTTTAGTAATACAGATATCTTACAGTTTCCCATAGCAAAGGACAAATCTTGCTGTCTTTGTATAGTTTTCATGGGCAAAGACTACTGACTTTTTTTTTTTCTCCTATGGTTCTTATCTTTGGAGAGCTGGTCTCAACTAATTTATTGATAGCCTAATTCTCATCAAGAATTGGTTAGTTGTTGTGCCCTTTATCTCAAATTCTCTTTTAAAAGATATTATCATCTATAAGGTCCTAGAAATTATTTCCTTTTAAAGAATGAGATGGAAATTTATGTAATTTATTTATCCATGATGCTTAAAGTAAGCCACAGAAGTTCATAAGAAAATCACACGATCAGGGGGCTGATGTGGATCAAAGCTGAGCAGAGGATCTACAGACAAACATTACAGAGGGACGTAACTGTAGGTAAATGATTGACTACAGCATCAATGTGCTTCCATTCAAACATGTTTACATAATTATACAAAGCTTTTCTTTTTCCTGGGCTGTTCTGAAAAGCTCATAACTTTGCAGAAGTATGTCACTGTAGAGCATCCTAGCATGGGCAGCATTAAAGAATATAGCTTCTTAATAGTTTTGGTCAATTTTGTTTGCAAATGACTAGTAAGGCATTCAATTTTGTGTAAAAAAGAAAAAAAATCCAAACAGCATGAGGCAAATATTTAATGAAAACATATATCAAAGAAACTTTTAGTTATTCACTGTCATTGTTACAGAATTTCATAGATTGTTTTATATTTTCTTCAATATAATTTTCACAAATAGTCATTATTTGTGAAGACAAGTTTTTAGGTCATATTGATTGAAATTCTTAATTTTGTGTTGAGCCTTTCACAGTAATAAAATAAATGATTTTTACAAATACAATAAATCATACAGGTCACAATTATCGTAGATGTTATTTTATTCTTTTTTTCTTCTTCTATTTTTCAATGAGGCAATGACAATCATAGAATCACAAGGTGTCTTGTTTTGGAAAGTACCTTTAAAATTCATCTACTTCCAAGCCCCCACTGTAGGCAGGGACACCTTCCACTAGACCAGGTTGCTCAAAGCCACATCCAACCTGGTCTTGAACACCTCCAGGGATGGGCAGCCACAGCTTCTCTGGGAAATCTCTTGCAATGCCTCACCATCCTCATTGTAAAAAAATTCTTCCTTATGTTCCCCTTATAGTCTCTTTTAATGATTGAAAGGGTGGAGATGGAAGCAAGAGTGTGCTTTTTGTATGTCAGTGCACAAGTTTTTATGAGTTTAGATTGAAGAACAGAATCAAAATTTTGAGAGGGTAATGAGTTTTGATGATTGTGATATGGTTTTTAATTCTCACAGTGATGAATAAGCTGATGAAAATAAAGAATAATTCCTCTGAAGTCAGTAAACTTATTTTTCATAAAGTTCATACTTAATAATTCAGTTGGGTGAGGATATCTCAGAAATACATAATGCTAATTATAATGTCAAGATTTATTTTTAAAGTTTAAATTATGTTTTGGTGTGCAGTTGGTTTCTTGCAATTAATTCAGCTGCAGTGTGTGCTTTGTTTTCTGTCATCTGCATTACAATAGTAGGGACTTCCTTGCCTCTGTGGGCAACCAGCCAGAAAGACAGAGTAACTCCAGTGTCTCCCTGTGCTTTCACTGCCACTTCAATGGACTGTTGCTGTCAGCAGTAAAAATACAATACATTGAGGCTCTTTCTTCTGTAGAAATCCTAAGATAGAATTAAGGCATACTTAAATATTTTACAAGAGGCTGAGACCATCTGTTAAGATCCAGCTGCATGGCTCTTGGTCTAGTAGAGTGGAAAGGCATCTTGTGACTATCTATTTGGGTGGTTTCTTCAGCTGTCTTTCCCATTGTTAATCTTTCAGTAATCACATTCCGTGTCACTGAGCGGCCAGAGCAATTTCCGCTCTCAGGTCAAACCTCAGGGGTTATGCTTTTAATTTATTTAATTAATTACCAACTTGCTGAGTTCAAGTCCTGTTGAGCTTTACCCAGGGGGAAGGAAAAGAGGAGATATATTAGAATGGAGAAAGCATTTCTGTTTTACGGGGCAAATGGAGTAGGCGGATACCATACAGCTGAGTAAAGAGCAACAGAAAGGTCAGGAGATACTGAAAGTCAATCAGTTAATCTTTCCAGGATATTTTGTGATGAATGTTTTCTGCCACTGCCAAAGGGCAGACTGTCTATTGACTAAGCTGCAAAAGAAGTATTTGGCAGTATCCATCAGTCTTGGATATACAATTCATGAGACTTATCCCACATCTTTGTTTTACGTGTCAGAAGCACTGAGAAAGGTGGTATGAAAGACCTGTCCACATTCAGGTCAATAGAGTTGATATCCTGTTGGGCATTTATCTTCTCATGAATTAGCTGAGGGAATTAATAACTGCAGCTTCCAAGTCATCTTCTGACTTTTGATCCAGTTTTCACTTTAAAAAATCCCAGCAATTGTTGTTGTATACTTTTATTGGAGTCTGTTGGATATGAAGACAGGCTGAGAGAGTAGAGTTTTTTCAGCGTGGAGAAGGCGGCTCTGGGGAAACCTGATTGTGACCTTTTAATATACAGAGGAGGCAGTTTGAAACTGAAAGAGAGTAGATTTAGATTGGACATACGGAAGACATTATTTAGGATAAGAGTGGTGAGACACTGCAACGGGTTGTCCAGAGAGGTGGTAGATGCCCCATCCCTGAAAGTGTCCAAGGCCAAGTTAGATGGGGTCCCAAACAACCTTGTCTAGTGCAAGACATCTCTGTCCATGAACTAATTGATCTTTAAGGCCCCTTTCAAATCAAACTATTCCATGATTCTACCACATAGAAAATAAGTGAATTGTGTCACCTTCAAGTCCATTTCTGTCTTGAATAAAGAGAACAAATAAATTATTTCCTGCATTTCTTCCTACAGTCCCTGATTCTTTGTAAATGTTTCTATTCTTTCCAGATGAATTCACAGGCAAAATCTGTCTTTTGTGAGAATTTTCAAAATCTCTTTTTTTTAAATGGTGATACTTTGTTGATTTTTTTTTTCACCAGGGTAAAAAGTTAGAGACATTTATGTTTATTTAATTGGGCTTGAGAATAGAATTGAAGAGTCTATATCTTTTAAGCAAAACTCTGGAGTCAAAACTGTTCTAATACTAAAGAATAGCAAACTAATCAAAACTTCTATCAACACGTTACTTCATAACCAGAAGTTTTTGTGTATTCAGGCACAGAATTGGTCAAAGTGTTAAAGACAGTGCTTCAGTGTTACCACAGACCTTCATTATGTGCACTGAGTGCTTTTGTCTCTGTAGTGGGCTCTCATTTATCAATAATGACATAAAAGTAGATTTGACCTGAAAAAGGATACCTGAAATTTTATTTTTTTTCTACTGGAAGAAAAGCTTAGATAAAAATCAGGTCTTTGAGAATAGTTAGAAAGCCTCTTAGAAACTAATTAATTGCAAAGAAGCATAAATGGTAATTAATAGTTAAACTCTCAGTACACAGTCTGGCATTCTTGGATCAGGTTTAGACAGATTATATTTAGACTTAGTGATGACGAAGTTCAATAAAATGACAGATTAAAGTCAATGGAAATAAAATTAAGTGATGCACTGCTATGGATTGAGATATGAGCTAAGCCCTCACTCACTGCCACACACCAGGATGGGGAAGATAAAAAAAATTGAATAAATAAAAGAGAAAGAAGAAATACAAAAAAAAAAAGGAATCAAAAAAAGAAACTAATGCAAATGCAGTAGTTCACCACCAGCAAACTCATGTCTAGTTACTTCCTGAACAATTGTAACTATGGGAAAACTGTAGCCCAGATTTTACTGCTGAGTAGATGGTATGGAATATCCCTTTGGTTGGCTGGGGTCAGTCCTGACTGTGTCCCCTCCCACCCTGTTGTGCAACCCAAGTCTACTTTCCTTTGGTGGGAGGGAGAGCAGCATGAGAAACAGAAAAGTCCTTGATGTTGTATGAACACTGTTCAGCAAGTTCTAAAACACTACTGCCCCATCAACACTGTTTTTGTCGAGGGCAAAACAGCCTCAACTTGGGGAAAACAGTTTAATTTATTTCAAATTAATTCAGAGCAGGATAATAAGAAATGAAACTAAATCTTAGAACACCTTTCTACCCTTTCCTTCCTCCTGGGTTCATTTTCACTCTCAGTTTTCTCTGTCTCCTTCCCCCCAGTGGCACAGTGGGGCAGACAATGGGGGTTGTGGTCAGTTTGTCATCTGTTCTGCTCCTTCCATCTCCGGGAGAGGACTGATTCCTCATGCTCTTCCCCTGCTCCAGCATCGGCTTCCTCCCGTGGAACACAGTCCTCCATTAACTTCTCCACTGGGAATCCTTCCCATGAGCTACAGTTCTTCATGAACTGCTCCATTGCGGGTACTTTCCAAGGGGTCACCAGTCCTGCCAGAAGTTTGCTCCAGTGCAGACATTCCACAGCCCTTTTTGGGCATCCACCTGCTCTTGGGTGAGGTGGGTTGTAGGTGGCTCTCTGCTCAACTGTGCACCTCCCCAGGCTGCAGGACAGGCTACCTCACTGTGATCTTCTCCACAGGCTACTGGGGAATGTCTGCTCTGGTGCCTGGAGCACCACCTCCCCCTCCTCCTTCCCTGATCTGGGTGTCTGCAGAGCTGTTTCTCCCATGTATTCTCACTCCTCTCTTTGGCTGCAGTTGCATGTTTCTTCCTCCTTCTTAAATCTGTGACCCCAGAGGCATTACCACCCTCTCTAATTCACTAGCCTTGGCCAGTGGCAGGTCCATTTGGGAGCTGTCTGGCATTGGCTCTGTTGGACATAGGGGAGGCTTCTGGCACCTCTGTGGTCCCTTCCCCACTACCAAAACCTTACCACACAAACCCAAATACAATACTGAGTTCAAAAGAAACTGGTAGTTTAGAGTTCAATACATAAATGAAATTTCTTCTTTAGGTATTTTTAAGACATGACATTTTTGGATGCTGGGAGAGTATTCAGGAGGATTTCCTGATGACTTTATTCTAGTTACATTGGCCTAGGTATATGCCTTCTTATATTAATAAAAGTGACTTAATAAACTCAATAAAATATCAAAAATGCATTCAGTTACATAGTTTCCAAGAAAGCTAGTTTTCAGACAAGGTCAAATTCAAATTAACTGGCTGAGTGGAAATGGAAATGGCTTGCACTTCTGTAGAATTTATAGGTGATTTCTTTCCCTCACAGGGAACCGCTCAAGTCCTGTTTGGCAGCCGATAGTGAATTTGCAATATTTTTGAAAACTTTTTTATGACACAGAGGTGATAAAGCCTGTTCAGCTGCTTGCCATTCAAGCAGCTCCTTTCCCTCAGAAAGGGAGCATCCTGAAACAGACTTTCAACATTATGTGTTAATAAAAAGTTGAGTTTGAAGGGCTGAAACAAGTTTTGTATATCCTAGATCTCACAGACAGAAAGTAGACTCTTGACTTCTCCCCCTCCCCATTTTACCAACATGAAAGGAATACTTGAAAAAGGTCACTGACACAAAATGCTTTCTTCCTGCTTGCTAATATATTTACAAACTTCTAATCCCACAGTAGTGATAATCCTAAGAACAGGTAATGCTATTGAAGCTGTAGGTTTTAAATTTAGCATGTATTTTTGACAGCACTGCCACTTCATTAAGTGAAAGTAGATACTAAGGACTTATTTCTTTGTCTTCTTGGGAAAGCTGATGATTTTCAGAATAATATCCCCTAAAATTCTTTGTTTATGAACCTATCTAGTCAGACATCTTATTTCATGGCAAAGCATTATTATTCCTTCACTAAGAAGTAGTTCCACATGTTCTGATTAACTCTGGAAGTTCAACTCTCCAGTTTTGCACCTAAGTTTAACATCACTGCTAAATGAACACTGTACAACAGTTCTTGCAGCACACACAGAAATTTTATTTCTACTTCTGAAGGAAAGTAGGTATGAAAAAAATGGTTGTTTAAAGTCTTTTACTAGAAAACAAAACAATGTTTAATTATCTTTTATATATCCTGTATAGGATATCAATAACTCTTCTCACAAAAATACTTTGCAAGCAAACAAAATAGGAAGGAAAGAATGCGAAAGAGTTATATGATTCAAGTGTGTTTTGATCAATTTCTGTTTTATTGCCATTAATTTAGCATCTTTCAGGAAGACTACATATTTTATTTGGAGATAACATCCATCATGCAGAAAAAGGTGAAAAGGAGTGAAAAGCCTGGAAGAATATAACCTTTTTTTTTCCCCAGATGAAAGCATGAACTCAGACCACACCACTCAGCACTTTTAATATTTAAAACAGGTCTTGGCAATTAGTCTTACTGTTTTAAAGAATGAAAATGAAAACAGGACTTTCAGTTGCTTGGGGGGGGTTGGGTTTTTTGTCATTATTTCTTTAAGTTTTAATTTAAACATGAAAGCAATAGTTACCAATTACCCAGGACAAAAGAGATAAAGATTATGTAATGGTGGTTTTATTATTTAAGAGAAGGCTGGTAGAACAACAATAGCAACTCATTATATGCCTTTCACTATTAAGTTTCTCTTTTCTTCAATTTAATAACCAGTTTCAAAATTTCTGTGTAAGTGTGCATGATTTAATTTTAAAGAAATATGCTTTCTTTCTATATAATTCACTGCTACTTTCCTTTAAATGCTGCTGTGTATTTCAAATACATCGCTTGCACTTTTGAGTATGTGCTGGTTTAAAAGTTAACCAGCAGGGGGAATGAACCCAACTCAAAGGAGAGATTATAAATCAGAATAACAATTTATTAAAATAATACAGTAAGTACAATAATACAAACGAACAAGAGGTCTCAACCCACAAAACCCCAAATGTATAACCCAGTGCCCTGGGGCCTGAACAAAGTGGTGTTCCTTGGGCCCTGTTTGAGTCCAAAGTAAAGGGAGAGGGGAAGAACCTGCTGGTGGGAGAGCTGCTGCAGTCTGGCCAGAACTGGTGATCGCAGTCCAGTGGTGGTCTAAGTCTGGTTGAGAGCGATGAGATGCAGCCGTCCTCTGGATCCCACGAGTGGGTTGAAAAATGTTCCAAAACTCCAAGATTATATATCCTCCAGTTCAGGCAGGAATGTTCAGTGCTCCCCTCAGGGCGGGGAGTTCCACAAAGGGTGTGAGGACAGAAACATCCTCCTATCTCACAGGCCTCTTAACACCTAGTTTATAGCCTGAGGAGTCAGGCTCTATGGGCAGAGGGTGCGAATAGTCTATTGACAACAATAGTCTAGTTTCTAGGAAATGACATGGAAGGCTATAGAATACAGTTTTGGGTTACACCCACCATGATGAACTGATCTCAACTGTCCTAACTAGGACAGAGTACTTCAGAAGATCTTATTGTTAATGGAATGGATTACTTATACACATCTAACCATACTTCACAATATACTTTCAAATGAAGCAATATGGCATTCAGAGGCTAGAATACCTATTTGTAAATAAAGCACATCTCCTGTAATTTGCAGAGTTCATAAGATGCTAATATAGAATTGTGGAATGATTATGGTTGGAAGGGACCTTAAAGATCACCTAGCGCCAACTCCTCTGCTATGGGCAGGGAACCCTCTACTACACCAGGTTACTCAGAGCCACATCCAGCCTGGTCTTGAACACCTCCAGGGATGGGGCATTCACAGTTTTTCTGGGAAACCTGTTTCAGTGCCTCATCACCCTCACAGGAAAGGATTTCTTCCTAATTTCTAATCTAAACCTACTCTCCTTCATCTTAAGGCCATTACCCCTTGTCCTATTACTACAAGCCCTTCTCCAGTCTTTTTGTAGGCCCTTTATGTACTGGAAGGCTGCTCTAAGGTCTCCATGAAGCCTTCTCTTCTCCAGGATGAGCAGCTCCAACTCTCTCAGCCTGTCTTCATAGGAGAGGTGCTCCAGCTTGTGATCAGCTTAGTGGCTCTCCTCTGGACTCAATCCAAGAGGTCCACACTTTCTTGTGTTGGGGACCCCAGAGCTGAATGCAGTACTCCAGGGAGGGTCACTGTCTCTTTTGAGGCAGTCCAGGATGGGGTTGGCCTTCTGAGCTGCACACGCACATTGCTGAGTCTTGTTGAGCTTTTGGTCCCAAAACTCTCCCAAGCCTTTCTTCCCACGGCTAGCCTCAGTCTATTCTCTACCCAACCTCCATGTGCTTGGGATGCCCCAATCCAGGTGCAGGACTTGGCCTTCTTGAACTTGCACAGGCCCATGTCTCCAGTATGTTAAGGCTCCTCTGGATGCCATTCCTTCCCTCCAGTGTGTTGACCGCATCAAGAGCTTGGTGTTGTCAGCAAACTCACTGAGGGTGCACATAATTCCATCGTCCATGTTTCTGACAAAAGTGTTAAAAAGTGCTGGTCCCAATACCAACCCTTGAGGAATGCCATTTGTCACTGCTTTTCACTTGGATATTGAGCAATTGATCACAACTCTTTGAGTGCAACCATCCAGCCAACTCTTTATCCACCAGGTGGATAAATTATGAAATGCACCTCTCCCTGCTGGAATGACCTTTTACCCAGACAGAGCTGATTTCTGCACAATTGCTGAGTTGGCTTTCCTTGTGGCCCATTCATTCTGCATTCTTTGTGTCCATTATCAGTAATACATCTTCTCCACAAGCTGTGTTAACCTCCCACTAGGTCTGAGATAACACCTGTATAATAGTACCACCTTTTATCTTATCTCAAGTTCTTGCTGTGGTGGCTTAACTTACAGTCCAAGTTTGAGGTCATAATCGGAGGGGGGGCTTCAGTGGTCATTGACTGTTGCAGATGCCACCTGCCCCATAACTTGGGATGATCTTTGTTTGACAGGTGACATGTGTACGAGCAGTTGCTTCTTTACACAGTTTGCCCTAGTGGGAATTTTTGTCTGGACGTGCTAACTCCACCAGACCTGGAGTTAGTGCCACCCTGTGCTTGTCTCATGGCATTCTGTACTTTTCTCATGGCAAAGTCCCTCTGTGACCCTAACAATGTTTGAGACACGCTCTTTAAATCCTTACAGGGGTCAAATTAGGGAAGACTACAACGGACTTTTTCTTTTTCTTCCTGTTTTCTTCTTTTCTTTCTTTCTTTCTTTCTTAGAAATAAATAATTGTTAAACTCAAACTTTTAACAGATGAACTTGAAGATACATCATTGGGTCAGTTGAAATGTTCATTTGCTCAAACCTTTATGCTGTAGTGAGTGTGCTGAATCCTCATTAAATGATAACATTGCAATGTATTATTATTAGAATAATAGTAATTAGAATTAAAATGTTATTAGAATTATTATAATTTATTGAAATAAATAGCTATGAAATTGATACGATTTTGAGATTAAGTGTTTTTGGGAAAGAAAATGAAAATTTGTCTAACTTACTCAGGATAAATTAATGATCTATGAACATCTGGCCAGATTTCCTCTCCTTTTTCCTAGCATACATAATTTCGAATAGCTGTGCTCCCCAAGGGTTTTCTGAAGGTAGTTTCACACCTGCTTTTCTAATTCTATGAAAGATTGTTTTAATCTATGAGCCCATATCTATTATTTTTAAATACCAAAGAAAATATGAGTCACCTTATTGTTTCATGAATACAAAATTATCTGGTAGTCATAATATCTAATAGTCTAAATTATCTATTATCCATACAAATGAGAGATTGAAAGTCCTACTTCAAAGCTTTCTGAAGCAAATGGAAAAGCTTGTTTCAACTTTCTGAGTGTACTGCAGTTACTAAATACCTAAATGAAATACTAAGTGAGCAAATAAGCATTTCCTAGTCAATCCTTAATTTGAGAGGTGGTAGTAGGTAGCTGTGCAATAAGGCATCATTCAGAACCTAAATAATTTCGGCTAACCAAGGCATTCATTACATTTCTAATAAGCACAGATTTAAAAATTGTATGTTTGCATTCTAAAGTACTTTTTGAAAATGCATTTTTTTGCTTTACCTCTGTATTAGTAATTAGTACAGCAAACACCTATTTTTTCATTGTATCTTAATGTTTACAAAAAGTATGTACTGAAGAATCAGGAAAAGATAAATTGGTTTTGTGCCACAATATAGTTTACAAGCATAAACATCTGTCTGCAGGAACTTAATACATATAGAAAAACAGTGAAATAGCTATTAATGTGTGCATCACATACATAGGTAGTATTAATCTGTTTCCTCTCATCTGCCTCTTTTTTCTTTTATTTTATTTTTTTGTTGTGATGGACTGAAATGACAGTAATGTCTTAAATGTTGTCAAAATCATAGAAAAACTTTTTGTCAAACCCCAAGGAAGCAACAGTCTGTTTGTGGCCACCAAAGCACCCCCCACCTCCCAGTGCCTCTAACTGGAGTTTGGACTGTGGCTGAGGGCTTGAGATAAGATTATTGTCTAATCATCTCAAGTCTGAGGAGAAGTAAACAAGGTTCAGGAAAGAAGAATGTATCCATGCTAAGATTCAGCCCTAGCTGGGCTCAGGGGGTCATGGGGGAGAAGAGTTTTGGGGATGTGATGGTGAAATCTCTCCACACCAAACTGAAGGAGCAAACCACCCCCCTTCTGGGAAGACCAAGTGCACACAGGATATTCATGTGAGATGCAGTTGAGAAGGGACCATAAGCCACTAAAGACCCGCAAAGCATCTTCCCCCCACACTCATTCCTGAGGCCTTTTGCCACTGAAGGACTGCACGTGATCCAAGTGAGACAACAAACCTGTTACAAGAGACTGCAAAGTTTCCCCCTCCCAAGGGGAAGTGCCAGGCATCTTCTCAACATATATTAATCCATTGGACTCTATGTTTTTTTGGGAAACCCTCACCATTAGGAAGACCAGAAGAACCAGACCGAAGGGATGCTGCCAGGTTACATGGAGTGGTGATACTTCTTCTATATGAATCTCTCTCTGTCACTTTCTTTCTTCTACCTCCCCAACCCCCTTTTCCCTAAATCTTTCTTTCTCTCTTTCTCTGTCTCACATTTACCATAAAATAAAACTCATAATATTGACTTTGGCATTTGGTCTCATTTGTACCTTAATTCAGGCAGAGGTATTTCTAATGATTTTAATGACCAGATCATAAAAGTTGTCTTGAGGTTTTTTTGTAAGGAAGGAAGGAATGTAGTAGCTTGAAGTGCCTCCCTCATCACTGAGAAAGCTGGGGCAAGCATTAAGCATCAATATGAAGTTAAGTACATTTCGGGTATAAATATGGGGTCTGTAACCCCATAAACAGAGTTACTTTATTCTCTGAAATAACTCTTGTCTCTAGAAATAAAAAGACCCTATGAATCTGCCTTCTACACACACTTCTATGCTTGCCAGAGAAAGTAAAGTAATAGAGGGTAATGAGGGGAGGCAGCAGAGAAAAGCATTAGCACTAATGTGTAACCTTGCAAGATGCAAGGAGGAAGAAAACAAAATTATTCTGTCAATACTATTCGTAAGGACCCACGGCTTTGTGAGCAGCCTTGTGGACACTCTCCCAGCACCTGCCTGCAAGGTGAACATGGTTTGTGAACATGGTAAAAACACCAAGGCAGATAGAACCCCACATATTTTAGGAATGACCTTCATCTGTACCTGCAGGCTTGCTGACTGGACAAGCACTGAATCTGCTCTCAAGGGCAGTCAAACACAGCACAGTCCGATAAAATGTCTCTCACAGTATTTCTACAGCTGAGTGAGTTTACAAAGCATGTCCTTGCTCAGGGCCATATCTACTTGAATAATAGATCTACAGGAGATCTACAGAATCTACAAGGAATAATTTACAGTATCTTAGAGAAGAGTTCAAGTGATTAGACAGGCTGGTCTCTAATGAAAGGATTAACGTGCCATCTTTCAGAGTATTTAATACTGGAACATTTTATCATAGCTTCCTACTACACCTTGACAATAATAAAGTAGATTGAAATCCTTATTACAAATTTTCCAAGAAAAGAAAGGCTCGAAGCTTTGACTGAGAACTGAAAAAAGTACAGACAGATGTGAATATTGTATTACTTCCAAAATCTGAATAACATACTATTTTTTGCTGCTTGTGAAACTTTGAAAGAAGATCTTCCACTTCCTTTTCTCTGTTGTACTTACTGGAGCCATTCTAGGCCTTAACATATTTTGTAAATCTTTGAGCAAATATTGTGGTTTCAAATGGAAAGAGTGTGACTAGAGGAATAATTGGTGCTAAATCACAGATTGGCAGAAAGACACCAAAGTTAAAACTTGCAAGAAAAAAGGTATAAAGAATAACACTGATTTTGAGTTTGGGTAATGAAAAAAGATCCTTAATGGGAAATAGGCTGCAGAGAAATAAAGTTAACTCTAAGGTTGTTTTCTCTGTGTTCCAATACCATCAATTATTTGAACATCTTCTTTGCTTAAAAGTAATTGCCTTTTTTTTTTTTAATAGGACCTAATTTTTAATGGGGAAAATTTGTTGGTTTTTTTTTTTTTTTAATCAGTCCTTTTCATCCTAGGTTAATTTGCAATGTGTACTCATTTAATTTTAAATTAGCAACAAACAAATTCTATTGATTTATATTTGGAAGGTCATGTGAGTAATGTTCTGCAGAAGGAGAAGTAACAGCCATGAAACCATGAAGCTGCTGCATCTCTGGAAGATAAAAATTTGGAAATCACTTTGAAACGCAGTGTCATTGGAAAGATGCGAGTACGTTGATTCCATGTCATACAGAACTCCTGTCTATTCTTTTATAGTCCATAGAGTGCTATTCCATGAGTGTTGATGGCAATACACAGTCACATCGTTCTCACTCAGTCACAGAATAGAATAATTTTAGTATTTATAAGAGCTATTTAGAACTTATGCTGATAACGTCTTCTGAAAATTCATGATTACACAGCAGTTTAGAGGCAAAGACACCAGGGACTATTACTTGATGTGATCATGCATGGCTGTGAGGGAGTCGTTCTGGGCCCTTCCTTGGTTACAAACTGGTCACAAGGGAAGGCCTAGACCAAACAACCACAATGGCACAATCTGGTTTGTAGAATTATAAATGTAATCTGATGTTTCCAGCATCTCCTGGATATAAATTCAGGGCATCCTTCAAAAACTCCCTCACTTTCTTGAAATCTCTTTGAAGTGTCATCTCCTACCTACCTTTACATCTACCTGGGACCTGTAACAGAGCTTCATAACCTCCAGTCTCAGCCATTGCCTCTTTCAGGCTAAACACAATAGCAAAGTGATAGGATCTTATGCCATTGAAATTGTGTCTCTTTGTGATGGCATCAGTTAATTTAAATAGCCATGATACATATGAGTACCTATGAGCCCATCCATAACTAAAAAGCTAACCCAGAGATTTTAAAAAAAACAAATCTGATTTCAATCTACACATCAAAAAGCAATTGAAAATAATATCCTGATGGAGGACAGAGAGAAAGGGAAGATCTGCCAAATACAGCTATTTGGGGAAACATGATGAAAGAGAATTTTAATAAAAAATGTTGCTTCACAGAGAGTACAGTATCTTGATGAACTACTTTCCCAGAAGTCATTAGGAAACTGAAAGCAGTGTTCAGAAAATCTCTGACTGGGTGCAGTGTGCTGCCGTGCATCCTGATGCTTCTGCAATACACAGATTCAAGACAGAAAACACTGCCACAGGTCCTGGACTGCCTACCACAGAAAACTACAGACTGCACAGCTTGTGGCTCTCTGGGCTTCTTCATAGTGAGACCACAGAAACCATGTTCCTACTATAATTTTAGGTTACGTGCTGCAGAGTCATGACTGTCAGTCTGGAAGCATAAGGATCTAGAGAAGTTATGAAGTACTAGTCCAAGAGGACATATCATTAAGAAAATGTTATTAGCATAATCATCAAAACATTTTAGAAGATATACTCTTCCTAGAATGAGGTGGAGTCTGAGGTAAAACTTTGATTAATAAAACTGCCTCCATTTATTCTGTCTCTCACACCATCTTTTAATGTCAGTTTTCAAAGCTGTGAACTAAAGCAACCCATCACGTTTGGATGTGCACGGCTTGTCTCCACCTTACAGCAAATGGAAGTAGAAGTTCAGCTATTTGTTGTCCATTCTATAAGGTCAATTTGGATAAAAGCAGCATTTTAAAAATTAATGGTACAATGTAATTTCTCTGTTTAATTGGTATTAAAATACTCAGGCCTTACTCAGGTTGATATTCAGACTATAGGGAGGGAGGAGTGTTTGTTTTGTTGCTTCTTAGATGATTCCTAATGCAACGGTTTGTTGTTATTGAATTCATTTAACAAATTTGTCATGGTGAATATTAAGCACTTGAATTTACTTGGGAGCAATATGTTACAAGATGTATAAAAGCTACAAAATGTATAAAATTATTCATATGTATGGGGCTAATGAAATCAACAAAGTTAAATTGATAGGAACAGTTTTGTTCCTATTTATTGTAAGCATAATGGGTTCAGAATAGAAAAAGAATTGCTCAAAATATTCTAAGTGTTTGTATCTGGCAGCTGGCTCTGGATGCTTGGTTTCCTCCATTGCTGGCACTTGGGAGATGAGTATTTGGGGTACACAGCCCTTCTGCTGCTGCAGGTGTTTAGACATTCACCAGAATACAACCCCATACTTAGACATTGAATCCATTCAGCAACTGGCCCTTGGATCCTCTCAACTCTGGCTGCTTTACACACAACAGACAGCACATGTAATGGGTCTCTCAGTCGACCCCCAAGCTCCACAATACTTGGATATTCTGGTCCCTTCAACAGGTGATTTGAAGATGCTCTGGTCACACCAGTATCTGGCACACACTTACAGCCTCCTTGACGCCTGCCTCCCATGCTGTTTGCAGAGAAGTCTGGGTCAATGGTCACTGAGAATCACACACATGTATATCCATATGTACCTGTGCAACATGCACACACCCTGCAACACAGGTTTGCTCTGTTCAACGCCCTCAGTCACAGTGTCTCCCCTGCCCACGCTGGGATACCTGTAGAATCATGGCTTTCTGTGAGACATGAGTTCAGGATTGCCTTGAGAGAGTGAGTCAGTATGTTAGCAGAGGGTGAGAGGAAGAGATGGGAGTGAATGTACACACATGTTGTCAGAAGGTGCACAAACTGACCTTGGAATTCCAAAGCTCTCCTAAGTCCTATTCTCACTTGTGTGTAGAACAAGTACAACAGAATAGAACTAAAAGAATATAACTAGCAGAATAACTAACAGAATAAAATCTAAAAGAAATCAGGTAAGTAAGCACAACTTTTCTGGAAAAGTAGAAAAAGAGCATACAAAGAATCCAAAAAACAGCAGCAATTCAAATGCAATCTACTGTATTACATTGTTTGTAATTCCATTCCAAATATGATTTTAAATAATCACAAGACTATATTATAAAGACAGTCAACCAACTAAGTGACACATAACAATTGTTTTTATAAATGTCACTCATAAGTATTTGGCCTCATTTATTTAAACATTCGATGGTCTTCTAAATAGGACATTCAACTTTCAAATGTAAGTAGAATTCTCTCAATGTAATCAGGGCAATTAAATGTATATTATTAAGGGTTTATTCAGTTCTTTTAATCATTGAACAATTTATAAGTCGGTTTCTTTTATCTGGAACTTGGATCCTTGAACACAGAACACTTGAGGGATCGAGCATCATTTTCATTAACTGTAATTTCTTTGAAGTAAAATCTTCAGTCTATTGCAGTATAATTCCATGTTAATTTGAATCACTGTTCTGCTTTGCCTGCAATGAGCTTTATTTTTACAGCACTTGACTGGAACTGTGAATTACAGACAAAACAGATCCCAAAAACGTGAATTGGCACAGGTGTAATTGGCACAGGGTGCAGCTGACTTTTTTCTTTCTTCAAATTTATCTTGTTTTATGAAAAAGCACTGCTGGTATCTGCACTGGCTATAAAGCAATTCATTCTTTTTCTAGGTTAGAGCTCCACTTGGTGGTTAATTGCAAAACACATAACACTGTAGTTAACTTTATTAAAAAAAATTTCAAGTATACTCAAGGTTATCTTTTTAATTTAAGAAATACTAATTAAAAAACCAAATACAAAAAAACCCCAAAAAGCCCAATGATAGCAAAATGTGTTCTTCGCCTGTACAATAAGCCAAGAAGAGCATTTTTAAAGATGGGAATACATTGTTCCTTGAAGTAGATGCTGATAGAACTTCTGTTTTTCCAAATTATATGACAAAACATTCTTATTTGAGCTTGACAGATGAGCTTATTTGAGCAGATGACACAGGAACCACCAAACTTCTCTCACAGTAATAAGGAGAGGTGATTCTAACTTTCTGCTTATTTGTGAGGAAGATGGGAAAGGAAGAAAAGAAAAAGATAAGTATTTGGATTTAAAATCTTATGTGTCATTAATTCGTTAAACCCCATGTATTCTGTGCAATATAGCTAAAGAGTATATCACTATTTCCCATCTGTCAAAATCTATACTAAGTAAAATTTTCAGATTCTCAGATTTATAATCTAAAACAATAAGGTAATATTTACTTCTCTGTTTTACAAACAAAATTTTGCTCACTGGAAAATTGACAACAGGAAATTATTCTTTTTCATTTAATTCAGTGGTTTTGGTATCAATTAACTGCTTCCACTTCATCACAAGTTTTCATGATGACAACTTGGAACAACGTAATCATGCTCTTAGTATTGTGTCTCCTGACATTCTCCAGTACCCTCCAGTCTGAATATCTTCTAAATGAAGAAGATACATAGACAAATCATGTCCATAGTGCTTTATTCATTATTTTTAAATAGGCAGTGGGCACAAACTGAAACACAGGAGAAAAAACTTTTTTATTCTGTGGGTGACTGAACATTGGTACACGTTACCCAGAGAGGTTGTGGAGTCTCTCTCTTTGGAGATACTCAAAAGCTGTCTGGACACGGTCCTGAGGAATCCAGATCTGAGCACCCTACTTGTGCGGGGCTGTCGGACCAGATGTTATCTAGAGGTGTCTCCCAACCTCAACAATTCTGTGATTCAGTGATTTTGCTTAAAAGAAAATCTCTGAAAACTTGCATTTATGAGAATAAAAGGTATCTTATGAAAATCCCTACGAATCCTTGTTACTTCTACTGCTGGCTTTAGTTTTTCTTCATAATATTTTTCATTGTCAGGCAACATTTGACTGTTGCAGTAGCTGTTTAACTCTCTTTTGGAAACTTATCGGGGGGTTTTATGAGCTTTTCCTTGCAGCTCTTAGAAAACTAGAGTTTGGAGAAATCAGATGAAAACATTTTTCTATAAATTCTCTCTAGTATGCTTATTCTATATAAGATTTTTTTTTTAAAATTCCTGACCTTTGGGTGTGGAGTTTTTATATAAGCTTATAGAGGACTTTAAAATTGATAACTCAGAAAGAAAACAAAGAAAGCTACTTGTTTAATTGCCATCCTCTAGGATAACTGTGGCATTCTTTAATTATTTACTGAAATTCCTATAGCCTCTAAATATACTCTGTATTAGTCTGTGATAAGTTCTGTGATTAGATGCACTGCTATTTTGAAGAATAAAACCTATGATTCATCCAACACATGCATAAACCCTCATATTTTTATAAGGCTTTTTAAAAATATTGCTTTCATTTAGTAATGCATATGATTTTATTCTTTATAGCTGTCTCTTAAGTATAACCTTTGAAGATGAAATACATTCACATAAGTAAAAAATCTACAAGTTCTGTCTGTACAATTGTGGTAGAGAAACAGTCATAGATTAGATGTTAAACTTAATTCTGAAAAACATCCAAAACCTTATACTTCTTTAACATTTTCTTAACACATCATTAATTCTGTATTATGTTATTAATATTGTGTCCTAGTTAGGACAGCTGAAGACCAGTTCATCATGGTGGGTGTAACCCAAAACTGTGTATTCTATAACCTTCCATGCCATTTCCCAGAAACTAGACTATTGTTGTCAATAGACTATTTGCACCCTCTGCCCATAGAGCCTGACTCCTCAGGCTATAAACTAGGTGTTAAGAGGTCTGTGAAATAGGAGGATGCTCTTGTCCTCACACCCTTTGTGGAACTCCCCGCCCTGAGGGGAGCACTGAACATTCCTGCCTGAACTGGAGGATATATAATCTTGGAGTCTTGGAACATTTTTCAACCCACTCGTGGGATCCAGAGGAAGGCTGGAGTTCATCGCTCTCAACCAGACTTAGACCACCACTGGACTGCCAGTGGTGGATCACCAGTTCTGGCCAGACTGCAGCAGCTCTCCCACCAGCAGGTTCTTCCCCTCTCCCTTTACTTTGGACTCAAACAGGGCCCAAGGAAAACCACTTTGTTCATGCCCCAGGGTACTGGGTTATACATTTGGGTTTTGTGGGTTGAGACCAATTGTTTGTTTGTATGATTGTACTTACTGTATTATTTTAATAAATTGTTATTCTGATTTATAATCTCTCCTTTGAGTTGAGTTCATTTCCCCTGCTGGTTAACTCTTAAACCAGCACATATTGACAACAAAACACTTTAGTGTGATGGTTAAAATACTTAAAACTAGGATAAAAATTCTGCATGCAGTGGCTTACATGCAGTGGCTTACAAAGTTAGAATGCTTGGAGTAAAGTACAAAGATAATTTACAAAAATAAGGAAGTTCATTATGCTTAATATCAAGTTTATTGTTTTTCCTTCAGAATTCCAAAAAGGGAAGGAAAAGTCTGAAACTGCTGCAGGTGTTAAAAATCAGATTTGTGAAAGTGTATATTTTTCAAAAATCTGAAGAATTAGAGATCATGTAAGATTTCTTACACCTATTTTTATTCACCTAAAAGTTATATATGTCTGACCTCTCCTATAACTCCCTCACTGTTAATGGGAGAAAGTAGGCTGGATTTGAAGTACATTGGATAAAGCAATCTTGTGGGTCTACCTAAGAAGAAGGTGAACTGTCTTAGGGAGGCATCAAATTTATCTCTGAATGAGGGCCTGAATCTCCATCTAGACCACTCATTTCGGTGAGTCTGTGAGTGTTCTGTGGCCCTGAGGCTGAGTAACAGAGTCACCTCCAAAAAGATTTTAGGGAATGGTGTTTTGCTCACACTGACTCCTCAACTGTTCTCAGATAGTCTTCAGAAAAGGCGAGCTGTCTTAGAATGAAGTCATGCCAGGGACTGTGAAATAAATGATAGTTATTTGTGCCAAGGAAAGTGTTGAAAAACTACTTAATTTACTGAAATAGGTGTAGTTATTAGTTTTTACTTTCAACTCAGATACTTTTTGTACAACTCCAACAATTTATACCTGGAAGTGCTACACATAGCATTTCTGAGTGCCAAATTTTGGTTTTTTTAAATGAGGCTTAGTTATGTATGAACCAGCCTCATGAACTCACCTTGTATGATAAATCCAAAAAGTCAATACAAATATAAAGAGACTGGGTTTTACTAGAAATTCTTTATGGAACTTTTTACCACAGAATTAAAGTGGAGTTTAAATGTCTCAAAGTGGCCTTCATATAAAAACTATTTTTTATAATTCCTGGCTGACTACCATATAATTCTAAAAACTTTTGAAATGAGATGTTAACAAAGATTTGCTCTCTTCTCCAAACATAGTTATTACACAGAGAATTAAAAGGTAAAACAATAAAAGGTTACATCTTAGAGAAACTGGGGTTTAGGTGGAATTAGAAAAATGGTTGAAATTTCAAACTAGTAAAACAACTGGATTATCTTTATATATGCACCAACAGCATTTCAAAAGCTTGCTAATATTTTAGATTTTTTTTAACATACTTTTTATATTCAGTTCACAATAAAGCAGTAGATAAAAGAGAAATGATTAGCATAAGACTTTCAAAAGATTATTGATAGAGTAACTCAAGAAAAAGATCCCTTAAAGCTAAATCATATAGTGAAAGGCAAATAATAGAGATTACAATCTAGCTGAAATATGAGAAAGATGAAAAATAATTAATTTTCTGCCTATCAGAAGAATATTATGATTATTCTTATATTAATTAACAATTAAAAAAAAAAGAAAAAATTTAATCACTATAATAATTTTCATAAGTATTTCTGCCAGCTTTGTGGTTTAAATAGAAAATCAAACATATAGATATTTGAAAAATAGCTATTGCACTTTACCATTAGTATTTTCATGTCGGTTTTTCACCATCATCTCTTCGTTTCTGGTTAATACCAGTTTGTTCATGTGACAATAAGGAAAAGAAAACCAGAGTTACAGGGAGCTTAAATATAATGCTAATAACTAGACTATAAATAAATTTCACCAAAAATTTAAATTATATTTCACTTTATGTGAAAATAAATGAGAAGAAAGATGTACAAAACTATAAATCATATATGGAATACAAATACCTGTTTTATTTCATGGTGTAGAAAAACTAGAAAGGAATACTTACTGATATTACAAAGGAAATTAATTCAGTACTGGCAAAAGGGATATTGTTCAAATACACTGGCACTGCAACATAGAAATCAGAGACATAAACTATAGAGGTTCATATGGAATAGTTGATATTTCATAGATGTTTATTTACTATATTTCTATTTCTAAGTCATGATAATAAAGCTTGGTGTACAATTGTTATTTCTGGACCAAACCAAGATAGTCTCTCATTTTCAAGCAGCAAAAAACCCCTCTGGACATACACTTTATCTTAGCTGTCTCATGAGAGATTTTGTACAAACTTTTACTAGTCACAAGGAGATAATGCTTTTCATAGCACATCTTGAGCTTTTTCTACTTGCCCAGAGAACTTAAGACATATTTATTATTTTCTTTTATTTTTTTTCCCCGGAGATTGGATTAATGCATGTCTCATATATTGTTAACACATGTTCAAATCCATTTGGTGTTTTATTTACAAAGAATATAGTAACTGTCATACTTCAAAATGATACATTTTTTCTCTGAATGGGGCCAAAAGGAACATTATAAACCAAATCCTTCCAGAGGACTTTACTCTTTGCTTCACAATCTTTCCTGCTGACACATTGCCTGAGGTCAGATCTGAAGCAGAATGAACATAACCAGCAACCTGGAAAGCCCAGCAGTTGTCATGTAGTTCAGTCTGTGAGTATGTTCATGTGCATGCCTCAAAAAGAACCACCAGACACAGAGAGATGTGAAGTGCCAGAAAAATATGTTCTACAATTTACGACTTTTTGCAATTTAACAATGAGGGGTTTTGGTGTTTTTTTCCCCTTTTTTGTGTAGAGAAGGTTTAGTGGGATTGCTTATGATTAAGTTCAGGAACTAACCATCAGCTCTCCTTCTCTCCTCTATGACCTCTTTATTTGCAGTCTTGGTTTCTGTCAACGTGGTCTTTTCGGTTTTGCTTTTCGGTTTTGTTTGATTTGGTTTTGGTTTTGTTTGGTGTTTCTCTTGTAGTTGCAGCAATCTGAGGTTTGTTGCCTTCTGTATCTGGGATGTTCCTTCTTACCTTTTTCATGATCAGGCAATTTGTTGCCTCCCCTCTGTCCCCCAGTAATCACACAGTCTCTTCTTGAGGTGCAGACTCTATCCCCTCATAGTAATTCCTCTAGTGTTCCCCTTTTTATACCCTGAAGTCTTATCATCTCCTCTGGAGCATTCTCTCTTGCTTTCCAAGGTAGGGCATAATCCTTCAGATGCCAGAATCATGGAACAGCCCAGGCTGGATGGACCTTGAGAGGTCATCTGGTCCAAATATTTTATGGGAAAACCAACTTAAATGAGGTTACTTAACACCATGTGCAGTCTTGTTTTCAAAAGCTCCAGGGATAGAGACCCCACCATGTCCTTGGGGAGATTGTTCCAGTGACTGATTTTTCTCACTGTGACTTTTTTTTCTTATGTCAAGATGAAACTTCTCCTGGTGTAACTTTCACCCATTGCTTCTTATCCTTGTTGTGTAGAGAGAAACTGTCCTCTCTGTAGCCACCCTTTAAGTACTGGAAAACAGTGATGCCCCACATCCACAGAAAATCCTACTTTGTTGTAGAAAGTGATCAAGTTGGTCAGGCTGCCAGACGTTTCCATATGTCACATTGCTTCTCAACAGGGAGTCACTGGACGCATGCCCAGATGTGTTTGTTGAAATTCTTGAACTTCTCATTGACAGGGTGTACAGTGGCAACCTCCTAGATATCACTAAGGAATGAAAAGTCTAGTCCAAGATCTATTTCCATTGAATAGACTAGAAAATGAGCAAAGTAGAGCAGAGACAAGCTCCACAGAATGGCATTCAAACTGCAATGTGAGTGAACCCAAGAGCAGAAACTAGCCCACGTGCTTTGCTTTAAAATATAGACAATAATGAATTTCCCTTCACAATATTTGCCTTGCAAATTGAGGTCCTTAGTAGCATGAATAGGCACTAAGTTTATAAGCAATAAGTAGGCTATCACCACACATTCCTGCAGAAAGACTTGTGGAAGTGTACCAAACCTGATCATGAACAAATAGAACTTAAAAGTTTGGTGGATTAATTCAGAGGGAAAAAAAAAATGCTGAAGAAGGTTTATATAGTTGAAAATACTTTTTGTTTTGCTTTGTGTTTTGGTTTCAGTTTTGTTAGTTTGGACTTGGGTTTTTTGTTTTGTTTTGGGTTTTTTAGGCATTTATTTGTCTGCTTTTGTTTTGATTTTTACCCCCAGATATTCCTAAAAAAGATTTTTATCTGTACGAATCATTTTATTTTGGTTATTTTGAGTAGAGACTTTGAGGGTTGAAAAGAGGGGCAGCCATGTCAGACACATTTAGATGAAATGAGAAGAGGTAGCAAAGTAAGTACTTCTTAAGGTTTTCAAATTTTTCTGAGAAACAATTAAGTATGGAATTTTAAGTATGAATTTTTATTTTTAAAACCCCCCAGCCAAACAAGCAAACAAAAAAAAAAAAACCAACAAAAAGTCCATATGAAATATAATCACTCCTGCTACAGTTTAGAAAAACTCGGTGACAGGCAAACATCATTTCAACACCAATTCCCCAGGTAATGCTTTATATCTGACGTTTATTAGACCTGCCTTTCCCAACAGACACAGCTCTATTTTCAGACAGCTCCTAAATCCTCCAAAGAAGCTATCACTCAGTCATTGCCTCTCCACTTCTGGGGAGAGCAATGTGCTTTCTGCTGCCAGGCTTTGCCTCGGATTGAACACAAGCACGCACTGCCCTGTGCCGGCCCGTCTCCTTTCCCCTGGGTGGCACTGCTGTACAATGCATTCCCAGCAGAGACACAGGACAGAGCCGTGCAGTGACATTGCTGTGCCGGGCAGAGAGAAGGACACCACACCAGTAACAGAACGTGTGGAGAACAGCACCCCGTCAGACTGAAGATGGGAAGGAAACAGCTCTGCATGCCTAGAGAGGCGATCATGCAGGACCAGTAGGAATAAGTTGGTAGGAATGTGGTTTAAATACACTGCTAAGACGGTAGGACCCAATTCAGCTACAACAGGGATGATACAAACACAACTGGTTCAAGTCCTGTGAAGGTTTTGACTGGGTTAGAGTTAATTCTCCTCGTAGTAGCTGGTATGGGGGTGTTTTGGTTTTCTGCTGGAAACAGTGTTGATAACAAAGGGATGGTTTTGTTATTGTTGAACAGTGCTTACACAGAGTCCAGGCTTGTTTTGCTTGACACCTCACACCACCATCAAGCACGCTGGGAGCACACAGGAAGTTGAAAGGGAACACAAACAGGACAGCTGACCCCGGACGGCCAAAGGGATAGTCCATAGTATATGGCATAATGCTCAGCATATTACAATATTAATATGTAGTCGGTGATGTACAGTCTTAGTGTAAAGGTTGTTAATAAAATCAACTTGTGTTCTTGTATTTTATTAGATTATGTTTCTCTTAACTATTTCATCAGCAAACACCTGAATCATTATCACAATCTCATCCATTTTTTATTCAATTTTTTCCTTTTCTATCATCTTGAAATCTTGGAAAATATTGTAAATAGCACTCATCTAATAACTTTGATGTTAAGCAATGGACAAATCATCAGAGATTACCTTTTGCCTATATAGGAGACAGTATCAGTATCTAGATTTGTTTTTTTTTTTAACTTTTACATGAAAGGTATCAGGGAATTACACTACTGTATGAAATATGAAGAGACTTTGTCCTCTTTGTTGAAAGAGACTTGTCAATCAACTGGTTTAAGTGGAGGGGACTGGGTAGTTCAGTCTCTTCTTCCTGGGCTACTGGAGACAGCAGGAAAATGACCAGCGCTTTAATGAGTAGCCACTGAGACTAGTTTTACTCTGGTTATTAAAGAGCAGAAATCCCATCTGATTCAAACCTTACAGGCAGATTGGTCTCAGAGAAAGCTAGCTGGAGTTGTCACAAATAAACATAGGGACAAGTTAGCTAGCAGTATTGGAGCTCACGGATCTGATTACTCAAATTTTATTCTTTGCCCTTTTTATTTCAGTATATATGTCCTCAGTGTCTTTCCTGGTGCTGAGAGTGAAATTAAGACTAGGACTGAGACCATTTTCATGGCCTTTTCCTGTAGAACTTAGTCTATGACTAGATTTCAAAAAAATATTGTGACACACAGAGTGGCAATATTTAAAGTAGAGGGACTGAGCATCATGGATAGTATTCATAACACAAGAGTTTCTAATGTCCAAGACATTGCTATTTTATGGAAGTGGAATAGACATGTTTGGCATTCAGAAAATCCAACCAATTTAAAGATGTCACACTATATAGCCAACAGAAAATATCATAGGGAAAGTTTAAGTGCCACTCTTTCAGACGTGTGGATTTTCCCTTGTCAGAGGCAGAAACAGTTCTGAGTCCAGCAAAGCATTTAGAATGGTGAAGGCTTTCAAGCATTGACTTCCAAAAGCGCTGAGCATTGGATACTTCTAATAACTTCAATAAAACCTGCTGTTCCTGCATCTCTTATCAGACTAAAGGGACGTATCTGAATATGTGTCCATCTGTGTGTGTGTACAAGGGAAGAAAGGGTTAAGTCTCTATTTCTCATCCTGCTTTGATAAGTATTATTAGACTGTATCTAGAAAATAGCCATTTCTTCTAATGAGCAGTTGAGAATTAAAATTAGCAGGCAAAAAAATTTCTGATGACACATAATGAGAACATTATAAGGAGACAATTCAGGATGAAAATCATTCAGAAACAAACAAACAAAACTCCTCATGAGAAATTATTTTTGGTATTATTTTATGTCATACATCTTTGAGTCTGGGAATTTCTGCATTTTATTTTGTGTGGCAACATACTTTGACCCCAGCTGGCAACTAAGTGCCACACAGCTGCTCACTCACTCCTCCCCACCCCACACATTGGGGGGGTGGAAGGAGAATCAGGAAAGAAAAGCAAAACCAAATTCATGGGTTGAGCTAAGAGCAGTTTAATAATTGAAATAAAGTAAAATATAGTAATAAAAATAATATTAACCATAATAATAACAAAAATAATATTAATAATAATTATGATTGCTAATATTATTTTTATTGGGGCAGTTCAGGTCAGCTGCCCCAACTTTTCCTTCCCAGCTTCTTGTACACCTGCTCGTTGACAGAGCATGGGAAACTGAAAAGTCTTTGACTTAGAGTAAGTTTGACTGAGTAACAACTAAAACATCAGCATTATTCTCATGCTAAATCCCAAACACAGCACTGTACCAGCTACTAGGAAGAAAATTACTCTATTCCAGCTAAACCCCTCTTATTTGTCAGCTTCTGATGCCTGTTCCAGTGTTCAAAACAAAAAATCAAATCCACCGGTCTAGTCAGTGTATTTCCTGAACCAACAATCCAAGGAACAAATCAAGAAAGACACAAGAGCCTAATCATTCTGCAAGTTAGAAATATTCTTTTCCCTTGTCTCTAAAATATAATTTGTAATAAATGTGGGACTTTTGCCTTATAAAAATTGTTCTTGCTTTCCCTTTAAACACTTACAAAATCCTGGAACTGGATGTTTGAAAAGTCTGAAAACTCCCAAGTTTTAACAAAAATTTCTTCATAAGTTCCATGAAACATTTTCATACACTGTTGGTCCAAAAGGCTCAAGAGATATAGTTCATTAACAGGTAATCCAGATCCAAAACCAAGCAAGCAAGCAGCAACACTCCCCACACACACACACTGTAAGGTACACTTAGGATAATCATGAACAATCTCTTTCCTTTGGTGAGGAATAATCAATACTGCATTTCAGACGTGATATGAGAACAGATGTCACTATTAGATATATTTTCTTTCAATGTAATCCTAACATTTTTTGCAGCAACTGTTCTTCTTTGGTACATTATCCTCTTGAAATGCTATTGCACATCATAGTAAAACTGTGAAAGAGGAGTGATCTATGATCTAAAACACAATTTAAAAAAGAGCATGCCATTGTGGCCAAAAGATCAGGTGTTAAAGTATATGCCACTATCAGCTCATCAGGAAATACTCCAGACTGGCAGCTGTGCCCTGCCCTTCTGTTTCAAAATCCCATGTCTTCTGGCAATATATTGCATATCCATTAGATACATCTTCAATAACTCACAACCTGAGCTCATTATAGCTAACAATTGACACGAGAAAGTCTGGATAAAAAAAAAGAAAAAAAAAAGAAAAGTATTAAAGTTCTTAGTACTTAAACTTCTGCTCTCAGCAGTTATTTCTTATGTGATGCCCAGCCTATGGAATATTTTTAGAGGATAAAGAGTACTTGGACTAACATAATTGTAATTTAGGCCATAAAACGTATTATCTTACCACATCTGACAATATTTGTATCATTTACAATGATTTCTCTTGCTGTTCTTAAGCAAGTTGTGACCTAAAATAAAGCCACTAACTAAAAATATATATAAATACAAAAGAATGTCTGCAAGTTATTTGTAAGAAGTGCACTTTTAGCTTATCCATGGTCCGTTTAACCCACTATTACCTAGGGGAAAAATTGTTCTCCTGTTTTTTACTTTTGGTTTATGTTGACTGTTGTGTCATGAGTGTTCTTGATACTCTCCAGCTTCACAACTATAAAATAGCAGATACCTGTATCTGCTTCCATAACAAACATTGTCTTGGCAACAATAAGCATTGTAAGGGACTGACTGTAAGGGCAGACTGAAAATAAATTCTTTTAAAAACCCCCATGTTTTAGGGGAAAAAAAGAGTACCCTTATATTTACAACTGCCTGATTTCCTTAGGAAGAAGCAAAGGATAGATGACACATTGATTTAAAAGAAAGGCTATGAAGAGAGTAAGAAAAAATGCTTTTATCAGGAGCTTAGAATCTCAAAACGAGTAACAGCTGATGCCAAAACCAAACTAATTAATGATGGTCTGATGAGAGTAAATGTCCCCTGGAGAAGAAACAAAATAGAGCAGTGATAGAATTAGAAAGAGAGGAAAAGATAAGGGTTAGAGGAAAAAAATGCTATGATATAAAAGCCCTGTATTTAAGTAAAAGCAAAGCTCTAGTTCATTAAACAGCAATGCTCATGCATCTTGCAAAAACTTCTACTGTTTCCATGGTACTTGTCACAGGAGTGGTAAGTTTTTGGGGAGACAAATTGTACCTTTGGGGAACATGAACTTACATGTGTCTATGCGGCAATAATTAGTGAATTTTGGTTTAGTTTGTTAAAAAAGGAGGAAAAATGCCTCTAGATTTTTTGTACAAGTTGTACCATTCATAGGAAATCAAACTTAGATACAGCAAATAAACTTATTTTCATGCATAGTTGCTGTGTTTACTTGAATTGATCAGACTTTACAGAATCACAGAATCAATTAGGCTGGAAAAGAGCTCTGAGGTCATTGAGTCCAAACTTTGACCAAACACTACCATGTGAACTAGACCGTGGCACTAAGTGCCCCATCCAGTCTTTCCTTAAACACCTTGAGGGACTTGACTCCACCACTTTCCTAGGCAGTCCATTCCAATGTCTAATCACCCTTTCTGTGAAGAAATTCCTCCTAATGTCCAACCTGAACCTCCCCTGGTGCAGCTTGAGACTATGTCCTCTCATCCCATCTCTAGTTCCCTGGGAGAAGAGGCTGAAACCCACCTGGCTAGAACCATTGTCCACATTCATGGAACGTTTACTTACAAGAATAGTCCAGTAGGGTGCTTTTTCAGAAATACTGTAGAGGAATACCATTCTCCCTCCGCATCTCCGGACATGAGCCTTGGCAGCTCAAAGAGATTCCCACTTTTCCTGCCTCATGCTCACCCAGCATTTACTGTAGTCACTGTGCAATTCTGCTACACCATTTTATAAAATGTAGAACCCCATCTTAAAACATTCATGGCATGTCCTATCTACATTTTCAGCATAAGGAAAATTCTCAGATGTGATGTCATTGACTGGACTCAGGTTCAGACCTTTCAGTCTTTTCCTCATCTTTTTCTGAAGTTTGACTCTAGAACACAGAGAAGCAGAGTTGTTAATATTTTTTTTTCTGTCAGGTTATCTGTTGTGAGCTGAAGTGCTCCTGCATAGAGCAGGAACGTGCTCTGTCCTCCTCAGACTGCACAAGCAAGACATGATGGCACGTCCTACAGCCATTTTTCCATCTTTTCCCATGCCTCTATTTGGCCTAGGCACTAAATGTCTGTTCCTTTTGCCAGGGCCATAAAGACTAAAGTGATTATTTTGAAAGGGGAGGGTGGTTTGCCTTTTTTTTCAAGAAACAAAGCACCTGGTCAAATTTGATATGTCTTACTCATGTTTTGAAATCCAACTCTTCATTTTATAATTGTTTTGGTTTGGTTTTTGTTTTGCTTTGCTTTGGTTTGGTTTTTTTTTTTTTTCCAGGAAAGTAAAAGCTAACAGTCATCTTTCAAGGGCCAGAAAAAGAAAACATTCTTTCCTGTGTGGTCCTTTGGATGTTGCTGAAGACACTTACTGGAGAGACCAAGCCTCTTGGTCTAGCTTTCAACACACAGAAAATGGTCACTTGGCAGGGGTCTGGGCCTCCCTTACTTCCCTTGTGTGGACTGCAAGTGGAAGAATTTAGTAGCACATGAATGTAGGAACCCTTTCCACTTTCCAGAAACACTCCAGAGATTAACTGTTGCCTATGCTGACAGCAATTGGCTTTGAGACTGAAAAAAATCAGACTGAAAAAAACCATGAGCATCTACACTTGGCAGTGCAGGTGAGGGCTTTCCTGCCTCTTCCCTCAGGTATCTGGCCTGAACTGAACAACACAGACCAAGTCACTCTTCAAAGGAAAATTAATCCAGATAACATGTTTATACTCTCCATCAATCCTATAAAACTGAAGCCTCAAAAAAATGTTTTTAAAACCCTAGTCCCCAGAAACTGTTTAGACTGACTCTTTTTTTTAGCCTATTAGGGGTCATAATCAGCAGCTCTGCCTCAAAATTCTAACTTGTGGTGGAAAGGAAAATTAGTGTTTTCAATGTAGTTGTATTCATGAAATGGTTATCCAGTCTAACCTTCTAACCTGCTAGATTTGCCACCGAAACCAGTGATGGTAGATATGACAGCAAGGGTCCCTGAGTAAACAAAGTTAACTGTTCTGCAGAAATTTAGCTCAAATGTCTCCACAGCACTTCGCAGTATCAACATATGTCTCATCAAAATTAATAATTATTTTTCAGAAGTCTTACTAAATTTAAGTTTTATTTTTCTGTAAGAATTCCAGATTTTTGAGTCCACTGTGAGAAAATTATCTTTCTTCTTTAATAACAGTATATTGCTAGTCCTTACAATATTAGAAATAATTTGAAGATGTTTAGTTTCTAAATTTCTAAATTTTGAAAACTCATCCTAGGGAATCCAGCTAAAGTTTACTGGGTTTTAGATTATGACATTAGTAAGTATTTTTTCTCTTTAGTCTTCCTCTTTTTTCCTTTTCTCCCCACCCATCACACCCCATCCCACCTGGTAGTTAAGATATAATTTGTAAGGATGGCTAGTAAAACTGATTAACTATTAATTATTCAGTACATGTATATGGTTATGTGTGCACATAGTTATGCGATGTGTACATTGAATGCTTTGTTAGAAGGAAAAGCATGGTTAAGGAAGAAATCTGCCTGGTTGCCTTGCTTTGAGTACCTATTACTGAGTCAGGGTTGGGAGAAATTACACTCCACTATGATCGAAACAACAGGCTCAAGTGGGAGAATTTTTGTGTAAATGGTAAACTGGGGAATTTTTTAGAGATTTTTCAGGTTTCTGGGAGGAAAAAAGAGTATCTTAATACCAGGGTGGTAATCCTGAGTCACCTTCAGAAGTAATAGAGAAGATTTTCCAGGGGAGAAAAGGGATCTTGTCTGGAATTTATTACAATACACGAAGCCAATAAAATTGCTTAAAAAAAAGATGAGCAGGGACAAGGATGTAGACTCTTTAATATCATTTAATATCAAGTCTGTGTCATCCTGCAGGCATGACTTTCTGGTTTTTAAGATTTAATATGGTACAATCTCGTAATTTACAAAAATTTACAAATGGGGATTAAAGATGTGACTAATTCATCAACCTATTTCTGACAAATGTGAAATATTCTCTCATGTTGACTGCATTGATGAATGTAGAAACCAGGGAAAACTATTATAATGATGCACCTTTTTTTTTTAATATATCTATAAACAATCAGAAAAAGTGGTTTGTTAAAAATTAAAAACATTCCTGTGCACATACCTAGTACTAATTTACCTACTTCAGCTTACTTAGAGGGTTACTCTCACTTAGAAATTGCAATTTTCCTGACACACCTTAATCCTAGCTTTCACACCTGTCATGGTTTAGGAATGGTTTCACACATGTCTCAGTTTAGTGCACACACTGAGACTCTCCAAACCATGTACCACTTGCTCATTCCCTTCCCTCCCCCCTGCAGGGGGCTGGAGAGGGGGATAGGAGGCACAAAAAATGAAAATCACAGGTTGAGATAAGGACAATTTACTAGAAACAGCAATGAGATAAGAAAGTGAACAGTAACAGTAAACCATACTAATAACAAAATGTACAAGATAAGCAAACAATTCACATGTGATTGCTCTGAACCAGTAGCTCCCTCTATCTCGGAACCAGTGTTACCCTAATGGAAGGAACTCCTTCTCCCCAGAAGAGACTCCCTTTACCCTGCCCCCCCCCCCCCCCGGCCCCGGCCATGATGTGAGGTGGTATAGAATAACCTCCCTGTCCTGGCCATACCCCCTCTTGGCTACTGAAAAAATTAACCCTGTCCTGGCCAGAACCAAAACATCTCATTCAAATGCTTACCATTCCTGCTTTCTCAGAGCTGCACTGAGAAAACATTTAGTGCCCAAGGCTTCTTTAGAAAAGCAACAAGCAATCTTCTTTATTTCCTGCCATTCTAGTTGCTCTTTTTCTTTGTTTAAAGGCACAGGAAGGCCACATGAGTCACTGTTCCTAAATATTTTGTTAGTTCGAAGATGAAAAACAACTCCAGGCAGATTACTACATACTTACTAAACCCCTTATATAATAACATTTCACATTTTCATTTTTCCAGCTGTATTTATCTCTTTTGCTATTCAACTGCAAAATAAATAAATCTCTGTAGCATCATAATCCACAAGGAGTTTGGTATGTGAAAATGTGACAAAGTGTCACTGCAGTTTAAGAAAATGCATCTGCAAATGTCAGTGATGTGTAAAGACTTAGATTAACTCTGTAGAGGTTCATGTCCTTTCTCTGAACTTTATAACAAATGCTAGTTTCTGGACTTGAACATCAAATACATTTAAGCTAATCTTCAAAAATTAAATAACTGCGTTCAGTAATTTTGCCTTGTTTAAATCTGCCCTCAGAAAAAAAAAAGGAGGATTTGTAATGAAGTGTTAAATGTTCTTGTTTGTTTTAATTTCTTTTTAACTTAAGTAGAAATTGAGGATCAGTTTCTAAAGTTTCTATATAATTTGAATTAGGAAAAATATCATATAATCTTGCAACCACTTACACCAAACTTGTTTCCCCATGGTACATCAGTGTAATATTTCATTTTGAAATAGGAAGGTTAAATATGGAGCAGGAAGGAGGAGGGATTTTTTTTAATTGTCTGAGAAAGCCAAAAGAACTGTCAGTGGTGAGAATAGCTACTCTTTGAAGGAAATATGAATTTAATTATGAATGCAATTATTTGACTTGCTCCAAAAGAATAAAAGCAAAAACTCATTTAACCAAGGCAGGCAGTCTTTTAACAGTAATGGTCCAGAAATGTTTTGAATCACTTCTCCAATATTGAGAATAATTTGAGTTGTCCATAACTACTACATATTTTCTTTTTTTTTTTTCCTACCTCTCCAAAAGGTAGAGATTTAGAAGACTATTTAAAATACTGTGCTTTTGTTCAGCTTTGACCAAAACAGTTATTTCTCTAAGATGTTTTTTCTGGCATGATGAAGTGATCCAGATTTTGGTTGTGGGGGAAGGAGAAGGGTAAAAGGCACTTTATCACTCTCTTCCCCTATCCTAAGTAACATTTAATTTAAAGCATTAAAGGCTGTTTCTGCTCTTTATTTCAGTGGAACTTCGCCTATTGATTTCATAGAGGAGAAATTTAAGTCACTAAAATAGGTGCTTTCAGTGTGTTTGAGGAATACATTTTGTCAGTTTTATTATCTCCTAAATCTTGTATTGTCACTTTAAATCTGAGTAACCTGTATCGCAAGTGACATAAAGCTTTGCTATATGAAGTCTGCTGTTTTGAATTTATCTTATAACCTGCTAATTCAGATGGATTGCCCCCTCAAGGGCATAAAACACACTTTGTGACCCTTGCTTCTCACCTTGGCCACTGCCCTGCATGCCAGCCTCACACTCAATAGCCTGCCTGGCTAAAGCATTTTCTCTTCTGTAGGGAGACACTACAATGCCAAAAGGATCCTTCCACTGGGCATCTATAGGACTGTTACTGGATCTCTGTTGTGTTCAGGAAAAGATGGAAAGGCCATAGCCATCTTGTTTTGTCTTTGTATGGACATTTTTATGTTTTTCAGTAGCAGAAATCTACCCCATCAGGAAATAACCTTCAAGGAGTGTCACACAGACACTGCAACTGGATAGAATAAGTGAATTTTAATTTTTAACCTGAATATGTTATAGTAGCTTACAAAACTTTAACAAGTACTGAAGGAAAAGGTATCTGAAAAGAAGTAGCTCTATTTATATGGATGAGAAGATCTTATCTTTAATTCTATGCATCCTGTTAAAAATAAAAAGAGAAATGTATTGTAGTTGTAGACTGACAGGATTCAATGATGCAACAGAATAATGTAGGACCACTTTACAAGCACTCAGCTCAATCAAATACTTCAAAACTAAAACAAACTGAACATACATATTTTTTGATATATCTAAATTTTGATACCTTATATTTTTGGTACCTTACATTTTTTGGTACCTTATATTTTTCAAACTTATGTTTATATATTAAAGAACCCCTCAACATAAAGTAAAAAGTTTATCAATGCAATTTTCAGAAATAAATATCTTAATTCCCCTGGAAAAATATATTTTTTTTCTGGTTTGGTTATTACTGTCTGGTTGAGAGAGTAAGCAAGGGTTAATCCCATCACAATTCACTTTGGCTTTGTCCTGAGGGTTTCAGTGTCAGGGCAGTAGATTGTACTCAAAGTGACAATGGGGATTTTTAATTTCTTTGAACTATTTCTGAGGCAATCAGGTGTCAGGAAACATATTCTGTTTTGAACTATAAAGGAAGAGAGTGAGATAAAGAGATAAACATTAAGTCTTTAGGTTAGGAAGCAAAGGACTGGCAAGTAGATGAAGGCAGAGTCTCTGTACTGGAGACACTAAAGCTCTGTTTCACTCCCTCCTTTTCTCACCTCAAATTTATGTACTGAGTGAAGAGTCAGTTCCACAGTGTATTGAGAGATGTTCCCATCTGCACTAGCTCTTTATCTGAATGTAGTATTTTTAGTTTGTTATTTGAAAGGAATGGGCACTGTTTCAATTATATTAATTTATGGATTAAATATGAAATTGACACATTCCCATAGATTAGCAGTATTCACTCTGTGTTTAAGAAGATACTGCACACTAGAGGAATTTAGTCTTGGACTAACATATACACTGCAGAAATAGAACAGGAAGAGTGAAGTAAAATAATACATCAGAAACCAGCAGTAATATACTCTTTGAATAATCAATGGGTCTCACATGTTAGGCCCACATTGTGTTCTCTTCTTTCTTTCAGTACCATTTTATTTTTATTTAGACATTATTCGCTATGTTGTTCAAAGCTAAAAGAAACCATATTTCATTGGTAGTACACAATGAGGAAGCGAGTCCCTGCTGTAGTCTCCGGCAAGAGAAAATACAAAGGGGAATCAGAAAAGTCTATTCCAAGGTAAAGATAAAAAAAATAAAGACTTGACTTTCTCATTATTCCATCTCCTTATCTCTTCCCTTCTCCTTCCCTTTAAGCTTTTTATTCTATTTGGACTCTTTTTTTTTTTTTTCTGTGAATACAGAGAAAGTCTAAAGGGAACAAAACGATAAAATTTCAAAGCATTTGTTGTCCTAAGTACTTAGAAGTCACCAAGACTTCTACAGCACAAATAAATACTCATTGCTAAGGCACAGCTTAGGGAAAGATGCATTTTATTCATAAGGCTGAGTGTCAGAGCCTGCTCCTCTGAGAATGTATGCACAAAGTTCAAATGCAACTACAAGAGGAAATTATGTACTATAAACCAATATACTGCTTTAATTTTGACAGAATTGACAAGAATTATCTGCTGCTTTACAGTTGGTTTTCTTTTGCTTTTCTCTTAAAAAAATAAATCCTTCTTCAAGAAGAAGCAGAGGATAAAAACCTTAGTACATCTTGAAAAGAAATTCAAGAACATAGCTGGGAAAAAGACATTAGCTATTACAGCTATCTAATAACCTGAAATCAGCTCCACAATCCATAAACATGTTACATTACCATTTTGAAGTCTTTACTGTTTTTCACTGAGATGTATGCTCATGGGAATTTTACTATATACTTTTAGCAGTTTACCACTGTGATAGTGATTTAAAAATACTTACAGAAAAAGTATTTTATTAATTGCATTAATATTTTTTATTGAGGATTGCATGAAGGTCCAGACATTCTGTTGTAATGTGGCAGATTTCTGATTCCCCACGTAAGGGACCAGTATGATCCAATGGCCCTTTACTGATGCAAAGGTTTAGATTTATATTAATCTCTTGCTCCTAGCATGATGGGAAGAACTGGTGATTCGTGTGCCTCTGAATTGCACTGTCCATGCCTCTGACTTTTTTGAACTGAAGTTTATGGACCTCAGCTGTTTGCCCTGTAAAGTCTTACTGAGATTTATCAGCTTTGTGTATTCTTCTCTCTTTTTTTTTCATAATTATAATTGTGTGACCCAGTCACAGCAAATGCTATTGCAAATAGCTAATTGCAAAATGCTGTTGCTTTAGTAATCTTGATGTTAAGGAGGTTTTGAAATATGGTAACAAGCATTCCAAACCTAAAGTTTTGAATATTTTGCTTTTCACTTCATTTTAATATCTAAATCACCAGTATGGGTTAGCTTGAAAATAAGAACTCCATTTCCAAAAAGAAAATCATTACACTAAAATTTTGGTTTTGTGCTACATCAAAAAGGCACTTTGCAAAACCATATCATGGATAATTAATGGCACAAGGGTTAAAACACCCAGCTGGTTTATTGAAGACAAGGAGCTATGTCTCTCTTTTACATGATTTGGAAGAGGTATTTGAGAGCAGATGAGGCCTTAGCAGGAGTTTAAAGAGCTTTTTGACTTTTTTAGCCTTAAACCCAACATTTATTGACTGAATGTATGCAGCTGCTCTAATCCCAGTTTTGCAGCTTCTCTACTTTCTCAAGGTGCTTCTATCCCAGATACTTCTGGCCGTTTTGCCAAGAAAGTAAATCTGGTAGATAGGCTCCTAAAGCAAGAGAAACACTGAGACAGCACAAGGAACTGCATTACCTGTATGGAGCAGCAGATGCAAACTCCTGCATTGTCCTTGCTCTTGTTATCTGATATAACTCAAAGCATAACCATACGGATGGCAGCTGCACCTGATGCAGCATCACTCCTGCAAAGTCTGAGTGATAGCCTACACAAAATTTATCCAACTGGTGTGAAACATGCCTTGTCTCTGAATCAGAAAGATTTTCTTTCACTTTTGGTTTTCTTTCTGTCCTATGTGAGTATATTAACGCATAAACTGCTCCCCACTTCAAGCAGTAGTTCTGTCTGAGTAACCTCTATGAAAATGCAAAAGGGAAATGATATTTCATGCTGAAATCATGTAAATGTTTGTCTTCTGTTTCTGAACACTGAACTGTATTTTTTTTAATGTCATATTTTTAAATTTACTTAAAGCCTAGAAAATGAGATTGTACCTGTGCTAACATTATTTTTGGTAAATGTCTTTTGTAAAGAAGCTTTTATAATACAGGTAACAATTGCAAATTTTTTTCTTTTTCCTTGATTTTTATTTCTTTGGTTTGGGGTCAAAAAGAAAAATAATTTATACACAAATAAAATACAAGACCTAAAAATTATACTTTCACTAGAGGGCAGAAAATGCCTGAGTTTGTCATCTACAGAATCACATTTTAGTTTATTTGACAGAAAGGTTCTAAAACAGCTGTACTCTGAGCTGTCTAATCTCTGAATCATCAAACACCAAGTAAATCAATAATATTCCATGGTAGTCACTCTTCAAGGAGAGAATACTGTGATGGAAATGCCTTCACTTAGACAGTCATGTACTGTACCTGTACACCAATGAGTAATAATGCTTTCCAAGGAAGTCACCATGAAAAAAGAAATCTTTTCTCAGTTCTACCAGGAGTGAGACAAAAAAGCAGGAGGAGAGAAGCAGAGAAAGAGAAAGAAAGATGAAAAATCAAACCTTCACCTTCAAAAGTACCTTTAAAACGTTATTGCTTGCATTTTAATATATGTGATCAAATCTCAAAAATTATTTTATTTTATTCTATAGATAAATATTTTTTATGGAATTCAATACTTCAAGAAAGTTATTCGCAAAATTTACATATACATTTATTATTTCTGAAATATTTTTCCCATTAAAAACATTCACAAATTTTGCATGAAATAACATATCTTTATAACCCTCTGTATCACTTACAGTATTTATCCATCCACATGAAATATTCTGTATATGATTATGAGACAATAATATTATGTTACAATGCAATAAAATACACAAAGCCAAGATACTGCGTACTGAAATTACTTTCTAGCTTATGGCATCTTTTATAGGTTCAATGAAGCCCCTCTTTGTACAGCTTTAGTTTTAAGCCTGGAAAAGACAGAAAAATATATCACACAGTGTTTTAATTTACTTGTATAACTGGATTTCCAACTAAAATGGGAAATTGGTTAAGAACTTGTAAAACCAACAACTCTTAGTAAGTTCAGAATAGTCCAATGAAGTATATTCTTCACTTTAGAATTCCTCATTGGGTGTTTTCTATGACATTTTGTTGGAGTACATTGACCTACTTGAAAATTTCATCCAGCACACATATAAATTTTTTGGTCTGTAACTTCAAAAAGTATTTGCAAAGGCCCTAAATACCTGTGAACGTATTGGTACAAATAGTGCACACAGTGCCAGGATACTGAGCTGAAGGAAAAACTAGTCTTTTGACAGCAATACTTTAAATTGTTCCCTGTAACTGTTCCTGAGGAAATAAGCAAATCCTATTTGCTAACAGTATTCCCCACACAAACCTTAAAAAGGCACTTGTTTGGCCTTGCAGAGAACCTCATAGTGGGAAAGTAAATTATAATTTTGCTCAGGTTGGCATGTCTCTTAGTCTTCAATGCAAATTAACTGCTACATGAATAAGCTAAAAAATACGTGGAATATGCAACAGGTGAAAATACACTAGAATTTAATTTCTTTTTTTTTGCAGTTATTCTTTTATGTGAGCCACAGTTTCCTGAAAATAAGGCATCTAGTCAATGTAATAGCTGTTCAGTGAAGCCTCCAAAATGAGAAACACCACTTTAATCCTGATTTTAAGAGCATGGGATGCAAATGATTTCACATAACTTCATATCTCCAAGATTTAGATGTCTGTATTTAATTTAGTCAACATAGCTCCATTTTAAGGCAAGAGAGCTATGCTGATTTGCATGTGACAAGTATATTATCTTATTATAATTTATTAATTTGGGTATTCAAGGTAATTACACTATTTGCATATGAATTTCTATATAAAGTAGTACGGGCTATAACTTGTGTAAACACCAAATGCTGAACAGTTCTGAGTTTTAGTCTAAGTCCCTCTACCTAGAGAAGAGCAAATTGCATCTAACATCTGTGCCTCCAGTGAGAAGTTCATTTGATGTGTCTTGCAGTATGCAACTGAGATAAGTTGTCCTCAAGAAGTCTCTGTTTCTCTCTGTAAAAGGACTATAAGGTAATTGGGCTGCGTTTTGATTATCTGACTTTAAAGTTATTTTGAATAGATATCACCTACTGATTCTATGGTTACCTGTGTGAGAAAGCAGAGGTGCAAGGACAGTAATGTCTCGCAGGTCCTTCTAAATGTAACTTTGTCAACAATCCATGTTTATTTAGGAAAGCAAACAGATGGCTTGAAAAATGTAATTAAGTAAAAAACCTCTCATCTGTTCCCATCTAAACTAAACTATGCAGAAAATCAACAATAGCATTTGCTGCTTGGAACAAACTAAGCACTGTGGTCTATATTTTTTTTCTGTTTTTCCTTCTGCACTGTGTCTGGTGAGTCTAACAGACATTGCTATATTTTCCATGCACTGAATAAATGTTTTACCTCACTTTTTAAAAGATTCTGTAACACACTTTCTACTAACTGCCTATTATCAACCAATATCACCAGTACTCCTCCATTTTATTTCACTCTTACGTCATGACAAGCTTCTCCCACTGAGTTATTCAAGACGAGCATTTGTACTGGGTCCAACTGTGAGACACTAAATTTTCTTCATAATCAACCCATATAGCTGTGGGTTGTGTGATTTGTGACTAAATCAGTGTTGATAACAAACCAGTGTTTCAGTTAGTGCTGAACACCACACAACATCAAGAACTTCTCTGTTTCTCACTCTACCCAACAACAAGGAGGTTGGGAGTGGGCAAGTTGCTGGGACACGACACGGCGAGAACAGCTGATCCCAACTGACCAAAGGGATATTCCATACCATATGGCATCATGCTTAGCAACAAAACTTGGAGAGGGTGGGCAGGAGCCTTTCCCAGTTAGGCTTTACTGAGAGACAGGCCTAGCATTGGTCTGCTCATGGGAGGTGGTAACTGACTGGGGGTTTTTGTTGTTTTCCCTTCCCCTCCTTTCACTTATTAAACTGAGTTTATCTTGACCTACAAGATTTTTCATACTTTTGTTCTTCCCATTCTCTCCATCATCCTCCTGAGGGAGACATGACTAAGTGAGCAGCTGGTGGGCACTTAATTGCTGGCTAGGGTCAGCTCCCCACAGCATTTCTAGATAATCAAAACAAAACATCGGGAAGCATAAATATCTACTGAAAGAAATTTATCTCTCTCCCTTTCTCCCTCCCCTTCTCCCTCTCTCTCTCTTTCTTCATAATGTTTTCCACTTTTCCAATATTAGTAATTGTCCTAAAGACAACTATTCAAAAGTTTATCAACTTTTATCAATGGCAAATAAACAAATTACCAAATCTCCACATAAAGTTTATGGATAGGAAGAGCTGCCCTGTTAATTTTAGTGTCCGAGTTTCAACGCTGCATAAAAGTCTACTTCAAAACATTCAGTTTCAGAGCTTGTATCTTTCCATCAATTCAACAGCAATTTAACTAATTTAGAGATAATAGCAATAAGAAAATAATATTCTACAGTTGCTATCAAGTACTGAAAAGTTATACTTAAGAAAAAAAGTCTAACTAGCTCCTCAAAGTGAATCTGTTTACTTCGCTGTTTTAAGGAAGTATCTTCTTTCAATATTTATGACAAGAAGTTGTGCTACATAATTTTTAACTGAAATATGTGATAATAAAATTGACCTCTATCGTGCAGTTTTTTCTCTGTGCTTTTGTATAAAAGTATAGCTGAATCATATCTAACAATATGTATACAATTGTGACAGGAAACTAAGTCAGTCTCAGGTTTGAGACAAATCTGCCCCTAATGAATAACACCACAAATTCTGAAAGGTTTTAACTCAGTATGTTATGGAGTGGTTGAATAAAAACTGTGAAGTTTTTTTCTCTTTAGAAAGATAAAACTGAAGATAACAGGGAAGCATAAAGTAGAAATAATAATAATAATAATAATAATAGTAATAATAATAATAATAATAAATAGTAGTAATAGTAATAAAATATAATCATCTATAGACATTTAATTACTAAAATTTTTAATTTATGGTTGTGGGTTTAATACTATAATTACAATTGAGTAATTTAACATTTTTAAATGCAATTAAACAGTAAAATAAATTATTTGGTTTAATTTTAGGTTTTGACAGGTCATATTTCAACCTATCATTACAGCTCTAAGGGAGGAGGTTTTGTTCATTTATAATAAAGTGGAGTGATATTTTTACTGTAGCAACATATCCAAGCCTGCTGCAACTGAAAAGTCTCAAACACCTCTTGTTTTCAGGTGGAATGAACCAAGGTGTACTGAAGGTGAACACCCTGACTTGGCTTCAATAATTTTCCTTTTTTCTTTTTTTTGAAAATACCACTATTTCATTGAAGTCAGATTTTCTGTGCTGCTCTTTAGCTTGTTACCATTCTTCTCTCCTATCAGAGATCTCTGCCATGAGAATCTCAACAAGTATCTAAGATCTGGTTTATCTAGTTGCTAAGGCCTCTCTTAGCTCATTCTATGCATTAACACAGACCAGTTTGGAACTATGCAAATCCATATACCTTTGGGTAAAGCTTTTAGAGATGTCAGCTCTTTTATCAGCTGCTGTTTCATTCTAAATCTGAGGTAAAAAGTGGGCTTTCACAGGAAGTTGGCAATATTGTACAGTTTATGAAGAGGTGGCATAAGCTAATTTATATTTTGTTTCTCTCCAGAATAGCTACAACGCCTCATAAAAATACAGAGGAAAATGGTCAGCAATTTATGCTTTTAGACTGAGATAATCAGTGCCTAAATATCTACTTATAAAGCAGGCTAAAACAAGACTAGTTCAAGAATTAAGACTGAAATTTCAACAGAGATTATCTAATAATCAGTTGAAATTATCTTCCCACTGAATAGACAGAAAGCCCTGAGAAAACTCAGTATTTGTGCTGTTAGTAAAACTCTAACATCTTCAATTTTATAAAAAACAACTCTAAACTCAGATAATGAGCTAAATAAATCTCGAATTTTTAACAACTGGAGCAGAGAAATAATAGGATTAGCATTAAAGCCTTTATAGCCAACATACTGAGCAATTTTATACTTCATTTCACTTATTACTGTACCTCCTACTGTTTTCTTTACTCTTTTGCCCTAAAAAGGGCCATGGCTGAGACACAGAATAGACCAGGTATTTATATCAGAAAATGTCACTTTCTCTCTCACAGTGTTACCGTGTATATTCTCTACTGTCACCAGTTCACTGAGAAGATTTGAGAGGCAAATGACCTTGTTTTGGTTGGTGTGTTCATCTGGTTGCACGTGTATTTTTTCCCTGCAGTATGAATAAAATCCATTGACTGCATTTGAGAATGAAGTCATCAGGTCTTTGAAAACCCTTGCAAAGCACTTCTCAACAGCAGAAGGTCTTACAAATACATCAAATATACTGCTCTGTGTTCAATTAACAGACTAAACACTACCTAAAATAGAAACCTAAGTCTCTCAAGAGACAACCAGAGCAATCAGCATTGCTCCTTGAGCCAAGAGAACTTTTATCTAGAAGAGTAATCCTCCTTTGTGCAGATGACGATGATAAAAGCCTATGTAGGGAGTAATAACCTGCCAGAAACCTCAGCAAATATGAAGATGACTGTTTTAGCATCCTTACATAAAGATAACCTTTTTACAAAGAAAACTGTACATATTGAAAAAAATTAATCTGCAGACCTGTACAGTTCTTTAATTACACAGAAAAAGGAACTACTTGTTACATTTTATTATGTATCCTACTTAAGGCACAACTTGGGAAATATTCAAACAATGAAGTGATGAGACAGATAGAATAATATAGACAATAATGTATCTCTTTCAAAGGTGGGAACCTCATCTCCAGTCCACGAAGGCCCCAGTAGTGGGAAGGGTTTCCTCGTTTTGGTTCTTTGAGCTATTACAGGATTTTCTTCCATGAAAACAACTCCATTCATGATTTCTACTATCAAACAGAAAGGATGTTCCTATGAGAACTTCTTGCTGCACTTCTAGGTAAAGGCAAGGCCACACAGGTGACACATTTACCAGTACCAAGTGGGAGCTGCCTGCAGCTCCACTGTTACAATGAGCCAGCCAATTTTATTCTGCAGACAAGGAATTTGCTCAGCACAGCAAAATCCTGAAGCCAGGTTGTACATCCAGCACAGCAAAGGACAGCACAGCCTGGGCCAGGTTGTTGTTATGTGAGTCACGAACAATTTGATGGAAGATGGCCTTCCAGTGAGGAGCACTGCAACATCTCCCTTGGACAGAGGGTTTACCTCCACCTAATGGAAGAATTTCTGGGTGATTTTGTTTCACTTTGACTTGGAGAAATTGACATTTTTGAGAAGAATGTTCTTCTATTCAGCTTAAAATACCTCCAAATCTCGTTATTTGATAGTATGTGTTAAAATAAAAGGCACAGGATGTATCCCATCTAGTTCTATTAATCAAAAAGCTAAAAGCTCTGCCCTTACTTTCCATCTGTGGACAGTAAAAGGGGATAGTCAGCCCCTCAGTGTTCTTGGATAGCTCATGTGCAGTAATATTCTCAATTCTTGCTAATTTATAAAGGTACATTAAGATAATTTAGATGATGTATTGAACTTTCAGTGATTTGCAACTAGGTGAGATGAACGGCAATTTAAATCTGTATGCTAATTATTACATATAGATTTTTGTGCTTCATTTATTCAAAAAATGTAAAGAGTCTTTCTATCCTGACTCTCTAAAGACTCAAAGAATTGAAAGATCTTGAGATTATAATAGTTGCATTGAAGAATATAATGTGGCTGGTGAGGAGTTTTCGTATGCCATCACCTTTGCATAATTTTGAGCATTAAAGTTAACTGGAAAAAAGAGTTATTTATATTGAGTTTTTATTGCCCTTTGAATGAAAAAAATCTACTTTTTCCAGGAGGAGACAGGAGTAATGTCAAATCCACAGACCAATGGGAGAAGAATAACTGCATTACTATGTGTACCCAATAAGGATATGCACTTTTTTGGCAAAGTGGCACATTACTTAACAGTATAAGAAAGTTACTGTTACTCTTAGCACTACAGAGTTAAAATTACTGAGACTATGGAAATAAATTTGTTCTTATTTAAATATTATGACATTATAACTAAAATAAACAGCATTTAAAGCCTTTATTTGTAAAACACTAAATAAACAAAAGCTTTACTTAAAATTTTGTTTTGGTTTATGCAATTATAGAAAGGAGTGATTAACAACTGTTTGATGAATTGGTCTATCTGTTTAACTTATGCCTAGACCAAATAATTCCGTAGACACAGCTTGGAAAAGTTTCTGTTGTTTTACAGATATTTAGTTTTACAAAATTATTTGAGGTATAGATTAGAGACTGGTGGTATAGCTCATTGACTCTGTAACTACAGCAGTTAAGAGTTTGTAGAAATCTCACTCTGACATTAATATTAAGATTTGATTATTTTTTAATCAGTCAGTAGTGAAGGACATGTTAACCTCTTCTCTTCTATACAGAAAGAACCACTACTGGACTGTAATCATACCAGATAAAAAGCAAGATATGCTCTGCCAAACCAATTTTATAGTGAATTGTATCTTGCTTATCACTAGAGTGCTTTTTCCAAAGAAAAAACAAAACTGCATTACTCTTATTGATTCATTCAACTAAAAGTCTTTGATTAGGTTTTAGTTTGGGTTCCGCTTCCTTTGTAAATGGACTTTTTTTTACTGAATAAAACTGTCTTCTGCACAAAGTAGTAAAAATATCCTTATGCATATTTGGCTTTTGCCTGACTTAGTACAGGTTAAGTGCAGAAGTTATGTAACAATTTAAGTCAACAAGATTAAGATGACCAAGCTTCAACAGTATAAAAAATTGGTACCTGAGAGCTGTAAGAATCACAGCACATCCTAGGGGAGAGACCTCCAAAAGATTTTTGGGATAGAGATGAGAAACATACATGAAAATCTTTTTCAGGACAAAAGGTCATACATGGTATGTATGGGGTTAAGAATTTATGTCTAATAATTTTTTCAGAAATCAAAAAACGTGCAAGAAATAGTCACAGTTACAACTCCAATGACAGTAAAACTTACTCAGCAAAGGCTGAAATTAAGAGAGAGAGCACTGAATCAATAAAACCAGTTAACAAATATTAGCTTCCTACAATGTATTCCTTTCTTCTGATGTTATGCCACTCTTTCATTGTCCCATTGGGTACTAAGGTCAAGAGCATCAGTCTTCTTAGTAAGTGGAGAGTTACAGCAACCCTTCAGTGTCCTGAGGCTTTTACCAAAAGAAATGTATTGTTAATGGTGGGGAGTTCTTCTGCTTTCGATTTTTCTGTTCTCTGGTTTTTCTCTGAAGTAAGTTTTAGCTGACTCACACAGGTGTAGTCCTGCATTGATCAGGTTTTGACCATCGTGATTTGTTTTCATAAACTGGAACCTCTGGTGTCATCCTGTATCCACACTCTTCCACAACACATTTAAAGCTGATGTTGCTAGCAATTCCCTTCACACAGAATGGCTATCTGTTACTACTATATAATTTGAAAAAGATTTAGCCAATAGTTACCCAATTGTTAGAAAATTACTATCACGAGGAAAGCAAACTAACAAACACTCAGAGCAAGGCAAGTGCAAGCAAGTCCAGAGAGACAGCACTGCCAGGTCAATTCAAAACCTGAGGGTTTTTTAGAAGTAATGACGGAACATCATATTTCCTGGGCTACAAAAGAGTCTACCCTTTGGCAATCCTGCTGTACTGTTTACTGATCCGTGCATGAAATTGGATTCTAGGGTGACCAGAAAATTTGGTCTTCGTGACCTTTGTTGCCCTTACTTCCTTCTACAGCTAAGAGACTTACTGGCCTTTGTGGTAGCACGACTCAATTACATGATATAATCCGTCACAGAAATTTATCAGCAACTGCAAAAGTTGTTGTAATATTTTAAAATAAATGGGATATGTAGCACAAAAATAATAGTTATTCAAATACTACATATGCAGACATGCTCAAGTAACAGGGTTACATACGTCACTTAAAATCTTTATAACTATGAATCCAAAGCATATCAAAATGAATAATTTCTTTTCAGTTAATCATCAATTAGGCAAAATGAAAAAATATTGTCAGTATTTGTTTATCAACTGCCAAAGAACACATTTCATACTGTCTAAAATAGTATATGAGTCATTGGTCAAGCCTTGAATATAAAACTATTTGTGAATCTTTTCTGCTTTGCAAGAAGACAACTTACTTTAAAAGGGGGTTGCACATTTTCAAGATATATGCAGGTTTAATGAAATTTTAATGGAAATATTAGATTAATTTTGGTTTTGAATAATTTTGATATCATATAAAATATTTTCTTCAGCAAAATTTTTTATAATTGAATCATTAAATGTTTTATGTCTTTACTATAATTCCCAGTTTTCTGAACCCAAAATTTGTGAATGTCTATGTACAGGTTATAAAGTTTTCTGTCTGGGCCTAGATACAAATACTTTTTAGCCACAACTTCACAAACCAATCTTTCGCACAGGGAAAATGACCATGGAGACTCACTCTATTTTGTTGATGTTGTTGATGGTTGCTTGTGGGTTTGTTTGTTTGTTTGTTTAAATCAACCTTCTGTATTAAAAGTTTAATTACTTTTCAGTAACTTTTGGAAGAACTGAACTTTCTATGACCAACTATCCCAGGTAGCTCTTGATAAGGCCTATATGAGTATTTCTGAAATATTCTTCAGTCATTTGGAACTACTGTTTCTGAGAGTAATTATGAAGAGACAGCAAGCAGCAGATACTTTGTTTTTTATTTCAGTCATGGTTCTATGTAGGCTAAGAGCTTTATTGCTTCAGAAATACAGTATTTTTTTCTCAGTTTTTCCTGCATAGTATCACAGTAAAACTGAAAAAATAAATCAAGAAATAATAGGTAATGTTCAGTGTATCTGGATAAACATATAATCCATTACAAATATATTTGAGATTGCTTTCCTTAAGATTCACAATTAACCTATTGGTTTCTGATATGTTCTTTTTTAGGGACATCTCCAAGGATTTAACTACGAGCATTTGCAAATGCAATAACCTATATTGTCCTAAAGTTACTTATTCAAACAAAAACATTCACTTAGAAATAGATCTATTAAGAGTAAAAATAACTATGCTCTAAAAATTGGGGGAAAAAAGACCCCAAAAAATTAAAAAGATTGAAAGAGAAGATTTTGAAAAACTGTTTCAGAAATTTCATTGTTTAGTAAGATACAGTAAGATACTTCTAGATTTTTTTTTTCATTTTTTATCTCAAAAAACCAGTAAAATTCTTTTTTTAAATATTTGTAAAATATCTTATTTGGAGTTTTTACTGTTGCAAATAGTACCATTACATACTCACCTTCTGAGTTAACAAGGAAAGCGTAAGAATCAATCAGTTCATCGTTCACATATTAATCAACACAGCAAATAGGTGTGTAAAATCTATGTTCTCCAAATATCCTGTGAATATATTCCATTTAGTCTTATATTCTTTCTATGCCTTCTAACAGCTGTAGCGACAGTTTTCTCTCATACTTTTAAATGTTGGATATAGAGATAATGTTGTTCTATACTTAAACTACTATAACGGTGAAGTGATTTTAAAACTGCAGAAATCTTGTAGTACAACTAATATGAATAATATTACCTTTTCATCCAGCCACCATAGTTTTCTAAATTTAGTGATTTCTGTGTTTGAACATTTTACCTTTAATATCTCCAATTTCCAACAGAATTTATTAATAACTGTGGAAACAATTGTCAGCATCAACACAGCCATCATTATTTGTTATGTAAGTCAAGAGATTGTTGAACAAAAAACATTGAATTCATCCTAACATTAAAAGGTAATGCAAAATTCATCTAGAAATAGTCATACATTGTTTTGGAAGCAATGTAAAAAATAATTGCAATGTAGCCTTCATCTCATCTGAGAAAACATCTGTGTTTGTACACACACACATGTATATCTTCTAAGACATAAACAACTAATTTTCTGCAAAATGAGTTGGGGAATGGTTTTAAACCAGATGTGAGGACTGACATTATATATGCATTCTGATGTCATTATCCTTTTAGAACTAGAGGTGGAATGCATTATTCAAAACAGTCTTATCATTTTTGTAAAGATATTTTAAAAAGATCTTTCTACAAAGCATCTATTTAACCAGATTAACTATTTGGAATCCATTTTCCAATGGAAAGAATTATCTTCGTGCTCAGCACTTAAGCTACGATTTTACTTAAAGGATTATTGATGTGTATTAAGTGTTCATGTCTTTAATTAGAAACTGGATGCACTGGTTTAGAAATCCTCAAAGAATTCAGTATGATTTTTCAGTATTTAAAAATATATTTAATAAACAGGAATAACCTCAAAATGCAGTGTACTTTTTAGAAACGTCTTGTAACAAGTTGAATATAAAAGAAGTTTGACATATTTCTTTGCCAATATATGATGCATTTTATTTCTTAAACCACTTTAGTGACATCTACTGAAAGACATATGAAGGATACAGGCTAAGTTCTGTATCTTTAAACTAGGCTGAGATGAACAGGAAAGAGGATGCTAGCTCTATCCTTTTCCTCGCCTTCAAGGACAATTTTGTCTGTCTTCCAGTATTGCCTCTGTCTTCCTTTGTACCTTTTTTTAGTGCTGGAAAAATAATCCCTGTCATGTGAATTACAAGTGAAATCTCCACGTATTTTTACTGTAATATTTGCCCTTATATATGAGAGATTCCAAATCCCCATCTCTTTCCTTTTAAATTTAGCTCTCACATTGCCATAAATATTAGCTTAGTCAATGAACAAAATGAATTAGTGTCACAAAACAAGTCCAGAACAAAGGAAAATGAATGAGGTAAGTGCTGCAAGACTATCATCTCTGTATAACATTCAGATAGGAATAAAAATGCAAGTCATAATTTTCAGAACACAGAAGTAAAGTTGTTTCAAGGATATTTTTATTATTGGATGGTGTATGTAAATGACATTCCCATTTGTTTATTTAAAAAAAAAATATATCTCAAAACAAGAATGTCGAATATATGGCAAGTCTTCACACAGTTTCTCATTATTTTTTTTCTCCTGCTATATCTTCCTAATTTGTATGTCCCTAAAGAACATTTTTTAATTTGGTGCTTTGAATGGTGTGTGTTATTTTTTTTTCATTTAGAACAAACCCTCAGATTCTTTTAGATAAATAATAATTGTCAATTACACTGTAACAAATTTTTGAAAACCAATTCTCCAATGCATATATCATCTCATTAGTCTACAATTTTCAGCAACTTTTGCTATTTGGTCTGACATATCATCTCTAGAAAAAGCTAGTATTTGCTAAACATTTAATTGTACGTTTTTGTTCACACTAATTAAATTTCAGGATTTCATACTTAACAGTGGAATACCGTGTTTATAAAGCCTAGTTTAAACACCAAAGGAAAACTCACAGCTGCAGGCCCTTGTATTCATGGGGAAAAAATAACCACTTCAGTATATCCTGTAAAGGCAATGTATCTGGGTTCAAGCAACCCAGGTGATTTCTGAAGAATGTAAAAAACAATTTATTGACTTACAAGCTCAAAAAACCAATGGAATGATGTATGCCACTAGATTTACTGATCCCAAAGCTGCCAGAGTTGTGCAGGTTAATGGCAGACTTGGCTGTTATGAATGCTGGAGAATTGGAGAGGGTGTATCCTGCAGGAAGTGAGCAGTTGCAGAGTAGCAAAATTAGAGCAACACGCTTCAAGGGAGCAGACTTTGGCTTGTTAAGGGATCTGCTTGGAAAGCTTCCATTGAAAACTGCCCTGAAGGACAAAGGAGCTCAGGAGAGATGATTGATCTTCAGGAAACACATTCTCAGAGTGCAAAAGCAACCTATTCCTTGCAGAAGGTCAAACAAGTATGTTAGAAAGCTAGCAAGATCTGGACAGTGGTTGCCTGACTGAGCTGAAATGCAAAAAGGAAGCATACAGAAGATGGAAGCAGGTGGGAATAAAGGGACATTGGCCAAGTGTATGGTGAGGACTTAGGAAAGCCAGGACTCAGATGCTGCTGAAATTAGAAAGGAATGGAAAGGACGACAACCAGTGTTTCTCTAAGTACATTGCCAGTGAAAAAAGGTTCAAGAAAAACCTGACTCTGTTTCTCAGTGAGTTGGGGACTCAGTAATAAAGGACATGGAGATTGATGGTATATTTAAAGCTGTTTTGTGCCCTGTTTTCAATGGTGACCATGGGGCCAGAGGACACGTGTACGAAATTGCTCAGTGTTAGGAGCCTGCAGGCACCACCAACTCAGCTCCCCTGAGACTCCACCCTGAGAAATGCCCAGGAAACCATTTCAGCCCCCACTTGGGCCATCGGTCTCTGCTCCAGTAAGACTGCAGTGGGACCAGTCTTCAGCTCCCCCACAGCCTGTCACCTCAGTTGTCCTTGTCCCCAGATGCCTGATGCCCAGACCTATATTCTACTTAACCTCAACTTAATTAAAGATATCTCTCATTTGCTAGTGGTGGTTTAAACATCACATTGTTTTATTCTATATGCTCATTTTGCTTTTGCATTCAAAGTCATGTTGAATTATTACAGTGATAAAACTAAAACATTGATCCTTCAAAGATTTATACTTATGCTTAGCTGTGATTAATTCCATTGACTTCACTGGCTGACTTCAAACTGGGGGCTATCCATTCTTGGTAAAGTTAATCACCATGATGCTTCAAACTCTACGGTCTTCTATTTTATTTTTTTTTTTAATAATTGAACCATATTTGAATCTGCTAAAATGAAGATAGATTTAGACTATTTATATATTTGGGATACATTTCTATTTGAAAATAATTGCAAAACATTAACTTTGTTGCCGTTTATTGACTTCCATAAAAACAACAAATTTACATAGGAGTAAACTGTACACCTATGCTGCAAATTCAAAAGAAGGAAAATTAGTTTTTTTCTCAGGTAGTAGATCAAGTTTTCTGGTCCAATATTTTTATGTATAAACAAATTACAAGAGACACAGAAATTACTAAGGATATCCACCACAAAATCTTCCAGAGTAAGGTCAAACAGCACCATTAAATGATCAATCCTGGGCTTTTTCAATTATAAAACTCTAAACTTTGCCCAGTTATACCTCTTCTGAGCTCAATAACTTTTGAGTGGACAATAACTTGTGTTTGGCTGAAGTATATCTCCTAGAAAGGAAACCATTCTTTATTTAAAGGTTTCCACAGACAGAAAAATCTACTTTATCCCTTGGTAGCTTGTTTCAGTGATTAATTGCCCTTGCTGTTAAAAAGATGTGCCTAACTTCTAATTGGAATTTATCTGGCTTCAGCTTCCAGGCATAGGTCCTTGATAGGCCTTTTTCTGCCAGATTGAAGCCCGTTAGCAATGGGCACTTTGCCCCTCTATAAGTACTTATGAGTGCAATCAAATCACTTAATCTTCTTGATCAACCAAACAGACTGTGCTCTAAATCTTCCACTATGAGCCATTTTTTCCCCAGCTTTTGGAAATGTCTCTTTTTTCTATCTTTTGCAAGTTTACATCTTTTAAAAATATGGATGCTAACTTTGTATATTGGTTTCACTGAGCAGAGTAGATGTAATATCACCCCTTTTTCTCTTACTATTCTCCTCTTTATGCCTTTTAGTGTTCTTTTCTGACAATATTGCAGTATGTATTCACAGAAAATTGCAGTAATCTTTATATCTTTTTCAGAATCATTGCTTTCTAAATTTTTCTATTTATTCCTGTTGAATATTTTTCTTCAAATTTCATCACTTTTATCAGAGTATGATCCTTTACTTTGAAATTACCAAGTGATTCAGACTAATTTTTCTGACTCCATTGTTTACCTCTGTTATTTTTTACTAGGATTATTAGCGCTATTTATGATCTATAAATTTTTTTTTATCAATTGTCAGAATTGTTTGACGCTATCAATTACTATGCAGTATCCAATGCTGGTTATTTGACAATTATTTTAGAAAAAGGATCATCAAACAATGACTTCCCACCACTGGTTACTGTTCCAGGTTTGTCACTTGGTCATTTTTTAACCTACTGATCTTTTTGTCATCTTATGGAAATATTTAATATTCGTCATTTAAGAACAGCTGACGCAAATTTCAATCAGAGGATGTAGGCATCTGAAGTAGAGAATTTCTACATACTCTTCATTTATACCTCTGGAAACCGCAGTTTTCTTTCTTCTATGGGTTCTTCTTGCTGTTGCTGTTAGTATTATTCTACTCAGAATAAAAAACAAAAAGAGAAAAACAAGGAAGAGGAGAAAGGCACATAAAAATCAAGCTGAGAAGTACTTTTTGTGTTGCAAAGTGCAGAACAGCATGGTCTATTGTTTAGAGCTAGTATACAGAGGGAGAATTTTCTTCATTATTGAGTAACTAATTTGTTCCTTAATGGACAAAGTGACTTAACTGCTTTTTTAAACCAATTTCTCAACATTCAAATGCAAAGTATTATATGGTTTCCTAATTGTTCTTTATTGATGAGATCAATAAAGTATTCCACATAAAAATATTTTTATGTCAAAGATTATTCATATTTAAAATCTTCTTTCAATACTTTCACAATAGAAATGCAGTTTATTTTATTTAAAATGTGATGAATTTCTTGAGTTTTTTGTTGAAGATTCATTTCAAATCTCACTCAGAAAATCATCGTTCTTCTGTCTCTGGAAAATTTTTACTACTTTTTGATCACAAAAGTGTCAGTAACTTGGTAATATGTACCATGACATCAGATTCCAGTTTCACAAGAATAGAAATGAGAAGTACGTGTAGGCAGTTCCAAAACTCATTCTGGAACACGAGCACTTGCAAATTTGATTGAGATCAAGATCCGTAGATAAACACGTGGAAATAATGTTAGGCCTAGCATTAGTGAACAAATGTGTTCACATTGACAGCTTCTTAAAATTGACAGATTGGGCTTAGCTCCAACGTACACCTACAAAATCCTCAGATTCATCCAAAATTTGAAATTTGACCATTTAAGTTTCTCCCGAGCTACAGGGGGAAAAGCAGTTTAAGAATTTATGGATTTTAATGAAGCTAAACAATTGGCATACAAGACAGCTTCTCATTGATCTGTGTGCCTAATAAAGCTAAATGTTAGGAAGACTAATGTACCATACTGATGTTTTAGGAATTTCATTAACGTATTTGAACGACTGTCATAACTCACTCACCTCTGCTGAGTTTATGAGCCATGGGTTTTCTCCAGCTCATAAAATCAACTTGCTTAGTGACTGATAGCATCAGAGATGACACTTCATGAAGCAAGGTGACTCTTTTTTTTCTTCTTTTTTTTTTTGAGTTTTGTAGGACAATGCAGAGATACAGAAAAGACTACTGGATAAGTGCCTGATGAAACAGTGTTCTGGCTTAGTGACGAGGTAAATACAAATATCCTGAGTCTGTTGCTCTTTGTAAATGTTGAATGTAAACTGTGACACAATGCTAACTTCTGAAATACTGAGAAATTATTTTTGGTTTTCCACTTTTTTAAATGTCATACACCTGGCATCAAAAATTACCACTGTAAACAGTAATGTGCTGATATGGTTTGAAGCTGGCTCCCTAACAATTCTCCAGACCTTACCACAAGAAGTAGTTCCCCCCCTCAAACCTCAGGGAGAAGAGGGAAAAAACAACCAAGAAAACCGAAATGAGAGAGACAGCTAAAGCAATATATAAAAATATATTTACACTTATATTACAGTTATATAAAATTGAAATATATATACAATTTCACAAGGAAAAGGGAAAGGGAAGAGTGAAGGGAAAAAAGGAACAAAACCAAAATAAAATATACATATATATATATGTGTGTGTATATATATATATATATACATATATATATATGTCCCAATCAGTAGCCCAAGATCTAGCAACTAAAAGAATTAGCAAAAGACTATCTTACTACTCTCCTTCAGACAACGGAAAGTCACACTGGGACGATCACCGGCAACCTCCATCTCCCAAGGTCGGCAAGGCCTAACCAGGCCTTGTTCCCCAACACGGCAGACTCAACAACAGGGAACCTGCACCTCCAAGCCGCCGGAAGGAAAGAGAGCGAAGGCCTCTCCTCCTTTCTTCTTATACCCTGGCTTACGTAAAAATCGTAGGGAATACTGGGTAAATCTGGGCATTTCCTTGGCTACAAACGGGTCACCAAGGAAGGCCTAGCCCAAACTATAACGTGTGCCTTTCTGTCAATGGTCTTTGTCTTTATACTGAATCTTCATCCAAACATTTTGAAATGAGGAGGATTTACAATTTACTCTTACATGGAATAAAGGAGTGTATCTACATATTTGTACACATTTTCTCATTATAAACATCAAACCCATTAATTTTAAAATCTTTTTCTTTCATCTTTCTAGTCATAAAAAATATACAAGGCTTCAAAAGTCCTCCCGATGGATTTATTAAAAGGTCCTTCAGTTCTTTTATACCTTGAGGCTGCACACAGGAAAAATGCAACAGTGCTTCTCAGGGTGTCAAAATAAAACACTTTTACTGGCAAACTTAGGAAAACAAGGGAACTTGGCAAAAGTTTAAAACAAGCTTTTGATCAACATAAGGCATTTCACAAAGCATTGACTTAGTAAAATTCCAACCCATCCAGGTTAAGTTACCCAAATATCACAAAGAGGAAGAAGTAAAGAAAGAGAAAGATAGAGAGAATAATAGCTACCCCCTTTAGATCCAGTGTAGACCCAGGAATGGTAGCGCCATGTACAGCATGGAGGTTATGTGATGTTGATTTTATTTGCTCTGGACTCCCCTCTGAGGTGAGGTTTTCAGAATGCCAACCATTCTGGGGCTGGTTTAGGGCCTCCAGGGAATGCAGTGTGGGGCAGTGCTCCCGATGTGCCAGTGACTGACACCTGCACTAGAGGCTCTGAAGGAGGTGAGGCTATAGGGGACGGGGAGAGCTCCATTTCACCTTGGCAGAACCCGATCTGCCCCATCCTCATCCCCCCGAGTTGTTTTGCACCAGTAATAACTTTAATAACTTTTTTCAGTCCTTCACAGCCTCTGCTCACACAACAGATGTTCCAAGTTCCTAACCATCTTCAGAGCCCTTCACATGGCCCTTCACTGGACTCACTCCATTATTTCCATATATCTCTTGTACTGGGATCCCAGATGTGGACAGAGCATCCCGAAAGATCTCACCAAGGCTGAGAACTGAGGAAGGCTTACATCACTTGACTTGCTGGGTATACTATTCCTAATACAGTCCAGGTAGCTATTGGCCTTCTATTTTGCAAGTGTACCTTGCTGGTAAGCTTGGTGTACACCAGGACACTCGGGTTCCCTTCTTACAACTACTTTCTATCCAGTTGTCCCAAAATATGTAATGATGCATAGAGTTATTCCTTTGTGAAATTCTTGTTGGACCATTTCTCCAGTTTGAGCAGGTTCCTCTGCATGTTCCCACATCCATGGGTCTTACTAGCCATTCCTCCTAGTTTTATATAACCTGCAAATTTACTGAGGATCTGCACCCCGTGCAATCATCCAGGTCATTAATGAAGGTGTTTGGCAGTATTGTCCTTGGTATCAACCTCTGACTCACACTGCCAGTCTCACATCAGTCAGTTTTCAGTCCACCTCGCTGTCCAAGTATTTAGTACGAATTTCACCAGTTTGTCTATGAGAATGTTATGACAGACCATGTTAATAACCTTCATTGGTATAATACCTTAAAAATTTAAGTCATCAGACCGAGTTTATGTCGGTATGGGGTAAAATGAGTACTTTGAAATAATCTTTTGGATTTTATCAGTGCTCATATTTAGTTCCAGTTCAGATGCCTAAGTTCAGATTTACCTTGTGAATCTGTGCTAATAGGTTTGATTTCCAGATTATATGTAATTTTTAAATGAATGTTATATTATTTTTTCATGCTGACTCTTTCATTCATTTAAGGATCCCCTATGAAAATCTCTTTTCCATTACCCTTTTATAACATATTACCTGAATGACTTTATTTTCAGTTATGCAGTTACCTAATTTAACTCTGTAAAATTGGTCACTTTCTTTGAAATATAATTTGAGTAGCATGTTATGTCATAAGTGTGCTCATATGTTTTTCTATTCTTGAGTATAGTTAGTGTTGTAGAGTGTTAACCACTTGACAAGAAGCAAGGAGCAAGTAACCATTGTTCAATTGTCATTCCTGAGACTGAGAAGTTTATTTGGATATCTTATATATTGTTTTTATAACTAAATTTTTCTCAGTTTATTCTCCCAGTCTTCTCCCTGTTAAACATGTTAATCTATTTTTGCTGTTGCTTCTAATTAAGATGAGTACATTTATAATATTTTGCATAACACTGCATGTATAGTTACAATTTCAGTTATAAGATTAAATTTAACTTTCCCTTCTTTTCTCTAAGATTAAAAGCAGAAAAGAGTGTACTAACATCTGCTAAATATCTAGATCCAGGTTGCCAAATGTTATGCTTCCTCTGTGTATGTCATACAATTTCAGATATTAACACCTTTATCAGACCAAAGTTTTCACAATGCGCAAGAATATATAAGTTTGTTGAGAGCTACATTTTTACTAAGAAAATGCAATTATCTTGTATCATTAGTAGACTGAGTTCATATTGCATTCTTTTTTTTTGCTTGGATTTAGGTATGAATCTCAGATAAGCATTGCTGTAGTTTCTGTTCTATATTCCAAGTTATTAATTCTGTATTAGTCTAATTGTGAATAATAATTTCTGAATTTATAAAATACTTGTATATCACAAAAAAAAGAATGCATTTTATACTTGAGGAAATCAAGTTCTAGGATAATGTTAGGATACATAGCAGGCCAATGAGTTTTCAATTTTTATTATTTAGTAAATTTTGGTTTAAAAAATCCTATACATTGGAGTTTTCCCTTAATTAGATATTTCTTACCCTTAATGCAGGTTACTTTTACTTTTCAAAAATGTTCTCTATTGGTCTAAAATTAACTATGTCTTTTTTTACTCAAACTTGCAGAGGATTTCATTTTCTTGGAGGGGTAATCGCATCTTTGTGTAAGAAAATATTATATATTCATATATAAACAAATGTGAAACCATCATGAAAATCTATAGTCTTGGATAGAGTTTGTATTATTTTTCACCTTGTCCTGATACTACATGTTCTTGTAAATAGCCTTTTTCCACATTTTTTTCATCTGTCATGGATGCAAAAGAATCTGATGGGTATTAAGATTTCCCTTTTGCACAAAAAGTTGCAGGTATAAATAACAACTGGAATTGACAGCACTGCAGGGAGAACTTGGCAGCATTGTCGTTATTCCAGGCTAGTGCTTCAAGTAACCCAATTGCCTAGCAAAAGTTCAGACAAATTACCCAAGGAAGGGGGAAGCCAAAGATCAGTAATTTCAAGCTATCACCTGAACCAAGGCTTTCATATAATGCACAGCAAATTTGGAAGTACTTTAAGCAGAGAGATTTTCAGTATCTATATTACTAACTGAGGCCTAACTGATATGAAAAGAGACAGCTAGGCACACATTGTGTATCACTATGGTAACAGACACCCTAAAACAATGTAATCGCAATAGATTTAGAGTAATTGAAGAATAAAAGAGCAAAATATAATGAACAGTATATGAATAATCCTATTGCATACAGTGGCCACGGAAAATTCTTTATTCTACCTAGGGACAGCAGGTAGATGATGTGCAATCTAAAGTCTGAAGTTGCTGGATTACTGCACCTACACCAAAGATTTTGGAAAGATGTAGAATTTTTTTTGAAAATTCAGAAATTAAGGAATCATAAAAGCATCAGGGAAGAGACCTTTAAGATTATCAAGTGTGGTCATCAACCCAGCACTACCTCTATAACCCTTAAACCACTAAACAACATCACCCAGTGCCAAATCTAGACACATCTTAAACACTTCTAGTCTGAATCCCCTCATCTCAGTTTAAGGCCTTTTGTTCTGGTCCTCTCACTGCAGGCATGATAGAAGAGAGTAGTCCCACCTCACTACAATCTCCATTCAGGTAGTTGTAGAGGGCAGTGAGGTCACCCCTGAGCCTCCTCTTCTCAAGACTAAACAACCCCAGCTCTCTCAGCCATTCCTCGTAAGACATGTTTTCTAGGCCTTTCACAAGCCTTGTTGCCCTTCTCTGGACGTGATCCAGCACCTCAATGTCCTTTTTAAAGTGAGGGCCAAAAACTGCATGCAGCACTCAAGTTGTGGCCTCATCGGTGCTGAGTACAGGGGGATGCTCATTTTCCTTGTCATACTGGTTACACTATTCTTGATATTGGTCAAGATGACATTGGTCCCTGGGCATGCTGCTGACTCATATCCAGCCGGCTGTCAGTCAGCACTCCCAAGTCCCTTTCTGCCAAACTACTCTCAAGCCACTCTTCCCCCAGGCTGTAGCACTGCCTGGGGTTGCTGCAACCCGAGTACAGGACCCAGAACTTTGCCTTATTGAACCTCCGTTGTCCTCAGCCCATTGTTCAAATCTGTCCAGGTCCCTCTGTAGAGCCTTGCTACCCTCCAGCAGATCAACACTGCCACCCAAACTGGATGATTCCTCCTATTGTAAAGAAGGCATCCAAAATATGTCAGGGCTCACTCTTGCTACAATGGCCATTTCCCTGGAATGACCATAAAGGAAACCTAGACTATCCCTCAAATGTGTGTCTACAGTAAAGATAACTGTGAATGAGACAAACCTCTTCTCAAGTGACTGTTCATAGCTATGTATGATGTTTTAAGCATGAAATTAAAGATGTTCTGTCTTGCTTGATGAAGGGTTTTTTGTGTTTAGGTTTTTGGTTTGGTTGGTTTTTTGGCTTGGTTTGATCTTTAGTTGGTAGTGGTGGTGTTTTGTAATCTTTTATTAACTAATGACCTAGTTCAGGACAACTCAATTAATTACTGACTTTCCTCACCCAACCTTTGGTTTTTTTTTTGTTTGTTTGTTTGTTTTTTGGTTTTTTTTTTGTTTGTTTTTTGTGGTTTTTGTTTTTGTTTTTGTTTTTGTTTTTTCAACATTTTAAAATAAATGAGATTGCAGAAACCGTGTATCACATATAATTCTCCTGCTAATCCGCTTCTTAGATACCCTTTTGAGGCTCTTAAAACTTCTTATGAACTGGCAGGAGTGCCCTAAGAGCAGATTGAAATTTTGAACTTAGAGAAATAAAGGTTTGGGCCAAGGAACATGTATTGTTATAAGGAGAAAAAAATTGAAAAGAAAATCCTTGTTTTGCAGAACAGGAGAAACTCCAGAAATCCTACTTGTTTTTGCATGATCTAATTATTGCTGCTAACTTGGAGGCATAATATAAGCCTGGGAAAACTAACTCTTGGAGCCTCTAAAGGCAGTCACTAGAGGGAGCCATGTTCATATACAGTTTATTAGATGCCACTGCAAAGCTTTCTAAAATAACCCAGCTGATGAACAAAAGAGAATTTTTTTTTTTTAATTTGCTGCGGTATCCTTACACAGAAAGAGAATGTAATATGGAAAACATCAGACTCTTTCCTAACTGAATATGCTAGTCAAGTGAAGGATCACAGTAATAACAACATTAAAGGTGCTGCTGCAACATTAGGTTTGCTCTATTCTGTGATTTTTATGTACTAGATTCACCAAGAGATTTAAGCACTTAATATTAACCTCTTGGGTATTTTAGTGCGCAGATCCAAAAATCACAAGGAGGAAAAACCTGCTGTACTGTTGCTTAACCCTGTCAATAACTTGGCAGTTGCTTTCATGTTCAGCTTCAAAGTTTCTGAGTACTTCTGTATTAAGAACTGAGTGTTATAGGGGTTGCCTTCTCAGTAATCAGCGACTGGTGTTTTTTTCTGACAATATAACTGAAGACCCATAGGTATTTTCACAGCTGAAATATTTAAACTACAGAAAAACTGAATTCCCAGTGAAGTGGAGCTGCAGCCATTTTCTTTGTAAACACAGCTGGAGCCCTTTCATGGGGATAATGGAGGTGAGTTCTTCACACTGTGAGAAGTATTGAAATAGGGGTTTGAGATCTTATACAATGGATAAAAAAGGGGGAAGGGAACACAGCAGCTATTGTACATGTAGTAATAAATATAATTCTTGCACAATCCCTTCTTCATTTTGACACAGAGAAGTCAACCACTGTTCATTTGCTATTATTGCATGAAAGGAATCAACCCACTACCAAGAACCCCTGTCATGCCACTATACTGTGAGGCATACCGTAAGAATTACAGCTTTCAGGTTTTATAAACAGGCTGAGATATGAATTATGATGCTAAGTTGCTCTTCAACTCTAAGAATAAGGAAATTTTGAGTAAAAAAATGGTGCAATTTTAAGATCTGTTAATTCTTGTCGCTAATACACATGTACGTGGGAAGTGCAGTGGTACTTAGGAGTTAGCAGAAATGTGACTTACAAGCAAAAGTTTTCAGAATCTCAACTTTGTTCCTAGGGAATTACAATGAAACTGTGTTTTAACCATGTACATATATACATATATGTATATTTATTTGTGGAAACTATTTCATGGTTGTTTTTCTGTTCAGATCTGTGGAGATTAGTCTTCCCCACGTTAAAGCAGTATGGGAATAATTAAAAAAAAACCCAATCAACAACAAACTCCACGGCAAAAAACCAAAACCAAAACAAAAGAAAACACCCCAAAACAACACAAAAAAACCCTCAAAAACAAAACAAAACAAAAGAAGCCCTGTACAAACTATGGAGATTACAGAGTTAGTAAAAATTATCAGTCTTATTAAAATATTTAATATCATAGATTAAAACAGAAGTTAAAACTACATATACATAAATTGTATATCATAATTTATTTCTATTTTTGTTCCAGTATTTTTCTTTTTACAGTCATCATTGTATATGTCAACTCATATAATTTCACCAAATAAAGCTCACTTTTTTTAAAAATTCTGGAGAAAAAAGTTCCCTTTTTTTTGTGGTTTGCTTTTAGCAGTTCTCTTGTTTTGACCCTGTCTTATTAAAATTTCTAGGCTAGCATTTCTATGGCATTAACATGAACCATAAACAGTTTAACAATAAGGTACTTATAGACCAAATTTTAAGTATTTTTCGTATAATGTTCCTCTTTTGGGAGGGAGTTTACAGATCTAGACATGATTTTTCTGATTCAGTGTAGATATAAGCATTGAGGCTTCAAGGAAAGCAGCAAATTTCCTATGGTTTATGATACCATTGTAGGAGTGGATGTTCCTTCTCTAACTCAGAGCACACATGTAATCAGTAGTATGAGGTGACTAGTTCCAAGATAAAGTATCAAATTCATTAACTTCTTGCATAAACTGGCTATTTTTTTATTTTTTATTTTTTTAATATAAGTGGTAATTGATAAAAGCTTTCTCAAATTATATGGTAACCTCTTGCAGGAAATAATGCCTGTGTAGTTTTCAGGCTCCATAAGAGTGAAGATCATTTTTCTAGGAACCTTGCAATAACCTTGCATAAAGGTTATTTGCCCATTCTCTAATAGAGTTGTGCATTAAATTTTGATTTTAATAAATCTACTGTTGACATTTTGAAGGTGCAACAATCTCCCTATCTCTGATGCAAACATAAGGCCTATGACTAATAAGAATATATTTTTTTTAGACTAGGCTGGACAGGAATGTTTTGATTATAGACACATTTTCACATTTTGTCTTAGACACATGTATCATAACTGCAGAATCTTTCCATTTTGAATTCTGGGACTGGAGCAGATGGCAAAGATGTATTTCAAATAATGATACTTGACATATAATTTCTATAAATATCTACACAGCTATAAGGTGTTATTTGTAATTTTTATCTCTTGGGAAGAAACTAGAAATTCTGTCACTTCATGATATTTGTTCTTGGAATTCATCACAAAAGGATAATTTTTTGAAATTTTTGTCTTACACTAAAAAGGCAGATGTTCTTTTGCATGTTACTGGATTCCCAAATGTCTCCACAGCCTAGTCATAGAATCAATTTCTGCAGCATGTTATGCACACATATATAGAAATATACTGATAGAAAAAAAATATGAAAGACTTATTTTCTCCAGTTTTATAAAACAGTTATCAAGTTTTCCTGTCATGATACAGGGGACTACTGGAAAAAATTAAATTGTTTTTCTAACTAAGAAAGACTAAAAAATGATAAAATGTATCACTTGTCTGACTTAGAGAGAGTTTATGCCTAAACCATTTTTCTTCAGCTCATTGATGCAATGATGTAGATACCGAAATGTTAGCTATGGAGGGGAGAGAGTTGTACACTATGCAAAAGAAAAATCTTTTGGTTTTATGCCACCGGTGGGTGCTCTTTGGGAGAACAGTTAGTACTTGTCTCAGGCAAAAGAAAAATGAAAAACAGTCTTAGGCATTGTAGCAGAGTTTATGGTGATATAAAATAAAAACTAATGCTTGAGACTCTGAAGCCAATTTCCATATGTTATATTCTCTTCCAGTATCTGTAATGTCATGATATCAATCAAGGTTAATGGAAACAAAACAAAAACCTCGAAAAATCAGGTGCAACTAATATAAAGAGTCTTTCTAAAAAACAAGTGAGAATGAACTGACTAGACTGTGTGATTTAAATGTCCTTTTAAATTTTTGGCAGCTTGAGATTTACTTTATGTCCCATTTGTTCCTTATTCTTTTAGTTATAGTAAGCAGGTAATGTTTCCTTTGCTGTGAAAAAATGCTGTTGTTGCCAATTTTGTCATCTAAGCTTCATTTTTACAGTTCTAGTAGCATCAGTTTGTCAACATAAAAGTGAAAATATTCTGAACTCAATCAAGCTTTCCCAGGTTTGTCTCTGAAGATGGCATTAAAGGGTTTGAACAGCCTTATCTGTTCAATACTAAGGATGTTTCTAGCTTCTGCTAAGTGCTCGCCAGTGATTTCTTTCCAAATTTTATTGGACAGCAATAAGTCTGTCTGGTCATATACGTACTCCTTACTACGTCAGCCTAAAGACCTTTTGAAGTAGACTGATAATATTGCTGCCCTCTCAGCCAGTTCCATATGGACAGATAACAGTAGCATTACAAGGAAAAAACCCTCAGACATTTGATACCATCCTTTGTTTTGATACAGTTACTGCTGGACTTTTTTAGGAGGCATAGGCAAGTTGTGAACTGCCTCCAGCAAAAAATCCAAGAAGTGTGTCATGCAAGCAAACTCTTTCATGTTCAGAAAGTCAGAAAAATTTACTTCAATAAAGAAGTATGGTGTAGAAAAAGACAAATTTAAACAACATCACTTATCTTGCACAGCTTTGAAGAATACAATTTAATATTTTATGAGACTGTGTAGGTTTGCACTGGGAAGGTTACTTGTATTAGGAAATACTATTTCTATTGTTGGGTGCATATTGAATTATTTCAGTGAAGTGGAACAGCTCTGATTGTGTTACCAAAAAAAAAAATAATTCCAAAACTATTTTTAAATGCAAAATCCAGTTACACTACACTTTTTTTTTTATTTCTGTAGGCTGTGTGCTATCTTATAGGATTTTAAATTAGTGCACAGACAGATTTGAGGTTAAACTTTATTCAGTAACAGTTCCATTTTGTTTTTCAAAGCAAATTATAAGCTTTTGTCAGTGTTATGGTTTTATTTTTGCACACATTTTGCATCACATTGCACTGGTGGCACTCTCATAGGCACTTAAATTAGAATTCTATCATCTATTTCTTCAGTAAAATCATACTGTCCCATTTTGATATAATACTTTTGGAATCAAAAAGGAAGGAAAAACTAACATTCTGCCTTAAGCGCTGTCTTCTTACTAATTTAATTTTATAATAGTGCACTCTGCATGGAACAGGGATTTTTATTTTCAGTTGAGGTTATAATTTTTGACACAGATGTCACAGCAATAGAAGAGTTGCCATGCTGGAATAGAGCTCTTACTTGATGCAATGCCTCTGGTGGTAGTAAAGAAGACATAGAAAAATGTGTATTTCTGACATTAGCTCTTTTGTGAGGTTAAAACCTTGGATGGAAATTTACACTCAAATTAATATAACTCTAGTACTTTCTTAGGAGACTAAAAGCAATGCATGAAATACTGCGTTTGAGTATTGTCAATGGGAATGGCAATACTGAGTTCAACCTCTGTCAGGAATGAACCCCAAGCATGCAGCAAATTACAGTGTTTGACTAATATGGTGCCGTTTGATGGTAATGCACATAAACTGTGACCAGTTTTTGTTTGGAAAGAAAGAAAATAAGTTATGCAAGGAAAAGCTGGTTTATTTACATGGGGGGGGGGAAAATGGTGGGCAGTCTTTCCTTGGAAGGAAAGAGATTATTTATGCAGAGAAAAGTTGGTTTATTTATATAAGGGAAAAAATATACAATTATTGTCTGCCCAACTAGTTTTGATTTTGTTTCCAGGCGTTGTCAGATGCAAAAATGTGTAAAGAATACAAGAAGTAGAGCCTTAGTTGAGACCTTATTAAGTCCTACAGAGTAGAATTTATTTTCTCAATTATTTTCTTACCTAAACACAAAAGGACTGTGACAGGAGGTTGATGCAGATGTTACCTTAGAGGCACTTTGTTGGGATGAAACCATTTCATGCAATGAAAACTATAAACACGAACTTAAGATTTTGAACATGCTGATCCTACGCACAGCTCCTCCAAGAAACCAAATGCACAGGCCCATCTAGCATTTTATGACTCAAACTGAAATTCAAGCAATTCTATGGAAATAGTTGAAAGACATTTTCCTTGCATCAGCTGAGTCAAAGTTCTGATATTGAGATAGGGAGAAAATATCTTAACTAAGCTATAACAAGGAGTACAGACGGCTTTAAAACAAAATAAAACCAAGAAAAAAACAGCAGAGGAAAAAACCCACAAGAGCAACAGAAATGAACAAACAATAACAGCAACAAAACAAACCAGAAGAAAAAAACAAACACAAACCCAAAATTAAATGCAAGTGTATTTTTTGAACATACTCTGAAAAAAAAAAAAAAAAAAACAACAAAAAGAAGACCCTAACATCCCTTAATTTGTAGTAGAATTGTTCAATACACAGTTGGAAGGGATCTTAAGGTATCATCTAGCCAGTTTCTAAATGAAAGCAGAATCAAGTAGGTAAGTAAGTAAGTTTTAGGTTTTTTTTGGCAGATATTTTTCTACCCATTCCTTAAAATATTTCTATTGTTAGCTCTATAACATCCAAAACTATTTAAAAATATCTAGTGTTTTAATAATGTGTCTCATTGAAAATTTGGGAGGTTTTTTCCTCATCTACTGTCTATTCTAACAGTTCTGTGTCTCAGTTCAATTATTTAATTTTCTCTTCTGAGTGAAGGAGAAAGCTTGCCCCTTTATGGCCATTTTTCTTTTTTGATCAAGTCTTTTTCTCCTGTCTAGGCCTCAGTTTTCTTTTTTCGAGATAAACCCATATCTTCTAAGCTCGTCTTTGAAATATGGACAAGTATCATAAAGCATGGGCCTCTCAGTGTCACACTGAACTCCCTAGCCTTTAGCTGTAGTGAAAGCTATTTCAGAGAGAATAGTCACTGTCTTTCACTGAATGCTGACCCATTGGCACATCTTGCCTTCACACTCAGCGCATAAAAGGGATAAGGATAATTTCCTCTTCACTGTACAAATGCTGCCTAGCAAAAGTTATTCCATACTACTATCTTTTCATCTTTATTAAGTCAAAATGTTATGTGGTGTAGAGACTGATCCATATTGCTCAGTTATACTGAGAATTTATAAAAAAGCACCATAATCTTTTTTTCCATGAAGCTGATGTTATCACAGACAGAAAAATGACTTGTTCCTGGAATTAAGTATCAAAATCTAAGGAGAGTTCAATATAAACACAGATCAATTATTCGTCTTGTTCATGTATGTGTAACTATAAATAAATTCTGCCTACTGAAAAAGAGCAGGCTGAGATTTCTCTTTTCCTTCTGCTCAGAAACTCGAACACTCCTACCTGTTTGCCTGAGCTGCATGTCAGCATGCTAAGCAAGATCACTCACCTTGTTGAGACCAACTTTCACTTCCCAGCTTGAACTTGGGCCTACCTGGACACTGTGGACTTGTCTGGCCACTGCTAGACTCCTGACTGACATCTGTCACCATCCCTGTCCTGGACCTGGTTTCCTGGTTGGGTATTGTGGGGACTGTGCCCACAGAACTACAGGTTGGAAAAGACCTCTGGAAATCATCTAATCCAACACCCCTTCCAAAGCAGGGTCACCTAGAGCAGGTTATACAGGAACATGTCCAGGTGGGTTTTGAATGTCTCTAGAGAGGGAGAATCCATGACCTCCCTCGCCAACCTGTTCCAGTGCTCTGCCAATCTCAAAATAAAAAAATTCCTTCCTCATGTTGAGGTGAAACTCCTTATGTTTTAATCTATGGCCATTGCTCCTTGTCCTGTCGCTGGGCATCACCAAAAAGAGTCTGGCATTATTCTCTTGGCATCCACCTTTGAGATATTTATATGCCTTAATGAGATCCTCTCTCAGCTGTCTCTTCTCTACACTTAGGAGAGTCTAGAGAAGAGAGTTGCTGCCCTGTCACTCTCCTTCAGCCTTGGTTTCTGGCTCTGTGTTCTGCCCAAACTCCCTGGTCCCTGATACAGGGTTTGGAAGCTAACAAAGAGTCAACTACCACTGACAACATGGTGTGAAGTACCACTAACAACATGGTATGTGGGTTAGACAACCTGGAGTCCTAGGAATGCAATAATATGGATGAGGCCACTTATCACTAGTGTTATGTAAGTGTACAAATATATATTGGAAGTCCTAGAGAGGTCTAGTGATTTCCATACTACACTATTTGAAAGCTGGGACATGTGAGAGTCTGAGCATATTGTCAAGGCACAGAGATTTGGATGAGAAGGGAGATTTCATTGCTGTGGTTTGTCACAGAGGCTCTCCCAAGGGATTGTGGAGCAAGGACAGGAGGAACAAACTGGGAAAGTGACATGACAGGGGGCACCAGGTGCTGGAATTGAAGGTGATTGTGTCAGGTTACCCATCATGAGTTCAGGAGTCCAGGTGGGCTCACTGGGGTTAGGCAAGAGGTCAGCATTGGGCTAGGGAAAACACTTGGAGGCAGGAGTGCTGTGGAACAGGCAAGGCCAGTCCTAGCGACTCAGCCAGCTACCAGGGAGCCAGGGGACATTGGGGCAGCCTAAGGCTTCAGGCATCTCCTTTAGGATAGGGACACACTGAGGCTGTGCCAGGACATGCAAGGTTGGGTCTGGCTAAGAAGGGCCATGACATGGTAGGGCAGAGCTGTGAGAATGGAAACCAGCCGTGCTGTGTCACTGAGGCAGGAGCTGATGGCACTTGGGGTGACATGGGATCCTGGGCTGTGGGTAGAGGTAGCCCTGGATGGGTCTGGATAGGGACAGCCAGGCCTCAGGACCCTGTCAAATATATATAACATCTATACTGCTATGAATTTGTGTAATATATCCTAGCTAGTTCTCTAACAGACTATTTTAAATTTTTTCCCTACTTTATATTTTCACTTGAGAGATAAGATTTCGGAGTAACTTTGTATGTGGATTTCTACATTCTGTATTTGCACTGGTGATGCATTGTTTAACTTTTATTGATATTCCTGAGCACCCAGTCTTAAAAATGTTTCTTAGCACTAGTACGCATGCTGAGTCCCAGTCAGAAAAAGAATGAGCAGAAATTCATCAGAAAGCAAGTGGTGGCTGTGCTAACAGGAATTTCATCATAACAGAGAAAAATAGGAATAGACAACTGACACTGCCAATTAATTCATAACATCACAGAATCAATCACTGAGTACCCTAGTCAAGGGCAGTTGTCAATACCAGATTAACATTTCTCTTAACTGTTGATGATTTTCTTTCATAAAATAACATGGGCACTAGTGCTAAAAAAATCTCTTACCTAATTCAGTATGTCAGCTTTTATATATTCAGATTTCACTTCCATTTTATAGGCATGTATGTATGCCTTTATTTAAATAGTGTATTATGTTTTTTAGATTTCCTTTCATATTGATATGTGGGTTATTAGAGATTTTTAGGAATTATCTTAATTTTTGGTACCTTATTGTTTCTGCTGGAAAAATAAACAGTAACATTCTGGTCCAGAACAGTTTCGCACCTCAGCAAATAATCTGCAATTAAATCATCTGGACAAATGAAATGAGTTCATACTCTCTGTGAAAAAAGTGGCTGAACTACTCCCTAATTTGCAGGTCATTTATCATTTTCCTTTTATTTTCAGGATTTTACAAGTAAAGAATTTTCCACTTTATGCTTCACAAAAATTTTATAATTGTGTTAAATATGCTCAAGATCACATATATTTGGAGAATTACTTTGAGAGCAACTACAAACTACAGCTAGTTATTTTCCCTTTAAAAATTGAATTTTCCTCATTTTATCTCCTATTGTAGACAGGGGAAAATGGTAGGTATTTGAAAAAGAAAATCCCAACATTTTTTGAGGTATTTTTTCAACACTTCTTGTGTATTATTTGAAACCTCTCACCTGCTCGACATCTCTGTCTGCAGTATTCCTTTGTTGTATTTATACAGTCCAGAAAAAATTCTTTTGCTATCGTGCATATTTTGGGAAATGATACAAAAGTAATTTAGTAGCAGTTTATGAACACTATTCTAAGCTTCCCAAAGTGGACCCAAACCTTATCTGCTGAAAATGAAAGATACAGCATTTGAACATGTATTTCTTCTTCATATATACAACCTTGAGTGGTGTGGTTAGGATGACAATGATTTTAATTTTTTAACCGATTTTCATTAATCCGATGCAAATGCAGTGGGACTATTCCACAAATTACAGCAATATTGTGTGAACACTTCAAAAACTTCAAACACTTCAAACTCTGTCTTCCCCTTCCACATTTTTACCCCCTTTTCCCACATTCTGTATACATCTATTAGCTCTGGTTCTGTCACTTTACAAGAGTAGCAGTATGAAAGACTGTAACAGATTCAGTGAGTTTTCCTGTGACTTCATGGGATTGGCTTTATCTGGGCTGCTATTCAGACTGTGGCTACATCTGAAATTTTAAAGGCTTTGATGCTTTTTGAAGAGATGTGGGCACTTCTTTCTTTTAAATTCATATCTACACTTTACTCCAAAGAATGGCACATCTAAAGTATTTAATTGACAGGGGCAGGTCTGAGGTTTTTTCTTGCCTGCTATATAAATTATAATGCAGAAAAGCCACCTAGCCATTTATCAGGACAACATTTTTCCTAATGTATTCAGAGGTCCAGAGCTATTAATTCAGAAGCCTGTTGGTCATCATAACCGAAGGTACTGTACAAACTACTCCAGGGCAGCTTTACATTTCACAGGATAAATGACCTGTAAAGTCATGATCCTGAAATCTGAAGTAATCTCTCATTTTATTTCCACAAAGCTAATCTCTTGATTGGGACAATGAAGGATTTTTGAGCTATTACATTAAAATACTGTAATTATATTCTAAAATTCAAGGTTAAAACTAAAAAAAACCAAATAAAAAACCCCCGCAACCCAAACTTTAATAGAGGTTTCATAAAAGCCAACGTGCTAAAATCTTTACTTGCAATTTCATGGTATAACACAATGATAATAAGAGTGAAGTTTAAAAATAATGGAATTTTTTTTTTTGATTGCTCGTTGCAAATTGTTTTCCCTTAGTGTCTTATTTGTGAGTTCATACAGGCAACCTACAGAAGAAACTGAAGACTTCTACTTGTTTTAAGTAAATTCTCAGGTAACAATAGCACTTTATCTCACCAAGTAACTCTGGAACTATCTAGGATTCCTAAATTCTTACATATAAATCTTCACTGCATTAGGTGCTCATTAAATTAGGGAAATACGGGAGAAATTTTAGTTGTTAAAAGTCTGAAAGGAGGAAACATATCTCACTCAGAAATGAAAAAAAAACTTAAATAGCATTTACCTTGATTAAAATAGGCATTTTACTAAATTACATTAAAAAAATTAAGCAATTCTTCGGTTCTGCCATGTTTGTGTTGCATTTCACTTTCTCAGTTTTTAGTAGCAACTTTTTAAGACTGAGATTTTTAGATGTTTTGACATAGCCTCCAAGCCCACTGGTGGCTCAGCCAGTCCCTCTTGAATTCTCATAATCACATTCCCCAAAACGTTTTCCTGATAGAGGACAAATATTCCATAAAGAAGCTCAATGAAGTAATGTGTAGTTTTTATGATAGTGCAGTTTCCTCCAGATCTACATGTTCAACCTGGTTAACTGGTGCAGGAGAAAAGCAACTTAATTTGGTTTTCTTCCATTTTATTGTATTTGATCCCATTCTACTATAGAGGCAGTCCCACACAAAGGAATTGTGGGACAAAGAGTGACTGTACCTGTTTGGTTTTATTAGTGTTTGCTTTACATCTCAAAACTGAACTCTTCAGAGTACACATGAAATTCTGTCTCCCTGCAAGTCAATGAGAAAACTCCAACTGACTTTAGAGATGTTACAATTTCACCTGAGAATTCAGGTTAGCACTTACTAGGCCTACAGCACACTATAGCCCTAAGTGCCTCCTTGCTTGCATTGGTACTCCAGGAAATCTGACTGTCCCATGTGAAGCAAGAAAGGCATGTATAATCTTTTCTATAGTATTAGCAGTAGACAATCCCATCCTTTACCCATAACAGGATCAGCACAGGGGTCTCACCCCTTCTACTTCCTACATTTCTTTTCTGTAGCAGAAAAACTGACCTCTGTCCAAGTTCTCAACTTTCCAGTGGAAAACCCCTCAATATTTGGCCTACACAAACATTCAGTGGCACAGATCTTTCTGGAAACCAGTCAAAACAAATCTATCTGACCAAAGAACAAAAAAAAAAAAAACCCTATTTTTACTTCAGACCTTTGCTGGAGTTCAATCTAATGTTTTTTTCTAAGATGGGTGAAGGCAAGCTGTTCTGTCACTATCAGGCTTTTCTGGTATGGTTTATAGAGCATGATGCCTTCCTGAAGTGTATTGGCAATTTTTTATCAAAAGTAGACATCAGCTCTCCTCTCATTTATTTCTTTGGATTTTAAAGTATTTTAAAATAAAACAGTGCTATTTTATGGTTTTTTTTACAATGTTTATACATGAGGAATTGCAAATACTAGTTCTACTGTCACTAAAAAGAGAGTTTTGTTACTTTACAGGTTTGTTTGTTTTTTCAACAATTGGAATGACCTGAAACAGAAGCTGGACTAGGAAAAGCTTGTCTCAGTCGCAGGAATCATTTGCCACAGCCAATATTTTAAATGATTCCTTAACCTCTAAAAATAACTGACTTGAACTCCGTACGTAAGCACATTTAAATGTCATAATCTAATCATTAGTGAAAGAAACAGAAAGATAAAAGAATTCCAGAGAAACCCTAAGTGAAGATTTATTTTGTGTGCACTTGCTCACACATATATTAGAGTTACCACAGTTAAGAATAATTACTGAGGAGGAAAGAAAAGGACAGAGAGCTGAGTTGAACTTTCTGAAGTTCAAATGTGCAAACCCTCTCTGTTCCAGAAGTGAAGTGACATTCTCTGACTAGAGTGGGAATTTGCATAATGTGGAAAAGCTTGTTTCTTATCGACACATAGTTGTGCTTGCTCTGGAATGATCCATTTTCAAGGAGTATTTCAAAATATATGCAAAAAGGGCTGCTCGTGAACCTTTGTAATCTTGTATCCATTTGGAACACACATCAGGAGTTTGTTAAACCTCTGACTTGCCTATAATGCTGCTTACATGACAGTGATTGAATTCTTAAATAGCTAGCACAGATAAATAAACACAAATTTAGACGGAACAGAAATCATTAGAGAAATCATCTCGATGTTTGAAAGGAAATCATGTTTTGATACAAGATCGTACTGTGCAATTATGTGTTGCCAATGTCATGTATCTTGGATGAACTGTTTCAAAAAGCACAGGTGTGCATCATGCAAAAAAAGCTATTTTAACAGTGGCTGTGTTTGTTTTTCCAGGACAACATAATGTTATATTGTTTTTATCTGTCCATGAGGACTCTGCAAAGAATCAAGAAGATTAACCCGAAGATATGATCAGTAGCTACAGGTATCTCAGAGACCTGAAAGAGTTCTATTACTTATACTGTTTGTCTCACATTCTGTGATAACAGTGAACATTGTGGGTCTGAAGAATGCTTCCTAATGGTGAAATTATTTTTGTTAAAATCAAAGGTGAGAAGAATTTTACCAAATCCCTGAAAGATTTTTAGAAGTTAACACAGCTGCAAAATACCATTAAGAAATTGTATTTTTTGGTTGGAGTTTTATCGGTTTGGTTGGTTTTTTTCTTCTTTTTTTTTTTTTTTGTTTTTCTCCTCCCCCCTTTTTCAAACAAAAAACCAAATATTCAAATGGCCTAATTTTCCAAAAGGTGAGTAATACAATTTCATTCATTCTCTGTAAGCACCACATTAAGAAAAACTCAATCTTGGGCCAAGTAGGCTTTTAGGCATTAAGAGACTTTCCAATATTTTTGTTCCTCAATGCCTGAAGCATTTTATATTTCTCTAAAGCAATTTCCTAGTTGGGTACTTGGAATAATATTTTACTTCTTCAGTACAGCAGCATTATGAGAAGACATACCTAAGAATGTTATTCTTGTGCAGCGCTAGTGAAAAGAATATAGCACTTGCCCAAGTGAGTCTGAACTATGAATAATTTTACTGGAGGTAAGCTAAAGGATTCAAAGTTATGTACCAAGTATCGCATGGTGTCTTCATAATGATGCTTCAAATAATACCCACATGCAGATTCATTTATTTATCCTTTGATTCAAAAGTTTATAAAATAGCATGAAACTATTTAACATCCACTTGAATTACTGTACACTGTGACTAATGTTATTAAATAAAACCAAAAACTCTTAATGAGATTTCTCACTTTTCCAATTCTTACTATTTATACAGTAAAAAAAAAAAAACAAAACAAAAAAGTCACTGAGTTTTAGTTTGTTCCTCAAGCATTTTCATCTGAAGGATTTGATGCAAAAAACATTAACTCTGAAGGCACCTATGAAATGTCATAGACAAGAAAACGCATAGACTGCTTTTTTTTGCCCCGTCTTTGTACAGTTGTCCTTGGTAAGATGAAATAAGTGAAATGAATCATGTGCTGTCACCATTATTGAGCAAGTCCTGATGGCTTTAGCTTGAGGTTAAGGTTAGAAAATCTCTCTGAATATTACAGCTTGCTTTTTCTCTCCATATCTCAGGCTGAAATGTCCTTTTTTAGAATCTGTTTCTGCCTCTCTCCAAATCAATGCAATCAGACTTTGCTGAAAAAGTGAAAAAATATTTTCTTCAGCTTTTGTGTGTTTCTCTGAAAGCAAACAGAACCTCTTGACATTTTCTTGAACTCCTGAGGTAAAATTCCATGTTATTTATCTAAGAGTTCTGTCTTCACATCTGAAAGCAGACTCCACTTGATCTTTTCCCTGATGGTAGACTTCTTTGCTGATTGATATTACTGTACTAATACCATAATAATACTACTTTTTATTTCTGCACACATTTTCACTTTTACACACACAGAAAAGCTATTCTATTAATTTTTTTTCCAAAGTATGACTGGAGCAGCTCTCTGCATTTCACAAAAATGATGCTACAGAAATTAAAAGTATTTGTAGTGTAACAATAGTGGGAACAGATATGGTTGCTATAGGGAGATTTCAACCCATTCATTATAAAATGAAGCTGAAAATAAACTCTCATGCTGTCAAGTGCTGTGATAAAATCTCAGGGCAGTCCCTATTTATCAGGGTCAGGAATCTGTGTGTACACGTCATGCTTCTGACTGAGTTTGCTTTGACTGCTTTGCTTTATGTAGGAACCCAACTGCGGAGTAGGAAGAGTGTTGAGTTTCGAGAACAGGATGAGAGACACATCTGGACCAAAGAATCTGCAAGCATCTGTGCCCAGTAATACTGGGCACAATAATAATGTGCAGACAGAAGAGATTAAACGTAAATCAACTGAGGACAGTTACATAAACTTTTTTATGAAGTTAATTGAAAAGGGGCTGAAAATATCCAAAATTTTACAGTCAGGAAAGGAAAACAATCAAATAAATAAATAGTTGTGAGAAAAGTGACCTGTGAAAGTCATGTTCTCTAGTGAACATAAAAATAAAAGCGTTCCTTCCTTTAATATTAAATAAGGGTCTCAGTGACCTGTATTTTGAAGAAGAGAATGATGCAAGTGTAATTCAATGAAAAGTTTGTTTATACATCTGTAACTTAGATAAATCTGTATGCTAGATGGAATTCAAGATAAAGCTGTTTAACTAAAAATATAGTATAGATATAAATCTGTACCTGTGCATTGAGATCAGTTGCCTAAACAGAGGTGTCCAATGCCATAATTTTTATCTGATGTTGTCCCATGTATATACCATCTGCCTTTTGAGAAGGAGCAGGTCTCCTGCAGTCTTGTGCTGTATCTGCCAGAATTGTGCAGATCTCAGTTGTCACTAAATATATATGTGTGGACAAGTTAATAAAGCCCCTAATCACTATAGGTAATGGAGCTTTAAAACTATTCAGTTGACCAAATGAAGGTGCCTAATTTACAGTGACATGAGCAGCTTTCAAGGTAACACTGATCATGCTATCAAAAGGCTTGATTTAGGAGCACACATATAGGCACTTTTATAATATCTGAGATACAGAGAATATGAGACAGATGCTTAGGGCTGGCAGATGAGACCTGCAGAGAAGACATATCTTTCACACAAGACCTAAGGACGTTTCAGAATATATTGGGTTTCTATCTATAGGCAGCTTAACACTGAATACTGTGATCTTTATGGGTCCCTTACAACTTGAAATGTTCTATGATTCTATAAAATTTTATGAAATGTTAGCAATCTGCATTCATATCTATACAGAGAAATGAAAACTAAATTGAGCTATTGTGTTTAAACCTAACAGTCAGTAGGAGTGTGGCAAAAAGTTTGCATCCTCCATTATACAAATTTTCCATTTAGTTTTTTTTCTCCTTTAATTCCCTTAATGAATATTAGAGTCCATCTTGTTTCCTGCTAGTTTTAGCCAGGGCTTGATTTGGTTGTCACCTGTAATTTTGTGCAGCATGAAGATGTTTGTGTGTAAACTGTTGAGCCTTTAGATGCTCCTCCAAAAGGCAACAGTTCCTGTGTAACCTTGTCACACTGTGTGAACATTTCAGGTATCCTAAAAGATCTCAGATTGCAATGGACACTTATTTAGGCAAGGAAGTTACCCCTTAAAATTTCACTATGAAAAAACCCACCACTAGAGGGTCTTGATAATGGCCCCAGTGCACAAAAATCGTGGTAATTATATGTAAAACACCAACACAAAATTACTTCCTTACATGTTAGATATTGCAACCTTTACAGCATTTATTTTGTTGTCATCGCTGCTGTCTATTAAGCCACAACAAAGATAACAAACTTTAGCACGGTCAATGAGTTTTGTTTTCCACAAAATTTATGCCTTAAAAATGCAAACAATATTCTTAACTGGTATTTCTGGAGTAAGAAGACACAGTGGGTTAACAATCCAGTGACCTATTCTTCCTTACACTCAGCTGATAGAGAATGCCATTGTATTCATATCAGATCCACTTGAAATGAAATTTTTTCAGAGCTACTTCACACTGTTAAATGATGCAAATGAAAACAAAGCCTTGGATTTCCCCCATGGTATGTTTTGCTGAGTTCTGACTACAGTTACATTCACAGAAATTTAGAAGAAGGGAAAAATATTCTTTTAGGTTAAAAATATATAAAGATAAATTTTAGAATTCTTCATTCATAGAGAATGCATAGAAATATTTAATGACTCCTTTGCACCAGGGAAAGGGAGGGGCAGGATAGCTACTGAGAGAGGCAGAGATGTGGCAGGTTTCTTCCTTGGTTTTTAATAAAAAGGCATAACAACAAATGGCAAGATAAAATATGTCTAGTAAGACAGAATGAGAAAAAGGATATAGATAACAAGTAAATCTTACATAGTTTCAGATGGAACCCTGTAGGGCAACTTTCATGCAGCATCAGATGGACACGGGATGGATTTTCACACTTCATGCTGCACAGATCCTCAGAACCCTCAATGAGATATTACATATTTTTCTTACAAGAAAAAACCTGTGTTCATAAAGAATGTTTGCAGAACTTCTTGCTGTACTTTTATATAAAGGCAAGGTATTAGCGACACAATTGTCAGTACCAAATGGAAGCTGTCTGGAGGCTCCTTGTTCTAAATTTATTTGTAACCAAGAGATTTCTGCAGCCCAACAGAGCCTGAAGGCCACCCTGGACATGCAGCACAGTGCAGCAGAGGCTTGCACTTACTCAGGTTAGCTATATTATTGGATCACTAATTCATTACCTTGCAACAGCTTCTTGGCCAGAATCATTACAGTGAAAAAACTATCTTGGAAAGTAAGATCATCTGAAAATCTCCATGGTAATTAAATATTTATCCTCCAGGTATATTTAGCCCTTAGAGAAAAATATGAAAAAACCATAAACAAAAGCTTGTTTTAGTCAGTGTAACTGAAACTGAGTATCCCCCAAAGACAATGTCAGCACAAGCAAATAAAATGGACTTGGAATCTTTCTGAAATGCCCCCTGCATAAACTCAGCTTAGTTCACATGAGCTGTGAAAGGAGAACCCTTTGATAAGGGAAAATATTATTATAGTCATATGAAGTTAAATATAAAAAGGTCTATTCTCACCACTGCCATTCACCATAATTGCATTTGTGTCTGAATAGTTTGACTGAATGCTGCAAAATCAGTAAAGATGGCAGAATCTCATCCTAAATTTCAGTAAAACTCCCATAAGACAGGAAACATACATGCAAGAATAAGTTTTATAATAAAAAATCCAATAAGTGATGCTTTCATCTGCAGGATAAAAATGATATGAAAAAGACTAGATTTTTATCCTGGATAAAAGTACCACTATAGCAGTTTGAATGCATACATAACTGTCACTAGGTTCCTTGTTATTTTGCAAGAAAACATCAGTGATGCATTAGCCACACAATGGGGGTTGCTAAGAAACTAGGAACCAACTCTTGACAATAATGGAAGCTTACTTGTAACCACAAGAAAAGAATGCTTAAGGGTTTAGTAAAGAATAAGGGAAGGTAAAGAAAACAGTATAATTTTTCCTTTTTCCTTAGAAAAATACACTTGTTTAGATCTCAGACCTTGCTTTTTAAGTCAATCCTTGGTTTATTTTTTTTCATCACTAAAATGAGATTTTATTTTTTTTAAATGCTGCCAAACAAAGTAGTCATATACTTTTCTCAGTTGAAAGAATTCATTAAAAGGAGGATTTCTATCCTAGATATACAGATGGTCACCTTTACATTTAAGTGAAGGGTTATTTTGCATTAGAAGTCTTTGGATCAAACACTTAGTATTAAGTTTTTTATAGACAAAGAGAATCCCTGATCAGATGGGTATGGTGTTGTTTTGTAAGGTACATATATGCTTCACGAAAAGTAGCTTTCTGAACTAACTCCTCCAATCAGAATGAGGAAAAGTTGTGTTTAAATTATCAGTTTTCTGATATGAACTGGATTTTGGTTATAGAATTGATGTTCATTCCTAGAATTATGTTAGTCTAATGTTGAATGTAAGATTCAGATATGACTAACTAAACCATAATTAAGCTGGAATAAGAGGCCTTAAACAATATGTACTAGTTTTACATGAGTATATGGTTTAAATAGTTAGAAATGTTAAATATATATGAGTTAATGTAATGGATTTTCCTTCACTGAAATTTTTTAATGAAACTTAATTGGCATAAAATCGTTAGGGAACAGTTGAATATAGAGTTTTAATGAAATTACTTTGAACCATATAGAACTATATTAAGAATTATATCCTTTAAATGCTCTTCTGTATTTTAGGATGTGAAAATTTTATCCTTCATCTATTTATTATAGTAGTCATTTAACTTTGGGTCTAAAAAATCTATGGAAATAGATAAAAACAGGTTTTCAATTGTGGTATCTCAGCATATCTATGCAATTCTCTGCATCCAGAAAAAAATTTAAAAAAAAACAAACCAGCTTTTTAAAATTTTGTTTCTAAATGGAACTAAGGTATGACAAATATATGAGACTAGTAATACATTGTGGGTTTATTTCTCCACGAATACACATGGAATTTTTTTAAAAGATCATATATTTGCTTATATGGAACTATTTATTTTTATTGTCTGTAGAGTAAGGTAATATTTTTTGTTGTAAATACAGAAGAAACCTTAAGGATAATCTAGTTTGAGCATCCCTACCATGGGCAGGAACACCTTTCACTAGACCAGGTTGTTCAAAGTCCCATCCAATATGAACACCCTCTTGAACACCTTCAAGACTGAGTCACCCACAAGTGCTCTGAACAACCTCTTCCAGTATTTCACCATCCTCTCAGTGAAGAAGTTTACTCCTAATTTCTAATCTAAAACTACTCTCCTTCAGTTTGAAACCATTCCCCTTTGTCCTGTCACTACATGCCTTTTTAAAAAGTCCCTTTTCAACTTTCTGGTAGGCCCCCTTTAGGTACTGGAAGGCTGCTAGAAGGTCTCTTTGGAGCCTTCTCTTCTCCAGGTTGAACAACCGTAACTCTGTCAGCCTGTCTTCACAGATGTATTCCAACCCTTTGATTATATTTGTGACGCTCCTCTGGACTCATTCCAAAAGGCTCATGTTCTTCTTATGTTGGGGTCCCCAGGTTGGACACAATATTCCAGGTGGAGACTCATGAGAGTAGAGTAGAGAGAGACAATCACCTCCCTCAGTCAGCAGAAGTCGAAGAGCATTTTTGCTTTACTTAGATTTGGCATCCAGATCTGGCCAGTAGAATAGGTCTCCATACTCCACTGACTATATTAACTCAAATAAATGAGGCAAGATACCTTAGAGTCATCTCAAATTGCATGGCTTCCATCCTTAGAAAATTGAAATACAGCTTTCTATTTTCAACTCAATAAGAAATTAAAGCCTATATGTTAATCACATTTTCTAGTGATTAAATTATTTTGTGTAACAGGTTAAGTAGAAAGTAGAGCCAAATTTCTGCACATCTGTACTTCCAACAAATGAAGTTTCCTGTTTCCAAACTGATAGTGCTACACAATTTGCAATCTAGGGGAAAGATTGGCTTTGGGTATGGGTTTTTTTTATTTTGTTGGGGGGGTTTTATTGTTTGTTTCTTTTTAGCAATTTAGCAGTGTTGCTACTGTCACTGGCCTCTCAATATTCATTTTTTTCTGTCTGCTTGTCTGAGGAAATTAATAATTTTGATTTCAGAAGAAGATACACAACATTTATAGGAGTCCCCTGCCATAATCCAAAAGCACTTAAATATCTGCTTTGCCATCACAATGAGAATATTATTATTGTAGCTTCTGGGACAACTCACAGGCATTTTTAAGACAAGTATAAGGCATTTTTAAGTATCTCATCTAACAGAAACTATGTCCATTCAAGTTGATGACAATAAAAATGATTGATTTTTTAAAAGTCAATTTCCATTTAGCTTAAAATATATGTTTTATTTTGATAATGGTAAACTTCCTGATCAATTTTTTCTTAGTCATTTTCCCACTTTCACAGAACTTAGTTTATTTGAGCTTACCCAAAGTCCTCTTCAGGACTTTTTGCTGCTTAAAAGAGCAGCAAAAAGGAGGAGGATGATCACTGGTATCTACCAATGCAATTCATATATATCTGCAGAAAACCAGGATCTCCCATCCTCGATGTGAGATTTTAAATAAAACCAAGGGGATTAATGTGGTTCAAGCACTGCTTTATAAAGAAATAACATTGAAGGTTGGAGTTTCAATTGATATTAAAAGGTGAAGTGAGATAAACTCTAAAACAACATTTTACATTGAGTTTGCATGTGATAATATTTCTGGATGGCCAGCCACTTGAGCTGTTATTGCAAAGTTCATACAAGAATAACTGTTACTTGAATTGTAAAAAATCTATTATTTTGTTTGAGAAAAGATAATTACCAGTGTAAAGTCTATATCACAGTTCTAAGCAACTTGTTTAATATGGAGTTCTGAGGCAGAAGTGTTGTAATCCATCTGTTCTATAATTTTGACTTCCTTTAAGATCTTTAGTGCTTGGGCTAAAAATTTAATTTAAAAGCCAAAAAGTCATGTACAAGAATCAGTTTCTTAGCTGAAGCAAAGCATGCACTAACAAAACTGTTTGTCTTTCTGCAAACAGCTTGCATGGTTTTCCAATACATAGTGTTGCATAGTATTATGCTATTTTCTCACTACAGTGAACTAAAGAAACTGAAGGTATCATACTGACTACTCTGTTTAGCAAACAAAGGCTTCTCCATTTCAGTAGTTAGAATACTGTAGATTGTCAGAATAAGAGACCTATGAAATTATCCAGGTTGGAAGGTAGGAGGTCTCTAATCCAACTTCCATTCAAAGAAAGGTCAACACTGATTTCATACCAGGTTTCTTAAGGCTTTAGCCAGCTGAGTATTGAAGACCTTCAAGACCAACATTGTCACACTTCTTCATCCACTCATGGAACATCAGTTCCTCCTGCTAATTTCCCAGGTTGCGTGCATTTGTGCACATGCACTTCAGATAGACCACCTCCTAATGTTCTTTATCCTTCACAAGACCACACTTGCACTCATCACCCAGCCCCATATACCCTTGTCATGCCTTTCTTCCCTTAACTGCAAGCTCTTATCACCATCTGATAACATGAATGGTTTAAAGTCTTCATCACTTTCTGGCAAGTCTTTTAGTCAGGAATGCTCATCTACACGCTGTCAAATAGATCTCATGTCTTGCTAGCAGTTATCATTCCTTAGAAACCCCTATCACAAAAATCAAAGCACTTCTTGTAACAACATCACTCATCCCCTTGTTATCTCGGGATGAATCTGCCTCTGCCTGAGGCTTTCCCATCTCCTATGGGACCAATGAGTAAACCACCTTGTCCTCCCCACTCTGTACTCATTCCTGATTGCTTCAGCTCTCCCTTGGCAGTATTACTGATGCACACATGGATGATCAAAAGTATGAAGGCCACACAAGACTTGTCATCCTCTATGCAACATTCTGGATCCAAGACCAAGCAAAGGATTAATCTCCTGTGGAAGCAGTTCTGGTTGGCAGGTGGGTGCAGAACAGAGTCTCAAAATACCATTGCCTGCTGCTACCTCTTGGCGCTAATGCTTGGTTCAGGCCCAGCTGGCTCTGAAATCTACTTCAATGAAGTTTGTTCCCTTTCCTTGGTTATTAGTGCAACATTCAAATTCTGTAAATTCAGATCTGGAGCCTGAGGAACCTTTCTCTTGCTGACAGAAAACAAAAGTTCCCATCCATCTCTATCTTGGGAGTGTCCATCTGAAGTCATTCAACCATAGTCTTTCATTGTTCCTCCTTTTCATTCTGTAGCTAAACCTCATGCCTCTACAGTCTCCATGATGATCATACAAACTTCCTGTTCATCCTTACTGTTGCTTCACAGTCTGACTGCCTTCCCTCACAAGTGAGGCCACCACCATTCTCACTCCATCCTGCCCCAGGTAAAGCAACAGATGCGAGCCTTGGGAGGCAGCATCCTCCCCCTGACCATCTGTCAGAGCACGACCTCCAGTGTGCCAGGGTTCTTTCTCCAGCCAAGACTGGGTACAGACCCTGGTGAGGACAGCACCATTGCTGTGCAGTACCATTGTCCGGAGCACAGTTTCTGGATCTCCTTTGCACCCACTGCCAAGAAAAGTGTCCTACAAACAGCCAAAATTTCTGTTAGCTTGCTTTTCTTGCTGGGCACTGTGGTCCCACTCAGCAGCTAAACAGATGATCTTACTGCAGGGGAACAGTAGGTTACTCACTCATCAGAAGGCAGTTGTTTAGCAAACAACCAAAGAGAATATGAAAACAGAGGGATCAGTCTCCTGTTTCTTCTGTATTTTGTAATGCAATTCATTAGAGTACTTTCTTGATTGCTTTTTTTCCCCCTTGCCTTATCTTAACTTCAGAAATAGTTGAGCATATATCTATTTATAACTAAAATACTATGATCATAAAAATGTTAATTATTACTAATTTGATAAAAAACATTGGGAGTGAAATGCGCACTTCATAAAATCAGGGGCCCTAAATATTCTAAAAGACATGAAAATGAGGGAGTTTTTTTTCCTCCATCAGTTTTATAACATTATTTTGGTGCAGTTTCAAGTGATGACTAAAGTAAATCTGCCTGCCAGCCTACAATTCCCTGGAAAACTAATTATTGTTCTCGTGTGATCATAGGTTAGGTAGGTAGGTATGTCTATTTTTAATGTTCCTGGAATCTCAGTTTTTATGACCACTGCCTAAAATTTTGCCAAGTTTCAAACATTTGGGGTTAGATAGCCCTGTATCATGTCTCCTGCTTAAATACTCTTCACACATGTGACGGGGGAGTGGGGCAATAATAGGTTGCCCCCCCAAAAAATCTCTTGAAACTCCAACACTTTTTAATATCTTTAGAGGCAAGAATGTCTTCCTTTTTAATTTTCTAAGGTGGTCACCTTGATATCCTTAACATGCTTTTTATTGCTCAGCTCATACCATCACAGCATAAGAAGTAGAAAAATCCTTATATATTCAGATTTTTTTTAGAATTCTGGTTCTAAATTCTGAAATTGTCAAGTGCATTGAACACCTGCTGCTTTTCAATTGACTTGTGAATATACCTTTCTCTGAGAGTGACTGAGCACTTGCTAACCCAGTAAATTAAGGAGTAAGGAAAATTTTCTCTAAATCATTCATTTTGACTGGAGCATTTAAGTCAGGAAGTTAGGGGAATTTTTGTAGTGCTCTTTCTTGTTTTCTTTACTAACAACCAGAGACAAAAAAAAAGAAGAATAAAAAACATTCTGAAATAAATCCAAAGACTAAGGAAGAAGTGAGACAGGCATTACAGAATTCAGAAATTTGACTGGAGGACTGAATCTTACATTCACAGAATTTCATTCTCGGCTGCATAGCTGGATTCTTTTATATCTTAACTTTGATATAAAAGAATGTTGAAATGTATTTTAAATCATGTATTTCCAAAAAGGTTGCTGAAAATATTTGCTGCTTTAAATAATAAAAAATAAATGAAAAATCAAAGAGAAAAAAATCCTTATTCAGTGTGGTTAGGATGGGGGGATCTCCTCTTTCCCTGAGAGGACCTAATATGAAATATAGAATTTATGTATGTATGTATGTGTGTGTGTGTATATATATAAACTTATATTTTCATTATTGAAATTAAAAGATTATACATTGTTTATGTTTGATTTAGCATAAACACAGGGTTTATACATTGTAAGCACATGAATACTTCTTCACAAAAGGATGTGTAAAGCAGAAAAATATAAGTTGAACTTTATTTAATGTTTCCAGTAGTGTTAAGATTCTTTAGATAAGTCAAGTAAAGTGATGTGTAGCTTCTACAACCTTCAGCATAATCTTATTAGTGTAATATTAGGAACATTAATCAAGAAGATATCTGAAAAGAAAAATAAAATTTTTCCTCTTCTTTAGTAAATCATGTACAGACTTCTCTCCAGGTGGTATCAAGCAAAGCACTTTTGACTATCTTCTAAATTATGTAAGTCAAAACTACTATTTTGTGCAGAGTAGGAATTCTGTCCTTGACAGACTATAACTCATGAATTCTTTGTTGTAAAGGAAAACAGAATGCTGCTAAGGAAACCATTATTCAGTTTACCTAGGTTATCTCAAAGGGAATATATGGTTTAATGAGATTTGAAATGATTGGACCCTGATAATTGTTGTTACAGGACTACAAGATTTATAAGGTTAAACAGTAATATTAACATTAAAGTTTTAAAAGGTTAGAACTGAATGCAAATTCGTTTCTGAGGTTATTCATTTTAAATGGTACAATTAAAGCACTATGGAATGCTAGATATTACTGAAGTGCCTCAAACTTTTGCACCAGTCAAACCACAATACTTTTTTTTCTCTTCTTCATCACACATATAAAAATACACTGTGTCAACTACATGTTCTCTAGTGTAGAAATGTACAAAGGATCAATGACTGCTGAAAAGAGCAAGAAGTTTGAATATGAGCACATCTAACTGCCTTTCTTTCTGAACCCTGAGAGTACCCTTCATTCATATTATGAAATTTAACAAGGGGCAATAAATATTCAATTTTTACTCAACAGAATGAAATAAGATTTGTGCTTAACCTGCTGTGTTCTGTTCTTTGAACAGTAAAAGCTCATCTCTTCCAGGTGAGATGTGACAGCAAAGTTCACCACATTCAATAAAAATCAAATTGGTGTATTTTCAAAAGACAAAGTTCCAGACTGAGGGGGGTCAAAGTTTTCTGTGAGTCAGTAATATAGATTACGGTTAATGTTCTTTTGGCATCTTTGAGACCCTGCTTGACTTCTTCTGAAATCAATGGAAAACCCCTGACTGACATATTGAAGCCTTGAGCTCTTAGATTTTTGCTCCATTTTGTGAAGTAGAAAATAGCATAATAAAAAGGTCAATCATACACCTTTTACTCATGCAGCCAGTGACTTCACAAGACAGTGTAATTATTTGCATAGCAAGGATTTCTCAGATGAGTAGTGTCTTGAAGATCAGATCTTACACTATAAAATATTTTATGATTTTTAAGGATGAAAACGTTAAAAAACTCCATGCATGTATGCCTTTGTAATAGCACCAGCTGAGAATTTGGTGTCACAGATAATTACAAGTGCCATTCCCTGTTTAAAAATTTGATAGGGAAAAGATGACAAATTTACTCTCTTTGGTTTTTAATTCTAAAAGGCATTTTTTAATTAATTATCATTCATTTCTTATAAACTGACTGGTGAAAGAAATATTTAAATCCTGCAATATTGTATATTATACTGTAGATAAACTGATAATATGGGGAAAAAATAATGTACATCTATTTTTTGCAACATTTTTTCCCCTACTGCTGAAAAAATAGTCATTTGTTGTGGTTTAACCACAGTCAGCAACCAAGCCCTTTACAGCTGTTCACTCACTCTCCCACCAGCAGGACTGGGGAGAGAATCGGACATGATTTATTATCTCTAAGAATGGTTGACCTTTTTAACAAGAACATTTCAGGATAACCAAATAAACCCATTCAAAGAGCCTAATCATTCAAATTTAAACATACCCTGAACATCATTTGCTACTGCATTCCAAAAGTGAAAAATATAAACCAGTTGTAGTACACTGTTCTTTGCTATTTCACATAAATTTTTGCAACACAAGATAATGAGAACAAGGCAGACACAATAAAAACAAAAAACTGCACATTGATGCTCAGCATTTTCAATTGTAGCTTTCAAGTCACTGAAATGTGATGGCGAATGTTCTGTTAAGGCCATACATAAAAATTACAAACTAAGCAGTAAACCTGTTTCCCTAATGAAATAATGAATCACATGAAACCAGTGTAAAAAAGATTTTTATCCACAATTTATAGGAAGACCATTAAGAGTCACAAATTAATATGTTAAAAGGGAAAAACTTTAGAAATAAAAGTAGAAAATAAAATAAAAGCAGGAAATAAATTAATGACAGATTTCCACGGTAATTTCTCTTGGCTATGTATAGTATCAGACCACCTATCAGTATAAAATTAACATTAATCATAGTCAAACAGAGAATCATATTTTTGCTGAAGAGACCAAAGAAAATAATAAGTATTGTGTGCAAACAACATTCCTGATGTGACATAAATTTATGTTGGTGTGGGTTGATAGCAACTAACCTAGCATGCCTAAACTTGTGGTAAATCCTTTGAATGATAAAGGTGAATGAGTACTTGTTCTTTGTATAATGTAGAGTTTTGATCATGTCCTAAGAATGGATTTATTATCTCATGGAAATTTGACTTAAAAGTTAAAAAAGATAATTAAATATAAGCTGGTTAAATGATTTCATGAGTATAGCCTGTGAGACACACACTTTAATGACGATGATGTTCCTTGACACTCCAAATAAAAATCCATTCTCTTAAGTATCTTTTTTTTTGAAGAAAAAATTGAAGTGTACACTAATTCAGATATGGAACCTTGCTGTACTTTACAATCACTATATCTCATTTTTATGACCTGACAGCAGGAGTAGACCAAAAAAAAAAAGATTGTATGACAGACCCACACCTTCAGAATAAACTTCTCCCAGTTCTTTTCAAGTTCAAAGTGCTTGTGACCTGAAGCATAATGTTAGTGTTTAATTTAGTTCTTTTCATAACTGAGGTAATATTAATCAGGATATTGTATGGTTTGTAGGTAAAGCAGAAGCTTCCTTCACTCCTACATTAGAAGCAAGCAAAATATAAAAGCTTCTTGTGATTCACAAGATAAGCTCTCCACTTTAGTACAAGTCAAGAAACATTTTTTCACCAAGTAGCCCCATGAAAAATAGGATTGTGATTGCTAATGAAGGAACACAGGCCTTATATTGACTGTGCCTAGGGTGACTATGCAAGGCTCTAGTTCTGGCCAGCTGTTAACAACTTTTTATGGGAACTGGTTATGTGAGCTTGGTACAAGGTTTCTTTTGCCATAATGGGCAGTTTAAAAGTGGGGAAAGAGAAAAGGCTTTGAAAATATGACACAGAACAAAAGCAGAGGCTTCAGAATCATAAAGAGCTTAGTGACAGTCAAGTGCTGGTTACTGAAGAAGTTCAGTGTAAAGAAATGGGATAAGACAACTTTTACTTTAAGAAAAAGAGCATCAGTTAGGTAAGGGAAAAGAGAAATGAAATTAAAAACAAAACCAAAACCAAACATACAAAAACCCCCAACCACAAGTGAAGGAACAGTGTAAGAGACCTGCTGGGAATGGTAAAGCAACCTCCATCTCACCCCACCAAACATGATGTCAAAGGCTGGGATTTGCCTAGGAAATGAGCTGTCTAATAAAAGGATAAGACCTTAAATTAAGGTATGAGGACAAAGAAGACACTTTTGTTCTGCCTTCTGTCCTTAAAGGGCTTTTCAGCCTAACCATATCAATGATTAAGACCATCAAGGACTGTAGCGATCAACACTAGCTGTGTGGCACCAGCTGTGAACCTTGTATGTTCAAAGATATTGTAGGATATGACTGCAAAGGATTGACAACTTAAAATACATTATGATAGAAACTATATGTATTGTTAATCAATGTTAGTCTAGTAAAGTTATGTTTCAGAGTCTGAAACTGTTTGATTTATTGCTTTATCTCCTTCATGACAATCTCTGACATACACAGGCACACACTCAATCTTAACAGTTATATCTATAATTGATCAGGTTGGTAATTATCTTCTCTTTTATACATTTTTGGGTCAATATCTAAATCACAGTTTTGGATATTATTTTACATTCAGGATCTTTTTACTTGTAATAAAATGACAGTTCGGAATTGTGTTTTCTGTCATCATCCTGTGTCCGTACCCTTCCATACCACTGGAAGGGTATCTGAGACCAGAGACAGTTCATGCCACACTTGCTATTGCCATGAACTAGGGCTAATTCAAGGCAAATTTAGGATATATTCACTTCACTGTTAGGCAATTGCTATTACACCTTCACCAAGCTAAAATCATCTCAGACCAAGACAAGACAAGACAAGTCCTAATGTTTTCAGTAGGTTGATGAAAAGTGTGTACAATTAGTAATAGCAAAATTCAAACTTATTTACCAATATTTTATGGTGCAATTTCATCTTCAATTCCTACATTGCATTTGACAAAACTCTTCGGGATTCAAGAATGTGCACAGAGATACATTTGCGACATAGGGAGGAGGGAGATATCTACCTGATGCTTAAATGCACTTGGGCACCTAACCTCAGTAAATCCTTTTAGAAGATGACTTTTCCACCATTGTTTTGTATTTTAAAAATATATGAAAGGAATATTTATGTTTACACTTGGAAATCACTATGCTTACAGGAATTTAAAATAAACATATCAAGCACCTTATTGGGGTAGAGTATATGGCAGGATGAAATGTAAAGCAACTTGAAGTAAGTACACCCCAGGTTGATTTTTTCCCACAGTGACCTTTTTCCAAGGCTTTTTCCTCATCTTCATTCTCAAGTGTCCTTTTCTTAATTTTCTTCTCTCTATTAGCATGATGTGATTTTTTCTTTATGGAAAACTTCAGTGTTGTTTCCATAATTTCTATTATATATATAAATATATTTGCCAAAGAAATTTCCTCTGACAGTTACTTAAACCTTCTAAGTATGTTGCCATTTGCTTTTGTGTCATCCTCTCAATCGTTAAATTGTTAAATTATGCAATGTGGGTGCTTTAATCTTAGCTCATCAATACCTTCTAATACCTTAATAATTTTTGTTGTTTGGAAGTCTGAATTTTTCTCTTCTTTAACAAGGGATGGGATTCCAGATTGCACAAATCTATATTTAATGATGGGATACAGCTCCAGATTGTAGACTACTAAATTTAGGTATTTACAATCTGGACTGAATTCTATTTCAGCTTTGGGTGAGTATACGGAAGATCAAAATATGATCATGCATAATTCCTGAGGCTGTGTTTAGCTTCTAAGACCTAATTTCTTGTCAGAAAAGGGAGAAGGAAGAACTATATTTTTTTCATGCTAAAGTATTCAGATCCTTGTGATATGATTGCAATTCATTACTGCCAGATACCAATGTGTCAAAGAACTAGAGTTAATAGCAGAAACCAATTAGTGGAGGTTTGCATGGATCAATTTACTTGTTTTGCTTTGTTATTTTGAGTAAGATGCAATGACACCACATATAAATTCACATAGTATTTCTGTCCTCTTCCTTGTGGTGTCTACATTAAGAGTATGTTCACAGATACGGAAGACACAGTCTGGAGAGGAATTTCCTGTGGAAAATCAGTTCTGATCCATAGACCTGTCTGTCTATCCTCCTTTCAGAGGATACAGTCAATGGGCTTAATGGAACAGACTTTCAGCGCACCTTCAGGTAGCCTTGTGTCAAGCATAAAATAGTACAATCCCAGACATTTTCATTAAACAACCCAGATGAGGAAAATGAATTATCCTATTGACTGGACCTTTTACCTTGAAAGTAGGCCGTCAGGTTCAGTGATTTTTTTTTCAGACAAAACAATCTCTTCACTTCTACTACCCTATTAGACCATAAAATATCCTGGGTAAAGGGGTGGAGTACTTTTTCTCCAGTTTTACAACTGAGTAACCAGATGACTGGCTGCAGCTAAGAATCCTGGAGTGGCAGGAACAGAAGTGGAACAAGTGAAAATCAGCATGACTCTATTATCTAGCAGCTCCATCAACCACTAAAGAAGACAGACTCAGGTTCTTTTTGCTGGTTTATTCCAATTTTGGTTTTGCTTTTAAAGTAATATACATAAACACAGCTATGAGCAGGACTTTTTTTGGACAAATGAAGATTTCTTATGAATAAGTATATTATTATTATTAAACATTAGATTATTATTATTAAATTTAGTTATATTTATTATAACATTATAATTAAATGTAATAATAGTTGTTATTGCTATTATTATTATGACTTAAATTTCCTCCACACCTTTTCCACTACAAAATTCATTAAATCTACAGTCTCCCCTTGTTATCTACTAAATCTATTAAATTACCACAACCATGAAAATATAAAAAAGAAAGAGAAGGGGAAAAGTCCACTCTTGTAATGACTATTTTAGAAGGGCCTTTGAAAAGAAAATAAATGAGCTCAGGTAAATGGAATAATCTTTACACCAATGGCTATATGCACAGTCTGTAGAAGTAAGAAAAATACATAAGTTTTGAAGACTCAAGGTCTTTGCTACTGAAAACTACTGGGATTTTAAATAGAGTCTTACTCTTTACTGCAGATGCAGGACACAAAATATGACACATTTTAGTTCTGACAGGTGTGTTGATGAGGATTTTTTTATGAGCTCTAATGAAATTATAACAACACAAGATTGGAGTCCCACAGAATGGAAAATATTGATATGCATAAATTGAAAATGAAGTGAAACTCTTTCTTAGGAAAGTATAGATACACTGATTTCTTTACTTACTATTAGAACATCCTTGAATCAGAAAATGGTGTTCTATTTTTAAATTATTAATAGACACATATCACAGTTATCACCTTCATAACTACTTTTGATGATTAAGATACTATGAATGTGATGCTGTTATATTCATAAACACATTTAAAAGCATTTTTTAGATGATGGTAATATGAAATAATTTGTGGATATTTCTCTTTAAATAAGTTATTAAGATTTAACTTCTTGTCAGACTCTAAGACTGAACCTAATTTTGACATCTCAGAATTTGCCACAGGAAGATGGCTCTGAATTGCAAATAAACTCTAATGTTATATCACTTATTTTCTCTTCAGTCAGTTAATGTATCCAGAAGGTTTTCGTGACATTTCATGCTGATTGCATAAATTAGCAAAGTAAATTTCCAATGGCAATTAAATTTTTCATAAAGTGAACCTATATGTTGTTCCTTCTGTTTAGATTTCTCTTTGCCTGTAAAATCTATACAATTTCAACTTCCAGACTCTAAGTTTCTAAGGTTCTGAGATTTTAAACTTGAGAATAATAGAAATATAATAAAAGAGCTATTAATTCTAAGGCTCAAATGCTATACCTGTGCTTAATTGGACTGATTTTATTAGTAGCATTTCAAGATTTTCCATGGTCTCTTAGATCTAGCCTTACACAGACTCTGACTTTCAACAGACTAATATAATATAAGTTCAAAATTTGTTAAAGACCTACTCCTAAATATAATTCCAAAAGATGCAAAGTTTGTTGCATTTTGCATGATGAAAAGCAAAACTACTGGAGATGCATGTCTTTTCAGCAACAATGTCATTTAAAGGATAACATGACTTAAAAGTGTTCCTCTAAGAAGGTGACTCAGTGCATATCCCAGTCTCTATACCACTTCACACAGCATGGGTAACAAACAAGAGGAGCTGGTGACCACTGTGCAGGTAGAGAGCTACAATCTAATCTCCACTACTGAAAAGTGGTGGGATGAATCACGCAACTGGAGCACTCCACTCAATATAAACTGTAAACTGTTCAGGAGACAGGCAATGAAGGAGGTGTGTGATGTGGTTGTCCTCTATGTAAAAAAAAAATGGATTGACTGCACAGAACTGCCTTTGAACAGGTTGAGAGTTTATGGGTAAAAATAAAGGGCCAAGCCAACAAAGGAAGCCTTGTGGTTGGTGTTTACTACAGGCCACCTGACCAAGGAGAGCTTGTAGATGAAGCATTCTTACTTCAGCTACAGGAAGCATCACACTCGTGGGCTCTGATTCTGCCAGGAAATTTAAACCACCCTGACACCAGGTGGAAAAGGAGTACAGCAATCTGTAAGCAGTCCAGGAGAGTCTTGGAGTGTGTCAAGGATAACTTCGTAATCCAGGTGATAGACAGTCCAAATGGGAGAAGCATTACTGGACCTGCTACTTTCCAACACTGGTGAACTAATCAGAGAGCAACTAGTCAGAGAGGTCAATATTGGTGACAACTTGGACTGCAGTGATCATGCCCTGGTGGAATTTACCATCTTGAGGGACATAGAACAGATGTAGAGTAAAGTCAGTACCATGAATTTTAGGAGAGTAAACTTTTGGGTTTTTGGCCTCATGGGAAACTGCTCTCAGAGGCAAAGGAGCTGAACAGGGCCAGGAACTCTTAAAGGACATTTTTCATAGGTAGGACACAAGAGTTCTTCATTTTTGTCTGTAAGTGTAACAGACAGACAACATAGAAATGCCAAAAAAAATGTTTCGCCATTGTCTTTGCTTGTCAAAAACTTCCTACCAAAAATTTTCTGTCAGCTTTCTACCAGAAGTTCTCACCAGAGCTTCCAGCTGGAGTTTTCCTGCCAAAAGATCCTGCTATTGTTTATGGTTATCATATCTCTTTGAACATCCGAATAGGGCTACGTGCCAAGAAATCATGTACAACCTCCTTTGAACACTATAAAAGTTGAGGAAAAATTTGGGAAAAGCAGGGAAAGAGGAGTGAGAAAGAGAATTGGCTACTGCAGCCGAGGATGTATCCCTACCTCCCCCTCACCTTTCTTCTGCCATCCATGCTACCTACTCGTCACTGGAGACTGGAACCCTGACGGACCGGAGAGAACTGAGAACCCCTGTGCAACCTATGTGTGTTATACCTTATTTCTCCACCCTGACCATATTTCTGAGGGCCAAAAGGCACAGCTGAACCGGGAACTCTGCATAGCCTGGGACACAGCTCGGCACAAGCTGTGAAACCACACATCCTGGCCGCATTTCAGAGAACAAAGGACAAGGTTGATTTCTCTTCTGCAGTCTGGTTCCAGGTTCACTCAGAATGGCCAACAGAGGAAAGAGTTATGGATTTGTACCTGTAATACTTGGCCAGATGTCAAGTGGAAGCTTAGACATTTCTAATAGATGCAGGAGGCTTTAGAACACTTACTGAAACTTATGGAGGTTTTAACACTTAACCTCTAGGAAGTCTTTACTAAGAATATGCAAACTACAGTGTTTCTTAAGCTTATAACTAGGTCAAACAAGGACAAATTTTCACAAGAATGGCGAAAAAAGAAATACATTATGCAAAAGTCAATTCTCTGCCAAATTTTAAATCCCTATCCTACAGCTTGGTGCTATAACAGCATTCCAAAGAACAGATTGCCAGAATTCCTATTAACATTAAAAAAAAAAAAAAAATCCTCCAAACTCATAGGGTTTTCCTGAGGTTCATGCAGTGTCTGAAGTATTTTTTGATAGAAGCTAAAAATACCCCCAGCATCATAATAATTTAAGCTTGAGATAACTCTTAATTGGTTAAAGTCTGAATAAATCATAAGCATCTAAAATCTGGTCCTAACATTAAAATTTCAGAAACCTTGAAAACAGTGGTTAATTGACCTGCCTGTAACAGAATAGAAAACAAAAGACAAGCCTGAGCAGTACATTTCCTTCAAATCAAGAACCTTTGAATTGATAAACTCTGTGTATAAATTCCGTGTTAAACTCAGTATGGAGTCAAAAGGAGAGATGTATTTGTGTTAATTAGTCAATGCAATAACTACTGGACTAAAATTATTAGAATTTGTTCTGAAAGCTAATTAGCAGAAGAAAACTTCAAGTGAACAAAATTCAATCTATAAGCAAAATTTTTAATACTGAAAATAAATTTTCAGCTCTCTTATCAGTGAAATCTGCATATTGCATTCAGTCCCACTAGTTTGTTTTTCCTGAATTGGAAGTTAATTTTTAGATGTACGCATTATCCTTTGGTACTACAGTGATAGTTTCCTGATGAGAGAAATCCAAGAAAGGCTTTCTATTGTCTTGAAGGAGAACTAGAATTTTGTCGCGGACCATATCAAGATGTATTTCATCACTCATTCAGTGATGCTTCCTGAACCATAGCTCTTAACATTTTTACTGGTAAGTATTTCCTACATATGTCAATTCATATAAACAGGTCTCAAGATCACAGATGCTATTTAAATGCACAAATGTTTTCATCTCTTTGGGTTGAATTGCAGCATTAAATAATAGTAAAAATTTAATGTAATATTTTTTTTTAAAAGGGTCTCCTCTCCTCTTTTATATATGTTTCCAGTGCAGGATGAATATTAAAAAATTATGAAATAAAAATTTATGGCTTGTTCCAATTTAGATCTGTCTTAAAACTCTAGAAGAAATTATATGAATTTAAAGCTGACAGGTTGGCAGAAGAATTTATTAAAAGATGAAATTGTCCTGGTAAACTAGGATTGTAATTCACTTTCATATTATTATTTCGTATTATTATAACAATAAAGGGCTAATCCATTTTCAGAAGCACTGAAATTAATAGGAATTATCTCACTGAAACAAAGATTTTAAGATAGCTCTATTTAGTTTTTAATGGTCAGATTGCACAACTCATGTTGTGCACCAGATGTTCATTTTTCTGAACACATAGATATGGAAACTCAGCTAATCCAGACAAGGGTTTGAAGCTGGTGTTGGAGAAGTTTAGGTTGTTAAAATATATCAAGTACAACAGTGTTCAGTAGAAGAATGAGGGAAAAGCAATTAAATGTATAGCAATAGCTACTTTTTTTTTTTTTTGCTGGTACCCAGTGATAAAAATATTCCAATTTCACTGCATTACTGGATTACTGGATTAATTTTAGTTAAATTTCTTGCAGAATTTCCTATTTCAACAGCATCTTAAGAATTGGATGTTCTTTTTTACTTTTCATGATGGTAGGTAGAACTACAACTTTTTGGCATCTGAAGTTAAACATATGGTCATGATAATGTGCAACTATTATTAAAGTTCATATCCAGAAGCAAGAATAGGATTTTTCTAAGTTTGCCCTATTTGGTGATAATGAATATTATTTGCTATAAAACATTAATTACCCAACATAGATACTTGCTTTTGGACACATCTCTCAGTTCTACATCAGTCTGAAACAATTTTTCATGTCTTTAGTATTGTTCAGTTGTCAAGGAAAATACCTTGCTATGCCTCAGAAACTTTGGTTATGGTTTCCTTATAGAGCCTATAATTTTCAGCTTTCATAGTCTAGAATAAGAAGATTGAAATGAGGACTTCCAAAGTTTTGTGACTAAATTACAGAACCAAGGCATGAGGCACTCATTAGGCTTACAGGGACTGAAAAGAGAAGAATTTATTTAGTTATCAATATATAGATATTTAAAATTTCATCAATTATATGGATGTCATGGATAATCCAGATGATGGGACTGAATGCACCTTTGCCTAGTTTGCTGCTGATAGCAAATTATGAACATCTTTGAAAAACCGGAAGATGTGCAGGTATCTGGACATAAAACTTTTAATGCGAACTCTTTGTATCAATTAAGGGAAAATAATGTGTCTAAAAATATTCATCAGGAGATAAATTTATAGAAGGCTTAAGTATAGGACTTTACAAGGGTAAGCAATTGTGAGGGCTGGTAGGAAGCAACTATTAAGGTAGAAAAAGATGAGGGAAGCAGAAAAAAATAATAAATCAATGTATATTGATTTATATCAGACTGAACTCCCAAAAGGAGTTCTCCTGATTACTTTGCCTTTATATGAACTTCTAGGGAGATGAATGGAGAAAACTGAGAAGCTGAAATTCCTCACTGTTGCTCTGTGGAACAGAGATAATATAACAGATAGTATCACAGGTATCTTCCTATGAGATTCCTGATGACTTCAACTTTCAATATTTTTCATTTACATTTTCAGTTCTGCATTCTGTTAGTAGAAAATACTCCACTTTTTGGTCTATCTTTTGGCTTAAAAGTTGAAATTGTTAAATACGGTATGCAAAACTTAGACTGCAAATTAAAGGAATGATACATTAAAAATAAATCCTAGTAATTTCTACTTTGATATCAATGCAAAGTACAGGTATTCAGCATCTTTAGAATTAATCTCTGAGGTCTGGTTGTCAGTGAAAGATGAAAGAAAGAAAAAATTAGAAAAAAGCCTTTGTTAATAAATGTTTCAAGGCAGATCAAAGTGATCTAGGTATTTTTAACAGAAGGTTAAAAATGCGGATGCTTATATGTTTCCAGGCAACCTTGTCTTTTTACAATGTTGACAGAAGTATGCAGCATAGCAGAGGATGGTGTTTTCTTACAATACACTTGTGTGTCTTTGTATTCCCTAAGTGTTTGATAGCGAAAATAATGGCAATGCCTGCAAGGTACTGTGACTAGACTTCAAAAAAAGAAATAGATATTAAAAAAATAACAAAAATGTAGTGAGTTTGTGTATTGACACATTTTGTTGGCATCTGGGGGCAAATCATGTCTGTAACTTTCTGAACACAAGTGATCTGTTATCTGTAAGACAGAAAAATAAACTAAAGCTATTTCATAAGTGATTGTAAATGTTAGGTAACAGAATATATAGGACTGTAAAACAATGGCAGGACATACAACACATTTGTACTGTGTAAGTGGATTTCTTTTTCAGGTATAATTCACAGTGAAAAATATTTTATTTTATTTCTTTTATTTATTTTACCTCTAACTGGAGTTACCTGTTGAAAACAAAACATGTAGACCAATGAGTCCAAATCTTAGAAATTTAACGTGTGGTCTGCAACATGCAAAGTCACTATAGTACTTTTCAGTAGTCAAATTCTACCAGTTTAAACACTTTTAAGACTGTGAAGGAAGAATGAATTGGATATTTTGGGGTACATTTTGAAAAAAAATTTTTCAACCAAGTGAAACAAAATTTCAGGTATAATTTTAGTATAGAACCCTTACTGCTAAAAAAGTATATTTTTGGATGCAAAATAAAGATAATCAGAGTTTTTCTATTAGAATGATTTGATAATATACATCTTTTTTTAAAAAAAACAAACATTTATTTTCTGTGGGAGAAAATAAAGAATTTTTAGAATTATTATGAGTTCTGAAATAGTCTGCATACCAGAAATCTTATTTTTTCTGATCTGCCTGGATTGAATAATACTAAAAGTTGTTCCTTACTATAAAAAAACATTAAAAGCAAGCATATTGATTTAAGCAATATGGTTGGAAGATGTAGAAATTCTAAAAAGTTAAAAATAAAACCATTTTTCAAGCACGTACAAATTATATATAAAAATATAGTCCTATGTGCAATTGGCACTGCATATTGAAGTGCATTAGAAGTGTATTGTCTAATGAGACTCAATTTTTTCTTATTATATGCTTATAACTATGCTTATTTTGTTCTTAACAAGCAGCTGAGTATTGTATTCTGTGAAGAGAAAAAAAAACAAAGTACTTAACATGAAATACTTTTCATTCTACATGGAAATATCTAACCAAATAAAACTCACTTAGAAATTGGAATGTGTTTGACAAATCAAGAAACCAAATTGAAGAAAGATTGACAAACTTAAATGCGAAGAAATAAACTACACTTAAGAAGAGCTAAAAAACCATGGAGTGAACATGGAATATAAAATTTAGCAAAAAAATACTATTGAAAAAGATCTGAATTTATTCCCAGCATCACTGGATATCAAAAATTAGACGTGGTTTGAAACTTTATAGAAATTCAAGAAGGATCAATTTATCTTGTATTATCTCCATAGTTTATTGCTGAGAATTTTCAGTCTATAAAGTCTACTAAAATGCATTTCATATAGGATAAATTGTGGTTTAACCCCAGCCAGTAACTAAGTGCCAAATGCTCACTCCTCACACCCCTTCTGCTCCCCTGACCCTGGGGCACAGGGAGATACGGAAGGGAATCAGAAAAAAAGGCAAAACACACGGGTTGAAAGAAGAACAGTTTAATAATTGAAATACAACAAAATATAATAATTATTATTAAATAATTGTCATCATCATCAGAGAGAGAGAGGGAGAGAGGAATAAAACCCAAGAGAATGAGGTGACACACAATACAGTTTCTCACCACTAACTGACAGATGCACAACTTGTCCCCAAGCAGTGATCAGCACCACCCAGCCAACTCACTCAGTTTAATATTCTGCACATGATGTTCTATGGTATAGAATAGGCTTTTGGCCAGTTCAAGTCAACTGTCCTGACCATGCTTCCAGGACAGAATATCTGATAAAATACCGTGTTCCACCTTGGAACACTTCAGCATTGCAAGAAGCAGCATAATTTGCCACACTTATTAGAAGTCACCAAATAATGAAAACCTATTAAGAAAAAAATATATTTTCTAATCAAATAAAAGTATTGAAAAAAAATGATGTTACAGATTCTTGTAGCAAAGAAGCTAAAAGATATTGGTTTGTGGTATAAAATACTGAGCATTACGCCTAAACTGGCCTACTATTTTCTACACCTAGAACATAATAGCTTCGTCAAAAGGTGGTCTAAATATTTCCTGAACCACCACAGAACTTTATGTTTGGAAAGTCTAGCATCCTATTTTCCTAGAAAAAAATGTCAATTGAGCTCAGATATTTTTTCATAATTTTAGTAACTGCAGTATATACACTTGGATGTATAAGAGTGAGTTTTGAAAAACTACTGCATAATCATGGCAAGGAAGTCATGCTTATACATGGATATATCAAACTTAATATGGGGTAAAATGTTCTGTAAAATTTCTGATTGAAGTTAGATGTTCAGTTTCATATCCTTATTCCATCATGTGAGCTTCTTGTCTTCTTAGCAGGGTAAAACTATTATTAAGCCAACAATGGTCAGATTGTGAAAAATTATGACTATTTTTTTGTAAGAATATGTTTTTCTGTGTTATCTACCCCACAGCTCTTGCAGTTATGATATTTATGCTTTTTTTTGACTAATTAAGTGCTTTTCCTCTTCAGTTGTATTTTTAAAAGTTGTATTTTTAAAATTTTCAAAATTCTTTTGTCATTACCATAATTTTATATCATGTAAATCAACTTATTTCATCCTTGTTTTGTATTGTATATACGCATATGCAGATATATACTTTTATCTATATGCATGTACATATATTTATACACAAATATATTATGAATACTTGCATGAAAGCCACATAAAATCTTTTGAGGATATTATGTAGAAGTACTACTTTCTCTGCACTTATTTTCCATTATAATGCCCTATTACTATAGTCTTACTCATATTTAGTACTACTTCACCATCAGTCTTATCAGACACCCACATAACATTTAGAAAATGTTCTACATTTTTATCAAGGGTAAAGCCATCTAAGTGACACTTTCAGCTATTAGCAAAATGCTGTGTTAACACATTATTTCCACTGCTTTCTGGAAATTCAAGTTAAGAAAAAGCAAATGGGATGATCACTTCAAAATAGTTGAGCAATCTTTTGGGGTTTTTTGCCCTTTTTTTTCCCTCTAACTTGCTGTGACTGTTTAGTTCAACTAAAATTTACCAAAGTAGTAAGAAAGAATCTGTCAGTTGCTTCATGTACCCTCAGAGTTTTTTTCAAAGCAGGAACAAAGTGCTTAATTGTTTTTTACCAAACTGCAAGTATAATAAGAAACAAACTTATAATTTTTCATTTCACTTCAGAAAAATTTTAGATCAGAAATGAACCTCAGATTAGCTCCATTACAGTGTGTTTAGGTAGAGAGAGAACACCACAGATGTTTTGTATTTCTGTGGCTTTTTTTCTGTTGTTGTTTTCCTTTCTTCAGCTTTAATTGTTTTAGCTGATGAGAAGTGACATAAATTTTGAGTAACCAGTTGACTTAGTCAAATGACTGTAGTGAATTTTACTTTTTTTTCCAATGATTTTAACAAATGACTGTGTGCATGAAGAAATCTTTTTTTTCTCTTAAATGGTGAAATACAGCTAAAGTTTCTGCTAAATTTTTTTTACCAAAAAATTGGGGATCTAAGGTCACAATGCCTCCAATGTTACAATGACCTCCTATTGCAAAATTGATTACGTTGCTAAGTCTCCAGCAACCATTCATTCTCACATTTGCACACAGATGTTTCAGAAGCCATCTGGTCATCTGTTTACTTGCTGGGAAATTGATGTAGTACTAATAAAATTACTGTTGATTTCATGAAGAGATTTGTCTAGAGATTTGTACAAACGTTCCCCAATGAATTTTCCCCTGTATACCCAGTCCAGACTTCTCTATGGGCTGTGAAGAGATAATGCTACTTTATAATTTCAAACCACTCATACTGAAAAGAGTATTGCAATACTATCAAGATTCACGACCACAAAAATATATTGCCTTTATTTTATTTTCATCCACTCAATTATGTTAAACTTTCCACTTTGTCTAATTTCTCCAAGGGGTTAAAACCTTTGCCTCCTCAGCAAACAGCTGCTTTCCACAGAGGCACAGAGGCCCCACCATTAAAAACTTCCTTCTTGGGACTCAGACTCTTACTACAGCTCCCCACATAGGAATGCTCCTTTTTTGCAGTACTTTTCAAAGAAGATTCTTATCCCTGAATGGAAGAGATATGGGTTTGATGGACAGACTGTTGGATAAGGAAGTGGGCTGGAAGGCTGCGTCCAAAGAGCTGTTACAATCAATGTCTCTATATCCAAAGGAAGATAAATATTGAGTGGTGTCCCTCAAGTGACTGTACTGGGTCCAGTAGTAGTAATACATGTGCTGCTCCTGGGTCAGGGTAGTCACCAGTATCAATACAGGCTGAGGGATGAATGGATCGAGAGCAGCCCTGCAGAGAAGGATTAAGGGATGTTGGTGGATGAAAAATTGAACATGAGTTGGCAATGTGTGCTTGCAATTCAGAAAACCAATCACATCCCGTGATGCATAAAAAGCAGCGTAGCCACAAGATTGAATGAGGTGATTCTCCCTCCACTACTCTCAAGAGACCTCACCTGTATCATCCAATTTTGGGGCCCACAGTACAAGAAAGACATGGACCCTTGAAAGCAAGTCTAGAGGAGGACTTCCGGTCTGGAACACCTCTCCTATAAGGAAAGATTGAGACAGTTGGAACTGTTAAGCCTGGAGGAGAGAAGGTTCTGGGGAAATCTTACGGCAGCTTTTCCTTAAAAGGGCTTATAAGAAAGACTTTTTCACCTGGGCCTGTAGTGCCAGAACAAGGCTTAATGGCTTTAAACTGAAAGAGGTTTAAACTGAAATTTGTTATGACAAGGATGGCGAGACACTGGAATAGGTGCCCACAGAAGTTGTGGATATCCCATCACAAGACTTTTTCAAACTCAGGTTTAGTGGGCTTTGAGCAAACTGACCTAGTACAGGATTTCCCTGCCCATTGATGGGAGTTTGGACTAGATGGGACCTTTAAAGGTCCCTTCCAAATTGTTCCATGATTCACTCTAAGATGAAAAATTGCCTTTACCCATTTGCATTCTTGTCTTCAGACTGTTTGCACTGTCAGATGGTTTGCATTTTTTGGTTTCCTAACAGGATAGAGTCAGCTACAGAGTGATGAGGCAAACTGAGTCAGAATTTCAACAAACTATATGAAACAGTAGTGTGCCAGGTCAAAATATTTACAATAGGACAAAAAGATCAAACAATTTGCATTGTTTTATATGTGTGTATATATATAAATATCTAGTTTGTACATATAGTATATAAGGTATATATACTATATACACAGAGATTATAGCATATAGCATGTACAGTAGGAATATATAGTTAGCATATGTTGTAGTATAGTACTTAATACTGTTGATTTTTTTGGTGCATGTGTGTAGTAGTGAGTGCTACAGTAGTAGACAGCCCTGAAAACCAAGCAATTTGATAAATTCTCTCAAGACCATTATATGTCATTATAAACATCTTTGATCTCCCTATTACTGAATATGTTTCTTAGGTATGTGACACTTAGATCTGAAGTATCCATCTTTTAAATGATTGACTCCATGATGAAATTTCTGAGCTAAATTCATACAGACAGTTTTAAAAATAATACGATCACACAATAGTAAATTTTGGATGTATAACTTCAAAGGCATGGGTGGGTTTAAAGTAAGAATCCTGCATTTGGCTGTGCCTGAATGTGTGATCAAAATTTACTTTCTTGAACTGTGAGGCATATCGATGTGACTATAATTAAAATTAATATTTTTATGTGGAGTTGCAACACAGTACTTATGAAATGAAACAAAATGCAGAAAATTAAATGGGTTTACCTTCAGTTTTGGAGGCCAAGAGAAAACTCAGTGTACCTAATATTAGGCACTTAAATTTTAGTTGCCCAAATATATGTGTCAGAGCCATTTGAGACAACTTGGTATCTGAGACCAGCTTGAGGCTAAATTGTGATTTTTGTTCTTCCATATGTTGTTTCCATTAATACCAGAAAAGAGAATTTCTCACTTTAGATACTGAAATAAATCTAAGAAACTTCCAAAGTCATCATATAATTTGTCTCATGAAATGTAATTAAAGGACATATTCAGGAATAAGACATGAAAGGACTTTTTTTTCAGTGCAGTTCAACCTTGAACATTAATTTAACAGTTATTTAAAATTATTGAAAAAGTTAAGGTACAGAAAAGGCTAATAAGAAATTCAAACTGAATTGCATTACCAATTGTAGACTGCAGTATATCATGACTGAATTAATTAAAAATATGAAGTCACCTATTTAATGAACTTTAAAAACCTACAATCACCTTTCATCTCCCAGGCTAATTGAAACCAGATGTATTTATGGGGCTCTGTTGTAAGCTGAAATTCAAAAATGTAAAGCAGAGTTGTAAATATCTTATTTTAACAATGTGCTGCCACCAGTGTAGTCAGCAATCATTGCTTATGGGAATTTGTTATGTCTACTAGGTCTTATACTGCTTGGAAAACAATTTAATCTACATATATTTTATATGTATATACAGTCTAATCTATAGAGTCTTATATGATAAGGAATTTAATTGAGGGCATTTTTCATTTAGAAATCAGATTGGACATTACCTAGGGACAGAAAATGTCTAGGTGATGAATAATGAGGAAGTTATACCTGCATTAATCTGATCCTTTCTATCCTTGCATGCATTATAAAATAGCACTGTGTTAGGAAACATGGAAATAAAGCTAGTGCAAAACATGATTCTTGGAAAGGTCAGGGATGTTTAAAAATGGATCAGCATTTTCTTAATAACATTGTCCTCATTCAAACTAAGGCCAAAACTGAGTTTAATATTGTACTACTTAAGGTATTTACCTATGTTAATTCATACAAAACCTCTATAGCAAGTTGTGTTCCACAATTTTTATTACATGTTCCTCCTAACTACCTTTCTAATATATATGTGTTTCTCATTATTTACCAAGGTCTAAGGGGGGAAAAAAAAAGGTTCAAATAATCTTCTAGAGGAAGCCTTTTTTACTCACAATTCCTGCACAACCATTTCATCTTAAACAGATAAGGTATGTTAAATCACAATTCTAGTGGCAGAGTGAAGGAAATTATATTGCAGACCCAAAACACTCACTGGAAATTAATAGGTGCAGTAGTATTTCAGAAAAGACCTAGAGGACTTAACACAGTAAAAATATTCAGAATAGTGGAAATGGTAGCTCATGAAACCAAAATATTACTAGAGATGAACCTGAGTATCTAGAATAGCTGGATGTTGAAGCACTGATAATCTTTGGAGCTCAGAGTCTGAAGATCAAACATGTTTGAAACTGTGGAAACTGAAGCAGAAAAAGTATCTGAGAGAAGATCAAATAGATAGGGTTGCTGAAAGAAGATAATCGAAGATTTCTGTAGTACTGCAAATGCAGACGAAGATGACTGTGCTGGGGAGAATTGTCATGGATATATTTTCTTAGAATGTATTAATAAACCGGGCTTTCAGATATATTTTCAGATATACATTAATAACCCATTTACAAACCAGCTGCCAGGAATATTCCTAATTGCTTGGGACATGATGATGCACAGGTAGTAACTCTGTCCTAAACTGATTGTTGGGGATTTGCCCAGCAACAGCTGGTAGAAAGATTGTTGTCACATTTTTCTTTCCCAACTCTGATGTTCTTGACCTGGAAGGTATTTTATTTAATCAACCAGTATAATACTTCCTAGATATTGTTGCAATCCAGCTTGATTAACAGCACCTCTATGGCTAATTTAAATTATAAAGCACGGATCAAGGCAGCTTTCAGAAACCCAGAATTCAGGAAGTACAGTGATAACTTTAAATTTATTATTGTTAGCATTTATTTGTCAGGATTTGCAGAAGTCAAGAAAGGAAGACCATGGTCACTGATGTCTGTCAGGACTCTGAGCTGTTGACCACTACCATCTGGATGGGACTGTCCAACCGATTTCTTATCCACCTAACAGTCCATCCATCGAATCCCTCTCTCTCCAATTTAGAGAGAAAGATGTTGTGGAGGACTGTGTCAAAGGCTTTACAGAAGTCCAGATAAATGTCATCTGTAGCCCTTCCCTTGTCCACCGATGTAGTCATTCATCACAGAAGGGCACTGGCAATTTTTTTTGTATTTCTGGGTGTAATCTTAGCTAAGTAACTATTTTTCTTATGTTACATTTTCTTTAATATATTGAATGGAGTTCTGAGATTAAAGAAATTGATGCAGGCCACAAAACTGGTCGAACAATTTCATGAAACTATCTGTAGAAAGTAGTTTAAAGAGAAGCATTGATTAGGACACCTTACATTACTGGGAGTGGGATTACCTTCCAACACTTATACACTGACATATAGCATAGCTGTCCCCAGGAAACCCCACTGTCTAAACAGCAAGACAATGAAAACTTGGGGAATTTGGTTGCCTAAACGTACGCAGTGCTACCTGAGATGCTCTATATTTTAACAAGATATCTGTACTGGGCTGGTACATATGACATTGTATGTCCAAGAGATACAGCTCCTCCAAGATATATTCCACAGGGCTCAAAATGGTGTTAGATGCCTGCGTCTAGGGAATCGAATCCCACACATTGGCAACACAGTCATCAAGGAGTGTAGAGAGCTATTCAGTACAACAAATATAGGAGTTCGTACTACTTGAAAGTGTTTTGAACAGATATCCTGAACTCACAGAATATAATTCAGTCATCTAAATATGGATACTTAGTGCTATTCGAGTGCTATAGGGAAACTTCCATGACTCCTGATCCAGAATGATCTGGATTTCCGTGTTTTATGCACCAGTCCTGAGAGGATGTCTCAGATAGCCAAGGATTTCCTACACAATGTTGTCAAGATGTACTCGTGAAAGGAGACTTTATTGGCTAAAACACATTAAAAATCAAGTTATTTTAGAGAATAATGGAAACAGAACTGAATGACTCTTTTTGGAAGGCAATGTCATAATGCATTCCTTCTCTGCAACTTGAAATCAGACAAAGTTAAACTAAAGTTATTCACCCATTTTCTGGCATGAGTAATCAAGCACAAGCAACACTGGAATATTATACTGAAAAATAGTCTTGATTCACTTCTACGAGAACAAGTTTCTTTGAGATTTGATTTATTCTGATTTATATTAAAGTATGCTCTGATTCAAGTCCAGATACTGGACTTCAAAAAAAAAAATTCACTCATTAGATTTCATTAGATAATTAATTTATTATGCAAATAATCAGAGCAGGTCACAGAACGCATATTTGGATTGTGATCCTGCGGTCTATAATGTTTTCAGAGTTCAAAGCTTTTTGGAATGGTGTTAGAAGAGCTTGAGGGTGTCTGAAAGCAAAGATACATGAGGGAATATAGTGTCAGTTTTGAAGTGAGATCAAGAATTACATTTACAAAGAACAAAACAGCACTTCTTGTTGGATTAAACAAAAGAGAGGAATTTGTGTATTCACCTTAATTGATATCTAATTGGAAGATACTGCCATATTCATTACTTTGTGTATCACAGCTCCTATTTTTACTATGAATATCGCTAGAGTGAGAGTGACAATTCAGCAATACTGGAGTATTTCTCAAAATACAGAGGGAGACATCTACAAGAATGCTATCAACAGCCAGCATGAACCATACAAACTACTCATTAAATGTCATTTGTCACTTCAGAAAGAGGCAGTTTCCCTTTTAAAGAAGGTGACACCAAGAGGAGAAAATCAAAAGACTTTATGCAACTTTGAAAACTCTTTCTGTCCAGGGGCATGAAGAGGGCCATGTTGACCAGTTTTTTCTGCCCCCAGCATTTATTATTTCTGATAAGAAAAATTTATTATATGACTTACAGGACAGTTTCTGTAAATGTCATCTTTTGTTTAGTCTTTTACTTTGACAGTCCCTGATTTCCTACACACACAATAGAAATGTAAAAGGAAAGTTAGCTATTACTCACAGTCTGCTGTCAGTTTAAGCATTCACAACCTGTCACATCTTGTGAGAACTGAAGATGCAAATCAGTCTGTCTCTGCAGCAGCTCAAAGAAATGTGGCAGGTGGAATGCATTCCTTTATAAGCTTGAATTCTTTAAGAACAATCTAAATCTATTAATAAGTGTACGTTATTAACACTAATAAGCTGCTCAGTACCATTGAGAAAATATAGAATATACAATGTCTAGAAATCTACATGCACCCTAAGAGACCTTTAAAACTGCTGAACCTATCAACAAAGCCAAATTAAATCATAGCACTTTCTTACAAATTTACATTTTTCTGAGTCAAAATTACATGTAATTTACCTTTTCCCCTTCATTTTCTCACGTACTGGTTTTGCTTGTTTCTTCTTCAGCAATGATACAAAGATGACTTCAGTAATTTACACTTGTCTTTATATTGCAAGGACCTTTCCACCTCATACTTTTCTAAATAAATTGTCATTAATAGGTGTAAAAAGATATCTGTGTCTTTACTTATCTGTTGATCTATCCATACTTATTCATATAAATGTTCATCTTTTTTTAGACCAGTCATTTTTGATGTTTCAATTGTTTACAAAGCACCTAACACAATATAATAGCTAAATAAAATTTTGAGTTTAAAACTAAAAAATAGACTATGTACAGTTTTATAATATTATGATACAGTTTGTAATATCAAATTTAACATAAAGAGAATTTATACACATAAAAGTTTATGCCTATTAAAGATTTATTATTATTTTGTTGTGTAGCTTTGTAAGACACTCTGATTTCATGAGGTGTTAATCCACTAACAATGTCCACAATAACGCCCTTAAGTATGAAAAATTTCTTTTTCACTTTTTTTTTTTTTGCCATCTAGAGTCTATATGACCATATGCCATTCCATTTATGAATTATTAATGCTGCAGAAAATAATAGATGTTTTAAAAGGTCTATGACAACAGAGCAGCATTTTGCTTTCTCTGAGGGATGTCTGCCATACCACTTCCACAACTCAGACTAAATACTTCTCCTTGAAGCATAACTTGAGTTGAGATGTTTTCATTTGGTCTTCTGAACATCAGCCTTCCTCACTGGTCCTGTGAAGCTTAAATCTGCACTTCATCTAAGGACTTAAATTCTGTAATTCTTGATTTGTGCTTTTTTGTTAACAGGGTTACACATTACGCATGTGTAACAGGGTTACACATTCCTTTTACTGCAAAAGAGAATGATTTAGACTTTATGATGGACAGAATTTAGCATAAGTGCAACAAAATGTTTCAGACCCATCTGTTTTTAAAGAATTCAAATTGTTATTTCAAAAACATGTTACAATACTTGTGCTTGACGTGACTCTCTTGAATACCATAGTGAACTGCATTGTTTATGGACAAGAAAGCACTAAATGCTAGCAGAACTACCTATAAATTTAAACAGAATTAATATATAAATATCACAGCTGAAAAAAAATAAAGAATTTTTTGCTAGTACTAATTGAAGTTCATTTTCTTTCAAAACAAATGTTTGGATTTTAATAAAAATTAAGGAAATGAAAATATGAATGTTTGAATATAAAAAAGTGATCTTAAACGTCTTTTAATTCAATTTGAATCACACTAAATTAGAATGCAACTAAATTTCAATGGCCCAGTTAAAATATTTTTAGTTAAATTATATCCAAATTATATAGTATTTTTACTATCTAATTGTATTTTATGATGTTGGGAACTTCCAAGTACTTTCTGAAAGCATTTTGCAGACATATGGCGCAGTATGCTTGTACCATTGAATGCCATCTGCTGTCTAGGCTTAAATATACACTAAATTTACTTTTAATTCATAATGAACGTGGAGAATGAATGTGACCCATGTACTGCAATTTGGCTCAGTCATTGGCAGGTGCACATTTAAGACATAAAACATATTTGTAATTATAAAATGGCTATTTACAAATTCCCAGGTGGGCAAGAAGCTATTAGTAACAAATAATTGCATGCCAGCCCTTTCTGCTCCCAAGCACTGTACTGGGACAAAAACTAGAAAGATGAAAGTATAAAACATTCCCTTACTTATAACCGTATAAGAGTTATGTAATTTGTATTTAAAGCATTTATCATGTAAATGGAGATCAAATTTGGGAACATAAAGGATGTCTGAGAGAAAGAAATGCCTGCACATGTTCTAATTTATCATCCTTTACACCACAAGATGACAAATAATTGAAAACAGGTCGCAGTCTGAATACTTATAACTTTGAGCCTCATCCAGAAAAAAACCACGTTAATGACGTAATAAATGCATCAATTGTAAATGATTCCTCGAGAATTTAACATAGAATCACATGATGTTGAATTGCATTCAGATGTATGGTCTTGTCTCCATTGAAGACAGAAACAGAACAGATCTTATGAAGAGGCGCTGAGAGAGCTGGGGTCGTTTAGTCTGGAGAAAAGGAAACTCAAAGGTAGATGTTATCATGCTCTGCAACTACATGAAAGGAGGTTGTAGCAAGATGGGTGTCCTTCTCCCAGGTTATAGGTGACAGAAGAAGAAACAGCCTCAAGTTGCACCAGGGGAGGTTTACATTAGATATTAGGAAAAAATTCTTCACTGAAAAGGCTGTGAAGCATGGGAATAGGGTGCCCAGAGAAGTGGTAGTGTCACCACCCCTTGAGATATTTAAAGGATATGTGGATGTGGCACTCCAGAGACATGCTTTAGTGGTGGACTTTGCAGTGTAAGGTTTATATTTGGATCCATGATCTTAAAGGTCTTTTTCAGCCTGATTCTCTTAAAATAAATAAATAAATAAATAAATATCCGAAATTCAACTGGACAAAAATCGTAGAATCTTTAACAACAGGGCCATAATTTGCTAAATTGTAATATACTTAATAAGGAAGAAATACTGCTGTTCATGTTACTAATGGAACCATGCATAGAAGTTTTCTGTCTTTTAGTCTTACCTAAACATTGCTTTTATTCCTCTTTCCATTGAAAATCAGACCAACTTAGTCATAATGTTTTTGCTCTGTGTCTGGCTGGCTTTGTGTTTTCTCCTAGCAATTTATTCAGTCATTGGTAGCTGTGAAATTTGACAGAAGGATATAACTTCTGAGCCTGCACCTATACTGTTTTTGTTAGAAGAAAATCTTATCTCTTGGAAATTATCCATTTCAGGGAAATTTCTGACTATAGTCTCATGGTTTATTATACACTCAACTTGTGGCATCCCCTCATGTCAGAAGCCTAGTAAGGAGAAGAGAGAAGAGTGGGCAGTGTACTGGCATCTTGATTTTTAACTGCTGATGAGCAGCATTTTTTATCCCTTTCTTACATATGTTATTACAGAGGTGCTACCAACATCACTGAAGGGCTTGGCTTTGGCCAGCAGAGAATCCATCTTGGACCCATCTGGAACCATTTCTTATGGACATGGGGAAAGCTACTGGCATCTTCTCACAGAAGACACCCTCGCAGTCCAGCTGCTACTAAAACTTTTCCATCTAAACCCAATATATATATATGTATTGTTACCCTACATGCTAATGCACTGCAGATTCACACATCTAGTTTTGGTGATAGTGTTCTTATTCTTTGTCAGCTCTGTAGAGTTATGATGCTGGCAGAAGGGCTGTATGTGTCCTGCAGTTAGAATAAAATGTTGCTATTTCCATTATATGCACAAACTTCCATTTTCAGTAGTGAAAACTACATGAGTCATTTCATCATCATCTGAATCTCTTCCCCAACTTTTTGCAACAAGTATGTGTTATACTTCTCATATATGATTCACAGTGACTGGGTCTCACATTTACAATACCTTACTACTGAGTAACTATCATCCTGTTTCTGACAGGACACAACAACAACAACAGCAACAACATCAATAATAATAATATTAAATAATATTAAATAATATTAATAATAATTATTATTAATAATATTAAAAATAATAGACTGATTAAACTGTTTCCCAATATAAGTAGTGATACCATTCCTTAGATGAAAATAAGCCAGAGTTTCACAAGACAAGGATATCTTTTATTTCAGTGTTCTGTGAGAATAAAGCTGTGACCTAGAACAACATATGATCCAGACTTTTGGGACATCTGTAGATGAGGTTTTTCTTGCTTGCTTTTTCTCTTGTGACTGGAAAGTAGAAAGGATCTTGAAGATAAAATCATGGGGAAAAAATAAAAATGACCAAAAAGAGCATAGATGTATACATAGAATATTCTGACTGATATATGAAACTGTTTATTCAGGTGCCTCAGATGGATGTGAGGGAAACCGTATGAGGAGCAGCTGAAGTCACTTGGTCTGCTCAGCCTGGAGAAGAAGAGACTGAGGGAGACCTCATTGCAGCCTACAACTTCCTCATGAGGGGACTAGGAGGGGCAGTCAGTGGTCTTTTCTCTGTGGTGATCAGTGACAGAATCTGAGAGAATGGCCTGAAGTTGTGTCAGGGGATGTTTAGATTGGATATTAGAAAAAGGTTGCTCACTCAGAGGGTGTTTGGGCGCTGGAACAGGCTCCTCAGGGAAGTGGTCACAGCACCAAGCCTGACAGAGTTCAAGAAGCATTTGGATGATACTCTCAGGCATATGGTGTGACTCTTGGGGGTGGTCCTGTACAGGGCCAGGAGTTGGACTCCATGATCCTTGTGGGTCCCTTCTAAATCTGCATATTCTGCAATTCTGTGAGGTGTGGGGCTGTTGTTACTTGCTCCAACTCAGGGGTGCATGAGTAAATCCACCAGCTAGAAAATCCACTGCCTTAGTGACATCAACTACAGTTTTACTTTGGCCCTGTCTCAACGTAAGTGATACTCTCAGAGCAAGGCAAGTTGGCAGAGATGTGCAGTGCCCTCTTGCCAGCCAGCTGGGCTTGACAGGGAGACTGAAGGGAGTTGTGCTGTGGTCCTTTCCAAAACCCAAGCAGCAGCATTCCTCACTGTCCCTTGTCAGTAACCCTGAGCTGGCAGGAAAAACACAAACCCTTGGGCTGGGCCACCAAGCCATCTCACACTGTGCTGCTTCCATGCCTGAGCCCCTTGTTCTGCAAAACACTGTGGTGAGCTGTCCTGAGTCATCCTGGGCTGCTTTGGTCTCTGGTGAACAGTGCGGGGATAAAAATCTGAATATACTAGTCTAGATCTCTGCAGTGAAGGGCCTAGACTGTTTTGCCTTTTATAAAAAATATTTTCTTTTATTGGTTTTGCTTATTTACTCTAATTCATCTCAGATGAAATATGAGCTTTTTAAGAAGTGTCAGTATCTTAGTGTCTTATGCTACAAAGAATAAATCCTTGATATGTCTCAAGGATTCAGACACCACCAGCCAGTGCTAGGATTGCCACCTGACATGAAGAGAAAGGTGGGACTTTGGCTCTTCACATACATAATGGGTCAAAGGACTAAAAATTGTGAGTCTTTTGACCTTGTCAGGATGTCTTCTCAGACTTGCACAAACGTAGTGTCAAGAATGCAAAATGAAAGCTGCAAATATTTCTTGAAAAAAGGCAGATGCCCATCTTCTGTATGGGGCCATGTCTGTACATCACAGAAACATTTCCTATACCTAGTGCAGCACTCAGAGTTTCAAAAGATGGACAGTAGAACCTACTATGACCTGAGCTCCTTGTTCTTATTGTCCTGCCTGGGTTTTCTCAGTTGTCCACACCTGCAAGGGGAAAATCTGTTTCAGATTTTCTCCTTTTCTTGCCTGATGGGCCATCACTTCTGTCTTCACAATTTGATTTTCTCTTTCTGTGTCTTTGTTTTTCCTTTTCCTGTGAAGAACCTAACAACCTTTTAATTCAACAGTATTGTTAGGGAGGTAACTCCATGATAGACTTTCTTAATTAAAGCTAACTCATTTTACCTTCTTTCCCTGAATGACCTCTTCCAGTGTTCAGGCTGTATAGGGCAGTCTGCCATGCTTCCTGTAATGACTGAAGGCACCTACAATGGACATGTAAAAGTCAGCAAAGGGGCAAGGGCCTGCCTGGAACAGGAAGCGACAGCTTTCTCAGTTGCTACCTTAGCCCTTACGAGCAGATCCCTTGGATGGATTTGCTCAGTTCAGCTGAGCCAGCTCTGATGGAATCATCTTGCAAAGTGTGATGCTTCAGCTTTACTCTGCCCTTCATCAGAACTGACTGCTGGTGGATGACCTTGCTTGTCCCTGAAATGGAGAGGAAAAGAGTGGAAGGTGAGATGTGATGCTTCTGATGCTGGGCTCAAGCAGCATCCCATGGCAGAGTGGAGACAATGGGAAGCTCAGAACTGGGAACACTGCTGCAGGCCTGGCCTCACTAGCACTGAACAGAGGGGAAGGGTCGCCTCCCTGCAGCTGCTGGCAAGACATTGCCCAGTGCAGCCCAGGATATCACGCTCTGTGTTTGTGGCAAGAGTATCTTGATGGCTTCTCTTCAACTTAGTGTCCACCAGGACCCTGGGACCATTTCTCCTACGCTGCTTTCCAGCACCTTTGCCAAGCTGCTTTTGGTTACAAAAATGTGTGGATGTGTCCTGGGATGCTTCATGCCCATACCAGTGCCATCCCCAGTTGGTCCCACGCTCTTTCTGTAGGCCTTCCAGTGCCACTGCTGGGAGGTTGAGAATGCTATAATTTCTCAAGCCAATGAAGTGGTCCTAAGGGGAAGAACTTTCTTATGTTATGGGACAGAAAGAAAGTAGATGCGCCATCTTTATCTCTTACTTCACATGCAGCATCACTGGCACTCTGGCTCCTGTGGAGGCACTGAATTAAATTAATTTTCCCAAGTTGAATCTGTTTAGCCCATGATGATAATTGGTAAGTGTTCTCCCTGTCCTTACCTTGACCCACAATATTTTTATCATGTTTTCTCCCCATGTCTTGTTGAGATAGAGGAGTGATAGAGTGGCTTGCTAGGCACTTGGCTATTAGCCAAGGTCAACCCACAAAAATAGAAATAGTACTGTAAAATGAAACAGGTGGTGCTATGGCCGAGATATTCATACCATCCAAAACAGGGGAGTGATTTCTTTGAACAGACTCTTGTCTGGTGGTGCAGACTACAGGATTACTCTAGACCAGATGACATTGTATGCACTTCTTTTTGCATAGTTTTATTTGAAAGCAATATAGTTTGCCTACTCATAAACTATTCTATGGCATATGTAAAGTATATGGATAAACTCACAAGACTTAAAAAGTACATTTCTGATTCAAGTTAAAACAATCATACAGATTCCTCCAGCAGTTTATGTCTCACTTTTTCCATCATTAGTGTAAATGCTTGTGTAGATTCCTGGTGTAATGAGCAATTGAGGGCACCACTAGAGAGCTGGTCACTGATTCCCATCTGCTTATACGCAAGCTGAGGAAAATGAACCTCCACCTATGTTAAATAACTATCAAAATGCATACATGACTTCTATTTTATGATCAAGGCAATTGCTTTCCTTAAATAAAGTTGATATATTTTTTAACAGATGTGTACTGAAGTCTTAATCCAGAGCTGAGTTCTGCCTTTACCAGAATCAAATTGCTTCAGAAACACAAATATGACCTAGTTTTAATTAAAAATTATAACAAAAATATTACTGAAGTTTTTATTAAAAATAAATATAACTCATTTTTCAAGGGATGAAGTAGCTAAATTTGTATATATTCAAATATTTTAATTTATTATTTCTGTATATAGTAGGATTCTAAGCAACATCTAAGTGGACTTTTTTTTGCACTTAGATTTATGTCTTTAAATTTAGAAGCCTGATAAATTAATTGTACTCCAGGCTCACTTTACAATCAGAAGAAAGAAATAGAAATTCTCCAGAGAGACACTCCATCCAAGATCCAAATTGCTTTCTGGAGATGCTTCACTCTTTTTATTGATTACATGAAGAGCCTTGACACTTCTCTAATGCTAAGGAGGATGAATCTGAAGCACCATAACTAGCGGTCTTCTTTTAACCGAATTAGCTATGCTTTCTGTCTTTTCTTCATTTCCTATCTTGTCTTTTTTCATTATTATTTCTTCCTTTCACATTGTGCCATTACTATGCAGGTACATCAAGAACGGCTAGTATGTTTTATTGGCTAGGCAGATTTGATAGAAATCATAGAATCATAGAACAATTTGAGTTGGAAGTGACCTTAAAGATGATCTTGTCCCAACCCCTTATCTTGTCACTACATTCCCTTGTAAATAGTCTCTCTTCATATTTCTTGTAGGTTCCCTTCAGATATGGGAAGGCCGCAATTAGGGCACCCTGAAGCCTTGTCATTTCCATGATGAACAATCCCAATTCTCTTAACCATTCCTTGTTAGGGAGGTGCTCCAACCTTCTAATAATCTTCGTTGCAACCCTTCCACCTCTCTGTACTCACCTGTCCCTTCTCAACAGCCATTGGTAGTCACAATTCAGTCACAGGATTTATGCCAACAAGTTTCAGTGATGTCAACAAGGTCATAATTTTCTAGCAGCATGGTGTCTTCCAGCTCCTCCTGTTTGTTGCTCACTCTACATACATTGGTGAAAAGGCACCTCAGCTGGGCTGTTGGCCATGTCACCTTCTTAGAGGAATACCTCTTAATTCCTTTGAGATATTTCCCTGGTATTTCCTTGTTGGCTTCTGTTACCAGACGAGTCTGTGGTTTGTCCCTGTAAGACTGCAAATGTGCTCTGGTGTGGCCAACACATTTTAGAGTCACTGACAGAAGGCCCTCACTAACATCCTATCCCTCTGATCTTTGCATATCATCACACAGCTTGCCAGGGACAAGCCTGATATTTTCCCCCTCCCCATCACATCTAGTTTAAAGCTCTGCCAATAAGCCCAGCTAGTTCCTGAGCAAAGACCTTCCCTTCTCACTGAGAAAGGTGAGTACTGTCTGATGACAGCACACCTGGTGCTGCATAGACCACTCCATTGTCAAAAACCCAAAAATTTTGACTGTGACACCGACTGTGGAGCCATGTATTAATAGACTCAGGTTGTCTGTTTCTTCTCGAGTCGCTGCCTTCAACTGGAACTATCAAGGAGAATATAGCTTGTGCCCCAAAATCTATTACTCACCATCCCAAGTCCCTAAAATCCTTTTTGATCACCCTTGGAGTAGCTGTTGCCACTTCATCACCCCATATATGGAAGATCTCTAATGGGTAGTAGTTTGAGGGCTGCACCAGGCTAGGAAGTTTTCTGGTGACATCAAATCTCTTGATATAAATCAATCAAGCAATAAATACAGAGAAGTAAGTTCCATGGTTATCTGAAATAATTTTCTCCATTCTTTGACTACCAATAATATACTTGTCCTTTTTGTAGTCTTTTCATTTTAAAATCTTTCTTGCCAAAGAAGTAGGTTTTCCCCCATTTGCTTAGTATGTGAAAAGATATGGCACATCATTTGTCACATATTTTATTTTGCAGTCTGTTATTTTATGTGTCTGCTAAGGGTTAATGATCTCTTAATAACTTTTTTTTAGACAAATTCACCCCTTGCAATAATATGAGTAAAATTTTATAATAGGCTATAATATCTATTTATTTAGAATACATAGAACCCTCAAAAGCAGATTTAGTCCTCATGAGCTTTCTACTTTGACTTCATTGATCATAGGTTTCAGTTAGTCTGTTAGCGTTTTGCCTCAAACTTTACTCCCAACCTTTCTAGTCAGAATCAAGTATTGTAACAGATACCTACACAATGGTGTAGTGGTTGAAATAGCATTGGAACAATTAATTACCCTAAATGTTTTTATTTTCAAATGTCCCATGTACAATAAAGTATTCTTATCTCCCAACAGACTAGTGAGAGACACACACTCATTGAGCATTGAAAAGCTAAATTCAGCTACCTAAACATAGCGACAGTTAAGGAAAAGCATATCATGATGGTCCACATCTGAATAATTGGTTAAGGTTAGAGTATTCACACAGCTGGCATCCCAAAATCTGGAATGATTGAGACTCACATCTTGAAAAAGTGGATGAACCCCTCAACTAATTGATATTCTATACAGTAGTTCTCTGCTTTATTTAAATCCTCATGCAGCGTGAAAGCAAAAATCTCGGCTTCAAGAAACCTCTGACCCTGTCTTACTAATTTTACTTAGTCTTACCAAAAGCCTCCAGTGCCTACTCCATTATCTAAGTCCCTTATATTAATTTATTTTTTTAGTTTATTGTATAAAATCAATTACATTACAGTTTTTATTATGCTATGGTATAGTATCATAAACACTTATCATACATATGATAAAAAGTTTTGAACACAAGAAACAAAAAAAAAACAAAACAGAGGACTGTTGGATAAGGCTCAGACAACTTTGCAGCAGTGTAGATGTGAAAGAGAATGAAATGAGGGTCAGAAAATAGTTTGGAGAGCAAAATAAGAAGAAATTCATGAGAATATTGAACATGAGAACTGAAAACTAAGAAAAGAAGGGGGAAGAAAATCAATGAAAAACCAATGATACTTCTAGAATATAGTTAATGGACAAGAAGGGAAAAAAATTTGCTAAAACCCGAGCAACTCTTTACACCATATGAATTTTCTGTGCCTTTTATATGTGACAAAAAATGGCACCACAGATTTGGCAAGAAACAAATTAAAGATAAGGGTAGTCACAGAGTGATGGAGGCTGAAAGGGACCTCTGGAGGTCATCTTGTCTCGCTCTATGCTCAAACAGGTCTACTTAGAGCAGGTTGCCCATCATCAGTTATGTATAATGTTTAAGCTTGCTGAGGGTACGCTCTTCCCCATTATCCAGATCATTAATGAAGCTGTTAAACACGACTGGAGTCAGCATTCGCCCCTGGGATACATGTCTACTTACTGGCCTTCAACTAGATGTTGTTCTGCTGATCACCACCATCTTGTCCCAGTCCTCCAGCCAGTTAACAACCCACCTGCTGATCCAGCCTATACAACTGTTTGTCTCTGAGAATCTTATGAGACAGTGCCAAAGACTTTACTGAATTCCAAATAGACAGTATTAACTTCTTTCCCCTCATCTACCATACCAGTCATTTCATCATAGAAGATGATCAAGCTGATTGAGCTTGTTTTCCCCATCAAGAAGCCATGACGACTATTCTTCTTTATTTTCATTTCCTTAATATTTTTATTCAGTGTCCATCTTGCCTTCACTATCTTTGAGGTACTGTACAAGAGAAAATTTCTTTAGTGTTTCAGTTGTTAATACCTTCATGACATTTAAATCTCTGCTATATGCTATATTATCAGGAGTAGCCATGACATATGATGAAGCGATTATGAAGATTAATCAATAATACTATAAAGTACTTTAATTTGAAAGGCTTATCATGTCCCTTACTTCTTATATTTATAACTGCTGTTTCATTTTTAAGAAGCCAAAAAACATGTTGTGGGGATATACCTACTTACATGTAAAAGTGTACAGACCTTATGGCAGAGTATTTTTTACAGTGAATGGAAGCAGATGTCTGTTTGACTCATAGTTTTTCTAAATTTAACAATGGCAAGTATTGTGCAAGACAACTTCATAATTTTGTTTGTGATTCCATAAAAAAAAAAAAAAATTCTACTAATATCCCTGGCTTCTATATCTTGATTTGATCAAATGTAGGAATTCCATTTGAAATAGTCACTTTAACAAATATTAACTGGAGTCTTTGGATCATAGAATATCCTGAGTTGGAAGGGACCTATGAGGATCATTGAGTCAAACTCCTGACTCCACACAGCACAACCTAAAATTTAAAACGTGTCCTGAGGAGTGCCTCAAGGATGGTCAGAGGACTGGAGCACCTCTCCTATAAAGACAGGATGAGAGAGTTGGGACTGTCCAGCTTGGAAAGAGAAGGATCCAGAGAGACCTAATAGTCTCAAATAAAACAAAAGAAAAGAAAATTTTAAACTCCAGAAAACACATTTATTTCAGTATTTTCAAATGTTTTGTAAACATTCTAATGACAAACATATGGATATGGGCATAAATCAAATCTTCCAATTACTATAAATTATAAAAATTATATAATTTATAAATTATTATAAATTATAGTCTTAAGTAATCAAAAAGTCCCTTAGTTTTGATAAAATTCCTTAATAATGGAATAAGATTATGTGATTCATTTGGGGGGGGTTGTTCTTGATTTCATTTTTCATCAACATGTCTCCTCTTCTCTCCTCCCCTCCCCTCCTCTCCTCTCCATTATCAACATTATCTCTATATTATCAACATTGTGTTCAGCACAAATCTCAAACATAGCCCCATAGTAGCCACTGTGAAGAAAATTAACTCCATCCCAGCCAAAACCAGAACAGACACCTTTCCAACATATGGAAGATGTAGGTTCAACTTTCCTCAAGATGAGAAAAAATCTACGATCCAATTCATTCCCTTCCATTGATCTGTGATCTAGAAAGCAATCACAAGCTTGGCTGTAGCCCTAACCACACCTAGCATCTCTCTCTCCAGAACAGTCATGTGTGACTACAGTTAGATATTCAGGGAGCTTTCAGGCTGAATAAGAAAATATTCAATGATATTAGAGACCTATAGTTTTGAAAAGAAGACCAAAATCATTATTTTGGACTCAGCTAAAACCCACCCTAAACTGGATGGGGTTTAAGCAGTCTGCAAACACAAATTATTAAATGATTGAATTACTTAATGTCAGAAATACTGGCAGCTGGCCAAGTTGAAAACTATGATGACTAGCTTTGTTCCACCTTTATAGCTCATTATGGCATGACAAAGGAAACTGCCATATTATTGCCTGTCATAGATGCTATGCACATGTTGAAATCACTATTTACTAAAGTAAAATCACTCCTTTTATCCATACTTTCCCTTTATCATAAGGAAAGAGGTAGATGATTGATAAATTTTAAAAGAAAATTGACTAAGTCTTCTTGCCCTTTCTAAATGGCTATATTCATAAAAGAAAATTCATACTTAGAGATAATTTAAAAAAATGTTTCTTAGAACAAAGTAGGAAAAAAAAAGTTGTCAATTTTAGGTAATTCCAGTTTGAAAATAGTTGAAAGTGGCTGTCATATTGCACAAAGCACAGGAATACTACTGAATACCTAGAGAGAAACTATGTAATTTCCTGAAAATAGGTCTTAAAGGATGTGCTGTCAACCAATGTTCTAGTTTCTTAATTTTACAAAAATTCAGATTATGACTCATATTCCTGTCCAAGGGAGAGGAAGTTTTTACCAGATTCCTCATTCCTCCTACCATCAAAAAATATGGAGGATATTCTGTAAAAAGAGAGTAAAGGAGGTTTGCAAATCAGGAATATTTATATATGCCTGTGAACTCCTTCCCTCAGTCAGTCTCTTTTTCTTATTTTCTCAGTTGTTATTGCATAATTTAACTCTAACTTAATAGTTAGAGTTAGAGTTTCAATCTACCCAACTGTAGTTTGAAAAGTTTGTCTTACAGAAACTGGCATCTTAGGAAACACACTGAGAGGCAATTTCCAATTAATTTGCTCATGCAGTAGCATTCATCCCATCAGTTGTGCCCTTGGGTTGGATTCTTGCCACCTAGCTTTGGCCATAGACCAGTTTAGCATCTATTCAATCCTTTTAAACTAAAGAGAGAAAAACAATTGGTGGAATGAAGGACTTCTTGAGACAGAATTATTATACCTGAAGATAGACAAAATGCTGGAGAAGGGAATTCACCTGCACCAGTTCTGAACCTCTGAAATGTGGATGTGTAATCTGAGATAGCATATCAAATCTTCATAATTGCTAGTGAGGAGAAAAAGTGCAACTGAAGTGCATAAAAATAGGTGCCTACTATCACTTGAGGTGCTGTGGCATATATGGATCCCCAAGTTTCTACTTCAATAGGGTGCAGATTTAATTTAAGTGCTATGCCACACGGCTTAGTCCCATTCAGGTGTATCTTGTAGCCGAGACTATCATAAACTGCATAAGGCACTTGTGTGTGAGCAGCTGAATTCCTTCTAAGCAGACCAGCTGGTTTACACTCCAAACCCCATGTGTGGTGGTTTGAAAAAGGCTTCTTTTCTCAGGAGGTATTGTTTTTTATATGGGACCAATGAACAGCTTCGTACGCTCATGCGGAAGTTACATACTCACGGAAGGGGAAGACAAGAGGTTAATTCTGGACTGCGTGGCTAGAGGCAGAGGCAGCCATGCCTTAAGAGTGCCACGTGGGCCCAGGGCCGGGGGACCCTTGCCCCTGGCTCCTGCCGACTGGGCCAGAAGCAGCCACTCATGCTGAGGAGCTCCCTCTCCCCCCCTGAAGCTGGTGGCTGAGGAGGACCCTGGAAGATCAGGAAAGGCCTCCAGGTCGAATTTTGTCCACTTCACAGAAATGGAAGAGGAAAACGGCAGTGAAGTGCTTAGCTGGCCAGGCAGAGACTTGTCACTGGTGGACATACAGTATTGGAACGGAGCCAGCGTAAATCAAGGAGTGGCGAGAGAGAGAGGGCTAAACTGAGAGAAAGCCCTGACCTTTGGGAAAGCAGCTGCAATGCCCAGATATGTAAGTGCCAAAGAGAATCTTTCTCTCAAGCTTGAGGGGGAAGTCCTTGGCCCTCACAGGTCCTAGCCTAGCTAAGACTACGTCAGTAAAAACTCCTCAGGAGTTTTTTTTCAGCCAACCTTGTTACTTTTCTTCACCGTGGGAAGGAGGGGTGGAATTCCCAAATAGTCTTCTGAGAAGCTCAGGCCTCAGGAGCTGGGATTTTCAAAAAGCAAAACCAAGAGATAAAGACAAGATAAGAGACACTTAACAGTGCCAAAAGAAATTAATTTAGAAGAACTGTAGCTTGAAAGTGAACAAAGGACTTCTCCTTTTTCTCCTGGACTCTTGTTGGAAGAAAGGAGGGACTTATCTAATGTAATATATTATTTTACCGTATCTGTAGAAGAAATAGTTAAGTTGATATATATACATATATATGTATATAAATAAACCTTGTATTTTCCCCTTCCTGCAATGCTGAGTAGTTGTGTTTTGTCTGAAAACCCTCTCACACTGTGGCAAATTGTGGGAGGGGGGATTAAACTTGGAAATTGGATTTCTGAGGGTCTCAAACCACCACACTCTATTTTGATCTAGCACCAAAGATTCCGACCTGTAGATGCATTTCTAGATATAACACATAAATATATATATAAATCTTATACCCATAGCCTATGTATACATTATAGCTATTTTATGTAGAATATTATGTTATACTTAAAACACAGTTAGAAAAATATAAATAAATAATGCTGTAGACAAAATGGGTAGATTTTAAAATACATTCATGGAATATTGTGAATAAGATATTATACTTGGTTTACATAAAAAGGCTTTGGTAGCATGGAGTGTAAGACCCCAGGCTCCAAGCTACGAGCTCATCGAAGGGGTTTATTTTTAAAAATGTACGAGGCACCAAAATATCCTCCCTCTGGATATTTCAAAAAGGGTCTTCAGTTCTTTTAATACCTTGAGAGAGTGCAAGAGAAAAGACACTACACACAGTTTCTCAGGACCTCAAAAAACACGTTTTTACTTGTAAACTTTAGAAAATAAGGAAACTTGGCAGAAGTTTAAAGGGCAACATTCAACCACAATGAAACATTCCACAAGGCACGGATTTAGCACATGCTAACCCATACAACTCAGCAAAAGCCAACCTACACAACTTTAAGTTACCCAAAATATCAAGAAAGAAGATTAGGGGAAGTAAAGAAAGAGACAGAGAGAATTATATCTACCACCTGGAGTCCCACACAAGTCCAGCTTCCATGTGTCCAACCACATGGAGACCACATGTCTTTGGCCTTGTCTGCTCTGGTCCTCTCCGGCTGCCCCCCCTGAAGCTGGACTTGTGGTGTTCCAGCCAATCTGGGGCTGGGTCAGGGGCTCTGATGTGTGGTGTGGGCCAGTGCTCCCAGGTTGCCTTTGACTGACAGATGGTCCAGGGCTACCCAAGGAGGCTCCAAGGGGCTGAGATATGAAACAAGGCATCACCTCACCTTCCCAAAATGTGACCTGTCCCTTCCCCAAGCACACACTCGAGTTGGTCCAAGCCAATAATTAATATAATAATCCAGTGTCTCACAGCAAGGCTGCAGGGATGGTTTTATGAGAAGAGATCAGGAGTGATCTATCATGGAGTGATAAAGAGTCTTAGTAGTCCCTTGGCAGGTAGCAAAGAGCCATCCTCCACAATTTTTTTCAAATAAAATATTTATTTTATCTGAGATGAAGCTCAAATCTTGCTTACTATGATATGGACTAATACGTGAAGTCAAATCTACATTCCTACATCTTTCCTAACATGTGATGTTAGTTCTATAATAACTTCTTTGTTGTTGGACAAAAAAAATCCCCAAATAAAGTAAAAATAAGTGTTCTTCCTTTAATAACTCTTGGGGGGGGGTGTGTTTTTGGTTTATTTTTTTTTATTTGTAGAATACTTTCCTGTAAATTTTAAAAATTATACACAGCTAACATGAGATTAGTATCTGAGCTACACGGAAGGCCATGAGTTAGATAGCACCCTTTCTCATGAATTAATTCAAACTCTGCTTGTTATAAATAGGATGAAAACAATCAGTATAGCTGAAGCATAAAGCTGCTGGGTTAGAAGATAATAATAATAATAGTTTACAGCTGTGTAGTTCTTTTATTCATGAAGATTGGTCTTATTTAAATGGAATTGTTATCTTAAATTGCAGAGGAGTTTTAGTCTACTGTATTTTCAGATAGTTTTGTTTTTGAGACTGATGTTTTCTCCTCTCAAAGACGAGTGCCAAGATCAGTTGATTTCCAGACTAGTGCCAGCAATGCTGGAAGGGTTCCTGTGTCTCCACATCCCCAGTGTTGTGGGGAGTCTGTCACCTGGATGGGTCCCTTGGGGCTGCCCTACAACTTGTTTCTGGCCTCAACTCTGGACCCATCTCTATCCCACTCTGCTTACAGGTCACCCCCAGTCTGACTTGGACCTTGGTTCATCTCTTTACTCAGGTGCTGTGGGACTTCATCCTGGTCAGTGAGGCCATTATCTATGCCGGGGTCACCCTCAGCTCTTGCCTTATTCTCCCCCTTAGAGCATCCTTGCTCTAAGACAAATAGAAAGAAAGAAATATGTATTTTGTTGTGGTTCAGGAAGAATCCAGTCAAAAAAAGAAAGGTAACAGTTCCTGTTGAAGAGTTTTTGGTTTTTACAGAACTGTGTACGTTTTTTGTGGAAGAAGGACACAAGGAGGTAGAAAGATGTTAAATAAATAAATATATAAATGCAGTTAGTTTTCTAGGTAGATGTTAAATGTTAGTTGAAATGCTTCCAACATATCGTATTAAGTGTCATTCTCCCTGTAGCAAAATAAGATGAACCCAGATAACTAGGTTATGTCCACTGATACAATGAACTAACTCTTGACACCAGGGTGGCTGACTAGGAGGAACTTGAGAAATTGTGGAGGTAGATCCATAATGCCCAAAAAATGCATTTGAGCAGACCAACATTTAGAACAATATCAGTGTTACTGAGGAAGGATCAAGGCAGATGCTCTTCTTTCATGAAGAAAATCATGAAGAAATGTTCAAAGAGTGGAACAGTCCTGTCTCCAACCTAAATACTCAACTTCATGTAGTGGTAACATATGCCTTTGCACTGGCAGCATCTGCCAAAAGACAGGATCATTTTTGGTTTGGTTATTAAGCTTATCCATATTTATGTTTGAAACACCAGCAAGTTACATCAGCCACAACCAAAGTTGAATAGCTTTTTGTAACACCTGAACATACTGCCAAGTAAATAACAAAGAAGCACATTATGATCCCTAGTTTTAAGGTAATGACTTCATAACAATTAAGTAGAAACTTTTTTTGAAAAATAGACATCGGACACTATCTCTAGGACACTGGGTGCAAAATATATGCTGGTAACAATATTTCAGTTGCTGAAAAAATATTTCTATTTGTAAAAATAAACTCAAGGATATAGCATATGTCAGCAAGATTGAAATTCCTTTACTGATTAGGAAAAACGTAATAGTAGTACTATTTTATGAGTTAGTCAATGAGAATTACAACAGAAACTGTGACATACTGAATCTGAATGAAACCATCGACGCCATAGAGGAAGAAAACACAGATGTTGATGACCATTATGTGAAAATACAACTAAAAACTAGGAAAGGTAAATTAGACTGGGTTTTCAGACAGTCCAGGAATGGAGGAGATTGATACCTGAAAATACAAATATGTGTTTGTGTCTGTGTGTGTGTATTTGGATCTGGTCCTGGTCAGTGCCACGGATTTATGATATTACTGCCCAAATCTGATCTATAACAATGACTAAAATGCATTTAGAATCAGTGTCTTTCTAGGATTAACAAAAGCCAGAAATCCCTATGTCTGTTGTGTTTAATTTGAAGGTAAAATGTGAACTATATGAAAATTATGAAGCTCATAAAGAAGATGATGAAGCAAATGTATGAAAGGATAAAACATTTTCAAATGTCAGGAGCTTTCAGAAGATACTGTACTGGATGTTCAAAAGCAATTTATACTACCTCAGGATAAAGTCTAAAAAATGTGTCAAGGAAAGCAGTCTTGCTAAATAGCAGGGAAGGAAAGTTATTAAATTCAAGTTTAAAAAAAATCACGGAAGATCCTAAAATCTGACAGGTTAGATTTGAAAACACAGTAAGTCAGTACCAAAAAAGCTTTGAGAAAATACTAGAAGAGTGCATAAAAAGTAACAGTAAGTCATTCTTCAAGTAGATGAGGTGAACAAAGCTTGATGGGAACTTCATAAGGTCAGTAGATGATCAAAACCTGAGACGAGTGTTCAGAGAAGATAATGTCAGAGCTGAAAAGCATGAGGATTTCTTTTCTGACTTTCCTCACAATGAACAAGACTTAGAAAGTTTCACCACTTCAGCAGGCTTTTTTTTAATGTCGTTGGAGAGGTGTTGCACCCCAGATTTGTTTGGCCAGTAAATTATCAGGAAAAAAAAGTGAAAAGAAATAGCTTTCTGTAAACATATGGTATCTACTCCAAATTCCATAGGAAGTAAAGGATTAAATACCTGAATAATTAATTGCATTTTACATTAAATTGTATGATGAAAGCTCATCTGCACACACACCCATAAAAGAAGCACAGAGAAACAGTGGCATATGGAAGAGCCCAAATAACACATCACTCTGGCTACTTCTAAGCTAATTACAGGAGCCTTCATGCCATCAAAGATCAGTCTCAGTGAGCCCAGATAAGTACAGGGGAACAAAGACAGGTGGGAACCCAAAATCTCCAGACTGGGGAAGGAGAGAATCAAGAGCAGGGCTACAGAGATAGACTGGTGGATGAAAAGGTGGACATTAGGCTGGTAAAGTGGACTTGCAGCCCAGAAGCAGGTCAAGGCAGGTGATTCTCCCCCTCCACTCCTCTCTTGTGAGATCTCACCTGGGGTATTGCATTCAGTTTTGGGGCTCCCAGCAAAAGAAAGACGTGGACATACTGGGAAAAGGTCTAGAAGAGAACCACAAAAGTGATCAGAGGGCTTGAAAAATTCCCTGTGAAGAAAGGCTGAGTGATCTGGGGTTGTTTAGCCTGGAGAAGAGAAAGTTTTGGGGAAACTTAATGGCAGCCTTTCAATACTTAAAAGAACAAGAAAGACTTTTTTTTCCTCTAGTGGAAGGACAACGGGCAATTGCTTTAAACCAAAAGTGGTTAAGTCTAAATTTGACATTAGAAATAAGTCGCTTATAAAAAAGGTGGTGAGATACTGGAACAGGGCACCCAGTGAAGTTGTGGAAGCCACATCACAGGAATTTTTTGAGATCTGTTTGAGATCAGTTTGTGTGGGGCTTTAAGGAATCTGACAGTGCAAGATGTCCCTGCCTTTGGCTGGGAGTTTGAACTAGATGACCTTAAAAGTCCCTTCCGATAAAAACACCGACTTTGATTCTACGATTCTTGTGTCTGACTGTTTGGTGTAACTGCAACAGTTACAAAAAGTGATAAATACTGAAGTGAAAAATACCTACTGCTATTGAAGTAGTAGAGATGAAGCCAATTATGAAGAACTGCAAAATAATTTCAGAATACCAACTCGGTACTAAGAGAATAGCAGATGAAACTAAATTGGTAAGTGTAAAGTAATGCAGAAAATTCCATCTTTTTACACACAGTAACCAGTTCTAAGTGAATGATTACCATACTAAATGAGGTCTTCAGGTTATAATTGTATGGTGTGTACAAAATATCAGTGCAGCAGTGCTTAAAAGATTCAGATGTTAGGAATTATTAGGGAATTAATTCAGAAGATAAAAAGAAAATATTTTATTCTATTTTAAAGTCTATAGCCGAACTGAAGACACATATCTATAGAAGTATGAAAAAGGTGATGATGCAAAATAGCTTCCATATGGAAAATGAGTAAGTTCATGTTTAAATGTAAAAGTATATTTAATCAAGAATAGATCTAAAGGAAGTGCATAAAGTAGGGAGGTACTGCAGTAATTTCCAAAAACGAGTGACACAGTTAATGTGTTGTAGGGTATGATGGCTTATTAAGTTTCCTGTTAAAGAACTGAGAATTTTAAACTAGAACTCTAATACTTAAAAAAGATAAACAGAACCATAAACTAGGAAGATGAAACAAACTAAAAAAAAGGTAGAGTAGGAGGTCAACTATCTCTATCAATTAAGAATTACAGGTAAAAATAAAAATTAGTTCCTCTCAGAAGCACAGTGTGGATGCCAAAAAAAGGATTTTTTTTTAATCAGGAACATTGAACTTTTATTAAAAACAGTTAGTAAATTCACTGTAATTAATTGTTGTTTATCAACACTATAGGCTATCCACAATGAAAATATTTACTGGTGCTGTTAAGTAGATAGCTCAGAAAGAAGTTTATCCTCCAGAAGCCTAGTCATTCTATATAAAAATCTGCCCTTAGGTAAAAGAGAGAGGGAGAAAATAATTTTAATGGATTACACCTAATCTAAGAAAGGTACTTACTACAGTTATGTTAGACTCTATATTAGATGAATAGCTTTGTAATAGCTAAGGATGACTAAACTAATATATGTCTAAGTTGCTGAAAGTTACTGAATACTTCAATTTTGAGACCCCTAAAATCCAATTCTTGAGTCCAAGTCCCCCTCCCACACCTCAACCCAGTGTGAAATGGGTTTTCCAGACACAACACAAGACTCAATATGGGGAGAAGGGGATTATATTACAATTACTGTACAAATAAATATTCCAATACATCATATACATAATCTTAACTATCTCTCCTATGATAAATCAGTATTTACAATGGTTCAATCTCTTCTCCCTCCAATAAAAGTCCAGAAGGGAAAAGGAAAGATCCTTTCCACTTTCAGAGCAGCAGCCTCTCTTCTTCCATGCCGCAGCTGTAACTGGATTGTCGTAGCTGGATCTCTTCCCAATACACACAGGGGAGGTCTCCTCTCCCCCCTCTCTTCCACGGACTGAGATATCAGGGACAAGCTCGCGTCACCACGTCATATCACAAAGTGCAGGGGCATTCTTCGTGATGATCTCTTTCCTCAGGGGATTCACCCCTGAGTCAGAACGTCTCAGGCAGCTTTCAGTTGAAGGCCTTTGCCTCAAGAGTTCTATCAGAGCTCCTGTGCTCTGTCGCAGGCTGTTGCCAGCTTGGCAGCAGCAGCGGGAGGAGGACAAGGTCACCCCCTCCGCATTCCGTCTGGCTGTCCCGGTCCAGCTTCCAGGACACCTGAGCTTCTTAGCTCCTCTCTCTTCGGTGCTGCAGCACTCCAAGACTCCTCTCAAGTAGGAGTCCATCTCCTCCTCCAAGGAGGGGTCTCAAAAGGTTTTTGGGGGAATTGGCTCAGTTCTTACCCCAAAACTCTGTCTCTGTAGAGCTTAGCTCTCTCTCTCTCTCTCCATTAGAGATCTCTGTCTCTCTGCTTAGCTGTATGCTCTTTTCTGCTGCTCCTTATCTCCTTCTGGCTCTCTGCCACTGTTCTCCCTCCACTGCTGCTCTGCCTCCACTTTTCAGTATCTCCTGTTGCTACTTACAGTGGAAAAACTCCTCCAGCCTTAGCTACAGATAGCTGCCCAGTTTAATACTGTTCCAAGTTCCTGCAGCCCCAGCTGGGGGGCTGGAGGGCCATGGCCTCCCGGGGGGGGCTCCTGCCCCTTCTCCTCATGGCTTTACAACATGGCCACTCTCCTCAACAACTACTACCTCACCCTTCTTTTCTGGTCTGCTTGTGATATGTTTATATTTTGCAGGAGCGCTCATTGGGTCCATGTCAAGTGACACCACCCCCTCGGGAGTTACCATTTTTTTAACTCCAGGGGGAAAACTTTTTTTTCCCCCACCACATAATAAAAGGTAAATTGCAAAAACACTTTTGTGTTTTGATAGTATTATCTACTTTTAATTTTACAAGATATGAAGTATTTCAATGGAAAAATCATAGATGCTAGAAAAAAAGTTTGATGAATGAGTTGTCCTATGGGAGTCAAAAACATAAAATCTCTTGAGTTTCTTTCACAAGATGACAAATGAATATAAAGTAATTGCAGAACTCAAGAATTCCTATTGAGAAAATAATAAATTGAAATTGTATAGGTATTGTTTTTTTTCTCTTATTAACAAAAGTAACAGCATAGTCCGGGACCTCTGTGCAGTTCTGAAGTATAATTCTGTTCAGACTTTGAAAATGATATTTTCATTGAATACGGATGTTTAATTGCCAGCTTGTTAGTTACTACCTTAAGGCGGAGGCTGTCTATTAAGTAGACAGTGAAGGAAGCAGTAGTTTATTTGTTGTTATTTAACCTGAGCAATGTTATTACTTAAATGACTGGGTAAAAATAACAATGCCCTAAGTAAGATTAATTGGAACATGCTATTTCCCTTAGGCTCATATTAATGCCACCAAGTAACTTTCAAATTAGTAAAGAGGAATCTTGCTATTCAAAACACAATATAAGTGCAGACTCTTACCTCAGTACATTTATAATATTAATTCATATGTTAGTGTGTATTAATATATACATTAATATGTCAGCATATTTGTGTATGTGTGTATATGTGAGTGTACAAGAATGAACAGAATTCACTGGTTCACAGCATCACAGAATTGATCAGGTTGGAAGGAACCACAGTGGGTCATCTGGTCCAACCGTCCTGTTCATGCAGATTGCATGGGATTCTGTCTAGACATTTGTTGAATATCTCCAGTGACGGAGATACCACAACCTCTCTGGAAAATTTGTCCCAGTGTGCCATCACTCGCACTGTAAAGAAGTTCTTCCTATTCAAGTGGAACTTCCTGTTCATCAGGTTCTACCTGTTGCCTGCTGTCCTACTGCTTGACACCACTGAAAAGAGTCTGGCTCCATCCTCTTCAGGTACTTATAGATATTGATGAGGTCCCCTCTCAATCACCTCTTCTTGAGACTGAAAATGTCATTCACTGGAAAAAGTCTGAAGTCACAGTATGTTTGGAGAATAAGACAACAGCATTGTAAACCAGTTCTAGATGTGTCATTGTCTTCTTCCATATACTCTTTTTCACCAAGAATAAGATACTCTTGTTCATTTTTGAGGCTCTCTTCACATTTTCAAGTTTCTTGGCCTAGGACTGTATGGGTTACCAGGTCTGGTATTTTGGGATCAGATTTGAAGGAATTTTTAAATTCTTCTTATTTCTGTTTTGTCCCTCTTTTTAAAACAAATAAACAAACCCAAGTAAACAAATTTATTATTCTAAATTGGAAAAAACCTGAGCAGTCCAGAGATAAGAGAAAGGGCTAGCAGCAGAAAAGATTTTCTGGCTACCACAGGCTCCCTACATATATTTGCATGGATTCAGTATTAACAATTCACATTTGGAAATTGTGGTATAACCCAGTCAGCAACTCAGCCCCACACAGTTCCTTGTTCGCTCTCCTGCAGTGGTATAGGGAAGAGAATCAGAAGAGTAAGAGTGCAAAAACTCATGGACTGAGATAAAGACAATTTGATAAATCAAAAGCTGTATAGGCAAGAAAAGGAAATAAGGAATTCATTCCCTACTGCCCATTGGTAGGTTGGTGTTCAACCATCCTGAGGAAAAGTGGGCTTCATCATGTATTAACAACCACTTGAAAAGACAAATGCCATAACTAAGAATGTTATCCCCCTTCTTTTTCTTCCCCTTAACCTTTATTGCTGAGCATGACATCATATGGTATAGGATATCCCTTTGATTTGCTGGGATCAGCGATCCCAACTGTGTTCCCTCCTTGTGCACTCCTAGCCTACCTGCTGCTGGGATGATCTGAGATGCAGTAGTTTTTAGCATTTCTACTTGTGTGGTAAATACGTCTGATTAAGATCTCTTGTCTGTTCACTTGGGTGTTCATTTGTCTGTTCCTTTATAGTAATAAATAAGTCATTTTATATAAATATATCTGATTTGTCATCATTAAAACATGTGGGACAAAGTGATTCAATCACACCTCTATAATTCCTTAAATTTAAAGTGTTGACAAAATCTCAGGCCATGATTGGATCCAGCTGCAGCTTGGCTCCTCTCTGAGAAGGAGTTTAGGAAGCAAGGGGGTCCTTTCTGTACCTCGTAGCTCAATAAGAGGGCTTTAATAAACTCTGTCTAAACCTTCCTTCTTCCACTCCCTGCCCCCCTGCAACAAGGACACCTTGTGGTTGGGGTTTACTACAGGACACCTGACGGGGCAGCCTGTTGATGAGGCCTTCTTGCTTCAGATACAGGAATCACTGTGCTCACAAACTGTCATCCTGATGAGGGATTTCAACAACCCAGATGTCTGCTGAGAAAGCAATACAGCTGGCTGCAAGCAATCCAGGAGACTACTGGAGTGTGTAGAGGATAACTCCCAGTCCAGGTATCGGACAAACCAACCAGAGGAGAAACGACACTGGATCTGGTGCTCACCGATGCAGATGAGCTCATTAAAGAAGTTAAGATCGGAGGTTGTCTGGACTGTAGTGACCATGCCCTGGTTGAGTTTGTGATCTCAAGAAATAGGGGCCTGGCAAAGACCAAAGTCAGGACCATGAACTTCAGAAAAGTGAAGTTCCAGATGTTTAAAGAGATAGTGAATGAAGTCCAAGTGGCTTCTGAGTATCCCATAGGATGAAGATTCTACAGACACACAGATTTCTGGTTTTAAGTGTCTGTCAATAACTAAAAAGAGACAATTATTATCACTTTTAAAGTTCTCCAAGATAAGAACAATTTCTTAAATTTATCTTATCTTAAATCAGATATTTAGATTTCTAGGAGTCAACAGCAAGATGTCTACAGAAAAAGTAAACTCACTAGCTTTAGTTTTCTGAAGTCAATTCCTATAAAATATTCAGGCATAAATTGTACCCTGGAGTTGTCGAATTCCCTCTGTTGTCAATAAAATCATGTTGAGTATCAGAGTAGACATCAAATGTTCAAAATTTTTAATTTATGCCAGAAACTATCACTCCCCCATAGTTCTGGAAATATTTCTATGTATCAATTATTTTGTTCTATTTAAATATAAATATTAATTTATATCAAATTAATATTTTCTACAGCACTAGCACTTTAGAACATAACTTGATAAATTTGCTGCTAACTCTTCATGACTCTCAATAGAATTTCAAATGTTGCAAATGGAGAATTGATGACTAATTTTTCTTACCTCAGAAAAGGAATTTCATCTCAAGTCAGAGGAAATCAGGATTATTCGGAGACCTAGGAGGAAAATAAGTGTATTTTGCATAAAATGAACAATAATACTTATGACAAACCATATTTTAAAGGTGGATGTAAGACTGGATTCCTTCTTTCTGGTTTTTTTCTTTACATGAACAATGACAAGGTAAGTCCTTAGGAGAAGATGGTTAACACATACATTTATACACCTTGACAAATTTGAGAGGTGGGCCGATGCAAACTTTATCAAGTTCAACAAAGAGAAGCGCAAAGTCCTACACCTGGGTCATGGCAATCCCAGGCACACTTACAGTTTTGGGCAGAGAAGTGATTGAAAGCAGCCCCACGGGGGACTTGGAGGGGATGCTTAATGAAAACCACAACATGAGCTGGCAGTGTGAACTCACAGCCCAGAAAGTCAACCAAATCCCGTGCTGCATCAAAATAGTGTGGCCAGCGAGTCAAAGAAGGCAATTCTCTCCCTCTGCTCTGTTTAGACTTCACCTGTAGTAGTGCACACAGTCCTGGTGTCCCCAGTATAAGGCATGGAACAGTCAAAGCAGGTCTGGAGAAGGACCACAAAGTTGATAAAAGGACTGGATCATCTCCCCTATGAAGACAGACTGAGGAAGCTGGGGCTGTTCAGCCTAGAGAAGATAGGGTTGTGTGGAGACCTCATAGCAACCTTATAGTATTTGAAGAAGTCCTACAGGGAAGCTGTAGGGGGACTTTTCATCAGGAACTGTAGTGATAGGACAAGGAGTAATAAGTACAAACTGAAAGAGGGGAAATTTAGGCTAGATATTAGGAAGAAATTAGGAAGAAATTCTTTACTGTGAGGATGGTGAGATACTGGAACAGGTTGCCCTTCTTTACTGTGAGGATGGTGAGATACTGGAACAGGTTGCCCAGGGATGTTGTGGATGACCCAACCCTGGTAGTGTTCAAGGTCAGGTTGAATAAGACCTTGAGCAACCTGATCTAGTGGAATGTGTCCCTGTCTATGGCAGGGTGGGTTGGAACTAGATGATCTTTAAGGTCCCTTCCAACATTTAACATTCTATGATTCTATGATTCTATTTGTTATTTTGGAGGGAGAGGGTAATTTTCTTTTAGAAATTATGAAATAATAACTACTTTTATAATTTAAACCTAGTTGGATTCAATTTGGAAGTAATTTATCTTTCTCAAGTAACAGGAGAAATAAGAGCCAGAGTTGAAATGATCAGCTGGTTTATCTGCACAGCCTGTCTGTACAACGTCTTCCTGATGCTGAAGATAGTCATATGGGAGTGTTTCAATTCCCTTGCAGTCAGTTCCAGACATATGGAAGAAAGTATTAATTTGAGATTGTTTATTTGTTTGTTTAACCTACAGGTCATTTGTTATCATTTGAAACTTAGAAATAAATAAATGCCAATTGATCCATCATCTATTGGGCCCCAGTAGGCAGTCTGCCTGGAGACAGGATTTTCTGCCTGGATAAATTGTTCTCAAGTGCTGTAAGGAAAGTGGTGGAAAAATGTTATGAAAGAGCTTCAGTGATGCATTGCATCTGATTTTAAAATTCTTCTGGTGGGATTCCTACAGCACTTTGCTTACAGCTTTCTTTAACCACTCATATTTTCATGTAGTAAAAATACTGTATGATCAAGCTGAAATGCATAATCCTAACAGCAAGAAAGAAGTGCTGGTTGAGTGTATGTACCCAGATTCCAGAAAAACATGTGCTGTTCTAAACTGCATATATTGTTCATCATTGTACAATAAAGAAAAATTCTCTCAAGATATTTACTTACTGGGTGGCCTTAAATATCCTTTCAGTAATACCTTCATTTTCATTGAAAAATATACATGGTTGCTTATTTTCTTAGAGTAAGTGATTGGATTAAATGCCAAATGTATTGAGAACATATAAATATTCTCTCTCATTTTAGTTTGAGGTATTTTTAACAAAAATTTCACATGGTGAATTCTGGTGAAGAGTAAAAGGAAAGCATAAGGAGCAGAAGTTCATAAGGTAAGACTGCTGTTCTGAGGACTGCAGATGGATCTGTTGAGCATAGTATTTAACTGCAGCTGTGTAAAACAGGATCTTACATATGAAAGCTCTAGTTCTTCAGAAGGTGCTTTCTTTTTAATTAAACATGGAGTTTCAACAGGAAAGAGTGAGAACTGTTTGCTCATAGAATATTTAGTAGTTCCAGAGTGACAGACAAAGCTTCAGTGATACAGTAAGAGCTCACTTTTCAAAAACATTATTCCTTTTGTCTGAAGCTCTTTTGGTAAAAGGAAAGGATTAATATTTTGGCATCTTTTTTTTTTTTAAACTTTTTCTGACTGACCTTACAGAAAATGTTTCTTTTCTGAACCATGAATTCTGCTATGCTTTTGAGTACAAAACTTTAAAACAAGCAAATAAAATAAATAATGTAAACAATCCTACTGATATATTTGAGTAAAGACTTAAGGATTTTTTTTATTGTCATTGGATAAGAAATTCCCAAGAAATACACCTTATGGACAAAGGAATCTGACCAGATACACTAAAAAAGAGAAAACGATAGTTTCAATACCTTTCACTGATTCTGGGAGAAAAAAAATCCCAACCCAACATAATAGCAACTGTGTTCCACAAGTGAAAAAAAAAAATAAAAAAATTAATACACTCTAATATGGATGATCAAGGAAGTATGACAGAATATGAGATCATAATGAATGCATATGAAGTGGTTTCTGCCTACTGGCAAAGAAATAATTGAATTCCATATGTTATGCTGTCAGATACTTTGAAGTGTAAGCACAGTGTGTATAGAAGAGATTTTCCAGACAAAATTTTGCAGCCTTTTTAAGAGCCAATATATCATAGTTTTAAAAATTATTTCTTGTAATGTACTATGTGATCTTGATGACGCACACTGGTTTAAGAGATGTATGTGCTCAGGTTAAATATGGTTACTTTTTTACATTTCTATTCGGCACTAGATGGCACTCTGAATTTGAACTGTAATATTTTTTTTTCTTTTCTCCGTAGAATAGAGGGAATATGTTACCTTCATTCTACCAGTAAAATCCATCATACAGATTAATCAAATAATTTTACTTTTTCCTGATTGCAGTAGTAGGAGGTCTCCTAAGGCCTATTAATATGATATCAAATAATAAAGAACACAAAAAAAATCAGTCAACTTGTAATACTTTGAGATACTCCCACTGAATTTCAAAAGCTTCTTTAATCTAAAAAAAGAAAATGATTTTATGCTATTAAATGCATTACAATATTCTAGACTGCTTAATGTAAAAAATTTTAAATCTTTAGGATTTAAATTTAAATGTATCCACTAACCTATGCTCTAAAATCATGAGAACTTTGTAGAATTCTCAGTACTGTGTATCTGTAATTCATATTCAACATACTAAGTCATCTTGGTATATATAATCTATTAAAAATGGGGTTTGGATACATGACTTACTCAAAATTAATGAAATGGTTCTAGTAATTAAAAAAAATAAAGGATACCACAAACCCCTTAAACTTTCTACAGTTTAAAAAGGATTATGTCTCTTTGTCTTGTATAGCTTAGCAGGAGATAATAAAGCATTTTTTTCCCCTGGATATGTTACTAGATGTCTAACCTTTAGACTGCTGCCAGTTTTGTAAGAGAATGTCTATTTTTCAGCTGCTCAGCTTTTGGAATATCCATTCATCTCTGTGTATTGCAGTGGGGTTTTCAAATAAATAAAACATTTTTAGTAGAATTTTAAAAGACAAATAATTTTAAATTGAAAGTTGCATATACAGTTTTGGTTTTTGAATACCATGCATAAAGCCCTTAAGGAACCCTGAAGAGCAGTGCATATCTCAAAGTTAAAATATTAGAACACATGGTAAGGCAAAAAATTCAACTATCAGAATTAGATGGAAATAAAATTCAAAATCTCTATGGTGTTTTTAGAATGGGTAATATGTCTCATGATTATTATGAGCTATATCTATTAACTCAGCTTCTACTCAAAATGGTTTGTTTTGGTCTTTCAGCATTCAACTTAGGACATGAAGCTTTCAAGTACCAACAGGATTGCACTATATTATGCTTCTATTTTATTCTGTATATGATAGCTGATCCTAGTATAACCTGACATGCACTCTTTTATCTTCTACTTTACTTTATCTACTACATCATGTGGTTGGTAAATTAAGATCTTACATTATTTTAGAGAAGTGTGTTCTATGTTGAAAACTAGCTTTCACAGTATAATATGTTATAGATTCCATTCTAAATCAAGTACATCAGTTTAAATATCCCAGAAGCAAAGCTAAATGAAGGTTAAAACAATTAGCAACCAATATCCGTTAGTTATTTCATTATATTAGGATCACAAGATATTTTCCAAAAGACATGGAAAAAAAAATGCCCTGTTGATAAATTCCATCAATGCTTGCTTTTATTTATCCTTGATTTTCCTGAAACTTATGAAGAAATGCTATTTTGATAAATTAATTGCTGCAATTTTTGATGATATAACTTTGAGAACATAATGAAAATTTCCCTTTATACTAATCAAATATGTCTGTGACTTTTCTACATCAAAAAGGGATGTTCAGATGATTCACTTTTCAGTAAGATATAATAGCCTATATGAATGCATATATTAATGCAATTAAGCTGCTTCCAGAATCTGAGTTAGTTTATTTAAGTCTGGCTTTGTTTTTTCTACATTGCAAGGTAGACACGCTTGTGGGAATTACAGACTGAAATAAGTTCTGACATATTTGCATGTTATTTACCCTGTAATGACCAAATTTTTCAAATTCACATAGCAACAAAACTCAGAGGTACTGCAACTTAAGTATAAAAGGTAGAAATTGTCTTGGATTAAATTTGGGATATTCTGGTGTTACAAGTCTAAGTGAATTCAATGTATCCTCTTTTTACAGAATTCAGTATTGGTTTTGATTGTTTTGGTTCTGCTGGGTTTAATTTGTTTTTCTATTATTTCATTTATTGTTTAGTTTGGAGGCAACAGGTAAGAGCTTCAGGTGTCTAGATACCTGTTTAAAACATTTCCTAAGTCTAAAAATTATGTCGATGTAGAGAAATGTATGACTTCTTCTTTTCAAATTAATTCATCCATCCAGTACAACACGTTCCTACTATTAAATTTATATCTAAAGGTATACAAAGGGATGTAATAATACTTGAGATTCTAGGAAAGCTATAATGAAAGATATACATTCACTGTCAAGATACCATGCTTTTAATGACCTATAAAAGAGAAGTCTACCAGTAATGCTACTCAGAAGACTTGAAAATAAAATCCATTTATAGAATACGATTAGCCTCATGTGGTTAATAGAAATTTCATGTGCATCCACAAAAAAAGTGCAATATGTGTATTCTAGACTGATTCATGTCAATGATGTCTAACAAGATCTCTTACTCAGTTTTATAAAGAGGGAGAATTTTTGATTCAATGTGAGATTCTTCTGCAAGTAATGTAGCAAATATGACACACAAATGTAACATGAAATTTACAAATATGTAAAAAATTGAGTACATTTTTAAAAAAAATATTCAAAGAGTCAAGGCAGACCTTAAACTAAGTTGTTTGTGAAGGAAGGAGAGAAGGCAACATTAAAAATAAATTAGAAAGCTCTTAAAAAATAATCTAAATGTCTGAATATGTGTTTATGTCTATATGATCATAGAATGGTTTAGGTTGGAAGGTAACCTTTAAAAATCATTTAGTCCAACTCCCTGGACTAGATGGGCAGGGATATCTTTTGCCTAGGTCAAGTTTGTTAAAGCTCCATCCTATCTGCTTTTGAACACTTTCAAGAATTAGGCATCCATGATTTCACTAGAAAACCTAACCCTGTTGCTCTCCACCCTCATTTTAAACAAATTCATCCTTATGTACAACCTGAACCTCCTCTCTTTCAGTTTAAAACCACTGCCCCTTATCCTGTCACTACATGCTCTTGTAAGATGTCTTTCTGTGCAGTTCATATAAGATCTTTAAGTATTGAAAGACCACCATCAAGCATCCCCGGGTGCTTGAAAAGAAGTATGGCCAGTAGGTTGAGGGAGGTGATTCTGTGCCTCTGTTTTTGTGAGACCCCCATCTGGAGTACTGCTTCCAGTTTAGGGCCAACAGTACGAGAAAGCCATGGACCTACTAAAGCAAAACCAAAGCACAGACGCAGAAATGACCAGAGGGTTGCAGCACCTCTCCTATGAAGAAAGGTTGAAAGAGTTGGGGTTGTTCAGCCTGGAGAAGAGAAGGCTTAGGGAGACCTTCCAGCAGCCTTCCAAATACCTAAAGGGGGCATACAAGACGACCAGAGAGGTACTTTTTACAAAGATGTGTAGTGGCAGGACAAGGGGTAATATATTCAAATTGAAAGAGAGTAGGTTTAAATTGTATATTAGAAAGAGATTCTTTACTGTGCAGATGGTGAAACACAGACAGTTTTCTCGAGAAGTTGTGGATGCCTCAACCCTGGCGGTATTCAAGGACAGGTTGAATGGGGTATTGAGCACCCTGGTCTAATGGAAGGTATTCTTGCTCATGGCAGGGGGGTTGGAACTGGATGATCTTTATGATCCCTTTCAAACCATTCTATGATTCTATGATTATTATTTTTTTCATCCCTTGACATATTCAGCTTCAATCGTGCCTTATCTTTCCTGATCAAATCCCTACACATCCAGGCATCATCCTGATATTCTTCATCTTATACTAAACTCTGGTTTCACTACCTGTGCATTTCCTTTTTACACCTTAATTTGACCAAGAATCCTTATGCGGCCATGCTGGTCTGTTTCCTTCCTTACACAATATCTTACGCACAAAAAATAAGAACTCTCATGACATAGGAAAAAATGTCCTTTAAGAGCTCTTAGCCCGTTTAAGCTCTATTGCCTCTGACAGCAGTTTCTCAGGGGGTTCATCCACTAATTCCTTTAGGAATTTTGGTTTGCTTTCCTACAATTCGAGGGTCTGGCTATCACCCAGATTAAGTAGGTGCACTACAAGAGTCTCCTGGACTGCTTACAGCTTTTTGTGCTGCTTTTCCAGCAGGTGTCAGGGTGATTGAAGTCTCCCAGCAGGATTAGGGCCTGAGAATGTGATGCTTCCTGTAGCTGTAGTAAGAACAATTCATCAAGGGTCCCCTCAGTCCGGTGGCCTGTAGTAAACACCAAGCATGAAGTTTCCTTTGTTGGCTTGGTCCTTTATTTTTACCTCTTGTAGGGTCTTAAAGGGTACAGTTGCCTGTTTCAAGTGTCTCAACCTATTCATTGCTGTTTTTCAAAGGCAGTTCTGTGCAGTCAATCCAGAGGGCAAACCACTCACAAAACTCCTTTATTGCCTGTCCCTTCTGAACAGTTTACAGACATGAACTGCAGTGATCCAGTTGTGTGATTCATCTCACCACATTTCATCAATGTTGATCAGATGGTATCTTTCTACTTGCACAGTGGTTTCCAGTTCCTCCTGTTTGTTACTGCATTGTCATAGAGGCACTTCAACTGGGCTACCAATCTTGACATCTTTTTAGAGAAACAGTCAGCGTTATTTGTTACTAACAAAAGAGTTTTCTTTAGAAATATCTATACGTCTATAGGACACTGAACATGTGTTCAACACAGTGTAATAAAACTTGAAGGATATTTTGTACTAAAGAATTTATTTGTATAGAATGATTATTTTAAAACGTAAAATATGTTTGTTTTCAATATATAAACTTTGCATATTGATTATCAAAATTTAAATGGACTTTTTTTTGTACAATCTAACCTCTGTCCTATCTATATTCTGCTGTCAGTCAAACTTCTGCCAGTATTATAGTCTGTGCTCTATGTGGTGTGGTAGTTTGGACTTGGGTCCCAGCCAAGCACCCAAGATCATAGCAAAAGACTGCCCCCCCCCCTCTTTATGAACACAGTGGGAAGGAAAGAGAGAGAAAAAAACTAAAAAGACCGAAATAAGAGAACCAAAGCAGTATATGTATATTTACACTTATATACAGTTACAAAATCTATATACATATAAGAGAACCCCAACAGCCCAAAAAAAAAAAAAAAGAAAACCATAAAACCAGATATACATGGCCAATAAAGAACTAGAAAACAAAATTTTAATACTTTCCTTAAGAAAGAAGAGTCCACACCACCGAATCTCTCTTCTCAAGTCGGGGAGAAGCAACAGCCTCTCAAAAACTTACAGGTCTACACTCCCACATGAGAAACCCATCCTCGGAGAGGTTTCTTTGCTTTCTCCAACTCCACTGGAAGAGATCTACTTTCCAACTTCCTCCCTCCTTCTACTTATGTTTCCGCTTACGTAAAGAATAGAATGGAATATTGGGATATGGGTACTTCCTTAGTTTCCACCTTGTTGCCAGGAAGAGGCCTAAACCAAACCACTACACATGGAAAGCACCTTTAGGAGCCTAAGTTGTATAAAAAGCATATACCAGTCAGTCAGTCAAGAGATTTGTAGTACTTACTGTTGGCAGTTAATGCTGCAAGCCATATCTCTGATATTTAAATATGTTACTGCGCTATCCTCTTACTGGAAGATTATCTCCCCTATAGAGGAATAGTCATAGAGGGATACATCTATTTTTCTCTTTGTTTTTACTCCTCTTCTGCCCCAGGGAACAGTTCAACTATACATCTAACTTGCTACAATACCAAGTCAGGACCTTGACTCCCTCTGCAGTTACAGGGAGTTGTGAAAAAAGTCTGAATAATAGTACTGCTAAGGGGGGGGGGGTATTTCTTTTCCTCCATTTACTGTGTAAGAGGTTTATGTGCTTTCATAAAATTCTTAAGTTCTCACCAAAAAAAGGCAATTCTTTGATAAAAAAGTAAGAAAACAGAAGATGCCTGTCTCAGTCTAGAGAGACTAGACTGTTTGCTAAAGAGGGTGAGTTGTGAGGTAGACCAAACTCCTCTCTCTCTGCAATTGTAATGTCAAATTAAGGGGCTTTACTCGAGGAAAATGTGGAAAAACAGAAGAAATAACAACCCTTTATTAAGAAATATATGAATGTTGGCAAGAAAGAAAAAAAAAAAAAGAAAAAAAAAAAAAACAGTAACACCAAACAAAACAACACCAGCAACAACAACCACAACAACAAGTCTAAAAGAATACTCCTCTGTCCTTTAACACAGTCCTAATTGCGGTCTGCAGGGGGCGCTGTTGGGCCGCTGGAGCTGTAGGGCCTGCAGTACCTGGTCACGGTCGGCAGGGGGCGCTGTAGGACTGATGGAGCTGTAGGACCTGCAGTACCTGGTCACGGTCGGCAGGGGGCGCTGTAGGACTGATGGAGCTGTAGGACCTGCAGTACCTGGTCACGGTCGGCAGGGGGCGCTGTAGGACTGATGGAGCTGTAGGACCTGCAGTACCTGGTCACGGTCGGCAGGGGGCGCTGTGGGCTCCGTCAGTCACCCGCGGGAAGAGGGGACCGGAGAGAGAGGTCCCGGACCACGAGGGGAAGCCGAGAAGGAGATGAGGGGGGTCCTCGCCTCCGTGGGGGCGACAAGGAAGGCAGGCAGCACACTCCCACGGGAACTCACCGCTGTCTCAAGTGGCGAAGACTCACTGCAGTCTCAGGTGGTAGTGTCTCCAAAAACTCCTCCTCCTCTCCCGCGGGCAAGCAAAAAACTCTCCGATGAAACACAGCGGCTCCGGCGGGCGGGACAGTCAGACAGGTTGAAGCCAGCAGGATGGGAGGGCGAGCCCCCCCAGGATTAACAGCCAAAACAAGCTAGACCTCCGGTCCCCCTCCCCAACGAAAATGCCTGTCTGCACCCCAGAGAGCCAGCCACACACACACCCTGCCTCTCCCCTCCCAGCCCGAGTCTCCACCAGCCCCGCCTCCGTGCCTCTTCCTTATCTTTCTCCAAGATCGGTCGTTAACCCAACCCGGCTACATCTTTGGTAATGCTAATAACCTCCCTCCCCCCACTCACTCCGTTTCTTCTCCCTTGGAGTGGGGCAGGGGGAAGGAAAATTCCCCTGATTTCCTAATCTATAACATTATCCACCCCTAATTTTTCTTCCCCATGCTGCCACACTTATTAGGTTAAATCTTTGATCCTCATACGTACATGCAGTATTCCAACTATATACTCATCCACTAGTAGGTAGATACACATACAGATACAGGTGCAGGGTTACATACAGATACAAGTATACAGTTACAGCCAGCTCACCCCAGAGTAAGGTTTCCCTGAGGTATGCACCGAGTTTCTCCATCTTCCTGCATCACCCACCAGGTGCAGCCGGGCCCTTGGGCAAAAACAATCCCACGAATGGGTTTGTCTTTGCTCGAGGTAGGGTCAACCCAAACCTTTTTTCCTAACACACCCCTCGCGTGAATCACGGGGACCTTATCTCCATCCACGGTGTGGAGGGACTCTGACTGGGCAGGGCCGGCTCGGTTGATGGAACCTCTGGTGTTAACTAGCCATGTAGCCTTTGCTAGATGCTGGTCCCAGTTCTTGTCTGTCCCTCCACCCAACGCCTTCAGGGTGGTTTTCAACAGTCCATTATGTCGTTCAACTTTCCCTGCGGCTGCTGCGTGGTATGGGATGTGGTACACCCACTTGATGCCATGCTCCCCTGCCCAGGTGGCAACTAAGCTGTTTTTAAAATGAGTTCCGTTATCTGATTCAATGCGCTCTGGGGTACCATGTCGCCACAGGACTTGCTTTTCAAGGCCCAGGATGGTATTTCGGGCAGTAGCGTGAGGCACCGGGTACGTCTCCAGCCATCCAGTGGTGGCTTCCACCATAGTAAGCACATAGCGCTTACCTTGGCGGGTTCGTGACAGTGTGATGTAATCGACTTGCCAGGCCTCCCCATACCTGTACTTACTCCAACGTCCACCATACCATAGGGGCTTGAGTCTCTTAGCCTGTTTAATGGCAGCACAGGTCTCACAGTCATGGATAACCTGGGAAATAATGTCCTTGGTTAAGTCCACCCCTCGGTCTCGTGCCCATATATGGGTGGCATCTCTGCCCTGATGGCCTGAGGCATCATGGGCCCACCGTGCTAGGAACAACTCTCCTTTGTGCTGCCAGTCCAAGTCCACCTGTGACACCTTGACTCGTGCGGCTCGGTCTGCCTGTTCATTGTTGCGATGCTCCTCATTGGCTCGGCCTTTGCGCACATGGGCATCTACGTGGCGGACCCTCACAGTGAGCTTCTCTGTTCGGGTAGCGATGTCTTGCCACGTATCAGCAGCCCAGATGTGTTTTCCCCCGCGTTTCCAATTGGCCTTCTTCCATCTGTCCAGCCATCCCCACAGAGCATTGGCTACCATCCACGAGTCAGTGTAGATGTACAGCTTTGGCCACTTCTCCCGTTCTGCAATGTCCAATGCCAGCTGGACTGCTTTGAGCTCTGCGAATTGACTCGATTCTCCTTCTCCTTCAGTAGCTTCTGAAACTTGTCGGGCGGGGCTCCATACAGCTGCTTTCCATTTGCGCTTCGTTCCTACAAGGCGACAGGAACCGTCAGTGAAGAGGGCGTAGCGTGCTTCTTCTTTCGGTAGTTTATCAAATTCTGGAGCTTCTTCAGCCCGTACCGCCTGCTCTTCTGCTTCCTCATCTGCTAGACCAAAACTCTCGCCTTCCGGCCAATTTGTGATGACTTCTAGGATCCCAGGGCGATTCAGATTTCCAATACGGGCACGCTGTGTGAGCAGAGCGATCCACTTACTCCATGTAGCATCAGTGGCATGATGTGTGGTGGGGGCCTTTCCTTTAAACATCCAGTTCAGCACTGGTAGTCGAGGTGCCAAGAGCAGCTGTTCTTCTGTGCCAATCACCTCAGAGGCAGCTTGTACTCCTTCATAAGCCGCTAGGATCTCCTTCTCTGTTGGGGTGTAATTGGCTTCAGATCCCCTGTAGCTTCGGCTCCAGAACCCAAGTGGGCGACCTCGAGTCTCACCAGACACCTTTTGCCAGAGGCTCCAGGAGAGACCTTTATTCCCAGCTGCAGAATAGAGTACATTTTTCACATCTGTCCCCGTCCTGACTGGCCCAAGGGCTACAGCATGTGCAATCTCTCGTTTAATCTGTTCGAATGCCTGTTGCTGTTCAGGGCCCCACTGGAAATCATTCTTTTTTCGGGTAACCAGATAGAGAGGGCTTACGATTTGACTGTACTCCGGGATATGCATCCTCCAGAAACCTATGGCACCCAGAAAAGCTTGCGTTTCTTTCTTGCTGGTTGGTGGGGCCATGGCTGTGATCTTATCGATGACTTCCGTCGGGATCTGACGACGCCCATCTTGCCATTTCACCCCCAGGAACTGGATTTCTCGGGTAGGTCCCTTAACTTTACTCTTCTTTATGGCAAAACCAGCTCCCAGGAGGATCTGGATGATTTTCTTCCCTTTCTCGGAAACCTCCTCTGCTGTGTCCCCCCATATGATGATGTCGTCAATGTATTGCAGGTGTTCTGGAGCCTCACCCTTCTCTAATGTGGCTTGGATCAGCCCATGGCAGATGGTGGGGCTGTGTTTCCACCCCTGGGGCAGTCGGTTCCAAGTGTACTGCACGCCCCTCCAGGTGAAAGCGAACTGCGGCCTACACTCTGCTGCTAAGGGAATGGAGAAGAATGCGTTTGCAATGTCAATAGTAGCATACCACTTCGCTGTCTTGGACTCCAGTTCATACTGGAGTTCCAACATGTCTGGAACAGCAGCACTCAGCGGTGGGGTGACTTCATTCAGGCCACGGTAGTCCACAGTCAGTCTCCATTCTCCGTTAGACTTACGCACAGGCCAGATAGGACTGTTGAAAGGTGAATGGGTCTTGCTGATCACCCCTTGGCTCTCCAGCTCACGGATCATCTTATGGATGGGGATCACAGAGTCTCGGTTTGTCCGGTACTGCCGGCGATGCACTATTGTAGTGGCGATTGGCACTTGCTGTTCCTCGACTTTCAGCAACCCTACGGCCGAAGGGCTCTCCGAGAGGCCGGGCAGCGAGTTCAACTGTTTAGCCTCCTCGGTCTCCACAGCAGCTATTCCAAAAGCCCATCTATGTCCCTTGGGGTCCTTGAAGTACCCGTTCTTGAGATAGTCAATGCCCAGGATACATGGGGCATCTGGACCAGTCACAATGGGGTGTTTCTGCCAGTCTTTCCCGGTCAAGCTCACTTCAGCTTCAACTATGGTCAACTCTTGAGATCCTCCAGTCACCCCCGAAATGGAAATAGTCTCTGGTCCCACATGTCCTGAGGGCATTAACGTACATTGAGCGCCAGTATCAACCAAAGCCTGATATTTCTGTGGGTCTGACGTGCCAGGCCATCTGATCCACACAGTCCAATAGACACGGTTGTCCCGTGCCTCTACCTGGCTAGAGGCAGGGCCCCTCTAACACTCGTCTTCATTCTGCCAGTCATCGTTTTCCTCTTGTGAACGTCGACGGGAGGTGCCCTCTACCGAGTCAGATCCCTGCCCGCAGGATACTGGTACGGCACTCACTTTCGCAGACTTCCCCTTTTCTTTCTCTTTCAACTCTTGTACTCGGGCTGCTAGGGCCCGGGTAGGTTTCCTGTCCCATCGTCTCATGTCTTCTCCATGGTCACTTAGGAAGTACCACAACTCAGTTCGTGAAGTCTGTCTGTTCTCTCTAGCTGAGGGGCGTCTGGTTCTCACTGGGGCCGTATGGAGATTGTTTCTCTCAATCTTCTCTTTCAACCCTGTAGTTAATTCCTTGAGCTCATTAACTATTGTCTCTACAGAGGAGATACGGGCCTGTATCGGTCCTCCGATCATACTGTCGTACAATCGAAGTTTATTTATTACAGACATCACTGGCTCCCGCTTCTCCCCAGCCTCCAGTGATGTCAGGTAACCTTTATGTATGGACGGCCCCATACGTGTAAAGCTCCACCACATCTGTGGTGTACACTTAACCTTGTCAGGATCGTTGGTAGGTTGCCCATCCCCCCCAAACAGTACTTCTAGCAATGCCATTTCTCTCAGCCGTAGGATTCCTTCTTCGATGGTCTTCCAGCTCTTGGTGTAATGATCTGCCTGCAAGGAATCTCTGTAAATGAACCTCTCTCTCACACCATCCACGAGCCGTGCCCAGAGAGACAGGGGCTTCGATTCCCTCACAAACACCTCCTCAATACCCACATCTTGGGCAATGGACCTCAGGAACCTCGCTTCACCACCATCAAGGTTTACTGCATCACCTGTAGAGTCCCAAACTCGGATCATCCAGGCCAGAACGGGCTCACTCGGACGACGAGCAACATCTGCCCGTAGATTCCGGAGGTTATTATACGATAAAGACTCAGTGATGATTTCTGTCTCTGGAGCAGCTGCTTGTGAGGACCCTGCCTCTCCATCATCGTCAACTAGGCGAACTGATTTGGCTTTACATTTCTTCCTGTGGATAGTGGCAACCTCCGTTGGTTTAGTCTGCCCCTTAGTTTTTTCCTTATCCTGAGTCACCTTGATATTAGGCATCTTGTCCTCGTCTTTTCCTTTCCCCTGGGAATGCTGCACCATACCAAGCAACTTCCTGTAGGCAATGGCCAAGACCCCGCATGCAGCTGTCACCTGCTTCTCCATGGATCCATCACGACCCCTCTCCCTCACAGCTTTCATTATTTTTATAGGGTTCAGGAGTTGTTCAAGGGTAAGTTTCCATGTCATGGGAGCTGAGCAACTTTCTAGGAATTTACCCATGTCCTCCCATAACCCACGCCACTCGAGGTTTTCCACCCCTGGGTCAGGCTCCTGAACGCCTTCTCGGTAATTCTTGGCCTTGGCTTGGTATATCAGGTATGCTATAGTGGCACAATTTAGGATGAAAAGCCCAACAATTGAAATGTCTCGGACATCTAAAAATGATTTAAACTTCCCAGAGGCCATTGTATCGTATCCAAAAGGGAACTGAATAAAAGGTTGGGCGCGTGCATTCCCCTGTGTGTCTCCATAAGAATGGGTACTATTATCCTTAAAACCCCAGAGGAAGCAGCTTAGGCTAGAGCAGTAGTGTATCCTTGAGGATATGTTCCGGATGAAAATCACAGGTGCTGAATTTGCCGTGTCATATACCCAATGCACAAACTCAAAAGTACTTATTGCAATGTAAGTACTAGTATGCGAACTGAAACACGTTGACAGGTGGGACAGGTATCTTGGCATGGTCATATGCCAGAGGAGAGCAACAACCCCTAACATCATGGTGCCTACAAATTCAAAAACGCGTGTCAATCACACAAAGGGTAGTTATTCTTTTTCCACCTTTCCTCTTTCGGGCCCCACGTTGGGCGCCAAAAATGTCTCAGTCTAGAGAGACTAGACTGTTTGCTAAAGAGGGTGAGTTGTGAGGTAGACCAAACTCCTCTCTCTCTGCAATTGTAATGTCAAATTAAGGGGCTTTACTCGAGGAAAATGTGGAAAAACAGAAGAAATAACAACCCTTTATTAAGAAATATATGAATGTTGGCAAGAAAGAAAAAAAAAAAAAGAAAAAAAAAAAAAACAGTAACACCAAACAAAACAACACCAGCAACAACAACCACAACAACAAGTCTAAAAGAATACTCCTCTGTCCTTTAACACAGTCCTAATTGCGGTCTGCAGGGGGCGCTGTTGGGCCGCTGGAGCTGTAGGGCCTGCAGTACCTGGTCACGGTCGGCAGGGGGCGCTGTAGGACTGATGGAGCTGTAGGACCTGCAGTACCTGGTCACGGTCGGCAGGGGGCGCTGTAGGACTGATGGAGCTGTAGGACCTGCAGTACCTGGTCACGGTCGGCAGGGGGCGCTGTGGGCTCCGTCAGTCACCCGCGGGAAGAGGGGACCGGAGAGAGAGGTCCCGGACCACGAGGGGAAGCCGAGAAGGAGATGAGGGGGGTCCTCGCCTCCGTGGGGGCGACAAGGAAGGCAGGCAGCACACTCCCACGGGAACTCACCGCTGTCTCAAGTGGCGAAGACTCACTGCAGTCTCAGGTGGTAGTGTCTCCAAAAACTCCTCCTCCTCTCCCGCGGGCAAGCAAAAAACTCTCCGATGAAACACAGCGGCTCCGGCGGGCGGGACAGTCAGACAGGTTGAAGCCAGCAGGATGGGAGGGCGAGCCCCCCCAGGATTAACAGCCAAAACAAGCTAGACCTCCGGTCCCCCTCCCCAACGAAAATGCCTGTCTGCACCCCAGAGAGCCAGCCACACACACACCCTGCCTCTCCCCTCCCAGCCCGAGTCTCCACCAGCCCCGCCTCCGTGCCTCTTCCTTATCTTTCTCCAAGATCGGTCGTTAACCCAACCCGGCTACATCTTTGGTAATGCTAATAACCTCCCTCCCCCCACTCACTCCGTTTCTTCTCCCTTGGAGTGGGGCAGGGGGAAGGAAAATTCCCCTGATTTCCTAATCTATAACAATGCCAAAGTGTGTCAGATTAGTATGCTGGTCACTGTCTGACAATTGAAAAAATGAAGTGCCTCAGGGACTGGAAAGTGTATCTTACTGAGCTAGGAGAACCAAAAACTAAAAATCTGATTTAAGTATTCTAACAACTAGAATATCACACATCTTGTAGTAAGTTGTGGTGAAGATCTACTTTTTATGCCTCTGGCTATGTTTTGAGCTGAAGTTAATGTCTGTGTGAATTAAGTGTTTTTAAATCATGCCTGTCATGTCAAGACCCCCAAGTGAATTATAGATACTTTTCATACTTTTGTACTTTTCTCTGAATCATATTAAAGTGTAGGCAGTAAGCATCTAGCAGGAGCTGTGATGCGTGTATGCATGAAAGAGTGTATATGAGTAAGTGTTTGGCAAAAGAAAACAAAGTGCCAATTAAATGAGAGTATCTCCAGGACCTGGCAGCCTTGTTTGGTAGGTGGGCTGAATCAAGTTCTGAAGCCTGTAGGTAAATTCCTTTCTACTCCATTTTGAGAACACTATCAGTCAGTTTTAACAGACACAGTGTGTTTAAAGATTTGCTTTTAGCTGTGTAAGAATTGCCTTAGGATTCATAAATTGACATCTGATTTATTAAGTTTAGTAAGCATACTATTAGCTTTCCTAGCAGCTTAGACTTTGATTAGTTTCTGTGGCTAATCAAAGTAAATATTATTGAAGAACATGTTCAGCACTGGTAGCTTGGTATGCAGCTGCAGTGCCAGCTGCATGTTGATCTCTGGCGGACAAGAGCCTAATCCCAAGGCAAGAGGCCATGAACTTCCCATTCTTTGCAGAACAAAAGGCCTGAGGCCCTGAGGCCCAGCCTGGGGACCAGACACCCAGAGACGTGGCAGGAGCCAAAAACTTCAGACTTTTGCATGTTGAGACTGTGAGGGTATAAATGCCCAGGGTTTGCTTTGTTCAGGTTCCCTCCTTGGAGACACCAGCTCCAGCTGTTATTTAGTTATTGCACCAAGATCAAACTGTTTGAAGAATTGGGACATTTGAGACTCTGCTATGGGAAATCTGGGGTCGAGCTGGCGAGGAAATCTGATCTGACTGTGTGAGTGCAGGGGTGTAGCTGCAAAGGGGCCTCACTCTCAGTGCAGGTGGTGCAAGTGTTACTGTCAGAGAAGCTCCTGGATGGTCGGACAGGGGAGTTTCCTTAAAAGTATAAGCATGTTGTTATTTTGGAGGAGAAGATGGAGGATTTTTTATGTAACATTTGTTCATATTTTCTAATGTGACTTTAAAAATATATGACCTTAAAGGATATTTTTTCTTAGGATGATCCTTATTCTTTGCTATTCAGAGCTTACTATGCTTCTCAGCACATCTATTTACTTCAAACGACCCATGCAGATGCAGCTGTAGCAGTTTTCGGTACCCAAATTAGCTCTTCATTATGATGTGCAGCCAAATCTAAAAAACAAAATAGTTTAAAGGCCACTTTAATCTAATACATAAAAAATGCAGAAGTTTCAAAATAATGTCTTCCTCCTCTATTTATAGCCTAATAGAACCACAATAATTTATTCTTATATTTTTATCAGTCTAAGAAACTGTCTAGTTATGTGATTTTTCATCATTATTGGTTTTATAAAAGTGACTGTTATTTACACTGAGTTAGCTAAGTGTTTTCAATAAAATGTCTTCTTATAAATTGACATGGGGCCAACACTTTAAATTAATGTTAATGGATGCATGAAAAACCATGCAAAACTTACCATAAAAAATGAAAAATGTCATGACCAGGCATAAGAAAATAAACTAGCTTTCAGCATAACTGATACAACTCAATTTCAATGCAAATAATGCAAACTAGACTATCTGTTCCAAAGTTGCAGTTCGTTTATGAAAGAACAACAAATACTGTATTATACAAACAATCTGTTTGAAAATTAGAGAAAAATGAGAAGCTGATTCACTGAATTTCAAACTTATATAAGCGAAGTTTTAATTACATGTCCAATAACCTGTTCCAAGCAATATTACAGGACACAAAATCCATCAAGTTTCTGGAACATGATGGAAGAAACTTGTTCATTGGTTTGTAAAATACTAGTTCACAGAGATGCAGCTATTTTAGAATTATTCCAATTACAAGTGATAAACTAACTGAAAATCTAATGTTTCAAGGTAATTTTGGTGAAAGCAAAAAAAAGACCTCACTGTTCTGAGAGAAGGAAGGAATGAAAGTCATTGAAAGAAGATGATGAAAGCCAAAATCTGTCCTCAACAAAGTCAGAGGAAAAAAAAAATGAGGTTATGGTAAAATATAGTCCAATCGACTTTAATATCTATACAGATATTGAACAAACTATGCAATTTATTATATATGTTTAGAACTATAGAGAAAAAGATACAAAAATAATTTATCAAGAAAAAATGTGTCAAAGAGTCTCTTGAGTGATATAGAGATGAAAGTCCTATCTTTAAAAACAACCATAAAAGCTACTCATCAGTGTCTTGTCATCAGACTGGTAGAGCATTTAAACTAAAATCCTATGGAGCATGTCTTGAAATTGTTTTTTTCAGTGTTTTCTTTAACAAGCTGAATGGTGGAATAGAGAAAAGGCTTATAAAATTTGTGGATGACATCAGGTTGGCAGAGGTGAAAACAATAAGAAGGAAGGATCAAAATTCAGAATTGTAAATTTGGAACATGTTTGATAACAACTATAAATTTTAAAATAGATAAAAAAGAAGGGAAAATCACTTAGGAGGAGAAAACAAATACAGTTTAAATGGGTGATAACCCAAAGTATCAGTATTTGTAAAAAAGAGCAAGAGGTTATCAAATATCAAAACCTGATTGGGAATCAGAAGTCTAAAGCGATGGCAAAACCAGGAAATGTGGGATTTGTTAGGACATAACAAGCAATTTTATTTCCTTTTTTTTTTCAAGCTGATGATAATATATTTGTTTCTGGGCACTAAGATAATAATTTTCAAGTCTCAAGTTATATTAAAAATGTGGACAAGAGGAGGGCACTAACAGCACACAAAAATTAAAAATGAACCCTCAGTTATGGATAAAGATAGGATTTAATCTAGGGACTAGGATTTAATCTGGAAGACTAAATGCAGGGGAGAAATGGAATGGGATTAGTCAACATAATCTCAGCATGTAACAGGTAGTTAGAAAAAAGCTCATTGATTTTTGGTGGTTTATAACCGATGGGGTAGGACTAGTAGAAAACATCCAGTTTATACTCTTCCATCTCTCCCTATAAATCAAGCTTGTAAGTTTGCTTGACTGATATTGTGAGGTAAAAGTACTTGCTCATACATTTCCAGCTTTAGCATGAAATAGCTCCATACGGGTTCTTATCAACCCTTTCAGCTACAATGGCAGAACTGATTCCGAAATACTCACTCCAAAAAACTGCTCAGAGACTTTTGTGTCTCTGCAGCAGCAAGGTATTTGTTTATTCAACGTTGGGAGCAAGCCAGCTCGCTCTGGACAAACTTGCTCCGCTTGAAAGTGCAAAAGCAAGCTCTTTTATACACTTTAGATACATGGTTACATCATTTAACGTGCATATTAATAAGTAGGCTAGTCTCTGGGTGGAGTCTTTATAGACATGCGCAGTCTTCTACTGTAGGAGTCTTCTCCTCAAGCCTTCATCCCTCTGGTGGTCGCCATGGACGTCTTCCTCAATTTGACCTCTTCAATTAGGTGACCTGAATTCTTCAAGCTTGCAAAATCCTGGCTCTGGGCCTTCTAGATCTTATTCAAACATCTAGTTTACCTAATTTATTACTCTGTGTGTACTACTCCTATTCTTTCTATAATAAGGCTTTTGGTCCAGTGAGTAGAACAGAACATGATATTAACCAGTGCTCCTAAAATGTTCTTCTAGCAAAACAGGTATTGGGGTTTCTTAGAAGGCCAAGATATCTCAGTTAACTCTTTCAGGCCTGGCTCCTGTTTCAGAACATCCAGCCCTTCATTCATCCTTCATCAAAGAATAGACACTATTTACTAGAATGAATAAAAGTTTTTAAAGAAAACTAGTTACTTTTTGTAGCTGTCTAGCTCCTAATATTAGAAACATCCCATATACCTACTACAAGACCTCCTTTAATCTGAAAGCTTCTTTAAAAAAAAAAAAAGGAAATTAATGACAGAGAATTTCTCTCCTTGTTTTTGTAGAGAGAGTAAAATATATAAATGCTGAAATGCTTGATTTGCTCTTAGGCACACATTGTTCTCAGAAGACTGCTCTCTTACATATGTTTCTTTCCTTATTTCTGCTTGCTTTGAGGAAAAAATTTGATATTCACTGACATCCTTTGCATCAGCTAACTGTGCTCAATGCAGTGATAAAAGGTAGAACCCCAGCACACTCATGCTCTGAGAAAATAGACATGGCACAGTCTGTTCCTTGCTGTGCCGTACCTGTGCGTAGTAACTCCTACAGGATGTACCATAAATAATAGTCTACACTAATTTTTTTCCTGTCTAGTGCACATGATTACTGAGCTCTAAGTTCTGGAAAGAAAGTTAGTACACAACCAAAATGCTAGTTCACTGAAGTTTTTCCTAGGTTTTTCAACTTTCTTACTACAATGTCCAATTGTTACATTTTCTTCACTGTCAGACTCAAGAATGTATTCTGAGAATGAGATGCTTATGTATATGTATTTGTAGAAGAATAATTTGATTAATGTTCAATTCTAAAACTAGTAAATAAATAATCATATGGCAAAAAAATTACATGTATGTATATTTTTCAACATCTTCAGCACTAATTCACCCAAAAGTTCCTAATGCTGAAATTATCTGAATAAATAAAATATAACAATTTTGTACCAGAAAAAATATAATTTGTTTATTTTTTTCTATTAAAATGTTATAGCACATAATTTCCCATTTTTTAATTCAAATGAAAAGATAAGACTTATTAGTAGTCTATATGTAGTCCATAAGATAATTTATTTAAATCAATAGTAGAAATTGAAGGCTTTCAAAATATCTCTAGTTAACAAAGATTTATAAATAAATACTTAATAATGTAGTTTTGAATAATTTAACAGAAATGACAACAAAGAATTTAATGACAGTAATATGTGTTGCTCAAAAGTAGGGCTCAGTAAAAAGTAGCAAAAAGTATTATATCTATATAGTCACACAACTTCTATCAGAATTTATATATATACTGACAGAACAACAACAACAAAAAAATAGCAAATCTCAAACTATATATTTCTCCAGCTAGTAAAATCAGGGAAAAATTGACTTAAAACAAAATGCTTGCAATACATCTCAACTTGGTTTTGGGAAAAAAAATAATAACAGAGGTTTTCTTTAAAATGGGAGACCCTTCACATGAGTTTGGAGTTGTTCTTACCTAGCTCTAGTTCTTACCTTAAGCCAAACTAATGCACTTAAAACAGAAAGAAAAATTATGTTCCTATGAATCCATAGTTGTAAACAGAACTGCAGAGCTTAATGACAGAGGGGTTTTTGAATCTGAATTTGTTCTAACTTATTCCAGTGGTCAGCTTCTTCTTCAGCCAAACAAAGGTTTGAATCATAGAATCCTTAAGGTTGGAAAATACATCTTAGATCATCGAGTCTGACTATTAGCCTGACACTACCATGTTCACTAAATTGTGTCCCCAGGTGCTACATCCACACAACCTTTGAACACTTATAGGGATGGTAGCTCCAACACTTCACTGGGCAGTCTGTTCCAATGCCTGACCACTCTACCGGTGAAGACATTTTTCTAATATCCAATCTACACATCCTCTGGTGAAACTTGAGGCTATTTTCTCTCGTCATGTCACTTGTTGCCTGGGAGAAGATTCCAAATCCCACCTGCTACAACCTCCTTTCAGATGTTGTAGAGAGTGATAAGTTCTCCCCCTAAGCCCCCTTTTCTCCAGCGTAAACATCCTGAGCTCTTTCAGCTGTTCCTCATAAGATTTGTGCTCTTGACCCTTCACCAGTTTCCTTGCTCTTCTCTGGACATACTCCAACACCTCAATGTGTTTCCTGTAGTGAGGGACCCAAAACTGAACACAGATTTGAGGTGCTGAGTACAGGAAAAGAATCAATTCCCTGGTCCTGCTGGTCATACACTTTCTCATACAAACTATGATGTCAATGACCCTCTTGGCCATTTGGGCATGCTGCTAGCTCACATTCAGGGGCTGTTGACCAGTATCTATGATTTGTTTCCCACTGGGCATCTTTCCAGCCACTCTTCTCCCAGCCTGCAGTGCTGCATGGGGTTGTTGAGACCAAAGTGTAGGATACAATACTTGGCCTTGTTGAACCTCCTAAAACTGGCTTCTACTTGTCCATCCAGATTGTCCAAATCACTCTGTAGATACTTCCCACTCTCAAGACCTAAACAAGTGTCATCTGCAAACTTGCTGACAGTGCACTCAATTTCCTTATCCAAGTTGTCAGTAAAGATATTAAACAAAACAGATAGTAGGGGTAAACCTAATGAGATTTTCACTCACCTTTTCCAAATACCATTTTCAGCTTAAGTAAAAGAAGGAAAATATATCAGATATAAATTATGTTTTGTGATATCTATTTTGAATGTAACACATTACACAACACTATTTTAACAAGTTAATTGGGAAAATTCTGTATGGGAAAGTAGAATGAAGCAGAGAAACTACAAACAAATGTATTCTAAAAGGTACATATTCCTAAACAAAAGATTAGTTAACCAGAAAACTGAGGTATGCGTGATGTACAAGAGAACCATTATATGTTCTTTTTCAAACTTCAGGGACAAGAAAACAGTAGGATTCAGAATTATTTCAGATTCTGAATCTAAAAAGTAATATAAACTAATTCCAAGATAGATGCTGTGTAAAACATGTGAGAGTATCTATATCTATAGTGCATAGCAAATAGAACCATTTTGAGTCCTGATAATCTGAATCAACATTCTCATGTTGTAAAATCTAGGATATTGAGAGATTCCAGATCTCCCAACAATTTTCAAAATTTTAATTTACTGATTCCAATTTAATTTTTAACTTTCATTATATCACATTTATTTTTTTCTCTCATCTTTTATTTCATGTATTGACACTAAAGTTCAGTATTAATACACTCCATTATGGTTGTATCATTGTGCCTTGGTAGACCTGTGTGCCAAGAAATGGCAGCAGGTAAAGGCATCTAGCAATAAAGCTGTGCCTGTATTTGGCTCTTTCGTAATAGTGCTCTCCATTAATGAACTGTTGAAACTTTGATCATTCGAATGGATAGTCAACACTTCAACATGTTGTCTTGCATTCAGAAAGTCTGTTTTGGAGGTCAGTGTGTGTGACAAGGTATGGGTTTCTTCTGGGATATATGATCCCAGGCCCCAGGCAATTTCTCAGTCAAGTTTAGATGTATAGAATGATGCAGCTCCTCCGAGGAAACATGAAAAGAAGGTTGTATTTCTTTCAAGAATTTCTGTTGTTTCCATTCTCAATTTTGTGAATTCAGTTCCCAACCAGAAAACAAGATAACGAATCTCCATGTTGGGTTGAAATAAATCCTCAAAAGAGAAAACAACCCAAACTGGGCATCAGCTTCTGAAAAGAATAAATTAAAAACCTATTTTATTCAGTATAACACACTCTACTAAAAATAATGAAATCTTGAGAAGGCTGTCTGCTCTCAATCTTTCTACCAAAAAACGCAGAATGATTTATTCATTAAAAAGAAAGTTTCGATCAAGATGACATAAATTAGAATACACTTTTTACAAAGTCCTTGGGGGGAGAGTGGGGGCAAGTTGCACTTACAGTAGGTTATTATAGCACTCAAAACATATGAAAAATAATACATTAAATAAACAGCTTAGAAGTAACTGGTAAAGTGATTAATTCACCCAGCTTCATGTATTAAATTCATAAAAATATAAAAAACCAACAAATTCTATGATCAGGTCTATTATAGATATATTTTTTTTGAAAAGTGGAAAACTGAGACCCGAAGAAAAATTAAGTTTATAATCTCTAATATTTTAGTCTAGACAAAATTCATGTCAACCAAACTTTCTATAACAAAATTGTATCACAAAAATATACTTGACTTCTCTTCCCAAGCCTTATGGCAGTAAAGAGGTTGTTTTATGGGTTTGACCCTTTGAAATGGAAGTCGCATTCAGCATTAGTGTTTAAGAAAAAAAGTTCTTGTGAGAGTTCAAAAATCATATTTAACTGAATACTTTCTGAATTATTATGTTGAAGCATCTACTTAATCTATTTAATGAGTCTTTTCCAAATCATGAACAAAGGTGGAATAAGACACATATTCTAATTAGCATTTTAGGGTGGTACTTCAATCTTTAACCTGTTTTAATTGTGATGCATTTTAATGCTTGAAGAATCAATATTTCTATTATAAGCTATTTCATCAAAACCCATTTTCCCCTTTCTTTGGCTCAACACTACCTGTGTTGAATGGTGATCAGCTCTTTCAGATGGGTGCTTTGAAACTGGGTTTCATCTTCTTATAACAGAGATAGTATAGTACTGATTATTAGAATTTTAAAGTTCAAAATAGTTGTAACACCAATCTGCTTTTTATTTTATTTCTTTTGTTTCTTCACATCTCAAAATGTTGGGTTTTTTTTTTTTCTGGAAACTCATTTGGAGAACAAGTTCAAAGCTGAAACACCTCTCCTGCTCCTCTACATTCAGTACAACTTAGTCCAACAGATTCGAGTTAGATTACAGATCCCCAGTTCCTCCTTCCTGGGCCAGGAAAGACTTTTTTATAATGCCTTGTTTAGGATCTTCGACAATTTCCAGAGGGCATCATGTCCAGTATACCACATAAAGGATGACAGTTTAGTTGTCAAGCAATTGAAGTTTAAAGTAGAATGAAACAGGTAATATCAAAAGATAAAACTTATGTATTACCATTTCTTTTTATCAAGATCTAAAATAGATAGTTCTTATCCCCTGAGACAGTTGTACTTAAAACAAGAATAAGAAAGCTCACAAACTCATACTTTAAAACCCTTCACTGACACTTGACTAAATGTCACTTTCATTGGAATTAAAATTAGACAATGTAGTGGTTACCATGAAAATTAGCTAGCTATTGTATCAAGAACTTAACTAATCCATGGACTACTGTATAGATATTACCACTGATTGTCTTACAACATAGATTATAAAGCAACTGGTCATTGTACATATAACCAGGATAAAAGTATTCATAAGAGTAAACTTAGTTGTCACTAATACATTTTTGCCCGCTGTGATTCTTTAGTGAATATATACGTATCTATTTTTCAGTCAAATCAATGAACTATCTTATTTTTGTGAGCATAATAAAAGTTTTTTATTCCAATTAACAGCATGGCAGAGCTTGTTTTCTTCCATGAAATTATTTTCATTTTTATGGAAACAATGAAACCTAGTATAAATAAAATTCTGATTTTTCTCAATATCACCCATACCCATTATCTAGACAAGAATATGGTCTGTAGTTTCACATTTACTTAATTTCATAATTTGGTTTTATTTTTACTTTCTGACAAAACTGTATGATTTTTCAAAATTTAATTTTATTTCATCCCTTTGAAAACTTCAGAAAATAGTCTAAATTGTCTTCTATTGCTTTTGGGTTGCAGCAAAGACTGGAATATTCACAGACCTCGGGATTCTCAAATCTTTATTCAGCATTATATGTGGATATTATTGGGGGAAATGAAAGATTGGTACTAAAGATAGAAGTAAGGATTATTTCCTTTCTTCATGATGATTTACCGAAGAGGAAATCTGATAAAAGATCCTTTACTATAGCAAGACAAGGGAAAGCAAGCTGTTATAACCTTGGTAACTGATCTTGAAATACCTTTCATAGGTGTTGTATCAAGACTGAAGCAATAGAATATTGGAAGATACCACAGGAAGAAAACCTCAAGAGAGGTATGGTTAAAATAAGAAAACACTTAGGACATTTTTGCACTGTGGGCTTGACTTGAAAACCTGCTGTTCAAAGATCATACAGTCTAAATACCTCTGCTGTGGTCTAAATACCACTATATATCGCTAAAAATATGGTCTGGCCACCTTAAGATTATAGGCTAGAGATCTATACAGAAAGAGATGAAAAGCACTTCCTTACTCATTTTGAAGAATTGCAAGTATATCTTGCAAAGTACTATGGGGGCATATCTGTCTTGGCCCTGTTGATCCTCATGGAGTGAGATGATCATTTTAAGGAACTTGGGGAGACAACCTAAGTGTTCCAAAATCTGCCATAGACCTTTTCTGCTCACGGTATCGAAAGCCTTGGTGAGATCAACAAAGGTTACATAGAGACCTTTGTTCTGTTCCCTACACTTCTCTCGCAGTTGTCTGAGAACAAACACCATGTTTGTGGTACTCCTGTTGGCTCTGAAACCACGTTGGCTTTCAGGTAGAATTTCTTCTGCTACAGCGGGTATTAGTCTGTTCAAGAGTATTCTTGCCAGGATTTTGCCAGTAATGGAGAGCAGAGTGATACCACGGTAATTTGAACAGTCTGATTTAATTCCTTTCTTCTTATATAAGGTGATGATGACTGCATCTTGAAGGTCTGATGGTAGTTCACCTAGTTCTCAACAGTGCAATACAAACTTGTGAAATTTAGCATGGAGTGCAAGGCCCCCATGTTTCCAGACTTCGAGTGGAATTCCATCAACCCCAGCTGCCTTGCCAATTTTCACCCGCTGTGTGGCCTTAAGGGTTTCTCCTAAAGTGGGGGCAGTATCCAATTCATACTTCACCGGTTGTTGTGTGATGGACTGAATAGGTGACTTGGACTACACGGTTGGTACTGAAAAGAGTCTGAAAGCGTTCAGACCATCGATTCAGAATGGAGGTTTTATCTGTCAAGCATTTGACCATCAGCGCTGAGTAGAAGATTTTGGGCTTGGTATGTAGGCCTGTATGCTATTTTCAGGGCCTCATAGAATCCTTTGTGATCACCCGTGTCTGCGCATAATTGTGTTTTTTTCAGCTAGTCTGATCCACCACTTGTTCTGAATGTCACGGAGTTTCTGTTGAAGCTTGCTGCATGCAAGGCGAAAGGCTGTTTTTCTTACGTGACAGGAAGGCAGTATAAGGTGGGTGGTTCTCTTCTTCCTCAACAATTCCTGGATCTCTTGATTGTTTTCATCGAACTAGTCCTTGTTCTTCTTGAGGGAGAACCCTAAGGTTTCTTCAGAAGACTGCAGGATGCTGTTTTTAATATGGTGCCAAAGTGTTACAGGACAGGTATCTGTAGAATCTGTGGAAAGGTTTTTGAGCCTAGTTTGAAGATTAGCCTGGAATTTGTTTCTCACTGTGGCTGATTGGAGATTGTTAACTTGAAGTCTCCTCCTTGGGATACTGCCCCTTTTAGGTTTGAATTTAAGATTGAGGTTAAGTTTACAGCGCATCAGTCGATGGTCTGCAACTCCTAGAACTCTTTCATCAACACTGCCTCTGTACAATCCTAAACATCCACTGGTCAGATTATGTAACTAATACACCTGTTCTAGAACAAGCAGCAACCACAAGTATTGAGGCCACGTTGCTGAGAACACAGCTGCAATGGGCAGGACACATCTCAAGGATGAAGGACCACCGCCTCCCTAAGATCTTGCTTTATGGTGAACTTGCCACCAGCTGCCTCATGAGAGGAGCCCCAAAGAGAAGATCCAAGGACTCCCTGAAACAACATCTCAGCCTTGGCCATATTGATCACCATAACTGGTCTACTCTGGCCTCCAATCAGGAGGTCTGGAGACACACCATCTATAACGCTGCTAATGCCTTTGAGAACGCACGCAGGATCACCCTTGAGGAGAAAAGACAATGCAGAAAGAATCGTGTCTTGCAGAATATACTACCTAAGGAGTCTTTTTGCTGTGTCTTTTGCAACCAGACGTGCCTATCTTGTATTGGCCTTTTTAGCCACCAGTGCACTTGTAACAAACGTGGGTAGAGCCCTCCCCAAATCTTCGTTCACAAAGCCTAGCCGTGATGATGATGACTATGGGGGCAGTAGAGAGGGTTGTTTTGTTGCAGTTTTGTTGTTGTTATCTGTTTGTTCATTTGTTTGGTTTTTGTTGAAAATGAAAATCTGATTACTTTTCAGAAATCTGAAATACCAAATGTTGAGACTGTACCACATCATGCAAAAATCTTGAGGAGAAGAGGAAAAACAGATGAGAGTTATGACTACCCCAAACTGCAAAACACAAATAAACGTTTCTCTGTCCATTATAGGAAGATGATGTCAGGTAACTGATAGGAATTCTGATGAAAGGTATAAGAAAATATTAATATAAATAGGATTACTAATATTTTTACAGATTATCGAATAAGGCAATCTTGTGAAAAGAGACATTGCATAACTCAGAATATTTAGATTCTATTCCTGGCTCTTCCAAATATTTCTTGCCTGACTTGCATTGAAACTCTTAGGCTATATCTCCAACAGTCAGTCATGTTTACTACATAAAACACATAAAATGTGAAATTATTCATGGCTTACACTGTATTGCTAGACTGAGGCTTAGTTTCTTATATTCCCTCTGACCTCATTTATGAAATATAGTCAAGAATGCTTTACACAACCAAAAACATGACCTGTGTTGAAATATTGTGTAAGGGTGAAAATGTAGGTGTAATACCTACACAGGTGTAATAGAGTATATGAATGATGTATCAGGGACTGCAGTACAACCTAGTTACTGAGATTAGCTACAGCAGGGGTTTCTCACACTCATAACAATAGAAACCCATTTAGCATACCTTATATTAGTTCATTCTGATCCCAGAAATAAGGACGCTAACATAGCAGAAATGAAGAAGGATTTTTTTAACAGCTGGCTCCATAAAAAAATAGGATTACCATTGCTAATATGTGGCCATAAGCCTTTCACTGACTGTACCTTAAATTGACTGTGCAAGGCCCCAGTCCCGGCCAGCTGTTATCAATTTCTTATGGGAACTGACTGTATGAGTTTGGTACCATGTGTCTCTTGGTATGATGTACAGTTTAAGAGCAGAGTAACACAGACCAAAAGCAAAGACCCCCAAACCATAAAATACTCAGTGGTGGGGAAGAAGCTCAAACTCAAGAGATGGGAAAATACAACTTTTACTTTAAGGGAAGAAGCATCAGGAAAGGAGAAAAAAAAAAAAAAGAATCCCAAATAAATCAAAGGACAAAGAAACAAAAAACAGCCAAGAAAGAGAATAAGACACCCAAGACACCTGGGCTTGGGAAAATAACCTCCACCTTGCCACTCAAGTTTTGTGTAGCATGTAGCCCAGGGATAGAGGAGAGAAACTGTGCCTTCTGGAAACCTGAAGAACAAGACCCAGAATTCTGGGAGGGGAAAATTAAAGAAATCACTTCACGTTGGGGTTCCCCCTGAAGGGCTCTTGAGCTTCTCCACCTTGATATCAGTAATTGAAGCCATTAAGAGCTGTACCAACCGATAATAACAATGTAATATCAATTTTGTGGTACAATGGGCTAACAGGTAATGCAGGCTATGATTATTAAAGAGTGATTGCTTTGAACATATAGTGATATTGACTGATCATGTATGATAATGGATTGAATTATCCATTAGTATCATGTTTTAACGAATTTCAGTCTAGTAAACTTTTGTTTTGAAGCTTAACCCTTGCCTATTTATCAGTCTTCTAAATGTGCCCATCATAGAGGCTTCTAAATCCATAATTATACCTACACATTTCTGATACTGGAAATGTACATAGCATAAAAGAATTTTTTGTTGAAATAGCCACTTTTAAATTTAGGTTGAGAAATAAAAATACATGGTGGCTCTCAGAAATGACATTGGAAACCTTGAAATCTGAAAAAAAAAGGCTATTTATAAGTAACATTTTTTTTTTTTGAGATATGTAGTCAACAGTCCCAGCCTCTAAGAGTCAAGAAGTCTTTCTTTAATACGTAGGAAAAGAATCCACTGATTATAAATGATGGACCCTGGCCTCTGATCCCATGCCTTACACATCTGGCTCACCCCTTACTTTGAACTTTTGGATTACTGACTATGATCTAGCCCAAAGTGTTTCTCTGTATGGTTTCAGTAATATGCCTGTAGAAACTTGTGACTACCGTGTTTGTTTGTTTTAATTTAGAACAGAATGTTTTTAAAGTGAATATCTGATCACCTCAGTGGTAGTGAAGTACAGTAACTGTATAAAACTAAAGTAGAAAATATCTTTCAAGGAGCATTTTATACATCCTAGGCACTAACGGGCATTTAGTCCATGGGAGCAGACTAGAAATATTTTGGAGGAAAGTCTCTGAAATAAGCAGGGCAGGCATCATATCCTCGAGCCATTTTGTTTTTCAGATTTGCTCCTATTAGGTTGATATTGTTCTTTAACATAGTCCTTGCTTGCCTTTACATTTACATGGTTTCATGATACCTGAATTCCTCAAATTTTGTCATTTATCAGTGACAACTGTGAGAATCCCTTCTTTGTGGAATTCTGAAGAATATAGACACATTTGAGCATTGCTGTGCATTTCCATAAATATGTACGTGAATATTCATACATAGAGTTTTCAACTAAAGCAAACTATTTTTTTTCCTTTTGATAGGTCCAGGTTAAACAGTTCACTTGAGAAAAGTGAACTGACATTTCAGAGCTTTCCAAAATGACCTACTTCTCTCTCCTTTTACGCCATAAAGTTCAGAGGCTCTGAGGCCAGACCAAAGAGATCTACTGTTCTTAAACTAGGAGACAGACAACGTCACATCTGGATATAATACACAAGGTCCTACTAGGCTGATACGTGAGCATTTTGAGGAAGGAACTTTAGAAATCTTCCAAATCTTTGTCCCTGGTACCTGTTAGGTAATCAGAAAAGAAAATAAATCAAATTGCTATTTCTTAATGGAAAATCATTTTACTGGCAAATTGTGATCAGTTCTGTTCTCAATGCTCTGTTTCTGTTTCTGCCCAAATGTATTTGTGAAATTCATCTTCCTTGGATATATTGGTATGACAGGGCATCGGGGCTCCAATGAAGCAGTAATAGAGTATCACGTCAGTAATTTGACAGATCAAGGACTCTCCAAGGACTCCGTAATGAAGAGTGCACCATTCATTTTTCTCTCACATATGTGTACGCATATTAGCTTGTTCAAAGTTTCTATGTAGTCTCTGTTAGTAATGATGTTATGGAAATTCATTTTATTCTGTGTAGATTTCAATTTGTCATTATAATTAAATCAAGTTTTGTCTGCATCAGGTACAATTTCATAAAAATATAATACTTTGTGTTAGAGATTAAAATGCTTGTTCTAAGTGATGCTTCTTTTAAAAATAAACCAAATTAATAGCATATCAAGTTGTGTTTACATATAATAAATAGTTTAATTTATGCCAATGAAAACATGTATCTTCAGAAGAAAAGGTCTAACATTCAGCTAAACTCTGCCCTTGGTTCTCAGCAGGTAAACTTACCTCATTTTAGATTGCTATCAGAGGCTACCACTTCAGGGATTTTACTACTATCAAAGGCAGGATTAAGCCCTCTATTCATAGCTCTGATGTACCTAGTGCTGCAGAAAGCATCAAACAACATGTGATTTTGAACTGGTAGTGTCACTGTGCGTGCAGGAGTATGCATTTCTAGTAGTCATACAGCACACACAGAGTGATATGACAAAACAAATGCCATATCTTCCTGTGGTCTTGCTCACCCTACAAGTCAATTCTGGAAATAGAAGCTTTCCATCCTTCATAGGTTTGTGTTTCTCACAGTTGCTCACTTGTGAGTTCCACCTCATAGGATTCAGGCCTTGTAGTAAAATTGTTAACCCAAGTTCATTAGAAGTTTTCTATGTCACACATAGAAATCGTAACCTCACAGAATTTAATCTTCACTGAAGTGAGTATCTGCTTCCTTGCTCTTAATGTATGAGAAGGAATGGCTGTTGGCTTCCAGATATTCTAACACTTCTATTAACTCAGTTTTGCATTAAAAATATGGATATTCTCCTAAGACTTTTAAAGCTTATGAAAGATGCAATTCAAAAATATGACTGTGATACTGTTGATCTAAAATGTATAGGAATAGAAAATAAAAAAGAGTAAGACATTGTTAGACTAATTTTATGCAGTGCTCTTGCTGGATTAGTATGTTTTAAATACATATTTTCTTTAAAGATATAATAATTCTGTGAAACTGGCATTTAATATACATGTAAATTGACCTGTGGAAAATGGAAAAAAATATTTCACAAAACAATCGAGGTCTCATAATATTCTGTTGTTTCTGAGTTTTTTTTCCTAGATAACTTTGTTCCATTTCAGCATGAATAATATGACTATGAATACGAAAATGAAGAAAAGGAAACCTCTTAGAGGTATGTGTGAGAGTTAATTAACAAACTGATGTAAAGGTGTTTGGGAATTAACATTTCACTGTGGTTTAGGTGTCTGGATCCAATTGTACATTATTGATCTTTCTTGTAAAGTGACATCAACATAAATGATATCAATTTTCAGCGCCACATGTTCTGTCAACAATCTAAAACTTTTATTTGCATAATTACTTGCACACAACATTTTATGTCATCATATAAAAATATTATTAGTTTTCTCCTGCCTTCAAATTATGTACCTGCACCCATGTTGCAAGATCACCCCAGCCAGCAGCCAAGCCCCACACAGCCGTTTGCTTACTCTCCCATCAACAGGACTGGGGAGAGAATTGGAAGGGTAAAAACCAGAAAACTCATGTGTTGAGATAAAGACAGTTTAATAGGGAAACCAAAAGCCAAGCACACAAAGAAAAACAAAGAATTAATTCACCACTTCCCATGGGCAGGCAGGTGTTCAACCATCTCCAGGAGTGCAGAGCCCCATCAGGTGTAACGGTTACTTGGGAAGAAAAACACCATCACTCCAAACCTCCCCTTCCTTCTTCTTCCTTTCAGCTTTATAAACTGAGTGTGATGTCACATGGTCTGAAATATCTCTTTGGTCAGTTTGGGTCACCTGTCCTGGATGTGTCTCCTCCCAACATCCCATGCACCCCTAACTTCCTCAGCAATGTGGTAGTATGGAAAAGAGAAAAGGTCTTGGCTCTGTGTAAGCCCTGCTTAGCAATAACAAAAACATCTCTATATTTTCAACACTGTGTTCAGCATAAATCCAAAACATAACCCCACATTAGTCATTATGAAGAAAATTAACTCTACCCCAGCTAAAACCAGCAGTGTCAAACAATTTATAGTTTCTATAAAATTTGAATGCAGAATTTACATGCAGTCATTTACAGTAATACTAATAATTATATTCCAAAATATCAAATTCAAAACCTCATTACTAACAGCATTTATTATCCTTTTCCCTGTATAACTCAGTAAAACATAACTAATATTCTTTCCTCTGATCCTATTGTCATCCTTTCAATGTCTCTTTGGTGTCTTAGAGCTGACAATGCAACTCATCTTCATGAAGAACTGGGTGGCTTGCAACTAGCATGCTTTATGAACAGAAACATGAAGTTAATGTGGAGGGTTTTTTCTTGGACCTGGGGTCACCTGTGGCTATTTTTATTTGTTCTTAAACAGTCCATTTAGAATTTCTTTCTCTTCTTATTGACCAACGAGTTTATTGCACATTTATGACACATTTATGGAATTTCCTATACGTGATTAAAACATATTATTGTAGAATCAACAATAAGCCTTAGCAGAATAAGCTTGGTAGCTCAAGCTTTATGAAATAGATCATCACAGGGTCAGCTTTTGGCCATAGGAAATACCCTTCTTGATCATTTCATAACCTCTATGAAATTTTGCAGTTTATCTAAAACATACCTGCAGCCACTGAGGACAATTCCCAATTGAGTGCACAAGACTGACTACAGTTAATACAAAACCTGTGGCCTGCTAATAGCAATAACAACATGGTCTGTCCAAAATATACTGTGGAGTTCTGCAAGTGTTAAACCAGGAATTCAGAAAAGCATTGAGCTCACAGTAAGCAGACATATATATTTTGCCAGGTGAATATCTCTCTACAGTGGAAGTATATACTTTTCATCCCTCTATACACCTAATCTCATTCCAAGGGCTTGATGCAGTCTACACAAAAAACATACGCATGACTCTCTGAGCCATTTGAAGTGTCAGACTTTGGTGCCTAGGTAGTTTGACCCTTGCATCCCTTGCATCCAGAAATCAATTCAGCTGCCTACACATACACGTCTTTTGGAATCCCTTAGGATATCTCTCTTGGCTTCCAGCTGCCACTCCAAAATTGCATAGGCTAACCACAAGGGAAACATCGTGCCTACTTTTAAAAAAGATATAAAGAAGGCCTCTGGGAACTTCTGACAAGCCAGTCTGCTGGAGTCTGTCAAAACATATGAAAGACAAAAGGTGATCTGAGACAGCCCATAAGGCTTCACCAAGAGTAAATCATGCCTGACTAACATGGTGGACTTCTGCAATGGAGTGACTGTGTTGATGGATAATGTAAGGGTTAGTGATGTCACCCACCTTGACATCATTAAGGCCTTTGATATGATCCCACACATCCTTGTCTCTAAATTGGAGGTATATGGGTTTGATGGGAGAACTGTTAAATGGAGAAGGAATTGACTAGGGGGCGTAGATTTACGGTCAGCAGCTCAATGTTCAAAGGGATATCAATAACAACTTGTGTTGTTCAAAATTCCATGTTGGGACCAATACTGTTGAATATGTTCAACAATGACATAGTTGGACTAGGTGCAGCTTTAGCATATTTGTAGATGACACCAAGCTGAGTGGTGCAACTGAGGGAAGAGGTGATTTATAGAGGGACCTTGACAAGCTTAAAAAGGCCAATGTGGTCCTCATGAAATTCAGCAGGCCTGGTGCAATCTCCAATATCAATATGTTCTGGTGAATGAATGGGTTTAAACTAGCCCTGCAGAGAAGGACTTTGGTACACTGGTGAATGAAAAATTAAACAGGTGTGGACAATGTGTGCTGCAATCCAAAAAGTAAACTGTATCAAGCATAAAATAGTGTGAACAACAGGTTGTGGGAATATGTCCCTGACCATGGTAGGCACATTGGATTAGATGATCTTTAAAGGTCCCTTCCTCCTCAAAACCTTCTATGCTTAAATTAATTAGCTTTCAAACCTTTCAAATTAATTTAATTATGTATGTGCAAAAGTTTTTCTCTCATTTTAATGCTGAATTACTGAACTAATGCAAATCTTATGCTGATTTTAAGTTCATCTCTGATGAATAGAGACATATGGTTTCTACAGAATAAGATCTTTGAATATGCTTAAAACTGATGTACTAAATATGTCTTTTCTTTCTAATACATGTGCTTTGATTCTGAATAGTTTTGACTCTCAGATCATTGCAAAATATATGTGAAATTACACTTGAGGTATAGAAATGCTCAGTTTTTCCCATTCTGACAATTTGGCCTAGCCAAAGACTCATGAAGGTATAAACTTAGCTGAGTTTAATTACTTGAAATGTTCATCTAGTCATTTGAGTATTTCTAATTCTGCTGTGCCATACAAACTGGACTGCACAGTCACTCTAATCTGGTAGTATTTGTCTTAATTTTAGTATTAAAAAGTTAAAACCTGAAGTACAAGAAAGTGAGTATAATCTGTTCTCAATTAACAAATATTTATATGCCTACATATATTTTTTTTCTGTTTACAGTGGTGGGTTGACTCTGGTTAGACATCAGTACCTACAAAAACCAGTCTATCACTTCCCCTCCTCAGCTGGAAAGCAGAGAGAATATGTAAAAAAAAGTCTAGTGGGTTGAGATAAGGACAGGGAGAGATCACTCAACAATTAACTCCAGGCTTGGGGCAGAGTGGTTAAAAAGCTTGCCAGCAGAAAAGGATCTGGGTTTCTAGTCAACAGCTGGCTGAACATGAGCCAGCAGTGTGCCCAGGTGGTCAAGAAGGCCAATGGCATCCTGGCTTGTATCAGAAATATTCTGGCCAGCAGGACTAGGGAAGTGATTCTTCTCCTGGACTCTGCGCTGGTGAGGCCTTACCTCAAGTACTGTGTCCAGTTCTGGGCTCCTCAGTTCAGGAAGGACATTGAGGTGCTGGAGTGAGTCCAGAGAAGGACAATAAAGGTGGGTCTAGAAGAGTCTAGAAGATGTTTCCTATGAAGAGTGGCTGAGGGAGTTTGTGTTGTATAGGCTGGAGAAGAGGAGGCTCAGGGGTGACCTTATCACTCTCTACAACTACCTGAAAGGAGGTTGTAGCCAGGTGGGGTTCAGCCTCCTCTCCCAGGCAACCAGCGACAAGATGAGAAGATAGAGTGTCAAGCCGTACCAGAGGAGATTCAGGTTGGATGTTAGGAAGACTTTCTTCACAGACAGGGTGATTAAATATTGGAATGGACTACCCAGGGAAGTGGTGGAGCCACTGTCCCTGGAGGTATTAAGAAGAGACTGGGTGTGGCACTTATTACCATGGTCTAGTAGGTGAGGTGGTGTTGGGTCAAAGGTTGGACTCAATGATCTCAGAGGTCTTTTCCAACCTAGTTGATTCTGTGATTCTGTGATTACTGTCACAGGTAAAACAGACTTGATTTGGGAAAAAATTAATTTACCAGCAATCAAATCAGAGAAGGATAATGAGAAAGAAAATAATATCTTAAAACATTTCCCCCCTGCCCTCCATCCTGGACTTAATTTCTGAATTCTCTACCACCTCCTCCCCACAGTGGCTCAAGGAGACGGGGAATGGAGGTAGTGGTCAGTTCATCACAAGTTGTTTCTGCTACTCTATTCTCCTCAGGGGAAGGACTCTTTACACTCTTCCACCTTCTTCAGCATGGAGTTCTTCCCACAGGAGACAGTCCTCCGTGAACTTCCTATACATGAATTTTTCCCATGAGCTGGAGTTCTTCACTGACTGCTCTAGAGTGCAGCCCTTCCATGGGCTGGGGTCCTTCTGGAGAAGATAGCCCCAGTATGGGTCCCTCCCGTGGGGTCACAAGTCCTGCCAGCAAACCTGCTGCAGCATGGGTTCCTCTCTCTACTGGGGCACAGGTCCTGCCAGGATCCCATTCCGACACAGGCTTCCCATGGGGTCAAAACCTCCTTCAGGTTCATCCACCTTCTCTTGGGTGAGGTCCTATGTGGGCTGCAGGTACATCTCTTCTGCACTGTGGACTTGCATGGGCTGCAGGAGGACAACCTACCTCACCATGGTCTTCAACATGAGCTGCAGGGGAATCTCTGCTCTGGCACCTGGAGCATCCTTCTTCTTCACTGACCTTGGTGTCTGCAGAGCTGTTCCTCTGAAATATTCTCACTTATTTCTTGCTGCTGCTGTCATGCAGCAAAGTTTTGCCTTTCTTAAATCTATTGCCACAGAGGTGCCACCACTGTTGCTGATGGGCTCAGTCTTGGACAGCAGCAGCTCCATCCTGGAGTCAACTGGCATTGGTTCTATTGGACATGGGGGAATCTCCCAGTGACTTCTCACAGAAACAACCCCTGCAGTCCCCCACTACAAAATCCTTGCCATACACCCAGCATTGAAGATATCCTGATAAAATATCTAGGTATATTGTATTCTCTTCTAGTTTTTGAAAGGTTGATGACAAGACAATATTTTATGCAGGCAGGAAAATTTTAGTGATTTATATTTGAATGTACAGAAGTATAAATTTAACTGAGATTATACTAGTTAGAAAAAAACCATCACAAAAGGAAGGAAAGTGTGCCTTACTGAGAACCTTTTAAGTCAAGAGATAATATTTAAAGTTAATACAGAGTTTTCTGCTTCCTCTCTTTTTCAGAAGATATTCACCATCCTCATTTCTTTGATATGTTGGCTGACTGACAACCCCTTCACCCAGCTGCTTTCTCACTCTCTTTCCTCAACAGGGCTAAGGGGAGAAAATAAGATGAAAAAACCTCTCTCCTTATGAGTCAAGATCAGGGTAGGAAGGCCACTTACTAATTACCATCAAAGTTAATTTAAATTATTGCAAATTAAAGATACAGTAGGTTGATGAGAAACAAAGAAAAAAAATAAAAACATCTTATTTCCACTCTACCCTTTTTTCACAAACTCAACATCATTCCTTCATTCCTAACTCCTCCACCTCCCACTAACCCCCTGATTAGCTCAAGAGAGAGAGGATATTAGTGAACTGTCCTTGAAAGCCCACCACAGAGCCATGCTCTGACTGTGAGAAGGTAACAATAATCTGACACCAAATGTGTTCTGCATTTGCATGTTTCTTTTTCTGTCAGAGGTGAGTCCATCAGACAACTGCAGCTTCTCTCTTTTAAAAGGAGAGGAGGTGATATTGTTGTCTTCTAAAGTGACATCTGCACTGTCACACACAAGAGCAGTACTGCCCATGCATCTTGCTGATTAGCTCATTCCCCAACATAAATCTCATTTCTCTGTAGTACACACAGTGTAAGGTGCATAAGCACAACATGATTTGTGGGCTCATTCATCTTTATCTTCAGGATTTAATCTGAAAATTTATTACTTGCTCTACTTTTCTCCTTGGGAGAAGCAACAATTCTGAGATGGTTTCAGATTCTCCTCCAATATATCTATATGTTCTTTGCGGTGTCTTCCTGTGTCTCCTCTCTCTTGCATAAATGGTATGTTCCTAATATTGTCTGACATTGTACAATGAATCTATAAGGTCAAGGAGACTAAGCAATTTTGGAGTGAGGAGATTTAATGTGAAAGCTTCTTGGAAAAATGACTACATTCATCCAAGGCTGGAATGATTGATGAGAAGAGGTATTAGATTGTCTAATGTTTTTAAATGTGTGATGTGCTATTAGTAAGGAGTTGGCATATCAACAGCAGATGGAGTTAAAGGGATTTGAAGATCTGTTGGCCAGATTTGGATCTTCTTCCCCTAAAGAATGTCATGAGAACAGAAAATACACAAAACTAGTTTATCTAATTGCTCGATCTCTCTGTATGTTGAATGAGTTTGTCTTGTAAAAAAGTATTTAATTATTGGGTTTTCATAGCAAGGCTTTGGTAGTTAGAGGGGCTACACAGGTGTCTGCTGTGGCAACCTGGCTTTGAGCACTTCTAGAGATGTGGTATTCACAAGTACACTGGGCAACTTGCTTCAATGTCTCCCTAACCTCATAGTGAAAATCTAACCTTACCCTATTTCAGTTTAAAGCGATTCCCCTTTGTCTTATCATTGCATGTCCTTGTAAAAAGTCCCTCCTCATCTTTCCTGTTTGCTGCCTTTAGGTACTGGAATGCTGCTAGAAGGTCACCCCAGAACCTTCTCTTCTCCAGGCTGAACAACCTCAGCTTGCTTAGCCACTTGTAATATAGTGTTTCCTTCATAAGTCTATTTTTTTTTTAATTTTTTTTTACTTTTTTAATTACAGATCAACAGAGTCAAAGGCTTCCACAAACTTTAGCTTGACAGAGGTTGTACTTCCTATGCTTTTCAGTCTTGCCTCAGCTTTTTTTCTTCAAGTTTTAAACCATGTAAAAAACACAAGAACCCATATTTTTTAAGAGTTATAGAAGGAAATATTGTATCCTGAACTGTGTTTTCAAGCGATGTTCCACTGTGACCCTTGAGCTATGCTAATTTGATTTAATTTTTTGTATGGTTACTTGGGTTGTTTTCCAGCCTTAGAAAAACTTTCTATGGGAAATTAAATCCAGCTTTCAATACTTTCTTTAGAAATAAAGATGCATTTTTCTGGGGAAGTAAATATGAAAATTACAGTATACTACCTATAAAGGGAGAATTATTTTCCCAGCAGGTTCTTACAAAAATGTTAACAGAAGTCTGGCTTTTGCTGTTCATATAACTTCCTACTTTCACTCTGCTTTATTAGTTTAATTATACCAATGATGATGTGGAAACATTGAATAAATACTGAACTTCAGAAAGTATCTTTTTCTAAAGCACAGCATATTAATAGAAGTCCAGTACTAGCAGCTATTGTTTGTTATTACTGTTTGAGTACTTAATGGCAAATACAATAATTTGTAAATTTTTTGACAACAGGAACCAAAATGAACTTGAAGACGAGTCTTAATATATGCCGCTCTATGATTCTATTAGAACACACACATATGAATTTAAGGGCAGCGAGGGAAACCATTTTAATAAAAAAACACAGTGACAAGCACAATCTAAGAGTGCATATACTTTATTAAATACCAGCCACATACAGAAATGTTCTGAACATATTTCACATTAAGTAGCTAAGATATGTGAGCTTGATGTTTATTTTTTTATACGCTTGTTTAAGATCAGCTTCTTCCTCAGGTCATTTGAGAAATAAAAAATAAAATTAGGATTCGGTATCTTTTCTGGTACTATACCTCACAAAATTAGATTTATTAAATTAATTTTTCCTTGAGCTAGCAACATATGCATTCAAATTGTCTGAAACTTGCAAAGGATAAATTGAATTGTGTAAAATAGGTATGAAAGTGTGTCCACTGAGGGACTACAACACCACCATTATTAGATTTAGTTTCAGTTAACTTGTTATTCAGGTAGAACTGGAAATAAAATCACATAGTGTTAAATTGTTCGAGTCTCACACGGTCATTGATGCAAATTTAAGGGGTTTAGAGATATCATAAATATTAGTAGAAAAAACAAAATGATATTAAACCTTGGGGAGGTAGGATAATACTTCCAGAGGAAAAATTAGAAGGACAGATTGTTCTGCTGAGGCTTTATCTGGTCTTGGGGGTGCTGATCAACAGCCGTCTGAACACAGCCCAGAGATGTGCCCAGGTAGCCAAGAGGCTCAATGACACCCTGGCTTGTATGAGAAACAGTGAGACCAGCATGACCAGGGAAGTGATCATCTTCCTGTGCTTGGCACTGGTGAGGCCACAGCTCCAATCTGTGTTGAATTTTGGGCCCCTCACTACAAGTAAGACATTGAGATGTTAGAGCACATCCAGAGAAGGGCAAAAAAGCTGGTGAAGGGGTTGGGGCACAAGTCTTATAAGGAGCAGCTGAAGGATCTGGGGTTGTTTAGCCCGGAGATCTTATCGCTCAGAGGAGATCTTATTGCTCTCTACAACTGCATGAAAGGAGGTTTTAGCAGGTTGGGGTCAACCTCTTCTGCCGAGTAACAAGATGAAAGGAAACGGCCTCAAGTTCTACCAGGGGAGGTTTCGATTGCATATTAGGAAAAATGTCTTCATTGGTAGAGTGGTCAGGCATTGGAACAGGCTGCCCAGGGAAGTGGTTGATTCACCATGCCTGGAAGAGTTCAAAAAACCTGTGGATATGGCACTCAGGGACATGGTTTAATGTTGAACATGGTAGTACTGTGTTAATGGTTAGCCTACGTGACCTTAAGGACCTTTTCCAACATTAATGATTCTATGATTCTATTATTGCAATATTGGCCAATTCTAGGCATTGCACTCCTTGGGATGCTCAGAAAAATTGAAAAAAAAAAGAAACTAACTTATTATAAGATTATAAGGATTAATAATGTGTATTTCCAACCAAGCCTGAAGGTCAGTCCTTAATTTTTTTGGATACATTTGCTGTGCTATATTTATGCACGTGATTTACAAGAAGTGAAAAACATGGGATACACCTTGACAATCATTAAGTTCTCATTGTGCATTATTACTTTGCATATATCACTAAACATATATAGCCTGGACTAGCGGCATTATCTATATGACCATTAATGATTAAAAAATAATAACAGACTAATATTATCTAAGGAATATTATGTTCAAGTTGTGGTTAAGATGTCTGCATATCACATGACCCATGCAACTTCTAATATCAACATTTCCACCTTGAGAAAGAACTTGAGAAACTTGAAATGGCCTCAGGTTCCACCAGTGGAGACTTTGGTTAGATATTAGGAAAAAAAAGGTCATGGAAAGAGTTGCAAAGCAGTGTTCAAAAACAGGTGGTTATGGTACTTGAGGATGGGGTTTAATGGTGAACAAGATGATGGTGGTAGTTTGATGGCTGGACTTGATGATCTTAAAGGTCTTTTGCAACCTTAATGATTCGATGATTCTGTGAACATTATCAATCTCTTTCAGAATAAGATACTACTCAAAATTGCAATTATGCACATGATTTTGATTTAATATTCTTACACTACTACGTTTGAAAAAATGTCTAATTGTGTTCCTTTTGTAACAATAAGAGTTTTTAGAAGATATAACCTACTGGATTAGATGGCAGTTTTGAGAAACCAATTACATCTAAATGTATGCTAGAGACCTAGATTCCAGTCCAGACCTCCAGCTCACAAACTGTCCAAATCTCATCTATGTCTCAGGAACAGTCTGAACCTGTCAACACCCTGTAGCTCTTTGCTTCTATGGAAAGAAATCTGGGCATGTGTCACAAACTGGAATAGTTTTCAAGAGGTGCCCCTTTAGAATACTGAGACTCCACTGTCCCTGCACACACTTTGTATAGTCAAGCAAATAAATACAAAGGTAACCTTAAAGTACAGGTCAGTGAAAATGACAAAGCATGTGAGAGAAATCAAGAAGATAAAAGTTTACTCCTCTTGGCTAGTTCCAGCTGGAGAAACTATGTTAGGCAATACTTGAAGACATTTTCCAGTTTACTTTTGCCTTCTTTTTTTTAATGTTTTTCAGAAAGGCTGAAGCAGTGGGTAAAACAATGCATTGAACAAAAGAAGCTATTGAACAAAACATTTAAGAGCTTGCCAAATGCAGCTATTCAGTCTATTCTCAGAAATACATTGAGGCTGTATGCAGACATCACATCAGTTACTGGGTTTTGAATTGGTTTTTGTACATGAACTTTCTCCATTCCCTCCAAGGACTGTTAGGACTCAGGTTAGGGTTTAACCACAGCCTTCAATTTCAGGGAAGGCATTTTTGACAAGCAGAGTGGTGAAAAGAGAGTGTTGCACTATGTCTTTTCTAGAAAAATCTCCTCAGAGAGGAATAAATGCAGCTTAATGCTAATGTGGATTCTGATCTTAGATGTACAAATAGGCAGAGGTATGCTGGATGCAGAGAGTGCCTCTGACTGTGTCTGATTTTTTTGGCATATTCTTTTCCTTTATTGCAACAGTGAAAAACCAGAATGACTACTGCTTCAGAGTCCACAGTGAGAAGCTGAAGGGAGAGGAAAGAGGGTTAAAGCAAGGAATTGGAACTGGTAGATCATGTGGTGACAGAGAAAATTCTGTGAGGAACGGTGAACAGATCAATCAAACCTCAGAAATTATGGATAGAACCTTTCAACAAAGAAAAGAAGACAGTGTCAGCTGCAACCCAGAAAAATAATGTCCTGACTGAAATAGAGACAATAAGTAAGATATGCCTGCAATGATGCAGTCAACAGGGGCAGACTTTTTATAATGTTTTTTATAGTCTTACATAGTGATTTCAACAATTCTTTATTTAAAAAATAACGCAGTCTAGTGTTGAAGATTCAGCTTAAGTAGTATAGGCAGGTGATACAGTGAGTTGTCAAGGTTACTGAATTGTTGCTAGGAGGAGTTTGGTGTTAGAGCTGGGTTTTCCATCCTCTTAAGTCCTGGAGCTATTTCTGTGTTTCTCTTTCCAGCCATTTGCCTTCATGGTAGCCCTCACCCTGGCACATGAAACAAAGGGCTATTCTTTTGTCCTGCAGGGAAGTCCTTGGTCTGTCAGCCTGTTGTCACAGGCAGCAGTCATAGAGCTGTAGATAAAAAAATACAGCCAGTACTCATTTGACCACTAGACAAAGATTACAGATTGTGATCTTATAATAGCAAAAATTGTATCTGCTAAGTTATACATTGGAGGAAAAGTTACTTTCAAATTACTCTTAATTAGGAGCACAATCACCTGCATGACAAATGCCTGCATGATCAACTGATAGAGGCTGAACATCTTTTCCATGGATCAAATGTTATCAGGGGAAAAAAAAACCACATGGGAGAGAAATTATTCATCCTTGTAATCTGCCTTCTGCAACTCAACTGGAGTGGTAAATGTTTACACCAGGATAACACTGACAAATTGAAACCTGTTTTTTTTTGAATTCTGATGTGTTCCCAGAGACTCTCTAAATTATACTCTTGTTAGTAGAGTTCAGCTTTTACAATGTTTTGTTTTTTTTTTTTTTCAAAGAAGACTTGCTTTTTCCTCCTTTTTTTTTCTTAATTGTTTTTCTTTCTTTCTTTCTTTCCACTTTCTCCCCCTTTGCCCCCTAAGTCTTCTTTGAACTTTAGCATAAAATGAAATTGAGTAAAGGAACTCAGTGCAAAGCCTTTCTTGAATCTCTTTGCAGCTGTTACAACCCGTTACAAGTTTAAAGTGAAAAGTTCAAATCTATGGTGAAAGGCTGGGAAATAAATTCTTACGGTTACAGGTTACATCAAAATCTGGCACTCACTGATTCTCACCATCATCATCAATTTGCATTCCTTAATATCTGATCTCTGGTATTCACAAGGCTTTCATTACACGCAAGTTTTGGAGAATGAACAAAGTCAACAGTTATTCTTCACACATATTCCTCAAAGTTTGTTGACACTAATTGAAAGTATGTGTATGCAAAGTACATCCCAAAAACAAACAAACAAGACAAACCTCTTTCTATTTAAAGCTCTGTGAAATTTTGGAAGGGAGGTTAGCTGATCATGTGGGTAATTTGCCTGTAAGAATTATTTACCTGAATTAGTTTCTATGGGTCCTGTTCTGTCTGTACAGAGCTACCCACAACCTGCCATTGCACCAGTGGGTGCTCTCCATAGGAAGCAGAGGGGAAGAATTTCAAGGGAATCAAGGAATGCCGAGCATAGCAGATTGTGTTGGGTTTGTGTGGCCAGGTTTTGGTGGGGGGGGCTACAGGACTGTCTTCTGTGAGAAGCTGCCAGAAGCTTCCCCGAGAAGCTTCTCCAGTAGAGTCAATGCCAGCCAGCTCCAGGATGGACCCACCCCTGGTCAAGGCCGAGCCAATCAGGAATGACTAACACCTCTGTTAACACTTATGATAACACATTTAAGAAGGAAAAACAGTTTTGGGCAGATGTAATTGCAGACAGAGAAGAGTGGAGTGAGAATACGTGAGAGGAACAACTCTGCAGACACCAAGGTCCCTGGAGAGGGAGGAGAAGGAGGTACTTTAGGTGCCGGAGCTGAGGTTACTCTGCAACCTGTAGTGAAAACCATAGTGAAGCAGCCCATGGAGGTCAATGGGAGGGCAGAGATACACCTACAACCTGTGGAGGAGACCCATGCCAGAGTAAGTGGATGTCCGAAGGAGGCTGTGGACTTGTGGGAAGCCCGTGCTGGAGAAGGATCTTGTCAGGGACCTGTTGACCCGGGGACAGAGGACCCCATGCTGAAGTATGTTTCATGGTAGAACTTGTGACTCTGTGGGGGACCCACAACAGAGCAACTTGTTCATGAAGAACTACACCCCGAGGAAAAATGACCCATGTTGGAGCAGTTCCTGGAGAACTGCTGACTGTGACATGGACTCACATTGCAGAAATTCATGAAGAACTGTCTCTGATGGGAGAGACCCTACACTGTAGTTAGGGAAGGACTCTTCTCCCTGAACAGCAGTAGGAACAACTTGTGATGAACTGACCATTTCCCGTCTCCCTTTGCTGCTGTAGGGGAGGAGGTAGAGCCTGGAAAGGAGGGAGGGGTGGGAGCAAGGTGTTTTTAAGATTCATTTTAGTTCCCATTATCCTTCTCTGGTTTTGATTAGTAGTAAATTCACTTGATTTCCCCAAATCAAATCTGTTTTGCCCATGATGGTATTTGCTGAGTGATCTCTCCTGGTCCTTATATTAACTCATGAACCTTTGTTATATTTTCTCTCTGTCCAGCTGAGAAGACGAGTGATAGAGTGGCTTTGTTGGGTACCTGGCATCCAGCCAGGGTCAACCCACTACACAGATATACTGAAGGGATGACAGATTTGGGATTTACTACTGGCTAACAGGAATTGCTTTTCTGAAGAGTGATTGCCTTTTCTACTGGTGGGTGTGCATGGCATCAATGGATGCTTCAGTTGATTCAGTTGTTAGAAGCAGCAAAACGATGTACATTGGAAGGGGTATATGGAGGTGTCCAACTCCACAAGAACAACTGTGAAGTTAGTTCCAGCTTCAGAATTAGATCAAGTTGCTCACTATGCTGTCCACTTGAGTTTTGAATGGATGCAAGTGGGGGTGGAGCTTCCACAACTTTTGTGCAACTTTTTCCAATACTTGGCTACCTATCCTCATTTAAAAAATAATATACATCATAATATCTGACTGCAGTTTCTCTTTCTGGAACTCGTGTCTCTTGGGTTTTGGTTTTTGCTGTACATATTTCCCATTAGATATCTGTAGGCAGCAGGAAGATCCCACTGTAACCTTCTCCTCTTAAGACTGAACAAATCCATTTGTCTCAGCTTCTCACCATGGATGATAAGCTGCAGGTCCCTAAAGATATGAACCACTTTCCATTGTACTTCCTGTAGTTTGCTGATACCTTTCCTGTATAGGCTAGACCCGAACTGGACACAGTACTCCATATGGGGTCTCAAAAGTGCTACGTAGATGGGAATAACCACTTCACTCATTCTGCTGTCTGTGTTCTTGCTAATAAAGCCCATTATGCAATTGGCCTTTGCTGCACATCCATCCTTCTGTTCAACTAATTGTCCAACAGGACCCCAACGCTATTTTCTGCAGAATGGCTTTTCATGCAGCTGACACCTAGGCTGTACTATTGCATAGGTTTGTTTCATTAACCCTGGGGGCACTGCAAGTGACTGACTACTAGCTATACTTCAAACCGTTGACCTTTGAGCCCAGGACATTCAGTGAATTTTCCACACAGTTTACAGTTTTGCACTGTCTTACAGCACTTCCCTGCTGTTGCTAGCTGAACAATTCATCGTTGCTAGGGAATGTGCACTTCTCTGTGGGAAAGTACATAATCACTTTGCTTTATTTGCTTTCATTACAGCACCCTACTTGGTCATGCTGTTTTTCTCTTGACATCTTCTGAGCTGTACTTGTCCTTACCTGCCTACCTTTGACTACAGGAATTGAGACTTCATAAGAAAGAAGATGTGGCTATTTTTCTGTCTCATCTTTTGAGATTATATAGATGAATAACCTTTTTTTCATAAAATTGAACATGACCATCTCTAGTTTGTCACTGTGCAGGACAAAGTTGGTGATCAGAGGTTCTGTTGCATACTGAGTTCAATGATATGGGTTGTTCTTTAAAGTGAAAAAAAGAAACAGGAATATTATCCAGAGCTACTGCCCTAGACATAAGGTCAATTGTGGCTGAAGATATTTTAATGCAATGAGCAAGTCGGGTTTCTGACTGCGGCAATGTTTGTGCAATCCAGTAGCTCCAACCTTGGGCAGAAAGAGGTGGATCAAGGAAAAGGAGTGACAATTTTGACACATTTCAAACAGCCTTACTGTTGGGTGATACTTAGTGAGTGTCACTCCAAATAAGTTAAATCATTTCTTCATTTAAATCCAGGAGAGTCCAGTGAATCTGTCTTGATATTGAAAGTGTATGAGGATTATTTTTACAAGTTAAAAAAATCTTTGCAGGATCAACTCCCAGTCTGCCAGGAATGCAATCAGCTATTTTTGATGCATGTTTCATTTATCTAAAATTCACCAAATGCGTTTTTGATTCTCATTCAAGAATTTGTTCTAGGTCCTTGTTTATTTGCAGTTTCCATGGGGTTTTTATGCTGCTGGAGAGAAATCGAAAGAGAATTTGCACGTAGCATAGAACTATCCAAGGTTCCTATTATGAGATATTTTGGACGAGAGTATTCCCAGGCTTAGAAGGACTTGTTCATTTTATGAGATCTAGCCATGGCCTCAAGGTGGATGTATTAGGATGAACCATCCTCTTGAGTTCTGAAAAAAATTCCAAGTAAGGCATATGATACAGCCCAGAAATGATCCCAAGTTAGAAGAGTTCTCTGAGACATGAATTGCCTGGATGCAGTGTGCCCAAAGCCATGATATCAGACTTCATCATAGAGGCCTAAGAAATGCTTACATCTAGGCAGATGACATCTGTCATGACAGGGGGATGATGCAACTACCATGTTGCATGAATCCATTTTCAAAGTGTAAGATTTAACTATACTCTCAGAGAAAGAGAAAAAGAAACCAGGCAGCAGTGAGATCTCAAAAAGCTTTCTTGTTTGTTTATAACACTATTTGCTCCATCTGTCTTTGAATTCTTTCAAAGTGGGGAAATAGAAGAGGTTCCAATTTCCTTCTTTCACTAGAATCTAGGCATTGTTCTTGAAGTCCCTGTCATGGAAAAGATTAAAATTCATTTTACAAATCTCATCTGCTCTGCCATGGAAACCTTGTAGTACTCTGGAACTATATCCTTGACAGACTAAAAAGCTGGTAAACTTCCTTGCTGTATGGACAGGACATCCTCCTGCCTCTAGATTTCATCAGGATCTAGGTAACATGCAGATCCCTTTCTTGCCCATGCTGAAATTTACAGTCAGAAATGTTGAGGTAGGTTATAAAACTAATATTTGTGGCCTATAAGGAATAGTGACTTTCCCTGACAAGGCAGTTTCATTGTATTTGCCCTGTTCCAGTCAAATTCACAATAGGCACTTCATAAACCTGAGTCAGGATGGATGGCATGGATGTGTTCTACAGCAGGTCTGGCTCTGATTCCAGGCTAGAGTCTAGACATCATTAACTAGTGGGTTTTCATTCCAGGTACCGGCTGATGAGCCAGTGCTAAAAGGTTTAATACCATAATGCATTGCAAGAAAGCACTGTGTCCCAAATCTGTATCTAAAGAAAGGTAGCAACCATCCCCAGAAACATTCTGTAGCACTGAGTTTGAAGAGTAGTGTGAGTAGGAAGCATTTGTGAAAAACACTAGCCAGTTAAATTTTAGCATAGACACAAAAAAATGGAACCAATATAAACAGACAATATATGCTCATAAAAACTCTCTTTTCCTAGAAGGAGGGTGAATTTTCCTCAGACTGAGTGATGACACAGTTAAGAGCAATTGATTGCTACTCTTTCTCTTTTCTACTTGCTTAACTGTGTTGTGTATCGTAGTTCAGAGAATTCCATTAGGATTTCAGTAGTTTTATGAGCCTTCTTGGATTCTGCTATTAATTATAAAATGGAAGGGAGTTTGGAGGTGAGACACCCAACTACCAAAAGGCATAAGGAGAAGTTATGGTGTCAATTTTATACTCATGGTGGTACTATATGAAAAAAAGAAACAAACAAAAAAAACCCACACACATGAACAAACAAACAAACCAACAAACCCAACAAACTAATAATGGTGAGAATGAGAGGAAATGTAACAAAACAGGGACATAAGTGTGAAGATGGAAACAGTCAAATCAGAAGTTTTCAGGTGCTAATTATTCAGAAGTCATTCAGTTGACCCCAAAAAAGCATACTTTAAACAGACAGAAGAAAAATATGGTCTTCATTTAGTGGTGGTCATATTTTGAGTAGGAAGATGGACTAGACTAGGTAGCACTTTCCAAATTGTGGAATTTGTATATATTCAAACAAAAGATGATGTCCCAGTTACATGGGAAATCATTAACCTGAAAGATTCAGAAATATCATAAGCAGAAAATATTTCAGAGCAAAAAGGCAAATGACAGCAGGGTAGAATAGGAAATATGTGATTTCATAATTTTTTGCCTTTGGGAAAGAGCTGTATTTTGCCAACATCTACCTTCTGATATTACCAAAAAGCTCACTGCATTCCAGCAATGATGTAAGACCATGACTATCTGCTTAGTCAAATGGATAATGCAGCTCAAACATCAAGTTACACTGTTGAAAAGGGAGGTATAAAATCCATCATAATAAAAATGTAGAAGATAAAAAATGCACATTGCTTTAACATTGGCAGTGTCAACAGATGGTATAAAATTACCACCTTATGTGTTCTTGATACATAAAACAACACCAAAGGAACAGCTGCTTACTGGAATAGTTGTCAAGTGTCAAACACTGGATGAATATCTACAAATTTACTGAAGGATTACCTGAATGTCATTTGGAGTAGGAGATGTGTGTTGCTAAGAGGAAAGCTTGTCCTAGAAGCATTCAAAGAGTATCTCTTGTCAGCAGTGAAGAATACTATTAGAGAAAGGAACAGTGATCCTGTCACACTAGGAGAAAAGATGCTACAACTACAAATCATTTATACATTAGACCAGTCTTTATAATCAAAATGGATTCTGGCATCAGATTCTACTTTAATCCCTTCAAGGGAAATGAAGGAGCCTTGTGCCATGCAGTTTTGTCATTGGATTAGAAGGAAGAGATTAGAAAAAGTTGTAGCAAAGGAGGTTAACAAATGCTATTTTTCAACTCCAATACATGGAACTGAAGATGATTTTTATGAATTGAAAGAAGAAATAGAGAATGATGAAGACATTGGAACTGAGAAAAACCGTTGAAGATGATAAAGATAATGACAGTACAGGAGATAAGGAAGAGATGTGGTAAGTAAAAACTTACCAATAGTAATAAATATATTTATATTTATTATTTATAAATATATTTATATTTTAAATATATATTATTTATATTTGTAAATATAAATAAACAATAGGGCAATAGTAATAAAATGTGAGAGAAGAAAATAGACTGACTTCCTGGCCAGTCATTAATGAAAAGTTGTTTTCATAGAATCATAGAATGAACTGGATTGGAAAAGACCTCTGAGATTATCAAGTTCGACCCTTGATCCAACACTGCCGTGGTTACTAGACCATGGCACTAAACACCACATCCAGTCTCATCTTAAAAAACTCCAGGAATGGAGAATCCAACACTTCCCTGGGCAGCCCATTCCAATGCCTGATTACCCTCTCTGTAAAATTTTTTTCCTAATATTCAACCCAAACCTCCCTGGCAGGGCTTAAGACCTTGCCCTGCCCTCTTGTCTTACTGATAGCTGCCTGGGAGAAGAGACCAAGCCCCACCTGGCTACAACCTCCTTTCAGGGAGTTGTAGAGACCGATGAGGTCTCCCCTAAGCTTCCTCTTCTCCAGGCTAAACAACCCCAGCTCCCTCAGCCTCTCCTCATAGAACTTGTGCTCAAGTCCCTTCACCAGCCTTGTTGCTCTTCTCTAAACCTGCTCCAGCACCTCAATATCCTTCCTGAACTGAGGAGCCCAGGACTGGACGCAGTACTCGAGGTGTGGCCTCACCAGTGCTGAGTACAGGGGAAGAATCACTTCCCTGGTCCTGCTGGCCACACTGTTCCTGATCCAGGCCAGGATGCCATTGGCCCTCTTGGCCACCTGGGCACACTGCTGGCTCCTGTTCAGCTTCCTGTCAATCCAAACTCCCAGGTCCCTTTCTGCCTGGCTGCTCTCCAGTCACTCTGTGCCCAGCCTGTAGCGCTGCCTGGGGTTGTTGTGGCCAAAGTGGAGGACCCGGTACTTGATCTTGTTGAACCTCATTCTGTTGGAATCAGACCATCTCTCCAGCTTGTCCAGGTCTCTCTGAAGAGCCCTCCTGCCTTCCAGCAGATCAACATGCCCCCCCAACATGGTGTCATCTGCAAATTTGCTAATAGTACACTCAATCCCCTCATCCAGATCATCAATAAAGATATTAATTAATTAAGGGTGACAGATATCCCTTTGTAAGCCTTTTGTATATCACCACTTTTTTTTCAGGAGTTGATAAAGCTAGCACAGTACATTTTATGTAGCATTACACCATATCAGTGTTTTGTGGCATTAGAAGGCAATGTGACAAATTCTATACTAGTATTTCTAGAACCAGATTCATTATCTCATAACATGGGGGCTCCACATCGTGAAAGGTGTATACTCTCCAACAGTTAACCTTTGATTTTTTAAAATGTCTTAGGAATAATTTACATAATTTACATAAGCTTGTCTAATAAAATTAATTTTTTTCTCCTAACTCCATGTTATTTAATGTTTGGTAGGTAACTTTGTTTCCATTTAAATTAATGTACAACCGAAATCAATGGAGTCCTGACCAAATATTAGAGTTCTTTGATGTTAATATAAAACAGATAAGTGCACTGTAAAATATAAATTGAGTTGTACTGTAGAAATAAGTTGTTCAAATAACTCTTCAATTTTTTAACTTCTTTTCTTTTTTTTTTTTTTTTGCAGTCTCTCGTATTCTTATCATATGATCAGACTCCAGTGTGCCTCAGTAATGACAGTTCAAAGTCTTCTGAGTTTGGAAAAAGATATTCATAGAATAATGTAATCATAAAATGGCTTGGGTTGGAAGAGACCTTAAAGATTGTCTAATTCCAATATCCCTGCCATGAACAGGAACATCTTCCGCTAGTCCAGGTTTCTCAGACCATCTAACCTTGTCTGGAACACTTCCATGGTCAGAGCATCCACAACTTCTTTAGGAAACCTGTTCCAGTGCCTCACCACCCTCACACTAAAGAATTTCTTCCTAATATCTGATCTAAACCTACTCTCAACTTAAGGCTATTCCCCCTTGTCCTATCAATATGTGCCCTTGTAAAAAAGTCCCTCTCTAGTTTTCTTGTAAGCTCCCTTTAGGTACTGGAAGGCTGCTAGAAGGTATCCCTGAAGTCTTGTCTTCTCCAGGGTGAACAGCCCCAACTCTCCCAGCCTGGCTGTGTGGGAGAGGTGTTCCAATCTTCTGACCACCTTTGTCACTGTCCTCTGGACTCATCCAATAGGTCCACATCCTTCTTGAACTGGGGGCCTCAGAGATTGATATAATCCAGGTGGGTTCTCATGAGAGCAGAGTAGAGGAAGAGCATTGCTTCCCTAAAATTCAAATCACCTCTCCAAAGGCAAAATTTAACTTTTTACTTAACACTGTAATCATGATCTAATTGAATGACAGTCTTGATTTAACTGTTAGCTATTTGTAGCATATCAGGATTTGTATTATTTGTTCTAGAAATAGTTTTCTCAATCCCTTTCATGTGAATTTTTCCAGTGCTAGTTTTGATACTCTGTATACACTTCTTTCTCTCATCTTCTAAATTAAATGTTTATTTGAGTTACTTTATTTAAACTGTTTTGACTTTCTCCTTATTCTCAGTTGTTTCAGTTAAAAAGTTAATCATGCAGTCATAACTAGGATGCCTTCTCTGGCAGCACTGTTCTCATTTGTGCTCGAGTGTGGTGATGGAGGGTAGATTAATTTAAAATGAAAAAGATAAACAAACAAATTGAATCTTTCCAGAACCATGGTGTAAAAATGAGTGAAAAACAGAAAGAGAGCTTAGGAGAAACCTTAGGTTGTACCTATTATGTCTATAGGAAATTTTGCTCTGACAAGGCAGAGAATAACATTCATTGGAATGAGAAAACCTTGTTTTTAGTACAGGTGATGTGGATATTTCATCTGCAGTTGCTATTCAAATAATATATATACTTAGCAAAAAAAGGAAAAGAGAGTTTTGTCAAAAGAGAAAATTGTTTTGATAATGAAGACTTGCTACTTCTCCTATAATGGTTATGGTTAGAGTTGAATGTGATCTAAACAGCCTGAGCAACTCTGGCTCCCTCACATTCATTTAATGTGGTTTTATTTGTGGTTATTTTTGTTATTTTGTTGTTGGGGTTTTTGTTGTTGTTGCTGTTGTTTTGATTTTTTCATGCTGCATTAGAAACCATGGGAGAAGGAAAAAAAATTAGTTTAGAGAGCAGCTTTTGAATTGGATTAATTTGTCAGCCATCGTATTTTTCTCCTATGCTCATCTCCTCTTGTTCTAACAGCCAATCTTCTTTACTTGATTAAAAAGAGCATCTCTCCAGCTATATTTTCATTTTGTTTTGTATCCTTCCCTGTATTTATGCAAAACAGCTTTTGTTTTACTTTATTTAAATAAGAACATGATTATTTTCTAAGAGATGTGGGACTGTGTTATTCTATATTGATTGACCTGTCCGTAAGACAAGAACCTAGTAATGCTAGCAGACACATTATCACTCCTTTGATTCAGATGGAGAAGGACATATTAAAACTATTAGCTCATATACTCAGAGGCATCCATGACAACACTGGCCAGCATTTACATAAGCTCAGTTCTGTTTCTACTGTGTATTATTTCACAGACTCAAGTCAGGCATGGGATATGGTGACAGTTGGTATTTGGATATAGATACTGGTATTTAGAATAGATATTTGGACAGACACTTTTCCTCTGTAGGTGGCAAATGTTCTTCAAGGTAGCAAAACAGATGGATTAATTTTGAGATTTCTGAATTTTGTCTTCATTCTTCACTTAAAATTATTGCAGTTATTTTATCTTAACTACTGTAAAGTTACTTCCTTGGCAGGTTGACTTAAATATTGTCTTCTAGAGCCACACTGGTTCTATGGATTGTTGGAATGTCAGAATGTCCAGTCTGTTCCTTCTGGGTATTTTCTCCCTAATTTTAGCATTCAAAGTCCCCACAACTGAAAAGAAAAAAAGTAAGGCATATGTATTTTTGGATCAACAATAGATATTAAGTTCTGCACCAAATATCAACAATCATGTACAAGACTGCTTGAGAGGGGCCATATGCATCCCTGATGATGTATGTGATATGACACAATATGATATGAATTCCTTCTTCAAATGATAGAGGACCCAACAAGGAGAGGTGTTATGCTAGACCTTGGTCTCACCAACAAAGAGAGGCCAATGAGGAATGTGCAGCCTTGGTTGCAGTGACCATGAAATGATGGAGTTCAAGATCCTTAAGGCAGGAAGGAGGGCACACAGAAGGTCTTTGTCCTCTTCAGGGATCTGCTTGAAATAGTACTATGTGATAAAGCCCTGGAGGGAAGGGGGGGGGCAAAAAAGTTGGTTTCGAGGGTTCAAGGATCACCTCCTCAAAGTCCAGGAGTGATGCAAGACAAAGTTGGGCAAAAATACCAGGATGCCTGCATGGATGAACAAGGAGCTCCTTGACAAGCTCAAACACTAAAAGGAAGCCTACAGAGGGCAGAAGCAGGGAGGAGTACAGAGAAATTGTCTGAGCAGCCAGGGATCAGGATAAGAAAGCTAAAGCCCTGATAGAATTCAATTTGGCCAAGGGTGTCAAGGGCAAAAAGAATATATGTAAATATATTGGTGATAAAAGAAAGACTGGGGAAAATGTGGGCCCTCTCCATAAGAAAACAGGAGGCCTGGTTACCTGGGATATAGGTAAGTCTGAAGTACTCAATGAGTTTTTTGCCTCAGTCATCACCTGCAAGAGCTCCAGCCACACCACATGAGTTGCAGAAGGCAAAGGCAGGGACTGGAAGAATTATGAACTACCCATTGTAGAAAAAGACCAAGTTTGACAACATATAAGGGACCTGAAGCTGCACAAGTCCATAGGGCCTATTAAGATACATCTGTGGGTCCTAAGGAAACTGGCAGAGGATGTGACTAAGCCACTATCCATCATATTTGAGAAGTCATGGCCATCCAGTCAAGTACCCACTGAATGAAAAACGGTAAACATAAGCCCAGTTTTTAAAAGGGGAAACAAGGAAGACTGAGGGAACTATCGACTGTTCTCACCTCTGTGCCTGGCAAGACTGTGAAGCAGATCCTCCTGGAAGGTATGCTAAGACACAAGGAAAATAAGGAGTGACTGCCAACATGGCTTCATTAAGAGCAAATCATACCTGACAAATTTGGTAGCCTTCCATGACAATGTTGGTGGGTGAGGGAAGAGTAACTGATGTCACCTACCCAGACTTGTACAAACCATTTGACACTGTCCCACATGACATCCTTGTCTCTTAACTGTAGATTTGGCAGATGGACCACTTGGGGGCAAAGAATTGGCTGGATGGTCACACTGAAAGGGTTGTGGTCAATGGCTTGATGTTCAGGTGGAGAGAAGTGATGTTCCTTGGGGGTTGGTACTGGGACCAGAACTGTTTAACATATTTGTTTGCAACAAGGAGAATGTGCTAAACTACACCCTCAGCAAGTTTGCCCATGACACCAAACTGTGTGGTGCAGTCACCACGCTGGAGGGAAGGGATGTCTTCCAACCTTGACAAGTTTAAGGGATGGGCCTGTGCAAACCTTACGAGGTTCAACAAGGCCAAGGAAAAGGTCCTGCACCTGGGGCGCCTGCACATCGAGACGATCCCAAGCACAAATACAATCTAGGTGGAGAAGAGATTGAGAGCAACCCTGAGGAGAAGGACTTGGATGTGTTGGTGGATGAGAAGCTCAAAACGACCCGGCAATGTGTGCTTGAATCCCAGAAAGTCAACTGTATCTTGGGCTGCATCAAAAGAAATGTTGTCAGCAGATGGAGGGAGGTGATGCTTCTCCTCTACTCTGTTCTCATGATATCTCATCTGGAGTACTGAGTTCAGCTCTGGGGCCCCCAGCTTAAGAAGGATGTGGACCTTCTGGACCAAGTCCAGAGGAGGGCCATGAAGATGATCACAGAGCTGGAGCACCTCTCCTCTGAAGAGAGAGAGCTGGGGTTGTTCACCTTGGAGAAGAGAACACTCCAGCAAGACCGTCTAGCAGCCTTTCGGTACCTAAACAGAACTTACAGGAAAGCTGGAGAGAGACTTTTTACAAGGGCATGTAGTGATAGGACAAAGGGAAATGTCTTTAAACTGGAATAGGGTAGGGTTAGGCTAGATATAAGAGAGAAATTCTTTACTGTAAGGGTAATGAGGCACTGGAACAAGTTTCCCAGAGAAGTGCTGGCTGTCCCATCCCTTAAAGTGTTCCAGACCAGGTTTGGAGCTCCTTAATGATCATCATTCCTTATGTTCAGGAGGACTAATTTCATCTGGAGTGTTACTTAAAAAAAAGGATATATGTTCTTGCCCTTTTCCCCAAGAACAACATATATTTGAAGTGACCATGCTGAAGTGCTTTTCCACTGCTGAATGCTTTCCTTAAAGTTAGACAGACAGATGGTAGTTTTCCCAGGACAAGAAAACCTTAATTTACTGTAATCTAATAGGGGAGTAGGTTGTGATTCAAACATTAGTGCATAAGAGTTATCCATAAGCTGCCCTTGTTTGCTTGTACTCCAGGAAGATTTCTGTATCAAGGAACGATTCCAATGTAGAGACGGTGAGATAAGCATCAACAGTTTCATAAAGGACTAACTATACCTTCTAATCCAGTAATATTCCTTAACCTGCTGGGAATATTATGGATATTATTGCAATATAAATCTCAGTGTGCATGAATATTCAAAATCTGAATGTTGCTGAAACAATATATAATTTTATTTGCTATATATATTTCTTTTCTTGAAGACTGATGGTCTAAGTCTGCTACAAATATTGGCCGTACTCATAGAGAGAATATTGAAACTAGTGTTGTTCCAAATTTCTATGAAATTTTCTAAAGTGTGCCACCTGAATGGTGCTTCAAATGTTTTTTCTCCTTGCTCTTTTTTATATTGTCTTAAAATTTTCAGCAGCTTAAGTTCAAGAGGGACAAATATTTTACTGCAATTTTCTGTTATTTAAACATGATTTATTAGGTGTTTGTATTATCACCTTCAAACAACATCTTTGACCCTACTACATGACTCAACATTGATCATTTGTCAGCAGAACTACAGCTGTGTACATTACTGCATTTTTTGTCCTTAATATTGAAACGCATTATTGTTCATATTTTACTACTAAAATGCAGTAATAAACAAAAATATTGGCATACATACTATTTTTAATTTCAACAGATAAAATGCTAATTTCAAGATTGATGCATCCAAACTAAGAGAAGTTCTACTTCTTGCTGATTGGTTTATGAATGACTCGCTGGTCACCGATACCAAATTAAATATAGAATAAATGAACTTCAATATAATTTCTAATTGTCTGAGGGACCTGGACAGACTGGAGAGTTGGGCTGATTCCAACGGGATGAGGTTCAAGGCCAAGTGCTGGCTCCTGCACTTTGGCCACAACAACCCAGGCAGCGCTACAGGCTGGGCACAGAGTGACTGGAGAGCAGCCAGACAGAAAGGGACCTGGGAGTTTGGATTGACAGGAAGCTGAACAGGAGCCAGCAGTGTGCCCAGGTGGCCAAGAGGGCCAATGGCATCCTGGCCTGGATCAGGAACAGTGTGGCCAGCAGGACCAGGGAAGTGATTCTTCCCCTGTACTCAGCACTGGTGAGGCCACACCTCGAGTACTGTGTCCAGTTCCGGGCCCCTCAGTTCAGGAAGGATATTGAGGTGCTGGAGCAGGTTTAGAGAAGAGCAACAAGGCTGGTGAAGGGACTTGAGCACAAGTTCTATGAGGAGAGGCTGAGGGAGCTGGGGTTGTTTAGTCTGGAGAAGAGGAAGCTCAGGGGAGACCTCATCGGTCTCTACAACTCCCTGAAAGGAGGTTGTAGCCAGGTGGGGCTTGGTCTCTTCTCCCAGGCAGCTATCAGTAAGACAAGAGGGCAAGGTCTTAAGCCCTGCCAGGGAGGTTTGGGTTGAATATTAGGAAAAAAATTTACAGAGAGGGTAATCAGGCATTGGAATGGGCTGCCCAGGGAAGTGTTGGATTCTCCATCCCTGGAGTTTTTTAAGATGAGACTGGATGTGGTGCTTAGTGCCATGGTCTAGTAACCATGGTGATAGTGGACCAACGGTTGGATTTTATGATCTCAGAGGTTCCTTCTAACCTGGCTGATTCTATAATTCTATGATTCTATGAATTGATGTTGGTTTGCACCATCACTGTAAGTATTCATAGAAAACACACTATCTGGAAAAGGCTATTGTATGTTTTTATAAAAATATTTCAAGTGCATGTGTTATCATTTTTACGGACAACAAACAAGACAAAGAGTGTGTACTAGAATTTTAAAATGACCATATTACTACTGTGAAACTTGTAAAGTTTGTTTCTTTAAATAAGAATAAATAAGTAAATAAATAAGAAAACAAGTAAATAAATAAGATGTGACACATAAGCCTTTTAAGATGAGATTATATTTTTACATTTTAAAACAGTTTAATTTTCAAACTGTTTGTTCAGCATTCTCTTAGAAAGTAAGACTATGAAAACTTACCATGCGTAGCTATTCCTCCATCCTTAGGATAAATAGCTCTTCAGCTACATCTTTACATCTCTCAGCCACACATAAAACATTTTTTTTGTCTATGCTTTATTTCAGCAAAATTATCTGAAAATTCAAACAACTTCATGCTACTTTATTCATATTTACAAGATTGGATTCTAAACCATAAATCTGTAGGGAAAAAAGAATAGAATTAAGTTGTTCAGACTTCAGGTTCAGTAGTAATAACCACGAGTCATTCAGATTTGCAGCAGAAATAACAAATACTCAAATAACTTTGCCAACTTTTTCCTCACACATTCCTTATGTTAATACCTTTTCAAATAATACCTGTTGATACCTTTTCAAACATTTCTGAAATACATCATAGTTCATATCATTTAATATTTCATTTTTTTCCTGCAGTTTCAATAGCAGAATGCCCTAAATCCTCAACTGAAATAAAAGTTTTATTTTTTAAAAGTTTTTCTTCCATGTTTCTGTAAATAACATAATTTTATGTCTCTAATCCATATTACATGGTACAGGCTCAAAAATCTTCAGGACAGAACAAAATGATAAAGTACCAGTATTTTTAATAAATTGAATAAATTAAAGACACAACTTTACATAACATGTAGGAAGGTATCAAAGTTTTGTATAAGAACTGAACAAAACCCATATCTTTCCTAAGAAAAAATACATTCATGAATTGATATTTTGTGCACTAAAGTGCAAAAATTACTTTTTTTAGGTGTCTGCTGTAAAAAAGTAAGACTAAATATATGTGTGAATCACCATAATACTTCAAAATTTCATCTATAACAAAACCTGCAAAATTGTTTCCAAATACTAGTTAAAACTTTCCACTCCAGTAAGTTTCTCTTTCAGTACACACTTAGTATTAACATTCCACACTGAATTTTGAATGTAAACATTGCAATACTACAGCTTGGCTTAAAGTTATCAGAACTTTTTAAAGAAATTTTTTATTTGAAAGTGTTTAGGATGCTCTCAGATGAAAAGACATTTAACTACTATAATGAAATTAATTAGGATGATATTTTGTAATGTCTGTGCTTTTTTATCTCACTTGAGAAGTACAAAGACAGGTCTGAAAAAAATTCCAATCTACTGTATGTATCAAATACAGTAAGTTTTCAGATAAATATGTGTTTTGTAAAACTTTTTCTTTTCCATCTGTCAGAATATACAAACTTGCCTACTTCTTAATTATACCAACTGAATGTCATACTGGGAGCTAGATATTAGACTGAAATATTTTAAAATATGTCACAGGCTTTATTTAAGGTTCATTTCTATTGTTGATATTACTTCCTAAACCTTAATTGTACTAGAAATCCATAAAATCTTCAATCTACTTAACATTCTGATTCAGTTTATTTACAAGAACGTTGCAATTTCTAGAACTTTCACCTTGTTTATAAATCATGTAATGTAAACAAAAATTCATAATTTATATGTGAAAATAGTACAAAATTTTCTGGATATATAAATAATATTTGGTAACTTCCAGTCAACAAAGTGTTAGTTATAGCATGAGATACTGAAAGTTCTGCAATATTAATATGAAGAATTAGCTTCTGGAATAGGTAAAAAAATAATATTTGTAACATGATGACTTTGAATAAATATAAATTTTAAGACTACAAGGTCCCAAAAGCTCTTCTATGTAGCTTCCACAGTGAACACATATCAATGAATTTAGCTGAGTGTCAGGGAGACTAATTTCTGGGGTAAATGTTGGTACCTGATTTTATTTATTTATTTTGTCAGATAGCAACCAATAAATAAGGTACAATTTTCTGACCTGACATTTTCTAACAAAACTAACTTACAGAAAACAAGCAAAGAATCAAAAACAAACTAACAAAACCAACCTTTTTTTAAGTGTATCTCTTTTTTTTACAAAAAACAGAGTAACCTCAAATTTCACCTATTCCACATGTCTGTACATGTTTTAAGATACACAGGCTGGGATCTTTCTTGAAGTAAAAGACTTGAGTTTTGTTACTACTAAGAGTAGTAACAGAGGTATATTCTCTTTCACACTATTTTTAAGAGGAAAAAAGAAGAGAAAAACAGCTGAAATAGTCAATCCTATACTGTTGAAGAATTTCCTTGAGGAAAATCACTTTGCACATATAGTGCACTAATAATTCTCCTTAATTTAATTTGCCAGCAATTCTGCCCTTTCTCTAAATTTTCGATAGAAAATTTTATTTAACTTTAAGGAACCAAGCAATACATATGAAGGAAGTTTAACAACAAACAGCAAGTATTATATGTCCCTGTTTGACACATGCTTCAACTAGTACTACCACACCATAACTAGAGACAACCATAAGCAGTTTGAATAGATCTTGATAAAAGTGATATAGTTACTATGAGAAAAAATGTTATGGAGGATGATCTGTTGTGATGGAGAAGATGCTCAGGGAAGGATATTCATCTGGAAACCCATCACGTCTGTTCCTAGCTGGCTGATGGGGAAAGTTTTCCTTTTCTCCCTCTCTCTTTCCCTTACTCCCTCTCCCCCTCTGCCTACAGCTCTATCTTTTGTTTTCAGAATTACCACAATTACCACTAGAGAGGATATATGACATCAGTTATCAAACACTCTAATCTGTCTTTTGTGGACTACTCCTAACATAATTTGAGAAATATTTGTCCTTCATGCCAATAGAAGTATAAAATATCCTGAATTGGAAGGGACCCACAAGGATAACTGAGGCCAGCTGCTGGTTCTGCACAGAACAACCCCAAAAATCATACCATGTGCCTAAGACCATTGTCCAGAGCTTCTTGAACTCTGTCAGGCTTGGTGTCGTGTCCACTTCCCTGGGGAACCTGTTCCAGTACCTGATCACCCTCTGGGTGAAAAATCTTTTCCTAATATCCAACCTAAACCTCCCCTGACACAACTTCAGGCCATTCCCTCAGGTCCTGTCACTGGTCAACACAGAGAACAGACCATCGCCTGCCCCTTTTCTTCCCCTCATGAGGAAGGTGTAGACCTTGACGAGGTCTCCTCTCAGTCTCCTCTTCAGGCTGAACAGGCCAAGTGAGCTCAGACGCTCCTCATAGGACTTCCCCTCTAGGCTGTTCATCATCTTTCTTGCCCCCCTTTGGACACTCTCTAAGAGCTGAATGTATTTCTCATATTGTGATGCCAAAATTGCACACAGTATTCAAGGTGAGGCTGCGCTAGTGCAGAGCAGAGCCGGACAATCCTCTCCCTCAGCTGGCTGGTGACGTTTTGCCTGATGCCCCCCAGGACACGGCTGGCCCTCCTGGCTGCCAGGGCACTGCTGACTCATATTCAACTTGCTGTTAACCACGACCTCCAGCTTTCTTTCCACAGGGTTGCTCCACAGCATCTTGTTCTCCAGTCCATACATACATCCAGGGCTGCCTCATCCCAGGTGCAGAAGCCAGAACTTGTCCTTGCTAAACTTCACACAGATGATGATTGCCCGGCTCTCTAATTTGTCGAGGTCTCTCTGCAGGGCCTTCCTGCCTTCGAGAGAGTCAACAGCTCCTTCCAATTTAGTACTGTCAGCAAATTTAGTATTCCTTCAAGTCCTGTACCCAAGTCATTCATAAAGATGTTGAAGAGAACTGGGCCTAAAGTGGAGCCCTGCAGAACCCAACTAGAGACTGGTGGTCAGTCTGATGTTACCCCATTTACTACAACCCTTTACGCTTGACCTGTAAGCCAATTGCTTGCCCACCACACCATGTGTTTATACAGCTGTGCTGGATGTTTTGTCCAGAAGGATACTGCAAAATGCAGTATCAAAGTCTTTACTGAAATCCCAACAGATTACATCAACTGGCTTCCCTTGATCAAACAGGTGTGTTACTTTGTCGTAAAAAGAAATTAGGTTTATCAAGTAGGACTTTCCTCTCATGAAACTTTGCTAGTTGTGAACAACCTAAAGAAAGATAAATCCTGTTGTATCTTCAAAATATACCTTTACCTCAATGTGTGTGTGGGTAAAAGGTACAGATATACAGAGAGATAGGGAGAGAGCCCTGGTACATACAATGAGTATTACAAATTAGTTTCTTTAGGTTATAATTTTAAATAGAAAACCCTAATTTTGTCTGTGTGAGGAACCAGATAATTCATGGGATTCTGGAAATTTTTCTATCAGTGAATCAACTGTGGGTTTTAATGATTTTTCATTAAAAGACTGCAGACCACAATTCTCAAAATATTTTAACTTTCAGATGAGAGATGTGACAAGATGTGTTAAGATGAATGTATATTTGCAGAGAAAGTAGCTTAGATGAAGATGGATCTCAGTATCCCATTTCTGTCAGGCTACAGAAATTGATTTGGAATGTTTCAGTCTTACAAAAGTTATTTTCTACCAATACATCTACCTATACACATTGATATTCAGACTCATTATATTATTAGTGGTGTTAAAGCCAAGTTTCTTTTATGTCCACATCCTTGTGGCCACAGTGAATGCTAAAAAAGGACACTGAAATAATCTAGGGGAAATACTTACAGCATTTATCCTGTGTTCCTCCTCTGGCAGCCTAGTTGACTTCATAACTAAGAGTGCTGGAAGCTCTCACAAGTTAGAAGCAACACAGATAACCAGCATATAGCTCAAAAAGGTCTATAGCAGAAAATGCAACAATTTATCACTATGTGTGGTCAGATGTCTTCACTCCCCCACTGTTTCTTCAAAAACATCATAGCATAGGAACAAGACTGAACCATTTAATTGACCTGGCTGTTCAGACTGATGTGACAAGATTATGTTGTCTGACAGAACGTATATCCCACATGTCAAATATCCAATAAACCAGCCAACTCTCAGAGCCCGAATCTATTTATTCCTACAGTAATGAGCTAAAGTTTACCTTAACTGGACCATTCCACATACATCTTCATATCACAATGTCTCCTCAGAAGTGAAGATTGGTTCTTTACAGTCCTCAACAATACACTTTGGACTTGCTATGACTTTCATGCTTTATCTATACAACAAATTAATCCAGTTACACTCTAACTTGATTTATTTGGGTGCCACGGTTCATGCAGAGTGCACTTCCTAGGTGGGACTGAAAGAATAGGCTGCACTCTTTTACAGTGCAGCCTATTTGAGAACCACTTTTTCAGCTGAAGGAGTGGTAGGAAAAAAGGGGCAGCTCCCTGTATCACTCCAAGAATCTAAGAGCTGGAGAAACTGAGATAATAGTGTCATGCATAAATTCCCAGGCTTACAGTTATCATGAGTTGTCATAATATTTACAAAAAGTAAGCTAAAAAGAAACTATGCTTCATTCTCCCAGGAAATTCAGAAAAGGTTTTGTTGGGTTTTTTTTTAAGCAATTCATATCTAAACTAGTTCTTTAAAAGACCAGCTACCAGGGAGGCATGATATCAATCTAAAAGTGTTAATAGTTATTTCCTGTGACCAAACACAGTTTTTTGCATACCTCTGTCTTTTAAAAACTGAGAAATGAGAAGATTCCTGCACACAGTTCATGGAGATCAGCTGCACTTGACCATAAAGAAGGTAACTTCCCATCTCTGTGTGCAGTGGTTAAGTAGGCATAGATAAAAGCCAAAACAAAGAAAAAGGTTGGGAATTTTCATATCATAATAGGAAAAACTGATGTACAGTAAGCTCAGTACAATCAAAACTCTCATGCAGCAGTTACTGATGTTAAGAAAGATTTATCATTCTTGAGTTTCACTTAGAAACAAAATATATAATATTAAATAAAAAAAAATGTCCTCGAGTCTAAAAAAAAATAAATTCATCAATTACTTTAAATGAGATGTCTGACCCTAGCAACCATCAGAAATACAGTATTACAAGTTATCACACTTGTCCTGTCTTACTAAAAATAAACAGGGAAACTCAAGTTAGAGATTTCAAAATTTCTTAGCACTTCATAATAAATATGAGAATTTGAAAATAGGAGTTCTAGTGGCTTGTTCCATGCAAAGGACAAAAGTGTGTTAGATAGAAAATCGTATTCACTGTCATAGATTATGCAGACCTCTAGCTGAGGGGAAAATAATGACTGTCTCTTTTTACAGAGCCATTCAATAAAAATAAATTACATAGAGAAGTCAATTCCTGGCTCTAAATACAATGTCTTAAAAGAAAAATCTGTCATGAATAGAGTATGTACATTAGTGTGATAATGGAAAAGAGGAAATGGCACAATTTTGTTTGAATAAAATTTAACAGTAATTTTGTAAATGTAGGACATTTATGCAAATTTTAAACAATGATTCTTTGCAGATTCACAGTACCATTTACAAAACAGTGAACAAGATAATTCTATGTTTCCCTAGTTACAGTATGTCAGTTGTGGTTAGAGTACAATTAATACACTCTTTCAAACTTGATGCATTTAATTTAATTTGCTTTAATTAAAAAAAAAAACAAAACCAAACAAAACCAAACCCAAGACAAACCCAAAACGGCACAAACAAATAAAAAACGAACAATCCCCCCAAACCTAGGCTTCTTTCCAGGATACTGTGACAGATCAGAACTATTATTAAACATACTATTAGTAACCTGGAAAAAAATCACAAGCAAGCAAGCAAGCAAGCAAACAAGCAAACAAAACAATTTAATTTGTGGGTTCTTTTAAGGGAAAATGAGCAAGAAAATACCATGTCAAGCACAAAAATGGTCTGAACATTGTAGTGTTATGCTTAATTTAATCTTTTGTCACAGCATTTGCACAAATATCAATTCAGCATTTGTTGTTTCACCGAGTTGATATATAAGTTTATTTCACTCTTTCCCTGTCAATACTTCTGGCTATATAGCTGCGATAAAGTGTTAGCAAATCTTACAGAAAGGTTCCTAAATAAATAGATTAGACTTTAAGAGACAGTTTTATCTATACATACCTTCGCATCTTTTGTGAAATTTCCCTGTTTTCTTTGCTGTTATCATGATGCCTATGACCTGTATTTTGGATATAGAGTCATATGACCATAGCATAATTCAACTGGGAAAGGATCTCATGAAGTCTCTCGTCCATCTTGCTGCAAGGGAAGTGCTGAAGTCAGACCTGGTTGCTCCAATCTGCTCAGCTCTGCTCATGCTACATCCAGTCAGGTCTTAAAAATCACCATTGTTTTAGAATCTTTTGGGGCAACTTGTTTCACCACTTTGCTATCCTGTTGGTAATATTCTTTTCATCATACCCAACCTTTCCCAACATATGTCCATTGTCTCTCTCCTCTCACCACATACAGTCATGAAAAGCCTGGTTCCAGTTCCTTGCTGGCACTGGTAATCTGAAGTTCAGTTCCCTTCTACAGCCATCTCTCCTCCAGGCTGAACAATCTGTTTCCTCAGCCTCTTCTGACGAGACAAGTGATCCAACCCACTGCAAACCCAGTAGTATCACCTAACAATCAGTGCCCATTGAGCCCAAACACTCAACTAGCTGTTTTACTCCTCTCTAATTCTCCATTCATCCGGAACATAATGTCTTCATTTGGATAATGTTTGAATGTGACTAAAAACTTCAGACCTGCCTGAAATACTAGGAAAATGTGTTTACAATTAGTTCAGACCTTCTTTTTTTTTTTTTTCCCCTAAATAAATATTCTATATTAATCATTCCATGGAAGCTGTTATAGTGCTGCTTTCAGAATTGAATCTGTATCATTGGGAAGGAACTAACAGGGTAAAATAAAATGCAAATTACACAGAAGTCCAAAGTTTGTCTTATCCTTGAGAAGAAAGGGTATTTGTCTATATGCTATCAATCTTGGTTGTATTTTAAAGAGTGATATCAAGCCGACATTCTCTTTTATGAAGTCAATTTGTTAAGTTCCCCAACTACTAAATCCAAGATTATTCTCAAATTTAATGGACTATTAATTAAAAATATAGTAGAGGAAATACATATGGAGGAAATCAATTAAATTACCTAGTGTTCCAGTCAACAGTGAGGATACTGTAGTTTTAGCTATTCTCTGTCATGACTATATCAGAAGCCAAAATTTTAAACTTTTTATGATGTCACAAACAATTTATCTCTTTTTAAAAGATGTACTTTTTAAAAAACTAAGAAAGAACAGGAAAACTCTCTTTTTTTTATTTTTAAATTAATGTATCTGTTTACCTTTATGGTTTTTGTTCCTGAGATGGCTATTTATTTACATAAATATCAAATGTCAAAATATTTTTGTAAGAAATTGCATCTATTCTGAAACACTGAGTTATCACAATCAAAAAGATCTGATTCTGTATAAAGCCTGACTTTGCTCTTAAACTTTTAATGAGCTAGTTCTCTTAATATTTTATTTTGTACTGTACTAAACTATTGAAATTTGCGATATATAATTATTTCCTTTTTTCTGTAAAGTAAAAGCATTTTCCCTTAGTAATAATTACACAAAATGGATTTCTAATATGTGATGTTAATGGCAATTCACTTATGGAAAGCATTAAACATTGAAATAATGAAGTTAAGACAAACTGCAAGTATTTTTAAGTGCATTTTAATATTTGAAAACACTATAGGCAATACCTATTTTATTTCATTTCTATTTTCTTTTAGCAAAATTTTATATTAGAAAAAGAAGAAAAAGCTCAATAAAAACACTGAAATAAATGAAGCAAATATTTTTAACAGCATTCAACTAATCACTTTCTGGACCTTCTTTAATACTGGAATTATTAGAAAATATTTGATGAATTTAAATGGTTGTTATTTTTAGCAATAGTATCAAATAAAAAAAATTAAATAGAGGAATTTTACTTTAATTAATAACAATGGACACATAATAGTTACTTGTTGTACATAATTTTTTCAATCAAAGTCTTAAAATACAGTGTGATAGGAATACAGTGTAAATAAGTTGACAGCAGCATTCAAAAGGTTTGTTTTTCATCATACCCAAATATGAGCATCATTTACAAAGGCTGCAAAAGACTACTGTACACAAAATCACTATTCACTTTGAAACGACCAATTTTTAAAAATAAATAAACTATAAAATTATGCTCTGGAAATTGTATACACACAGTTGTTCCAGACACATCACAATAAATTTTATTATTATTTATTTATTAATGAAAAATGTTTGTCCCATCATAAACATGACCTCAAACTTCTATGTTGCCAAAATGAGTTAAAATCTGCTGAAGCCCTAAAGAGGAATATCAAATATTACATAGATCAGAGAGATTGAAACATGTTTAAATTGAAGAAAGTCCACTCTTTGAGTTTTGGATTTATTAAAAACAAACTCAATTAAGACTAGAAGACATTAGTTGGATAAATGAGAAGGTGACGGATTTTTACAAATATAAAAGGTAGTTTTTATTTGCAAGTTTCCAATGTATCTTACACTTTTGCAAAAGAACCCAGCTTATTTTGTGTGCATTACACACAGAGAAATTTCTTCCTCATCATAAAACAGTAATTTTTGTACAGGACAATGATGCTGTTTAAATGTACATAGCCCCAAACGAGAGACTGAACTCAAAATTCAATCTTTGGAGGTTGAAAGCTTGTTTGAAAGATAGAATGCAATATGGAAATAGTTGAGGTTAACTTTTCTATCGTGAAAAATCACTGAAACTTTAAAGATTTTTATTACTCTGGAAGCTATTAATTACTCTGCATTGAAATGCCACACCCCTAAGTTGGCATTTCTTCCACTCCCTCTTCCGTAATGGAGGGGTACTTCTATATTAAGAAATTAGCTCACCAAAGCTAATGTTTGCATATTTAGGGATTTCCTTGAAAGGTGTCTCATCCTGACAATAATTACCTTGTTAAATCTGACAAATGCACAGACAAATACTCTGACTTCAGTTATATTACTGCCGTTGAAGATGACTCACAGTTTTATGCAAGGAAAGTATTAATCAGTAAATCCTGACAGACCTTTTTTCTTAAATAAAAGGTAATGCTTTCTATCTCTGCTGCAATCATAGGATGAACAGCAACTAATGTTGATGTCTAATTCTGAACAAAATGATTCTTCTTCCAGTAATCTGCCCTCTGATGAGTCACTTCTTACTTTCTGACTGTTGGATAGGCAGATCTCCTACAAGAAGGAAATGTTTCTCATACCAAGGTCAATAATATTGATATTTCAAGCCTACTGAGCAGGTATATTGTCAGTTACTGTGAATCAGCTTCTGTTCTCAGTACATCTCTGTTCCCTCTTAAGGACTGTTCTTGTGACAGAAAGCAGAGGTATGGCTTTGCCATATTTAAAGTTGGTGAATATCACAAAATTAGACTAATTTGCTGTCATTAGTTTTACCTATTATGGCACTATCAACCAAGAAAGTATTGCTAATTTCATGATGCCAAGGCTTAAAGTCAATGCTAGCCATCATGGCCTCTGTATGTTTTTAATCCAAGGAGAGATCATATTTGATAAACAAAAAAATTGTGAAATTAACATTAATTAGTCAAAACTGATATATTGAACATTAATTCTAACTGCATGATTCAATTAGGTATCTACTGATTGCAGTTGTCTAGAAAGTGTAATTTATATTAGAAGGAAAGAACTGAATAGAGCTACTTTAATTGAATATCATCTATACCTTCAAATCTCCTAAAACATACATAAATCCAACCTAGCACCATTAAGTTAATGAGCAAGAGTCTGAACAATAACCAAAAGGAAGCAAGCAGAGATGTGAATCCAGATGACAAACAAATGTCAGCTAAATCCTTAGTTTTGCATAGAATATGTAACTTGTGTGTCCTATCCCAGATTCACAGTATCTAACATCAGGTATATAACACAGCATTTAAAATACAAATTTCTGAAGGATAAAAGAAGGAAGCTGGGTTTTCTCTTTTGTATGTGTTTTGCTTCTCTGCTGTCACTTTCCTCTTTTTAATTTGGGTTTAATAACACTCCAACTCAGCTAATGAGAGTATTCTCCGACAAACTGCTGAGAACCGCTGAGAGGAGAAGCAGCTAAAAACAATGTTTTACACAGCTTGATCCTTCTACAAGTTTGCTCGGTCTTTGCTAGGCTGATAGGAGAGAGACTGTGTGTATGTGTGTGTGTGTGTGTGTGCATGTGTGCATCTGTGGGTCTATGTAGTTCTCTAATAAAAAAGTTAAATGTCGTCACCACCATGAAGTACTACAGTTTAGGTTTCGTGTACCTTTTCTTTCCTTAGCATCTTTTCTTGTTTTTTTCTTTCTGGTCTGCAATTAACAATAGCAATGATGGCTCCAAGCTGTCTTGCCTGCCTTTTCTATTTTTTCAAAAATAGTATTTTTTGGCATTTTAGTATATTTTAAAACAAAAACAGGTAATGCATCATACTTTATATCTAAAGATTATGTAGAGTATACAGTTGGAGGAAAAAAAGCTATCCTGTTAATATTTAAGCCATATTTAACATTCAGTGTTGTTACCTTATGCTTTCTTTCTCTTTTTTATAGTTCTAACAGCAGCTTTTGAAGTCATCATCATCATCATCATGGCTAGGCTTCACGAACGAAGATTTGGGAAGGGCTCTACCCACATTTGCTACAAGTGCATTGGTGGCTAAAAAGGCCAATACAAGATAGGCACGTCTGGTTGCAAAAGGTACAGCAGAAAGACTCCTTAGATGGTATATTCTGCAAGGTATGAATCTTTCTGCGTTGTCTTTTCTCCTTGAGAGCGATCCTGTGTGCTTTCTCAAAAGCATCAGCTGCGTTATAGATGGTGTGTCTCCAGGCCTCCTGACTGGAGGCCAGAGTGGACCAGTTATGTTGATCAATATGGCCAAGGCTGAGATGTTGTTTCAGGGAGTCTTTGGATCTTCTCTTCGGGGCTCCTGTCTTGCGGCAGCCAGTGGCAAGTTCACCATAAAGCAGGATTTTAGTAATTTTTTTCTAGTAATAATACCACAGAATTGCTCTAGCACAATCTCACATTTTTGTATTTTAAAGCTAAATATTTTAACTGTTTGAATTACCTTTTTTTTTGGTTTTGTTTGGTTCTTTTATTTTAGTTTTGTTTGTATGTTTGTCTTTCTTTCTTTCTTTTAATTTATCTTTGAATGAGGAGCTACTACTCCTTGAATTGCATGTCTTACATCAAGAAATTACTCTCTCTAGCAAGCTTTTTTCATCTACTAACTCAATGTGATGGCCTTGCTGTACTGAGAGACTGCAGGGAAAATTACATTTAAACATCCCAGTACATTGTTTGTTATTTTCCAACTTTTCTGAACTATTAAATTACAAAACTATCCTATCCCTATCATAATATTAAAAATTTGAATGCCATACACAATAGTAAAAATAAGAAAAAAAATCTATGTCCTAGAAACTTAAAAATGTTACTTTCTTTTGCTTTGTTTTGTTTTGTTTTGTTCCCTGAACGATTCTATAAAGGCAGGACCATTGAAACTGCAAACGGAAATAGAAAATAAGTCTGATGCCATGTTGTCTCTTCCTCTTTGTTTTCTTCATTTTTCACCATTTCAATATCAATTTAGATATGTAACAAGGCCCTGATGACAGGGAGAGTCTGAAATTATGCCCATCCTTTAAAATCAGGTAGAATGACCAGGACTTGTAGGCTGATCAGTTTTAGCTCAGTTCCTGGATATATAAGTAAACATGCACCTGGAATCTATTTTCAAGTTCATAAAGAGGATAGTCAGAATATCAGTTCATTGTACCAAAGGCAAATCATCCTTAAATGTATGATTGCCATCATCAGTGCAATGATTGCCTATGTGAACAAGGGGATGGTGGTGTTTCTTGATATCAGAAACGTTTTTGACCCTTTATCCCACAGTATGAAAAATGAATAAGTGGACGGAGATAAATTTTAAATTGCTTGGACATCTGAGCTGAAAACAGGTTGAAAAATGGCTGGACACCCAACCATCAGTGATAGGCTTCACATTGTACACTATCTTCATCAGTGACCTGGATGATGACAAAGAGTATACCTTCAGCTGACTCAGAAATAGTGTTATATCAGAGAGAATGGCTGACAAAATAAATGGCAGACCTTGGCAGTTGTCAAGAGTGTGTTGTAAGCTTCTTGAGAAAACTCACTAGTTTCAGTAAGGAGAAACACAGCCTTGATACAGTTTAAGGAATTAGTGCCTGAATAGGACCTGGAGGCACAATGGACTACAAGCTGAGTATAAGCCAACAGATCACTCGTTGCAAATGGGATGAACTGCTTACAGTGCAAGTACATTCTATGGTGCTTCAATAGGAATATGGCTAGCAGACAGGTGGAAGGCTCTTCTGCTCAGGAGGGCTGAAAGATGAGGCCTGGAAAACTGGAGAGTCCAGCAGAGAGATATCAAAATGATCAGACCCAAACCATAAGGTTCAGGATGAGAAGCTGAGCACACTAGACTTTTTTGTTCAGGGGAAGAGGAGGCTGAGAGATCTCTTAGCATCAGAGTCAATTGCTTGAAAGTTAGTTCCAAAGATGGTAGAACCAAGCTTTTTTTCAGTACTGCCAGGTTATATAACAGTGGAAAATGGCCACAAATCAGATATTGGGAAAAACTGATATTAGAAAAATTTGGTTTTAGGAGGATAGTCTAAGACTCATAAGGAAAAATAAAAAAAAAAAAAATCATTTTTGAGTATCACTCTTTGACCTAAACACCTATATTTTACGTATAGAAACTTAAGGGAATGCATGGACTTTGACATTCTTAATCTTGATGGGAGAGCTTCCAAGTACCCTTTCTTTTCAGAAAGGAGGTCTGATTCTCCAGGCATGTCATTTGTGCCTGCGCAAAGTTGATACATTTCTATAATAGCAAAAGCATTCCTTTTACATTTAGTCTGGATAGACAGATATAAATGATACAATTGGTCAAGGCAGTTGTGGCTCAGGGCTTTAAAAAGAACTCAGTACTCAATGTACCATGCAAGACTCAGTCAACCATGGATAGAGCATGTAATATATCTCTGGTTTAGGTTAAATTCAAGGTCTGTATTTATAAACCAGCAGTTGTTTTCATTGTAACTACCTTCAAATTCCAAAATATTTAGTCAAAACTAACATGAAAAACTACAAAGGGATAGGATTCTTACAGTCAAAGAGATATTGTAGTGAAGAAGAGGTGATGTGTGGTGCCTGCATGTCCAATTTACTCTGCATTAAAAACTCCAGTATTTAGTGATCTTAATAGCAATAAAATCCTTGACTTAGGTATGGCTAATATTTCACTATGTGATTTTAAGTGGTAGCCTCTGTAATCTTCTGCATTTTAAGAAATATCTTCACAAATTGCTATGTTTCTATAGATCATGAGTTTATGTGTTCCTTAGCTAAAGACTCTCTGAGGCATGATTATACTAGCAGGTGGTATATTTGAACAAGGAACTTGAATGTCACATTTGAACACAAGATAAGGTCGAACTTAAATTATACTTTTTAGTACTTTTTTTCTCTATCTTTGTAGATTGTGTATATCATGTCTGGGATCACCAGAGCCCCTGTTACAACCCAGTAAAATGGGAACATTTTTATTTTCTTTTTTTTTTTTTTCTGGTTAAAAAGAGCACACAACTCCTTTGTTGAGGAAAGGATTTTATCCAGAATTACTAATGAGAACATGTGAATTTCTTGCAAGCAAACCCGCAAGAGTCAACAGGAGCAGGAATCATCACTATTCAGGGCTAAAAAAACCTGCCAATCATCTGATTAATGGCATCTTACGTGCATGAAATAGTTCTACTTGCAGCAAGATCTGGTCTCTGTAAGCAGTAAAAGCTGTGTCTAAACTGAGCTTGTCAATCACAGAGCCTGAGTCTCTCAACTGTCCAGTTGCACTATTTATTTCATTTTTGTAATCTGTAATACAATACTACAAAACAGAAATGAGAGAGTATTAATATGTGCTTAGGTGTTAATTTTAAAAAGAGTTGGGGTGAGTGAGCCAAGAGGAATGAGATCCTGGGATTCTTTGAGAGTTCTTAGGAGTCCTCAGCCTCCTTTGACACCAGAATTTACAGGGAGATGTGATCCACAATGTTCTGCACAGGGCTATGATTGATACCTTCCTCTAACACTGATTTCACAGCTCAATGGCAGCCCAAAGCCCCCACCTTTCAGTGTGGGAAGATTTTCCTTGTTCAAATGATGTTACTTTAGGGAGACTCTCACACATATGAAAAGCTGTCATAAATCTTCCCTCTTTTACTGCTTCTCATAAGGATTCTTGTCTCACATAAAGCAGATTATGTGACAGCAGGAAAGCAGCTGTCACTTGCTCCCAGATGATGCTGAGCTCTCTACCACCTGATCTCCTGTTGAGCTTGGACCTATATCTTACCTTTTACCGCAACATTGCACACTGAAAATGCCCAGACATGTTGTGTTTGCCCATCTTACTCAACTTACTTCACTCTTACTTAGCTGATGAGCATTCAGATCTGGGAGGAATGTGAAAAAATACGTCTTACGGAAACAAGTATTATAATTGAATTTATTATTTTGATTTAGCTTTTTCTCCCACCTGCATTATTTCATATTCATACAGTATATGACCAGATAATAAAAATGTCACATTGTACCAGGGTTCTATACAGTATAAGAATATTACAAATAGTAACCCTCACAGTGAACCTGCAGCTTAATTCAGTCTTTACTTTCTGGAGGGTCAAGTACGAAAGTAGCAGGGAAATGCTGTAAGAAAGGGTATTTTCTCACAAAGTAGAACTTCCACAGACTAGTACTTAAGAAACGCAGTATTCAATCTGAAAGACTGTGAGGTTTTACTAGTGTTGTTTAGGAATAAGACAAGTAAGCTCTTTTATAATATTTACCTGAGTAATATTCCCCTAATAATACAAAGCACTTATTTTGGGCCAAGTTCTATAATAAGTTCAATTTTTTTTCATGCTATTGTAATACAATTTGCATTTGCTAAACCAGACCAATATTTGTCCCATTCTAGGAAGTGACAGACAGAGGAAAATGTCATCCTTCCACATTTCTAGTACAGGTAACTATGGTGCATGATGAATGCTTACTTCCCTGTATCAATCAATCCTTGCAAACCAATTTGCTTACATTCTGAAGTGAGCTGCATTTACAAGGAGGGATCAATTCTTAGGAGGATTATGTCAAAACAAGATGTAGTCTAGTAACAAACAGCTTTGGAGGAGCAGCTCAGGATAACAAGTAACTGAGCAGTCTACTGTATCACTGGTTTTTGCGTACCACTCTCTTTCTTCCTCTTTTCTGCTTAACAATTTGATAAAATTAATTGTAGTGGCCTACACTTTACACAATTTTATATGAAGTTCTTTGCTGAAGAGATTTTTTTTCATAACACAAGAGTTTACAGATTCTAAGCACTTTTACCTTTTGGCAGTAAATAAGTTTGCATTTACAATTATTCTGCAAATTTTTCAAACACATTAAACAACTAAACCAATGCAAGGAGGTCATATGATATGTTATAATAAGAAATTACACTATTCAAATAAAGTAAAACTACTATATTCATGACAGAGTAACAGATCATGTCCACTTATTAAGCCTACCCTCATTTCCATTGTGCAGTCAGTGGGAATTTTGCTACTGAGTGCTAAAGAAATTCGATCAGTCCTGTAATGAATAAAGAACACAGATATCTGAGAAAACATGATTACATGTTTTCTGACATATTTTATGGTTTCATTTCTTTTAAAAATAAACTTTAATACCAGCAAACATCATAAAAGAAAAAAACTATGGCTTAGCCAGTGGTCTGTATGTAGAACCAAAAACTTGGATTCATAAAAGGTTTTACCATATGTAAATTTTGAAGACTTGGTTTTATTTGATCCACTCTGATACTCAGCATGCAGCACTCATGTCAGACATTTAAAAGGATATTTTATTTTTGGGAGGTATAAAATTGCCTGTAGAAAGCTCATTACATAACCATAACCTAAATTTTGTTATGAAATTCACCTTTATATTTTATCTTAATTATAGTAATTATAAAATATAATGATTTCTCATGAAAGCCCTTTATTTTCTTATTGTTTAGCCTATTCTACTTCTATATTTAAGTTTCCTTTCTAGATCTACCAGTTAATGTTTTTTTCTGAATATTGATCTGAATTTCTGAATTGTTAGTCTCACATATTTTGACAATATTTCCGAAAAGCCTTTCTTACCTATCCGATTAGAACTTTTATCTTCATATACTTGATAATGCACTCCTCGATTGTTTATTTGTAAAGCTTAATAAGACATCATCTAAGATAAAAATGAGACTAATAAATATAATTAAGCCAAGGAAAACTACTTTTCAAAATTTAGCCGAGATCTATGTTAAAGTAATATAGTAGTAGTTCAAAGCAATACTAAATTTTATAAACTAACAATATAAAAATATCTGGCCCTCTAATTTGCATTATAGAAATATCAGGATGCAATGATTAAAGGTTAGATTCAGCTGATGAACTGTAAAGATTTGCACCTAAGATAGACAACACAGAATCATTTGAAGAAACAGGCATCTTTAGAACACCCAAATACAAAGTAAAATACCTCAAATTTCAGATAAGTGCTTAATTCTGTCCATTGTGCATATAATCTAATCATTTGCTAATACATAAACATTTGCATGATCAATATCTAAAATCAAAATGAAATTATTAGCACATAATTATCTGATTATATATATTACAGAAAACAAAGAACAAGATGATTGCTTATGAATGCAAAAAAATCCTTCAAATTTTAGTTTATTTTTCTGCAGTGATTCTGATATTAATGTCTTAGCTTTTTAACTCTCTTACTAATCATGGAACATAATAATTCTCTATACATCTCTGCCCAATGGAATATTTTTTTGTGGGGGGTGACACCTTCTAGGACAACCCTGGAGGGCAGTACACATGGTCTTGTCCAGCTGTTCTGGCTCCCTGGAAAACTGATAAGTAGAAGGATGACGGTAGATGATGATGCATGCTAAGACCTTCCTCTACTGATGGGCTTGCTGCTTCAACTGTCCACTGGGCAAGTCTTTTTAAATTACCACCAATTAACTGAAAACAAGTAGGGGTTGAGTTATTTAGAAACTAATAAAGGAAAACATAGTGTCACTCCTTTGAGAGCAATCAAGTGATGTGTGCTCCCTTTTTCATAGCATCACCCTTTTTCATAGCAGCCTGTGCATGGTATAGCCAGTTTCTCTAAGGACCAGCTTAGAAATGTCATAAAACTTGGGATTTATTTCTAGTTAAATTAAGAAAAATGCAACTGAAAGTCATTTTTGTGTATCAGTGACTTATTTCATCATGTTTATAATTAAGATATCAACTCTTCAGAAAAAAAAAAAAAATCCCTCTAAAGGTTTCATCAGAGTAATATTCCATTCCAGAGAGAAATCAGCAATTAGACTCTCAGAAATAAGAAGAGAATTCATGTTAATTAGCATTAAACAAAAATTAGGCCTGACTTAAAGGAGAAATCCGTCGACTCTGAGGCAGAAGTGCACTATAATATCAGCAGAAATGGCAACTTCAGCAAGACATTATCTCTGTCCTTAAGTATTATGGCCTACATACCCATGTAAGGACACTTGCTATCACCACCAGAGATCACCAGACGTTTGTGTTGCAACTCAGTGATTTTTGCAAGACACCATGAAAATAAAGACAATGCCATCATTTGTCAGAATGCCCATGACTAAATTAAGTGTTTTTTCTATATGAGGGATGTTATGAGGACATTATGATACAGGAAAGTAGTTCATGAAGTTTCATCTAGTGAGTTGAATAGTGGACAATTTCAAAATTCAAGGCATAAAGTTCAAGGTAACTTTCAGTACTTTGAAAGTAAAAGAAGTTACGTCAGTGAACTCAGATTGTACGCACTTGGGAAAGGAATCCAGAAAATTTAGCAGCATATTTGCATCCTGGCTTATTAAGCATTTTTCATTTTGCTAGTCCACGAATGATTGAAATTCAATGAATTCAGTCAGTGGCTGAATCATCAGTTTAGCCACCAAAAGCTGATGAAGATTTTGATCTTGATGAGAGAATTGATGTATTAATTCTTAGTTTCTCTGGAAACAGAAGCTCTAAAAGTGACCTCCTTTAGCGGTGAGGTAGTTGGCTGTGCTAAGCCAGTTGTGCTAAATTGGCTGTCACTAAGCCAGTCACAGATATGACAACATATTTTATTGATGCAAAGGAGGAGAAACTAATGAGTCAAATACATCTGTGTTAAAAACCCTGTGCTGCCTTAATAGTTAACAGAATAAATGAGATGGCATATTTCCAGGACATAATTAATCCTGCCTAAACGTAGATGTTTAAAATATTTCAGATTAATTTTGCTTGATAAGTGTCCATTTCTCCCTTCTTAATCTGGAATAAAATTAGGAAGACTAACTTGTGTACAACACTGGTGTCTAAGGATACGTAACTGATCTCTAACATGATGAATAATTTATTTAATAATTTTTAAATAAAAATCTTACAATTTCAAATTGTTTTGTTTCTATCCCCTTAAAATGACAATAGAGTACATTCATCACGTTCATTGTTTTTTTGTTTATTTGACTTGAAACGTGATCATGTAGCATTTCAACAAAATAATGAATCCAGAACAGATTTAAAACTGGCATTCCTGCTAAACACTTACAGAAGGTTTGATTATTTTATTGTATTTAAACCTATTTTCTACCTTAAATGCCTCAACAAAAATTTTAATTAAAAATTCATTAATTGTCTCAAAAAATATTCTTATAAATCCATACTTGATTTTATTGGACTAAAGTCTATTTACTGTAACAAATTTCATGCTATTCAACTCCCACGGTATAGTTACCTATATGTAGTTACACATGTTCCTGTATCCTGGACTTAGATTATATGAGGTTCCATTTTCATTTAGAGCTGGATGACATCAAAATATCTCCAGCACAAGAGCTCCAACATTTAACTTCAGTTTTGCCCTACATCATAAAAAGCTATGTCTTTTGTTTCCACATTCCCAATTGAGAAATTTGAGCATCAACAGATCTCAATGCATTTTAACATATTAATTTTAAATGGTCTTGTTTAGTACTAAAGGGTACTGGAAAATGTCTAGAGTTTCTTTCAGAAGTTTGGTTAATATTCTTTGAATTAATATCACATATCCTTAGGCATTTGCATTCTAGATATTTCTAAGCTTAGTATATGGTCTCTTTAAAATCAGTGGTAAGAAATAAATACTTCAGCTGATAGCATTATGCATTTTAAACTTCTACTTAAGATGATATGAATCATACCTTAGACTTTCCTGTTTATCTCCACTGACTGTAGAAGGAATATATGTAAATATATGCAAATGGATGTGACAGAGACGTTTACACTGTTGACATTTGCATTCAGCCAGGTAGACCAGAATCACTTTGTCTCTCTGGACTTGACGAGATTCTGTTTTGCACTTTTTCTCGTGGTATGCCATACTTCTATGACCCTGAGAATGCACTCAGGTTACTCAGAGAAAAAGGAGATCAAGGAATCACAGGACATATAGTAAACATACCTTATCACTGCAAATTTAGAAAGCTCCCTTCATGATACTTTTTTCACTCCTTTCCAGGCAGTTTCAAATGAAGGATGAAAAGGATCATCCCAATGACACAATTCTGATTAATCTCCCAGGAACCAGTTGAGTGAAGAGTTTTTCACAGTCCTGTGTAAAAGACTGCAAGGTTTTAATCCACAGCATTAAAAATACTATGGTAAAGCACTGTAATTGGGAGAGAGCAGCTGTAAACTTTCCTGCTCCAGAAAGTTTGATCAGTCAGTTGTCACTCTCTGTTCTTTGTAAACAACTGGGATTCTTTCTCCTAAGGCTTATATACTCATAGCACTGATCTCAAACCCCGAATAAATTAAAAAGTACTGTAAATGCAAAACTAAAGTTCACAGTTTTAATGTATTAATTTTTATGTAGATTCTCTGGAGATACTCTACACACAATTAAGGAATTATGCAGAGAACCTTTTGCTTCCATCTTTTATATCCCCAGGCCTATTTTTCTGTACATGGTGAAATTTCTTTTAATATTTTTATTACACACAAGCATAACCCACATTATATTGCAGAAACATTTTACTTTAAACTCAGATGAATGAATAACAAACATCTCCCTCATGGTGTTTCGACATCTTCCAGAAAATCAGGGGAGGATACAGTTCAAGCATGACTGCCAGTACATCTAATTCTTACCATGCAGATGAGCATTCTGATGCTATAATGTCTGTGTGATCATTTACAAATTATCTTCGCAAGTTTAAAAGTTCCAAATACCAACTTTAAATCATTAGCTTAAAGTAGGTAAATCGACCAATAAATAAACAAATAAATCCTAGGGCATATCTTCTTCTTTGAAGTACATAATTTATCCGTACATAATGTCATGCTGGTTTTAGACATAAAACTATAATCTTCAATAGCACATTAGTAAGAAATTAAACCATCCCTCTCTCAAGAAGTCAAACTAAGGTCTGTGACACTGTAAAGACTTCAATTAGAAATTTCTAACATTATTTTTTTATGTGATTTTTTTTTAAACAATAATTTGGTGTATTTTAAAAATCTGCTAAATGAGTTTCCATATTCTTGTTATCTGTAGTTCTGATGCAGCAGAGTAACTGAGGATATCTAAGTTAGAAGAAACATAGTTTTCCATCCCCAAAACAGTTTGCAAAGTTCATTGCTCCAGGGAGAGAAGTGGGGACCCTCACTGCATGATGTTCTATTTGACAGGAGGTCAAGGGATTCTTTGAAGAAACTGTCACGAAGCTGAGTTAACCTTCCAGATAAGCTGCAGAACAGTGGTTTGAAGATTTCACCAAAACTGAGGAATTTTGCAAAGCATTTTTTGTTTGTTTGTTTGTTTGTTTTCCTGGTGCTGTAAACATCATAATGAAACTTCTAAACAATCCTGAGATGATTAGGTGGTATTTTAAGACAGTCTGGGCACTAATTTATTAGCACAGTTCCCATTCCCCATTAGGCATGTAGAAAACACCTCTAGCTAATTATGCTTCTCCTTTATACATGTATTTTGTAAATAACCAGTGAACACATAGATGTAACTAGGGACTCAGGATTAGGTGAATAGATACCAAACAGTTAATTGTTAAACTCCTGTAAATATACAGCACAGGTGAAGAGATGGAAGTAACACAGTAAACTCGGTTTATGAAAAGAATAATAAATTTTTGATCAGTATTTTGTAAATTGTCATCTGGATATGGATTTTTTTCTTTCTTTGGGTAACCCTGAATGAAAACATTCAACATTCAGGGTGCTATAACTGAGAACTTACATATGATGTTCACTGAAAGTATAACGTGGCCTCCTTTATTTCTTTTTTTCTGGTTAAACCCAGACACTTTTATCCATTCAATTTTATATTAGAATACACTGGAAGGGACTCACTTAGTTCTTTGTTTGTTTTTGCTTTTATTTTCCCTGTAATGTCCTCCTGTTTAAGAAGACTTGTACCATAAGCATTTTTAGTCATGAGCATACTTAAGGTGTATTCGGTTATAACTGACTTTCACCTTGCTTTGGATCTCTTAACATTTTCACTCAAATCTCAGTGTAGAAAATTAAAACCAAAGTGGTCTGGGAAAATTGTACACAGAGAGGAAATAGCTTTTTTTGTGTAGAAAACAAATAATATATTAACATTCACTATAATATGTTCCATGTTTTTTTTATACATATACTTTGGCACATATGTTTATTTTTTAAAAAATGCAATCCACCACCTTGAAAGAAAGTTTTACTGTATCTGCTGCATCAAGCAATTTTTTCATATACATATAGAAGTTATTTTTGAGGTTTGGTTTTTTTCTCCGATGAAAAGAACATTTTTTTGATATCTTAGTGTTTCAGTGAACTCAAAGATACAAAACCTTTAAAAATAAATTTTGCAAAACCTGTCTTTGCATGCAATGTATTTTAAACTCATGCAAAATTTAGAGGGTTTTTTTGCTTTGGGTTTCTTTTTTTTTCTCTTTCTATCCAGACATATACAACTTCATTATTTTCTACAGCAATTTCTTCTTGAACATAAACTTCTCATTTCCCCCTGTACATCAAGACATTTCACAGTAGTTATATGAAATTATAATACAACCAAACTAAATTTACAGGCCTTTGGAATAATTTGATTTGTTTGGGTTTTTTTCCTTTCTTGAGAGATTTGTATTTAACCCAACAGTTTATGACACATGAAAAAACAAAGCCTTGAAGACCTTCTGAGATGTGAAAAAACTGTTTGTAATTCTGTGGGTATATTGTTGAGTCATGTGCATCCATCAGTGCACCATAATGCTTGTAATTCCATAACACAACATATCATGTACTTTGGGTTCACTTGCTCGTTCATGGAGCTAAGTGTTGTACCCTTTGTTTTTTTATCTATTATTTTGTATCCTTCCTTTTTCTTTCCCTTTCCATTTTTCTTTCCTCTTCTCTTATTTGAAATCTTGACCTATTTAAATTTTTTAATTCCTCTAGAGACTACTATTAAATATTTTCCTATATCATGAAGTATCATGGACAGTTACAAAGTAATTTTCTTCAATTTTACCATTTCAAACACCCTTGAAAAGGCTTCAGTGTTCCCCATTTTTATGGTATTTAAGTTATGAATGAGGTGTTAGTACTCTCTTTCTCCATCCCCAAAGGAAGGCTCCAGGTTTTCCTTCTAACTCTGACACTCTATTTGAGTGACTATACTGTTTGCTCTCTTTCTTTATGCTTTATGTTTTCTTCTTGCAGTATGAGAATAATGATGCAGATTTTATCTAGAAATTGCTCATTGCCCTTCAGTGGTCACACAGTCACATACATGTGAGCATTATAAGTAGACTTCAAGCCTACACAGTTATTTCCTTGTTTTCTTTGCCAAACAATATTGTATATTAATGTAATTACCTTCATCCTGGCCTGCCTTAATAACTGTTATTGTTCAACAATGTTAAATGTCATGAATGTCATGACCATTTACATCTTTCTTGAATTTAATAAATGAAAATCTGTTCTATCATGCTGTCTTGCATTTGAGCTTTTAATGATTTTACTTTTTTATTTTTGCAAGCTTTTACCACTAATGTAGAGCTGTAAGCATGGACAATTCTAGATTCCAAATGACTACAGATTTTATATTTACTGTAAATGTCATGCTTTGTACATTAATATTTCCTAATGGGTGGATAACAGCTCCATCCATTCATGCTGAAATGTCAGAGAGAATTACATTATTCAGAATTTTGTTTCCTTTATTTTAGGGGGGGGGAGAACAATCCCATTTTTTATTTAATTAAAGAGAAGCTCTACCGCCACTGACAAGACTGGCAGTTTTGTTGTATCCTTTAGAAGTTATAATACCCAAAAAAACATGACCATGGGGGTCATGTTTTCATGATGTACGTTAAGGAAAAAAAGAAATCTCAAAAGAAGGAGGAGAGATAGAACAAGATATATGGCAATGGCCATTAGGGTAAATTGTCTGATAAGACAAGATACGAAACTACAGAGAACATACTTGTTTTTATTGCAAATATTCTCCTTGTCTTCATATGATAGATAAAATAGATATCTTACTGGTGAAAATCCCCATATTAAAAAAAAAAAATCCCATTTGTTCTGTAACTAGCATAGTAAATGCAATGTTTTTACTATGCTACAAATACAAATTGGTTGAAAATGCATTTTTAATTTTAAAATTTTATAAAAAATGAAGTATATGAAGGAAAATTTCTTAGAGAACAACTACTTTACCTGTGACTGATTCAACACAGGGGATAAAAGATATGAAGGGTCTGAGCCTTTCTCAACTCTTTTGAGCTCCCGGGTCTAATTCTACTGGTGCTTCAGAACTTTGGTAGGGTTTTTATATCACTAGAGAAAGAGTATAGAAAGACTGTACCATGAACTTTCTTACTCTTGAGATATGTCTTTTCACAGTGAAGAGATAAAACTATACTGCCTGGGAATGATATATATATGTCAGAAGAGAATTCACTGAAGACAGGAAATCCTCTGCCAGCAATTTTCAACTGGGTTATTGTTCATTTGTAGCAGCTGAGTGGCACAATGGGATCATAGCTGTATTTCAGATTCTGGCACAATAGTTCCCTGAGGTGTTTCCCTTACTGAAATAGCTGAACTATATACATTTTATATATTTCATGATCCATTATAGCCCTAGAAAACAAAACAAAAATATACGGAATGATATTTTGTCTATAGACATTATTTATATTTCCTGTACATATAAATTGTTTTTACAAAATTTTCTGATACTTCTTTGCTGCATTTTTTATGCAAACTATGCTCTTTGAATTCATACCATCTAGCTATAAATGTTCAAGTTTTTGAAGTCACAGTCCTAATATATAGAAAAGAGACATGCTCTGGCATTATACCAATTATATTTCTGGAAAGATTAGATTCCTACTACCTCCATCCTACTAGACTTAAGGACTAATAGATATTTATGCTAGTGATTAACAAGATCGTAATGCTGTTCTTTCCTATTTTGAATATAGATTTACAGTGCTGGTTTGTCACTTCAACACACCAACGTGTCATAGAAACTCTCTACAGTTCACAATTTTCTTGGATTATTAATATTGACTCTCACAAACTAACACAGAGGAAAAAAAAGGAAAACCAAACAATGTTCAAAACCAGAAAAATTATATGAAAGAAACTTTCATTTTTATTTCTTCCTAAGGCTGGTTGCTACAGTTCTGCAATGTATATCTCAGAAAAGTACATCTAGCTGTTTACAGATTAGCAGGCTTGACCAAAAGCTTTCTGACATTTCTGACATTAAAACCAAACCAAAACCAAACCAAAAATAACCAACCAATCAACCAAACCAAAAAACTCCACATTTTTTTTCCATTCATTACAGTGGTATGATAATGATTAAAACATTGTAAGATTACCTGGATATAATATGTTCCTATTTTTAAGACTATCTGAATGTATTCATATTCCTTGAGGTACACATAAAACAACTGCAAAGATGTGAAAACTTGTTTTACAGCAACTTAAAGCATCTTATGAAATACTTTGGCTATTAAAAAGTGCGGCAATCATGATATTACTTTTACTTATTCCTACTCACAGATTTCTGTTTACATTTCTAACAGCTATCTTTCTTAAAGTAGAGATTTGGGTTTAGTTGTGATTTATGGTAGCATAAGGGAGAAAACTGCCAGAAGTGATTTTAATCCATTAAAAGAAGCTTTATAAAATGATGAAATCACAAATTACAGATGCCTTCTGCCAAGTATAACTTTTTTCTTATAATTAAATCCTAACATACAGTTGTCCTTCTGTTATTTACTAACAAGTCCAACTTTTATTTGTTTACTTTGCAGAATAGTTTTGCTAATTACTATTTAAAGCTGTTAGGAGATATCAAATTAAGGTAATAAGTATCTTATGAGTAACATGCCATTCTAAAAAAGAAAACAAAAAGAGAGGAACTTTTTTAGAATGTAGTTCTAATCTGCTGTAAGTTGCCAACCTCCTTCTGAGTCTTGCTAAGCACCCTCAGCTGCACCTGAAGTCAATGGGAGCTGTAAGTGCTCATGACCTTTTTAGCATCCTAGCCCTGAGCACCTGGTACTTTTATGCATCGTATTTGTCTAGGGCTTAAAAGAAGCATCTGGAAGCTGTTTAGAAGAAAGGCATTGGGAATTTAATCCCCCGAGGTACCTTTCTGTGTGTATCCTGCTTGCCACCAGCTGATTCTGTGATGCTTCTATTAAAGCCAAAGGGAAACTGATAACAAGTTCCGAGGCAAATGATTCCACTAGCAGGATTTTCCCATGAGGCAGGTAAGACAGTTAATGTCAGAGATATGAAAGAGGCCTCACCTTACTGCTCAAGAGCTACCCAAAGCAGTTCACCGAGAACTACTCTTGCTCATCCTTTCACCTTGAGAGATGACTGTTGGCAAGGTTCACTTCCAGTGTGGTGACAACCACTAGGAGAAGGCTCTCCTGTCATACGGTAAACATATACCCAGTGACTTATTGGGGAACAGAAGAAAAATTAGGAAAAGCCTAGAGGCTGTCTGCTAATAGTAAAACAATTAAGTAATGATCTGCAGCTTACTTTCTCTCACTTTTCTGAGGACTATACCAGAAAATAACTATACCAGGAAATAACTATACCAGAGCATCCTACACTACTTTGTTAACAGAAGCTTATTTGAAACTATTCCTCTACAAGAAAAAAAAATTATTTCCAAGCACAGACTTACCTGTTAGTCTGAGGGAAATGCATTAACCCTACTGCCTTCAGGGAGACCTTAGATGAAACTAAACTAAGTAGCAAATTCTGCCACGCAAAATTTCTGGAGCTGTCAGTTTGCTTACCAGTGTCACTTGGCTATAGCTCTTTAGTCAAAGTCACTATCCATTTTTTTAGAACTTTGTTCAAAGGTTTAGTTGTATTTACCAACACAAGAATAGAAAACAAGTCCAATCATTAGGAGAGAGAATAAAAAAGAATGGACCAATCATGGAGAATTCTCATTTTGTATTTTCCGTTTTCAATCCTTAAAATTGCCTTAAAAAGCAATACCTTTTCTTATTAATGCTAATCACAAAAGTACTTGTTTCAATAGAACATAGTGAGAAATTTTCCAGGCAGTTTTCTTAAGAGAAACCTGTGTTTTCACTGTTTCTTTTATTGTTGGAGGAGAAAAACCAGAAAGCTATTATCTTACTAAAACAAGTGATTTCAACTAAAAAGGTCTGATGCATTTTTGAAGGACTAGAACCCAATAAAAATTCCTTTCCCATGTCTCTGGCTTATGGACATGATCTGGGAAAATGAGAAGTGAAATGATATTGCATCCGAGATACCTTACTGGGAAGAAATCTATTCTTTCATCTGGAAAAATTGCACTGTCACTGGAGAAATCAGTTCTCCATTTTTGCTTGTCATTAGGCCCAATGAGAACAAAAGCTCAGGTAAGAATTATGACATTCGTGACAATAAATTGTGCCTCACAAGAAAAAAAATGAGCTACAGATTTTGTTCTCTATGGCTTTTCTATAAATAGACAGTTTTATATGATGTTAGCCAGTATTTCCTTGTGATTACTGAGAAATAGTTCCTTCTTTAAATATTGGATAGATGCAGTTTTTATGTGATATTTGTAATTGTTATGAAAATTATAAATTTATTTTACTGCTCTATTCAATTCTCTTATACATCCACCAAGTTTCATAATTTTATCTAGATCTTGTAATACTCGCAGTTTCAGAAAACTGAAAGGTGTGGCGAAATTTAACTTTTTCTAATTTTCTTTTGAATAACTTAATTACTGCTTGACATAATGTAGTAGTTTTGAAATTTTGTGAATCTTCACTGAGCCTTCCTGTTCTCCACATAGATATTTTGATGAGTTTTTGCTATCCTTTTCACTCATATGCAATGTGTTTTGTTCTTTTGAATTTATTGTCAGATTGGAAAATTATACTCATTTAACTGGTGACATCAGTGGTATTAAGTCATGCTGCAGTCATGTTAAGTCGGGAATTTTACTAATTCTTCTTGTCATTATATTTATTTTATATCATGTTTAGGGAAGTAAGCAAACAACAAAGTATGTGAAAAGGTAAATTATCATGAGATCACAGAGGTTGTACCTCAAAGAGGTAAAAAGTCTGTGCTGACTCTGAAATTTACTAAACTTATATCACTAGAGCAGTTAATTAGGATGAGTTCCAAAACAGTAGAAGTATTTTCTCAAATAACAATAATGCAACAGTGGGTGTGTCTTAGAAAATGTTACACTGACAGAAACTAAACTGGTGTTGATTTTCATGGGAAAATAGATTAAAAATATGTAACAAACTCATTATTGTGCTTTTTAATTATTTTTTTTCCTTAGCTTCTAATACCAGTGGTTAAAAGAGTTTTATCAAACATAATATCCTTACTCTATGTTGGCACAGAGTTGGCCTTAAAGTATTCCACTGATTGGATGTAAATATTAGGAAGAAAAAACTACTATTACTAACAATCACTCTTGGCTCAAAATCCAGGCCAGAAGCCTGAAAAAGTTTTCTAACAGTCAAATTAGAAATTGGAGTTTAAAATAGTATTTCTTAAGGACTACAGGGAATAAAACAGTATTAAAGCTAATATGACTGCCCCCATAATAATTAAAACCATAAGTCCAAAAGTTGCAATATTTTTCTAGCACTATTTTTTGATTCCTAGAGCTCTAGCACATGTAGTATTTATGGATAAAATCATTCAACAAGCAATTATTTAAAAGCAGGATATACTGTCTTTTAAAATATTAATGATATAATTCCTAATTTCATAAATTTAATTGTAATATAAAAAAATTTAGGAATTATAACAGTAAAATCCCCCATTCAGTGAGTCACAATAGAAAGTATTTGTTTATTATATTTAATTTCTTTCATAGTTCTTTTGCTTTAACATTATATTAAGATAACTTTTTAATTAATTCTAAAGTTGATTAATTCAAGTCCCAGTACACAAGTGCTCCTTAAATTTTATAGCAGATTTTAATTGTTGGTGCTTTGTTCTGTAGGAACTTTTAGGTACCTGAACTTATATACTTGAAAGTAATGAGGGTTAATCATAATGGTATTCCTGTTCTTGTCTTTAAGTTGCTCTTGATTAATTTAGAATACTCTGCGACACTGGGGTATAATGAATGAAAATGACATCCAAAAAGCACAGCACCACACAAGCTCATAAGGCTTTCATAAATAGCATAAGCAACTACTGCAGACTTATTTAATTAATGGGCTGCATATGCCTGGAATGACTAGCCTTCCACATTTTCTTTCTGTTAATTTTCTAATATGACATAAGAGATGAAAATATATTACACATCTTATTACGACTGTTTTGCCTTTAGGGATAAAAAGAAATTGAATGCATTTCAATCAAATTTATCAAGTAGAAATGAAAGACACTTGTGTGTAGCAAGAAAACTTTATTCCAAAACTAAGCAACCATTACAATTTCATGTATTTGCTGTGTTTCTTGTCTTTAAGAGCAACCAGTAGTAGCAAAAAAATTGTCCTTCATTCATTTTAAGTCAGCAAAAGACAGAGTATTCTAGCAGCTTAATCTATAACTTGCTGAGCAGATAATCTAGTTTAATTATTTGCTGTGCTATGGATTCTGTTATCTGGTGTAAATTGACTAGACATTTAAGAGTAAATGCCTAACAATGCAGATTTTAGCTGTTGATAACTGCTTTGGGAATAAGATGCATGACAATTATCTAGTCTGTTCAGTGACACAGTTTCCCCAAGTTTTGGACATAAAAGGATGTTGCTCAGCTCAACCCCTTTCCCAGCCTTGCTGTGTGGGAATGCACTCTGCAAAGTCTGCGTAATCCCCCACAGGCAATAAAAGCCTGTTCTGCCTTCACTCAGAGATAACTAGAAGTGCTGCTAATTTTTGTATGCATAGTGTTTAGAGTCCACGACAAGGCAGGATTTGCTAGCATCAGCTGAGTACTGCAGCAATTACTCTTAAGTAGTTGCTGGAGAGATTGGTGCATATGGCTATCTTATGTCTGCCCTCAAAAAGCATCCCATCAAATGTATGAGCCACAGTAGCTCACAGTTTCACAGCCCAAAAGCTTTTTTTTTTTTTCTTTATCAGTCTATACACATACTGGTGTGTGTATATATATAAGTCTGTGTCTATATGTGTGACAAAATTCCAAAGCTTAAAACCCACCTGCAAACTTTACTGAAAGTGCGCTGTTGACATAAATTCAAATCCCTTCTTTCTTAGGATTAAAGTTGTTCACTGAAATACAGTACTATTGTTGTAAGGTCATTCATTCAGCAGCAACTTATAATTATTACCTGGCACATTCTCAGGCAAAGTATTTCCAGAATTTCTATCTCTTTTGCTATCAAAGGAATTATCTTCTAATCTGAACTTTATGTTCATTGTAGAGGAAAGTAGACTAGGAAAAGGATAACTATGTGACAGCAATTAGATTGGCAATTTCATTTGACATCAGTGTTGTGCCATCTACACAGCTGTCTGTGATCACTGATATATAGAATAAAGTACTTATGACTGTTCTGCAGTGCTTAATTGGTTTGTTTCATCAGCTGGTTTATATCAGTCCTATTATGCTTTGAGTATCACACATTCTTTCAGCCTTTTTGTTTGCTATTACAAGCAGGCTACTGCATTTGTAAAATCCAGCAATTTAATAACTCAGTATGAATCAGACTATGACTCCATAGTATCTTTTCAAAAGCTGTTGTAACACTTTCACTATTATCTCAGGGGAGGTGGATGCTTTGGATTGTAATAATAGGATCAGAAATGATGAGCACCTCAGTTTAAACCTGTATAAGTAGGCATTTGAGATCAGAATGAGTTTAATTTGATTTTTTTAATAGGTGCTTATATGAGAATAAGATTAATCTTTCTCAGGAAATACTTATCTCCTAAGAAAAAGATGTTTAATCAGCTTGTAAATGAGTAAATTATTACACTTATGCATCAACTTCACCTGGTATGTCTCAATTGAAACTGAATTACAAATTTCTTGTACTCCTGTTCCCCAGATTGAACTTTATTAGACATTAGTATGGTACTAGAGGTGTAGCAACCTTTCAAAAACTGATTTGATGTGCATCACCATCTACCTAGATGTAGTATTTTCTTCTAAAAACATCTCACTGAAGGGAATATTCTTGGTTAGAATAAGTAAATAAAAATCAAAAATTTTCCTCTTTTCTATGTAATCATCAAGGCTTCCCTTGCCCTGACTGCTCAACTATTCTATCAGATACCAGATATATTGACTAATTCTTAATCTTCAGGCTTATGTTCATATTCAGTATTTGCTTAAGATTTTAAATCTCTCAAAGGTTTTTCTGTTGTTTCTCCCCTTCCCTCTTTCCTAATAGGTGTAGTTTTCTCCTACAACCCTGCAATAAACTTTTAGAAATTACTCAGGATAGATATATTTTGGTAATAACCTTAACAATTTTTTGTCTAATTTTATTTTCTCATGAAAAAACATAAAGTAGATACTGAAAAAGGATTTTAAATCAAGTAGCTTAATTACATATATCCATTCTATAAGTACCTTTGATAGACAAATTGCATCAAGACTTAGATTTAGAGTTGCTTTGTATTAGTATAGTTTTTTTGATGTTAGATGGTTTTGAATATTAGAAATATTATGTTTCTAAAAAGTAACAATATTGATTTTTCAAAGCTAGTGTATCTTAAGATAATTGGAATCAATAAAAATAAATTCACTTTAATGAATTTTTGATGAAATTAAATTCTTTGACATCTTTCATTGCTTTGGTATTGCAATTCTGGATTCTTGTGATAGAAGTGAAGGTTGATCTATGATACATCTTACTGAGTTCAAAGTACTCTCCATGACTTCTTATTTAACAAAATAAATACTGGTATAATTTTGTTAACATGAGGTTACTTCAAAAAATGATGGTCTAGAGGAGCAAAACCAATGACACTTATGCTTTCCTAAAAATTAGTTTTAGATATATACTTGATATTGTTTATTGGTTATCACTCTTAACCAATTCTGCTCAAAATTTTCATTTACACTTTCTTACAAACAAACATTAATCTGACTATGGGCTATTTTATTTTGCTCTTGATTAGTTGGTTGGTTTTCCTTCCTTTTTTTTTTTTCTTTTTATTTTAAAATCACTAAAGATTTGCTTCCTCATGAAGAGAAATGTATCTGGAAATTATTTTCTAAAGGTACTTTCCATTACCTGGTAAGTTTAATAGCCAGATTTCCTTGTATTGTATGATAATAGGTCGTGTCTAATAACAATTTTGATAGATATATGCTCAAGGAACCAAGTTAGTTAGAACTGATCTACCATCTTTTAATGTCTCAACTTTTTGAAATATCCCAAGAAAATGATCTCATGCCCTTCAAAGACTTAGTTTCCAGGAGGAGGCATGTGCTTTTTTATCAGATTGAAATGCTAGAGTTTGAACTGTTTTATTTTTAAAACTGAATTGAATTAGCAGAATAATGTACTTGTGCAATATCTAACAAATTTCCTTAAGTTTAAAACCAAGACAAATATATACCTATGCAGAAAAAAAAATTATTATGTGATATATTCTGAAAATAACATCTGTATGGTACCTAGAGTGGACCTACAAGAACGCTGCAGTGGGACTTTCTACAAGGATATGTAGTAATAGGACAAGGGAGAGCATTTACAAACTGAAAGAGGGCAGATTTAGCTACAAGGAAGAAATTCTTCACTATGAGGAAGTTGAGGCACTGGAACTGGTTTCCCAGACAAGTTGTGGATGCCCCATCCCTGGAAGTATTCAGGGCCAGGTGGGATGGGGCTTTGAGCAATCTACTCTACTGGGCGTTATCCCTGTCCATGGTAAGGATATTGGATCTAGATGATCTTTACAGCCCCTTTCAACCTTAACCTATTCTATAATTCTATAAATTAAAATAAGATAAATCAATATTTTTTACTCTTTAGTTTCATAGAACAACTCAAAGAAACTTATGTCACTGGTTAAAACAGCTGAGGTGATGGGGGAGTGTGTGCAGAGGGACAAGTGAAAGGAATAGAAGATAAAACAAGAAAACCTCAGTAACCAGTTAGTGGAGATCTCTGAATTTATAACAAGAGTCCTGAGCCTAATTTCCTCCACTGGTGAAGAATCTCAAAATACAGGCTTTAGTCAATGTCATTCTGAAGGACAGCACCTCATAACCATCCTAGAAATTAAGTTCCAAAATGTGATCAAACTGTATTTTCCTTGTCAACTCCAACTCATTCAAATGACTATTCACTTTTCAGGTCATATTGCTATTTACATAATTGGCTGAAGCTAATATATACCAGTCAGAAATATTTTGATACCCTGCATTTTCTTCCTTTATGACTCACGGTTCATGCCTTGATATTTATCACAGATTCAGCTGCACACTCCAACTGTTGAGTTTGTGCCTATTTTACTGATTAAACTGAATATTTTAGTAACAGAATTTACATATACACTGATTGCCCTGTGCACTTGCATTTTTTTTATGAGGGGGAAAAATGTAAGGAGTGTTACTGTCATGTCTTTCTGTAATGTATGCTCTGTCTCCCTGATTTGCATGTGGTTAAAGCTCGTTCAAATTATTTACAGACTTTCTCATTTTTAAGGACTCAGATACAGTGTATACCATTCCAAAATTCAGATCCTTCAGGAAAGTGCAGAAATTAAAATAGTTCTCTTAAATGTAAACAGTTCAATTCCTACTATGACAAAGGAAAAGTCGTGTTTGAAAACCTGTCCAAGCAAACACAACATGTACAGAGACAGAAATCATATACTCTGTAATTTGGGAAGACTAAAGACAATACTGTGGATGTAATAGCAATGTGGTTTTGGTTATATAAAGCAAGCATCACATTCCTCAGTTGTAAATCTATACTTTGATGTTCATTCCTGATTTCACAGTGAAGACTATGAAAGCGGGTCACTGTTTGGAATGCAAAACTATTTTTTATTTTTTTGTACCTTTGAATTAATTTCTGTTTTCACTTACACTCTTTATGTTTTCCTGTGTGTCTGTGAACATGCACATGGTTTTGATCTTATTTATGGCATCATAGCATAAATACTCAAATTAGGATTTTTTTCTTGCTTGACTGTATTTATACCCACATGGTAATGCAAATGAGCTATGAAAGATAGCCCTGCATCCTTGTCTGGATATACTCAGTGTGCTGAGTAGTCCTAGGGCACAAGGCAGAGTAACTTTTGGGGATGTAAGAGCTAGAATCCCTTAGAGTTGAGAATTCTCCCAAACTGCAACTTTTTTTAAGGGATATGACATGTTATCGCTCCCACAGGAAGTCCCTGGTCCTGTTTTTTATTTCACAGAAGAGGCATAACCTCAGTGGACTCATAGATGAAATTGCCAAACCTAAAACAAAAATGGCCTTAAGTGTAAGTGCTTACATGTTACATTTAGCCAAGATGGTAGTATTACCAGGCATTTTTTTAACATCACTTCAGTAATTTGGTAAAAGTGCGTTTGGTCTATAATAAAACTATTCTCTATGTTTTATCTATCTTAGTTTTAAAAAAAAAAACCAAATAGAAGACATGGGAGTAATCTTTCTCACTCAACTTGTCTTTGGGGACAAGTTTTCATGTAAACTTTTCCTGCCCGGAACAGAGCATTCGCTTCAATGTCAGCATTCTCTAGCTTGAAAACACTTGGAATATATGGACTGTATGTGTGACTGCAAAACTGCTTTACAACTCCTCCTCCTATATGGATTCCAGGTATCATGTGTAGACAAAAATGTTAACATTCAAGCACTGAGATGAAGTTGATTATTTTCTTAGCAGGAATGGAGAAATAAGCTTTCAAATCTTCTCTTTTGTATGAATGTGATCAGAAGACAATACATTAGGATCAATATATTAAAAATCAGGCAAACAGGGAATGCATCAGGACTACAGCATTAGTCTGATGCAGGAAGTTATGAACTAGAAATGCCAATAATCAAGCTAATATTAGCAGTGACGTATTTAAAACCTCAGCAGCTACCCTATGTTGGAATATCGAAGTGCACAGTAAGCAAACTGAGAAGTATGACATGGATTGAAAACTATCTGAATGGTTCTGCAAGGGTCAACAGCAGCAACACAAAATCTATTTGGAGGCCAGTGCTAGTGGTTAACCCCAGAGTGAATCACTAATACTGAGTCCAGTCCTGTTTAACCTGTTTATTAGTGATCTGGATTAAGAGGTAGAAAGTTTGCAGACCAAACTGAGTGGAGTATCTGATACACCAAGGGGTTATGCTTCCATCCACAGGGACCCCAGCAGGCTGGAGAAGTGGGCTGATAGGAATCTTACAAAGTTCAACAAGCAGAAGCTCAAAGTCCTGCATGTGGGGAGGAATAGTTTCATGCACTAAAACATGATGAAGGCCATCTAGCTGGAAGCTTGACAGAAAATGACCTGAAAGTCCCAGTGGATAATGAACCAGCAACATGCCCCTGTTGCAAAAGAGGCCTAGTGGTATCCTCAGCTATATTAAGCAAAGTATTGCTGGCAGGTTGAGGGAGATGATCTTCCTCAGTACTTAGCGATGCTGAGGCTACACATGGAGATCTGGGCTCCACTGAGGGATATGGACATACTGAAGAGAGCCCAGTAAAGGGCCATGAAGACGATAAAGGTAATGGAGCATCTTCTGCATGAGGAAAGGCTGAGAGAGCTGCTATTTTCCAGCATGGGGAAAAGAAGGCACTATGAATGTACATAAATACTTGAAGGGAGGCTGCAAAGAAGTTGGAACCAGGTTCTTTCAGTAGTTCCCAGTGACAGAACCAGAGGCAATGGGAACAAATGGAAACACGGGAGTATTTTTTTTAATGCTTTATTCATTACGTATTTATTTAGTTAGTTTATTTATTTATTTTGTTTATTTTATTTTTACTGGAGGATGACCAAGCCCTGCAATAGGTTTTCCAGGGTTGTAGTGGAGGCCCAATACTAGGAGATAATGTCTAGATGTTTGGGGTTTTTTCTATCCTGGACAACTTGCTCTTAGTGGCCCTGTTTGAGCAAGGGGGCTGGACCAGATGACACTGGTCCAACACTCACTAATAAAATCGTGTTCCAATTTTTACTATTGACATTATAAATGGCTAAACTGACAGCAAACTAGATTAACAAAAAGAAATCACATGTGCTTTGGATAGACATTCATGATAACTCATTACTTTATAATCATTTAACTTCATATTTAGGTGAAGGGCACTAGCTAAATTACATTATTATTGAAGTTTAATTTCTTAAGAAATAAAGATTATCTTTTTTTTTACAAAGAGGAGGGATTAAACAGTAAAGGAGGAAGAAGAATTTAGCTTTGGTAGCCTTGTGAATTCATTATGACTATGGTATTTTTATGGGTTTTAAAACATTATAGTTGTCATACTACAGGATGGTCCTCAAAAGACCCTAAAGGAAATCACTTACACTGAAGTAATTTCTTAAGTGTTTGATCATACTAACTTCTAAGTCATACAGCAGCACATCTCAAGACTATACTCACCTTATCTTTTCATGCTGAAGGTCCTAATTGAGAGATTAAGTTTTCTATCAGTAGGAAAAATCACAGGAGAAGAAAGCAGTTTAGGGAAGACAAAATACACAGAGAAAGGACTTTTTTGGGAGTTCCCAATCCACCTGGAGTTTGAAGATATTGAAACACAAGCCTAGATTTGAAAGACTCAAAGATCTTGCAAAGTCCTGCTTTCCACATATGGTGGCAGATGTTCAATCAACAGGGCTTTCAGTTGTTATTTGAACATGCTGTGCACATAATGCTGTGACAAATCAGTGAGATATAGGTAGTGCAGAGGGTATTAAGAGGTTCTGCATTATTTTCATTAAGAGCTAAGTCGATCTCATTTTTCTATATCTGATTTTTAAATTATATTTTATTGTTATTTTTCACGGCTAAGGGGATAATTCCATGCCTCAAAAAAAGGACTGGCATTATGCAAATGAACCTGTCTGTATTGGCGCAAAAGAACTACAAAAATATTAACGGTGGATTGGAGTTGCTTTAACAGTACAATGAAAGATGAATGACTATATATCAAGTTTTAATGAATACCTGACTGAGGAAGCATATGAAAACAGCGTGAACAGAATTTAGAACAAAGAATTGTCTCAATAGGATATTAGTGATAAAAACTTGGCTGCTCAGAAATGAGACAGAGATGAAGCCTCATACTCATCAGAAGACAGTATTGCCAATGTGGACATCAAATCTTTTGTTTTTCAATTCCAACCCATCAAACTTAACGTTCCAGTTGAGTAATAAAACCAGACTTGTTTTGAAAAGCTGTCCTATGTCTTATCATAAATCTGTTGCTTATATAGGTCCCAAAGTAGCAAAGTTTGTAATAAAAGTTTTAAGTACTTTTAGAATTGCTATTGCAACCATAATGAGAAACACTGATATACAGAAGAAAGCTCACCCTGAACAATGGAGATGGGTTTATTTCCATTGTGCAGACATAGAGTTAAGTTTAATTAACTTGAGGCAGAGTTTTACCCCAAAAATATTGAATTGTCTGCTTAGCAGTGTGGAGATCATAGTTGTTTTAGTCAGAACATTGGCTATCTCTATGCTTTCAGAAAAATTATTTAGTTGTGTTCTTGGTCCAACTAATGTGAAATTACCTATGCTCCAGATTTTAAATTACTCAAACCCATGCAGTTAGGGTTGATATTTGCCAATTGGAAATAGGTGATGGATTATGCCAAGTTTTGGGCCAAGACCAGAATTTGTTTTGGAAAGTGTTAAATGGCACATGACTTTTTTCCTAAGTAACTATTCTAATATTTTAACCACATAAATGAACAGTGCCAGTGACAATGTGAATGTACCATATTACTTTAAACTAATTAATGCAGAGGTAGACCCTGCATAAGTACATACATGAAGTATCAGAGATCTGGAAACATATATGAAATGGCAGAGGTCAGACACAATGAACTGTGTCAATCTGCTCTGGTGCGGCCTCACATTGAGTACTGTGTGCAATTTCAAGCACCACGAAACAAAAAAGACTTTAAGCTATTGGCATCCAAAGGAGGACCACAAGGATGCTGAGGGGTCTGGAGGGGAATCTGTACGAGGAGTGGGTGAAGTCACTTGGCTTGTTCAGCCTGGAGAAGAGGAGGCTGAGGGCAGATCTTATTGTGGTCTTCAACATCCTCCCAAGGGAAGCGAAGAGCCAGGTATTGATCTCTTCACTCTTGTGACCAGTGACAGGACTTGAGGAAATGGCATGAAACTGAGTCAGGGGAGATTTAGGTTAGGTATCAGGAAATAGGGTGATTGGGCACTGGAACAGGCTCCCGTCTGAGTTCAGGAAGTATTTGGACAATACTCTCAGGCACATGGTGTGACTCTTGGGGATGGTCCTGTGCAGGGCTGAGTCAGACTCGATGATCCTTGGGGGTCCCTTCCAATTCAGCATATGCTGATTCTATGAATCATCTGAAAGGAAATTCATGTAATAGATTCACTCTAGATGACTTTCTCAGACTCAGTCTAGAATAAAAGACAGAGAGCTGAATAGCTGTTCAACTCATAATACAAGTTAATATTTTGGCTTTACCTACAAAGGAAAACCTTTCATAGAATATTTAATGCACCACCATGGATTTACACATTCAGACATGGAGTTAAATAAGTTATAAGCTAGTGTGAAGTGGATCTGATCTTGCTACTTCCAGTAGAGACAGATTTGATAAGAGAGGATAGAATCTGCATCACTCCTGTAAAGATTATACTGTTCATCAAGCACAGTGATTCTGCTGTAGGCTTCAGCTTCCCTTTCCACCAGACACTGATGAGATTACTTAGATACTATTCCAAAGCTTGGATTGTATTTTTTTCTAGCAGAGAAGACATTAAATATCAATTTACAGTTATATTCTGTAATTATTATAAACAAACTGAAAATGCTCATCTGCACCGAGAATGTACTGTTCAACAGTAAGAGACTTGGTCTTACAGATGGTATGCTATGGTTATGCCATAGATACTGAGACATCAGTTCTGAATGAAGGAGAAAGGGGAATCTGTGTGGTAAATATTATGCTTATAAAATTTCTGAATTAAAAAAACCCCACAATAATAACAAAGAGAAGAATTCTGCTTGAGAAATCACAGGAGAGAAATACGCTCTCCATATCTTTTGAACTTCTCCACAATACCCAAGATGTTATTTATGTTGTCTGTATCGTGTTTAATTTCATAGGAAACAGTGTGATGGACTTTACTTGAAAGTTTTCTTGAAGATCCATAAAAGTTAAACAAAAATCTGGTTTATCCTTCAGCAAGGACTTAAGCTAAAATGCATCATGAAAGACAGTGCTATTTTTTCATGTAATATCGTCTCAGCATCTTTCTTTCCTGCTACGTCCCTTGCACCTGTTTCTCCAGTGTATTCATAAATCTGCTGCTCCAGCACAGTATTGTTTATCCTTTAAAAATCTGTTGAGATTGCTGGTTTGGCAAGCTGAGGAAATAATAATAGAATAATATAATATAATAATATAATAATAATAATAATAATAATAACTTGTACCTCAGGTTGATTTTTTATGTGACAGCAGAGTAGGATAGAAATACACAGATTCTTTTTTTTCCTTGTAATCCTCATTCATAGATAAGTTGCAGTTGAAACTGTCTTCATCCTCAGAATTACCCATTAGTGTCCCCTGAAGAATATCCAGTCCCCAAGGACTGAAGGACCCTTGGGTCCTAAAGGCCTTTTGTCCTGAAGTCCCCATAGGGGGAAACTCGAGGCATAAAGCTTCCTAAAGATCTGAAGAGAGGGCAGGATGATTCTGTAATCTGAGCAGTGCAGTGTAGTGCTTGATCAACCTTTCACACTGGGACAAGCTGGGAGCAAGTGTTTCAGGGTCTGAGATCTGCAAAAGCCAGATTTGTTAAAACCTCATTTGCTGAATCTGTCTTTTCTATCATAAGATTAATTGTTTCAACTAAACAGAGAGAAACAGTGCATCATGAACCACATTACAGCTTGTTTGAAAGTTAATATGTGCAGATTTTAAACTAAACAGAATAGTTATGCTGATAATTCATTTATATATTTCCAGTGTCAGTAAAATGAAGAAACAGAGACTATCTTTTTTACACTGAAAATCAGAGTGAAAGCATTTAATTCCTACTTTGCACCCATGTGAGATATAGTACAAAGTATAGAATAGCACAAACTTGTCCCAAGTCCATATATCCTCTTTGTCCCATGAGACTTTATCAGACTTTTTACTTTCATCTTTCTATCCTCTCTGCTATAGCGAACATGGTATATTGTTATTGAGTTATTTTACTCCTGTGAACAAAAGCAGCATTCCCTTTCCCCCACCTCTTTTGTTGACTACAGAGCAGTTAAAGATCGCTAGTGAAACCTAGGTAGGATTCATTTTCAGATTAAGCTGTCTAAATGTCAGTGCCTGCATATTAGTCACATGGATCCTGAATCTTGGCCACATTGTAGTCAAAATACAATACAGTAGAGGAGCCTATGGAATAATTATGGTGACAAGCACAAGGTGTATGACTCAGCAACTTAAATATACTGCAGTGGGTTAAGGTGTCCAAGTTATCCGTATGGTGTTGGCAGGCACAACACAAGATGCAGGAAGAACTTGCATACTTTTGTAGTGTCAGCTGGATGTCAGGCAGGATCAGAGAACAACTTCAACAGCACCAGATGACAGTGTTCACACAGCTGAATTGAGCCCCACTGAATACGATACCAAATGAGAAAAACTGTTCTCACATAGGCATCATTGCATGAGAACCCTACTTATCAGTGTCTTGATCTAAGCCTTGGTAGGCTGTGTGATAAAACTTCATCTCCACAACCACAGAGGAGCATAGACAGACAATGGTAGATGGAGGAACCCAAATAATTGGTTACTATATCAATCAACAATCAGCTCTTAAAGTTCCATCTCCACAGGACCTGATAAGCACAAGTGCACCATGACAGGCAGGAAGACAAATTAAGAACTCAGAGGAAAGGACATCATCAAAGGAAGAAACAAAGGCAGGAAAAGGGATGAATTTAGCTGATTTAGGGAGAAACAACTATGGGAGAACAGAGGGTATAAAAAGTTCTAGCCACATGCAAATAACTGTTGATCAGTGCACTTTTTTTGGCCATATTCTGTGACTGATCAGCACAGTCCATCCTATCTTCTTACTAAACTCCTAACTCTTTTCCTGCGTAAGGGACACACACACACTGTGTGTGTGCACAAATGTATGGGGATCTAAGTGCAAGCAACTGGAGTCAGACCATGCGTTGGAAAGCTCACATGTCTGTGGTGCAAGCAACAAAAAGGAGTGTAGATCTGGGTGCCAGCAGCTGGGCTGGAACTCTTGGCTAACGGGACCTTATGCCTGGGTGACAGAGACTGGAGTGACCAAAGTGAAATCAAGTGCCAGCCACTAGAGTTGGACATGAAGTCAGAGGCCCATGCATCCATGGTGCCAGCACAAGGAGAGGGTGTTGGTGAGGGATTGTCTGTTATCATTAGCAAAAAATAATCCAAACTGTCCTATAAGTAGATGTTGTGCTCTGGGAGCCAAGAGTGTCTAAAAGCAGGACCATGGGCTGTTTCCTTCAGGGGACCAGGGAAGTTCCAGAGAGTTCTGGATGCATGTGTGTGCATAAACATGTATTCTTACCAGTGGACATCTATCCATCTCAGTGAGAAGGGAGTAGAATGACCCCATTGGTTCTGTTTGTTCTTGTGAGTGCTCTGAGTGTCTGTCTGTGATCTGTGTGGCTGGCCATGTATATAACTATATTTATGGTGTATATGCATTCTCTGTGTGCCTGTGTCCACATCTTCAGCCTTGCTACTGGATGAATCTGGAGGCATGGAGATGCAGCAGTCTCACCTCTTCTGGTATGTCAAATCCCATAGCATGTGGGTTAGATTTTCATTATTTGTACTGTGAGGGTTTTTATTTATTTTGTGGTGGGGTTTTTCGGGGTGCTTTTTGTTTGGGTTTTTTTGACTGTTTGTTTTGTTTTGTTTTGTTTTCCCACTAGGCTTGTAGTCTGTCTCACAGGCATGTGCATTAGTAGGTTGTAGGCAGCTGGATGAATGTAGAGCAAGAGCACCACTATCTCTCCCCAAAAAAGTATAGGCAAGTATCCCCCACTCACAGGAAGAGGGATGTGCATCCACATGCCCTGTGGACCGTGTGTGTGTACACGAAACTGTAGATATATGTGGGAATTAGAATGCTTTGGTATTAGTTATAAAAAAGTGCTTAGAAATATATAGGAGTATACTGACATTTCTTAAGTGCCCAGTACCAAATCAATGGCTGACATTGATTTTGAATGTATGGTTTACTGTTCAACAGTTGAGTGTCATTAATTAATCAATAAACTATTTTAATGCCTGATTTGATTTAAACCATGTGCAACAAACGGTTTTCCCCTGTGACACATTCCAGCAAGCTCTTTATGGATCACCAAAACTCTTGACCAAGTCAGAACAGTGCCACAATTTGGCAGATACTATTAAGAGCAGGTCACATCGGCAAATTTTTCATGAAAGAACTTCAGGTTATCCCAAAGCAATATCAGCAGCTTGCAGAGATTAAATTATTGCAATAGGAATACAGAGGTTTCTTTTGCAACTGTCTGGAAAGCAATCGTCCACAAAACAAATCTACCACAAACAGAGATGGCACCCTATGACAGGTCTAAAAAGTCCACCTCAGTTTCTATCTGACTCTTAAATCAGTAGTGAGAGACCTCATTGCAGCCTTTCAGTATTAAAGGTGCCTATAAGAAAGATGGAGACAGACTTAACAGGGCCTGTTACCATAGGATAAGGGGTAATTGTTTTAAACTGAAATAGAGTAGATTTAGACTAGATATAAGGAAGAAATATTTTATGATGAGAGTGATGAAACACTGAAACAGATTGCCTAGAGAAGTGGTGAATGTGCTATCCCTGGAAACTTTCAAGGTCAGGTTGGACAGGGCTCTGAGCAAACCTGATTGAGTTGAGGATGTCCCTGCTTACTGCAAGGGAGTTAGACTAGATGGCCCTTAAAAGTCCCTTCCAACCCAAACCATTCTACGATTTTGTGATTCTATGATACAGTATTCCCTCCCTTCCCTCCTCTCCCCTCACCCTCCTCTTCTCTCCCCTAACTTCCCCTAGTTTTCAGTGCTGTATTTATTATTTCAACAGAGCTATTAGTATAAATTCTTGCACAAGGCTCTCTCCCTTTTGTCCAAAATACTGTAAAGTAGTTTAACAATCTGGCTTTAACTCAAATACAAAATGGGATTTGACTCCTACAAAGGCTAAGAACTACAAAGGATGAACTATTTGACTTTTGAGTGAAGGTATTTAGCAATATATTATAGTATGTTGAAAAGAAGAATCAGAAAGCTAAAAGGTCTTCTTCAAAAAACAATTACTTTCCTTACTATTTTAAAGTCAAAGGTAATATGATTTCTGTGTATTAAAGTGTTTTCTTTTTAGTGAATGTATTCTTTTATTAAAGAATTTTAAAAATTCGAAGATGAAAACAAACTATTTTTCTAATTAAAGTGACAGATTTTCACAAAAGAGTACACACCTCACAAAATGTATTAAACAAAAGATATTACATTGGAAAAAAATAATGGTAACTCTCCCCATCTCTTTCAACAACACTTGAACATTATGTTTCCTTTTAGAAATGTCCATCTATAATTTTGTAGGGGCCATCTCTCATAATATGATGTGCCTTCCAAATAAGAATGACCTTCTGCACTGATATGGTTTGAAGCTGGCTCCCTGCCAAGTCTCCAAACCTTACCACCAGAGTTCCCCCCCCCCCCCTCAAACCTCAGGGAGAAGAGGGAGAAAAAAAAACGAAAGAAAACCCGAAACGAGAGAGAGACAACCAAAGTGAGATATATAAATATATTTACACTTATATACAATTAAAAATAAGGGAAAGGGAAGGGGGAAGGGAAAAGGAACAAAACCAAAATATTATGTATATAAATATCCCAATTAGCAGCCCAAGATCTATCCACTAAAAGAGTTAGCAAAGAAATAGCTCACTACTCTCCTGGGACAACCGAGGGTCGCTCCGGAACGATCACCGGCAACCTCTGTCTCCCAAGGTCGACAAGGCCCAACCAGGCCTCGCTCCCCAACACGGCAGACTCAACAGCAGGGAACCTGCACCTCCAAGCCGCCGGAAGGAAAGAGAACGAAAGCCTCTCCTCCTTTCTTCTTATAATCTGGTTTACGTAAAAATCGTAGGGAATACTGGGTAAATCTGGACCCTTCCTTGGTTACAAACTAGTCACCAAGGAAGGCCTAGCCCAAACCACCACATGCACAAAAAGCTCACATTATGTATTGATGCCACATTAGGAGGCCCTATTGCCAAGCTGTCGGGAAAACTAATAAAATAGCTAATACAGTACACTTTCAGAAATATTGTCTTAGAGTACAAATGTTAAGGAATTTTCAGCTCAGTAAGGAAAGGAATTAGCCTTTTTTTAAAATCATTTTCTGTTGCTAAAATAAGAAATCCAAGGAAGTAATAGTCTTATTAACGTAGATTAGAGGAGAAAAAATATTTATGCTGGAGTAAACTACAACAGAGTTCTCTGCATTCAAAGTTAAATTCAACAAATTTAACTAGTTAAAAGTTTTATAACTTAAACAAATATTTTCAACTGTCAACAACTTTAATAACATTACAGAATAGCAAAAAGTCCCATACTTGTGATGCACTAAGTAACTTCATTTCTCACTGAAGGTAGAGGAGGTAATGACACTCAAAAAATTTACAAATTCCACTTCTAATACAAAGGTAGCAGCATGAACCCCTAAAAAAAGATTATTTTTATGTCTATAATCACAGAAGTTTCATACAAGTTCTACACAATTTTGTCTTACAATTTGAATGAGTGTTTGTATATCTTAATTTAAATTTACTCATTTGGATCTAATTCTAGTTAAAAACCTCCTTTCTTTAATTCTGGATTAAAGCTCAACTCTGCAATAATCATTCTAAGTCAGTCAATAACATTAATTCTTGGATCAGATTCACTGATACTCCACAGCAAATTTTTAATGGTTCAGTGCAAAGAAGTCATAAAGCTGATTCAGTAAGTTCCTAAAGATTCCCTATAGAGCTACTGTAATGGTGTATGTTTTGGGTTTATGCCCAGAGAAGGTTCCCTCACAAAATGGGGTTAGTCAAAGATCTCTTGCTGCCAGAATAAGCCCAAAGGCTGTGAGTAAAAGTATAAATAGAAATAACCTTAAGGTAGGTGACATTATATTTATGGCTGGACTGAACTACAGCCAAATCTCACTTCTGAGAAAATGAGATAGACATCCAGTTACCCCTCAGGCTCAATAAAACAAGGTTAACAGATCTTGTCACGTAAAGAGATATGATCATTTCAGTATTCTTTTAAATTATGTGGGAACTTAGCAGAACTGAAATGGGCAAAACATGCTTACCACAATGAATCTAAGGTCTAATTTTTAAAATCTTAGTAAGACATCCAAAATGCTTATAACTCCTAAAAGTGTATAGCTGCTACTGGTATTTATCCTCAAAAATAAAAGATAAGTAAATTCATTCATTCATGTCTTAACCATATTAATATTTTCTTTGAAATGTAAATATAAGTGTAAAAAATATCACTTCTGGCTTCACTGATTTACATTTTCACTTAGTAGATTTCAAAGAGCTTTTTGCCTGCTCCCATTTCCTTCTATGTCCATCAATATTTCCAGTAGCAGATTTGAGAATATTAGTCTGGTGGATTCTATTTTCTTTTATTCTAGCTCTTTAATTTTTGTAATGTTACTTTTTGTCTGAACTGTCCCAGTTCATACTGTCCAAAGTTTATTGAACTTTGACTATATTTTTAGCATTTTCTTTTCTAGTTTATGAATCATTCAACTACTGCTCTTAACATTTTATATATATACAAATACACATTTACACATGAATATAAACGCAGACATAAATATATACTTATTTCTATAGATTTGAATTAAATTCTACTTTTCATACATATGAGATGGAAGACTCACTCTATCTTCATTTCTGTGACATACCTAAGCTAAAACTTTAAATTCCATCTGTAATAATGGAGAAAGATAAACACTTCCACAAAACTACTGTTCAATTTAAGTTAAAATGTCAAGAAATAATAGTTAATACAAGCAAAAAATCAGGTTTTTCAAGTTTTGATAAGTAGCCTCCCCTGCAAATTTATGCTTGTGATTAATTTCCCCAATTTACAAGAAATCTATTTATATGTGATAAGAATCTTCCCTTCTGAACTGGAACACTTTCTCTTGTTTTCTTAATAGAACAGTTCATGCAAGCTCCTTCCTCTCAGCTGAGAGACTGTAAATTTCTTGTAACTGAATATTTTATTGTTTTGAAGTGTTATTTGCAATTGGTGACTGATGTTTCTTTTTATGTGTTTTTTTTTAATTTGTTTTTTTCTTCCAGATGTTAAACTGCGTTTTGATTCAGCTCTCACTGGCCTGTACTTTGAATGAAAAGTTCTAATTACTGTGAATTTTAAAAACCCTTCTAGTGTGTCAGTTTCAAAGCCATGAAGCACAGAAAAAGTGTTATCATCTTGTTTCTTGTTCTTGTTCTTTTCTTTTTCAAAAAGGAAATTGTTTAGAAGAGGGAAAACTAGACTATTCAAAGTAGCTTCAGATGGTGGCATAGTCGATATCAACATCCATGTGCAGGGAAGAGATATATTGCCAACTCAGATGTTTTGTTCTAAGAATACTGATAAAATCTGCTGAAAATGTTGCAATATTATTGATAGTACTCTGGGGAACTGGAAAGTTCCACCAACTATGTAAACTGCTGTAGGCACACAGAGATCATGCTACTAGATCAAACCATTGAATCAACAGCCCAACTGTAACAGATGGTAGGAAACCTGAAGTGGACTAAAGTCGAGTGACCAAACAGATAAATTTCAAAAATAAATTTATCCTTTAATACCAGATAGTTTATAGCTGTAACTTGTCCTCATTAACACAACCAGTCTTGTTATTTCACTTGTTTAGCAAGAGATGAAGGTTGTCTGCTTGAGACAGAAATGCCCTGCCCCAGAGCAGCAAGGGGCTCTGGGCTCAGCCTCTTGCAGGACTATGAATAGGTAATTTTCCAGAATTATGACATGAGATGGAAAAAAAGGAAATGATTTTCCTTTGGGATTAAATAATGATATATATTTTCCTCTGAAAAGGCACGTTGAATTATCCTGGATAAACTAGTATTCTGACCAACTTAGTCTACCTGTTCTTTTACTGTTTAGAAATATGGAACAAGATTGGATCTGCAGTGGCATAATTTTTCACATTGCCGTGACTGCTTTGTGCCGTATCTTGTTATTATCATGTTCTTCATTAAGTTACATTAGTCATCTGTTTCTGAACCAGCCTGTTGGGTTCTACTAAATAATTTCTCAATTTCTCCCTATAGAAATTCAATCAAAAAATATGTTTTCATTACCTTAGAAAGAAATCTGATGTTTAATCAGAAATAACTAATCTTGAATTTGGTAAGACTCTTTGATTATACAAAGGACAAACCTCTCCTTTGGTTCAAAATAAACTGGTCTCTGCCTGACAGTGATGAAGACAGTGCCTTTCCCTCTTTATCCTCTCACAGTGGTGAGATACTGTTATTAACGGTGAGATACTACTATTAACTGTTAGTTACAAGCAGTTTTACTCTGAAATAGATGGGAGTCAGAGATCCCTTCTGCCTTTGGTAATGTTGTTTCATAATTATTCAACTGAGTATTTTGCAATTGCTGAGGAATACCTTTAGTGCCAGTAGCTCGGTGTGCAGCTGCAGTGTGAGCTGCAGGTTGAGCTCTGGGTGTTAGGAGCCTGAGACAAGAGGCCAGGAGCTGGTACCAACCCTTTGCAGAACAAAGGGACCTGTGGCACCAACCAGGTGACTGAACACCCAAAGACACAGCAGGAGCCGAGGACTCAGCTAGAAGACAACGGATTTTCATGCACACAGACTGTGAGAGTATAAAAGCACAGAAAGGCCTTTGTTCAAGGTCCCTCCCCAGAGGCATCAGCTCAAGCTGTTTCTGTGTCACTGTGCCATGAATAAATTGCCTTACAGAACAAGACATCTGAGACTCTGTTATGGGAAACCTGGGGTGAAGCTGGTGAGGAAACCTGGTCTGGCTGTGTGAGTGTGGGCTGTGTAGGGAGTCAAGTGGGGCACCTGTTGGCTCACTGGAGCCACTGGCTGCAAAGGGGCCTCGGTCTCAGCAGTAAAGGTCTCTGGTGGTGGGAGTGTGACTGCCAGAGTGGCTCCTGGATGGTCAAAGAAGTTTCCTTAACACAGCATCATCTAAAATTACAGTGAGCTTTTATGACCTACATAATTTGTGATCTACACGCTTACTTTGTTGGGAAATTTGTCAAGGAGAAAAGGATCTCCAAACCAAGACAATTAATCTTCTGGTAAAGTCAGTCTGTTCCTCTCCTGTATAGGTGTCCTCAGACTCTTCTCATCATTACTAAATATGTGAGCTGGTTTAGGATTATTCTTATTTTCGAATCATGCATAAATCTTAAGCCAATCTGCAGATCCTCTGCTCTCTGAGGTAAAGTGCTTCCTGCTAGTCCTTCTAGTGTTTTTCATTCACATGGTAGTGGATTCGTTACCATATTTCCCAGGGAACATTTACAGACTGATAGGCACCCTCTCAACAATTGCAATGATTTTTAGGGAAATTAAACTTTGAGTTGATCTTGCTTTATAGCACCATTTAAGCTTTCTTTGTTTTAATCAGTCTTCCAAGAAAGGAGGGAATTAAGACAGGTGACTGTTTTTAATTCGCAAAATAGCGCTTAGATACTCACCTCCTGTAGTTCAAAAAAAAGAAACAGGTATTTTGAAGACAGAGTCACTTTGACTAAAGGAACAATCCAAGACTGCTGAATGTGCCTCACTGGTAATTTCAACAACTGGAAGCCTAGGCTGTCTTACAAATGTGAAACTAGCTAACATTTGTCATGCTATGTTTCATTCTAGTTTAATTTGTTGTATTTCAGCATTATACATCACTGCAGATGATTTTGAGCTATAAAGTAATGTGCAATGATTTGAAATTATTTGGGAAGGGATTTTATAGTAAAAACTTGTTTCTTTCTGTCACACAATGTTACACAATATGAAAATGTGAAGTACATTAATGCTGAAAAACCAATATAGTATTTTCTGCAGCTCAGGCATACAGCTAGAGCAGAGCCTTAGGCCACCTTCAAGGAATATTTGCCTCAGGCATTTCTCATGTTATTGTCTGCTGTTTGACAATGAGCGGTTCAATGCCTGATTGTCATGAAAAATTGTAAGTATTGTAATTACTTAAATTCTTTATATCCTTTCTTTTGCATTTGAAAAGCATTACTGAATTTATTCAGCTGAAAGGAAAAGACTAGAGCAGTTGTTAACAAAACCAAAACATAAAGCCTAGTTTTTCACCTAAACTGTTTCTTGAACTAAACTCTTGACCAGTATTGGTGTTGAAAGTGTTAACAATTTGTCCTCTTTAAAAATCATAGGAAGATAAAATTAATGTTAAAACTGTTCCTTAACAATGTTCAAACACACACAAAAATTTACTGACATCTTTTCATCCTAAGAAAATATTAATTAGAAAACATATATTTATATAAATATAAAGCTACTATAAAACAAGTTAGATCTAAATTTATATGACCTGCACATTTTGAATTAGATTTGAAAGTTCATTGCTGCAAAATCAGTATTGCATATGATTTATGTGATATGGACTATTTTGATCTATTATTTTAAAAAGGAAAAGTAAAGATTTTAAATTTGAAAAAGGAAGAATATCCTTTACATTTCCAGTCAACCTGAATGTAAATGGTTTGCTTTGCTGGATGCTATGATATGGTAAAGCTGCCTACTTTTCTATAGCTTTTCTAAATGAAGCATAATTTCAAATACTGTGTACCATTTTGAATATAATTACAAAATTGTGGAATGAAGGTTTGAAAAAAATATATTAAAGGACAAGAGGGTTGATTTGCATATTGTGCTGTCAAAGGAACTCAAAATTTAAATGGTTGTAAAGAAAACAATGTAAATGCATTTAATTAAAAGATTCATGTGTTAGGATAGTAAAAGAATATGTATTTTATCTAGGATTATTTAGCATCTTGGTTTTTAGGAAAATAAATTAAGAAAACAAAGAAGTTGTTTGTTTGTTTGTTTGTTTGTTTCTAAATTGAGAGATAGTGAAAACATAGCTAAGACAGAAAAATACAAACCCACAGATTAGAAAGAATTGCTTATTACACTAGAGAGAAGAAGTCCTGAATGATATTGCATCTTTATTTGTAGCACTGGTATTCAATTTAAAGAGATAATTTGGAGAAGATAAAGACTAAAAGAAAATAAGAGATGATGGTTTGCTGGAAACTTGACTATGAATCTGCAGTCAGGCCTGCACCACATACCCAGTAATGTTCCTCATAAAACTAGCAATGAAAAATTCTTTAACATACACCATTATGTTACCATTGTGTTACCAGATAAAATTCTCAGATAAAAATACTACCATGGATCCTATGACTGTTACAAAGAGAATAATAGTGATAAATCAAAAGGAACCAAGAAATAAATTGCAAAATGGTCATGAATTTGTGCAGAGACATAATTGAGGGTAGGCAGGAAGGAGACATGAGTAGCACAACATTTATAATTAATAATCTTATAGTAAATAAGGTTACTGATTAATACTTTTTCCATGATTCCATGAAAGTCTAATGCCAATTTTTGCTCTGATATGATATGAATATCATATCAAACACCTTGATGAATTCAGTTATTACATGGACACTGAATAGATAGCGGAAGAAGAGAAACTTTCAGAAATGAAAGACGCTTACTCAGCATGACGATATATTTCTGGAAATAAAGATATTGAAAAAAGAGATAGTGAAGAAATCTTTTATGACTGGTTGATGTCTTTGGAGATGGTAGAGACTCTGAAAGAAAACTGCAGCATGTATTTGGAGGATCTCTATACAGACTGTTCAAAATTCCAAGAGCAGGAATTAGGGAACAAACATGCAATATTATTAGGAAGATGAAACGAATGAATGATTAGATTATTACCCTACAAATGGTTAGGTATCTCTAGAAGACTTGTAGGTGCTTTTAAAAATCCAATGCCTCGTACCTAATCAGTATTTCAAGCATTAATCAGAGGGAGGACCTGTCACTGATTCGCTTTACGCAAAAGGCTCATTACAGAGGATGATTGTAATATCAGAACTACCACTGAGATGTACCAGACTAAAATCTGAAGTGTCTTGTCTGCTAGAGCAAGAAATCAAAGCCTGTGATTTCATTAATCTATATTATTAACTTTTTGTTCTAACTGCAAGTGGTTTTGTACTAGAAATATAAACATAATGGGGGAATATTTTGTTAGAAGTAGATTTCATAAAAATGTACTCCCTCTCACACAATTTAAACATTTTAAATAACTTTAACATGTATTTTAAGATATTAAGTTTTTTCTATGAGGTCCATTTATTCTTTTGAAAACTTGGTAAAGGTGTATCTAGCCATTCTTGGTACAAGACCCACAGAAAACTCTGGTGGTTTTATTTTATATTTTATGTGTATTTTTTTCAGTGTCCTATGCAATACAATATATAAGGATTCCTAGAAATACAGAGGATTCCACTCTCCTTGTCAAATGCCACAACAGTAAATGAACAGCTAATTTTCTTCTTATTTTCTTTCAGCCCAACTTCAACTCTCTTTTACAATTATGTCTCATCTAAATTAAAAGATAAGAGTTTAAATATAAAGTTCTTTTCACTATAATCGGAATGTTCGTATATAGGGTGTGACTGGCATGGGATGGAATTAACTTTCTCCACAGCAATGCTTATAGTGCTGTGCTTTGTAGCCAGGATTGATATCACACGTGTGTTTCTGTTATTCCTGAGCAGTGCTCATATAGTAACAAGATTGTCTCTCCTACCATTCCTCACTCCGGCTCCAAAGTCATGTGGGCTGGTTGTGAGCAAGACCTTGGCAGGAGACTTATCCAGGATTGCTGATCCAAACTGATCAAAAGGTTATTCCATGTCATACGATGTTGTTTTCAGCAACAAAAGCTAAGAGAAAGGAGGAGGAGGGAGGTATCTGTTATTAAGGTGTTCATATTCAGAAGTAACTGCTACAAATGCTGAGGCCCTATTTCCCAGGAAGTGACTGGACATTACCTGCTCTTGGGAAGTACAGAATAATTTTTTTTGTTTTCCTTTGCTTCCATGTGTGACCTTTGCTCTTCTTCATTAAACTGACTTTATTTTGATGCACAAGATTTTCATTTTATTTTTTTCCCCGTCCTGCTCAGGAGGAGACCCCTATAGTGGCTTCTTGGGCACCTGGTAGCCATTCAAGGTCAGCCCGTCACAGTCCTTGACCAAGGTGGAGTAGTTGAAAATTTGAGACAAGGACAATAATTGGGAGAGGTAACAGGCAAAACATGAATTGAACGCTCCCAGAGAGCAGAATAGTTGTGGGGACTTTTTTTTTCTTTGTGATTATGATGAACAGACAAGGGGTGAAATGTGTGTAACTTGTCCATCTTTGTTGTTGTGATGATGTTATTTTGACTTCGGTGTAGGAAATTATTTTTGGTAATCTTACATAATTTCCATGGCAATGTTTTTGCTAGTGCAGACATTATAAGAGGGGCTTTTGTGAGAAGACATCAGAAGCTGCCTCCATGTCAGATAACAAATTCCCTCTGGCTCCAAGACAGCCTTACTGCTGGCAAAAGATGAGCCTATCAATAATGTTGGTAATGCCTCTGTGGTAACATATCTAGAAAGGGTAAAAAACAGGAGAAAGCAGTGGGAAAATTTGAGAGAAATGGTCCTGCAGACGCCAAAGTCAGGGAAGAAGAATAGAGAAGAGGTGCTACAGGAGCTGGAGTAGATATTGCCCTGTAGCCCATGGAGCAGACTATAGCGAGGGAGGGTGTTCAGCTGTCATCCATGGAGGTCCATGGTGGAGCATATATCCACTTCCAGCCTATGGAAGACCACATGCTGGAGCAGGTGCATGTGCCTAAAGGACACTGTGACCCCATGGAAAAAACAGAGCAGGTGTCATTACAGGACGTGGGAACCCTTTGGGGACCCAGTGTGTTCCTGAAGGACTCTACCACATTGAAAGAACCCATGCTAGAGCAGTTCATGAAGAACTGCAGCCCGTGGGAGGGACTCACGGTGCAGAAGTACATGGAAGACTCTCTCCCATGGGTTGGGGTGTCACACTGGAGCAGGGAAAGAGTGTGAAGAGGAAGAAGGAGCAAAAAAAAATGTGTGATGAACTGACCATGACCCCCATTCCCAGTTCCCCCTACACTGCTCAGGGGAGAGGGAAGAGGTAAATGAGTCAGGAGTGAAGTTGATACTGGGAAGAAGTGGGAGGGAGGGAATTTGGCTTTAGATTTGTTCTTATTTTTCACTATCTAAAATAAAATTGTGCTAATGCTTTCTTAACTATTTTACCCCATATTTGCTTTATTTTTACATATATATTCTTAGATGAGCTATCATTAGACAAATGATGACTGTGCATATGCAAATACTGACAGCTCACGTTGCAAAGAAGAGTGAAGGTATAAGAATACATGAGAAACATACCTCACAGTTTGTGATTTCATATGCTGAACTGAATCTTCACCTGCTTTAAATCAGCTCATAAAAGGCTATGTTGCAAATCTTTGAACTTCTCTGACTTACTACTCACATATACCTGTCTTAATCACACCAATGGTTCATGACCAACTGAAAGACCAAACTGTGTGACAAGTAAATCTATTTTTCACACTTATTTTGACATGTTAGTAATTATATTCTTATAAATTTAATAGATAGCCAAGAATTTAAAAAAAAAAGTCCTCAGCTTTTTACAGAAAAAAGTAACAAGAATACATATATATTACAATAATGCATCTGAGCAGTTTTTGAAGAGGTAGGCTATACAATTACTGTATCATAAGAGTAAAAATGATGTGAAGGAATTAGAAACAACTCTCATGGCCATAGGGGACATTATTCACACAGAAATATTTTCAAGGCTATAACTACTGTGCAGAAACAGAGTCTGAATATTCAATTTGAACTGCTATTCCATCACTTCTGTCAAAAGACTAGGTATATTAGCCTGATGGTATACATTTTATGTAGCATCATTTCAAATGCTGCAACTGATCTAAAACATTTGGAAGTGGTTTTGAAGTTCTTAAGCGATTGAGAACACACCAATTCTGGCAGATGTAGAGTTGTTCGCTGTTTATCATAGCACTGATGCCACACAGAATTAATAACACTTATAATTTTTGTTATCTGCAATGCAATATTTCTTCATTGTAGCCTGTAATTTTGTTGCAGTGGCTAATGTTGTCTTTCTTTTTGTTCAATAGTTGGATAAGGCTCTATCAGTAAAAGAATATGGTAGCCTTCAAATGGAAAAAACCGGCAAAGCTCCAAGTAAACAAATGAATAAAAAAAAAAATCTCAAGGTAAGGTACTGGTTTTATGTTGGCTTATTCCCTCATTGACTTAATTTTCAATAGACTCACTGCACTTCAGACTGGAGAAGTATTACAATTGCTGTAGCCAAGTATAATGTCACACCCATATCAGTAGAATGACATAGATTTACAAAGGTAAGGATTCACTTTTGATCATATTTCTGTTGCTACAAGCTTAGGTTATTAGCCATAACCTAATACAAACTCCTGTATTCCTTAGAAATACTTAAAGTCACCTCATCATGGACTGCTCCTATCTGCTTTTTGTCAACCTATGAGAACGAAGAATCTCTGACAACATGTTTCATCACCATGCAAAATGAAATTTGCTATTTCTGTTTCCCAATGTGAACCTAAGAGCTGTCAAACTGTATTCCTATCCTTGCTTCTTTTATCTATTTATTTGCACTGGGACAGACAAAAACAGTTACAGAGAGCACAGGAGAGAAAAGCTAGGAGAGAAGGAATCACAAATGGAGTTAATATTTGAAAAATTAATTATCTTTTCTTAAGAGATGGGTAAACTGAATTAAAAAACAAAGATGTATCTTTCATCATTAAAATTTTACTTTTAGAATTAAAATCAGAATTCACATTTTCCTTCCTGTTCCTGACCATTTTCCTGTTCAGCTTCTGAACAGGAGTCATAAAATCATGGAATATTCTGACTTGAAAGGGACCCACCAGGTACATTAATTCCAATTGCTGACCCTGCACAGGACACTCCAAGAATCACACTAAGTGTCTGTGTCTGAGAGCATTGTCCAAATGCTGCTGTGACCAATTCCCTGGGGAGCCTGTTCCAGTGTCCAAACACACTCTGGCTGTAAAACCTTTTCCTGATATCCAACCTAAACCTCCTCCAACTCAGTTTCATGTTATTTCCTTGAGACCTGTCACTTGTTATGAGGCTGCAGAGATCAGTATCTTCCCCTCTGCTTCCCTTCAAGAGGATGTTGAAGACCACCATGAGGTCTCCTCTCAGTCTCCTCTTCTCCAGACTGAACAAACCAAGTGACCTCAGCTGCTCCTCATACAGTTTCCCCTCCAGACCCTTCACCATCCTCGTGACCCTCCTTTGAATGGTCTCTAATAGCTTAATGTCTTTTTTATATTGTGGTACCCAAAAACACAGTACTTGAGGTGAGGCCACACCAGAGCAGAGTGGAGTGCGACAATTGCCTCCTTTGACTGGCTGACAATGCTGTGCTTAATGCACCCCATTCTCTAGGCTTTTGAAAGCAGAGAGGAAACTAAGGCAGCAAAAATGCAACTGATGTAAAAGACCTTTGCCTCTTTCCCCTGCTTTCTCTACAGACCGATTCAGAAGTGGAGTAGAGAAGGAGGCAGAGAGCAGTCATATTTCAGTTTTTACTTGTGAAGAGAGATGTTACAGATTGTACATAAGGCAAGAGAAGTAGCAAAAAAGGGATTATTTAAAATAGAACTTAGATGAAAATACATCATAAATATACTTCAATATATCTTACTTTCTCTGCTTCTACGAAAATAAATATCTCAGACTTACCGTGGAATCTTCCCCCTCCTGCCCTGCACTTTTGACATGTACAGGCTGCCATTAACAACAGAGTATTAAAAGAAAAGCTGTGAGAAGTGTTGGTGAAAAAAAAAAAGAGTTGTTGAGGGAAGCATAGGAAGCAGTGACACTACAGTGTGAAACAGGAGCTGGTAGTGATTCCAGGCTAAAAGAATTCACTGTCACCACTAGCTGATTCAATCTCTATCTTCCTTCTGACTTTCAAGATGCAGCAGCCTTAAGAAACTACAGGAATTTGTAAGGACTGCATTTGTGAAGTCATAGTATGAGGTGAAGACTGGTGGAGCTGGAACAGGGACTTGGAAAGGAAAGGAATGATATGGAGGGAATAAGTTCTAGGCATCAAAACAACATGCTCTGTCATTACTTAGAATACGGTGTTGTATTAAGACGGGAAAGAAGCAAGGAAAACTATAGAGACAAAGCGTAACAGTTTCTAGACAGGCTATGACTAAGTTCCTGTCTTTATAGCAATAATTTTAAACCCTTACTAATATGTCATAATAATTTCTTTTTTAGGATACTTTGATTTAAAAATTAAAAAGTATCATTTCTCCCCCACACATAAAAAAAAAATACTTTAATAGGAAACTAAGAATGAATATGTTCCAAACATGTATACTTGAAAAAGAGTTATTGCAAGAATCATTGAAGGTCCTGGTTGCTCAAGCTACTAGTTGCCCCATTGTGTCCTCCACGGCTAAAATAAGTCTTCACTTGCAGTTGCAGGCCCATGAGTTTCAGAGTTGACAATGAGCTTAGGAGAGAGGGGAGAGGAAGATGTGGGAATATGGACAGTCAAATCATAATTCTGCCCTATCATGAATCCTAGCAATGCTATTCTGTAATGAATAATAAATACCATACCTGAATCCAGACTGGATGCAGATTTTTTTGCCTGTCAGGAAATAAAAAGTTGCTGAGCCAAAACACAGTCTACAGAAACAGAAAACCTTTTTCTAGGTGGACAAACTGTGTGTCCAGAATACTCAAATTAAAGATAAGTTTTACATTTAAAATAAGTAGTCCGTGACTACAATGAAATTTGAAAGAATTTGAAAACAGTGACTTGTGCCAAATGTGTTTTAGGATAAATGAGTATTTTATAATTTCTTTAAGTGGAACATTTCAATGTCAGTATGTTCCCTTTTGAAATGGAACAGAACATTTTGATGGCTCAATTTAAAATTATTTTCTTCTGTGAAATGTACTTCACATTATACAAAAGAGCAGAATTAAACATAATTGATCATCTTTTACGTAAATGCATTCTTTTTTATTAACAATAATTATTTTACATACACTGTGAAAATCCAATAAAATTGGGTTTTTTTATAATATACAGAGAAAAAAAAATTGAGCCCACAGAGTTTTATAAAAAAGGGAAAACTGTTTTCTGTTTGTTTCAAATTTATAAAAAATAGTCATAATAACCCAGAGCAATTCTTTACAGCTGTTACATTCTACAACATTCAAGGAACACCATGGAGCCTAGTTAGTTCTTCAAGCCTTTGATCACAGAGTAAGTAACACCAGTTTCCAAGAGCTACCCAGAAAAATAAAAACACTAAAATAAAAACACAACCTCAAGGAACAAGTGTGCTGGCACAAAATTTATCCTGGGGCAATCAACTGCATAAATGTAGCTAAAAATGTGCCATCTGTGAAGGAGTTTGTCCAGTGGAATCAGCAGCATTTCTCTTACAAAACACACAATTGCTTCAAGATGTGATTGTAGGCAGGTAAATTCAGGATAAATGAAGCAGTTGCCAGCCTGTTATCTTGAAATGTCTGAAATGGTGACTACATTTTGTGTGGGAGGGTTTACTACAGAAGCCGTAACACAAAGAAGCTTCTCGATGCTTATTCCAGTGTTCAAGTGACTTGTTTACTCCTGAACAGATGGTAGTGCAACCACAGTGCACATCAGCTGACACCTTTATTGCCCTAATAAGTAACAGGAAGAATCACCAACTGGTTTCTATCTTGTTAACACAGCGGGATGTGCAGGCTACAGTAAATGCCGCTAAGTGTCAAAGATATCAAACTAGATGGATCCACCAGGAGTGCAGCAAACTAATCTTTCTGGTTGTGTTGTCAGAGCCCTGGACTCCTTTGCATCGCTACTGGATAAAAAAGGAGTATGTTTATCTCCTTACAGGTCTACTGATCCGCAGCATTTTTTATATTTACATCTCTTAAAAGTAGCCTTGATTTTTTTTTTCCTGATTTTTCTTTGCTTTTACAGGGTTATATAGTATAAATGACTGAACTGGGGATCACAAAAGTTGTGGGATCACTGCTTGAATGGGATCTGTTCTTTGAATTACACCAAAATAAAGGATGTTAAGGTTTGTGGCATAGGTATGCTTGTAGCTCTTTTGGGAGTTGGCAGACCCAGTGGAGAGGGGTATGATAGTATTTTGCCACAGTGTGGGAGTCCACCATGGGGTCCCAGGGTGTAGCCAGATGGGGACATGGAGAAAGGTGCACCCGTAGAGCCATAAGCAGGCTGAGGGGTCTGCACCTGCTACAGATACCCCAGTCCTCCTGGTTTGCAGGAGAAGGAAGGTTGAGGTTCATTTTAGAGCCCTTTGCACTCTGCCATCAATGAGGATTTTCTGTATAAATGAGATAATTCAGGCTTCTATGTTATTAAAACATTTACTAACTAGCAGTGGATTCATAACTCCATCTACAAGGTGTGTTCTTTGGATCCAGAACAAGATTTGGGACATCATGGTTGACTTTCGAGAATGCATCAAATGTTGCACTGCTTAGAAACAGCCTATAGTTGCTGGAATACCTGTGTGGGCATGTTTGGTCCCCATTTTCACTTATTTAACTTAACAAAATAACTTATATTGGTTTGCACTACCTGTTTCTGCAAAGGTAGCCCCTGTCCAGCAGCAATGGCTGAAGCACAGCAGCCTCCCAAAACTAATAAAATGTATTTGGCTTATTACATGATCTTGTCCTCTTAAATGTACAAAGGTAAAAGATTTTAGGAGAAGAAAATGCAAGCAAATGTCTCCATTTAGTCTCTACAAAAGATGTGACCAGGGCCACATATACACTGTTTGCATCGTGATTGCCTTCTGTCTAAAGGTATCCAGCAATCCATGAGACCCTTTTCACATACTGCTTTTCTAGCATCTATCTTTGTAGAAATGAGGCAGCAAATATAAAACAATATGTAATTTCTGGCAATGTGTATGTCTGAAACTGTCTAAATATCTATTTGTATGATTATTTAATGTAATTGTTTTAAGTCCATTCAAAGGTAATTGAGTCAGACTAATGCCATATGCTGTAGTTTTCTGCTCAGCTAAATAGCAGGTACAGCACAGTCTGTGGTGATGTTTGCTTTCTACTGTCACCTTGCCAGTATCTCATCTCTGAAGGTGCATTATTGAAGATATCTTTTCTCTGACACTGTCAAAATACAGTTGTTTGTTTTTTTTTCCTTTTTACTGTTATTAAAGCAGCAATAAAAACATAAGGAAAACAAATTATGGCAACTGTGAAAGTAAGATTTCCCTCACAGGTGAAATCTGCCCCAGAGGAATTCCAAGCACTGAAACCATGTTAAAATTACTGTGTGCATCAAGGGGGAATATTTAGTGCTTTTAAGAATAAAACTCTATTCCAGAAACAGAGATTTATAGGCATGTCCAATTTTACGTGTTATATATCTTATAAGTGAAGAACATCAGCATTGTCACCAAGGCAATAGATAAAAAGTTCTAAAAAGATAAGTATTTATTGAATCCGTTAAAACATGAACTGCAAACAAAAGTACTGTTGTGATGTCTAACAGTGTTCCAACCCATCATTAGGTGGCACGATGTTTGGTATAAATTCTCACTGGGCTGAACAAAGATACCAGACATGTCACAGAACTTTTCTGCTTTTATTGTGCAGTCACCTTAATTCTGGCAATAAGCGTACTATTTAGATTCAAATGTGGTAGCTAAAAAGCCCTTGAATTTTACAGTACACTTCAATAAGTTCTCAACTCCAACAACAAACTTCTCAAAGGTGCTGGTGGCTCACAAGCCACAACACACTTCCATGAGCTCCACAGTCCCATAACCAACTTCAGTACAGTGTACAGGGTAGAATATGATAGCCATGTTTGCCCAGACAAAGCAAGGGAGGAGAGAAATAAAGGTAGAAAAAAAAGAAGGAGAACAAAGAAGATCACCAGTCCTTAGATCCCACGTTGGTCCTGTTGCTGGGATGATCCAGAGCTGGGGCAGTAGGTTTCTTCCAATTCACCATATTCACTGATTCTGTGATAGTGAGACAAAGCAAGGAAAGAGAGGAAAAAGACTGAGGGAGCCCAATCTGCTTCCTTCTACAGTTAATCTCGTGCACACCTCTTAGGTAAACTAGATTTTTCACACTATGTTGTTCACAAATGCACAGCTAGCCCTTTGAGCCCTCCTTCAGGAAGGAAGTCAGGGTGGTGGGAGGGGAGGGGATGGACACAGGACTGAGAACGAGTCTCAAGATGGAGCAGGAAGCTGGCTTAGAGCATAGCTGCCCCACCTCCATGGGACCCTCTCCTCTAATCATACCTTTCTTGTCACAACGATCAGAATGTGTTAGACAGAACATACTCGTGCCTGGTCCACCACAAACATGCTTCGCTTTATGCACCAGATTAGGGATGCTGATCTCATGCTGACATTTTCCTGAACTTAGATGGCACTGTTTGACCCCAGGAAGCTTCTTGCTCAAAAGGCAGAGAGCATTCTAAAATTTAATAACAGCAGTGATATTTTCCATTTAATTAGTATTGCTGAAAAAAATCAGAAATGGTATTGGCAGATTTCAGTTGCAATATATAGTACTATATCCTCATGACTACTCCTTAAAAAGCAAAATTGTGTACTTCTATTTATCTATTTGTTTTTACTGAAGCACATCTCACATTTACAAGTTGCAAAACACTATGCTTTTATTCCTTCTACTGTTAGTATAGACACACTTCTGGGGCTTGCTGACATCAATACTTGATTTTCCATAAAACCACACAGGGTCTTTAATTTTGCAATATTACTCAAATGAGAGAATCTCTTCCAGAAACCTCATTAAACCTATATGCATTGATATCCTTCTGCATGTATTTCTATATAGGCATACCTTCAGGATGTGCTTTGTTTTCTTTTCATTAATACAATTTATTGGAAGGATGTCAGTTTTAGACAAAGACGATACACTGACGTATGTATATAAAGTATATTTTAGTAATTATTCCCATCTGAGCAACTTGCCCACTGTTATGAAATATGCTGTCTTTGCAGAATGCTTGCACGGGACTGGTAGATTGGACACAGTTTCTATAGGAGACATGTGTCTTTATGGAGGGTGAATTTTAAGGTATCTCAGATGAGCCTGGAAGCTCTGTTTAGATGACTGCATGAGGTCCCTAGGTGGTTTGTAAACAACATTGCTGTCTAGGACTCACTGATCATATTATTTGGAATTCCAATTCAGAAATTATTTTCTAAACACCAATGAGTCACTAAAAGTCAACAGAAATATATCCAAGTGTCAAGTAATATTCAAACCTCTAAAGATCTTCACAAGAGTGGAAGATACTGTGTGGGCACTACAGGTTGTCTGAACAAAAGAGAGAACAAGCATAATAAAGACCGGTCTCTTCTTTCTACCAGCTGGCAGTTTGATAAATCTCTCATTTGGAACTGGTATTAGAAGTCAGGTGAAGCATTTGAGGTGGGAAAAGTAATGCATCATATAAATAAAAATAAAACTCTCAGCATCTGACAAAAAAATGCATGCAGTGCAACACTTTCCAGTCACAACTTTCAGTTGTAGATTCTGTTAGTAGAGAAATGCCTAAAGACTTTTAGCCCTTCACCTTGCCACAGAAAATAAAAATGGCTTAATTCATGATAGAAAACATTGGCATCTGAAATCATAACTTTCTCTCAAGAAAGCATTATTTTTAATGCAAAAGAAAGGCAGAAAGCAGCTGTAGGGTTGTTTAGTATTCTAAACTGACTTGCCCACTTCAAAATGTCTGTTCTAAGTGAATATTTAGTAGCGCAGCTGGCATTGTTACTGATTGAAGAACTCCACTTATCACATTGAGCATCTTACTTTCCTGGAATAATATCTCTCAGCTTCCTCCTCAATTTATCCCCCATCCAAGCTCAAATTTCTTTTTTGTTTGTTTTTTTTTTCCTTTTTTTTTTTCTTTTTGCTTTTCCCTTTTGTTTTCCTTCCCTCCCTTGCCCCCCCCCACCTCCCATTGTCTTCCCCCCTCTACTTTAACTTCTCCCTCTACTTTAACTTCTCCCTCTTCCCTTTCCTCTTCCTTTCATTTGATTTTTAACAGCTCTGAATATTTACTTTCCAAATAACAAAAAGAAAAAAAAACACATGGAAAACAGACTTAATTAAATTATAACCATTAATGTATAGAAAACTTTTTAATAAGAGAAACCATGTGCAATGTTTTAGGGACTCAAATGTAATTATTTCTCTGCAAACAGAACCTCATTGTTACAACAAAATCTGAAGCAGTAGCTACTGTAGACAGGGACTTCACCAAAATGTGATAGTTTTTATGCATTTGAAAGTAAAGTATTTTGCTTAGCCTTGAGGTAATAATGGTGATGGAAACAGGTATATAGGTTATATAAATCTAGAAGAGACAGCAAAGTCTGGATTCTTAGAATATTAAATAACTTTCTCCAAAAGGTTACTTTCCAGTAGGTATAAGGGAAAAATATTTGTCAAATCTGTATCATAATGGGGCTTTTTCATGCTTAGTTAGTAGTGCATCATACCCTACTTATTCTGATGTGTTTACATTCTTAACTGTTTCAGAATGCTGCTCTCCCTTTATCACAAATCATATTGGAAATATTATTTGTATTTACATTGAGCCGTAAAAATAAGTAGCTAAATAAAACCATCAGAGACAGCCCTATCAGCAGATACATGTTCTGTATAGGTAAAATATACATGCAGTACAGCAACCTGCAATTTAATCTTTTAATTTCAGATAGAAGTTATCTCAATTCAGAGTTTTTATAGATGAATATTTTCTGTTAACTTCAGTGTGAAAATAATAAAAGTACCAAAATGCAGCATGTTGCCAAGCTCTAAATGTTGCTTAAGTTTCACAGACAACTTAAAGAAAAAGTTTTCATTAAATATTTGGCAACTCAACCAAAACACATCCTTTTCTGCATGATAATATACTGCTTGAGTACAGTGAGTTTTACTTCAGAAAAAAGCAAAAATATGTCTAAGCCTTCACCTATACTTCAGATGCGACTGCTAAAAAACCCAGATTCTTCACAAGGGACCTGAGGTACTTGCTGTGCCCAGCTTCTGTATGGAATTTTGTTCTGTATAATAGCATGGTTACAGGTACAATAGGTCTTTGATTTTAGAAGTGTTCCAAGGAGCTGCCTTTCAAATATTCTTAATTATTATTAAAACCTTCTCAACCTTAATGTAGAAATGACAATCTACCCATCCTCTCAGATAATCATTTTCTTTTGTAAAGTGGAATCATGGGATGTAAAAAACTAAAATCAATTGCTATTTTGATATGAATTATTTTAAGTAGATACTTCTTTTCCAAACCCTGTTAGCTGCTCTTTTAGTTTCTACGGGAACAATTTCATTTTAGTAGTAGATGTTTATTTAGTGCAAACACTGAACTTGAAGGGTGGTTAGAATCTACCGATTAATCATAAACGAAATACAAAGAAAAATCAATGTGTGCAGCCTTTATGGATACCTTTTCTGTTTATTTACTCTGTTGGGTGCTTAGTTTTGAAGGTGAGGAGGTGTGTCTTTTGTGGATCCATTTTATGAATCACCTTCATAGGAGAATTAATTTTAGTACTGTGGTGTGGAAAATAGGACTTCCTTTCAGACAAGAGAGGAATATTGATTAGAACTTTTCCCTAAACTACACAGCTATGTGCTTTTGATTACAGAATTCTAATCTAAAATCCATTAGTTACGTGAGTAGATCTGTGCTTTAGTTTGTACAACAATACCGAATGCTGCACTTTCTCAGAGGCAGAAGATTCTGTTGACAAAAGTGCATTTTACTTCAGGGTGAGACTGGAACACAAACAATTTAAACTGCTTATTTTCTTGTATTGCTGTTTTCTTTTCTTCTGTTTTGTTTTTCATTTTTACCAGGTTTATCTGTGCACTTTCTGTAGTGACATCGAAAAAACAACAGTGTAACAAAAGAATTATTTTTTTTTGTACATATGTAAGAAGAATTTCTATTGTACTTTGCAAAGTTATATAGGAGTTTGAAACTAGAAAGCAGAATAATAAAATACAGGAATCAAAGTTTTCAGTAGCTAATGAACTCAAAAATCAGAACTCTTCTCCAAAATTTCAGCACCAGGGCAGTACTCCTGCCACCCATAGCCCCCTTGGGGAGAAAATATCATTGCTTGTTCTCTTGGGTGCTCAGCACCCACAGGCTGTGACCTACCCTGGTAATGGTAGTTGTGTCATATGGACAGCCCAGATGTGATCCTGGCTCAGGATGCTCAGCAAAGACAATCCTGAGGATGTTCAGCAGACAGAAAGGGCTGTGGTGCAGGGAGGTGCTGGGGTGGGAGGGTGGCTCCAGAGGACACTGTGACATTGAAGAGGCCTAGGAGAACCACTGTGCCTAGGAGAACCACTACTTTGTCCGTGAGCTCAGGTAGCGCAGCAACAGGGAAGTGCTGAGAGTTTCTGGAGCAGGTTTTAGTGTGTATGGTAGATGACAAAGCTTCCTTGGGGACACAAATTCAGGCTAACTTGAAGTTTGCTGCAGCACACCTGCCCACAGCAGCAGTGTGCACCATGGGGAGGGAGGGAATATAACTCTCAACCCACCAGTGCACACTAGTGACACTGAAATACCTGCTGCTCCAGCAACTGGAAGTCTTGACTGTTTAATCCCTTGTGTGGTCAAAAATGAAGTCTTAGCAGCATTTCTTTCTCTCAGAACATTTCCTTTGCTTCAGAGCAAGAAAAGCAGGAGTAAGACAGCCAGGAGGAGCTGTGTATGTAGACGGAATGGTATAAATTCAGCCCACATTCTTCTTGGGGCCAGGGTGTAATTCTGACTGGCTCATCCATCTTGTTTTGTTTGTTTTGTTTTCTTCTCCAGCTTCTCTGTGATGACAGTTCAATTCCACCAGGAAGATCAAGGGACACACAGTGTCATTGCAGCAACGTGACTCACAGAAGCCCAACTATATATTTTGGCTTGCTGCCTGTCCTCACCTGGTGTTTGAGAAATCTCTCAGCCACATATCTCCCTGGCATATCTCTGTTCTGCTACCCACCATTAGTCCCAGCTCTGAACAAGTAGAGAACCCAAGGAGGATGGCTGGGACACAAGAGCCCTCCAGCCTGTGTCACCTATGGGCAGCAGGGTCTGGAGATACGCAAGTGAAAATTCATGCTCCTGCATGTTGGTATGGATGAGGAGGACCCTGTGAGACCTGGGCTGAGGGCAGGCCAGCAGGCAGAGTAGCACTGTTAGGGTAGTGTGCAGGCTTTGCTGACAGGGTCCTTGTGGAGGGCTCTGCAGTGTGGGGTTTGAAAGGAGGAAAAAAAGGCCAAGAAATAGATATCCTTTCCTGGAAAATGCCCAGAGATGCTGTTGATACTCCATCCCTGGAAGTGTTCAGGGCCAGGTTGGATGGGCTTTGAGGAACCTAGTCTGGTTAAAATGTCCCTGCCCATGGCAGAGGGGTTGGAACTGTATGATCTTTAAGGTCCCTTTCAACTCAAACCACAGTTCTATGATTCTAAGTGGGAATAAACTAGCCTGTACTGAAATTCTGCCTCCTGTGGATAGATTGCTGTAGGTATTTATGATAACTTAAACAGATCTACATAAGTTTATGTCTGAGGTCAGGTACTACTAAAGTATAGCAATAAACAACCTGGTTACATTCGGATCCTGTGACTGGTGGTTCCCCACTGACTAGAATATTCTAAAATTGTGAGCTACAGACCTTCAATAGATAGCAAAATTCACTGTTATGCTGTGACTTACTTTTCCAGACTAATTTCTTTCATGGTAGAATTTATCTTTAGGAAAAAAAAATCCATGAGCAAATGGAAGTTTTCTGATGAAATGAGAGGTTAAAAATAATTTGTCCTATGTCACAGTGAAAACTGGGGGAAACTATAAAACTCAAGAGATTTTATAATTTTAAATATGAATGTATGTTTTAAAGATACAGTTGCTATGTGTCTGTAGAAGAAAGCAATAAGTCACAGTTTTACTCATTTAAAAGACATGTAAAATTTTTAAAAGGAAAAAATATAAGTTTGTTGAAAATTCTCTACTGTTTGCAGGACAAAAATCAGTTTCTACTAATTACTGGAATCTGATAAGACTTTTCTAGGCCTAGTTCTGCAATAGGCTACTGTAAGAGAGAGCCAACTAAGATAAATGGACTGTAATTGGAAAAGATAGATAGGCACCTCCAGAAGGCAATTACAGCATGCTATAACTGACCTCTAAATTTGATCAGATGACTCATTCTTATAGGTGATCATTTTGATCATAAATAAAAACATGGATGAATAACTTAGGTTTAGGGATTTAGGTACCTAACTATGAGACATTTCAATTCAGAAAAAATAACCATGTCTTTAGACTGATATGATATGTGAAGTTTAAACTGTTAGAAAAGAAAAATACATATAATCTTAAATCAGTCAGCTAGTAAAATGCTTTTGTTTATATGGTACTTGAAGTAGGTTGATTTTTAAGAAACTTTTACCTGCTTACTTTCTACTCAAAATTTAAACTATGTCATCTAATTCTCCTACTGAGGAAAAAAAAAATCTTATTCTGAGCAAAAAATAATTATAGATCTCACACATACACAGAAATTCAGACATTAAAATATATATCTTGATTTCCAATCCTGCTTGGTTCTAAAGAGCTCAGTAGCCAGTAGAGGAATGATTTTTCTTTGAACAAAAAAATTCCAATCTTTAGATCTTCCTTGTACAGATGAGCACTATAAACAATCAGTAGAGACTATTCTCTGATCAAAATACTAAATTGGCACAGAGATACCATAATTCTTGCATTTCTCTCCACGTACTCTTAAACCTTAGAGATAATGGAAAAATATTGAAGAAAAGTTATTTTAAAATATCATCTTTTCAGATAACAGATTGATCTCTTCAGCTGCATGAGCAGAATAACATTAATAAGATCTTTTAGTTTTAAGTTAGATTAGGAATCTGCAACCTCTGTGATTCTGATCAGATACATAGATTTGGAAACCATAATACCTACATACCATTCATCTTTGTCTCCCAGCCTTTACCTTCCTGTAATTGTGAACTAAATAGAATTAATCAGAAAACTCAGAAAGAAAATTCATACTGGGCCAATGTTAGTATGCTGTGTTTTATTCTGTTTATTGAAATACTGTCATCTTCTTTATAATATTCTTCTGACATTTGTGAATCAGTGCTTACCACTAATACAAGTAAAACTACTAAAATATAATGTCTTTGATTTCAAAGCATTCATATGTAAAACTTCTCATTGTCCAGATGTTAATCAGTTTTTAACCTTATTGGCATTTTACTCTATTCCAAATCAAGATTATCCATTCCATTTAAACATTTATCTAAAACTTTGTTTCCTTAGCATTCTGTTGACTCGAGTGCTTGTTGCTGGGTGAGGGGTGTGTTGTTTGATTTGGTTTGGTTTTATTTGCTTCCGTTTCATACTTTTTACTTTGTTGATTTTATTTTAGGTGAAGAAAAAATAATAGAAGGATAATGTTTTTCAATAATGTCTGTAGCCTCTTGCTAGAACACTACAAAAGCTATTATTGAAACAATTCTGATTTCATTGTTTTTTGACATATGTTTTTCCGTAGTTTATTTTTACGTTACTGAGAATATTGGCAGGAATGTTTCTTTCTGGTTATTTCTCAGACTTTATTTTTTTTTCTTTTAAATTAATTGGTTACTAAAAGTTATTATTAACCTTTCTATTGTTAAGATTCAATTCCTGACGCACAACCAAGTTTTCTCATTAAAGTAACCAACTGGACAGGAACCAGTGTCCTGATTTTGGCTGTGATAAGTTAATTTTCTTATTAGTAACTGTTACAGTGTTGTGTTTTGGATTTAGGATGAGAATAATGTTGGTAACACACTGATGTTTCAGTTGTTGCTGAGCAGTGGTCAAGGACTCATCAGCTTTTCATAGTGCCCTGACAGTGAGGAATATGGGAAGCATGAGAAGTTGGGAGGACAGCTGACCCAAACTGGCCAAAGGGATATGCCATACCATATGCTTAGCATATCGACTGTGAAAAAAGTTAGCTGGGCATTGGTCTGTTGGTGCTGATCTATTGCATTGTGCATCACTTGATTTGTATGTTCTATTACTATTGTTATTAGTAGTAATACTAGTGTTATTACTGTTATTAGTATTATTTTTTCCCTTTTTATGTCCTATTAAACTGCTTTTATGTCAACCCATGTTTTTTACCTTTTTTTTTTTTGTCATTCTTTCCCCTATCCCACTGTGAGTGAGGGATGAGGGAGCGCCTGTGTGCTTTGCTGCCTGCTTGGTTAAACCACAACAATCAGAGGAGGGTTAAGCAATGGGGAAAGGTAGCTAGGAAATGAGTTGAAGCCTCACAGCTCTACCGTCTGGCATTTCAGGTATTCTCTCAGATGCATGACAGAATTGAATTTGTGTGTCTGTACTTCTTCTTTGCACTGTATTTGAAGGAAACCTTGCAGGACTATGAGGAGGAATTCTCATAAAAGCAATATTAATATAGAGAGTTTCAGATGAACAGACCTAATTTCAGAGGTTATATTCTTTTCTCCTGAACACTGTATTAGACAATATTAATGTCCTGATGACCAAACAGTGTTCTTTTTTACTGGTTCCTTCTGTAGCATTATGGCACTAGAAGTATTAACTTCTTCATTCCAGGTGCAGCCACAGAACTAACAGGAAAAAAGACAAACAAATCAAACAAACAAAAAAAATGCAACAAAAAACCCCAAAACCAAACACACAAAAGCTCTCAAGTGTTAGATCTATCAGAAGAGCTATCTAGGATCACAACTTCTGCAGGGGACCCTATTAGGTCTACATATAGAGCAAGAGTTAAATGACTTACTGTGTGCCTTTATCTCATTTCTAGCACTGGACACCTCACCTTCTGACCCTTTTCTTTTGAAACTGAATGCATCATCTCTGCTCTAGCTGTAATTGATCCTCTCAGTGGGTAATTACTTTTGCAAGCACTCACAAATACATTGGGATTACATTGAGGAGATGCATTGGGAAACTCCTACTTGAAAAACTTAATTTCCTTTATGAAAAGGTTACCCACTTAATTGATCAAGGAAAGCTAGTTGATCTAATTTGTTTGGGATTTCAGTAAAGCTTTTGATACTGTCTCTCACAGTATCCTTCTGGACAAAATATCCAGCATAAAACTGGATAAACACATCATGTTATGGATGAACAATTGGCTCCTAGGTCAGGCACAAAGGACTATATAGCAAATGAAGTTACATAAGGCTGGTGACCAGTCACTACTGGGGTCCTGCAGAGCTCCATTTTAGGACTAGTTCTCTTCAATGTCTTTAAATTGCAGTTCTCTTCAATGTCTTTGAATGCAGTACTTGAAGGCATACTAAGTAAGTTTGCTGATGGCACTAAATTGAAAGGAGCTGTAAACTCCTTCAAAGGCAGAGAGGCCCTATGGAGAGATCTTGAAAAATCAGAGGGCTGGGCAATCACCAACAGTATGAAGTTTAACAAGGGCAAGTGCTGGATTCTGCACCTGTGAAGGAGCAACCCTGGATGTATGTACACGCTGGAGAACAAGAGACTTAAGAGCAGCCCTGCAGAAAGAGATTTGGGGGTCCCGGTTGATGGAAAGTTTAATATGAATTAATAGTATGCCCTGGCAGCAAAAAGACCAAATATGTCCTTACAAGGGGAAGAAGAGGCACAGGCACTGAACTATTCTCTCTGGTGACCAGTGATAGGACCTGAGGGAATGGCATGAAGCTGTGTAAGGAGAAGTTTAGGCTGGATACTAGGAAAAGGTTCTTCACCCAGAGGGTGGTTGGGCACTGGAACAGGTCCCCTGGGAAAGTGGCCGCAGCACCAAGCCTGAAAGAGTTCAAGAAGCATTTCGACAATGCTCTAAGGTTCATGGTGTTATTCTTGGGGCTGCAGGTGGTGGACTGCATGGGCAGGAGTTGGACTCTATCATCCCTGTGGGTCTCTTTCAACTCAGGATATTCTATGATTCTATGATGCACCTATGATACATCCCTGGGATATCTCAGGGATTTAAAAGGTCTTTTCCAATTTAAAGAATTCTATGATTCTATGATAATGGTTACTAGAACTCTGGCCTCGTCCATGTCAATGTGCTCATATTGATATAGGAGAGAACTTGTTACTCCAGAGACAAATGTATTTTACGTTAAGTACATGTTGATATACTGGGTCTCAGTTGGTTCACAAGCCCTATAAATACTTTAGCAGAGTACTTTTGGATGTTTAGTGCAGATACTGACAGAAAAAATTCTATTTTTCATATTAATAAACATCTCCCAACAAGGGAGTTGTCCTACATCCTGGAAAATAAAATCAGAAACTAATGTCTTACCCAATAGCTGTCAGCAGTTTATGTACATCATTTTCTAGTGCATTTTGAGTCATAAACTAAGAAAGTACCTATCCAGAATTTCTATGTGGGAAATCAGGAACTCTCTATGATATTTCTATATTAGGTTTATACCAGAAAGAATCTTTTGCATCCACAAGCAACAGAATGTATAAATATTCTAATTAGAGATCTAAGTTTAGGATAGCTATCTTGACAGTACAGATGCGTGACTGAGTCATTTTAAACTCTAAGTGTTCATTGCTGTTAAATCTATACACTCATTCCTACTTTCATAACCAATCAAGTTGACATTTCATGTTTGAGACATGCAGATTTCAAGTCTATCTGCTGACTCCTTTGAAAGTGTAATATTTGTTTGTGTGATGGAATATTTCAGTGGGATAAAAGATGTTTGTGCTGTATGCCACATTATCAGAACTTAAATGAATGATCACTTAACATAGTAGGAATACAGAGTTAAAATGCAAAGGTTTTTTTTTAATATCCGCATATAGTATTGAAATAAATAATAAAATAAAAAGCTTGAAATAGAGCTTTTTAGATAAGAAAGCACTTCACATATAATAAAACTGGAGACTTTCATTGACACCATAACAGTTTTGCTTCATTCCCACTGAGCTAACATACAACATCATAATAGAATAGAATAATAACTAGTTAAAGAGTTTGATAGACCTTGTGTGTCAGACACAGTTTTGAATCTTAAAGTTTCTACGTAATCTATACTTCCAGGACATTGCTATTTTTGCTCCTTTATGTTTTAACTGAGAGAACAGGGGAGATCCTGACTATTAGAGTTGTTTCATCTCAAAATTGCAGTACTAGGCATTTTTCAAGTCTAAAGTGATCTTGTTAAAAGTTTTATGTCTTGTATATGAAAAGAAAAATCTTAGCATGTGTGACTTACCTAAAAAATATGATGAAAAATTTTATTGATTCCTGCATAATATAAAACACATTGATGTTTTTATTATAGATTTTATTCTGAAACTTTTAATTGAAAGGATTACTCCCTTAACTTGTAACAGTTCACTGAGATGACTATCCACCAAAATGCAGATACAATATTAAAGTGTTGATTTTGTTGCTATTACATTTCAATTTCAAGTGGATGATTCTGAGTTTAAGGCTATAAATTGCATGTTCTTTCACAAGAGAATATGCATGTACAGTAGGCAAAAGAAAATATAAATATTGTGAAACAAAATGCTTTTCTTGTGAAGGCGTTACAGTTTCAATGAATAATATATGTGCTAATAAACAAAAGGTAAATAAAAGGTAAATTATTCTATATTAGAAAATTAAAAAACAAAACCCCTCAAAAACCTGTGCTTTGAGTTTTGATAAATTGTAACTTTTGATTATGTTATATTGTATTTTTTTAAATTATATTGAATGTAGATAAGACCTTTCTTCTTCTTTCCTTCATTCACCTATTGTTAAAACCAGAAAGATAATGTGACTAGTGTATTTTTTTCAAACATCCTGTGTATGCATCAAATAGAAAGTTTCAAATAAACTACCAGGAAATTCCATGTATTTAACCTGATTTATATCTACGTGCCTCAGGCACAAAATTGTATTTGGCACTAGATGAAACAAAAGATGTTGACATGGTAAAATATGTCTGAACAGCTGTATGATCAGCCTACAGCAATGTAATATTGTGATGCCAGCTTTTTCAAAAACAGTGGTCTCATTAGTCTACACCTTTAGTTTCATGTAAGGCTGCTGCGTGTCCCTGTACACATACCTGAAGATGAGCACAAACTTAATTTTTCTATTTTTTGTAGAAGCATATTAGAAAACATAAAAATATCCCCAACTGAACTCTTCAGTGAGGAAGAGGAAATCATCAATATCATGTTAGTCCCAGAAAAGAAACCCTGTCATTAAAATCACACTTCTGGTTAAGAACTGACAATACTGGCAGCTGGGTGTGACCCCTCAGTCTTAGAACTTATGGGAGTAATGTAAAGGAGAGCGTAACAACAAAGGGAAATTCCAAAAGGAAGGGGAATTTACTAGGAAGTATGTGCAGAACAGATCTAATTGTATTATTAGTGTTTTCCAAAATAGTATTACTTTATTTTTTCACTTTTTTTCTTTACAAAAATAAAATCTGAATTAACAGTATTTTTTTAATTTGACTGATATGATTTTAATAACTTGTAACCTGTTAGCTTATCTTTTTTGCTTATTTTTTATCCGTTAGAAATTTTCAGTGTAGCAAATACCCATCATGTATTACATGGTCTGGGACATGTTCTACCTACCTGGCTTATCATACCCTGTGTTACATAGGTAAATTAAATCAACCAAGATACATAATCACTGATCTCATACATGATATGAACACAGGAATATATACATGATACTAGTACTATAGTACTATATTCTATGCATTCTACACTCAAAATGTAACAAAAATCCCATTCCACAATATCCCCGACCTTTTACAGCAAGCAGTTCTGCAAACACAATCTTTCCAAGTGACTCATTCTATATACTGTCTGTTTTCAATTATACTCCTCTTATACCTCTTAAATTCAAAGGAAAGTTCCTCCCCACGACATTCTCTTTTATGCACAACTCAATCCTTAGACTTCTACAGTCTAAAAATGAACACCAAAGTATCAGAATAGTTAAGCAAATTAATTCCTACAATGGATTTAGTCATCCTGTATTATCTATAGCAATTGTCTCATCTTCCCCTTTCACTAATGCCACCTAAGAACACTCTCATGCCACCCATTTCCACAAACAGCTGTTGTAGCTTGTGAAATATCCTGACAGAAAATATGCCAGATGGCAATCATAGCAGGTAGCAGAACTGCCAAACAATGTACAAAAAGAAATAATTTTGAACTTTTCTTTTACAGAGGGTTCTGTTAAATATAGAAATTAAATAGCAAAAGGATAACACAAAATGGTAATATCATTCTAGATAAGAGTTGACTCTAGGACAAATTCTGAACAGTATATGTGCTAAACTGCACACCTCCACATGTACACACATACACCCACATCCCCACGCATTGACACTTATGAAAGTTACTGACATGTATTCATATATCATCTAAGTTGTACTCCCTTTTTTTTCTGTATATGCAAATGTAGGTAATATAAAAAGGTACACTTTTAAAAATTTTGAGGAGTCTTTTAAGCATGTTTTAAATCATCTGTGATTGTTTTTTCCTTTCTAAGTCTCTGTCTTATGGATATACAGCCTTTTAAGAAGTCAGTCTCCTGACTTTTATTAATGAATTTTCATTTGAATTTTAATGAATTTTCAAAAAGGAGCATACTAATTTGGTCTCAGAATTTGCTACTGGTTACAGTCGTTCTGACTTTTAGAGCAGGGTATCTGGACTTTAACAGAGAGACTCAGTACTGATTTTATCAAGCTATATAGTGATGAAAATAAAGAAGACCTCATAGACCTATTGTTGGTGACGCTGATGCTAACTCATAAAAGCAATTCCTTTCAAAACTAACAAATTGCTAGACCATAGACATAACTTTTCTGTACCAAGGGCTTTGGATCACTTAGCTATATGGTGTGATTTTCATTAATGACAAGTACAGTTATCCCTTGTGGATAAATGAAGATGGAAAATGCAGAATACAAAACAGATTCGTCATAGTTTGAAAATATGAAAGCAATAATCTTAGATAAATTTGAAAAATATTGGTCTGGGCTGATTCTCTTTAACTAGCACCTGTGTGCAGCTTTATAAGTGAAAGCTCTTCTGCTTTCACTGCTTCACATAATTTCAGAGCAAACACATGCACAAAGATTGTTTTGCTTGCGGGACTTGTCTTCTTTCTTGTTTGGAGATTATCCTGTTATGCGTGCATAGGTAGAAGAGGTCATGGATAGAGGAAGCCTTGTATTTGCTGGTAGATACATGGGTGTTAGTTGATTCCTAAACAGCCCACAAACCAGTCTTCTATAGATGGTTCCTGCTGCAGCAGTAGATGAATCAATTAAAATAGTTGTGTTGTCCAAACTAGTATGACATTAGACACATATTTCTGCTGCACATGGCCCATGAAAATTCACTAGCAAATCAAAAGATCCTTGGGTAGTCAAGGATCCACCCAAAACAGGTAGACATAGGGAAGAAATAGGGATCCTTGGAGACAGGTTGGGAGACCAGGCAGCATACACAGCTCTGAAAATCCCACAGTGATTCTGCAACAGCTATTCCCATAGTGACAGTCCAGAATTTGTGATCTTATCCTTTTATTAGATGTTGTTCTTCTAGACAGTGCATAACCTTTGGCCTTGAACCTCTGAACCCTGTTTGGCATGATGCCGAAGGATTCTCTTCCTGTTTTTTCTAGGCCACACAGGTTCCTTACGTTATTGCTTGAGTTTTTCTTTTGTGATGAAAGAAACTTTTTTTGTTTGTTTGTTTAAAGTAGTCTTTTCCCAGATTTCCAGTTTGTACCTCTGTCTTGAACAGTTACTGATGATCACAGACTTGTTTATAGCTCTGATACCTCTGTTTTCAGCTTACATCCAGGGGGTTCCATGTGCGAAGCCTGTTACAAACAATAAGTCCAGAGTGGTGTACTCAAGGCCTGATCAAACCACAAGGGTTTGATCTACTTCTATCCCAGGGATCCAGTAGGGGTTGTGGTTCCCTGAATTCTCCTTTTTGCTATTCTTGATAGCAGTAGTCACTTTTGCTTTCTTCCAGTTTTCGGGAACCCCTCCAATCACCATGACTGTTTGAAGACAGCTGAGGCTGGTCACACACTGACACTGACCAGCTCACCCAGCACCTGTGTGCCTCTCACCAGGTACTGCACATACTACCCGCTGAAAGGTTTCAGTGATCTGTGGCCTCATCTCACCTTATGCACCTTTGTTTTTCAGAGCAAAATAATTTTTCTTTCCTTACTGATTCAGCAATGATTCAGTGTCCTGTCCATCCCTTTTCTGATCTCTCACATCAAAACTCACACCAAAAAACCCCTCTGTAATTAATTGAGTTTTAATTTCCTGATTTGCAATTCTGCCTTTGTTTCTGAAGCTTTCTCTTTAAATTCCTCTTTGGAAGTCATTGAGCTCGTAAACACTGTTCTATTTTTTGTAGATACCTTTATATATAATAATATTTTTTACATAGTTGTATGGCTACTCCTTCCTCAGGAGTAAACTTAATGATGAAACAAAGAGAACGTCCTAGGACCTGTCTTACTCAGAGAAACCCCTAGCACCTGACAGGTAGATAGATTGCACTGGATGGAGTAAATGTAGGCTTTCTATATCCTTTAGAGAGATGGCAGATTAACTTTTTATAACCTCCCCATTATGTGACTTTATTGCTGGGCATTGGTTAGTTTTTGCTGTTCTTCAATGATTGATAGCAAGGAAGAATCTTTAGCACAGAAAGTCTTACACGTGACTTTAGTTTTCAGTGAGAGAATTTAGGTGAAGTTAAAGCTAATATAGGTGAATCTGACACTGAGCTGAAAAAAAGAAAGAAAAAAGGAAAGGTAAAAGTTAAGAAACAAGAAAATATTCACCCTTCACTGTTTTGGAAAGGCCCTTCAAAATAAATGTGGGGAATTCTTGAGCAGATGCTCTTCCTCTGGGCAATTTTAAGAGCTAATATGAAACATAAGATATGGAGATGGAAATTAAAAATCCGCATGAAGCTTAGAGATCACTATGGCATTTTCTTAGTCGTTCAAGATATTCTAATAGCCTTTTTAAAACCCAAATAAATCAGAATTAAATACTAGAGTATTATTATGCTTTAATGTAAATTAGCAACATTCTCTTAACCATAATTCATCTTTACAGAGATTATTATCCTGAAATTGTTATATAAATTTCACATACAATCATTGTTGTCTGGACACAGTTTAACCAACATTCTTTCATTCCTATCAAATTTACTTGTACTCTAGAGGGTTTTAAAATATATCAGTGACTGCTATTTTTGACATTTTTTTTCCTGGTCCTTCCAACCATCTCCATGTGTTTTCTCTAATTATTCTTCCATGAGATTTAACTGCAAAAAGAACTCTTTACTTCTTAGTTTGATGAAGATCCTAAGTACACTATATCTTACTATCTAAAAATAAAATATTTTTGTTTATCTCCGAGATGGAAGAAGAAACTTTCAATTAAAAAATACCAATCAGCAATGAATAAATAATCTGAACATTTACTTTGTTTATCATTGATATTTTTCAGAGATACTTAAACACCACTGAAGTGTATGGCTAAGAAAGGACTTTCTGTGAAAATAGTCAACCACAAATAGCTAAATAGGTTATTCTGTATTGCTGTACAAATAAAGCTCCCTTTTCTTGCCCAACTGTTTGAGTACTGAAAGACTATTAATGCAAAATGCTATCAAAATTATTTCAGTTTTTTCAATAACTCAAAAAACAATCTCTCATTTTTGATTTCATTCCACTTCTGGACTTTGCAAACTGAAACTCAGAAGATTTGTGGCACATTTATGCTGACAGGGGAAACAGAGCAAGGAACTGAGGTTGACCATCATACTATTGCTAGTTAAGAATTATTATGTTCCCTTCCTCTATTTTGGACAAACCCAAATAGGTTTGTCCAAGATGGGATATAGGAACTGTTAGAGTGTTCATAATTTATAAATACCGAAGTGGTTGGGCTGCAAGAGAAAACAAAGCAAAAAAACACCAGAGACAGTCTTCTCTCAGCCTCACAAAGGTTTTAAAACCTTGTGTGTCTCCCTCTCTTTTGTTTAACATCATAAACACAGACTCAATGTCTTCTTCTCTCTTCTCATTTCAGATGTACCCGTAGTTAAAATGAAAATTCTGCTGAACTCAGCCAAAATTTTCACTTTAAAAGTTAAGGGAAGGAAAAAAAAAAAAAAAAAGAGCAGCTTTCCCCTTAAAAAAAAAAACCAAAAAAACCCAAAAAAAGCCAAACAAACAAAAAAAACAAAAACCAAAACTCAAATCAACACTATATCATAAAGAAACTTCAAAAACTACTAAATCAAGATCTTTTAAAAATAACTTTTTTTTCGTTTCTGTAAGATATATATTTGAAGTTAGTGTTTTAATATTGTAGGGAGAGACCATTCAGTCCAATCTAGTGCTCGAATCAGGACCAACACAGTAAGATTAGTCTTCATTCAGCCAAATTAAGAATAATTCCAAAGGTGGAGATTGCAGTCTGGTCCAGTTTTGGGTTTTTGGCTGAGCTCCTAATAGAAGACTGACTGTTTATAATCATGCATCAGGTAGCTGAAGATAGCCATTAGAACCCTCTTGATCTTTTCTAAGAAGATCAGTAATGTCTATGGGATTTGTGCTGTGCAGGAATTACTTCCAATTTAACCAAAACAGACTCAGGTTTTTAAATAAATGTTCAAGAATATTGGTTGAAATACATAAGGAAAATTCTGAGAAGTGTTCACACAAGCCCCAAGACCTCTTTTGCTCTCCTGACAGCTCTCTATGCAATTTAAATGTAATTTGAATAGTTTACACTGTCAGTATGATGGAAATAAGTCCCACTGTAAATGATAATATTTCATATTTTCATCTTAAATAGCGTACCTTAGGTGATTGAAGAAGCTAGTGGGCATTCTAAAATGAGGTCAATATTCCTTAGATTGTTGGAAGGCAGTGCAGAATCATGAAGAACTATACCTTCTTAGCGAACATTTTTATTCTTTATGATGGCTAGCACTGTTCTAGTAAAAAAGTAGTAACTCCAGTTACTCCAATTTGAAGTGAATAAAACCACAGAAATACTTCTTGCTGGTTTAATGCATATTTTTGTAGTCTTTCCATCTTCCCACTATGTCATTTATTATTGTACTTAAAAAGACTGATTTTCTGCTTGAGAAATCCTACAGGTACAGATACTTAGAATGCTTGTAGCACTAGCAATGACAATGCTAGGAGATTTTTTGAAAATAAATCCTATTATGGAAGACTATACTTTTATATACTGGATTTCTGAAAGCTCAAAAGTAGAGGTTTGCTTGCTTTTTTGCACAGAAGAGACAAAGAAATTTTCATACTGAGTTTAAGTATTTGGCTACATATCACTCCAATTTATTATGTTTAAATGAGCATGACAGGGGAAAAAAAAGGCCAAGAATCTATGTGCACAATTGTAATTCAAGTTTCCCCTTCTGTCAGTAACCTTGATTACTTGTTAGAGACTCCACAGTGACCACCACATATTTCCTGTGAATATAACTCATGAGGACTGATTGACACTGACTGCTACAAAATTAGCATTTCCATGGAAGCCAACATCAATTACCATCAATGATGGGATGCTCATCTAGGAGATTCTGAACAACATTGCAATATAAACTAAATCACTTAGGTTTACAGCAAATGCAAAAGAAACATTAGGAAATAGAGGGGAGGAAAAGAAAAATAAATTAATGGCACTGTCACTACAGGCTGCATGTTTTCTGCTACAAACAGAAAAGTATCATCAGGAAGTAACAAAACATGACACTTTTGTTCTTCTTATTTTCACTAATATCTATTTTAAATGTAAGTCTTTATGTTGTAAAAAATGTCTTCCAGAAATATTTATGCAAGGACAATGTGTTCAGGTTCTTTTCTTGTTATCACAGTCTCTTAAATTTTGAATTTCTGATAGGCCTGAGAGATTCATGAATCTAGAATATACTTAATACCTTCATCTTCTTTGAAACATGTCTTTGTGATAAGAATATTGTTAAGAATTTTATTTTGGTTTTGATCTGTTTCTCTAACTTACTACTATAGTAACCTGCTCTTGTTCTATATGTTTACAGTTAAGACTTGGATTCAACATCTGAGATTAGGTAAAGACCTGAGCTACCATTTTCCTTTGAAAACAAAACTGGGGATCCAGGTTGAATAGGTACTGTGGGAAACTACTAAATTTCTGTTCCAACATGACCTTAGGATACCAAATGGTGGACACAGTTCATTTTTTGAGACACTCTAGACAGGGAAGTTCAAACCCATAAGCATTACTAGGTAAAACAGTTTCATGTTCACATGAAAGTACTGGGGAAGGAGAAAGCAGACAAAAAAAATTAATTTCTTTTCAGTATTTTTCTTCCTTTTTTGCAATTTTAGTTTTGAAAAATAGCTAAATGTGCAGTACCTTTTTAAATGAAACATGCCTACAGTAGCCAAAGTAAATAAGAAAGGATTATACTAGTTACAGTTAGGCATAACTAAATTGGTTAGAGTGGAAAATAAGTTTGGACTGAACTACTGACAATTTTAACAGAAAGGCCAGAATTTTCCTGGGCTCAAGAAAACTCATGTCTGCAACCTCACTGACTACAGATCATTCACATTTTCATTTGAACTCCAGTCAAGACAATGGTTTTGTGACCTATCACTTAATGTCCTGGGGTAATATTAGCTACCATAGTTATTAGGATGGCATGCTTTTCAGTTGGCCAGAAATAAACCCAGTTTATCACTTTAGTTCCCTAAATGTTGAGTTACCTGAGTTATTTTCAATCTGTCAGATATAAAAGTAAGACCTTGTTCGGTTAATACTGAAATATGAGTCTTTATTTGTTCTATTTTCCAGCCTTACAGGAAACCCATAAATTATGGGCTCTCTCTTCTGCTCAGTATCTGTAACTTATTAGACTGGTATTCAAGGCATAAATGTCTATAAAACTGTGCATAGTATGTTTCCCTCAACTATGACTGCAAGTTGAAATATACCAGAATATTACTGATGTTGATAGTTTATATCATCTAGGTTAATGTCAAGTAGTTTAGTGAAGCTACATCCTTATTTTGTGTTGCATCTCAGAGTGCATAGGATCTGAAGAAAATACGTTCCTCTCAACAGATTCTATAAACCCAAGAAGGTTCATTAGCATGCACATGTACATATACATATAGTTACTGAGGAGAATCATAAGGGGAGGTAGTCTACCTGACAATATCTAGAACTAAATAAAAAAGTGCCATGGGCCTGTGCCTATCCCCAAGACATCAGTTTATACTCACAGAGTTTAGGCTTAGTCTCATTACATTGGAAATTTTTATTAAATATTGTTATCTTGGAAAAATTCACTTGGAAAAACGTACAAATCAGAATTAGGGAATGAACTAAAAATTTAGTTGTACGTAGCTCATTTAAATAGCACCTTTTCCAGGTTTCTTATGTGGATTCGTTCTTATGTGAATCCAGTGATAGTTTCTATAAAGGGCATGAAGAATTTGCACTGCCAAAGCTTTTTTATCTTTCCCAGCTTCCTTGAAGAACAGAACAGAGATATTTTGGTAAACAGATACTGACTAAATTTCCAATTTTCCCAAGCATGGTCATGGTTCTTAATACAATTTTAGTTCAAAATCTAATAGATTCCCAAACAATCAAAACTCTTTATTGTGTTCTCATTTCATATTGCCTCCATGATTTATCTTTATTGAAATAGTAGTATAATAAAGAAACAGAGGGGTATTAAGTGTGGGAAAGTTGTGTCGCCACACACTTCTTATTCGAAGCTTCTTACTGCTGAAAGATTGGCTTTCTGTAAATTAATATTGCTTTAGAATTGATTGCAGGATTACATAGGTTACATTTGACATCTCTGGAAAGCTAGTTTGTGCCCCAGGAAGCTAGTTTGTGCCCCAGGCATTTCTATATGTGCCTGCAATCCTGACAGTATGAGTTATGTGGGTAAATATTTACATACATTCTGTAAAAATGTGCTGAGAGACAAATCAAAAGGCAGAGTTTTCTCTGCTGGAAGTGAAGGACAACCTGCTTCAGAGAAGCAGTTGCCCTGATCAGGCACAACATGCTTAATGTTGAAGGAATTTCTCTCTCTGTCCATCCTGTGAACACTTTCTTGCAGAGACTGAGATCCTTTCTTAACATCTTATGGTCTCTGCATTTTTACTGTTTATGAAATGTTATGTGTATGTTTCGAGTAATTCTTTGATTTCTTATTTTTTATTACTGTATATCAAGACCAAATTCCTGTACAGTCTCCTGGTTTTACCCCTGAAGCTTCAATTTTCTTCAATATGCTTGTGTCTTCAGGAATCCCTGCTACAGTGTATTCCTTTTTTCTTGCAATATGTGGGATTAAAGTTTTGGGATTAAGGACCTAGGGGTTTTTCCCTTTTTTTTCTTTTTTTTTTTTCCTTTTTCTGATTTTAAAATGTTTTTGCTTCCAGAACTCAATAAACTCTTAAAATTTGATTTTCAAGTTTCCCTTTCCATCTTCCACTCATATCCTGTAAAAAAATAATGTAGTTGGAACTGACGTCTTCATGAACGTGATTGGTCTATGAGATGTTGCTTCCAACCTTAATTTTTTTTTTGCATTAACAATTTTTTTTCCTTATATATTAATATTCTTAGCTATACTTCAGTTAAATAATATAATATTGGACTCCTTGATTTGGATCTATAAACACACTCTATAAAAACAAAGAATGCTAATTTACTTAAAGGTGTCTTTATATCTTTATTAAAGATAAAGCCTTTAGGATTTTCTGCTGTTTAAAGTTTTATTTTCTATAGGATTACATCTGGTTGATGGAAGTAACAGTGAAGATTCAATATAGCTGGATATCTTCAGGTCAGATGATTTACAATGATAGTATTAAAAATGTAAAAAGAAGTGGAATTCCCAGTATGCGTGTTAGATGAGACAAAAAAACTAGCTTGCTGACAAATACCAACTTAGTCATAATGAGATGTCCTGCTCTCATGGAGTGTCTGAGAAATAATTTGCTGTGCTCAGTTATATCTGATTTACCTTGGAAAAGCTTTGCTTAGAAAATTTAAAAGTGATTCAAAGTTTGTAGAATTATTAAAAATATGCAAAGTAACAAATTAAGATCTTTCAGATTAATTGTTCGGAACTAACTAAATTATTTGGATTAGTTTCTGGTTTAGATCAGAAAAATATGAGTGATTTACTAGAGAATCAGAAATTTTTACTACCCCTGGAAGATTGCACACAGACACACACTGCTTTGACTTGACTTACTCCTAATGAGATGAAAGTCACATCTGCTCTTGAAGCTTTGTCACTGCTTTAGAGAACAAAGAAATTCCTCATAATCAGCATACTCTCAGAGGTCCATGCTAACACAGTTATATGCCTTCTAAACCAAAACTTTGGTCCTATCCAGGCAAAAGAGATCTGATCTATCTATACTAATACGATATTTAATATTACTGTGCTTGGTATCAAATATCTGCATGAAATATAATGCATATTATATTAATAAAGTCAAATTGAATAAGGTGATATTCTCTGTCTGGATTTTCATGACTATATCATAACAAAAAAATAAAGTTAAAGAAACAACAAAGAACCTGTTTCAAGTATTAAGGCGAGTTAAGACAGACTACCTTACAGCTCTGTTGCCTAAATCTAGTTCTATGTATAGCAAATTTTCTCTGGACACGACAACTTAGATGTTCCAAAATGGAACCAAGAGACAAAACAACAGTTTAAGACAGTGAGCAGATGGAGTCCACTGTTTAGAGGTGATTTTTGGATACAAATCAAGATCTGGGAATTGATACGTTGCTGGATTGGATAGTAAAAGTAAGTTGGATCTTAACACAAATGAGGTTAGCTAGGCAAAGTATGGTTATTTACTTTTAACAACAACCCATGGCCAATGGACGCTATTTCTAGAGAGAGGATTTAGTTGTTTAAGGCTGATTGGCAAAGCTGTGCAGGAACACAGTAGGATAATATAACCCATCAACATAGCTGTCCAGATGGCTGAACTTTTGTTTCTGTACTATAAACTGTGAAACTCAAGTTCAGTAGTAGACATAGATATCAATATATTAGAACTCACAAGAAAGCATAAGTCTTCAGGCATTTTAATTTCATTTTTAATCTCCTATATATGTTTCCAGCTTGACATATGACATGTGATGTGGGGCTAACATTTTTGGCATATCAGTCCAGTGAAAGGCTAAGAGACAACTGGGCAACACGTGTGCAAAGTGATCTTGACTCAAATTCCTATCAACAACAAATCATATAACCTGGGTGGGTTGTGACAAAAAGAAGTTATAATATTATTCCATGTGAGCTGTAGATACATTTTGCAACTCACAGTAGGCAATCATTGAAAACTACTGTGTTCACTGTCATGAAAACCATTTATGCATAGTTATAACTCCAATGCAAAATTGACCAAGTAATGAAATGAAAGCTGTTCTGAGTAACTCTTTGCTTTATTCTAAAAAAAGCAGTTAATTGCTTCCGGATATATTAGACTTTATTGGTATTTTACAGATGTGTATAATCACTGCCTTTCCCTGCTTGAATAGCAGCCATCTGTTTGTCTTTGAATGATTGAAGCATTTAATAAATACACTTCTGTTTGTATCTGAGAAGTAGTCACTCTTTCCGTGCCAATATAAGCAGGATGGCATGACACATAATGAGATTCATCTATTAATACCACTAATGTATGTAAGTATTATAACTGACTGTTCTGATTTTGACTGGGATAGTTTTTTTCATTGTAGCTTGTACAGGACTACGGTTTGGATTTGTGCTGAAAACAGTGTTGATGGTACACTAATGTTTTAGCTATTGCTGAGCAGTGCTTACACAGCATCAAGGCCTTTTCTGCTTCTTCCCATGCTGTCCCACCAGCAAGTAGGCTGGGGCCACACAAGAAGTTAGGAGCGGGACAGAGCTGGGACTGATGAATCCTACTAACCAAAGGGGTATTCCACACCATATGACATTTTATTCAGTAATAAAAGTAAGGAGAAAAAGAAGGAAGCCACATGAGGAGTTGTGGCCTTCATCCTCCCAAGTGGCTGATATACGTGATGAAGCCCTGCTTTCCTGGAGATGACTGCACTCCTACCTGCTGAGAACAGTAGTGAATTAATTTCTTTTTCTGCTTTTCTGGTATGTGCAGCTTTGTCTTTCTCTTTTAAACCATCTCAATCTCAACCCACATGTTTTTGCACTTTTACCCTTATAGATCTTTTTCCCCATCCTTCTGTAAGGGAGTGAGGGAATGGCTGTCCGTGGTTTACCTGTCTACAAGGTTAGACTGTGACAACACTGACTTGGACCAATACAACAATTTTTGAAAGAGCTCCTATTATGTCGTAAAGTCAACTGTGTTAAATAAATATCAATCAATTGCAGCATTTATAGAAATCACAGTTAGGTTCTTTCTCTTTTCATCAGTATATTTTCCTAATTTCCTGCCTTGAGAATTTTTGCATTATGCCTGTGTTCTTACAATTTAGCTAAAGAGAAAAAAGAAAGGAGAAAAAAGAGAAAAAAGGAGAAAGAATAGAAAGGGAAAAAAAAGAGAGAGAGAGGAGAAAAGGAAACTTCTAAGTAATTTCACTATTAAATGAACAGGAGCCTCAGAAGCCGGAAACTATTTTGACCAGATACAAAAGCATTGGTATTCAAAAAGTATGCAATAACTATATTGTTGTTACTGAGATATTTTCTTTTAATACTGAATACCACTTCAAAAATATAAGTGAACTATAACCACAAAGAATACATGATTTTAAATAAATTAAATATCATTTAATCTTTGGGCATTTTTTACTCTGAAAGCTCAGCATATCAGAAAGATTTCTTTATGCTGCCCTAAATTTCCAAGTACAGACACTGACAAGCATAAATCAAGTAAGTTACCAGACAACTACTTTTAAAATTTTGAGAGTCAATAAGGGAACAATGGAAGATTTCATCTAGATTAATTTTGAAACATAGTTGCAATAAACATCTCTATTTTTTTTCACTTTATCCACAGTTACAGACAAAACCAGAAATTTCATTTATCATTTTTGAAGTAATTGCATATGTTGAAGAGAATCAGGATGTACCTTTTAAAGTCTGATGGACAGTGAACCATTTTATGGTTGGTGCTTTCATATAGTTGCACTTGATTTCACACTTATCCGGTGTTATTAAGAAGTACTGAATCAGACTCTTCAGAACATCATGTTGTGCTTTACAATGTGAAAATCACGAAAATGGTAATTTTTCTTGATATGAAGAAGTTCCAGTCTTTGAGGCCAGTCATTTTCAAAATTGAATTTACCTGTCAAAGAGACCATCTCAAAAAAAAAAAAAAAAGGTAACAACTAATGCCACATGAGATAGAGCTGTACAGATGCCTATAGATATCTGCAGTGGTTATCAATGGAAGCCTTTTGGGAGCATTCAAATCTTGGCCTCCTCCAGAGGCTTAGTTTTGGAGGCTCAAGGACAAAGTAGAGCCAATGCAGCCAAGGGTGGATGTCACCCTGCCAGTGGTGGTGGAAGATACCCCCAGGCAGTGCTGCAGGATGCTCACAGCTGGGATCCACCCCCAGCCCTTGAGTGCTGACTTCAGTTGAGGGTCTCCCTGGCCCTGCCTGAGCTGCAGTGCAGCCCTGCCATGCCTGGCCCTACTGAGCCAGACTCCATGAGTGGGGCTAACTAACCTCTTGGACTGGCCTGCGCAACCCTGTCCTCCAAGCCCTCCATGTACATCCCAGGGCTGTATCTGACCCTGTTCCCACCACTGGGTCTGATCATGGCCCCATATCTCCCTATTAGATCCAGAAAGCTGCCATCCCTGAATATCTGCAAATTGAAAATTTACATGCATCGGTCTTCCATGTGCGCAAAACAATGTTCACAAATATCCACAGTTTTTCTAAGACTGAAGATTGTAGTAGTTCAGAGATGCCTAAACCATTCAGATTAAACGAGAGGTCTTGTTTTTAACTTTTTCTCACATTTGATCACAAAAGATTTATCATTTTAACCAGAAGCTCTACAAAGGTGATAAAAATTATATACTGTATAACCTTGTTCCATGAACACTAGTACTAGACACATCTTACTTAATTTGAGGTGCTTCATTAACAGACACTTCATCAAAGTTTTCAATATAAAGGAGGAGGATAGATTCTTTCAGGGAAAAAATCAACTATTCTGAAGATGTTAATTCCTATCCTGAGGTGGCTATGTTGCTACATGAACTGTCTGTTCTGAATAAGACAATGTCTTAAATTAGACATCTTAGTGCCTAGAGATATATCTAGGTCTTTCCTTCGAGGACAAGATAAGTGTTATGAGAATTTGCAAGTGATTATGAGTTAAAAGAATTGAAAATGCAAATTCTTCTTGAAATATAGCTGCATTATCAATCTTTCTGTTTCCTAAAGAAAATAATCTTTTATTTGAAAGAACACATAGCTCCAATGTTATGCATATTGAGAATGTATTAAGCTCTTATACCCAAACTATATCTGAGCAACCGTGACATTTTAAAAGTGAGGTTACTAATTATTAACATATCTAATAATAATAGTGAGATTACCAGAAAAAAATAAAACAATAAAACCCCCACAACTGCAATGATGATCCAGACAAAATCTGAATACAGAAATACTTCATTTAAGGAAGAATAATCTTAAAATTAAAAAGGATCAAGTAATTAATTCTTCAGAAATTCAGGGTTTTGTTGGGACCCAAGGAATATCACCTGCTGGCTGTTAGTCTTGTTTTTAAACTAAGAGTTTATTGGGGTTCTTATTTTTGATTTTGTGTTTTGCTGTCTGGTTTGGCTATTTTTTTGTTTTTCTGGTTTTGAGTTTATGGTTTGTTTCTTTGGTTTTTTGGTGGTTTTTTTTGTTTTTGTTTTTGTTTTTTTTTGTGAGGTGTACCTCTGTTTGCGTAGGGGGGTTGATTTTTTTTGTTTGTTTTGATTTTTTTTTTCTCTTGAAAACAGATCAATCACCAAAGGCTGGTCATAACCTTTATCTGTTTCTTTTTAAGTTAGACTTACAAAATTGAACAGTTAAGGGATGTGAAGGACAGAAGAAAGTTAACAGTAGAGACGGCTGGATATTAGTAGCAAACGAATGTGAGGGTTATCTTAACTGGGGAGAGGCAGAGTAGTTTTGAGAATTACTTTATTTGGTATTGATTTATTCTGATAAGTATACAAAGTTTTGACCCTTTGCCTAATAATCCAGGAGCCTGAAAGGAATGAAGAATTATATCTTTTATTATCAGTCATCAAGTATGTGATTAATGTGTGCTATGGGGGGAGTCTATACAACTCCTTTAAGTAATAGGATACAGGTAACAACAGCTGATTAGATATAAATGGAAGTGCAAAGACTCACACAAAGAGGGAAGAAAAAGGAGACAGCTTTCTCATGTTAATAGGATGTTTGGGTTCTTGTTCCTCTTAGAAGCCCTACTTTTTCTAAGGCTCTCAGTGGTGACTTCCAGCAGGGTTCTCATTAATATAAATTCCTGTGTGCTTCCAGGGTTTTAAATTACACTTGTTAATGCCCATGCTGCTCTGCATGTGAATTCTGTGAGATCAAACCGAAGGAGTAAAAACAAAGATAGATATAAATACTAGAATGTGGGGAGGCCATTAATTAGTTGTGTGGACATTTTACTTCAAATGCTCCTTATCACATGGATTTTTATGTTTTTGTCTGTCTCTTTTATCTTCTGAACTAACAGGCTGCTATTTATGATACTTGCAAAAAAAGGGAAAAAATCTAAAATAAATTAACTCTTTATATATTTTTTGAAAATAAGCATCCAGACCAAGAACTAAAATATCAGTACCAGTCTCACTGAGAGAAAGGATTTTAGATTCCACATTGCAGGGCAACACAGACACACAAAATCACAACTACAGAAAAAAAGTCAGTTTTATCTTTTTCTATTATAAAATTGACAGTAGTTAAACAGATTCAAAATCATTCAAAATCCTCCCTTAATTCCATTGTTTTCAGATAAATGTTAATACCAGTGTATGATTCAGGTGTATAGTGTGAACATATGTATATAAAGTTAACAGAAAAATAAACTAATCCTATAGATCTTTCAGTCAGGATCTGTCATGTTGGTCTTTGGCAAGAATTACTATTTTTTATGGGTTTTATTCATTTTCTGGTTATCTCTCTGAGTTGGAGTTATGTTCAGCAGCAAGATTTCATTTCCTTTTAACAGAAAACATACAGAGCAGCCATGCATTACATGTCCCGGGGGAGGTACTGGGTGCACTCCTGCCTAGCCTAGGCCCAATAAAAGATACACAGGCTTCTTCCCTTACCACCTGGGCTTCTTCCCCCACCGCACGGGACTTCCCTTACCACCATGGACTTTGCTCAATACACAGGCTTCTTCACCCACCACCTTGGGCATCCCTTCAACCATCACTTCGACCAGACTGGGAATGTCACCACCAGGAAGACCACAACAAAAAGATCAATGGGATGATGTCAGAATCCACAGAGTGGTGATACTTTCTCTACTTAATCTGTGTCTCTGTCACTCTTTCTCTCCCCCCCACTCTCTTTTTCCTCTTTCTTCCTGTCTGTCTCTACCTCACATTTACTGTTAAATAAAAATCCATACATGAAAACTTTAAATATTCTGTAAAATCTGAGTTATATTTCTTCTTGTTCAAAGTCCAGATTGTACCCATACTAACACCAACCCCAGACTCTCTACCCACCCAAGCAAGTACACACTGCAACCGGTGCACACTGTTCCTACTCTGTAACCTGTGAGGATTGTGTAGTGGGTTGACACTGGCTGGATGTCAGGTACTCACTACATCCACTCTCTTACTCCCCTCTGCAACTGGACAGAGGAGAGGAAAAAAAAAACCAGCAAAGGATTCATGAGCTAAGAGCTGGGAGAGGTCACTTACTGATCACCATCACAGGCAAAACAGACTCCAAGTGGAGATAGTACTTAAATTTATTACTAACAGGATCAGAGCAAAAGAGTGAGAAGTAAAATAATCTTAAAAACACCTTCTCCCCACCCCTCCTTCCTTCCATGTTCTCCCTCCTCCCCCTCAGCCACGTAAGGGGACAGGGAATGGGGGTTATGGTCAGTTGTTGTTTCTGCCGCTGCTCAGGGAGAGGAGTCCTTCCCCTGCTCCCATGGGGTCCTTCCCACGGGACACAGTCCTTGAAAAACCTCTCCGGTTTTTCACAAACTGCTGTCCTGTGGGTCACTCTTCTATGGGGTGCAGTCCTTCATGAATGAGCTGTGCTGGCGTGAGTCCCCCACAGGGGCCACAAGTCCTACCCAATGCTCCAGCATTGGGTCCTCTCTCCATGGGCTGCAGGACCCTGCTCCATCTTGGGCCTCCCACAGGGTCACAGCCTCTTTCATGCATCCACCTGCTTCAGCACAGGTTTCTCCATGGGCTGCAGGTAGGTCTCTGCACCCTGATCGTCCTCCATGGGCTGCAGGGGCACAGCTGCTCCAACATGGTCTGCACCACGGGCTGCAGGGGCCACAGCTCTGGCCCCTGGAGTACATCCTGCCCCTCCTTCTGCACTGATCTTGGTGTCTACATTGTTGCTCACATGTTCTCACTCCGTTCTTCCGTGGCTGGACTTCTCCCTGCGCACTATCTTTCTGTTCCTAAATATGTTATCACAGAGGTGTTAACTATCATTCCTAACTGGCTTGGCATTGGCCATCAGCAGGAAGCCCATCCTGGAGCTGGCTGTCAATATCTCCATCAGACAGAGGAAGCTTCTAGCAGCTTCTAACAGAAGCCACTCCTGTAGTCCCCCCGCCACCAAAACCCAGCCACAGAAACTCATTACAGACTGGTATCTCCACCAGCTGAGAGATGTTTCAAAATCACTGTGTCCCTCCTCCTGAGGCTGTGTTGTGGTCAGCCAGGAGTGCAAGAAGCAAAAACCAGAAAAGGCAGAGTCTGATTCTCTCAGTTTGAGCAGTCAGGTGGGAGAGAGTGACATCTGTGATAAGACATAAGAATCCCATTCATGCAATTAGTTTTGTTTCCTTTTATTCCATTTTTCATATAATAGTACTACACAATTTTGTGGTAAGGACCATGTCTGGAATTTTTCTTAGTTCCTTTCCAGTGGATGACGTCTTTTTTTTGTTTTTTTAAAGAAAAAATACAATTTTTCTCTAATAAACAATAATCTTCAGATAATTGCTATAGATAAATGGAATTTAACTTTCTAAAGGTGCTTAGCTTTTAATGCAAATGACTGACTGACATGGTCAGTGGAGAGGCAGTGCCCAAAATGAGTATGCTTAATTTCTCTTTTGAAGTGCTTATATCTCTGCAAAGAAATAGAGCTTCAGTTAACTGCAGTTGTGCTGATTTCATGTTGACATATTCACTTGACTGAAGAAAAAAATTTTTATTTTTCCCTGAGGCAATTAAAAATTGCTTACTTATAAGTGTCAAATAGGCAGTAAGTCAAGTGCACAGTACTCTGCTTTCTTATATTTTTCCTATAAATAATTGGGTTTTGTGTTTTGTTGGGTTGTTTTTTTGTTTTTTATTAGACTTGTTAAAAGAATAGGAAAATATATATTTAATTTTCACTCAGGTGCTCTGTTTTCTGTTATGGGTCCAAATGTTGAAAAACTTCAGCAATTCCTTTAAGCAGTGACAATCACAAAATCATAGAATGGTTAAGGTTGGATGGGATCTCTGGAGGTCATTTGCTCCAGCCACCTTGCTCAAGCAGACTACCCAGATTCACGTCCAGACAACTTTAGAGTATCTCCAAGGAGGGAGAATCTACAACCTCTCTGGGCAACTTGTGCCAGGGCAAGCACAGTCATCTTCTTCAGTAAAACAATGTTTCCTGATGTCCAAAGAGAGCATCCAGTGTTCAGTTTGTGCTCATTACCTCCTCTTATGTCATCGAGCACCACTGAAAAGCACCTGGCACTATCTTGTTTCATAGAATCATAGAATAATTTGAGTTGAAAGAGACCTTTAAAGGTCATCTACTTCATCTCAGGAGGTTCACTTTAAGAGGCCCACTTCTTAAGGTTGTCTATCTCTTCTAAATCATGCATACACATTTTATTAAACATCTCTTATGATAGAGAGATAATTATTCACCATGCAGGGTATATGTAGCTTTTTCTCAAGTTTTAGTCATTCAACATGGTTTCCTGAGAAATCAGCTTCTATCCACCAGCACCTTCACAAGAGAAAAAAAATTGCCTGGGTTAGGAAAAACTTATTTTCCAAAAGAAAAATAAAAATTCTTGTATTTTATATGTGAATTAAATATTCAGAGATTGAAACTATCTCATTATAACTTAAGCATCATTGTCATTATCACTAAAAATTACTTACCTAAATTTATAAGATAATTACTTATTGTACAAAGACAATGACTGATAGCCAATGAATATCCTGAGTTTCTTTTGATCAGAGTGATGACTGTGTGACTGAATGTCCTCTTTCTATGTTGCAATTTGAAAAAAAGTCAGCTCTAATTTTGGAAGATGAGATAGAAAGATCCAAACAGTGCTATAACCCTGAAGTGGAAGTATAAGTTATCTAATTCTGTTTTATGCAGTAGATCTTTGGGGTAATTAGCTGGATAAAGTCTTAATTCTCACTTTTCTTTCATCTTAGATAAAGTGATTTGTCCCAAATTTGCAGATACTATTGTTTGTTAAAGTGTCCTGATTTTGACCGGGAATAGCGTTAATTTTCTTTATAGAAGCTTGTACAGTGCTGTGTTTTGCATTTAGTATGAGAATACTGTTGGTAACACACTGACATTTGAGTTGCTGCTAAGCAGTGCTTACTCTAAGTCAAGGACTTTTTAGTGTCTTATGCTCTGCCAGTGAGCAGGTACACAAGAGTCGGGAGGCAGCATGGCCAGGAGAGCCAACCTGAACTGGCCAAAGGGATATTCCATACCATAAAACACTATGCTCTGTATAGAAACTGGGGGAGTTGGCTGAGAGGGGCCGTTCACTGGTCAAGGATGGGCATCAGTCAGTGAGTGGTAAGCAACTGTGTTGCGCATCACTTGTTGTTCTTGTATTTTGTTCCTCTCTCTCTTTTTCCTTTTCGTTAGTATGATTGCCATCGTTGTTATTATTATGTATTTGACTTTATTTCAATTATTAAACTGTTCTAATCTCAACCCACAGGTTTTGCCGATGTCAGTTCTCTTCCCCATCCCATGTGGTAGGACAGAGTAAGCAAGAGGCTGCATAGTTCTTAGTTTCTGTCTGGGGCTAAACCAGGACAAGTGGTTATAAATGGTGAAATTTAGGCAGTCTGACTGTACAAACTTTTTGCATCTTTTCAATATTCCTAATACAGTTCAACTGTTTCTTCCCAGTAATTGGTTGAACAAGTATTACTATTTTCAGTTGTGTAGTAGTAAATTAACACACAAATTTTTATATTTAAGACATAAGTAATCATTAAGAAAAATAAAAATAATCGTATCTGTTTAATTGCTCTCCTGATTAAAAAGATAATTTCTGTGGTAAGGCATAAAGATCTTATACAGATGTGCACAAAGACAGTAGGTGAACCACAAAGAAAAAAACCACTTCTGCTGTTAGTCAAATAATCTCGTAAAGTTATTTCAACAGTTTAGTTTTGTTAATGCAGCCATCTTATGAATTGGTTTTCAGTTTTTTGATTCCCATTTATGTCCAGTTGCAAAACTTCTAGAAGCACTGTAGAATATTTTTAGTAGGTGCTCTATTTACATAATGTCCTACATCTGACCATTCCCCCATGAGTAAGACAAATGGCAGCCACTGGTCTCCATGTTAATTCAGGAAAAATTAATTTGATTCTACCTATTTTAGAACCATGTACAAATGTATCTGATATTGCTACCTTGTATTGTTATTATACTCATGATCCATATAGGGATCTGAGGCAAAAAAAACCCAAAAAATATCTTAAAGACAGACAGTTGGATCATCTTGCCGGTAGACTGAAAATACTGTGCTGTATTCAAAATGTGGAATTTGTGATACTGAAGATATATGATCTAAAAAAAAGACACATTTGAAAACTTAGAAAACTTATTTCCTTATGTATACCAACATTGAGCATACTCAACTGGTATGTAAAAATAAATTTTGAATTTATCTTTTTCATTTTATTGATGATACAGTAATTCAGTTTAAAGATGTGAAAAGTACGAGTAGAAGTGAGTAATGCTGACAGACTGTAGGATTCTTGAAACTAAGCCTCGTACAGTCTCAGACACATTGTTTTCTGGTAGTGTTCCTTAGAATTAACTTGCCTTGGAAGTATGCCTTGCATTATCTTGGAAGAAAATACCTGAATTTGCCCAAATAGCTAAGGAATGAGTTAACAGCTGAACGAGTGTCCAGTTTAAAAGACCACTGTCCCTCTTTGTCAGCGTAGATCCACCCAGAAGCTTTTGTATTCTATTTATTTATCTACTTGAAATTTATATATATTTATATATATATATGTATATATATATAAGCATAAAAGCATATACATAATATGTAAAAAAGCTATTTTTTAAGTAGAAAACATACTTTTTTCTTTTTGAAATTCAATTGAGAACAATCATTTGACAAGTGAATGAAATAAGGCACAACCCCTCCAAGTAGAGCTTCAGTCTTCACTTTTTGAACAAAGCAAAGACATTAAGAATGTTCCCTTACAGGCTGGATCCTCACTGTGCCAACAAGTAAAATAGAGTAATGACTTTGAGGTGACATGGAAGTGATAATTAACAAGAGCCGACTGTCCATACTTAGCTATCTAAAATAATTTTAGGTGCTGTATGTCTTACCTCCACTAGCTACTAATGAAAAAAACAAACAAATTGGATTTGTAGATAGCCCTCTGTAGTAACTGCTGGATAACATGTCTATCTCAACCTGAGTTGCCTCAAGCAACACACAACAAATATATTTAAAAATTTAAATCCTGCATGAACTACCCTCTGGGATAGGATTCAGATCTTGCATCTCAACTTTTGTATTTAAATGTTAGGAAGAAGATATCTAAATGTTAAAGACATTTCCCTGTCTGACCATCCAGGAGTCAGCTGCTCTGGGAGACACTCGCACCACCTGCTGTGGGACTGAGGCCCCTTCGCAGCTACACCCCCTACGCTCACATAGTAATACCAGGTTTCGTCACCGGCTCAACCCCCAGTTTCCCATGGCAGAGTCTCAGACATCTAGATCTTTAAATAATTTAATCTTGGTGCAGTACCTAAATAAAAAAAATAACGCCTCAAGCTGGTTCCTCAGAGGAGTGACCACAAGCAAAGGAAACCCTGGGCTTTTATACCCCCACAGGCTCAGCACATGAAAGTCAGGGCTCAAAGGCTCCTGCCATGTCCATCGGTGTCCAGTCACCTGGCTGCTCCACAGGTCTCTGTGCCATTTTCTGTGCAAAGGGTGGGCAGGTCATGGTCTCTTGCCTTGGGCTTCTACCCCCCAGAGCTCAATCTGCAGTTGGCAAGACAGCCGCACACTGAGCTACCTGCACTAAATGTATTCCTCCACGAAAATGTGCACTAATTTAGTAGAAATCCAGAGATGGATTTACACACACAAAACCAAACAATCCTAAAATGCCCTAAGTCATTTAATATATCTGCCCAACATGAGAGAAAATGGCATATAACTTACAGGACATCTGTGTCATTCATGGATCTGGAGGTGAGAAGAATATCTCACAGGCTCTAAAATGACACTAGATGTCTACATTTGGGCAAGTGGATGAAGACTTAGTGATTATATCTATTGACAGTTGTGGAATTTCAGACACCCACCACACACGCAAGAAACTAAATTTAGGTAAATTAATTTGGAGCTTGGTCCCATCTCTAGGGAAACCGTAACCAATATCTGCTGTGATATTGTCACACAGGACTTTAGTGTTTGTTTTATCCTTGTAAAGTCATGCTAGCTAGCACTCTGGAGGAATTGGAGAAAACTGTATTTTACTAAATACAGCATTCAAGAAGCATTTGGATGATACTCTCAGGCACATTATGTGACTCTTGGGGATGGTCCTGTGCAGGATCCTTGTGGATCCCTTCCACCTCAGCATATTCTGTGATTCTGTAAATATGCAGAAGAGAGAAGATACATAAACCGATTAAAGCTTCTCCGCTTTTGTCTCCTAGCTGTGAAACACTGCAAAGGGTTTGTTTCAGTCCACCAGATGTCTTAAGCAGGGATAGAATCACAGAATCATTAAGTTGGAAAAAACTTTGAATATGATCGAGTCCAACCTATGACGGAACACCACCATATCAACTAAACCATAGCGCTCGGTGCCTTGTTCAGTGCTTTCTTGAACGCTTCCCGGGATGGTGACTCCAGCATCGACCCGGGCGGCTCATTCCAATGCTTAACCACCCTTCCAGTGAGAAAGTTCTTCTTGATGTCCAACCAGAACCTCCCCTGCTTCAGCTGTTGTCCCGTTGCTATCTTCCTGGGAGAGAGGGCCCACCCCCACCTTGCTACAACCTCCTTTCAGGGAATTGTAGAGAACAATAAAGTCTCCCCTGAGCCTCCTCTTTTGCAGGCTAATCAAACCAGGTTCCCTCAGCAGCTGCTCATAAGTCTTGTGCTCGAGACCCTTCCCTAGCACCGTTGCCCTTCTCTGGAAATATTCCTGCACCTCAATGCTTTTCCTGCAGTGAGTAGCCCAAAACAGAATGCAGGATCTGAAGTGCGACCTCACCAGTGCTGAGTACAGGGAGACAATCACTGTCCTGCTGGTGACAGTATTTCTGATACAAGCCAGGATGCCACTGGCCTTCTGGGCCACCTGGTCACACTGCTGGTTGATGTTCAGCCAGGTGTAAACCAGGACCCCCAGGTCCTTTTCCACTGGGCAACTTTTCAGACACTTTTCCCTGAACCTGTAACTTTGCCTGGGGTAGTTGTAACCAGAGTGTAGGACTCAGCACTTTATCTAATTGAACCTCATACTGCTGGCCTTGTCCCACTGATGCAGCCAGCCCAGATCCATCTGCATAGCTTTCCTACCCTTCAGCACATCAACACTCCCACCCAACTTGGTGTCATCTCTGAACTTATTGAGGATGCAATCAATCCCCTCATCCAGATCATCAAAAAAGATATTAAACAGAACTGGTCCCAGTACTGAGCCCTGGGGAATCCCACTAGTGATCGGCTGTCAACTGGGTGTAGCATCATTCAACAGCACTCTCTGGTCCAGTTATTAACCCAGTGAGGAGGGCACCTGTCCAAACAATGGGCTGCCAGCTTCTCTTAAGAGTGTGTGAAACTTTACTAGGCCCTGATTGTGGTTGGTTATACTCTGTGAATCCCACACTGATGTCCCCCTACCTGAAGTATCCAAAAAAGGACAGCTATAGTGGCTATTGTGAGCTCTTCCTAACCAGTCATCAGGTTTATTTTTTTCAGAGGAGTATGAACAAGAAACCAGACCTTTGCCCAAGGTGAAGTCAGGACACAGATGAGCACCCAAGGAAGAGGAGGTCACATCCTTTACCTTGCAGTATAGACATAACCAGCATGAAGCAGATTTGGCATTTAAATAGATAATGCTTACATTTTTGGTGGTTTTGCCATCCTTCTACCTAATTTAACAAAAAAGATTGTAAAACTATGGGGCTTCTACTGTTTAAAAAATATATAACATTAAGTTTTTGAATTCAGGATTTAGAAACTTTTCACCTGGCAATTATGTAGCTGTGATGGGTGAAAGGAGAGCAAGCAAAGAAGATAGAGTGAAATACAGAGATTAAAGGAGATGATTAAGACATTTTTTATTTCAAGCTTGATTCAATAGCCCTGGGGAATCTCATGCTTCTTTAATGAGTGCTGCTGCTTAGCCATCTTACTCCTGCCTAATGAGAAACATAGGCAGTTCAAAGTTAAGTGCATCAAAGACAGGTTGCATTTAAAGCCATTTTCCCCTCAGTTTCCCTAGTCTCTGTCCATGGCCTTTTTTTCTTCTGTCATCTAGTATTCCTGAGCATGAACCGTGGGAAAGGCTTGAAATGAACAATCACATTATTCAAGGAACTATTTCTTGGCCAACTTTTTCAAACAAATGTGGTTCCCTGCTCTTAATGTCTCTGTCCACATTTTACAGCTCTCATTCATTAGTTTTTGCTTCCTGCTCTACTACATGTTTGTTTCCTTGCAGCAACAGCTGGCAACTTTTATTTCTGGTAGCCAAGAAGCACCAGAATCTATGTGGTATAGGTCTTCCAAACCTATAAGATGATTCCCCATCCCCTTCTGGCTCTATTCTGTACATAGCAGAACTGTGCTTTTGTGTAATCTGCAGTCAGGACATACTCCAAATACTTTATATGGACATGTGATTGGTCATTCATTTACAGACTTTCTCTCAGCTCCCTAATTAATATGAGTTGTATACTTATCTGAAAGTCCACAGACACATGCACAAAAGCATATAAATATATGAAGAACTGCAACTCTGAAAATACTTTCAGAGAAGAAAAGCTTACCTTTACAGTCATCATCATCATCCTGCAGACAAATAAACCCAAGATAGAAATCCAAGAAATATCTGACTAGAAAGGATGTATGAACTCTTCCCTAACAGTAATTTGGATAGTTAATTTGACAACAGATTTTAATCCATATGGTTTTGTATATTGTTTTTAAGTCAACTACTGTTTTTTTTCCCAGAAGCTAAGGGGAATCAAGTGCTAGAGTTACATACAAAACTCTGATTCATCTGAAGGCATTAATTAACCTTAGGCTATCCAGACATATATTGGCCAACAGGTGTATTGGTAATTTCATTAGCTGGGAGTTTGTCTACTTGAGGGAGAACAGCTGTACCTTTCTTTAACAATTCCTGTAAGTGATGTTTTCAGTATACAGTAATTCTGGCAATGACATTTTTTAGCTGAAAATGCTGATCTTCTAGCTTCTATTAAAATCATTCTCAGAAGTGCTGCCTTAAAAAGGTACGACTTCTGGGAATAGCCACTTAATTGCAAGACTTAAAAGAATAGCATAAAAAGAACTTGAAATACAGAAAAGGTTAGCTTTCAGGAAGTTTTTAATTGCCTAAACTGTTATCTGCCTAGTCTTAATATGTATGATATCATGAGTAATCAAAGTATGATTATGTCTATATTGATTTGAAATATTTTTTATTTTCATGACTTGTTAATGTACTGTAAACTTTTTTAATCTATTGTCTAAAATGTCATCTTAAAATATTTTTACTATGTGTGCTCTTTCTGTATTAAGATAATTTCATGCATTAAGAAAAAGTGGTGTATTGCAGTCTGTCTTTTGTTTACACAGATCTTGCAGTGACAACATACTACTGTGACGCTCATGTTTAATGACGTTTCTAAAATATGTCAGACTCTTCAGAATATCTCTACCTGTTTGCCATTCACACTAGTTCAGCTGAAATCTCTCCCAATGAGATTTTTGATGTAGATCTATTTTCTGTGATGCAAGAGGTCTTACCCACAGTCAGTGAAAAACTCCAGAAAGCAAAGGCAGCTATCACTGCTATGAAGACCTAATAATCTGCAAATCTTTAGCCTGTGCCAAAAGCTCATGCTGTAGAAAAGTTAATCAAATCCAGAGAAATCCACCAGTATATAATACAGAACTTGTCACTGTGCTTCACTCTTATAATCTTACTGTATGACATTGTACTCATACTGGAACTAGCTGGATTGAGCCTTCTACGTTTCACATGAAAGCCAAATATCAATTCTATTCTCAGTAAAGCTTTCTACTTAATTCACTCCCCCTCTTTCTTTTTTTTAAAATTTTTCTTCTACTTTTTTTTATTACTCCCCAGAATGTAGAGATTTGAACCTGAGGATTTGTATTGGGTTTGTGTGGCAAGGTATTGATAGTGTTGGGGGTTATAGCAGTGGCTTTCATAAGAAGCTGCTATGTCCAACAGAACCAATGCCAGATGGCTGCAGGACGGATCTACCACATGTGAGGGCCAAGCCAGTCAGTGATTGTGTTAACATCTTTGTGATAACACATTTAAGAAGGAGGGGGAAAAAGTGTTATGACATAAAAGTAATTGTGGCCAGAAAAGAGAGAAGTGAGAGTATGTGAGAGAAAAAGCCCTGCAGACCCCAAGGTCAGTGAAGAAGGAGGGGAAGGACATGCTCCAGACACCAAAGCTGAAATTCCCCTGCAGCCCATGGTGAAGACCATGGTGAAGCAGGCTTCCCCTCTGTAGCCCATGAAGGTCCACAGTGGAGCAGAGATCCACCTGCAGCCTGTGGAGGACCCCATGCTGAAAAAGGTGGATCACTGGAAGATGTCCGTGAACCTGTGGGAAGCCCATGCTGGAACAGGCTCCTGGCAGGACCTGCAGACCCATGGAGAGAGGAGCCCACACTGGACAGCTTTGCTGGTAGGACTTGTGACCCATGAGGGACTCTGAAGGACTGCACCCTATGGAAAGGGACCCACGTTGGAGCAGTTCATCAAGAACTACAGCCCATGGGAAGGACTCATACTGGAGAAGTTCATGGAGGACTGTCTCCTGTGGGAGACACTGAAGCACTCCTCTCCCTGAGAAGGAAACAGTGTCGGAAACAACATGAGTGGACTGACCATAACCCCTATTCCCTGTCTTCCTGCACCATTGCAGGGGGAAGGAGGTAGAGAATCGAGAATCAAGTTAAGACTGGAAGGGAGGGAGGGGTGAGGAGAAGGTTGTCCTTATTTCAACCCACTAGCCTTTCCTTATATTTTCTCTCACCTGTCCAGTCGAGGAGGGAGTAATAGAGTGGCTTTGGTGGACACCTGACCTTCAGCTGGAGTCAAACCAGCACAGCAAGAAAGTGGATGAAATCTCTCTAAAACCTGAGGGAGCCTCTGGATCACAGTTCCTCATTTGTATGGGAGATTTTAACCACCTGCCAGATACTGGAAAGGAAAATGTGGTGAAATACAGACTTCCAAGATCTTTGGACAGTTTGTGACTTTTCATTCAGACACTGGATGGGACAGCAAGAGTGACATACAGCTGAACCTCCTCTTTACTAACAAGTCAAAACTGATTTGTGATGTAATAATCAGTGGAAGCCTTAGATGCTGTGACTTGTGAAATAGTGGAGGGATTTGGCTTGTTTAGCCCAAGAGAGAGCTGCAGGGGGATGTAACAACAGCCCACAGTGCCTCTGGAGAGGTCATAAAAGGGACAGTGAGTCACACAGGCAGACAGACAGACAGACAGACAGTGATGTGTGTCCCAAGTGGGAGTGGAAGGCTTAGACAAAGTTATTAAAAAGCCCTGCTGTTGAGTCACGAGGTGCAGAAAGGATCTCCTTGCTTTCTAAACTCCTAGGGGTGCGGCTGGATCCAGTTTTAGCCTAAGATTTTGTCAACGGTTTAAATTTAAGGAATTGTAGAGTTGTGATTGAACCACTTTTGTCCTGCAGGTTTTAATGATGACAAATCACATATAATTTATACAAAATTAATTATTTATTATTACAAATGATCAGACAAAACAACTTAATCCAAATTATTTGCTGCACAATATAAACACTAAAATTTCTAGTAGTATAGTATAAGATAGGATAGTGCACTATCCTAAAGCAATTATTGAAGCAGTTATATTAAAACTAACAAAAACAAATAATTATTAATTAGTGATGAATGTAACTCACCCATACCAATGCTCATGGGGAGATCTCTTTTCTTGACACCCAAAGGAGTATCCTCGGGGAGCATCCCCAGACCAAGGGAGGAATCTCCACACACACTCCCCAAGAAGGGTTGTGTTAGAAGAACCTTACTGTATGAGAGTGGACTGGCCTTTTATAGTATAAAATGATTGACTACTAGTCAAACATTTCCAGGCCAGCTAGAATCTTATCTGTCAAATCCTGCTTCAAAAAGCAGGATATATGTTTGAAGTTTGGTGAACCAGGATGGTTTTGTCATAATTCAACACCAAAACAGCACCCTAGTGCCACCAGTAGCTCACCACAGGTAGCTTGCATTGTAGATTGAAGAAAATTGTTTGCTACTCAGTATCTTATTACAAAATTACTTTTATAATTTTTCTTTATGCAACTTTTTATAATATGTAACATATAAAAGTATTTCTTTCCCTTGAAAGATGAATGTTTACTTCTAGAAAGTTAACTTGTTGAGTTCTATTTCAAAGTGTAATTCCAGTCATCAGTATAAATAATATTAAATATAATTAAATAAGATTTTTGTAAATTTACTGAAATCTCATAGATTTTGCAGTGGAATTCATTTTACCATGTTTAGATATTGACATTACACCGCTACTGAAAAGATGAGAATATTACTGCATGATTTCCTTTGCTCACCAGAATTTCAAAGGAGCTTTAGACATCTAAACTAAGGTAAAATGAACCACACTTTTACTGTTTGGCAAGCAAGCAGTCTGCCTGAAACTGTAGTCTTAAACCATCATACAACATGTTCTGTTATTGAACTTATATCTATTCCTAACATGCTCATACAATATTTACATGTATAAATTAATACTGTAATTCAATGTAGACAATATGTAACCTACACTGAAATACATATTGACATTTAATGCATCACTATTTATAAAGAATATTAAATTTGTTTATTAACCTCATAAATTAACTCTTACTGGAAATCTAACTCAAAATAAGATATAAACCAGCAGTGTCTCTATGCTGACCAAATCTGATAGAATATTCAATGAATCAGGATATTTTAGAAGAAAAAATAATCACTTCTACTACTTTTTCTGTCACAATTATTGCACCAATTCAAATCTAGTATACCTTCCAGTTGAAGTCTAGTATGTCTTTTACATTAAAAGGCATCAAGTTGAGTGCACAATTTTATACCTTTGGTACCTTCTAAAATTTAGTTTTTATGTAAAGGTTAATTTTTATTTTATATATATTGTATACCTATGTATATTGATACACAGACACACTTAGATTGTATATATAAATATAAGCAGAAAATGGAATGCAATAAAATACCGATATATATCCCATTATGGCTTTTGTACACAATCAGTTGGTCACCAATATGCACACCTGGATCTAGGAATGCTAAAGCAGTCCTATGCCTGCAGATATAAGTGTAGTCTTATTCAGCTATCTTACAGGAATTTGTTATTTTTCAGTTAGAAAACTTGTATTGCACATAGACAAAATCTGTGCCACTAGCTCAAGCTAGACAAATGTTTATGGGATTTACTTGATTCTAATTTTCCGATAGAACTGAATGAATTGATTTGGAAGTTAATTAACTAACCAGGTAGCTATGCCTGACTGTATTTAGTTAGTTTGGAGGTCCGTTATTTCCAGGAAACTCTTTAAGATGATACCAAAAGGTTATGCAAAGTATCTATTCAAAGTAGTCTCTGAAGACAAATGATAACACTTTTCTGCTTAACTGTGCAAAACTTAACATTTTTCCAGGGGCTGCTGAAGCATATTAATATCCAAGCCTCAATAAGCTGCCATCTCACACTCTTCCATATGGCAAATTGTGTTTCAGCAGTTGTTTGCAGAGTATGTGCCAAACCAAAAAATTAATATCTACAGATTTTATGTGTGTGAAAATGGGAAAGCATGGTGCACAGTCATAGCTACTAGTAGGTTCACAGCATTTATTTCGTTCACTCCATCATGTGCTATGAGAAAGGAGAGACCTGAAGGAGTTTGAGCTGATCTGTAGGACTGCCTGCTGCTGCAGAATCTACAGTGTGCAATCAGAAGGATACGGTAGGTTATATGAGATCATTATGTGTAGACTATTATCATAAATATGGGGGCACATGCCTGCCACATTTGTCATTAGATTAGAGAAAGACTAAATATACAACATATTTCGTATTTAGACAGAGTGAATAGTACTTTACAAATATTACATTTAAATCTATTCCAGATTAAAAACAGGTGACATTCCAAAGTGCCTATTTGTTTTCTTTCTACAGAAAAAAAAAATTAAAAAAAATCCCTCTTTCATTTTCTCCCAGTAGATTAAGGGATGGTTGCCAGTATTGGTGTATATTCAGACAGATATGCAAGCTTGACTGACATCTTGCAGTCCCATGTGCCTGGGTATTTCCAAATGTGTATAAAGGTTTCTGCAGACAGTTCTAGCACATCTCTTCTGCGATTACAATACAAAAAGGTGTGCTTCAAGATCCACCTAAGTTAAGCCAGTAACAAATAAGGTGAACAACATTGTTCGGTGCTGAAATTTTTATATTTATTTATCTACCTGACACCCTGTATTGATTAAAGTCTCCTAAATGGTGTTTTAGAATATTCAACATTTCACTCAATTGGTATTCCAAGTATCTAGCATGATGACTGGAAAGTTAATTCTGGTTACATATTGGGGAATCGGTATGAATTGGTACATCCTAAGTCCTCTTCCTTTATGGAGCTTAGGAATCTTACATTGATGGATGTCTTCTTGTCTGTCTTGACTAACAAACAATCCATTCTACATGTTTAAACAGTTTTAAGACTGTCCTTTCTAGGCAAGTATATTCAATAATGGGCTGTAAGATTACTCTCATCTGTGCTCTCCACATCTTTTTTATCACCTAATTCAACTTTCATTCTTTTTTGAAAGCTGAAGTATTTTTTGGAAGTATTTATGGAGTGCTTCACCTCTGATGTCGAAGTATTTGTAGAAAATATTCTAAAACAGAACTTAGTAACTAAATTTATGTTGCTCAGAAGCTGTGTAACTATAATACTCATAAAAATTCTGAATAAAAGCAAGAAGCACTCTCTAGACATTTTTTCAAAGAAAGTAGCAATTGTCACTTCATAGTGCATACAACTGAATTGTTTATTCATTTACAGGGTATGCTCAGTGGGTTGAAATCCATGAGCTTCTGGGTGGATTATTGCCCAGTTTCTGGACATGCACTCTATTTAGTCAGTATAGAAGTATTGAATTCTTCTGCCTATCAGGGTGAAACATTTATGAGCATGCATGAAAAAAGAAAATTTGTTTTCTGAGAAATTTCACAATGAAAACCTGAGTCTTCCATGGAAGTCAGTCTCCCACAGTAACAGCTGTAAATTTTTTCAGGATCACAGACTTGATCTCAGGTATTTAAATTGGTTAATCTTTCATATCTGCTAAGATCTTAATGTAGGAACCTAAGGTTTCTGTCATCCCACTGATATTTTGTCCTCTTTTTCAACACACGGATGACATTATTCTGTGCAAATGCTCCTTGTCCAGCACAATCAGGACTTTTTTGGTCGTTGCTTTGTGTTCGTTATTTTTTTGCTTGGCTTGTTGTTTTTTTGGCCTTTTTTTTTTTAATTCTTCTTATTATCCTACTAATTCTGACTTTAGGTATTTTTAATTATATCCAGAAACATGGTAGAGATATATAAACACTGATAAGAAGCTGAAGCCTGATTAAACCTAATTGGACTTTTAATATCCCTGCTGTTATAAGCCTGTGTACTGCTAAGCAAACTACAGGGATGAAAGACATAGTAACATGGTCAGCTTTGAATTGTTATGAGGTTTATGCCAATCTAAGAGTGATAAGTTAAGCCTTAGTAAACACACTTATTTGATAAGATAATTACCTCAGCTGTTAATATACTGAACATTTAATAAATTTTTGTTTTCAGAAAAGATCTCAGTGTGTGTAGGATCTTACAGCTTCCTCTACTCTCAGCTCTGTGATGGGTGATCTTGGCTGGATTCCAGGTGCCCACAAAAGCAGCTCTATCACTCCCCTCTTCACCTGCAAAGAGGAGAGAAAATATAATCAAAGGTCGGTGTGTTGAGATAAGAACAGGAAGAGATAACTCAACAATTAATGACACAGGCAAAATAGACTCAAGTTGGGGAAATTAACTAAATTTATCATCAATCACATCACAGTGGAGTAAGGAGAAATAAACCCATGTCTTAAAGCACCTTCCCCTCACCCATGCCCTTCTTCCTGGGCTTAATTTTACTCCCTAATTCTTTACCTCCTCTTCCTCAGTGACACAGAGGGATGGGGAATGGAGGCTGTGGTCAGTTCATCACACACTTTCTCTGATGTTCCTTCCTCCTCAGGAGGAGGACTCATCACACTCTCCCATCATTTCACTGTGGGATACGTCCCCCAGGAGGCAATCCTTCAGTACCTTATCCAATGCGAGTCTTTCCCAAGAGCTACAGTTCTTCACTCAATACTCCATCGTGGGTACCCCGTGGGGTCACAAACCCTGTAAGCAAACCTGATCCAGTGTGGATTCTCTCTCCACAGGGTCACAGGTCCTGCCAGGAGCCTGCTCCAATGTAGGATTCCCACAGAATCACAGCCTCCTTCCAATGCATCTGCAGGTCCTTCACAGGATGTCTGCCCCAACGTGGACTTCCATGGGCTGCAGAGGGACAGCCCACCTCACCATGGTCTTCACCATGGGCTGCAGGTGAATTTCTGCTCTGGTGCCTGGAGCACCTCCCATCCCTCCTTCACTGATCTCGGTAACTGCAGGGCTGTTTCTCTCACATATTCTCACTTCTCTCTCACAGCTGCAATTGCTGTTCTGCAGTTCCTTTTCCCCTGAAACCTGTTATCCCAGAGATGCTACTGCTTTCATTGATGGGCTCAGCCTTGGCCAGTCGTGCATTGGTTCTGTTGGACCTAAGGGAAGCTTCTTACATCTTCTCACAGAAGCCACTACTCCAGTCCCCCTGCTACCAAAACCTTGTCATGCATACCCAATAGAACCTCACACTAGCTCCACAGTTTTTTAAGCAAAGAAGACAGTTTAAAATCCTCCAACTTCTTACTCACAAGACAGTAGGAAAGGATATCTCTAAATTCTCAATAATTACTCAGACCTTTGAATCCTGTGCTATTTTTATAGAACACTGTCTCTGGCCAGAGTATCTTTGCATGAAATAGTCTTATGAATCATCTTGTTTTCCTTGTGTAACCTTAAAATCAAATTATTGTAGTAGAACTTTTCAAGTGTGGTGCATAACAATCAAAATTACAGCTTCTGAGCTCACTTTTTCGCTGGTCTTTATTTAATAGTGTAGATATACTCGGTGAATCTAACCTAGTCTCAGTCTCTAGGAGAGATTTTCAGTCTTTCATTTTTTAAGTGTGGGCTCCACTTTAAAAGCAGCTTGGAACAATTTTCCTGCTCTTCCAACAAACAGCACTATTACCTATTTTTGGTTACCACTCAACAATTTTGTTTGGAATCTACCTCTACTTTGGAATGCAATTTTATACTTGGCATTGTATACCTTCCTATTCTCATGCCAGCACTGTTCATTTGCTTACATTCACAGAGTTCACAGAATATTCTGAGTTGGAAGGGACCCGCAAGGATCATCAAGTCCAACTCTTAAGTGAATGACCTATACAGGGATCGAACCCATAACCTTGGCTTTGTTTGCACCATGCTCTGACCAACTGAGCTAATCTCTTTTTTCTTCCCTGGTGTTAAATCTGCAACTATATTTATAGACAGCAGCCATTTTTTCTCTCCACTGTTGTTTTTCCAGTTTTAACAATACAAATGTTTTTGTGGTCATGACTGCTTTCTACAGTGGAGGATGATGATCATGATGATGATGTAGAAATTACTGAAGGTTGACTGAAATTTCTCTAGAACCAGAAGATAACAAAATCACAGAATGGTTGAGGTTGGAAGGGACCACTGAAGGTTATCTGCTCCACTCCCCTGCTCACACAGATCCATCTAGAGCAGCTTTCCCAGGACAATCTCAAGATGGATTTTTAGTATCTCCAAGGGGGGGGAGACTTCAAAAACACTCTGGGCAACCTGTACCAGGCCTCTGTCACTCTCAGAGAAAAAAAAATGTTTTCTGATGTTCAGACAGAACCTCTTATGTTTGTGGCCATTGGTTCTGGTCTTGTCTCTGGGCACCACTGAAAAGATATTACCACAAAGACATATCTTTGTATGGGGATACTAATTTCCTCATAAAAATAATCGCTGATCCATGAGCACAGTGCCAGTCTGAGAAAGCAAATCTCTTTTCAGAGTTAATACAATGTCTTCAAGAAGGCTTTTTTGCATAAATCAGACATTTTTATACCACTGTATTCTATATGGTATAGACATTCTTTTACTCTTATGTCATATCTTAGGCTCTTTTTTCTCCATATCATCTTAATAGATCTCTCTAATGTATTCATAAGTTTCAAACTATAATAGTACATATCTAACTGAAATGTCTTCTGAAATGGCATGTTATATTACGTCCTTTTTTTGCATTACCTATTATTATTGTTTCAGTACTCTCACTGTTTACCCAGTAAAGAAAATGCAATCATCGCTTGCTCATGAAAAATTGGAATCCTGATGAGTTCCTCTTAGCAGGCTCCCTGACAAGGAACCATTTACAGAATTCTGTTATATCAGAATTGTGTAGCACCATATATGTTACTGCACATAACAGTGTCTTTTACAGTGTGTGCATCAAATCCCTTATGTATTACAGACCATTTTTTGGGCTTTCCCAAAATTTTGGATATAAATAAAATGCTACTGTCCAAAGTTAAGGGCACAAAAACTCTATATGAATGAACTGAGGCTATGGATTTAAAACTTTTGAAATGGTACTAATTCACCTATATAATTTTCTAAAGCCTTATTTACAATGTCTTTTGAGGGAAGACATTACTCATTTCTTTTCAACCTGGCTTACTGGCTTTTGCTTTTTTTTAATTTAATTTTATTTTTTCTTACTTTAAATACAGGACAGAGTATGAACTTTACAGATTTCTGTAGGAATATGAACAGATAAATATAGCTCTGTTTTGGTATTAGGAATTAGAACCTCCTCTTAATTTTATTCTTTTTTTTCGGTTTTTTTTGGGTTTTTTTTCTATTCTGTTCTTATTTGTATTTTAGGAAGTGTAAGAACTTTTGAAGCCTAAGTGACATAAGAGCACAAGTTCGTGTATATCCGTTGTTTCTGTATCATATTTGGAAGAAAACTACCTTGAAAATTTTATGTGGAAGATCTTTCTAAGAGGATTTATTGTCTGAGATCTGGCATAACACTTCAGAATTTAGGCAATTCCCTAACAATTTATTTATATCTAATCTCTGTACGTTGAAGTCCCAGTTTCCCTCTAATTTGGGTGCATACTGTTGCTTCTTGATTTGCACTTGCTTGAATTATTGTTTGCATTCTTTGCAGGCTCCTTCAGTGTACTGAAATGCCAAAAACATGGTATGATAAGGGAAAAGCTGGTGCAAAAAAGTGAAAGAAATAGTCAGTAAAGAGAGGACCATGGTGACTGAACAACAAAGGATTAGGTAAATGCAGAATATCAATATTGGTATCATTCAGAGGCTTAATCCTCATTTCTCTTTTCCAGTTGTACTTTACTTAATTGTTCCCCTAGCTCCAGAACCCAGTAAATATAACTTTACCATTAGTAATTGCCAGCCACAGATCTAGTATTAAGTTTGAAAGATCTCAGACCTGAAACTTGTCAGGTTTTGTCTGAGCTTTTCTCAACCTGTCTGTAGTTTTGTTTTCACTTGATTTAGCTGAAACAACATTTTTTCTAACAAGCAGGTCATCACAATAAATTTTTTATAACCATAATTTTTATACAGATAGTGGTAGCAAGTAGTTATTCTGTGTAAAACACAGAATTTATGACTTCAATATATACTGATGTAGCACAGAGATATAAACACTTGGCATGATAGCAAGGGCCTTGAAAGAGGTCATAGCATGCATAGATGATGAGATGGGAGACACAGGTTGTTACTGGTTCATAGCAAGGCTATGAATAACTCACCAATCAGCAGGGAAAGAAATAGGAGTTGGACAAGAACAGTTATAGGGATAACAAGAGAAATGAATGACAAGCTTTTGACATATGTAAAATCCATCTGGTAAACTAAATTTGGATGCAGACAAGCAAAGAAATATCAAGGTGTAAAAGTGTGTTGGACAAGTAGCTCAAACTGAATCCTAGAGTGAGGAGGAAGAAAAAATTTTATCATATACATCTCACTTCTTCCTGCAAAGGACACTTTTGACTTGCTGGAATTTCTCTCTTCCTGTGTGATGATGAGCAGTGCTGTAAAGTCTTGGTACCTAGACAGGGTACCTACCATAAGGGAGAGCATAACACCAGAGGAAAAGTAACAGTGTCTTATATGTGTGTAGTGTTTTTAACTGAATTATTGTTATTGAGACTCTTTGTACAGTAGTATATTTTCTTTTCTTTTTTTTCTTATTTGTATATTAAATATGTTATAATAATACTTCTCTAACTAAACTGTAGAGATTTTCATTACACTGAAAATAAATTGTTGTGTTACCTTCTCAATATTTTTTATTCTTGCCTGTAACAAGATTTTAAGTGTGACATTTCCTACACATCCACACACAGTGCTGTTTTAGATGTCCTGCAGTGTTCAACCTAGCTACCAGCTGCTTATCTGTAGGAGCAAAAGGCCTTCATGTGCATCAAATTTATCAGCTCTACTTGATTGCTTTTGATCTCTCGGAGCAGCCAAAATGGCAATAAATGCCTCCGTATGGACAATTGAATTAAGACTTCTGTCTTTGGACTGTATTTTGGGAAATAAATATATTTAGTCTGGGAAAATACTCTCTTTTCCATGAAATTATAGCAGTTTCAATCTTTTTGACATTCCTTAAATAATCTTCTTTTACAAATGAGCAACTTTATTGGGCTAACAATAGCAGTACTCTTCTCTGTTATCTTCTATAAAAAATGGAAGTTAGGGGGAAAAAAGATTTTGACACCTTAGAAAACCAAAGGACAAAGACAGACACCCTAGAGAACATTTCCCTACTATCCTATTCTGTTCTGAGATTAATTTGCAAGATATATGGAAGAAATTGCCCTCAGTGGAGGCAGCCTAGACAGACTTAATCTAGATATTTTCTAACATAGCTTTTTCAACTAGGTATAGCAAATTTTAACTATTTAATTAAAACTATGAATTTAAAGGACTAGTGTTTGCATAGACACATATATAAAAAAATCTAAATCCAAATGCCCCAAATGTAGATAATATAGGAGATGGCTGACTAAACAAGCATGTACTTAGGAAATCAACAGGCAGCATGTCAGATGCCAATGATTAAAAACCAACTTAACAAACAAAACCTCAAAGCTGCTTAAAACACTGTTTTTAGGAAAAACTTAGAAAGAGAAATGAAGTGACATGTATGCAAATAAGATGAGGTAAATTCTAGGGGATAGGAATGTATTTTCTCAATTTTCAGAAAAGATAATTGTGTAGCTCCCAGAGATAAAGGTAGTAAAATCAAAAAAGCTTAGTGCAATTAGGTGGAAGGATCAATTAATCTCCATTCCTGTATTCTGAAAGAACAAAAACATGACTTTTGGGTTCTAGTAAGTAATATTTTTAACAAATCTATAAAGTCAAGTTAACCACTCAAGCATATATTGAAAATAAAATAGAAAGACCCAAGGCTAAACTTACATATCTGACATCAATGTTACATGAGGCCTTAAATCAATTTTTTAATAAAAGTATGATTACATATTTGAATATAAACGAGCAGTGGGCTAAAATACACTGTGAGTTAAACAAAGATAGATTTTGCTAGATTGTTTGACAATTATCTTCATAGGATAGGAATTTTGCACACTAATAAAATTAATTTGATGTCACACATGAGCATGTTAATTAAAAAAATGCTATTTATGCTGAAGACGACTGGCATTAGCAATTTCAGTTATAGAGGAGTTACAAATTGAATATGAGGAGTATGCTTAAAGGCAAATGCTCTTAGAAAAATTTGAATGTGAGATTACTGTGCAAAAAAATTATTTTTGTTGAGAATCAGTGGGGTTTTTTTTAAATAGTCTTAAGTTTCATATTTTATTTGCTATAATAAACATTTATTTGTTAGTGATTGAAGTTTAAGAAGAAATAATGTCCTGGTTTTGGCCAGGACAGGGTTTTGCTGGTAGCCTGCTCCAGCGTGGGTTCCCCACAGGGTCACAGGTCCTATCAGGAAAAGGTGCTACAGCGTGGGCTCCTCTCTCCATGGGTCAGCAGGTCCCTGCCAGGACCCTACTCCAGCATGGACCTCCCACGGGATCACAGCCTCCTCTCAGGCATTCACCCACTCTGGCGTGGGTCTCCTCCGTGGTCTGCATTCATCCATCAGGTAGAACTCTGCATTCCCATTGACCTCCATGGGCTACAGGGGCACAGTTGCTCCACCATGGTCTGCACCACGAGCTGCAGAGGAACCTCATCTCTGGTGCCTGGAGCACCTCCTGCCCCTCTTACTTCACTGACCTTGGTGTTTCTAGAGTTGTTCCTCTCACGTATTCTCACTCTGCACTTCTTTGGCCACAATTACATCTGCACAATAACTTTTTTTTTTCCCTCTTAAATATGTTATCACAGAGGAATTACCACCATTTCTGATGACTCCAGCCTAGGCCAGTGGTAGGTCTGTCCTTGAGCCAGGTGACGTTGGCTCTGCTGGACATGGAGGAAGCTTCTAGGAGCTTCTCACAGAAACCACCCCTGTAGCCTCCCCGCTCTACACAAAAGATAGCTAGTTTTCTAGGGCTAATGTGGAAATCACACTGATAAGTTAAACAGAGGGTCTTTGATTGCCAGGTAGGCATCAGCCATGAGGTTGGTCTCTGTTGCTCCCTGGAATGGATCATACAAGCTTATTTGTTTGGTTTTCTGTTTTTAATTTACTTGTTCAGGGTATCCTTTCAAAATTAGATTAGAAGCTGTGTACAGAAGATGACTGAATGTTAAAGAGATATCCTTCTACTGAAGTCCTCTGAGACATTAACATTAGTGCTCCTAGGCTATATACAGTAGATGTAAATAGGGCTTAATAGATCATTGTTCTCAAAAGGTACAGGTCTGATGAATATTAAGTTCGGGTTTAGTTAGTTCAAACCTTCCTTTCCACCTCTCTAGCTGAGATCCCAAACATCAGGTCCAAAATAATCTAGATAGAAATATTTGAAGACCCATCTCTCTGATTATGTAGCACTTCAGTGTAAAAGATGAAGCTTTGGAGGCATTTTGGGGCTATGAAGGAAGAAGCTGTTTCACAATGGCTAGGACACAGAGAAGGAATTGTGAGTTTAGGTCCAATCTTCACTAGCTATTTCTGTTTTACCCTGTAATTGCTTAAAGTAAAACAGAGAACTTATATATCTGGTATAACAGGACTAAAAGTAATTAGCTGCTCCAGAATCTCACACATCTGTTTGGGAAGCCTCATGCTAATTTTTGGACTGAATATGTTATTAGACATCCTTTTCCTTCCAATGAAAAAGCTTGTTTTATTTCCTGATTTTACACCCTGCTATGGAAAGCACATGTCTGCTTAAACTTCATTCTTCTAAGCTAAATAAGTTGAGATATCCTAGAGCACTCTTACATGAGGAGCTGACCTTCCCCAGGTCAATCAGGTACCCTTTGTACTCACTCTACTATGAATTCATTTTTTGTGGACTAAGGTGGCCAAAATTATGCAGGATTTCTTTTTTCCATCTTTTAATTCTTAACCTAACTCTAACTCTTTTTATCTTCAGTATATAAAGCCTTGAGTGTATATTTAAGCAGCACTTACTGCAAGCCCTTCATGTAAATCTAATCAATTCATACTATCATAAAATAAAAAGCATCTGAAACCATTTATATAATATCAATCATGTCATTTCACCTCCCCAGTTCTCTTGCTCCCTTCTGTTCTGATTTTCTGAATTCTTAGATGGAATTTTTTTTCATTTTTTTTCACCGAATGGTTGCAGTTGGAAGGGATCTTTGAAGATCCCTGCTAAAGTTTAACACACTGCTGAAAGTTTACCTAGAACAGGTTGCACAGGGTTGCATCTAAGCGGGCTTTGAATATCTCCACAGAAGGAGGATCCACCACCTCTCTGGGCAGCCTGCTCCAGTACTTAGTCCATCTCAAAGTAAAGAAGTTTTTTCTCATATTCAGATGGAACTTACCATATTTCATATTTGCACACTGAAAAGAGTCTAGCCCCATCTTCTTGATATGTATTAATTTTATTTATTTGATTTTATGTAAGAGGACTTAATTTATATCTTCTCCTTTTGAATGCTTTTTGTTCAATATATTTTTTTCTATTTTTGTGAAGTCTAAATTGTTTCCATTTGAAGTGCAAAGGCTTATTGCTATTATGTCTGTATTAAATAAATTCTTTTTGTTAGAATTATATCTACCCTTTGAGTGAATCTTATGATGGACTGAAAAACTGTTCTTTAATACAATGCTCTTCTGCTAATAGAGCAAAGATGAAGTTCAGATGTTCATCCCCCTTGGTCTTTATTATTTCTATTATCGTTTTATTTTAAAAATGTACGATTTTTTTTGCCTTTTTTTTAGCAATTATAACTTAAGAAGGCTTTTTATAGGGTTTGACTGTTCCACTACAGATAATTTCATATAAATAATACTTAAATTATTCCAATTAGTTCTAGAATGCTAATATGTCAATTATAGTCAGAAAAATGTTTTCATTGTTGATATAGTGTCTACTAAATTGCATAAACTATGAAATACCTACCTATACACCTAACAAAAAAATAACATTATAGCAAAAAACCCAAAACCTATCTACGTAAAGCCATCATGGTAAAACCAATCTTATTATAATTTAAAAAATAAAAATGTTACATTGTGAAAGTAAGCGTTCAAAAATTAGGACAACAAACATTTTTACTTACCAGTCAATCTTTTTTCTTTTTGTTTACTTAACAGATTGTATTTAAATTATTAAATACTCTTTCTGCAGCTTTATAGAAGTGGGAAGAAGGCTGAAAACTATTAGAGTAAGATGTCAGTGATTAATCTTTGTAATATGTCGGAAATGTGTAGTAGATGACAAAAGAAATGGATTTTTCTGCTATAACTTGGGCAGGTAAAATTTTGGCTAGGAAGAGACTCCTTGATAGTCAAGAGAAAACAAACACCTCCAGAAGATGATTCATCTCATCTGAAACAAATTTGATGAATATTCTTTTGGAGGTGAATATCTCTGTTAATTTAAAATAAATCTCCAATGATTTGCTTCAACTTCACTGTTTTTATCTCAACCCAGGAGTTTTCTCACTTTTACCCTTTTAATTCTCTTCCCCATCCCATCAGGGGCACATGAGCAAATGTCCCTGTGCAGCTTAACTACCTACTGGGTTTAAAGCACTTTGGTTAAATCAGATAAGTCACAGACTAGTAATCCTTATGCATTGTGTTCCATACAGCAATACTTTCTTCAGAAAGTGACAAATATTTGTAGTCTATTTTTTGAACATTTGAAGAGACCCATTCTGCTTGGAAGATTAGAGAATAATAAAAGGATAGAAGTAGGAGTTGTGTCTAGAAGAGGATGGAGGAGAGAAACCTTTTACTAGAAGATCAAAACAAGACTTTAAACTGGATTTGAGTGATTAATAGAAATTAAAACATCAAACCACATTATTATTATCATAAAAAGGTGAAGTATTGTTCAGCCTTGAGAAGAAGGCTGGGGGCATTTTTTGGACAGCTGTTTATGTTAATAAACTGACTGGAAAAAAAAGACATTTCACCTTTTGTGGTTTCTTTGACTGGGAAAAGTGAAACCATCAGAAGTTTATAGTGCTATGATATTATTAGGGTTCTTTCAGCGATCTCTGCAAGATTAACTGCAAGGTTTGTGCTTCATTTAGGAAAGAATTAGGGTGGGGCAGGGTGGAATAATACTGATTCTTCACTAATCACTAATCTATATGTAAGTGTATTCAAAACAGTCGATAAAAAGCCCTTTGCAGCTGACAGAGCCTGAAACAATTCTTTTACCATCAACCATAAGTATTCTAGATTTAGAAAAGAGAACATAAAAGACTTGCTCTCTGAAGGAAGAGGTAGTTCCTAACACTTATCCAAAAATGAATAGGCTTGATAGAGGAGCCTTTTCTTATGTTAATTAGCATATTGCTCATTCTATGCAAGTCTGACTCTATTCCTCTGAGACAGAAGAACTGAATGCAAAATCATTTTTTCTCTTCTCACGACTTTCGTCACCCTCTTATGAATTCCCACTAGAGTCCCTCGAAGTAGCCTCTTGACATTTCTTTTAAGTGAATCTTGATCTTGGGATCACTGTGTAACATTTAATGTGATTAGAGCATCTCTTCAGACAAAGATATGCTTCCATATTGCAGTTGGGGGGTTTTTTTGATGTATTGTTTTCTCTTCCATCTTCTCCAGAGATTTAGTGTGGGTTTATTTGTTTTTTTTTTCTTTTTTCACAAAGATTTATGGCTGTTTATGATTGGCCTGGGACTCTTAAACCAAAACAGTAATCCAGGAGGATGTGAGAGATTACCAATTCCTTCAGAACATCTCATTAAATCAATGAAACAACAATTGAATTTTAAGACTAGATTGTTGCTATAAACATTACTAATGCATCGCTTACCTATTCAAGCCTAGGTTTTTAAAAACTGCAGTGTCATCAGAGGTCATGCTGTGTGAAGTGGAGCTTTCTACTTGATTTGGGTCACTCAAGATGACAGAGGAAGAAATTAATGCAAAATTGTATGTCTTAAATTTTGTCCTCTTTATTTGGCTAGGTCAGCATGCCAACCACATAGACCATACTGATATTCAAACATAGAAAAAGACACCATAACTTTAATCTCATTTTTATGTTCATGTTGCTGCAACTCTCTGCTTCCCTCAGATTCCCAGTACCAAATACTTTGTTTGGTGGTCTGCAAGGTAGTCATCTCATTTTGTGGGACACTATGCTGGGATCCTCTGAATGACAATTCAGGGTGAAATACTTCAAATAGTGAGGAACTGAGGTCCTCGTTGATGTATGTAGAGAATACACCAACTTCATTACTATAGGCTTTTGTTCTTTTCTCAGTAACTGACCCACAGGGCTAGAAGACCAACCAGGTTTGATAATAAACCCTACTGTAGAGATTGTCCTTCAAAGCTCCTCCATCTTGTCCATGTAACTCAGAATTTTCTTCCCCTCTATTTCCAGAACCTGATTCTGGCTCACAAACTAAATTTTGCATCTGAAAAACGTAATATCCTCCCACCTAACTTGTTTCCCAGATGTAACTGAAAATCAAGCAAGCAAGCAAGCCAGTCCTTTCTAGTGAAACCCACTCCTGTCACATATTCACACTCCAAGGAGAAATGCTGCAACCTTGTACTTGCATCCCTACCATGGGGCTGATCTTGTTTCAGCAATCCTTCAAAGCTCTTGCTAGTAAGAGTCCATTATATGATAGCTTGCATTTTGGTATTTCCTTATGTCATTTTAAAGCAGATAGGTAACTCTGAAACAATTGATTTACCATCAGGAATTAAGATGCCTTTTCTTTTCCTGTTGTTGAAACATAAGATGGGTCTTCACAAAAAGAAAGAAAACTAGAAAAGATTATTTTTATCTTCTTATTAAGAAGATTATTTTTGTCTTCAACTACCTGAAAGGAGGTTGTAGCCAGGTGGGGGTTGGTCTCTTTTCCCAGGCAACTATCAGCAAGACAAGAGGGCATGGTCTCAAGTTGTGCCAGGAGAGGTTTAGGTTAGATATTAGAAAGAATTTCTTTACAGAGAGGGTGATCAGACATTGGAATGAGCTGCCCAGGGAAGTGGTGGATTCTCCGTCCCTGGAGATTTTTAAGATGAGACTGGATGTGGCACTTAGTGCCATGGTCTAGTAACCACAGTGGTAGGGGATCAAGGGTTGGACTTGATGATCTCGAAGGTCACTTCCAACCCAGCTAATTCTATGATTCTATGATTCTTGTGAACCAAAATATTAGATAGTCACAGGAACAAACAATCCTCTGTGTTTTATTTGGATGATTTTAGGTATAAGGAGACCTGGATATATTAGTTTGGGTGTTTTTATAGTTTGCTGTTTCAGATTCCTTCTCAAGTTGTTTTGGTGCCCTCTGTATATAAAGTCACAGTGATGCCCTTACCTGAAGTTTATAGCAGTCATTTATTTCGCAATAGGAAGAAATTTCTTGTCCTGTCCAGAAGCTATTAGCATAAAAGTTCATGTCTTGGACTCCTGTAGGGATGGAGCTGATTAATCTTTTTGCCATCACTTGTTCAAGTTAACATGTGGCATATATTGTTCATATATTTTAAAGGTTTCACTACTTGATATTCCTTGATATTTCTTCTTTCTTTGACTGGTATTCATTGTTTCAGAAGAAATGACCATCATAATTACTCTTGGTGCTTGCTAAAACAAAGAAATGAATACTAACAGTTAGACATCTTGCTGAAGAGAAAATTGCTGCCAAAGGCTGTTACCTTCTATATCAACCTGAACAAAGAAATGGTGAATCTCAATACTTGGAAAGCAAACAACTGAAATGAAAGCCTCTATCTGTTTTACACTGCAGAGAAGAGGAAAAAAAAAAAAAAAGAAAAGTAACCCTTAGGCAAAGGAAGGCTTGAAAGGAAATATGACAGAAGAAAAGAAAATTATTGATACATACAGGTTTATGTGTGCCTGTAAAAGGTAGCGTATGTGTAACTAAAACACCATTTGTGAGATCAGATGATAGGGGAGACAAAGAAAGATATTGTAATCTACCCATGAAAGTTAAACCTACCAAATAATAAAAGCAATTATGTTTGTTAATATGCATGGAAGTAAGTGTTTGCTGAATTCGATCAGTCATGAATATTCATATGATAATCAGATGCTTTAAACTTCTAAATATTTAACTTACTAACTTGATCTAGTTTCACATTTTCATTTTCCATAAGATATTTGATGTTCATTACTTGGTTTATGTTATAATGCAGAAATTTCAGTGATCTATCATGCAGTTCAAATAATATTGTATAAAGGCCAAGTAATCAGTTTATGAACGGCTTATGAGAAAACCACAGAAAAATTGCTCTTCTTATAAAGTTTGAATGCCAATGAACAAAAGACATCACAAGCTTTAGGACCAGCTTGTGCATAACAGCATTAAATAATTTAAAGTTGTTAGATTCACTAATACTACTTGACCAGTTTTAAGTCCAAGGAGTCTGGCTTTCTGTGTGCAGGAAAAGAACCTATTTCACATATTTTCAAGTCACAAGATTAATTAGTGCTTGCCATTTTTATTTGGAGGATTGTCCCTTTTTTTCCCCTGGAGAATCCTGAATGGAAGAACAAGGCCTCTTCCTCAGTAGAAACATACCCCAGTGTCCTGCAAGGATAGGTTCTGGTTTGATCTAAATGGGGAATATGGTGAATTTTATGACCTTAGTAAGTGATTCATGATGGTGTGCACTTCGCAGAACACTGCCATTGGAGATACATCTGTACCAATAAAGGCCAAGTAAAACACAACTCACAATATAAGTAATATTAAAGATATTTAAATGCATATGAAGGAAGTGAAGTCATAGATTTTGGGTTAGCTTGTTCAGAAAAAAAAGCTAAATTCAGAAAGAAAGTGTTTAATGGGAAAAGCCACATGTGAGAGGTGCCCTTCCTCATCTGTTTGTACAGTGGTAGCCTTACTTGAAGGGCAGCGATATCTCTCTCCAGAGACAGAAGCCTCTATATATCAGCCTACTGATAATGCTGAGCAACAGACAACATTTGTGTCACTGCATCAGGGCTGAGTACAGTGGTCATCCCATAGGTGAGCAAGCTTTCATTGCATACTTTTAGTTTGGACCTTTTGTGCAAATATCCAATTACTCCTTGTCTATACCCTGCATGGTCCTCAGAAGTAGTTTTCAAGGAACACCTGAGATCTCACTATGGAGTCTTTCTGCACAGGTCTCATACACTGACTCTAAGACAATTTTGTATCAGTGAGTGCTAAGGAATGAAAGAGAAGATGGTGTCTGCAAATAATTCAAAGAAAGCAGAACCATTTCTGAGAAGCTGTTCCACCTTCTGAACATGCTACAAACTTTGATGCAGACTAGTTTAAAAATGCATTTTGAAATCACATAACATGGTCAAGTTCCAAAAATAGAGGAAGGTGTAAACAGAAGTGTCAACCAGCCCTTCTGGCTCTTAAAAAGACAGCTTGAATTAAAGTGAGAGACTCTGAAAATATAAAGACTGCCCGAGGAGGGAAGTGTCAGAAATGCATGTCTCATGAGAGCGCATCTTGCTGGTATTTGCAAGACCACTCCTTATCTCACAAGGGAATAAGCTTAAGAGCAGAGTGACTCTATTGGGGGTCAGCACAGGATGAACACTTTCCCTGGGAAGTGAGTAGCAATATCAGTGAACTCATAGCCCTGCTCCTGAGAGTGTTATGGCCTTTAATATGAGACAAAAGAAAATATGAATAACTGTTAACAGTAGAAGCATTGGAGAGTGCTTCCAGCTGCAAGGATCTGAAATGAGTGTGGAAAAAACATATCAATTGAGATACTGCAGTTCCCACTGCTGTCAGGTACCAGCAAGCTCATATAGCAAATAGGTAAGCAAATGTACTCTGTAAAACTGCATTTATTGTAAAAGACAACTTCTTTTTTTACCAATAAACAAAATCACCAAAAATGAATTTACTTCTGTTATGTAAGGTAAGAACAGCTCAGCCAGAAGCATAAATTATTTTAAGTGAGTATCTGTATAGCCTGTCTTGCATTTAAACATTAGTGCAAGAATTGAGCCAGATCCTCATCTAGTATAATAGACTTAGCTACTCTGAATTTGTTTGAACTACAATTATTTGCACAAAACACGTCTGTCTCACTGTATATGCAGGGCTAAAAAGCTGATTTAACCATTGCTGCCTCATGGATCAGAGGATGGGTTTGGGAATTGGTTTTGAAAATAAATTCAAAACTTTTTTTATTAGGTTTTGTACAAACACCACAAAGTCTTATTGCTATAATGTTCATAAACAGGACCTGAGCTAAACCTTACCAAGTTTCCCACTGAATTCAAAAGGGTTTTAAAATCTAGAGGGAAATAACATAATCCTTCATGAAGTGAAAGAAATTCAGTTTTAGATTTTATACAACTTAAAAATGGATATAGTAACTTAATAGTTTATTTTTTAAGAGTTGCTAAGAATTTAAAGTCTCTTTAATTTATTGCTTTTACTTCCTTTTCCTCTGAGGGAAACAACATTGCAAAATAAGCCTTTTATGGACTGTAAGAGAATAATAAAACAGAACAATTATTGGAAAAACAATGCATTCTAATGGGTTTTTTTATATGCTTAGCGTCTATTGTTGAAAACCTGTTAGAAGCACTAAGAGATACATTAAGAAAAAAGAAAAAGAAATTATATAAATGGTTTTTATCCCGTGCATTCTGTAACAAGTAGTAATCAAAAGAATTTTCTTAGTTCATTTTTTTTTTTTGTTCAGACTATTGTTCCAGTTTCAGCTGTGTGGCACAATTATAGCTCCAGAATGAATTCTAGTACAGTTGTTAGGGGCTATCAGCTCCAATCTTAGAACCTATTACATAACATGTAGTTTTATAATTGCTTACATGTAATACAGATAACATTTGTGTTTCACAACTTACGTTGGTAGCTCATCTTGAGTAAATAATTATTATGTGTATTTTAAGTTGCTGTTCCACATGTGCTGCATAACCATGTCCATCATTAAGGCCTGACTGAGTGTAGCTTTAGTAAGTGTGAGTAATAGTTTTTCAAGATTTGTCTTTGCAATTGTTTTACTCACAGGTATAACAGTGAAGTCTAGCAAATGACTCAAGACAAGGAATGTTAAAACTTAGATGTTAAAAATTAGACTAAAAAGAGTCTAATTTAGGGGAGGGGAGGGGAGGGGAGGGGAGGGGAGGGGAGGGGAGGGGAGGGGAGGGGAGGGGAGGGGAGGGGAGGGGAGGGGAGGGGAAGGGAAGGGGAAGGGAGGGGAAGGGAAGGGGGATGAAGAGGGGAGGGAAGGGGGAGAGGAAGGGGAGGAACAGAGTGAAAGGGAGAGTTTTGAATGTTACATTATCAATGCATGTAACCTGATCAGCCCGTACTATGCTTAGCATAGGAGTAAGTGGATGTTATAGCTACATTGCTCAAATTTATACCAAAGAGTAGGGAAAAATACTGAGTTTATGGAGGAATGAGGAAAGGATCCATATAGGAGCAGTTCATGAAGAACTGCAGCCCATGAGAGAACTCCGACTCACACTGGAGAAGTTTGTCGAGGACTGTCTCTTGTGGTGGGGACCCCACACTGGAGCAGGAAAGGAGTGTGAGGCGTCCTCCCCCTAAAGAGGAAGGAGTGGCAGAAACATGTAATGGATGAACTGATGGAACTCCCCATTCCCCATTCCCCAGCACTGCTGGGCAGGAGAGAAGGTAGAGAAAACCAGGAGTAAAATTAAACCCAGGAAGAAGGGAGCGGTGGGGGGAAAGAGTTTTAAGATTTAATTTTTATTTTCTCTTTATCTGATTTTGATTGGTAATAAATTAAAGTAGTTTCCCTAAATTGAACCTGTTTTGCCCATGACAGTAACTGGTGAGTGATCTCTCCTTGTTCTTATCTTGACCCATGAGCCTTTCATTATATTCTCCTCTCTGTCCAGCTGAGGAGATGAGTAGTGGTCACCTGATATCCAGTCAGGTTCATCCCAACACCCTGGTATTCGAAGAACAGCCTCCTTCAGGGTATCTTTTTGGTTCTTTTCTCAAATGGATTTTTTTAACTTGGAAAACGGATTGGAGGGTGAGGATTTTACCTGTATTGTAAAGGAAGAAGAAAATGTTTATATATATTTAATATAAATTAATTGAGGAACTATGTTTACACTTACATTCAGGATAAATTTTAAAGTAAGCACTTTTTTAGAAATTATTTTATTTATCTTTTTGGTTTGGTTCAGCTGATATGCCCATTTCCCACTTGTATTTACAGCCTCACATTGTGTTTTCTTAGCATAAGCAAAGAAATTGCAAATGTGTCAGTGTTTAAAAATTTAATTGGATCTATTTTTGAATCTTAGTTTGACTGTACAGTGCCCAGAGGGAACCACAGAAATATCTTTAAAGGACCTAAAATAGTATTTCTATTCATAAAAATGTCACGGCTTTACAGTCCAGTATCTCATAGCTCTGCAGGCTAAAAGAAAGTGCAAGTCTCAAGGGTACAATCTTCTTCCCAATGGAACAAACGGTTTTGCTAAGGCCTTACAGAACAAAAAGACATAAAACTTCTACCTTAAGAAAACAAATAAACCAGCAAAGACGAGAGGGATGGCTATAACAAAACAACAACAAAAAAAATATTAATTTTACTCGTAAGCTTGAAACAGGTTCATGTATGGTAGGAAGACAAGAGTTTAGGGATTGTGTTTTGGCACAGAATTAAAGTTCCTTTGACAATGTGTTCAAGGTTCTATAAATAAGCCATTTGAAGTTAAGGAACCTTACTATAAGAAAAATCCTATCAAGCTAAGCTAATGGACAGTTAGAGTGTTTACGAGGTATAATGGTATACCACAACATATATAAAAGAATCAGGGATGACATCTGTATGTAGGTGATATATCCCAGTCTGGTTTCTGTGATATCACTACATAGACAATAGGGAAAACAAAAAAACACCAAACACAAAACATCCACAAGAAAGATTTTTCTCGTTCCTCTTCTTTGCCCACTCCTCAATAAGAAATATCATAGGAATGATACCTTCTCTTTCAGCAAATTTCATCATAACATTAATCCTTAAGGCACACTAACTCTTGTTCTTGTTTTCCCCAGTCTTGAGCCAGCAAATATGTTGAATACAGAAGGATTTTTTAATTCTGGCTCAATTTCCTTCTTTTTAAGTTTCTATGTATAAAATAGTATTGTTTTCTTTCTCATTGCATTCAAGTATGTTTCACAGGTGTTTGAAACCTTCTTCCACCTTCCGGCTTTATTTGAACTCTTTGTACCAGTCCTTGCTACTTGCTGGGTCTCAGACACTGAATGAAGGTAGACAGCAGCTTTCAGAAGCCTTACTGGTAATTAAACAAAATCAAGTTCCAGAACTAAAATGAACCAGAAAAGATAGGGGGAAAAAAAAGACAACAAAAAGCACCACAATCTAGACAAACAAACAAAACCTCCAACAGATAAGCGTGAGACTCGAGGGACTTTGAGGGAGGAGTTTAAAAACTCAAAAAAAAATCCATTTTTTAAACAAATCATGGGTAATCTGAAATATATGAAAAAAACTTCATTAAGTAAGGAGTGGGTGCCAGTAGGATGGAAGACAGTTGGAAGGTAACATATTTTCTGACAAGCATCCATTCACAGGAAAACAAGTTAATGTTTCAGCTAACTCTGGCAGAGAAGTTGAACTATAAATCCATAATATGGGAGGTATGCAAAACAAGAGAGAATTTAAATCTAGGAAAAGAAAAAGAATAAATTATAAAGTCTTAAGGTTTAGGGGGAAAAGTCAAAATTTAAAGGGTCTTAAATAAATTTGAGATTAATTAATAACCAGTCAGAAAGCTAGTCCTTGAGAAAATCTTTGTGAATGAGGGTTGATTTGACTACCCTGAACATTGTGCATTATCTACTCTAGGGCTTTAAAGCATCAAAAGTATTAAGAGAGCAAAACACACTGGGTTTACAGAACAGCACATATAGTGGTACATTTTGGGTTTACAGAACAGCACATATAGTGGTACATTTTGGTTGAACCTGTGAATTAAAAAACCCAGGCCACAATCTAAGCACTGGCACATGGCTGTTTATTTTATCAAATTATTAGCATGGACATCGATACTATTATGGTCCATGACAAACTAGCAGTCTCCCACAGGTGGTTTCATTTGTGGTTGTCAGCTTAGCTGCTGCCATGTTATGTAGCTATTCAGATGAGTCACACCATTCTGCCGACCTGAACGGCTGTTAAATGGTCTCTGCCTTGTTTTATCTGCTAGTGTAGGTATAGTATTTTTGATACACAGAATGACCTGTTTCCAGCCTAGAAATAAGACATGAACAAGAAAAAAGAACATAAAAACTGTGGAAAAGAAGGAAGGTCCACAGAAATTCCCATGGGAATAAGGATCATTGCATCTGAAGATAAATGGTTTATTACTCTGAATAAAATCAGAAATCTTATTTAATTTTTTTTTTTTTTTACCGTTGTACAGAGGTGTACAAGCTGGTCTTTGTCACAATTTTTTGTAGTAGCATTGAAATAAAAATAGTAAATGATGGAAAATAAGTGGGGAAAAAAATTTGCTTGTTTACCCCAACTATAGGTCTATATAAGCTATATTTAGAATATATACCAAAATGTACAATGAAACAATTTATAAAGCTGAGAGTTCATGACCAAGGAGACTCTTTTGGCTCTGATACATAGACTAGAAAAATATCAGGTCACTGAGAATATTTTATCTAATGCTATGGTAAAGCAAATTACCACTGTCAATAATCACTATAGGAGAAGAAGCCAACAAAAAAATTAAATTAAGAATATTTATAATAAACAACACAGAGAAATCAAAGACCCTAAAATTTTCAGATGTAGATGTTAACCAAAAATTTGCAGAAGGAACTGGGACAGACTACCCTCACTCTCTGTCCCATCTTCTGGTGAGAGTTTTGAAACTCCAGAGGCTTCCAGTTAACTTTCTTCCAACTCCCATTTCATATTTTCCAGACTGATTGTTGTTTATATTCATGAGCTATGATTATGCAATAGATCAAGAATCATAAGGAGCTAAGTTCTTCCAAGTCCATAAGGCAGAACAAAGGGGATTTTTTTCTCTACAGCCAAGTAAACTGACATTTTGCACAGTATTTTGCTTTGATTTGAGAACTACACACTTAGTCTCAGAGGTCAGCTATGTTGCTCTTTTTCTTTTTCAGGCAAATGTGTCCAGTAATCCTCTTTGGTTATCTGAACTCTGCTTTTTCTAAAATTGTTTTTTGCCACAGAGAGATAAATTATGGCTGATGCCTTAAGTTACAGAAGGCCAAAATATGTTTTGTTCAGTCCATAGGACACTAGCAGAGTAGGAATGCCTGTAGCTGTTACTCCTTTCCATCTGTCCTGTCTTCTTGACATGTTTGTGAGTCATGTTGAAGTCTCAGAAGTGCTTGGTGTCTTCAGACAGTTAAAGAAAGTGCTGTTTGGGGTCCAGATGTTACATTTGTATTTCACTGGAGAAAACCCATCTTACTGATCCTGTTAGTGTGATTGAGTGGTATATCTTTCAGTTGAGACAGAAGTTAAATGGGCAATCAAGTGGAGAAAGGAAAAAAAAGAACAGAAAAAGACCCCTCAATGACCATTATATGATACATTAAAACTAAGCTAATTTTCACGAATTTTTATCTCTATTGCTGGGGAAAAAAAAAGTTATTGTAATAAAAGTCCATCTCTAAATTTGTTGCTTTTTGTTTTCTCTTTCTCATACATCAATAACTAAGCCTATGAAGTTTCCATATCCTTAAACAAACCTTCTGCTTCTTATAACTGTTGTTTCAAGCATTAAACAGTTTGTTCAGTTAAGTTTAAAATTTTGCTTCTGTTTCTATTATACCACATGGAATTCTTCATTTAAACATGAATTTTATGAATTGGAAAATATGAACATAGATATTTCTCAATATATTTCTGTACTTACAGTCAAGACATTATCTATGTAATTTAAATACACATTCATATATATACACAGTTTCCTCACTGAGATAATTAAGCATTATAAAAATGCATTAATAAATAGACATATTATATAATTAATTTTCAAGGTAACCTGCATGAAATAAAACATACTTTTTCTGCCTTTCACTCCATTACGCCTACTTATTAAGAAGCTCATAAGAGAGATATACTGCTACTCTTCTCCAAATCCTTACTATAATAGTTTAATTTAATGATACATTATAGCTTCTTACAGAAAGACAGTGATTTTTGGTTTTTTTCACCAGCATGATAGAGGACTTAAATGATTTAAAATTCCTGGATTTGATATGTTTGTGGGGAATGACTTTGTTTTATCGATATTTTTGCACACAGCTATGGAAGATGTTTAAGGTTTCAGTGGGGTTCTTGTTTGTAATGATAGGCACACTTGTAAAGACTTGGAGCATTGGACATATCTTCCTTTTTATCTTCTGTGGTTTTTGAGTGTGTTTTCCCCACTGGACATCTTACAGAAAGTAAATATATGTAATAAGCAAATACTTCTATGCTCTGTTCAGTAGAGCATTCAGACCAATTTAAAGAATGCATTTCTACTTCTCTTCAAGTGCTTTCTTTATTCATTCTCCATATGAGTTAGATGTCTTCACTCTCCTTATAATCAAAATAATGAAACAGTCACTTTCAGAGCACAAGTAATTTCTAACTAACATTACAACAGCTCAGATAAATCTCTTATTTTTCTCCTACTGAAAATGCTAGATTTCTGTCTCAGACATGAACATATCTATGCTGGGGTTATAGATGTCATATAAGTTACCTATATAAGTTATATATATGTGTTATATATTAGTTAGGTACGTTATATATAAGTTAGGCAAAATTAATCCCACTTGAATTTTTACAAAAGTCACAGAAAGTGTTCAGCATCACAGTTAGGGTGTTGAGTCACTAGAATTGACAACTGCAGTTTATAATTTCTTTCTTTTGTTAAGATTAAAATGATGGGTAGGCTCTGTCATATGGGTCATCCATAAATCAATCAGGAATGAAAATGATTGATTACTATCATCTTTGTCTAATAATAAGCTGCAAAACTCAGCTTTGTGGGTCTGAGATATACAAAGTTAAGAAGAGGTCAATTAGAAACAGTATTCTGATTGGTACTGTGTTTGCACAGATTTTGGAGCTTTTTCCTATTGCCATATCAAGGCAAATGTGGCTGTATAAGTGGCAGTACACGGAATACTACTTGTCAGGTAAGTCCTTCACATCACATTATATCTTGTCATAGTTTCAGTTTAGGTAGTTTCTTTTTTTTTTCTTAACACTTCTGGTATCTATTTTCCACAGTCATATGCAAGGATAGTATTATGCACGTCATAGTAAGATGCTTGGTTATCATTTTACATTTCCTAATAAGCATGAAAAAGATATCCTTTGAAATGTCAGTAACTGAGACACAGGTATTTATAAACTGTACTAATCCCTGGATTATCTTTCTGAATGTGTTTCACCTAAGACATTTTTTAAATCTGGAAGAAATGACCTTCATTTATCCAGCACTGTCTCGTTTTTTAATTGCTGGTGTGTTTTTTTCCTTACAGTAATAAGTAAGTAAGCTTTATTTTTTTCATCTGGGTAAGTACACCTTAAAAAGTGTTCAGCACTAAGATTAGCATAGTATTAAGACCTCAGACTCCTTTTCCTTCTGACATATGTTGCAGACTTAAAAGCATAAAGACTTAATGAGATGAATCAGAGCATGGAATCATTCTCCTTTTCTGTGTAATTTAGTGCAATAGTTGACACACAAGAAATAAGCATGAATCATAGAATGGCTTGGGTTGAAAGGGACTTTAAAGATCACCTAGTTCAAATCTCCCTACTGTGGCAAGAACATCTTCCACTAGACCAGCTTGTTCAGGTCTCCATCCAACCTGGCCTTGAACACTTGAAAGGATGGGGAACTCACAGCTTCTCTGGGCAACCTGTTCCAGCATCTCACCAATTTCACAGTGTAAAATGTCTTCCTTATATCAGATATGAATCTCTTTCATTTTAACACATTGCCCTTTGTCCTCTCACTACAGGCCCCATTAAAAAGTCTTTTTTCTGTCATTCTTGTAAACTCCCTTTTAGTATTGATGTAATGCGTTTGTTACCCTCCCTGAGAGGGAAACAGAACTTGGATAGATCACCTGATGTATATTTTACCAATAAGATATTCTATACTATGTTACATCAGCTCAGATATAAAAGAGGAGGTCCTTCCTTCTCTTCTGGGTAGTTGCGCAGTTGTGGATGGGCCGCTTCTTCGGGGGAGGAGAGCATTTGTTGTGGTGAAGTAATCTTTGTTGTTAGTTCTTCTCTGTGTGTATAGTGTTTATAATTTTTTCCCTCTCTGTGTACATATAAAGTCACTTTTCTTGGCAGTTTCAATTTCGTAGTGTTTTTTCCTTTTTAGCCCCCTTCCCTCCTCTCCTTTCCCTCTGGAGGGAGGTTGGGTGCAGGCCCAGTGAATATCTGGCATTCAGCCAAGGTAAACAATAATGACGGAAAACCCACAATCAGGTCTCTCCTGAGCCGCCTTCATGCTGAATAGCCCCAACTCTCCCAGCCTGTTTTTCATGTGAGATATGTTCCAGCCCTGTGATTATTTTTGTGGTCTTCCTCCAGACCTGCTCTAATAGGTCCATGTCTTTCTAATACTGGGGGGCCTAGAGCTGGTGGCAATACTCCAGACAAGGACCTCATGAGAGTGGAGTAGTGGGAAAGAATCACCTCCCTTGACATGCTGGCCATGCTTCTTTTTACACAGCCCAGGATACAGTTGGTTTTCTAGTCTCCAAGTGCGCATTGCTGGCTGAAGTCCAGTTTTTCATCCCCCAAGTCCTTCTCCGTAGGGCTGCTCTCAATCCATTCATCCTGTATTGAAACTGAGGATTGTCCTGAACAAGGTGCAGGACCTTGAACTTGACCTTGCTGAACTTTATGAGGTTCATCTGGGTCCACTCCTCAAGCTTGTCAAGGTCCTTCTATATAACATCCCTTCCCTCAAACATATGACCTACACCACTCAGCCTGGTATAATCTGCAAACTTGCTGAGGGTGCACTCTATCCCATATGTCAATAATAAAGATATAGTGCCATTCTCAATATGGATCTCTGTGGAACAGTGGTAATTTGGAAGTAGAAAACATTGATTTCTTTCTGTTTCTTCTGAGTAGCTTAGAATGGGGGTAAATTTATAACACTGCTCTAGAAATATCCACATAATCACCAACTGGGCAAGTATGTTTAGATGGCATAATGCCATGACAGAAAAAATAGCTTTGTCTCAGGAACCTTTTGCAATAGGATTAATTAGCTCAGGTGGATTTGTGTTTTGACATATCTAGTTTTCTTCCAGTTCAACAATTCCAGTTCAATATAGAACATAACTTGTGTGTTTGTGAGCAATGCTCCCTTGTACACCATAGAGGACATCATACATTCCATTAAATTCTGAGTTTTTTTAATAAGAATTTCTCTCATATAAAAACTTATATGGTCATCTTGTCCATTGTATGCCAGCAATTCCAATGTTCTTGTTTAGTGTATAAGCTATGCAGCATGCAGGAATGGATAAGAAGCAGAAAAATTCTAGGAAAAATATCTTCCTTTTAAATGGCTTTCAGAAAACTCTCCTGATTTGCCTTTTTTTTTTTTTTTTGTTCCCTTCTGCAAGCAGAAGAACAACTCAAATAGTAAGGGCCTCAGTAAATGTAACAGCTCTGGCAACTTGGTGTCTCTTATAATTTTTCATGATGACAGCTTATAATGACATACACTGTTATGTTGCCAACTCCCATTAGCGTAAGATAGTAGAAAGTTAGTGCTGTCATTTTCTTAAGCTGCCTTGTTTTTGCTATGGCATGGTACTACATCCTTGTTTTAAATCAAGCATCTGCTCTTTGTGTCTACAACCAAGCTGAAGAATGCTGGTTGTATAATATAGCGAACAAAAGACAACATTTTGCTATTTATCCAGATGAAGTTGTTGATGATGTGGAAATGGTATTTTTTTTTCACCTGAACTAAATCTTTTTACAATATTTGAAACTACTCTACTGTATACAATACTCAGTTGTTTTAATAAATAATTGATTCATTAAGACTTATGAAAAGAAAGCATTAATTAGGCTACATTGCAATAGAAATTTTTATTTTAATTTAAATTTCTTTCTCTCTCTTTTAATTCATAAAGTTCCTATAAAAGCAATAATTACAACCTGGTTCTTATTAATGTCAAATTGACTACCTCATTGCTCTAAATTCTAGTAAATAAGAGAAGTAAAATATAGATATTTATTCTAATAAATTGTAATCTTAAAAATTAGTTTTATTCTGTGATTAATTCTTAAGAAATCAAATGTATTTCAACTATTTTATGAAGAAATTACCAGTTAATCTCCTTCTTTCTAGACTATTGTCATCTTCCTAGAACTGCCAAGGAGATGTTTCCTGGTTACATATGGGTAAGAACACCACCCGCATAAGAAAAAAGAACAGAAAATATCATTGATTTTTTAAAGATTTCCAGAAATTAATTTAAATAAAATATTAAAAAATAATAATGTTTGGAACAGATAAAAAGTGAAAAAAATAAAAAAATAAAAATAATTTGACTTTTTTTAAAGCTGTGAACTCAGTTTTTAAGATCATGGTCACATATGAACTTCAGTATTTCCCTGAGAATACTAAAAGAAATGTGATGTTCATGGTATGTACCTTCACGGGGAAAATAATAGTCAGATTTATTTAATAGCTACACAAGCAATAAAGTGTGTTTCTGGATGAAAAAGGTGGAATGATGTTGAAATTTTAGGATGTCAGCAATAAAAGATCCTTATGGTGGAATTAATTTTAGTTCACTGGGGAGCTGTTAACTGAAGCTGAATTGCTGAAATGTGAATTTATATGCATGTGGAAAAAGAACAGTTTCAAACGATTTTTTAGTAGGATGGCTTTTTGATGGACAGTCCTCTTAATATACAAGACTGTGAACTAAAAGTCCTAAATTTAAGTCTTTATTTTATATGTCAGATTTTCCATATAGTTCCATAATCTACAGATTATTTACAGAATATTGAGAAGGAAGGAATTTGAGAGAAGGATTTTGGCGAGGGGAGGAGGGAAGAAATAAGAAAAAATAAAAGAAAACAAAACCAACTCTCATGTCATTGTTTTGTAAAACCCAAGGCAACTATCAGAAGAAAAAACTACATTTGGATCCAAAGAAAATTCAAAAAGGACATGTTTCAGATCCTAGTTGAAGACTAGCAACTCATCATATTGCAGCTCTTCTCCATGATATTTTTTTTCTCTTTGGGGGAAGAGAATAATAGAATATCTCATCAGAAGGGACCCATTGAGATCATAAAGTCCAACTACCTGCTTCTCACAGGACTATCTAAAACTAAGCCATATGACTAAGAACATCTTCCAGATGCTCCTTGAAATCTAAAAGGCTTGGTTTCCTGACCACCTTCCCTGGGGAGCCTGTTCCAGTGACCGACCCTCTGGGTGAAGAACCTTTACCTAATATCCTATCTTAACTTCTTTTGATGCAGCTTCATTACATTTCCTTGTGTCCTATCATAGGTCATCAGAGAGAGGAGATCAGAACCTTCCCCTCCACTGTCCCCTTTGAGGAAGTTGTAGCCTGTGATGAAATCATCCCTCAACCTTCTCTTTTTCAAGCTGAACAAAATATGTGACCTAAGATGATCCTCATAAGTCTTGCCCTCAAGGCAATGGCATTTTCAGTTTGACAACTTTGTTTCCTTCTCAGTCTCCCTGTGAAAGTGGACCAATTTCTCATGTCTATTTAGGAATGTAGAAAGAGGACATTTTTTCATCATCCCAGTATTTTTATGATTGGTAAAAGTCAAAGTGTGATATGACAGAATCATCCTTATTTCATAAAGTATGGGCGAAACAATAGACTTCAATTTCTTTAACCAAGATGTTATGTTTTTTTCTCAATCTTCATTTGGTGAAATTGGTGCATCAATTTATGCTGACTTAGTCTAAGGATGATGCCTGTGTAGTCTGTTTATAACAGCATTGAAAAAATGAAGGTGAAAAATTTATTTCTCAATCATGAATTGCAGCTGAGCTACTGTTCAGTGAACTAAAGGCAAGAACAGAAGGCTGGCAGCATTCCATTCTCAAGCCAAGATAGTGCTGAAGTGTGTTTACTTCCCATTTGTGTCACACTCACTGATAGCAACAGTGATGCCAAGCTTGCAAAAGTAGCTGCAGAAAACTGGAAAGAAAGAGAGCGAAAAGGAGCTAAAATTTGTAATGGCTACCATTTTAAACTAAATAGATCTGAAGAGGTTTTCAATATTCATAAGAAGGCTTTGAAAGATATCAAAATAAAAACAGAAAATAAGATGTATGACTACAAAGTGACACACAAAATAGAATATGCCAGCAGAACTCTATAATGAGAATAACTGTATTTAGAATGCACTGACTAAAGACCCCACATATATTTCACACAATATATCCTACTTGATTTTTATCCTGGAAGTTTCAGTTCTCCTAAAAGCTGTTATGTAGGTCTTTCTTTTCATACCACTATCTCATGTATAAACATATATTTATTAAAAATATAATAATTTAAAAAGTGGGCTCAAGACCAAGGAGGAATAAATTTGCACCATCAACATAATCTTTCTCGGCAAGAACCTCAGGATTCTGATGACTTGTCATAACACTCTGACCCAATTTTTCTTGAAGACAAAAGCTGCAGACCTTAGGACTCAGAGGACCCTTGGAAGCATAAACATAACACTAGAGGAGGACCCAAGTGGGTATAATATGTATGTATTTCCATTGTATTAGTGAATGTGTTAGCTTCCGCATAACTGTAATAATAATAACTCCTTTTGAGTTTTGATTAGACTACTAAGGCTTTAATTAGACTAATAAAAAATTATTGGTTCCACATAGAAGGCATGTTCCTTTTTACTCTTTGCAAGACTTTTAATGTAACAAGGAAGGAAGGAGAAATTTACTTATGGAGATGCAGGATATACTAATTCTCTATTTACCTCATTTATCACTAAGTAGTCCTACCTATATAATAAGGATATTGTCTCACTCCATCCTTCACACTGATCCTCTCTATAGTATAATTGATTTAATATTTCTTAAATGGTTTTACAGAAAGCAAGAGATCATCACCCTTATCAAATCAATAGAGAAGATTAAACTAGACATCTCAGAGGGAGAGTTTTGATTTCTAGTGTGCTGAACTCCTTGTTAAGACCAAAGTTAAAAGGTGTTCTATGGGAGATGGAATGATTTATGAAACATAGCTTTTCCATTCATGTGCTAAGTACTTTGCAGATATACATCTGTCTGGATTAAAATGGGAAAATATTCTTTGAGAATGCAAAATTAGCTTCTATCAGTATTGAGATTTGCTTTAAATCAGATCTCTTTAAATTCACTACTTGATTTCAATTCACAGATCATAAGGGTGAGAATTAAGAAGTCTCCTGACCCTTACTGATCACTCATCAATAGAGTTACTTTGATATTTGTTGTTGTGCAACTTTTAGCCTGAGGAATTACTGTTTCCCTGTGCAGCAGCTGCAGAAACAGATGCTAGGTTTGGTTTGGTGGCATACATCCAAAAAAACTTAAATGCAAAACAAAAATGATTTCTGGCCTATTGCCAGATGGTTCCACTTTTCCATCTGCTAGAGAGATTTTAATTTGCAATCACTTTTTTAAAAAATGTTTGGGGGACTTTGCAGTCATATTTCTTTTTAAATGCATGCTTGACTGGTAGCCAAATTTCATTTTGGCAGCTCTCTATGGTTAAATCACCTTCTCACAGTATTGTCAGGACTTCTCACAAGCAAGTAGTTTGGATGAACCTGACTGACATGTATTGTAAACATGGCAAGAGGTTCAAGGCCACTCTTGGATGAAAAAATAGCAGAAACTTCCTCCGTTGAGAAAGGATCACACTTGCAAGTTCAGCAATAATATGCAGTCTTTGCAGATCCAGAACACAAGCCTGGAAAAACACTAAAGATACAATGAGAAAAAAAATAATTTGATTTTAAATTAAGGCTATAAATACAAGAAATGTATTTTTAAATTTTCAGAACTAACAAAATAATGAACCACAAAGTTATGGCTGTTCAATAGCTCATCATGCTATCATAGAAAGGGAGCAACAATATCTCCCTTGTAAATGTCTCAGGCCTCTATGTTCAATGTATTTCTGCAGACATTGCAGGATGAACCTGGTCTCTTAAAAACATATTGTGAGTTAAATTTATTGGCAAAAGTTTGCCTATTTTTTTTGAATATAGAATAATAAACTCAAATGCTTCTTCAAAAAAGCATTCTTGTCTGTATACTGATTTCGAAACTGTCAGGACCTTTTACTTCCTTTAGATTCCTTTGAAAATCTTTCTACTTGCACTCCAACCCCTTCTTCAGCTTGTGCCATGGCCATACCCTTATGCCATCTAGGTAAGTTTTTATAATCAGTGTCTATATGCAGGACCTAATAATACACAAGGCTGGTGAAAAATCTCTCCCTTTCAATAGGACTGGATGCTTTATAAAGAAAGGCCACTATACCTTTCTTCACAGCTGATGACAGATCTCTGTCCCATGTTTTATAGAGGAGGCAAGAGACAGTGGTCTTTTTTTAAAATAATTTATGTTGGTGCAGATGCATGTGAACGCACTGATAACATAAATGCCTATTCTGATAAAAACCTCACTTTTCTTGAGGGTGCATAGCTTGCCATCTATTCATCACTCTTTAGTGGGGGTTGGGATAAGGCAGTGTGGTGACAATGAAGCAGAAGTGGTGATCCTGACCTAAATTACAGAAAGTTTGTGCAAATTACAGTGACAGAATGCCCTCCTGCCCCATTAGCAATTATTCACTGTAGGAGTCTTACCTGTGCTTACACATAACAGAGAGAAAAGATGTCTTTTTTAGTACTTCAGCAACAGTGGGCAGTACAATATGATAATAGCTTGCTTTCATGTCAGAAGACGTTTGAAAGGCCCTGAGTTTCCAGTTTCTGTAATGATAATGTTAAAATTGAAGTTAACCATTGTGGAACTGCAAGAACTGCAGAGAGGTACAGGACAAAAATGCATTATATAACTGTAGATAAATAATGGACCCATCAGATTCTGTTTGCGTTCCCCCACTAATGTGAAATTTAGCTTGGCTGCACATTTCAGTGTCCTTCTTCTGTAGTAATCTGTCTTCCAAAGACAGATTAGTTTTACAAGTTGAAAACTCTTTTTCTCTTACAACTGATAAATCATGTGCATAGGAAGATTTCTCTATTTCTGACAAATCCATAAAGAAAAAGAAACAGAAAGCATTCTTCCTACCCTGCCAGAGGAGACTATTTGCCCTTCAAATTATCCCAGAGGAATAGTCATAAGGAAATGCAAGTGCTTAATAGATCTTAAGTGGTACTATACATTGCTAAATACTTCCCTTGTCAATTGTATTCATTAGAGAAGCTCTTAATCTTATTGAAATAGGGTGATTTCTTCACATTTAAGATTTTTGTATCCCCTCTTTTTGTTCCCTTTGGGATTTGTTCTCTTCTAATTTATGGTCAGCTAGACCATTCTTGACTGTCTGCCATTTCTACTGTCTTTGTAATGCCTTAAATGATCTCCTATCTATTTTTCTAAGAGTTAACTTAACCTCCATTTGCTATAGGGACATGAATATTTAGATTGCTAGAATATGCATTTTCTTCTTTATCGTCTCTTTTTATTGCAGGGATAACAACATCAACAGCTTAACATCCAACGGATAACTCTTTCATTAGCTCTCCTCCCTTGCATTATCAGGGAAGGGGGAACAGGTGATGGCAGACTCACAGAATCATATTTCACCGGTTTTGTTTGGGACAGAGTTTATTTTCTTCATAGTAGCTAGTAGAGGACTATATTTTGGATTTGTGACCCCAAGAGCAATGCTGATAATAGAGCAGTGTTTTAGTTATCACTGAGCAGTGCTTACACAGGGTTATGGCCTTTTCAGCTTCTCACCCCACCCCACCAGTGAGAAGGCTGGAGGTATACAAGAAACTGGGAGGGGACACAGCTGGGACAGCTGACCCAAAGTGGTCAAAGGGATATTCCATACCACATGGGGTTATGCTCAGCTTGTAAAGCTGGGGAAGAAGGAGGAAGGAGATGACATTCCAGGTTATGGTGTTTATCTTCACAAGTAACTGTTACATCCTGCTGGTCAGGAGATGGCTGAACACTACCTGCCCATGGGAAGCAGTGAATAAATTCCTCATTCTGCTTTGCTTGAGCATGCAGCTGTTACTGCACCTACTGAACAGTCTTTGTCTCAACCCATGTGTTTTTTTGCTTTTGCCTTTGCTATTACCTTCCTAGCCTCTTGTTGGGGGAGTGAGTGAGTGGCTGTATGGAGTTAAGTCACAACACACATAAATCAACAACATTTGTGCAGGCACCCTGCAGAGACAAAAGCCTGACTCCTGAGCTGCAAGGAGTAAACTGCAGGTAGAGACCACACTGAAGGAAGCACTAGGGACAACGATAAGGAGGGCAGGAGACGTGCCTTCTGGTAGTAGAAGGACTACTCATACTCCACCTGCATATCTGCAGCTTCAGCTTCACCTGCACCTAGCAACAGCTGAGTAGGAACAGCTCTCAGAAGTGAAGCACCTCTGTCAGCTGAGTGGAAACAAGTGTCTGCACCAAACGTAGTGGCAAATGACAGTGACTGGAGACTATGTCCTGCAGAGGATGGGTCCAACCCTCTGCCAACCTGACTTGATGTCCTAGGAGTTTTGCTGCTTGGTGGGTGCTCAGATGTGGGATGTCCCACATCTGATGATTGAGAGGTTGATAAGGCTTTTCCAGTCCTCAGACTATTAGGTCTTGCTTTTCATGACATGTCCTTGCAAGAAAGGTCAACAGCACTCTGGGATGCATTAACAAGAATATAACCAGCAGGTCAAGGGAAATGACTCTACTTCTTTGTCCAGCACTGGAGTACCATGTTTAGTTCTGGCTTTCCTGGTACAAAAAAGACATTGGCACACTGGAATGAGTCCAGTAGAGATAACCTAGGTGGTAAGGGACCATATAAAGAGATGCTAAAATGGGCAGGCTGGAGAAGAAAAAGGTAATGAGGGGTCTTATTGTTGTCTACAGCTACATTATATGAGGATGTAAAGAAAACAAAGCAGGACTCCTCTCAAAGATCTAGTAACAGGACACAAACTGAAACACCTAAAAATCTGACTACATATAAGAAAATTCTTTTTTTATCATGTGGGCAGTGAAACTATCAATGCCTAGACAACCTGTGGAAATTACATGATTAAAGATATTCAAAGTTCTGAATTGGATGAGGCTCTGAAGACCTTAGCCTTACTGGACCAGATTTGAAGAGGTCATTAGAATCTATGATCTTTGTATGCCCCTTCCAACCCAAATTATTCTGTGATTCTATGATTCCATCTTCTGCTTTCTAACTTATACACCACCTATGGCTATTCTCCCCAAAAATATAACTTTCATTGGAGGGTGTCTCTGTGTAAGTCTGGGTGGCAGTTACATTGGCTGTGTATAATGATGTTGCACTACAATTAAGTCAATTAGTTTTTCAGTTCTTAGCTTCCCAAGAAAAGTTTCCACATATCTTGTAGGAGGTATTGTGTGACTTTAATGTAGAAGTCAAAATTTATTCTTTTTTGTGTTACAGGTGAGAATGAATAAGCACACAGAATAAACTGTGTGTTTAAATCTAAACAGTCTCATCTGATTATATATCTAGTATAAATATTTTTGCCTGCAGGTTTTGTTACATCTTAGTTGAAGCTAATAGTTCCTGCCTCCTAATTCACTTAAGTGGACAAAATGCTTAAAGTATGTTTGGAATTGCTTCTTTCTAACTATACTGGAAGAATTGCCCTCTAATATTGTGAGTCTTGTGTTTACTGGTAAGAAACAACTCAAATTAGGAATTTCACAAAAAAACAGATACTCTTCTTCACAGGTCTATTCAAGTTAGCAAAACAATTAAGATTAATGCACATAAATAAATATCTAATTATAATTTTCTCTTTTACACTCCTGGTTAAATTCTACTAATACCATGAATTAAACTATGCTATCCCCTTCTAGCTACATATTAAAATAAAAATGTTCCAAAATCTGATTTTTTATTTCAATTTTTTAGATATTAACCTTATTATATTATAAATAATATTATCTATAAAAGTACGTATATATATATATGTTGACATATATGTAAAATATTTATTTAGCAAGCCATTTCTAAGCTTTCTGTTTTGTTTTTTTTAAAACATAACACCTGTTGGTGACTTGCAGACCAATAAATATGTAAAATAAAATTAGCTTATTTGATACAAAATTTCTCAAAAATAGCATAGGAAACTCTTATGGAACAGTTTTTCCAAAGGTAAAATTGATGTGTTATTTTTAGAACAGTATATCTCTATGCCATTTTTAATACCAGCTGGAGATCTTGCAAGTCTGATCCTAACCTGCTTTCTGCTAAATAAACACACCTTAAGACACTACTAATGCATAAATGTAAAGTGAACTTCACCATCATGATGGTCCTTTATCTCAGAAAAATGCTTGTGTTTTTAATGATTGCAAATAGTTCCCTAAAAAGAGATATTTTTATGAAACCTGTTCTCAAATCTCTTTAGCCAGAGAAAATGTTGGACTCATATCTGTTTTATTTGGTGTTGTTTTGTATATTATCATTTGGCAGGATTCTGTTCTAGGAAAGTCTGGGTTTGGAGATAGAAGGACTGCTGTAGTTTTGATCTGATATAAATAAGAATTAAAATCATACAAACCACAGAGTATGCTGTTTTCTTCTACCTAGCACGATAACTGCAATACATTCCTCACAATATCATTCACTGGATTTACATGTTCTCTGGAATTTTTTATCACCCGTAGAAAAGAAACATTTTTCATGAACTGCCTAAAAATGAAATACTTGCAAGGCTTCACTGGAAAGTTGTAGCAAAGGGAGAAATCGCATTAGATACTACAGAATAGTCCTCATGGAAATGTGTTAAGTAGGTCACTGAACTGAGATCTCATCAGTGTTCTTCTCAAGTTTTACTAGGTGAGTCTGGCAGGGAAAACTTCCATTTTGGGCTGTGATGTCTTCATTCATCTGTCTAAGTATAGGTGTCTACGAGCAGGCCAGTTTTTGATTTTCCAGTTTAGCTCCTGAAGATCCTGTCTGTTCAGCTGGTAGAGGTTGATGAGGGATCCAGCTCTTGATCATATAGATGATATGGGCTCCAACATCAAAGTTGACTAAAAAAAAAATCACCATGTTAGATGCTAATTTAACTTCTAGGCACAGCAGGCTCAATTTAGCAGAAACATAGGTGATCAGAATAGATGAAGCTGCCCTAGGATATCCTACCTGTCCAATAGATGCTGCTAAAGACTGAGCAAGTCAATGAAAGAAGACAATAAAAAATATTTCTATAAATACATAAGCAACAAAAAGGAAGGCTAAAGAAAATCTTAATCCTTTATTGGATGCAGTCAAAATATAGTGACAAAGGATGAGGAAAATGCTGAGGTACTTAATACCTTCTTTGCCTCAGCCTTTAATAGTAAGACCAGTTGTTCTCCAGATGCCCAGCTCTCTGAGCCGGAAGACAGGCACTGGAAACAGAATGAACACAACCCAAGAGAAAATGCTACACCTGCTACACCACTTAGACACACACAAGTCTGTGGGGTCTGATGGGATCCACTCAAGGGTACTGAGGGAGCTGGCAGAAGTGTTCACCAATCCACTTTCCATAATTTGCCAACAGGCCTGGCTAACCAGTTAGGTCCCAGCTAACTGGAAATTAGCAAATATGATGAACGTTGCCAAGGAAGGCCAGAAGAAAGGTCTAGGGAACTAAAGGCCTGTCAGCCTGACCTCAGTGCTAGGAAAGGTCATGGAGCAGAACACCTTGACTGCCAGCATGTGACACATATAGGACACCCAGAGGATCAGGACCAGCCAACATGGGTTTATGAAAGATCTGATGCAGCTGAAGGAGCCATTGCAAGAATAAAAAAAGGAAAAAGAGGGAGTGGAATAAACTCCATGAAACACAAGTGATACATAGTACCATTGCTCACCTCCTGCTGACTGATGTCTAGCTGGTCCCCAAGCAGCAATCACTCTGGCCAGATCCTTCTAGTTTTTACATTAAGCATGACATTTCATGGTAGAGAATATCCCTTTGTCCAGCTGTTTGGGTCAGTTGTCCTGGCTGTGCTCCTCTGCAGCTCCTTGTATTCATATCTTGGACAGGTACACTATTTGCTAGGTTAAAAACTGACTGGATGGTTGGGTGGTGAGTGGTGGTGAATAGAGTTACAAGGACGGTCACAAAATAGAGGATGGTCACAAGTAGAGTTACCTGGGACTCAATATTTGGCCAGCAGTGTGCCCAGGTGGCCAAGAAGCCTATGGGATCCTGATCTGCATCCGAAATAGAGTGTCCAGCAAGACACACTCTGTGCTTGGCACTGGTGAGGCCACACCTTGAATCTGTGTTCAGTTTTGGACCCCTCACTACAAGAAAGACACTGAGGTGCTGGAGCATATCCAGAGAAGGGCAATGGAGCTGTTGAAGAGTCTGGAGCACAAGTCTTATGAAGAGTGGCTGAGGAAGATGAGGTTGTTTAAGCCAGAGAAAAGGATACTCAGGTGACCCTATCACTCTTATAACTACCTGGAGGTTGTAGCAGGTGAGGGTTGGTCTCTTCTAAGTAACAAGCTGTATAACAAGAGAAAATGGCCTCAAGTTGCACCAGGGGAGGTTTAGATTTTAATGCCAATTGACTGGTCAAAAACCTCTGCCTTTTTTGGAGTTGGCAGGTGAAGATGAGGTCACTGGGGCATTGCAAATAGTAATAAGTTTACCATTTGAGTAACTGAGTTTATGTCAATTCACTAACAGAAAAATTTTGTTACAGTTTTATGTTTAATTTCAAACTAATTCCCACTTCTAACACAGAATAATTATAGCCTTCCTCTGTAAAGTTTGATTTATTTGCTTATTCAGTTTATTTTCAGGATACCACATTTTGGTGTTTGTTTCCAAATATTCTCTGATGCTGGTGTTACTTTATAAATTACAGAAAATTGTTTCATATTTTTAATTTTCAAAGTGATACACAGAAAATGTTCTTGGGTTCATACAGTTATCAAGCATGCACACACACATAGAATATCATAATTGTCTCTGGTTCTATTCTGTATTCATCATAGTTATCATTAAATACTTGTTACTGTATTAGGCAATGAGGTAATAAATTAAATTTTTGTTTCCTGTAGGCTATGTACATTTTACAGTATTAATTTGTGGATATAACCTTGAACTCGTATCCTGTAGAGGTACTGCTCTCTTAAGAACACAGAGAAATAATTTGCCAGAATGAGGTCTGAAGTCGTGAAAGAAAACCAGAGCTAACTCTCAGCTGTGACAATGGACTGAAATGTCAGCAACATCTCTAGTCTTGTTCTAGAGATATATGGAATTCTGAGATACACACTTGTTGGGGTTTTTTTTGGGTATTCTTATGTCCACTGTGCATTTGATAGTTACTGGTGTGTACTTAAGCAGAAATAGAACAGATGGGCTCAGCTATTCATTTTGAGGATTTGCATTTTTTTTTTATTTATGATTAATTCTAAAATAGAACTAATAGTTCCTACTAGTTAATGATGAGGGATTTTTAAAGGCAAGTAATGCTTGTTTTTTGTTTTTTTTTTTTTTTTTTTGTTGTGGTTGGTTTTTTTTAGACTATAGCTGGGTAAAATGACGACAAACTTTTGGGCATGCAAACCCATTGTAAGATTTAAAACAGAAGCAGCAACCAAGTTAAATACAGGGTAAGAGAAATTGCTCTGGTTTTAACTTCATTATGTTAATCATTAGACAAATTGAAGAAAAGGCATCTAGCACTGATGAAGCTGAGGGAGATGTGGGTGAGATCCCCAGCTACTACAAGAAAGAGAGAGGCAGTTAATTATTCCTTTTGGTGTATTAAAGAGTAGGATGGAGGCTGGGAAAAATGAGTATGATATCAAACTGGTATCTCTACTGAGTCTGCAATTTTTAGTAACAAGTAGATCTATAATTCAGTTCACAGGCTTTTCTTTTGAAAAAAATTTCCTTTGAATCAGGATTTGGGGAGTAGAGGGTGAAGTCTCCTAGCTGCAATTGTTTTAAACTCCTCTCTATTTTTTGATTTTTTTCAATTTCAACATCAGAGATTCCATGAAGGCATCTGGCACATAGAATTAAGTATGAAACAAGGCCTTGTATGTGTGAGATCTGTGGATTTTGTTATTGTGAGTGAGTTGAAGGAGTAGGCAGTGGAAAAGAGTGGGAGAGAATTCTTTCTGAGAATGGATCAGAAATTAAAAACTCTAGGAGAGGGATAAGATTTCCTCAGATGATACTGGATCATGCAGGTCAGCCAGGTTACTCCAGGAAGCTGTATTTTTTGTGTCTACTTCTAGGATTTCAGGATATGCTTTAAATGAGTATAGTAACCTGTGGCTGAGTTTTTTTACAGTCTGAACATAGTGTAAACTTTGAGTGGAATCCAGAGTTCAAACTAGCATTTAAGATCTGTGGTAAACACAACTGAAGTTTTATATATATCAAAACATATATCATTATCCTGCATCTCTCTGTCATTTTACCAGTCCCACCTCTTCCATCACATAGAGTATAAACTATTTTAGAAGTTCCTGTGATCCCTTAGTCACTTTAAAAAGTTGGTGGATACTTTCATCTTCCAAACAGACAAGTTAAATGTTTAGGGGTTTTTTGTACTGTCCTTTTCTCACTTCAAGGCTCACTGGAGGCTCACAAGTATATTTTTGTCACCAGTAGCAAGCTACCAGAAGCCCTCCTCTGCTCTTCAGGCCAATTTATTATTATTGTGATGACTATGCTGATGTTTAGGTTATCTTCATATACCAATGGGCATTGTCTTTCTTGTTATCATACGTCTCACACCGAAGCTTTAAATATATTTAGAAACTAGTTATTTTTTCCAATTTCATACATTCATTCCTGGTCACATATACTAAAATAGAATTTGATTCCTGTGGTTGAACATTGTGGGAAATAACCAAAATGATGTTATTAGTGGAAGTTGCCAATACATGAATCTTAGGAGAGCTACTTCTGATATGCTCAAGTTTTCTGCCACTGAAAGTATCCTTGAGGGCTTAACAAGAAAGTTAGAAATACATGTCATGGGAAACCTGCAAAATACAAAAGCAATATTAAAACTGTCACATCATTGTTCCTCCATATTTAAGCTTTCTAAAGTCTATAGTTACTTGTGCCTAATGAGCAAACACATCACAGTCCTAAAAGATCATTTCTGAAACCATCAGTCTGATAGACTCTCTAGTGGAGGTAAGATGAAGAGAAAGAGAAAACCCTGAATCTTGAAGAAAATGGTCTTTTGTAACATGTTTTATCCAAAAGATAGAATATCAAAGCAAACTCACGCACACAGTAAATACCTGAGTGTTCAGTGTTACTCCAGCTTATGATTTTATTTTTTTTTTAATTTCTAATAAACATTCCTAATATTTGATGTGTATAAATATGACTAAAGATTTCAAATGTCAGTCATCAGTACATTGTTTGAAAACATTACTAGAAGATGATCTCATTGAGGCATGATCATCTAAATGCTTGGTATTGCTGCTGGCTTAATACATAACAGAGTAAAACTGATTTGTCAAAATGAATTGGTGAATTTTGAGAGGCAGTGGCATAGAAATTTTAATCTTTTAAAATTGCAAATATAATTTGCTGTCCACTTGAAATCACTGTGGCATATAAGGATTAGTGAATCACAATAAACTAATGAATACTGGATAATTATTTATTATTAGTTATGGAATTATGTTGAGGGTGAAAATAATACTTTCATTAATGTCCTCTGAAAAAAAAAAAAACAAGGAAAAAATAACTCTTTTCATCACTGTCTCAGCCATAGCTGTGCATTGGTATCTCAGGAAAAAGGCACAAAATATTTCCAGCTTTCTTTAATTCCCATCTACTCTTCAAATAACACTGTATATTTTTGCTTTACTGAAATAGTGACAATTAGTCTTGTCACACAAAACTATTTAACACTGATGATTTTGTATAGTACAGCTTAAAATTGCACAAAAATAATAGCATTCACCTGTTTCAAAAGCACCAGACCACACCATGAACATTTGATTGAGCTTTTTGTTCTCTTTTGCAATTTTTGAAAGGGTAAAATTTATCTTGGAAATATGCTGAATAGTTCTAAATAATTCAGACAGCTGAAAATTGGAAAGTGTGAGAAATAACAAGCAAAGTTTACAGTATTTTTCCCCCTAGCACTTCAATAGGCTAATTCTTTTAGGAAGTGGCAAGTAGCTGCTGATGCTGTCAGACCTGTAACAGGAATTATCCTCACAATACTGATTCAGTCATTGGATCCAGTCATAAAAGTATCCACCTCCAGTCACACAGATCACCCTATTAATCCCTCTTTTGTTCCTTGAAGCAGGTTTGACAGCTGGAGTATACTAAGACATTTACTTTATCATTTATTTAGACTGCAGCTTGCAGTGATCAAGCTCAGGGCCGCCCAGCAGAGAGTCTCAAAAACCAGTCACCCAACTTTTATATCCCATCTTTTGGTTCTTTTTCTTGATCATCATATTTGTTGCCATTGTATATCCCTTTCTCCTTTCAAGTCTCCTCCAAATAAACAATATGTTCTTTATTATATTTTCCACAAATTGGTCTCAGTTTTGCTGCATTTGTACCCAGCCTTGCTAGTTCTGTTATCACAACCCCAATAGTCTGTGGGTCTTAGATTTCACAGATGGAATTACCAACATAATGCTGGCCTTGGAGGACTCTGCTCTCCAAAAGGTCCCAGTGTTTCCCTTCTACTGCCTGTGATGTTTGGCTGTTTCTCATATGCCTCTCCCTTAGCCACCTGTGCAATCTCTCAGCATCTTGTGCTGTCATTTGTCACATCCATGAAATTCTCATGTCTTACGCTTTTTTTCTGCAGCTCTAATAAATTCATGCTGCATTGCAGGAGATACATGAAGGGAGAACAAGTGATTAGTGAATTAGTAAAACCCATTCACCTCATTCACTCATAACAGTGAAATCTCTTTGTTGTTATGTGAGCTTTAAAAATGTTCTTATATTTTGAGATGACTAAAATAAAATTAAAACCAAATGCATGAGTTGCAATCACATTGTTGTGACATTTCGTGTAATTTACACTGTCGAACTCATTCCATCCTCTCTCATCCCCATAGCTCTCTTCATTCCACAAAAGCATTGAACTTTTCTGTGAAGTGTAACTGAGATAGTTATCAGCCTATCACTGCTGTACCTTCTTTGCCAGCCTTTCTGAACATAAAGGAACTGTCAGATGTTGCAGCAGATTAATGACAGAATAATAATATTTTTCTTCTATCATAATTTAATATTTCAGTTTGATGTGACCTTTTTTCTATAATCCTTCAGACAGAGGAGTTACTATGTTTTAGTTGATATTTATTTGACTTTTCTAAAAGCTCTGTGATACCACAGTTGATCATGAGAAACACTGTAATCAGCTATAGAAAAATAAATACAAAATACACATAATATAAAATAAAAATACTGTGAAAGCTATTATTAGAAATAATGAACCACTTAACTAACATTTTTTTATAATGCAGTAGAAAATTTTTTGTAAAGGTTCTTGTTCTGTGTTTGTTCACTTTGCTAAGGTTTTCTATAAGGTTTAGTCCAAAGAAGAATATATATTTAGGAAATGTTTGAGAATGTTGTTAGCAAGAGATGTTTCACTGTTAATATGGCAGTGGCATACTGAATATTAAGTAAGATAATAATTTAAAAGAGTAGCTATTTTGCTTTACTGTCTGGAGGATAGAAGTATGGATTGCTCCTAAAATCTTGAAGATTTTTTTTTTTTGAGTGGTATGCCTCATAAAGACATGCCCTATGAAGTGCTCACAACTTTTCCAAAGAAAAACAATTCTTTTGGGGATTCATAAAAGTATGGTTTATGTTTTCCAGGTTTCAAGGCTAAAAATGCGAGGACAAACTCTGCATATTTTCTGAGAATAAATGATACTAAAATATGAAAAGAAATATTTTTATTGTCAAAAAAATTTCAACACAAATGCAAAATTATTTGTCTATAATCCAGAATCTTAAGTGATGTTGGAGGCAGTTCTTTTGAAAATGGGCAAACTGACAATGTTCAGCACTTTGTAAAAAGCTATTATAGTATAGTTCTGCATCAGACATTACATATTGCAACATTCTAACAAGCACAAACACATACACATATGTATGTATATGTTACATTAATTACATTATGTTACATTCAAATAATATTATTAGAGAACTGAGAGTAAAACTGCTGACATGTATTTAGTCGCTAGAAATACAGATAAGATCCTAAAAATCCAAAGCTATGAAACCACCCCCATACTTTAGAAAAAATCACAATTGCCAAACTAGAACTTCTGAAAACAACCTATTCCATGAAATGTAATTTTTTAAACCAGAATGTGCTTATATTTTTTCACTGAGTAAGATTAAAAAAAAGATGATATAAATTATTTATGCAGTTCTGCAAAGTAAGTCATTAAACATAGTGAATAAAATTAGTGGAATTTGGCATCCAGTTACAAAATTCCTGGATTTCTCTAATACAGATATTCCAAATCTATAATACATAAAGCCACTGCTAGAATATGCTAGAGCAAAAGGCGAGGTCATATGGGACATGGTTTTCTGAGGGTTTGCTGTTAGTTTCATTTGTGTTCTCCACCCAAAAAACAGTGAAGTCACTTGAGTAATATCCACTTCTAAAAACTGACAATTATGTATAGACTGTTTCTGGATCTGTATTAACAATTTCCAAAGCAGATTAAGTTGTCAGCTAGTTTCCTGATCACCAAGCCTGTAGCTTTTCTTTTTGTTATTTTTGAAACCGATAAATACCAATTAAAGAAATAAAATAGTACTGTTATAAGCATCCTTGGAAGTAACAACTGTTGGAGTGGAATGAGAGTCAGCTGATAAAGAAATAGAAGCAGAAAAACCAAAACAGCAGTTGATATAATTTTTTCTGTTTTCAGCTGCATGAGAATTTGGGTATAGATTAAGAGTGACAGCTGGCTGGTGTCAAGATGTGTCTGCAGGTTATGTTATTCAGTACTCCTTTGGTCATAGAAGGAAGGTGGATACTACCCTTGCCAATGTGTGCCACAGGAGTTTCTGAAAGAGCTGTTTATGCAGCTTCATGTCATCTGTGAGATAACGGCCACATCAGATTAGAATATGTCATCTGAGTGATGCAAGTTAGTAGTAGCAGAATGGAGACAAGTCTTTCCATCAAAGAATTTAAAAAAAGGAAAAAGGGGACCAAAGCTATTATGACTTAAAAGTTAGCATCTAGTGAATGGAAACATATGTCCAAAAAGAATGTTTTTGAGTTACCATCATAAAAATGGATGACTAGGAGCTAGTAAACACAGTAAGCTCAACAGATGGTCCTGTTACACAAATTAAATTTCTCTATTTGCTGTAGAAGCTAAACAACCTGTGGACATAACAAGTAACAAAGTAGCATAAAGCATGAAAGAAATTCCTATCCCTAACTGGAGTCACAGGTTTCAATATTTTTTGGGGGGGAGTTGTTTTATACGGAGCTGTTTGCTTTCTGGATGGTGGTTTTTGGGGAAATGTGTGTTAATTTTATTTCAAAACATTGTAACGTTTAGTAGATCAACTACAAGATGCTTACCCTCATATACAAATCAATATGAGCTTAAGAGAAGTGCAGCAAAGAATGCATAGTTATGAGATCATACACAGCATTCTGCAGTCTCACCTCCCTTCAAGTACAGGCTTGATAAAATAATTAAGTGGCTTACGTAATCGGGAAGTTGACTACAAAAGTCAATCAAGACTGTTTAAATTGTTGCTCAGCAGCTATCCTTGACTTTGGATTTCAATTATTTTCTTTCCATTCTCCTGCTACTGTAGAAAGTATTGGCAGAAGACATAGCTTATTTTATTTGTGTTTCTGACCCTTTAACAAAGCTTTACATTCTGTCATTAGAGCAGATTGCAACCGGTGAAATAAACCAGGCTTTTCTTCCACTGTCATTGAAGCTCTTTCTCGATATTGAATGGAGTGTCCTCAAGGCTGGCTAGGAAATCATTCTTCAGATTCCCCAAGGAATTATTCTCTGATATATGCCAAATGTACAGAATACCATAATGCAAAAAATTGGAAAAAAATCCCCTAGAATTATGTTTCTTGTGTCTTGTCATAATTTAAATTTTATACATCCAGCTGTTCCAACAGCTTCCTGATGTACCTTAACAGAAAACTATGTGAAACATATAATGTGAACATAAACTGTTTCTAATTTTGTTTGCTACAGAGGAAACTGAAACAAACAATATTAACGTGAGTTAGGACAGGGTTGAACAGTAGGAACTAAAAATTGATGTAACAAAGGTATAGAGAAGTTTGTTTCTTAAAAACAATATTGAGGATCTATAGTCCCTGTTTTGTGTTATGGAAACAGTATATATTCAAACTCTTTGAAAACCCATCCAAGTCAGTTCAGGAGTCTGAATTCAGGCTGTTAGTGTGTAGAGTCATGGGGAAACTTGAGTTCTGGTTACACTGACATAACTAGTTCAGAGAATGGTATCTTTATATTAGAACCATAAAATTAAGTCCAAAAATGTCTGTAAACAAGATTCATAAACAGAAAAGAGGCTGAATTTTAATAAACCAAATTAAAAATAAAAACAAAACTGTGGAGTCTGTATTATTATGAAGTGTTGCAGGACTCATTTCTCAGTCTCATGAATCCCACTTGTTACTTATTAAGATCATTGACAAATTCATAATATTTCAATGCTATCTGTTCTCAAAAGAAAATAAGTAGAAATGAAAATTCCAATTTGGAAAAACCTTCAATGAGTTTTTAGACATATTGTAGATATAATCAAACTATCAGAAACCAAAGTAACTCCCAGAAGAAGTCACAAAGTAAACTTCTTGGAAACTCTGCAATGGGTATTTCAGATATTGGCAATATTGACATAACCAATTCAGTGTTATATTCAGGTGCAGAAGCATCTCAGAAAAATTCTACCATGATTCAAGAGCAGTTTTGATATTTTGGAGAAGGTTCGGGGAAGAGACAGGAAAATAACTTTTATTGTGCTACATGAATTATAGAAAGAGACTCTTTGAGATAATTTACTTTGCAATGAGTTACTGGTTTTTTTCACAACCTGGAAACATATGATTAAAAAAGAGGTGAGGCATACCTAGTTCAGATATTACTGTATTCAGATGAAATGAATGGTTTGGATATCTGCAACAGAAAAACTGAGCAGTAAACATGCTAGTGTTAATCCTGAATATTTTTAAAACTCAAGAAATCGTGTAAAGTAATTAATGCATTTTCTCTGGCAGAGGAAGAGTCTAAGGCAGCTTCATTTGCCATAAAAATATATGAATATGCTGTTCTGTGTTAGATTGTAGACTGGGAAGCACAATTATGTAGTCAGCAGTTTTTCATGTGGATAATACTTGGTAAACTAGTATTGGTATAGTTGCAGGTACATGCTCTTCAACTCAAGCTGTTTAACTCTAATGAGGATCAAAGCAAATTATGGATTTATTAATGATGTGTAATTAATTGAAAATCAGAGACCTATATTGGCAAGATCAATATCAACAATACAAGAGATAAACCATGACATCAGACATTTAAAATCAAGAAGTTGAAATGATAGCATCAGGCAATTCATGCCACTATGAAGCTAAAGTTGGGCTATGCTGAAAGTGCAATTGATACTGAAGCAGAGGTAAATAAGGAATAAACCTTAGATAAAGTTTCTCGCAGTCTAGCTTATGTGCCTGACTTGCCCTAAAATAGCAAATAATTTATTAATAAAACCCAAGTGGTTATATTCTATAACTAGCTAGTGGAAAAAAAGTAGGGCTATTAAAGGCCTTCTGAAGGCTTCTGCTCAGCTAGAAGTTTAGGCATTCAGATAAAATAAACAGGATAACCCTTTAAACCTCTTTAAAGTTACCCAACTCTCTCCCCACTGAATATGTCATATAAAAGCCAGAAGTCTAAGAAAGTCCTAGAAGTCTAAGAGTCAGTGTACATGATGCTCAATATTCTTAAGAATTACATCAATTCCAGTCAAACAACTTACTATGCAAAATTATTATGATAATCTTTTATGTTGTAGTTCTGATTGTGCTTTCTTGAATTTTATTTTTCCTGGGAGTAGAGGAACAATTGCTAACAAATAGAAGAATCTGGTTGAATGGGAAATAATTTTTTATAACACTATGATAACGCTATGATCAGTTTCTAAGTCTTATTGAAGAAGAGTACTACAGTGGTGCCCAATTGTATAACTCCATTCTACCTAAAAAACTGCTGTGTATTATATAAAAATTTCATATTTCTACATTTAGATAAACACTGAATAAATTAAACTCAGTTGAGATATGAAACAGATTTTCATAAGTAGAATTTAGATACATAATTAACAGAAGAGTCCTAATATTTCTTTTAAAAATTAGGCAATGTTCACTAGAAAAAACACTATTTTTTCATGAGACTATTGCGTGTGCTACAAAACTTGTAAGAATGGCTCTCTTTTTAAGTGACATTTGGGATTCAAAACATAGGAACAGACTGGACACATATGAAGGAAGGAGTCTTCATGTGACCCATCATCATCGGAAACTTTCTGTTGCCTTGAATGATTATTACTTAAGATTACTTTCTTGGGGGGCTATCTAGCTTGGCCTCTTTTCTTTCCTTCAGAAACTCAGTTATCACATGTCTTAAGTGCGAGGTGTGTAACTCATGTTCCGGGTTGTCTCAAACAACACAGTGACATCCTGAATCGATTCCTTGGCTTTTAGCACAGTCTATGAGAAAAAAAAAAACAACAAAATAACACTTCTGGAAGTGATTTAGGCAATTAAAAAATAGAATTTTATTTAAATCATATTAATTGTACCCAAGAGATGTCTATTTTTCTCCTTAAAATTTTATCCTTGAATAAGGATATGAAGTTTAGTGTATATACAGTTGTGTATGTTGATGAAATCTAAAATTATGTGCTACAACTGCTGCTGTACATAACTGTGTCCCAAGTAGTCCACATCTGTAGTTATTTTCAGAATGTGCATATCACAAGCAGTACTGAGGTTCGTGTCAAAGATTTGCTTTGGCATTGTTAAGTTTATTTGAAAGCACACATAGAACTTTGCTTAGAAGTACTCAAAAGAACTTAACCAGAAAAAATGTGAAGCCTGGATTCTTTCCAAACTGAAGTGGTGTGGGGAGGAGGGGTGTTGGAAATTAGAAGATTTTATTACCAACCCATCCACCTCAAGACTACAGGCAGAAGGAAGATTTTCTGCTCCCTTTCTTGAAATAACAGACAGGGCCAGTCATCTGTTGCTATAGATACAACTTAGTCACATGAAAGTAGGAAGCCTGGAGTTATCTAGCCACTCAAAGATGCTTTGTTGAAGCTGTATTGGGTTATCAGAGTCTTCATGACAGTCAGAATTTTAGATGTGTGCCTCTTTTAGTTTCAATGTTTCCTATTTTTCCATTTCCCTATTCACTTAGGAGACATCTAATCCATTATTGTGAAATATACCCTTAAAAAAATAGCACTAATTATTAAATTTACTATAAACCAGTTGTAAATACTTCTTGTGTGCCCTGCCTTCCTACAGATTAAGATCTAAAAGGTGATTTTACCCAACCCAGGTGTCTTGGTGTACAAAATAACACCTACAATACTGAATTAAACAACCTGGCATTTAAATATCTACCAATTGTATAGTTCTGCAACCTAGTTAGCATTTCTGGTGCTCCACTGGGGCTAAATTATTTTCAACCCACATTTCTTCAAATATTTCTTAGGCAGAATACCTACTTGAAAAAATCATCTCTGTAGGTTTTCTTTACACTTAGTTTTCTTTACCTTACATTTTCTACTTGTTTTCTTTACACTTAGTAGTTGAGTTCTGTTTATAATGCAATGTAACTAAGGCAGATAACTGCCAGCTAGTATTGCAACAAGTTGCATGTTCACCCTGAGGTAAGTAGATGCTACAGATTGCCACTACAATGATAGATGTAATGTTATAGTGGTTATGCCAGAACTGTACAGTTAGAAAATCATTGGGAGAAAGTATATTCTACATTTGGCTAGCATAAAGTTTATTAGCTTTTGTTAATCGCAAATAATGTGGAGATTGCAGATTTTCATCTGCAATCAGACAATTCTATTTCTATTCCAAGAACATATTTCAACCTATTTCAACCTATTTCCAAGTTAATAATGTCCATTGGGATGGAAATGAGCTCATATATTAAGGCATTTCAGTGGAGATTTCTAAATGCATATGACAGCATCCAACTAGATATTTGACTGAATTTGCTAGACAAAGATAGCTAGTGCAGTCTGAAATGTCTTAAGATACCCAAGAAATCCACATAAGGCTGGCAATATGACAGCGATCCAAGGGGTAGTCTTGTGCATTTCCGGAATGAAAGTGGAAGATGGCAGGTATTCTGGATATCTCAAATGAAGCTGTAAAACTATGTTAGATAAAAATCACGCATAAATTTCTACCTTAGAATAAGGTGACTAGCATTCTCTGCTCTGTCACCTGTGCTCAGTGTGCATCTGTTCATGTGAACCCTAGACATATTTGCTCTATTATAAAAGCTTAAACATATACTTGTGCAAAGACCTTATATTTAAACACTTATAACTAGACATGATTTTTAACACACCTGTCTTCATAGACTTGCAGTCTTTCATGGCATATTTTTAAAATTGCTGTGTTCATCCACACACAGAAAAGGTGTCTGAAACATAGCTCAGTAGTTAACGGTGTCATTAGGATTCCATTCTAACCATCTACATTTTTCTTTTGTTCCTTATTTGAAAATAAAATAGAAGAAAGTAAAATAATTTTTCATCTTCTTATTGACATATAAAATTTTGTTTGCCATAAAATTTCAGTTCTATAAATGGTGCTTATTTTTCTTGTCTTTCTTTTTTGTAGTGCAGTAGCACTACAGAAGGATAATATCTTCTAAACAGCAAATAGTAATAGCTACGTAATTGTCCAGATTATTCAGACTCCACACTGTCTGAAATATAATGTATTGCTTGCTTACCTACAATATTTTTACCAGAAAATATACTATATTGATTTGTATGTCCAGTTATATCATTTTATAAAATATATAAAATATGAAGTAACATGGTGCTGGATGGAAAACATTTTCAATAAACTACCTTGTTTTCTCATTATTTTAGCAACAATTCATAGAAAACTGATGTTGGAATTCTATTCTACAAAACCATCCAGATCATGCTATCTAACACCCAATTTATGAAATGTTTTTCTTATCTTTTCAGTATTTTTATTTGAAGTAATAAAACATAATGCAAAATTAACTTGCTACTGGTGGACACAATATCATTCTGCAGCATGTAATACATTTTAAAGAGTTTTCAAGAAGTTCAGTCATTTTAAATGGCAGCATATGCGTACTCTGAACCAGAGTTCTTATGCTGTTCTATCTGAAGGTTATCTCACCAAGAAATCGAAATTTCTCCATTCAGGCACATTTTGTTTATTTTCCTGTAATTTCATTTTAATTCCTTTTTTTCTCTTTCCTCAGCATTGGTAAAAGATAAGATGTAGGCAGTTGCTAGTTGGAGACATAAATAAAAGTCAGGAGAGGCCAAAGATAACTTCCATAAGGCTAACTTAATTTATTCCATACAGACATTTTTCCATATGTTTTATTCTATGTTTGCTCTTTTCTTGTACTTGCTTTCCATATGGCAATCCCTCCTCCTGAAACCTGTTTCCCTCTTTCATCTGAGGGTTTTGAAGAATGAATGAAAATGTGGGTCTACATTTAAGATATTTTTAATTATGAATTTGTGAGGACTGGAACTGATGACAAAATAACATATTTCACCACATATATAATAGTAAAAGAGAAAATAAAATGTATTTCTATTTAGGTAATCTGTCAGATTACAGTCATCTTCATTCAAAACATTCAAGTACATGGACAAGATCAAAACTCAGATTGAAAAACAAAGTTCATTTTCGGTAGCAAATGAACTATTGATTCATGGGGACAGATACAAAATCCCTAAAACATCAAGAAATACATACCTGTACTCATCACTAAAGTGTGATTTTCTTCTATCAGGTTGTAAGATGGCTATCATGCTTTTTGTATATCAAGCCCTCTACTTACTGCTTCACTATCTGAAATTTCCATTAGATTACTACTACAATTTTCTTGAATTGCATTCTCTGATTTTGCTCAGCTTGTGATTCAGTTCCAAAGACTGCAAAATGTTAGGATGGCATCCTTACATGTCTATCATAACAATCATCTCAGATAATTTACAACATCCCACATGCATCCACCATGTTTTTGTCTTACTTTGTGATTATTAGGTTCATCCCGTTTTTCCTCCTATTTACAGATTTTTTTTCTATTATTTGAATTGATTTTTGGTTTTAATTTGTCATTATTATTCATTCCACACTATCTTTTGAGTGCTGTATGCCAATATTGTGTCATCAGACTTCTACTGTACCTTATAACTATTTATCCCTTATGAGAGGAAAAAAAAAATTATTTTTCCAATTACAACTTGAGATACTTGGTCTTTATATAGTCATAGAATACTTTGGTTTGGAAGGGACTTTAAAGGTCATCTAGTCCAACTTCGTTTGACCCTCTCCATTCTGACCTTGAACACTTCTAGGGAGGAGGCATACACTTCTCTGGGCAATCTGTTCCAGTGTCTCACTACCCTCACAACAAAGAATTTCTTCCTAATATCCAATCTAAACAGACCCTCTTTCAGTTTAAAGCCATTACCCCTTATCCTGTAACTACCTGCCCTTGCAAAAAGTCCCTCTCCAGATTTCTTGCAGGGCCCCTTTAGGCTCTGGAAGGTGTCTCAACAGCCCCAAGTCTCTCAGCCTGTCTTCATAGGAGCAAACTGGTCTATTGTAAGGTGTCCCTGCCCATGGCAGGGGTGGTGCAACTAGATGATCTATAAGGTCCCCTCCAATCCAAAGCATTCTACAATTCTATGGATATTGGCCTTGGTAGTAAGCATTGTGTTCCCTACTTTCCCTCGTGGTCTGGCAGTGTTCTCTGGTGTCATACATATTGTTTCTACTCAAGTGCTAATTTGTCTTCCAAGTCTCTTTTACTGATTTCTTGTCCTTTTATGCATTTCAAGTATCTCTTGCCTTTAACTGATAGTTCACCATTTCCAAGCATGGCAGTGAGAGTTAAATTGCTTTGCTTCTGATGAAACAGAAACACAGTTTTCAGAAAGTATGTTCTAAGAGGTAAAAAATCCCATATCCTAAAAAAACATAATCTATTTTGAAGTCATTTAGATGCCACTTTGTCTTTTGGGCTACTTAGTTCATCTTCTGAGTTCCAAAAGACAATTGATCAAATATTTCCATTTTTTCTTATTATTCTTTTCACTAAGGAAATACTATCTTTTGAAAATAGTCTACTTCAGGACCAACAAAAGTTTCCAGCTGGCAGTTATCCATCGAGTTATTTCCACACTCGTAACAACTCCAGTGGTAAAGAGTTCTTTATATTTACCAGTCACTGTGTGGCTGAAACAACTTAGAGCTCTAAAAGACCTGCCAAACAGAACAAAGGAAAAAAGACTGGGGAGTGATTGGAAAACATCTAACTTAAAGCTAGTTGTGGCACAAATGTACTAACTTGAGACTGGAAAAATAATCTGGGATATTTTTGAGGCTTAAAGTAAATGGCATTCATTCTACTCACATAGTGTGTTTATACACCTATTATATTTGGCTGAAATAAAAAGTCGCTTGGAGATGAAAATCCATCCCATATATTTCAGAGGAAATGAGTTGTCTCAAAGGAACAAATCATGCCTACCTTTCCATTCAGTACAAGGTAACCTAGACAAATGGCTTAGATTATATCCCTTCCTCTTAATGACAAAATTTTAGTTAAGATGAATTCTATATGAATTCCACAATGTGAGTAACATTCTGGAGAACACTGAAGTATCCCAGAAAAGCAGTTTTTGTCTTGAATATAAACAATTTTAAATCAAGAGCAGCAGGTACAAAGGTATTTTAAATTTTTTAATAAAATCTAAGGATTCCCTTTCCCCGTATGCTTTGAACAGTATTTTTTCCTAAGATTTCTACTTTTCAAAAATTTATTTATTCATGCACTCATTATTTCAGTAATTACTTTTTTTTTTTTTTTTATGATTTAATAACTGGTCACATTGGAACACTATTAAAATACTGCATTTGAGTCCAGGACAGATGGCATTAGAATTGCTTTGTTGAACACTATGTCCAGAATTTCTTGTGGTGGTGTATGACATCCAAAATCTTAAGACAAACAAAAAACCAAACCCAATTGCAATGAACTGTGATAACAAAACAAACAAAAAAAACATACACACATACAGAGAGAGACAAAGAAAAACCTTTTTGTTTTATGATTTGTGAACATTTGGTGAACTGAAGGTACTTTGGAGATTCATTCAGAAATAGTAGTTTACTACTCTTTAAAGTAGCAACACTGTAACCTAAAAATTATCTCTAAAAGCCTACAAATGTAGCAGCTGTGACAACAAGGGAAGACACATTAAAACTAACAAAGAACACAGGTCCAAAATATCTTGCGGTTTAATATTATGAGTTTGGCCACAGTAATCCCTTTCTTCTAGCAAGAAATAAACTAAATTAATGAAACAACTGTACATTTTATAACTATTTCTTATGGTATCTTGATCTCTGGGATAGAAGCAGAGGTTTTTTCTATACCAGCTGTATTTATTTCTCTGACTACAACAAATTCTGGTTCATGCCCTTAATAAGTCATATCACATATTTTGAGAAAAATCATTATCTGAGTGACTTTCTATTTGATTAAAGTATTATTTTCCAGGTTTAAACATTCTGTTTCATATAGAATGGATCATATTGCTCATATTTAATTATTACCATATAGTTTTTTCTGTTACAAAATGAATAATATTACTGAATTTCTGGTCCTCTTTAATTATTCAGACAAGAATAAATTATGTTATGCATTATTCTTGAGGTAATATGAAGGAATAATTGACTGACACTGATATAATAGGATACCATCAATATTTTAATTTTAAATAGAATTATGTTTCAAATGGCATTGATCACTTGAAACACAAGAGAATAATTCTGAAATTAGTTTAAATAAAAATGGATCATGCTAACTTTCATATGTAAAGGACACTTTCAAGTACCCAGCTGTGGTTTTGTTCTCCATCTTCTTGTCTACATCTGAAAGACTAAGAATTCCACATGTGGGGAAATTTGAACATACATGAACCTTTCACTTTATCCTTGCATTATCATATGCAAGGGCATGGCAGAAGTAGAAACGAGAATTCCCTTCACTCAGCAAATCTCTGCTGATACATCTTTTGGGAAGAGAGCTACTTCAAACTCAGGTGAGGAAAGCATTGGCACAACACTGGACATAGTAACTGGCTGCCCAGTAAATTCCTGTCTCTTCTCTCTGGGTATCTCTTCCTTACCTGATGAGTGGTGGAATGAAACGTCATCTCTTACTCATGATGTCGCTTCAATTTTAACCTTGATGTTCATGATTAGAAATCTCTCTCTAAATTTGCCAATAATCTCCAGGTATTGGTCAGTGATGTTTCTGTCCTAAATTAATACTGAAGAGTTTGAGCAAAGCATTTCATTATTTGACATAGTTTTCTCTTTGCAGGTGGGGGCTGTTGGGGTAGGTGATGGTCTTCAGTCCTTGGCATGTCTTTCATAGGGTGTTTTTTTGCTCAATATTGTGATTTACACAATCTCAAGACAGAAGAATTCTTTTGTTCCTTTTGAGGGATATCTACACCCTGACAGTGAAAGACAAGACAATTTATGGTATATATGTGATTGTCTTTTTCACAATTGATGTTTCTTTATAAGTTCTCTTGAAACACTAGTTAGTTTCTATGAAAGACTTATTTTTTTAATTTCTTGGCTAAGCTTTTAGTGTGTCTTAAGTAATTTCTAAACTTCTGGTGAACTTGAAAGCAAAGCGAAATGACAAAATCTTGCCTTGCATGAGTGTCCAATAGAAAGTAAAATGGTGTATAAACATTCTATAGATTTGTCTTACACTATCTTTTTGCAATCATCATTTTATGTCCACATCACAAAAGAATTTTAACTGCATCAGATATTTCTGGAGATACTTTTAAAATCCTCTTTTCTTACTTCTTTTTTTTTTTTTTTTTTGTTTATTTGTGGTTTTGTTTGTTTGTTTCTTTGTTTTGGTTTTGTTTGTTTGGTTGTTTTGGTTGTTTTTTTTTCTTTGTTTTCTTTTTTTTTGTTTTTTTTTGTGATCATGTCAGATTTACTTTGTAAAATGTTTTCTACTCTGTGATGGTTTAGTCTTGGCTAACAACCAAACTCACTCTCCGCTGCTCAGTCACTGCCCTTCCTTGATGGGACGGGTGAGAGTTGAGGACAAAAGCAGGAATGGAAAAACCACATGTGTTTTGATAAATAGAGAGACTTTTCTTACTCTGTTGGGTCCCTCCAACAGATATCGGGGTGGTCAAAGGACAAGGGTTTATGAACCTGAGGCGACTCCTATCTGTCTATAGAGGGCCCCATTGACTGTGTCATCCTGGTCAGGCAATCTGCAGCAGACCCCCACTATAGTGTCACATGACCCTGCCCTCCCTTTTATCCTAACCCATAAACTCTTGGTTGGCTCCTCATCTATCAACAAAGTTGCATGCACTCCAGTTGGTCCTTGACATAGAGGGAACATCCGCACTCCAGTTGGTCCTTGACATAGAGGGAACATCCCCTCCTCATCTCTGCCTGTCCTTCCTAAAAAATCTGTATTCTTCCATTCCAACACTCCAATCATAGAAGCCATCCCACTATGTTTCCATGATGCCAATAAGATTGTAGCCCTGCAGGTGTATGCATGTCCCCAGCTTCTCTTATTAATTCCCATGCTATCTGTATGGATATAGAGACATTTAATTTGGGCCCTAGATGAAACTGACTTTCTGGCTAAAGAAGATGGAATTCCTTTGTGCTGCTCTCCAGGTGCTCCCCTTTTCACCTGTAATCCTTCTCCTTGCTCTGGGCTTATAGTGGCACTGGGGCACTGACACATACATGCATTTTTCTGGGGCATTTTAGAAGAAAAAAAGTAAGAAAGGAACAATTCTAGCATCATAAGATGAAAAGCTGACATTCTACTGCTTTGAACTCCAAGAACTCAAAGTAGTGAAATAAGGAAATTTTACCCAGCAGCAGAACATTCTGATGAAGACTACTATTTTAATTAGTAACAGTCAAATAATCTTAATATAAAAACATTGTTGATGAGAAAAATAGCATTCTTACATTTAGTCTAGAATTATTTCTCTTTTCTTCTGTTAGCCATAATATTAGCAGATCTCACTTCAGGGTCCACCAACTCATTCTTTAGGGAATTCAATTTGCTTGGCTATGTGTTAGGTGGAAAAAAACAGCTATGAGAGAAAGACAAAAGCAGAGAATAAGGAAGACAGGAAAAAATGCTTCCTTTTTCACTATGTCAGAATCTTCTTTATTAGTAGTTGATGTATAAGCATAAACATTACTTCTCATATCTTGTGTTCTTTATTAATTCTGTATTTGGAGACTTTCTCTATTGCAGTGGATTGCTGTAGAATTTTAGTCACTTAAATGAAATAGAATTTCCTTACTGTGATTTATGTTATCTTACCAAAAGCACCTTAAATGCAAGAAAAACAGACAATTTTAGATGCCAGAGTCATATTGTCACACTCTATCCGAGGAGAAAAAAAACAGGTTTATGGCAGTCCTTAGTCTGAAGCTAATAAAAATTTCCCCTGAAGATGTATTCTCAATGATGTCGTGAGTTGCATTAACTAGTTAAATATATGGTTTAAAAGTTCAGGGTAGATAACTGAGTGCAATTTCAAGGCCTTTTCTGTGTTTAAAAAGATAGAGAATAACAGGTTTTATTATACTGTCAGAGGAACATAGTATGCTATAAGGAGTAGGGCTGTAATCTAAATAACTGTGTAACTTTTCAAAGAATATAGTAGTTGTATTTCAATTATGCAATTGAGGAAAGATTCTTCACGATCTTATTTTGTCAAAACACATTTTTTACTATCATGAATAGATTATTGCCTATCTTAATTTAAAAATATTGCAGTGTTCAGCCACTTAAATGACTGAGGAAATTCAGCAAAACCTTACTGTACAGAAATGAAACAAAAAGAAACATTTTCTTTGTTTGATTAAAGGTTTGTTCTCCATGTAATACTGAAGACAAAACTAAAAATCTGCAAAATTCATGAGCTTCTGAGGCATTTTCTCCTTGGATTAGGAAAAGTAGATCTTTCTCTTTACATACATACTCATCCATAACTCTTATAATTTCTATTAGATTATTTTATTTCTACTGAGTTAAAATCTTCATCTCTAGTAGAGATGCAGAAGCAAAGCTACAACTACTCTCTAAATGAAAGGAAGTACACTGTAGGAAAAAATTGTTATGTTCTATTAAGAAAGAATATCTTTGTTAAGGCTGGAGTCTCCAGTTAATTTTTCTACCTTTGGGTTTGGTCTTAGCAATGTCTTTGTTCCTCTTATCTCCCTGTGAGATACTGCCCCTACATCAGCTGGCCAATCTATTTCTCTCTGACACCTGAACTGGATTGAGGAACTGAACCAGCCAAATGTAAAAAATCCTAAACAAACCATGAAAAAACAAACCACCTGAATCAACCACAAAATCACAAAAATCCCACACCATCCGATTTTAACAGCTTTGACAGTTTCCTGATCTAGTTCAGTATGTGTCTGCGTAAACAACTTCTGCTAGAAGAGTGGAAGATCTTTTGGAAGGGCAAGAACAAGCAGCCAGTAAAAAACTAAAGGCTTTGATCCCTAAAAGCACTGGTGCCATCAAAGAATTCATGTGGAGTTGTATCATCAATACAGGCATTGTTGTATTCCCTTTCACCTGTGTTTCGTTTTAACATCTTGCTATTCCACATTCTAATTTTGTCACAAGCCCAGAGAATAATTAATGACTTAACACTACTGTCTTTGCTAACATAATTTTTGTTCTAAATCCAATACATTTTGTGTTTAAATGGTTGAATTTGTAGCATAATTTTAACTTGAAACACTTCTAATCTGTAATCAGCTTTAATTGCTGCTTCTGTTTCAGATCTGGAAAGGAACTTTTGTGTTGGCAGCTGGTCTATTTTTTCCCACCTATATCCATCTAATAAAATTAGAATTTATTCCTATTTATGAATGAAACAGTCTCTTTCCAGAATTTCTTTGCTCAGAGACAACTGAGAATTTTCTAAAGTATTTCTTGTTTAGCAATTTGATCAATTCAAAAGAAAGAAAAAAGCTAGATAACATTTAGTTCCTAATAGCAGCTAAGTATCAAAGAAACAAAAAATATGCAAACTGTCATATCCTCTGTCATACCCAATTGAAATAAAGTTGATCATAAAGTTGGTACTGATTTCAGTAAACTAATTTAAACTTCAAATATATTTTGTACGTGTACTAATACATACATATTCTAGTATGTTTATATATAAGAATTATTTTAACTGTACTATTTTATACACACTATCTTTCCAAGAATAACTTTTTTTTCTATAAAGTAAAAAGTAATCACTGTCTTGTACGGCAAGTCCATCCTGCAAGGCTTCTATTTTTAAAAATCTTATTTTTAGCATGATGAATGGAAATTAAATAAGAATGGCTAATATTTTAAAACATTGTAATCTATCTGGCACTCAATGTATTGCTTGCTGAAATTTATCTTCTCAATTTGATCATAGAATCATAGAATCAGCCAGGTTGGAAAACATCATCAAACCCAACTCTTGATCCACTACCATCGTGGTTACTAGACCATGGCACTAAGCGCCACATCCAGTCTCATCTTAAAAACCTCCAGGGATGGAGAGTCCACCACGTCCCTGGGCATCCCATTCCAATGCCTGATTACCCTCTCTGTAAAGAATTTCTTCCTAAAAGAAGTCTTGAGCCTGCCACACTACTGATTTTTGCGCTTCTGGCATGCATGTGCATGTGAGCTGTCACAACTGTTCCCTAAAGATTGGAACTGCTTTCAATTTTATAACTATAATTTATTTAAAATCATAATGTCATGGAATCAGAGAATAGTTAGGGTTGGAAGGGACCTTAAAGATCATCACCATTGCCGCGGATGGGGACACATTGGACTAGACTACGTTGCTCAAAGTTCCATCCAACCTGGCCTTGAACACTTTCAGGGATGGATCATACACAACTTCTCTGGGCAGCCTGTTCCAGGCCCTCACCACCCTCACAGTAAAGAATTGATTCCTAATATCTAATCTAAACCTGCTCTCAGTTTGAAGCCATTCCCCCTTGTGTCACTACAAGCCCTTTTTTTTTTCTCTCCACCTTTCTTGTAGGCCACCCTCAGGTACTGGAAGGCCTCAATTAGGTCACCTCTATGCCTTCTCTTTTCCAGGCTGAACAATCCCAGTCTTTCCGCATAGGAGAGCTGCTCTATCACTGACTGACAATTGAGGGGTGCAAGGTTTACAATGTTACAAATGTATCTCCTATTTTCTTCTGCATTGTCATTCATTAACAATGAGAAGTGGTCAGATGCAGGAAAGTTCTGAAAAGATCTTGGAGTTAATGGAATGCCATTATCCCATTAACTCCATGTGTTACACTGTGAGTCATTGTGCTCCACACCTATGACAAGCCTGCTCCAAACAAAATAGATTGATATTCTATAACGTTAAACTTGTCCTTAGTCACTTTTAATTCTGTACTTTCTGGATTAATTTCTATTGCTTTCCTGTTCATCTTGTGGTACTGGAACATTTGAATAGGAGGAAAAAAAGTATATCTGAAATACTGAGAGAAAAGTTCTTGTCATTCTAGCAAAGGGATTTAAAAATGTCCTAAATAAAACTCCCTCAGGTACTTTATTTATTAAATAGTAACTGGCAGATAACTGCACAGTACAGATCTCAGACTCATCCAAGTTTAAGTCTATTTAATAGAACAGATTTGGACAACAAGTGATATATGCACATATTCTAGTATATTTAAATATAGTTATATGTACAAATCCTCCATCCAATTTCTGTATTTTCTACCTATGATGAGACACTCCCAAGCAGACTGATTTAATCTCAGCAAAGAACATCATTTATGAGAGTAATACAATGCAGTAAACAAGAACTCCTAAGGGTATCATAATTCTGTAATGTTTTGTATACAAAAACCACCTTCAAAATTTAACTGAACACTGAGAAGTGGTCTAAGTAAATGTAATTTACCTGGAATTAACTAAATATTTCTATATATTGTTACATCAAGTTTTTGGGTTCTGTCCAGTTTATAACTCACATTGTCTGATGACTTTTCAGAGTGTCTCTAGAGAATACCAGGTGTTTTACATGTCATCACAGAACATTTCCTCTATCACTTCCCACCTAAACTACATGTATAGGGGTTTTTAAACTCTAGAGACAAGTTTTTCTTTCTTCCCCCCCCCCCCAACATTCCTAGTAATTTGTATAAATGCTTGGGCATATTAATCTTTAAATTGTGTGACTATTATATATAGTATCACTGAATATAATAAAGTTTAGACTCCAAAATGTTATTATTAAAGTTAAATATAGAGTGTGTCATGTTTAATTAAGGATATGGATAGATGAAACAGCATTTGGGGGAGACTATTTCACAATCAACAATGTGTTTACTTAACTTCTTAAAAGTCCTTCTCTAAATGAGGAGTTATAAAAAAAACTTCTTTGCAAGTTTATATCCACCAAAGTCTACATATATTAGGCTGATGAGATAATGGTGATAAGTTAAGTGTCTACAATTCACAAAATGATTGAAAGAAAAACATTTAACAACTCTGAAAAGGAAAGTAACATCGTCAATTTTAAATCAGGGAATCCAGACACTTTAGTGCTGTTCTCTCAGTCATTGCAGAAAGGTCATCCCAGATGGTGCAGATGACGCACACCACAAAGAGGAAGGCAGGCAGAAAGCAGGTTTGAAGATAAGACAAATAACACCTCATCAGTAAGTCTGAGTGGCATAAAAAAATACCTTAAAAAATTATTATGCTATTACATTATACATAACAGAACTATCCCCTGGTAGGCTGATTTCTCATTTGGGCTATAGGATGTGTGTTAATTTAGATGTGGCTTTACACAAGGGCTAAAAAGAAGAGAAATGCATAAACATTACAACAAATTGGCAATGAGTGGAAATACTGGCTGAGTGGGATATCACAAGGTAATGGCCAGAGTGAAAATATAACAGCTGTGTTTTGCTTTGAATGGAGGAGGATCTGAAATGTAAATATATAATTATTACTCACTACTTCTGTTAAACTCTGATGTGAGTTATGCAGGTGCCCTGGAGCCTTATAACCATCTGGGTACTATGCTAGCCTGACAGGCTATGGACAGAAACAACAGTCCTGCCAAGACAAATAACTGAGAGCAATCTGTGTTTCACCAGCCCGAAAAAATAGCATAGCTTAATTTTCAAGTGCAATCCTCAGTTCATTATAACATTATATTGCTTAACAATATTATCTGACTCCATGTAAAACAACCAATTAAATAAGCTAGTTGGGAACCCTGTGTACATCAGCTCCAGGCTGTAATTTGTCCTAGAAATAAGATAGAAACTAATGTAAACTGATATGAACCCAACTACATCTCTTCCACTGATCATGTTTTCTAGATCCCCTCCCTTGTCTCTAGAGATCAGGTGTGGCATTGTCAACATTTTTATTTTTCCTTTGACTCACTTATTCTAAACCAATTTTATTTTCAGGAATGGAATATGTGCCTTGAGGCTGTCAGCTTAATTCTTGCCTGGTATAAACTGCCATAGTTATACCAATTTAGAGTTTGTCCTCTGTCTTTCTCTTACCTCTCTATATATGATTCTTTCTGTTATGACCCTTCTGTCACTTCATTTCTGCTATGATGAAATTCAAGTACTTCTTTTTGAAGGACATTCTTTCTCTGCAAGCAACAAGAGCTCAAAATTTTTGGACACTATAATCAAGTACATTATTATTAATTACATTTAAACAATCCTGGCTGCACCTTGATCCTTATGAACATTCAAGAAAATTAGGTCCTTGACTAAAAATATTTTTAAAATATAAATCTTACAGATATTTCAGAAAAGCATATCTGTTGTTACGGGGTGGACAGAGGTAGCCCATTGAAGAGAAAATGAGCAGATATCTTTTAGAATCATAAGTATTTTATAAAGACATTTATTTTTTTCTTAGAGACTATTTAAATAAGAAATCTGAATCTGGGAAGTTTAATAGCAAATATATACATTTTCAGGGTCACCTATGACTATTTTTAACATTTTCCCTACAAGCTTTTGTCATGCTTCAATAGGAATTTTTGGTCCTAGAGATGTGAGAGTATCTCTGTATTATCTCTGTATTATGTAATAAAGTTCCTACAGTCCTGTTAAATTAAGTCAATATGAATTATTCCAGTTCCAGATCAAGCCCAAGGCTCTGCTTACTCATGTTTCTAAAAATTAGATGCAATTTATAATAATGTCATTCTTTCTATCTTGTCAAAGTCTTTTTTTATATTCACTACATTGTACTATATATCTTGTTTTCAAATATTAGCGCTTCATTACTTTTCCCTTTTGCACACAGTTCACTTGGAATGAAAAGCAGAGCACCTAGAAAGAATGAAACAAACTTGTTCTGAGAGCTGGAGAAGCGCAGATGCGCAGGAGAAAGAAATAGAAGTTTTAGAGTCCACGTAACGGCACCTAATATATAATGAATACCATGACCACAGAGTGTAGACCTGCTCTAAACCTTCCTTTCCAAAGGTGCATAATGTCATTATCTTTTTAAATCTGAAAGAGCAAAGGGGAACTGTGCTGATTTCACTGCTGGGTGGATACGGTACATCTTCCAATTCCCTCTTTTGCAGTTCTTGTTCTTGTCATGGTTGAAGGGAGCCTATTCATCTTTCCAGTAGGTGTTTTGCTGTATTACTATTGTAACTCTAGTTCGACATCACTTTTCAAGGTTAGTCACTGTGTTATCTTTTCTCCATCCTACTGGCAGTCTGTCACGCTGTGTTCCTGTAGAAATTTTTTATTTGTTCTTTAAAGTTTTATTTTTTCCCCATTTTTCTTATTACAATGGGTCTATTTTTTCTTTCTTTTTTTTATTCTTCTTTTATTTCTTTTATTCTTCTTTTACTTGGTTGCATTGTATTTAATTTTTGCTATAATGTTTTATTATTTCCTCTTTTAAGACCGCATGTGGTGAGCAAGTATCCAATTGTATTTTCTGGGATTTCTAAGCATATGTACAGCTGACACTGGATGATGCACATTATACCAAGAAACAATAGTTTTCTTGAATTCGGACTCATTCTCATCTCTTCTTACCTCAATATTTATATTTTTTATAAATGTTTGTTGCAAGTCGCATTTGTTGAGGGTGCATAACTTCTGTATTATAATATCCAAACCAGTTTTACACATATTAGAATGTTCACAACACTGTGGACTCATAAAGCATATAAATAAGCGACTTAAAAGTCCCTTATTATTGGCACTATAGAAGAACATTCAGGTTTGCTGCAAGTACTGCAACACGTCTGCAACAGCAGGATTTGTTTTGTTGATGAAACTAATTTGCTGGAAACACAATTAAATTACAGCAGGTAGTTGATCCAAGTCATAACTGGAGACTTGAAGTTACAGTCAACTCTGTGTTATATGTAATTGTAATACTGAAAAAATGAATATAGATAAATAGAATACTGTTAAGTAGAAAAAGAACTTTAAAAAGCAAGAGTTTTAAAGACATGTAGAAAAATTGTATTATCATTCTTTGTACTGTCTGTCTACTGATGTCCTTGCCTTGGTTTTAAAAAAATTTAAATCTGCTTTAAAAACTGATGTTAGAAAAGGGGTGAACAGCTTTCCAGACAGTTTACTGATTAGTTATCTCTACTGACAACAATATCTCTAGTGGTGTTACAGTACTATTTGAAGGTTCCACCAAAAACATATACTGACATAAACTAGACGTTATGTCAGTATACAAGGTGACAATTTCTCTTAAAGATTTTAGAGATTCTTTATAAAAAGCTGCTAACTTTTTCAAGCTGAGGAACCTGAGATCCTTATCTTATACTCATTCAGTGCAAATGTCCTACATTATTTGTTCAGTAGCATGTGTTGAAACAGCCTGTCTTTCTCCATCAGCTCTAAATGAAAGTTAAACTGCCAAGTGAAAATCTGAACTTAGGTGATATTAACTATCTCATTTGATGAAGTGTTTCTATTGCAAGCAGGACTGAAATATGATCAAGAATCTTGTACAGCCATGAGAGTGTTTATGTTATAGATCATATGAAGGTATTAAAAGGTATCTGTGCACATTACTCCACAGAAATTTCACATGAAATCAAACTCTCTTAGGTATACCAAATCACTCTTTCAGCCACTCAGCTCCATGGTGTATCCTTCCTGAGACTAGTAATTTCATACCAAATCTAAATACAGTGCCACCATTCATATTTAGATACAGTGATGTTCTAAATAAGATCTAGTATATAATGGGAAAATAACATATTTCATTAAATCAATTTGTATGGGAAATATTGACACATTTTCAGATATGCTAGATATTTTTATTCCAACTTGTAACATTATTTCATGGTCTGAAGGCAATCATACTTTAATCAAACCAATTTCCAGAGCTGATTATGCCTCAAATAGACTGAGCTGTGTAAATACTGCCCTTCATTTGACCTACTGAGCCATTAGCTCAAGTGTCATAGATGATTTAATTGCTGTGAGAAAGAAGCAGCACGGGGCAGGAGAAAAGAAACACTAAAACAAAAGGAACTTGAAAAACCCTTATTCATCAACTCCATAATTATTCAGATAGAACTGTCAAGGAGTCATAGAAAATGACAACTAAGATCAATGCTATGCTAGTTGTCTAAACAAATGCAGGAAACCATTCAGTGCTTTAATGACTAAAACTTTTACCTGGAATCAGATGGTAGACAGTGGGAAAAGCAAATGACAGAAGTAATGCATTTCCTATGAGAAACTTTATTTAACACAGGAACTGCGTAGATTCTGCAGTTGGGGGTTTGATTTTTTGTTTATTAGGGTGGTATACCTCAAAGCTTTTAATGAAATTCCCTCTGAAAAGAATTTGATGCTGTATCTCCATATGTGTATGTAAAGATGGATGCCTCAGTTTGTTGCATTTCACTGGAATGAAATAAACTATGAGATCAGGGAGAAGCTATCACATACAAAATTTATTTCTTACATCTTCATCTACCTTTTGACTTTTTTTCTCTCTTTTATCTCTAACACAAATTTTATGATTGGATGTAGTGTTATTCTTTGTCTGGGGACATTATCTTTATTTTATTGAAATTAACTTTGAGGGGTTTTTATACTGCAGAAATGGATCTTTATGTTTCTCATGGATAGGTTTCCTACTACCTTCAGATTTTTAAGGGAAAACCCTAAACTAATAGTGAAAAATCTACTTCTAGGGTAGTATTTCTCAACTCTTGCATCAAAACCCCAACAGTCGTGAATCAGGAAAGCTAATTTGGTTACAAAATTACTCGGCTAACTAAGACAAAAGCAAGCAAAGTTAGTCCTTTTCATTGCATTTCATTCTTCTAGTTCAACTAGCCCTTCCCACCTTCTGAAATATATGAAAAATATCTAAGCTTATTAACAATATACTCTTGGTTCCATAGTAAATGTTATTTGATGGTTGTTTTCTTCAACCAATAGATCCCCACCTTTGAAAGGCTGAGAATCATTCACCCGGAAAACCATCAGTGACTCTACATGGTTGGTTTGCGACATTTGCTTACATGCAATAACTTTGTACAACTGCATAATTCTATAAAAAATTATTCAATTTTAGCAGGTAATCACAGAAATTGCTTGAATGCCTTTTAATAAAGAAGCTGATTCAAGTTTGACTCTTGAGGTTCAGACCATAAGCAGTATTAATAATTATCCTTCTTTTAGATCTTTAAGAAAAACTACTGTCTGGGAAATTATATCAGGTTTCAAAATTTATTTTAAGATTCTTTAAATGATCTTACCATAAGTAGATATGACTTCTTTTGTAACTTGGCTTGTTTAGAATGCTTCAGAGCTCATTTGGAGCAAACCTCTAGGAAATGAAGGGTGAGAGATCCCTTTCCCTATCACCCATCAGTAGGAGTGTGTTTATTTTTAATTTCAGAAATGGAGTATTTAAAATTGAACTGATCATTTTTAAAAAACATATAAAGTATGAACAAGGCTTACTTTTGGCAAGGAATACTTCTCATTTCCCTTGTTTGCCTTTCCTTCCTTTCCTTCCTCCTCAAAGTCTTTGTTATAGCCCAAAGAGAATAAAAAAAGTCTTGAAATTCTTTCTTCTTTAGTTCTTCAAATATAGTAAGGGCTACTTGAGCCTGAACTGTAGGCTTCAGCTGTGACTTATGTTGTTTTGGAATCCAAAGTTCAGAGTGGTTCATACAGTTCTTATTGAAGATTTCTGAAAGTTATCTCTGAATTATGAATAAGCCTAAGAAAAATCCAAACAAAGCAATGTTTCTTTTGTGAATGAAACTCAAGTATAGATAATGAAAAAAAACCAGCTTTACGAGGGAAAAAAAAGTGCTGTTGCTCTGACTGACTTCTGCAGTAATGATATATGCTCAGAAGCTAAAAATAAAGGAAAAAAACCCACAAAACAAACAAAGAAACCAACTAAGTTTTCTCAGTGTTATAACTTTATGCTTATCTGTGAGTACAATGCTTTCATGGTTACATAAAATTCGTGTTGTAAGTTGTTAATGCTAATAATATTTTTTTTGTTGCAGAGATGATTTTCTATAATTGATAGTAATTTCCAACACATTCTAATTAATTCATTTTCTTAAAAATGTTCTTGTAGAGTTCCTGTTTTAAAATTCATTTATGTAAAGATTCAATTTAGCACTAATTTCTATAAGTATATGTAAGTTTTAAGAAAGGCAAAGTAGACTCAATAAAGGGATATTTTTTCTCAGTAATTTTCTTCTTTAGGCAAGATACTATTTTGAACAATTTTGATATTGAAGTAGTCCTTTCTCTATTAAAGGACAACTTAAGAAAAAGGAACAAGATAAAGGTCTTGAACAGAAGTAGGTATTTAAGTTATTGACTGGTTGAATTTCTAAAACATAGTGTTAGCTTCCAACATTTCCTCCTGTTTTTCCCACTGACTATTCCTGCAGCAATACCATCCAAAAGACCCTAGAGGGAAATCTTTCCTAGCTTGGAACACAATTCTGACTCCAAGATCTCGTGACTGCAAAAAAATGTCATAGTTGTTCTGAGTTAAACCAGTAATAACCATTTTTAGATTCAGTCCAGTTCATTCTCCAGGAAAAAAGAAACATCATTATCCAATTAAAGTTTCTCCTAACTTAACAGAGAAAATATTTAATTTCTTCTGGAACAAACACTATCATCACAGTGATTTTGAAGATATGAATTACAGAATGTGTGATCATCCATTTAAGGCAAGCTTGAAAATGAGCATTCATCAAGACACAGAAGTCACCTTGCGCTATGAGTAGTGTTTTATAGAAAGGAGATGTGTGAAATCTTACAATTAATAAGTCATTCTAATTTAGGAGGATTTTTATACTAGAAGAGAAGCACAAGCTAAATTTCTTGTTTCCCAAAAATTCTCTATTTCTTTAAAAAATAAATAAAAAAAAAATTAAGAGTGTTTACTACAGATATTTATAGTTACCAGATAAACTGACACATTCTGATGTAGAGCAGCTAAAACAAGTTGAAATAATGGCAGATGGGGCAGGCCGAGGGGGGGAGGAGACACACACGTTTGTTTGTTTGAGGTAACAACAGTTGTTTCTGTTTGAGGGTTGTTCGGTATTTTCCTCCCTATGGTTTTTATGACAGGTTAATTTGGAGTACAGTTAGTAGGAAGGTTGGATTCTTCACTGCCATGATTTTTGCTGAGTAATAAATGGCATGAAATCAATATGCACAAACGGCAGTGCAGCTGGGGAAATAAATAGTGCAAACTGTCTTTCCTCAGCTTCATTACTTCACTAATTCAGGACTTCACTACTTCCCTTAGAGATAATTTTTTTCAACAGCTTTTTTAAGGCATGAATTTTTTTGTTTGTTTGTGGAGGGTTTTGTGTTTTGTTTTGTTTTTTATGTGTGTGTGTGTTTGTTTGTGGGGTTTTGTTTTGGTTTGGTTTGGTTTGGTTTTTTTTTGTTTTTGTTTTGTTTTGTTATTTGATTCTGGATACTGTCCTGTTGATAGTTGGTGGAATCTGATGAGTGAAATGGAGGTTAAAAATGAAGTTGATAGGGCAGGTGACAAGCTCATTAACGTCCTATAAGAACATCCAATTCCAGAAAAACTGAGGTGTGCTGCTCAACCAGGATTTGGTTTTTTTTGATTTTGAGCTAAAGAAAAGTTAACAAAATAAAATGTATTGATGATTAAAAAATGCCTGGGCTCAGGTCTCATGAATTAAACAGTCCTGTTAAAGTATTAAAGAAAAAAAATATAAAATCACTTCTTCAAATTGTGTTATATTACCATACTTTATAATAACATTTTACTAAACAATACATTAGGCATTTGTTAAAGTTATGGGGAAAAAGTAATTGAAACAAATAATCAAGGTGTAATTTTTTTTTAGCAAAATATGTTTGTTCTTTGCATCTGTCTACCAGAAGCAAAAGTGGTCTTGCATTTGAAATTCTGAATGTTGTCACTATTATTCCACTGCAAGCAGCTTCATTTCTTATGTTATACATGTAATGTATATTCCAGACCAGTGATTTCTCCTCCCTCTCTTTCCTTCTAAAATCCATTCTGCACACTAGGAAATAGATGAAAAAAAATGTGGGTTTTTTTTTTCTTTTTTTTTATGGAACGGGGACTTCTTCAAAACTAACATATTAGAAACCATATATACTTCAACTGAGTTGAATTTTTAAGGAAAAAACAACATATAACAATTCTGTGACTTGGAAAACATTACCTTTGTTTTAAAAGAGCCCGATGTGCTTAATTTGACATGACTTATTTTTCTTAAGAGTTCAAGTATCTTTTAGCATCTTATCTCTGTAAGGTGTTTTTTTGAGTATCCCAGTTCTTATCACAATCAATTAGATGGGCAGCATCTTGGTTAGTAAATGATTTTTTTTAAAAATCTATATGTGGCAATGCTCTGGAACCATAAGATATGACTTTTTTTGAGAAAAGAACAAGATTGATGAAGTCCCAGAAAATGTTGGTGAAAAAAACTGTAGTGAAGGTTCTTTCTAGACTGCTTCCTCTGATTCAGTTCTTTTATTTCTACAACAGTTTTCTGCACCATCCTGTAAGGAGAGAAATTGATTTCAATAGGAGTCATGGAGTTAAAATCCACTGGTCTTTTCTGAGGATATGTCTGTTAATAGTAATGTTGGGAACACCTTAACACAAACTGGTGTTTATTACAGAAATAGTCATGTAGTATTAAAGAAATATGAAGCTACTATTTTCTTTTAATTTAGTGTGCTACAGATATAATGCAGGAGCATTTACTCTCAAGTTATATGTGGGTTTTCACATGATGTCTGTAACAGCCATAAAAAATCAGTTCAAAAGCCAGAAAGTCTTGCATCCTGTCTCATATCACCATAACTGGAGGTTTCATCACTATTTAAAGACTTTCAGCATAAGAATGCCAGAATTTTATTTTTTTAATTGTCCGATATGGTATATTTCATTTATTTCCCCTAATGCATTTTTTAACATTTATCTTTTTATCCTTTGGTAAAATTAGTTTCCATTATATGTTTTTTAATGTTAAAAGTACTTCCTTGAGCATGTCATTTTGCATAGTAATTTCACCATTAGGTGGCTTGGGGCTTGTTGAATTTAGCATATAGAAAATAGGACAAAATTTACTTTATAGTTTATTGATGCACTTCAAGATTTGATATCCTCTATTTAAACCTGTCTGTAGTGTATATTTCAACCAAACATCTCTAAACTGCTGTGTTTGTCCTGGTCATGGAAGCTTGTTCATACCCCTGAGTCTCTTTTCCCCTACTTTACATATTTTCTTTGTATTATATTTTAAATGGCATGATAATAAACTTATTCCATAGTCAAGATGTGGGGCCATACTGACTGATGAAAGCATATTATGATGCTTTCTGATTTGCTTTCCACTGCTTTTCCTAACAATTGACAATATACTTTTCATATCTTTTCAGTAGGGATAGGTATTGATCCTTACAGACTCATAAGTTTTCTTTATTTTTTTACCTTGAGTGCTAACAACTAATTCAGGATGATGCTATAGATTCTTTGTAGGTTAATTGTTTACAATCACATTACTTAGCATTTCAATTTGGTAAATCATTTTCATATCTAATGCTGAGACAACATCTACACATCCACGTGATCTGCACAGGTTTCACTGTACCAATTAATGTCTGTAAAATTTTCTGCCACGGTATTAATCTCCTCTTATAGAAATTGTGAATATGTAGGTTCACTGATGCAGGTAAAGGTTCACAGATAATTTTCCTCCACCGTGAGGCTAAGAAAAAGTCTCCATTTTACAAAGATCATGTTAGCCTGTTGGGACACTACATCCTCAAAAGTTGTTCTCATGTGTAGATTCCTGTTTTCTATTGTGACCACTTTTGCAAATGAATTTGACTTTTGTGGAATTCTATTATCTTCAGTTACTACACTTTTATCTTACGTGTCTTAAATAGTCCACAATATTTAAGTCCACATTTAAGTTTCTAGCTTTTAGAGTGGCCAAGGCTGCATATATGTCTCTATGTCCTCACTGAACAAACATTATAAAGTCATCCTCAACAAGTCCAAATGCAAGCAACTATTAATACTTGAATCAATAAATATCTAGGTAAAAATAACTGGTACTTGTCCAATTTCTGATAATGTCAGGCTTAAAAATGAAAACTTTTCCTAGAAAGTCAGTGCTGATTGATATGCATATTAACATAATGATTTTGATCTGTATTAAACATTGCCTTTAAACATTGATCAAGATCAGGGTTCCATTGCACTTGGCAGTCCAAAAGCACAGAAAGCAGCAATTACCCCTAAAAGCTTAATAATTTAATTCCTTATCCTAAAAAAGCTTATAAATTATGTTAATTGAAAAACTATTTGCAGCTCCTACACAATTCATGCAGCTGATCTCATACACAAATGTTATTAATTTGTTACCCTAAAGAGACAAAAGAGAAAAATAAATCAAGAGAGTCAAATACAACAGCCTTCCATTTGTAGATATAAAATTGATGCTAAATGAAATTCTTTGGATTGTGCAAGTCAAAGTGTTAATGAAGAAACTGAAAAAAAAAAATCTATACTCTGAAATCGACCTTTATTTCCATGTAGTTTGAGATTTCTAGTGTGTTTAATAGTTTGGAGTTTATTTATTATTTATTTAATATTTATTATTGGAACCTAAAAATTAAATTATCAGGTTTACAAACTGTCATGAGCCAACTATGATGCTTATGCTCTGAAAGTAATGACTCTCATGGAGACTCTGCTACAGATATGGGGAGAATATACAAATACCTTGAAATGATAACTGGTCTGCTTGAGTCAGGTAGTTCTAGCATGCCATTTCTGTTAAGTAGTCATTGAAATGTTTATGAGTTTTATTATTTTCCTCGGAAGATTTCCTGAGACTTGAACTCTGCAAGTCTCTTATCTCAGTTATTAAACATGGATTATCTCAACATATCTCATGTCTGGTGTGTGCTTTTTTTAAAAGCGTTAAAGCTTTTAAAGTTTTAAAGCTTTTAAAAAGTTTCAAAAGCTTAAACAAGTAATTTTTCTGTCTTTTGGGGGTTGTTGTATCTCTACGGTTTGTTGTTATTCACATGAACAGTTGTCTATGTAATGTAAACACTGTCTATGTAAGAGGAATTTTCAAGGGGAAAAAGGTCCAATTTGGCCAATGGAATACATACATTCAAATGAAGAGAAAGGCATTTTTATTCCCATGTATATAAAACACATACTGTGTAAATTACTAAGATAAAGAAGTTTATCTTTAGTCTATAAATCAAAAAGCTCTCGGACTTGCTATTTCACAAAATATCACATTTAAAAAGTAACTACTACTACATGTAGGGAGAAACGGATAATTCCAAATAAGGAATTAATCTTTGTGTGGCTTATATATACAATACGTAAATGATATGTGTTTGGGGTTTTGCGTGTAATTAACTACTGTAATTAAATACTAAATAATATCTCTCAAATCTCTAAATTCCCAACCCACCGGGAGAAAGCTGGACATCTAAAACTGAAATCTGTAATAATCACATTAGTGTAAAACAGCATGTATAACCCAGCTGATAAAAACACCACTCATCCACAAGGTCTAATTTTTAGCTTGGAAACCTAATCTGATGCACTGGATCATACACTGAACCTCTATGTGCCTTACATAAAAATAAGTCCTTGATCATAACAACTCTTTCAATTCACCAAAGCAAAAAAATCCAGGGTTAGTTAACCTAAGAGAGAGATGCATTTAACATATATTGATTGTCTCAGGAGCTGGTTTGGTCAACACTAGCTCAGTGATGTCCAGATTAGACACCTTAGGTATGTTCTACAGGGGTACGGAAAGAAGGTAGAAAACCTATATGACCAAATATAAATTATTCCCTCTGTTTTAATTGCCTAGATGCTTCTTTAAAGGGGTCTCTAGATAGAAGGTTAAGTGTGTATCTGAAATAGGGCATATTAGTCATACCCTGAAAAGGAAAAATGTTTTTCTCCATTTGCTATAAAGACAGCCTAGCTCAACTTGTTCTGCTAAAAATGTCTCTATAATGGATACTCAAGAGCTACTTCAGAGCCTCTGGCATGTAACCCTGTTTGGACAAGTGATGTCCTTCAGTGGTTCTTACCTACCTGCTCCAGTGGGGGGAGGTGTCTTTTAAGTCCGGCATCATATCTGCCAGTTCCATCTTGATACTTTAGAGCATCAAAAAATGACAAATTCAATAAATTTTATATATATATTCATAAGAAGTTACAAAGACTGATGAAAATTTAAAGTAACAAAGCCCCTAAAATGAGGCATAATTACCTTGTAACAAGTTCACATAATCATAGTCATGGATTATGCTGAGTAGGAAGGGACTCACAAGGATCATCAAAGTCCCATTCCTGACCCTGCACAGGACAGCCCCAAGAATCACACCATGTGCCTGAGAGCATTCTCCAAATGATTCTTGAACTCTGTTAGGCTTGGTGCTGTGACCACTTCTCTGGTGAGCTTGTTCCAATGCCCAACTACTCTTTGGGTGAAGAACCTTTTCCTAAAATCCAACCTCCCCTGACACAGCTTCAGGCCATTCCCTCAGGTCCTATCACTGGTCACCACAGAGAAGAGAGGAAGAGAGGAAGAGAGGAAGAGAGGAAGAGAGGAAGAGAGGAAGAGAGGAAGAGAGGAAGAGAGGAAGAGAGGAAGAGAGGAAGAGAAGCCTGTTCCACCTCCTCCTTTCATAAGAAAGCTGTAGTCTCCTCTTATCCAAGATGAACAAGCCAAATGAGCTCTGTTGCTCCTCATATGGCTTCTCCTCTAGGCCCTTTCACCATCGTCATAGTCCTCCTTTGGCAACCCAGCCAGTGAAAGCTTTGTATTAAAGCTAAGAAAAGTTAATCAAAGCATAAAAATTACATTGAGTACACTGAAAATAAACCCTGAAAAATCTTTCCAAGTATCTTTATATTGTGAACTGATTAGAATTAATTTTAGGTAACATACTGTATTTGCATTCCTAACATATGTTGAAAGTCTACACCATTTTAACTTTGTTTTACTACTTAACAATCTATAAAACAATGAGCTGGTGTCATAGGAATGTTTGCTGTTCTTGTTGCTCAGTACATGTATGCAATGAATAAAAATATCTTTTTTTCCTTTTTATTGTTGGGGGTTTGTTCTTTCAAGATGCTGTGTTTCAGCACTGAGTTTAGCAGACTAAGGTAACAGTGATAATTGAGATTTGTTCTCTCCTTCTGACAAAAAAAAGGGCTCTGAAGCAAAGTCTGAGGTAAAAGCATTTTACAAATGAAGAAATCATGATAATTTCTCCAAGAAAACACCCCCACACAGTGCTGTTGGTTTACAATAGAAGTAAAGAGGCTTTAGCAATCATCTCTCCCCAAAGACCTCTGATTTCCCTGCTTTCTCTCCTTTTCATGTCGGACACAGCTAATTGTCACGTTGACCCATATTTCATGGTGACTGGACTTGCACAACAGGAGAGAAGCTGCAGCATGCAGCAGGTAGGGACACCTCAGGTCTCCATGAGGTCATGCAGAAGGTATCCTATGATTTCATGGCTGTAGAGTTTCCCTGCCACTCTCATCGTCCTTAGGAGAGAATTAGTAGAGAACATATTTGTAAGAAAGCACCAATCTGTGATGCATGGCTGGAGGTAGACTCAATGAACTTACAGGTACACTCTGTTCCTGTCGGATAACTTGAAGATGAGTGATTCAAGTCTTAGTGCATTATGAACACAAGTATTTTCCTTCTCACAAAATTGTGCTAAGTAGAACAACCTCTCTTCTTACAAGGCAAAATAATAAAATTTGGACATATAATTACTTGACCCCAAAATATAATCAGTTCTTTTGTATCGGGTTTGTTTTTCTTGTGATTTTAACTTTTTTGCTTTAGAGGCATTGCCAGTTTAAATGCAGACAATGACAGCAAGTTGTTGAAGTAAAGCATAGGTAAGAAACTCTTGTTAACTTTGGTAAAATAATCTCATGTCCTGGTTCTGGCCAGGAGAGGGTTAATTTTTGCAGTAGGCAGGAGGGGTCATGACTAGGACCATGAATTTGCTCACAGTTTTGTCTGCAACTCTAATGTATTAAAAGGATTTTAAAGAATCTGTATGTTCTTATTTTTATTATTTTCCTTTTGAATTTATTATACTTACAAGACTGTTAGTAGATATATTTGGCAGAAGAAAAGTGCAAGAAACAATCCCATGCTTAGGACACAGGCAACTCACTAGTGTTGTGAAGGTAAAAAGAACTCTACCATGTGGATATGGCAGTGCATAATTATCTATCATGTGGATTTTATATTTTTCTGTCAGACATCAGTTGATAGCTGCAGGGAAGTGACGAGGCCCAATAAAGACAACACTTGAGTGTGAGCCAGGACACTTCAGTTGTACATTTACTATCTAACTATAGTCATTTTTGCTGCCTGAACACAAGCTGCTGCACATTTAACTTCTTTGGCCCTGATTTTTTTTCATGTTTTTGTTTTTTTCACAGCTCTTTACAGTTCGTAGCAGAAAAGATCTCTGCTTTAGGGTTAGGCCTTTATGCATCACAGAAAGAATAACTATATGTAGTACATTGCATTAAAAACTTTTCTGTAGAAAACCTAACTTCTCAGACTGCCCTCTAAGATGAATTTTCTTGCAGTTGCAACATTAGAAACATGAGACCCAGGTGCAGAAAATGTGTTGTGCTAAATGAGCCAGTGGTCTAATCAAAAGGAACTCCAGATCCGTTAAAGCTGTGATCTGTTAATGACAAATCCCTAGTGTAAATGAGGTCACTTCGCAATATAAAGTAGAAATCAATTTTGTTTTAAGAATAATAAAATAAAGAGGAACCCTGCTTCTTTCATTAGAATGCACTTCAAGAGATTGAGATTATATTTTCTTTTGAGGTGAAAAGAAAATATAATAATAACACTCTCACAGCAGCTGTGCATAAAAAATGAAGTGCTGGAGATATTTTTAGTATTTATTAAGTTTTAAATTTGATACCATTTATGTGCAACTCGTTGTTAAGAGCATAGGCATAACAAAGGGATTTCTGAACTGGAACAGTTCAGAGCAGGGAGTTTAGTTCAAGCTCTCCTCTACTTTTTGTATTCATGACTTTAAATATTGCAGGGCTGTTCTTGCTAGTTCTTGTTCTGCTGAATCAACTCTTCCAGAAGCATCATTGTTCTTGGAGACTGACATAGGTTACAGATTGCTTAAGAAATGTGAATTAGGTGCACTGGTGCATAGGAATGAGCAGAAGAACTTGAAAGCTTTTTTTTATTATTTCGTCCAATCAAATCTGCCTGTCTCTGTAGTGCCTATATCCAGATTAGCCCCAAGCTTCAAAGAATTTTTAACAAAGCTTCAAAGCAGGCAATTTATGCATCATTATTACCCTACTTTGAAACACACCTCTTTCTTCAGGGTGCAAACACTCTTTAGAGGTATTGAAATCCAAAACAAAATTCCAAGAAATTTAATTAAATGGGGAAAAACCTACTACCTCTATCTCAGCCATTTTTGCTTTATGGCATTGACACAATCTGATTTTCATTTTTTTTTCAGGGTCATTTTGTCATATCACATAAAAGTGCACATTCCATATAGACCTGCAGATTAGTTCAAGATGTCACTATACAATTTCCAGTGTTCATTTCCATGCAGAAAAAATGGGAGCACTTAAGATGAAAGAAGTTGACATGTTATAGTTTGTACCTCTGCAGGACAAGCATTCTGCTTGGTAGATTAAGTGGGCCACCACATGATATTTCTATGAGATTAAAAATTACTGCAGAGAAGACAGATTTATGGGTTGTCCTCTGCTCCCCTCCTTATGGTTATGTATCAGTGAAAATCAGCATTCATGTTGCATTCCCAAGACTTCGTCTTAAATGTACATATATTACAATATTCTGATAAAGAACCAATCATATGAATATCCATGCTACTTCTGAGTTTCAACAGACTGAGATATGATTAATGGGTGATGCTAGACACTTTTAACCTTATGCTGCCATTCAGCGGAAGGTGGCAAAGTGCATTTTTCTGTAGTGATTAACGTCTGTGTGGTTCCAAATACTCAAGTACTTCCAAATCATAATGTGTCTGTTACAGATGGACTATTAGTCAAATAACCTGGCATCTGTACCAGTACAACATAACTGTCTGAATGAGGATGTACTGATTGAAATTTTTCGTCAAGTGACCAGACTGGTACAATATTCATATAACCCTTGATTATCCACTGATGATAGTGTGAGTATTAGGAGTATCTTAATGTTCTGACTGGAGAGAGCTGCAATTTTCTGAACATATGTTTATTTATTTAAATGTGACTGAGCAACATTCTGAGCTCATATTAGAAATTTAGATATAAGCATTAAAAAAATGGACCATGTCTACACTTTTGAGAAAATATGAGTTATTCAATTGACTGTAAGGAAATTGAATTACAACAAATCAACTTAAGACACCTTAAATGGTGAATGAGAGCATCCATGGAGGAGTTTCATGTGGTAAAACTTGTCCACTTTAAATTTATTCCTCTCAAAAATTCGTATTAATTTGACTGATGGTCCTCCATGAATCAAATACATTTTGGGGTGCGGTGAAAGATATAATTATAGAATGATACAAAAGTCTAGACTGGAAATGACCTCTGGATACCCTCTGATTCAACCCTCTGTGCAAAGTAGGGCTTTAGTCTAGGCTAATTATGGCCTTGTCGAGCTGCCTTCAGTGTTTCTAGAAAAGGAGATTCCACTATTGGTCTCATGCCTGCTGTCTCTTGTCTGTTCACTTTTCAGCCTTTTGAAAAGAATACCTCCATCTCCTCTAAAACTACCATTCAGGTAATGGAAAACTAATTAGATCCCTCCTGAACCTTCTCTTCCCTTAGCTGAAAAACAATACCAATTCCTTTAATTTTTCTTCAGACATCAAATTGTTCAGCACTCTAATCGTCTTGAGGCTCCTCCTCTTATCCCTCTCTGTTAAGTCTGTCTTTTATTTGAGGAGTACCAAAACTGGACACTACATGCCCGGTGTAGGCTAAAAAGAGATTAGTGGAGTGGAATGATCACATCCCTTGCGATGCAGTTGCTGGTGCAATCACTGAAATGGTTTGTCTTCATTGATGCAAAGGTACAGTGTTCACTGTCCATCAGTAGCCCCAGATCCCTTCTAGAAGAGTTACTTCCCAACCAGTAAGTCCCCAGTCTGTACTACTGATTGAAATATTTAGTCTCTGCTGCAGGAGTTCACATTTTGCTTCCTAAATCTTATGCAATTCCTCTTAGCCTGATTTCTAGACTGTCAAGGACTCTGCATTTTACCTCTTCCATGCAGTGTTATCTATATCCCAAAGTGATATCAGTTGCAAAGTTAGTGATAGTGTAGTCAATGCCATCACCCAGGTTGTATTTGAAGACCCTGAGGAATCCTACTCAAGACCAGTTGCCAATTTGACTCTGAAATATTAACAACCTTTTGAGTTCGGCATTAGACAGTTTTCCATCCATCTTCAGAGTGATTTGTCCAGGCTATGTCGAATCAGCTTCAACAAGTACGTGAGAAATCATGTCAGACATCTTGCAGAGGTAAAGTTACATGGATACTCGCTGCTCTTTTCCGTTAACTTGAGGAATTTAATCTTGGTAAACCCGTGTTGGCTTTTTCCAGTCTTCTTCTTGTCCTTCACGTGTGTGGACAAATTTTCCACCTGGATTAGTACTATTATTTTCCCAGGAACTGAGGTGAGGTAACCTGGTCATTTTTTTCTAGATTTTTTTGTTGCTTTTGTTGATGGATATACTTGACTATGTTTTTATTATCTGTGATCTTCCTTGATCTCCATGACCTTCTAAAAATGACAAAGGGGATTTGCAATAGTATTTCCCAATGCCTCCAGACTTATCCCATTAGGTCCCAAAAACTTCTTGTACGATTGGTACAGATGCTCCCTAGCTCAATCCTCCTTTGCTGTCAGTGACTCACCATTTGCTCTTCCATTTCATCTTGAAAGAGACTTGAGAGCTGATATCAACCTTAAAGACTGAGGAGAAAACAAGACTGAGTACTTCTTTGCTGTGTCATTTCTAACTAACTTGGCAGCTCCATTCAGCAGCAGTCTGTGTCTTCCTTGTACTTACACTCAGTACTAGCCAGCCTGTAGAAGTCTCTCTTGATAGTTTGAGCTCCAGTTGAACTCTTGCCTTCCTAACTCCATCTCTGCAAGGTCACATAATATATGTGCCCCCTTTCCCATCTATCACTTTGAGAGCTATCTGCTTAACTACAAGTCTGGTTTATTTCTATTCATTCTCTTCTCTTCTCTTCTCCTCTTCTCTTCTCTTCTCTTCTCTTCTCTTCTCTTCTCTTCTCTTCTCTTCTCTTCTCTTCTCTTCTCTTCTCTTCTCTTCTCTTCTCTTCTCTTCTCTTCTCTTCTCTTCTCTTCTCTTCTCTTCTCTTCTCTTCTCTTCTCTTCTCTTCTCTTCTCTTCTCTTCTCTTCTCTTCTCTTCTCTTCTCTTCTCTTCTCTTCTCTTCTCTTCTCTTCTCTTCTCTTCTCTTCTCTTCTCTTCTCTTCCTCTTCTCTTCTCTTCCTCTTCTCTTTTCCTGTTTAGGGGTATGGGCAGCTCTTGTGCTTTGAGCTGCCTCTGAAAATTTCTGAGCAGTTCTGAGCAACTTATTCCTGTATTTGTGTGTGTTTGTGTGCATTTGTGAGATCTAAAGTAATTTTGTTATTTTGTTTGTGGTATTAATTATATACAGACTATATGTACTAGTCACAAGTATTTACCATTTCTTCTGAACTCAAGTGTCTCAAAAATGTATTATAAAGAAAATCTCTCTCTGTGAATTAACTGATGTGCTTATTTGCTTCTTCTGACCAATAGATATTATTTTGGCTGGTTTTATGTTCAGAACAAAAAGTATTCAAAGGTTAAAATATTTCCCTGTTAGTAACAGTATCTAATTAAATAAACAGAAAAGAACATTTTCACAGTAAAAGCAATAAAGGAATAAAGTTTCCACAAAGAATTTTCAAAATCGTTTTTCTACATAGCAGTAAAAGCTTGAGTAGTATTATGTAAATTGGAACTATTCTTGGAGAAATTCAGCTCACTATGGGACAAGTGAATGACATTCATTTCATCTCACTTGAGTCATTTACAAGTCAGGCATGTAGTCCAAGTTAGATGTCTATACTTTGCTTATAATCAATGGAAAGAAAGAAGGAGTGAGACATCCAGAGTGATTAATTCATTTTTAAATAGGTATCTATTAGAATAATGATAAATATATATCTGGAGATGTTTCTCTCTTTAATATCTGTGGAGGAAACAAATGAATAGCAAAGATGCTCAATTTTTAGATATTTAAAATAAGATGAAATGAATCTCATTACCTATGTGAGCCTTTCATGCGTAAATATGTTGTATGAGAACCTTATAAACTGCTTACTAATATACTTGAATAGTACCAATTGGCATACATAGAGCAATACGTTGACTCCTACCAGATATATTTTTTGTTGTTGCAGAAATAGACTTTGACCATTTTCTTTAATTGAGTTAGAGTGAACTGCTAAATATTTTAAATTTAGATTGCTAGAATTCATAATTAAGATATTACATGCATACACACTCCTGGAATTATTTTCAAATTCATTCTAGATTAGAAATACTAAATGATGTTATTTAAAACATTTTGTCTTATCTTCACTTTTGATTGCTGTAATCACTCACTTGACCTTGGAATTTTTTTAACTTTCACTATGAACAATAGGGAAAAAAAAGCAGCTGTTGCAACTATCACCTGTATTCATTGGTCTGTTTACATTATCTATCTTTTCATTCACTGCACCTGTTCTCATTCATTTATTTTTGTAAGACCAAATACTTTTGGTCTTACAGTCCAGTGTTTACAGAATTTGATCTATTTTGTTGCCTCTTATTAATTCCCCTTCTTTATCATTCCTTATTATGTTGTCATACTCCACATGACTATGTCCCAATTTTCCAAGTTGCTGCCTTTAAGGTAATTTCCCCATTGCATAGTGACATTTTCAGAAATACATAATTGATTATAATGCACAAAATTTAATGAAGGGGTTAATTGCTCTGGTAAAAGGAACAGGATAATTTGTTTGTTTCTATAACCATTATCTCTTCTATAAAACTATTTATCTATATGTAATTAAAATATGCAAATAAAGTCCCAAGTAGAGCACTCGGTTGGGCACCTGTCAGTGCCCATACAAGCAGCAGAAAGCTTTTGGAGAGAATAGATATCTACATAAATAAGTTCAACCACTGTAATTTCAAACAACAAATATATGTCACAAAAATCAAAAGGAGTTTCAGGAAACACACTGCTTCCTAGCTGGGCTTACATATGTTTTCAGAAAAGATGTGATTTGGAACCACTCAAAGACAGACATGAAAATAAACAAACAAAAACTTCTTAAAAGTTTCACCAAGGAAAGGAGCAATATATTTAGCAATCAGATAAACTCAATGTATATCAATAAACAAGGATCTACGTTTGTGTGAAGGCAGAGCACAAGCATAATGCTCTATATTTGGAACTGGACAGTAGACACAATGACCTGTAATAATCCTCAAGAAATTTTTTAAGCAAGTGATAGGAAAGGATCTTTAAAAGTATCCTTGAACCTCAAGAATATGTGATGACAGAGAAGGTGTGAATCCATCAGTAAAGGGAAAAAAAATAAATTTTGCTAATACTCAGATTTCAAGGTTTTTCTTTTAAGAATCAGTTCAACAAATATAAACTAAAAAAAAATCAGATTATTATTCATTTAAATGGTCTATTTCAGCAAGCAACACCTCCTAATCCAAAATGTAGATCATACTGACTTTTGATTTATCTTCTTTAAAAAAAGGTCAAGAGAGTCAAATAGACACTGTGAGAATTTATTTTCAGACATTAGTGGCACCTTCTTATTGCCAGTGAATGGATTTAAAATGGATTAACTCAGAGGTATATGTTTAGATAGCAGAAACTCTCAGTTGGATTTAATTAATTCCATTTAATGAATCACTTCTTAACATAAACACAGTGTTATGTGTGAAATACTTTCAAATTGTTAAAAGTAACATTTGAGTCAAATGCAGTAACAAGGGGAAAAAATTCTATGTCTCTTGCAAAGCAAGAAAGGAAGATAGTTTTCATTTAACATCTGTTGGATTGCTGAAATCTATTCTCTACAGATCTGCTGTCATGATGAAAGACAACAATTTTTTGTGGGGACATTAGCTTCTGGTAACTTTCTTTATACTACCTTGTTTAAGTAGTCTTTAGTACCTCCCACTTCAATGGCCCATGCATACCAGGCATAAAGTTTATTTCAGATGCAACCTTGGAAAGTTCGGAAAAAAAGGTGGAAAATTTCATGTTTCATTATGGTATAAGTTACTTCTGTTCTGTCTACACTTTGACAGCTATGTAAAGATCTGTACTTTTTTACTACCTGACCTTTTCTACAAAGTTTTGGCTGGAATCTTAACTGCCACAAATGTGTGTTCTCCTAAGGATCTTAATTTGAGAGTAGCTGGTTCAGCTGAAGCTTATAATCACTAGTGTATCCACTGATTTTTATTTTCCATGTTAGATGTGAATTTTCTTGTATTGCTGAGCACTTTAATTTTATTTTTTATGTAGTTGTAATACTGGATGCTGTATTGTATAAGGCACCAGCAACAGATAATATGCCATATACCAAGGCCCCTATAGCAAGAGTTAAATTAGCTTGCTAATCTTAACCTGTTGCAATTCTAACTATGAATTTCAGGAACTTTTTTGCAGTTAATATTCATGCTCTTTAGGAGGCTATTTTTCCACTCAACAATATTTTGAAATAAAAAAGGGATGCTGAAGTATTGTTCAGACAACAAACTGTGACAGTTTCTGCTTTGGCAAAGGCTTTTTGGATTCCTCTTGCAGTTTTGCCTTTATTGGTTGGTTTCCAAGACACTTTTACTCTATTTTCAAACCCTGTTAGCACTAATGCTCAGCCAGCAATAGGTTTTTGAGATGTGGATGGTGTTGAAAAGTATTTGATCTCACATATCAGCTGTTATTTTAACTCTCACATTCAGGGCAGTAACTGTGGTCATTCTTGTCCATAACTGTGAAGAACAAAGCCAAGCAAGAGCACATGGTTTCAAGATCTATGACTGGGAGCGTTATTGAGTTTTATGATCTCACAATATGAAAGGATTCCTAGGCTATTAATTTTTGGATCACTGGTTATCCATTTTTCCTTCTCTAGCGTTTATTCATTTATTTATCAATTTCATATGATTTTGAACTAAAAATATTATATAGATTACAGTTGAGAACTGGATCTATTGTCTTCATTAATTTGCTTTTTTGCTCTCATTATCAGCAGTTTGCAAATAAATTTCTTTTCATTTAAAGATGTTCGAGAGTCATTAAAAGATCTTTCTAAGCTGAACATTATCATGCAAAGTAAATCAATATTGTCTTACTTGTACTGAACAAATTAGATTAGTAAATTATTTACTAAAAGTCACAAAACCCCTCTACATTCAGTTTTTGCTTACCAGAATAAACATGTAATGTACAAAAACATGTTGTTCTACCAGGAAAGATATAATTTCATGATATAAAAAGTAATATCACTACATTTTTTTGTACTGTAATACAAAGAACATAATTATATTTTTCTTTATACCTACATCCAATTCAGTATCAAATGGAAATAAATTAAAATATATATAAAAGAGATTTTATTTAAAAAAAATCAGGCTCAAATGTTACTTATTTGAAAAAAGAATAACATCTCCCCAAAAAAACAAACAAAACCCCACAAAACCAAAACAAAAAAAAAAAAACCAAACCAAACAAACAAACAAAACAATCAAAAAAACCCCAAACAAACAAAAAACCCAAGCCAACCCAACCAACCAACCAACCAACCAAAAACCAAACCAAACCGAACCAAAAAAACCCAGCAATGTTCTCAAAATAAACTCTGAGTAGAACAAAATTTTCCATAACATCTGTAGGTAAATTCCTTCACAAGGATAAAAATGTTTTATCCAGACTATCTATTTCCAGTGAGTCTCTGTGTGTGAGATATAGAAACATAGTTTATCCACAGAAGTCAGGAACAGCCTCTATAGGCTAAATCTATTGCTTGTGAATATTTTACCATATTTTTAATCTAAAATTAAATTGCTACTGCTATTTGCATAAGATTAATGAAGATGGTCATTTCTCAATAGTAACAAAGTGAAAGAGTGAGAGAAATAGAAGGATGACAAGTAATTTGTGTTACAGTTATCCTAAGGAACTGATATTTTATTGCATAAATAACATTAAATTACTTTCTACTACTTTCTAATCTTGGAACCAGTTTTGTTTGCCCCTGTCTTTTCTTGAAAGATGATTTCTATATACCTGCCCCTAGTGTTCAGAACCTAGACATACCTTCTTGTAGGCTACTGATGTTACCTTTTTCAGTTCTGTTTTTAAGTCAATTCCAGACAGCAGTTGCCTACTTTTAATTGATTTCTTTAGACTTTGAATTAGGTCATCTCTGAATAGTCATTCTGAAATGGCTATTTAGGCAATAATGAATGAGTCAGTAAGCAATATAGGCACTCATCAACAAATACACTATGTGAAGGAGAATAAATGTAATACACTCCCTGTTACCCTGCAGCCTTCACGTATCCAAACAGCACGAGAGCGAGCCTTCAATGTCTGTAGCAGACAGTCCTGCAGCTCAAACCCACGTAATATAAGTTCACTTTGTGGCTTGTGTGGCTCAACAGCAAGCCACTCAGTAGCATTTTGGATAGAGCTGCAGGTCTACCGTGAGAACTGGGACACTTGCTAAGTTTCCCAGAGCCCCAGTTTTTGGTAAAGTAGTTAAATATCCTGGGTAAAGAATGTCTTGGAGTCATACAACTACCTGAAATCATATGCATGTCACACCAGATTAGGGTAAAACTGAAAGCTAAACTGAAGTCTTTATTGATAACCTCCAAAATAGTATTATGTCTAAAATCAGGTGTATTAAAAATAGATAAAAAAATAAAAACCTTGCTGTTCTGTTTACATGGTGACTGTATCAGAAAAATCTACCATTCCCTCATGTTTTGACTTTCCTCTCCTGACAAGAAAAGTTGTCAGGTTTTGGTTACACTTTTTCTCCCTGGTTGGGAGAACACTAGTCTTTACAGATAGATCCTCTTCTGAGATATTTGAGAGTATCTAGGATAGTTTTAAAACAGCTCCTCGTGAACTGTATCCACATCAATAGAAAAACAAGCCTTTTGGTTTTCTTTTTTAGAAGATGAAGAACTGTAAAGAGACACATCAGCATTTAGGGGGACTGTAGAGATGGAAAAAAAAGGTAAAAGGTAAAGCACCAAAGTATCTACTAATAAAGAATGAAGTTAGCATTTCTGAAACTTTTTATAGTGTTTGTTTGGGGTTTTTTTGACAATAAATTTTCTTTTTAAAAGAACTAGTACTCACTTTACTTTTTTTATTGCAAATAGAAAAAAAGTAATTATTAATTCTAAACAAATTCCTTCTTTGGGAGGACATTAAAGTTCACAGATTGTGGAAAAAGAAATAAGTCAGTGTCTGAGCAAGTAAGAGAGAGCTCAGTTACACAACATGTGAGCATTCTGTGAGCTGCTGGAGTTTCTTATCTCTCATTAAACATACAGATTCATAAGAAATCACAAAACATTAGAGGATTGAAATAAAAGGCACCAAAGAAGAATGCGGAAGAAGAATATTTTTTTTTCAAAGTAAAGTAGAAATTCAATTTTCAACTTTTCCCTCATCTTTTTATTTGGTTTTATCTTCCACAGCAGAAGGAGGTACGCACAAACGCTATTAAACTATTCACATCTACATCTTTAAATTCAAAATTAATGAATCATAATTGTGCTGCAGTAATCCACTTTAGGACATGATTGACACTTAAAAGCTATGTTCCGATTAGTTATTTGGTCCTCTGGATTATGTTATAGCTATTCACCAACTTTCAGCAATGCATCTTTGTAACATAATCACTAATAAGTCCATAATTATCCTAGAGCTATGATGAATAAAGTAAATGGGTGCAGTAAGTAATAATTGCTTCCTCAGTTTGGGTTCTTCCCATTTCAGTATTTAGCTTGCAGATTTCTTTTCTACTGAAGTTCCATTTTTTCACTTTGCTTCTCCATCCCTTGAACCTTCAAATTCCCATGACCCATGCCTGGCAAAAACTAAGATCTGTACGAATCAACTGAGTCTGACTGTATAAGAGTTGTGTTCTTTTTCCTCATAGAGGTTAATTCTAAAAAGTCACAAAATTACAGAATGGTTGAGGTTGGAAGGGACCTCCAGAATTCATCTTGTCCAAACCCCCTACTTAAACAAGGTTGCCTAGAGCCATGGCCTCAGACTATGACCAGACAGCTTTTGAAAATCTCCAAGGATGGAGACTGCAGAACCTCTCCGAGCAATCTGTGCCGGTGCTCAGTGCCAAAACTCACACCAAGTCATGTGAAACTCTGATATGCTGCATGAATTCCACTCTGTAAGGGTGTTACAAGGACAATACAATTCCCACAAGTATAGTTATTATCAAAAGACTTACATGTTTAACAGTCCTACAGATATAAAACCCAACATGTAATCCTTTTTCTATAGATGATGTGGGATGTGTTAGACTAGGCTCCTGCTCTTTGAGAAGGACATACGATCTGTGACCTGAATGTCAGATGGTAGCAGGAACATGAGAGATAAAACTTCCTTTTTCAATTGAAGAAGCGGTGATTTTTAGTGCCAAATTATTATACAGGTTATAAATTCTGTATATTTACAAGTAGCAAGATAAACTTTCTTTCAGCTCACAGGGAACTTTTAATAGGAAAAAAGCAGCCCTGATTAGACTAGGTAGTTAACCAGATGAGTAACTGTAAATTAAGGGAAAATGATTGCATGAGAAAATAATTCATTAAATTTTACAATGCAAATACCTTCCTTGTTGATAATTTAGGTGGATGAAGAAATCTTCTCTTGTGCTTGCCAGTGGAAATGAGGAGGGCAAGTTCTTTAAATGGTCAATATTTGACACCAAAGAGAAGTCTTTTACTTCTGGGGGGGGTGTGTTTGATTTTGTTTGTTCTTGTTGTTCTGTTGTTGTGTTTCTGTAGGGGGGTTTTTTGTTTTGTTTTTGTTTTTTTTTAAGAGTGTGCATGAGGGTAGAGAGAGTTGGAGGACATTCAGAGCAAAATAAGTGGCTTTGAACCCCAAGTCTCCAAATCTAAGACTGGCAATACAACTCAAGGAAATTATGCAGAGCACAGACAGCAGTGTCTGGAAGTGAAATTTTAAGTGGAACGATTATTTGGATATGCTTAATGTACAATTTTTGTTTCTTAAATTTGTAACTAACCCTAATTTACTTCACTTTAAGATGTTTTCTATACAGTTTATATATGAGCTGATATTTCTGGCATCATTTTAGAATCAATAACGTGAAAAAGAACTTGAGGAAAAATTTAACTCATCCTACTGTTACAGTCTAAATTAGGTCAGAGGAATTGTTCCCTAGAAATGTCTGTTTCCCTGGAGAATAGCAACTAGGGTAATTTTAGAAATCTACACTGCTGTCATGGTTTAACCCCCAGCCAGCAACTCAGCCCCTCACAGCCACTCACTCACTCTCCCTACAATGGAATGGGGGAGAGAAATGGAAGGATAAAAGTGAGAAAATTCGTGCTTTGAGATAAAGGCAGTTCAATAAGTAAAGCAAAAGTTACATACTCAAGCAAAGAAAAACCAGGCATTCATTCACAGCTTCCTGTGGGCAGCCAGGTGTTCAGCCATCTCTAGGAAAGCAGAGCCCCATCACACATAATGGTTACTTGAGAAGACAAACATCATCACTCCAAATGTAGCCCCCTTCTTTCTCTTTCCTCCAGCTTTATATGCTGACCCTGTTGGTATATGGTATGGAGTACCCCTTCAGCTGGGGTCAGCAGTCCTGCCTGTGTCCCCTCCCTACTTCTTGTACACACCTAGCCTACTCTCTGGCGGGGTGGGGTGCGAAGCAGAAAAGACCTTGACTCTGTGTAAGCACTGCTCAGCAATAACAAAAATATCTCTGTATTATCAACATGTTTTCAGCAGAAAACCTAAACACAGTCCCATACTAGCTACTATAAAGAAAACTGACTCTATCACAATCAAATCAAATACAACCACTTATATATAAAATTTATGTGATACAGATACCACACGAGAAGTTTTACTAAATAAAACTTCTTTTCTGTTTCACTATTACACATATGTAGTGCCAGTAGTCAATAAAATAGAAAGATGTCCTAAGAGACCAGATCCCATGTACATAATTCAAAGAGTTGGAGTGTACCTCCTGCCCATCTGTAGTATGCAGTCATGTGTTAAATCTTTCAAGATCACACTCCATCCTAACTATGGCTTTTTTGAAAAGCTTTGAAGACAGTAGAGATACCACAGAGACACTCTTGAAAACTGTTGATATAATATTTAATATTTAATGTGTAACTGGTGATGTAAAATAGCAGTGTAGAATCAACATTAGTCAAGTCCTATAATATTAGGAGTTACAATATAAGGAGAGGTAAACTGTAATACCAGTCTTCTTATTATGACTAAATGACTAAACCAGAAACTGCCTGAGTATTTCCTCACAGGAGCAGCAATCTTGATAGATGAAACTTAGTGAAAGCTCTCAGCAATTTAATTCTTCTCTTCCTTTAGTGATGCTAAATAGTCAGCTGTTCCAAACTAAAGAAGAATAGAGTCAATACTGAAAATTTCTGAAAATTTAAGCTTTACTTCTCAAGTAATGCTTTAGACCTTCTTTAAATTGCTTACTAGACTGATAGAAAGAAAGATCTGATAATCTTTAACTTCTGTTTTGTCTAGTCTAGGTAGAGTTATAATATCCCAGTTAATATTTCATAGCATGCACTGAAACACAGTATTTGTCTGTGATTCTTGTCTCTAATCCTTGAAATTGTCTTGCTATTTTGTTAATTATCTCAGCATATTCAACCTTGAGGGCATGCATCATTGAAAAACATTTTTTTTTAAATTTTTTGTTGTTGCTGTTAAATTATGAGTGAGTAAATATTAATCTGAAACCTTGCTTAAGCAAGTAGTGAATGCTTTAGACCATGGCAGCTGCAAGAAGACAGCAGAAGCCAGAATCAACAAATCATACATTCTGCTTGCACTTCTCTTTTTTTTGGCTGTAAGTGAGAATTTTGCATCATCCAGCTGGGTGGTAGGGAGAGTTGATTTGTGATGATGAATAAAATAGCTTTGTTCGGATCAGGAAATTTGTTATGATAACTACTGTAAGATCATGACGGCAAAAGGAAGCATCAGGAAAAAAAATTGTTTTGTATAAGCACCCCACGAAATATGTGGTGGGTTGGGTTTTTGTGGTTTTTTTTCATTGAGTTTGGTTGTTTGGGGTTTTTTTAGCATGTCATTTCAGAGGAAAGAAAAATAAAATAGTTCATCTTGCCTCATTTGAAAACATAAGGACTTTTTATCTTTGAACATTTTGATCACTTTGTGTATATGCCTCTAGTAACGGATTCATTTTATGGATTAATTCTTTTAGGTGAGTGTCATGGTTTAACATGATTGCAGCCAGAAATCATGGAATTGTGCGCACTTTGACAATTTTGTAGAAATATTATGAACAGTTCCTTCTTTTACAATGCCCTCCTTTTCAGGACATGGTTCCTATGCTTCTCCAGTGACATACTAAATTGCTACACTCTGGGGAAAGAAAACCAAAAGAAAACAAACCTTGGCTTGCCTAAACATTATAGCACAATATTAGTCATATAAATGAAATCAGTAAATGTAAAAGCACTTAGAAAACATGAATTAGGGAATTCTGTAGTCTTGAAACCTTTTAGGGAATTTTATAGTCTGAAGTCTCTTCCTGTCATAGACAGTATGAAATTTAAAAATACGACCAAGTCAAAGTGATAGTTCTTACATTTTGTCAAGCATAGAAGATATGCAGAATTTTCTTCTGCTAGTTAATTGTTAAGTGCATTTTCATTTTAATGTTCTTATACATATTTGGTTCTGACAAATAAGCTGCTGAGACCAAAACAGGAGACAATTATTGGATGTTTTGATACAAGGAGACATGAAAATTATTCCATGATGACATACACTATATATTTTATGCATTAGCATCACTTTCTTTCTGAGTCTTCCAAAGTTACTGTTTTATTTTGTGTGAAGGAGAATGTTTCACATCAAACAAATGAAATTGGAGGGAAGAGGGCGGTGTTTCATCTTGAAAAGAAGTATTTGGGGAAAAAAATTCAGTTCTGTGGAAATAATTCTCCAGTCAAGTCATCAATTAAAATTCAGTTGTTCAGGTATTCCTATCTGGTTTTTCAAGTCTTGCTGCTCTCCTGCTGGAAGTTGTTCCTAGAGCTGTTCACCTAGTATATAGTGTTCCTTATTTTACTTTACAACTCCATCGCCAACCTGAGTTTCAAGCACTGGGAGAGGTAAACAGCTATTTCTTTTCCAGCTATTAATTTTGTGCTATTGCTCATCAGAGATGGAAGTATAAAACAGAATTAGAATTACTGCATTTTCTTATTATTGCTTTTATCTTCAAGGGCTCAAAGACCAAACTGTTGTTTATGTATGAACTTCACCCTGCTCTTGAGAACTAATGATTCTTCTGTGTGACAATTCAAGTAAAGAAATAGTAAAGAAATATGGTGAATCACCTCTGGCATATAAACACATGAAGTGGTTGTGTTCAGTAAAATGAATAAAGGTCTCAGTATTATTAATTATGCCACAGATGCTACTGCTTCAGAAGGGGAATAACAAAAAAGGCACATTAACAAGGACAATAAAATAGATAAGAGACTTTTTTTGAAAGGTATTTCGGAGTGTAAAAAGCTCAGAAGGTAACTGAAGAAAAATGGATTTAGGGTTACAGTGGCCTTTAGAGTGTCAATATGATTTTGGAGAGACATGTAATATGAAAGTAGAGTACTAAAGTTGTGAAAGTTCAAGACAAACAATTTGAATCAGAAAAACATGTTATAGGGAGGAGGAAAAGCTATGAATATAATACTTAAAGGTACTTAAAGGAAATCTCTGCTCTGAACATCACTGTCTCATCTCAGTTAAAGGACGGTAAAAGAATTGGGAATGGTTACAGAGGAAGGCTGTGGAATTGCCACTGAACAACCCAGTCTAACTTTCAAGTCAGCCTGCTTTTAGCATGAGATTGACCAGATGACCTACAGGAACTGCTTCCGATCTAAATTTTTCTATTATACCATGATGCAACTTGTCACAGATTGTTCTGAAAAATGGTAGGATAAAAGTTATAAGAAATTAACATCGTGTTCCCTGGAAGAAATTTTTAAGAGTGTTTAAGTATATAGTGAACATATGACAGTTAAATAAGGATATCCGTTTTGTGAGAAAATTTATATTTACTGTGCTCCTCCAACTTCATACAGGAGGAAAAGACCAGAAGACCGCTTTTTTAAATATCCCAAAAATGAAAATTCTGAAAATAGCAGCAATAACAATAAGACTTTCCATAGGAATCCAAACGTCTCCCTCTCTAGAACCTTTTTCCACAATACTATGATGTTGTATTAAAATGTAGTCCTTCAGTTCTACTTTCTGAAAACCCCCTAAAGACAACACACTGATTGTACCAGAGTATTCCTGTAAATTACAGTCCATGTTTAAGTGAGGGTTCTCTTACAGAATTTTGAATCCTAATATTACTGAATAACTCAGTTGTTCAGTCATCATCAGTCACGACCATTTTTCTGTATGTTTGATAATATGAGGTAAAATACTAAAATATCTATGCTAGAAAATCCAAATTTATATGGTAGCACTGTATGAATGTACAGTAGAGCATTTAGTATAAAAGTGCCAAAAGCATAAATTATTGTTATACTTACTTAGGAATTTAAATATGTAATATATACATATATATGTGTGTCTACTTGTGTGTATATAAATACACATATATAAAATGAAACAGAATGGTTTACAGTAGAAAATTGCCTGAGACCAAAGTAACTTCAAAGTTTTAAGTTCCTTGCACTTTTGGAAAAGAGAGCGGAAAATCTTGATTCACTTTCCTTCTCTCAGACATACCTAGAAATTCATAATTTAAGATATTGCAAGGCTTTTTTTTAGCTTAAATGATAAATCGGAAATCACTCTTGCATTTCACCACAGTAGATTTTAGACAATGACTATTTATTTCTCTTACATGAATTTTAGGCGTGTGCAATTAATATACTTGTAAATTTCCCAAACTAAATTGAAATTATGTCCCTGGAGAGCACTCCTGTGGACACAGGATATACTTTTACAGAACTATACATTCACAGCTGCATGTAACTACTGGTAAATAACCACGTCAACGACAGCAAAATTCAGCAACAAAAAATTCTATTTCTTGGCAGTGATACTTATTATTAAATGATATGGGCTTCAGTGATAAAGTTGGTAAATTTACAGCCAGTCCACATCGGTCCAGTGAATCCACATATATGTAAGGAATGTTTCAAAGAAGCATGAGAAGTTCAATTCAATATCAGAATAACATGCTGAATTTTATTAATTTGCATTACTTAGAAGATTGATAATACAATAATTTTTTCTTTGTGATTGTACCCTAAAAATACCAAAATGCTAATTGCAAGAAAACAGATATTCTCTCACTTACTACTGAATATAGTATTTCATAATACAAGCCATCATAATACAGTTTTGTGATACAGTATTTCATAATACAAGCCATCAGAATGTAATGGGGTGTCCATTTTCTTGAAGAAGAAAAGATGAAGTTCTGATGCTTTTAGAGTTACTTAAACAGCACAGAAAATCAGTTTTGTAAGAAGTTCTACTGATGAATAAATCGTGCATGATATGTTCCAATCAGGGTGGAAAAATATATTCTTAGGAAAAAAGCTCATTAGTAGTCACAATGTGTTCTGAGTTATGTATTGTGTAAAAATTGGTCTGTCTCTAGCTTGTTATTAAAAGCAGGGATAAAAAGGAGGAAGTAAGTAAAAAACATTTTTCAAGTGCTAGCAGCTGCAAAAAGTGGGTATTATTGTAAAGAATTTTAGACTGAATCAAAATTTCAGCCTTTCAGGGTGTTACAGTCAGTTTGCTCTGTGTAATTATATGCTGAAATGATTAAATGACAACTTCAAAACCTGAAAAGGATATATGTTAACTTTTACATATAAGACCTTTATTAATTTATCTCAAATCTTTTCAGATGAAATGAAAGAACAGAATAGCCTAAATCACATTTACCCTTAAATAATAGCCTGTCTCTGAAGTCTCAGTGACTGAAATCTAGGGTACAATAGGCTTATTTTTATTTGAATAACTCTTTGATGTTTGCAACACATGAGGGGTAGATATTACCCTCTATTTTATGTGCGCTATCCTTGTCTATGACTGCTTCCTCTAGTGCTCAGCTGTGATTCTAACTGCAAGTTGTGATGCTGGTCTTGGACAGAGCACTGTCTTCTTCGTCTTCTTTCAGGATAAAGTTCAAATGCCAAGGTTCACCAAATTTGTTGTACTCAATTTAGACAATATGAGGTAATGCACCCTCTCTTGTTATTCCATTCAGCTTCTCTTTTTTGCAAAGTAAGATACCTTAGACTTCCTGCTTGATAAGAGTAGTCCTAAGCCAGATAAAATGATGTGTTTCAAGTTCAAATTCTAGCTTCTGTTAAGAGTTTCCTGTTCATGTCCTCTTAACTTGTGTCATTAGCAAGGATTTCATCATCTATTAACACTAATAGCTCCATTTGAGTCTATCTAGAGTATTAAATTTTTAAATTAAGCCTTTGATTCCATTTCCCCTTAATTTTTATTGTGCTGAAAAAGCCTCATATTTTTAAGCCTCATCGTGAAAAAAAAAATCCACTTATATACTTTGTGGTCCTTCATCCTCAGTAGCTCCTTGTGTGCAAAATCATTAAGAAGATTCTTGGAATGAGTAGAAGCATAGACAGATAGCTTCTGCTTTATTTTCTAGATGGATATGAAAAAGATGTGAGTCTGATAGGTCTGGGACATTCACAGCAACAAAAATTCCCAGTCGTCTGTTCCTGTAGGTAGGATCAGGCATTGGAGCTGGGGAAGAGTAGATAAGATATTTGAGTTGTCTCAGGAGACTAAAATTGTGCTTTACAATCTTTTTTTTTTTTGTCAAAGTGAAGCTGTCTGTTTTAAGAAAAAATTATGAGTGAAGATGGCTGGTGAAGCATATCACCATTAAAATCTAATATGAGAGTGCAAAAGCAGTTATCTACAAAACAAACTGAACTACTGCTTGAAATGGAGAACTGAGATGAGTGATAGAGATGACTTCAAAACCAGAAGGGAGGAGCTGAGGCAAATTCACATCAGGTAGTGTAACAATTATTTTGAATGTGGTAAGGATAAATTCAACATATTCAACAGAAACATATTACTGAGAAATATACTGCTAAGGAAATAGGCTGTAGTTGAGATCATCTCAGTAGTGTCTCAGGCAGACTGATATTTAAAGTCTGGGGAGGTACTTCAAGCCAAGTGCTTCAAATACTGTGCAATCAATGGTTTAGTTTACCAACTAAGCCAGATGTGCTTTGATAGAAAGTTTAGAGCCTGGCAAACTTGTTTGAATCTCTCCTGCAGCTGCTGGAGTTCTAAAGGGATGAACCTGCTGTAGTCAACTCAAAGGCAGTTAATTTGGCCCAAAGGTGCAGTGACAGCTTAACATGCCAGCCATATTAATGTTGGTTTTGTAGTAAAATAAACTACATACTTTGTTTTTTTTAAATTTGAATGGATCAGAAATGAAGATAATCACTAGTATTTTTTTGATTATAACTGCCATTAAAAAAATCATGCCATGGAGACACCTTTATCTAATTAATATTTCAAATACATCTCAAAAATAATTTAATTTTTCTTCAGGGATGCTCATAATTCCTCATATCTGATGTTTACTAAGAAGGCCAGACCACTTTTCTGAGTAAAAAGAGCCTTCAGCATCAGTAGGTAATGCTGAGCCAAGACTCTGCTAAGGCAGCAAATGGTACAGGAGAACATGCCAAGGAATATGAACTTTCTAACAAAGTGCAGCAATCTTTTAAGTGAGTCTGAATGTGTTAAAGTTGGCAATTTGCATACATATGACTATCCAAACTTACTTTCTCCCTTTTGCCTTTCATTCAGATCAAATGCCCTGTTCTGAATGAAGTGATGATCTACTGCACAAGCAATGCCAGTCATTGTGACAAACACAAGGGGAATTTGTGCAGAACTGCCTCAAAAAAGAAAAAAACTGTTAAAAGGGCAAGGCAGTATTAACTCTGTAAGGAAGGAAAGGGCTAAGGAAATTAAAGAATGAGTTAAACCCAAATTAAGGACCAAGAAAGAACTCTATAAAATTTGATGAAAGTTAGTAATACATGACAAATTCTTAAATCAGGACCAATACCAGCTACATGGAAAAAGAAACCAAAGCCCCAGAAGGACTAGAGGCAGAGTTTTAGGCAGTTTACACTGGAGAAGTCCTGTAGCTACAGAAATGAGAAGGAAAAAGAAGACAGCTATTTTCTAAGATGCTTATACATGATTTATATACATATGGGAACATAACAGAAGAAGTACAGGTGAAAAAATCAGTGGTTCTACCTTACCGTTAAACTGAATTATGACCAAACTGTATCTGGTGATATGCATTAGACAGTGTTGCTCAATACTCATAATGCCAATTTTGCACATCAGGAGAACTCAACTTTTCTGAATCTTTTAGTCACTTATCAGTTTATTTCATCTTCCTGTTGGCTAGAGAATTTTTATTCCAATTTTTCCTTTGGATAAAAAACCCTCCGCAATTTAGTACCCGACAGAACATTATGGTGCAAATATTCCATTCTGATATATCTAAAATCATGAAGATTTTTAACTTAGAATGAGGTATGTTGATATTTTATGATCATAACTTTAAAATTAACAGAAATGAGAAGAAAGGACATTTCTTTAACAGTTAATTATATCGGTATGAAAATATTTCTCAGATTAGTGTCTTAATCACAAATTTATCCTTTCCTTTTTTGATAAACACATTTCATCTTGATTCTGATCATAATATATTTTAGTATTGCTGTATATAGAGCTGAGATTTCAAAACTGTCCTCTGAAAAATAAAAACTCCATTTTCATCAAGTGAGTTTTAATTCTCTGGTTTTAGTACTTTTCAGTTGAAGAGAATTGTTATTCATTGTTTTCTCTGTTGTAACAACTCACAAATTGCTTCCTCATGGCATGTTGATCATGCTTTCAATGATCAGGTTCTTGAAGTTCTTGTACTGACCTTTTACAAGTAAATTAATCTTATTTTCAGGTACATGGTTCTTTTTAAGATCAGACTCCCAAGTTTTTAAAATGCTCCTATGAATCATATATGTATTTTCAAGAGTTCATTTCTTGGTAATATTTGTGGATCATTTTTTCCTTTGACATAAGACTTTAGAATTTTCTTTAGAATATTTCAGTGGGTTTTTTATAGGTTAGTCAGTAGAAAAGAGAAAGAATCAAGAACAGCAAAAAAACCCCAAGCAAGACAATCTGGCAAAAGGGGTAAAGAAAGCACACACACACACAAAAGTAATAGCAAAATGATCTATTGCAATAGATTCTAAAAGTAGTCAAAGCATACAAAAGCGGGAAGCCTAAAAAAAAAAAAAAGTAAATATTACCTAAAAAAAAAGTAAATGTTACCTAAAAAAAAAAATAAAAAATAAAGAGAAGCTTACAAAGGTTTTTAGATCCTCAGGAGGCATAAATTATTATTGCTCCATTTTATTTTCTGCAACAAGGTCTTCTAAATAATGTAAAAGACTCAGGATAGCCTTAACTGTGAATTGCAAATGAGAGCTCAGTTTCAACACATTGTTACTCATGCTGAAACACAAATTTTCATTTCAAAACACATTACTGGGCTGTCACACCTCTAGGATGCAAGACCAGTTAAAGGATGAGGAACTTAGACATCTCTGGAAGCTGTCTCTATATAATAAAAAACCTGGTGAAACCTTTTGAAAAGGGATTTCTGCCAGAGGGGTCAAACAACACTGGCAGAAGGGCTACAGCAGTTGTTTGGAAATCCTTTTAAGAAACTTTATGTCACCTTGCAAGGCAAAAGATGAAATTTTATCTGTCCCTTTCTGAAAGACATTGTTTGAATATCATGTATTTTGGCAGTGAAGCAAAAATCAGACTTCCTGTGGGATACCTAGTCTTTACTAGTTTTCTAGAATGATAGAGTTCTCTGCTCCAACTTGTTATGGAGAGAAATGACAGCACAGTTACTCTACCAAGACAGCATTCCGTACCAGTGGGAAATTATCTGAAGGACATGGTAATAAATCTGATTTATTTTACCAAATTATTTATTTGTATAACTGTACATTTGCATAATAATATGAAGGATAAATGAAAACATGAGAGCAAAGCTCTGTGTAATGAAAGAGGTGTAAGAAGAGAACCATCCAAGACACTAATCAATTATATCTCTGCATTAAATGATTTAAATGGAAGTTGACAAGAGCAGCTACTAGGACTTAATCACATGGGGGTTTTTTCATTTGTTTTGTTTTTTTTTTTTAATTTTAAGTTTTAGTGGAGGTTGATTAAACCTACCAGTGGATGTTTTTTAGTTCCTCAGCAGCATAGTTTTGAGATTTTTTTTTCTATGAATTACTCCACCTTGAGATAAAACATCTGGTCTTATAGGAACTTCAACATGGTTTAGTTTTTCAATCAGTACAAAACACATTCACCACTGTAGCACTGTTGGTCTTTTGTGTGTCAGCCTCTTAGAAAAATTCACTGTGTCTCCATAAGGCCTAAAATGCAGAGAGCTCATATGGGAGGGAAATATGGTTTTACTTCACCTTTACCTCCCACAGCTGTGAAAGCTGTCAGCTTCTAAAGCTGACAAATTGAGAATTCAGAATATCCTCAGAATAGTTCAGTTGTCTCACACCAGTGTTTCTTTCACTTGGAGAAAGGCAGGAACCTTTCTCATGGGTTTTCCTTTTTCAGTAATGATAGCGAGTTCAACCTTCTCCTTGCAAATATTATTTGGATATATCCTCTATATTTACTACAGTAGTTGTATAACTATAAAGAATTATCTTTCAGTAGTCAGTTTATGTAAGTAACTGAGTTCTGAAATATCTTAAGAAGTGTTCTAGTAGCCAGTAAGCATGAAAAAGCCTCTAAAGACTGGAATAGTTTCAAATGCTATTTGCTCTACTGCCAAAAATGACATTTTTAAATGTCTACACTTAGCCTTTATTTCACACACAGATATCTCTGGAGCTGTGCAAGATGTTACTTCTTATTTAGCTAAAAACTAGCATTTCAAAATTTGTTCTTTTTCCAAATCAAATAACTATTTTTCATGTCATTTCTCATGAAAAAGGGGTTCTTTTAAATATCAGCGAATTTGGTTTTGGTTTTTTTTGTTCTAGAAAGGCAAAACGTTTTCTTCTATTGCTTGCATAATTTGACAGTATTTCATAGCATAACAGGTTCCTATTATGAACTATTAATTCTTTCTATCTACATATGCCCATAATTCATAGAATCATAGAATATCTTGATTTGAGAGGGACAGACAAGGATCATTGAGCCAACTCCTGACTCCACACAGGTCAATCTAAGAGTTAAAATATATATCTAAGAGCATTGTCCAAATGCTTCCCGAACATCAACAATTTGCAGCCATGACTACCTTCCTGGGGCCCCTGTTCCAGTGCTTGAACAACATCTTAGTGAACAACTTTTTCCTAATATCCAGCCTGAACTTTTCCTCATATAACTACGACATTCCCTTGCATCCTCTCCCTGGACACCAGAAAGAGAAGATCAGCACATCCATCTCCACTCCCACACATGAGGAAGTTGCAGATAGAAATGTTTTCCCTCAGTCTCCTCTTCTCCCTGCTGACCAAACGTAACATCCTCAGCCACTCCTCATACGTCACTCCCTCTAGTCCCTTCAACATGTTTACTGCTTTCCTTTGAACACTTTCTAATAGTTTTATACCCTTCTTATATTGTGGAGCTCAAAACTGTGCACAGGACACAAATGAGGACACATCAGTGTGGAGTACAGTGGGGCAATCTCTTTTTACGAGTTAGACTAGGTAGCTATATTTTGCTTAATGCACCCCAAGATATAGTAATTCTCATGCTTCAATTTTAGCAGTTCGTATTTTTACTTTTCATTAAAAGTATGCATCATTTAAACAAACTATGGGGTTCATCTCATCTACATTTAGTTGCATAAAAATTAGGCGACTCATCGAAGTCAACTAGACTTTATAGTCAGTAGACAGAAATAGTCATCTCTAAGTTAAAGTACTTTTCAAATATTTATCACCATCATACTATGTACCTGTTTAAACTTACACTGCCAACAGAACACAGCCTACAGTTTACATATTCTACTGTCAGTTGTTCTTGCTAAGACACTCCTGCAATTACATTAATATTGATATATTCTCACAGTTCATAAGGTCAAAACTTACAAATATATTATAATATATTATTTTATTATAAACAAATAAAGAAATAGCTCTACTTGTTTGTTGTAAAGGAAGCAGAAAAACAAAGGTAATATTTACACAGATTTTGTGTACCTCTGCACTGACTCATAAATTAGAAAACTTTCACCAAATAGACCTGAATAATTTGCATGTGAATTAATAGTTTTAATTTTTGTTATCCACAGATACTGCAATATGAAAAAGATTTACATAATTGCCAATATACAATTGTTATTGGCTTGTTAAGTTTTCTCATTCATTCTTGCCTAAAGTACAATTTGGATCCAGATTTTTACAGTTCACAAGAAATTATTTTATAATTCACAAATGTGGCATAAAAATGTCAAAACCAAGTAGAAGTGAATTTGCGTTTTTACTTAGAAACACAAAACGTTTAAAACTCTCGTAAGAAATATTGCTTTAAAAAAAGAACAGATGCAATCAGATAGATTGTATCAATTGCAAAGAACAAGGCCTTCCAAAAACTGTGACCCTAACTCTTAACAATGTGTTCCAGTAACACATAAAACACGGCTTGTCATATAAGTTCCAAAACGTTAATTAGCCTTTAACATACTGTTTTCTTTTAAAATGTCCCTCTTAATTATTCACATCAGTGAAGCAGACTAATTATGTTTCTTGGATAAAAGCACATTGGATCATGAATCTTTCTTTTTCGGTGACATATAAACAGCAGCTATGATGAACAAGATAGCATTATTTTCTTATGACTTTTTGCCTGTATTAGATAGACAAAGTTTGGGATCCTTAGGCAATGACAATGTTATTTAAAGATTATATTTATGATTGCAACATTCATGTGAAATATTAAAAAAAAATTAAATTAGACACCATATGCAATCCCTTATTATTTCTGAATTTTATTGTCAATTAATTTTTGCCATTAGTAGTTTTCATGTTATAAGTTATTACGTTAAACTATATTTGCTTAGGTTTTCACAAGGCCTATTATCTGTTGTATATTATCTATTACCTATTATCTATTGATAATAGATGCAATTGCCCAATATTAGTTAACAAAATTTAGGATACATAAGAAATAAATATTTTTTAGTTTCTTCATTTTAAAAATTATTGAGAAAAAGTGAATTAATTTTTCAGAAGACTGTATGCTTAAGATCTTCCTTCTTCTCTCTCATTTAGTCTTAAAGCCACAATAGTCACCATGTGTCTTATTACCATTGCATTTTGTCTTACAATTCCTATTGTGTAAAACCTTGCTGTGACACATTATTACCCTCGTTATCAAATGTAGTCATTTGCTCTGTTTTTTACTATAAGTTTAAAGGGCACAGAAACTAATTCTGATCTGACAAACTTAACCAAACAGTTGAATCCTTTTCTAGTTAATGTCTATCACTTTTTTTGCTTTAGTTCCTCATTGTCTCCTGGTTTTTTTTAAGTGATCTTGATCTCACCTCAAATAGTTTCGAATTGTAATATGATTTTGTTATAGGGAAACCTGCAAAATACTAACACACACATATGTTCACTTAAATTAGTTAATTGAATAATAGAATCATAGAATGGATTAGGTTGGAAGATCACCTAGTTTCAAACATCCTACCATTGGCGGGGATGCCACCCACTAGACCTGGTTGCTTAAAGGCCCATCCAACCTGCCCTTGAACACTTCCAGAGATGAAGAATTCACAACTTTTCTGGGCAATCCATTCCAGTGTGTCACCACCCTCACAGTCAAGAATATTTTCCTAATATCTAATACAAATCTACTTTTTTCCAGTTTAAAGCCATTCCACTTGACCTATCACTACATGCCCCTGCAAAAAGTGTCTTGCCATACTTCTTGTAGGCCCCCTTTAGGTACTGGAAGGCTGCCATAAGGTCTCCCCAAAGTCTTTTCCAGGAGAAATAACCCCAACTGCCTCAGCCTGTCTTCATAGGAGAGGTGATCCAGCCCTCTGGTCATCTTTATGGTCTTTCTCTTGACTCAGTTCAGCCAGTCTACATCATTCTTACAGTGGTGCCTGCAGAGCTTGACACAGTAGTCCAGCTGGAGTCTCACCAGAGAGTACTGGAGAGATAGAATCACCTCCTTGGCCTGCTGGTCACTTTTCCTTTGATGCAGCCCAGCATGCAATTGTATTTCTGGTCTACAAGCATGTACTGGTGGTTTACGTTAAGCTTCACATCCACCAGCATTCCCAAGGTCTTCTCCTTAGGACTGCTGTCAATCCATTCTCCACCACAAATGTATTTGTGCTTTGTATTTCCCTGATCCAGGTGCAAGGCCTTGCACTTGGCCTTGTTGAGCTTCATAAAATGATCTTCATTTGCACAGGCCCATTTCTCAAGCCTGTCAAGGTGCCTCTGCACAGCATTTCTTACCTCCAGCATGTTGACGACACCACACAACTTGGTGTTGTCTGAAATTTGCTGGCAGCACACTCAATCCCACTGTTTATGCTGCCAACAAAGATGTTAAACAGTGCCTACCCAACACAGACCTCTAAGGAACGCTGCTAATTGCTGGTGTGTACATTACCTCTAGAGCTTTCACTGTGTACTTCCAAGGAGGTCGCAGCAAAGCTGCTTCTTATACATTGTGCTCCTGTCTCCATATCATTTCATTGATTTTTTTGGAAACAAACTTGTTGCAGTTTTTCAGTGTCTTCCTTGTAAAGGGAAGTCCAAAACTGGACAGTTCAGACGTAATTTCAAACATAATATCAAGCAGAAAGGAGTAGTATTTTTTGACCAGCTGCCTACATGCTTGATAACACAGCGCAATATATAGTTGGCCTTCTTTGCCATGAGGATTACCCTGCTGGTGCATGTTTAACTTCCTACCATAGGGATTCCCAGACGATTATCTGGAAACCTGCTTTCTAGCCATTTGGCAATGCCAAAACTGTACAGAAGTATGGGATTATTCCATCCCAAGTGCATAACTTTGTAAATTTTGTAAACTTCAGATTTGGCTGCAAATATATTATGTCTGGCTGCGAGAATACTGCAAAAATCAAAGTAATTTACATACATGGCTCTCCCACCACCCACACAGCCAGACATCTCACCAGTGAAGACCATCAGGCTGCTAAAGAAGCTTTGGTAAATACATGCTGGCTGTTCCCAGTCTCCTTCTTCATGTAGGTGTAAACGACTTACAGCAGGATTTGCTTCAAAATCTTCCAGAATAATGAGGTAAAGCTGATTATAACTTAATTTCCCAGATCTTTCTTCCTTTTTCTCTTGAAAATAGATGTGAAATTTCCATTTTTCCATTTTGAGACCAGTCTCACAATGTTCTCAGGTGCTGTGGATTAGCCTTAGTAGGCACCTAAACCCCACAGAGCTGTTCATTCATTCCCCCACAGTGGGATGGGTGAGAGAACCAAAAGGGTAAAACTGTGAAAGCCCATGGGTTGAGATAAAGACCATTGAATAGATAAAGCAAAACGAGGAATTCATTCACTGTTTCCCATTGGCAGGCAGGTGTTCAGCCATCTCCAGGAAAGCAGGGCTCCATCACATGTACTGGGAAACAAATGCCACCATGTTGGAAGTCACCGCCTTCCCTCTTCTGACCCCCATAGTTATTGTTGATCATGACACCATATGGTATGGAGTATCCTACTGGTCAGTTGGGTTCAGCTGTCCCAGTTGTGTCCCTTCCCAGCTTCTTGTGCAACCCCAGCCTACTCACTGGCAGAGCAGTATGAGAAACACACTTTCCTTGCTGATCTCCCCTAAGATTCTGGCCCATAAATTCTCAAACAGACATCATCCCCTCGATAGGAAAGCTCTGTGCATTTGCGCTGCTCCTTTGCATACAGCACCATCTTCCCACCTCGGTTTTCATTTCCAGTTCTATCCAGAACTCCCATCATGTTTACTAAGTCATATGCATTCATGCACTGGCACTCAAGATGGATTGCAGCTGTGTCACTTGCTGAGGGGAAGTGTGAGAGCCTCCCTTACCATGTTTCCGTAGATTTTTCAGCCCTGCACCCAACTCCTCCACTTTTCAGCAGTTTGGTCTTCATCCATAAACTAGCCCACTATAAATTCCTTCTTTAAATACTTTTGTTAATGAAATGGAATGTATTTTTTTAAAATTTTTAATTAGTATAACTCAACATTGATGTTTATAGAGCTATGACAATTTATACTCTCTACATGGTGGTACACAGAATTATTTAAACTTTTAAATGTAATTTGAATCTAGACCAAATAAATACAGATCTCCTTGGATGTACCAAGGTTGAAGGTCCAAGACCTCCAATAAGTTTTTAGATGGATTTAGGAGGCTTACTTTGTATAAAATTTTAAAATTTTGGCTATAAATAACTCATCCTTGTCTTTTGCATTTACATATAAATGCATTCACAGATCTTCCCTTGCAAATGTATTATCTTAAGTTAAACCATTTAAACTATGTTGTAAGCTGTTAGTTGAACAGAGATTTGATTTTGTGTTCAACACTTTTAATGTCATCACTGGCTGCCAGATGAAACCTATGAACGATTCTTTCAACAGTCTTAAGTGTTTAGTAATCCTTGTTTGAAAAGAACTTCTGAAACACATAACAAAAACCTTCAGTTTTTCAAATTTTGTTGAGTAGATCAGAGTCCTTGTTTTTCAGAATATTCAGCTTCTTTCCTTTTATATAACTTTCTTCACCATACAAATCTGTCTCTACACTGATATCAAGATTGCAAACTCAAACTTTTAAACTTTAAACATTCCTTGTATTATGACAGGTTGATTATATTAAGGATCAGAACAATGAGAGTGTTCATCTCAACCAGTTTTAGAATCTTCTATGTTGTAGAAATAATCTCTGTTTGAGCTATTTCTCTGGATATACTTTATCATTAACTAAGACAAAAAGAATACTCTTGAACAATTCATGTGACCTATGTAAGGTATCTATTTTAGGAAGAAATAAACAATTCATTGAAGATAATATAGACTGTAAAGGGAATTGAAGGATGAAAAAAATCTTGACTATATGGAGATATTTATAGTGCAGATGACTAGTATGACCAAGTCACTTTAGGCTTTCTTTCTGATTAATGAAGATCAAGAGTCAGTGATATGCTGAAAGAAGTAAAAACAGCCCTCTGGGTCAAACAGACGTAGAGGATCCTATCATCAATTCCACAGCCAGTGAGGATACACTGTCTGAAAGAATCAGCTTGGCTCTTGGCCTCTGGGGCACTTACTGTGAAATAAAGCCATATCAGGTACTCGTAATATGAAGGCTTATATATGTTGTGATTAGACCTTCTACTAAAATCTTTGCAAGGAAACAAAAAGATCTTTGCCACTGTGTCTATGTTTAAGTCTTGCCTTACCTGGCCTGGGGTGAAAAATCTCCTTGGGGTATCTCACATAGTTCTAGCTCTTTGTGTTCAGGCAACTGAATTAAATTGTGAGGGTGAGATTCAATCCCAGAGAAAAGATTGGAGGTTAGATGACGACACATAGTCTAGGTGATTAAACTTTTCTTTAATTTTTTTTTTTTTTAATAAGAGTGATCTAAAGAAGGTAGTCAATGAACCTTCTAAAAGTGTAATTCAGTAGCCTTAACACAGACATCAGGAGTCATTTATTATGCACAAAGCCATCCATCCTGATTTTCAGTTGCTTCTCTGAGAGTGTACAGACCTACTATGTATCTTCATCATAACTTCTGAGCCCATGTGTATTTCTTATATACCAGAAGCCGTCTCAAAAGACCTTATAAACCCATGTTTGGTGAACCAAACTCCTATCTCTATTGACAATAGTGCAAATTTAGATACTTAGCTTAGAGTTTTAGTTCTCTGTTAAAGAGTGTCTTAATTGTAGACTGAAACTAATAGTAAACTACTTTGAAATCTGCACATTTCTAAACTACGCCAGTGACTACTTCTATACTGACACAGTGTGCTGGTTTAAAAGTAAACCATTGGGAGAAACGAATCCAACTCTAGAGAGATTATAAATCAGAGCTACAATTTACTAAAAATAAATTACAATAGATGCAACAATACAGAGAAAAACTGGTTTTAACCCATAAAAACAGATGTATAACCCAGCCCTTGGGACAAGAATAGAACTGTATTTGTTGGCCCATGTGCTGAGCACCACATGGCCCCCCTGAGTGCAAAGTAAAAGGAAAGGAAAACCTGTTGGTCCAGACAATGGTGGCAGTTCTGTTGAGGTAATGATCGCAATCTTGTTGAGAGTGACAGTGGCAGTTCTGTTGGAGTTCTGCTCCTCCTCTCGATCCAATGAGTGGTACCAGAAGTTCCAAAACCCAAAGATTATACATGCTCAGGTTCAGGTGGGAATGTCCAGTCCCTCCCCCAGGGCAGGGAGTTTCACAATATAAGTGAAACTGTAAGTAAGTATTCTGTGAGTCATGGGATATTTTTGGAGTCTTTGATGACCTAGGTGTTGCAGCCACCTATTATGTCAGTCCAGTATGGCCCATTGTGGTGGGTTGACCCTGGCTGGATGCAGGTGCCCACCCAGCTGCTCTATCACTCCCCTTCCCAGATAGACAGGGGAGAGAGTAAGGTGGAAAAAAACAACTCATGGGTTGGGATAAGACAGTTTATTTAAAGCAAAAAGTAAAGCGGAAGCTTCCATGTGTAAAAGGGAAGTGAAAGATAGCAAGGTTTATTCTCTGCTTCCCATGAGCAGCGATGGTCAGCCATTCCCGAGAAGCAGGGCTTCAGTACACGTGATGGTTCCTCAGCAGGCAACCATTGGAGACGATGCCTGTCTCCTGCTCCTTGCCTTAGCTTTTATATCTGAGTCATATGGTATGGAATATCCCTTTTGTCAGTTTGGGTCAGCTGGCCTACTTTTGTCCCCTCCCAGGATCTTGCCCTCAACAGAGGAAGGAATGTTACAGTGCTGATGGTGTGCTCAGCAGTAGCCAAAACACTGGTGTGTTATCCACACTCTTCTAGCTACCAATGCAAAGCACAGCACTGTGAGGGATACCGTGGGGAAATGAACTCCAGCTCAGCCAGACCCAATACACCCCTTAGCAGCGGTGACCCCCCAGGCTAGGTGTGAAGGTGCTAATTCCTCCCCGGAGGGGAGTTATCACAGCTGAGTCATTAGTTGTGCCCTGGACAGCTGCTGCAAATGATCCATTATTAACAGTCCATCAGAAATGACATAGAGGGTGTAGAATACATGGTTTTGATTATACCCACACAGTAATAAACTGGTCCTGGCCCTTGTAACTAGAACATTATCCACCCCATATTCTATACCATCTATGTCATGTGCAAATTAATTTTAACTATATACATATATGTACATATATATATATATATATATACACAGAATAAAATATTACAGACAGTTCTTACTTGTGTACCCTTGTGGTACACGATGTGTTTCCCCATCTTTCTGCATTACCCACCAAGTGGAACCAGCTTCTTGGACAAAAGTAGTCCCACGAATGGGTTTGCCTTTATTTGTTTATATAAGTACTTATATGATGTAGTTGTCCTATATATTGACACTATAATCACTGTACAACCTATGCAATTTCATGGAAGTGGCTAGCTCTCTCCAGTGGCTATAAATGAGACCCTGGATTTTACTAATTTAATAATTACTGTTAAATTCCTTTAGTTTTGCATTTAGTTCAAAAACAATCAAGGACAAAAAATTCTGTCCCTGTTTTTCACTTGTGCAGTGCTTAGACCAACAAGGACATACCCGTAGCACATCTAACAATAGATATATTCAATTTAATATGTAGAAAAACTGAAACAATTTAGTGCAAAATTTTTATAAAGCCTGTTTTTACAGATGTTTGAGGTTTGTGTATTTTTCTACCACAAAATGGGCTGCTGACTAGAGTTATCTTAAGAGCTCAAATTAGTTGGTAGGTTTGCATGAGTTACTGCAGAACTATTTAAGGATACTAACTCATGGCATATAAACAGTATAGTCAGGTCAACAGGGCCGTGTTTAGCCCAGAGCTGATACATTTCCAATTTCATAACTAGCTCCTTCGTAACTAGCTGAGACATTTCTGCATAATACACAACCCCAGACTGGACATACCTGTAGGCTGTTAAACCCATGGTAAATCACATTTACTCAGTAACTAGCCTTATTTTCAGAGTGACTGAATTTCTTCAAATAACTCTGTAGATTTCAAATAAAAGTATAGAAATTTCAGGCATAAATATAGCTAGTTATTGTTGCCTAAAAGAAAACTCAGGGAGAAAAAAAACTCCAGGACAACTTAATTTTGAAGGTGAGATAAGGAAAGGATTTAATTAGGGTTACAAGATGCACGCATGCCCTCTGTCTCAGGTTACAATTTATAACACTGCTTGTCCAATCTGAGATTCTCCCACCCTCTGGTTTTTGCCCTGGTCCACCCCCGGCCCACCCCTGGGGAATTGAGATGGGGATCTTTTCGGGACCACCTAATTTGTTCCCCTAGTCTTCCTCAGAGCACAAAGGGCACATGGTTACCCAGTTCTTGACTGTCCTCTGCAGTTCAGGCCAGGATTAGATGTCCTCAAACAGAAGAGGCCTATCTTAAAAGAGAGACTAAATGTTTCTACTGGAATTCAGGGATATTGTTATGGGGAATTGGGGTAAAAGGGTTGGGGAATGTGTGTAGTTACTATGCTAAGGGTAAGGGAATAAATACTGCTGCTTCTAAAATCCACTTCTGCTATATAACTACTTATAAAACTTAGAAAAATTAGAAAAATCATCTTTATAAAAGCATCTTTATAAATATGGAATTCCCCATATTATTCATTAAATAACTCTGGAGTAAATTCTGGTGGGTGTGAGGGTGTTGTTTGTTTTCTTTTAATGTCAAATACATTATTTTTTACATCATAAACTATGAGGGCTGTTGAGAAATTCAATATCAATACACCACATAAGAAATGCTAAAATATGGATCAAATTAATTAGACAGTTAACTTGTCCTTAAACTTCAGATTAAGTTTTAAATGGATTTTTTGCATTTAGTTGTGTTGGGTTTTTTTTAACTGAGTGCTATTTTCTTTATACAAAAATGAATTAATGGGGTTGTCTTCAAGTCCTCCAGAGACACAAGTCTCTCTGCGAAACTAAGTTTAAGTACTTAAGTTAGACAGACTGGCTCTGTTCCATCCTTTCTGGGAAGCAGTGACAGACTATTCTTGTGATTTATATTCTAGCCATATAAGTAATGTGCTTTTATTATGCAGAAATATTATTTATTTTTTTTAGCCATTCAGAATTTTAGTTTCCTTTCATTTAGAATTTGAAACAATTGGGACTTAAACTAAGTACTTGCATACTTTGGCAAATAGTTTATATCATCAGAATCAGAAAGACCATATGGGTGCAAAGAAAATTTCTTCAGAGACTTCAATCCAAGGAGATGCAAGACAGCTTGAATAGAATTGGCCCTTATTTAGTAATTCATCAGACAATGCTTTTGCTCTCTTATCAAGATGTAATATAACAGTTTTACTCTGAGAAGAGAAATGAGAGAAAGAATAAATCAACTAATTGAAATTCTTTGATTCATTACTAAAACCACTCCTACCAAAAACTATTAATCAAAAAAGCCTCCTGAAGCATCATCCTTAGCTCTTCCAGAGTTTACTGAGATCTTGCTCCTTTGCAGATTAGTTTGTACAGGGAACGATATTTATTGGTGCTTTTAACTTTAAATGTTTTAATTGCAATTTTTTCTTTTTTTTAATAGAACTTCCTAATTATACTTACTATAGTGTCAAGCATACTTCATATTTTCACTATGTTTCCTTTGAAACAGAACACATACATTTATTTACAACTGATTTTCAGAGTTGTATCAGTTTTAAATGCTTAATGGAGAACCTTTATCCACATTATTTAAGACCACGACTTTGCCAAACAACTTGGAATAACAGCACAAGACAGAAGTTAGATATACAGAGGATAATAGTGTATGCAAATATATGTCTATTGGGTGCATACATCACGATACACATGAACACATGCGCGCACACACATACAAATCTATTTTTATTTTCATCCTAACCTTTTCTGGAAAGACTAGGTTTAGGCTGATTTATCTTTTAAGAAAAAGCTCCCATTCCTCAGTCTCACTCAACATGCAAAGGATGAATTTATAGCATTTAGGTGAGATTCGCAAAAGTAAGTTATAACTTTGAACATCCAAATGCAAAACTGCCAGATACTTATTCCAGTCCTACTGATAATATTTGAAGTCTTAAGGAGTGTCTGACTAGTTGTTAACTGGTATAAATACATTTTGCAAATTATTTCTGTGGTGAGATTCCAAATCCCATATTTTAACAGTCAAGAAGTCTTTTAATCGGGTGAATGGTCATTATAAACAAGACATTATCTTTGTGCTTCAATTCCTAAAGTCCATACAGATACATACCAAAAAAACCCCCAGAAAATAATTTTTTTCATCCCACAATGTCAAGCACATTTCCATCAGGAAATAGGAGTCAAAGTGCTGTAATGAACTGCCCAAAATCATTCTTGAAAATGTTATGTGCTTTCTGATGTATTTTTATTACGTTGATTTCTGAGAAAATGCAATAATGTCTAAAAAAAAAAAGATATAATGCAAAATGTATGAAAAATTATGAAGTTATTTTTTAAAACAAAAAATTTAAAATGCTTCCAGATTTTTAAAGTATTTTAGAACAGCAGTAGGATTTTATAGAACAAAAGACTCTCTACTCTTATGTCTCTAGAGGGATCATCATCACAGTATGAATTTATTATATATTTGCATACATCAGTATCTTCGAGATCTTACCACATGTCAGCTTGGTATAAAAACAGACCTAATTTGATAAACTGAAGTATTTGATACAGAAACCTAGCTGTAGACAACTATATTAAATCATGTTCAACTAACACAAGTTACGTCTCTGAGACCCTCAAAGAGTTACGAGATCACACAAGACCTACAGAAGGCTTTCACTGGCTGAGGGTGTGAAGAATATTATGCAGCATCTCAAATAGTATTAGATTCCAATGTGTGGGCAACAGAATCAAACCCTTGATATATAACCTGGGATGAGCTGAATTGTTCTCTAGGCATCACTGACTATCCTGATTGGATTTCCTCTGACTATAGTCTGAACTCAGACACCTGGCTGACATAAAGACACTTAGGTATAGATATATAAAGACACTTGAGTGTAGACAGATAAATACAGTTACTGCTGAGCTGAATCCTACCCCTGAAGCTCATTAGAATTCAAGTCAAAACGTTGAAAAACACTTTCTTTTCTTTTACTTTTATCCTTTACTATTTTTACTGCTAAATAAATGCTTTAATTTTAATTCATATTTTTAAATTCACCTTGTATGCATGTTTTATTTTTATACTCTCTTGTTTAAAGATAGAAATTTACAAAGTATGACCAGTATCATATATTTTAATACAAAGAACTATTTTTGCTGTTTATCCAGTCTGAACTTGTATCACTTCATGGTCTATTTCTCATTAACATTGAATCCCATCCTATTTCCTGGAAGGATGGCATTCAGCTGCCATTACTGCCTTTGAAAAAATCACTTCTCAACCCTTTTCTGCAGGAAGAGAACTCGCAATTAGCTTGGTTTCTAATAAAATCTGACAATTAAAGCTGTTTTTTTTCCTTTTTCATGAAAGCTAAGTTTATAAGCATCATGCAGCCCATATTCAGGATATATAATAATTTCAATTGTGTACAGTCTCATTCTAGTTATCTATTATGGTTTTAAGGATAAAGTAGTTGTGGATTTTAGCAGAAGTGGTGATAATACTGTTATAAACATTTCAGAAGATTCACCTCCTGTCTGTGTGATCTGACAACTAAAAGCAATCAGTTCAAATCAAGACAAGCTATATGTTTTACATGATAAGAAAAGCCTATAAGCATCAAATCCCTAGAGGTTTCTGAGATGTAAATGGTTAAGGTGTACTAATTTTAATAGTGGAGCTCAATAGGGGTACGTTTTTCAAAGCATATGTGGTAAAAAATATACCTTCATT